>NC_071989.2:67943750-70652500 GCF_028885655.2 Pongo abelii
TTTGATCTTTGTTGGTTTAAAGTCTGTTTTATCAGAGACTAGGATTGCAACCCCTGCCTTTTTTTGTTTTCCATTTGCTTGGTAGATCTTCCTCCATCCTTTTATTTTGAGCCTATGTGTGTCTCTGCACGTGAGATGGGTTACCTGAATACAGCACACTGATGGGTCTTGAGTCTTTATCCAATTTGCCAGTCTGTGTCTTTTAATTGGAGCATTTAGTCCATTTACATTTAAAGTTAATATTGTTATGTGTCAGTTTGATCCTGTCATTATGATGTTAGCTGGTTATTTTGCTCGTTAGTTGATGCAGTCTCTTCCTAGTCTCGATGGTCTTTACATTTTGGCATGATTTTGCAGTGGCTGGTACCAGTTGTGCCTTTCCATGTTTAGCGCTTCCTTCAGGAGCTCTTTTAGGGCAGGCCTGGTGGTGACAAAATCTCTCAGCATTTGCTTGTCTGTAAAGGATTTTATTTCTCCTTCACTTATGAAGCTTAGTTTGGCTGGATATGAAATTCTGAGTTGAAAATTCTTTTCTTTAAGAATGTTGAATATTGGCCCCCACTCTCTTCTGGCTTGTAGGGTTTCTGCCGAGAGATGTGCTGTTAGTCTGATGGGCTTCCCTTTGAGGGTAACCCGACCTTTCTGTCTGGCTGCCCTTAACATTTTTTCCTTCATTTCAACTTTGGTGAATCTGACAATTATGTGTCTTGGAGTTGCTCTTCTCGAGGAGTATCTTTGTGGCGTTCTCTGTATTTCCTGAATCTGAATGTTGGCCTGCCTTGCTAGATTGGGGAAGTTCTCCTGGATAATATCCTGCAGAGTGTTTTCCAACTTGTTTCCATTCTCCCCGTCACTTTCAGGTACACCAATCAGACGTAGATTTCGTCTTTTCACATAGTCCCATATTTCTTGGAGGCTTTGCTCGTTTCTTTTTATTCTTTTTTCTCTAAACTTCCCTTCTCGCTTCATTTCATTCATTTCATCTTCCATGGCTGATACCCTTTCTTCCATTTGATCGCATCGGTTCCTGAGGCTTATGCCTTCTTCATGTAGTTCTTGAGCCTTGGTTTTCAGCTCCATCAGCTCCTTTAAGCACTTCTGTGTATTGGTTATTCTAGTTATACATTCTTCTAAATTTTTTTCAAAGTTTTCAACTTCCTTGCCTTTGGTTTGAACATCCTCCCGTAGCTCGGAGTAATTTGATCGTCTGAAGCCTTCTTCTCTCAGCTCGTCAAAGTCATTCTCCGTCCAGCTTTGTTCCATTGCTGGTGAGGAACTGCATTCCTTTGGAGGAGGAGAGGCGCTCTGCTTTTTAGAGTTTCCAGTTTTTCTGCTCTGTTTTTTCCCCATCTTTGTGGTTTTATCTACTTTTGGTCTTTGATGATGGTGATGTACAGATGGGTTTTTGGTGTGGATGTCCTTTCTGTTAGTTTTCCTTCTAACAGAGAGGACCCTCAGCTGCAGGTCTGTTGGAGTACCTGGCTGGCCGTGTGAGGTGTCAGTCTGCCCCTGCTGCGGGGTGCTTCCCAGTTAGGCTGCTCGGGGGTCAGGGGTCAGGGACCCACTTGAGGAGGCAGTCTGCCCGTTCTCAGATCTCCAGCTGTGTGCTGGGAGAACCACTGCTCTCCTCAAAGCTGTCAGACAGGGACATTTAAGTCTGCAGAGGTTACTGCTGTCTTTTTGTTTGTCTGTGCCCTGCCCCCAGAGGTGGAGCCTACAGAGGCAGGCAGGCCTCCTTGAGCTGTGGTGGGCTCCACCCAGTTCATGCTTCCAGGCTGCTTTGTTTACCTAAGCGAGCCTGGGCAATGGCGGGCGCCCCTCCCCCAGCCTGGCTGCCACCTTGCTGTTTGATCTCAGACTGCTGTGCTAGCAATCAGCGAGACTCCGTGGGCGTAGGACCCTCTGAGCCAGGTGCAGGCTATAATCTCCTGGTGCACCGTTTCCTAAGCCCGTCGGAAAAGCACAGTATTCAGGTGGGAGTGGCCCGATTTTCCAGGTGCCGTCTGTCACCCCTGGAAAGGGAACTCCCTGACCCCTTGCACTTCCCGAGTGAGGCAATGCCTCGTCCCTGCTTCGGCTGGCACACGGTGCACTCACCCACTGACCTGCGCCCACTGTCTGGCACTCCCTAGTGAGATGAACACGGTACCTCAGATGGAAATGCAGAAATCACCCGTCTTCTGCGTCGCTCACGCTGGGAGCTGTAGACCGGAGCTGTTCCTATTCGGCAATCTTGGCTCCTCCCCCCTAATTTTTTTTTTTAATAAAGAGTTGGGAAAGAAAGGGTAGTATTATTGATCCTACTTTTTCAAAATGTAAACCAAGCTTGAGGTGTCCCGGCTAGTACATGCTAGAGCTGATATTCAAGTCCAGGTCCTTCTGACTCTACTAACCGCTTCAATACATTTTGGCCTTAGAATAATCAATGTGAACACAATCAACGTGAAATGGTCTTTAAAATGTACGTCATTCATTTCTCTAAGTCCCTCTTGACTGAAACAAACAAGGACTTGGGTTTGGTTTGCAGGTGTGCTGTGCTCCCCTCCACACCCCCACACTCTCAGTCTCCTCACTCTGGGAAGGAGAAAGGCACTTCCCTCTTATATGAATATTACTGAATTCATTCCATGTCAATCATTAAGGCCTAATGTAAACTCTTGTAGCATGCTGGGATCTAAATGAATCCTGACTTTTCATCATCTCAGAACACAAAACCTAGGAGATAAGAGAAGACAACTTTAAAGATAGCTTTAATAGAAGTCAACATACTATACAGTTGCAGTTACACTGATAACACCTGAACAAAAAAAGAGTGAGAAAAAGGGCATTTCTTCAAACCAGTTGACTCCCTTTCTTCAAAGACATTATCAGCTATTTATGCAAACAATGATTTATTTTACCTGGTATATATGAAGTGATTAATCATATAACCTTACAGTATCCATCTTAGGTAATACCTGCTCCATGTCCATGAATTTAAACTAAGCTGCCTAGACTTCCCAGTGAGTGGTGTTTGGAAGTTTAAATTTTAACACCTTATGTTGCTACATAATACAATTCTTTGGCATTTGAGCTAGATTCTTATTTAAATGTCTTCAGTCAATATAACTAGTCATAAAGCAAACTCATTCTTTGGTGGTTATGAGAAGCAGCCTCACTTCTCTCTTTGTTTGTACCCTACATTTAGTTTTTGAATTTTATAAATTGCTGACAAGAGCCAGATCTTTTTTTGGAAAGTGATTTAGGCAGGCAGGAGGGAAAAGCTCACAGTAGGCTAGTGGTGTCATTAGCAATTTTGTTCTTTATAGAACAGGAAACTATAATCAGTGTTTTTAAGCTATTAATTCTATAGGCTAGTACTTCCCTCCCGCTAGGAAATGCTTACTTTCTCCACCCCTGAAGATGGGTGTTTTTTAATGTTTAAGCAAATCCCTGCCATGCCTTTGTCTCTGTAAGTATAATAGAAACGCTGTACTTCTGTGCTGCCTGTGGTGCGCACATCAGGGCATCCAGGTATAGCTTTGTGCTGCCTGTCAGCTGCCACACGTGGAGGGTGAAAGGCAGGGAAAATCACATTTTGTGGGGGACTGTCAACATTCTTCTGAATGGAATTCTTTGGCAAACTTGAGGAAAAGGAAAAAAATAATGTGGGAGACTGGACAGAGTCAGGGTCCCCAGGGTGCCAAGTGTAGCTCAGAGTGACCACTGGTGAATAACTTCATCTCCATGTGGAACTAAATGCAACTAAGTGATTTCTTAGGCTTTCCCCAGTCATTCTTAGTGAAAATATGGACTTCCCCCATCAATTCTGAGTCACTTTCTTCCCACCTGGAATGATTACCATTTTTCTCATAGTCAGTGTATGCAGCAGCATATACCCTCATTTGCCTTTGGGTACATTCCTGAGTCAAGATACACAACAGGATATCACTGGCGCTGCAAAAGCCCCCGCCCCAACAGAGACTTGGAAATATTACGCTCTTCATGAGGAATGTGACTGTGCCTCTCTTCTCCCCAGACCTCTTCCTTCTTACCAGCTGGGTTGCTTTCTCTTTCTTGGACTCTAGACAGTTTCTAGCAAAGATACAAGCAATTGAGGAACTGAGATAAGAAGCAGAAAGGCTAGGACTAGAAGTCTCAAGCGGGGTTCCAAGGATTACCTCTACAGTCCTGAGCAAGGCCATGTTTGCATGAAACGATGAACGATGGGATGAGGAAATGACAACATGCAGTATTTCATCGTAGTGTAATCCATGAAGGTGACAGGGTGAAGCATGAGGCACTAGACTACATAGCACTTGTATGACATGAGAACCAATGGAAGCATATGAGCATCTGGGGCATCTCAGAGCCAAAGGTAAAATTAAAATCCAGCCAATCACTAAAGACTAGGTTCCTATGCAGACTTTGAAATTTTAAAATCCTGAAGTTCTTTATCATTGGACTACAGCATGGCATCATCCCATACCCATGGTCATGGATAAGTATGAAAATTATGAGATTTGAAATTTATAATTTAATCCCAGAAAGGGGATCTTCTATTTTCTGGCCAGAGGCCAACTCTCTGGAGATGTAACAAAGCCAACAGATTATGAGACCCTCATTGGTTTGCTTGAAGCAGAGCTCTTGAAATGTTGCAATGTAAATAACTTGTAATACCAGGACCACTTTGTCAGCAACCAGCAAAGGCTGCTTAGGGATATAGTGAATCTGCTCCTCAAGTAAATCCTGAGAAATTTAATGTCCTCCAAGCTTTCAGCTTTCTAGCTATGCTATGGCTCCTTTAGCAACTGTTGCTGACTTCATGCCACAACAACAAGAACAAAAATATGGAGCTGCATTCTTTTCCATTCTCCATAAAACCAGCATCCAAACTGCACTAATATGGATGTGTGAACATTTAGCACTGACATACATTGTTCTTACTGAGGAAAGCATTAGACAAAATATTTTCTCAATGAATCATTAGAGTAATATAACTAAGAGAATATTATACACATTTAGAAGTTTTTTTAAATCTAAAGCATAAGAAAATACTGTATTTGAAAGTTAGAAAACTGCATTTAGTTATACTAAATCAATCTGACTTTCACTCATCCTCACAAACCCCCTTTACCTTCATTATGAATTAGAGAGCTTCTTATTGTTATATTATTTATAATGGAACTGGTATTCCTGGCTGGCTAATGGGCAAGCACACATTAATTCCAGGTTCAAAGGAAGACAAAGACCCTCTGCAGGGTTCTTTATTGTTTGTGCATCTGAGAAAATGCATTTATAGTGCAGTGACTCTGTGTGCACACTCCCAAAGGACAGAGAAATCATGCAGAAACTTCACATGCAGAGTTTGCAGAAAGAAATGTCAGCTCATACCTAACGGCCACGGCTGCTGACATAAGAATGACAATAATTAGACTGGTACATATTAGAAGTTGCAACTGTTCTTAGAAGTAGGTATTTAATTAATGGCTTGATTTCATCATCTACTAAGAGATGGGTCTAAAAAGTATTTTCTAGCCTTTTTTGATGGGCTAAGAATCTGTACGGAGGATTGCTCTAGGTGTGAAATATAGCAATAGGTGAGAGCACATAAGGGTATGTACTGAATTCACACAGGTTTAGATAAGAATCCTGAATTAGGTAATTTAAAGTCTAAGCTACAATAATAAAAAGACCCTACAATACAAGGCTAAATGACACAAGACATTGCCTTCTATTTCACTTAATAGCACAACTGGACTAAGCTAGGAGACCGTCCACAAGATCATTCAGGGACACAAGTTCTTTCCAGCTTGCTACTGAAGTCTTCACTGGGATATTAACATCATCTGCATGGTGAAAGCTGGCTTGTAGCCTTAGCTACAGGGCTAGGGCACAGAGGCAGTCCAGGGCAAACACTTTCCTTTTAGGGTAGTAAGACAAAGGTAGTACCCATCTAGTCTACTCTCATTCCATTGACCAGAGCTTAGTCATATAGCCATATTGAGCTATGTAGAGGCTGGGAAATGGTGTCTGGCTGGTGACCATGCCCCTAAGAAGAAGAAAACTAGTTTGGAAGAGACAAATAGCAGTCTACTGTCTGACTTGGACTTTTCACTATTGAGTCTTAGTATTATTTTCAACTGGGCTTCTGATGTCAGAAGCACTAAACTGGCAAGCTCCATTTCTGGGAAAAGCTGTTAATGAAGTGAAATAGATTTGCTGCACTAGGCTAAAATTTTAGGTTTGTGGTTTTTACTGATGAGCTTAAAAATGCTTTTTTATTTTTATTTCAGAGACTGTCAAAAGTGAAAGGTAGCTTTTGATATATGAGAATCAGTTAGACTTCCATTGAGGAATTCAACAAACTTACAAATATACTTATACTGCTCACTACCAGAAATAAATTAATTTTTTTTACCAAACCAGCTCTATGTCTGTAAAAATAAAAATAAATTCTGATTTTTCTATGCCAGTCCATTTTCTGATGAACAGCCTGTTCTGCAAATCATCCGGGACTTTGTTAGTGTCATATCTGCTGCACAGCCTGAGGTGGGTGATTGATTGTGCAGTCAGGTTGAAAAGGACCAATCCTTGACAGAAGATAGCTAGGGGATCAGGAAGATAAAGGCATCTGGAACAATGAACTTTAAAAGAACTCAGTCTGTTCTCTGGGCTTCTTAAAAATATGAAATTCTTGGCCGGGCACAGTGGCTCAAGCCTGTAATCCCAACACTTTGGGAGGCTGAGGCGGGTGGATCACAAGGTCAGGAGTTCGAGACCAGCCTGGCCAACATAGTGAAACCCCATCTCTACTAAAAATACAAAAAGTTAGCCAGGCTTGGTGGCAGGCGCCTATAATCCCAGCTACTCGGGAGGCTGAGGCAGGACAATCACTTGAACCCGGGAGGCGGAGGTTGCAGTAAGCCGAGATCGTGCCATTGCACTCCAGCCCAGGTGACAGTGCGAGACTCCATCTTAAAAAAAAAAAAAAAAAAAAATGAAATTCTTAAAAACTATCAGGATCTTTAGCTAATTATTCTTTCTCTAAATCCCTTTATCTGTAGGTAGATTTATTCAATAGAAATCATTGGTGGCATGTCTTAAGATCACCAACTTTCTTTTCCTTTCCTTTCTAGGATAGCTGGCAATAAGTAATGACCAGCTATATTTTTTAATTGTCTCCACATTCAAATGCCAGGAGTCCCGTGTATTTTAATCAGGTTTTAGAATCAGGTTGTTTTCTTTCTTGTGTGTTTTGCATTCCTATTGCCTCCCCCAGGCCTGTAATCTTGCAGAGTCCCCAGAAATTGCTCCATTCAGGAATGAATTGTTCCATTCAGATTTCTTCCTTCACAGGCACACTCTCAACCCAGGGAGGGACATGAGCAAGCCACTCAGGACTGAGCATTAAATCACAAGTTCACAGTTGCTTTCTTACACCCAGAGAGGTTTTTGTCTTATTTAGCACCATTGCTAACACATCTTTAGCACCTTATTTGCAATACAGGCAAGTTTAGGAAAGAATGTTAATATAAAGCTGGTTTGGCCTGAATGCCAGGGAGAGAAAGTCACAGTACACAGTGGGGTGCGTGTGTGTGTGTGTGTGTGTGTGTGTGTGTATGTATCATTAAAATAACAGCAGCTTCTCTCCAGAGCAATGTTCATACACAGCATTAAACTAACACCCTTTCTTGCAAAAAGAACACCCATATATAGGAACCATGACTCCTCTATGAAAAACATAAAATAAAAATAAATTTAATCAATAGTTTGTGCTAGTAAATGCCTAAAGATAATGTTTTTGTGTGGTCACTTTCCTTATTTTTTAACACAACATCCATTGACCTATACTGAATGTTCCATGTTGTTTGTACATACTAGATATTGCAGTAGTAAAAAGATCAAAACTGGGGAGAGGCAAAGGTATTTTTAAATTTATTTAAGCTTTAATTTATTCAGATATGTAAATTTTATTTCAGAGCTAGAATGGTTCATTTTCACCAAAGTGTACTCATTCATTCATTCATTTATTCAATTATAAACTAAATACTTATTAGGCACTGTTAAATACTTGAGAGACTACAAGCAAGTCTCCCTATTTTGAAGAATCTAACTCCATAACTCAGAAATTTAAAAAAATACTCATATATAATGCTTTTATAGCAATACAAAATAATATTCTTTAGAATTAAGAGCCAAATGGACAGTATAGATACCAAGAAGATAGGAAATAGCACTTGAACAAGGTGGAACTTGGGCTGGGAGTTGAAAGATGGACAGATTTTGAATTTGTAGAAAAGAAAGAACCAGCCTGGCCAACATGATGAAACCTCATCTCTACTAAAAATACAAAAATTAGCCAGGTGTGGTGGTGCGCGCCTATAATCCCAGCTACACAGGGGCTGAAGCATGAGAATCTCTTAAACCTGGGAGGCAGAGGTTGCACTGAGCTGAGATCGCGCCACTGCACTCCACTCCAGCCTGGGTGACGAAGCAAGACTCCATCTGAAAAAAAAAAAAAACAAAAAGAGAGAGAAAAAAAGAAAAGGAGAGAAAGAGATAGTATTCAAGGCAGAGAACATAGAAAAATGTGCCTAATGATGAGTTGGGATTGTATGAAGAAGAGTGATTAACATAAAAAGCAGAGGAGTAACATGAAATATTTCTAGGAAGGTAGTGTGTGTTCAGCCTGAGTTGGCAAAGGTGAGGAGGTATAAGTGGTGTGCTACAAAGTATATCACCCTGAAAACTGACTCCACCATGAGAAAGTATAGGAGGGAAGGAGTGTGGAGCAGGGAGTATATATATGAAATCTGTATACATAACCAGGTTTCTAACATAAATATTTTAATTTCTAGTAAATGGGTATCTAGCACCCTTCTTTTTTTTTTTTTCTGTTCCTTTAAGCATTCTGATGGGTAGACAGATTCTTTGTAGCCAAGAGAAATTTTGTAAGGGAAGGTGGAAAAATATATATAAAAGAGAAAGAGGAGGAGTATCTAATTCTCTGAACTGAACATTAGCCTAGAAGTGAAGGGTGCTGACATTGGAACCAGATTCCCTAGGTTTGTGCCCCACACTTCCATTCACTGGCTTGCAAGTTTACACAAGATGTTTAAACTTTTTGTTCCTTATTTTACTAAACAGTAAAATGATGATAACATTAGTCCCATCTCATAGGGCTGAATATTGAGACCAAATATGTAAAATTCTTAGAAAAGTTCCTAGTACATAGTAAGTGCTGCTGAATAGGTAGCTATTGTTATTCTAATGAGGAAGAAGGAACTCAGGCAACCAATACATCAATTTTAGGGTGAGAGGGAGGAAGAAGAAACTGAATAAAAATCTGATTTTCTTGGACACATTTAGTATTAAACAGTGCTCATCAAACTGTACTACTTCATACCAAGGTGAACCACAAGCTCCCTGTATACATGATTATTTAAGAAAAGAAAACCCTTGGTTCTGTTAGAACTGAGTTTCTCAACTGTGACACTATGGACATTTGTTGGGAAAGAAAGGCAGATGTCCTCTGCATGGAAGGATATTTAATAGCATCTCTGGCCTCTATCTATGACATGCCAGTAGCCTCTCCTTCCCTCAGTCATCACAACCAAAAATGTTTCCAGACAGTTTTGTTCCCCAGATGTCACTGGGGAACAAAATCACCCCCACTCAAGAACTACTGTGTTAGAATAATCAGATGGAAACCCATTGCTTGAGTTTTTCAAACACAAGAATGGGGCCAAAATCAATACTGGTACCGTTAGCCTACACCCACTCAGATAAACCAGACAGCTTTCATCACAATGGACCTCAGGGAGCAGAAACCACCCATCCCATATGCCAGTGTCAAAGGAAGGTAAGCGGTAGAATGCAGAGGTACCAACAGGGAGGAGGAATTGGAAATGCCTTGGTGACTTAGCAAGATTTGAATAGTGGTATTTTCTAAGCAACCAGAATCGCCTGAGCAATATCATCATCTCTGTGCTTCTGTAGAATGGGAAAATAAAAATAACAAACAAGAAAGGGTTGCTTTAATCTGTATCTCATGTGAATCCATTAGACACTTGCTGCTTCTTGCTTTTCCTGGGATGATTTGCTTTTTAAAGCAGCAGGCAGCATGTCAGACAGAAGAACATCGTGGCCTGGATGGTCTCTGCAGATGGGAAGCAAGACCTTTCTGACTGAAGGTGATCTGTCTCTGCCTAGAGAGTTAATATAGACAGAGTTTTTCCCATCATAATGTATCAACTTTAGAAAGATTAATTTCAGCTAAATGGATATATGTTGTGAGCTCTGAGAACACTGAAAGCCCCATACTAAGTTGCAGCTACTATACAGTAGGTCTTAGTCATCTCAGGCTGCTGTAACAAAATACCATAGACTGGGTGGCTTGAGCAACAGACATTTATTTCTCTCAGTTTGGAGTCTGGAAAGTCCAAGATCAAGGTGCCTGCTGAGTGAGTTCCTGGCGAGAGCTGTCCTCCTAGTTTGCAGAGAAATGCCTTCTTGCATACTCACATGGTAGAGAGAGAGTAGGAGATTTATAAAGGCATTAAAACTACAATGGTGAGGGTCAAAACATATGACCTTGTCTAAATCTAATTACATCCCAGAGGCTTGACCTCCATATACCATCACGTTGGGTGTTATTAGGGCTTCAACATATGAATTTGGGGGAAGACACAAAATTCAGTCCATAACACAGTGGGTACTCTCCAGTAAAATAAAAAAAAAATTAAGAAGAAATAAATAATAGTAAATGTAGAAAAATATAGACTCTGTTCAGCAAAACCAATGTATTCAAAATTCTAAAACTCTAGTGTTTACTGAGATATTTGAAATAACTTGCCAGGCGCGGTGGCTCACACCTGTAATCCCAGCACTTTGGGAGGCCAAAGCAGGTGGATCACAAGGTCAGGAGATCAAGACCATCCTGCCTAACACAGTGAAACCCCATCTCTACTAAAAATACAAAAAATTAGCCAGGCGTAGTGGTGGGCACCTGTAGTCCCAGCTACTCGGAAGGCTAAGGCAGGAGAATGGCGTGAACCTGGGAGGCAGAGCTTGCAGTGAGCTGAGATTGCGCCACTGCACTCCAGCCTGGGCGACAGAGCAAAACTGTGTCTCAAATAAAAAAAAAGAATAACTTTAGTTGGCTACAGGCAAAACAAATGAATTGTGAAATGACAAAACATGATACAGCATTTCTGGAGAATTTGACACAGTACACAGAGAAAAGTTGCAGAAAGAATAAATATTCTTTCCTGACTCCAAATGAGAAAAGGTACTGCTCAGAGATAAAACTAAAGACAAGAAAATTGGATATCTGTTTCAGGAAATAAAACTAACATTTTAAATCAGATTATTGAAGTATCCCCCAACCTTATTATTTTACGTTGATCTGCTAAGTAAACCCATTGGGCAAATCTTATGCAGGCAGGTAGCTAAATTAAGTGGCCCAAGAATTCTTTTCAATTCCCAATTTCTTTGACTTGTAACACAATTAAGAAATTTATAATGAGGTGAATAATAGAATTACTTAGAAGGGATATCATCATATCTCATTTGTATTTGATTTAAACTGAAACCTAATCACTTTGAAAAGCTTTGTGCTGACTGAATTATTTTCTGCTACATGGTGGATGCTCTTTCTCGTTTGTTCACCAGGGTCTGCTTTTATTTGGAATATTATGGTATTTAATGGCATGTCTAGCCATAACCACAGAGTTTGTTACAGCTTTTAATATCAGCAACATAACTCTTCTCCTCTCTTGACTTAGCATTTCAAAAGTGAGGTTCATAAAAATCCTATTTGTAGAGCAAACATCTAACTCCAATTTCATGTACCAAATTTGGTAGCCATGGATTTCTTTATCTTCAGTGCATTTGCATTAACATAAGATGATAATGTTGCTAGCTTCTCTACCAAATAACATTCTAGCATAAGCCACAGCAAGGGCAAAAGCCCAGCAAAATTCAAGCGTGTGGCATACCCAGAGAATGCTAATACTCAGTGTAGCTGAAAAACTATGTATGAATGAAAAGGAATATCAAATTCTTGTGTAAAATACTTATTTTGAGTTTGAAATACTGAATTGTGACCAAAAAATTGTTTCTTCTTATATAAAAATAGAAGGACATCCTGGAGAACTGTGGCTGTCTCTGGAAAAGGTACTTTTGACTTCAAAATGTCGCTGAAGAATTTGTGCCTGAAGCCTCCTTGAAGGCACACTTTTGATGAAAGAAAAAAGGATTTCTGGTTTTGAAAGCTCTTTTTCTCAGAAAAAAAAAAAAAAAAAAACACCTTAGCAGAAGCACAAACTGAAAAATGTACAATATACGATCATTGAATCTTTTTAAAAGTTAGTGCTAGGCAAGAAAAGCAATGGAAGAATTTCAGACACTACAGGAAACTCCTCAAATTGATATTTCCCTCTTACTGGCCTTGAAACTTGAAAATCAATGCAGGTTTATGTGTCCCCACCCATCAAGTTCACACGTTGAAGCCCCAGTACCCAATGTGATGGTATTTGGAGGTCAAGCCTCTGAGAGGTAATTAGTTTTAAACAAGGTCATGTGGGTGCCCCCCCGACACACACCACTGTGGGATTAGTGCCCTTATAGGAAGAGACACAAGAGAAATCTCTCTGCACCAGAGAGAGATCCCTCACCAGGAACTGAATCAGCCTTACCTTGATCTTGGAATTCCTAGACTCCAAACTGAGAGAAATAAATGTCTGTTGCTTAAGCCACCCAGTCTATGGTATTTTGTTATAGCAGCCTGTGCTAAGACATACTGCAACCTAGTAGACAGCTAGGAAAGCTAATAGTTATATTAACTTTATCATTTACTGTTCTTCCGTTTCACATTGTTTGTGGCAGATGAAGCTTGCCAAACAGCTGGAGCAATAAAGCAGCCCAGGTATTTGTGGTGTTCCTTGAGCCCACAGGCTGGGGCAGCCACCCAGCAGAAGTGGAACAATAGAGCTGTTGCCCCTCCTAGAGAAGCTGCTGAAAGCCGGGGAGAAACACTCAGCTTCACCCCTCCTCCTTCTGTCCAGTCTCCTGCCAGTGTCTCCCATCAGAAACCAGCTGGCAAGGCAGCCAGGAAAACACAGACTGCAAGGATCAGCCTCTTACCATACAGGACACAGACAGGGAGGGCAAGAAACATATTCAAGAGCAAACAAATGACAGGCACACCTTGAAAATAGTGGTCAAGAGACAAAAGTGCTTCTACTGGTACAAAAGTACTCTGTGTGCTCTCTCTCTCTGCCTGTGTGTGTGTGTGTGTGTATGTGTGTGTGTTTTCTTAGAAGTTACTTTGTTTTGAGATATGATCATTACTGGTTAATATGATCTTCTCAAGAAGCCCAGTAATATTGGACAGTTCCTTCTAAAGCAGTAATAGAAGGATACTGGTATACTTCAAGAATGGATGGTAATATATGCATGAGATACATCTTTTAGTTCATACATGCTCTTAGGCATCAGTTGCAGCTTGCCTTCTTTACTTTTTTTTTTTTTTTTTTTTTTTGAGAAGGAGTCTCACTGTGTCACCCAGGCTGGACTATAGTGGCGTGATCTCCACTCACTGCAACCTCCACCTCCGGTGTTCAAGCGATTCTCCTCCCTCAGCCTCCTCAGTAACTGGGACTACAGGCGTGCACCACCGTGCCCAACTATTTTTTGTATTTTTAGTAGAGACGGGGTTTCGCCATGTTGGCCAGGCTGGTCTTGAACTCCTGACCTCAAGTGATCTGCCCGCCTTGGCCTCCCAAAGTGCTGGGACTACAGGCATAAGCCACCGTGCCCAGCCCCTTATTCACTTATTTTAATGGTGCACTTCTGAAATTTGCTCCCACCAAAACGGGGCAACCATGGCCTTGTCAGCCTCCAAGGAATGTGGTGTGAACATGGATCATTCTAACCACACTGAGGCACAGTAAGACCAGGACTTAATTTGAGCCTCTGAACTGAGCCTAGGGTTTAATGAACCACTTCTCCACTGTGACAAAGTATACTAGCAAAAGTGCTATGGTTTGTATGCACAGCCTGCAGGTGAACCCTTTACAAGATGCATTATTTGATGGGAGGTCTGAAAGACTGAAGAGCAATTACTCTCTACAACCAAGGGCAAATGGCAACTGTGGAGCTTGGCCTTTTCTCATTTCTTGGTTTCCTGAGGCCAGAGTTCTCTACAATGACAAAACCTCTTTGCTCTGGCTCATTTGAAAAACAATGTCATTTTAAAGGTAAGATTTTGTGTGTGTGTGTATGTGTGTCTGTGTGTGTGTGTGTTTGTATGTGTCTGTGTGTGTGAGAGAGAGAGAGGATTTTATAGTGATTTTTATGACAATCAATTAAAAAAAATGCTTTGGAAACATTTACTGAGAGGGGTCACAAAGGCAAATATAGTATTGAAAGGAAACAGATAGTTCTGGCTCTTCCAAATCTGTTTTACCAAAACCCAAGGCCTAGGAAAGGGACAACAGTCCTCAGTGAAGTCCATTACTGGGCCCTGAGAATAATCTTTCCTTGCCTTCCTGCGTATCATTTTCCTTTCCTCCTCTCTCCCCTGCCCTTTCCCCAAGACACAGAGCTGGCTGGGAGGCCAGCTTAACTATGTCCCACCCGCTTTCTCTCACTTTGCCCCAGGACAGTCAGAGCTAAACTCACAAAGGTGAAGCACTGATAGAGGCCCCAGGACCAATCCCCAGACCCACCCTCCCTCCACTGCACCACAGGTTCCCACTGCCATTACCAAGCATGGTGCCCCCTGACCAGCCTTCACCCCTCAGCCCTGCTGAAAGCCCCCCAGCTGTTCACCCCAGAGACCCCAGCCCCATTCAAGTACCCACGGTCCTCTGCTTCAGTCTAGGCATTTTCCTGACATGGAGGTTCAAGCTCACTTATGAATATTTAAAGACTCATGATTTTTTTTAATCCATGAAGGCTACTGACTTTCTGAGCCCAACATCATCAACAAATAGTAAGGGAGTCATAAAGAAAATGCTTTGCTCACCTTTCATCTTTCTTTTGTGGCAAGTAAGAGAAAAGAAAAACAAACCTACTTCTCACAAAACCTGGATGTGACTGTGTGTTCAGGAAAAAAGAAAGAGATGGGGGCTGGTGGGGGCAGGAGCGCAGATGACAAAGGACACAGCCCAAGGTCATAAAAGGGGGTGGAAAGAGTTATATAAGCCTATACTCGCACCTCTCCACTTCCCAGAGGTCCAGTCCCTGCTCCTCATTCCTCCCCATCCCGTTCCTGGTGCTTGTTGGAAAAGCGGGATCTCAGGCCCCACCCCAGACCTCCTGAATCAGACGATCTAGGGGTGGAGCACAGGAGTAGGTTTTAGCAAACTTTCCAGGTGATTCTAATGCCTGCGAAAGTTGAAAAGCAACACCATACGGTGTAGACACCAGTGTCTTGTGCACGATTGTTTAATAAACAAACACTTGCTGATTTAAGTATATTTGCAAGGTCTTGGTGTGGAGCCAGACTGCAAGCTCCCTGAGAGCAGAGACCATATCTTTCTTCATGCCTGACAATGCATTTATTCAAGGAAAATAGAATCTGATAGTATTTTGCTTTTGTTTCTGTTTTCCACTTTAACCTTTTCTAATTAAAGGTCTCAAAACAGCAAGGAAAATCACAGTGAGTGTTGTTTAGAGAATGGTTTTGAGATAATATATCAATACCATGTGAATAGTTAATAACATCAGTTCACCAGTAATATTAATACCTTCCATGAAGGTATTTTTCAAAACTTCCAAGAGTTTTGAAAACTCTTCCATGAACATTTTTCATTTGGTCCTCAAGAAATTTTGGCAGGAAAATGTATAGGTTTCTTTCTTTCCTCTCACAGAAGAGGAAGCAGAAGTTCAGAAAAGCTGAGAAAATAGTCTTGGTTTTCCTAATTAGGTACAAAAACTGGAACCCAGGACTTTGAGCTCCTACTCCATTGTCAAGGTTTGTATTCTAGTTCTGTTATATGTTATCTGAGTGTTTCCAGTAACTTATCCTTATAAGTCTTTATTTTTCAGTTTCTTCATCTGCAAAATGGGGAAAACAATGGTTCCTATTTTCAAGGGTTGTTGTAAGAATTAAATGAAATAATAAAGGTAAAGCACTTAGCATAGGGCCTGGCACAAAGTAAGGGTTTAATAAATGAAGCCACTGTTTTATTACTATTTCTTTATTGTTATATGTCTGAATTTACATATTATACATATAATCATTATATATTTAGGATTATTGCACCACACTGACTCCCACTAGAGTGACCAATATTCCATACGTGGGTTAGCAAGGCCGGGGTCTTCCTCATCTCAGAAGGTGTTCCTTGCTAACTTAACAGGACATTTAAGGCCTCCGGTCTGCCTTTCATGCCAGGAGTGTTTCTCACTGCTGCTCCCCAGTGGGTCTTTATGCACGCTGCAGGTTGGGTATCTGCTGTGGTCACAGTGCTTACCACCCTTTCTCATGGACGGGTTGCCTAGTCATCCCAAGCACACGCCTTCCTTAGCCATTGCATTGTTAAGTTGTTATGGTTAATTTATATATATACACAAACACATATGGTAGAACCACAGCTTTTATCCAAATATAAAATAAACACATGTCAAAGATATTATTTAAGTCTGGACTTAAAGAAGGAACCAGTAAGATGTTGCATAGGCTCAAGGGGATATTCAGTGAATGCACACATACAGGCAATCAGGAATGCAGAAACGAATTTACCAAGTTACAAAATGGGTTAATACCCATGGAGCGAGAATCAGATGCATTCCACCAAACACAATTTATTGGCACTTCTTTCCATTTGCAAGAACTTGTATTATTATTGGTTTTCTACCATCTACAAAGCTATAAAATAGCTCAAAGATGATGAAAAGCAGAGATAACCTGGGAAGGTGTGCTGAACAGGGCCCCCAGTCATCTTTTCTGCCCACTTTGAAGTCTTTCACAATCTTTCCTGACAGTGGGATCTCAAAAGAATAGTTTAGTGTTGGAGGAAGAGAAGGTATCACTATATCCAGTTCCCTGCCTAGAAAAGAGGCTTCACAGTCCTGGGCTTCAAAAGGCCTGAGCAAGTTTTCTCCTTTGGTTCTCTTCTTCTCTTAATACCTTCTTCTCCTTTTCCTGAAGATTTCATCTCAAAGTTCTACAAAATCCACAAACTCATAGTCCCACTCCTTCTCCTTGGAAATCCCAGCTCTCCCATAGGACTCCCTTGGTCCTGTCTTAATATCTCACAAACCTCGGTGTTCAGGCTTTGGCTGAATGTCTGTGAAGCTTCTTTTCTCAGCCACCAGGAATACAAAGTGGGAGGAGAAGGTTCTGGTACCTAAGTAGGCACTGGATTCCAAGTTTAGCTTCCCCTTCAGCAAGCCTGATTGCCTTCCCATTTACCTAAGAAGGAAGCATATCTTGTCAAAGATCACTAATTCCCCCAGGATAATATAAATCTTGTCTAATTTGAGAAAAGGATATTTATTTCTAACAACATGACTTTGGCCTTGCCCTGTGAAAGCATAACCCAGGCATTCTTGAGCTGAGGAACGTCTTACCTTTTCCTAGGTCAGACTTTCATTCCTCTCCCTTTGTTGTCCAGAAGGGTGATCCTTGCTTCATCTAGTTACTGTTGTTTTTCTTCCTTGCATAGAAGAAAAGGAATGTCCAGTTGTTTCTACCACACATACAATTTAAAAAATAGAATTTGACATTTTATAAAATTAGGAGATCAGAAGTTATAAGATGGGCATGATGGAAATAGGTCTAAGTTTAGATTTAGACTAATAAGGGAGAATTGGATGTGGTGCAAGGTAGTTCCAGGACTAGGTGGATGAAGAACACTGCTTCTTGAGCTCTCGAAATACGTTCTTAGTACTGGCTCTCTGCAACAGATCCACGGAGAGGTGGATCAAACAGATCCTTCCAGAACATCCAGTTCTGCTTGCTTCCACATGCAGCTGAATTGACCCTCCTAGATCTATGCAGATTCAAGCATTTTTGGTTTTCCCAGGAGATATATTGTTTTCTACTTTAAAAGATAATCAAGCATATGAATTTCTTACCAAGTTCCACATTCAACACAATGTAGGCACTTTCCCTCCTGTGCGAGCAGACAGCACATTGAGGACAAGCATTCACAGGAGACTTGGGATATAGACTCACATTGGCCACTAAGTAGTTGAGCCATCTCAGGCACTCACATTTGGAGTTTCAGCTTTGTCATCTCCAAAATGAAGGTGCTGGACTGGGGTCCTTCCAAAGCAGCTCTTCCACAATGTCAAGGTGCTAAGTAACTCCTAAGATATCCTCATCCTAACTGTCGGTTCTAGATCAGAAAGGAAAATGTGACTTCTCCAGACTGGGGATGAATAGCCAGTCATGCAGATGTCCTTTGCAGACTGTGATGGGGTGAACACTTGCCTTCCCTTACCATGGACAGTGTCAGGGTATAAAAGGTTCTGTGGAGGAAGCTGCCAGCAACACATCCTAAAATGGATGCATTGGGGCACTGGCATCACATAAGATGGTAATTCTTCTTTTGTTTTGTGTTTATATTCTGAGTCAGGCATTTTTGCCATATTCAGTCTATCATTCACTCATTCATTCAATATCTAATTCTACATTATTGTTTGAGTACCTTCCATGTGCCATATATCTTGCTGAATGCTGGAGACTTAATGATCAACACACAGTTGAGATCTCTGTCCTCATGGTGCCTATAGTCAAGAGGGGATGTGAATAAGTGAAAAAGTTATAGTGAGTGATGTGCAAGGCATATGTGGGCCTGCATGAGTGGCAACTAACCCAGAGGAAGATGGAAGAGAGTAAGAGGGCCTGACACAGAAGCCATAAATGTGTTTTAGACAGATGGTACATGTGATGGCTACAGGTGATTTCTTGCAAAACTAATGAAGCTTAAGTTTAGTGGTATAGCCATAAACTGGCTCTTTGAAAAAAGGATGAAATTATTTAATAATCAGTGCTTTTCAGCCATACTGCCAGGTCCAGAACACAGCTAAACTTTGGGCCCCTTACTAAGACAAATCCCCTCTTAGTGTCTTAGTAATTCCCCCAGAGCAGGCTCTGAGACAGGAGTTTGCACACAAGTAGTTTATATGGGAAGTGCAAGAAATACCCGTAGCAGGAGGGTAAGTGGGCTGTGAAAGGGAAGACAGCCAATAAAAGGTCTGTGTTCAAACCAGCTACCATTATGGGTTATCAGAGCTTAATCTTTCTTAAAAATTCTGAGAATCAGTATGGTAACAACCTGAGGAGAAAGGGAGCTGGGGTATTTATACTCCAACTTCTGTCAGGCATTGGCTCAGGTCCGCTCCTGAGTGTGTTATTTTCCTTTTATATTTTACCTTCCTTGATGGAGGCAGTGACCTTCCATTGCTTTGGTGAAAGCTGTAAAGCAAAGAGTTGCAGATACTAACAGTTGGAAATCAGCCAACAAGCACAGAAGTGGTAAGGCCTGGGGGATATAGATAGTATCTGGTACAAAATATCCCATACTTAATTTTGTATTTGTAATTTGCATTTTTCTTAAATTGGGCCCTCAAATTTTTGTGATTTTTAGACCTCACAAAACCTGAAACCACCTATAGTGACAGGCCTAACTTGCTGAAAATACAGAATGTATGGGAAAATCAAAGAAATTAAAAAGCCCATATCAGAATTGGAAGGAAGATGGAGGGTAGCAAGAGATGAAACTAGAAGCTAGAAAGTTGAAGCTAGAAGCTAGAAAGGTAAGCCAAGGCCATATGAAGGGTGCTATGTTAAACTGGACTTTTCTAGGTTTGGCTGACATTTGTTGGTGTCTGCAGAACTCAGCTGGGTTCCTTGGGGCATCTCATTTCTGGGACAAACTGACAGAGCAACCCCTTTCTGGGATGGGCCCTTCCCAAGATGAAGAATAAGAACCCAAGAGGGCTGATGGAAGCTCACCATGCCTCTGATGTCTGTTAATCACAGCGGCACAGGTCAAATCTCCTTATATTCCATTGGCCAGATCCAAAGTTAGTAGGGCAAGGTAATATAGTACACCTACAGGGAAGGAAATAATGACTAAGTAAGAACTGTAATACAACCTACTATTGGATTTTCACCAAAATGTTAATAGTGGAGATAGCGAGATTTCTGATCCTTTTTTCTTTAGCTTTTCACTATTGTTAGAATTTTTATTAAGAATGTAGCAATTGCACCAAAAAATATGAACCTATTCTTCTAAATAATAAAATATTATATCAAATATTAAAGAGCATTTTTAAGGATATCTTTTTAAATTTTTCCTTTTTTAATGTGTTATTTATAAATCAGTTAATATACATATAAAAGGCCTACCCCCTCAACTTCCTAAAACTACCTATTAGCATTTATAGCATTTGTAACTAATCAGACTTTATTATGTTCCTATTTCTGGTTTCTTAGTATTACTCTCATGAAATTTTTTTATTTTGTATATGTCTTTGTAAATCATCTGCAAGCACTTTGTGGTGTTAGCTAGGAAATAAAGAAATAGATTATTTAGAAACTAAAAAGAAAAGTAGTTGGAGGGAATCATCCTAATAATACTCAGCTCTGATAGCATATACAAATCACCTGGAGATTTCTTTTTAATACCTCTGATGAAGACTCTAGAGGTTCTAATGTAATGTTTCTGAGTTGGGCTAATTTTTAAAAGCTCTCTGAAGGTTGAAAAAAAATGAATAAATAAATGATTAAATTAAGTGAAAAAAATAACAAAAGGGCCAATTGTATGTGAAGAGCAAAAGCAGGTTGGGAAGTTTCTTTACAAACTTGAAGTAGGCTGTGATACTAAAAAGCCAAAGCTCCCAAATATTAAAAAGAATAAAGGAAATGGATGCAGTAGAGCAATAGTAGCTTCCAGAATTAGAAAGGGCCTGCTATTAAGATCTGTTCGAGCTTCACTGGGTGAGGAAGAGTGAGTCATATTCTCTCTGATACCTCATATTCCCACATACATCCCAAATCAGACCCTAATAGACAATTGTTTTTGTGGGTCACTGAGGTGCATTGTGTGGACTGTTTTTCAGAACATTGTGATTAAGCAAAAGTCTGTCATTCTCCATGAGAAGAGGCTGAACTCATAGGCGATTACTTAACACACCCAGAACAGAAGAGAAGGAATACTAGAAATATTGTAGAAATGTGGTTTGTTCACTTGTTTATAGCTCTTCAGACTTAAATTATTTTATTCTGTGCAGAGTTCAATTGTTTATGTGTGAAACATCATAAAATATCAAAAGCTCTTTTATCTTGATGTCTCATCCCAGCTTTTTTGAGACTCCACTTTAATATTTGATAAGAACTGAAATGGGGATAAATTATGCTTTCCTCCTCTCTTTCTCTTTTACGTTTATACATAAATGTTGAGAGAAAGCTTGAGGTATTTGTTTTGTTTTGTTTTGTTTTAGCTAAATGGCAGGTAAATAACAGGCTTTTTAGTAACTATGATCTGGTACTGGTAAGGTCTGAGTTAACTGCCATTTGCAGAGTAACCATGGTGACCAGCATATGGCTTCTGATTCCATTAATCTTGTTGAGATTAACAGTAAATCCCAAAGGATCTTTTGCAGTGATTCAGAAATAAATCATCTTTTCACATGTATACTGTTTGGTGACAGCCACTCGCTTTCAGTGTGTGTCTCTACCCAACAAAGAAATAAGACAGTCTCTCTCATGAGATGATTGGAAATGCATTCCTCAAATAAGAAATTTCACAAAATACATCCAATGGTGAAAAGGTAAATACATATAAATACCATGTGAAAGGAGGATTCAACAAACATGTGTCATACCCCTGATAGACACATAAGGGGAAGGTCATTTACTCCCAGTTAGAAATTTATTTGTATAGAACCTCAGCCTGGAGATATGAACTTGAAAACAAAATTTGAGACTCTTTAATGAAAAAAATCCAATTATTATTTCAATTATAGGAATTAGAAATGATGAATTAAGCTGGATTTGGGAAGAGGAGCCGCTGGCTGCCCAAGAGGAGACTAATAATGTGTTCTATGTGTAACGAGATGTTGCAACTTAAAAAGTACAGTGTGGCCCTACCTAAAACCATATTTGGCCTACAACAGCCCCAGAACATGTAAAATAATAGCCTCATTTTACAGATGAAGATACTGAACTAAACAATTCAGAACGACTTCCCCATACTCACTAAGTATTAGAGCTTTCTCAAACTGGCGGAATAAATTGTTGAGTCTGAGTTGGAAGGGATGGGAACTGAATTACTATCCCAACATTCTTCTGATGCTAATTCCTATTACAGTGTAGACAAAATATGCATAACTCTAGGTCTTTCTCAACTCATGGAGTTTATACTTCCTCATCTCTAAGTTTTCCTTGGTTAAAAGAATACTCTGAGCTCTTATTTCAACCTGGATCTTCCTACATAAAAGAAATATCAAGAACACAATAGCATTTTACGAATTCTAAGATGCACAGTTTTTCTTACTTACCCATCTATGGCTGGGCACGGTGGCTTGCGCTGTAATCCCAGCACTTTGGGAGGTGGAGGCAGGCAGATCACTTAAGGTAAGGAGTTCAAGACCAGCCTAGCCAACATGGTGAAATCCTGTCTCTACTTAAAAAAAATACAAAAATTAGCTGGGTGTTGTGGTGCGTGCCTGTAATCCTACCTACTGGGGAGGCTGTGGCATGAGAATCGCTTGAAACTGGAAGGCGAAGGTTGCAGTGAGCCACTGCACTCCAACCTGGGCAACACAGCAAGACTCCATCTCAAAAAAAAAAATCTGTGACATTGAGATATGCCTTTTCATCAATGGCTTCTTATGATCACTATGCAGCAATACCAAATGTAGATTTCATTGCTCGTACATGCACTAACTTGGTCATAGCTGCTTATATTGCCAAAGTCATACAGTTATTGGTACATGGATAGAAAGTTATTGTGTATGCAGAAAGAGGTATAAATTTCATTTTAGTGACATGAATACTCATTTTGGAGTAATGATCATCATTTTACATTTTCTTGCAAGGCAACAACATAGTGTTCTACAGGACCTAAGAAGGGAATATACAAACAGATCTTGTATGTTAACCTACCATGCACTAAGCACAGAAACTTAAAAAAAAAAAAAAAAAAAAAAAAAAAAAAGCTCAATCTTTCAGAATACATGAAAGGAATTTCAAAGCAACAAGAAGCTGACATACTTTAATTTGCTACATCCTTTTTTTCCTGGCCATTATAAAATAGTTTTGATCTTATCATTTATGTTAGGTTTTATGATAGGTGGTAATTCACAAATCAGCCAGCATGGTATTGATCTCCTCTTGCTGATGGTGAGACAGTGCCTAAAGCTCCCTTCCCTGCTCTGCTGATGCAGAACAACATCAGGAAGTCCAAGTAGTCAAAACCAAAGCCAAACATTGAACATTTGCAACCCCAATTTCAATCATAAAATTAACCAACTCTAATGGCAAATCAGTCTTGTGTTCATCTTAGCACAAATGCTCTAGACCACAAATTTTATTTCATTAAAAAGAAAACTGGACTCCTTTGGCTCTCTAAGCTTTCAAAATAACGATTCTTTGTAATTCCCTAGTAATTGTAGAAAATATTCATTTTGCATTATGTCCCTGACAATTTAGAACATTTAAGGTGACATTGAAATATTTCTTATATAAGAGCAAATGAAGAGGATAGATCTCATATAATCATGGCCAAATAAGTATATTCTTCTTGGTCATATATTTTTATAAATCATTGAGGAGCAGGGAATGTTGTATGTGTGTAAATGTATAACCTATTACAGCAGCCTGAGACCCCGTGGGTTATTATTATGTCAGCAGAACTGAGATACTCAGATGTATTTAGTGGTAGAAGCAAGCGTTCCATTAATTTGGTTAAGGGACATGAATCAGCTAGTAGGTTGTGAGTTATGCACCTTCCTGACCTTCACAAAAGCACACCCTGACTTGGGTTTATACAGTCAGGGGTGCAGTAGGATGTACTGGCCCAGGTCAGAAGAGTGCCAGATTTCCTCAAGCACTCATTTGTCCTCAGGAAACTCAGAAGCTGGGTCATTAACACCCTGGCCCCAGCTCCTTCCTTACACAACTGTGACACTCTCTGGTGAACCCCTTGTCACCAATCTCACTCTGGGTATCTGATTTCTAGCTTTACTACCAGGATTAGAACTTTTTTCTGTTAACATAAGTGCTCCCTGCCCAGGGCCTTTCCAAGCGCCTGGCTTACAAGACCTATAGGAACAAACAGATCATTTCTTTTAATTACATAAAGAAATCTGATCAGATGTGAGATCCTTTAAAAGAAACTTTTGACTTCGTTTGTAAAAATATATTAGCATTTGTTACTTAAAGTGTTTCCAAGAGTGGAATTTATTTTACACCCTAATTCATTATGAATGCATCATTTTTCATATTCTCCATATATAAGAATAAGTGAGGAAAAAGTATAGAGTTTAGAAGTTCTGTCTTTATTTCTCCAGTCCTGCCAAATCTCACTGTTGCTAAGGGAATATATTATTAACTTAGGTATCAGAATTAGAAAGGTCATATTGTTCTAATAAAATATGCTGTGACTCTGAGATGTCCAGGTGGAATCAAGAATATATTTCCCCAGTTAATTTAATCTCATTTGAAAACTTAGATTTACTTGGTTCAGGGGAATATGCTGAAATAAAACCCTATCTGCCTCTTCACTCTTTCCTTTCTTCTCAGGAAGGAGAAACAGTGATCATAGCTCATTGAAAACTCTCCTGCTGTTCTCATTGTTCAATTCCCACCTATGAGTGAGAATATGCGGTGTTTGGTTTTTTGTTCTTACGATAGTTTACTGAGAATGATGATTTCCAATTTCATCCATGTCCCTACAAAGGACATGAACTCATCATTTTTTATGGCTGCATAGTATTCCATGGTGTATATGTGCCACATTTTCTTAATCCAGTCTATGCAGCGCACCAGCATGGCACATGTATACATATGTAACTTACCTGCACATTGCACACATGTACCATAGAGCCTAAAGTATAATAATAATAATAATAATAATGATAATAATTAAAAAAAGAAAAAAAAAGAAAACTCTCCTGCTGTAGTTTAAAAAGCTATAATATTTGCTTTTTATTCCCTCTTCAAGTTGAGAACAGCTCATTGCCATTTTCTATTCAATGATCCTTCACTTGACTATTGTTTGTAACACCATTCCCTTTACTTTTTGACATGTTACAAATCTGGTTTTTTTCAAACTTTAATCATTTGTTTACATTTCAACATTTCAATATTTCTCTCCTGACCACCACCAGGTAATATGTCTTTCCCACCTATCTTAGACTGTTCTCAAATAAAAATGTGGCTGATATAAAGAGAGAATTAAAAAACATAGCTTCCTCTAGATAACAATAAATGCACTAGAACTTCAGTTTTTGAACTTTTAATGAGTATCATGGAAACATGTTTTAAAGCACAGGCTTGAGAGCCATACTGCCAGAACGTGACTCCCACATTTGCCACTTTACTGGCTGAGTGATCTTGGGCAATTAACCACTCTATATGCCTCATTTTCCTCCACTGTAAAATGGGCGTAATAATATTCTCCTTAAGTTATTCTAAGGATTAAATTAATGCAACAGATATTAAGTGTTTAGAAAAACACCTGCGCTTTTTCTCTGCCTGGCATTGCTGGGCCTGCAGGTCTGTGTCAAGCCATGGATGAGGGTCTTTGTTCTGCAGAATGGGGTTTGTTAAAGTTGCTAAGAATAAGGTCTATTCAAGAGATACCAAGTGAAATTTAGGAAATGACAAGAGGGTAGAACTGATTACTATACTCAGAAACACTCCGTGATACAGGATAAAAATAAATACAACACACTCAAATACAGGGTGATAGTCTGTGTAACAAACAGATATATGATTTGTCAAATTACTTATGCCCATATAGAAGGGGATATGTTAGTCTGCGCAGCATATGTACATGGTACATGAACTACCAAAATAAGGTGTGAAGGTTGGCCTGACAAATTATGCTGCAGCACATTATACTGGCCTGCCGCTGGCCCACAGGCTTCTCGGTAGGTTTGGCATGGACAGGATCTATGAAGGCCAAGTGGAGATGACTGGAGATTAATGCAATGTGGAAAGCATTGATGGTCAGCCTGGTGACTTCACCTGCTATTTGGATGTAGGCCTTGCCAGAACCATCACTGGCAATAAAGTTTTTGGGGCCTTGAAGGGAGCTGTTGATGAAGGCTGTTCTGTCCCTCATAGTACCAGATGATTCCCTGCTTGTGATTCTGAAAGCAAGGAATTTAATGCAGAAGTGCATGGGAAACACATCATGGGTCAGAATGACGCAGATTACATGCATTACCTAATGGAAGCAGATGAAGATGCTTACAAGAAACGGTTCTTTCCATTCATAAAGAACAGCGTAACTTCAGACCTGATGGAGGAGATATACAATAAAACTCATATTGGCTGGGCACAGTGGCTCACAGTCCCAGCACTTTGGGAGGCTTGAGGTGGGTGGATTGCTTGAGCCCAGGAGTTTGAGACCAGCCTGGACAACATGGCAAAACCCTGTTTCTGCAAAAACAATTTATAAAAATTACCCAGGCATGGTGGTGTGCACCTGTTGTTCCAGCTACTCAGGGGGCTGAGGCGGGAGAATCGCTTGAGCCCAGGAGGTTGAGGCTGCAGTGAGCCAAGATCATGCCACTGCACTCCAGCCTGGGTGACAGAGTGAGACCTTGTCTCAAATAAATAAATAAATAAAACAAAAAAGCTCATGTTGCTATACAAGAGAATCCAAACTATGAGAAATCCAAGAAAGAAGTTAAAAACAACAGGTGGAAACATCCCAAAATGTCCCATGCCCAGAGGAAAGATCAGGTAGCTCAAAAGAAGGGAAGCTTCCTCAGAGCTCAGGAGCAGGCTCTGAGAGCTAAAACAATGTTCTAGGATGATTTTTCAAATAAAAACAATAAACTTATTGGCTAAGCAGGTTTAAAAAAACAATACCCTGCAGAAGCAAATTATTACATTTATTATCTAAGTTCCAAAATCAAAAGTTGGTTATTTGTGTCATGAATCATACTGGAGGCTTATTCTAAATTCTAAATATCCTGTTTATAGCAACTTAAATTGCCAAATCATTGTATTATAATTTTGACATTAATCAACCTGACATTTTTCTCTTATAAAGGTAAGGCATGAACATATTAGCTCTCATAATTCTTTTTTTAAAAAATTATCACTTCTCCCAGATTTCCTAAGCCCCATTGCTTTAGCTCTTTAAGTTGTTACTGTGATAAGGGAAAATATTGTTTTTGTGTGATGGGCTGTAAATAGGTTGGGCAGCCATCTCAGTTTGCCTGAAACGGAGGGGTTTCTCAGGACATGGGACTGTTACTGCTTAAACTGGGAAAGTCTTGGGGAAGCCAGGATGGTTGGCTATCCTACTGTAAAGGTATTACATAAGGTGGGGTAAAAGAGGAAAGGAAGAATCAGTAGTGGTATCAATCTCATTAAATACAAAAGAATTATTAGTACACCACTGTTCCCTTGATTTTTGACTCATGCAATCTCTGATGAGTATCTGAAGGGTAAAATTGCACTCAACTAATTAACTCTAAATGTCAGGCATTTGGACTTCGTGGGTTTTTTTTTTCCTTTTGCTACCATCATCATCTGTGGAATGTATTTCTTCTCCTTCATTTTATGCTGTTCTGCTTTCCTCTGATTATGTCATGCTTCTTTTTCTTTTAGGTCAACTCAAATCAAAACATACTCTTGGGACAACGCCCAGGTTATTCTGGTTGGAAACAAGTGTGACATGGAAGATGAGCGGGTCATCTCAACTGAGCGAGGTCAACATTTAGGAGAACAGCTTGGTAAGAAACAAATTAATAAGTTAAAAAGAAAGATAATTTGCTTATTATATGTAACTCTGTACAGAGTCCGAGCTAATTGTCAGGGTGGAGTTAATGAAATGTTTGTCAGTCTAACAGTGGAAAGCAACATAATCCTCCCTAAGTGGACAATATATTTTCTCCCACTTACTATGGCATCATGAGAGCTCAAGCGCAATTACAGAAGCAAAAATGATACTCAGAATTTTGGTCTTAGTACAAGGTATTTAAATTCTTATTCCATGAGAAACACAGGTTATGCCTTGTCTGCTATTTTTGTTTTTTTTCCCCCGTACTCTATTTTGCATTCAGTGAGCACTTTATTTTATTGTGTGATTATTGTTCTCAAGTTTCCATTGGAGGAGGATAATGGCACAGAATAGGTCACATCCTAGATTCTGATTCTAGTGACATCACTGATAAGCCATGTTACTGTTACAAATCCCTTTGAGACTTAGTCACCCCATCTCTCCAGAATGAGTATCATAGCCCGTGCCTATTTAACCAAGTCCTTGTAGATAAGATCAAGTGAGATAATAGATATGAGAAAGTTTCAGAAATGGCAAAGCCATTTCAAACACAAAACATTGTATCTAAAGAGAAAAATGCTGGAGTGAGTAGGGTAGAGATTTAATACAAAGGAGGGATTGATGATTGAAGATTGATTGATTGAGTCAAGAAATTTTTACTGGGTACTCGTTGTGTGCTTTATATTATGCCAAACATCATGGGGGATACAAAAAAGTAATTCACAGTCCCTAGGCTCAAGTTGTTCCGAATCGAGTGGACACTGAAGGCTGGAGATATACATAAGGAAGCAGAAATACAAGTCAACAAAAACAAGTCAATGAGGAGATAAGCTGCAAGGCAGATGCCAACAGGAAAGCAACAGGGAGAGGGAGGCAGACACAGGAAGGGGAAAAACATTGCCAGAAGGAGATGTAGGAGTGGAGTGTGATGGGAGGAAGATAAAGAGCAATGCAGAGAGGGCCCCTGGGGAGATCAGGTGTGGAAATGAATACACCAAGAGGAAGAGATGAGTGATGAGGGGAGATGGAGATCTTATGGGTGAAATGGCAAGATACAGCTTGAATGGTCTCTAAAGGAGAGTAGAATTTGCAACTACAAAGGAGATGAGGCATTATGAGTAAAGGGCACAGTCATGCATGGACATTGAGATGAGCATAAGGTGAGAGGACAGTGAATAGAAAAGTGAGAACCTAGCATAAAGTTGCAGAACTGAGTTGTGGATTTGGGGAACAACTCCAGTCCTAGAGGTGAAGGAGTTGGAATTCTTTCTGTTTTTTGTTTGTTTGTTTGTTTTTGGTAGACCACTGAGAATATTGAGGCATTCTTAGCAAAGAAGAGTTTGACTTTTAACCTTTTTGGCCAGGACCTGCAGTAAGAAATACTTTCAATTTAGCATCCCAATACATACATATATAAAACTTTTGTAAAACAAAAGTTTTACAAAACACATTTTAACTTTACTTGATGAGATTCACTCTGTTTTCTGTCTTACTTTTCTTTCTTCTCTTTTCTTAAATGGTGGTCCCAACCCACTAAGTTGATCCCCAGAAGCAGTAATGTGTCTCAGTCTATAATTTGAAAAACACTGTTATAAAGGGGATGATTTGGGATTAATCTGCTGGTGTTGTGCAACATGAGTCAGAGAAGCAAAGTCCCTCTCATTGGGTCACTCTTCCTCTTGATCATCTCATAACTAATCTAAATACAGTTCACTCTGAAAGTTTGACCATTTCTCATGAGCTTAATGAGTTCCTTAGACTAAAATCTATCCCTGGATGGCCACAGGAACCCTTCCACCAAATATTCTTAGAGCCACCCAGGAGAAAGTTACATGGCTGGTGTACGGTCTCCTGTGGTGGCTTTTGAAGTTATCATCTCTGCCACAGGGCCTCTTCCCACTCTACCGATTAAACAATATGAAGAGTCTGAAAAAATGATAATTTTTTTTCTTAATCCTCTTACGACCTCGGAAAGATAAGAATGGAAAATAATAGATCCCCAAAGAAAGAGAGGGAGGAAACGTGGGAGAGGGTTGGCAGGTTGGCTTCCCAAGATGGTCTCTTCCCTGTCTTCCTGTGTTTTCTTAACTAGCTGGGCACATGCCAGGATGGGGAAAAAACTGCTACACAGATGTAGGCTGTCTCTATGAATAAAAATGAAAACTGTTTGGTTCAAAAAAAATATACGTATCTCCAAGCCAAGAATTGTTTAATGTCATTCATACATAGGAGGCAGGCAACTGGCTAAATTTTTTAACACTCTAATAAATTACTTGGATATTGAGAAGACCAGGTTGTGAAAAGGGATGTTAGGATGATGGGAATGCATCAAGAGGGTGACTTTCCCACTGCTCCGTCGACTGGCACACACACAAACCCTTTCCATTCAGTACACAGATGTAGCAAAGTTCCTGAAATTGTGAAGCAGAATGTTTTATGTTCCTGTTCAAGTTCTTCCAGTGGTTTCTAATTGATTTTTTGCTCTCTATTCCATAAAACCCAACTGTTGTCATAGCAACCAACACATGTGCATTCTTGGAGAGTCATTTACCTCGTTTAATGTGGCTTGTTCTCCTTATGGCTACACATGCTTCTACAAATGATCATGAGGGACCATTTGTGTTTTTAAAAAATGCTCTCACAATTTAAATTTAAAGATTGTAAAGGTCTTTGCTTTGTTTTTTAATTACTTGTACATTTTATTCTTCAGAATACCATCACATACACACAAAGGTTCCACATTGTTTTTTTAATGTCATTACCACATCTTGGCAGATGGCTCAAAATAACTGCTTTATCGATCTGGTTGCAATTAATTCTCCATCGTGGATTGTTTTATCGGTACAACATTTGCTCATCCTAATGAGGGTCCTTGATGGAACCAAGTTGTAATGGAGCTCTTTAAAAATTCTTGTATGGCAGCTGTCGGTCCCAATCCAGTTTAGTTCACCAAGCATTTATTAAGTGTTTACAATATGCCAGTTACTGGGAATGCAATGACAAATAATCCTACCTTCTAGGAGCAAACATTGTAGTGCCTGAGATAGACTACACAGACAAAGAATATTTTTCTGGCTTTCCCTTTCTCGGCCATTTTGTTTCATTTGATCCTTTGAGCACCCCTCCTTACTGAATGCTGCTTCATCAGCATTTATGACGTGGTGCTCTCTGTTCATCTCCTCCCTCTCCAGACTTGCATTTAGTTTCCTTGGTAGACTCCTCCTCCTTTATCCATCTCCTGCACTCTGGCTTTCTATCCTTAGTCCACCACTCCTCTCTCTCTACACCCTCCCTTGGATGTTTCCATCCACTCCAAGGTTTTAACTCCACCTCCAGACTAATGACTGCCAAATCATGTCCCAGGCCTGACCTCACGCTGGCGCTTCAGGCGCCAACATCCACCTGCCAGCTGTGCATATTCAGTACTTCTGATTTAGAGTAGTGGTCTAATCATCTGCAGCTGAATTGGCTGGGGTTCTTTTTCAAATGCACATTCATCAACCCAACTCAGACCTGCTGCATCAGAGTTTTTGAAGTTGAAGGCTAGAATCTACATTTTTAATAAACATTTTTGTGACTTTTATATGACTAAATTTCTAGAACACTGGCTTTTGTGGGAAGCGAGTGTTTGGAGAGGGTAGGGAATTGCTACCAGAGCTGAGCATTGCCCTATAGCTGGTGTTATTTTCCCATGCTTTTTTTTTTTTTTTTTTTGATGGAGTCTCGTTCTGTCACCCAGGCTGGAGTGCAGTGGCGTGATCTCGGCTCACTGCAACCTCCGCCCCCTGGGTTCAAGCGATTCTCCTGCCTCAGCCTCCCAAGTAGCTGGGACTACTGGCACGTGCCACCACGCCTGGCTAATTTTTTGTATTTTTAGTAGAGACGGGCTTTCACTGTGTTAGCCAGGATGGTCTCAATCTCCTAACCCTGTGATCTGCCCACCTCTGCCTCCCAAAGTGCTGAGATTACAGGTGTGAGCTATCGCACCCAGCCTCCATGAGTGTTTTAACAGTTAGTCTATATGTATGTACCTATAACAATATATAAGAATGTTTTAAATTGTATATTAAATTTATAGTATGGTACTTATATATGTACAATCTCATAATTGAAGTTTTAAATGTACAACTACTGTGTTAAATGAGAAAAAAATTTGGAGATACAATTAAGGATAGATTTTCCTAAAATAGAAGTAATTTATCTGGGAATAAGAACAAAGAAAGAAATTTATAGAAGAGGATGGATTTGTATTGCCTTGAAACCACAGGTGAAAGAATACTTGAACCATTATTATAAGCTCGGAAAGGGTGGAAAATGCAGAAACTCCTATTTTCCAAAAATGTAGTCAGAGAACCAAAGACTGCAGAGAAACTAAAATTGCTTCTGAGGAGAAGTCATTATTAATAATTTGTAAGGAGCCAATTTTAAAGTGTTTTTAATTTGCATTAATATTTCTTCCTAAAACAAGTAACAGATAATATTCCCAATTCTCTCCATTCGAACAATTATCATAATAGCCTCTGAACATATGTATTACCAAATTCCAGATTCATCCCCCGTACCCTTCCCTCTTCTCCAGCACCGAACCCCATGAGAATTTCTGAAAGTACAAAATATTCTCATATTTTGCCATTTTACCAAGCTCTATAATTTGTCTTCCCTTCTTTTCTCATTTAATGGCTCTTTTGATTATTCATCTGACAAATATCTATAATAATACTGCAGAGTCATAAAACATGTATCTTCCCTCTCACGGAGCTTGAAGTGTGGACTGTGTATCAGAAATAGACTCAAATATTATGAACATGTAAACAGGGCTGAGTGTAACTCAGAGGATAAAGGAAGGACATGAAGTTCTATGAATGTGTAGTTACTTCTCTTTTTGGAAAATGAAGAATGACAAAAAGACACATTCTATGTCTATATACTTCGAAACATATTGATTTGATAAATACTGGCTTAATTAAACAATTTCTTCAAGGAAATAGTCTCTTGAAGTAGAAAGAGATAAATTTAAGTCAAATGAAAAAGGATATTCTTTCACCTAACAAAGAATATACTAATGGAACCAATTATCTCTGAAAGTGGAATGTAGTCCTGGCAGGACATATAATTACTTCCCAAAAGGTCTAGATAAATCAATGCAGGCAGATCTACCATGGCTAATGGGGGGAGTTTGCATTCTGTGGGATATTTCTGTGTCACCAAGCATAAGAGTTTGGGTGTATTGACCATGCTACATCATATGTTGTGGTACCACTCTCAGAGACAAGATGACTGAAGTGACTGAAACAATATAACCTAGCCAGAAAAGTCTACCTCCTTGGATTTTAAGAACCATGCTCTTGATTTCTACTGAGCCTGAATGACCCCAGCATGCCTGATTTGGGAACTCTAAGATTCTCTGATTCACTCCTATGAACCTTTCAGTTTAAATCACCCTTGTCTCTCACTGCCAACCCAGGTAAGGGAGAGAAAGGTATTGACTGCACTGTGAAATTGTACGGTGGTGGAAGCCCTGAACTTGGATCCATGTGCTCTGGCCATAAGGAACCAATTTCTATTTATACAATTTCCACCAGGAAAAATTGTAATAGCAGCATCATCATACCTTCCATAACCACCAAGCTCCACTTCTGTCATCATACCCTTGGTACAATCTTGAGTCACGCAATAGGTGTTTTTTTTTTTTTTAGAGGTGGGATCTTCCTCTGTTGCCCAGGCTGGAGTGCAATAGTAGCATGCATGATCATAGCTCACTGCAGCCTTGACCTCTTGGACTCAAGCAATCTTCCCATCCAAGCCTCCCAAGCAACTGGAACCATAGGCATGCACCGCCATGCCTGGCTAATTCTTTTTTATTTTTTGAGAGACAGGGTCTTCACTATGTCACCCAGGCTGATCTGGAACTCTTGGGTTCAAGCAATCCTCCCACTCTACTTTAGCCTCCCATGACTGGGGTTACAGTCATGAGCCACTGTGCCTAGCCCACAATAGGACTTAACTGAATTTAGTTTTCTATCTTAAAGTCCAGGAGGAAGGTAGGGCATATGTAGCTGGTAAACCTATTTAAATTCTGACCTCGGACCCCACAATCTTTCAGTGATCCACACAATCCAATGGAAGATGCTAGAAAATAACTAGATGATTACAAAAGATAAATTATCCTAAATCAACCTTACTCAAATTCATAATTTCTCTTTTCAAAATGTGCTCAGCTTTCTGGAACTTCCCCAACTAATAAACTGAAAAACTCCTTAGCCAAGTGTGCTGTGATTTATAAGAAACCTCTGGAAATTCTTGGTGTCTCACTCTATGTCCAAATTACACTGAAATGATTACCACTAAATTGTACAGCAATTTTTCAGTACCTTTAGAGCACCACTTTAGGGAAGCTATAATCAGAACTACTTAAGGCGGTTCTCATCTGAATAACTAAAAACCGAGGTGTTAGAGAGTGTGCTATTTTATTTGCTTGTTTGTTACATTGAGACTGCTGATATTGGGAATAGCAGGGATATCAGGAGTCACTGCTAGGCCTCAGCACATTGAGGGGACCTTGCTTATTTCTCAAAAAATAAATAAATAAATAAAATAAGGAAAACCCAAGGCAGGGACAAGGAAACAAATCTAGAAGGAAGACTAGATATAGAGAAAAGTTCTCAATCTTGGCTACACATTTCAGTAGGTTGGGCAGCTTTTAAAAATCCTAGTGACCAAGCTGCATCCCAAGCCAACTAAATTGGAATCTCTGGGCTGGGACCCAGAAAACAGTATGTTTTTTAAGTCCCAGGTTATTCCAATGTGTAGACATGACTGAGAACCACCGATTTACAGAAAAAACAAGGGGCAGATTAGCCCAGAGAGCCAGCAGAAGGAAGCTGTAATTGGTTCCACCCTTCATGGTGGGGCTCGTGCTGCCTGGCCACAGGGAGCTGGTCTTCCAGGATGGATTCATGCTGAAGCTTTCATGCACCCTAGTCTAGTCCCCATGTGGCCAATAGGTGCACGGATTTTACAGAAGGCTATTGAGGATCAGAAGAGGAGTATGAGGTTATACAACAGAGCGTAATTATTAGGACCAATGTAAATTTAGCAAAATCCACTTGGAATTGCATAACAACCACTGAGCTGAAATAAATGAGCCAAAGAGTCTTTTCTTAAACTACAGTGGGGTCACACTAGGAGTTTATTTCTTTTAGGGGGCAGGAGATAGACCCTTCAAAATAGAACTCATGAATATATTATGGGGCTTTATTCATTTACTAATTTATTCATTTATTCAGTATTATTGAGCACCAACTATTGGCCAGGTACTAGGAGTTAGGAAACAATAAGACCAAATTTCTGTCACCCCAAAGGAGAGTCTGAGAGACACATAAAGACTTTCAAAAGACAGCATATAATTGTTGTAATAGAGGCATGGACTCAGTGCTAGAGGAGCTTAAAAGATTAAGAATGTCCCTGTTTGGAGGCTCTGAGAAAGGTCACACTGTGGAGACAATGTCTGAACCATGTCTTGAAGTATGAATAGGATTTTGATAGTTAGACAAACAGGTGATGGTCTCCCTCGGCATAATGAATAGTATTCTGGAGGGATCTAAGCCTGGAAAAGTTGACAACATATATCATAGAGAACCTTGTTTGAAAGAATCAAAAACTCGGGCTTTGTCCTATACATGCTGAGGATCCTAAGTTTTAAACACTGGAGTAACAAGATCAGATTTCATTTTGGACCAATTACACTGGCAATATTCCAGAAATTAGGGTGTTTAAGATCAGCAGGAGTACAAAAAGAAAATATTAATAGCTCTATTTATTTGTATCTCAAATTTTTTTTCAGTTATTGGGTATGTTTTATAATGTACTACTGGAATAGTACATTATATAATTTATAAAATATTCATGTATTAGGGCAGTAATGAATCTTTTTTTGAAACTAAGAATTATAAAACAACATATGTTTGGAGACGACTGGCTAAAGGATAGACTGGAGGGTAAGGACAGGAAGCAGAGATTCCAATAAGAAGCTAATGCTATTGGGTAAATTATGGCAAGGCCTAAAGCAGGGGTTCCCCACCCTGGCTGTACATTCGAACCACCTAGGTAGCATTTTAAAAACCATGGCATGGACCCCATCACGCACACACACACTAAGTAAATCAGAATATCTGAAGCTGAGGTACAAACATGAGTGTTTTTAACTCCTTAGGTGATTCTAATGTACAGCCATGGTTGAGAACCCTTGATTTAGGCCCTCACCATGTCTCACCCAATTGTGTTAAAGTTGAGGACCACAGACCTAAACCAAGCAGTGGCACTGGGGATACAAACAAGGAATTAGAGGCATAAAAGATGATGTAGGTACCTGGCCTGAGTAACAGATTAAAATCATTGTGGAGGGAGAATTTGGGAGTAAAATCAACATACTAACAGGCAGAAGGGAAGACATCCAGAAAAGTCAGACAGTAGAGAGTCAGGAGAGTGGAGATACTTAGGTGGACAGTCATGAAGGCAAATGGGACAAGAGCTAGAAAATACGTTGAAAGAACTAGTCTTAAATCTAAGCAATGCAATCCATAATTTTAAATATGACAGTAAATTACTATTTAAATGCTTTAATAAGCATTGATCCACAAATGATCCATGAAGTGATACACGTAGGAGGACAGTGGGAATTTGGAGGCTCTTTAGGAAGAAAAAGACAACGTTGCATATTGCATAGAGCAGGTGACCACCCCTTTCTTTTTAATGAAATCGAAATAGATTTCTAAGAGTTGCCTTCATTCAATGTCTTTTTGATAACACAAGAAATTAGTTCGAAAAAGTAAATAACATCATTAAGAACTGGCCATTGTAGCTACCTATGTCTGCATTGTTAACCTTCTCTTAAAGACCATGGCTGATTTAATGGTTTGGTGGTTCACACACATTTATAGTTAATTTCATTTTCATAGATTTCAGCCTATCATTACAGTTTCAGTCCAGCTTGCCAAGGATCATTTAGTAAGCTGGGCGCCAAAGGCAGAGAAACATGGACAGCCCTAGTGGTGGGCGTGCACCCACCTTGGCTATCTTAAAGCTTTTCTGTCGAGCTCAGACCTGCAATGTTGCCTCCAGCCACTTCACTTTAATGAAGGATGATGGTTTTTTCTTCAGTTTTAATCCTTTCCCTCTTACCCCTGCAAAAACAATTCTGTAATAAAGCCAGGTTGTGCAGCCAGAAACTCTAATGAGGATAACATTGCCCTAAAGCCTATTTTTAAAACTCAAACCACTTGTTCCAAATATGCATTAGCTCTGTTCTTCAGCAGCTTTTAAAGATTTATTTAACTCTTAATTGTAGTATTTCTCAAAGAATGAAAATTGCCAACTTCTGGGTTGAGCAGGGAATCCCAGGGATGCTACTAAAATGTTCTAAGTACCTGTGTGCACACAGCTCTGAGGAGAAGCACTGCCACCCTACCATTATATCCCCAGGCTCACATTCTTTTTGGCTAAGTATTCCCAGGAGGTATAAACTAAACCAACATTGTACATTTTAATGTGTTTGGTTGGTTTAGGTGTGGTCATATCCATGGGCTGGGAAGGGAAGGGACTGCTGTTTGTTTGCCCTGGTTCTTGTCTCTTTTGTGCTTCCCAGTTCCTGTTAACCTGATCTTTATTTCATAATCTTATGGATCTCCACTCTCCCTTCTGGTAGCTGAAATTCACTCCTCAGAAACTGTCTGTTCCTTATGAATAAAGTGACCATGCATCCCAGTTTGCTCAGGACAGTCCTGATTTATGTTCATTTCCCAGTGTAAGTATTAATAGCATCCCCTTTCAATCTCAAAAGTGACTCAGTTTGGAGAACAAATGATATGGTTATCCAAGCCATGAAACCCCACCCATGCAGCATCTTTGAGTGATAAACTCCACTTCCTCTGTTTTTTATGCTGCCCTTCTTCTAAACCTCTACTTATTTTTCTCACATACCCCAGTGAATAAACTCTCAATACTCTGGCAAATCCCTATTTTACTGAGACTCTGGCACATCCCTATTTTACTAATTGCCTTCCTTAACCAACTCCACTAATCTAGGTGTTCTTTCCTATACTCCTTCTTACTAATCCAGATCTTACCAACTTTTGACCCCTGAGTTTCCCCATTCTCGTGATTCTGACAGCTCCAAGGGACGTCAATATGCAAAGTGCCCTTCTTCATTATGAAGAGCTTCCAAAGCCCCACTGTCTATCTGTTACTTGTGGATCAAAGCTTATCCTCTAACAAACGTTATGTTTACATGTCTCCTGTCCCATCTCACAAAATTGTCTAGCCCTCATTTTTCTACCTGGATTTGGCTCAGAACCTCACCTTTGCTCCTTCTCTTAGAATGATCTTCCAAGCTGTGCCCTTTTCTCATTCACACAAACTTGCAAACACATTTGGTGGAATGTTTAAAAATTAATCCAGGTCCATGTAACCGAAATCTGTATAAACTGCCAGCTTCATTTTTTATTTGTTTTTCTTTTTTAACAAAAAAAAGCATAAATAGCAGTATTACTTACCAAAATTAAAGTCAGATATAAGAAATATAAACTGCAGTATTTGGATTTGGATTTGATTAATCTGCTAAGTGTTGAGAGCTGAAAAAGATTAAATCAAGGATGGCTTTCTCACACTAAATTGTGGAATCTGTGCTTGGATGCAGCTGGCAGAAACCATCTCTGTTCATCAGCTTTGCACACTGGCCAGTGTTATTTCCTTTCTCCCAGGGTAAAATTATTAGGGCGGGGAACAGTAGGGGAACAAATCACACTAACCGAACTCACAGGGGACAGATTTCCAATTTAAAATGCCTTTTATTATACTCTGCGAAATGTAAATGTCACACAGTTGGTAATATTCCTGTTAGATAATCAGTGTATCCTTTTATCAATAGAAAAAATACCCTTAGAAAGGCTATCAATTTAATATGGTTTCTTAGTGGTTCTAGATCGAAGAAAAGGGAATCCAATGATGTTTACTCATATATTTCTTTATTTTTAAAATTAAATTAAATTAATTTTTTTACAAATTATGATGTTTCATATTCATGGAATACATAGTGAATTTTTGATACATATAATGTATAGTGGTCAGATCAGGGTAATTAACATACACTTATCATTTCTATGTGTTGGGAACGTTCAATATTCTCCTTCTAGCTATTTGAAACTATACAATGTATTATTGTTAACTACAGTTATCCTACAGTGGTACAGAACACTAGAACTTACATCCCTTATCTGGCTGTAATTTTGTATCCTTTAACAAATACTTCCTTATGCCTCCCTTCCCCCACACCCTTCTCAATGTCTAGTATCCTCTGACTACTTTTTACTACTATAAGATCAACTTTTTTTAGCTTCCCCATGTGATTGAGAATATGCACTGCTTAACTTTCTGTTCCTGGCTTTTTTCACTTAATATAACGTCCTCCAGTTCTACCCATATTGCCGTGAATGACAGCCTTTCATTTTTTTATAGTTGGGTATATTTCATTGTGTATATACACCACATTTTTTAATCTATTCATCTGTTTTTGGACACTTAGGTTGATTCCATATCTTGGCAATGTGAGTATGCTGCAATAAGCATGGGGGTGCAGATGTCTCTTTGATATACTGATTTCCTTATGTTTGAATAAATGCTAAGTAGTGAGTTTGTTAGAGCCTATGGTAGTTCTATTTCCAGTTTTTCTGAGACACCTTCATACTGTTCTCCATAGTGGTTGTACTAGTTTACATTCTTACCAACAGTGTATAAGAGTTGTCTTTTCTCTGCATCCTCACCAACATTTGTTATTTTTTGTGTTTTGATAATAGCCATCCTAACTAGGGTGAGATAGATGATACCTCACTGTGGTTTTGATTCACATTTCTCTGATGATTGGTGATATTGAACATTTTTTGATACATTCACTGGCCATTTTTATGTCTTTTTTTTTTTCTTGAGACAGAGTCTTACTCTGTCACCCAGGCTGGAGTGCAGTGGGTGTGATATCGGCTCACTGCAGCCTCTGCCTCCCAGGTTCAAGCAGTTCTCCAGCCTCAGCCTCCCAAGTAGCTGGGATTACAGGCGTGCACCATCACTCCTGGCGAATTTTTATATTTTTAGTAGAGATGGGGTTTTGCCGTGTTTGCCAGGCTGGTCTCGAACTCCTGACCTCAAGTGACCCGCCCATCTCGGCCTCCCAAAGTGCTGGGATTACAGGCATGAACCACTGTGCCCAGCCATTTTTATGTCTTTTTTTGAGAAATGTCTGTTATTGGTCTGATCAAGTTTTCTATTTCTTCTTGTTTCAGTCTTTTTTTTTTTTTTTTTTTTTTTGAAACAAGGTCTTACTCTGTCACTCAGGCTGGAGTGCAGTGGCACAATGTAGGCTCACTGCAACCTCCACCTCCAAGGTTCAAGTGATTCTCCTGCCTCAGCCTGCTGAGTAGCTGGAAGTACAGGTGCCCACCACCACACCAAGCTAATTTTTATATATTTAGTAGAGATAGGGTTTCACCATACTGGCCAGGCTGATCTCGAACTCCTGAACTCAAGTGATCCACCCACCTTGGCTTCCCAAAGTGCTGGGATTACAGGCATGAGTGACCACACCCAGCCTTGGTTCAATCTTTGTTGGTTGTATGTGTGCAGGAATTCATTCATTTCCTCTAGGTCTTCAAATGTATTGGTATATAGTTGTCCATAGTAGTCTCTTATGATCCTTTATATTTCTGTGGTATACATTTTGATGTCTCCTTTTTGTCTCTGACTTTATTTATTCAGGTTTTATCTCGTTTTTTTCTTCGTCTAGCTGATGATTTGCCAATTTTGCTTATTGTGTTATAAAAACGACTTTTTGGCCAGGTGCGGTGGGCTCACGCCTGTAATCCCAGTACTTTGGGAGGCCAAGGCAGGCAGATCACGAGGTCAGGAGACCGAGACCATCCTGGTTAACACGGTGAAACCCCATCTCTACTAAAAATACAAAAAATTAGCTGGGCGTGGTGGCGGGCACCTGTAGTCCCAGCTACTCGGGAGGCTGAGGCAGGAGAATGGCATGAACCCAGGAGGCAGAGCTTGCAGTGAGCTGAGATTGTGCCACTGCACTCCAGCCTGGGGACAGAGTGAGACTCCTTCTTAAAAAAAAAAAAAAAAAAAAAAAAAAAAAAAAAACTTTTTGTTTCATTAATCTTTTATTAATCTTTTATTCTTAATTTCTTTCTTCACCCACTTGTTATGTCATTCAGTAGCATATTGTTTAATTTCCATGTATTTGTATTGTTTCAAATGATCTTCTTGTTATTAATATCTAATTGTATTTGTATTTTATTGTGGTCAGGTAAGATACTTAATATAATCTTAGTTTTTAAAAATTTGTTAAGACTTGTTTTGTGTCCTAATATATGGTCAATCCTGGAGAATGTTCTACATGCTGATGAAAAAAATTATGTATTCTGCAGCTGTTGTGTGAGATGTTCTATCAATGTCTGTTAGGTCCATTTAGTTTGTGGCATAGTTTAAATCTGATGTTTCTTTGTTAATTTCCTGTCTGGATGATCCAATGCTGATAGTGGAGTGTTGAAATTCCCAACTATTGTATTATTGAACTATTGTATCACTAGGGTCTATCTTTCTCTTTACATCTAATACTTGCTTTATGTATTTGGGTGCTCTGGTGTCAGGTGCATATATATTTATTAGTGTTATTTTGCTGACTCAATCTTTTTATTATTATATAGTTTCCTCTGTCTCTTTTTATAGCTTTTGACTTGAAGCATTTTTTTTTTTAACTGATACAAGTATAGCTATCCCTGTTTACTTTTGGTTTCTGCTTGAATGGAACATGTTTTTCCAATCCTTCACTTTTTGTCCATGTGTGTCTTTACAAATGAAGTGAGGTTTTTGTAGGTAGCATATAATCGGGCCTTGATTTTTTTTTTAATCTATTCAGCCTGTCTATGTCTTTTAAATGGAGAATTTAAGCCATTTACATTCAAGGTTATTATTTCATAGGTGAGGAATTACTCCTGTCATTTTACTGATTGTTACCTGGTTGTTTTATATATCTTTTGTTTCTTATTTCCTCTTTTATTATTTATTTTTATGGTTGGGTCCCTATCTGTAATGGTAAGTTTTTATTCTTGTTTTTTTTTTTTTTTTTTTTGAGACAGAGTTTTGCTCTTGTTGCCCAGGCTGGAGTGCAGTGGCACAATCTTGGCTCACCACAACCTCTGCCTCCCAGGTTCAAGATATTCTCCTGCCTCAAACTCCCGAGTAGCTAGGATTACAGGCATGCACCACCATGCCTGGCTAATTTTGTATTTTTAGTAGAGATGGGGTTTCTCCATGTTGCTTAGGCTGGTCAAGAACTCCCAACCTCAGGTGATCCACCCTCCTCGGCCTCCCAAAGTGCTGGGGTTACAGACGTAAGCCACTGCACCCAGCCTGATTCCTTTCTCTTTTTTCCTTCATATATTGCCTCTACTAGGGAGTTTTATAGTTTCACATGTTTTTATTATGTCATTTATCATCTTTTCACTTCCAAATGTAAGACTTCCTTGAACATTTCTTGTAAGGCCAGTCTGGTAATGATGAATTTCCTTGGTTTTTGCTTTTACGTGAAAGATTTTATTTCCCCTTCATTTCTAAAGGATGGCTTTGCTGGGTATAATATCTGTGGTTGGGAGGTTTGGTTTTTTTTTGGTACTTTAAATATGTTATTCCATTCCCTCCTGTCCTGTAGGGTTTCTGTGAGAATTTCACTATTAATCTAATGAGGGTTACTTTATATGTGACTTGATACTTTCTCTATCTGCTATGATTTTATTAATTATGCTATCCTCATCTTTTCCCTTCTTTTCTGCTTCCCAAAACACCGAAAATATAAATATTTGTTCACTTAGTAGTGTCCCGTAAGTCCTGTAGGCTTTATTTATTTATCTTTTTTCTTTTTTTTCTGCTTATATTATTTCAAAAGTCCTGTCTTCAACTTCAGAAATTCTTTTTTCTTCTTGGTCTAGTCTGTTGTTGAAGCTCTCAATGGTAATTTTTTATTTTAGTCATTGGATTCTTCAGCTTTAAGGTTTCTGTCTTGTTCTTTTTAATGATATCCATCTCTCTGTTGAATTTCTCATTCAAATCATGAATTGTCTTTCTGAATTCATTGAATTGCCTATATTCTCTTGTATCTCAGTTAGTTTTCTTAAGTTTATTGTTTTGAATTCTTTTTCTGGCATTTCACACATTTTCTTATCATTGAGGTCTGTTACTTGAGAATTGCTGTTTTTCATTGACAGTGTCTTGTTTCCTTGCTTTCTCATGTTTCATGTGTCCCTACACTGATTTCTATGCATGTGGCAAAGTCACTTCTTCCAATTTTATGAAGTAGGTTTCATATGAATGAGTTTTAGGGTATTGGTTTGGTAGAGTACGTTGGCTTTGCTTCTAGGTGGATGCAGCAGTGTACTCTCCATGTAGTTTCTTCAGCTATAATCCATACTAGTAGCATAAGCAAGTTTCTCAGTGATCTAGGCTGAGAGAGTCTGTGGCACCAGTGGTGTGGCTTTGTAGGATTGGGGTTGCTGGGCTGTTTCTCAGGTTGGAGGCATATATATGTACACAGTGTGCTAGCTAACTTGGAGTCACTGGGGTTGGAGCTATGGTACTGTTACTCTTGCCACAGGCACAAGCATGCAATTGCTTGTCTGACCTAGAACTGTGCCTGCCAGGAGTGGTCCGTGGAACTATTTTTCAGGTCTACATACAGGTGCAAGGCTCTTCAGTTGGCCTGGGGATATGCCCACCAGGGGCAACCTGCAAGGCTGTTTCTCAGGCACTGATGGAGAGTGCAGGACCATTGGGTAGGCCACAGCCATGTCTGCAGGGGGCAAGGGGCAGGGGCACTGCAGGGCTATTTCTCAGGTCCTGAGCACAGTCACATAGAGACTTTGCTGGCCAGGGGCAGATCAGCTGCTCAGAGACTCAGGTCCTCTCCCATTTAGGGGAGGGAATATAGCAGTTTGGCTGGCTCAAGAGTAGAGTTGCCCTGGGCAAAATTGCTAGACTATTGCCCCAGCTGAAAGTGTAGTGACAGGAGTTGTTTTCCCTGCTGTGCAGGACCAGAGTCATAGCTGATTCTGGGCCCAGGCTCTGCACAGCTGGGGTTGTGGCATTCAGCTACCTGTATCAGCTTGTTGGAATTAAAATGGAGTCCTAGTGCTGGAGAGGTGCAGTACATACTGGCCCCCAGAGAAGGGTGGACTCCAGAGGTAACTCTGGTCTCAAGATGGCTATGCTGCAGAAGCTTGGCTCACAGGGGTGTGAGGTATGGGGAGTGCAAACCTTGTGCTCCTGCTACAGGGCAATACAGCTGCATGAATTCCCAGGAGCTCTCCAAAATGGGCTTAGGGTTTGCAAGAGCTTTGGGATTCTCCTCTTGTAAGGACTATAGGTGTTTGTGGTGGCAGTGGGGGCTGGTGGGGATCATTTTACCTTTTCTCTTCAGTGGAAAGTCCTTCCTAACTCCAGGCAGATCTGATCCAGTTTGGAGAGACAAGTCTGCAGAGATTGGGTGCTTCTACACAGCCCTAGGGTGATTTCAAATCACCCTATGTGTGTCTGTAGTCTCTTGCTGCACTTAGCATTCTCCCTTTGACAAATTGTAGCTGTCTGTTCCTTGCCTTGGTCCTTTTCTACTCATGTATTTCTTATCCTATTGAGCTCTCACCATGTGCCAGGCATGTGACGTTAAGGGATACCATTGAGTAAGTACAATGCTCTTTATTGGGATACAGAGCAAGTAAACCTGTATACTCACCCAACTCAGTGCAGGCATCCTCTCATTTCCCCATTGACCATACTGGGCAGTAAATACTCTCAATCCTTGACTCTTTTTTTCCTTGAATTCACACAAATCAACTCCATTTTCTTTTAATGGTTTTACCTTGAAATTTTTATCATTTATTAGACTACTGATAAAAGAGAAGTCTTACCCTCCATCTCAGAAATTTGGGAGACACTCTAGTCCCTTGATGGATTTTGAGAAGTGTGCTGTTCTCACCAGAAAATCGTTTGTTCATCCTATCTTGGAGTGAGTTCCTTCTGCAGATGGCTAATCTCATGGACTTTGTGGCACTTACTTAATAATTTTATTCTCAGTGGATGACTTTTTCTTGTCTCAATCCCAAATCCCAAAGATATACTCTCTTTGATGCCTGTAGGCACCTGCTTTCAGCTGTGTACAGACTAACCCATGATATTTCATCCGTATAAGCCAATAGAATAGTTTTCTCCACTAAATCTTGGTACTATGCCCTATTCTCTCTATTTTACCTTTAACTGGCATTTGCATGGCTTTACTTAACTGGCATTTGCATGGCTTGGCTTTATTTGACAAGGAAGTAGCCATCCTAAGAAAGATGCATCATCATCTCATCCTCTGCCTTGAGAGATCAGTGAAAAAGCTAGCTGCTTCTGGAGAGAGTTCCTTTTCCATATTCAAACTTCATAAAGACAAGGGATGATTTAATTACAACTTTCAGAATTTGTCACTATATAAAGTAAAATCATTTGTATGAAGCTTCACATAGTGTTCTGTGTCTAGGCTGTGTTACTATTGAAAGGAGTTAGATACAGACTTTGAGAAGAATTTCTTGATTTTAAGAATTGGCAGACATTAGTACATATTAGAAAGGATGAGAAATCCCAAGAACTTGTAAATGAAGCAAACAGCTATTACTCTATGACGTTTGAGTGGAACACTGCCAAAATATAAGAAGATGGACATTAGGGATGTACAAAGGTTAAGAGTGTGGACTTTAGAGTCAGATTTTAGATCTTGTCCTGGTTTACCAAATGTGTGACTCAACCATTTTCGCAACTGTAAAATGAGCCTTGTAAAGTCACCTACTTCATGGGGCTGGTTACAGGATTAGAAAATACATGCAAAAAGGCCTAGCGTAGTATGTGCATATAGTATGTACTTAATAAATGTTAGTTACATTTAAGATTCCATATCCTTTGATATCACAATGAAATTTCATTCGTTCGGGCCCTAGTAATTAAAAATGTATTACACTATTTGCTCTATTTCATATGTATCCTTCACAGCAAAAATAACTTGCTAATTGATAATGCATATGTTATTGTAACCTGAAAATCCTAAACAGACAGAAGTTATCAATGTTTTTGTTGACAATTCATAAATAGGCTGAGCTGGAAATTGTCTCTTTTATCATTGAAAGCCTATTGAAATGTTAAGAAGTTACAAAGGATATATTTAACCCATTTCAGAGAAAAAACTCTTTTAAAACACTTAGCACTCTTTGCATATAAGCAGCCACTCTGCCAATCATAAATGATCCTTATCTCTTTATTAAAACCAATATGACAGAACATCGACTTCTCAGCACTTTAATAGTTCTTAGTTCAGGTGTTGAAGTGTAACGATCTTGCATTTCTTCAAATTTTTTCAGAAATATGTCTTTCCTTGTGAGTAAATAGAGCTGGTTTAATTTGTTTTATATCATAAATTTCCCACAGGGCAAAACCAAAACGATATTTTGTGAAATTCCATGCTTGGTAAACTCCATCTAAAAATGATGTGGCTGACAGAATTGTTCACTGGTTTAGTCACTTCATAACTAAAAACAAAGGAAAAATGATTCTCTTTCTCTCCATTTCCCCATATACCCCACTGCTTCTCCCAATTAACAGAAATCTATTCTTTAATTAAGCCTAGAAATATATACACCTACTATATACCCACAAAAATTTCAAAAGTTAAAAAAAATCCTTTAATTAGCCAACATCTACTGGACACCTGCTCATGCTGGGCACTATGTTACTATCTCTAGAGATATGGAGAAGCCCTGTGGAATATACATTCTAATTGGGGAGCAAAACACACGTAATATGGAGGTGGTCAAGGAATGAGGGGTGATTGCTTTTGGATACAAAGTTTCTTTCTGGGGGGTGATGACAATGTTCTGGAATTAGATCATGGTGATTAACCTTTGTACATCCCTAATGTCCATCTTCTTATATTATGGACCAGGATTTGTTAAGGCCATAGACTGACCATTGCATAGTTTCAGAATTCGAACAGAAGCAGAAAAATGCTACCATCTGGTCATGCCTGGCTAGAGACACAGACTCAGAGGCTGAAATACCATGCTTTTTAGTAGCACTAGCCTTTGGCTGAGCTCCTGTTCTTGCTTTTCTACAGCTTTGGTCTGCAATTTTGGCTCTTCTTCAGGCAAATTGATCAAAAGCCTTACCTCCTACTTCTCTTCCTAAAGCCTGTCTCTGGGCTGGGGCCCAGTAGAGGACGAGCTAATATGCCAGTTTGTCCTGCTGCTCAGCAATCCCTACTTCTGGCTCAAATGTCACCCACCCGGTAGCAGAATGACCTTTCCTTGCAGCTCTGGCCCATCCAGTTCCACAGGAAAGAGGAGACAAGACATTGGAACTGTAACTAGAATCTGGAAAAAGAAGATTTTCTCATGTAGGAGTTTGGGAATAGAAACTTAAGAACAAATCACAGATTTTTAACAATTGGAGATGAAAATGATTTATTGCAGTGTGATTTTAGTAGCTATTTCCTCTCTACAGAAAAAAAAAAAAAAAACATCAGTTGTGATTTTTCTTTCAAAGTAAAGTTTAAAAGATCAGAGTGCCCCAAGCGGTGTTTCCCTGGGGTTAAAAAAAGAGCAACAGTGCCGCAGAACATCTCATAAAAACAAATGGCATTTTACAATATGGTGTAGCTATTGATGGGTGGAAATGAATCAAGTGTTTCCTATAAGACTGTTGTAATGCACTGGCGAAAGGGGCGGAAAGAGGTGGTTAAGTGTGCAATACTGTAATTGTGATTATTACCATTAACACAATGCAGTCACATGTGGAACTGAGTCCCCTAGGATGCTCTGACATTCCAGTACTCTTCAAGCGCCAGAGTGACATCCTGGAGCCTGCCACCTCAGTGAGCAGCACACTTATGGCGTAAGGCCCTGCTTGCTGCCCTGTGGGTATCAATGTGAAAAGGCCCCAGCCTTCTCTGAGGCTTCCTTTGCTCTAAGGACCTCCTGGGAGCAAAGTGGACAGAAGAATGTCAGCAAATCAGGCCTGCGCCACAGCCAGGAAGTGTGGGTTCATGTTCTTCACGTGCACTGGAAGGTATTAGAATGCCCTCCTTGAAAAGCAGCTGCTCTTTCATCTCCATTGAGACCAGAGCAAAAAGGATTATATTTAAACACCTGTAAGAAGGGTTCTTGTTGAGCATGGGAACCATTTTGTGGTAGGGGATTCTGGCAGTCACCAGAATGGTTTCCCCAGTCGGCCATGGGGTTTCTCAGAAAAATCTCTAAGGGCAACATACATTCTCATTCATTTAGGACAGTGATTCTTACCATATATATGTATATATACACGTGTATACATGTATATATACATATATGTATATATACACGTGTATACATGTAGACATATATGTATATATACACGTGTATACATGTAGACATATATGTATATATACACGTGTATACATGTATACACGTATGTATATATACACGTGTATACATGTATACACGTATGTATATACACACGTGTATACATGTATACACGTATGTATATACACGTGTATACATGTATGCATACGTATACGTATATATACACGTGTATATATGTATACATGTATGTATATACACGTGTATACATGTATACATGTATGTATATACACGTGTATACATGTATACATGTATGTATATACACGTGTATACATGTATGCATACGTATACGTATATATACACGTGTATACATGTATGCATACGTATACGTATATATACACGTGTATACATGTATGCATACGTATACGTATATATACACGTGTATACATGTATGCATACGTATACGTATATATACACGTGTATACATGTATGCATACGTATACGTATATATACACGTGTATACATGTATGCATACGTATACATATACATATATACGTATATATGTATACGTGTATATACGTATACATATACGTATACATATATATACGTATACGTGTATATACGTATACATGTATACGTATATTATATACACGTGTATACATGTATGCATACGTAGACGTATATATACACGTGTATACATGTATGCATACGTAGACGTATATATACACGTGTATACATGTATGCATACGTAGACGTATATATACACGTGTATACATGTATGCATACGTAGACGTATATATACACGTGTATACATGTATGCATACGTAGACGTATATATACACGTGTATACATGTATGCATACGTAGACGTATATATACACGTGTATACATGTATGCATATGTAGACGTATATATACACGTGTATACATGTATGCATACGTAGACGTATATATACACGTGTATACATGTATGCATACGTATACATATACATATATACGTATATATGTATACGTGTATATATGTATACATATACGTATACGTGTATATACGTATACGTGTATATACGTATACGTATATATACGTATACATGTATATGTATATTATATATGTATATATAGTTTTATTGAGGTATATTTCATATACCATAAAATTCACCCATTTGAAGTGTACAATTCAGTGGTTTTTAGTATGTTCACAGGACTGTGCCACCTTCATCACAGTCAATTTTGGAATATTTTCATAACCCCAGAAAGAAGCCCCCTGCCCATCAGCATTCACTCTGCCTTTTCCCTCACTCTCTACCCCAGCCTAGGAAGCTACTAATATGCTTCCTGTCTTATAGATTTACCTATTCTGGGCATTTCTTATAAAATGGTCTCATATGAGATATGGTCCTTTATATCAGGCTTTTTTCACTTGGAATACTATTTTCACAGTTCATCCATGTTGTAGCATGAATCAGTATTTGTCTTTTTGTGACTGGCTTATTACACTTAGCATAATGTTCTCAAGGTTCATTCATGTTATAACATGTGTGAAAATTGCCTTTCTTTTAAAATTGAATAATATTCCATTGTTTATGTATAACACATTTTGTTTATCCATTCATAGGTTGATAGGCACTTGGATTAGTTCTACCTTTTGGCTATTGTGAATAATGCTGCTATGAGCATGGATGTACAGAGAAGGGTAAATCTTAACCTTAAATGTGCGTAAGAAACCTCCCAAGCAGCCTGTTAAAAATGCATATTCTGAAGCCCCATACACCCCTTTGATTCCCGTTGTTCAGTATGTGTAGAGTGGAGTTCAGAAACTTTAAAGCACTTCAGGTGATTTGCTCTGTCACCCAGGCTGGAGTGCAGTGACGTGAACACTGCTCACTGCAGCCTTGACCTCCCAGGCTCAGCGGTCCTCCCACCTCAGCCTCCCAAGTAGCTGGGATTACAGGAATGTGGCACCACACTCAGCTAATCTTTGTATATTTTGTAGAGGTGGCGTCTTACTACGTAGTCCAGGTTGGTCTTGAACTCCTGAGCTCAAGCGATCCTCCCACCGTGGCCTCCCAAAGTGCTGGGATTACAGGCGTGAGCTATGGCACCCAGCCCGTAATTTAGGTGATTCTAATGAGGGTGAACCTCCAATCCTATGAAGTCAGGGTGTAGAATCACAGCCCTTTGTCACTAGAGTGAAGTCTGGCTTACACTGCCTCTCTCTGCTTGCTCTTTCAGTGTCCACCATGAAGAGGACACAGGTTGGCTTTGTGCTTCTGCTGCTCTTTCCTCAGCATAGCTAACATGTTTTATCAAACAAAACCTTTCCAAGCTTTTATTTGGTCCCTAACATCAGGTGAACCTGAAGGGATTAGTGTCCCGCTGTACCTGTAGTGGTTTTTGGAAAGGGCAGGAGTGACCCTTTCAGGATCAGGCATGAGGAAGCCTACAACAGAGATGTGCTGGACCACAGTGCAAAGCTCATGCATCTCAGGAACAGTGCTGCCTGCCCCTGCCAAAGAGATTAGAAAGGCTTTGTTAAGGGAAGGATGAGAAAGAATGATCAGAGTTTCTACAGTTAAGTGAAAGGCTTCACTGATTTGCTGATGAAGAAACCTACATGAGCTGAAAATACTAATTCTGGATGATGTAGTCTGAGAGACAGGTGTTCAAGGCTGTAAGCTAAATCAGTAACTTATTCATCAGGAGGTCTTTGTCAGACTTCACAATCAGCTTGCTATGTGACTTTGCGCTACTTATTTGATCTTGCTGAACCACACTCTTCTACCCAGTAGATTGGAAGTGATCTTCAAAGTTATAAGACTCTGTTTCTGAAGTATCATTGACCCAGCTTCCCACTGACATTGGTGTGTATGAATGGGAGATTAAAGATTTCTCAGAACAAGCTCAAAATACTGAGAACTGATCTCAAAATACAGAGATACTGGGAGGTAACAGCCATAAAATCTGAGTTAGTGAAAGAACAAAGGCTGTAGTGGTTGGATTAGTGGTTATAACTTAGGCCATGAGCTTTAAGCACCCATGGGCACACACAGTTGAGGGCATGAGCATCCTCATACACAGGTGATTGAATGAAAAGACTGATTCGCTTGGATAGAAAATCAAGCCCCACTTGATTTTCTAAACATCCCTGTACCCCAAATCTAAACTACTAAATGCTAAAATACTAATGATATTGATTTTGATCCTGAATATCTTATTTTATGACAAACTTATGACAAGAGATCCCAGCATAACTGGTCAATGAGAGGCACTTTAATTTCCAGAACCTTTATTTATTTATTTATTTATTTGAGATGGAGTCTCGCCCTGTCACCCAGGCTGGAGTGCCAGTGGTGCGATCTCAGCTCACTGCAACCTCCATATCTCAGGTTCAAGCGATTCTCCTGCCTCAGCCTCCTGAGTAGCTGGGACTACAGGCACATGCCACAACGCCCGGCTAACTTTTGTATTTTTAGTAGAGGCAGGGTTTCGCCCTGTTGGCCAGGCTGGTCTCGAACTCCTGACCTCGGCGATCCACCCGCCTCAGCCTCCAAAAGTGCTGGGATTACAGGCATGAGCCACCGCACCCAGCCTCTATAACCTTTTATATCTATAAATCTAGAATTCTGTATAGAAATACAGCTGTCATGATGACCATCTTGATGAATCTTGAGCAGTATTAAGATATCAGAATACTTTTGGAATCACCAAGAAAGATTGTTTCATTTGGTTTACTGGCAGTGTTAAATCTAGTTAGTTATTTTCTGATTATTTAACTTGATGAAAGTTTATGGTATATTGTGATTGTTAATTAACATAGGACTTACAATTTAGCCAAAACAAAATGGTAGCTTACTTTTTCAGTGTATCTGGAGAAGCAGGAGAGTGTACAAGTTAGTAGTTCATGTTCCAGCTTTGCCAATTACTAGCTGAGCAAGGAAATACTTGAGCAAATTACGGAGCCATTTTCTGCCACTATTTCATCAGTAAATTGGAGAAAATAATGGTACCTACTAATGGATAAAATGAGTTAAAATGTATAAAATGCTTTGAATAGTACCTATTATACAGTAATCACTCAACAAATGTTAGTTTATTATTGCTATTGTCGTTATCATAGCATTTTCTAGTTTGCTTGGCACTTATGCCTATCTTTTCTCATTTTAGCCTCATGATAACCCTGTAAGTTAAGTAAGGCAAATGTCATAAATAAGGAAATTAAGGATTTTTTTTAAAGTGACTTGTTCATGGTCCCAAAGCTAGAAGTGTTGGTAAGTGGGGCTAGATCCCACATCTTTTGACTGATAATCTATCTCTCACCATATCATGATGTCTCCTTCTCAGCATGCCGAATAAATAGTTGCCATTATTTCTGGCACATTGTCTCTTTAATAGCCACATATTCTTAGGGTTCCAGTTAAGGTTGAGAAGCTGAGATCATGTTGGCTTCTGAGATCAAAGATAATTTTACTGACCTCAAATTGTATACCAATATGATGACAGAGTGTTGAGATGCCCAGGGTAAAGGAGTCACATTTGATAAAACCTTGTGTGGATTATCATCTTTTCATAATGGCTAAATCTTTTATGATACTGTTCAAACTCAGTGACTTCCCAAATCATACTAATAAGTACAAGAAGTGTTAGCAAAAGAGATGAAAAAATTGAACTTGTAAATGAGACCTTTGTACCAAATTCTTGGATGTTTTTTCTTCAAAGGCTGATTCAGGGATCTTGAATTCTTCTGTGGGTTCTTGGTATCTTATGACATAAAGCATCCTCCCATTAGGTCTGGGAAACTCACCACAAGCATGCCAATAGTTCTGATATCTTAGCAACAAGGATCTTGCTTAGATCCATACTTGCCTTTCCCCAACTCTGGATTGAATTACTGGAAGTTGAATGACCTAGCTCTAAAGATTGTACAAGCATTAGAAAAGAGAGCTCTGTTAACACCAGATGGCCTTATCTGTAGATTTTTAAAATGTAGACTATAAGAAAGCCATATAAGCATTGTCCAGAGAGACAAAAGGAAAGAAAAATACAAGCCACAATGGTTTGAAATATCCACCTCTATTTTATAGAACCTTGACTCTACTGATGTTCTTCAACCCCAATCCTGCAGTTATTCATGTGGATTTTAACAAGAGAGTAGCTAGTGAAATTCAAGCTCAGATGTAGTCATTGAACCAAATAGTATAACGACTAAGTTGGAGATTTTAACTCACGACACTTGCCTTTTGTTGTCTAGCTTCAGTACTATTTAAGAAAATAAGTATTTCTAGGTTATTTGAGGGATTTTGACATGGATGCAAAATATTAGTCTGTTCTTTTTCCTTTGGCGTCAGGAGCTGGGATGAAATCACATGATTTAATCATTTTGAATCCATGTGGCTCCTCTGAGATAGGGCCAGATGTAACCAGAAGGATTTATAGGGTGTAAAATTCAGAATGGATTAGAAAAGCCTTTCTATGTTCAGCCCAACACATCCTAAATCAACGTCCCCTGAATGGACCAGAGCAATCTCTGGCTGGCCTAGTGGGGAGGTTGTCATGGCAACTGACTGGCAAGCTCAGCCGGTGGAATGTGAATGCAAACAATAGAGTGATAAGACTGTGTACAGAGCAGCATACTAAGGCTGCTTCTGCCCAGGTACAGTGGCACATTGGTGAAAGTGTGAAACTGTTGCTGCATTTTGTAACTTCTTAACAATCTCTGGCAGCTCATTTGAAATTTACCAAGTGCCCTTTCCCAGATGTTGGTAAAAACATTCCTGCTGATAGATAACAGAAGCTATGGAAAAATTAGCACCCAGCTGATAGGTGCAGAGGTATACAAAGCCCTGGAGGCCTGTTGGAATAACATTACTCAAAAATTTTCTGAAGGAGGTTGAAGCAGGTTTAAGGTAAATCTTATGACTCTTCAGTGCCATCTTGTGTCCTTTTAGATACTGAAAATTTACTAGAAGCCCACTCTCAGACCGATCATTAGGCAGCAGCAGGGCAGACATGGAAAAGTTAGAGCTGGGTTATATTGGAGCTTGGTATTCCCTTTTACAGCAGAATATGCACACCAAGGCTTCTGAGCTTTAAATTGATTTAAAAAAATTAAAATTAAAAATTTTGGTAGAATCTGGAAATAAAAACAGAATAAAATGCCAAATAATGCCACGAAAAGATTGCAAGAGTCTACATGGTGGGCTAGGGGTTGAGGGAAGGGATGGAAAAGATAGATTTAGTGTTGAAGATTCTTAAAGATAGATTTGGTATTGAGGATTCTTACTGTTATCATTACTAACTCTTGCAATAGAATATTTTTAATCTATTCAGTCATGCTGATAATGCAAATGAATCAATAGAGAAAAATAAAATGTGAACATCACCAATTCTACTTTATAACTCTTTTGTTTATGGTTAATGGAGTAAGAGATGGTAGCATTTGCTTAAATGGTACCTCATGCCCACCTCTAATCTCTTACCTACCCCAAACCCACCACCCACTGATGTCTCACCATCACCTCATCACTATTGAAAGCCATAATCAAGTCCCATTTAATTTCAGAAATGCAAAATAACCAAGCTGGGTTTCTGTGTGTTTCTTCCAGGGTTTGAGTTTTTTGAAACAAGTGCCAAGGACAACATTAATGTCAAGCAGACATTTGAGCGCCTTGTGGATATCATCTGCGACAAAATGTCAGAGAGTTTGGAGACTGATCCTGCCATCACTGCTGCAAAGCAGAACACGAGACTCAAGGAAACTCCTCCTCCACCGCAGCCCAACTGTGCCTGCTAGTGTCCCCGTGCACACAGGCAGCTCCAGGGGGCTCTGGTTGCCAACAAACAGCATTTGTAAATGGTCTATTAGCCTTCATTTATACTGCCTAATAATTATTTGAAGGAATAAATTGATGTCAATGGCTCGTACGCATTCAATTCTTGGGAGCTTTCCTGTTTAATATGTGGCAAATATGTGATCTTAAATTTGTAAGGACTATCCATCTATAAACATCTGGTACCTGCATGTGACTTGTTATTTATTTGTCTGCTAGGCTCTTTTTGTTTCAAATTTGTTCTCAGACTACTTCTGGGACATCAGACTATAATCTCACTACAACTGGCTTTTGTCCCATTGATTCAAATTATGCTATTCACTTGTAGGAATGATGACCAAGGAATTGCTTGTGTGTGTGTGTGTGTGTGTGTGTGTGCTCACGCACGTGCCCGCGTGCGTGCAGAGGAAGAAGTCACAAGACTTCATTTGCTTTACTCTTAGTTGAAAATCAAATGGAAGTTTTTCTCATGATTAGGGACGCTGTCATGAGTCTGGTCAGTTTACTGTTGGGAACTGTCTTTATTTCACTGTTCTTAATAACCAAGGAGATCATTGGCCTATAAAGAAATTGAAATTTTGTTTTTAAGGTCCTTGCAATTTTCGTAAGTCATTAATATTACCTGACTGGGGCTATTTAACAATAATCTCCGTTTACACGTTTAAATAAGCAAATACCTACCCAGGACTGCTTTTTCCACTGATCCTTCCCAATTCTGTGAATATTCAACATCATTGAACAGATTGAGAATATCTACTGAATGCCAGTTATGCAACAAGCATTTTAACCAAGAAGGGTATGAGTAGCTATGGAATTCCAAGGTCCAAGCCCCCTTATTTTTCAATGACTTGCCTTCCCCAACCCCCATAATGCACACCACCACCACCATCACTTTCTGGAACCATCACCAACTCTTGGACTAGAGCTTATGTTGAAGCTTGTTAGGGCTCCTCTTTCCATAGGATATAGACTTGCCTCCCCAAACACGGCCATCTTCTCAAACCTCAGCTAAGTTCTTTTACCTGTTTAGATGCTATTTAAATCAGATTTCAAAGGGTCCCCAGTTGAGAAAAAGGAAAATTTTAATCTTTAATCATCTTTTTAAGTCCAGATGTTCATAAATTCTAAAGCATATTCCTATTACGTGAATGCTTAAGTTACACAGAAAACATTCTGTAACTGTAGTATTTCAATTTCAGAAATATTTAGGGTCCATAGCAATTTAAAGAGGGAGGAAACCACTGGAACATTCTAATTTTGTATCACAAACTTCCTAAAGGACCTATATGAATAAAGAGAAAACAACAAATCCTACCAGCTGTACAGAGAGCAACAGGGAAACTTGGCCTCTGTATCATTGTCCAGCATTATTTAAAGCTAGGATTTAGGAAGGCAGCAGGAATTATTTGGCAGATTTGGGAGGATAATTTCGTTAAGTGAACTTTCTCCTTTTTTGGTGGTTATGTCAAAGAATTTTTTTCCTCTTTTCAAAAATAGAGAGGCTTCCCGTGAAAGTATTGGATGCAAGTGAAACAGGCATACATCTAAAGATATCTCTGGAGAATAAATCCTTACAAGTCACAGAACTAGGTCACACACATTAGTAAGTTAAAAGTTGGAAATTAGGGGAGAGAGCGTTTGGAATGCTTTAAGCATTTCCATGGTATTTCTCACCTTCCTAGTTGAAGATCCACTAATCAGTAGTACACTTCTACTTTGGCGCCCTACAAAGCAAGCCTTAGCATAGTAAAGACAAGAAAACATTAATGTTTTATTAGTTTTAACGGGGCAACCAACTTCAAAATCACAGGAATTACAGTGACAGGAGAGAAAGAAGCAGGGGGCATAAAAACAGATTTGTTTGCAGCAGTAGTCTGTTTGTACAATGTTATAATATTTCTGTAACTTGGGCCAGAATGTGGCCATGTTAAATGATATAGCTACTAAGCTCACTTTTACAATCTAAAAGGAACTAATAAAGCCGGGAAACCCTTCCCATCCTCCTTCACAGCCCTCATCCCACACATATAGATAGATGTAAAAAGCTTAGAAAGAATATTTTGATGGCTTTTTCAGAAGGACCTTGATGTGTGTATTGTGGTAAAATGAAAAGCAAAATGAGACAGTATTTAAAAGTGAAAGAGCAGAGTTTTGCTCTGCTGAAAACTCCTTCCCTGAAGAACTGATTGCTGTTGAAATTAATTGGCCCTTAGACCGGAAGCCCTAAGCCAAGCTCCCACTTACACAGTGTCAAACATCCCGAAGTGGAAACATTTTATGCCAGTCCGGGGAGAGACATGCAAAAATAGCCCAAATGTCATTGCCAAGAAACATCTGATACTTTCTCATTTCTAAACCCCAATGGAAGTGAAGCCTTTTTCATTGATTCTCAGTTCTGGAACTCCCACCCTGTTAGGATTTCCATTCCAAATAATTCAATGAGAGGTTTCCAGAGAAACAGTCACAGAGCTCAAGAGAAAGAACACTTAAATGCTCCTGCTGTAATTGCATCAAAAAATCTGGGTTTTAACATCAAATTTGGCAAATGGTGGGACCAACCCAAGGTTAACTAAGTGGGCTTTCATTGGCATTGAGCTATGTTACTTATAAATTATAACACTATAGTTCCAAGGTTTTTCAGCCCTTTGGCCAACACACACACACACACACACACACACACACACACACACACTATACCATCATCTATCAATAGTCTAAATACATACATCAATGCAGGTCATTTTTATCAATGGCCTAACTAAATTTATATTTAAAAGAACAAGACTTTTAAAAAGTACATACTCCTGTTGGTTTGTAAGTTATACACATTTATCTCTTGTCTTTGATGCAATTAAATTTGTGTTTTAAGTATGAATTTATTTTCCTTTGCTACTCATTATCTGACCACTTTCACTCCTCTAAGTACCCTTAGGAATAAACCTGAACTGTTCCAAATCGATTCTTCCAAGAGCTTTGGTGTTGGCACCTTCCTTTCTTTTCCTAATGCAACTGAAAAATTAGACTGAAAATTATTTGACTTAAATAGCCATCCTCAGAGTGAATCAGCATTTCATTTTTTGGAAATGGGGATGGAAGTAGAAGGTGCACAAAGCATCCTAAGATGGCAGTTTGAATGTTAGCATCACATCTACACGCTCATAAGAGGAATTGCTTCAGGACAATGAATCAGTTCATTGTCGCTGCCCCCAGTGAACAGCTCCAACTGCCTTGATGAACTTCTAATGACTGTGAAAGCTAGGAGGTTCTTCTAGTTCCTCCTTAGGGTCACTTGAAGTTCAGTAATTTTTTGCTGCCTGGTAACTAAGTGCTAAGATTTTTACTTGGAAAGAAAACTATGACGATACCTTCAGTTGTAGCAGAAAGTTGTGGCATTGTGATAATAAACAAAATCTACAAAGTTACAACCCAAATTATACAAGACATCAATATACTCAGTAAACAAATATATATTTCACCTACTTAAATCTTACTCATATTAATTATAGGCCTTTTGTTTAGTACACTGGTTATTTTTTAAGGAACCAATTTAAACTTTCAATTTTAAATACATCTATGCTGACGATAGACTTTCGGGTATACACAACCTTCTTCTCTTTTAAAAGTTAAATACATTCTACTATTAACTGAACTTCCATGAAGCAACATTAATTTTAGAGCATGGTAGTCCATAATCAGTGGTTCATTGTGATGTGCTTTATCCAACATGTATCTTAGTGCATGGTTGAGGATGTACTATGTGATATTTTAGTTAACAGTGTGGCATTTGTGGGACTATATTAAAAGCATATCCAAACTACCACGCTATACCAAGCTGAAGTAGGTAACACGTGCATGTGAAAAACTGTGATATGAATCTTATTTATAAAAAAAGTAATAACTAAAACCCTTCTAGACCAAAAAGTTACTGTGTGTTTGTTAATAATCTTCATAGTACTACTGGAATGCTCAATCAGGTATTTTTGGTGTGGCATACTTCAGAGCTGGCCTGTCCATCTGAAGAACCCTTTCTCTCACAATTACAGTTTGCATGACTAGAACCCAGAACTCTGTTCCTTTGCGTGTATAGTCACTTAGTGTGCTGTCCAGGTGCCACATGAGAAACTACACCCATGTGGCCTTTCTGTCACTCCCTGGAAAATGCAACCTCTACAGCTCTGCTCAGCTCTGCCTGTGTGCATTGATTACCTTCGCTTTAGTAGTTTGCCTGTAAAATGGTGAAGTCTTTCTGATATGCTGAACCTTTGAGCCAGCTTTTGGGAGTTCTTCATATTTTAGGTGAATTTTTGACCAAAGTCAATTAAAGACATAAACCTGTTTTATATCATGGAATTTACTGGGCCAAATTAAGTAAAAGATGAAGTTTATGACCAAAATAAAAAAAGCCTTTACCCCTACACAGCACTGTATCAAAGGGCTCTAGATTGTAGAAATATAGTACCCCCTAACAGGGAAAAACCAAGTTGGGGGATTTATCTAAAATGTATCTACCTATTGTTACTGGTATTTCACAAATAATTTTTTTCTTAAAAATATTTACAGAAATGCTTGACACTCCGGTCAAATAATATTTCCCTTTGATAGATTGAAATGTTTGCTCTTAGATTACACACACAGTGCTGCCCTTCTCAACAGTCACTCACACGCTCACTCGCCTGATACAAAGGTATCAGGTAAACACTGATACTTTTTTTTAAAAAGGGAAAATTCCATCTATGGTGCTTTCTCAGCGCTAGGGAAAAGGGAGCTTTTACTATGTTCCAGCTATAACGCACATCTTACTTATAAGGTCCATAAAATCGGTTCTTCACACTGATTTCGTTTGATTAGTCTGTGCATGTAATTAATTTCCTCTAAACAGAGAGAGTGGAGGGGAAATACATTTTGCAAACATTCTAGATAACAGAAATGAGTCATTTTAAAACCTCACTCAGAGCTCGAGTGTTAAGATCAGACCATCCAGCTAGTGGACAAATGGAACTTTCTATTCGCAGTTCTCTTTTACTTTCTGACTTTCTTTTAAATTACTGCAGTTTTTCAAAACACTATCCTCATGGAATGACAGGACCAAGAATAGAAAATGAGACTCAAATTTCACCATTTACTTCCCATCAGCAACCATTACTGGTGGAGTTTCAAACAGTTATTACTTGCTGAAATGAGGTTTGAGGTTACCTGTGTATTTCATTCACCTGTGTTCATATTTCCTTCATCGTGGACAAGTGAGAGTTGGCTGTGGCTTTATTTCTTGATGCAAATTATTTTGCATTCATGTTATTTGGGGCTAGGTGTTGCTTAGGTTCGTGAATGCTGTTCTTACAGACACAGATGGTACATGAGCCACTCAGACACCTGCCCTTTCAGGGACATGAGCATGACTTAAATCTGTCAAGTGGTTCCATACTTCTTGTAAAAGTAAAGTTTGGGTATTGTTTGCTGTATCAATATGATGGCTTTCCATGCATTGTCTCATTATCCCTAGGATACGTGCTAAAGGAAAACTGTCCTGAAATTCCTGTTAATATATTGTTAATGTCAGACGTGATGTGATACCGTTGGACTGTCCAAATGTACAACTATTTAATGGTGTTTGTAGAACTGATATGTCTTAAATGTTGCATGAAATATGTTATAAAAATAGATTTGTTTTCTATTTTCAACACCTCAGAATTGAGGGTTCATGGGCCAATAAGTGCAATATTTAATGACTCACTCAGTGTATATAAACTAGTATGAAAGAGTGAATTATAATGAATGTGTGAGATGCTTTGATAGCTGTGTGACTTATTCAAATGATTTTCTTGTAGCTGTATTTGTCTAGTGGTGCAATTTATACAGTAAATATCTTATTGGTGTCATGTAAAACCCCTCTGTGCCTACTTCAAAATACTTTTTTCATATAAAACCAAACATTTAGTATCTGGAAATATGTGTCGATTTTATCTCTTAGAATTGTGGATTTTATTGTCAAAACAGAATGGCTGTTCATGTATTTTATAAAAGCATCTCCTTCTATAACTCAAAATTTTATTTAGGTGTCATATAAAAGTGTACATTTTACTTTTAAGCAACTAATTTAGATACCTAAGAAAAACTATGTGCATTAGGAAAAGTCATGTTTTTCTTCTCAGAAAGGTTGATCACATGATATGTCTACAAGAATTTTCACCTCTGTACTTGTATGTATATTTTATTGTTACTCAAACTTGTATTTTATTTACAAATTCAACACTGTCAACCCTGGGAATTCTAAAATACCAATGTATTTTTAGGTTGTAGCTAATGTTGTATTCACTTTCAATTCTCAGTTGTCCACACTGGTGATATAAGAGGAACAAATCAGAATCCTTAAATACTTTGTAATGCCATCATAAACTCATATATTCATCCTCAAACTCCCTTGTTTAATGCTAATTGGTGGCCTGGAACTTCACTGAGATGCAAAATCAAGAACTTAAGCCTAGTTGCTGGATAATGAAATGCTATAAATGTTTATGTATGTGAATTTTAAAGTAGAATAACCATCTTAAACTCCTACTTGCCATTTCTAAGGCAAAGCATTCATTTTAATATTGTACTTTGCCTTTTCATTCAGTGAGTGGTGTAAGTCATGAAACCCTTAGGAAGAAAAACAAGTTATGACTTATTCACTAAAATTGATGCAAGACAGTTGGTTCTAGATGACCATGGCCATGTGTTCATCATATAAAGCCTTCAGTTCTCTCTATGGTGCTTGGCTGGAGATTGACATGTGAGGATGTGCCAATCGTATTAAATGGATTTGGTCTATGTGGGTGATATGTGGCCTGAATGTAACTGTGATAGACTGAAATTTGTTCTTAGCTCTCAAAACCCACTGAAGAAGTCAAGTGAAGGTGGGTAAAATAGGGAGATTAGTGACAACTTTGTGCCAAATTTTTTAAAAAATGGAAGCAGGTAGCCAATATTAGAATGATAATTTAAGAGTGTGGTTGAATGTTTAGTTAGTTGTCACATAGTTACTGAACACCACATGCTCAGTGCTGTGGGAATCAAACATGGAAGAGATATGGCTCCTGCCCCTAATGAGAACAAGGGGGAAAAATCCAGATATAATCTAAATGCTAGGTTATGTCAGGGTATAGGAACACAGAGAATGGGGGCCTGTAAGAACTGGAAGAGTCAGAGAGGGCTCCATTGAAAAGGTCAAACATAATTCCGGAAAGAATTAGGCAGTGAGGAGATTGTGCCAGGAAAATAAGTGGGAAAGGCCACAGTTATGTTTCCTTTGAATGGAAGAGAGACAAAGCTATCAGCTATAGATCATTGTTTTCTTAAGACAGCCAAACTGGCCCTTTGAAACCATTCAAATTACCCCAGTTTAGCTCCCTACCTTTCGGTCTCCATGAGGAAGACAAGCTGTTGTATCATCATATTCCTCTGTGCTGAGCAGCTCAAGAGTCAGCCACAATATGCAAATTGCTTTAATGCCACATTACAGCAGTTGATTTAGACATCTGCCAGTGCACCAAACCATGAGAGATTGTCCGACCTAATGCCACCTGGCAGATGTGTACCCAGAGATTTTTCTGTAGCTCCATGTTTCCCATAAAGGGCACTGGAAATGCAAAGATGAAGATCTTCCTTTGGAACCAGGCACTTTTGGCCCCTTCTCAGTGACTGCACTGTGGAACTCTTCTTAAGAAAATATTGAAAACAGCTTAATGCTTTCATATAGTGACTGACATTTAGTTGAAAACTACTGCTGCATAGCAAATATTGTGACTCTTCATGTGTCCACAGGAGCTCTTGTGTGGGTTTAAAGCTATGAAGTGTATTCACATTGTGAAGTTTTAATTATCTTTATTGAAACTAATTGTGTAAAAATGGTATGTGCTCTATTAGGTATTCAGTTTGTATGTGAATTCTGTATAGAAAGTGGTTTTTGTTCTTTGAGTTTGTTTTATTTCTTGAAGATTACAATAAATATCTAAGAGACTATATTCCTGAATTTCTTAGCCTTAGTCTGATTAATGTTTTTCATCTCCTTTCAATTCATCTTATTTTTCATCCTAGGATGCTTATTTCCATTTCTTCTTCCACTTCTATAATCTTAGGTACAACACTGAGTTTGAACTGAAGATGAAGAGTGAACACATTTAGGGCTTTGAGTATCTCACACATGAATTTGGACTTAGGCACAGGAATGAATTCTAATACTTGTAATCTTTCAAGGTCGATAATTTTCTAACTGACCCAATTGACTGGGTTCCAGAGTTACAAGGCTTAGCTGTAGGATCAAGAATAGCTGCTAAGGGAGTAAAAGGTCTTCAGGTCTGCAACTTGAAGACCATGTGTCCCTAAATCAGAAGTCTAAGGTTTGATGATCACTGAGCACCCTACTGGCATAACCCGAGGCAAGGGTGGTCAACAGAGACAACATGTGGATGGGATGTGTGAATGGAATGGGTGTCATTTAATGCACAGTGCTTGGTGCAGTGAAGATTAGGATGCCGTGCAGGATCTCCTTGGCCATGGGCCTCAAGGCATGGGGAAGCACCCAGCTACCAATCTATTTGTATCACAGCAGACCTACTACTGATTTTGCAATCTTGTAGCATTCTACTTGTGCTAACAGCACTGATTCTATAGAATTTCTTCCAAATATTCCTCAGGGCAATTTCCAGGAGTCTGCACTGAAAATCAGTCAAGGGGGAAGGTCCCTGGAAGAGCCACATGAGTCCCATTGGTCAAATTAGCTTCCTGAACTGAACTTGGTAATAGAAGAGTAACCTCCCTGGGTAGACAAAACAGGTAGCACTTAAGAAACCAAAAAAAAAAAAAAAAAAAAAAAGATAATAAATTAAGGGATTTCCAGTTATATTATCAACAAATACTTACAAAATGCCTTCTAATGCTAATTTATCAGTATACATGAAAATACATACAATAGAGTCCTGACCCTCCATGAACTTAAACCATTGTGATAGAGGAAAATGTGTAAGTTAATATCAATAAAAAAACTCATCACTGATAAACTAAATATTCCTTAATATGTGTGTCTAATAAATACTTAAAATGAATGTTGGAAATTTGTTTCATTTCAAAAGAACTCACAAAAATTTCCTCTTTGAAATGTTATAAAATGCATTTTTTAGACTGTAGTCTTTTGCCCCCAGATAAATATATAACAATCAATAAAACTCAGTTCAAAACTTAAAAAAAAATTAAGAGCCCAGAAAGACTTCACGTTTCCTGATTATTCTGAGGCTTTTGTGGCAGAACCAGATCCAACTGATTTTAGCAGGAATCTTCCTCTACCCTATTCCCTCAAGTAATATGCCGTTAGCTTTTTTAAAATTAATTTTAGAACATGAAGTTACTAGGTGGCCACTTACTCAATAGCATTGAGACAGTAGGCATGAAACAGAAAACATCTGTCACCCTCAGAAAATGCTAAGTCATTCTCTCCTCAACTTCCTAACAGACTTGAAAAGGACACCTTCTATATAAAAGGCCGCAAAGTCTTTGCACAGTTCTCAGGGACACTCCACCTCTTGGTTCTTGGTTCTCCTCTTTCTCCTCTAACTTCTCAACCCCTCACCCAGTCCAAAGAAGTTATAGTCTGATGGAGACTGGCTGCTCATCTTTTCTTCCTAATCTATTGTTAATGACCTGAGTCCTTTTGAGCTAGAATTTCTCATTGTTTATTAATTCTAAATCTCAGGAAATTTTATCTAAAAATTATGTTCTCTTTTTTAAGTATTGCCTCTCCCTTAAAGCAATTCTGCTAAGTGGAAGAAAAGCAAAGGTATAGAAAATATATGGAAAGTGAGTGTTGGACGAAAATCTGGATTAATATTTCAAAACAATATTCTACCAAGCAGACAATTACAATATAATTTGATTAGTGTCAATATACAGGTTAAATAAAAACTAATGTGAAAGCACAGAGAGAAGCAATTATTAATCCAGATTGAAAGCAAGGGCTGGGATGTTCTGAGAAGGCCTACCAGAAGAAACAAGGACTGAGCTAAAACATACAGGAGATGTAGGAATTACGCAGAGGCAGATGTGAGAGAAGACTGCTCCAAGCATGGGGAGCAAACCACGGAAGTTTAGCAGAGCATGCTGTATTTATGGAATTTCAAAGCCATTCACATAGGGTGATCACAGGATGAAACAAAAGGAGAAAGAGCGAGGGTTGAGATCATAACATTTATCAGAAATGCTTTAAATGTCTAGATTTATTTCTCTAGCCGTGGGGAATTCATGAACAGATTTAAGCCAGGTAGAAGTTTGAACAGATTTGAATTTTAGAAGATCACAAAATTGGCAATATGAGAAATGAATTAAAGGGAGGCAATAACAGGAACAGAGAGAGTATTAGACAGCTATTATAGTAACCTAGAAGTTTTATTTCTAAATTAATTGCGGAATGATAGAAATGAAGAGTAGGGAATACATGAAAGTTCACTTTAGAAGGTAAGAAATGGTGACAAGTAAGATTCAGGAAGAGGAAGAGGAAGAAACCAAGGATGACCCTCTGGCTTCTGGCTTGGTTGATTTTGCCATTAACTAAGAGAGAAAGTAAAACAGTAGAAGTAGGTTTAAAGAAAAGAGAATGAGTTCCATATCCACAGTGTTGTGATTGATGTTTCTAGAGGATGTGCAAAGGATGCAACCCAGTGAACATCTGGAGGGTGCAGATCTAGAGTTCAGAAGAGAGTTCTGGAAAGTTCTAGTATGTAGATGATAACCAAGACTTGGGGAGTAGAGAAAATGACGTACAGGAGAACGTTTCAAATGATAGAAGAGCAGAATGAGAACTAGGGCACATGATATTTATGGGCAGCCAAGGAAACCAAGTTCACAAAGGGACTTGAAAGAGGAGCAGTCAAAGGGATGGATGGAGAATCAAGTGAGAATAGGACACAAGAAGCCAAGAAAGGAGCCAGTTTTAAGAAAGAAGGAGTGACCCACATTTTTGGATGATGTAAAGTGGAATCACAGTTGCCAGTCATACAAATTAGGGACACAGACACAGGACACTACTTGTGGGTGGTGGGTGAAAGGAGGATGAGGATTGAAAAATTACCTATTGGGTACTATTCCTATTACTGAGTGACGAAACAATCTGTACACAAAACCCCCACAGCACACAATTTACCTATACAACAAACCTGCACATGTACTCCTGAACCTAAAATAATTTTTCTTTTTAAAAAAGATGGAAGTCAATTTGACCGAAGCAGTTTTAGAGTAGTTATGAGGGAGAAAGACAGATTGCACTGAATGGAGAAGTAAACAGTGATGAACAAGATGAGACACTATTCTTTCAGGTACTTTGAAAGAAAAATAAAAGAGAAGGTTATTGAATGAGGATAGTCTAAGGAGGGTTTTATTTCCATATGAGAGTCTTATATATCCCTATATGTTTTTAAAAGCCAATAAAGGTAGAGTTTGAAGGTACAAGCAAAAATTGATATCTTCTCCATCCAAGTCTTATTTTTCCTTTCTATTGTTGTTCCTATCTCCTCTACTCCTTTCCTACGCATCTTATTAATGTTTCCTATGCACTTATCTCAAGCTAATTGATTTTGTCCTCTCCTGATACTTTTACTTATCTGTAGGGCATGGAGCTTGCAACAATCACTAATAGTGAAATCAACAATAGCTATCTTTCTTGAGGTCCATGTTGTGACAGACACTTAAATTTATTTATTTCTTTCTTATGATTTTCACCAAGAAAAAGACTATCTCATCTCAACAGTGATGGATACATCGTTAATGTAATAGAATCCAGAAAGCAGTCAGTTAAGTGGCTGGCAGGCCTAACTGAGCTGCGATTTTAAATCTCACCAAATCACAAACCTGTTTGCAGGAGGTGGGAAGGTGATCATGTTTCTGAAAAGTTGGCAGCTGTTCCTTTATACTTTTTTTCTCCACTCATTGGGATGCACCAAGTGTGATGCATTCCCTACGGACAATATCACTTTAGAGCAAGTAAAAATTAGCATACTCTTCAACATCTTTTTGCTCTTGCCTCTATTCATAGAACGGAAAAGTCAAAAGACAGTGTCATCTAATGGAGAACAAGCCAAAATTAAAAGGACACTTAAAAATAGAACTTTGGAGGAATGAGTTATGTTGGTAATGAAAATTCTGGAAACTGACATATAACCACAGGCTTAGCAAGAAAAAAGATGGCTTTCATAAAAGATGATCTGTTGACACTTGAGCTAAGAGGGAAGTCAAGCTTTGCAATGGAAGCTGGGAGGGGAGGGAGAAAGTATTTTTTACTGATAAGAGATTTGAGAGTATAAGCAAGAAGTGAAAAGTTGGTTTCTTAGAAGGGGGTCTTAGAAATTATTAGATTCTTGGGTGCCATGAATTCAAATCCTAGAGCAATACGTTAGGGTTTTCACAAAAATACTCTGAAGATTTTGTTTGCTTATTATCAAAAACTGAATGCAATCTGAAGAAGACACCCATAAAATCTCTCTTCTTCTCTTGTTCTAGTTTAAAATACAATTACTCTTAAGGCATCCCATACATTTGCTGGCGCTTTCCTTAATAGTCACTCTCCTAACGTTATTACAACTCTGTAAAAGATATTTTAATGTTTTTTTAATGTGTCTGCCCTTAAACAGTAAGAGTCTAGAAGGTTGTTTTTGTTGTTGTTGTTTTGTTTTGTTTTGTTTTGTTTTTTTGTATTGTCAGTAGAAAAGACAAAAGATTCTTCCGAGGGCAGTGTGACATAGAAAAATATAATAACAATTCTTTGGGATTTATTATTTGTTATCTCCATTTGATCTCTAGGCCAGCCCCATAAATATAATGGTTTTAGCCTGAAAGAACCTATCCTTGGATTTAAAATGTAAATTATTCAGTATTAAGAACACCCTAAATTCAACCCATGATCTCATCATTAGAACCAAGTACAGTTATAGAGTAACCAACTAAATACAAACACAAGACAGGCAGGGCGTTATGGCTCATGCCTGTAATCCCACCACTTTGGGAGGCTGATGCAGATGGAACACAAGGTCAGGAGATCAAGACCATCCTGGCCAACATGGTGAAATCCCATCTCTACTAAAAACACAAAAATTAGCTGGGCATGGTGGCATGAGCCTGTATTCCCAGCTACTCGGGAGGCTGAGGCAGGAGAATCGCTTGAACCCAGGAGGCAGAGGTTGCAGTGAGCTGAGATCACACCACTGCACTCCAGCCTGGCGAAAGAGCAAGACTCTGTCTCAAAAAAATAAAAATAAGAATAAAAACAAAAAAACACACAAAACACAATTATATGCTACGTATAAGAGACTTACTTCACCTTTAAAGATGCACAGAGATTGAAACTGACATGATACAAAAAAAAGTATTCCCTGCAAATGGAAATCAAAATAAAGTGGAGGTAGCTTTACTTACATCGGATAGAATAGACATTATGTCAGAAACTAAAACAAGACAAAGAAAGTCATTATATAATGATGAGAAGAGCAATCAATCAAGATGATGTAATAATTGTAACTAGATATGCACTCAATATCAGAGCATCTAAACATGTAAAACAAATATTAATAAATTTCAAGAGAGAAATATGTTGCAATACAATAATAGTAAAGGACTTCAACACCCTATTTTCAACAGTGGACAGATTATCCAGACAGTAAGTCAATAAGGAAATACTGGACTTGAACTATACTTTAGATGAAATGACATATATAGAACATCTCATCCAATAGCAGTAGAATACACATTCTTTTAAAGCACACAGGAAAGATTCCCCAGAATAGATCATATTTTGGGAGATAAAACAAGTGTTAAAAATTTTAAGAAAATTAAAATCATATCAAGTATCCTTTCCAACCACTGTGGTATGAATTAGAAAGCAATAAAAGAAATAATGGAAAATTCATGAATTTGTGGAAATTAAACATGTTCCTAAACAACTAATTGTTCAAAGAAGAAATGAAAGAGAAACTTAAAAATATCTTAAGACAAACAAAAATGGAAAAACATGATACTAAAACCCATGGGATGCAGTAAAAGCAGTTCTGAGAGAAAAGTTGATGGTAATAATTGCCTACATCAAACAAGAAGATCCCAAACAACCTAATGTTATACCTCAAAGAACTAGAAGAAGAAGAAAAAAAGAAGAAAAAAAGCCCACAATTAGTAGAAGGAAGGAAATAATAAAGATCAGAACAGAAATAAATGAAATAGAAAGAAAAACAACAGAAAATATGAATGAAATAATAGTTGTTTTTTAAAAAAATAAAATTGACAAACCATTAGCTTGACTGAAAAAAAAAAGAGGGAAGCCTCAAATAAATAAAATCAGAAATGAAAGAGGAGACATTACAACTGATACCATGGAAACAAAAGGATGGCCAAATTCAGCTCCTTATGATTGTAGGAATGAGGTCCCTAGTTCCTTGCAGGCTATCACCCAAGGACAGTCTTTGCTCCTGGAGTCTGTCTATGCACCTTCTCATGCTTTTGATGGGCTCCAAGAGGCCTCTCTCCAGTCATCACCCTTATATCCCAGCACCAGCAACAGCATGTCAAATAACTTACAACCTTGGAACCTCGCTGACTCCCTCTTCTGCTGCATCCATTCTGCTTTCCTCTTCCTACTTCCTCTTCTGCATTTAAAGGCTCATATGATTACATTGGACCCATCTGGATAATCCAGAACAATCACCATAGTTTCAGATCCATAATCTTAATCACAATTGCAAAATCCCTTTTGCCATGTAATGGGACATATCCACAGGTTCCAGGGATTAAAGAACATCTTTAATATGTGCCATTATTATGCCTACCACACACCTTTACACAATTCCCTCCCCTTCATTGTGGAATGGATTAGCAAATAGAATGCAACAGAGACTATGAGATGTCCTTTGCAAGATTCGGTTATAAAAGACTGCAGCTTCCACTTTTGGACATTCTCATTCTTTCTTGACTTCTCATTCTGGGGAAGCCAGCTGCTATGTATTGAGGCAGACACACAGTGGAGAAAGCCATGGGATTCAGCTTGGAAGCAGATCTTCTTAAGCCTAGTAACAGCGAATGAATGAATTTGGAAGCAGATCTATCCTAAGTTGAACCTTGAGAAATCTGCAGGTCCAGCCAACAACTTAATTACATTCTTATAAGAGACTCTGAGCCTGAAATACCCACCTCCTGGATTCTCGATCTACAGAATCCGTGAGATAATGTGTTTTGTTTTATTATATTCAGCAGTTATAATCTGGAATAATTCATTACGCTGCAATAGATAATGAATGCACCCAGTGACTCTCTGACTGATCTTTTCTAAAACTGGAGACACTTTATTTCTCATCATTGTATAAAGAGGTCTACAACTAGAAGTTTCTAAGATCTATTATTGTGGACAATAGAAAAGCATTTGTTAATACAGAAACTGGATATATTTAGATGTAGAACAAGAAATCTCTGTGTTCAAATAGCCATTTGGATTGGCCCTTATAGCCTGCTTGGGGTGCAACATTTTCAAAATAAAGAGAAGGAAGGTAGAATCCAGGCAAAAGAAATCCACATTATTATGAACTTGGGACACATAAACCCTACATCCAAGGAAACTAATTTACATAAATTGGTAGAGAAAAAAAAACTGAAGATGCACTATGATGGAGTACAATAAGGACAATGTGTCACCTTTCCTTTTTTTAGTTAGAGCCACATAACTGGAGTAGTATTTCCCAGACTGTGGTCCACAGACCATTTATTTTAGAATCACCTATGATGGTTGTTTAAATTGCAGATTCCTGGGCTTCTAAAGTAGAATCCCCAGGGAGTAGATGTACCTTATTAATAAGCTTCTCCGGTAGTATTCATTACCTAAAAGTTTGAGAACTACTGACACATGGTTAGGAATGCAGACTTTGAACAAGCTGTGTTCAAATCTCACCTCTTTTTTTGTAACTCTGAAGGAAAGAACATTGGCTATTTTGCTCCTGCAGAATCCCCAGCACCTAGAACATTGCCTGGCTTGTAGTTGGTGCTCCAAAAATATGTGTTGAAAGAAGAATGAATGAATGACCCAGGGCAACAGTTTTAATTTCACTAATTTTCTTAGAAGAAAAAAAAATTAGGAAAATAGACCCTATCTTACAGGGCTAATGTAAGAAGTAACTGACTTAATAACATGTGTACAACAGACAGCACCGTGCCTGGTACACATGAAGTGCACAGCTCACAATGGGTGACCTTGGCATTGGTGTTGCTATGGCTATTACAGAGGTGCTTCTGACAGCAGCAATGATCCTCTCAGAGAAATTTAGAAGCTGGAATATGTGTTCTCTATATGCTTGCTGGATAGATGTTGGTTGAGCATTTTCAGTATTTATTAGAAAAATATATTTCTCGAGAATGTCCAAATAATTTTCTTTTCAAGTGAGGCTATGAGGAAGTCAAAGCACTGTGACATAAGGAAATATCCTTTGTGTGCATGATCTTATTTTTCCTCTGCTATAGCCTGTCCTTTTCTTTATTCTCAAAATAAAGAATTCTGATATTTCTGGCCAGAAATTTCTGAATGTTGGCTGGCTTCAGGAATGAAAGATGTGCCAACTGCTCTAACAGCAATTTTGAAAGTACTTTGAAAAAAAAACTTAAAATAATTTAGATCGAAAATAAAAATTTATTTAAAAATAATTCAGATTAGAATGTTCTCTGTAAATGCAAAGTAGCAGTGGTATTTGGAAAAACACTTTGTGCAATTTAATGACTTCTCTACATAGAAAATATTGGAGACAGTGACATTTAATTTGACTTAGAACTTAATTAATATAGGATATATTCATTATCCTGATCACACTGCCGATTGCATAGGTGAGGTGATTTTAAAATAGGTTCTCAAAAAATCTTGACATTCTTGCCTTCAAGAAGTAGAACTGAATTTCTCTTCCTTTCACTACAGGCTGAACTTAGTGATTTGCTCCTAACAGGATAAAGAAGTGATGATATGGCCGGGCACGGTGGCTCACACCTGTAATCCCAGAACTTTGGGAGGCCGAGGCGGGTAGATCACGAGGTCAGGAGTTTGAGACAAGCCTGGCCAACATGGTGAAACCCTGTCTCTACTAAAAATACAAAAAATATTAGCTGGGCGTGGTGGTGGGTACCTCAGTCCTCAGGAGACTGAGGCAGGAAAATAGCTTGAACCCCAGAGGCAGAGACTGCACTGAGCTGAAATCACGCCACTGCGCTACAGCCTGGGTGACAGAATGAGACTCCGTCTCTATCTTTTTTTTTTTTTTTAGACAGAGTATTGCTGTGTCACCCAGGCTGGAGTGCAGTGGCATGATCTTGGCTCACTGAACCTCCCAGGTTCAAGGGATTCTCCTGCCTCAGCCTCCCGAGTAGCTGAGATTACAGGCACCTGCCACCACGCCTGCCTAATTTTGTATTTTTAGTAGTGACGGGGTTTCACCACGTTGGTCAGGCTGGTCTCGAACTCCTGACCATGGGTGACCCATCCACCTCGGCTTCCCAAAGTGCTGGGATTACAGGCATGAGCCACCACACCCGGCTGACTCTGTCTCAAAAAAAAAAAAAAAAAAAAAAAAAAGAAAGAAAGAAAAAAGTGATGATAGCCTTTGGAGCCTAAGTCATAACAGGCACCGTGGTTTCCTTTAGGCTTGTTCTCCTTTGTATCACTCACTCTGGAGGAAATCACCATGTCGTGAAGGCATTTAAGCAATCTAAGGCCTCCTGTCCACAGGAAGCAAAAACCTGAGGCCTCTTGCCACTAGCCATGAGAATGAACCATGATGGAAGCAAGTCCTCCAGCCTCATTCAAACCTTCAGACGTCTGCAGCACCCCGGCATCCTGGCTAGAGCCTTATGAAAGGTCCTGAGCCTGGGCCACCCAGCTAAGCCACTCCCATATCCCTGACCAACAGAACCTGTGAAATAGCAAGTACTTCTTGTTTTAAGCAAATAATTTTGGGGATAATTTGTTACACAGAAATAGATAACAATACACCAGGTGTATATATATGTAACATTTATCCAATTATATACTTTAAATATGACCAGTTTATTATTTGCTAGTTATAACTAAAAGCTAAAAATGCAAAAGATATGTCATAGAATTAAAGTACTGTGATTTATTACTATAGGAGTATTTGGCTCTTTTAAGAAGACAATGTGCAGATTAGAGCCATGTATAGAACTAGATTTTTGGTAAAACAGACAAAAAACATTCCAGGAAAGAATGATGTGACTGTGTTAACTACACATTAGAAATAAACACTCAGCTATAATTGCTGGATTCATACTTCTGTTGATTGTCAATGTCTTTTCCTTATTCAAGTCAACAACCTATAATAGGCTAAAAAGAAAATGTGGACACTAGACAATTTCTAGCTAACAGTAGTGGAGATGCTTTAAATTGAATACAATCCATTTCTGACTGTAGTAACTAATGGAGGCAAGAGATAGCTCTGGGAAAACACAGAAAATTAGGTTTGATTTTGAAGAAGGAGAATGGCATGGGAAGGAAATACTGTATTTATAATGAAATGTATATGTATATAATTTGAATACACAGAGAGAGAGAGAAATGAAGAGACAGAAAGAGAGGGACAGCAAGACAGAGACAGAGAGAGGCGGGGGATACAGACAGACAGCAAGACAGAGAGATACAGAGTGAGATACAGAAACAGAGAGACAGCAAGACAGAGCCAGAGAAAGCACATGTGATACAAAGAGCAATAGAGAGAGAGCAGTAGATACATACAGCAAAACTGTGGAAGACAGAGAGTTTATAGTTTAAGTAATTTTGTGTGTTAGTTTTATTTTTCCACCTCTCATTGTATTATGAGCATCTTCCCAAGTTATCCCCCACATCAATATTTTTAATAAAAAAAGAGAGAGACAGAAACACAGACAGACATTATTTTTAATGACTAGATTCCAATGATTTTAGTGTAGTTATCATATGTTTATAAGCAGTCCCCTTTTATTCACATTTTGGTTGTTTCTAACTTTTTGGTCATTAGTATGGCTGTGACTTCCAGCTCTCTGGCTAAAGCTTTGCTCTCTTTAGGACAAATTTCTGAAAGTGAAATTTCACTGTGTACGAACATTTTAAATCTCTTATTACAACTTACCAAATTGCTTTCCAAAAACACCACACCAATTTACAGATTCATTGGCATGATATAAAATTCTTGTCTCACCACATTCTTGCCAGGACTGTAGAATTTTTTTAATTGTGCCATTTATTTTTCCTGAGTTTCTGAAACATTTTAAAAGAGCTTTTTTACCATCCCCACAACTACCTTACATCATTTTGTTTCCTGCATTGAAAACATTTTCATTTGAAGGTAACTCCTTTTTTAAGCATGGTAAGGCCCTTTAAACAGCAAGATTAACATTGATTTTCTGTGATTTGACATCAAATAGAAATTAGTGACCAAATCTCAAATAAACCATTCAATTAATCAATTTTTCTTATTAAGAGATAAATGTCTAAAATATGTTTCAATAGAATAACATACAAGAAGTGAAGGCCCAAGGACCAGATTCTCATTTGAAACTAAGTATTTAATGAAATCGAAGGTAACGCACATAAACTAGAACCACTGAGGAAAAGGTTTCCAGAGCTAGCTCTATGAGAATGCCAAAAGCCCATAAGCCCCTTTATACTAGGAAAATTGCATTTAAATTTTAAGAGGCAGTCACATAAAAGACAAGAACCAAAATAAAGTGTGCCTAATAAACTTGAGTTTGGGGAATGCACAATATTTTTCAACAAGACTATGGTCATCAGACCTATCACACATTAGTTACATTGTGCTTTACATGAGTTATTTTGTTCAGTTCTCACCAAACTCCTAAAATGTGGTCTATCTATCTAGCTTCATAAATAGTAATATACGAGAAAAATGAGGCTTAGAGAAAGCAAATAACTTGACCAAAGTGACAGACACAGGAGGTAGTAGGGATTGATTTTAAAGCTAGGTCTTTCTGATGCCAAATCCTGTACTCTTACCTGCACATAGTTATCAAAGACTCAATTCATGGTTTTATTAGACTGTTTTCTTTGTTGAAGATACTAGACTGGAGGCGGCATGCCATAGCAAATGAGTGTAGGCTTTGGATTTGGACATCCTTGAATTTGAATCTTGCCCCTGTAGGCTAGATTCTAATGTCCATGATCTTTGGTTTCCTTATAATAGCATCTCACGTTAGAGTAAGGATGAAGTGATAAAATGCCCAGGACAATGTGATACTCAATATGTAGTAGCTAATCCTGAACTTTAAAAAAAGTGTTAAAAAATATGTAGTAAGTATTATTATTTGTATATTATTTATATGCCAAGAGGACAAGACTGAAAAGGAAACTTTTGTACCCAATTGCCACCACCAGAGGGCACAGTAAAAATTGTTGTGTCTTTCCCTATGTCAGAGTTAAACTAGAACGTGATGTGAGAGCATAATTTACACACCACTTACCAATCCTTAGATCCTGAGAGAGGGATCTAATTGACTTAAAAAGATAATAAACAAAAACATAAAAAAGAAATACATGAAGAATAATCTAAATATTATATAAATTCAGTTTATATAATTGATGTATGCAATTATATAAATATTATTGAAGCAGGAAAGTTTAGCAGTGAGGAAAAATATAAAGTCATCATGAGAAGATTTTTACTGTTGGAAAAGTAATCAGCAAAGAAAAGTAATACCTTCATAATTATTCTAAAATATGATGTATGGATAAAGTGAAGAAATTGGGAGATGGAAAAATTATACTAGTACAGCACTCTCTCTGTTAAGCAATACAAGTGGAAAAATATTTTCCAGAAAGAAAGTGTTAAATCTGAAAATACCACAGCAGTAAGAGCTTGCTGGAGGGATGCAGGCAGGCAACACTCTTACAGACTGAAAGAATTGCTTAAATATAGATACTCCTGAGTTATCAAAGATTGCCCAGGGAATTTGCTTGCCAAAGAAAATAAAATCAAACATTTCTGACCTCTCTTCAGTGTCTCACCCAGTGGTAACCACTTGACATTAACATATACATTTCCTTCAGAAAGGCAGAGTCTATAGGGAATTGGATGTGTCCGTGGCCAGCTTAATGTTATAGATCTTTTTCAGAAATATCAAATCTATTGACTGGATTTGATATTGGTTGGAAAGGAACCAATAGCCAATCATTATTAAAGAAGCGTGTTTTACCGATGCTTGACATGTAAATTGGTACTCTGCAAAGTATATTTTGCTTCTTAATTACTTAATCTTTCAGATAAAATCAAGTCCTAGGTAATTTTTCTAGCTTATTAGCTAAGAATAACTTTCGATACAACAGCCAAACTCTCATACCCACTAAACTCAGGACAGCAATGAGGCTAATGGACTTCTGGGAAGACGGCCATGAAAACCGAGCTTCCATTAGGTGTTCTGGCCTCGCTCCTCCCACGACCCCTCTCAGGTGTGCAGACACTCTGACACCACCGATGCCTGTAGGCTTTGCAGGGGGAGCTTCCCAAGCTGCCCAATACAAAGCAGAAGTCCACTCAATGACCCTTACTGCTCAAGGGCTCACGTCCCCTAGGGATCTTCTCAATGGCTACCAAATGCCTATCTGTGAATCCAACAGGTGCATCAGAATCACGTGAGTGTGTCTGTGGGGATGGGGAAGGGATAGGGACTACTACAATTACACAACATTCCCAGATCCAACCTCAGACTTGCTGAGTAGAATCTCCCACACAGGATGTCAATAATCTACATTTTTAACTGTTATATCAGATAAATCTCATAAACACCAAATTTCAGAATTGCTGAACAAGATGAGATATAACAAATTGGGTATAATAACGAGAATACCAAATTTTGTCCAGGGTATACTGTGTGTACAGTAACTTAACATGCATTTTTCCACTGAACCATCACAGCTGTCCCATAAGAAAACCACAACTTTAAAAGCCTACTTGTATCACTTACTTTACATGCATAATCTTTATGTATCCTTTATGAGGTAGGTTCTGTTGGCATCCTTATTGTATAATCTAGACAAGGAACCAAGGCTTTAAAGAATGATATGGTTGTTTAAGATTAGGTTTGCAAAGTGAGTCAAGGTTTGAATTCAGACTGTCCAGTGCCCCAAAACATGATCTTTCCACCACACAACATTGTCATGCTAACTTCTAAGGGGGACAGAGCCAGGCTTTGCCATTTGGGATGAAGAAATTTAAATCCAGAAGGCCTAGGACAACACCAGGATCCAGCTTATTTTTGAGTATCTGATGTTTCATTACCTTAACAATAACATTGTTTAGAGGCAGATCGAATGTACTTTTCATTATTTGAAAGGATGTTTCTGAATTGCCTGCATTTAGGATTGCTTTTCAGGCACTGGAAATATAATTGATCTATTCACATTCTTTGTAGGTTTTCTTAACACAACCTTCCAACTGAATAGAAATCTAGATGAAGATTGAGGATCATAGAAGACTAACACCCCAAAAGATGAAATTCCTTTGACCATAGTAAGCTAACAGTTGCAGAGCTTATTTTCCAAAAAGGGCCACAGTAATATTTCCAATTCTGCTTGCTTTTCCAGAATCTTACCACTTACTCATCAAAAAGTGGAGTCTACATCCACTCTCCTTGATCCTAGCAGGCTTCTGACTAATCAATAGAGTATGGCAGAAATGATGCTACATGGCTTCCAAGACTGGGGTCACCAAAAAAGGCTACAGCCTCTGCCTGGATCTCTTTTATGGACATTTTTCATGGACACAGTGAGGAAGCCCACATTAGCCCTCATGGAGAGAAACTGATGCTCCCAGCTAGCAGCCAGCATCAACCCCCAGATATGTCAGTGATCAGGCCCTCACATGATTCTAGCCTTTGACCTTATCTGTGAGCTTTCTAGCTGGGGCCCCAGATATCTGGAAGCAGAGACATGCTGGTCTTGCTGTATCCTGTCCAAATTCCTGTCCCACAAATTCTATGAGCATAACAAATTGTTGTTTTATACCAGTAGGTTTTGGTGTAATTTGCTACACAGTCATAGTAAGTAAACTCTGATCACAGTGAACTCCATATGTAAGCTTAGTTAACATTCAGTGAATATTCTAGAGAAAAAAAATTTACCCAAAGTGAGGCAAGGTTTACTAGTGCTTATCAAACTTTTCCACACAAAGTACCCCTAAACAAAATAAAACGACCAGAGGTATACAGGTAACGCAAAATTTGCAATCTCCTATTTCGTCTTTAAAATTCTTGTCATTTTGCATTTTGTCCCATATACACATATTTTTTTCCATCAGTTTAGGTTTGTTCTCCAGAAAGGTGTGCCATCTTTCCCCCCTGAAAATTTGCATATGATTACCTCTGCATGAGAAGCGTAGATTTGGATACTATTCTGTCCAGAGCTATTAGTGTTTTAATATCAGACTGAGCCTTACACCGAAAGGATGAATCTCTAACTGCAGAGTTGAATATCAATGGTGGGAAGGCAATTTGATGGGCAGATAAAATATTTACATTTCAGTAAAATCATGCAAAGGAGGCTGACGCCCATTTTGCCCAAGGGCAAAGCACAAGTTTCATGGGGCTCCAGTAGCTTCTAATTTGGAGCAAAACTAATTTGGGCAATTACCTAATTTATCTTGATTGACAATTCTGAACTGTTCAAAATGAAATTTTAATATAGCAATGCCCAATAATATAATTTGTAAAACCTATTTCAGGCTTTAAGTTTAGGGAGAAATATTGTTGATATTATTTTGTATATAAGGGACATAATATCACTGAACATATGGAGGTTGATGAACAAACTAGCTGTATATTAAAAATATGGTGGGATGTACCCTTTACAATTGAGTTTTACTATGCAATATCATTCAGGTTTTCTAGGTGTAGCCATGTCACCAACTTGCTGTGTGACCTTAGGAATGTTATCTTACCTCCCAAACTCTAATCTATTCATCAAAAATAAGGATTCTGAATCATATAGCTAGGTCTAACATTCTATGATTCCATAGCCCAGACTTCGCCTTCACTGAAGCTGTAAGAAGATTGGCATAGTATCAGGGAGAATCTCATTAGAAAACTCTCTTTTGACTTTATGCCAAAAGTGAACTATCTTTCACTGTATCATTTAGAGTATGTTTGACTGCAAATAACAAAATCTAACTCAAAGTGGTTTTAAATATAGATGTTTTTAAAATCCAACATAACAAAAATCCCAGAAGTAGGACAGGCTCAGGGCTGGTTGATATAATGGCTTATCAATATAATTAAGACTGAGGATCTTCTGAACTTTGATGCCTATTCCATCTATAAGCAGGTAGCCAGATAGCTTCAGTGGAACCAAGCATCACATCCAGATAAAATAGTGCAAGGAAGAAAAGAGAATATCTCCTCTGGGACTTTCTCTTAAGTGAGAGATCTTTCCTAGAATAAAACCCTCTGACCCCCAGCCAGCAGCAGGACCAGGCTTCTTAGCTCTCATTGACCAGAATGTGATCATATATGCTCTATCTGGAACCCATCACTGTCCAAGTGTCCCCTGGTTGGCTTGGACCAAGCATTTAGAGTGAAATGGATGTTGAGGGTCAATTGCAAGCCCACTATACTCCCCCTCCAGCTCTGCCTTCATCTCTCACATAAGCACTGGCTGTCTCACCATTCCATCTTCTATCAAACAGTAGCCGATAGCTGATAGTCTGCAATGGCACTCAGCCCTAGGTGTTCAGGATAGTCACCTGGTAATTGTTTTTAAAAATACCTAGCCTAGGCCCCACCACAGATAAATTATAGTGGAATTTCTGAGGGTAAGGGCAGATAACCCCAGTTTGTCCAGGATTATAGCAGTTAGGGATTGAACCAAGTCTCCTGACTCTTGGTTCAATGATCTTCCACTACTGGCTTCTACTCTCTTATTCCATGCAGTTCTATAAATGTAAAAATGATTGGGCTCACTAGACTAATATTCTACAAAGCTTATTTTCTATGAGAATAACAAAACAGGTCAAGTTTTAGATCAGCGTTTCTCTCCCCTAACTTTTCCTTTTTAGATTTCTTCAGAAATAACTAAAGAAAAAGACTGCTATCCAGTTCTGACTTGTGTTTGATAGCCCCCTAATGTAGTGTTGCAGTAAATGCATCTTTTACCACATACTTTAGCAGAAAGTTCACGTTTTACCATAATCTGACATATTATGGCATGCATGAATTCACTATTTTGTAGTCAAACATTACTGAGTTTTAAAGAATGTTCCTTGTTTGTTTTAAAATGGATCTCAAGAGCACACAAATTTAAGCCCCTATAGGACAAAGAAAGAAGCCACACAGCTCCTCCCCTGCTATCTCCTTATGGGGGAAAAAAAAAGGAATAGGCATTTTAAATCCTAATTTCACTTTAAAGTCAAAGAGTTCAAGAAGTTGAAAGTCAACAATGTTCTTCCCACAACGTTTTAAATTTTCAAGATGTTTATTTCAACTCCTGTTTTTTATCTCACCTCAAAGTAAGCATGTTTGCATAAAGATATTGAAAAGGAAGGGAATATAATTTTCAAATCTTTAAATGAAAGTGAAAAGTGCTGAGCCAAATTAGAAATAATAATATAAATAGAAATAAACTGGGCAAAGAGGTGCTATTTCATCCATCTAGAAACCATATCAAGCCAAGAACCCCTTCTGTAAGGAGATGGACTTGTAAAAGGAAAAAAAAAACCACCTCTCAGGCGGGCTCGCCCCAACAGAAGCAGGAGGGAGAAGCATACCTAAGTAAAAAGCCTACTAAATATTTTATAAACCAAGTTTATAAAATCGCTTCTATCTTTATAGTTTTAATTGCTTCCTGCCTTTCACTTTTCTTTCTTCCTTTTCTCTGTAAATAAATCACCCTCCCTCACTCCTGCGGCTTTAACTCTCACGCCCAAAGCAGCTGCTCCACAAACTGCTTTACAGCTTGCCGACTTGACCTTTCTTCAGCTCCTCTAAGATAACTTTTCTTATTAGCCACCTATTCAATACAGCTCTTTCTCATGATGTTTAAAATTTGTCTCTGTGGTCATAATATCCTCTGGTCACCCAAGCTTGAAGCCATGGATTCCCTAACACCCACTTCTCCTTCACCCCTAATACCCAGGTTTCATCACCTCTACTACTCACATTATAGGGCAGGAGCAGAACCCAAATTTCAGGCACACGTACCCTGCAGTGAGCCTAATTCCCATCCAGTACCCCCAGTTTCCAGATTTGTGACTGTGGGAAAGCTATTTAACTTCTCTGTGGCTCAGTTTCCTTGCCGGCAAAGAGAGGTGGTGATACTTCAATGGGTTGTCCTAAGGATTCAATTAGATACACAGAGCACTAAAAGAGTGGGCACTCAATACATATTTGCTACTATTTTATATTTAGGGCCTTATGTGTATACATCTTTACCTCTGCACCACCCTCCCAGTGGAGTTGCCTTAATTCTTCTTCACCACATATCCTATACCTCCCAAAGAATCACCCCTCCATTCCCACTCCACTGTTCAGAAATTGTCTGTGGTTCTCAGTTGACAAAGAGGTTTGATCCAGCCTCCATCATCGGCACTTGCCACAGGCTTAGCCTGCAATTCTAGCTTCGTGCCCCACAACCAGCATTTGCCAACTCCAGCTCCATCAGGTCATGCCCCATTGCTCATTAGATTGCAGCCGCCTTCCCTCTTCCTTTCCTCATCTTCCTCCCTCCCCACCAAGTCCTTCATTTGACTCTGAGCTATTTCAAATAAATAAATAAATAATCACAGAGAATTATATAACAAATTTACTCTCTATTCAGTGCTATCAGTTCCAAACATTTTGCACACCAGCTTTAGATATTTTTAAAGAGAGAAAATGTTACCAAAGTATCTGAAGCACCTGTGTGTCCCTTTCCTGATCCCATTCCCCTCACAAAGTCCCCAGAGGTAAGCACAATCCTAAATGTGGTGTTTGTGATTCCTGTGTAATTTTTAAGTATTATTATCCATCAAAAGAAAAGCCTGAGAAACTGTCACAACAAAAGGGGGTCAAAAAAGACTGATTAAAAAATTAATATGATATCCTAGATGAATCTTGGAACATAAAAAGACATTTAAAAACTAAACAAATTTGAAAAGTATGGACTTCAGTTTATAATAATGAATAAATATTGGTTCATTAATTGTGACAAATGTGCCCTATTAATGTAAGATACTAATAATAGGGGAAACTAGGTGTGGAGTATACAGAAACTGCACTGTCTTCTTAATTTTTCAGTAAGTCTATTAACTATTCTAAAATAAGATTATATTTTTTAAATATATTAATACCACCTATATATATAACCATGAGCATTGTTCTATGTTTTCCAACTTATGTGAATAATACCATGCATATATTTCATTATACAACTTATTTTCCATTGGTTAGTCTCCAATGGCCTACCCCACTTCCATTTTCTGTCCTTCTCCATGATGGAACTCCCATGGACCGCATCTGCAGGCTCCCTTGTTAGATTGGATTTATCCATTGGAAAGCAAAGGAAATTGAAGAAAGGCAGAAGAGAAAGTATGATGTGCTAGGCATAAAAATGCCTTCCCAAAGATGTCCATGTTCTAATCCCCAGAACCTGTAATATACTACCTTATATGACAAAAGAGATTGCACAGATGTGATTAAAGAACTTCAAATGGGGAGATTGTCTGGGATTATCTGAGTGGGCCCAGTGTCATCAGAAGGGTTCTCATAAGAGGAAGGCAAAAGGGTCATGGTTAGACAGAGGGATCAGAAGATGCTACACTGCTGGATTTGAAGGTGGAAAAAGGGACCATGGGTCAAGGAATGCAGGTGGCTCCTAGAAAGTGGAAAAGTGAAGGAAATAGATTCTCTCCCCAGAACTTCCAGAAGGAATGCAGCCTTGCCAACACCTTGATTTTAGCCTAGTGAAATCTATTTTGGATTTATGATCTCCAGAACTACAACATAATAAATTTTAAGTTTTAAGCCATTAAGTTTCTGGTAATTTGTTACTGCACCTATACGAAACTAGTGCAGGCTGGGTGCGGTGGCTCATGCCTGTAATCCCAGCACTTTGGGAGGCCGAGGCGGGTGGATCACCTGACATCAGGAGTTCGAGACCAGCCTGACCAACATGGTGAAACCCTGTCTCTATTAAAAATACAAAAATTAGCCATCGTGGTGGTGGGCATCTGTAATCCCAGCTACTTGGGAGGCTGAGGCAGGAGAATCGCTTGAACCTGGGAGGTGGAAGTTGCAATGAGCCAAGATCAAGCCACTGCACTCCAGCCTGGGCAACAGAGCGAGACTCTGTCTCAAAAAAAAAAAAAAAAAAAGGAAAAGAAAAGAAAAGAAAAAAAGAAATTAATGCATAGAAGATATGTCTTCCCAGCTGGCTGCATTTCTGGGAATGGCTTCCTTTTAGTTAATAGATCCCTTCTAGCAGGTTGTCTTCTGTGGCTTCAGCTCTCAGGAGGTTCCGTTACCACCAAATCCCTCCCTTTCTCACTTCAAGCCTAGATGCAGTAAACATTTCCTTCTGTTGCCAATTCCCATATGTTTTACTAACCCTCTGGTTCCATTCATCCAGCCATGCCTCTGCACATGGTCTCTTCATTGAATTACCGTCTGTTAAATGTCATAGGTGTGCCATATTTTCCTGATGGGACCCTGATCTCTCACTACAATGTTTTTGTGATATATCCATGTGGATACATGTAGCTCCTAGAATGCCATCATCATCTAATGAAAGAGGTGCTGTCATAGGACTCATTATCACATAATGATACCTATAGCTGCTTTGGAAGGAAAATTCACAATCTTGGGTGAAGCTGGGGCCAGTCAAGAGTTATTCCAGAAATTCCTCTGGATTCCCATAGCACCCTTTTTGTACTTGCCACCCCTGTCCTTTTTGCTTTGATGTGTATGTGTGTGCCTCATCTTTCCTAAAAGCAGGAACTATGTCTTTCTGCATCTTTCGGTAGCAGATCATATTTGTAACCTGAACAATCGCTATCAGTACATCTTTTCCCAACCAGTTTTTCTCCTCGAGTTCTGCCTTTTTATTAATGACACCAAAATTCTCCTAGCCACACAATCCTGAAGCCTCAGGCATCTTACTTTTTTTCTGAACTTTCCCCTGCTAAGTTGCCATTTGCTAAGGACAAACAGTATCTAACGCTCGTGGCCATAAATCCATAGTTCTTCATCACATCCCCTCCTTTCATCCCCATCATAGCTCCCTTGGTTTAGTCCCCATTAACTTGTCATTAGGACTGGAATAACTCCAGATGGGCCTCAGCTTCATCCAAGATGCTGGATTCTCCTTCCAAAGTAGCTATACACTTCAATATATGGTAACGAATCCTATGACAGCATCTCTTCCATTAGATGATAATGCCATCCTAGGATAGCATCCCTTTCCAGCTCACATACCTTCAGGGTTAAGAACTGACTCCAGAGCTCTCCAGTGAGCATTCAAACCCAGTGGGAGCCTGGACCCACTTACTTCTCTCCCTTTCCCCCAACCCTTACAACTGGCCACTGCCTCCTTCTCCAAATGTGTCTCATCATTTTCCTGCATCCGTCTTTGTTCATACTCAGTCTTTGATTTGGAAGACCTTCCGTTGGCGTTGAAATTTTCCCTCTGGCTAATATCTTTTCAAATGTTACCTACTTGAAAAACTAGGCATCTCTTCCCATTCCCTTCCCACCTCCACTGCCTGCCATGGAGCCACCACCATTATATTTGGATATCTTCTCTCTCTCTCTGGAATCTTACACACTCAGTAGGCTGTGATCCCTTTTGATTTCTTTTACAACACTTAGCTTATTGTTCCCAGCTTTATGTCAGGTATGAGTTTCTATGAATTCTTTTTATAGAAGACAGAGACAATGTTTTAATATTTTTAATTCTCCCATGGAAACTACTATCAGATTGTACATATAATAGATGTTCAATTCATAGAAATTTATAAACAAGAGAAAGCTGGGAAATAAGAGGAATCTATTGAAGTGGAAGAAATCATAGAACTGGATGAAATGTTAGAGGTTATCCAATCCAACTCAAACTCCATTCTGTCTCTCTCTTTCTTAAATGTTTCAATGTCTCCTCATTATCTTAGAATAAAGTCAAAATTCTCAGTATGGACTGAGATCACCATGATTGGACCCCTGCATCCCCCAGCCTCGTCCTGGACCACAGCGCCCCTCTGCTCCAAAGCAGCCTTGCCCTTCTTGCATGGCCCTTCATTGTGCTGCCTTTTTGTTCCCTCCTGCTCTCCTCCTCCAAGCTTCACTAAAATAGCTCACACTCATCTGCAGGTCTTAGCCTAGCTTCACTTCCTTCACTCATTCATTCCACAGTATTCACTAGGTATCTACTATGTGCCAGGAACTCTTGTAAACCCTGGGGATGGAGCAGGGGACAAAGCACACAAAGATCTCTGCTCCCATGGGACTCACATGCTTGCTTCTGGAAGTGAGTCTTTCCTCCGACCCCAACATACTCATGCCAGAACTGTTCACCTCTATTAGATGCTGTCATCACACTCCAGAGCCCTCCTCTGCAGTACTTACCACAATCATAGGTGTTCACTGATTTATGTCGTTGATGATTATCTTCCTCAGTAAGCTAAAAGTTTCTTGAGGGCTAGGTCACTGTGTGCATTCATCATTTTTATGTCAACCACATCAAGCTCAGTGCCAGGCACATAGTAGGTCCTCAGTAAATTTCTTGAATGATAGAATAAAGTAATGAAATTAAGACCTTCACTACACAGATGAGGAAACTACAGTCCTGAACTTGAGGCAGGCTGTGAGTCACCAGCCTCTGCCCAAAACATAATGAGTTAGGACCAGGATTAGGACCTGGGCTATAGGACTCCCATTCCAGTGCACACTTCACTTTAATAAAATTGAAATGGAGAAGGGGAAGCAAATGAGTTGGGAAAGGTGTGGGGCAAAGGTGAGAGAAGAAAAAATATGCCAAGAAGAGAAAAGGAGAAAACAGGAAAAATATTTTTTGTTGACTAAATATAACAGAAGAATAAGTAAAGGGCAGGCGTGTTAATAGATGATGAGACAAGTGGTGCAGGAACCTCCGAGAGGAGACCGTCAGCCACAACACCGTGTGTCTCTACTTGAGCCTTTTTTCCACAACTTTGTAGTAAGCGCTTGTCTCTGTTTTGAAAGAGGTGGGGCACCCAGCACCCTTAATTCCCCTTCCTGAGAGTGTTGGATGGAGTCCATTTGCCCCTCCACGTCTACTCTTGACTTTTCTCCACCTTGCTCTGTTTGAAAGGCTGACTTCTAAGGATGGCACCGTGGGGTCCCTGGTCCTCTAGATTCTGGTTTAGCCAATGGGAGGCAGCAGCAGGAGACTGAAAGGCAGGAAGGGAAAAGGACCAGTGCCCCCGCTGCCAGGCCATGCATTGGAAGTGGCTGCCTTTCTTCGCATGTACCACAGCTTCTACAGTCTCACCACCCTTCACAAATAGCTCCTTACACTTTCAGGGCTAGGAGTGGAAATGGCTTCCCACAGCTGCTGGCCCTGGAGAACTTCACTGTCTCCTGTTCGTTTTCCATATTCCTACTTATGCCTTTATAATTATGGTAGTTTTTCATTAAACTCTTTTGAGTCATCACAGTTGAGAGTGCCATCTATTTCCTGACAAGAATATGACTAATAAATCAGGCTTTGAGAATCCCCTGCCTTTGGGGACACAGACTTCTTTATAGAAGCCCAATGCTCCTTTCCTCAGTTTCCCTTGCAACTGAGCTCCACCAATGGGGTACACCCACCTGAGAGTTTAAATCTGAAGCTGGAAGAGCAAAAGGATGAACTGAATAGAATCCATCCTGGTGGGGAGGACTGCAGGTATGATCAATTCCTAGCTGTATAGGCTCTAAGTCTAGTTTTTCAACCTCTGCAAGAATTCTAAAAATAATGTCCTCTGTTTCACCAAGCCAGAACTGAATTCCACTGTTGACAGTTGAGATGACTGAGAACGCTCTCTTCTTGATCCCGTAACTCTTGATGCCTGGCAGATTCTTCTAAAATTCTCTCATTGTAGGTTAAGTTTGACTTTTTTTTATAGTTTCATTTTATTTTTAAGTGACAAATAATAATTGGTTATATTTATGGGTTACAATGTAATGTTTCAATACACGTATACATTACAGAATGATCACATCAGCCTTACTAGCATATCCATCACTTCAAATATTTATCATTTATTTGTGGTGAAAGCATTTACAATCCTCTTTTTTTAATCCTCTCTTTTGGCTATTTTGAAATATACATTATTATTAACTATAGTCACCTTGCTGTGCAATAGAACACCAGAACTGATTTCATCCAACTCTAACTTTGTACCTGTTGACCAATGTCTCCCTTTTCCCAATCCACCACGTCCACCTCCCTCCACAGCCCCTGGTTACCATCAATCTACTCTCTACTTCTCTGGGTTTGATTTTTTTCGATTCCACATGTCAGTGAGATCATATCGCATTTGTCTCTCTGTGCCTGGCTTATTTCACTTAACATAATATCTTCTAGGTTCATCCATGTCGTTGCAAATGACAGAGTTTCCTGTTTGTGTAAGGTTGAGTACTATTCCATTGTCTATCTACATCACATTTTAAAAAATTCATTCATCTGTTGATGACAATAAACATGAAGCATCTCTTCGCCATAATGATTTCCATTCCTTTGGATATATACCCAGTGGTAGGATTGCTGTACCATATGGTAGTTCTGTTTTTAATTTTTTTAGATGCCTCCATACTGATTTCCAAAATGGCTCTACTAATTTACAATACCATCAGCAGTATATAAGTGTTCCCTTTTCTCCACATCCTTTCCAAAACTTATCTTTCATCTTTTTGATAGTAGTCAATCTAACAGACATAAGGTAATACCTCATTGTGGTTTTAATTTGGATTTCTCTGATGATTAGTGATATTGAGCATTTTTTTCATTTCTGTTGGCCATTTGTATGACTTCTTTTGAGAACTGTCTATTCAAGTCATTTGCCTGTTTTTTAATAGAGTTGTGTTCTTGTCATTGAGCAGTTTGAGTTCCTTGTATATTTTGGATATTAGTCCCTTATCCTATGTATAACTGGCAAATATTTTCTCCTAATCCTTGGGTTGTCTTTTCACTCTATTAATTGTTTCCTTTGCTATACAGAAGGTTTTTAGTTTGACACAATTTTACTTGTCTGTTTTTACTTTTGTTGCCTGTGCTTTTGGGTCACACTCAAGAAATCTTTGCCCAGACCAATGTCATGGATAATTTCCTGTATGTTTTCTTCCAGTAGATTTATAGTTGTAGGTCCTAAATTTAAGTCTTTAATTCATTTTGAGTTGATTCTTGTATAAGGGGTGAGATAAGGGTCCATTTTTATTTTTCTGCATGTTGATATCCAGTTTTATCAGCATCATTTATTGAAGAGTCTGTCATTTTTGCATTGTGTTCTTGGCACCTTTGTCAAAAATCAATTGACCATAGATGTGTGGTTTTATTTATAAACTCTCTATCCTATTTGATGTGTATGTTTTTATGCCAGTATCATGCAGTTTTGATTACTATAGCTTTGTAATATACTTTGAAATCTGGTAGTGGCAGTATGATGCCTCCAGTTTTCCTCTTTTTGGTCAAGATTGCTTGGCTATTTGGGATTTTTGTGGTTCCATATTAATTTTAGGTTTGTATTTTATATTTCTGTGAAGAATCACATTGGATTTTGATAGGGATTGCACTGAATCTATAGATCACCCTGGATAACAAGGACATTTTAACAATATTAATTCTATCTGTAAACACAGAAAATATTTCTATTTATTTGTGTCATCCTCAATTTTTTTAATCAATGTTTTACAGTTTTCATCACTTCCTTGCTTAAATTTACTCCTAAGCATTTTATTTATTTTGTGATGCTATTGTAAGTGGGATTGTTTTCTTAATTTCTTTTTCAGATCATTTGCTGTTAGTGTATAGAAATGCTGCTGATTTTTGTAAGTTGATTTTGTATCCTGCAATTTACTGAATTCATTAATCAATTCTAACAGTGTTTTTTGGTGGAGTCTTGAGGATTTTCTATATATAACATTATGTTTAGCGCAAACAGAGACAATTTCACTTCATTCTTTCCTATTTGGATACCTTTTATTTCTTTACCTTGCCTAATCTTTCTGGCTAGGATTTCCAGTACTATGTTAAACAGAAATGGTAAGAGTGGGCATCCTTGTCTTGTTCCTGATCTTAGAGGAAAAGCTTTCAACTTTTCACCAATGAGTATGACATTAGCTGTGGGCTTGACATATATAGCCTACATTGTGTTGAGAAACATTCCTTTTACACCTGATTCGTTGAGAGCAAATTTGATGTTAATACCTCTCATTCCTACAAGGGAACATTGTTTTCTTTGTTTCCAGTCTCTAAGATTGATCTTACCTAACTTGACTTAAAAAAGAATATTAATAAGAATAAACCTGTAAAGGTAGATCACTTGGAAATTAGAAAAATAGGGTTGCTATTTGGTCTGCAGGAGGTCCTGAATCCAAACATTCTTCTCTTCCCATTAACCCTGGCCTGAGTCTGCTCATTAGTGGTTTCCAGAGAAACTCTGCTTCTGACTTCTTGCTCTCACGTTATCTAAAGGTTAACCATGAAGAGTTACACTGACAGGACTATTTCTGACCCTGGCCTTTTGCTGCTTTTCTGAGGAGGCTAAGTGTGACTCAAATTAAGAAAGGGGAGAAAAACCCTTCTAAATTATATGTGTCACCTATGTTATTACACACGTTCTGTAGGTTTTCACTATACACAACTAATATATATGGCCATGTGCACATGAGTGTTTTAACCCAAGGGACTGCAGAATATACCCCAATTTATCTTTGTTCTGATGGACTGCTCAGAAACTGGATATTGGGGGATTTCATTTTCAATTTGATAATCCCTATTGTGGATTCCAAGCCAGTTCCAGTCATCCCATTTCACACAAAATCTAAGAAATAGCCTCAATTTATCCATAGCTTGAAAGTAGAGTATGTGGTACATTATTCCATGAGGGCAGTCATCAACACCTGCTAATCATTACTGTATGTTTTCATATATTTTCTCTCACAACCCACGAGCACCTAATATTCTAGCTGGTAGGAGGCTTAAAATTCATCTGGTTAAATTCCTCTCTTTTATATATACAAGGAAACTGGAATCAGAAATGTGAAGTGTTGCCCAGGTCAGACAGCTGCTAAAAGGCAAACCCAGATGCCAACATAATTCTTTTTTGGCTCCCAAATGAGTGTACTTTCAAACCTCAGGAATCTAACTCTCCAAATAACAGGGAAAAAAAAACAGCTTCAGGTCTTTATTTAATAGAGGTCTTTCAAAAATCCAGAGGTCCATTACATTTGCCTAAAAAAAATAGTTATCTGTAGGAGGAAAAAAAAAAAAAAATGTGCTATTTACATTTTAGATAGGAGGAAACTGAAGAATAGAAAATACTTCTAAGATTTTTGTGATAGTAACAAAATCAAGCATAGAACTTTGTCAAAAGAGCTCACTTTGTAAAGTGAACCATCTTTGGACAGTAAACGTGGTAACAAGTTAGTCTAAAATGGTGATTCAAAAAGAAATCAAAGTGCTAGTTGCGGAATTGGTTGAGCGCCCTCTGTTTCAAGCCAAGCGACTGAGACAGTGATTTCGGCAGATCAGGGCTCTCTGCATGGCTGAGGAGGAGAGGACAGGGCCAGGAGCATGGGCCTGGAATACGGCTCTTCAGTCAGATCCTGCGCCATAACTCCCAATCTGCGTGATCTTGGCACTTTAGGGAGCTACATCTCCTCATTTGTAAAATGTGGAAACAATTATACCACTTCATGTGGTTATTATGAAACTTGGGATCTGGTATGCAATAAGTTTTCTCATTTTCGTTATCAACAAAAAAGTCTAAGCAGAGATCTACGAGTTCGCACAGGGCCTGTCTTAGCAATCACCTCTTTCGAAATTTGGTGGATTGGAAGTGAAAAGCGCGTGCTCAGAACAGCCACTAGAGGGAGCTCTCAGGTCAGCCTGGCATGGTGGAGGCCGAGAGCCCCGGCAGCCCAGATAGATACCCGGGCATTCCCACCTGGTACCAGCAAGCACAGGACCTTACAGAAAACCCAGCACCCTAAGGCTGAGGCCCACGGATTTGTAGATCAGATCTCCTTGAGCTGAGGTTTCTGTGGGAAGGCACTTTTCAAGTAGCCTGAAACTGCTGTTCTTCACTGTGTTCAGAACTCAGTTGTGGAGTGTTTCCGACAATAGACTGAGACACTTAAACAGGAAGGAGACTGCGTGTGTGTCCATCTACTCCAGATGATTGATAGATAGATAGATAGATAGATAGATAGATAGATAGAAGATAGCAGAGTCACAGTTGCCCCTTTATAAATGTAACCACAACTGTGCATTTCTAAGTGGGGACAAAATGGAGGGAGCTGTGGGGACTGTGGACACTCTGGGAGCCTCACCCACTGTGTGTTCTTTTAGAATTGCAGGGCCTGGGGCTGGGGCAGGGAGGGCACTGCCCCTCTCTAAGTGGCACAGCACCTGTAGCCTGCCTGGGTTCATTTCAGGCAAAATGTGTGTGTTCTCTTTAGGGTGAGGCAAGAGCCAAGCCCCCCAGGCCAAGGCTGGAGGATGTACTTGCCCTCATCCCAAGCCCATGTCTCTGCCCCACTGCGCCAACATCATCCCCCAGCCCTGCTCAGGCATAACCTTCATGTTCCCTCTCTTCCCCTTGCCAAATCTAAAATGCTGAGAAAGAATCTGATTTCCTTGTTTACTCCTCAGGTTGATTTAGCACTTAACGTCTTAAAACCTAGCTGTAATTTTTGATTTACAGGCTTTGTTTTTCCTGCCTCCTTTCAACTCTCACCTTCAACTGTCACCCCAAGCCCAGAACAGTGATCACCATCAGACTGAAGTGTCTTACCCATTGCTTCTGTGAACTTCTAAGGGCAAAAATATAGGGAATTTCTTCACTGAAGACGCTCTCCCTGACTTCCTGTTCTCCTCACATCCTGTCACTAAGCTCCTGGCTTCATCGGGTCAGTTCTGACTTGCAGGGGTGAAGAGAGACTGGTAGAGGCAGAGGGAGGTCACATGCTGGCTCCCAGGTCAGGGTGCAAAGCAGTCTGCAGCCTCAGAGAGAGGCTGTCTGTTGTCATTTCTCTCTGTGAGGGTCCAGGCCTTGCCATGAGGGTGAAGGTCACCCCAAAAGTCCACTGAAGTTTTCCATCCTCTAATCTGAAGCCAGACCTTTGTTCTGGCCCCTTCAGCTCTGGAGCGGCTGAACCATTTCCCTGCTGGCCTCATGTCCAAGCTCGTTGACTTTTGGGCGCAAATGATGTCTGGACAGCTGCTGGCCTTAACTTGGCGGCCGGACCTCTGGGCTCTGCTCTCGGGAAGTCTGACTCACTTTGCTGGGGTTATGCCCTTCCTGTTTCTTTCCATCTCCTCTCCCCTTTTTTCCTTTTGGGATCAGACACTGGGCGGCCCCCAGCCCCTCTTGCTTAACCTACAGACCTCTTCAACCTCTTTTTGCCTTAGAAAAATCAGTTTTGTAAAATCCATTAACGTCCTAACAAGAATTCCAAGTCACAAGCATTCACATTAGGGTGCCCACCTCCCAGTCATTTCTCCCCTTCCCCACCTCCCTCTATGGGGATTTGTAGTAGAAATGTGTAGAAGAAATGCTTGTGGAAGGAACCATCATCTTTCCCTGTGAAGTCCTGAAGATCTCCCATTAATGTTTCGAAAATAGTGGAGCCTACAATTGCTCTTTGAGTTGGGGGCATTTTTGGCCATCTGCTTGTTTTTCAAGTACAAGAGCCTTTTCCCTCCTTCAAAAACCAACCACACACACAAAAACCCACATGAGCCATCCTGTCTTGGATATGCATCCCTGGGGTTAGTCCAGTGCTGGTTTTTATGTGTCTGCAAAACTCCTCCATTACCCACGCTAAATTGTCACCTCATTTCTTGCCAGTCTGGATCTACACACTGAGACCAGGAGACCATAAAAAAAAAAGAGAGAGAGAGAAAGGAAGAAAAAGAAAGAAAGAGAGAGAGAAGAAAGAGAAAGAAAGAGAAAGAAAGAAGAAAGAAAGAAAGAAAGAAAGAAAGGGAAAAGCGCATACATAGAGCAAAGAGGAATTGATTGTGTTTGTTTCTTGCCTCAGGGATAGTTTGTTGCCATTGATTTCAGGTCATCTGGAATATACAATTTTGCCAGTCCTTTAACCACAGTTTTAGTAAATAGGATAATTAATTGAGCAAATTTTAAAAACAAAGTTCTATGAGAGATCTCTCCATGGTAGCCCCCAAATCCAGTGCTCTGTCTTCTCTCAGCGCTACAATGACTCGCCACTGTGCTCAAATGCATGCCATTTGTGCATCCACTTCTGGCCTCTAAAAGGAAGTGAATAATTTTGCTGAGAGACTGGAGAGTTGTAGAGAATTAGAGATAATTTCTCTGCTCCTGTGCTCTGTGTACACAAACACAAGCTGGACACAGGCCCGTGGGAATAAACCCCGGGTGCAGGCAGTATTTCCTGAAACCAAAGACACTGCATGCTGGACTCACTAAACCTTAAGGATGGAGGCAGTGTGGTCAAAGACCTCCAGTTCTCAGATAAATAGACAGGTCTGTGATCTTCTGGAAGCAGAACAGAAGTTGGAAGCTTGGACTCTGGCACTGAGTTGCCTGGGTTGGAATCTGACCTCTTTAATTCCTGGCTGCTCTGCAACCTTAGGTATAGTGCCTAACCATTCTGTGCTCAGCTTCTCTATCTGTGAGACATAGATAATTATAGGCTGGGCACGGTGGCTCATGACTGTAATCCCAGCACCTTGGGAGACTGAGGCCAGCAGATCACCTGAGGTCAGGAGTTTGAGACCAGCTTGCCTGACATGGTGAAACCCCACCTGTACTAAAAATACAAAAATTAGCCAGGCTTAGTGGTGTGTGCCTATAAGCCCAGTTACTCGGGAGGCTGAAGCAGGAGAATCGCTTGAACCCGTGAGGCGGAGGTTGCAGTGAGCCAAGATCCCGCCAATGCACTCCAACCTGCATGACAGCAAGACTCCCTCTCAAAAAAAAAAAAAAAAAAAAGAGAGAGATAATTGTAGCATTCGCCTTATAGGGTTAGTTGACTAAGCAAGTTGATACATTTACAGCGCCTGGGTGAGCCCCGTGCTGAGCCTGTGGTTGCTCCTTGATAAATAGACCATGGAGGAATGAAAGAATAATTCAACAGGAACTAGTGTACCCACTTTGCAGATCAAGAAATGAGGCTGGAGAAGTTATGGGGTGCACCCAAGGCTACAAAACTAGTGAGAGGTGACATGAGGCCCCAAAAGCGGCTCATGGCCCCCTGCCTCCACATCACATGGTCACCCCACTGCTGATGACCCCAGTAAAGCTCAGCAAGCCAAGATGCAGTCACCTCGGTCCTGTCCTGCCTCCCATACTCAGCGAATGACCTGTCCTCAAACCTGGCAAACAGTAGGCTCTATGTGCAAAGCACCAGCTTTAACCCAGCACCTCCTACCACTCCTATGGGGCAATTCACTGTCGAATCTTCTCGGTGACACAGGTAGGAAACCCCCGGCATCTGCTCATTAGGGCTCCTTCTCATTTTTTAAACGGAATTGTCATACTGGCTACCTCTGTGCTCGCGCAGACTACCACAGTGCTGCCACCAAGTGTGAGGAGCCCAAGATCTTTGTTCTCTCTTTGTTCTGAAGGTGACTATTTCTGCAGGGCGCGCCTTCCAGCCCTCTCCTCTGCCCACCCCTACTTGCTATTCTGATGGAGTTCTCTGTCTCAGATGAGAACAGGGGACTCCGACTATGCGGTCCCCGCTTCCCTTCTCTCCCTTTGCCCCCCTCCCTCCATCAGACATCACGATACTCTTCTTTGCCTGCTTTCCTCTGCCTGTTCCTCTTGACTTATTTTATGCCCTCTGTGCTCTTAAGGGGGAAGAAAGAGGGGCTTCCAGTGACAAGCCCTCAGCTCCCTGTTCCCAAATGCATCCTAATCAAAATGGGACAGTTGTGACACCACATCCTAGGACTATTAAAATGTCCTCTTTGTTGTTTCACCCCACAGCGGACAGATTAAGGACACAGACATCTGTTGGGAAGCATAATTGTCACTGCTCAGTTCCATTATCCCAAGGAGCAGCCTCCTCTGACGTTATCGCAAGTGACCTTGAGCTGCCCAAGAAAAATGCTGTGTCTTTTCTAACGTTCTTGGTGACCAGAATTCCCCCAGAGGAGCAATTGCGTCAAGGATGAATAAGATCAAGAGCAGCAAAAATCACATCATTCATCCGGTACAGAGGGAGGATTTCAGGCTGGATTTTATGTGGTTAGGTTGCAAGTTTTTTTTGTTTTTTGAAGATGTTTTATTGCTTGGGAAGGTGAAGTGTAGCCTTAAAGTATTCTTGTTCTGTGATGACACCCTGGCCCCAGGGGAGAGCTCTGGTGAATGCTCAGGGGACCCTCCCTCCTAGCCTTTGTTTTTTTAGTGATGACTGTAGATGTGGAGAATGCAGGAGGCACAATCTTCTTGGCAATGTGTTTCTGCTGTCGTCACACTGTGCACTTGAAGTACAGATTTCTATTTCACTTTTCCTCTGCACCCGCCCATCTCACTCTTGCATCTGGTGCCCCCCCAACCCTCCCCCGTGTTACTGGCTTCTTTTCCACCCCTGTGTGTTCTTTGGGCCACTTGAATTTCACTCTCTCCTTTGACCTTTGCCTTGAGCTTACCTTTCTCACCTCCCTGAGTTACCCTCAGCCTAAAGGCCAGACCGATGATACTGTGGCTGAGGAAGCTCACAGATGGCACCCCCAAGGAACAATGGGATAAACGCTGCATGTGGCAGAAGTCACCGCCAGATGGCAGTCTACTAAATTCCCTGCACATCTCGGCTCTGATGAGAAATTACCCACTGGTTATTATTAAAAAAAAAAAAAAAAAAATCACTGAAAAGCATCATGAGAAGTCACTCAGCCCAGTGACTTCCAAATGTCTTTCATTTCTGACACATATCAGTAAAACTTTTTGATCATGCACATCCACATGTACTTATTTGTAAATATAGATGTGCTACTCTCAGTCTGTATTAAATATTAGCATAACATAATAAAATATGTTTACATAAAAATCAAAGTTCCATATATATAGACATTCTAACACTTTCTTCCTGTACTACAATGAATAGTTTTATACACATCCAAGGGTATATAAAATTGATCTACCTCATATTTCTCTTCTTCAAAAGGACCTTTTTTTTTTTCAATAAAACAAGTTTTGTTTTGTTTTGTTTTTCATTTTTTTGAGATGGAGTCTTGCTCTGTTGCCCAGGCTGGAGTACACTGGTGCGATCTTGGCTCACTGCAACCTCTGCTTCCTGGGTTCAAGCAATTCTCGTGCCTCAGCCTCCCAAGTAGCTGGTACTACAGGTGTGCACCGCCACACCCAGCTAATTTTTTTATTTTTAGCAGAGACAGGGTTTTGCCATATTGGCCAGGCTGGTCTCAAACTCCTGGTCTCAAGGGATCTGCCCACCTTGGCCTCTCAAAGTGCTTGGATTACAGGCATGAGCCACCATGCCTGGCCCAAAACAAGTATGTTTTTTAGCATGTACTGTGTACTCAGCACTGTAGAAGCGACAAAAAATGGCTCAAATTGATTAAAATATTCTCAATCTACCAAGTTCACATACTACAGCTGTTGAGGCAAGACGTTATAACAGATGCCAAAGATTCAGAGTATAAAACAATATGCATTGTTCTCACTTCTAAGTGGGAGCTGAACCAGTGTGAACACATAGACACAGGGAGGGTAACAACACACACTGGGGCCTGTCAGAGGGGCGGCGGGTATGGGGAGAGCATTAGAAAAAATAGCTAATGCACGTGGGGCTTAACACCTAGGTGATGGGTTGATAGGTGCAGCAACACACCATGGCACACATTTACTTATGTAACAAACCTGCACATCCTGCACATGTACCCTGGAACTTAAAAAAAAATCTTTAAAAAATGAAAAAAATAAAAAGTAAGAGACGGGGAAAAAAAATGTGTGTATCAGCCAGGAACTTAGTTGTGAACAACATAATCCACTCTTACTATTTTAAGGAAAAAGGAATTTATTAGGTGGCTTATAGAATTTCTTGCAGGACCAGTAAGCTAGGGTTAGATAATGTGGTAGCCGGAAGAAATAATCAACCACCCAAGGGATATTCTGGTGGAAATCACTGATGCAGTTGCCCATCACTCTGCACCAGCGACACCAGGGACCAGAGAGTGCAAACTCTGCTAAAGATACCAAGGGGAAGCATGCTTTGACTACCCCACTTGCAAAGAAAGTTGAGCTCCCTGAGCAGATGCAGCCACATGCTATCATGAAGGAAGAAGAGACCAATGCAAAGCCGGGGCTTCCTCCTTCACTGTAGCATGTGGCTACATCTGCTCAGCAGAACCTAGGCTGTATCCAGAACCAGGCATCAGGGGAATCTCTCTAACTCTTCTATCTCTGCTGTGGAAAAAGGAAAAAGAGACTGGAAGGGATGTTGAAGGAGTCTGTGCGTAGAATCTGTTACAATAGTTTCCATTTGAGGAGAAAGGCCGATGCATACTTTAAGCTCTCACATGGAAAATTCTGGAAGGCTAGTTCAGGACCTGTCATAGCTACATGGCTGGGCTCTTGGAGTTCAGCCTGAGTCAGCTATGGGTTCCTGCTACAACAGGTAAGCTCTGAAGTGCTTCCTACCTGAGGCAATTTTTTGTTTCCCCATTGCATATCTGACTTTCACCCACTGCTGCATTTTAACTTCCAAATTCTCCTTGGTCTCTGTTCCTATTTATCTGCCTGAATTTTAAGCTCAGTTTTCTATTCACCCCCATTTCTTCCTGATCCCTACGTCTTCCCTGCAAACAGATATTTGCTTCGCTGCTTCATCTAACATTTGGCTTTTATCCAGTCCCTTGTCTTGCTCACTGTCTTCCCTAGACATTGGCTGAATCTCCTGCTTATCTTCATCTCAATACACATGGCTCTGCCTCAGCCAGAGACCAAAAGAAATGGGGCTCTGGGAATGGGGGTTATATGGAAAATTGGAAAAATGAATGCTCAATGTGGACAATTGAAGGCAGGGGTGCTCTTTGGCTGACTGGAGAGCAGCTCATATTAGGAGCATGAAAGGGCCTATGTAAGCAAAAGAAAAAAGAAAGGTCTTTATAAGGAAGGTAAGGTAAACACTACAATATACCAAAAGCCAAGATCTCCTGACATCTTAGATAGACTTAGATGTTATGACACATAGTGTTAAAAGTAAATTAGACAGCTCAAAGTTGATTTCTTTTCCATAAAAATCCAAGCTGATATTGTAGCTCTTCTCAAAGTTGTCAAGAGTCCAGGCTTCAATGCATTCTTCCAACTCACAATGTCCACCATCTTGTCCAACAAGAATAAGGAATTGGAAAGGAGAGGGTACACACTTCCTTTTGGAGGCACAACACAGATATTGCACAGTACACCTCTTCTGTATCCAGTGAGCCAGAAAGCAGTCATCGGGCCCCACTAAGCTGCAAGGGAAGCTGAGAAATAGGGCTTCTGCTAGCTATGTAGCCAGCTAGAACTTCTGTTCATATGTATAAAGGAAAGAATGAAGATTGGAGGACAACTAGCCCTCTCTGCCACACTTAGTGTGGTGTGACTAGGCTACTAGAGAAGTTCTCGAGGAAAGAGTGCTTCTGTCTCACAGAATGAGGCTGAACAAGAGGGTCTTCTCTGGAGGAAGTCTGAAGCAAGATAGCCAATGTCTTCCTAGAAAACATCATAGTTACTGACATGCACAGTCCTTTCATATGGGATTAAAGGCATATGAGCGAATGCAAAGTGACATTTCACCACCAGTCTCCATTCACCCAACATCTGCCCCAATTCACAGCCTGGAGTGAGAGCCTATGGAGCACTTCAGAGCTCTGCATCTGGCCACACAGGTCCAGGTTCAAATCTCAGCTCTCCAGTCAACCACCTGTGTGCACTTGAGGAATTTGCCCTTCCTCCCTATGCTTCCTGCAATAGTTTGAATATTCAACCTCTCCAATCTCATGTTGAAATTTGATCCCCAATGTTGGAGGTGGGGCCTAATGGAGGGTGTTTGGGTCACGGGGCAGATCCCTCATAAATACATTAATGCCCTCCCTTTAGGATGGGGGGGTTCTCACTCTGTTAGTTCCCAAGACAGCTGGTTGTTAAAAAGAGCCTAGCACGACCTTCCTCTCTCTCTCTTGCTCCCTCTCATGCCATGTGATTTCTGTACTTGCCAGCTCTGCTTCACCTTCCACCAAGAGGGGGAGCTTCCAGAGGTCCTCATCAGAAGTGGATGTTGGTGCCATGCTTTTTGTACATCCTGCAGAACCATAAGCCAAATAAACCTCTTTTCTTTATAAATTACTCAGTATCAGGTACTCCTTTTCAGCAACACAAACAGACTAAGACACTTCCATTTCCTTGTCTGTAAAAGAGATAGTAATAGTGCCTACCTCATAAAGGTTGTTCTGAGGATTAAATGAGCTAATGCACATGTATGTTGGAAGGCAGTTAAAAATAAAAATTTGGGTAGTTCACTGCATGCCCTCATCAATAAACATTGATAAAACATAAAACCATCTAACAATGGAACTCTGCAATTGTTTAAAATCCATCTGAGGAATTCCAAGTTCCACCAATGACAGTGGAAACACTTGCTATGATGGTTACAATCGGCATCATCAGGAGCATTATCAATAAACCTACGTTTTAACACCCAAGCTGCTCTTAATATCCTGGCTTACACTGCCACCCAACCCAAAGCATCTGAATAAAACCCTGAAATAATAAGCACCTGTATCACTTTATACCCTTCCCACAAATCCCAGCAGCTTGCTGCATTTGTTAGGAATCTACAGAAATAATTCTCAGAGGTAGAGGGAGGAGTATAGAGCTCCCCTTAAAGGAACTTCTCAGAATCATCTGGGGTGCTTTTCAGCTGCATACTATATACATTGCCCCAGAGATTATAATCCGCATTTACCCACTCACTAATGACACGCTGGAGATAGCTCCTACCAGCTCACAAGAGCAGATTGTACACATCTTTTTCTAACTTTGTATGCAGTGACATCCCATTGGTAGCTTGAAATCAGATATAGTGTGGTTATTTATAACATAGAAACTGGCAATAACTATAAATCAGGGCTTCCTCACTCCTCTTACTCCTCCTCTCTGAAGAGCTACTTTTTTTTTTTTTTTTTTTTTTTGAGACGGAGTCTTGCTCTGTCGCCCAAGCTGGAGTGCAGTGGCGCAATCTCAGCTCACTGCTGCAAGCTCCGCCTCCCGGGTTCACGCCATTCTCCTGCCTCAGCCTCCTGAGCAGCTGGGACTACGGGCGCCTGCCACTACGCCTGGCTAATTTTTTTTGTATTTTTAGTAGAGACGGGGTTTCACCGTGTTAGCCAGGATGGTCTTGATCTTCTGACCTTGTGATCTGCCTGCCTCGGCCTCCCAAACTGCTGGGATTACAGGTGTGAGCCACTGCGCCCGGCCTGAAGAGCTGCTTTATAAAACATTTATCAGCAGACCACTGCCACCTACCACTGAGACACTGAAGTAAGGGCTCATGTTACTAAGGATAATGTAGTGTATCTCTGCATCTGGGCGTGTTGCAGTGAATAAATGATGAGAATTCAATGCCCTAGAGTATGTGGAGAAAGATGCTGGGTGCTGCAAGGTCTGTGTTCTCCAGAAGGGTCAGACGTGTGATGACCCCAGGTATAGTGATGAGCTCAACTCTGTTTCCATGAAAAATCACTATGGAAAGCCCTGTTGGGTGGAGACACCAAAGAGCATTGGGCACATTCTCTGCCCTTGGGATGTTTCTGATTTGGATGATAGACAAGTTATAGACCACAAAACAGTGAATAATACATAATATATAATATACAATAACATTTGAAGAGGTGCCAGATGACTGGGGCAGATCATAAGTACTCAATGGAATCGGAGGAGAATTGATTGAGCAACTGGTATGTGACAGGCACAGTGCCAGGTTCTGGATACTCAAGTAATCAAGACAGACCTGATTGCTGGCTGACCTTGCAGCACCCACCATCTAGTGCAGTGTTTCTCAAGGTGTGGACTGGTGACCACCTGCATCAAAGAAGTCATGAATAATAACATGTATTAGGGCATATTATATGCCAGCCATTGAACTAAGTGCTTTACATGGATTATAATTTTATTCTCAGACAAACCCTATATTTGACCTACTATTATTATTCCCACTTTACAGATGAGAAAACTGAGACAAGAGGAGCTAATTACCTTGCCCAAGATCATACTATTATAAAACAGCAAAGCCATAACTCAAACCTGGAACCCCATGCGTTTAACCTACATTAAAAAGACTGATTCCTACAGCCCAGAGTAACTGAAACAGAATCTCTGGGACTGGGTCTCCCAAATTTTACATTTTTTATTGGTTCCCTAAATGACTGTAATTCCTACAAGTATTGAGACCTAATGGCCTAGAGATCGATCGAGTCAGACAATGCAACAAGCAATTATAAAAATAGCATTTGGTAAGTGTTGTGGAAGGGAAAAATACAGGATGCTAAGGGAATGCTTAGCTTAGATGTGGTCAGGGAATGCTTCCGAAGGGAATTGCTCACACCTGCGCAAAGATAGGCATTTTTTTTTTTCCATTTTCTTTTATCTCTATCTGGGAGCTTCTGAGAAAGCTTTCAAGTAACAGGGCCAGAGAAAAGAAAGCTGCCAGGCCTTTGAAGAAGTAAAAGAAATCCACTGTGGCTAGAGGGTTGGAAGGTGAGACTCTTGCTTAAGAGATGAGGCCAAAGTGACAGGCAGAGGTGAGTCAGGTTAGCAGTGGCTCTGTGTTAGATCTGGAAGGGTTTTATTTATAACTCATGTTCAGAATGTGGACAATAAGTAGAGCTTAAAGGATTCTAAAAAGTGGAGTGACATGGTCAGGTTGGGTGTTTGAAGGTCACAGGTTTCAACAGCATATGCATTCTATGAGCACAAGGGTTGTAAATTGTTCTCTACATTGAGGTCACCACTGTGGTTCCTCCTGTTTCAGGAGGCTACAAATTCCTTCCCATCAATTGGGACACTGTTTTCTCTAATACACTCCTAGAATGTCACCACCCTATCCACCCCTACCCTTGGCTTGTTCACATGCCAAGCCCTTTATACAGCATCACACTTGATTCTTACAACTATATTTACATGCAAAGAAAGCAAGAGTCAGAGGGGTTAACTAATGTGCCCAAGGCCACAGAGCTGTAGATGTAGAACTTGAAAACAGGTATTTTTTGTTCCCAAAGCTCTTGCACTTACCACTGTACTTAACTGTGTCCAAGTCTATACAATCAAAGTAAAACCAGACTTTCCTAGGGTTCCTATATAAGAAAACCCACATGGAGGTTTCAATTCCCCCCTTAATCTTCCATGTCACAGGTAGCTATGAATGAATAAAAACTATTTGCACCAGATAAGACTACTTCAGCTCACAATGACAGAAACACAACTCAAAGTGACTTAAGCCAACAACTTAAATGGCTCATGGAAATAACAAGCCTGATTTTGAGCCCAGTAGGTCATAAGGCCTTGGTCACTCCCACTCCATCTCTGCTTTGACTCTCTGTGTGGCTTATCTGCAGTGAGCTCTCCCCTGGTGACAGGTTAGACAACAGCAGCTGCAGCTTGCAGCTTACCTGCTTAGCCACTTCAGCTGGAAAAGTGCCTTTCACAGTGGATTCAGAGAAAGTTCTATCCAAGAGTTCCATTGGTTAGATCTGGGCCCCTCCAGAGGGAGTGAGGTCAACCCCACTTGATCACATGGTCTACATGGTCTAAGAGTTTTTTCTCTTAGACTAACTCTTAGATTACTTTTCACTCTTTGACTAGCACTCCAAAGGGAAATGAGATGCTGTTATCAAAGGAAGAGTTGTGTAGTAAGCAGCAGGAAAACAGGTTTCCAGAACCCCACAGAATTTCCTAATCCCACCTACTTAGACCCAGTAAGATCACACTGGCTTCACTATTCCTACAAATTTCTGGGTTTCTCCAATGGCAGTGATAATGTGAGACCTTTCTTGAGGAGAACTGCCAGAAAAAATATCTGATTCCTTTTTTTGGATTTTGTGTAGTTTAACACAAGAAACAAATTAAAGAAAGACCAAAGGAAAGTAGAGTCCTTGATTTTATGAGAAATAGAAAATAATGTACTTAAATAATTGGAAATGTTAATAATAAAGTAACAAACATGAAAGATGAGAATATTATTCAGTTAACCAAAGATCTGAGGCCAAAGAGAACGAACAAAGTTGGAGGACAGAAAAAAATTTTCTAAAAATCAAGATGTCAATTATGGGAAAATTAGTCAATGATGGATGTTTCAAGAAAGTAGAAATCAATTAACATAATCAAGATTTCTACGTTAATATTGCTGTGCTAACAAGTATGCTGCTTTTTCCAACATGACAAGTGACAGAACAAGCCAAGCAAGAAAGAAGAAGATTCTTTTTTTTTTAGACAGAGTTTCGCTCTTGTTGCCTGGGCTGGAGTGCAATGGCGTGATCTCGGCTCACCGCAACCTCCACCTCCCAGGTTCAAGCGATTCTCCTGCCTCAGCCTCCCTAGTAGCTGGGATTACAGGCATGTGCCACCACTCCTGGCTAATTTTGTATTTTTTTAGTAGAGATGAGGTTTCTCCATGTTGGTCAGGCTGGTCTCAAACTCCCGACCTCAGGTGATCCGCCTGCCTCGGCCTTCCAAAGTGCTGGGATTACAGGCATGAGCCACCGCACCCGGCCGAAAGAAAAAGATTTTGCTCTACTAACTGGGTCCTCTATCACCATGACAATGTCACAAGTGAAAAACAGTTATATTCATAATGTTATAATCTATATTTTTCTCATCTACCTTAATTATTTTTCAAAGTTCAAGATGATGACAGTAAATTTTGTTTATTTACTTTATTCTGTACAGATTTCTCTTACTTTAAAATTGTTGGAGACTGTAGGTGATATTTGATATGAGAGGAAAATAATTATTTTTCCACATTTGAGTGAATAGCACTTTATCATTTGGGGATAATTCCATCCTCCAACTGCATGGGAGAAGCATCTCACAGAGGATTAAATCTGTCCACTCCTGTCCCCAGCACAGAACATGGAAATTACCACTGCAGGCTCAGATACTCTCTTAGGATCTAGTAGTTTAATTTTTTATGATAATAAAATAGGTGGTCATATTAATCCAGTCACAATTATCATTATCTTTAAAATCATCAAAATAGTTACTGTTTAGTAAGTGCTTTTCATGTGCCAGACACTATGCTAAACACTTCCTGTGTCCTATTTTATTATAGGAAAAACTGAGGCTTAGAAAGCTCAATTACTTGCTTAAGGGGATGAATCCAGGAATTAGCAGAACCAAGATTCACATATTGGGTTGTTTATCCTGGTTGGCACCCCACATTAATGAAGACCGACCATGAATTAAATGCATACTAGGCCAATTAGCCCCATGACACTCTAAGGCCAAAGAATTCATTCTTGTCTTTTGCGACTAAAATAATTACTCAAAAAGGGAACTGAACAAGAGCATGTTCTTCAGCTGTTACAAGCCCTGCTCACAATGTGTGCAGTGATAATCAGCATTGTCCTCCTCATATGTGAAACTTAGTATAGGATTATTTTATATTCACAAATTATAATTACCTACCCACTATGCACAGGGTACTAACCCCGTAACTTTGGGAAGAACAACTATGAGTTAAGGTGTAGCCATTGTTTCAAATAGTTTACAATATGGAGCAGGGGTGGCAGCTTGGAGAAGCACTCTACAAGTGAAATATTTAGAAAAACACCACAAAAGAGCTATAAAGTATCATAGGAGTTCAAAGAGAGAGAGGAATCCCATGCATTTAGGGAAAGGCTTCCCAAAGGATGTACCATTTGGCAGAGTCCTGGAATATTGGGTAGGATATCAGCATGCACAGAGGAAAGGAAAGAAAGGAAGGCCAGACAGAAAGAATGGCCTAAGAAGAGGCAAGTACCCTGTGACTGTGTGGTCAGGCACACACACTCACAGGATGCATAAAATAGCCCAGTCTGGTTTGAGACAAACATGTGTATGGAGGGAGTAATGAGAGGCAAGTTCAGAAACAGGTTGGAGATATTGTGCTCAGCCGTTATGGTTAAGCTGAAAAGTTGGGTTCAGTTTGCCCAGCAGACCCCTGAGCAATGAGCAACCAGACTGGATAAAAAACTATTCAAAGCCGGGTGCGGTGGCTCAAGCCTATAATCCCAGTACTTTGGGAGGCTGAGGCAGCCGGATCATCTGTGGTCAGGAGTTCAAGACCAGCCTGACCAACATGGAGAAACCTCGTCTCTACTAAAAATAGAAAGCTAGCCAGGCGTGGTGGCACATGGCTTTAATCCCAGCTACTTGGGAGGCTGAGGCAGGAGAACGGCTGGAACCCAGGATGCAGAGGTTGCGGTGAGCCGAGGTCACACCACTGCACTCTAGCCTAGGCAACAAGAGTGAAGCTCAGTTTCAAAATAGAAAAAAAGAAAAAAAAAACAAAACTATTCAATTGAAATGATGTGACCAGGTTGTTAGGACAACAACTAACAAAGCGGTTGGGCCAGCGCTTCTTGAGTTTTAAAGTTCCTAAGAATCACCTGGGCATCTTTTTAAAATACACATTCAGATTCAGTAGTTTTGAGCTGGTAAATTGAGATTCTGAATTTGTGGCAGGCTCCCACATTAATCTGAAGCTGCTGGTCCACAGACCACACTTTGAATAGCAAGGGATTACAGTTTAAATAATTCACCAGGGTGATATGAAAAAGTTAAAGTAATTCCAGTTTTTTATAGTTCTTTTTAAAATAAATTTGCTCAAATTCTTCCTTACTTTTAAGCAAGAATTCAAAAACATAAGTCTATATAAAATGATTCGTAAGATATCCTTGGGCATTTAGCCATCATTTGTTATTACCAGTCAGTTATTTGCCCAGATATTTTTTATTGTTTTGCATTTAAGACCACAACTCTGAAATTTCCACCTGCGTCTTCTCCTGTCCTCCTATTGTTTAACTCTTTAAATACAACCTTAAAGGATAGGAAGAAATAAACAGATTAAAAATGAGGTCATTTAGGTAATTTGTGTTTTCTGCTACAGATTCGTGTTATCTTAAAAGGAAGCAGAAAACATGTGGATGTATAAATAGAGGTGTAGAACACAAGTTCACAGAAATTTATTCTCTCACTGTATAAGGATGAGCTCCCATTTAGAATGCAGGGCTTGAAGCTGGTTGCCTTGCTGAGAAGTGGGATACTAGTTTATGCTAAGGACAAGTGGAGCAATTTAGGTCTTCCTGTCACTGGCTGTGGACCAGATACTGGGGCTTTGGCCTCTGGAGCAAATTAAAACTGAAGGCATTTAATAGCAACCTAAATCTTAAAGGCTGAAATAGGAAACACAGCAGAGGACTTAAAACTGGGTCAAGGAGGAAACTCTAGTAAACCTTTTGAAATGGCTGACTTTTCAAACACTGTAAGTATTATTCTTCAGATTAGTCATTTTCAAAAGGAAAGAATGTTTTTTCCAAATGGTTTCTTTTCTGCCCCTAAAACAAGATATGTAGGCAGGCAATTGTGCATAGAAAACCATAGGAATAAAATCCAAGCCAGCTTCTGCAATACCCAACCTTGCTTTCCTACCCCTTCATGTTACGCTGCCTCCCGGCCACATGATGTAATGAAGACAGGAGCAAACTGCCCCAAGATGAGAAGCACCCATAAAGGAACAGATTACACTAGGGTTTGGGGTCATCGTAATTTTATCCATTTTCGATGGATTGCTTGGCTGATCTGACTGACTGAACAGATGGTGGCAGTGTCCATGCATAAGTCCTGGTCACTTCCCTATTCAATGCCCATGTACATACCAAGGAAGAGATTAGCTAAGTGCAATCGACAATCTAGACCAAGGTTAGAGGAGGTTTCACCCACACTCTCTAAAAATATCATGGCATTCTCTTTCTTGCAATGATGTTCCTTTGAGAGTAAAGAAACATAATCTTCTCAATTCCACCTGCATATTTTCTTTAAAAAGCTTAATAGATCACGAATAGGAAATATCACAAAGTGAATGAGTAATCAATCATTCTTATGTCACATTAATGTTATACATGTGAGACAAGACATTGCTGGAGCCATGAGAGTTTTCATTGAAAACAGTGTTTATGGCAGACAGCCATTGAGTGAGACCTTCAGTCCCTTTGAGAAAAACTGCCCCGCTGAAAAAAGGAGCCCCAAGTAGTAATTCCAGTAGGACCAGCAATGTTCTGGCCACATGACCTGACCTAGCACAGAAACTACCAGTCCTTAGACTGCCCTAGACCTGTGATGTGGCTTTAAACAAAAAGCTCTGTGAAAAGAGAGATGATGATAATAATTAGGTTGCAAGTCAAGAATTTGGACTGGGAAAATATCGGGATAATCTGCACTGGGGAAAAAAAGCAGGAAGACACAAAGACGATCAGAAACAGCATAGTGGAGCCATAGAAAAGTCGTGTTGGCCAGGCTCGGTGGCTCAGGCCTGTAATCCCAGAACTCTGGGAGGCTGAGCCGGGCAGATCACCAGGTCAGGAGATCGAGACCATCCTGGCTAACAGGGTGAAACCCCATCTCTACTAAAAATACAAAAAAAATAGCCAAGCCTGGTGGCGGACGCCTGTAGTCCCAGCTACTCGGGAGGCTGAGGCAAGAGAATGGTGGTGAACCTGGGAGGCGGAGCTTGCAGTGAGCCGAGATCATACCACTGCTCTCCAGCCAGGGCCACAGAGCAAGATTCCATCTCAAAAAAAAAAAAAGAAAGAAAGAAAGAAAGAAAACTCGTGCTGCCGGGGTGCTTGAAGGTGCCTGGGGATTCCAAAGGCTCTTTCTGGCTCCTGGGCTGTGTGTGGCCCCGTTGATTCAATTTTGTGAGTTTTCACTAGACCCACTTTTAGACTAAGATTCCCATTGACAACACTTGAGTCTCAATTTCTCAGTCCATATTAATGAAAGTGATCAAATGCTTAACTAACTAGAATGTGGGAAGAAAGGAAGGAAAGACTTGGAGGAGAGATAAAAGAGAATAGGAAGGAGTGCAGGCCCTGGAAGGAAAATTCAAGTAGTTTCCAGATCTTGGTCATGAGTAGAGGTTCTACCAGCATGTCTGTCAGGCAAGACCTTTGAATTTGAGACACCTTGCTAAAAGTGGTTAGCAGTAATTGAAAACAAAGAATAAAAAGGTAAGAGTATTTTTTTTAAACTATTCCAAAATAACAACTATATTTTTAATAAATTTTATTATTACTTTTAAGATCTCCAAAATTCTTATTTGGCATTCTCAGTCTTCTTCATTGAACTCACAGATCAGTTTTATTCTATTTTGTCATATCTTGTCATCCTAAAAATGAGGGTCTCTCAGATAAAAGACACAACTTTTTATAATCTGGTTAAAATTCTGAAAAACAGAAAAAGAAATATTCATTTGTTTCATGACTCAATCCTCCTTCCCACTCAATTCATCCCCAAACTGGGAGCTCAGAACAAAATTTTTTCAGTATTTTAGAGATACTATTGCAGTGAGGATAGAAAGTTCTCTGACACCCCAGGGTCATTCCTAGTTCAAAATAACATTTTTTTCTTTACAAAATTTATTTTTCTTTCCTTTTGGTCACTCCATGTCAACTCCTCCTGCTATTCAAATATTTTATGCCATCATTTGAAATGCAGCCTGCACCACTGATGAGCACTGTCACTTGAAATCTCTCTAGTGGGTTGTCACCAGGAAAGGATCCTTGATGAGGCTGAGCACAATATCTCTGGCTACAGTGAGGATAGAGATCACCATGGCAACATAAGCAGGGCTAAGAAGAACAGCATTATTGTGCTCTCATGGAGTGATGCTGCAGAAAGTGCTTTGGGCCCTCAAGCTCATCCTTCTTTACATCCTGTTAGGCCTCTCACCTCCTTTTGCTGTTGGAAGCTACCTTCTCCCTCCTAATATTTAGACTGCATTCGGCACACTGAGAAATTCTATGTATAAAACAGATATATCCATGAATCACCAGCTACTCACCTGAGAATCCCTAAAACATGATGTATGATTAAAATGGAGCCTTAGGATAAATGGGAAATCCAAGAATTTTAAAATATTTTCCCAAGTGCCAATCTTCCAATCACTAAAGTAAATAAATAAAAGGTAGCAAGATCTTAGATTTTGTGTGATATAGCATCATGCTATAAAACACATCTCAATGTTTCATATACATCATTAAAATTCTAAGGGCTATTAAAATTTCTTGTTACAGTAAAGAATGAACTGTGATTAGGTATAAACAAACAGAGCCAACCACTTGAGATGAAATCTTTAAAACCTAGCATGATTTGCTTCCTTCGTAAAAGTTATACTCTCTCCTTTGCCTCAGAGAAAGTAAAAAATCCTAAATTGGCAAATTAAACTCAAAAATGACATCAGTTATCTTTATTCAACCTTCTAGGTTGGTAAAAGATATGGTATGGTATTGTGTTAACACTTCACCGTGTATGTAACCAAGGTCAAGTTAATAACTAAGCAATTTAGGAGAATGAGGAAATGTTGGTAAATTCTCTAGCCAGGAGAACTGGGTTGCAACTACAGCATTGTCTTTACCTCACCATATGAGTCTGAGCAAATCAATCACCACAACTCATATTCCCCAAATGTTAAATTAAGCTAACACTCTTGCTTCCTTGTTTACCTTCCAGCAGTGGTCCTCAGCGTTTTATTCCTCAAGGTCATAACTGTGGACCACAGCCATGCCTTGGATACACTCTCACAAGTCAAGATGGCTCACTGGAGGGTGCAAGTTAGGCTGCAGGTTATACTCAATTCCTCCAACTGCCACTAACTCTTTCTTCTCTTGCTGATTCAGAGTTATCAGTGTGTCAGGCAGCTGCCTCTAAGATGATCCCCAGTGATCCCCACCTCCTGGCAGTGATACCATTACACAATCTTCTCCCCTTTGGTACAGGCTGTACTTAATGACTGTCTGTTAAAACATACAGAAAAAGTGATGGGATATCCCTTCTGAGAGTACATAATAAGAAGATGTTCACTACATCTTGTTCACCCTTTCTTGCTCTCTCTTACTCATTCTGAAGGAGCCAGCTGTCATGTTGCTGGTTGCCCTGTGGAGAAGTCCATACAAAAATGAACTGAGGGAAGCCTTCAGCCAAAGAAGTGAGGCCCTCAAAGCCCACCAGGAGCCCACTACTCAAGTTCTGCCATCAAGCACATGAGTGAGCTTGGGAACAAATCCTCCTGCTCCCACAGTCAAGCCTTCAGATGAGACCACAGCTCTGGCCAATACCTTGATTGCAGCCTTAGAAGACACCTTGGGGGGGCAGATGCAGTCAGCAAAGCAATGCATAGATTTCTGACCCACAGAAACCATGAGATTGCAAATGGGTGTTGTTTTAAGCCACTTAGTTTTGAAATAATTTATGTGCAGCAATAGATAACTAATAACAAATATGGTCAGAAACTATGGTAGAGAATATTTGCCTTCAAATGGCATTTTTTCAAATGTCTATGTCTCAGTCCAGTCTAATGGCTATGATTCAATTTAGTGATCTAGTGAGCTTCAATCAGAATCTTTTGGGGACATGGAATGGAATGGAATAGAATTGAATTAAAAAAGCAGAATTCATTGAAGAATAAATAATATTGTCTTGTGAAACTTTTATTTCGTAAGTATATTTCACATGCTAGGTCATGATGTATATTTCTTACTATGAGTTGTCCAAAAATGTTTGAATGGCACAACCCTAAATGACAATTATAAACACCAAATGAGAAAATCAATTGAACTCTCTTCCCTTCTGCTTGGCCAAATTCAACCATGTTTTAAGTCTTAGTAAGATTTTGCTCAAGTCTTACCCTTCTTTAAAGCCTCCCTTCACATTCTAGCCCACTGGTTTTCTCCACCTCCTCTTGGAATATAAGTCCTACAAGAATCCAGTGTCAGTGGTGCACTGCCTTGTGAAAAGTTACATTAATCTGCATTATTATCTGTAATTGAGCATGGAATGTATATTTCTCCTAAAATAGATGGCAAGAGCCTTGAGAGACAGAGCTGTTTTCATTTCTCTACATCCTGCATAGGATACATTGTGTAAGTGTAAAACATGTAACTAAGGGGCATTTGGACGATCTTTCATGATGGAGGTTTATTGTGAAGGAGCACAGGAATGCGAGATAGCACTGCAATTGTTTCTTTGTGGTAGGCTGAAAAACAGCCCTCCAAAATATATCTCCGCCCCAATCACTGGAATCTGTAAATGTTACTATGTTACTTTGTATGGAAATAAGACCTTGCCATATAAAATTAAGTTAAGGATTTTGAGATGGCGAGAGTTTCCTGGACTGTCAGGATGGGCCTTAAATGTGATTATATGTATTCTGATAAGATGGAGGGAGAGGAAGATAAAACACAGACAGAAGAGAAGAAGCCAAAGCAGCCACGGAGGTAGAGATCAGAGTAATGCCGCACAAAGTAAGACGTGCCGGTGGCCACCAGAAGCTGGAAGAGGTAAGGAAGGATTTCTCTCCTAGAGCCTCTGGAGAAGTGCAGCCCTGCTACCACCTTGATTTCAACCCAGTGATGCTTACTGAACTCAGCAATTTGGACTGCAAAACTGTGAGAGAATAAATTTCTGTTGTTTTATACCATCAAGTTTGTGGTAATTTGTTCCAACAGACACAAGAAATTAATATACCTCTCAATATCATTTTTGCCTTTGGGTCCTAGAACATCCAACATTACAATGTACTGTGTGCCTTATTAATGTTCAACAATGTTTTTTCACATCTTTTTGGAAAATAACCTGAAATGCAGTGGCCAACTTTCTGCCTAAGAAGATCAGGCTGGGTTGGTTTGTTGCCACGTAATATGGAATATCCGCAGTGGGCAGTACTCTTGACAAATTATCTTGAAGGCAGCTGGATTCTTTTATATCCATACCATGTGTAGTGACTTTGGGGTCCTGCCAGTCTTGAACAAGAGTACCTAAAAGCAGAGCCTAACACAGGGATTCTTGTTCAAATAAGTGATTGGGGAATGCTCTCAGGAGTCAGAGGAAAAACTAAGCCAGGTATGGTCTCGGCCAGAGACTAACTTCAGTCTGATACTCCAGAAAGGCTTTGTACCACAAAGTTAATCCCACCTTGAGTCAAGGGGAAAGCCTTTGTCTACCCACCTTACCACTCAGAGATTGGGAGATTCGCATGGGAGTGGGAGGGTAAGGTGACAGGGAATCATGGCCTCCCAGGCAAAAAAATAGGGACTTAAGAAAAGGACAAATGCAAAGCATTATATAAACAATTAATGAATTTAACCAGTATAAGATATTGTCAGGATAAATTTAAATTAATCCTGATGTGTTGGCCAAATGGCAGTCAATGAGTATTGTTTGTCAACTCTGATTTGAGCTTGGTTCCCTTAGCCTGTGGCATACAATGGCAGCCTGGAAAATCCCAATCAGGTTGCAAAACCAAACATGACCTCAGTAGAGTATCAGTGGAATAATGCTTAACTCAGATAATGCCTTCAAAAGACATTACATAAAGGTGGAGGTGGCCACATGTTCTTTGCTGGGTTTATAGACTTCACCTGCCATGGAGGGACCCCTCAGTGGTGAGGGTCATGAACCCCCACAGTGGCTGCTTTGCTGGGACTCCTCCATGGCAGATGAAGTCTATAAACCCAGCAAAGCAGCTGCTGTGGGGGTTCGTGACCACATTAAAATTCTTATTTGAGTCAAGGATGAGAGACATGATCCAAACATGGCCTACATGGAGCCAGGCTGTTTTGTTTGTTCCTTAGGCAGACAGAGTGAAACAGCAAAATATCTAAAGAGGTGCAAATTCCCCTCTTCATGCGGTACAAATATGTGACCTGCAAGGCCTAGATTTTGATCATTTAAATCCAACACTCTGAGCAACTCCTTGAAACTTAGGAAATACCTTATGAATTTCCAAAACATTTCTGAAACATGCTAGACTGCCACATTTGTTGAAGTCAGCTAGGAGCAAGGGCCAGAGCAGAGGTGGGGACAGTGGAGAAATGAAGCCACTGCCTCAAAGAGGTGAGCCACACCTGCCCAGTGTCCATGACCCCAGCATGGAACACCCTTGGCTCTGTTCCTAACCAGTGTTTATTTATCACAGATATCCTTGAATTTCCCTGACTGGTAAGAGATACATGAGAGACAAATAGACAGAGAGGGAAAAAGAGAGAGGAGGTCAGAGAATGACCAAAATAACATTGCATTCTTTTTTGTTTAAAGGACATTTAAAAACAAAACATCAAAAAATCATTCATTATCATCATTATTTCATAAATAAAAGCCATTTGAATACCCATAAAAAAAGAAAGCACACAACGCCAGAATAAACGGTAGTCCTTCAAGATCAATGGATTTAGTTTTAGAAAAAACTCATTACATTTGCTTACATTTTCATTTTACCTCACATCAGCACTCTAAGTGTTCTGACAACCACAGTTTAACAGTTGAGCCCATTTAAGCTCACGCCTCCTGTCATTCTCATACAAGCTGAAAAGAGCTGGGCTCCTTCTGGCCCAGCTTAAATCAAGAACAAATTAAATACCTGTCCCAAATAAAGGACATCCAAAGGTCATGGAAACCTTTAAATAATTCTCAGTTTCTAGTTTTTTGAAAACCCTAGCAAATTTCTCATTATCAATAGGATTGCTAGGGGCAGTTTCAATAACCTACAAACTAAAGTTTAACTTTTAACGTAACCGCTTCTGTCATTTAATACTTTAAAAAATAAAGTTGAAGTCAGAGTTTGTTCCACATTTACTGAGTGCCTAATTATATGTCAGGTAATGTGCTACAATATGGGAATATGTGCATGCATTTTTCCCTGTTTTTCAAATTCAAGTATTATTTACATACAATAAAATTTAGCCCTTTTCAGCATACAATTCCAGAAGTTTTGGCAAACACATAAGTTATATAACCATCACCACAATGAAGACATAGAACATTTCCATCAGCCCCAAAATCCCTCTCACCCCATGTACTCAACTCCTACTCCTACCTACAGGCCCTGGAAACCACTGATCTGTCCCTATAGTCTTGCCTTTTACGGAATATATAATTATATTTATAATTATTTACATAATAATCTTCCAGAATTCCACATTAGTGTAATCATGCAGTATGTAGCCTTTTGAGTCTGGTTTCTTCCACTCAGCAGAGTGCATCTAACATTCTTCTGTTGTTTCTTGGATCAATAGTTCCTTCCTTCTTACTGCTGAGTACAGCATGGTTTGTTTATCCACTCCCTGGTTGAGGCACATTTGGGTTGTTTCCATTTAGGTAGTAGAGAAAATATAAACAAAGCTACTATAAATATCCTGTATTAGTCCGTTTTCACACTGCTGATGAAGACATACCTGAGATTGGGCAATTTACATAAGAAAGAGGTTTATTGGATTTACAGTTCCACATGTCTGGGGAAGCCTCACAATCATGGAGGAAGGCAAGGGGGAGCAAGTCACATCTTACACAGATGGCAGCAGGCAAAAAGAGAGAGTGGGCAGAGAAACATTTTTAAAACCTTCAGATCTCATGAGACCTATTCACAATCATGAGCACGGAAACTATCATGAGCACTATCATGAGCACTAACAGCACAGAAAATACCCTCCCCCATGATTCAGTCATCTCCCACTGGGTCCCTCCCACAACATGTGGGAATTATGGGAGCTACAAGATGAAATTTGGGTGTGGACACTGAGCCAAACCATATCACATTCACATACAGGTTCTCATGTGACTGTAAGTTTTCATTTCTGTTGGGTAAATGTCTACGAGTAGAAAATCTGAGTCTTATGATAAGTGTATGTTTAACTTTATAAGAAATTGCTGGCTAGGCATGGTGGGTTATGCCTGTAATTCCAACATTTTGAGAGGCTGAGGTGAGAGGATAGTGTGAGCCCAGGAGTTTGAGATCAGCCTGGGCAACACGGCAAGACCCTTCAACTACAAAAATTTTTACAATTAGCCAAGCATATTGGTGCATACTGGTCTCAGCTACTTGGGAGACTGAGGTGAGAGGATCATTTGAGCCCAGGAGGTCGAGGCTGCAGTGAGCCATGTTCACACCACTGCACTCCAGTGAGAGTGACGGAATGAGACACAGTCTCAAAAAAAAAAAAAAGTAAAGCAAAAAGAAATTGCCAAACTACTTTCCAAAATGATTGCATCATTTTGCATTCTCAATAGCACTATGTGAAAGTTGTAGTTGCTCTGTATCTCCGTTAGCACTTGGTATTGTCAATTTTTATGTTGTTTTTATTTATGCATGTGTGTGTGTGTGTTTGTGTGTGCGTGTAGAGAAAGAGAAAGAAAGAGACTTTCTAATAGGTTCCTGTTAAGCAGTCATTCCCTATCCTACCACCCAAACCACCCAAGTCCCCGCCAACTACTATTCTACTTTTTCTGTTTCTATAGATATTTCAAATATATTTCATATTTTATATCTATTCTGGATATTTCATTAAAAAGGAATCATATAATATGTAAAATTTATATCTGGTATCTTTTTCTTTTTCGAGAAGGAGTCTCACTCTGTTACCCAGGCTGGAGTACAATGGCATGGTCTTGGCTCACTGCAACCTCTGCCTCCCAGGTTCAAGCGATTCTCCTGCCTCAGCCTCCTAAGTAGCTGGGACTACAGGCACATGCTACCACACCTGGCTAATTTTTATATTTTTAGTAGAGACAGAGTTTCACTATGTTGGCCAGGCTGGTCTCAAACTCCTGACCTCATGATCTGCCCGCCTCAGCCTCCCAAAGTGCTGGGATTACAGGCGTGAGCCACCGCGCCCAGCCCTGGTATCTTTCACTTAGCATAATGTTTTTGAGACTCATCTGTGTTGTAGTACCTTCCTTTTTATGGATGAATAATATTCCATTGTACGAATATAGTGCATTTTGTTTATCCACTCATCTGTTATTGACTATTTGGGCTGTTTCCATTTTTTGGCTATTGTGAATATAGTGTTGCAATAAACCTTACTGATTTCAATTATTTTGAGTATAATTGCTCAGTCATATGATAATTCTTTAACTTTTTGAGGAACTACCAAACTGTTTTTCCACAATAGCAGAACCATTTCACATCTTCATTATCAACATATGAAGGCTCTCTACAAGAGATAGTAATAGAAAGGGTAAGGAAACAAGACAGATTTCCGTTCTCACACAGCCCTGAGTGAGGGAAAGGGGATCAGGGAGAGAACAGGAACATTGGGATCAAAGAAGAAATGAAAATTAAGAGATTTTGATACTTGTAGATAGGAAAGAATAGCAACTCAAATAAGAAGTGGTAGGTAGGGTTGTGTTGGGGCACAGAAAGCAATACCCCAAAATATACCACCTTGGCATGCTGAGTGCTTGAAATGAAAGAATATTGAAAGACCTCAGAAATAAGCCACAAAACGAAAGTCTCTCTCTGTCCTCCCAACTTCCCTGTCTCTCTGATCCTCCCTTTTCCCAAAGTACCGTGAGGTAGCCTCTCTGGAACTTTTTGTTGTTGTTAAGTTTCTAATTAGAATTATCATTCCACATCTCTGAAACTTTTTTATCTGACTGAAAAAGCTTCTTTTCAAAACAAATGCAATTGTCTTAAGACCTCCTTCCTAGGAATCTCATCAAATTACCAGGAAAGATTAACCACGAGAAAAGAGACTGGGAGTTGTCACTGTGCCCAGACAGACTTTTCATCTATTCTTCTGAGAATTGCTGTGAAAGATTATCCGGAAGGCTTTATCTGCACAAGACAACTTTTATTCACAGTGAACTTCCGCTTCTTATCTACCTGAGAGCTCACAGACTTTATCCCAGACTATTGTTATTTGGGCTCATATTCATTTCCCCTGAAAATCATTCACTCCTACAACCTCCATTATCCCTTCTCCTATGAAGAAGGCTGTACAAGCATCTGGACATCATGGGATTATTAGGTAATCACACTCCTGTGATTTTTCTCTCTTGCAGGTGAGGAATAACCTCTGGTTTTTTTATCTTGCCCAAATACCTATCTAAGGAGTCTGGGGAGTCATGCTCTACAGATAATGAATTCTCATCAGAAGGATTTTATTTAGCCCTGTATATTGTCACTTACTTTCCAACCTGACTCTGGCATAACATTATGAAACAATGAAGAAAAACAAAATATTTTACCCCAAAACATGTTTCTTTGCCATATTTCAAAATAGCCCTGCAAAACTATTCTTTGTGGGGGGAAATTTGCATCTGTAAAGAATCTCTATTAGCATAGCTAGATATTTGTCTTCCAGACTCACCCAGTCCTAACGAGATTATCTAAGATCTGAATGGGAAAGATTTGTCATCTATTGTCTCTAAGGGCAGCCACTATAAGACTTCAAAAGAACTTTGGTCTCCACAATCTTCATCTTAACCTGAATATTCCCTTTCTATCAATCCCAGGTCTTTAGACAGACTCAATCAATTGTCAACCAGAAAATGTTTATTCACCTATAGCCTGGAAGCCACCCCCACTCCCCCCACCCCCGTCCCTGCCCTCGCCCAGCCCTGTTTGAGTTGTCCTGCCTTTCTGGACCATACCAATGTATTTCTTAAATGTATTTGGTTGATGTCTCATGCCTCTCTAAAACGTATAAAACCAAGCTGCACCCACCTTGGCACATGTTCTCAGGACCTCTTGAGGGCTGTGTCACAGGTCATGGTCACTCATATTTGGCTCAGAATAAATCTCTTCAAATATTCTACAGAGTTTGAATCTTTTCAAAGATACATGTTAAATAAATATTATGTGCTTTTTTGTGCTATGAATCTGCTTTCTGTTTATTTTCGGCAAACCCTGAGTAGACAAATACATAGCTTTCCCTCTGCCTTTACAGCTGCCTCCACTGAAAATTTCTAAGTTCTCAAAGAAAACAATACCATCTCAAAAGCCACTTTCAGAGACAAGAGTATATACAGAGTTGGATTCTATTTCTAATATTAGGTAAGGTACAGTGCCAAAAAGACTTTACCCCAGTGAATATAAGTTTACAGGTCTTGGAGTCTGGAAAATTGTCATTACTGACCAGCATCCTAACAAAACTAAAATCAAAAAGTCTGGTTGGGTGCGGTGGCTCCCTAGCACCTTGGGAGGCTGAGGAGGGTGGATTGCCTGAGCTCAGGAGTTTGAGACCAGCCTGGGCAACATGATAAAACCCCATCTCTACTAAAATGCAAAAAATTATCTGGGCGTGGTGCACACCTGTAGTATCAGCTACCCAGGAGGCTGAGGTGGGAGAATCACTTGAACCTGGGAGGCAGAGGTTGCAGTGAGCCGGGATTGGGCCACTGCAGTCCAGCCTGGGTGACAGAGTGAGACTCCATCTCAAAAAAAAAAAAAAAAAAAAAAAAAAAAAAAAAAAAAAAAAAATTCATTGTCTTTTCTGCATTACTCAGAAAACACTGGGATTCTGGCTGAAACTCAACAGAATAAGAAATTTGTAAGGATGATAGTTTTTGAACTTTAACTTAAAACTTTTATACTTTGGACTTTTAATTCATAAAAAGCAGATTTGAATTAGACTATAAGACTTTATGGATGGCCGGGTATGGTGGCTTACACCTGTAATCCCAGCACTTTGGGAGGCTGAGGCATGTGGGTCACTTGAGGTCAGGAGTTCAAGACCAGACTGGCCAACATGGTGCAACCCTGTCTCTACCAAAAATATAAACAATTAGCTGGACGTGGTGGTGCATGCATGTAATCCCAGCTACTCGGGAGGCTGAGGCAAGAGAATTGCTTGAACCCAGCAGGCAGAGGTTGCAGCAACTTGAGATCATGCCACTGTACTCTAGCTTGGGTGAGAGAGCGAGACTCCATCTCAAAAAAAAAAAAAAAAAAAAAAAAAAAAAGACTATTGAGTTGGCTATTGCCAAATAATTTTTATACTTTAACTTTTCAAAAATGTAACAATCTCATGCAATTTATATTCAAATTTGAGGGATGTCCACATGGTTAGCAGTTCAGTGTTAGAATCCATTTTTAATCACCTAATGGGTTCTTCTTGCCCATTGCACAGATAAAACCAATTCACTGAGACAGCAGTATTCCAGTAGAGAAAGAGTTTAACAGTCGCAGGGCCAGCCAAGTGGAAGGACAGAAATTTATTACTCAAATTCACCTCCCTGAAAGCTCAGATGCTAAGGTTTTTCAAGGATAGTTTGGTGGGCAGGAAGCTAGGCAATGGGAAATGCTGATTGGCTGGGTCCAGGGTGAAATCACAGGAAGCCAAAACTGTCTTCTTGCCGAGACAGTTCCTGGGTGGGGATCACAAGGCCAGATGAACTTGTTTCTTGGTATAGGTTACTGGTCCAGTGACTCCAGCTGGTCTATCAGCATGCAGGGTCTAGAAAATACCTCAAACACCAATCTTAGGTTTTATAATAGTGATGTTATCTACAAGAGCAATTGGGAAGTTTACAAATCTTTTGACCTCTGGCTACATGATTCCTGAACTATAATTTTAACCTTGTGACTAATTTGTTAGTTTTACAAAGACAGTTTCCATCCCTGAGCAGGAAGAGGGTTAGTTTTGGGGTGAGGACAGGCAGGAGGTTGGGAGCACTGTTATAATTTTTGTTTTAAAGTTAAACTATAAACTAAATTATTCCCAACAATATGCCTTGGACTATACCCAAAAATGAACAAGGGAAGCTTGCAGGTTAGAAGCAAGATGGAGTCAGTTAGGTCAGATTCCTTTCACTGTCATAATTTTTCTATGTCAGATTTTTTTTCACTCATAGTTTTTGCAAAGGTGGTTTCAGTTTTATGTATTTCACATAAATATTTCCATTTACACTCTTGGCAGGTCCTCTGATGATAGCCAAAGGAGCCAGATATAATGGGTTGGGAAAGAGGAGAGCACGTGAATTCCAGCATTGGTATAAAGTGGCCTTGGGTTTGGCTTAATTAATTAATGTATTGACCTATTTTAGATCTCTCTATAGGCAAACTCTACACTGCCCAAGAGTGACTCTGGGAGAACTCCCAAAGGAGCAGTGTTGGTAGTGGGGCCCAGCCCTATAAAGTAGAGAATGTGATTACCTTGATACACTCCTGACCACCTCTCTTGAAAAAACACCACACCTCTGGTTGGTCGTGGGCTGTGGTTAAGTCCAGTGAGTTAAGAATTTTTTTTAAAGGATTAATATTACGGTATAGGAAATATAAATGTTTCTTTCCCACTCCTAATATTTCCTCCTAAGTAGAAGAAAATTCACTAGAAAAATACTTCTCATACTTGGTCTCTCTATCCTTTTATTCATTCCTTTTTTCCTGAAAAGATAAGACAACTTACTTTAGCAAATTTATGAAGAATTACTGGGTTCACTTCAGCCTCACTGGGCTTCTTCTTGGATGTGGGCTGACCACAGAGTTTTTCTCCAGTTCTCCAGATTGTAAAGCTTATATAGGAAAGCTTCCCACAATCATTGATTTGTCTAACTCAATTTGTTCAGAATCTATATATTTGGAGATCCCACAGAGATCTCAACCAGAATGAGCAAAGAAGACATTCCATTTCAATTTTATAAGGCCTTGTGGAGGAACTGATATCTGTGCCTTGAAGCCTAGAGAATACAAATACTGGGATTTTCAGGTTGAGACAATGGCGTGAACAAAGGCAGAAAATAATTGGATGCATACAACCCCAGCAATATGTGATCTGCTTCAGGGCCAGAACGAGGGTGAAGCAAGTAAAGCGCATAGGGTGCAATTTTTTAAATTATTATTATTATTATTATTATTATTTTGAGATGGAGTCTCACTCTGTCACCCAGGCTGGAGTACAGTGGTGCAATCTTGGCTCACTGCAACCTCTGCCTCCCGGGTTCAACCGATTCTCCTGCCTCAGCCTCCCAAGTAGCTGGGATTATAGGTGCATACCACCATGCAAGCTAATTTTTGTATTTTTAGTAGAGATGGGGTTTCACCATGTTAGCCAGGCTGGTCTCAAACTCCTGACCTCAGTTGATCTACCTGCCTCGAACTCCTAAAGGGCTGGGATTACAGGTGTGAGCCACAATGCCCCGCCGGGTGCAAAATTTAAGGAGACACTCTAAAGGTTGTGCAAGTGCAGCTCTGCATTTGCATACCCTGAGAGTGAGCATCTCCTTACATTTTTTTGTGCCCTGTGTTCCCTATTTGCTACACCATAATCCTGGCCCTATTCACATACTCAGTGTGTGAAAGGAAATAGGGGGCAGATTGTGGGGACCTACAATATCAGGCTGTGGGTTTCTGATTTTATTGGAAAATCATGAATTCAAAGTACTTTATGACAAAGGTGGTTAAACACTGATTTGCATTAACTATTTGTGGTGAGAGACAGGACTAGCTGGATTTCCTAGGCCGACTAAGAATCCCTAAGCCTAGCCGGGAAGGTGACCGCTTCCACCTTTAAACACAGGGCTTGCAACTTAGCTCACACCGGACCAATCAGGTAGTAAAGAGGGCTCACTAAAATGCTAATTAGGCAAAAACAGGAGATAAAGAAATAGCCAATCATCTATTGCCTGAGAGCACAGCAGGAGTGACAAGGATGGGGATATAAACCCAGGCATTTGACCCAGCAATGGTAACCCCCTTTGGGTCCCCTCCCTTTGTATGGGAGCTCTGTTTTCACTCTATTTCACTCTATTAAATCTTGCAACTGCACTCTTCTGGTCCGTGTTTGTTACGGCTGGAGCTGAGCTTTCACTCACCGTCCACCACTGCTGCCGGCCGCGGTCGCAGACCCACCGCTGACTTCTATCCCTCCGGATCTGGCAGAGTGTCTGCTGTGCTCCTGATCCAGCAAGGTGCCCATTGCCACTCCTGATTGGGCTAAAGGCTTGCCATTGTTCCTGCACAGCTAAGTGCCCGGGTTCACCCTAATTGAGCTGAACACTAGTCACTGGGCTCTATGGTTCTCTTCCGTGACCCATGGCTTCTAATAGAGCTATAACACTCACCACATGGCCCAAGATTCCATTCCTTGGAATCCGTGAGGCCAAGAACCCCAGGGCAGAGAACACGAGGCTTGCCACCATCTTGGAAGCGGCCACCACCATCTTGGGAGCTCTGGGAGCAAGGACCCCCCAGTAACAGTGGTAGGCTGATAAAGACCTCTAAAGATATCCAGGTCTTATTCCCTGGAATTTGTGAATGATACCTTATATTGTAACAGAGTCTTTGTAGTTGTGATTAAATTAAAGATTTTGAGATGAGGGGATTAGCCTGGATTATTAAGGTGGGCCCTAAATGTAATCACAAACATCCTTATAAGACAAAGGCAGATGGTGAGTTGAGCACAGAAGAGCATGTGATGGAAACAGAGTCAGAGAGAGAAGGTGTTACAGCACTGGCTTTAAAGATGGAGGGAATAGCCATGAGCCAATGAATGCAAGCAACGTAGCTCTCCATGCTGAGAATGGCTAGGAAACAAATTCCCCCCAGACTCTCTAAAAGGAGCACAAAGCTGCTCACACCTTGATTTCAACCCAGTGAAACCCATTTGGACTTCTGACTTCTAGAACTGTAGGAGAATAAAAGTATGCTGTTTTAAGCCACCAAGTCTGTGGTTAATTTATTACCTTGTAATAGGAAACTAATGCACTATTAAAATAAAGTTGGCATACAATACATTGGATCTCTAAATATAGTAAAGCCAAAAGGAGCAAAGGGGCTGCACTGGAGAGGAAGGAGTGAGATAGAGAAAGAGAGTAGCTAAGGCGCTGAATATAGAATAATAATAATAATAAAGCCCTTGAATTCAGAAACAAAAGACAGGAGACTGAAATTCACAAGTAACAGACAGCATCCACAATAGTCACAACTGGAAGTCTCATAGTAGTGAAGATACAAAAGCCCAGCAGAAAAAAAGGGTGAATGGAAAATACGTGAGAAGTATTCAAACTCAGAGTGAGAAGTTTACATCCAAGTTTGTGTTAGCTGTATTCCTACTGTTTCATTAATTTATTTATACACAGCCTTTTCTCTAAAGATTGAAATGGAAGAAAGTGGCCCAATCTTTTTATTTTCTTCTCCCTGTTCCTAGACATAGAAATGTGAAACAGAAAAATAACACAGAAAGAGAGTGTAGAAAAACCCTTTTTGCTAAAAGTAGTGGAGCCGAACGGTAAGTCAGAAGGCTTCTTTGTGCAGAACAACTTGGCCCCAAAGGTAAGTACAAGGAATGGGCTAAGTAGACATAGTGTTGCTGATATAATGAATTGCTGCAAAAAAAAGGATCAAATATTAAGTGCTCCAAATACAATCCATGCACTCAAAATTAATGAAATAAAACTTTTTTAAAAAGCAATTTCTGACTTTGGACTCCATATGATAGCGCCAAAGGGACCTCAAATGGAAACAACCTGACTGGCTGGTACCAAAAATAGAGTAGTTTTTGCCAAGTGCTGCTTCCATGTGGTCCTGGACTTTCACATAGACCTTCTCTTTGTATGTCCTTCAACCTTGGAAATCACCATTGCTCTCATGAAGGGGAGATTCCTTTCCCTTCTTTGCTTCTTTTGCAACAGGAAGGCAATCCAATTAGATGGGATCATCCAAGCACTGTAACTAGACATTTCTCTTAATAGACTAAAACACCTAAAACATTTGCCATTCTGTCAAACCAGAATCAGTTACTTGCATGTGTCACAGTAACAGATTTTAACATATGAATTTGCCAGTGAAGAAAAAGAGAGAGTAAAATATTACTCTCTATTTTTAATTTATCAACAATTTGTTTGGTTGGTGGGGGCGGGGCAGCTATATTTCCTTATAAATCGTGCTTAGGTGCTTCTATTGAGTGAGGGACATAGCTAAAGGAAACTTGTTTGGGCAAAGCATTTCCTCTTCCATTTTGCTGAAGTGTTACTTTCTGTTAAAGTCAACTTTCTTCAAAAAGACTTCATTGTTTGCCTTGGCTCCTCTGGCTATAGTGACCATATAACTTGTTGTCAAACTGAGATGTTGGATGTGAAAGGGGGCAATGGGTGTAAACCAAGACTTCCAGATAAACCCGGTTCCCATATGTATGACATTTCCTCAATGACCTTGCTGTGTTTATGGCTTGTTTTACGAGTATCATGCACTGTTAACTATCCTTTCAAGTGTAAGTTCTGAGTCAAGCTTTTTTTTTTTTGATTGAAAAGAACTGAAACAACTTAAATACGCTTAATCTAAAAAACAAAGGGGGAAGGAGATTTATTTAAAGGCTGGAGGCAATCCCATGGAATCCAAGAACAGAGAACACAAGTCTCATGAGACCCTTGCAGAGCCAGAGACAGGGAAAGCGTTGGAAACCAAGGACATTCACCAGTGTGTGGTCTGTGTATTCTCTCTACTTCTCTGCTTGAGTCTTTTCTTTCTCTGAAACCACAAATGAGGGAATTCGTGAGAAACTGTGGAGTGCAAAACTCCTGGGTACACAATAATGCTTCCTTAGGAGATGTTTCATGCAGACTGGCCATGTGGTATCCTAACTCTTCAACCCTTCACAGTCACCTGTGAAAGAGGCTTGCATTTTTATTACTGACTTCTGTTTTAATATGGAGTTTCTTAACCAAATTTCTTTTTTCCAGGGGGGCATTTGGAAATGTATATGAGGTGGGAGGAAGAGACATCACAGAGACATACTTTTAGGGGCCTGTGGGCCCCCAAGCATGGAAATAAAGAAAAATCTTGGATTTCTTCAAGGGAAATTCCTGGCACCTAGCAATCTTTGAGAAGCAAATAAGCAACTCAATAAGCAAGAAAGTAATAGTAGCTTAAGATAATAACCAAGGAAGTTAGAGTCAGATGTTTGGTTCCCCTATGGAAACTAAAGGTAACATCTTAACATATGTCTCTGAGTTGTTTTTCAGAAACCCAGACCCCCACCAAACAGATTGGCTGGCATGTAGACCTCAGGTAACAGGGAACTAAAGACTAAGCTCTGACCATCATTCTTGGTTCTAAATTTCTTGCTGAGGGGGCCTGGAGGGAATCACACCCCTAAGCTGGTTAACTTTCTATTCTGCTGACCCCAAATTTTTAAACAAAGCTTCTCTTCTTTAACCAATTGCAAATTAGAAAATCTTTGAATCTACCTATGACTTGTAAACCCCTGCTTCAAAGTATCTTATCATTCTATGCCAAAACCAATGCGTAACCTCCATGTATTGATTTACAATTTTGCCTGTTACTTCTACTTTCTTGAAATTTATCTCTGCCTTCAAAAAGCCTTACCTGAAAGCCATTGGGGAGGTCAGGATTTGAGCACTGGCTTCCTGGTCCTCCTTGCTTGGTGCCCTGTAATCAAATGCCTTCCTTTCTATCACTACAAATGTGGAGACCTGGTTCTACAGCACTGGGGCAAGCGAGCCTCAGTTCGGTTCTATAATGGGGACAGACATGCTAGTCATTCTTCATTGCAAGGGACAACCCTATACAATGAATTGCCCAATCCCACCCTTCATTCCCAATGCCAGTAGGATTCTCACTGAGAGATGCTTAGACACAGCATGCCACCTGCAGGAGCCTAGGTGGCTAATTGAAATTTTTAAGTCACTGGATTGAAATGAAGCATAGTGCTCTGGTGTTCAGATTCTATAATCAGGGTGTGATGACAGAGAAGTACCTGGTCGTGGATGGGAAAATAAAAACTATATCAAAAGAGTGATTTCTGCTTTTGTGTGCCTTCATACACTAGCTAAGCCAGACGTCAACAAGAAACATTTGTGGTTCTGGCCACACTGAATGTAAGCCACTGTAACAAAACCTGGCATAATAATGCTGAAATAGACATCACTTACACACACTCGGGACATGCCGACCTTCCTCATAAAGCAAATGTTAAAACTCCCCAGACTAAGGTGAGTGCCCTGTGTATGCTGACAAGGTGCTGGGTGTTAAAAATAACCTATTTTGATCCCTGGGATAGTTCAACCAATCTTATCAAAGGATTTTTCAAATGTCAGACTCTGTCATCACCCGATTTTCATTGGCTTCCTGACCTGCTATTTCCCACACTGATTTTTAGGGGCTCTTTGGACTATAAATCACAAAGTTTTGAACCCCAAAATATAGACAGTTGAACTGGCTCTGTTCGGGAGTCTGTAATTATTTCCAAGATGAGATTTTGGGCTTTTCATGTCATAGATCCTTGACCTGGGGAGCTACTAAGCTAGAGCCCAAATGGGAGCTTGAAGCCCCGATCTTAGCACTTCTCCCCTACCCCTAGGCACACTACTGCCTTCCTCTCCTTTGTGCTGACTCAGCCACCCACCACGGTTATGGATGGATGGGTGGGTGGAAACTTGGCTCCCCACCCCACCCTCCCTCCTTCATTCCCAGCTGATCCCTTGGAGAATAGTTCAAGCTGTTCATATCCAGTATCAGGAGACAAGGAGGAGGTTTACATTGACATCTTCCGGTGTTATCTGATAGCTTTCCTGAATGATGGAGGAACAAGAAATCCTAAAGTGCAAAAATAAAACTCATCAGCATCATCAAACTTCACAGCAGTATAGCCTCTCATCCCTCTTCATTATTAATGAAGTCAAAAGAGAGTCTGGAGCTTTGATCCAGGAAACATCAAGGGTAAATGTGGTAAACCAGCCTTGCCTCTCAGGCTCAGGGTTGACGTCTTTCATGGCAAGCAGCTCATTGGTGAGCATCTGGCCTGCGATCCAGGTGCATGCAGGTTTGCTGTGCGTGCAGGTAGAGACCGGGCACCAGCCTGACATAAAAGGATGGCAGGTCACTGGCACACTTTTCCTGGCAGAATTCAAGGCAAGGAAAAAGATCTGGACTATCATAGAATTTTCTGGAATGTAATTGTTAATGTCTTACTCCTCCCAACCAGATGAGCACTTTTATTTTCCTGGAACACTGAATTCAACTGTGTTTATCTTTATCCTCAAGAACTCTGTCATTTGACAGCAAGTGCTGTTAAATTTACTCAGTTTATTGAACAATTGGGATCTTTTGGCCTGTTTTTAGATGTGATTATTGAGAATAAAGAGCATGGTGGGTATTCAAATTTATTTCAGCTGAAGTCGTGTCTTGTTTTTAGCTTTTCATTCTTTTACTCTGAGTCAGACATCAGTAAAGTTTTTTTTTTCTTGCTTCAATTCAAAATGTCTAATATTAAAAGAACAATGTGTGAAGTATCAAGTCCATAAAAGGAAATCTGGTGGTGGCTGCTGAACTGGCTCATTATGTGATAGCTAGCACTAGTGTTAAAGCTAGACCACTTCTCCAAGATATAAACACACATTTATATGCACAGACTTGTTCCGAACATGTCACCCCTAGCCAGAGATGACCCTCCCAGGCCCTCCCTGTGGATCCTATGTCTTCCCTGCCCTGATGATGGGCTGGTTGAGTGCACCCTTTCCTTTACCCTGCTCTGCTGCCTTTGTTCCCACGATAAAAAGGTAAAGGGTCCAGAAGTGGAATCCTGAAAGACAGAATCCAGAAGATCACTTTATTTATTTATTTTTTATTTATTTATGTTTTTTCCACTGGGTGATATTTTTATTTAATTTTACTACATAAACTCATATATCACTTAACAATATAGATACCTTCTAAGAAATGTAATGTTAGGCAATTTCATCACTGTGTGAACATCATAGAGTGCACCCACACAAACCTATACGGTGTAGCCGACTACACACCTAGGCTACATGGTCTAAACTATTGCTCCTAAGCCAAAAACCTATACAACATGTTACTGTACTGAACACTGCAGGCAGTTGTAACCCAGTGGTAAGTATTTGTGTATCTAAATACATCTTAAGGTAGAAAAGATACAGTAAAAATATTGTATTATAATCTTTTATCATACCATCATATGTACAGCCCATTGTTGACCAAAATGTCATTATGCAGTGAATGACTATATATGCTTCCAGTCTCAGGGGAGGTCCACAATCTAAGTTAGTTCTGTGAATTGCCCTTTAAAACCAGGAGATCACTTTAAAGGAGTCCAGGGAATCAGCTAGGAGACAATTATTGAAAATCAGTTTTTACCTATTTTGCTGTTTTATCACAAAATATTTTCCTGCCACCCATTCTGCCACCTTTTTAAAGATTTTGGGGAAAACCGTTTTTCAAGACTTTTTTGTTGGATTTTTCTTTTGAGACAAACGATAATGAGAGAGCAAAAAGGCTCAGATTGACTTCAATTTTGTCTAAATCTTAGCACAAACTGTGAGAGCTGAGTAAAAGCAAGGTTTTGCTGAGACAGGCAGAGGGTTCTAGGAGGAGGTGTGTGTGGCAAGGCACTCTGACACACTTTGCCTCACCACAGTTCTACCCTGGGCTAGCCCCAGGATGTCCTTGTTGTTGGCCCTCTCAGTGTTCTTCCTGCGTCAGAGGAGTACCCGGGCAGCTGCCACCAGGGAGTGGAGCAGTGGCAGCTGGGACTAGGCGGAAGTCCAACTGCTTCTGGCTGCCAATACTCCAGGCCCTGCCCGCCTACGAGGAAGTCAAGGGCAGACCCTCTCCATTTCCTCCCCAGCCCCACCGATGTCCCAGGGATGACCCTGTGGAATGGTCCCCGGGCAGAAACACATTGATGTCAAATCCTCCCTTGAAGTCCACCTCAGGCCATACATTCCATGAGACTCTTCCAGGCCAAACCCGTGAGGTGTGGACAGAGGAAACTTGAACAGAGGAAGTTGGCACTCAATTGCAAATCTGGCTGCCTGTGAAGAGATTTATAACCAGGGAATTCATTGCCTTTGTGGTGCTTTTAGAAAACAGTCCCTGGCTTGACTGAGGGAGAGAAACTTTTGTGGAAAATGCCTGTCGTTCATGTTCCTGGCAGATCTGCAAGTATTTCTACGGCACAAGTGTAGCTCTGATTGCTCACTCAACAAACACGGACAGAACCTTTGTCAGGACACTGGCTGCAGTGTGTGCCAGTTGGCAGATGGGGCTCAGAAAAACAGCAAGAGGTAATTCTCCCTTCTGAGCAGCAGAGGAGTGAGGACATGGGCTGGCTCCAACACCTTCTAATCCCAACCCAACGATGCACCACCCCTCCTCCCCGCCCACCTTAAGGATGAAATTATTTCCCTCTTATCTATCATGCCATAATGATATCCCTCATACCTGGGAAGCGTTAAGCTAAATTGATCCCAAATGTTGTGTGTTGAATCCTATCCCCCAAGAAAGATACGTGCTTCTTTTCTGTTTTTTTTTTTTTAATATTGAAGTTTACATTTTTTTATAGAGATGGGGTCCTCTTATGTTGCCCAGGTTGGACTCAAACTCCTGGCTTCAAGCAACTCTCCCATCTCAGCCTCCAAAAGTGCTGGGATTACAGATGTGAGCCACTGAGCCTGGCCAACAAAGACCAGGATTTCAAAATGTGACCTTATATTTGGAAATATGGTTGTTTCAGATGTAATTAGTTAAGACGAGGTCATCCTGGAGTAGAATGGGCCATTAATCTAATACGACTGAGTGTCCTTACAAGAGAGAAAAATGTCCTGGGAAGACAAAAAGACACAGAGGGGAAAATGGCCATGTGTTAGGTGAAGGCAGAGATTGGAGTGATGCATCTACAAACCAAGGAATGTCAGGGAGGGCCAAGAACTGCTAAAAGCTAGAAAGAAGTAAAGAGGGATTCTCCTCTAGAACCTCTGAGAGAGCACGGCCCTGCCGACACCTTGGCTGCACGCTTCTCGACTTCAGAACTCAGAGAGAATAAATTTAGGTTGTTTTAAGCCACCCAGGTTTTTGTACTTTGTTACGGCGGCCCTAAGAAATTAATTTACCAACCAACAATGGCTTGATCATTGTCACCCTAAGCTGGCAAAAGTGCAGAAGAGAACTGGCAGCAATCCCAGTTAAACTTCCCATCAGGAGCACCCAGCAAACAACATGTACCAAAAAAAAAAAAAAAATGCTTTTTGGTTTTCTAGCTAAACAGGCTTCTTCTTCACTGGGCCTTAGGGAATTTGTAATCCTTTTTTCCTCTCAAACAGACTAAAAGTGTTCATAGTTGTCACCTAGTCCAGTAACAAATGTAGTAACTAGTAACTCCTTGAGCCTTTTCCCTGTCATTTAGACTTGTTGGACAAGAAAACGGTCCTTGGGGGTAAAAACTCAATAATCTCTATTTGGTTTCCAAAGGAAAATTTCTAATCATCCCAAAGAAAAAAACCTGGTTAGGCTTAAGGGCCTGGGAAACTCACCACATCACCCTTGGGCTTTATTTATCCACTTCTGGTTAAAGTTTGGGGCTGAATCAACATAACCTTAGCTTTTAGTCACTTCAGTGAACTACCAAAGAGACCTTGAGTTGTCTACAAAGAACGTCGAGTTGGCATCACTTTGGAGATTAAATGAAGGGGAAAATTGACTGAAGACGGTAGCAGGGTAGAGACTGTGTAATCTAGGCATGATGAAGTTGCTACTTAAGCCAGGACAGGATGACAAAGGTTAAGGGAACAGAGCTGTTTGTAGAGAAACAACTCTACCATAAGGAGAAAAAGGCTCTAAACATTGTGGCAAAATTCTGGATTTGGCAAGGGAATATTTAACGGAATTTGCCTTGTGTCATTCAGAGAAGAGAGGGTTTGTTTGATTAATTTAAAAACATCTAGATACCAAGAAATATTCCAGGCATCTTTTAAAATTAAACATTATGTAAAAATGGGACAACTAAGGTTAAAGAACAGAAGAGAGATTATATAAAAGAGACAAAGGAGTAGGTGCTACCAGGCTCCTGCATAAAAGGAACTGCTACAACTGGAAACGAAGGCAAAAAAAAGAAGTCATCATTAGTTTTCACTGTATACACATACAAACTCATTTAAAGACAAACTTTTTCCTGAAAGTGAGCTATGGAAGTTTTCATCACATTAATCTATGAAGATTCCTTATGAAAATACTGTTTTATATATACACACACACACATACATATATATACACATACACACATATATTTCTCTAGGTGTATATGTAAATTTACATACATATGTATATATATGCACATATAAACACATATATAAAATTTTACTACAACTTACTGTGCTGAAATAAGATTCAGTTTAAATTTTATGAATGGATTCCCCGATTTCTGTGATTGTTATCCTATCCTTAAGAAACACAAGGCAGGGCTGGGCACAGTGGCTCATGTCTGTAATTCCAATACATTGAGAAGCCGAGGTGGGCAGATTGCTTGAGCTCAGGAGTTCAAGACCAGCCTGGGCAACAGAATGAGATCCCACCTCTACAAAAAATACCAAAACAAATTATCCAGGTGTAGTGGCATGCATCTGTGGTCCCAGCTACTCAGGAGGCTGAGGTAGGAGGATGACCTGAGCCCTGGAGATGGAGGCTGCAGTGATGCAGTGAGAAGATCACTCCACTGCCCTCCAGCCTGGGTGACAGAGCCAGACTTTGTCTCAAAAAAAAAAAAGAAAAGAAAAGAAACACAAGGCATGTGATAAGGAGCCAGATAAAACATAGGCATGATTTTACTGGCAAATATATTCTCCCTTACCCGTTCTCAAGTGTTTGAGCCAGAGAAGCAGCTATGGGTGGTAATTGAAAGATAATCAGTTCTATGGTCTTACACAGCAAGAAACAAAGATGATACCTTTAATCCTCCTGGGGTGTAATTATCCCATGAAAACCCCAGCAAGTAGAGAAGTCTCCTTCCTATTATTAGATTTCTTTCAGTTTAGGATGTAAGTATATGCAGAAAGTCATTCACTGAAAATTACTGGTTTCCCTATCAGTGTGTTTGAAATCTGAGCTCGGTGGTGATTAATTTGGTCCTTGAGCTAGGTGAAGCTCCACTTTGGCTCTCCCTTAGTGCAAAGCCTGATTCTGAATGAACTGGCACGCGGCCCCTTATTCTACTTTTGTGTGTGTTCCCAGAAAACAGCAGGACTGTTCTTTTGGACTGCTGAGAGTTCTCTGAGTTCAAGCCTTTGTTCCATTGACTATTTTTTCCTTCAGCAATTTCAAAGGTTCTCAGTGAAATTTGTTTTTTAATGTCACAACCATTGATGTGAATGCTGTCCAATTACCTGGTCAAAAGAAAGCCCTCTCATCACACCACTCGATTTCACGTGTTTCCCCCCAGGCTCTGTGGGATATGTTGTCACATTTCCCAGAATGTTTGAGCAATGGGCAAAAATGACTAAACTGCAGGTCCAAAATGATGAATAAAATTAAAAATGAGAGTTATATACATAAATGAAATATGTAGAGCAGTATTAATTCTCTTTATCACTCTCTCCACACATGCACACACATATTTACTGGCCAGAAATATAGAAAACTTTCACTTTATCCAAGTAACCAACTACAAAATAAAATGGGAAAAGATCTGCAAACTGAAAAGTATCTGAGACAGATCTCCATCAATTTAGAAGGTTATTTTGCCACGATTAAGGTTATGCCCAGAGGAAAAAAACATGGAATCAAAGAAACAGTCTGTGGTCTGTGCCTTTCTCCAAAGAAAATTTTGAGGGCTTCAGTATTTAAATGGAAAATACAGGCTTCAGGGGAAAGAGGAAGGGCAGGGTCATCCACGTGCTGCAAAGGAAAAGGAGCACGCAAGGGAATAGTCAATTATGTATTTGTCTTGCGCCCAGTAAATCGGCACTTCACATAAGATAAGGTGAACATAGAGTAGCTACCTGTGGAAATATTTAACTGTTTCTCCAGAGCTATCTGCTTAGAGACAAAAGGAAAGGCAGTTTCTTGCATGATTCAGCTTTCAATTTATTATTTTTTTTCCTTTTGCCATAGTAAACTGGGGTTCTGAATTTTCATTTCCCTTTCACAGACCTATTCCATATTCAGTGAATAATGTTAATATTTGTTGGACACCTCTATAAGCCAGGCATTGGAGACACCTTATGCAACGTACCTATGGTACCCTAAGTAACTCTGCTAGGCAACCAATGAGGAAAGGGAGGCTTTGCAAGGTTAAGTAACTCCCCCAAGACTGTGCACTTACAATACTAAAGCAAAAATGTGAACTTGCATCTGTATCACTTCGCAGTTATTCTTTTATTCTCTATTTCACCATGGCTATTGCCAGCAACGGGTTAAATAGAAAGTAACTCACTTCTATGATACATGTGTATTAGTCAGTAAATTGATGATGTTCACTCCAGCCACTTCAGAATTAACTATTGCATAATCATTATTGAGTCTTTTGTTCTCCTTTGCACAACTCAAATGAAACTTAATAAATTCTTAACCCAAGTCAGTGCTTTTGGGTAAATAGTCTTCTGACTGGTGAGGCAGCTTCTTCCTCTTCTTTCTTTTTTCATCAGAGCATGGCAGCAGCCTTAGTGCTTGCTCTACTACCAATCCCTCTGTTTTCCCTGGCTTTGTAAATGAAGATTTGGATAATTTATCAGCCCACAGAATGCTCAGCCTTGGAAAACCTTGCACCTTCATCCTCCCGATATTGGCTGTTTGTGTACCTGAACAATGGGAATTTCTCAATGACCAGATCAGGGACCAGAAGGGAAAACAGTAGCCAAACTGACCTATGACATCAGAGGCAAACTCTGCTTCATTTTGGTGGCTTCATGAAACTACTGAGAAAATTGCCCTCCAATTTTGCCAACACCTAGAAACTCACCTACATGTAATTATCACTCCCTCATACTGCTCTCCTGTGAACTCCCATATTACCATAACCTCCCCAATCTTTCTTTCCTTCTTTCTTGTTTCTCCTTCCTTTCTTTTTTCCTCCCTCTTCTTGTTTTTTCATGAACCTCAGATGCAGATAATTGTCTTAAGCATAGGTCTCAGATTATGATACACTACCATGAATCACACAGAAACTCTTTTTTATTTTGCGTGTTATTCTTCCTCTGTTATCCTGATGCCCACTCTCATTCCTTCCTCCTTAGGCCCCCACCCTAATGTGTTTGATATGTGTTCCTTGAATATGCATGTTTGTGGCAGGCGCTGCTCTTTGTCCTCCTCTTTGCATAGTAACAGAATTTGTAGCTGGGCACTAGGCATGACTAAGTGACTTAATTTTGGCCAGTGGGATATGAGAAAAAATGATGTGTGTAACTTTCTAGATTGCACTTTTACAGGGTAGAAGTGTGTCCTTCCCTTCCCTTTTCCCACTTCCCACTGGCTGGGTTGTGATTGCGGTGGCAGGAGATTAAGCAGTAATAATAAAAGCCATGAGTCGACTGGGCAAAGGAAAATGATAGAAGCAGATTGGGCCCCTGATGGTGTTGAACCACCATATGCCTCTGAAGTGCCTACTTGAGTTTTTACAGGAAAAAAAAAATAAAAAAACTATCCAGCTTAATTCGTTACTATTTTGGGTGCTCCTGTTGTAGCCATTGATCCAATTTCCTAAACAAATACAATACCTTTGCAAAATATGTAGGGACATCCAATGTGTCTGCATGTGTTTCAAATTTTAAATGGTATTGTTCTGCTTCTCAGGCTTTTCACTCAGCACTCTTTATCCCATTACTGGGTATATACCCAAAGGATTACAAATCACGCTGCTATAAAGACACATGCACACGTATGTTTATTGCAACACTATTCACAATAGCAAAGACTTGGAACCAACCCAAATGTCCAACAATGATAGACTGGATTAAGAAAATGTGGCACATATACACCATGGAATACTATGCAGCCATAAAAAAGGATGAGTTCATGTCCTTTGTAGGGACATGGATGAAGCTGGAAACCATCATTCTCAGCAAACTATTGCAAGGACAAAAAACCAAACACCGCATGTTCTCACTCATAGGTGAGAATTGAACAATGAGAACACATGGACACAGAAAGGGGAACATCACACACTGGGGCCTGTTGTGGGGTGGGGGGAGGGGGGAGGGATAGCATTAGGAGATATACCTAATGTTAAATGATGAATTGACGGGTGCAGCGCACCAACATGGCACATGTATACATATGTAACTAACCTGCACATTGTGCACATGTACCCTAAAGCTTAAAGTATAATACAAATAAATAAATAGATAAAAAATTTAAAAAAAATCTCTTTTCTGCGTCGCACACATCTAGTTGTTGCTTCTGACAGCTGCAGAGCAGATCATTATGTGCATCTACTACACTTTTCTTACATAATACCCTAGTGATAGACACCTATTGCTTCCAACTTCCCTCTACCACAGAAAACACCATGCTAATATCCTTGATGATGTCCCTTATGAACTTTTAAATGAGTTTCTCTTGGGTATGTGTGCAAGAGAATTATTGCTGGTCATAGAGTATCGCTACATTTAATTCTACTAAGTTCTGCCAAATCACTTTTCGGAATGGTTGTACCAGACTGCACCTCTGTTGGCAATGCCTGAGAGCTCCTGTTTCTCAACATCCTTGCCTATGCCGTGTATTATGGACGTTTCTAATTTTTGCCAATCTCAAGCGACTCATTTTTGTTTGCCGTTCTGTGATTATTTGTGTTTGTGTAACTGTTCATATACTTGTTAACCATTTGAGTTTACCCTTCTGTGAATCCCCTCTTTTCTGCCCCTTTCCCACTTCCTGGTATCCTCTTGAGATTAATTCATGTTGCTTTTAGTCACTTCCATCCCTGATCTTTCAAGGCAGATATCTTTTGTACCTTATTCATAAAGACACTGTAGCCATCTGATATCAGTTCCCACATTAGTCTGCAACTCATATACAATTCCCACGTGGATGTATACCGCCACCCCAAGCCTAGTCATGCCCCTGACATTTCCAGTGTCGCTGAGCTGCCAAGTGTCCTCAGCCTACAACCACTCCACTGGTGATTCACTTCCCCATCTCTCCATATTTTAGTCCTCAAGTCTGAATGTGGCCATAAGATGTCAACGTGATTCCTTTCCTGTGTCCGTCTTTGCCTCCTCTGCAGTTAAGGAGCAGGGGGTAACAGGACAGGGTTTGAATTGTGCAGCCAGAGGCTAACACTCAAGACTTCAACATTTAGAAATGGAAATTTAAATGAAAAACTCTTACAGTCCCTCCTCATTCTAAAATGTCTGACTCTTCAGAGTATATGTGGGAACTGACAGAGCTTTTTGTTTTCGAACCAAGAGGTTTCCATTGGAATACCTTAGACAGAGTCTAAGGAAGATGTCAGCCTGTGAAAATGAGTGCAAAAAAATTTCATGCAGCTAAACAGAGGGAAATCTTTTGAGAGCAACACTGACTAACACACCAGGTAGGAAATAAAGCTGGTTTCCCTCAGAATAGAAAGAGGAAGAATGTACTACTACTGGAGACCCCTGAGATTGACCAGGGACATAAAGGGGAGGGTCCTTTATGATATACTAGTCTCTTCACTGTCACTTAGGGCCCCGATCACAGTTCACTGATTAAACCACTCTCACTCTGGCAGTCAATGCTGTCAATGTCTTAACCTTTTATTCTCATGCTACTTCTGCGTAAGAAAACTCCAACCTTGGATTGGTTCAGCCGTCCTCTTTCTCTGCTCCCACAGAGACATACTCCAGCTGAGTACTTCTGGCAAAGGTCATACAATGGTGCTGATTGAGACTCTTGACTAATCCGCAGTCCCTGACCTTAGCTGGGTTTTCAACACTGCTTGGCAACCTTCTCATGGCAAACAGTGCTCACGTACCAGGGTGGCTCTTCAGACTTCCTCTCTCTCTTATGTTACTTTCCTCAAGTTTACTGCTTCCTTCACTCTCCACTCTCCACACATCTTAGCCTATTTGACAGAAGATGGGGGATGGGATGACTTATTCAACTTCATGGCCCCCAACCTTTGACTTGTTTGTATCTCATTCGCTTAATCTCTTTCTGTATAGCAGTGTCTATTGGTTTCTCCTGCTAAATGTCTCTACCTTTGCTGGTGATTCTCAGCTGGATCAGACCCAGTGACCTTTTTTTAATAAAAAAAATATATATATATTTTGTAACATGCTTCCTCTTGACTATTGAGAAATCAATATAAACCACCCAGAAATATAATTAATTTTACTTAATGCTGTGTATATAAAATAAAGGGGGAAATAATGTGCATTTCAATATGTGCTCAGTGCTTAGGCATTGCTAGAATACATAATTCGGTAGACAAATGCTTGCACTTACTGTAGAATCACTATGTGACAGTTATGAATGTGTAAACTGATACAGGTGCTCAGTATTGGAACTCAAAAAATAGAAGCAAAAATACCCTCCCAAAACAACAAACAACCCTTGCTAAAACTCCCAGCAAAACACTGTACAATCTTTCCCTGATTGACACAGTGGCGGCATCCTTGAAAAATGTAGTCTACATTAATTCTGTATAAAAACTACATTTCGTTTATATGAAAAACAGAGTTAAGTTCTAAACTCACATAATTCTAAATAGGTGTTCACCTTCCTGACTTCCTAGGGGACCATTTGAGAACTGTTCTAGATGTAGAACTATTCTTCATTATGCTGCCCATTGTAAGACATAACACAGCCTTGGACTCTTCTCTTAAGATGCCCAAATCACTGTGACAACCCCAACAGTCCCACACATCTCCAAAATGCCCCCTGGAGAGAGCCGCCACCTTTGTGTAGAGAACTACTGGTCTGTTCTGGATCTGTCTTCAGTGACTTTGTTTGGTCAGTTCTCAGTTTGTCTCATCTTTCCACCTCACCTTCTCTACTCGTTATTTGTCCTGAATTCTATCTCAGAGTTAAATCGAAACAAAACACCCTGTCCCCCATAACACTAGATACTCCTCTTGCTAGTGCGCAGCCTCCCTCCTCCTCTTGTTGGTGTTTCTTTCCTCTGCCTCCCATTCACTCCCTAACCCACTGTTACCTCTCTTTGGCTCCTACCATGCCATTGAAGTTATTCTTGAGTGGTTTACATGTGATCTCTTAGTTCCTGATTTTTCTTCTTTCCAGTTGGCTGTTTTTGTTTCCTTATTCCTCCACAGATCCCTTATGTTTGCCCATCTTTTAAGTAAATACCTCCACCAATATAAACACGTTAATGGATGGCATAGCTAGCCACCCAGTTGTCCTATCAGAAACCAGGGAATCATCCCCCAGCACTCAGCCAGCCATGAAATTCTATTGCTTCTGTTTGCTTAACATTTCTTCAATCTTTTCTCTTTTCTCTACCTCTGCTAGTCCTGTATCTCTCACCTAGATTACTACAAAAAATTCCTCTTTCCCACCCTCTTCATACTATGTATCAATCCCTGTCACTGTCTTTGAAAAAACTTTCAGTTGCTATTGAATGGCTTCAGGACAAAATTGAAACATTTGGGCACAGCAGAAACAATCCTTCTAATCTGTCATCACTCCTATCTGCCCAGCTTCATGGCTTGTCAATTTAGTCCTCTGCAAACAAATCTGGCCATGATGAATTACTGGTTGTCTCTCCAATGCACCAGGCTCTCTTATGCTCCTTAGTATTTGCATGAGCTGTTTCTTCCTGGATTGCTACCCCACCCTTCATCTGCTTCTTCTATTCAAGCTTCACGACATAGCTCAGACAACCACTCCTCCAAAAAGACTTCTTTGAACTACCTGTCCCCAAACTGCAGCAAAGTCGGGTGACCATCCTTTGGTTGTCCTACCAGTGTCTGTCAGAGCATTTAACATAGTGCATTGCTTGTCTGGCATCTCCCCGGACGGGGGATGGGGAGGGAGATTCTCTGCTGTTTCTTATCTCTGCAATACCAGTGTCTAGTACACTGACTAGTGCTCAATAGAAGTTTGTGAAATAACTAAATAAATAAACAAACAAATGGACAGGTTAAGAGTGCAGCTGATACCCACAAACCGTGGCCAGTAACCCAAGAACTACTCCAGCAACTTGCTGGCTGAAACGAAAAGCAATCATAAGAAAATTAAAAAGTTCTCTATTTGTCAGTCATCAACTCCACCATAAATCCTTGTCAGTCCTCAAAGGCTGTAGTGATTAGTTAAATGTTCTGCAGGATAAATGTTCACACCAAAACCACAGGTAGACCTACTCCACTTCAAAACAGAATTCCAATCATTTTGCATAATAAGACAAGGAGAGACTTGTATAAGGACAGGAAAAGGTCCAGCCTAGTAAACACAAAAGATTCTGCAGGAGGCCGGGCGCGGTGGCTCAAGCTGTAATCCCAGCACTTTGGGAGGCCAAGGTGGGCGTATCGCAAGGTCAGGAGATCGAGACCATCCTGGCTAACACGGTGAAACCCCATCTCTACTAAAAATACAAAAAATTAGCCAGGCATGGTGGTGGGCACCTATAGTCCCAGCTACTCGGGAGGCTAAGGCAGGAGAATGGCGTGAACCCAGGAGGTAGAGCTTGCGGTGAGCCGAGATCGCGCCACTGCACTCCAGCCTGGGTGACAGAGTGAGACTCCACCTCAAAAAAAAAAAGAAAAAAAAAAGAGATTCTGCAGGAAACAGAATGTCAGGAAACATCTCAGACAGAGCCTACATTAACACTCCTTTGTAGCCAGGTCTACTAAGTATAGAATGGGGAGGGTGTTAGAGTCGGGAGGAGGTAAACACAAAAAAGGGAACGTTTTTGTTTTGTTTTATTTTGTTTTGTTGAGACAGAGTCTCACTCTATCACCCAGGCTGGAGTGCAGTGGCACTATCATAGCTCACTGCAGCCTTGGCCTCCTGGGCTCAAGTGATCAACGGACATGTTTTCACAACAGTGGGGACCTTGCTTGCTCACCTCTGTATTTGCCACAACTAAAATAATGCCTGGTATATTATAAGCACTCAACAAATATTTGATGAATTAAGTCAATCCTTGATTGGTAAGACAATAAAGTGTTAACAGTGGTTGTGCTGGGTGTGCTAGACTTTTTTTCTCTTGACTTTTTATGCTTTTTGGTTTTATCCAAACTTTTAAAAATGAGCATGTATTCCTTATTAATTACTTTTATAATCAGAAATGTTTCATGGAAGCAAAAAAAGCAATTATGCAATGTGATCCTGTGGTAGTGTGGGTGGTGGGGGTGGTGATACTAGTGTAGAATCAAGCGCTACCTACCCATTATTTCTTTATGCCTATCAGGTGAAGGAGTGTCTTACACACAGCAGTTAAGAATAAAAGGCCATCATAGACTCCAAAGCGTGATCTGTGATATCTCTGTTCCTCTCTCTATTTCTCTCTCTCCTCCCTCTCTCTCCCCCTCCCAGCCCCACCCATTCCTCTCTCTTTCACATAGAACAAAGAACTGCGTGGGCTGCATGTGAAGAGGGTGCAGAGACAGAAAAATAATAGGGGTTTTCCATCTCCTTCACAAAACTGTGGGAATCAATTCTTTTCAAATCAAATGAAAAGCTATTTAAAAGCCAAGTCATATTATGAACTGTACACTGGGGCGGATCTCTTAGGATGTTTCTAGTGTGTACAAATCAAGTACTCCCATAGGTCCCTGCGTAGCCTGAGAATCTCCCAGTGCAGTGGCATTAAACCAGATTTAAAGGTTCCAGAGTTCTGATAACATCACTCACTTCCTCCACCAGCCTCCTCCAAACAACAGTATCATCAAATACTTCATACTATTGCCAATGAAAAGACAATCACCAAGGGTAACTAATACTAAACGAGAGCAAATGGAGCCACAAATTAAAGGGCACGGGAAATGGAGGAAAATAAATGCTTTCAGCTGGAGTTTAAGAGAAACTGGAGCTGATGGGCAAATGAGTCAGAGAGAGAAAGAGGGAGAAAGCCAAATCCTAAGGGAAATTACCAGAACAACAAGCCTGTCTACAAATGGACTGTTCACATTTAGGTATAAACTCAAAGTCATTTCAACCCATTCAGATCCTTTGATTTCACCTTCCAAGGAGCCAACAACAATGACAACATTGTCCAAGGTAAAGTCCCTCAGGAGGCCGGAAGAAGAATCCCACCATTCACAGATACATGGTGCTTACCCCAAATATAACATGCTTGCCCAACTATTCAAGAAACACAGTTACTTGTGCCTCTTAGGTCACCAATGCTATCACTTTCTGCCATTAGCTTCCAAGTATGCTTATTATTAAACACATATAAATTTTCTACCATCTAGATTCCTGAGGCATCTTATTCCATTCCAAAATCACTGAATTTACCCACATCCCTGCCCATGATCAAATCCAAATCCCATTTCCATACTGTTGTTTTTTTGGTTTCTGCCCAGATTTGTCATCCATAACACACTATTTTATTATCCAATAGACACGGAAATCCAGAATACAATTCCCTCTCTTTGTTCTTTCCTCCTCATCTCTCTGGCCACTTCTCTAGGGTCTTGACACAAAAGATGGTCAAGAAATACTGTGAGTTGATTAAAAACCGTCATTTTGCTGATTCTTTTCCCATTAACTTTTAGCATCTTCCCCTAAATTTCTTTTCTTTCTTTCTTTCTTTTTTTTTTTTTTTTGAGATGGAGTTTCACTCTTGTTGCCCAGGCTGGAGTGAAATGGCACGATCTCAGCTCACTGCAACCTCTGCCTCCCAAGTTCAAGCGATTCTCCTGCCTCAGCCTCCTGAGTAGCTGGAATTACAGGCATGCACCATCATGCCCGCCTAATTTTTTATATTTTTAGTAGAGACGGGGTTTCTCCATGTCGGTCAGGCTGATCTCGAACCCCTGACCTCTGGTGATCCGCCCACCTCGGCCTCCCAAAGTGCTGGGATTACAGGCTTGAGCCACCGTGCCTGGCCATCTTCCCCTAAATTTCTTACTTTCTCTTAATAGAGCAAATCCTAAATATTATAGAACTCTCATGGTTTTAATTATCAACTCTTATGAATGAGAATGGCAAATTAGTTTATCTAGCCTTGCATTTTTATCTGCATCCAGTGTCTCCCAGCCCGAGGTACTTGCACTGAGCATCCTTTTTATAAGGTAAGCTAATATGCAAAATTCTGTAGCCCTTCTGCAAGAGAAATGCATTGCTCCTCTTCCAGTAGACTCTGGGACAATACATATCTTTTTTTTTTTTTTTTTTTGAGACGGAGTCTCGCTCTGTTGCCCAGGCTGGAGTGCAGTGGCAAGATCTCGGCTCACTGCAAGCTCCGCCTCCCAGGTTCACGCCATTCTCCTGCCTCAGCCTCCCGAGCAGCTGAGACTACAGGCGCCAATAATTTTTTGTATTTTTAGTAGAGACGGGGTTTCACCGTGTTGGCCAGGATGGTCTCGATATCCTGATCTCGTGATCTGCCCCCCTCAGCCTCCCAAAGTGCTGGGATTACAGGCATGAGCCACCGCTCCCGGCCTACGTATCTTTTAAACAAGAAGCAACAGAAAAAGTTATCAGATTACACCTGGCCAAATCTTGACAATTCTGCATGTAACACCAGTCTCATTGTCCAGCCCTTTTCCCCAGTTTTTCTTCTACATCTGGCCTTAGTTCTCTGTGGGTTAGACCCCTGCTGATCTTGCCTTTTATTTATTTATTTATTTATTTTTTTGAGACAGGGTCTCACACTCTGTCACCCAGGCTGGAGTGCAGTGGCGTGATCATGGCTCACTGCAGCTTTGATCTCCCTAGCTGGATAGATTCTCCTACCTCAGCCTCCTGAGTAGTTGAGACTACAGGCAAGTGCCACCATGCCTGGATACTTTTTTAATTTTTTGAGAGATAAGTCTCACTATGTTGCCCCTTGCTGGTCTCAAAATCCTGGGCTCAAACGATCCTCCCGCCTCGGCCTCTCCAAGTGCTGGGATTATAGGCATAAGCTGCCTGACCTGATCTCACCCCTGACCACAGCATTAGTCTTCCTGCTTTGCTTTGAGTATCCTGCCTCCTCCAAATAACCTAAAATAGTTACTATCTGGCTCCTTACAGAAAACGTGTGCCTAGTATGAATGTACATGAGTTACCCGAAAGGGGTAAAACGGTGGGCCATTGGCAAGTACTCACAGTTTTAACACGAAGGAATCACATCATAATGGAGTAGGATACAGGAGGATGGCATGCTCAGGCACTGGGGGTATGCCGGAGCAGGGCGTGTAGGCACTGGCTGTGATAGGCAGAGCCAAGATGATCCCCAGGTTCCCAGAAAAATGCTTTGGTTGTGGGAGGCAGCAGCCATAGGGCAGCCCTTCTACTGGGGGCGGGGGCGGGGACAGGGGAGGGGGAGGGGGTGGGGCGCGGGCGGGGGCGGGCTTGCTTTCAGTGGCAGCTGCGATAAATAGGCAGCTAGGGAGCGCTCACTTCAGCCCAATTGCTGACTACGAGCAGGGTAGTCTGTCCTCAGGGTGCTTGTAAATGCACGGCAGGACTGCTACTGGGCCACCTGGGTCCCTGTCAATGACTTGTGCTTCAGCCTTGGAGGCAGCAGCACCCCGCTTTCAGCAGAGGATGTCTGTGGGGCTCCAGGTATGCGGAGTTGCAGGGGTTGCTGGGGACTGGGCTCTCAAAATGGCGTCTTGCTGTGGCTGCTTAGGGCTCAGGGGATGTGTGGGACCTAGCGTGAGTTTCCCCCCAGGAGCAATGCCATCTGTAATCTCCAGGATGCTCCCTATGTTAGTCACAGGGTTTGTGTGGGTCGAGGGGCTCTCGTAGGGCATGGATTGCAGTAGTCCATGATGGGAATGCGGACCGCTGTGGGTAAGTCATTTACTCTTTCCTCACACTGGGGAGGCACTCCAGGGTCCCAGCCAGTCCTGGCAGACTCTCTCTTATCGCTTGCGCTCCTTCCTCACCTCAGGTGTTTTCTGTCACTTCTCGGTTAAATCCAGTGTTCTCTTTTTGGTAGTGTATTAAACGTGTGATTATGCGCTGTTTCAGTTCTTGATGGAGGAGGCAAGGACCAGATGCCTCTAGTTAGCCATCTTGGAGCCCCTCCAAGGCCCTACTTGTCAATATCATTACAACAGGGAATACGTTTTAATCTAAACTGTGGAGGAAGTGCATTCAAACCATAACATTGTACTTTACAAAATGAATAAATTAATTTGTGGGAAAATGGCCTTTTATCAGAGTTTGAGATGCGTCCTCTAGAGGAGTCTAGCACAGCTGGGAAATCAGAGTCAAGAGGCACTTCGACAGTTGGGATATGAAAAAAAGGAAAATTTCCTAAAGAAGATGTCGATTTCCAATGCATTTAAAAACAACCACAAGAAGAAGCCACTGATTAACAAAGTTATCTAACAATGGCAGTGAGGGAGAGCAACGCCTTGACAGCGTTTTCATGGTGTCTCAGAAGGGGAAAGATTACAGACAGATATTTATAGGATTTGTGGTCTTGCATCAGATGCTTTGAGGCAGCTCTCTGAAGGCCAGGATTTATGGGGATTAGACAAAATTTGTTATATAGCAGTTTAGGATTGATGGATACAGCCAAGGTGAGTGTCTTGAAGCTATCTGATTCAGTAAACAGTGGTTGCTTAAGCAAGCTGTTTCCCCAGGTGAGCAACCTATTGTCTGAATAAATCGGTTTTCAGGAATTTCCAGAAGGAAACAGCAATTTATTATTACACAGAATTATTTTCCTGGGCTAGAATTTCCTGGAACAAATAGTCAATTCTTGTTGACGTTTAAGTGGTCTCAGTTTTCAGTATTGATGGGTTAACCCACAGGAGGAAGCGGGAGACTCGTTTCTCGGTTGTCTCTGTGATCATTCTTCAGCTGTGATGGAGGATAGCCATTACCATGTGGGGACTTGATCCATTTGAATCTGCACTGTACTTTGTGCAGCAATTTTCCTGCTTTTTGTCGGATAGACGTTTGGTTGGATGATTTGACAGTGCTATGGCTGTGCAGCAGCATTTTTAAGACTCTGAGTTCACGCATTTGAGCGCTGTAACACAGAGTGATGCTACAGTGAGGAGTCATGGTGAGACTTCTGTGCCAGGAGCCAAGAGTGTCCAGATTAAAACAAGAGAACAGATCCCATCCCTAATTTGAAGAGCCAGTGTAGCCATACTCAGCGGAGGGGGATTAATATCCAAATTGCCTAATTTTAGGGTCTCTTTGTTTGCTGCACAATCTTACAAGATTAAGCCGGGGTCAGCAAGCAATTGCCAGCAGGCCAAATCTGCTCTCTTACCATCTGTTTTTTGTAAATAAAGTTTTATTGGAACATATGGCTACGCTCTGCTGACCCTAATGATATTTCTATTTTTTTTTAAGGTGTAAGCTGAAGTTATTAATTTGAGACCTTATTTCCATTTTTTTTTTTTTTTTTTTAAGACGGAGTCTCACTTTGTCACCCAGGCTGGAGTGCAATGGCACAATCTAGGCTCACTGCAACCTGCACCTCCTGTGTTCAAGTGATTCTCCTGTCTCAGCCTCCCGAGTAGCTGGGATTATAGGTGTGTGCCACCACGCCGGGCTAATTTTTGTGTTTTTAGTAGAGCTAGGCTTTCACCATGTTGGCCAGGCTGGTCTTGAACTCCTGACCTCAGGTGATTCACCTCCCACTCGGCCTTCCAAAGTGCTGGGATTACAGGCATGAACCACCACACCCAGTCAAGACCTTGTATTCTAATATTAGACTTTCTCTATTTTTAAGCAATTTGTTGACCTTCTTGAATCTGTGGTTTTCATAAACTTTGGGAGATTTTTGGCCATTATTTTTTCAAATTTTTTTTCCAACATATCCCTCATCTCCTTCAGGGACTGCAATTTACACATTAGTTTGAAGTTGTCCCATAACTCACTGACACACTTCTGTTTTTCATTTTGTGTACTTTTTATCTCTCAATTCTTAAAGTCACTAGTCTTCTGCAATTTCCAATTTGCCTTTAATTCTACTCTGTGTTTTTCATCTCACATAATGTTTTCATCTCTAAAGTTTGATTTTTAGTCTTTTTATATCTGCCATGTTTCTGCTTACCATGTTCAGTCTTTCCTCTGGCTTCTTGAACATACGAAGTACAATTACAATTCTTCTAATGTCTTTGCCAATTCTATCATCTTTGTCATTTCTGGGTCAGTTTCAAATGACTGATTTTTCTCTTCATTATGGGTCATATTTTTGTGGATAGTTTTTGGATCCTTTTGTATTTCTATAAATACTTTTGAACTTTGTTCTGGAACACACTTAAAATTACTTGCAAATAGTTTGGGCCTTTATCTTAATTTTGTGCTTTGTTAGGTGGTATTTCTATAAATATTCTTGAACTTTATTTTGAAACTCAGTTACTTATAAACAGTTTGATTCTTTTGGGTCTTATTTTGAGTTTCATTATGTGGTATCAGAGTAGTGTTTAGTCTAAGTTCTATGTTTCTGCATGACTGAAGCAAAAATTCTTCCAAGTATGCTACTCAATGCCCATTTCCTATAGAAACAGGAATGATTCTGAGCCCTGGATTCTATACTCCCTAATCATTCCAGCTGATTCTTTCCCCAGTCGTGGGTAGTTTTCTCACATGCATGTGCTGACTCATGCTCAGCTGAAGACCCTGTACAGATCCCCAGTGTTCTCTCTGCACAGCTGTCTCCTTTCCCATATCTTTCCTTGCAAACTCTACTCACTTTGCCCTCCCCAGACTCCACTTAGGGAGATGGCAGGGTTCTATCTAGGTTTTCCCGTTCTGTACCACAGCCTTGATACTCACTCCAGACAGTAAGCTGCAGAGAATATAAGATTCATCTTGTTTCTTGTTTCTCTTGGATCACTATTCTTCATTGCCTGATGTCTTGAAAAATCTCTTTATTTTTCAATATTGTATTTGTTTTTTTTCACAGGTTTACTGGAGAGTAAATCTGGTCCCTGTTTCTTCATTTTGGCCAGAAGCAGAAATCTATTCATAGTATTTTTTCAAAAAGCTTCTCTGGTGATTTTTATTCACACCCTCAATATACAACTGCTGCTATAAATCTTCTGTAAGATATTAGTAAGTGACCCAGAGCTAAGTTTATTCTATAAGGATGCCAGTTTGATGAGACCCGCTGATATTATTTTATCTTTGAGCCAGTTTGAGGACAAAATTGCCAGGTCTACGGCTGTCTTCTTCCCTATGAACTTCTTCTCATAGGCTCACAACAAATAGGATAAAAGACAAAAAGAGTAATGCTACTAGAAATAAAACATTTCCACAAAGAATAAACATTTTCAAATCTGATCAGATAATCCAGGAATTTCTTAAAAGTTCCTTATTTCTAGGAAGAAAAATAAACAATTTAAGAGCTTTATGGAAAGGAAACCGGGACTCAAATCCAATGAGAGACTTACCTTAACACTGCAGTGGGGGAGGCTTCCAAATGGCAAACTTCAGAAGAACACACAGTTTTAGGGCTAAGGTTCTTAAACTGCAGGAGCAGAAATTATTGAGTGAATCCCACTGAGGCTCCAGAACTGGTGATTGCTGACTTTCAAAGAAGACCATCAGAATAAACTATTGATCAAACAAAGCTAAGTTGATTAACCTGCAGTAAGAGAGTGCAACACCTTGAAAAAGTCCTTATAATTCTCAAAAGGGAGAGGTCACAGGTAGATATTTATAAACATTAAGGGTCTGGGCTCAAGTGGTTTAAAGTCAGGCCTTTCAAGGAAGAAATCTGGTGGAAATTTGGCAAAGTTCATGATATTATAGTTTAGAATTGGTGGACACTGTGATAAGAGGGTCTTGAAGTCCTGAAAAATAGATCTTTGATAAACAAGTTATTAGACTTGGAGAGGAATCTGTTGTCCTGAAAAGGGGTTTATTTGTTCAAATGAGCAATCTATCATCTGAATAAATTGGTTTTCAGAAATTTTCTGAAGTAAACATTGAAGTTATTTATTGTACACAGTCTTATCTTCCTGGACAAGAATTTTCTTGAACAAATAGTAAAGTCATAGTGACACAGATGGTTTGTTTTCCATACTGATATTTAAGCTATGAGGATGCAGGTGGTCTCAGTTAGAGATAAGAATGGACCTATTGAAGAGGAAAGCCTACAGAACTGGGTATGATTAGACTTCATAGGATCTGGTTATGATCTGACCACCAAACTAGCTGGAAGATTTGAACAAATGACATCACCTTTCTGAGCCTCACTGGACTTAACAGCTGGACTGACACTACCTGGGACACCACCACACAGAGCCCAGAGTGAACAGAGTGCAGCTCTTCACCCAGAGCTATGCCCCTCTACCCTTTGTATAATTCCTGGTTCATGGGACGATAACAGATTTGAGGTCTGTCATACCTGGGCATCAGAATGAAAAGTTGCCCCCTGGTAGGTGAGTTGCCACTGTTGAATGTTGCTGCAGTCTGAATGTTTGTGTCTACCCAAAATTCATATTTTGAAATCCTAAACTCCAAGGTGATGGGGCTTTTCAATAGGTGATTAGGTCATGAAGGTTGAGTCCTCATGATCGGGATTAGTGCCCTTATAAAAAAGGCACAGAAAGTGACCTTGCTGCTTTCACTGTGTAGGGATGGGACGACACCAGACAGTGAATCTGCTGGCACCATGACCTCGGACTTCTCAGTCTCCAGAACTGTGAGAAATAAATGTTTGTTGTTTATAAACCACACAGTTTATGGTATTTTTGTTAAAGCAGCCTAAATGAACTAAGACAAATGTTTATATAACTTGGGTTTTCCAAGACCTCATCACATTGTAAGTAGAAGTAGGGTTATGTTAACAGTAACAACTAAACTTTAGTGGTTCTTGCCACTAGCAAGGCAAGCAAGACCCTACTACTTCCTAGGGAGAGGGGAGTCTCGCAAGGGCTCCTTGCATATGTGCACATACACAAGTCAAGGCCACTGCTGCTTCTGCTACCCCTTCTCAGTGCTATCGCTCCTATCCAGCGTCTGCTGGGAACCCCTCTCCCAGAAGGTCTGAGAGGAACTGACTGGTGTCCCAAGTATCTCCTGAGAAAGGGACTACTGTTGTGCTGGCTCCCTCAGGGAGCTAGAGCTCCCCAGAGGTCTCTGGGGACAGGGAAATTGGCTCTCCCCATTTTGTGTTATAATCAGTTGAATGATCCCTACGTGGTATCATTTGAATTCCTTTGTGTTACAGAGTTTAGTAAAACAACACTTTCAATTGATCCTCCCAGTTAGAGGTATATTGAATACACATTTTGGCCATATATGGAAAGGCTTAGTTTGGCATAAGCTGAGGCTAAAGATAAATATCAGCATCATAGAGTACACTTATAGAATGTGAATACATCTGAAATTTTATTTTAAAATTGATGATTATAGTATACAATTCCATTTATATAAACTTCTCAAAAGATGAAACAATTGGGATGGAGAACTGGTAGCTGTTGCTAGGTGTCATGGATAGGGTATTATGAGGAAGCTTTTTAGGTGATGAAATTGATCCAGATGGTGATCCTACTGGTGGTTACATGAACAATGTTTGTGTTAAAATTTACAGAACTGTAACTGTCTAATGGGTTCTTCTTGCCTGCTGCTAAAGATAAAGCTGATTTATCAAGATAGGGCAATTGCAGTAGAGAAAGAGTTTAATACAAATAGAGCCAGCTAAACAGGAGACCAGAGTTTTATTATTACTCAAATCAGCCTCCCTGAAAATTTGGAGGCTAGAGTTTTTCAAGAGTAATTTGGTGGGCAAAGGAATGGTGCTGCTGATTGGTTGGGGATGCAATCATATGGGTGTGGAAAATGGTCCTTGTGTGCCCTGAGTCAGCTTCCAGTAAGGGTCCACAGAGGAGTCACTGGTTCAGGACACTGGGTCATCAGAAATGCAAAAGCCTGACAAGACATCTCAAAAGGTCAATTTTAGGTTCTACAATAGTAATTTTAGGTTCTACAATAGTAATGTTATTTACAGGAGTAATTGAGGAAGTTGAAAATCTTGTGACCTCTGGAATAATGGCTGGTAATCACTTAACTATGCCTATATCTTAGCAGAATTCAGGCCCCTCCTGTCTTCATAAACTGGTGGCCTTTCATTAGTTTTACAAAGGCAGTTTAGTTTTGGAAAGAGCTATTATCATTTAAACTATAACCTAAATTTCTCCCAAAGTTAGCTTAGGCCATGCCCAGGAGTGAAGGGCAGTCTGGAGGTTAAAGGCAAGGTGGAGTTGGTTAGGTCAAATTTCTTTCACTGTCAAAGTTTTCTCAGTGTTGCAATTTTTGCAAAGGTGGTTTCAGAACTGTACATCAAAAGGAAAAAAAATCAATTTTACTGTATGATAATTTTAACAATAATATAAATTAATGATTAGTGCAGGTTTTTTTTTTAAGTTGTATAAAATTTTTATAGTTTAACATGATAGTGACTCAGAATTTTCAGCTGCCAGATTCCTTTTGTGGTCACCATCACATGTTTCTGATACAGATTGAATATCCCTTGTCCTAAATGCTTGGAACTGGAAGTGTTTTGGATTTCATTTTTTAAAAATATTTTGGAATATACACAATACATATACATAATGAGATATCTCACTGATGAGAACCATCTAAACACAGAATTCTTTTCTATTTCATATACACCTTTTACACTGACAACTGAAATGAGTAATTGAAGCATAAGTTTCAAAGCATCAAGCTTTATTGAGCCAGCTTGAAGGCATACCTGGGAAAATAGAGAGTCACAGAAGCATGTGTGACTGTTTTTTCCAAAGAGGTTCTTAGGAGGTTTAATATTTATATATTTTCCTTAAAAGGCAGGGGAGGTGGTGGGGCAGCAGTGAGACAAATGATTACATACTTGTAAAACTTTAATTAGTGCCTGGTAAATCTACATCTTACATAAAATAAGGTGAACATAATGAATCTCATCTTGACTGTTACGTATCTGGGAAGATAAGCTAGTAGTCTTTTGGAAAGGCTGGTTTCTGTTTAGCTGTTAAGGAAGAAAACCTAAGGACTGTTAGCGAGGGTGGGGATATAATGAGGCATATGCCAAATCTCCCATCCCATCATAGCCATGAATTCAGCTTCCAAGGTTTTGCTGGGGTTCCCTTGGCCAGGAGAGAATCCACTGGGTCAGTCGGAGGGACTTAGAGTTTTATTTTTATTTCCTAACAAATAGCCTGAAGATAATTTTATACATATTTTAAAATAGTTTTGTTCATGAAACAGTTTTGATTGGTACCCATCACATGAGATCAGGTGTAAAATTTTCCACTTGTGGCATCATGTCGGCATTGAAAAAGTTGCAGATTTTGGAGCATTTCAGGTTTCAGATTTTCAGATTAGGGATGTTCAACCTGTACTAAGGAGTTACTGTTTCAAATGGCATGTTTAATAATTTCACCTTCTGGGGAATAACACAGCCAAATACAGATCAGGAAAATGTCTTTCAATAATTTGTTTTCTAGAAGAAACTTTGCATGCATTTACATAGCTTAGATAAATGAAAAACTCCGAAGCTTCGACTATTGAAAATATTTGGTAGCTTGTAAAAATCAATTTAATATTAGAATAGTCTATCTAAATTCAAAATAAGAAATTGTCTTCTGTGTTCTGAAGTTTGATTTGTGAATAAAATGCATGTCAGAACTCAGCTAAAATACATTCATTTTTTTCTATCAAATTTTACTTATCTTTTTGGTGTATATGATTTCAGATACATTTCTCTCCATGAAATTTTGAAATGTCAGATGGCATTCTGCTTTTAATTTATCCTCATATAATGCAAAAAATAAGACATGACTTATTGGAATTAAATAATTAAAAATATCATTCTTTAAGCTTATTTTTTGAGTATTGTGAATGCAATTATACCAAAACAATTCTACAAAGATTCTAATTATGAAGTAATCTAATATCATCATATTAATTAAATTTATATAAGCTTTTGTTGACTCAATACAATTATATTATTTTCTACATTAGTTATCTAGCTAATCCTCTTAATATTCCTACTGCCAATCAAGCTCCCAAATTTATTTAAACATTTTACTAATAGCTTTTTTTAACATAAATTAACAGCTCTCATAAACATTATTTGTTGAAATATCTTATTTTGGGGATAAGCCATATACATTTCTTCCTCAGCTGACTGGTAGAATTTCAACATATAAAGCACCTAAGAAGATTTCACTCCAAGTTAGAATGCTTACCTATATTTGAAAGGCAATGTAGAGATATTAACAATATCTTTAATGACATGCCTTCTTTAAGTAGCTGATGTTGTTAAGCTGATTAGATATGTAATCATATGATCACAGGGATGCCAGAAAGAATGATGAAGTGGGCTCTCTGAAGGCTGAAGCAGAAAGACTGATTATTGCCAAATGCTGAACCAAAACCAAGTCTGTGCAGTCCTACTTAGAAGCTTTTCTATCAACAACATGGGCACCTACTTCCTGTTGACAAAGTCTGAAAAAGAAAAAAACAAAACAACAAAATACACCCACACAGTCATGAATCAATTGAGCTGGGTAGAGCAGAGTCTAAAACAGAAGATGCCATGCTGTATTGAGAAGTACTTCTCCTCCTGACTCTGGCTTAATTACTGAATCCCGCCAGGTTCTGTCTTTTTCTTTTTCTCTTTTTTCTTTCTTTCTTTCTTTTTTTTTTTTTTTTTTTGAGACTGAGTTTTGCTCTTGTTGCCCAGGCTGGACTGCGATGGTGTGATCTCAGCTCACTGCAACCTCCGCCTCAGGCTCTCGAGTAGATGGGATTACATAGTGCCTGCCACTATGCCTGGCTAATTTTTTTTTTTTTTTTTTTTTTTGAGACAGGGTTTTACCATGTCGGCCAAGCTGGTCCTGAACTCTTGACCTCAGGTAATCCACTGGCCTCGGCCTCGCAAAGTGCTGGGATTACAGGTATGAGCCTCCGCACCCAGCCATGGTTCCGTCTTTTTCTAAGTCCTTATGACTTGATTGTGCACAGGCCTGCTGTTCCAACCTTCCATGCTATCATATATTCCTGAGTGTATCTGAGTCCCTGTTAGCCTTCTGCTACATGTATGTACATATACATATTATTTTTTAGTACCTGCTATATAACAGGCACTATGTATGCTAAAAGAGAGAGTGTATATCTATCTATATTCATATGTGTGTATATATTTCTAATAAATTTCTAATATAATTTTATGAGGGACTTCCACTTAAACATGGGGATTGAATGTACATATTTTTCTATTTCTCCACAAAAACGACAGCAAAAGAATTTTTTAAAACGGCATAAGCTTGCAAGGACAAAGGCAATGGAAAAGAAGCTGACACACAACATTTCCAAAACTGGAAGCAGCCACGTAGGTCATAATTGACTTGGGAACAGAGTGAGCAGAAACCTAAGGCAAGTAAGGGAAATGCATCAATAAGCTAATTTACTCCATAGAATTCCAGGAAGACTTGGAAAATGGAGGATCCAGGGACTTATGGAAGTGGGGACACTGGTGGGTTTCAAAAACAGGAGGGTCAGTTGAAAATTTATAAATGAAGCAGTTAAAATATTTTCACCCACCTCATATCATTGGATGACTACGTTTCACTCATGCTGGTTCTAAACATATACCCTCTGGAGAGGCTGATTCCAAAGGGATTCAGGACTCAGATGTGGCAACCATTGCTGAGAAAAGGGCTACAATATTAGAACCAGACTACCATATTAGAACCAAGTACTTATTCTGCATTGAGAAACCCCAGCTCCTTCTCATACTCAGCTGGTAGAAATATGGCACCAAAGAGATTGGAGTAAGATCACCAGGAAAACCAACAATCCAAGAAAAAAAATCTAAAAACAGCAACAGGTTTTTGGATGTCCTTCAGTGAAATGGCCAAGCAAGAATATCCCCATGAAGCTTTCCAGTCAACAAACCTTGTACACACACAGGATTTTCACTTGGCTTTCTAACGTCTAACTCTTCAATAAGAGCTGACTGCCAAGAATTATCAGACAATGTGAGGAAAAACTCTCGCATAAAAGACCAAAAAAACAGAAAAGAAACTGAGATGACACAAGAACTATGAGGTGAGCAACAGAAAGTCTAAAGCAAATTCTAATAAATACCAGAAGGTAACACATCCATGAAATGGATGGAAATGAGCCGTGTAAGAATTTGACTTGTAAACAATGTAACTATATTACTCCTACAAATTTATTTCTTTAATTTAAAAAATGAATTAGTAAATAAAACAGCCATGTGAAATAACTCTTACAAGAAAGAAAATTGGAGCTCAGATTAAAGAATATGCCCAGAGTGACACATTTGAAGCTGGGTGTGTCTCACTGCAGGTCCAGACATTTCCAGATTTCTCCTGGAGTCCAAGGGGCATGTCAGTGGACCCTGGATGTTTCAAGCAGTATCTTGGATTGCTCTTGGGAAAAATCTCTCTACATTCTTCACCCTTAGGTGTCACCCTTCATTACTACTACAAATCTTCCTCCAGACAAGTTTCAAGCTGGGGTTATACATTGAAGAACTTCAACTCTTTCTTAAGTTCTTAAGTGAGAGAGCAATCTCATCAGCATATTTTTTGAAAGCCACTGCTCAGATCAAAAGCAGGCCTGGGAATGATTCAGGAAGAAACACTTGGCTCTTGTACCATGAGACCTGAACCTGGAATTTTTCTTGAGGTCTTCCTTGATGGATGGGATGCTTTTATTCTTCTTATTCAAGAAAACGAGTTCACATAAGTCATGGTACTAGTAACCTTAGCATAACAAGAAGGAAGGATGGAATTATAAAATGCTCTTGGGTATGTTTTTTCTTCTCCTTCATCCTGAATAACCCCAGGGCTATGTGGGGAGAGAGGAGACTACATTCTCAACAGTGAGACGTAGTTCCTGGCAAGGTGAGTTTGTGTTTTGAACCTAGCTGCTTGTTAGCGTATGCGTAAATTATAGAAAAAAGGAAAATGTTCACAGGAGTCAAACTTGTTCTCCTCTTCCTCTTCCTCATAAGTTCTAGAGCTGACAAACACTGGGGTATACTGCAATAAGCCATGTTCCAATTCCTATAAAAAATACTAATTATTGTGGGAATTATTTCATGAATCCTGAACACATTTGATGTTCATTGACTTCAAGAAAAGGGACGAGACTGGCTGCTACAAGAAGGCATCTACAAAGCATTTGAGAATGCCAGGAGCGCAAAGAATGAATTGCTAGGATTTTCTGTGTTCACCCCTATTCAACTAGCCTCAAACATGGGAATAAAAATGTTTTAAGTACATGTACATGAACATGTATATATGTGTATGCATATCAGAGGCTTGGTCAAAACTCAGCCAACATAGGCTAGAAACTCTGCTTTGCCACTCATGGAAGCCACAGATTTGCTGTTTTAACTTCTCTACACTTATATTTCTAACTTGTAAAATAAAAATAGATCACCTAAGATAGAAGGCTGGAATTCAACATGGAAGTGACACCTAGCATGAAAAACAAGAGGAAAGTGAAGTAGCCTGCTTGGCTGGGATTAGCAGGGAGTCTGGAGGGGCTCCCTAATGTGAGGAAAGAGTAGGTGAGTAGCCCCCAGTGGCCCACCTTCCTACCAGGGACTCCTGCAATCCTAGCCACTGGAGAGTCGTTTGACCCACACAAGCCCTGAGACTGACATAGGTCACTGGCTGGAGACCCCACAGTGGCATTGCTTCATATGGGGAGCTCACACTGGGTCACGCCACCCACCCTCCCTCTTACCCCCCTCTTAAGGCACTCCAGCAAGGTACCATTTTGAAAGCCCAGCAGACTGCATCCTACCCTGGGGCCCCACAGACCTTGCAACTCCAGATTCCTTGAGCCCCATTGACCTCCCCCTAACGCAGACCCTGCTGCTGCTGGCTGCTGCCTCCATGTCCAATGTGGGAGCCACTGGAAGCTACCTGCCATCCCCATCAGCAGGGTACCGTGCATTTAGAAGCACCCTGAGAACAGACTACCCCACCAGCAACTACCACTTGGGGCCAAAGTGTGTGCTCCTAGTGGCCCTCCTAAGGCTTCTGCCAACGAAAGCAACCCCAGCAACAGAGCTAGGGTGTAGCGGCTGGTCCTTCCATCCAAGCATTCCACTGAGGGCCTGGAAATCACCACGCTCCTGCCTACCATAGCTAGTGCCTATATATACCATCTGGGGGCCTGAGGATTACCTCTGTCTCCCTTCTCCCTAGTGCCCATGCAGGGGCCTGGGGATTGCTCAGCCCCATTATTCCTGTTGGCACCTGAGCACTCATCCTGAAGGCCTGGAGATGGGTTCACCCAACCTGCCACTACCATCACAGCTGGCATACACCCCCCACCCATACACATGAACCACCTGTGGGCCTGGGAAATGGCCTGCAGCCACCTTGAAAATCAGGTGGGACTACTTGGGTACCAGACGATTGTCCTGCCACTGCAACTGCCATCACCCACACCATGCTTGATGCCCAGGGCCCATGGACCTGCCCATCCACCTGGCCCACAGCTGCCATTGCCAGCACCTCAGCAAGCTGACTGGAAGCCCCCAGATCAGCCTGCCTGGACACACTAACACTGATGCCAGCATATACCACATTTACCACCAACTGATTTTCTATAAAGGTGCCAAGTATATACACTGGGGAAAGGACACTGTCTTCACTAAATGGAATAGAAAAAACTGGATATCCATACGCAGAAGAATGAAACTGGACCCATCTCTCACCCTGTACAAAAATCAACTCAAATCGGTTAAAGACTTAAACATAAGACCCAAAACTATGAACTACTACAAGAAAACATAGGGAAAACAATTCAGGACATCAGTTTGACCAAAGATTTTATAGCTAAGATCTCTAGATCACAGGCAACAAAAAGAAAAATAGACAAATGGGACTATATTAAACTAAAAATTCTTCTACACAAGAAACCAACAGACTGAAGAGACAGCTTGTTGAATGGGAGAAAATATTTACAAGCTATTTATCCAACAAGGGACTAGTGTCCAGAATATACAAGGAACTCAAACAACTCAACAGTAAAAGACCACAAATAATCCTACTAAAAACTGGGCAAAGGGCCAGGCACAGTGGCTTACACCTGTAATCCCAGCACTGTGGGAGGCTGAGGCAGGTGGATCACTTGAAACCAGAAGTTCGAGACCAGCCTGGCCAACATGGTGAAACCCTGTCTCTACTAAAATACAAAAATTAGCTGGGCATGGTGGTGGGCGCCTGTAATCCCTGCTACTGGGGAAGGGAGGCAGGAGAATTGCTTGAGCCCAGGAGGCAGAAGTTGCTGTGAGCCAAGATGTCACCACTGTACTCCAGTTTGAGCAACAGAATGAGACTCTGCCTAAGAAGAAAAATGGGCAAAGGACATGAATAGATATTTCTCAAAAAAAGACAAACGGGCATATTAAAAAATGCTCAACATCACTAATCATCAGGGAAACTGTAAGTTAAAATCACAATGAGATAGCATCATACTCCAGTTAAAATGACTATTACTAAAAAGACAAAAGTCTGATGCCTGTAGTCCCAGCTACCCATGAGGCTGAGGCAAGAGTATTGCTTAAGGCTAGGAGTTCAAGGCTGCAGTGCCTCCTGATTGCACCTGTGAATCACCACTGTTCTTCAGCCTGGGAAACAGGCAACAGAGCAAGACCCTGTCAGAAGGAGAAGAAGACGAAGACAAATATAGATGCTGGTGAGGATGCAGAAAAAAGGGAATTCTTGTTGGTGGGAGTTGATGGGAATGCAAACTAGTACAGCCATTTTGGAAAACAGTATGGAGATTTCTCAAAAAACTAAAAACAGCTACCATACAGTCCAGTAATCTAACTAGTATCTATCTAAAGGAAAGGAAATTAATATATCAAAGGAATACCTGCAGCCCATGTTTATTGCAGCACCATTCACAATTGCAAAGATAAGGAATCAATGTAAGTATCCATCATGGATGAATGGATAAAGAAAATATAATATATATATACACAATGGAATACTATTCAGCCATAAACAAGACTAACATGATGGCATTTACAGCAACTTGGATAGAACTGAAGGGTCATTATCTTAAGTGACATAAGCCAGTCACAGAAAGAAGAATATCACATGTTCTCACTCATGTAAGAGCTAAAAAAGTGGATCTTATGGAAGTAGAGAATAGAATGATAGATACCAGAGGATTGGAAGGGTGTGTAGGTGGTGGGGGGTGAATGAAGTAGAGGTTGGTTAATGGGTACAAACAGAAGGAAAAAATTCTAATATGCAATAACAGAGTAGGGTGACTATAGTATAGTATTATATGTTCCAAACTTACTATAAAAGAGGACTTAAAATGTTCTCAACATTTAGATATAATCAATAATGGAGGTGATGAATAGCTCAAATAGCCTGACTTGATCATTACATGTTCTATGCATGTAACAAAATACTACATGTATCCGATAAATATGTACAAATATGTCTCCAAAAATCAAATTTTTGTACTGAGTAATACAGGGATGATAAATACATTTTGAGAGGTAATTTGGGCAAGATATTAATACCTCAGCCTAGGAATTTTGAAAAATGTATTCTAAATACATGAAAGAATAGAGAAATCTGGAATAACTTAGATTCATAGTGTCATACCAGAAAACTTGGGAGCATTCAAAGACAAATGAATGTAATAAGAATAATAGAATGAAAACAAACAGGTATTATTTTCAATGTCTTTTAAAGTGGCCTTAAAAAAAGCCAAATGCTATTGCTGGTGACGGAAGTGAAGAGAGAATGAAAAAAAAAAAAGATAATTCTTAGCAAGTAAATTGAAGTTTTAAATAAATAACAATGTAGAGCTGTTTGAGTTTTTATTATACTTTAAGTTCTGAGATACATGTGCAGAACGTGCAGGTTTGTTACATAGGTATACACGTGCCATGGTGGTTTGCTACACACATCAACCCATCATCGACATTAGGTATTTCTCCTTAACGCTATCCCTCCCCCAGCCCTCCACCCCTCGACAGGCCCCGGTGTGTGATGTTCCCCTCCCTGTGTCCATGTGTTCTCATTGTTCAACTCCCACATATGAGTGAGGATATGCAGTGTTTGGTTTTCTGTTCTTGTGTTTGCTGAGAATGATGGTTTCCAGTTTCATCCATGTCCCTGCAAAGGACATGAACTCATCCTTTTTATGGCTGCATAGTATTCCATAGTGTATATGTGCCACATTTTCTTTATCCAGTCTATCCTTGGTGGGCATTTGTGTTGGTTCCAAGTCTTTGCTATTGTGAACAGTGCTGCAGTAAACATACATGTGCATGTGTCTTTATAGTTGAATGATTTAAAATCATTTGTTACATAGGTATACACGTGCCATGGTGGTTTGCTACACACATCAATATAATCCTTTGGGTATATACCCAGTTATGGGATTGCTGGGTCAAATGGTCTTTCTTGTTCTAGATCCTTGAGGAATTGCCACACTGTCTTGCACAATGGTTTAACTAATTTACATTCCCACCAACAGTGTAAAAGTGTTCCTGTTTCTCCACATTTGCATTTCTCTAATGACCAGTGATGAAGAGCTTTTTTTCATGTTTGTTGGCTGCATAAATGTTTTCTTTGAGAAGTGTCTGTTTTTATCCTTCACCCACTTTTTGATGAGGTTTTTTATCTTGTAAACTTGTTTAATTTCTTTGTAGATTCTGGATAGTAGCCCTTTGTCAGGTGAATAGATTGCAAAACTTTTCTCCCACTGTAGGTTGCCTGTTCATTCTGATGATAGTTTCTTTTGCTGTGCAGAAGCTCTTTAGTTTGATTAGATCTCATTTGTCAATTTTGGCTTTTGTTGCCATTGCTTTTGGTGTTTTAGTCATGAAGTCTTTCCCCATGCCTATGTCCTGAATGGTATTGCCTAGGTTTTCTTCTAGAGTTTTTATGGTTTTAGGTCTTATATTTAAGTCTTTAATCCATCCTGAGTTAATTTTTGTATAAGGTGTAAGGAAGGTGTCCAGTTTCAGTTTTCTGCATATGACTAACCAGTTTTCCTAACACCATTTATTAAATAGGGAATCCTTTCCCCATTGCTTGTTTTTGTCAGGTTTGTGAAAGATCAGTTGGTTGTAGATGGGTGGTGTGATTTCTGAGGCCTCTGTTCTGTTCCATTGGTCTATATATCTGTTTTGGTACCAGTATCATGCTATTTTTGTTACTGTAGCCTTGTAGTATAGTTTGAAGTCAGGTAATGTGATGCCTCCAGCTTTATTCTTTTTGCTTAGGATTTTCTTGGCTATAAAGACTCTTTTTTGGTTCCATATGAAGTTTAAAGTAGTTTTTTCTAATTCTGTGAAGAAAGTCAATGGTAGCTTGATGGGGATAGCATTGAATCTATAAATTACTTTGGGCAGTATGGCCATTTTCATGATATTGATTCATCCTATCCATGAGCATGGAATGCTTTTCCATTTGTTTGTGTCCTCTCTTATTTCCTTGAGCAGTGGTTTGTAGTTCTCCTTGAAGAGGTCCTTCACATCCCTTGTAAGTTGTATTCCTAGGTATTTTATTCTCTTTGTAGCAATTATGAATGAGAGTTCACACATGGTTTGGCTCTCTGTTTTTCTGTTACTGGTGTATAGGGATGCTTGTGATTTTTGCACATTGATTTTGTATCCTGAGACTTTGCTGAAGTTGCTTATCAGCTTAAGGAGATTTTGGGCTGAGATGATGAGTTTTCTAAATATACAATCATGTCATCTGCAAACAGAGACAATTTGACTTCCTCTCTTCCTATCTGAATACGCTTTATTTCTTTCTCTTGCCTGATTGCCCTGGCCAGAACTTCCAATACTGTGTTGAATAGGAATGGAGAGAGAGGGTATCCTTGCCTTGTTGTGGTTTTCAAAGGGAAAGCTTCCAGCTTTTGCCCATTCAGTATGACATTGGCTGTGGGTTTGTCATAAATAGCTCTTATTTTGTGATACATTCCATCAATACCTAGTTTATTGAGAGTTTTTAGCATGAAGGGGTGTTGAATTTTATCGAAGGCTTTTTCTGTGTCTATTGAGATAATCATGCGGTTTTTGTCATTGGTTCTGTTTATGTGATGGATTATGTTTATTGATTTGCATATGTTGAACCAGCCTTGCATCCCAGAGATGAAGCCTACTTGATCATGGTGGATAAGCTTTTTGATGTGCTGCTGGATTTGGTTTGCCAGTATTTTATTGAGGATTTTTGCATCAATGTTCACCAGGGATATTGGCCTGAAATTTTATTTTTTTTGTGTGTGTATCTCTGCCAGGTTGTGGTATCAGGATGATGCTGACTTCATAAATTGAGTTAGGTAGGAGTCCCTCTTTTTCTATTGTTTGGAATAGTTTCAGAAGGAATGGTACCAGCTCTTTGTACCTCAAGTAGAATTTGGTTGTGAATCCGTTTGGTCTTGGACTTTTTCTGTTTGGTAGGCTATTAATTGCTGTCTCAATTTCAGAATTTGTTATTGGTCTCTTCAGGGATTCAACTTCTTCCTTATTTAGATTTGGGAGGGTGTACGTATGTGTCCAGGAATTTATCCATTTCTTTTAGATTTTCTAATTTATTTGCAGAGAGGTGTTTATAGTATTCTCTGATGGTAGTTTATATTTCTGTGGGACCAGTGGTGATATCCCCTTTATCATTTTTTATTGTGTCTATTTGATTCTCTTTTTTCTTCTTTATTAATCTGGCTAGTGGTCTATTTTGTTGATCTTTTCAAAAAACCAGCTCCTGGATTCATTGATTTTTTTTTTTTTTTTTTTGAAGGATTTTTCATGTCTCTGTTTACTTCAGTTCTGCTCTGATCTTAGTTATTTCTTGTCTTCTGCTAGCTTTTGAATTTGTTTGCTCTTGCTTCTCTAGTTCTTTTAATTGTGATGTTAGGGTGTCGATTTTAGATCTTTCCTGCTTTCTCCTGTGGCCATTCAGTGTTATAAATTTCCCTTTAAACACTATTGTGGGTGTGTCCCAGAGATTCTGGTATGTTGTGCCTTTGTTCTCATTGGTTTCAAAGAACTTATTTTCTGCCTTAATTTCATTATTTACCCAGTAGTCTTTCAGGAGTAGGTTGTTCAATTTCCATGTAGTTGTGCGGTTTTGGGTCAGTTTCTTAATCCTGAGTTCTAATTTGATGCACTGTGGTTTGAGATACTGTTTGTTATGATTTCTATTCTTTTGCATTTGCTGAGGAGTATTTTACTTCCAATTCTGTTGGTCAATTTTAGAATAAGTGTGATGTGGTGTTGAGAAGAATGTATATTCTATCAATTTGGGGTGGAGAGTTCTGTAGATGTCTATTAGGTCTGCTTGGTCCAGAACTGAGTTCAAGTCCTGAATATCCTTATTAATTTTCTGTCCCATTGATCTGTCTAATATTGACAGTGGGTCATTAAAGTCTCCCACTATTATTGTATAGGAGTCTAAGTCTCTTTGTGGGTCTCTAAGAACTTGCCTTATGAATCTGGGTGCTCCTGTATTGGGTGCATATATATTTAGGATAGTTAGCATAGTTAGCTCTTTTTGTTGCATCGATCCCTTTACCATTATGTAATGCCCTTCTTTGTCTTTTTTGATCTTTGTTGGTTTAAAGTCTGTTTTATCAGATATTAGGATTGTAACCCCTGCTTTTTTTGCTTTCCATTTGCTTGGTAAATATTCTCCAATCCTTTATTTTGAGCCTATATGTGTCTTTGCACGTGAGATCGGTCTCCTGAATACAGCACACCGTTGCTTCTTGACTCTATCTAATTTGCCAGTCTGTGTCTTTTAATTGGGGCATTTAGTCTGTTTACATGTAAGGTTAATATTGTTATGTGTGAATTTGATTCTGTCATTATGATGCTAGCTGGTTATTTTGCCTGTTGATGTAGTTTCTTCATAGTGTTGATGGTCTTTACAATTTGGTATGTTTTTGCAGTGGCTGGTACTGGTTTTTCCTTTCCATGTTTAGTGCTTCCTTTAGGATCTCTTGTAAGGCAAGCTTGGTGGTGACAAAGTCTCTCAGCATTTGCTTGTCTGTAAAGGATTTTATTTCTTCACTTTTGAAGCTTAGTTTGGCTGGATATGAAATGCTGGGTTGAAAATTCTTTTCTTTAAGAAAGTTGAATATTGGCCCCCACTCTCTTCTGTCTTGTAGGGTTTCTGCAGAGAGATCCACTGTTAGTCTGATGGGCTTTCCTTTGTGGGTAACCTAACCTTTTTCTCTGGTTGCCCTTAACATTTTTTCCTTCATTTCAACCTTGGTGAATCTGATGATTATGTGTCTTAGGGTTGCTCTTCTCAAGGAATATCTTTGTGGTGTTCTCTGAATTTCCTGAATTTGAATGTTGGCCTGTCTTGCTAGGTTGTGGAAGTTCTCTTGGATAATATCCTGAAGGGTGTTTTCCAACTTTTGGTTCCATTTTCCCCATCACTTTTAGGCATACCAATCAAATGTAGGTTTGTTCTTTTCACATAGTCTCATATTTCTTGGAGGCTTTGTTTGTTTCTTTTCCTTCTTTTTTCTCTAATCTTGTCTTCACGCTTTATTTCATTAAGTTGATCTTCAGTCTCTGATATCCTTTTTTCCGTTTGATCTGTTCAGCTATTGATATTTGCATATGCTTCACAAAGTTCTCATGCTGTGTTTTTCAGCTCCATCAGGTCATTTATGTTCTTCTTTAAACTGGTTAGTCTAGTTAGCAATTCATCTAACCTTTTTTCAACGTTCTTGGCTTCCTTGCATTGGGTTAGAACATGCTCCTTTAGCTCAGAGGAGTTTGTTATTACCCACCTTCTAAAACCTACTTCTATCAATTCGTCAAACTCATTCTCCATCCAGTTTTGTTCCGTTGCTGTTGAGGAGCTGTGTTCCTTTGGAGGAGAAGAGGCATTCTGGTTTTTGGAATTTTCAGCCTTTGCGCATTGATTTTTTCTCATCTTCATGGATTTATCTACCTTGGGTCTTTGATGTTGGTGAGCTTCGGATGGAGTTTTTGTGTTGACATCCTTTTGGTTGATGTCATTGCTATTCCTTTCTGTTTGTTAGTTTTGCTTCTAACAGTTAGGCACCTCTTCTGCAGGTCTGCTGGAGTTTGCTGGAGGCCCACTCCAGACCCTGTTTACCTATATCACCAGTGGAGGCTGCAGAACAGCAAAAATTGCTGCCCATTCCTTCCTCTGGAAGCTTTGTCCCTGAGGGTCACCCACCAGATGCCAGCGAGAGGTCTCCTCTATGAGGTGTCTGTCAACCCTTGCTGGGTGGTGTCTCCCAGTCAGGCTACAACGGGGGTCAGGGACCCACTTGAGGAGGCAGTCTGACCCTTAACAGAGCTTGAACGCTGTCCTGGGAGATCTGCTGCTCTCTTCAGATCCAACAGGCAGGGATGTTTAAGTCTGCTGAAGCCGCGCCCACTGCTGCTTCCCCCCGGGTGCTCTGTCCCAGGGAGATGGGGGTTTTTATCTATAAGTCCCTGACTGGGGCTGCTGCCTTTTTTTTCAGAGATGCCCTGCCTAGAGAGGAGCAATCTAGAAAGGCAGTCTGGCTTCACTGGCTTTGCTGAGCTGTGGAGGGCTCCACCCAGTTGGAACTTCCCCATGGCTTTGTTTACACTGTGAGGGGAAAACAGTCTACTCAAGCTTCAGTAATGGCAGACGCCCCTCCCCCGACCAAGCCCGAGTGTCCCAGGTTGACTTCAGACTGCTGTGCTGGCAGTGAGAATTTCAAGCCAGTGGATCTTAGCTTGCTGGGCTCTGTGGGGTTGGGATCCGCTGAGCTAGACCACTTGGATCCCTGGCTTCAGCCCCCTTTCCAGGGGAGTGAACTGCTCTGTCTCGCTGGCATTCCAGGTGCCACTGGGGTCTGAAAAATACTCTTGCAGCTAGCTTGGTGTCTGCCCAAACAGCTGCCAAGGTTTGTGCTTGATACCCAGGGCCGTGGTGGCATAGGCACCCAAGGGAACTTCCTGGTCTGTGGGTTGCGAAGACTGTGGGAAAAGCGTAGTCTGGGCCGAAGTGCACTGTTCTTCAAGGCACAGTCCCACATGGCTTCCCTTGGCTAGGGGAGGGAATTCCTCGACCCCTTGCACTTCCCGGGTGAGGCAATGCCCCACCCTCCTTCGGCTCACCCTCCATGCGCTGCACCCACTGTCTAACCAGTCCCAATGAGATAAGCTGGGTACCTCAGTTGAAAATGCAGAAATCACCCACCTTTTGCATTGATCTTGCTGGGAGCTGCAGACTGGAGCTGTTCCTATTTGGCCATCTTGCCAGCCACTTTTTTTTTTTTTTTTTTTTTTTTTGAGATAGAGTCTTACTCTGTCACCCAGGCTGGAGTGCAGTGGCACAATCTTGGATCACTGCAGCCTCCACCTCCTGGGTTCAAGTGATTCTCCTGCCTCAGCCTCCTGAGTAGCTGGGATTACAGGCATGTGCCACCACACCTGGGTAATTTTTGTATTTTTATTAGAGACAGGGTTTTTCCATGTTAGTCAGGCTGGTCTTGAACTCCTGACCTCAGGTGATCCACCTGCCTCAGTCTCCCAAAGTGCTGGGATTACAGGCATGAGCCACCACACCCAGCTGAGCTGTTTGTATTTAATAGTGGCGTACATCTTCAATATGAACAAGTTCATTGTATATTATTTAGGGAAATAAAGCTGTTCCAGTGAGGGGACTACAGTCAGTGCAAAAATTTTGAAAAAAAAAAATGTGGAAAGTATTTTGTCCTACATGTTAGGCACTGAAATTACAGTCATTAAATAAGAGGGAAATTTGAGATTTTAAAAAGAAGAAAGTAAAGGAAATCCCCTAAATAATGCCTTGCAAACTGATAGCTGACAGAACAAAAAACTGAAGCAACAATCAAGTTAAATATTCTCTTCCCCAAGGGACACAGGGCACTTTAGGGACAAACTGGCTATGTTCCCATATCAGCTTTGACATTTTTACTTGGCAACCTTATCCTTCCAGCCTCTTTTGACCTCTCTGTCAAATGAAGGGAATATTGGGTTGGTGTAGAGTTGAAATGAGATAGCAGAAGGTGTGATGCAGTCTTAGTGATCATTCTTCCCCTGGGTTCCTTCCTCTTCCATTCCCCATGTCTTTTTTTTTTTCCTTTTTTATTTTTTATTTTTTTATTATCTGAGGCAGAGTCTTGCTCTGTAGTCCAGACTGGAGTACGGAAGCATGTTTTACAGCTCACTGTAGCCTCAACCTCCTGGGCTCAAGTGATTCTCCCACCTCATCCTCCCGAGTAGCTGGGACTACAGGTGCACGCCATCATGCTTAGCTAATTTTTGTATTTTTTGTAGGTGTGGGGTCTTGCCATGTTGCCCAGGCTGGTTTCAAATGCCTGGGCTCAAGCAATTCACCCACCTCGGCCTCCCAAAGTGCTGCTATTACAGGTGTGAGCCACTGTACCTGCCCCCTCCCCCATTCCTTTCCAACCAAACTGAAACCTCGTCAAAAGGAAGAATCAAGTCCTACTCTTTTGAGGTACCTGGCACAGTGGTCAGTAGGATAGGCAGTTATGGCTTGGTTGATTTTGAATTTGCCATTTTCTCTGCATGCCTCAAGTCCCTACCCTACTCCCAGGTGAATTATCTGAATAATTTTTTTCTAACCTTCTCACCTTGCTTATTAAAAGAACAAAAACAATCAACAGCAGAACTGCCAGGAAAGAAATCCATGATATTCTTTTCTTTGAACAAGAGGGCAGTTGTGATTGGTGTAGCAATTTGGGTAGTTTGATACAGAGGGGTGGAATTACGCAGTGGAAACTGTGAAGGTGAGTGCCTCCTGGTAATGGCTCTTTTCTTGCCTTTTATACACACATGGGCCCCAGGATGATTAAGGGTGATAGTAAACTCTGCCTCTACTCATGTATCTCTTTCTGTTTGTTTCTAGGCAGTGAGTAGAATTGCAAAATTTATTCTCTTTTTTTTTTTACCCACATCCTTTTAGGATGTTTGCTGGGAATAAGGGAGTATAAAAATAAGGCAAAACCCTGTGCCCACAAAATAGAGCAAAGCAACCTGTCCCCCAAAGCAAGCAAGTTTCCCATGGAGTGGCCAGTAGAAGAGCCTCCCATATCCTAGGGTTTCTGGGGTACATCTGATTATTTTCCTGCTTCTCCAGTGAGCCACTGTATGTCACTGCTGTTCACCTGAGAACTATTCTCATGATTCGGCAGAGGATCAAAACAAGGAAAAGGAAATATATTAGTCTGAAAATTCTGCAATAGATAATTGCACAAGAATGAGTGGCTTACATATCTATGCAGCACTAGGCTAGGCACAATTCAAGACACAAGGAAGTCTAAGATACGTCTCTAACCCCCAAGAAGTTTATAGTCCAGTTTTTAGTTTCTAGCCAAGCCTTCCATGAAGTATTCCCAAGTGTAGATATTGCCTTTGTCTATTAATATGTATAAGATGACACATAATATCGTCAATCTACTTTGAGAAAAAAAAGTCGTCCAAAGCCCGGAAATCACTTTGTCTCTGTTTTCTCCTCTCTTGGCAGTCTGAAATACCAGTGTTGAGTGATCTACTTACCCACTGCTCCATCATAGCACTCTAGAACAATCAATGGCTCCCTATTATGTTACTCATTAGGTCTCCCTTTTGAATCAATTTTTATTTCTCTTTAGAAACCATTTTTGAATCATGGATGACAGGTAAATTGGCAGGGGTGGGGGTTGGTGAGAGACTTAGGTTCCTCTAGTTGTCTCTGATGTTGAGTTTGTTCTAAATCTGTGCTTCGTATGCTTTTAAAAATAGATTACTTGGCAACATTTGCATGTGTGTGCAAGCACACAAGTGCACCCATGCATGCATGTAAATGAAGCAATTTCAGAAAATGAAACTTTTATGTGCAGCACAGAATGATATTCTCTATTCTATTTTAATTCATGGCTAGTGCTCATGGCAACCATCTTTTGACTTTGTTATCTACTCTGGGTCACAAGCTTAGTGTTTGAAAAATTTTATCTAAAGTTTGCATTGAGTTTACATTTATAAATTCATTTGCTCTAATACTGTGAAGAATGTAGAGAAGATTCCAATATTATAATTCCCCTATTTAAAATGAAAGAAAGTAGAGATGAATTAACATGCCTAAGGTCACCCAGCTAATTTGGGGTCAAATTTCCAACATTTCCACTGTGCCAGGTACCTTTCTCCCCCACTCCCAGCCCAGACTCACCAGCACATTGTTGGAACAAAGAGTGAGTATATGATATAGTTTGGATATTTGTATTCTCCAAATCTCATGTTGAAATTGATCCCCCAATATTCAAGGGTGGGACCTATTGGGAAGTGTTTGTGTCACGATCCTTCATGATCCACTTGGTGCTGTCCTTGCAGTAATGTATCAATTTTCACTCTATTAGTTCATGAAGGAGCTGGTTGTTTAAGAGCATGGCACCTCCTCCCTGCCTACTTGCCACCTCCTCCCACTATGTGATACACCAGCTCCCCTTGTTTCTGCCATGAGTTAAAGTTTCCTGAGGCCTCACCAGAAGCCAGGCAGCTGTAGAGCCATGCATGCTTCCTGTACAGCCTGAAGAACTGTGAGCCAAATAAACCTCCTTTCTTTATAAATTACCTAGCATCAGGTATTCCTTTATAGCGATACAAATGGACTAACAGTATATTTAGTTAGGATTGTTTCAGAGGCAAATAATAGCAGGCTCAACTGAAATGGCTTAAATAATAACTAGTTTCTTATCTTAATAAGTTTCAAAGTAGGGCTGATTATTTCAGCAGCTCAAACACATCTTCAAAGACTCAAGTTCTATCTAACTTCTGCTTTGCCATTTTCAGTATGTTGTCAGATAGTTCCTTTCATGATCTCAAGATAATAGCCTACCATGACATCTTTGAAAACAATTTCCAAAGCCCCGAAGACAAAATGTTCTGTTCTCTCTTTTCTTTGTAAGAGTTGGGGATATTTTCCCAGAAGTCAACCTGTGTCTCACTGTCTACAATTGCAGCACGGCAAGCCTGTCCTAACCTAATCACTGGCAAGGGTAGAGGAATTACCATAAAAGGCTCAGAATTAACCTACAGAACTGAGGAGAGGCTGGATCTCCCTGGAAGACTTGACTTCACAAGACCTGAACAAAATCCCACTTATATATGCCAGGAATAAAGTGGGGGTGGAGGGTTGGTAATAATTAAGTAGGCAACCAAGTGTGTCTTTAATAACGAGTATGGATAAAAATTCCCAGACAGTGAAGTGTCTGTCTCTTACCCTTCCCGTACCCTTTGTTTCTAGGGAGAATGCCTGATTCTTTCAACTTCTATTCCTGTTCCATATTCTTTTCAGCTGCCTTTGGCCCCTTAACTGTCTCGACTCCTGCTTACTTAATGTCTAATGTATTCTAGGCCAATTCATGCCCTTCCCACCCATTCTTCACCATCAACCTCATTCATTCAGGCAATTACTTACCCACTTGTCTTTCTCTTTTCCTGTTAAATGAATACTTGCTATATGGCAGACACTGAACTAAGCCCTGGAAAAACAATGATGCATAAGGCACAGTCCCTACCTCTAATAGCCAAAGGTTGATTTTAAATACTTAGTGTACTCCAATATATATACAGAAATTTGACATCTGCTTTTCTGAATGTACAGGGCGGTATTTAGCTCAGCATCCCTGGAAACAGTCTGAGGGAGGGATCAGAGTGACAGACTTTATTTGGGAAGTACATGCCTTTGGGCAGTAGCGGTGAGGAAAAAAAGGTCAAGGCAAAATGAAGCAAGTAAAGACAAAAAAATAAAGGAAAGTAGGGAAAACGTTTCTCTGCTGGCTACTGACTCACAAGGAGCAGCCAAGAGACACTGCAGGTCACTTGGTAGGGCACTCTTGCTGACATGGAACTGCAGGATCATCCTGATGGGCTTCAAGGGGGAGGCTATGCCTCAGAATAGTCTTGGGAGAGAAGAAATTAATTTACTGGCTCCTTCCCATTTCTAGTTTCCCAGTAGTCAAAGTTAACCCCATGGAGAGTTACCACCACTGAACTTCTGGGTTGTGTTATTTGGCCCTTTGGTGGCCCCTTGTGATGGTAGATCCCAAGCCATCTTGGGTTCGGATGTGTGGTTTCACCCAGTTACGAAAGCAGAGGGCCACTCAGCTGTGTGATTAGCAGAGTGAACCTGAATGGGGCACTTGAAGACTGAGAAGGTGTTTGATTTCTGTTCATTACATTAATGGTCTTGCAGGGATAATGTGGATGTAATTTCCTTCTGGTTCTTCTCTCTTTTTACGACATTTAAATCTTTAACCCATGCCTGCTTGTGATGCCATGATGCCTGATGGTGACTCCCAATCCCAGGTTTCCTCTAATGAAGGGAGCTAATAGCTGGCTTCACTATTCCTTTCTTGCTTGATAGACATTGGCCAAACATGGGATCCTACTGTTCCTCAGACTGCCTGTGGCCCACACTAGGTCATCTGTTGTAACTCCTGTAGCATCAAGTATCCCTTTGATTAAATTCAATACATTAGAAAGGTGGTTGAGATTATTAACTTGCTTCTTAAAAAAAACAAAAATAGAAAAACACCTCCATGATGTCTTGAACAGTGTTTCTCAAACTTTATGGAGCATACTTATCACCTGGAGTCCTTGTTAAAACACAGGTTCTAGGGTCCACCCCTAGAGAGTCTTTTCCTGGAGGGTTGGTCTGGGGCTAGATAATAATCTAACAAGATCCTAGTTGACGTTAATGTCAGCTCAAGGACCACATTTTGAGAAGACCTGGTGTTAGAGGGGAAAGAATAGTCAAATATTAATATCCTGACTTAATTCCTTACTAGCAGGCAAAAAGGAATACATTGATGTTTAAAAATTGCACTATCTAGGCCAGGCATGGTGGCTCACGCCTGTAATCCTAGCACTTTGGTAGGCCAAGGTGGGTGGATCACCTGAGGTCAGGAGTTCGAGACCAGCCTGGCCAGCGTAGCGAAACCCCATCTCTACTAAAAAATTACAAAAATTAGCTGGACATGGTGGCGCATGCCTGTAATCCCAGCTACTCAGGAGGCTGAGGCAGGAGAATCACTTGAACTCAGGAGGCAGAGATTGCAGTGAGCCAACATTGCGCCACTGTACTCCAGCCTAGGTGACAGACTGAGACTGTCTCAAAAAATAAAAATTAAAAATCTCACAATCTAGTGAGAGAAAGAATTTTTAAAAAAAAATACAGCATATTAGGGGAAATATTTATTATAGGGTTGTGTATAAAATACTAATGGGAAAGGCTTTCCAGACAAAAGTGTATTTAAACTGGATCGAGAGGGATGAGCTGTTTTCCAGGCAGAGAGATGTAAAGGCAAGATGTAAAGGCAGCATTTAGCTGAGGCACAGAGGTATCTACGTGGGGTTGATGGGAGGAGTTGGGGATGATTTAGTTTGATTAGATCCTTAAGGGCCTTATGCGTTATGTTAAGCACCAGAAACCTGGTCCTGTGGGGAACAGAAGATATCATCACTGTCCTTGGATGCTGTGGTACAAAGGGTCCAACTTCCTTCACTTTCTCCCAGTTTTCCTCAATTGTTTTCTCTCACCTTTGCTTGTTTTCAACTTTTCCAGTCCATTTATTAGATATTTTAATCGCTGATCTCAGCAATTATTTTTAGAATATAAGTTTTCAAAGATATTCTATGACTACTGTATAATTCCATGTGATACCAGACACGGCTTCAAAAAGCACAGGGGGTTGGGGTCGGGGGCTGCTTCCCAAGAGTCTTCTATGGTGGACAGTTCCCTGGACTGCAGCAGCTGTCCTGAGCTTTGTTCCCCACCCATGAACCACTGACTTCTGCTGGGTAGAGATGGGTGTCAGCACCCAGCCTCCGCTTGACCCACTGTGGCAGGGTGCAGTCGCCTGGCCACTCTCTGCCACTGTCTTCCCAGATGCTGTAACTGAATAGCAGGAAACAGAAACCATCAGTGTTAGAGAGAAAATGAGCAAAGTGTGAAGAAGCTGCAAGGTGAGAGATGGCTTGGTTATCTAATTGATGCAGCATGGTGGTAAAACAGTGCCTTGCATGGATGGGTGCTGACCAAATGTTTGCCACTATACACTTGGTCTGCTTTTTGGTTCAAAAACAAGGAGCGAAGGAAAAGCAATTCTCAGGTGATAGAGCCTTTCAGAAAATACGTTTGCATGATTCAGGTCCTGAAACCATGTCTGTTGGCTTGGGATTTGTAAGCAGCTGGCAAACACCCTGCTAAAACAGCCATGATGGTTGAAGGGGCTCCAGCCTAAGCCGATACTGCCCGTGCTCCATTCCTTTCATTGAGGCATACATCCTGCAAGAAGTTCCACTAAGATCTGCCTTGCCTCATGTTGTGAGTCTCCGCCGGGCAGAGGCACGGTCCCATGTCTGCTCATTACTTTCTTGACAGCTTCTTTCATTTTCTATAATTTTTTAGGGGGTCAGGGGCTCTTTAACTCCAAGTTCCCCACTCAATTTGGAGAATTCTGACCATATAGCAAGGCTATGCAGACATAGGGTGAGTTAACAAATGCGTATGATGTAATATCTGTCACCTAGCTTTGGACCATAAAAATTACTGAAATCTGTAATGAAGGATGGTCAAAGGAAATCAAAGGCAATGCAACAGTCAATTTTGGTCCTCAACAGAAATAGGATGTAGAGATAGCATTAGGACTTCTGTCAAATCTGTAGTTTGCAAATCATTAATCTCAGTATTTAGCCTGTGAATAATCTTAGCCAAGTCAATTAACCTTCTTGGGCCTCACTTTTCATAGCTGCAAAATAGAGTGAATCATAATGCCAATTGTGGACCATAGCAGGGTCCTGGAATGGCAGGGTGGGGGCTTGCAGCAGGGAGCAAATATCACTCTCACTTTATAAAATTTTCAAGTGCTATATCTTGTCATTGAAACAGCTAAGCGAGAGCTGGGAATAGACATTCAGGGATAGCATTGGAAACAGAGACTTCAGGAAAAAATGCCTCTTTCCCTGTGTTCCCACATAGGAAGTATGGGAGTTCCTGATGACTTCCTCCTGGAGACAACTTCCTCAACTTCCCACATCTCAAAATGTTCAGTGAACATTGTTGGATCTAGATGTTGCCTACCATGTGTGGAAGGTTAATGGACTATTATTCAATGTATGCTCTTCCAATATCTTTTTTCATCTCCATATTTCAAATAGTAGCCAGGGTTTTTGCAGAGTGGAGAGCAGAAGCAAATGGAAGTCACAACTACCTCTAGTCTGTTTTGTTTTTGTTTTTAAGCCTAATCTCATTGGAGAGCAAAAGAAGGAAGGAGGGAGAAGGAGGAGAATATGTTGAGAATTAGGAAAAGAAGAGTACTGCTTTTTTTGTAGTAATTTCAGTAGGTATGTCTTAGTCTCCTTAGACTTCTATAAGAAAATACCATAAAGTGGGTGGCTTATAAACAACACACATTTACTTCTCACAGTCTAGAGGCTGGGTAGTCCAACATCAAGATTCTGGCAGATTTGGTGCCTGGTGAGGACCTGCTTTCATTTTCACAGATGGCACCTTCTAGCTGAGTCCTTACATGGTGGCCAGGTTGAACAAGGTCCCTTGGGCCTCTTTTATAAGGGCGCTGATCCCATTCATGAGGACTCTGCCTTCATAACCTAATTATCTCCCAAAGGGCCCCATCTCCTAATAGCGTCACCTAGGGGTTAGCATTTCAACACAGACATTCAGACCACAGCAAGGTGTAATAAAACACCAGAAGGATAGGCTCTTTTGATGCACACACTGTGTGGAAGCAGGGCCCCAAACCAGCATATATTCCTGGTGCACCACGTGTGACCAGGAAGCTAAGAGCTGAGGGGCTGTAAGGAACCTCTGCTGGAACAACACAGAGGCCTGATACTCAGATTATGTTGGAGATAAGATAAATTTTATGTTGGGAGAGAGAGGAGCTGTGGCAGTAATGAGAGATGGAAATTCCCAATAGTGTGATTGGCTGGAGCCCCAAGTCCAGATTAATTGATTTAAAGGAAATAAAGTAGTATTTCCTAGGTGTACAAATTCAAGATTTATACCCATAGCACTGAGTTTGACCTAGAGTATTTGGAGCTCTCGGAGTAGCTGGGTGGGATGCAGGACCCAAATCAGAAGGATGGGAAAGCCCTAGTATGATTCCCCTGACACAAGGTTGTTGTCCCCTTGGAAGATAGGTGGTACTCTCTAGCAACAGGGAATGTGTTTGGTTTTGGTTTGTTTTTTGGTGGAATTTTGCTGTTGTGGGTCCAAAGCCGTATGCCTGAGGAAAGGTTTCCAGGTCAGAGATTTTAATGTGAGTTCAGGCCCACCACCACCCAAATTAGCCTAAATCAGCAAGCGTGGAAAGTCAGGAAAAGAAGGGAGTTGCTTCCTTTGTTCCATAGTCTCACTTTGGGGTCATGGCTTTGGGGAAGGGAGCTTGAGTTTAAAACAGTTATTCCCAGGAAGGCACAAATTTGGCACCTGTTGGCTGTCAGGACTGTTGTGGCAGGAGAAATGGTGGAGAGGCTAAGCATAGATACTCTGTTTAATTACCCTTATTCTGCTGGCATGGTTTGGGGATGATCTGGGGATTAAATTTGTGCTGATTTCTTTACTGTCATTATCATGACAAATGGATTGTTTTGTCATTTAGAAAAAAGTAGAATTTGTGAGGAATAAGCAAACAGAGTTTTTAGTTAGCAAAGAGATAGGAAACTCTAAACTCTTTATCCAGGATCTTAATAAGCTCAAAAACAAAAAACAAACAAAGTTTTTATGGTATCAAGTTAAAAACTCTTTAATATCTCAAAATATCTTATCAGATTGAATTATATCCAATATCAATTTGGTGGCTATATTCAACACATATTAAGAACCTACTGTGTACCAGGCATAGTTTTAAGTGCTAGTGATATATTGGTAAGCAAAGACCTTGCTCTCATGGAGCTGTGGTCTGGTGGGAGAGACAGACAACAAAAACAAACACGTATATAAATCTGTGAGAAGTGTTATAAAGAAAGTTGAGCAGGGTTATGAGAATAAAGCTACAGAATGGGGGATATCTCACACAGGATGGTTAGCAATGGCTCTGTGGCTCCAGGCCCTGCCTACTCTCTCTCTCACTTTTCCTCAGTTTCTCCGGATGTCTCAAGCTCATTTATGCCTCAAGATCTTTGCAAATGTTTCTTGTCTGGATCCCCTTCCTCTTCCTGTCAACTTTTTCCCTAGTTACCTCTTACAATCCTTCAGAACTCAGATGCAAATCACTTTCTCAAGGCCTCAAGGAAGCCTTCTGCGGCCCTCCGGAACAGATCAAGTTCAGGTTCCTGCTTATTCACCCCACTGAGCTCCTTCATTGTACTGATCACATATATGAGTATTGTTTAAGCCTTTGTCCCCTCCAGACTATAAGCTCCATGAAAGCAAACACTGTGTCTCATTAACTTATTGTTGAGTCCTTAAAACTTTGTAGTTTGCAGAGTAGGTAACCAGAAAATAATTGTCAAGTATCTGAATAATTTTCAATATCCCAGAATATTCAATTAAGTATGGAAGGCCCCTTTCAAAACTTGCTTAGAAAATACCATGCTTAATCTTATAGGCCACCTAAGTAATTTTGGTAATTTTTAATGTAGCAAAATTACTCAAGTTGGCTTTATTTGGTTATGAATATCAGTACTAACTTATGATGTCACTATTCATTTCAACCACATTCAGTATCCTAAGAAACGTGCTGATTGAACTATAATTTAAAATGAATAATCTTTTATTTGTAAAAGATTGAGTCATAAATAGGCAGAATCAACCCATGCTTTTATTTTCATTGCATATAAAAATTTCATATGAAGGTATTGATGTACAGTACTATCCCGGTGGGCTGTAAGAGAGGCTAAGAAACCACTAAAAGAATAATCATTTGTAATTCTCACACACAATTTACCACTCTGAAAATATATCCAAAGAAATAAAAACAACTCAAATCAGTTAAGGATGTTTTTGTAATTATAGTGTCCCCTTTGTACTGTTTAAAACAAAAGTAATCAAATTCCTTTGGGCCAGGGCTGCTAAAATCTACAGTTTGTGTCAAAAAATAAAATAAAATAAAATAGGAGGCTCATTTTTCCTAGAAAAAGAATCTTTCCTTTCACTGAAAAGCCACGTGATTCAAGGGCTGGGCAAGTAGTCGGAGGATGTTTCCATATAATCCATTATAAATGTTTCCTGCTTTAGGGGCTGGCCATTGTACAAGGTGAAATTTTAAAATTCTAAAGCAATGAAAGTTTTGCAGAAACAAATCTTAGAAGATGGTGAATGCTTTCTGCTATGTAAACTGACATCAACACAACTTTGTGTTTAAACAGATGGGTTTACGTATATGTAAGGACATTTGGTTTATCTTAGTGGAAGAAAAATTTTAGGATTAAAAAACGGTATTTTCTCTTTAATATATTCTCTTAACATGTCAGGAAGCTGACGAATAGATAACCAACACGAGTAAACTCTGGCTCCAATTTCAAATCAAGTCCATTTTCCTATGAGCTCTAGAAGCCAAAAAGACTTAAAAAAAAAAAAAAAGAAAAAGATTGTTTATAATCACTGGGAAAGAATATATTTCCCCAGTTGTGTTTCCGAGTTTAAAAAAAAACAAAAAGGAAATAATCAAATGCAAGTAGCTGAAGTAGCTCCTGATCAACAGATGGCAAACGACCATCACACATGCAGTGCTGCTCCCTGGCAAGAAGTACTTAAGAGCTTCTGTCTCAAAAGGGTCTCAGAATCTTTCAGAGGTTGTCTGTGGTTTTGTAAAATCTACCTATTGGCAGAATTCTAATCAATTAAAAGCCTGGATGTAAAATGCCCAGCCCTAGCTCCACCGTTACCTTTCAAATGCAGCAAAACAGAAGAAAATATTGGTTAAAGTTAAGGCACAGCCCTGGGACCAAAGACCTGCAGCTATGTTTTTTTTAAATTTATATATCTTTAAGTATTTTATAGTTTTCTTGAATCTTCCATAAACAAGCTCTAAGGTGACAAGACTATATTACAGGAGAAAAGAAAAATGTACAGAGTATGTATACACACCATTCATTCTCTCACCAAGAGTTTCCAAATATATCAACACCATCCCATCATGGGATGATGTTTTAATAAGAACAGATAATTTACAATTAACATTACAGTATGTACATTGCAATAAATACATGGTTGTAAACAGACAAACAAGACTGTATTACAAGTAAGGTCATTTGGTGAGAAAAAAATGCATGGCACAAAAAATAAATAATGCATTCAAAAATTATCATAAAGCTTTCTGCAAAATCCATTTCATTCAAGTTTTTTCTTTCCTTGTCTGTAATTTGTTCTATCTACATTATTGTGAATTTTAACTGATATAAAACAAAATTAAAACAGCATTATTGTGTTCAGTAACTTGCAAGCTGAAATGCACTGGTTTTACACAAACTTGGACATTTTTTCCCCATACAGTACCCAGATATTGCATTTTCTTATGGCATTTTAGGAAATGTAAAGCCACTTGTAAAAGGATATTCTTTTATTATTTTTTAAAGCAGTATATATTTCTGAAGCACACTTTGGCGAGAGAGAAGGGCAAGGATAAGCAGATTGTACAGTGCATTAGTCCCTGTCTCTTGGATATTGAGCCTTTTCTGCAATTTGATTGTCCATTAGTGGGTATCTTTACAACATGGTACCATTAAAAACCAACAAACTGGAAAAAAAAAAAAAAAAAGAGCCTCTCTTTATTAGTGCAGTTATAAACCCTTTACCCTTTCGGGTCTGGATTTGTTAATGACATATTGCTGCTTTTTATTTTATTCATTATTAAGATTCTAGGCACTCTGTGGGGGAAATACTAAGTGTAGGGAGGAGAGGAATGAGAATGTTTTGGAAAGAGGAATAAACTCTAGACTCTTTACCTTTCTTTCTAGACTTCACTTAGGGACAAATAAAAGAAACAAGTTCCCAAATATTCTTGTGAAACTACTTGGTCAAACATATGTCTTTATTTTTTTCTTATTTGAAAGATTACCATCTGATCTTTACAGAGTAAAGACAGTAGAAACCTTGCAATTAACTACTTGATTCCTATTCTGCTTTATGTAAAAGATCAGAGTTATAAAGACATAATTTTTATTTCAAAGGATCTAAGCATCAGCTAGATCTCAGGGGACTGAAATGGGGACTCTCTTCAGCTTGAGTCATTTGCCTGGCTGATGACTTACTTTCCAGTCCCCAGAAGGCTCCTTGAGAAGTTCCAAATATAAATGCTTTTCAGAGTTGTAATTCTTCTTAGTTTGATTTTCCACTTGTCAGATACCCACTTTAGCTTCTATCTCAATTCTTGAATATCAACGTGAAAAATGATTATTTGGGCTTTAAAGTCTTCATAGAGAAGGTAAAGACTTTATTAAGGCTGACATGGAAATAAAGTCAGAATTAAATGCCCCATGATGCCAACTGCTATAATCAGGTAAACACTAGGAATTAATCTCTAAAACTGTAATACAGTTCCTGGTGCTGAAATCAGCCAAGAGTGATCTCTAATTTTTTATTTAACCAGAATTTTTACCAATATAATATTTTAGGATGCATCACAGTACTAACCCTCTGGTGCCAGTGGCATCATCTTCTTTCCCTCCATGTGTTTAAAGAAGTAGTTCCCCTCTGCAAGATATGCTTATGGATCGAGGATAAGTGATAAAGCACTTCCTACATGTTATGTGGCTGTCCGTTAAGGAAGAGTAGTTGCTACGCTTAAAACCATTTCTCAGGGATGTTCCTGATATAGTTCTTAATCCCATGGTGAAATCATTAAATCCAAATCCCATGGTGAAATCCAAATCCCATGGTGAAATCATTAAAACCAAAGAGGATTAGTTGTATTGGTGTTTGTTAATATATTGTTAATATTCTTAAAAACTGCCTAGTTAGCTGTTTAACTTTTCTCTGTAAGCCAAGAGTAAAAGCTAGTCATGATATACAACCTCGTGGTTGAAATGAATGTTAACCCTAACTTGACTACCTGTTTCTTTTCACCGGTGACAATGGTAGTGATATATTTGACAAGACCTCATCTAGCAAACATGGATAAGGTTCAAACACACACTAAATTATAAAGCAGCACGAGGGGAAAAACCTTTTTCTTACTATAACTGGCTGTAAAAACAATAAAAATGGGCATGAAATGTGTGGATTATTAGAAAGACATGCACTTGTGAAATGAACGTCTATTGACACAGCAAAACGTTATTAGGAGATACTAAGTAGGAAAACATCTAACAAAGACTGACCATTTTAGCTACTGGGTATTTATATATCTCCCACTTGCTTCAGACAACACCAACTGATGACTCAGTTTGCATGAAGCTTAAGACACATTTGATATAACACACATAAAAGTATTATAGAACAAATAGTCACTTTGCACATGAAGAAAAACACTGGTGAAGAGCAACTCTGCTTATCTGGAAAGAGTGAAACAATGCAAAGTAAATAATAAAGACTTACAAAAAGGGTTTCCTGCAACATAAAGTTGTTTTTCTGTTTTAAAATATGGAAGTCATTGGTATATAAAACAATGAATCACTACAAATCAGTTAATTGCTATGAACTATAAGGTGCAAGTAAAATTCGTAAATTAGATTTTTATCCAGTGTAGCACAGATTTGTACTGAAAACTTGCAAGTTACTCCTTAGAAAAAAATAACCAGTGGCAGATGAAGTTCTGAACATAGTTTTTTTAAATATAATACCTCGATACGTTTAATAATAAAAGTAAGCTCTACAAAAAATCTGTTTTACATATCATACAAAATGTAGAGGTCAGTGCAGCTCACTGAACCACACTATTCAGTCATGTATCAGGAAGACTTGAAATTAGAAAATTATGCAATTTCTGTGGCTCATCCTCCTCCTACTGGTAACAGATTCGTGCTATGTCCTGTTCTTGACATATTTGTTGCTTCATCCATTAAGTTCACTCTGTGCAATGCCTTTCCTCTGAAAATATTGCAAACAAATAAAAAGGAATAGAAACCCCAAGTCCAATCAACTTTTGGGCCGCCTGATGAGTCACACTCTCTTGAAAAGAATTTGGAGTAGATTTTATCTGCTTTGTCAGCTCTACCAAGCTGAAATCTTGTTAAAAATGCTGTTCGTGAAGATGTCCACCTTGCTCTGATGACATGGAGGTGAAAAAACTGGTTACGATATTCCTGAGCGCTGGACTGAGTAGTCAAGGTCAGTTTTGTTCAACAAACGTCCTGGCAGATGACAGTGAGGTGTGACCGTGGTTGTGGCATGTGACATGCACTTTGGAAACAATTTTTCTACTTAAAAAAAAAAAAGGCATGAAAGTTTTTGCACTGTTACGTGTCAGGAGAACGATCATCTATGACACAGGCTTCAGGCTGGCTTTCCTCTTCTTCCCCTACTGCCTCCTCTTCAACCTGTTCATCGAGGGGAATTTCAGTAGACTCTGAGTCTTGAGTACAAAGAGTCTTGGAGTCACTGCAGCTAGTGTCTTCTTCCACTTGACTGCCACTGTCCTTTTCCGTGTCTGACTCACCATCTTCCTCTAAAGTTAGTTCAAACTGGAATTTCTCAGTTTGACCCTGCCGGCCCTCCTCTGGGTCATCAGGTGCAGGAGAGGGGCTCTGAGGGATTGTGCTCTGGTACCATTCACGATTGTCCTCCAAAGTGTCCAAAATATCCTGGGCGTCAGGGTGGACGAGGTCTGCCCATGTCTCCCAAAGGGGATGAACAATATAGTCTATGAAGCCCACCTAGTTAAGAAAAAAATCCAGTATGAGTAGAGGACTTGGGACTAAGAAACAATGGAAAAGCTTAACTAGATCATGGCCCACAAATAAAACACTGAACAGAAGACTATTAAACTTAGTTTGGTAAAATTGTCACTATTTTCAACAACAGACCATATAAAGTATTGTTACTAGCTGGTCAAAATTAGCTTCTAGAACCCTTCGCTAAAGAACATGTTCATAGCATAAAAAATTTTCCAGTTGTTGACATGGTAGGGCTTATTTTACAATCACCAATTTGTAGGTGAATCCAGATAACTGAAATAATGCCATGTGCTCTATGTATATGAATATATTAAATGAATATGTCCTTAGAATATATATATGACTATATGAATGTAAGTCATAAGAATGAAAGTTTTTGGATCATAAATACTAAGGTAAAATTGAGCTTGTCAAAAAGTAATTTTAAAAAATCCAGTAAAATACTATCATATGTAATACAAAGTAACCAAATGCTAAAGCGGTAGCTCTGTTCTCTCTGAAAGCTGTACACTTCATGCATTACCTGTGATTTTTCCACGGAAGCATTGTGCTTGTCACACATGGGGCTTATCTCCATGCCACGTTCCCTCTCTCGGTCTCCTTGGCGGAAGAACTCCTCCATTATCCGGTCAGTCCACTGGCGGTACAGCTGGAGAGGCTTTGTTGGGTTGCTCAGATCTGCACAATGCACCATATTCTGAAGAACCTAAAATAGATGGATGCATTCTCTATTCACTCCTGTTCCTTTTTTTTTTTTTTTAAAAAAAAAAAAACAAAACTAGAAATTCACATGGATGACTGCGACACTTAAAAATACACGTAGTGTAAGATTTATTCCAAACAGCTCAACCATGATGTGTCTGTGTATGGTTCACACTTGTATTAATAGTTCCAAATTATGCCACTTCTACTGCATCTAAATAGCTTAAGAGAAACTGTTTATGTGCATGGCTGACTAGATTCAGAGCTGCTTAAGTGGCTGGTTCTGTGGGGGTGTTTGTTAGTTTTTTTAATTAACGTAGATGCAAACAGAAAGACCAGTAGAATTTTACCTGGTTAATTCTCAGGAATAAAAATTTGGATAAAAATCCTGCCTATAATTGCTGAAGGTATAAGGTGGGAGAAAGAAGAAATACATCTTATCAAAGCTGAACACACAGACATGTGCACATGTGCACAGACACACACAGAGCAAACTCAAATAAGGCTTTACCTGAATCCTATCGGAATAATTATCAAGAAGAAGAACTCCAGAGCTTGTCACTTTCTTAGTTTCAACCATAGTCTTCAAATCAGCCAGTAGATTCATGTGTTTTGACATATCTGTTGCAAGTACCTTAAAATATAAAGAGTATATTATTAAGTTCAGAGAAAACAGAATGCAGAATATGAGAATGAAAAAGGAATAAAACAACACTATGCCTTTTAATCACAGTGGAAAATCCTTACTACTCCTTGGGGGCAGAGTCTTTTCCCCTTTGGTATCAAGTTTTCCCAAAGCCCAGATAGTGTGTAACATACAGAAATGCTAGGTACTGACAACCACTTTCATGGTGAAAAATGGGATGACATCTCCATGGATAAGACATCATCACACGTTTTCAAGTTTTTTCCATTCCTTGGACCAGAAAGTAGTTACTTAGACTATGATGAACTGATTCAAGGTTGCTTACAGACTGCTTCAGAAACAAAATATTCTGGTTAATTTTCTTTTAAAAGACAGATCATGCTTGCCTTTGTATGTACAAAATTTAACAGAGTAAGTTTTTGAAAGCTAGAGATTTTCCTGTGTCTCATAATCACTGAATAAGATGCACAGAAAAAAGAGTAAAGTCATGGATGTTCTACATGGCACTGTCTACTGATGAGAAAAGGTGGGAAAAAAATCCATTTGAGCTGTGGCCCACATAATCTGCTTTTGTTAGTCATTTTTCTCTGCCTGCCACCAGACTGGAGGGGCCCAGAAAATAAACGATGAGGGTGAGCTGACATTATTCTCAAGACCAAACTGCTAGAAGTGAAAAACCTATTACAGAACATCACAGCCAGCATCATGGGCAGCTTCTATAACATAAAGGGCCATAATATGTTTTGAAATGCGGTTCCTTTTACCTAATACTCATCTTGTTCTTATGTCTAAATTATAAACAACTTGCATCACAGCTCTCTTTTTTGGCTTTTATCAGCTACTTACGATGTCAATGACCATTTTCCTTAAAGATTGTCTTTGTTTTTTGGTCAAATTCTGGAAAATGTCACAGTTTTCTTCCTGAAGCAATTTAAAGCCCACAGCCAAATGATGGTTCTCTAAGACTGAGGAATCATTGTACATCAAGGCAAGTTCAGAGTCTGTAAAAAAGACAAAAGGCCAAAGATCAGCAAAACTGTTTGTGAGAAGTTTATCTGATTCTTAAAATTCTGGATTTAGGATGTAATTTCCCCTAAACTTCTCTGCTGCCCTTATCATTACATGACAATATCCAGGAGAGAATAAATCAGATAACATAAGAGCAGGAACAACACTGGAATGAATCTTGGGGAGTGAATTCTAATGCTACTAACATGTGGCAGGTCATTTTACTCTGTAGGTCTCAGCTTTCTCTAAAGTGAAAGAATTGGATCTTTAACTTCTCCTCTAGAGTTGCCATGAGCTCAGCAGAATATGACATTATTCTTAGTATCTATAACACATCCAGAGCATAAGGTTTTGTATTCCTGATAACTGTGAATTACCTACCCTGCACTATATAAAGTGAGGATCATGTGTTACAGGATTGTTTGTACTCAGAGAGGGTACAAGAACAATAAGGAATCATATGAACAAGTTTAGATTTGCTCATTTGCTCATGTATAGCTCTGAAAGTCCAAGCTTTATTCATTGTTTTCCATTTTCTTTTCCAAGTATCGTGGCAGTCATTGTATACTGTACAGGGATATTGCTCTTCCTGCCTGCTTGCTCACAGCTTCACACAGTGATGTTGTGTTTGGCTGTCTGTATACCCTCTGGTGAAGATTCTGCCACTCTCTCCCTACTGCCTTAGACCTGTGAATTTTAGGCAGGGAGAGATTCTGCCTCTCTCCTACTTCTTGTAAATAGCAGACCCAGATCTACAAGATAATCATTAAAAAACTTCTGATGCTTTATTCTCTTTCCACTTAATCACTGTAAAGACTAAAAGCAAATCCGAGGCAGGAGGATTGCTTAAGCCCAGGAGTTCAAGACCAGCCTGGTCAACATAGGAAGACCTCATCTTGACAAATAATAAAAAATTATCTGGGGATGGTAGTGCGTGCCTGTAGTCCCAGCTACTTGGGATGCTGAGGTAGGAGGATTGCTTGAGCCCAGGAGTTCAAGGCTGCAGTGAGCCGTTATATTATGCCACTGCATTCCAAGCTAGGCAACAGAGCAAGACTCTGTTTCAAAGAAAAGAAAAGAAAAAGGCTAAAAGCACATGTATTTGATCTTTTTTCTAACGAATGCATAGAAAATATATTTGGAAATATAGATCTTTTTTTAAGAAAGAAATACCCAATACTATTCAATGGTTATTTTAATGGAGCTAGGAAGGAGAAGGAGGCTTAAGACATTTTCAACTGAGAAATTCTATTACTTTATCGAAACTATAGAAATATAAATTTGCACCCTTAAATTTCTGCTCCCAAACTACAGGAACAGAGCTGTTTAGACTAGTAGGGAGTAGGTTTGTACAATATTTTTTTGTCATTTTTTGTTTTCTTTAGATAAAACAATAGTGTTTATTTTTTAAAAGGCAGTTTCTGGTGAACTTTTACAGTGTCTATAAATGCCTTTATGAACCTTTATCTACAGATAGGTAAGCACATAGAAATGAAAATTTTAAAACTATATAGGTTCTTAGCACATATTATTGTATTTCTACAGTGGAATCAAATAAACATATATTGAAAGGAAGGCATAATTATTAGATACCGGATAATTATTAGAGTTCGTTTAAGGGAGGAAATATGCATGTAGACAAGGGGTGTTAACAGAATTGACTTAGCCTTACAAAAACCCTAATTGGCTTATATGAAGCTGAAGGTGAAGCAAATTAAGGCTGTTGACCCTGCAGAAGAACAAGATGATGAGCTGTTCCTTCAAGGAAAAGGGTGATCTGTTGTATGGAAGTTGCAACAAAGAGTCTGAGTTCTACTGGATATAAGTAGGTCCTTTTATGTAGGGCAGATGTCCAAGAATACTGTCAAGGCCTGTCTTGGAGAGTGGTTATCTCCTGACACTTGAAGAGTCCAGATTGGCTAGAAAAGCCAGGAAAGGATGCCTTAGTGGACTGGCAGGCCTCCATAGCCTCTTCCATCTCAGATGCTGTTACAGGAAGTGGTGGTTACGGTTGATTTTTAAATGAACAAATGTTAGCGTTTAAGAAACTGAATCTCAAGGAAGTTATTTAACTTTCTACTCTTCTTTAGGACTGAAGGCATATGGTCACATTTAAATTGGGAGGTAGGACTCTGCAGCTCCTCAGCAGATTTTCACCAAAGACACTAGTCCATTACTTGTAAGTAGAGTCCTTGAAGGTTCAGGAATGATCAGAAAGTTGCTGTCATCCTTTGGTACAATGCACAGCACAGAGGGGCAAAGAGGTTAGCTTATATAACATTTTTGTTGAAACCCTTTCATCTTCAAGCCCAATGTAAGTTACCTCTTCCATCAAGTCTTTCTTAATTACCAGATGAAACTGCCCACTTTCTCCTGTAAACTCCTATACTACTTTGTACCACCCATTTAGCATGTATCACATTCTACCTTTTTTGTCTTTATCTCTACAAATCTTTCAATCATTCCTCCCCAAACCCTCCCAACCTACTTAGAGACTTAAGCCCCTACAAAATATTAAAGGTTATTAATTTAATGTTTGGTTATCTGGCTTCCCCTAGGCACTTCAATTATTTCAAACTTACAAAGTACAAACAGGAATACAGTAAGGCACAACATTTAGAGGATTTAGGTGCCATTGTGTTAAACGGTTTATGTGAATCATCTCATTTAATCCTCGTAAGTCTTTTAGGAAGATACTGTGGTTATCGACATTTTATGGCTATGTTCCATTCACGGATGGCATGGAGCCATAGAGGTGGGAAGTAAGTCTTTGTGTCCTTGGGATACGCTGGGGGATAGAAAATGTCCCTTGGGGACATCTTTTATATACATAAATATTTACATAGACGTACTCATATAATCCTGTACAAATGAAGAAAATGAACCTCAGAGAAGGTAGATAACTTTGCCAACATCACCTAGCCAGTAAGCACTGGGGCCAGCACTTAAAACCAGGCAGTTTCTAGAGCCCTCACCTGATACTGACTATGATTACAAGTACCTTATAAATAGAGGTGAAAACTTGAGCAGTGAACACTAAACATTGAACCAGGAAATCAATACAGTCCACTCAGTGCCTGGCGTACACTTATAAAGACAACTTTATAAGTATTTGTTATTTTTTATTGAGAGGCCATGCATAATACCTTTACAGACTCAAAGCCATCATTTTATTATATATAGATCAATTGTGCTCATTTGTTACAACTACCCTGGATCATCAAGAACAAATTAAATTATGCCCAACATATGCTACTACTGAAGGCAGGAAGACCACTTTTGTGTCCCTCTCTTCTGAGTGCTAATGAAATGGGGGGAAGGGTGGGCAGATACTGCCACATAACTGAGAACATGTACTTCATCTGTGCTAATCTTTTCTCTCTCTGTATTAATCATGGTTCTCCAGAGAAACAGAACTAATAGACATATGTATGAGTGTGTGTGTGTGAGAGAGAGAGACATATTTATTTATTATAGGAATTAGCTCAGGCAATTATGGAGTCCAAGAAGTCCCATGTCTGCAAAGGTGAACCAGGAGAACCAGGAAAGCAAGTCCAAAGGCCAGAGAATCAACCAGCAACCCTGATGTCAGAGGCAGGAGAATATGTATGTCCAGGCTCAGAGAAAGCAAATTGCCCTTCCCCCGATGTTTTGTTCTTCTCTTTGAGGTCCTCAATGGATTGACTGATCCCTGCCAACAATGGTAAGGGCAATCTTCTTTAATCAGTCTACCAATTCAAATGCTAGTCTAATCTCTTCCAGGAACACTCTCAGAGATGCACCCCAAAATAGCATTTTACCAGCTATCTGGGCATCCCTTAGCCCAGTCAAGCTGACACATAAAATTAACCATTACAAATTCTGCCCCTTGTCACCCTGGTACCCATAAGCATCTCCTTTAACCATATTTAATCTCCATAAGGCCATAATTCTACCAAACATGCTGTAACTATCCTGCATACAACCAAAAACACACTAACACATTCTCCAGAAGTGAAAGTAAAGTTTTTGAGTAATGTTTACTCTCATCCTGATATCCTATAACTTAAATACTATGATATAAAATAAATACTTAAATACTAATATAAAGTTAATACCTCTTATGTTATATAAGGGTTAATACCTCTTATGTTATATAAGGGAATAAGAAAATGAAGATATATGCTTAATATATGTATATATACATATAAATGCATTCATAAGAAAATACTCATGACAATTATAGTCCTTATTTCTATAACTGGTCATATGGTCATAGCTGGTATTTATAATTACCTTCTTTTACTACTCATTCTGTATTCCCTTTGCCCTCAGCAAGCACCTCAGTTGGTCATGACTCTTTACCTGGTGGGGTGACTGAAACCTTCATTCGTGAAGGGTCTGGGTTATTAGTAGTCCTGCCTGGATTGGGTTATTTTGTGCTGACCTTAAATACAGGGCATGGTTAATACTAAGGGATGCCCTAAGGAATCTCCTTATTCCACATATACTCTTCCTTACCTTCATTGTGGAGTAGTAACCCAATTTCCCCTTGGTAGTCAGGGTCAGTCACCCCAGTCAACACTGTAACGCCCTTCTTGGATGATTGAATCAGATGCATAAGGAGCTCAAAGTGGCTAGGTCTTAACTTCCAGTTCAACGGAATCACTGTTGTGTCTCCTGATAGAAGCATTCCTGCTTCTGAAACTAAGACCTCTAAGCTAGCAGCACATAAATTTGCAGGAACAGGAAGCAAACTTTGCTAGTGGGTCACTGGGGGTAATTATGAGTGGTAACACTCCCATTTCCATCCACTGATTCCTGGACCCATGAATTCTGGTTATGGGAGAAATAGCACCACGTATTGGATGCTGATTCAGAGCATATATGGCCTTTATGACCTTCTGGAGAACCTTGCCCCAGCCCTGCAAAGTTTTGCCTCCTAGCTGAGTAACTGAGTCTTCAAAAGGCCATTCTACCAATTTATCAAGCCAGCTGATTCAGGATGTTTGTTAGGGAATATGGTAAGACTAGGGACTTCCATGGGCATAAGCCCAATGCAGCTCTTCTTTGCCAGTAAGGTGAGTTCCTGGTTAGAGGCGATGCTGTACGGAATACCATAGTTTTGGCAGAAAAACTGTGCAGGGAAGGCACATCTGTTTCCGGAGAAAGTGCCTTTTCCACTAAGGACAAAATGATGCTACCCTTTCCACCATGGAAGTGGTCCACTGTAATCAACCAGCCATCAGGTAGCTGGCTGATCCCCCCAAAATGGTGTTATATGGGGGTTCAGTGTTGGTTTAATGGTGTTATATGGGGGTTCAGTGTTGGTTTATGCTGCTGGTGGATTGCGCACTTGGCAATAGTCATAGCCAGGTCAGCCTTGGGTGAGTGGAAGTCCATGTTTCTAAGCACATCCTGCCACCTCCATCCCTGCCACCATGGCCACTTTGTTCTTAGCATGTTGGGTGATGACAGGGGTGGCTAGGGAACGAAGTTGACTAGTATCTACAGAATGGGTCATCCTATTCACTTGGTTATTAAAATCCTCCTCTGCCAAGGTCACACTTTGGTAAGCATTCCTTTTTTGTCCATTCAGAGAGATCATTCACATATCTCTTCCCCAAATTTCTTTCTCACCAGTTTTCCAATCATATTCCTTCTAAGTCCCTGACTATCCAGACAAATCATTGGCTACGGCCCATGAACTGGTATATAATTGCACATATGGCCATTCCCTTTTCCAAGCAAAGTGAACAACCAGTCACCCTGCCTAAAGTTCCTCCCACTGGAAAGACTCCCCTTCACCATCATCCTTCAGGGATGTCCCAGAGAGGGGCAGTAGTGCCGCAGCTGTATACTTCCGGTGCTACCTGCATATCACGCAGAACCATCCGTAAACCAGGCCCTCTTGTCAACTACTTGCAGGGAACTTTCCATGTGACCACATGTGTAGGCTGGGAGAAAGAAGGCAGTGTAATTAGGAGTGGCATTAGGGCCACTTCTTTATGTATCTTGTGCCTTTAGTGTCTGCTCGGACCTGACAGATCATGTATTACGCTACTTTTATTTGACGATGAAATGTCGTACATGCCCAACATATGGCTTGGCACGTTAGATAACACCCTATTAATGATGGGCAGACAGCTCAAACCACATGGAAACTTGGTGGCCCAAAGTCAGTCAGTATCTCCTAAGGCCCAGCAGCAGGCCCATATCTTTCTTTCAAAAGGAGAATAGTTATCTTTCTTTGGATGATGGCAGGGTCTTGCTCCAGAGTTTGTGCTGTGATTCACACAGAGGGCTCTGTCAAAGGCTCCAAACAACATTCCTATCTGCCACTGACATTTCAAGCACCATTAAATCTGCTGGATCATGCGGCCCATGTGCAGAGCAGCTTGCACAGCAGGCTGGACCTGTTGTAGAGCCCCACTCAAAACTAGCAGTTTTTCTGACACTCTCTTGTTCTGTGCCCCATCTAGACTAGCAGCTTTTCAGATCACTTAGTAAATGGGCCAGAGTAACACACACAAAGAAGGAATACATTGCCTCCCAAATCCAGCTAAGTCCAGTAGGTATTGTGCCTTTTTGTGTCTTATGATGGAGTCCACATGGCAGATCAGAGCCAACATTAAGACCTGGAGCTGAAACAGTTAAGACTGCGGCAGACACTATAGATATGTATCCTGTAAGTAAGACTTACACTCACTATTCTTACAGCTTTACTAGGCTTAGCCTTGAGTTATAAAATGACAGCACACTACACCATGTCTCTAAGTTACAACTGAAATAAACATAAATCTTCAAAAGGACTTCAGAAACAAACATTTCTCCATGAAATGACAGAGGGAAGTGGTGGTTTTAACTTAATATTTAGTTGTCAAGGAAACCGCCTCATTCATCACTCCACTCTCTATGCCCTCACCCTGCACTATTTTCCTCCATAGCACTTAGTACCATCACATGCCACAAATTCACTTATTATGCTCCACCTTTTCTAGCAGAATGCCAGCTCTTATGAGCCAGGGATTTGTCTTGTCCACCCATGTGTTCTGAGTGCCTGAAACAATATTTATTATAATATTTCGTAGGCTTGCAGTACATTTTTGTTGAATAAAATAATCTCTGTAGCTATATCTATATAATCACATTTGATAAACATGAATTTATCCTTATTTTGAAGGTGTGGTTTTATACAGAAAAATAAAATTCTACATACAATCTAGTGTAGCTATGAAAATTTTAATTTCAAAATAAGAGTAGAGAAATAAAGTGTATACTGACAGCTAGATACGTCTTAATATAATGAAATGCCTCTGCTCTTGGAAACCAAAAACCACATGCTTTGAATGCATCACTAATGTGAATAAATCTTTCTGCCCCAAACTTAGGCATCTTTGCTATTAACAAAAATAATTCATTGGCCAAGTAAAATTTAATGCTATATTGTGTACTTTTGACACTATTTTCTCCAGAAAATAAAGCTAAAAGTTAAATATACCCTCCAGCATTTTATATTCAAAAGTTCATGATGCTATTTACATTTTATGGATTTATCTATTTATTTATTTATTTTTTTGAGATGGAGTTTCTGCTCTTGTCCAGGCTGGAGTGCGATGGTATGATCTCGGCTCACTGCAACCTCCACCTCCCAGGTTCAAGCAATTCTCCTGCCTCAGCCACCTGAGTGGCTGGGAATACAGGCATGCACCACTACACCTGGCTAATTTTTTTGTATTTTTTTTTTTGTAAAGACAGGGTTTCACCTTGTTGGCCAGGCTGGTCTCCGAACTCCTGACGTCAGTGATTCACCCATCTTGGCCTCCCAAAGTGCTGGGATTATAGGAGTGAGCCACTGCACCCGTTCTATGGATTTATTTATATACATCATCCTTAAAAAATATTTACACAGCTTCCTGCCTGAAATTTCAATTTCTCTAAATCCTGTTCACAGTCCCCACACTCAAATCATTTATTATAGCTTAACCAACTCTACCAGGTAGAATTGTTCTCTCTGCTTGCAGAACCTCCAGCATGCTTTCAACGAGTGTAAATTACAATTAGTATAAAATCATTTGGCACCTAAAGCTAAAACAACTGAAATAATTAAGAAAAACGAAGAGCACATGTAAGAAGCAGGAGGATTAACTGCCCTGGGAACCAGCCAAGGGAATCCCCAGCGCCCCCCATGTGCCTTAAGCTCTCAGTGCTTCCGTAGCTTCCTTAAAGTAAGACAAGTAACCAACTATGGGTTTATAAATTTGATAATCAGAGGTCTTTAGAATTCTTTATTATAAGAAATATGGCTTCAGCTGCAGGCTTTGGACAGGATGGCAGCTCCAGCTCTGAGGCAAGAGCTGAGAATGTGCTGGCTTGACACATGGATGCTCAAGCCATCCATAAAATATAAAGTCAAATTTTAAAAAAGGTTTACTGCAAACTAAAAATAAGCACAAATTTTGATAAAATATTTCACGAAGCTACATATCACAAGTTTACAAGTTATTAGAAGGACTCCTTTAACTGCATGCTGGGAAGATAATTCTCTTACATGATCCCTAGCCAAACCAAGCTAACTAAGGCAGCAATTTTGATAATGCCCCGGGGCCCTGAACAACCCTGGGATACTTTCCTGTACAAAGTGACAATGCTGATTCATTCCCTCAGGAATAACACAGCCTCATCACACCTCACCCTCAAAAAAACCTTAGCAATCCAAAGCTACTCTGGCAACTGTGAACTTCCCTGTGTCGCTTTGGTCACACAGAAAGGAGATCATTGCAATATTACTAAATCACAAAGAATTTGCAGCAGCAGGATTAGTTATCCTTCCATCCCAGGCAGGTCACCAGCAAAATGACTTTAAACAAACAGACATCCTAAGGAGATAAAATTATCTTCTTCAGTTTCCTCCACTATTTCATTGGTTCTCAAACTTTAGAGTATCAGATTCATCTGTAGACTGAGGCCTTGTTAGCTTAAATGGCAGACTGCACAGGGACCCTGATGACCACCAGGGTCCTCCAGGTGCCAGTCAAAGCCCAAGTGCCCTTTAAAGCAGGGGTCCCCGATCCACCCATCGGCTGTGGATCAGTATCGGTCCGTGGCCTGTCAGGAACTGGGCTGCATAGGAGGAGGTGAGCAGCAGGCAAGCCCGCATCAGTATTGCCTGAGCTCCGCCTCCTGTCAGATCAGCAGGGACATTAGATTCTCCTAGGAGCGTGAACCCTACTGTGAACTGCTCATGCAAGGGATCTAGGTTGTGCGTTTCTTATGAGAATCTAACTAATGCCTGATGATCTGAGATGGAACAGTTTCATCCCAAAACCATTCTCTCCCTACTCCCCCAGTTTATGGAAAAATTGTCTTCCACAAAACCTGGTCCCTGGTGCCAAGAACATTGGGGACTGCTGCTTTAAGGGCTCAAAAGAATGAAGAATAGAGCACGTCCTCATTACCCTTAAAAAATATATCAGAGTACTTGGAAGACAGTGACCTTTCTATCAGTTGTTTTAATTTGTTCTCTAAATCTACTCTTAATTCTAAGGGAACATATAATGTGGTATATAATAGAATGCAAAGAAAACATACCAGTCTGAATGTTTGGTGTTTAAGAAATATATATATATATATCTTTAACACAAAAATTTTATGTAAAAATACATTTTATGTATTTACTAAAAATTGATAAAATTCAGAATATCTCAAGACATTCATAAGCACCAAAATAACAAATCAGGCCAGGCTCATGTAAAGTGCCAGCATGTACTGTATTGCATGACCTCCCTGCACTTCTTAGAAAGGACATCATGAACCCTCCCCACTGATACCATGTGAATGCAGGGAGCTGCATCCAATGTGTATTAATATTTATATGTATGCTTTGATGAGTTCTAAAAGTACCTCATTATAGGTGCTCATAGGTAGGTAGAATATGAAATGTTATCCTGTCTAATCTGGATAAATAAGTAAGTTCCTAAACTAAACTTCTAAAAAAATACTTGACTAACCACACATCTCAGGAAATCCCTGACTTTTCCGATCCTCTACGTGGATGAGTCACTAGAGTATATTTTGCTATAGGATAGTCCAGAGGCCATTACAAGATATAAAAATAGGTGAATAATCCTAAAGCTCTGAATTAAATCTCTCAAAACAAGGTTACCTTTACATTCCTTCTTTAAATCTGGCTACAGCAAAGTACAGGAAATGAATGGTGAATTCATAAATAATTCTATAGCTAGATTGCTATAGGCACAAGAAGACTATCATCCACAGACTCAAGCAAAAATGAAAGAAAGGTGGATTCTTAAGCATACAACATTTTCAACAACTTTGCATATTTTTTATATATAAAAGTGAATTTATGATTTTATAATCTACCATAATTTATATTCTACCATATGGGAGGGAATTAAGTCATTGTTCACTTAAATCACTTACCAATTAACTTCAAGTACCAAATAGAATTTCTATAAACCTAAATCTCTTTACGAAGGGATAGCTCAAGCATTACCTAAACATTTCCTACAGAGGCTTTCTGTGCGGCAATGTCAGAGATGCTCCATATTAAACAGTCTCTACCATTCCTTATATTTCCAAATTCAGTGATGACTTCTTACAAGGTGAGATGTTAACAGTGAGAAAAAACCAAATGGTTGAAAAAAAAGAAGTTCCTATTACCCTTATTAGAAGATTTTAAAAAGGAAAGAACAGGGGTTGGGCATGGAGGAGGAAGGGAAGCTATGGCCTCTGAAGAGGATTAAGTGATGACCTACATAAAGTGAGGAACACTTAGCATTAATTCTCATAACTTTTTTTTTTATTTAACACTTTAGGGCCAATACAACTTTCTAAATCTTTCTGCACACTTTCATTTTTAATTACCCTTGTCTAGTAACACAGCAATATATTACTTTTAAAGAGAACTGGAACACATTTTTCAAATATCACACGCCTCAAGGGATATAATGATAATTTTCAGTTAAATTACATTAACATGCAGTATCACTAAAACACATATATACACATCTCAAAAGAACATTATGGCTCTGGAAGACTCTGAGTTTATAAAGATCCTTAGTCATTCTAAAATGTACAAAGGAAAAATGTGTTCTGCAAAAATAAAGTTTACTTACTTGTATTGATCAGAAATTGATTGGACACACCAGGATGATCTACGTCATGTATTGCACTGGCAAAAATTGCTGCAAGAATCTCCAAATCTGTAAACACAGCCTGGAAAATCAGACAATATAGATAACATTACTATTCTACAATGATATGAATTAAAAGTATAAACAAATGAGAAATCTCTAGAATTTAAATGGAAAACAAAATGAAGCTTCAAAATGTGTTACAATGTGTCAAGGGAGAGTCTTAGATACTTATGAACTTTTAAAGTATAATCTTGGAAGAAAATATTTTATCTAATTTTATTATATCTCATGATCAAATGTTTTCCATTCACTGTATTTTTTAAAATATTAAAACTCTGAAATTCTTTTAAAAGAAAATAATAGTTTATTTTCTAAATATTTAAGATGTCTAAGAATATTCTGAAAATGTACATAAAATTAGTAAGACATAAGCCAATTCTTTTCTTTCATCGAAACCAGGGTTTCTCAACTTCAGCACTATTGACATTTTGGGCCCAATAACTCTTTGCGTGGGAGGCTGTCCTGTGCATTGTAGGATTTTTAGCGGAATTCCTGGCCTCTACCAGCAAGATGCCAGTATCATGTACAACTAAAAATGTGATAGTTGTGACAACCAAAAATGCCTCCAGACATTGCCAAATGTCCCTGGTGGTGGCAGGAGGGAAAGAAAGGGGAAGAGAAACCATCTCCAGTTGAGAATCACTCACCCACATGATGAGTTATTAACATAATTTTATAATGAAAACAAACTGAGTTATAAAATATATTTCTTAAAAATATATTTTAAGAAAATCAAATTACTTTAGTAAACAACTAATGAAATAACTTCTTAGGATTTAGAAAAATTAAAGTATTCTAATATATTCTATGAAAAAATATCAATATATAGCTTATGTTTTATAAAACATTCTTTGGCCTATAAATAAAGGCCGTCAGACTAGATTTCAAGAAAACAAATTAACAAAAAGTGAATAAACCAGATGTGCTTTATGAAATGTCCAGTGGATCATTTCAAAGAAGCAATATCATAAACAGATCAATCACTAAATCTGTGACCAACTTTCATAAGCAAAATCCATCAAAGACTTGATTGTCTATTAACTATAGCATTTTCCCCCATAAGTCAATAAATTATACTTCCAATGAATCCAATTATCTTCTCCATTGAAAACCCTTCAGATAAAAGTTTAATAGACCTTTATGAGTGGCAAGTTAGTGTTCTTGAAATTTCAGAAACAGATTTACCTCCAAAGCAGGTGTAGATAATAGCACATGAGTAGACTGGACAACATCTGCAGCATGGATATTGTTGTGATAGGCCACATCAGCATGGTAATGGTCTTCGAGAGTCATAAGATATGTAATTAAAGTATCTACTGGAATTTTAAACGTTTTTAATAAATCCCGTTCCTGTAGGAAAAAAAAATCATCAACATTTTTGTCTTTATGTGAAAAATTTCTCCATAGAGTATGTTTAAAAAAAAAAAAAATCACACACCAGTGTTGCCAGTGGATAACCTGGAAATGGCAAATGCACTCTCACATGTCTAGTGAGGAAAATGGGAACCTCTGAGAAGATCCAGGGACTCTGGGACAAAACCAGAGTTGGGTTGTCCTGCTGGAACCCAAGAATACTACGCCCTAGCTGTATGGTGTCAGGAATGAGCTGCCAACTCTAAAAGTTTCTATGTCCCATTATCATGGAGGCAGCTCCAGTCAAGCACTATTAACTCAACCCCTGCATCACACGAACTAAAAATCAACGTCCTCTCTAGGGCTGAAGTTTCCCATTCCAGTCCCAAGGTATCTACAACAGCCTTAACTTCTCATTTAAATCCCACCCTGAGCCTGGAGCAAAGGGTCAATAAGAGAAATGGATATGAAGAAAGAAGTAGAACACAAGAAAGTGACTGAAAAAACTATATTCTAAGGTTAGCCAGCAGGGGCTTTATTCATTTTTTTTAAGTTAGTACTCCATTCTCTATGCCAGTCAGGTTCAGATGACTAAGATGATGTCTAAATTATTATTTTAATAAATTGCTTCAATTTGGCTATATCACATCTTTTTCTTAAATGCAAAAAAAAAAAAAACAAAATTGATGTTTTTTGTGGTTTATCCACACTCCACCTTTCTGTATCTTGTCCCTTGGCAAAGGAGCAAATAAGGATAAAATTATAAAAATAAGCAAAAGATGGGGAATATTAAAAAAGACAAAATGTATGCACAAGCTACAGACTGGACATTAAGTTCCTAAATAAAATAAATGTAATAGAACTCAACCACCTTACCTGAAAAATGGTGTGCATGATAACAGTCAAGGGCCGGTTACCAGACAACTCTGCTATTCTGAAAACATGAAGACCCCATTTGTTCACATCTTCTAGTTCCTGGAGTGAAAAAAAAAAAAGATACTAAAATATTAGAAAGTGGAGTAAAATATGACTCAATGAACACAATCATTTAAAAATTACAGACCTTAGGTGGCCGGGCATGGAGGCTCAAGCCTGTAATCCCAGAAATTTGGGAGGCTGAGGCGGGCAGATCACTTGAGGTCAGGAGTTTGAAACCAGCCTGCCCAACATAGTGAAACCCCATCTCCACTAAAAATAAAAAAAATTAGTCAGGTGTCGTGGTGTGTGCCTGCAATCCCAGCTACTTGAGAGGCTGAGGCAGGAGAATTGCTTGAACCCAGGAGGCAGAGGTTGTAGTGAGCCAAGATCGCGCCACTGCACTCTGCACTCCAACCTGGGTGACAGGGCGAGACTATGTCTCAAACAAAACAAAACAAAACAGACTTCAGTGTAAAGATTGTTAGATTTTTTAAACAATGGTTCATTTTAAATGTTAACAGACACACCATGTAAGCATAGGCAAACTTTAGGCACATTTACTTAAATGTACTGAAAATTGAATAGTATGGCTTAACCTTGTGACTTTGACATTACAACATATTTATGTACTTTAAGTATCAATCACAAAGCGCTTCTTTAATGGATAAAATCTATTCACAAAACGTTAACTGTTTTCCTAAAACCCAGAAGACGTGACAGATTTCTAACTCTTTAAGGCCAAACAATGAAATGAAGATGCAAATAATCGCCCCCCAAGCCCCTAAAACATACCAAACTACCTGTCTAAGGCACTTTAAAGGGAGCTTTATAAAATGCCTTCCCATCTTCAAAAAAAAAAAAACCCCATTAATAAACTTTTCTATCCATTTAAAAGACTAGAAGTGAATATTCATGAAAGGGCATCATTTAATATTTATGATCCTGATCTTTGAACTCATCATACCTTGGCAAGGACATCTTCTTGTTCAGTTTTAACTCCAAACCTTGGGATACTTGAATTAGTCAGACTAGAGCTGTGCATCAATTTCTTGACTCCACTGATCTGAGACATTGGTCTTTTCTTTTTCTCCTTTTCCTTCTGAGTTGGAGAAGGAATTTCCACTTCATGTTGCTTATCTTGAGAAATTTAGAAGATATTCTATATTAATTATTAATTCTGTTTTATATCATCATATGCATAATTGGAAGGATTATAATTGATCATTATATATTCCAGGAAATGTTTGCAACTAAAAAGTTTCCTTTTAGAGAGTTCAGTATTTACATTTGTATTGGACTTAATTTGATATCTTCAAACACAAAATTAAGCAAATAAGTTCCATTACAAAATAATAATATCAAATGTATTCCATGGTTACTTCTTTGATACAATGTCCTAATAAAAAATGCTGCAGGACTTAGCATGACAGCAGACTCAGAATACACAACAGGTGGTTATTTCCACTGTTCAATTCCATTCCTTTTTGAAATTGACTTAGTGAACTGAAAATTGTTCTTGCCAACTAAGGACTACAGTTTCAATACATACTTTGAAATGGTAGAAACTTTATACACAAATGTCATGAAAACAGCAGTATATAAAACTAACAGCTAACTGAAATGGGTAACACTGTGGGAGCTGAAACAGCAGGTTTTGGATGACTTAGATTAATTCTGCTACTTTTTATTTCTGTATGATAGTGAGATAAGGGTTAAATCCCCAGGTTTTATCGGAGCATAGAGAATCATAAATATTACCTGATAAGTGAATATGTACATAAGCTAATTGTATTCTATAGTAAAAGACCTAAGATATCTTCCTACTTTCATCCACGATTTCAAGGCAGTGATGAGCAACTCTAACTCATCCTTATACATAGAACATGTTCCATAAGTGTTTAATAAATGTTAACTACATATAACAGCAATTTTGTTTTGAAAGTAAGTCCAGGATACATTCAAATTACTGACCTTTATTTACTGCATTTTCTTTCTGTGGATGAGGTACAAGAGTTGTCCCAGGACACCAAACTCAGCTATTATTAGCAAACTTTTATTTAGCATTTGTATTTTATCTGCCCACCAGTTTACTAGGCTTGATGTCCACGAGACGGTAAATTCATCGAGGGCAGGAATCATTTCTAATTTATCATTAAACACCTATAGCCCAACAATGGCTGGCATTTAATAAGAATTTGTTGAATATATGAATAGATCTCTCTATAAAACATATTTTACAGTTTGGTACTATGAAAAAATGGCAATACATAATCTAAATTCAAGAATTCCTAAAGTCCTAAATAAAACTAAGAAAATGTACTTTGTCACCTGCAACTCTAAAACTCAGAGGCGTATAGTGTCAAATTATTAATATGACGAATGAAAACAAATAGAACTTCTAACGCTTGTTTGGTTTCCAAAATGAGTTGGCACCCCAATCCTCCTACAAAAACAAACAAGCAAACAACTGAAGAAAAAAATCGTAATTGCATGTTGTTATTCTCACCTAAGAATGTGTTTGATATAAACTCTGACACTTGATTTCCAGACCGACTCATTTCAGAGAGATGGGTGAGCTCCCGATTAAGCATCCTTTTAAACTGAAAAACAGAAAAGTAAAATGAAATAATAGAAGAGGAAAGTTTAAGCGAAATATATATGCATACTCTGAGATACAGGAAGATATGCCCAAAGAATTTTTAAGTTGTCCTGACAATTTAGAACAGTGCCTTCCAGCAGAATTTTCTTCAATGAGGGAAAAACACCATAATCTGTGCTGCCAATTTTAGCAGTCACTAGCCACAGGTGGTTACTAAGCATTTGAAATGTGGCTAGTGCAAATGAGAAATCAAATTTTGAATTTTATTTAATTTTAACTACTTTTAATTTAAATAATCACATGTGGCTCATGGCCACCAGATTGACCAGCACAAATTTAGACTCTCAAGGGCGGAAGGGAAAATCAGGAGAAATAAGCAAAGAAAAGGGAATTAAAAATTAAGATGTATTATTAGTTATTTAGAGAAGAGAGAAACTAATTTATAGCACATAAAAGCGTTGCCATACAATAAAACATGGAATGCTTTCTTCAATTAATTTATCATTAGTAGAAATGAATATATATACTGATCAAGGGCTTAAAATTTAGTCTTTTACTCCAAAGCAAAACTTAATAGACTTGAGTACTCTTCCACAACTATGGAGAAGTAAAATATTTAAATAAATACTGTATAATGTTTCCTTTTAAAAGCTGTTTTTCAAGTAAGAGTATAACATTTATTGTTTCTCAACATCCACAAAATTTACCATTTTCCCAAGTCACTAAATAGGAAACAGGTCAATTTTCAATAATCTACTTCACAATTTTTATTACTGATGCCATAGTGCCTATTTCATTGAAAGAAACACTGGAATTAACCTACCAACACCACATGGCATTACCAGTATCCAAAACTCCCAAAGATTTTACGCTTGTCCCACCCCCATCAGCTGTTTCTTAAGCATTAAGCATTTCAGAGTCCTTTGACTCTGAAAACAGCCTGACAAGGCCTGTTAATAAGCCTTTAATATTTGCCTTTAAATACAGAAACAATGTATTTTTTCTACACATAGAGTAACTGCTATTAGATACTTGACAAAAAAAAAAATCAGACACATTTACTCTAATCATCAGATTAGCCTTTAAAATTTGAAATTTCACCATAAATTCTCATTTAAGTATGAAGGTAAGTGTTGAGTTTATATTTTAGTGATGTTTGAAATATAATTCTTACTCAGTATTTAATTATTTAGAATTATTTTGCTTCTCTGCATAATTCATACCAAGATGGCCTAACTCTATACCGTTTGCTAAATGACTTCCAAAGTCAATCTTATAGACCATCTAGATTAAGTTTTAACTCAGCATTTAACTGTTATCAAAACAAACAAAAAACCCTCAACCATTTCAATGGACTGTTGGATGAGAGAAATGTGTATTCGCATTCCAGCGTAGTCAAAAACAAAGAACTCATCATTTACATTGGGTATATCTCCTAATGCTTTCCCTCCCCCCTCCCCCCACCCCACAACAGGCCCGGTGTGTGATGTTCCCCTTCCTGTGCCCAAGTGTTCTCATTGTTCAATTCCTACATGTACCCTAGAACTTAACGTATAATAAAAATAAATAAAATAAATGCTGGGGAAAAAACAAACACACAAAAAAACAAAGAACTGGCATGACCAGTACAAATTCTGGTTGTTAAATTACTGGTCTAGAAAGCTTAGTCTCAAACTCAGGAACACACTAAATTCACTTCTTTGTTCATATGTTTTTATAACTCCTTTCTAAGTATAAAATGTACATGTGCTATAGAAAACTTAGAAAGCTATATCAAAAAAAGAAAATAATGTAAATCCCCATTGCTGGAAGATAACCACAGATAATTTGTTAAATTTCCTTCTATGCCTTTTTTCTACACTTGTATGTGAATACATATTTTTAAAACTGGCATTAGGTGGTATACAGAACATAGGTTACTGCTTGTGTTCACTCAGCATTATATCTTATAACCTACTGAAAAAAATAAACTTTGGGCCTTCTAAGAATATTTGTAGACATTTATAATGGAGTTCAAAATTTTTTCTGTCTCTCTTTACAAAGTTATATTTTCTTGAGTAAATTATAGGCTATCATATAATTTAATGAGCTAATATAGAAAGTGTCTTCTATTTAGCCTGGCACATAGTAGATGCTCAATATTATTTGAGTTCTTTCTCCCAGCTCACTTTCTGGCACTTGGTCCATAACTTTTGGGCCTTTTAAAGTAATAGCTGATTTTTATCATTGCAGGTCAGACAGATGAAGGATTTGACTGTAGTTATAACCATAAAAATAGTTACTTAAATAGCTAGCTCCTCTTTCTCAAATCCCATAAAGAATTTGGAATAGCATTAGTATGGGAAACCATAGCTATGTCTCAAAAGCACAGCTAAAATGTTATGCATACACAGGTTTAAAAAAACTGTTTGCTTAAGACTTGGAGCCAACCCAAATGTCCATCAGTGATAGACTGGATTAAGAAAATGTGGCACATATACACCATGGAATACTATGTAGCCATAAAAAGGGATGAGTTCATGTCCTTTGCAGGGACATGAATGAAGCTGGAAACCATCATTCTCAGCAAACTAACACAGCAACAGAAAACCAAACACCACATGTTCTCACTCATAAGTGGGAGTTGAACAATGAGAACACATGGACACAGAGAAGGGAACATCACATACCAGGGCCTGTCAGCGGGTAGGGAGGGGAGGGACAACATTAGGCGAAATACCTAATGTAGATGACAGGTTGATGGGTGCAGCAAACGACCATGGCACATGTATACCTATGTAACAAACCTGCACATTCTGCACATGTATATCAGAACTTAAAGTATAATAATAAAAAAAATCTTTGCTTTACAGATAAATTCACACTTGGAAAAATATACTCATTAGGCAAAGCATATTCCAAAGAAAAGAGTCTGCTAAACATTTTAACATTCAGTGTTAAACATTCAGTGAAATATACTGACCAGATATACAGACCAGATAAACATTCAGTGAAATATCTCTTTGACCTAAAATTGTTCATGTTATGAGCTAAAAGTTGCTATTAAGAACTACTTGGTCATGACAAAGTCCTTTTTTTTTTTTTTTTTTTTTATAAAAGATGGGAGAAGAGGCAAGGCTTTCACCATTGCTAGAATCTCAGCAGTCTATACAGGAACTGCTGCCCTCCTTGCACTTCTCTCAATAAAGCAAAACAAGGGAAGCCTTCTGGGAGTGATTGATAAAGATAGATAGAGACCCAGTTATCACAGGTTCATCTTCTAACTTGTACACAACCTAGTATAAGGATTATGTTGCCCAAGGAGAACATGTGGATGCTACCTGCAGATATGCTACATATATTATTGGATTTTTCTAAAAGAATATAAAGAATGAAGTATAATTTTCCTGGCAGTTTGCTTAAACAATTCACCAAAATAGCCAGTTAGTACAAATAACTGAAGAACAAAGCCAATGAAAGGAATCTAAATATTGTGCAGACTAGATAAGTGACATACTGCATGTTCATCTTTCTGGTCATATACATTATTCCCAGAGTACTTTCCAGCCTTTGTTTAAAACACAAAAACATGGATTGGAGAAATCCTCCATCACATGCCCGCCTCCCTACCAAGGCTTATAAGGGACTCCAAGGAAGTCAACATTTCATTTTAATATAATTATAAAAGACAATATTTGAAGCAATTACCTCTCTTCCCTAGGAAGACAGTATAAGGAATTTCCTAAAGATAATTCTCAAGCGTACATTAAGTTATAACACAAGGGTATTTTCTAAAAGGAATTAACATTGTTTTCCTTTTTTGCTATCCATATAAAAGTTTCAGTCCAGCAAAGCTAAATTAATAACCACAAAAATTACCATAAGTGCTTTCTCAACTGGTAGTTGATCTCACAAATTGGTTTTGGAGTGCATAGCTAGATGTACTAAAAAAAATGCACTAGATCATTCAACAAACATTTAAAAATGTGATACTTCTCTCATCTAAAAATAATTATATAATATTTACTAAGATAACTACATAAAATTACCAAAGGGGGAAGGACTGATTTAAAGCTAATATAATGTATTCTTATGGGAAATCCCATCATATTTCTCAATTAATAAATTTAGAAGGGACAAAACATTAAACTGCTGTTTGAAACGAACCGATTGTAAAATGCAGAACCATTTAAGCATTTAGTTTATTTTTTTAAGTGACCTCTAAATATTTTCCATTGATGAATTTCTAATTGTTTTTGGCCTAAGTAGTCTGAAAACAATACACAGATTTAGGGTTGCAACTAAAAAAACAGGGGAGGATTTCTAAGTGAATGCTTTCGAATCCTTTGTTCTCATTATACATCAGAATGTCTGTGTACAGCAGTTAAGGCATAAAGGAAAGTAAAAATGCAGTTGAATCTGAATACTGTATTTTGCTTTTCAGAACTGCAATTCTTCAATTTACATTATGCATTTAAGATTGTTCAGGAAGCAAACTAAAATAATAAAACAAAATTAAAATGTTCTTAAATGTAATCTCCTTTACTTCTACATCACGCCAGTGTGCTACTGGGTATATTATATATCCTCCCAATATATATTTAAGGAGGTGGTATGGGTCCAACAGTAAGAAAATTTGCTTATTTTTTCCTGACAATATTCTGCTAAAAATCATTTGAATATGCTGCACTGTGATGCATTACAAGTTTGGTAGATATCAGTATTCAAAGTTATTTAAACAAATACTCCATTGACTGCATAAAAATAAATCCTTCCAAATGCATAAGACCAAATATATCTATATTTGATATTTTTACATGTTTTTAAAGGTACAGTATTAAACATAAAGCTGTCCAGGAAAAATTTTCCTCAAAAAGAAAAGTACTAAAATTCTATATTTAGATTCTTGGCAATATTGTTCATAATCATAGTACAAATGGTTCATAATCATAGTACAAATATGAAGCCCTTCAAAAATACATCGATTGTGAGTAGGCTAAAAGCTAGGAGCTGAATTCTGGGGGATAATGAGGGCTTCTTATATTTACTCTCCATACTTTTCTGCATTTCTGAAGATTTTTAGCCAAGAAATGGCTAACAAAATTTAAATAATGGAAGTCTATATATTTTAAAAACATTTTTAAAAATCTGAATCATCCACAGATTTAAAGAGAGGTAAGGAATCATGACTACTTGGACAACCAATACTGAAATAAGTTTTCTAATTTTTTTAGAATTCAAGTAAATCTCTAAAACAAAGGGGGAACTTGTCCTTCAAAAAGAAAGAAACAAAGCAAACGACAAACACTCCAATCTGAAAAATCCTCAGAGTAACAGAAAATGAATCTTTTAAAACGTGTTGTGATTGGCTCCTGGGTTCAAGTGATTGGCTCAGATATCAAAAATCTGTGAAGTGATGTTTCATTTAGGACTGAATAAGGTTTTTCTACCTCCTTCTATTGTGGAGACAGGATCACAATGCTAATGTTACCACAGGGCATGCAAAAAGCCTGCCAAGCATGGACACAATCTTATTAAATTGTTTATTCATTTCTTGAGATTCACAAAACAGTGTAATAAAAACTTTGTTCAGTTTTGCAAGTATAATAGACAATCAAGTTTTCACTTTAATATCACTTACATAGTTAAGTAATGTCAATTTTTAATGTCACCTAGGGCTTTATAGCTAAAGGTGAAAAAAACGTATTCCTCGTCAGGTTAAAGTGGTATAGATTTTTAGAAACAGCCACAAATTAATTTTATAAACTTTATGTGCAACATACTAACTGGAATCCATAAATCAGTATAAGTAATTTGGCCCAATAATTTACTTGCAATGAATGTATTTAATTACCATATATTTTTCAAGCACAATTCAAACATATACCACATGACAAACAGAAGAACTACTGCATATCTAAAAAGCTATTTTAACACGCAAACTACAACTGATGAAAGTTACACAATCTTATCTTGACCACTATTAGCACGTATTTCTTCCTAGTTCATGTGTAAGGAAAGAATACAAGATTATTTAGAAAGCTTAGACTCTACTGTAATTTGTTCAAACTATCAGTTATGTAATCAGAGTAAGGAGTTTTCAAAAGCTAAATAAGTCTTACCTTTATGTAGCCCCAAGACACTGACAGTAAATAGTTTGCTTCAGGCATTTTTGATTGATTATGTGTGTGTGTGTGTGTGTGTGTGTATATATATATATATATATATGTATATATATAGTAAGCTCTAAAATGTATTTAGCTTCAAAATCTCGATATTTTAACAACCTCCACAAGCCACGCAGAGTATGAGTTTTTAAAGATTTCTGGTAATTAAGTATACATAAGAAAGCCTCGCATTAAATCCCATCCAGCCGTCTTCCCATCGAATACATGCCATTTGTAAGACTCCAGAATGGCACAAAATTCAGCAACTATTCTGAATAAAGAAAATCCACGTGATAAAGGAATATCTAAAGATCTAAGGGTCTGCATCTTTCTCTCCCGAGCTCCAGGGCTTAATGAATAATGTATGTCAAGATGCTTAGTTGCAAGAAAGGCTAGACCCGTCAAAAGCTACCAAATAAGGAACTGCAGGGAAGCCGGGAAGAGTGACAAGAAGCCCTTCCCATAAAACCCCAACTCTGCACCAATTGCATTCCAGCTCTTAGCCTATAAGGCGAGGGGGTGTGGCCTCGGTGCAGGCTGCTTTGGGATTGGTTGGTAAGGGCCAGCCTCTGGGGAGGCGTTCTCCTCAGCCGACAAACGCCATTGAATAATGGTATCCCTGCAGCTCTGAGGCCACCCTGAGGAAAGATGAATGGGGCTTCCCTCTCGCAGTGATGAATAATGACCATAAAACTCCTCAAAATTCGTAGTTCATTCTTAAGAATTGCCCATCCTTTTGGAGGGCATTTTCTATAAATTTTAATGTCCTCTGGCTTCCCTTCCTTCCAAATAAAAACTGCTCCAAAAATGGCAATCGAGCATTTTAATTGCTTCCCTCTCTCAAATCCAAAACAAGTGGCTCCCTGGTGATGTAGATATAACTGTAGTTCTCCCCTCATCCAACATAAAGGCATAGGGATTAAACAATACGACTAATGTCCAGAATTCACAGATGGCAATGACACATTCCCTCATCTGTGTGGCATGGCTGCTCTCAGCTTCTTTTGTTTCTATTGTTATGTACGACAGAGTTCTAAAACCTTCAAAATCTAGGGGTGGGACCACTTGTAATTCTCGGGGGAGGGAAATCTTAAAGCTAGGGCACTGCGTATGCATAAGGAATGCAGTGTTTTGTATATAGAACTCAGGATCTGTATTTTGATCAGAGGAGAACATTTTATTTATTTATTTATTTACAGACAGAGTCTCGCTGTCGACCAGGCTAGAGTGCAGTACTGCGATCTTGGCTCACTGTCACCTCTGCCTCCCGGGTTCAAGCGATTCTCCTGCCGCAGCCTCCCAAGAAGCTGGGATTACAGGCGCCCACCACCATGCCTGGATAATTTTTGTATTTTTAGCAGAGACAGGATTTCACCATGTTGGCCAGGCTGGTCTCAAACTCCCGACCTCAGGGGATCCGCCCACCTCGGGCTCCCAAAGTGCTGGGATTACAGGTGTGAGCCAACGTGCCCAGCCAGAACAGAACATTTTAATAACTGTACACAAAGTTAAGAAAGGAATGAGTGGCTCTTAGGAATCCAGAATTGAGCTCGAGTAATCAGACATTTTATGAGGAGGGTTAAATGAGAAATCAAAGTTCTTTCCAGAAAAACAGCATTTTCTATTTGGTTTGGTGTAGTATTACCCTGTAACTTTAATACTAAAGAGATCTTGTGGGTGAGAAACGAGGAAAAACTAGGTTTTAGTCGATTTTAGCATATAATTCTGTGCATTTTACCTCCTCTCCATCTCAAAGCCTGTGCTTACTACTCTGTGCTTCAACTTGCTGGTATGGTTACTCTGCAGTCTTCCTGATATTTAACTATTTCCACATGTGGCATGTCTGTCTGAGAGAGCATGCTCTCTGATAAGCACTCCTGTAACACTTTGTCTCTCTGAGTTTCTACTGGCCTTTTGCTGCTACAGTCCTCTGCTTTTGTTAACATCTGTTGTATTCATTTCCATCACTCTTACTCCTCTACAAAAGGAAGAAATTAAAGCTCCAACATTCCACTAAAGCTACCCCCAGAGGAATACTAAGGTCCTCCTTTTCTCTGGTCTCCCTACTTCTCTGAAGTGTTCCACATGTTTGATCATTCCTACTACTCTCCCTCAACTCCCAGGATCCTGAACTTCTTTAGTTTTCCCTAGGCCCACAATCTTCAATGACCACTTCTAACTTGAACTTTAGTGCCACATTTCTGAATACAAGATTCTCCTCTCGAATGCCCTGCTAGTCACGACGAACTTTTTCAAAACTGTGAGACATTTTTCTATTTAAAGTAGTTCTTAGTATAATTACTTCCATTTCAGTCAGTGAGCCTATATTTCTTCCAGTATCTCAGATGGAATCTATGACTCTTTCCTACCATTCAACAGGTGTTTCATGTGCATCAGACACTGTCAGGCGTTTAATATAAACCATCTAGCTGAATTCTTGAGTAACATGGCATGTTCCCCTATACGGCATCACCTTCCCTCCTTCATTCAACTTTGTTAGCAAGCCCTATCTTTTATCCAAAGCTGTTTCTTTCAGTTTGTTCCTTATCATTACCCCTCCCATAATCTCAATCCAAATATTTAAAAGATTGAGAGAAATAGAAAGTAACTTTAATATAACCCCCTCTAACTCCCTCATTTCCACATAAAGTTGAGACCTAGAGAGAAAAAATGATTTTCCCAGGTTCACTCTGGTACTGAGAACAAGAATTGCAAGTTTAAATCTTTTGTGCACAATCACTGACAAATAATCTTTTTAGTGTGTCAGCTTCCTCATCTGTAAAGTGGATTACTGTGGCAGCTAGTCTCCAAAGATACTCTTAATGAGCCACACTGTCCTACATTGAATCTGAGTTGGCTTGTGTAACCAACAAGTGATGGTGCATGACTGCTGAGGCTAAGTCATAAGAAATCTTGCAGCTCTCATCCTGCTTTCTTTGAACGTGCTACTGGGACCCCTAAGACATTAGGTTAAAAAAAAAAAAAAGGTCTGACTACTCTGAGAGGCTATGCTACAAGAAGTCCATGTTAACTTCACAAACAGTGAAGAGAGAAAGCGCAAGAGAGCACTTGCACAAGAAAGAGCACACACGCCTGGCCAGTCTTCAGCAATACCAGCCACCCCAGCCCAGAGCCAGGCCTGAGGGGCAAGAAGCCATCTTAGCCATCCAGCCAGTTCAGCTTTCAGATAGCTACCACTGGGCTGCAACCATATGAGGAATGCCAAGCAAGAATGTCTAGCCAAGACCAGTTAACCCACAAAGCCATGAAAACTAATAAAAATACATTCATATTTCAAAGTATTAGGTTTGAAGTGATTTCTTACATAGCAATAAATAACCAGAACAGATAAAATGAGGATTAAATGAGACCATATATGCAAAGCACTTAAAACAACAAATGGTACAAAGTTGAAGATAAGTAGGTATCAGACGGTAAAGATGACAGTGACAATGATCATTATGATAATCATTCTATTATATTAATATTTAAAAAAAATTCCCTAGTTTATCATTTGTTTTTAAAATAGATATATTATATTTCCTTTCAACTGCATCACAGCACTCCATGTCTCAGGGCCAAAATGCTGTATTGCTTCTTAGCTCATCTTCTTGCCCCTGGTTTTTCCCCTTCTAGTCTTATATTGACCTCTACTGCCAGATCAATTTTCCTCAAATCCAGCCGCAGCCTGTTACTTCAAAGCTAGTAATGCCTGCTTCATCACATCCCTCTGTAAATTCCAGACTGCCATATCTGACCCTAATCCCCAACGCCAAGCCTATTTTCAGCTGCTCTATTACATTTGCTCTGTTCCTGAAAGACTAGTATTCCTCCATCTTCACTATACAGCTGACAATCCCATCTCTGTCTTACCAAATTCTCGGCCCAAAATACCCTCCTCCTTCTACTCTGCCAACCTCAAACTGGTTTTCTCAGTCAGATTTAAATCATTCAAAGTATATTTTAGGACCAAATATTCCAGCCTTTTTCCATATTCTAATGATTCTACATCTGCCCCTTCATTCAATATTTATTAAGCTCCTACTCTATGTCAGGCACTGCCTTGGATGCTGGGGACATAGAGTAAACAAAACAAAGCTTTCTCACCTGCAGCTTATATTCCAAAACTAAGTTAATAAATACATAATACGTCATGGGGTGATAAGCACAATGGAGGGAAAGAAGGGATAAGGATTACGGATAGAGGTTGCTATAAGATGATCATGGAAAGCCCCTCTGATGAGATGACGTATACCAGGAGATCTGAAGAAAGAAAACAAGCCATGTGGATTGAGGGGTGAGAGGTAGGGTAGAGAAGGGAAAACCAAGTGAGGAATGGCTAAAAGCAAAGGCCTCGAGGCAAAGCATACTTGGTGAGGCTCCTTGAAGAACAGGTGGAAGTATCATACCACTTGTCATTTAAATGCAAGTTACACTCTGCAGTCAGGCTCACTGCCTTCCCCCTCCTTTAAAAAAAAAAAAAAATCCATCCATCCATCAATTTTATTCTTTGACAAACTTAAGACTCAGTTACTTTTTACTTTTTATAACAAGTATTCATCCTGAAATGAAATTCCTAAATACACTTCCTTCATAATACTGTACTGAATACATATAGGCTAAATACTCCCTACATAGATTTAAAAAAAAAATCAGTATAATGGCTTATCAGTGAAATAAAGGAGAAATGAGTAATTTCTATCAAAAATGCTACAAAATATAAATACTTGTACACAACTACATTTTAAAAAATAGTCAAAAACTACTATAACTGATTAGCTGTGTGACCTTGAGGAAGCTATTTAAATTTCCCATACTTCAGTTTACTCACATGGAAAATGAGAATAATAGTTTCTACCTTACAGAGTTGTTGTGAAGATTAAATTAGTGCATATACATAAGGCTCTGAGAACAGTAAGTGCTATCTAAGGGTTTGCTATGATTTACCTTATGTGGAGAATTACCACAAAAGTAACAGTAGCATGAAAATGAATACAGGGGTGTTATGTTAGAAGAATTTTCTTTTTTCCTGAAATGATGAATGATTCTTTGAAAGGTTTCAAATGTAACAAAGTGCCATCCTCACAATATACACTATTGCTGCATTACTAGAAAATTTGGTGTGGATTAAAACCATGTAAAAATATTTAATATTTATACGTAAAAAGTAGTTGGGTTCTAGGCTCAGAGAATTATAAATGCATTTTGTTTTTCACCTATGTGAATAGCTGCTAGGACTTTTTGGAAGTTGGATGGGACACACAGCAAACCTCCCTGGTGAAAGGCTGTCCCATGTATCCCAGGACATCTAGCCTCCCTGGCCTCTGCCCATCAAGCACCAGGAGTACTCCCCAATCACTGTCCCCTGAAATTTCCTGCATGTTCCCCAGTGTTAAGAATCACTCTTCTATTTTTTTCAACTGTCTTCAACTTTGACTCCTCATCCAGGGTGGAGGATCTCTGAGGCCAGAAAGGTATCTTATTATGTCCCTGTATTTCTCAAGGTGGTGTACTATTGCCACAAAAAGATTGTTGGCTGATGCAGATGCAAAACATCAATATTTTTATACTGATTATAGGTGACAGGAAAGGACAAGGGTTTTCACCCTCAGCAAAATCATCAAAACCATTTAAAACAGATTACATATAGTAGATAATACTCCTTGTCTTAAAACATTATGCAGAAACACACATACAGTTTGCCTTCCCTCTAAAATCCGCAGCCTCTTCTCCCTGCTGAATGTGAGTGATGGTCCCTTCATTCAACAGACTTCTATTTGGCAGCTATTATGTGCCAGGCATTCTAATAGGTGCTAGATGTGAAAGGATTCAACTTATTCAAATAAGTCCCTAATTTGCTGCAATAAGGGAGATTATTTAATCATATTGAGTAAAAAGTACCACAGAAAGTTTCCATATTCCTAGGGAATAAGAAATTTTTTCAAAAATCTCTGAGCCAAATTAAAATTCATTTCATTTTCCCTAATCTCCATTTCTAGGAGACTAGAATCTCCTTCCTATTGCCATGGTAGCTGCTATCTGTAGAGAGAATCTAGATAATTTAGAAGAGAAATTTGAATAGGGCCAGAGAGATACAATTCTTATAGTCAGACTTGGCTCCGCCAAATTTAATGAAGGAACTTTAATAAGTTACAACATTTACTAGGCACCTACTATGCACAAAGAACTTTACATACCTCATTTCTAATCTTGGCAACATCCCGATAAGATAAATATTATCCCTATTTTAACATGAAAAGATGGACCTTCTTACATATTCAATAACTTGCTCCATAGGTGACAGGATTGAAATGCAAACTCAGTCCTTGCTCTTAATGGTATATGACAGCTCATCATATAACTAGGCTGATGCAAACTCTATGATAAACAGTATGAATCTAGGAGTGGATTTGTTTATCCTCAATCTTTTTGCTAACTTTACAGTGCCTTGAATTAAAGAATCGTGGTTACTATCACCATGGTCAGATCTCTGGACAGGGTGAGGAAGTAGGTGCCCACAGGCAGACAGCCCTGCCATATAGTGAGACACGCTTATGTTTGGGAGTGCTATGTAAACAAGATACAGCTGCCCTCACATGCAGATGTAATGATGACGACACATTCAGACAAGGAACTGAGGTCCAGAAAAGTTCTGACAACACAACTTAAGGGACAGCGTTACAGCTAGAGCTCAGGTTTGTTATCTGTAATCCACTGCTCTCAAATGCCCAAATGATTTTATATACATATATGCAAGTGTGTTTGTTGAAATAGAAAAAATAGTTTCTTGGCCTGGTGAAGTGCCTCATGCCTGTAATCCCAACATTTTGGGAGGCCAAGGCGAGAGGATTGCTTGAGGCCAGGAGGTCGAGACCAGCCTGGGCAACATAGAGAAACCACCGTCTCTACAAAAAGTTTAAAAATTAGCCAGGTGTGGTGGCACGTACTTGTAGTTCCAGATACTACTGAGGTGGGAGGTGGGAGGATGGCTTGAGGCCAGGAGTTTAAGGCTGCAGTGAGCTATGATTGCACCACTGTACTCCAGCCTGGATGACAGAGCAAGACCTTGTCTCAAAAAAGAAAAAAAAAAAATTCCCATAATGTTCAGTTAGTTCTCTTTTTCAGACTTTTCCTAGTAATACCCCTCAGAATTTCTAGAGGCCACTTCCCTGCTATTCCTTGTTTTCTCAGTCCTTACCGGATACCCAAGCAATTAACAATCTTTTTGAACTATTTCAGGACATTTCAGGATATTTGAAATTCTGCTGATGGAGTTGATACATTAACACATGTTGTCATTATTGACTTTGTAACAGAGGTCAAGAGAGAAAAGATGCATTTTTGAATAGGGAAAAAGAAAACTAAATTATGGGGAAACTAAGGCTCAGAGAGGTCAAGTGTCTTGCTCAAGGTCACAAAGCCAGTAGTAAGTAACAGGGCCAGGATTTGAACCCAGGCTGTCTGGTTTCAGAGTACTCTAAATTGCCAAAAAAAGAAAACTATTTCAGGCATTGTTTTATATTTAGCCTAGAGCCTACATAATAGATCTGTTAATATAATCAATTCTAAGCTGTATATTATATTTTTGTGTTTGAAATATTTAAGAAATATTGTTTAAAATAAGTGTATTAGCTCTTAGACTTCTCCAACATAAGGAGTTTTCCAGGCAATAGCACTGTTTGCAGTAGGACTTACATTATTGGAAAATATTTTATCCTATAATCGATCTACATTTATTTTACACCTTTCACCTTAGAATTAAAAGTTGTGGTAGTTATTAATCAAAAAGCAAATCTACATAACGTGGTCTCTCATATAGCCAGTACTGTTCAGCTTGAACAAATGCAAATCCAATTTTTAAATGTCTCTTGAAGAATTCTGAGGCAAAGTTAAACTTCAAGTATTAAACAGAATAGCCACAGAAAACTAGTGTTTCTCAGCCTCCCTTTGCTTTCAAATGCCTTAAAAATATTTTAGAGGCAGACAATAATCTAGAATTGATTCATAACCAATATTTTGCATAACAGAATGTTACATGTATTTTCATATTATAAAAACTATACTTTGATGAATGCTAGTATTCTGAAAACATCGTTAGTGCCAGTAAATCCACTAAATCTGTTTGTATTTACTGCCCTCTAGTGATAATGGCTCTACATTTGATTTAAGAAACAACTCTATTCCTTTCAGTAAATGAAAACATCTCTTCTAAGTGCTATGGAGATTTGAGATTGAGGAACTCCAGGCTGATTTTTTAAAACCAAATAATCATCTGAACAAGCTAAGAATTGTTCTCTAAATGATCTTATTTTAATTTTTTTTAAACAAAAAAGTCTCATTTAAAACAGTCAACACCTGCAACATGTATGGAGAAAGGAAACCATTTTTGCTGAGAGGTTCCTTGAAGCTGAAATAACATGAGACTGATCCGATAGCTGTATTTATATTTCTCTTCTACATGGGCTAACTCTCTTATTAGATGTTAGCATAGTATTCTGTAATTGTTGATACAGTTTGAATTCATATACGGTAGAGACAGAGTTTTGTATAACTATTTAGTCAATTTACCTAAAACCAGCAGCAGCAGCATATCTACTACAGACTTTTGTTTCACAGAAGAATAATCATGACAATAAATGAGTGCACAAACTTCACATAAATGAAGCCTCCACAAAAATAATCTTGTATGAAAAAGTATTTTCTCCTTATAGAGAAAATTAGGATCTCCAATTCACTTAAATTGGCCTAAATGAATACCATAATCATCATAAAATAGTTACTAATGTCCCCTCTGTACTTCGTGGTATGCTTTGTGGAAGCAATTTAAACAAAGAGAATATCTGTCTCCTAAAGTAATAATAACTAGTGTAAATAGGCATGCTTCCAGAAATATATAATATCTTACACATATCACTTTAATATGTGGATCTTAAAATAATTTTAAGTAATAAAATTTGAGCTATAAAAGAGAAATGATATTCTTTTCAACAAAGAATGCTTGAACAATTGAGCATCCACTCATAAAACAAGAAACTTCAACCTTTATCCCACACCACACTAACATCTACTTGAAATGAATCATAGAACTAAATGTAGAATCTAAAACTAAAGAACTTCTAGAAGAAAACACAGTAGAAAGTAGTTGTGATCTTGTGTTAGGCAAAGATTTCTTAAACCACAAAAGCATGAAGCATAAAAGAAAAAATGGTATACTGGACTTTATCAAATTTCTCTTTGAAAAAAACTGTTAAGAAAACAGAACAGACTGAGAAGGGAATATGTACAAAACACATATCCAATAAAGGACTTGTATCCAGAATTTACTTTTAAAAAATCTTTACAACACAATAAGAGAACAATCCAGTGAAAAGATGGTCAAAAGATTTGAACAAACACTTCATTAGAATCAAAAAGATCAATAAGCATGTGAAAAGATCCACTACCGTCATTAGACATCAGGGAAACAAAAAGTAAAACCACAGTGAGATGCCACACTACATACTTACTAGAATGTATAAAATAAAAAATACAAACTACAAAATGCTGGCCTGGATGCAGAGCAAATTAAATTCTCATACATTGCCAGTGAGAATGCAAAATGGTATAGAAACTTTGGAAAAAGGTTTGACAGTTTCTTATAAAGTTAAAAAGTAGAGTGACCATATGACCCAGCAATCCTACTTCTAAGTATCTGCCCATGAGAAATGAAAACATATGTCTATATAAAGACCTATATGAAAATGTTTATAGCAACTCTCTATAGCAGAAACCCAGAAACAGTTCAGATATCAGTCAACTGCTGAATGGGTAAACAAATTGTGTCCATCAAATGACATACTGGAAAAAAATGAAATACTAAAAAGCAATAAAATGAAACCAATTACCAATAGATGCAATAACACAAAATGTATTATAAGTGAAACTTATAATTCAACTCAAAACTCAGAAGTATTATAAGTGAAAGAAGCCATTCACAAAAGGCTATATCTTTAATGTATTATTCATTCTGGCAAGGCAAAACTATAGGGACAATCAGCACTGGGAGTGGGGTTTGGGGAATGACTATAAAAAGCAACAGAAAACTTTTTGGGTGGTATAAATATCCTATATTATATAGTGCATATATATTATAATTACACATTACCTATATATCTAGATTATGGTGGTGGTTATCCAATTGTATACATTTGTGAAAATGCATTCAACTATACCTCTAAAAAAGAGTAACTCTTATGTAAATTATACCTCAAAAATCTAACTTTGAAAAATATTAGCTGATATTATCAAATTATTTCAATTCCAGATTTGCTTAACTTTACAACTTTACCCAAAGATAAATGCAAAACAAAAATCTCAGGCATAGTTATGTATGGTAAAACACCATTTTTACCCTTTCAAAGAGCTCCACCATTATTTCCTAGAAAATAGGCATACATTTATCCAAGGTCCACATTAGCTTTAATGATACAACATTCAGTAAATTCCCAGTTGTGAAAAGCCTTTAGGTTGGCAGGGTGTGGTGGCTCACGCCTGTAATCCTAGCACTTTAGGAGGCCGAGGCAGGCAGATTGCCTGAGCTCAGGAGTTTGAGATCAGCCTCAGCAATATGGCGAAACCCTGTCTCTACTAAAAATACAAAAAATTAGCAGGGTGTGGTGGTGCATGCATGTAATCCCAGCTACTCGGGAGGCTGAGGCAGGAGAATTGCTTGAGCCCAGGAGGCAGAAGTTGCAGTGAGCTGAGATCGCGCCACTGCACTCCAGCTGGGGAGACAGAGATTCTGTCTCCAAAAATAAAATAATAAGAAAAGCCTTTAGGTGATAAAATAATAGTCAAAGTATTATTTTAAGTATTATTATTTTATTTTAATTCTTTGTAATAAAAAGTTCCATAAAGTAAAATATTGTCCTTTTCTGTTTTATTTTTATTTGTATCAATTCAAGGGGACAGGTGCAGTTTGTTACCTGGACCTGATTTTTAAATAAATCAAACTCAATTTAGTTATTTCATGGTGATCCTGGGAGACTGTTTCTCAGTCATCATCGAATAGCGAACGAGTATCTTTTGTATGCTCATTCTAGGCTGTAAGTACCATGTCAGCTGATGGAGATGCAAAAATCCAATAAAGTAGGTATAGCTGGGGGAGGTTCCAAGATGGCCAAATAGGAACAGCTCCAGTCTACTGTTCCCAGCATGAGTGACGCAGAAGACAGGTGATTTCTGCATTTCCAGCTGAGCTTTGAAAAGAGTAGTGGATCTCCCAACATGAAGTTTGAGATCTGAGAACAGACAGACTGCTTCCTCAAGTGGGTCCCTGACCCCCGAGTAGCCTAAATGGGAGGCACCCCCCAGTAGGGGCCAACTGACACCTCATACAGCCGGGTGCCCCTCTAAGATGAAGCTTCCAGAGGAAGGATCAGGTATAGCTACATTTGCCGTTCTGCAATATTTGTGGTTCTGCAGCCTCTGCTGGTGATACCCAGGCAAACAGGGTCTGGAGTGGACCTCCAGCAAACTCGAACAGACCTGCAGCTGAGGGTCCTGACCGTTAGAAGGAAAACTAACCAACAGAAAGGGCATCCACACCAAAACCCCATATGTACGTCACCATCATCAAAGACCAAAGGTAGATAAAACCACAAAGATGGGGAGAAACCAGAGCAGAAAAGCTGAAAATTCTAAAAATCAGAGCTCCTCTTCTCCTCCAAAGGAACGCAGCTCCTCGCCAGCAATGGAACAAAGAGAATGACTTTGACAAGCTGAGAGAAGACGGCTTCAGATGATCGGTAATAACAAACTTCTCCGAGCTAAAGGAGGATGTTCGAACCCATGGCAAAGAAGCTAAAAACCTTGAAAAAAGATTAGACAACTGGCTAACTAGAATAACCAGCATAGAGAAGACCTTAAATGACCTGATGGAGCTGAAAACCATGGCACGAGAACTACATGACGCTTTCACAAGTTTCAGTAGCCAATTCCATCAACTGGAAGAAAGGGTATCAGTGATTGAAGATGAAATGAATGAAATCAAGCCAGAAGAGAAGTTTAGAGAAAAAAGAGTAAAAAGAAATGAACAAAGCCTTCAAGAAATATGGGACTATGTGAAAAGACCAAATCTACGTCTGATTGGTGTACCTGAAAGTGATGGGAGAATGGAACCAAGTTGGAAAACACTTTGCAGAATATTATCCAGGAGAAATTCCCCAACCTAGCAAGGGAGGCCAACATTCAAATTCAGGAAATACAGAGAATGCCACAAAGATACTCCTCAAGAAGAGCAACTCCAAGACACATAATTGTCAGATTCACCAAAGTTGAAATGAAGGAAAAAATGTTAAGGGCAGCCAGAGAGAAAGGTCGGGTTACCCACAAAGGGAAGCCCATCAGACTAACAGCTGATCTCTTGGCAGAAACTCTATAAGCCAGAAGAGAGTGGGGGCCAATATTCAACATTCTTAAAGAAAAGAATTTTCAACCCAGAATTTCATATCCTGCCAAACTAAGCTTCATAAGTGAAGGAGAAATAAAATACTTTACAGACAAGCAAATGCTGAGAGATTTTGTCACCACCAGGCCTGCCCTAAAAGAGCTCCTGAAGGAAGCGCTAAACATGGAAAGGCACAACCGGTACCAGCCACTGCAAAATCATACCGAAATGTAAAGACCATCGAGACTAGGAAGAGACTGCCTCAACTAACGAGCAAAATATCCAGCTAACATCATAATGACAGGATCAAATTCACACATAACAATATTAACTTTAAATGTAAATGGACTAAATGCTCCAATTAAAAGACACAGACTGGCAAATTGGATAAAGACTCAAGACCCATCAGTGTGCTGTATTCAGGAAACCCATCTCACGTGCAGAGACACACATAGGCTCAAAATAAAAGGATGGAGGAAGATCTACCAAGCAAATAGAAAACAAAAAAAAGCAGGGGTTGCAATCCTAGTCTGTGATAAAACAGACTTTAAAACAACAAAGATCAGAAGAGACAAAGGTGGCCATTACATAATGGTAAAGGGATCAATTCAACAAGAAGAGCTAACTATCCTAAATATATATGCACCCAATACAGGAGCACCCAGATTCATAAAGCAAGTCCTTAGAGACCTACTAAGAGACTTAGACTTCCACACAACAATAATGGGAGACTTTAACACCCCACTGTCAACATAAGAGAGATCAACGAGACAGAAAGTTAACAAGGATATCCAGGAATTGAACTCAGCTCTGCACACCAAGTGGACCTAATAGACATCTACAGAACTCTCCACCCCAAATCAACAGAACATACATTCTTCTCAGCACCACATCACACTTATTCCAAAATTGACCACATACTTAGAAGTAAAGCACTCCTCAGCAAATGTAATAGAACAGAAATTATAACAAACTGTCTCTCAGACCACAGTACAAAGTAGAAGTCGGGATTAAGAAACTCATTCAAAACCACTCAACTACATGGAAACTGAACAACCTGCTCCTGAATGACTACTGGGTACATAATGAGATGAAGGCAGAAATAAAGATGTTCTTTGAAACCAATGAGAACAAAGACACAACATACTAGAATCTCTGGGACACATTTAAAGCAGTGTGGAGAGGGAAATTTATAGCACTAAATGCCCATAAGAGAAAGCAGGAAAGATCTAAAATTGACACCCTAACATCACAATTAAAAGAACTAGAAAAGCAAGAGCAAATACATTCAAAAGCTAGCAGAAGGCAAGAAATAACTAAGATCAGAGCAGAACTGAAGGAGATAGAGACACAAAAAAACCTTCAAAAAGTCAATGACTCCAGGAGCTGGTTTTTTGAAAAGATCAACAAAATTGATAGATGGCTAGCAAAACTAATAAAGAAGAAATGAGAGAAGAATCAAATAGATGCAATAAAAAATGATAAAGGGGATATCACCACCGATCCCACAGAGATACAAACTACCATCAGAGAATATATAAACATCTCTACACAAATAAACTAGAAAATCTAGAAGAAATGGATAAATTCCTGGACACATACACCCTCCCAAGACTAAACCAGGAAGAAGTTGAATCCCTGAATAGACCAATAACAGGTTGTGAAATTAAGGCAATAATTAATAGCCTACCAACCAAAAAAAGTCCAGGACCAGACAGATTCACAGCTGAATTCTACCAGAGGTAAAAAGAGGAGTTGGTAACATTCCTTCTGAAACTATTCCAATCAATAGAAAAAGAGGGAATCCTCCCTAACTCATTTTATGAGGCCAGCATCATCCTGATACCGATGCCTGGCAGAGACACAACAAAAAAAGAGAATTTTAGACCAATATCCCTGATGAACATCGATGCAAAAATCCTCAATAAAATACTGGCAAACCAAATCCAGCAGCACATCAAAAAGCTTATCCACCATGATCAAGTGGGCTTCATCCCTGGGATGCAAGGCTGGTTCAACATATGAAAATCAATAAACATAATCCATCACATAAACAGAACCAAAGACAAAAACCACATGATTATCTCAATAGATGCAGAAAAGGCCTTTGACAAAACTCAACAGGACTTCATGCTAAAAACTCTCAATAAATTCGGTATTGATGGGATGTATCTCAAAATAGTAAGAGCTATTTATGACAAACCCACAGCTGATATCATACTGAATGGGCAAAAACTGGAAGCATTCCCTTTGAAAACTGGCACAAGACAGGGATGCCCTCTCTCACCACTCCTATTCAACATAGTGTTGGAAGTTCTGGCCAGGGCAATCAGGCAGGAGAAAGAAATAAAGGGTATTCAATTAGGAAAAGAGGAAGTCAAATTGTCCCTGTTTGCAGAAGACATGATTGTATATTTAGAAAACCCCATCATCTCAGCCCAAAATCTCCTTAAGCTGATAAACAACTTTAGCAAAGTCTCAAGATACAAAATCAATGTGCAAAAATCACAAGCATTCCTATACACCAATAACAGACAAACAGAGAGCCAAATCATGAGTGAACACCCATTCACAATTGCTTCAAAGAGAGTCAAATACCTAGGAATCCAACTTACAAGGGATGTGAAGGACCTTTTCAGGGAGAATTACAAACCACTGCTCAACAAAATAAAAGAGGACACAAACAAATGGAAGAATATTCCATGCTCATAGATAGGAAGAATCAATATAATGAAAATGGCCATACTGCCCAAGGTAATTTATAGATTCAATGCCATCCCCATCAAGCTACCAATGACTTTCTTCACAGAATTGGAAAAACTACTTTAAAGTTCATATGGAACCAAAAAAGAGCCCGCATTGCCAAGACAATCCTAAGCAAAAAGAACAAAGCTGGAGGCATCATGCTACCTGACTTCAAACTATACTACAAGGCTACAGTAACCAAAATACCATGGTACTGGTACAAAAACAGAGATATAGACCAATGGAACAGAACAGAGCCCTCAGAAATAATACCACACGTTTACAACCATCTGATCTTTGACAAACCTGACAAAAACAAGAAATGGTGCTGGGAAAACTGGCTAGCCATATGTAGAAAGCTGAAACTGGATCCCTTCCTTACACCTGATACAAAAATTAATTCAAGATGGATTAAAGACTTAAATGTTAGACCTAAAACCATAAAAACCCTAGAAGAAAACCTAGGCAATACCATTCAGGACATAGGCATGGGCAAGGACTTCATGTCTAAAACACCAAAAGCAATGGCAACAAAACCCAAAATTGACAAATGGGATCTAATTAAACTATAGAACTTCTGCACAGCAAAAGAAACTACCATCAGAGTGAACAGGCAACCTACAGAATGGGAGAAAATTTTTGCAATCTATCCATCTGACAAAGGGCTAATATCCAGAATCTACAAAGAACTTAAACAAATTTACAAGAAAAAATCAAACAACCCCATCAAAAAGTGGGCAACGTATATGAACAGACACTTCTCAAAAGAAGACATTTATGCAGCCAACAGACACATGAAAAAATGCTCATCATCACTGGCCATCAGAGAAATGCAAATCAAAACTACAATGAGATACCATCTCACACCAGTTAGAATGGCAATCATTAAAAAATCAGGAAACAACAGGTGCTGGAGAGGATGTGAAGAAATAGGAACACTTTTACATTGTTGGTGGGACTGTAAACTAGTTCAACCATTGTAGAAGACAGTGTGGCGATTCCTCAAGGATCTAGAACTAGAAATACCATTTGACCCAGCCATCCCATTACTGGGTATATACCCAAAGGATTATAAATCATGCTGCTATGAAGACACATGCACATGTATGTTTATTGCAGCACTATTCAGGATAGCAAAGACTTGGAACCAACACAAATGTCCATCAATGATAGACTGGATTAAGAAAATGTGGCACATATACACCATGGAATACTATGCAGCCATAAAAAAGGATGAGTTCAAGTCCTTTGTAGGGACATGGATGAAGCTGGAAACCATCATTCTGAGCAAACTGTCGGAAGGACAGACAACCAAATGCCGCATGTTCTCACTCATAGGTGGGAATTGAACAATGAGAACACTTGGACACAGGATGGGAGAATATCACACACTGGGGCCCGCTGTGGGGTGGGAGGAGGGGGAGGGATAGCATTAGGAGATATAACTAATGTAAATGGCGAGTTAATGGGTGCAGCACACCAACCTGGTACATGTATACATATGTAACAAACCTGCACGTTGTGCACATGTACCCTAAAACTTAAAGTATAATAATAAAAAAAATTAAAAAAAAGTAGATATAGCTGTTTGCACAAAACTGGATAGTCCCAACTCCTGTATTCTTTTTGAATCCTTTTGCCACTGTTTCTTATCATAGGTTTTTGTGGTGTGTGTGAGCCGTAGATTAAAAAAAAAAAAAAAAAAGAACAGACTAATAGTCCATAGGAATCTGCTGCCTCATAGTCAGTATCGTGCCCCTTACCCCAATTCTAATATGACAGGTTTTTGTCTAAGACAGCATTTCCTAGAATGTGTTGTAAAGTACAGCAGCTTCGTGTGATAATTCTCAAAGACTCCTACTGTCAAATGTTAGCATATTCAAGGCTCTGCCAGGACCTGTAATACATATTCTTTCTTTATTCTGTTTAACTTAGCATTTCCCAAACCTATCTTACTACTGGACTCTTGACATTTATTAACAAACAAATACAAACAAAAATACTCGGGTTCCAAGTAAAATTCTTATATAAAGCAAAGGGCTTTAAACATCAGAGTTTTTTAGAATGGTTATTCACTCATGCACTCAACAAATACTTATTAAATAGTATGTGCCAGCATAGGGGATACAGTAATAAACAAAACAGACAAGTTCCCTGTTCATGTAAACCTTGGACTTATGGGGCAAAAAGACAATAAACAAGCAGACAAAAAAAATTACAAACACTCTTAATGAAGGAAAAGAGGGTAACATCATACACTGATGGGGGACTATAAAATTAAGTAGTAAGGAAAAGCTGCACTTGAGAAGGTGGTATTTGAGAAGAGACTCGAATGCCTAGAATAAGCCAACCAGATTTGGGGCACAGCACTCTCAACAAAGGCTGAGTAACACAGCCAGTCTGAGGGAGGACAGGTCTACAGAATGAGAGTAGAGGCAAGTCAAGGCAACATCACGTGGGTCCTGAGGGTATGAGCCTTCCAGAGGGTGTGAGGATATCATTGGAAGGTTCTGAGCAGGGAATGATAGGATGTGATTTACATTTTGTAAAGCTGTCTCTGTAGAGGATAGTTTGTAAAAGTGCTTGAGGCAAAACTGACAAGACTTGAAGAATCGGACAACAGAAGTGAAGAAATGAGAAGAATCAACTCCTAGACTTCTGGGATGATCAGTGTCTAGGATGGACATTGGTGCCATTTGCGAGATGAAGAAGACCGGGGGAGGTACAGATTTAAAGGAGGGTATGTAAGGAGAAAGAAGAGTCCTATGAGACAAGACCAGAACATGTAAATACATGAAGTTTTGGATTTCTTACTCTTCAAAGACATTTTACCTCCTGTCCCCGAAGTTCTTCACAGAGTTCAGGATAAGAAAAGCTGCCAGACAGTTGACTTTTGAATAAGTAGTAACTTTCAAACACTTGAAAGACATTGTATTAGAATAGACTACATCCATCAAAATATTTAAAAATGTTTTTAGAATAGTTTGGAATATGAAAGCCTAAGAAACTTCCTTATCCAAGGCCACATAATATAACCAAAATTAGAATTTAGTACTCATAGTTGGCAATATTTTTATGAAATTACTGTCTTACTAAGACATTTTAGAAATGAAGACTTTACTGAAGGCAATAATAAGTGCAATTAAAAGTGGTACAATAATGAGACTTATTTTTCATTTGCAACAGGTTAGTAGTGTATGAGAATTATGAGATGTAAAATATTGTAGAGCATAGGCTTCTCTAGTTGGCTTCATGCAAGTTCGAATCTTTGCCCTGCGTCTCTTACCAGCAATGAAATATGCAGCATGTTACTTAAGGACACTGGGTTGTATGGAGAGAACCAGAGTTAAGGTTGGTGATCCAGCAGTGTCATGTGTCAGGAGCTAATAAATTGTATTATGACCAGAAACACTGAAACTTGTTATAAGGAAAGCAATCTAATTAAAACAGCTGCATTAAAATTTCTACAATATCTTCCTAACAGCTTATGCTATCAACAGTTTGTAAACTATCAGAATCACGGATACCAGCTGAGAATGCTTTTGGAGATTTTAAATTGGAATAATTTTCTCAGAATGCACTGATATGACAAATGTACAGACACGCAGACAGGAGTACTACCACTCTTCAGGAATAACTGTCTGCCTCTCCTGGATTTCTTCCATGTTGTGTAAGTCTATTACACTTTGGGTGAATGTAGTTTTAATACATTGAGTTAATATCATTCTTGCAAAGAAGCTCTTTATAAATTCCATAAACTTAATTTGACTCTGGACACAAACAAATGAGAACAAAATACGGCTCAAGGATTAAGATCCTTAACCATATATGTAAAAAACACGAAAAGCCTTACAAACAGTGATCAACAGCTAAACATGAGCTATCACCTTCCCCTAACAGCTAGGGAAGCATGTATATGAATGGAACATATGAACTTCCATCTGGGGTACTAAGAAAACACATCACACAGATGGCTTTTATAGCTTCCCAAATACGGTTCTAATAATTCACAAAAGTGTTGTTCCCTAAAACCCATAATAAACAATAATAAAACCTAATGTTTATTGAGGGTCTACTATCTGTCAAGGAGAATCCTGTGTACTCTCCTGGAATTACTTCATTTATTTCTAATTAATAATAACCTTTAATGAGCACTGTCACTCCCATTTCACAGATGAGCCTTAAGGTCTTAGCTATCAACTTTGCGGACAACACCTAAGTAAAATCCTGCCCTTTTTTTTTTTTTTTTAAACCAGAAATCCAGTCCTGACAACTGAAAGCTTATAGGGCATTTCCGCTTAGATACATAGCCTCACCTAAATTATATGTCTAAAAACTTAACTGTCATATTGTCCAGCCCTCCCCCAATACCCAACTGGCTTCTCTTCATGATTTTCCAACTATAATTCTATCTATTATTCAGGTTTAGAATTTCATGCTTTCTTCTGGCTGTGGTCCTGCCAAGTCTTATGTATGCTGTCACCCTTCTCTGTGCAATCTTTCTCCTACTCATTCCTCTCTTTTCATCACTATCCTATTTCAGGCCCTTATCACTCTTACACCTAATTCCCTAACGGTTTCTTCTTGCTTTCAGAACAATTTCCCCTTGATATAATCTATCCTGCATACTACCACCAGATATATCCTTCTAAAGTCACTTTAGTTTCTTCATAATATTTTCCTTATAGTCAAATGTAAGGGTTCTTCATGAATTATAGGACAAGGGTGCAAATGGCTTGACCTGGCATTTAAGACAGTCTGCAGTATGGCCTCAATCTACATTTCTCACACCTGCCACTCGTTCTATAATCACATCCTCTGTTCCAGAGAGGCTCACTCCTCCAGAATGCCCACTACCCTCCTCTCCAGCAAACATACAATAAAGTGAATCCACATGAATATCCCATCCTACCCTGCCTTATCCAGCCCCTGGAATACCACCTCTTCCCTCATCAGATGCCTGTATAAATCCTCAGTGTTCAAGATCCAGCTTAAGGAGTACTTTTTCTGGGACCAATCATTCTGGTCCTCTGTACTGAATACTCCTCAGAACTCCTCCACAGGACAGGAACATAATGTATTACCCTATCATTCATTAACACACAACAGGCTTACATTATATGGCTGGTTGTATTTTCAGTGGTATGTCTATATATTTTGCTATCTATCTATCTATCTATCTATCTATTTGAATACAGATACATAAAAATCTCATTTCACCTATAAGAACCTTTGGAGCAGATACACGTCATACAATAATTGGGCTAAAACAAAAATCCCTCAGTGAAAACCTAAAGACTGGGTTGTGGTTGTTTGCAGCCAAAACGTACAAAATGAAAACCTCCTAACGATTTATTTTCCACATGAAATTAGTACCAGATCTAGAGAAAAATGGACAAAGATCAAATACCAATAATAAAGTCATCACCAAACTAAAAATTTCATTCAAAAGTGATGATGTTGGCCGGGTGTGGTGACTCACACCTGTAATCCCAGCACTTTGGAAAGCTGAGGTGGGCAGATCACTTGAGGCCAGGAGTTTGACACCAGCCTGGCCAACATGGTGAAACCCCATCTCTACTAAAAACACAAAAAACAGCTAGGCGTGGTCACGCACCTGTTATACCCATTACTCAGGAGGCTGAGGCAGGAGAATCACTTGAATCCAGGAGGTGGAGATGGCAGTGAGCCGAGATTGTGCTACTGCACTCCAGCCTGGGCAACAGAGCAAGACTCCATCTCAGAAAATAAAAAAAGTGATGATGTCAATAAAGACCCAAATCAGGGTCATATGTTTAACACCAGAAAGTCTGTATTTGCCACAAGACAGAAGCCTTGACAAAAGTAACACAGAACTGTTTTTGTTCTGGGTCACCTTAACTTTTCTGTGCTTTGTTACTTCATCTGAATGAAGAAGGTAAACCAGTTGATTTCACAAATCTCTTTCTAAGGGTTTCTGGAATTTTTTTTTTTTTTTTAAAAAAAGGAAAGAGACTTCTCTTAAGCAGAACAAAGTCCGACTCCTCTGTAAAGTGGCTGACAGCAAGTGGAAAATGGAAGAAGAACAATCACCTGCAAAATGACTCATTCCCTTGTAACAACTACACTACTAGGGAATTCCTTCTCTTGCCGGCTATGGCTAGTGTCAGACTCATGACAAATACCTCATCCTGGGGCTAGAACTAGGTTTAGGGTTTTCTCATTCATTCCTCTGTTTCTCAGCTGCATTTTCATTTTTAATCTGTGCAATGATTACAGGAGCCTATGTTTGGTTTTCATTTCTAGTTTCCCCAGGAAGAGACAACTACTATCTTGATATTGATTAACACTTGAAACTTCTGTTAATCACAATTTCAGTATTTCAGGGAATCAGAGAAATCATTTGGAAGAGGCTTGAAGGTCATCCAGGGTGAGAGAAAAGCAAAGCACAAGCAACAGACCGATGTTTAGACACAGTGAAGTGAAAACCTTACAGGAGACCCTCACAACTTCAATAAGAGTCTTTTTTATGGCTGTCTTCATATTCTTTCAAAGAAATCATAATAAAGGAGTTAGTGAGAATGTAAATAAAAAATAGGCTATCATAGAGTGCTGGGTAACCGAGCTAAAACTAAAGTAAACAAACTCAGTGGGCCATCACATATGCAAGCTGGTAAGGTCTCATAAATCACCATGACTGGGTATTGGGATTTCAAAGGCACACTCTGTAAGCTTTCTCCCAGGCCTGTTGATTCAAGCTCCAATTGCACTGGGTTACCTATATGGCAGCATATAAAGTTGACCTTTTAAGTTTAAAAATAGTTCCATTCCTCATCCCTCCTAAGGATAGGCCACAGTACCTATCATATGTCCCCACCACACTGCATAATTTATGTAAGTTTTCACTTAATTTTCAACACAATCCTGTGAGGCAGATTATGTTAGTCCTGATTTACAGGGAAAACAGGGGCTCAGGGAGGCCAAATTAATTTATTTATCCAAGGTTGCAACTCTACTGTAGGGCAGATTTATATCCAGAAGAGGAATTGCAAAGCTCCTCAGAATTTAGGAGATTTAAAATGGAATCAAGATAATGGTTCACATTTTTCATCTTCTATTCCATTTTACTCTTCCAGCATCTAATAATAACCTATGCTATATTACAGCAAATCAGCCCATATTTATTTTGACAGTCTCTTTTTCACCCCATTTCAGTTTGTACCTTGCTGTCTCAGAGCCCATCAACCACCTTTCCTCACTCCCAGACAGCCGGTCCTTCAGGGGGATGGCTCGGCAGTTGGCCCACCATCCTCTTCTACCAGGGCATGACTCAAGAAGGCAACAGGTGAAGCTGATGCCAACTATTAGTGCTAAAAAAGACTCAAGCCTCATGAAATGTACCATCCATAAATCGCTCTCCAGTCAGCTCTACCCTTCCCTCTATTTCTACAGCTGACTGTCCTTCCTTAAACATTTACACCCGCCAGCTGACCTGTCTGGGATTTCTTTTTTACTTCAAGGCTGTCCTAAAGGTTCAGTCCAAGCAGGTTTCACCAAATGAACCCTGCGGTGGAAAGGGGCAGCAACGTGCATTAGTCAGTTTGCCTCCAGCCAAGGAAAGTCTGAGTCCCCTCCTTCTCCCACTCTTCTCTTTCTCTGCCTCACACTGCCTAATACGTCTTTCCTCTTTCTCTTTCTTTCCTTATATCTTCATTCTCCACCCTATTCACAAGTGAAACTTCCCTTGCCACTTTGCCCCCACTAAGAAAACAGACCTCCAACACAACCTCTTAATAGGTTAATTTTAAAATCATGAACTTGCTTACACCTTCCGTGAGTTTATCCTATATCTTCTCTATCTGCTGTCTGCTTCCCACTAAGGTTTTATCCCTCCATCCCACCTCCAAATCCTTTACAGCTCAGATTCTCAGATCTGCTTTAGTCACTTGGTCTCCTCATCCCACTGACCCTATTATCCTTCAGTTTACTTCTGTGCACATGTTAGAGGGCACATGCTCCTCCTAGGAACTAGGGCCAGGTCAGTTATGCTCCCATCCTGACATGACTTAAGAGAACAAAAAAGGCAAAACGAGTTACTGTAGGATTCCTCTCTAGGAATTATACTTTGCTGAAATTGCTCTTGCTATTTTGGAATCTAGTGCTCACTAAATACATTTTTAAAATATTATTTGGATATATTTTGAAAATACAACCAGAGGTCGGGCACAGTGGCTTACGCCTGTAATCCCAACACTTTGGGGGGCCGAGGCGGGCAGATTACGAGGTCAGGAGTTCGAGACCAGCCTGGCCAACGTAGTGAAACCCTGTCTCTACTGAAAATACAAAAAAATTAGCCAGGCGTGGTGGCAGGTGCCTGTAATCCCAGCTGCTTGGGAAGCTGAGGCAGGAGAATTGCTTGAACCTGGGAGGAGAAGGTTGCAGTAAGCCTAGATCACGCCATTGCACTCCAGTCCAGGCAACAGTGCGAGACTCTAACTCAAGAACAAAAAAAAGAAAGAAAGAAAATACAACCAGAGAATAAACACTTGTTCTTCTATCTCTCCATCTTCCCCACCAATACAACATCCAGAAAATAATCATCTTTACACCTATTTAGAAGCACATGGATCTTATAAAAGTTTAACTGAGCATTAGGTTTTCATCTTTAAAAATATTCTGAGGCTGGGTGCACTGGCTCATGCACTTTGGGAGGCCAAGGCAGGAGGATCACTTGAGCCCAGGAGTTTGAGACCAGCCTGGACAACATAGTGAGACCTTGTCTCTACAAAAAAAAAAAAAAAAAGTTAAATTAAAAAACAGAAAAGCCGGTGTGGTGGCACATGCCTGTGGTTCCATCCACTCAGGAGGCTGAGGTGGGAGGATGGCTTGAGCCAGGGAGATCAAGGCTGCAGTAAGCCATGATGGCGCCACTGCTCTCCAGCCTGGTTGACAAGGTGAGAACTTGTCTCCAAAAACAAAACAAAACAAAAAACGTTTTGACATGTAGAATACTGTTTCTGGGACTAAATTAGAGATTTAAGGTTTGAGGTATGAGAAAATACCTGGAATCATGCCTTACATTAGAAGGTAAGGTAAATACTGGTGTTTCCCAATGAGTTGTAGTCAGATTGTTCATATGTATCAAACAGACAATATACTGAAATATTTAAAAATAAGGCTAAATAGCAACAAGTAATTTTTCCCATGAATTCTTTTTTTTTTTTTTTGAGATGGCGTCTCACTGTCACCCAGGCTGGAGTGCGGTGGCACCATCTCCATTCACTGCAACCTCTGCCTCCTGGGTTCAAGTGATTCTCCTGCTCAGCCTCCTGAGTAGCTGAGATTACAGACATGCACCACCACACCTGGCTAATTTTTGTATTTTTAGTACAGGCCAGGTTTTGCCATGTTGGCCAGGCTGGTCTCAAACTCCTGGCCTCATGTGATCCACCTGCCTTGACCTCCCAAAGTGCTGGGATTACAGGCATGAGCCACCACGCCCAGCTGAATTCTACTTTTTTTTTTTTTTTTTTTTTGAGACAGAGTCTTGCTCTGTCACCCAGGCTGGAGTGCAGTGGCACGATCTTGGCTCACTGCAACCTCTGCCTCCTGGGTTCAAGTGATTCTCCTGCTCAGCCTCCCGAGTAGCTGAGATTACAGACATGCACCACCACACCTGGCTAATTTTTGTATTTTTAGGAGAGACGGGATTTCACCACGTTGGCCAGCTAGTCTCTAACTCCTGACCTCGTGATCTGCTCTCCTTGGCCTCCCAAAGTGCTGGGATTACAGGCTTGAGGCACCACGCCCGGCTGCTGAAATTCTACTTTTGAAAGAACAAATTCCCCTTCTGTAGGGACTGATGATTCAGTCTGTAATGATGCATGCTCTTCATCTTTTTTTGTCTTTTCTTCTATATATCCTTTAGCCATTCTACTGTATTAACACTAGATAGAAAAATTAAGATTTAGGCCCAAACATTGTCTTCTGGCATAAAGTAAACTAATATTTTCCTGATGTACAATAAATAGACAGGCATATTTCTAGTAGAAGATTCCTTATGATTTATCAAAACCCAATTATCACTTACCCTTATGGAGATCTTAGATCTTAGAAACCATACTGACAATATAAGATTAAGAAAACAACAGAAAATCAAAATATATACCAAGGAAAATGTTAATAGGTTTCATTCTTATCACAGCATACTGTTGAAACTTACTTGAAATATTTTCTTAAAAAAGATACAAGAGGACAAGTGTTTAGTTTTTAACAAGGGAGGGGACTAGTCAACAAATATTGATTACCTAATTTATGAACAGCTCTGGCCAAAGTGGTCAAAAAAAAAAAATCAGGACTTTAGTTTTCCTAAACCTATCTTAATTTTTAACAGAATTATAGCTTTGTTCAATCTTTACAGTCTTCGGCCTCTTTTGTGAAATGGGTTTCCTTGTAAATAATAAAATGACACCTATATGTATTTAAAGCACTCATGAAATAATTTTATCTCTTTATTAAAAACTGTGATAACCCTTCCAAATTTGAAATTTATTGTCTTCCTAAATTCTTGCTACAAAGCCTATCATTAATATTGCAGTTCATTTTTTCCCTAAAGATTGAAAAAAAACACTAACAAATATATATTAAAGTCTTTATGGTCAAAGAATGTACTCCTTTTATAAAACTTGGAGTTGATGTAAAGGCACAGACAACACAAGTTACCTTAATAATAAATGCACTTTTCTTTGTAATTTTGGGTAATTCAATGAGATTTATAATTCTTTTAAAAGACACACAATCACTTGTAGTTTTGCATGGTTCTTTTTTTCCTAATTTCCCACTATAGTGAAATATCTGTTTTTCCTTCTCTGTTGGGTTTGGATTGGAACGATCAGGTAGAATTAAATGTAAAATAACAAAAGGAAAATACTTTATAGATCTTCTCAAAATACTTTGAAGGGCATAATCTCTTTAAGATGGCTTTATTCATATTTAAGCCAAAAACAAAAAGCAACCAAAACACTGCTGTTTATACAAAAAGGAGCTTCAAAATCAGCCAGTTATTTTCTGAAATGGAGATGGCAGATATTAGCCTGCACTTACTCCAATATGGCAGCTGCATCTTTGCCTCTTTGCTATGGACACATCCCCAGCAGGCCTGTACTTTCTACTCTCCAGACCTGTTTATGACAGGCCAAGGTGTTTCCTATTATGGTGCCTATGGGCTGCACAGTGCACTGCTTGTCAGTAATAAAAGCCAGAGGCTGTCCCTATAGGGATTACAGTGCAGCAGACCAGAGATGCTGATGGGAATGCAAGCATGCCCCAGGCAAACATTGCAGAATACTCTCTGACAGGCAAAAGCCAACAAACACATCCTTTCTTCCCAGACTGGCAGGGAAAGTATTCAGTTATGTCATTTTCACTTGGAACAAACTAATAAGAAGAATGTTATTGCTAAAACAGGTAGAGACGAGAAAGAGCAGTGTATGACCATGAATATGGCCTCTATGGTTTTGTCTGTGCATTACAAACTTTTAATTTAAATGAGATGAGATTGATCTAGCATATACTATGATAAAATTTCTGAGACATGAGTATCTAAAAGCAGAACTGAGATTAAGTGAGAAATGCTCAGGATTCCTGTCACTGAAAGAAAAAGAAAAAAACCTTTCTTGAAAGGCACAAACTAGAATGCTCAGACTCTCCATCTACCAATACAAGATAAAAAACAGCATTTGCATTAACCAACATCATGCATTCTTGTACTAATTTATGTGACTAACTACAAAATGTTATATTGACACTCACTGTGTAGGGTGTCAGGATGGCCAAGTGTTCTAAGGCACCAGACACTCACTGGGTTGGGCTAAAAACACCGTAGAAGACCTCATCAGAACAATAAAACAAAGACACAAAATATTGTACTAACAGTTAAGAAAATTATAAATAAAAGTTCTGTGGAAAGTCAAAGGTATCCAATTAGGAGAGCCTGAGGTGGGAGATATAGGACACCCAGATATAGGATGGGAAGAAGAAGATCCTTTATAAAGGATGTAGCATTCCAGATAGGCCTTAAAAGATGGCTTCAATTTTTTAAATAAAACTTTTTGTTTTAGAACAGATCTAGATTTACAGAAAACTTGTGGACACAATACAGATAATTCCTATATACTCTACATTATTTCCCATTTTTAATGTCTGACTTTAGTATGGCACATTTGTCACAATTATTGAACCAACACTGATACATTATTATTAAACAAAGTCCACACTTCATTCAGATTTCCTTAGTTTTCACATAATTTCTTTTTCTCTGTTCTGGATCCCATCCAGGATACCACATAATATTTAGTCCTCATGTCTCCTGAGGCTCTTCTTGGCTGTAGGTATCTCAGGTTTTCCTTGTTTTTGATAACCTCGACAGTTTTGGGGAGTACCGGTCAAATACTGGTAAGTTTCGAGGGTAGAATGTCCCTCAACTGAGATCTGTCTGATATTTGCCTCATGATTACACTGGGGTTATATGTTTTCAGTAGGGAAACCACAGATTAAAAGTGCAATTTTCATCAGATCATATCGAGGGTATATATTATCACTTATCACTGTCAATGCTGACCTTGATAAACTGGCTGAAGTAGTGATAGGTTTCTCCACTACAGTTTCTTTTTTTTCCCTTTCTACACTGTACTGTTTGGAAGGAAGTCAATACGCACAGCTCACACTTACGGTGTAGGGGGTTATGCTCTCCCTCCTTGAGAGCAGAGTATCTATAGAAGCTATTGGGAATTCCGCACAGGAGGAGATTTGTCTATTCTCCCCCACTTAGGTATTTATTTCATAAATTATATCAATATGGGTTTATGGGTATTTATTTTACCCTTTGGGATATAATCCAATACTATATTATTTTCTTGCTCAAATTGTTCTAGCTTTGGCCATTGGGAGCTCTTTCAGTTTGCTCTTGCAACTCTTCAATATATTCCCATGGGTGTAGGGTTCTGTTTGTTTGAGCGGGTCCTTACTTTCTGGCACTACAAGATGCTCCAGGCTCATCTTACATATTTCCTTCCTGAGTCCCTAGAAATCAGCTATTTTTTTTCAAAGAGTCTTGGTTCCTTTTACCAGAGAATGGTATTAGAAACCAAAATGAGGGTGCTAAGTGTGCTCATTGCTACTGGGGTATGGTTGCTTCTAGACCCTCTCAGCTGATAGAGCAAGGAAATATTTGTGTGTATACTAGATGGTAAGATGTTGAGAGGTAGAATGGAGAGTTACCTTCTTAATATACTTTTCTTAATATTAAATATTAATAAGATATTGTGTGCCTGGGTTACTTTCAGTCTTATGCAGAGGAAGAACGTATGTACATTCGTTTATGAAAAACACTGGCTAGACTATTCTTCTGCACTGCATTATGCATTTCTGCTAGAAAAAGCTCAGAGATTTTCAGATATTCTGACAAAAATCTCAGGCTTGCTTGATGAGCTATACTGTAAAATTACAGAAGGAAACAAAGGGCAAACTCCTTGAAGGTTGAAAATAAAGGAAAAAAACATATAAAACACCACCAAAAAAAGTGATTAATGGAGGAGAGGGGTAAATAAAACATTATAATAGTCCTCTTTGGTTAGTATCAACATTATTAGGCCACTTTGACAAAAGGATAGAAATCAGTATGGCAGACACCCTTCTCTAACCCTCACCCCCCAAAATAAGAAAAAACTAATGTTATTCCTTCACATATGGAAATGAATGAGTTCTACTGAGTATCTACTATGATTCCTGACTCAGTCTAGACAATTCCCATCTTTTAATTCATTAAATCATCACAGCAACTATTTAACAGATGAGAAAACTGAAGCACAGAAGGCAACGTGGCCCAATTTACATTTGGTAAAAGGCAGAGAATGAATCCAATTCAGGCAGGCTGTCTATAGTAGAGTGCTCTAAATCCACGGACCATTCTGCCTAAGGAATGAATATTTTATGAATTGGAATATTTCTGCTGAAGGAATTTGCCATTTTCTCCTCTAGTGGAGAAATCCAACTGAGGGTAAAGAAGGAAAAATGTTGATTGTTTAAAACAATAAATTAGTCTCTAAATTGTTCTTGCAGCTGATTTAGACTAGTGTGTCCAAAAGTATGCCCAGTGTTAGTAAATGGTAGGCAAAATGCTTTAAGGTGGTGCAAGATGAATGTTTTCTCATTTTGTTATTTATTAATTTGAGAAAAAATACAGAAAAAATATAACTTGAACATCAAACCTATGATTTCATGTATACCATTACTTAAGATGAGGCACTCGGGTGAGTATTTAGATTTAACAATAAATTGCTCTTAGCATTTCTATACTTTGACAATAAATTATCCAAAAAAGAAATTAAGAAAATAATCCCATTTGCAATAGCATCAAAAAAATACTTAGGAGCAGCCGGGTGTGGTGGTTCACACCTGTAATCCCAGCACTTTGGGAGGCCGAGGCGGGCAGATCATGAGGTCAGGAGATCGAGACCATCCTGGCTAACATGGTGAAACCCCGTCTCTACTTAAAAATACAAAAAAAAGCCAGGCGTGGTGGCGGGCGCCTGTAGTCCCAGCTACTCGGGAGGCTGAGGCAGGAGAATGGCATGAACCTGGGAGGCGGAGCTTGCAGTGAGCCGAGATCGCGCCACTGCTCTCTAGCCTGGGCAACAGAGCGAGACTCCATCTCAAAAAACAAACAACAACAAAAAAATGCTTAGGAGCAAATCTAACCAAAGAGGTGAAAGATCTATACACTGGAAACTACAAGACATTGATTTAAAAAACTGAAGAAGACAGAAATAAATGAAAAGATATCCCATGTTCATGCACTGAAAGAATTAGTAATGTTAAAATGTCCACACTATCCAAAGCCATCTATAGATTCAATGCAGTTCCTCTATTGATTCAATGCAATTCCTGTCAAAATTCCAATGTCTTTTTTTTTTTCACAGAAATAGAGAAAAAAATCTTAAAATTTATATAAACCAAAAAAGACCTAATGGCCAAAGCAATCTTGAACAAAAAGAACAAAGCTGCAGGCATCATATTCCCTCATTTCAAAATATATTATAAAGCTACTGTAATCAAAACAGCATGTTACTGGCATAAAAACAAACATCAACCAATGGAACAGGATAGAAAGCCCAGAAGTAAATCCAAGTATTTACAGTCAATTGATTTTTGACAAAGGGTCCAAGAACACACAATGGAGGGAGGACAGTCTCTTCAAATAGTGTTGGGAAAACTGGATGTCCACCTGCAGAAGAAAGAAACTGTACTCTTATCTCACACTCCATATAAAAATCAACTCAAAATAGATATAAAGGCTTAAACATAAGACCTGAAACTGTAAAGCTACTAGAATAAAATATAAGGAAAAATCTCCACAACAATGGTCTGGGCAATGATTTCTTGGATAGGACTCCAAAAGCACAGGCAACTAAAACAAAAATAGACAAATAGGACTACATTAAACTAAAAAGTACCTGCACAAGCAACCAAATAATAGAGTGAAAAGACAACTCATGGATCAGGAGAAAATATCTGCAAACCATACATCTGATAAGAGGCTAATATTCAAAATATATAAAAAATTCAAACAACCAAATAGTAAGAAAACAAATCGATTAAAATTAGGCAAAGGATCTGAATAGACACACTTTCCTCAAAAAAGAGATATGAATGGCCAACAGAGATACAAAAAACAAACAAAAAAAAACAGTGCTTCCCAGCCCTGCACAGTGGCTCATGCCTGTAATCCCAGTGCTTTGGGAGGCTGAGGCAGGAGATCACTTGAGGCCAGGAATTCTAGATAAGCCTGGGCAAAATAGCAAGACCCTCTCTATACAAAAAAATAAAAAAGCCAGGTATGGTGGCACACACCTGTAGTCCTAGCTACTTGGGAGGCTGAGGCAGGATCATTGAGCCCAAGAATTTGAGGTTACAGTGAGACATGATCATGCCGCTGCACTCCAGCCTGAACAAAAGAGCAAGACCCTGTCTCAAAAACAAACAAACAAAAACTCAACAATATCTCTAATTCTCAGGGAAATGCAATTAAAACCACAATGAGCTATCACCTCATGCCTGTTAGAATGGCTATTTTCCTTTTTTTTCTCTTCAACTTTTAAGTTCAGGGGTACATGTGCAGGATGTGCAGGTTTGTTACATAGGTAAACATGTGCCATGTTTGCTTCACATATCATCCCATCACCTAGATACTAAGCCCAGCATCTACTAGCCATTCTTCCTGATGCTCTCCCTACACCCATCCCACCCCTCAACAGACCCCAGTATGTGTTGCTCTCCACCATGTAGAATGGCTATGTTCAAACACATGAATGATAACAAGTGCTGGCAAGGATGTGGAGAAAAGGGAGCCCTTCTACACTGTTGGTGGGAATGTAAATTAGAACCACCATTATTGAAAATAGTATGAAGGTTCCTCAACAATCTAAAAATAGAACTACCATACAATCCAACAATCCTACTTCTAGGTATACACCCAAAGGAACTGAAATTGGTACATCAGAAAGATATTTGCACTCCCATATTCATTTCAGCTTTATTTACAACAGCCAAGATATGGAAGCAATCTAAGTGTTCATCAAGTGTTCATAAAGAAAATGTGATATATAAAGATTATACAGGCCGGGCGCAGTGGCTCAGACCTGTAATCCCAGCACTTTGGGAGGCCGACGCGGGCAGATCACGAGGTCAGAAGATCGAGACCATCCTGGCTAACACGGTAAAACCCTGTCTCTACTTAAAAATACAAAAAATTAGTGGGGCGTGGCGTGGTAGCGGGCACCTGTAGTCCCAGCTACGCAGGAGGCTGAGGCAGGAGAATGGCGTGAACCTGGGAGGCAGAGCTTGCAGTGAGCCGAGATCACGCCACTGCACTCCAGCCTGGGCTACAGAGCGAGACACCACCTCAAAAAAAAAAAAAAAAAAAAAGATTATACAGCCTTATAAAAGAAAGAAATTCTGTCATTCACAACCTCATGGAATGGAACTGGAGGACATTATGCTAAGTGAGATAAGTCAGGCACAGAAAGACAAATACTGTCTTTAATAAATGATCTCACTTTATGGGGAATCTAAAAAAGTCAATCTCAGATACAGAGTAGAAATGTGGTTACCAGAGGCTGTAGAGGAGGAGGGAGAGAGAAATGGAAGATGTCGATCAAACAGTACAAAATTTCAGTTAGATTGGAGGAATAAGTTCTAGTGATATATTGCACTGCATGGAGACCCGAGTAAATAATAACGTATTATATATTTTACAATTTCTAAAATAGATTTTTGACATTCTCATCACAAAAAGTTAAATTGGTGAGGTAATACAGATATGTTAATTAGCTTTACTAAATCTTTCTAAGATGTATACATTTTAAAAATCACATTATACCCGAGAAATATATACAATTAATATTTGTCAAGAATGACAAATAAATTTTAAAGATTAATAAAAAAATACATTAAGTTAAAACATTCAACATATAACAGCAGATATGAATGTACACAGAAATGACAAAATCTCAGCACTGTGGGAGGCTGAGGAGGGAGGATCACGAGGTCAAGAAATCGAGACCATCCTGGCCAACATGGTGAAACCCCATCTCTACTCAAAATACAAAAATTAGCTGGGCATGGTGGCGTGCGCCTGTAGTCCAGCTACTCGGAGGGCTGAGGCAGGAGAATTGCTTGAACCTGGGAGGCGGAGGTTGCAGTGAGCTGAGATCGTGACACTGTACTCCAGCCTGGCGCAGAGCGAGACTCCGTCTCAAAAATGACAAAATTTGAGCAACATTAATTTAGACTGTAAATTCTTAAAGAATAGAAAAGTCATGTTTTTCTTCTAAGAAATATTATGTTTTTACATTGCAAGAAATATGTGACACAGAGTTTTTCTTAATCTCTTTTTTAATATATTCTAGACAGGCAAGCACATGTAATTTATTGAGCACCCAGTGTGTGCTAATGCACCAAACTGAGCTTTACATACATTATAGCTAATGGTCTCAATAACTTTTTCATTTTATTTTCCCTTTTCATTATCCCCACTTTAAATGAAAAAACTGAGCTCCAGAGCGGTAAGGCCTATTGCCCAAAATATTAGATAGGAAACAACAGAGCTGGAATTTGAAACCAAGTTTGCCTAATGAAAAACATTTATGTTCTTTTCACTGTACAAAGCTGCTGTAAGTATCACTGGTGCCTACTCCAGGCCAGGGAGTAAATATCATTCATCCTTATCACATACAAAGTATAACAAAACAAAACCAAGCAGCTCTGAATACTAAATAATAATAATAAATACTTTATAAAAGATAAACTATTCTCCAAGAGTAAAAGATAATAAACCTATTGTCATTGTAGTTGGTCACTGAACTTAACTAAATTTCCTAATGGACACAGCAGAATTGTTTGTTGTTTAAGCAAATATCAAGGCATACCCCCCAATCCCTGTTACAGGGAATAAAAAAAGTGTTCTTCAAATGCCTTTCAAAACTAATGTGAATATTAAAATAAAGTGCTACTGATCTCTCTATATTCCAGAAAGATCTCAGACTAACAGTGTCAATTAAACTATTACAACAAATAGCCATGTAAAAACTGCTCCCCTACTAGAGCTATGCTATCACAAAATTAACCCCAGCAATCTACAGTTCTAGAAAAAGAGTTCGTCCCTTCTGCTGAAAAAGAGAAAACCAAACCCTACATATTTTGTGAATCCACTGAAAATAATGACATCAACAGCACTTCACATCCATCATGTATTTATATCTTAAGTGATAGCTACAATCTATGTAACTATCGCAGAAATCTTAAACTGAACAAAAGCATTATCTATCATCATTTCTCTCTAGAAAAATACCAGTTTGTTTAATCTGTCCATAACATTAGAAAAAATACTTCTTTTATCATGGCCAATCCTTATGTTTTGGAATTTTTTGCAAAAACGTAGACAGTTCATAATGCTCCCAGACAGAAGTTACAACTACTACCCCAAATATTAAGTCAAAATATAACTGAAAAAAAGAAATTTCTCTAGTAATGATTAATTTATTGAATAATTAAAAATTAGGAGTTTTTGAGAATTAAATGTTAGGAATAATTAAACTTTCACTAAATACTGGCAAGGAACTGAACGGATGACAACAGAGACAAGTTAAGATTTGTTTTAATCCTAAGTTTTATGCTAAGGTAACGTCAAGGGCTCTACTTTTCAGTGAAAGAAAAATTTCCTTTAAAATTGTTTCCCTCTTCCATTATTACTTAAAAGCAAAGAAAGTATTTTTTCTAACAGTGATTATAGGATTCTCAATCTTTCATATTAACTTTTAGGTACTACATGTAAGCTACGTAAATCTTGCCCAAATCTACCTTTATTGAGTAGATGAAAAAGCAGATATCGAACTCAAAACATCTACATGTTGATTTTCTATAATTATAGAAGATATTTTCTTTTGAAATTTAAAGTTTGTATTTAGGCATATTAACACTTTTTTAATCTAAGATTTAATATGTTAATGTAGAAAACAACTGAGGCTATTTTCTCTCTATAAAACTAACATGTCTTTTCCAATTAACTTAGTTTCCTTCTTAGCAAAAGTTTAACATTTATATCTATTGAGTTACGTTGTAGTTGCATAATGTGGAAATATCTTAAGATTTAGCCACTTCTATGAAGATCCTATATTTATTGCAACACCCCTCCTGCCCAGAAGAAAATACATCAACAAAAAGTTCTACTATATGTTCTGCATTGACTATTACAAAGCAGTAGGGGGAGCAGCCAGAGAAAGCTCTGAGACAAAGCACCCAGCAAAGCAATTTAATTTATAGGCAATAGAAACATGCTAGAGAGGTTTGCCAAAAGCCAAATACACAAAATAAATTCCATAAAGAAGTCATGACCACATTTGTAAAGCTGGCCTAAGTACATTTCGAATGAAGTATAGAAAAATCTGAAGTCTCTTAGAAAGGGTCTGGATTCTAACTTCAAGACAGACTTTCAGCTTGAAACACAGTCATTTCCAGCCATGCCAAACCTCAAACTGCCCCCAAAATTAGAGAGCAGAAACAAAATACATTTTTATAGTGATATGTCTTAGGAAGAACTCAAAATGATTTCGTTTTCTCCTTTGAACCTCACTGAACTTACAGGGAAGGCCTGGTGAAATGTGCATTATTAGGTCACAAGAGGATAACATTACAGGGTTCCATAGCATAATCCTTGAAAGCCCTGAAGCCCAGACCGCTGTCCTGCTCTCCTGTCCACTGACTCCCATCCTCGATATACTTTCCATGAGAGAAAGGTAACCAAAAACACGGTGAAACTATTCTGCCTAAAAGGTATTTTACTGAAAACGCACATTGACCACTAACCCTTATTACATTTCACATGTTCTAAAAATTAATAGGGTCTGCATTTTCAGTTTTTGAGTAAAACAGGAGAAGTACTTAGTTAGCTCTTCTGTCTGGCATTCTGTAACTGGAATTTAAGAAAAGCCTAAACTTCTAATTAGAACTTCAGAATGTTCATGTCTGTATTATACCACAAAAACTGTAAATATAATTTAAGCATTTTTATGATACAGAAATGTGTGCTATAGACAGTTATCTAAGAATTATAAAAATCTATCAAATTTGAAATGTCTAGTATAAATTACAACTGAATGGTAAAAAGACATTTTAGCCATGTAGGCAACCAATGAAGTTTGACCTAAAACCCAAATAATAGCAATAGCAATAACAACAGATACAGTGCCTACTATTGTCAGATACTATATTAGCTAGCTCTTTTTTATATATTCTTTTGAACTCTTACACTGACCTTTCAAGATAGTTATTATGGTGCCCATTTTATGCTAAGGAAACTGAAGCTAAAAAAATTGAAGTCATTTCTCTAATGTAACTCCATTAGTAAGAAACAAAACCATAATTCAACTTCCAGGTTTGCCTGCCTCCAAAGCTTTGAGACCTCACTAAAATTACCCTCAATTGCAGCAATGAGGTTCCAAAGGAAACCTGTACAAATCTCAGGCAGATTAATGTGCTTATAAGGGTAAATGCTGTAGATTTAATCACTCAAATTAAATGCCATCTGGAATCTCTTACCCTACTTGGTACAAGCATCCTACATGTGTTACAGCCAACCCTAGCCTTGGCCAAGAATTCAATAATTTTCCTGCTTCAATGCCATCAACAAGCAAGAAACATATATAATACCAATACAGGAAATACAGCTAGTTGCTCCTAGAGCATCATTTAAAAGCTGCTAATTGTTTAAGATGCCTTTTATTGAGAAGTCTAAGAAACAATGTGTTAACCCAGTTTGTTAAATGGGTTTGAGGAATCAGTTTCCTCCTTCCTAACACCTAAATCCATCTCCATAATAAGTATTCTCTATCACCATTTAAAAATCCTGATCTCTTACTAGTGTTTTTATTGTGTTTTTCAATCTATTAGAGTAAATTTTTTAAAACCTCAAGAGAGAACACAGAAAACTGTCATACTTTTTCAAAGGCTAAAAGAGAATAAACTGAAAATATCAGTTTGAACACGTGTATGTAAAAAGAATGGATGGTAATAAAACTAACAACTGAAAAAAAAGCAATGTTTCAGACTCATTCATTCATACTCAAGAAATATCAAATAACTGAGTGGAGATGATGCAAGCTGTACACATTTCCAGTTCAGACTGAAGGTGTGGCAACACTCACAGGGGCCTTCGGATCAGCTGCTCCAACTCAGTTTACAGCTTTTGTGGATGTGGCTTATTCATGCCCTTGTTATCAAGAAGAAGGGTAACTACAACCTTTAGCAAGAGCTTTTTTTTCTTTCTATGCTAACCCTTTTTTGTCTATAAAAGTCATGTAAGCTTAGCACTGATTTAGAAATAAATAAAGAAGACATGAATGGCTTGGACATTAAAAGTTTAAGCAACAGCTTAAGCTGAGCTAAGTTTAATGTTAAAAATTAGTGTGACGGCAATAATTTTTCAATTCAGCTCTGTCGTGGGCTAGGAAAAAATATCCTGATTTTTCAGCCACAAGACATAAACATTGCTAGAATGACTACATTTTGAAAAAATTATCATCTTCTCACTTTACCTAGATTTCATTTTAACCAAACAGACCAACCTCTCCTATTAAACCTGTAAATTAACTCAAAGTCTAATCTGGGGCCTTCATAATAAAGCTTATTTTTTTAAAATCCCTGTCTTATCTGGTGCCTTTAAAAGAAAGGAATCATTTTAGGCAATTATTATGACCTAAAAAATTTTTGTATCTTAACATATAGATTAATTCCTTGACAGCTGAAGTCATTTACAATACATTATTAAATTTCACATTCAATTTTAAATCCAAACTAGATCTCAACATTAAGAATATGGATTTTAGGGAAAGTAACTAGCTGCTCAAATTCATTTAGCTGAAAAACTACTGTCAAATCACCTTGAAAACATACACTAATGCTTGCACATTGCTAAGTGGCTTTTGATTCTGCTCTTCCTTTTCTTACACAGAATCAACCACACAATAGAATTAAGAACTCAGGCCCACGGCAAAGTGCTCCCATTTAGCAGTTAAGACACTGGACATATTCAGCAGATGTCTACTGCTATTGAGAATCAAATTATGAAAACAAACTATATTTTATAAAACTAAGAATTTGTTACCCAAATGAGAAAAAGGTGCCTAATGCCACAGCAGGGGGTAAAAGTCCCAGTAAGAGAGCAATAATTGGTCATTCTGATGAGGAGCTGTGCCAAATTTAGAAATGAGGCACAAATGACAAAAAACAGAATTGATCATCAGTGTGGACATGGGTAGGTCAGTGTGCATACGGGTAGGTTAGTATCTGCTGGCCGTGTCTACAGAGCCCCTTTTATTTATTTGAAGCCAACTTTTCACTTGACAATGCTACCTACAAAAGCACCGTTAATAGATAAGACAATCAAGTGGCTGTTATGCCGTGGCCTTTTTGTAAAAACTGCATGAGAACAGGTGGGATAAAAACCATAGAAAGGTAGAAAAAAAAAAGCATCACTCATTGAAAGATATGTGCACATAGATGAACTGTAAGATAATATAACCTTCTTGACCTTGTAAATAGGTGGCCAAAAATACTTAAATATCTTGAAGAGGCAACTATTACTAATTGTCACACAACATTACCAGTCCTTACTGGCTGAATCCTTCAGCCATCTGCATACGACATGCACAGGCAAATAGCCATTAAAAACATGCACAATTCCAATTATCTCCTTGCATAACTAAAGACAAAAAGAACAGGAAATCCAAAAAATACGGCAAAACTGAAAACACTATACCTTGCCTTCCGTGCTATATTAAGGCTGTCCCAGGCTGAAGGTTACTTCTCAGCCCTCAAAACTCCATTAACTGCCAAGACCAGCACCTTAGCACATATGGCACAGATGCCTAGTTGAAGCCTCCTTGTACTAAATGACCTCAAAAAACTGAGCTTTCTTTCCAAGATTAATGGAAACAAAAGTAATGATCATAAGGAACCTTCTAACTCTGTTAATGTTTCCTGCGGATATGTATGGCCAACTGAATATATAAAGGCTCAGTTCTTGCGGGGTACCCTGACAACTAGATGAATTAGGGTGAAGGTTCCAAGTTCGATGAACTCTTCTGAGTTTGAGTGCCCTAGGTGGTGACATTCAAGTGATTTCACAGACATTCACCAATTCTTATTTTCAACCGGGAATCCCAAGAACACCTTTAAACATGCAATGCCCACGGACCCTACTGGGTTTCTGCTGCAAGGGCACAGTGTTGTTACTTAGGAACCCTGTGTCTTGGGAGGTACTTAAATTTAGCACGTCAAATTGCTTTTGGAAAATGTTTATCTGGCGTGACTAGGAGAGGCAAAGCAAGGAAACAGGAACCTCCCTCTAAGGAGCAGAATAGCCAACATGCAGTAAGCCTAAAAAACCTCTCAATGTATTTCCCGGGGCTATGGGTACCAGCGGCTCGCCGGCATGGGAATCAGCAGCCTGGGGGCATCAGTGACAGCAGAACCGGGGCTTACCTTGTTGGAAGCCATCTCACTGACGGAGTGCCTGGTCTGTAGGGTCTCTAGCTGGTCCAGACACCAGTCCAGCTCCTCCAGGGTCTCGCTGGCCAGTTTCTGGTAGGCCTCCTCTGCGAAGAGACAGGGAAAGGGGGACTCAGTTCTCAAGCGCTTCACGGGTCCGCTAGCGAGTTCAAAGGGGGCCATCCTGCCATACCCCGCCATGCTCGGATGCCCGGTGTCGGCACATGAGGGCTGCTCCTTCATATTGCCCAGCCCGGCAGTGCAACGGGGGCGGAGGCTCTGCTCGCGGGGCGGCCGGCCTCGGGGAGGCACGGTCTCTCCAGCTTGGCGTCTCGGGTCGGCCTCCAGGGAGGGCGTGCAAAGAGCGGCGAGCCAACTTTCACACAGCGACGCGGGCGGAAAAACCACTATGCGACTTTTCAACTGTGCGGCGGGCCCAAGTCCCAGTCCAGGAGCCCGGCTCTAGCGGATGGCGAGGGGGTGGCGCGAGCGCTTGGGTGCCCGCCCCACAGAGGAGCGTCTGGTCCACAGCCGGATCTCCTGGGTCCCCAACCCGGAGCCGCGGCCCCACGCCCGCCCCGCCTTGCCGAGCCTTCTGCACGGCACTTGAAGTGAATGAATCAGCCGCGGCCGGGTGCGCGGCCACCACGTTTCCTGTTTTCTTTCTCAACTCCTCGGGCGGCAGGCGCAGCGCAGCTCCAACGCCGCAGCTTTCCGGGAACACTCCCCCTCACGCCCCTCTCGGCCCCTCGGCGCTGCCTGGCTCCTCCTCAACCCCCTTACGAAAAGATTCCGAATTGCAAAAGCCTGTCCCTGTCCGTGCCACCCGCCGCGTCCTTCCCCTCGGGCTCTGCCCCGGGGGCCCCGCCACCTCGCAGTGCCATCCACCCCGGCGCCGCCGGGCGCCACTCGCTTTGAAGTGCAGACGAGGAGGCGCGGCGCGAGCGTGTGTGTCTGTGGGGCTGCTGTGGGACTGTCTGTGCTAGGAGAGCGGCGGAAAACCCGGCGTGGAGCGCCTGCAGCCCGCCGTCCGGGGTCGCGCCCGCCGCGGGGCTCAGGAGGGACTGGCGCGCAGGCGCGCACGGCCGCGCACCTGCCCCGCTGGAACCCCGCGCGCCCCGCCGGGCCACTGCCCTCCAGGTTGCCCCGACCGCTGGAGCCTCTGCGTCTCCACGACCGGCTGCTTCCTGCGAAGTTTCACAAACAAGGTTATTTAGGACCCTCAAGGTTTCTGAGGGTTTAAGTTTTAGGGTTTCTGGGGGTTCGTTTCTAAAGGCTTAGGATTCACCTACTTCAAGGAGGCAGGGTTGTGGGAATTAAGACTGCATTCTTTTTCTACCTAGCCCAGTCCCTACTAAGTACCAGACTTCCAAATGTTGGGGCGGACAGAAACAAGCAAACAAAATATACAATGTTGTGGGGTCGGAACGCTTTATAATTCACAAATTTGACAATAGGCTGCATTTTCATATGCCGAATTGCCTAAGAGTTATCTTAAAGGAGCAGCAATGTGAAAGAACCACATGGTAAGGAGAATTTACGCATGTCCTGCATACTACCCCTTTCCCCTGTGAGTTGCACAAGACCTAGATGATCTTGGGCCAAGGAAGAAAATCTGGAAGGGTGTTTCTACCCACCATGTGCAGAGTACACTACAATTTTGAGAAAACGGAAAGACCATATTCACAGGCATAGAGAAGCCTGTTCTGTTTACAAAGGCTGACCCAGGGGACCAGGGGCACTGTCCCTAAGCAGATCAGTTGTGGGAGAACTTTTCTACATTAGCATGCAATAAGCAAACCATTCACAGTGAGGAGAAGTCAAACTCCCAAGAGTCCATTTGATAAAACTTTGTCATTGTCGAGTGGAAAGAAGATACTGAGAAACTTACACGAAGTAGTGGGATCCCTTGTCTTTGTCTTTGAATCTACAGGTATTGGAGAAGAAATTCTGCCCTTGAAATTTAGACTCCATAAATTATCATGGCACAAAAAATAAATTCATAGATTGAATTTAGGCTCCTGGGATTTTTGAGATAGCTTTTTATGTGAACTTTGTAAAAGTTAGAGTAACTTTTAAAGTAGTTGTTACATGTGCCACGTGGCTTATTGTTATCAAGAATTCTTGAACTATTTACTGTTCACTTTGAGTACTGTAGGTTAAAATTTGCCTCTTTTTTGTTCTACTTCCTCCACCCCGCAGTCTATATAAATATATACTTTAGATGGACAAACAACTGCCTAAACCTTGCCAGGTGAATTAAAGTTTCAGACTGAAGCTTTTTTTTCCCTTAACAAGCTTAAAGATATTAATAATTTTAAATGGTAAATATAAAATACCTGCTCTGTATAGCTTCCCCAATTCTAAGAATGTAAAAAATATTACATGCTTGTTATACAAATTGAAGCATTACACACAAATATAGGAAGTCCATTGTAACCCCACACCCTAAAGATCACAAACAATACTTTCGCCTATGGCTCTAACACAATCATTTTCATTTTACTGAATAACTTCCATATGCAAGTATAGCATCACCTAGTTGCCATGGTAGTACATCTACTATATGGTTTGGTTTTGATATTTTCCTCTCTCTCTCATTCCCATAATATAGGAATGTAGGAAATTTTAAGAGAATATTGACTTGTTTTATGATCATTTGAGCTGTCCATAGTTAGCCTATCCAGTGGATTAAAGATGCATAACCATTGTGTCTGGGATTTGTTCAGTGCCATCTTTTCAATCATTGGTTACAATGAAGCTGGGAGTCCCCTCTGAGGTTTGGCTTTCTGTGGCTCCTCTCCCCTGCACTCCAACTTTCTCAAAGCCTGAGCCTCAAGTGATTTCCCAGTAGCTAAGTAAACTGCCCCCTTCCTCCATCTTCACCAAGTTCCCAAAGCTTTTCAGAAATCAAAAGTACAAACTCAGGCCTCAAATCTAACAGGATGTGGCTCCACACATTATATTTCAGTTGTTATTTTTTAATATGGAAAATAATTCAGGAAAGTTTTGGCTAATGCTTCAAGACATCATGCACTTTATACACAGGATTTGTTCTTAAGAAGGTAGTGTAGTGACAGGAGGAACAATTTACTTCAGAATATCCATTTTATGTCCAAGCCATGCACCAGCCATTTTTGACAGACAGGATTTGAGTATGATGATAAAATGGTGTAAGCATATATTTTAAGTTCTAACATCTGTATAAATAAGAAAAATGAAAAATCACTGGAACACATCTACATACTAGTGAGAAAATAATTACTAACAACAGAGTAAAGTTTGCTCTGTGAAACTGTTGCTCAAATAAACAATTATTCTTGATATTAGGATAGAGCTGAGAATATTGCTTTTTTTCCAAATTTCTAGGTGAATAGGCAATATAGCTAGCCACGATTTTTCAGGATCACTTGTAAAGCTTCACTTTTAGGAATTTTAACCCCAAGTGTTCTAAGACAGCAAGTAACTGACCTTTTCATCCCTCCCAACAAACCTCAAAGTGGAGTTGCCAACTATCCTACAGGAAATTGAGTCACCACACCAAGCAACACACCTAAATGTCGACAGCTAGCAGGACAAAAACAGTGAGCCAGTTTAATTTTGGCTTTTACCAAGAACACATACTGCATTCATTAATAAAATACTTCCCCTCAACCCCTGCCAGAGTAGTATACACTGTGGCTCTCCTTAAAAATACATGAAAACTCTTTAACTGCACCAAATCTTACTAAGTCAAGGAACTAAACAGAGAAAAACACCCAAGTAAAAACTATTGGCTAAACTCCCTGAAGGCTGGGAGAGGGCTATGGAACAGCAACTGAGAAATAAATTGAGCCTTGAAGTCCCCTGCTACAACAGCATCAGTTTTCTTCAAGGCACCTTTGAACTATGTAACACCCGCATTCCGCTCAGGCTCTTCTGTGAACAAACAGTCCTCAATTCTTGCGGGCCAGCACTTGGCTTCTGTCACAGTGATATGCTTAGAGGTTCCCCTGACACATGGCCTGAAACTGTGCCAGGGGCTCCAGGAGAAGATGCTGAAGCAGCAGCTTCCTTTTGAAAAAGGAAAAAAGTAATCACCTCAGAGCCACATTAGTTAGCTAGAGGTTGAGGTCGTTTTTTGTGAAATGTTCAGTCCATTACTCTTACCCACAACTCACAGTGATGTTGACCATTGAGGTAAAAGGATCCACTGTACGGGATGTGTAACTATGTGGACATTAGTTTCTTTGCCAACACTTGAAGGTCTGCTAAAGGACTGTGTCGGCTTGTCATAATTCCTAGATAGACCTATTGGTATACATGAAGAGAACAAGTCCAAAAAATACCACTTACTTTGGACATTATTTGTACGCCCTTAATTAAAAAAAAACAAATTATAACAGTTGAGGTCGGGCGCAGTGGCTCAGGCCTGTAATCCCAGCACTTTGGGAGGCCAAGGCGGGCAGATCATGAAGTCAAGAGATCAAGACCATCCTGGCTAACACGGTGAAACCTTGGCTCTACTAAAGATACAAAATACTAGCCGTGCATGGTGGCGGGCGCCTGTAGTCCCAGCTACTCGGGAGGCTGAGGCAGGAGAATGGCGTGAACCCGGGAGGCAGAGGTTGCAGTAAGCTGAGATTGTGCCACTGCACTCCAGCCTGGACAACAGCACAAGACTCTGACTCAAAAAAACAAAAAAAATTATAACAACTGATCCAGATATTTTATTATTATACTTTAAGTTCTAGGGTACATGTGCACAACGTGCAGGTTTGTTACATATGTATACATGTGCCATGTTGGTGTGCTGCACCCATTAACTCCTCATTTACATTAGGTATATCTCCTAATGCTATCCCTCCCCCTTCCCCCCACCCCACAGCAGGCCCCAGTGTGTGATGTTCCTCTTCCTGTGTCCAAGTGTTCTCATTGTTCAATTCCCACCTATGAGTGAGAACATGCGGTGTTTGGTTTTTTGTCCTTGTGATAGTTTGCTGAGAATAATGGTTTCCAGCTTCATCCATGTCCCTACAAAGGACATGAACTCATCATTTTTTATGGCTGCATAGTATTCCATGGTGTATATGTGCCACATTTTCTTAATCCAGTCTATCATTGATGGACATTTGTGTTGGTTCCAAGTCTTTGCTATTGTGAATAGTGCCGCAATAAACGTACGTGTGCATGTGTCTTTATAGCAGCATGATTTATACTCCTTTGGGTATATACCCTGTAATGGGATGGCTGGGTCAAATGGTATTTCTAGTTCTAGACCCTTGAGGAATCGCCACACTGTCTTCCACAATGGTTGAACTAGTTTACAGTCCCACCAGCAGTGTAAAAGTGTTCCTATTTCTTTTACACCTGTTGTTTCCTGACTTTTTAATGATTGCCATTCTAACTGGTGTGAGGTGGTATCTCATTGTGGTTTTGATTTGCATTTCTCTGATGGCCAGTCATGATGAGCACTGATCCAGATTTTTTTAAAATAAAAGAACTACGACAAAAAGCTCCTAAGAGCAATTACTTAAATCTCCCTAACAAGTTCCAGCTTCTCTTCTCTTAATTCTTACAAAATTTCCCCTTTGTTCTAAGGAAGGAATTGATACTGTCTACAGTAGATAGAACTGGAAAAAATGATTTCTATTTCACTGTGTATTGCTTTGAGCTAGTCATTCCTTTAGTTTGCTACAGTAAAAGATTTGTGTAAGTCAGGTCTAACTTTTGCTGTCTTAATTTTTTTTCCTCTATACATTTTATCTGATGGGAAATACATGAAGGCTTTGGATTCTCTTTCAATGTGTACATGTAATAGGTTTAAGCTGAGTTTGCTAGTGGCAAGCCGCTCTCATCTCCAACTGTATTTCTGGCATCAAATTATTGTTTTGAAGTATTTTAAAATTGTATAAAATATATAAAACTTTACTTAGTACTTCATAAAGCTTCCAAAGGAAAGGTGTACAATTTTGTGACAGTTTTTCTTTTATCTTCTCACTAGCTACAATTGTTTTTCCGAATGTTGCCTATGGCTCTAGTAGAATTTTTAAGTGAAATAAACATGAGGTTGGCTTTCATTGACTTTTAGTCCCACCAGTAACTCAACATTTATTTAGCACTATGTGCCATGTACTTTATTAGAGGTTGCAGAAACAAGATGATGAAAAGAGTGTGTCCCTTACCCAGAGTCCAGCAGAGGAGGTAATTTCAGCAAACAACTGTAGAATGCACTCTCACAGAAGGAAGCATGTGGGCTATGGGACAGTAAAAGAGGACTATTTAAATCAGACAGGGACAGAGGTGGAGTGGGAAAAGGCTGAGTCCTCAAGAATGAAATGAAAGAGAGTGGGAAGGATTTTTAAGAGAAAAGATGAGCAAGTACACAGACCTATGATGAACAAGATGTCTGTGTCGGCCGGGCGCGGTGGCTCACGCCTGTAATCCCAGCACTTTGGGAGGCCGAGGTGGGCGGATCACCTGAGGTTGGGAGTTCAAGACCAGCCTAACCCACATGGAGAAACCCTGTCTCTACTAAAAATACAAAATTAGTCGGGCTTCGTGGCGTGTGCCTATATTCCCAGCTACTTGGGAGGCTGAGGCAGGAGAATCGCTTGAACCTGGGAGGTGGAGGTTGCAGTGAGCAGAGATTGTGCCATTGCACTCCAGCCTGGACAACAAGAGCAAAAAAACTCTGTCTCAAAAAAAAAAAAAAAAAGAAAAAAGATGTGTGTGTCAAAAAAGAAATAACCATGAGTAGAGCCTTGCTTAGGGGAACAGATTCTGGAGAAATCTGAGAAATCCTCAGCCACTGGCCATCTCAGAGACTGGCCATGTCAGGCATCTGCAGGTAGGACTGTATCTTCAAGAGTAGGAGTCACAGAGTGACTCAGAGTACTGTGTGACATGGGATCTGATTTTATTTTATATGGAAAATTCTAGCGCTATGCAATTAATGGAACTGAAGAAAGTAAAGTTGAAGTCAGTGCAACCATTATCTTTGACCATATTAAGAATAAAATTAAATAACTTATAGACCATTTGCTTCTCTGATGATTATTCTTATCTAAGACAATCTCTGTATTAAAATCCTACGTAGACATATGTTCCCACAATATGTCAGGTATGAACAGAAGGACTGCCCAATGTGACTTGAAAGGGGGTGAACTTCTTGCTCTTAAAAACTACAACCTTGTAGTCACTAACTTATTAATCATACCATAATAAGATGGAGAAAAAAACAATGGAATTCACCAGAATTTCTTTCACGAGAGTCTGCCTGCATGAAAATGTTCGATAAGGCTATTTATGACAGAAGGTGAGACTTTGAAGAGCTTTGGTTTGGGTGGAACTAATCTGTGCCTCATCTACACAGGAAAGGGGAGGAATATGCCAGTTGCTAGAGAGGGAATATGTATGTGTGTGCATGTGTGTAAGCGCATGAGAGAGTGAGAGAATGTGTGTTTGTGTGCATGCGTGTGTGTAAGAAAGGAGTCAGCTTGGTCTCTGTGTGTGCATGTATGAAAGGGCATGAAAGAGCGAGAGGGAGAGAGAGAGAGTGTGTGTGTGTGTGTGTGTGTGTATGTGTGTGTAAGAGAAAGGAGTCAGCTTGGTCTAAAGGGTAACTCCAATTTGTACATTTTCCCTTTCTCCCAATCATCAATAAGGTTATTGAAGGGGTGTGTGTGTGTGTGTGTGCGTATAAGAGAAAGGAGTCAGCTTGGTCTAAAGGGTAACTCCAACCTGTACATTATCCCTTTCTCCCAATCATCAGTAAGGTTACTGAAGGTACAAAATCCCAACTTTAAAAGATTTTTTGTTTTGTTTTGTTTTATTCATTGAAGGGACTGAGCTTGAAGGCCAGATTGGCCCAAGTAGAAATGTCTCTCTGAGCTGACATGAGAGAAGAGGCAAAGAAAGAGGAGAAAGCTTTTATAAGACTAGGGAAGCTTTTTGTCCAGAAAATTGGAGTTTGAGCTAAGTTTAATTAGGCATCTAGGTTGGGGGCTTCATGTGACATGTGTGCAACTGTGAGTGATATTATTCTTTGAAAGAAACTGAAAGAGTGGAGAAAGATTCCAATCTCTATTCCACTATATACAAGCAATTCCAGGCAGTTCAGCTACTAATCTTTCTAGGGCCTTATTTCACCTATAGATTGGAGATAATAACAAGAGCCTTGTAAGTTATTTTAGTTCAAGTGAGAGGTTGTGAGTTAAATAATCTTGCATTGATTGCCTAATAGATTCTTTTCCCTTCCTTCTCCATTGTATCTTCACTTTCTCCTGGACTTATCTTATGTCTCTAACTTAAATGCAAACATTCTATTAATTTAAGTGAGCCTATCAACTAATACCTAGGTATAACCTCGGGGTCCAGAAACTTAATAGTTACCTGGAACAGTTTTTAGGGTAGCTAGAAAGAAAAAAGAATTTCAAGGAATGAACAGGGATTCATTCTGAAGAAGTCCACTTAGAGAACACAGGCCATTCAGGAAGCTACAAACAGGTAGGGATATAAAGTTTAGATCAGACAGTGGACAAAGATAAAGATGGAGAACTAGTCTTGGAGGACTTGTATACTATTCTAAGACAATATTTTCTTCTAAAGAGGCCATTAAAAATCTTCTAAGTGAGGAAGTCACATGGTCAGATTTGCTTTTCGAAAAGATTACTCTGGGAATAGTATAAAGGCAGATCAGAAAAGTAAAGACCAGTTAAGAGGTTGGTGACCAGATAAGGAGAAAATCCTAGGCAGTCCCTGAAGGGGAAGGAGAAGCTGCAGAAAGTTAGGAGGAAAAACTCTCAGGAGCGAAGAAAAAGGAAATGTCAAAGGAAAATATTGTTATGGACTGAATGTTTGTGTCTCTCCAATATTCATATGCTGAAATCTAATCCCCGGTGTCACAGTATTTGGAGGGAAAGCCCTTGGGAAGTAATTAGGTCATGAGAATGGAGCCCTCATGAATGAGATTAGTGCCATTATAAGAAGAGGCCAGAGGTTGCTCTCTTTCTACCACATGGATACATGCCACGTGGGCAGTCTGCAACCCTGAAGATGCCCTCACCAGAACCTGACCATGCTGACACCCTGATCTCAGACTTCCAGCTTCCAGAACCGTGAGAAATAAATGTTTGTTGTTTAAGCCATCAGTTTATGGTATTTTGTTATAGCAGCTTGAGCTAAGACAAATGTCAAGGCTTTGCCATTGATATTCACTACAGACCGTGTATACCCACGGGTTTGCGCTAAGATAATTTTCATTCCAAACACGTATTTCAGCAACACAAGACTAAAGAGGGTGTTAAAGAATGCTACTGAGGAAGCTTTTGTCTGGGAAGTTGTTTGAACAAAGTTACAGGACGATTTTTGCAAACAGGTTTAAAAAAAGTTATAATTATGTATGCTATTTATGTATTCTTGTTGTAATTTTAGGAATCAATTTTATTTCCCTGGGGGGACTGTAGGAGAGCAACTGTGTTTCCATCATATACTATCAACCTTAGGATATAACAGTCTTTTGTTCTTTACCTTTGTTAATTACTGCATACAGTACTCCTTAGAGAAAACAAGGAGTTTGAACAGATTATCTTTAGCGCCTACCCAGCTCTAACATTCATTTATTATCTGATTTCTGAAATTGTACTATCTGGGTTGGGTGTTGGTTTTAAGGTTGTTCATTGTAGTTAGCCTGGATGGGGTCAGCTATGTTTGTAGAGGGAATTCCTAAACTGACCAGTTACTTGTCAAGGATCCCATCCAATACCACGATCCTGGAATTCTGTGAGTTTAGCTCAACTGTTCTTCAGGGGTACATGTTTTCTATTTGAAATTGAGGTATTCTCAGAAATAAAGCTATTAATAAATAGAAAGTTCTGGAGTATATTTACACTCACTCTGCTTATCTCCACTCCTACCCCTACCATATTCCCATCCAATACTTTGCCAGCTGACTTACCAATTTCTTCTTAATTTCTGTAACTGTCACCTTCAGTCAAATTCTCATCTGTGTATTTCTAGATTCATATAATGGTCTACTACTGGATCTCCTTGGATTCACTTTTTCTCAACATAGTCCTATTTATAAAGTCAGAATAATCTTCCTTAAACCCTGGTTTTATTGTTTCATTCTTTTAAGAACCTGCTGCACAACTCTCTCCTACTTATTGTATTAATGTCACACTTCTGTTCACATAGGCCTTTTTCGGCTGCTTTTCAATACCTTTCCCTTTTATTTACATCTAAGACTATCCCATCCAGGACTGCCCATCTTAGCCAATCTTTCCACCTGGAAACAATTTGCTGGCTTCTTCTTCTATGACTTTTCTAATGTCATTTTTATATTTGTGTCTAGGCCTTTCTATAACTGTCTAGAAAATTCCTGACATTTACAGGCACTCAACAAATATTTGTGAGTGAATAATCAATAAGTATGCTTGTTTTCTATCAGATAAGAATATTTATTTCCAAATGAGATTCAAACAGTAATACTGGCCTGGGTGTGGCTTCCTACATGTAATCACCCTTGTCTATCTCTTGTTCTCAGTCTTTTGCTTTCAAACTCTTTCTCTTTTTTTAAAAGAGTATTAGGAACTAACATTGCCAAAATTTGGTAATGGTCAAGCAGATCATGGTGTCTTACTGAAGTGAAATATTAACATTAAAATAAAAATGACAAGTATTATGATATATCATTCATATGTAATGATCTTTACAAAATAGGGTAAAATTTTAAAAGAATTCACCAATACACCAGTACAATGTTTGGGAGAAACAGATGAATGCACAAAGGTGCATCTGATGCAAACACCCCCAGAAAAATGAGCATAAGTTCATATTATCAATATTTTTTACTCTAAAAGTGTTCACTGACTTCCCTGAAGTCACCAAGGACTCCAAGTTAAGAATACTTTCCTGAATGAAGAAAAGAAAGCAATTATTTTAATCAACACTGCCCCAGAATCTTTTATTCAGAATCGCTATCTCTGCTTTCTTCTTCTTCTTTTTTTAACTTTCTCATAAATCTCTGTTTAGCATTTATATCTCTCTCACTATGAGATACCTAAGGGTTAAGAAGTAATGCCAAAGAGACATTTGTTCCAGTTGAAGACTGGGTTTAAGAAAAAACACACAGCCGGGCATGGTGGCTCACACCTGTAATCCCAGCCCTTTGGGAGCCCAAGGCAGGTGGATCACCTGAGGTCAGGAGTTTGAGACCAGCCTGGCCAACATGATGAACCCCGTCTCTACTAAAAAAAATACAAAACATTAGCCACGCATGGTGGCAGGTGCCTGTAATCCCAGCTACTTGGGAGGCTGAGGCAGGAGAATCACTTGAACCTGGGAGGTGGAGGTTACAGTGAGCCGAGATTGTGCCACTGCACTCCAGCCTGGGCAATAAGAGCGAAACTCTGTCCCAAAAAAAGAGAAAAAGAAAAGAAAAGAAAAGAAAAAACACACAAAACATTTCCCAAAAAGACTAGGCCCTTTTAAACAGGCTATGAACAAGAGTCTCAGAAAGGTAATTTCTTATGTACAACTTTTAATCTCATTACTTGCATTATAAGCAATACATATGAGTGATAAGCTTGTTGGCCTACTGGTAAACCTGCATTTGTTAACTGTGTATGCATTATAGAGAACAAATTTCAGAACTCAAGAGTATATCGGTTATATTTGGCTTATCCAGTTGTATATGAACTGGCTCTATACACGGATAAGATAAATTAGTTTTATAATTTTACAAGAATATCTATGGAGATTTAGATTTGGCTAAGAAAGTTATTATACGCACAGAAGAATCCACAACCTGTAAGAGCTCTTCATGGGAAATAGTGTGATAGATCAGAAAGAGCATGGACTTTTGAGTCACTCAGAACTTGAATTCCAGCCTTGCCATTGTTCTAGTTGCATTGTCTGAAATAAGCCATTTAAAAGACCTGAGCACATTGTATACATTGAGAATTACAGGGTTATTATGAGAAATGCATAAGAAATGTAAAGTACCAAGGGCTGTATCTGACATATAGGAAGTATTCAATCAATAGTAGGTATACTGAACCACTTTGCAGAGTTGTTTAAATAAGTTAATTTTAAATAAGGTAGTTAATATTTGAGAGTTTCCTTCCTTTTTCACAGATTCTCAATCCTAAAACAGTTACTATTTTTCTGTCATCACCATCAACCCTCAAATATTAACCAGTTCTGAGCCAAATGTGAGTGAACAACCTATGATTTAGAATAGCTTTTAGACCAGGCACAGTGGCTTACGCCTGTAATCCCAGCACTTTGGGAGGCTGATGCGAGCAGATCACTTGAGGCCAGGAGTTCGAGACCAGCCTAGACAACATGGCAAAACCCCATCTCTACTAAAAATACAAAAATTAGCCAGGTGTGTGTGGCACATGTCTGTAGTTCCAGCTTCTTGGGAGGCTGAGGCAGGAGAATCAATTGAACCCTGGAGGTGGAGGAGATGGTGCCACTGCACTCCAGCCTGGGCAACAGAGTGAGACTCTGTCTCAAAAACAAACCAACAACAAAATAGAATAGCTTTCACAAGAACACACCAAATCATGAAAAGTCAACTATGTGGGAAGAATATGTATTCGTCATTGGTTAATGACAGAGCATCACTTACACTGAGGTTACTGGGAAGATCGTTTCGAACATTTCCCAAAGAATGTTCCAATCAATATTGTCCCTATAAGATTCTCCTTACTAATGACGTTTTGCAGTCAAACAAGCTTGGGAAATATTGTATATGTAGCCTTTTTACAGTGATTTCTAATGGACATGAACCTACCAAAAGCTAGAAGGTCCACAGCAAAATGACATATTTAATTTTATTAACAAGCATTATCTAAACCTGTTTGATTTTAGAATTCATTTTTCATACAACAACTATCACCTCTTGAAGAATACCTGGAATAGGTTTTCCTATACCTATACCTATATGTCAGGTAAGTCCAAAACATTAACAAATACATGTGTTTAGTAGGTTCCCATATGGTTGAAATCTCCACTAAGGACATTTTATTTCTCTTCCTCCTGACTTTGTATGCTATTGAGAAATGGTCAGAGAGTAATCTTCCTCCCTCCCTTTCTTCTTTTCTTTCTCTCATTTTTTCCCCCCTGAAAGAGAATAGTCAAAAAATCCATACATATTTATTGAGCCTCTCTGATGTGATAGTTGCTGTGAAATACAAGAACATGAAAGATTCAGCAGCCTGGGCCCAGGAAGGAACCATAATAACCTGCTGAGAAAATCAGACACATGATCGGCTGCTGCCTAGAGACAGTGTAAGGTAGCATATAAATCATTCAGCCTGGGAGTGCTACTGTAGTTCAAGCAGGGAGAGGGAGTTATGGACTGTAGCTCAGTGTGCTGGGTTTCAGGAAGAAGGTGAACTTGGATGTAGGTCTTCAAGGAAGACTGTGGTTTTAATGGCTGTGGGAGGAGGGAGTCTGCTGGCATTGTTTTCAGGTGTAAGAAATGTCTACAGCCTGAATAAAGGTTGTATGTGTGGGCAGTAAATGGGCTGGGTGGAGTAGACACATTCCAGGGAGGAGAAGGGAAATAGAGTTGAACACTTAAATGTGTGGCCTTGAGCTAATGGATAGTGTGGGAATTGGATAAGTGCACTGGTAGCCTAAGAGGATAGAATGGAGAAGAGAGAAGGATGGAGACTAAGGAGCTATTGTGGTAGTCCAGATGCAGTGAAAAGCAAAGAGTTGTGGAGGTATCCAGTTTAGTGGTCTACGATGACAGTTACAAGCAATAGAAAGAGTATGACATTGGGAACAGTGGTTCAAATGCTGGCTCTGCAACTTAGCAACCATGGGGCAAATTTGGGCAAATTAACTTCTCTGTACCTCAATTTTCTTTTTGTAAAATAGGGCTAAAAATACATTCCCTAGAAGGTGGCCTCCAGGCCATTTTCCCACACTTTATTTGAATGTTAAAACTAACTTTAATCTAAAAATCATATATTCATATCTCTATCTTTTTTGGGGGTTCAGTTCAACTTAAATGTGTTATTTGTTAAAAACTTGTAATTATCATCTATTACATGTAACATATAAGAGCTGCTTTTAATAGTAATTCATCTCCTCCCTATCTTTTTTTAAAACATGGTCAAAATTAACAAAACAATCTTGTATTTTTGATACTAGTAGTGGTATCACTACTACTAGAGGTACAAGGGCTCTTGTACCTCTCTGAAAAGTAGCATAATTAGCAACAGTATTGATGGTATCTGCTACTTTAGATTATTTAAACTGTAGTCACTAAGGTAAGCAAGAGGAAGAAGGCATGTCATTTATGTGTTTTTCATCCTTAAGATTAGCGTTTGGAAGCATATATTATTCCACAGCAATCCGGATAGGTCTTGCCATGCCCTGATCCTGTAAGCCCAAATCTTATTTTGAATACTGCAGCTTTGCACTTAAATGACAGCTCCTTGATAAAAGAAAAACAATTGCCTAACAATTTTCTTCCAATTGTCTGAAAACATAATGGGTGTACATACACACACACACACACACACACACACATAATCTCTAGGGCATATTTACTAGATAGTATTATGTAATGTGTAGACATTTTAAATTATGATAATTAAGACAAAAATATGTGTAGAAGGTTTTTGATTTGAGACAAATTTGAGATTTACTAAAATTAATTATTGTATGTGTGTCCTTATTTTCATTACGTATCTTCATTCTTGAAGTATAACTCTTAAATTGTTGAATTAAGTTTTATGAATTAAGTTTTTTTTTTTTTTTTTTTTTTGGCCAGGCATGGTGGCTCATGCCTGTAATCCCAGCACTTTGGGAAGCCGAGGTGGGCGGATCACTTGAGGCCAGGAATTTGAGACCAGCCTGGCCATCAAAGCAAAACGCCATCTCTGTTAAACCCAATCTTGTGCCTCAAGTGAGGCACAAGACTCACTTGAACCTGGGAGGCAGAGGTTGCAGTGAGCTCAGATCGTGCCACTGCACTCCAGCCTTAGGGACAGAGTGAGATTCTGTCTCAAAAGAAAAAAAGTTTTTTCCATTTTTACCAACACCACTATTCTCAATTCATCCACTATTTCACTAGGAATTACTAATTCAGTTTACATAAACTTTTGCTACAAATGTATTCAATGAAGAAGCTTCTGGATATTTAGGTGCTACATGCTAATTTCAATCGGCATATTTTGTTTTTCAAATTTGTTCTTGGTGACCCAATAATTATACCTGTCCACCTTGAAAGTGTCTTTCTTCATCACCTTCAAGGCCACAGCTAACAAGACCTTTGAAAAAAAGTAAACAGTAGAGAATTTCAACTTCTGTGAAGACCACCGTCTTCTTCTGAATCCCCAGACTCCACTCATACAAGGTTTTGGGGAAGATTAAATGAAATGAAGCAGTGGCTTACAAAGTTTATTGACAGTAAACTACAGTAAAATTTATATTTTATACTATGACCTGGTAGATTTGTTTAAAGTAAGAGGTGCTCACTTTTGAAGGCATGTGGATGCCGGCTTTCAGTAATATAAAAAAAAAATGTACAAAAAGGTTTTATACCTATATTTATTTTTAAAAGGTAGAGGAGAGCAGTGAACTCCTATTTAAAGAAACTCTTGTGTTTTATAAATAATAGTCATGGCAAAATTTGTTTACAGTCTTTAACAAACCATGCATTTCAGTATAAATTAAACCAATAAAAAGAATGATATATATAAAATATAAAGGAAATGTATATATAGGAACAGTATATACCATACACACAAGAGTAAATATATATTCGATCCAATACAGAGAATTGAAACACAATTTAACATGAAATAATATTTATCCTTACTATGTATGATTCACTGTGATGTTTTCTATTTTATTTAATTTTTAAAGTATTAATTGTGACCCACTAAATTGATTTTGAAATCTACCAATTGGTTTGAAAACACTGAGGTAAGAAATTACCTTGCTTAATAAATGTTAGTTTTGTTTCCCTCTTCTCTCTTCCTCCCTTTTTATAATTAAAAAACTCTCCCTCTACTTCTCTACTTCACGTGAGAGTAGAACACATCAAAAGATTTGAGCTAACTACTGTGCCTATTTTTTGAAGTAATTTCTCCATAATGTGTGAGTTTTCTCAGGGTACTGCAAGTTTACCAACAGAACACATAAAGCAGCGGCCACTCACTGAAATGCCTATAGGAGACAGACAGACCATGTGAATGAATGAATGGCATGGTTGGTGGGCATTCTGGGTGCAGTGGCTAGAACTGTGGAGGGTAGGAGCAGACCACCGTATATCCTAAGCATTTCATTGGCAAATGAACAGGAGAAGGACACCTTTCCATTTGGCCCTCATTTTCCTAGATCTTTCCTCCCTTCCTCTGTCAATCCCTCCTACATAGCCTATGTTCCCAAAGCACCTCTTGTATTATAATAATAATTATTATGATATCTGTCCTTAATCAAGAACTTATACTGGATTTTTAATGCCTTTAGGTCTCCCCCAAACTTCAGTTCATCTATTCGAAGTCCCTATAAAATCTACCTCCTTAGACTTGTCTGCCCCCATTATCCCCTGTGGTTGACCCCACCTCCATCTCTGTCTTTTGTCAGCAAGTTTCCTCAGAGCTCCCTCTCTGCATACTTGTTCATGCTGGGTTGTTTTTGCCACTTGATCATCTAGACCTTTTTCCCTCTTTCCCTCCTTCTATTCAATTTCTGCCTTTCACTGCTGTACAAAGGAGGGGCAGGGAGGCCCTCCAGGGTGGAGGGAATCAGTCTTGAGATAACTGAGAGATTCAGGGTGATGAGTCCCAAAGTTGAAGAGAATCCACATACTTCATCTGTTTTCGTTTTACCTAGCAAGGAGCCTTTTCTATAGACAAAGTTGGGAAACCAGAGGTTATGACGTGATTCATCTTTGCCTACTTAAACTTTAGCTTGATTCATCACTTCTCAACAAATACTTGTTGAACCCCACCAGTAATACGAGAAGCTTGGTATTCTATGAGGTGCTCAACTTACAAAGCTTAGTTCAGAAGAATTCTGGCCTCAAGGTGTCTACCATCTAGAGGCAAACAACTAACAAATGAACAAATGCAGTGATTTCAAAAGAAATTAAGGTGTGCTGTGGTAGAGGCATGCACAGGTCAGAAAAGTTCAGAGGTTCCAGCCAGGCTTCCTGGGGAGGATATCCATGCTCCCCTCCATCTGGTAGTTCATGATCAGAGTTTGCAAGCTTGGCTGGGATAGAGGGAATAGTGTGTGAACCACAGGAGTGGATCTGGTGGCTCAGACACGGCAAGAACCAGCTCATGGCACTAGGCTGCAGGCACACCATGCACAAAACAGTCTTTTCTTTCCCCAGTTCTCCAAATTCTCTAAAGTGGAAGCCTAGGAATGAGGGTAAGAAGGAGGTAGGGAGCTACAACCACTGGAGCAAAGGACGAAAGAATGGGCATGAGTGTCTAAAAGTGCAGAAACTCAACCGACTGGATGCTGAGACAATGTTTAAAAAGGAGTTTTCTTTGTTTTTTGTTTTTTTTGCTTGTTTGTTTTTTTACTTTAAGTTCTGGGATACATGTGCAGAACGTGCAGGTTTATTACACAGGTATACATGTGCTATGGTGGTTTGCTGCACCTATCAACACAAACTAGGTTTTAAGACCCGCATGCGTTAGGTATTTGTCCTAATGTTCTTCCTCCCCTTGCTCCCCCAACCCCCACCAGGCCCCGGTGTGTGATGTTCCCCTCCCTGTGTCCATGTGTTCTCATTGTTCAACTCCCACTTATGAGTGAGAACATGCAGTGTTTCGTTTTCTGTTCCTGTGTTAGTTTGCTGAGAATGATGGCTTCCAGCTTCATTCACGTCCCTGCAAAGGACATAAACTCATTCATTTTTATGGCTGCATAGTACTCCATGGTGTATATGTGCCACGTTAAAAATGACTTTTTAAAGTGGCAACTGTGGGAGGCAAAGGAGAAAAAACAGGAGCTGCCAGATAAGGGAGTGAAGAGAACCCAGCACTTTGAGAATTCCGTTACATTTTGCAGCTTGAATTCATCACTTTTTGCTCCCATTATCTGCCTTTCTCCTCTCCATGAACTGGGCCCTGTGGACCCAGGATCCTGCTGTCTTTGCAGGGCAAAGAATGGTTAGAAATGAATTCATTAAGGTGAGAAACCATTGCTGGCATAATTCTCCCTCACGGAAACCTGGCACTTAAATTTAACCTGTTTGGTTAGATCCAGCTCTGCCTCCCCCATTTCTTTCTGCAGAAACAAGGCTGGCAGATCCCCGTTCCTCTTAATCCTTGAATGGACCAAATGCTGGGTTATGCTGGGGGCAGTGAGGGACTTTACAAACACTGAAATTTAAGAGAACAGTTTTTGGAGTAAGGCAGTCCTTGTTTCCAAATCTGAGCTTTGCCACTGACTAACTAGCTTGGCACCTCATAAAAGTGAATTAACCTAGCTTGTTTTCTAATTTATAAAATGGAGAAAGCAGTACCTATATCACAGTATGATTTTGAAAATTATTTAAATAGGACTATGTATGTAAAGCAGTGCCTGAAAAATAGCAAGTGGTCCTAAAGTCACTATGATGATGAATTTTATATGCAGGCACCTAGAGCATGTTAGGATTTTGGGGATCTTTCCCAGCTCACAGTGAAGCTTCACTCTTCTCCAACAGTCTGTTATCCAATGCTGGATAACTGAGATAGTCTTCCCAGCATTTATCAATGTGGTTAGGAACAGTAATCCTGGAAAGTATTCTCAAATTATTTATCTAATTAAACAAGCAAACCTTTTTAGCCCAGACATCCTAAATCTCTGTAGCTTGTCTTTGCTGATTTGGTCAGAATAGCTCAGATGGTAGGAAGGGCTTTGTGGGTGGAAAAAAATAAATTAGCAGTCTGGAAAACAAAAGATCTCTGGCTTAAAAGAGTCTCTAAAACAGGCTGATCAGCCTGTGTATTTTGCCATATTATCTAGCATTAGTAGGGGACTGGGAAAAATCCAGGGCTCCTTGTAGAGATAGAGACTGGCAAATATTGTGTTTGATGCATGAGAACCAAATCAGAAGTTAACTCTTTAAGTTATTAAATCACTAAACAGTCTATCACAATTATGTGTTTATTACTAGACTGAATTTCTCTGGGGCTGGAACCATATTGAATTCATTTTTTGATCTCTGGTGCTAAACACTGGCTGTCATATATTAGGTATCCAATAAATGTTTGTTGAATTGAACTGAAAAAGCATGAAACATTTCCCCTGTTAAGGCTTCTTTTCTATAATATTTCCATAGTTTCTAATGCATCTGAGAATCATTAACTGGACTGTTAGAGGAACATGAATATGGTTCAGGGAGCTACAAACTTCATGCTCTGAGATGTCACATGATTAGTGTAAGTTTTGTGCCAGGGGAGAGAAATCCCTAAGAGAGTGTTCTCCATACCCACCCAGCCCCAGTGTCCTATAGAGCCTTTCATTCTCCGGATACCTATAATGACTATTACATTTATTTGTTTATGTATCTATTGCCTTGTCTTCCTTATAGGTACAGAGTCCATACATCCCAATTGGCCTGGAACTTCCCAGGTCTATGCCTGTTATACCAGTGTAATTATGAATAGCATTGCCTTTCATTCTAAAAAGTGTTCTGGTTTGAATGCTAAATCATCTAGACACCCTACTTATGAGAGAGTTCACTGTACATCATTTAGTCGCCCAACTTCCCTCCCCTTGGAAATCTGGGTACTACCCTCTACCAGGGGCTTTCCACTATGGAGGCAGCTCTCTCAATCACAGCATTCAGGAGGTGTGAGCCCACACCCAACAGAACAGACACCTGTCTACAAAGAGACTCTTGGTGGAAGAAAAAAAAATCACTTCCGTAAGTTTAAGTCTTCCCTTTAAACTTGGGTCTCTTTTGCACATAAGAAACAAAGAATCTCTAATAATTACATCCTTAAATGTACTGAAATCTAGAAGACATGCCCATTTGAAAACTCTAATCTAGTAATTAAAGCTTCTCAGGTTAAACTGCACCTTAATAATGTAGCTTATTTTGTCAAGATCAGTTAAGGCCCTGTAATGTGATTTGGAATAAATGGACAGACAGAAATTAAAATGTGCTGGACAAGGTAATCAGAAATCTCACTTCATTCAGTCAATAACAATGGCAATTCAGCGGGTTCCTTTTACTACTGGGATGTAATTGTGCTTGGCTTTAATTTCTTGTAATGATGGAACAAATTAAATTACTTCATACTTTTAGGAACATTTGGCTACATCATGTTTTGGCGCTTCCATAAACCCCACTGGAAATTAAATCAGCTCTGTGGTTGCTCATTCTCCCTCTTTAGTGCCATGTCTGTCTCCTGTCAGCAAAATGGTAATATTGTCTACCTTAATCCACCAGATGCAGTTGAGTTAAAAGAAATTACCTCCCCCACCTCTTTCCTTTCAAATCTCCCTATTTGTAGCTATCCAATTTTGGCATGCCTGCTGGAACACAGTCTTGTTAGAACAAGCACGGTAATTCTCTCATGAGACTTTAGGACTCTCTCTACCACAAGGTCAGAATGTACCTGTGATTCAAAGTTAGATGAGGATATGAGTTGGTAAGAACATGAACAGCATCAGACAGTTTTCAGGACTCCCACTACTTTTATTTAGTGCTATCAGTTTTTCCTTTCCCACATTGCAGGTGGAGATGCAATCTTTAAGGCTGGAAATCTCTTGCTATATGCCATTAAAATTAATTAGTCTAGCACATTTTATCTTTAGGCCCTTACCTAGGGCAGGTAAAATATTCTAGCACAAAATAACACAACTTTCCTGAACACTGTAGCTACTAAGTTCGTATGGTAAAAGATTATACTATACATTACATTGCTAATAGAGTGTCGCAGACTGATATTAAATATTTAAAATGAATGCAGCATTATTAATAGGCAACATTGTGGCAGAGACTGCTAAATGTCCCCTAATATTGATGCTTTTCTTCATCACTTGTTTTCAAAATTACCAATTTTCATGTAAGCATATGACTGCCCAAAATAGAGAAAATTCACAGCCTCCTTGGTTGCCAGGTGTTGCCATATAACTAAGTTTTGGTGAATGAGTTGGTAGTAGAAGTGTTATGTAGATGTTATATAGATGTGCTAGAAACTTTCCTTAAAAGAAATTTGTCATCTATTTTTTTATCTGCCTGTAATTATTGTTTTCTCTTTCCTACTGGCTAGAATGTGAAGTTGATGGCTGGAGTCGGAACAGCCATATTGGATGGTGAGTTGAATTTAGCAACAGAGGCTACACCTCACAGTGCAATAAGATGGAAAGAGCACGTGTCCTTGAAGACTGTACTGGATAGAGGTGCCATACTAACTTTGGACTGCCTACTTTCAGATTTTACATGAAGGAGAAATATCTGTCTTCCTTAAGCCACTTCCATTTTAAATCTCTGTATTTACTGCTGAATAAAATCTCAACTAATGCAAACACCAATAACAAAAAATTCCTATTCACTCATGATATAGGACTATACCTTAGTCTTTTTTGTGTCATATATCTGTTCATTCACCATTTTTGCTTTGATGTTCAATAAACATCTCAAATTTAACATATCTATAAAAATTTTTTAAATTTTAGGTTCAGGGGTATATGTGCAGGTTAGTCATATAGGTAAATTGCATGTCATGGGGTGCTGGTGTACAGATTATTTCACACCGAGGTAACAAGCATAGTACCCCTATAGCTTAGTCTTAAGAAGAAGTATGTTCACATAGGCTAGGCTGAGATTTGGATGTTGGATGACTCTCTTCCAGCTTATTCTGATTTGAATATATTATGTGGTAGTAGATGGCTAAACTGCTTGCTTCAAAACTATCTGACAATGCCTTTTAGAAAGTCTGCCATACAAAACTACAAGAATCACCCTGGAGCTTCCCTTAGGCTTCAGATATTTGTCTTCCCTCCCCTACTTGGAAATCATTCCAGCCTGGAAGTCATTGTGAGGAACCAAAAAATGGTCTCCCTACCATGAAGAATAACACTGTTTCCATTATTGGGAGGCTTTCCTTCCTGCAGGCACTGTCCCTCACTTATTAGACACTTGAATAACAAGAATGTTCATATATTTATTGGTGTTTGTATCAGTTAGACGGTTGAATGATACGAATGTTCATATAGTTCTTCTTATTCAATAGTCTCACAAGAACACTATTCTTGTAAAGTCATTAAAAACTGGAGGGTCTTTTCATAATTATTTCCATGATTTGTCACCTAAAGCCAGTGTTCTCTCCTCCTGTCAATCTGATAGCTTTAAAGCTAAGTTCTGGTGGGGTCCAAGTCATGCCTGAAAGGTTTATCAAATGACATATTGCAGTCATATGGTTGGAGCACAAACACCTCTGAATGTACAATATTTTAAAGCAAAACAGTTTATGTGTAAGCTCTATGAGGTTACAGACCATGACTATCTTATTTATTACCAAATCCCCAGCTCCTAGAACAGTGCCTCTCAATATAAATCTGTCAAATGAATAAACAAAGAGTTTGCCTGCAGTAGTAAACTTGTTATTTGCACACACTCGAGGCCCACCTCTATGTGTATATTGTCAGTGAGTCAGCCTTGTGGATGACTCTGCAGGACTGTCTGTATAACATCCACCACAGTTACCAGGGGACCCAATTTTCATAAATTGCTCCAGCATCACACCCCCCTCTTACAGAGACTCTTCCTGTCCACTCTAATCCTTGACACATTGTCATCCTCACTCAGATTCCCCAATAGATAGAAATGCTGTTAAATATTCTTGGGTAGAGAGGGATAGGCATGCTCAAACTCCTTTTGGGGAAAAAAAATTGCAACTGTCAGAAATGTGTTAGCTATCTTCACAGATTATGAAACATAAATATCAATTATCTGTTCACAGCAGTGAAAGCCTGCATATTTTTTTTAAGATACCAAGTATAAGACGGCTATAAGTACCATATTGAGTAAAGACCTACCACTACCTATTTCAGTGAAGGGATGGTTGTGTTGCAGGGTCAGAATGATTACCCACTGGTTGACACTCCCTCTAGGACTAGAGGCAGCATCACCAGCGTCCACTCTGCTTCTCCACTGCTTACTGTTAAGGAGTAAGGCAATGGCATTATCTAAGTAGGAACTACTTCATTCTTTCAAAACCTGGAATTGGCTGATCAGAAGAAGAAAAACAGTATAAAAATACAGAAAGACAAGATTCTCTGGCTGTCCTAATGAATGCTAGCTAGCTATAATAGCACGGATAAGACAAATAACCAAACATATAAGATCTATTAATTAAGGGGAATCTCTATTTATATTAACTCATCTATTTTCTCTAAAACCAGTATCTAGTTATCTCCCATACATTGGCATATTGTGTATATTTGCAAAATTCAAAATGTTACTGATTTGACTTTTTTCCCTCAGACATCTGAGCTATCCCTCAACTAATAGTTGAGCTGTTCTTCTATAGCTCAGTATCTGAGTTAGAACTCGAAGTAAAAAGGTATAAATAAGTCATGCTATAAAATTCAAAGGCAATCAGATGTTTGAGACTATAGTTATACAGAAAAGTGTCCTTGTTCTTGGGACGAATACATCGAGGAGTTTAGGGATAGAGGGCCATGATGTGTGCAGTTTTCTCTCAGGTGGTTCAGAGAAAAAAAGACAACGTGTGTGTATGTATATTTGTGTGTATGTGCACATAGAGTGATACTGCAAATGAGGTGGAATGTTTACAATGAGTGAATGAATGGTTTTTTTTTTTTTTTTTTTTTTGGCACTACCCATGAAGCTTTCCAGTGTGTCTGAAATAACTTCCAGATAAAACATTTTTAAAGGCAATCAGAACAGTAGCAATGAATAATTCAATTATTTCATATTTGAGCTGTCTTTCCTGCCACCCCCACCCCCTATAACACTACATACATACATAGGCTCACGTAAGTGATACTTACTATACTTTTTTGCCTATGTAATGAGTGTTGGCGAAGTATGTGAGTGGGAAATTCAGTCTTTTGCATTCAAGCTCTAAGTAATTCTAAGAGACCTTTTAGATAATGATTTGACTTTTAAGACAACAATTTTGAGGTTATAATATGATATCATTTCATATAAACGGAACTGCCCTTTTGTCCTTTCAGATTTGATTGAAAATGGCCCATGGAGTACAACCACCTGGGAACATATCCTTGAGAAAGACAGTTGAGGCTTATTGCCTAAACCACAGGCAACTGAAAACTTGGCCAAAGGTGACTACTCTAGACTGGTGACTTCACAAGTGCTGATGAATACAGTGAACCACGAAAGATGCATGATTTGTTTTGAACATTTTACTATGATTGATGACCCAGATGTGACAAGTTAGTTCACTCCCAGTGGAGATGAAAGTTTCACTGCCTTCTTTCTTTCAACATTCTTGTTGAGACAGATTTCACTTTTACTGGCCAATGTATTAACAAATCACTTGCATTTGCAGCATAATGAATTCATTAGCAACACTGTGGATCAATGCTATACATAATATTCCTGAGTCAACATTAACTCTTAATTAAATTTCCTTATTATAATGCCTCTGGAAATTTTCCTTCAGGCTACTAAACTTCAAGCCAACAGTCTAAGCGTTAATCAGTAATCATGCAAGTGACTTTTTGAGATGGGTCAGGGCCAGGGCCAGGGCCAGGGCCAGTGATCCTTCATGAATGGCAGGTTTAAAAATGGATACACGTGATCAAAAATACCCATAAGTTGACTCAAAGCATTCTATCCTTTGGGTTATTCTAACACTCAGTGTATCAGCCTTCTGGGCAAGCCAATTTTTTATTGCCTTAAAAAGTCTAAAAGAAAAGATAAAAACAGAGATAATCAGTTTTGTTTGGCAATGGCAGGGGTGTGGGAAATGAAAAAGGAGAAAGTTAAAGATGAGTGAAAATAGGATAGTCTTGGCACTTTGGTATGAAATTGAAGTACTTATTTAAACTGACGATTATTGTACAGAAATATACAAAGGGCAGTGAGGGGCTAAGAACCTAATTCCAAGGTAACTGCAAGGAAAAAATTATTGATCTGAATTGTGACCAGAATTCAAGAGTTTGACTGTTGTCATTGTTGCTGTTGTTATTAAGTTAAAAAAAAATGAGAAAAAAAATACGTTTTTCTACTATACTTACTAGGAAAGGAAAGAGAGAAGGAGGGAGACATGGAGGGGGCAGAGGGAGAGAGAGAGACAAAGACACTGACAAAGTCTGGAAAAAGACACAAATTCAGGTTTAAGATCCCAAAATATGCTACATTTCTGCCCCCTTCAAAATATTAAACTTTGCTAAAATACACTGGAAATTTTTTTTTATTGTTTATTTTTTAAATCAACTAGCAGGCCAATTAGCCAAGATGACATTTTCATCCTTGGTACTCTTTCAGGTGAGCTCTGTGGGCTACCACCAGAAAGTCCTAGCCAACCAAGCTCTCACTGGGCCACTTTGTGCTGGGTAGACTACATAGTCTCTTAAAAAACCATGCAGCCCTGATGCTGGTGCTGCCAAAGTGTGGTTTGCTGTCATGTCCTACAGGCTACCCGTTTCCCAATGATTTATCATGATAAACCAAATGGGAATGAAATACCCAGAAATATGCCATAAATCTACTAGTGGTGAATTTTCAATATTCTGCACACCATGGTGATTTGTTAATTCAGTTGGATCTCTATTAATCCTCTCTAAAATGTCATTAAACCATCTGTTTTGACTTGTTAATCAAATGACTTTTAAAAATATATTTAGAGTATCAGTAACCCTTGAATTAATGCATCCATCAGTAATAATCCCCTCTCCAACTTTAGATTTATTTTTAAGCTCTAGCTTTTTTTCCCATCATTCCAACAAATAGCCTGACTTCCAAAAGTAAGAATCACTTCAGTTGTAGAAATGTCCAGAGGGTGCCCTGCTTTCAAAACAGGAAGCAAATTGATCCAGCAGTCCCACTTCTTGGTATATATCCAAAAGAACTGAAATCTGGATCTTGAAGAGATATTTTCACTGCAGCATATTCGTAATAGCTAAGATACAGAAGCAACCTAAATGTCCATCAACAGATGAATGGACAAAGGAAATGTGGTGTATATATATATATATGGTGTATGTATATATATATATATATATGGTGTATGTATGTGTGTATATATATATATATAAAATGAAATATTATTCAGCCCTAAAAAAGGAAGGAAATCCTGTCATTTACAACAAGTTGGATGGAACTGGAGGACATCACGCTAAGTGGAATAAACCAGACACAGAAGGACAAATACTGCATGATCTCACTTACATGTATAATCCAAAATAGTCAAACTGATGGAAGCAGAAAGTAGAATGGTAGTTGCCAGAGGCTGGGGGAAGATGGGAATTGGTAGATGTGGTCAAGGGTTACAAAGTTTTAGTCTTGCAAAATAAGTTCTGGAGAGCTGCTGTATAACATAAGTATACAATCAACAATACCATATTGTATACTTAGAAATTTGGCAAAAGGGTAGCTGTTATATTAAGTGTTCTTACCATGAAAAGAAAACAAAACAAAAAAACCCATAAAGATGGGAGTAAACTTTTGGAGGCAATGAATAAGTTTATGGCATTGATTGTAGTGGTGGTTTTAGGGTGTACACCTATCTCCAAACATCTTGCAGAATAAACATATTAAATCTAAAGTTTCCTCGGGAAAGAAGATGAGAAAATAATTGTCAAGAGACTGTATACCAATAAAATAGTCAAGGAGCACAATGAAAACTTAGGAATCCCATTTCTTCCTTTGACTCACACTGTTTGATGATATCATTCACGTCAGCATTTGGAAGTTATTGAGACATTTCAACATAAGATTGTCCTTATGATCTATGTTTTGGGACTCTCTTATAAGAAAGTCCATTCTATACCAATTTGTTTTGTTCCTTGGTAACTGGACCTTCTTTAATTGGATCTAAGAATTAATATTCCTATCTCATAAAGAAGACTAAAAGGATCCAAGTAGATGGAGTTTCAAAGGTGGTCCCTATTAAAGCATTTTTACCTTAAGCAAAGATGTCCCAATTTTTCCTGCTTGTTTTTCAGATGCTGTTCTAAAAAAAAAAAATGTACCTTATTCCTTCTACTGAAAGAAAACCTATCAATTCATTGATTCATTGACCAAATATTTATTGAACATGTAGTATGTACTAAACACTGGGTAAGATTCCAGATATGCAAAGAGGAATAAGTCCCTTCCCTTAAGAAAACTCACAGTGCGGTCAAGCTAACAAACAATTCTAGAGCAACTGTGTGATAAGGGCTCCAACAGCGCATGCAGAAACACAGAGAGAGGCACTCTTAGTCTTGGAGGGGCTTCCTACAGTAGGCAATTTTTGACGTGTCACAGAAGGAGGAGCTATTAGGGCACAAGAAGAGCAAGGGTGAAGAGCAGAAAGGAGTGAATAGATGAGGAGGAGACCCAGGCAAAGAGAATGACATAGGCAAAGGTGCAACTTCATGGGAACACAGTACATTTGGAAGCCTGCCCACCTTTTGTTACAGCAGAATGCATGTGTGGGTGGAGATGAGGCTGCAGAGATGGGCTGGAGAGGATTATGGCAGAAGAATGACTAGCAAAGGAAGTTGGTCATGTCCTTATGTGGTGGGGGACCGTGGAAAGATTTTTATTTGTAAGACATGGTTTCTTCTTCATTCTGTGGCAAACAGCAGATACTATACTCTGAATGTTTATGTCCCTCCCCACATTCATATGAGGTGAAACCTCATCACCAGTGTGATGCTATTAGGAGGTGGGGCCTTTGGGAGATAATTAGGTCATGAGAGCACAGCCCTCATAAGGGGATTAGTGGCTTATAAAGGAGGCCCAAGAGAGCTGCCTTGCCCCTTCCACCATGTGAGGACAAAGCCAGAGGCACTATTTATGGCCCAGGAAATGAGCCCTCACAAAATACCAAGTCTACCAGTGCCTTGACCTTGGACATTCTAGTCTCCAGAACTGTGAGAAATAAATTTATGTTGTTTATAAGCCACCCAGCTTATGATTTTTTATTTATTTATATTTATTTATTTATTTATTTATTTTGAGACAGAGTTTTGCTCTGTCACTCGGGCTGGATTTCAGTGGCATGATCTCAGATCACTGCACCCTCTCCTTCCCAGGTGCAAGTGATTCTAGTGCCTTAGCCTCCTGAGTTGCTGGGATTACAGGTGCTTGTGACCACATTTGGCTGATTTTTTGTATTTTTAGTAGAGATTAGGTTTCATCATGTTGCCCAGGCTGGTCTGAAACTCTTGACCTCAAGTGATCTGCCCACCTCAGCCTCCCAAAGTGCTGGGATTACAGGCATGAGCCACTGTGCCTGGCTATGATATTTTGTTATAGCAGCTTGAATGGACTAAGACAGAAGGAAAAATAGGTCTTTCTGGAGCGTGAGCTGAAAGACAGAAAATAGCCATAGGTTTCTAAAGAGAGGAAAACATATATTTTTGACAATATGTTTCAATTAGTACTTTTTCTGAAATGCAGTAAGTTATCATATACCTTATTCCATTGCTAATCTATATGATGGCATTTAAATATTGACTAGGTTTCTGATACAGTTTTTAGAGTCTGAATGTCACTGCATGGATGAATAAACCAAACAGATTGGATTCATATGAGTTTGCCAAATGACAAATTTTTTTCCATGTAAGATTAGAGGAAAAACTGATTTCACCCAATTTCCTGCCTTATTTATATTAGAACTGAAGTCAATGCTGTTATCCCTTTGCATGTTCTTTTGTATTTAAAATCTGATATAGAATTGTGCTGTTACAGAAGAAATAATGTAATGCATTCTGCCCTCTTATTTCTCATGAGTTTTCATTTAAAAGAAAACAAAAAAGAAAAAGGACATGGACTTTTCTTTATTTCTAGTCTTTATAAACTTTTTAGTTATCAAATAAACACGTGTTAATTAAGTAGGTAAAATATTGCATATATTAAAAGGTACTTGGAGACTCTTATGTTGTCAGTTTTTCATGACTCAAAATTTATGAAAAACCATCTAAGACTATCAAAATGAAGTTCAGTTGTAGATCTTGAAGTGACAAAACATGAACCACGTTGACTTGAGGTCCAGGGCTTAAAACTGCCTATTTGAGCTCTAGGTTAAAAGCATGTGTGAAATGCAAAATCTGACATCTGCGCAGCTGACTATTGTGAAGTCTCAGTATCATTGTTCATAAGTAAAGCTTGCCCCTAAGCCATACCACAAGCATTCCCAGAGGATATAGATTTCATTTGATTTAACATGATTGTTGATATTGGTAGTGTATTTCACGTGAACTTGTGAAATCATTGTCTATGCAGACAATTGAGACACTAAAACATTTTTTTTAAGTATTTTTTGTTAGGGGCTAGATGTGAGGTTTTTTATTCATTTGTTCTTTTGTTCACTCATTTGTTAGTTCAGTTATTTACTCAAAAATGTATATTGAGCAATTCCTATATGGCAGACACTGACAGATGCTGGATTCAGTGATGAGCAAAGCATTCGTGGTTTCTATGCCCAAGGATCCTATCCCGTGGAGTGTAGAGTCAAGCAAAGAATGTCAACAACAAATGAAAATTTTAATCTTATTAATGTTGTATGCAAAAATGTAACATCTCCAAAAAAGACAATTTATTTCCTATTAAGGAATGAAGACAGTCCACTGAGAAAGATAAACATGTAAGCAAATGTAAAGCAAAATAATCAATAGGTAATGTAATTTTTGAAAAAGAAGGGGCTTTAGGCAGGAAGTCCTGGGTTTGGACTTGGGTTTCAAATCTAGCTATGTACTCTTGGGCCACATACCCAAGTCTTGGTAAGTCTCAGTTTCCTCCTTTTTAAAGTTAGCCTAAAACTACCTCGCTCACCTAATGGTGTGAGAATTAGGTAAACAGCCAGGTAGCTCATCAAATTGTAATTATTATAATTGTTATTTTTTTGAGTCATGAAAGTTTTCACACTGAAGGGAACATTTCAACTTGACCTGGAAGAGTAAGTAGTTTATCAGGCAGAAAGAATTTGTTAGGGTATTCCAGAGAGAAGGAACAAAATGTGCAAATTCAAGTAGTCAGAATCAAAATGGTTTCTTAAAGGAATGGCAAATAGATCAGTGCAGTTGGAGCATAATGTTATCTAAATAATCGGTGAGACCTTTTCTTTAACTGATAAAATAAAGCAAGCATTCCAAAAATCAATTTAAATCCATCTTCCTCCTTATACCTCTCCATTCCCTATACCATGGAAACACAGTTTTACCTCTTTTACAATGAGTTTTCAGTGTGAAGAGACTTGGTTCATCAAGATTAGCAAACTTCACAGCATTGAACAAAAGATAAAGAAAAGTTTACAGCAAATATGTTCCATGTGAAAGCATCTCCAGCAGGTTCAGAAGATGCAATGAAAAGACTAAAACTTGATATAGGATATTTCAGTGGTGCTCGTAACCAGCATCCTAAGATTTTGTTCTACCTTAGTAAAATCTATCCCTTATTACTCACCCTATCTGTAGACTCTCTTATGGAACAAGAAGTTTTTTTGTTTTTTTGTTTTTTGTTTTTTTTTCCCCCTAATCCAGTGGGGAAGCCCTCTCCTTCCCTGGGTGATTCCTGAGCAACCAGGAAAACAGCAGTCACACTCAACACAGCTAGTACTTGCAGGAAACCTCTCTCCTATGGTGCTCCAAATGCCTCACAGTTCCAGATGGCCTTGTGAGCCTTTATCCACATTCCACTCTTGGCACCATTAACCTGGTCTAGTGTGGTTGCAACAAATAACTTTTCTTGTTATGAGGACCAGTGTTTTGAAAAATTTAAAATGTTATAAAATTAAAATGTTTATATTTGGAAATTATTTCCAAATATAAAAGGAGCCTGTCTTCATTATAGATTATTTGGAAAAAATGCAGAGGGGTGCAAAAGAAAAATGGAAGCAAGCCATCTTTTTTTTTTACCCATAATTCTACCACTCAGAGATAACTGCTGTGAACATTTTGATGTATTTATTTCCAGTCTTTCTAGAAGGTAGATCACCGTAAGAGATTTCCGAAGTAGAATTACTAAGTCAGAAGGAATAAACATTTTTATACCTCTTAATGTGTATTGCCAGATAGTTTTTGAGAAATATTACAGCAATTTCTACTTTTAGAAGTACCGCTTGAGAGTGATGTTGCATGGTATTCTCACTAACACATATACAATGTTATAAATATGTCAAAAAAATAAAACTTAGCAACTATGTTATCTCCTTGTTTCAATTTGAACTTATTACAAAAGTGATCAATTTTTAAATTTAAATGTTATTTTTAGCAAAGTTATAGATGCAAATAGTTTAGAGAATTAAGTAGTACCACAAGGATTAAAAAAAGAAATCTCCTGCACTGCATCCCCCACCCACAATACATATATCTTCCACTCCCCAGAGGGTACCCATTTTCAAATATTTTAGCTGATTCATTTGCTATCCTCCACTCTATCTCTAAATGATGTAACTTTATGGTTACTTCTTAATAGTTCATTTTTTTGGGCATTGCTTATTGATACTTCATAGTGGAAGATAAGGATTTACCTTTGCAACACTTCACACTTCTCATCACCCATCCTTCTAATACATTATAGTTTTACTTAGATTGATAGTCATTGTGTTTCCATGAGCAGAACCAAAGAAAAACTATAAGCAGCTAAACTATGTAACATACCCTGATTACCTTTTTTTTTCTTTGTTTTCCTTGTTGAAAATTCTTGTCTTTTGTTAGTTTCTTTGTTCCCTTAGGTGTCCATTTATACTTATCACTAATTCAATCCCAAACTTTCCTCATATTACAAAAATCTAAGTATGGCTCAAACACATCAAGAATTTTATTAAATTCATCTTCTTGAAGAAATCTCATCCAGAGGCCTCTTTGACCTGGATTGGTTATTCTCTATGTCTCTTGCTCAGCTGTCACTTTGGGATGTTCTTTCCTTATTATCCCAAGGGTAATGTTTTTAGAGTTTATTCCCTTGTTTTGGTAAGCACGTTTTCCAGTAGTTTCCTGAGTCAGTATGCATCAGAGATACATTTTTTAAAGGCTCGCACCTCAGAAATAATCTTTATTCCATGCTCCCTCTTGATCAATAGTTTGGTTGAGTATAGAATTCTTGGTTGAGAATCATTTTCCTTTGGAATTTAAAAGGCATCACTTCATTCTTTTCTAGGTTTCAAAACGAATCTTAAGAAGTCTGATGCCCTTTTGAGTTTTGATCCTTCTATATGACATGATAATGATCCTTAGAACAAGTCACAAGTCTCTTTTTTAATACTTAATATTATGCTAAATGCTCCAATTAATGAGTTCTGGAAATTTTTCTTCAATTTTGTCCTCCTGCAGTTTTCTCTTTTTTCTAGAATTTCTGATTTTAGATGTTAGATTTCCTGTCCTGGTCCTCTGATTTCCCACTTTTTCTTCTGTATTTTCTACCTTTTTGTATTTTTGCTCCATTTCCATAGAGATGTCCTCAATTTACCTTTCAACCCTTCTATTGAGTTTTTAACTTATTCTATCATGTTTTTACTTTCCAAGAGCTCTTTTCCTATTCTCTGAGTGGTTTTTTTTCTTTCATAGCATCTGCTTTTGTTTTGTGGAAGCAATGTTAATATTTATGAATACAATATCAAGTGTATTTCTTCTCCTCTCTATAATAATACTTTATAAGTTACCTTCTTCCTGCAACATCTGTACTTGTTTTCTTCTCCTTCTTTTTTCTTTTTTTTTTTTTTTTTTTTTTTTGAGATGGAGTCTCACTCTGTCACCCAGGCTGGAGTGCAGTGGGACCATGCTGGCTCACTGCAACCTCCATCTCCTGGGTTCAAGCAATTCTCCTGCCTCAGCCTCCTGAGTAGCTGGGATTACAGTCGCCCACTACCACGCCCAGCTAATTTTTTTATATTTTTAGTAGAGACAGGGTTTCACCATGTTGGCCAGGCTGGTCTCAAACTCCTGACCTCAGGTAATCCACCCGCCTCAGCCTCCCAAAGTGCTGGGATTACAGGCGTGAGCTACCGTGCCCAGCCAACATCTGTACTTCTTTAAAGTTGGTCTTTTTCCATTTGTTTTGGTTTCTTTCATTTACTTTTTCTAAGTATTTGATAAATCTTATCTGTCTACTCATATTTAAGGCTAGAGTACTAAAAATCAGATTGGAAGCTCTGTTTGCATAGGTAAGATTTGTCAACTACATCCACTTTTTGATGATCAAACTGAACAGTTTCATTCAGAAATACCTTGCACCATTATCTTTGGGTCTTTTCTCTTGGGTTGGTGAATTCTCCAAAGGTTATATCAATCTACTGTCCAGAAGGCTTAAGCATAGTTGGAAGCTGACTGGGGGAAGACTGTTGGGACTTTCAACCTTCAGAATTCATTCAACAAATATTTGAGCATCTATATTTGGCAGCCTCTATTCTAGCCACCAGAGACACAGTGGTAAACAGAATTTAAAAAGCCTTGTGTTATCATGAACACAAATATATAAGTGTTTATTTAATCCCTCTGTTTTCAGAATGGCACTCAGTCTTCAACCTGCCTAGGTTCCCCTTGTCTAGGGACTGTTTTACATTTGTCAGAGAATGAATGTCCAGTATTTTGCTGGGATATAGAAGAGAAAGCCACATAGCTCCACAGAGCATAAGATGAGACCTGCAGGTCTAACTGTTCCTTCAATAGTGTTAGTCTTTACCCCATTTTTCTTAGGTACTGGATATGGCTGCTTTCTGAGTCTTTTGGTTGTTCTTCACTATTCATGGGAATACTCTTTGACTTTCTCTAATGGTAGCACAGGATTCTGTTGTAACTATCTACTAAGGCAGTTACCCCTTGTATACTGGTTTTTCAGCTTCCAAAATTTTGTTGCTGTTATCTCCCTTCCCACTTTCTTTGTCCTTGTCATTTATGCCTATAAACATCCATTGATGGTTTTCTGAAGGCAGAGGAGTTAACTGGATGTGTTAATTACTATAGATGTAATCAGAGGTCTTAATGTTGTTTTTTGTTTTCTGTTTAACTATTCTAACTTGGCATTTGTAGATCGTCTTTGTGAGTCGTCTGAATTTGTCTTTAATGATTTAACATTGAAACAGTATTTTCCTTACTTATTTGCATAAGCTTTTTCTTTGTTAGTGTATTAGCCATTGACCTGCAATATCTTTTAGGATGACTGATTCTGAAGCCTGCTGACTGAGTTACTTGTGGTTCCTGTCATTTAGAATGTATGCAGGTCATGAATCGCTTAGATGGAACAGGTGGAATGAAACTTGCTCTAAATATTTTACCAAAATAAATATATTTAAATAATGTAAAGAAAAATCTTCAATCACTAGGCTTTGAACTTACAACAGAAAGATAACGGCTTTTAACTATATTAATTCAACAAACTTTATTGAACAGTTGGTATGTATGAAGCATCATCTCTCTGAGAACACAAATACCAAGGGACTGAGTCCCATCCTTACAGGATTCTCAGGAGTGAATGGGTCAATACACGGTTATAAAATGATGAGGGCTGATCTATAGCAGAAGTACAAAGCTGAGAACAACTCACTTGACCTGCTAAGTCGGGGAATTCAGGAAGGATTCAGATCTAAAGAGCTGGCATTTGAGGTGGGTCTTGAAATATGAGCACAATGATGGTTTTACCAGGCTGCAAAGGTGACAAAGTGCATCCCAGGCTGATAAAAGAGGACGTGCAAAATATGGCAGGTACAAAAATGTGTATTTAAGCAAGAATGAGAAGTTTCTGGAAGTTGCTGAAGATATAGAAAATAAAGCGGGGGGCGGGGGTGCGGGTGGTTGGAGATGAGGAGGAGATGGTAGGCTTGATTCAAATTATGGAAATGTATTTATAATGCACCAACTTGTGAAGACGCTGTTGTTCCCCACCCAGCAGCCACTAGATTTTGTTCAGGTGTCAGGCGGTTGGTGCTTCAAGGGAGATCAGGCCCCTCCCAGTACCAGGATGAACCATGATTACTTCCCAGCCAATTTCATAGCATTTCTCTTGCCAATGAATGGCTTAGATATAAGCATATGATGAATTTGTTTCTAATACAGATCTGAGAAAGAAATCTGTTAAGGAACTTCTGGTAAAGTTTTTATCTTTCTTAAAAAGTGACAGAAGAAAAGGAAGTTGTATAGATATACTTAGAGCTGCTGTAGTCATCTTGAGACCGTAAGAGGATAAAACTGAGATCAAAAACTACAGTGCTGAGGATGGGTGACTAGAAAGAAGGAAAGAATCTGGATTCTTGATGCATGTTTGTACTACTAGAATCATTCTATCACTATCTTCTTATTATATAATTCAATAAATCTCTTATTATTTAAGCCATTTTAAATGAAGCCTTCTGTTATATGCAGCCTAAACAAATATACTGATTCAAGCTCCCAGCAAATTCTGTCACACATAATTCAAGGAATGTTTGTTAATAACTTCATACTATTATATGAGGAATAAATGATTAGTCAAGAAAGACTTTCTGTTTTGAAAAATTCTGGAAAGATGATAATACAGTATGTAGATTTATTGTCATGGCTAATATACATCTACATATAACATGAATTACCTTGGAGTAGTAATAAAAGGGCAGAGTAATAACTTGTGCAGAGCCCTAGACTAGAAAAGTTGAAAATATGAGATGGAGGAAAAAGTGAGTTATGAGATTCAGTAATATGAAAGTATAAGAAATAAAAGAATCCAAAAGCCATAGAAGGTTGAAACTGAAAAGAATTTTAGAAAGAGTCTAGGCCAGGTGTGGTGGCTCACACCTGTAATCCTAGCACTTTGGGAGGGTGAGGCGGGCAGATTGCTTGAGGCCAGGAGTTCCAGACCAGCCTGGCCAACATGGTGAAACCTTGTCTCTACTAAAATACAAAAACATAGCCAGGCGTGGTGGTGCATGCCTGTAATCGCAGCTACTTGGGAGGCTGAGGTGGGAGGATCACTTCAACCTAGGGAGGCAGAGGTTGTAGTGAGCCAAGATCGTACCACTTCATTCCAGCCTGGGTGACAGAGTGAGACACTGTTTCAAAAAATAAAAAGAGAGTCTAGCCTAAACTCCTTAATTATACAGATTGAAAACCAGTCCTGGAGAAATTGGAAGTCCTCAGAGAGTTTACCATTAATGGTGGAACCAGGACTTCCACACAATGTTCTGATTTCCTTTAGAGCACTTTTTAAAATATCATATAGTTCCTTACTTCTCACTATCAATAGAGATTATTTTACTAAGAGTAAGTATAATAAGAGCTGATCAGAAGACCTGAGAGACGTAATGGGGTTTCAATTCTAATTTGCTAATGGCTCCTTGAAATGCTTTGTTGAGAAGGAGTAGAAGGCTTACAAAACACACACACACACACACACACACACACACACACAATTTCTTAATTGTGTCTACCATGGGCATGGGATGGTAGGAATGCCATGTAACTAGTTTCCACAGATGGAAACCACCTAATGGGAAATAGAGAAAAAGAACAAGAAAAGAAATTGTGTGTAATTTTTCAGCTTATTTTGGCTTAGATTACATGATGAAATTTATTTCTTTGAAAAACTCATTTGATTTTGAATTAGATTATATGGAACTTCTCCTTTGTCAATTTTAATTTCTTGTCTTGTTTTAGTTTGCTTTTCTGAACAGTAGATATCCTCCCAATTAGAGATTCTGCAAAATTACTACTTAGTCATGTTGGTTCCTTTTAAGTAGAAAAGTTTGTTTTAAATACTTGAAATCATTGGTATGCACATTTGTTGCAAAAAAAAAAAAACTCATTCTGGAAAATGTTGCTTATTTTATTATCCAAAAAAATAGGTATTTATTAATATACTGCATTTCTTTTAAATAAAAAAAAATTACAGATTTTCTTCCAGCATCCACTTATTTGGAATTGGGTACATATGAAGAAAAGACTTCTTATAATATGGAATTATTTCAAAAGCTATTATTACTTCTTATAAATATAAAGCACACAAGAAATTCTCACCATTTTCTAAGATTTACATTAGAAAGATATAAGTATTGTCTTTTAGAATACTATTTTTATTTTTCTAAATATTCCTTATAACTTACTTATTAATTTTATCCTTTCTTTGTTATAAATATCCATTTTTTTTAAAGACTCATACTATCTTTTCCTATGCAATTTAACCTAACATATTTTCTGTAAATGAGGTTATTTAGTTATCCATTTTTCTACCTCCTGTTGCTTGGCCGTCCTCAAAACCATTGCAGATCTTTCTAGAGAGCAGTTTTTAAGAACAGTGCTTTACTTTTCGACTCTTGATCAGCCTGCTGAGAATTCTTTGAATAAACCAGAAGGAAGGCTAAAGAGACAAAAGAATACTATAGTTTCCTCAAAGTTAATGAGACAGAATCCCTTGGCCCACTTTGGCAATGAACAATGTGAACTAAAATGGCCATTCTCACATCAGTAATTTACATTTTATACAGTGTGTACTTTACACAGATATTTACAAAGAGGAAAAACAACCGTTTTTTACGTGTAAGAGGAGCTCCTTGGCAGATAAAAGAAAAACTTACTCCCATTAGTACAACACTGGAGTTTAAATCTAGAGAACAAGTACTTCAGAAACCTAGTAGAAAAAGTCCCTGATTTGTACTTTGTATGAACAATTAGGTTTGAGAATATTGCTATATAATCACAGAAAGTACTGGCTATTATACTATGTGAAGTCTTCAGTGACAGAGAAACAGAAAAAATAGTTAATGCCATAACAATGAAAATGTGGAATGTGAGGAATGCCCAGTGACCATAAATATCTACCTTTATGAGCCTGACAATTTATACACAGTTCATGCAATTAGCAAGTGCGATAAATATGATTATTACTCTCAAGCTGAAATCAATTTTCTTGGCTAAAAGCAAAGAATTGTTATTGAGCAGATGGGATTACTTTTCTTTGCCAATTTATCTTCATAAAACTCAATCAATGCCTTGCCTTAAAAATGTCAAATAACTCAGATTTCAGGATAATACATACAAACTAATCTCTTCTGCCTGTCTCTACCTGATCGCTCCCTACTTCAAAAGCTCCAACAACATAGTATGATTGACACAAATCAAAGCAAAAACTATTTTTCTCACTGCTACATGGTCTTATCAATAATCCAGTATTTCAATATCTAATAAAAGATAACACAATTCAAAGCAGTAATGTGCCCCAAGCTACCGATCCACAACATATATATTGATATCTATAAATATATGGATATATCTTGTTATCTACTAAATAAGTTTCTTTGCAGTGTGGTGTTAATAGCCAGAATTTTAAATAGATAAAAACCTGGGTTCAAATCCTAACTCTGCCACTTAAATGCTATATGACAATTGGTCAAGTTACTTAACCTCTCTCTGGTCTCAGGTTTCTTGTCTGTAAAGCTGTAATAGCTTTTAGAGTGCTCTTCTGAATATTAAAAAGGCATTATACTCTTAGCATAATGTCTACATAGAGTAAATATTTAACAACAAAATAACAAATATTAGGTATGTTATTGAGAATTGGAGTTTTAAATAAAGGAGTTGTCCCTAAGGTACATTCAATTTAACCATGATATTTAAAACTTCAATTTTTCACATTATTTTTCCAGGAAAATATTTCACTCTTATTTCTCCATAATTTGTTTTGAATTGTAAAAGATTTGCAAGCGGCTGAAGCAGTTACACTATACTGTATATCTGCAGGATGGGCAACTGATTTTTATTTTTTTCTTTTTCTTCTTCTTTTTTTTTTTTGAGACAGAGTCTCACTCTGTTGCCCAGACTGGAGTGCAGTGGTGCGATCTCGCTGCAACCTCTGCCTCCCGGGTTCTAGGGATTTTGTTCATCAGCCCCCTGAGTAGCTGGGACTACAGGCACACGCTACCACGCCCGGCTAATTTTTGTATTGATTTTCAAGATTTGTCAAGAGCTCCTAATATTTTCTTTTCTCAAACACATCTTAGGACTACCATGCATATCAGTCAGTCAACTACTCTGGAGGTCTGCTGCAAGGATACACACCTTCCATTCCCACCCATCAGATACTCGTCTCCTTTCTCCCCTACTCCAACACAGCAACCTTCCAGCTCTAGATAAAAAGACCTAGTCTTTCTTGCGTAAGAACAACAAAGACAAAAACCATTTTGGTAGTGTATACTGCAGATTTTAACCAAAACTTCTCTGAAGACCTCTGATTTCCTAAAAAACCTCTACGTCCCAGTGCAGTTGCTCTTTCCTAAGTGAGCAACCGCACATCTGGTCAAATTTGGTGAATATTCTGTGCTCCAGAAACAACTGATTCCATCCCATTTAATCGCTTCTTCTCTTATATCCATCTCCCTGCTTCTTGTTTCTCTCCATGTTTACAACTAGTTCATTGATTTAAACACCAATGTAATACACAAGCAAGTATGCACGACAATGTTTAGTGTAGTACGGTTTGCAGTATTAAAAAAAGCCATCAGTAAGAAAATAGTTAAAGAATAAACTTGATATACATACTATGCTGCAATTTAAGAAAACTGTTATAGATTTATACGTACTAAAATAAAATGATCTCCAAAACATAGTAAGTGCAAAGATCAATCACAGAATAACATCTGTAGTATATCACTTTTGATTTTTAAAAATTACCCCTAATTCTAAATGTTCATATTTATAAATATTCCATTAAAAATTCTGAAAAGATACTGCTATGGTTTGAATGTTTGTTCCATCCAAAACTCAGGCTGAAGTTTAATTGCCATTGTAACAGTGTTAAGAAGTAGGACTCTTTTTTTTTTTTTTTGGTGACAGGGTCTCACTTCAACACCCAGGTTAGAGTGCAGTGGCATGATCATAGCTCACTGTGGCCTCAGCTTCCCAAGCTCAGGTGATTCTCCCACCTCAGCTTCCAGAGTAGCTGGAACTACAGGCACATGCCATCATGCCCAGCTATTTTGTTGTATTTTTTTGTATTGATAGGGTTTCTTCATGTTGCTCAGGCAGGTTGGTCTCGAACTCCTTAGCTCAAGTGATCCACCCACCTCGGCCTCCCAAAGTGCTGAGATCACAGGTATGAGCCACCACATCCAGCAAGAGTTGGGACTTCTAAGAGGTGTTAAGGTCATGTGAGCTTTGCCCTGATGGAAGGGTTAATCCTGTTATCACTGGAGCAGGTTTGTTATTAAAGAGTGAGAAGTTCGGTCCCCTTTCCTCTCTCTCCCCCAATCTCTCTGTCTCTCTCCCTTTTGCTTTCTGCCATGTGGTGATGCAACAAAAGGACCCTTAACAGATGCCAGCACCTTGATTTTAGATTTCCCAGCCTCCAGAACTGTGAGCCAATAAATTTCAGTTCATGATAAATTACCTAGTCTCAAGTATTCTGTTAGAGCAGCACAAAATGGATTAAGGCAGATATACACCATATTGTATCCATCACTAAGTGGATACTTTCAAGAAAGACAGCAAGACTAAGGAGCATGAAAAAGGACTTTCTCATATTCTGAATTTTAAAAATATTTTGTGACATGAATATATTTATCTATTACCTATGTAATAAAACTAGACATTAAGAGAAAAATCTCGTGGTAGAAATCCTAGGAAATATAGAAAAATTAGAGAAAATTAAGAAAAAGCATGTATAATTTCACAAACCAATGGTAACCACCGTAAAAAATTATTTCATTCTAATACATTTCTACATACATATGCACACAGTACATTTTTGAAAACATAACCGAATCTTTTCTAATTGACCTCTTACTCTAAAAAATTTGAAATAGCCAAAAAAAATTTTTGATTCCTATAAAGAGATAGCACTAGAGCTGGAAGTGATGGCTCATGCCTGTAATCCCTACACTTTGCATGACTGAGGCCAGAGAATTGCTTGAGGCCAGGAGTTTGAGACCAGCCTGGGCAACAGAGCAGGACCCATCTCTACAAAATAATAATAATAATAATAGTAATAATAATAAGCTGGGCATAATAGTGTGTGCCTATTGTCCTTGCTACCCAGAGACTGAGGCAGGAGGACTGGTTGAGCCCTGGAAGTTCAAGGCTTCAGTAAGCTATGATTGCACTACACTCTACCTAGTGTCAAGGAAAGGAAAGGAGAGGAGAGGAGAGGAGAAGGGGAATGGGCAGGGGAAGGGGCAGGGGCAGAGGCAGAGGCAATGGAAGTGGAAAGGGCACTAGGACTTATGAGCCAACATTGGCTATGGCTTCCACCAGTACAACTTAAAACTCAGCTGAAGACATGATACATAGAAAAGGGTTGCTGTGTCTGTACACACACACGTTTCCCACGTTCCCAATCCCAGTCTGTGGTCAGTGAAAGTGAAGATTGCCTCAGAGCCTGCATTATCTCAAGCTACTGACCTAATTGCTAATGCTTTACTCTGGTCTATTTCCTGCATGACCTCAGAATGTGTCAGTGTAAATTCCATAGTAAGACAGTAGTTGCACATTTTGGAGTGTGGATTCTGCTTTGAAACACAAATAAGTGTGATGAACATGACCCTGGCACTCTGTAGCCCTCAGTTTCCTCAACGCTAAATTGATCACTACAGTTCCTTCTAGTGTAAACAGTCCCACAAAGAATCGTGCTGAATGGATGACTACATAATGGCCTGCTCTCAGAGTTCTTAAATCAATCCTTAATACTGGCTGCAAAATGACTTCACTCCTTTAACAGTGTGGAACTTGTCTCTGTTCTCCAGAATGCTCACCAGATGGTGAAGAAGTATCTCTCTACCTACCAACATCGTCATATTGCTTCTTGCCACTCGCTACTCAAAAATTGTAAAAAACCTGTGGGAGCAAGTATCAGCTGAAAAGGGTGGCTTTTTCCTTAGGCAAAAGCTACAGGGCAAAACAGGGGCCCCAAACTTCTATCACGTCAAAGACATGAAACAGATGATCCCTAGTTTTGATCTTCTTTGAAGTTTATTAAAAACAAGCTTGAATCTGTACCAATCCTGACAGGTGTGAATGTCAGACTCACAAATGAGAAGTGCTAAGCTTTCCTAATGTTCAATTTAATCTTATTGACCATGAAACATGTTATAATTAAAGATCTGAACTATTAATATGAAGGAGATAGCATATAATCTTACCCCAAATATGACTAACTAGGTAAAATCTTCAAAATATAATCATGGCTTGATTATCAGCCATTGTGGAGGAGAATTTTACAAAGTTCTTCATTGACATCCCAAGTTTATGTTTCAGACACTTCTAATCAAACACAAATAGATTAATTTCAAGTAAAAATTAATAGTCACATTATTGATTATCATGATTAGAAATGTATTTGACCAGAACAATGAGGAAAGAGCATAGAGTCCTGCTATCTTCAAGTATGAATTTACGCTTTTAACTGATGTCAAGTCATCCATAGTATGAAAACTCATTTATTTTTATTTGAAAAATTTAAAATCATCAAAATGGATGGTGTGGGAGCCAAATATTATATAAGCAATATTTTATGAGAACTACAAAACTATTAAGAGCAGTGACTAGAATTCAATTACTGCCATTCCTTATTTCAGAAGAGAAAGTCAAATGTTTTCTGATATTTAAGAAGTAATAACTTCCTGTTGTTCAGTTATGCTTTCTATAATTATATATGATAAGCAACAGAAAAATAGGTCTGGTTTTGGCTGTAATGTGTATATTCAATTCAATATTAATTTGGACTCTAAATCATTTTGCTATCAAATATTTTGAATCTCATGGCCAGGAAGTAATCAGGTAAAAAAAAAAAAAAAAAAAAGTGGGTTTGTTACCTGACCTATCTCTTAAGTTCAAATTTTCTATAGGTATTTTTCTCTACCTTTGTCCATATGGTTATACAATTATCACTAGATACTTGAATTACTAAATGGTTTTGTATATCTTTTCCTCAAATTTATATTTATCCTATTATTGGCTTAGTCTCTCAAAGTATTACTTTTACGATATTGCTATAATGGTCCCCTATAGTATAAAGTTGAGCCCACAACATTTATCCTGCCACTTAACAATGTCCTTAATGTAAATGATATGGTTTGGCCATGCCCTAACCAAAATCTCATCTTGAATTGTAATCCCCATAATCCCCACGTGTTGGGGGAGGGACTGGGTGAAGATAACTGAATCATAGGGCAGTTTCCCCCATGCTGTTCTCATGATAATGAATGAGTTTCACAAGATCTGATGGTTATATAAGCTTCTGGAATTTTCCCTGCTGGTGCTTACTCTCTCCTGCTGCCCTGTAAAGAGGTGCATTCTGCCATGATTGTAAGTTTCCTGAGGTCTCCCCAGCCATGCAGAACTGTGAGTCAATTAAACCTCTTTTCTTTATAAATCACCCGGTCTAGAGTATTTCTTCACAGCAGCATGAGAATGGCCTAATACAGTAGCATATCACACTTATTAAAGAGTTGATAGTAAAATAGCACTCTCAGTACAATAAGAATAGTATAGTTCCTTATCATGGTAATGAATAGCTTTTCTTCGACATCTATAATTAACAATGAAATCAGAAACAAAAAGAAGCTGTCTCCACTATTACTGAATGTTGCTCAGAAAATCCTAACCTAAGCAACCAAACAAGAAAACCAAATATGCTGTACAAATATTTTTAAGAAAGAAGGAAATCATTCTATTTTAAGATAAAAATTCTATAACTCAAAATTCAGGAGAATCAACTGAAAGATATAAAAAAGGTAGACCATTATGATTTATAAGAAAGGTCAAACATTATAAAATATGTATCCACAATAAGTTTTTTTCTATATACCAGTTAGAAAATGGATAAATGATCCTATTCATAATAGTAATAAAACATATCAAATATGTAGAAATAAACAACAAAAAATGTAAAACTCTTGTATAAATATTATTGCAAAACATCACTGAAGGACATTTTTAAAAACTTGAAGAATATATCTAGTTTCCTGCATGGGAAGAGTCAATATTATAAAGATATCAAGTCTTAGATTAATCTATGAGTTAAATGCAGTTACTTTTGCCCTAAAATGTTAAAAGGCTCTTAATTATGCAATTCGAAATGTGATATCTACTTTCTTCTTGAAAGCATTTTTCCTGGAACCTTCTGATGACTCTAATTTAGGCTGCCTGCTTTCTAGGCCTACTACTACACAGTTGTCATACTGGGATTTATTTTCATAAGCATCTGGGTTGGTTCCAGTGCTCTTTGTATCCTAGGTTTTCTGTATAGGATTCCTGTTGCTTTATTTTGCTTGAATATATCTTCAAGTAATACTTCTTTTTAATTAGGAAGAATCTGTAGGAGGTAAACTTGTAAACTTGAGTCCTTCCCTATTTAAATACATCTTTAGTTTGTCTTAACACTTGATAGTTTGACTATCAATTTTGGGTTCTAGTTCTTCTTCCTGAGAACTTTGAAATATTGCCTAGTCTGCACTTGCTTCTAGTCTTGCTGATGAGAAGTTTGATACCTTTGAAAGATCCTTTTTTGTTGTTCTCTGGAAGGATCAATTTCTTATCCTTAGAATTCCAAAATTTTCATCAGCATGTGTATACACATCTAGATATATATCCTTTTTTCCTTGTTTGATGTTGGATGAAACTTTTCAGTCTGAGGACTTGAATTACTCTTCAGGTCAAGGATTTTTTTTCTATTATTTTCTCACATCCTTTCCCATTCCTCCACTTCTACCACACTCTTCATATCTATATCTTTTTTACTTTTCCATCATATTTTATATCCTTGGATTTTTGCTCTATATTCTAAGATATCTGCTTAATTCAATATTCAAGAATGAATATTACTTGAATTGCATTTTATCCTATCTATCTATCTATCTATCTATATATGTATATTCAGTATTCTGCTCCTATTTATGGAAATCAGATCATACTTAATGGTTATATTCTCCCCCTGAATATCTCTGAAAATTTAATATTGAAAAATTTTTCCCAAACTTTTCATTGTCTCTGTTTCTTCTGGAAAGCAGAAGATAAATTGTCTCAGGAAAATAAATTTGTCCTGTTTATTTATTAGTTTCTTTTTGTTTAGGCTATTGGTCTTTTTGTTTGGTTTGGTTTTTTGTTTTTTTTCAAATGTCTGGTGATCCTTTATTGACTGGGAATATTTGTAATTTAAGAACTAGGAGTTCCTTAAGTAGTTGGCAGGGATATCATAAGTAGCTCTGTAGTACTTATAAACTGCTTATAAGCAACTTAATGCAATTTCAATCAAAATCTTAATGGGTTTTTTTGGGGGGGACTTGACAAGTAGACTGTTTGTATAATTTAGCACAACGATGTGAGAATAACCCAGGAAATTCTAAAAAATGAGATTAAGAGGGAATATGTTCTCCCAGATATTAAAATGTATTTCTTAAAATCCATAATGATTATGACATGGAGCTTTTTGTCTAGAAATAGGATGTAAAGATTAAAAAAGGAACTAACCATAAACAGTAGAAGTGGCATTTCAAGCCAATAAGGAAATAATAAATTATGTAATACATAGGATTCTGACAATTTAGAAAATCTAGGAAAAGAATATCAGAGCCCTGAAATAAAGTAAAATAAATTCCATAATTATTAGAGATATAAATATATGATGTAAAATGATTAAATACTAGAAGAAAATATTGGGGTTGGAAAAGAATTGCTAAGGATTTATAAAATATATTTATATAGAGACTATGTAAACAATATAAACATACAGGCTACATAGGGACTATTTAAACTTCTATTTATTAAAATAGAGTATCTGTAAAAGTAAAAATAGAAATGAATAAATGGCAAAAAAAAGTGTAAAAAACAAACATAAATGAAAAGTTAAAGTTAATATTCTTAATCTCTAAAGAACACTCTAAAATCAATAAGAGGCCAGGGGTGGTGGCTCACACCTGTAATCCCAGCACTTTGAGAGGCAGAGGCAGGCAGATCACTTGAGTCCAGGAGTTTGAGACCAGCCTGGGCAACAAAGTGAGACACCTGTCTCCTAAAAAATAAATTAAAAATAAAGTCAACAAGAAAAAACAAATCAGCCCACGAATAAATAATAAAATAATAAAATAATAAAAAACAAAGATGTATAATTGCCATTAGACACACAAAACAGATTTTAATATTCTTGAAGCTAAATTAATTCTTATTAAAACAAAATATTATGTTATTAATCAAATAAAGAGAACAATTAAAATGATAAAATATAGCAACGGAAAGAATGTAGGAAATAGAGACTGCTGATGAAGTGTATATAAACTTTCTGCAGATCAACATTTCTCAAATTTGAGGGGTCATAGACTTCAAGGACATTTCCACAATCCCTGAGAAGCATACAGTTTCCATATGAGAAATCACTGTAGCTAAAAGTTAAATACTTTTTTTCAGTTGATTATGTATAGCTAAGGCAATAATTCAAGCATTAGTAAATACAAAGCCAAAATGCAGGCACATTACGCAGAAAATGCCTGTTCTTGGGTTTTTAAAAAATACGTTAAAAAAATAAGGCCAGGTGTGGTGACTCCCACCTGTCATCCCAGCACTTTGGGAGGCCGAGGTGGGAGGATTGCTTGAGACCAGGAGTTCGAGACCAGCCAGGAAAACATAGGGAGACCTTGTCTCTACAAAAATTTTTAAAAATTAGCCAGGCACAGTGGTGTGTGCTTACAGTCCCAGCTACTTGGGAGGCTGAGGCAGGAGGATCGTTTGAGCCTGGGAGGTCGAGGCTGCAATGAGCCATGATTGTCACTGCACTCCAGCCTGGGTGACAGAGCAAGACCCTATCTCAATAAATAAATAAATAAATAAGACCACAAAAGATAAAAATTCTTACAGAGAATTATTGAAGTATAAATTGTGTCAAAATTGAAGAATAAACCCTAAGATTGATAGTCCTGTCCTTGAGAAAGATCATCAAGTGATGCACCCATGCTTTAAAAAATATTCCAAGCTTTTTAGCATAATATCTAAGATTCTTAGCAGTTCCTAATAGGTTACTTCTCTGTAGTTATCTCTCTCACTCCTTCCCCATCACCCATAGTGCCACAATCTGTAACCTGTTTGAGGCTCTCTCACACCTTTCATACTGCAATATTTCCTTGAACTATTGACCCCCAACCATACTCATCTTTCCTTTCTAACTAAGTAACTTCTCCTCATCCTCAAAGCTCCAGCTCAAGAATTTTCATTTCTGGAAGAATCTCTGATTTTCTTCTCTTCTCTAGTCTTGAAATGGTATGTGTGAACCCACAGCTTGTTGTAATGTCATTGACCTTTCTGTTTAACACCCTCAGTTGCTGGTCCTTGAAGTCTGGGACTGTCTTAATCTACTTTAAAGTCTTCAAGCCAAGTACAATTCCTAGGCATGCAATACATGTTTGTTAAATAGATGGATGACCTTTATTTATATTTATCTTTCCCTTTTCTGCTACAATTAGTTAACTCATTCATTTGTTCATTCACTAATAACCACTTATCTGTTATTTTCTGGGAATATAAAAATTAATAAAACATCATCCTTGCCTCCAAAAGACACTTTATTATTGTGCCATCTTTCTCTCTCTTTCTCTCCTTCTCTCTAATTATCTAGTTGTGTAGGTATTTTCTTCAAAGGAATAGTAGATACTCAGAGGAACACTTATACACTGTTGATGGGAGTGTAAATTAGTTCAACCATTGTGGAAGACAGTGTGGCAATTCCTCAAAGACCTAAAAACAGAGCTAGCATTCAACCCAGCGATCTCATTACTGGGTATGTACCCAAAGGAATATAAATCATTCTATTATAAAGACACATGTATGTGTATGTTCATTACAGCAGCATTAACAATAGCAAAGACATAGAATCAACCTCAATGCCCAACAGTAGTAGACAGGATAAAGCAAATGTGGTACATAAACACCACGGAATACTATGAAGCCATAAAAAAGAATGAGATCGTGTCCTTTCCAGGAACATGGATGGAGCTGGAGGCCAATATCCTTAGCAAACTAACACAGGAACTGCATGTTTTCACTTGTAAGTGGGAGCTAAATGATGACAACTCATGGACACATAGAGGGAAACAACAGACACTGTGACCTATCAGAGGGTAGAGGGTGGGAGGAGTGAGAGGATCAGGAAAATCAACTAATGGGTATTAGGTGTAATACCTGGGTGATGAAATAATCTGTACTACAAACCCCACGACTCAAGTTTACCTATGTAACAAATCTGTACATGTACCCCTGAACTTAAAAGTTAAAAAGAAATAAAAAATAAAAAGAATAGTAGGGATTCATTATAATATCTTCTCTGCTCCTCATAATTCTTAAACCTGTGTAGAAGTTCAATACATATTTGTGGAATAGCCTTATTACGCCTTTAGGGAATGGAGCAATGCCTTGCATACTAATCTATACTTCTATCAGAGTTTCCTGCTGCATGGAAAACCTGAGTGTTACACTTCAAACAAGTGAGGCAATTTATACATTTTTGTTGTTGTTGTTGTTGTTTTTGGCATAAATGTGCTACGTGAGCTGGAGGTTCAGAAGAGAAACTAAATGTTATATATGATTCCAGGTCATTAGCTTGGCTCTGACTGCAATACTGATTTCATTAAGATAAAGAAACTAATTGGTATCAATTTTAGTTGACATTATATGTTAGTTTTATAATATTCAGGAATTTTTGAAGGATTATTTGATTTTTATTTTTATAGATGTTCTTGCTTTTTAACACTAAATAATGAGGAAAGATAATAGGGCTAACATTTATTAAGCATTTATGTTGGACAGGCACTGCTTTAAGTATTTTTATATGTATCAACTCATTGAATTTTCACAACTCTTAGATCTATTTGATAGCTGCGGAAACTGAGGCACAGAGAACCTCAAGTAACTTGCCCAAAGTAAGCCAGCTAGTTAGCATGGACCAGTGATTCAAAAACAGGCAGTCTGTACTCCTTACAACTGTATTATGCTGCCTATAAAAAGACCACTAGACTAACAGTTATGAAACCAGATTTTTAATCTTACATTAGCCATATAATAGTAGAGTGCATTTAAGGATGTCATCTGAGTTTCATTGTCCTTGTACCCCTTACAGCCTGTGAGAAGGAACCTTTATATAGTCTTTCATAAACTGTAAAGTGTTATAAATTCAAGGATTTCTTATAATATGTTAAAATTACTTTTAAGAGTTGAGAAGTCCAAATAAAAGCAGAGAGATGAGAGGAAACACTAGCACTAAATGTTCAGACACCCACTAACCACGTCAAGCTGCACATTTTGTTGCTAAACCTAAGGGAGAGATTAGATATGAGGAAAGTGGGAAGCAAGAAGGTATGAAGTCTGGGTATTTAAGGACTAATAGAAATGATTTTCTCGATTAGTTTAAGAACATTAGCAATTACTTATGGGATAAGCAGAGTTAAAGGAATTTCTGGAAGGAGTAAAACTGTAAAAATATAGTCAAATTGTTAAAAAAATTACCAGAACTGTGTAAAAGCATATAAAGTTTCGTCATATCTTTCTTTTTAAAAACAAACAAACACTTCATGTTCTAGCCAGTTGCTAATAGTGATCAGTTGATGAATACACCTCATGTTTCATGCATATAAAATTTTACACCATGTCTAGTCCATAGGCATTAGTGTAGGAGTCAGAATACAACCTGAACTCTGTTCCCAGCTTTGTGCCTTGTCGATAAAGCAGTGGACGTCTCTCTATGGGGAGATATGTTCCCTCCTGTGATATAGAGGATGTTGATTCACTTGTCTCCTCTCTACTTCGAAAAGATGCTCTGAAGATTAGTGAGACAATGGCTGTAAAGCTCTTTGCACTGTTTACAACATAAATCATACACAGACATACTGGCATGAGAAACACTATCATCATCTCTTTTATACATGAGAACAACCATAAGGAAAACAAACCTCCAAGACAGTCCTGTATTATAAAAATGTTGGGTAGAGATGCCAAAAGTTGTAGGGTAGGAAACAGCAACAAAAACAAGACAGAATCCAAAGAATATTTGCATTCTATAATATATTCTACAGAGTCTCAGACGGGACCTTCGTTGAGTGCTCCCAAGTATTATCAGTAGCCATGGTTTTTTTTTTTTTTTTTTTTTTTTTTTTTTTCGGTAAAAGGGATAAATAGTGATGTCAGGAGATGCTGCAAAATACATTCCAGTGATAAGCATATGGCAAGCAATTAATGGATGAATTCGCCTCTCTTATTGCCATGTTGTGACAAATACTCTAACTTATTTGGCCTTTGGTTCCCTAAAGGGTGCTCAGAAATGCTTTTTAGAAAGTACTTTTCATGAAGAGCTACAACAACAACAAAAACAAATACAATTCAAATATCTACTAAACATATGAAGGAGTACTCACTCTCACTAGTAATCAGAGAAATGCAATGATCCCATTATAGAGCCCTGTCATTTGAAAAAAAAGAAAGAAAATCCAAGTGTTTTTTATTAGAATGTGGAGCAACAGGAATTCTCATTACCTTCTCAACCACTTTGTTCAACGCTTTCTGCTTATCTGCTGAAGTTAAAGATATGCATGACCCATGAATCCACTCCTAGGTTTATTCCCCCACAAAAATGTATGCTTATGTGCATCAAGATACATGCACATAAGTATTCAAAATATCTTTATTCATAATATTTCCAAACTGGATATGTTCAACTGCATAAAGAAAGAAGATTGGACAGTAAATTGTGGTTCCTTTATACAATAGAATGCTATATATCATGATATATATTATGATACGCAATCCTCAGCTACATACAACATTGATAAATTTTACAACTATAATATTGCACAAAAGGAGCAAAACACAGAAGTATCTACAAGATGAGTCCATTTACATAAAATGCAAAACAAACTAAATTGAACTGTTGTTTTGACATGCATACATAGGTGGTAAATCATAAAGAAAAGTAGGAAAAGAAAAAGGAAAGTCAAGATAGTGGTGACCTATTTGGAGAGGATTAAACAGGAAATTATAGGGTCTTTCTGAGGGGTGATCATAGTAGGTATTTACTTTAGAACAATTTGTTAAACTTAAAATTTAAATTTTACATACTTTCTTAAATTTTGTTATATTTCACAATTTAAAAATTTATAAAATGATAATTTTACAAAGCCTAAAAGATGAATTATTTGGGGGCTTTTACTTCTCTTTCATCTGTACAACTGCTGATGAAAATCACCAGGTGTGTATAACATGAAGCATCTCCTTAAATGACATGCATTTATTGGGAAAAAACACAAAGTCCAAATGGTAAAATGTTAGCAAGGTAAAATACTGAAGATTTTTCTCCCCAAAACTGCCAAACAAGTCTGGTTTAATTGAAATTGACAGCAAAGACAACAGAGCACACTTAATTGAATTTTAATCTCAGTGATCTCTAAGCCATGTTTGAAACATAAACAGACATGTCAGAGTTCTTTATGATGTTGGACATGAATTCATTTTCATAATTGAAAGGCATACTTTGCTTATGAATCTCTTTTTAACAAGCTTTGGCTGAATATTCTTTTCTTCCAGATGTTTGCTGTTGTATACACACAGCCTCCATCTCTTTGCAGATGATTTAAAACATAGTTAGAAAGAGTACATTTATTTAACAAAAGAGTAAGAGTAGAGAATTCAAATAGATCATCTGTGGGTGTATATAATGATAAGTACATAAGTCTCATGCAGTCCTCATAAAGACAGCATCTATTAATCTGAAGAAGCTTCTCTTACTAATTTGCAAACCTAAAAGCATTTTACATTACTAAGATATTATTAAATAGGTCAATTAATACTTTTGATAGAGTAGAGAGCCTCCTAAATAATGGACATGAAAAATGATTTTGTAAAAGTACGGTTTCATTTTAAATCCCTGCTTAAGCAATTTGTAGGAGGCAAGATAGTGTGGCAGTTGAGAGGATGGTCTCTGAAATCAGATCTGAATTTGAATACCAGCTCTACCATTTACTAACCTAAACAAGTCATATTAATTCTCTGTGTCTCAATAGCTACTTCCTGAGGTGTCTTTACAAAAACACAAATAAATAATCCATGTAAAGAACTCTGCACAGTGCCAGGACATAGTGAGCATGCATTGAGTTTTATTTATCATCATTATCATCATCTTGCTGTACTTTTGTAAACTCACCTTTCTCCCGTCTTTTTCTACTCTAAGGTGCTCTTCCAAGCTACTTTCCTCCTCAGCTATCGTTCCCCTGGATTTCCAGTAAGAGAGGGTGAAATCATGCCTGCTTATCTTCTTTCTCTTTTACTGATACTTCACTGAAGTGAAAGTAAAGGAATAAAAACACAACACACCCACCCACAAAGGCACAAATAATAAAGGAAACAAGATCAGCAAAGGAGAGATTTCTACTGATTTTTTGAAATCAGAAAATAGCTAAAGTGCCTTAGCATAATCGAGAAAATGGTTACGGAGAGTAAATTCCAAGAGAAAGTGGACTAATGTTTTCTCCCGAATCCAGAAAGACTTACTACTTGGAGGCAGCAGAACTAAGGAAGGCAGGAGTTTAGCAAGGGGCTGAAAGTGTATTAAAATTATATGGAGACTTTGGATCCAAACTAACTACTTCCCTTACCTACTGGAAGCGGAATCTTTCTTTTTTGGAGGAAATCAGCTAGAGAGATTTGAAATTGATGATACTAGGCACTGTAGCAAACCAGGAGAGGCTGCAGGTTGAAACATAGGTACTTATTTGAAAGCCTATAGAGTTTGCAATAAGAAACCCAACTTTTTTATTTGTCGTGCTCCCCAGACATTAGCAGTCAGTTATATGCCCCAGGCGCAAATCTCGCAGGCAGAAAGCGGGGTACCCCCTAATCATGACCTTGGGGAAACATTTCAAAGAACACACCAGCTTTGATTGAACAACCTATGATGCAACAGTGCACTCCTACAGTTGACGAGCCCTATCCATGATCACAGAACTTCTGACATTGTTTCTTGCCATCATTGCCATTGTTGCTTTGCTTTGTGTGTGTGTGCATATGCACCTGTATATGTCTTGCTTTTAACTAAGAATGAACAGCCTCTTAAGGAAACTCTCCATAATGAAGAAGAGAAACTAGAATAACCAAACATCAACTGAAGAAAGAAATCTACAGGAAAGAGAGAGACAGAGGAAAACCTCAAGAGGATAATAATCTGTGACCTTAGATAAAACATACTTCTGACATAAGGACATATACCATTAAAAAGGAAATGATGAGGCTGGGCATGTTGGCTCATGCCTGTAATCCCAGCACTTTGGGAGGCTAAGATGGGTGGATCATGAGGTCAAGAGACCGACATCACCCTGGCCAACATGGTGAAACCCCATCTCTACTAAAAATACAAAAATTAGCTGGGCGTGGTGGCATGCTCCTGTAGTCCCAGTTACTCGGGAGGCTGAGACAGGAGAATTGCTTGAACCCAGGAGGCGGAGGTTGCAGTGAGCCAAGATTATGCCACTGCACTCCAGCCTGGTGACAGAGCAAGACTCCGTCTCAAAAAAAAAAAAGGAGAGAATGAGAGTGCTAAATTATTTTTAAATCATGGCCAAAATAAACATTTTAATAGTAAGGTTGGAAAATAAAAATGTGAACAAATCTTCTAGAAGACCAAAAAACAAAAGGACAAAAAAGGAAGAAAACAATTAAGAAATTAAAGGATATGATCTCGGAGGTCCAACTAAGATAATGAGAATTCAAGGAAGAAAGAACAGAGAAAATGGAGGGCATAAAATTATCAATGAATAAGAGCAAACATTTCAGAACTGAAGGACTCATATGTCTGGAGTGAAAAGGTCTGTTGTGTGCCCAGGGCAATGGATAAAAATGCAGAGCAAGACAATTGATCACGAAATGTGGGAACTTCAGTAAGAAAAGAAGGTCACAAAAATTTCTACACAGAAAAAGATCAGGATTTCACCAATAGAAAATACTGGAGTGATGCCTACAAAATGTTGAAAAAAATACATTTTTAACATAGAATCCAATTGCAGTTAATCCATGCCTGAGACAAAAAAAGGTTCAAACAAAGGGCTGCTTCTGAATAGTATATAGAAAAGATTTCTGAACAGAAAATCTTAAAAACTAGCTTTTATCCCCAACTTTGATACTAAATATAGAGACAGGCAAGAATTAGGGGTCTTCTTGTCATTCTTCTGAGACTCTGGAGCTCCTGAGACCAAGGCTTCTTTTTCGCTGACACCATTGAATCCGGGAATCAACAAGCTGCACAAAGTTATAAAGATTGCCAGACTTCATGTTTCTGGGGAAAAAAAAGTACTATTTTTTCGTATAGCTGAGACCTCTGAAAAGATGGCTCAATGGGCAAGATGCCATGAGAAATCAAAGCCAAATACTCATTCTGAAGTCAGTTTTGCTTAGACTTTGTATACTGCCACTCAATTTTTCAAGTCATCAGAAATATAACTAAGAATGAGTGACTTTTTGCTATTAACTAATGACCCACCATTCAATGATCTTGTATGACAAAGTAGAGGAGTATCTTCTTATTTTTATGCTTATTAAATTACAATGGAAAATATTCATTAACAATCTTATAATGAGGCATTCTAGATGCTTATTCTTACCTAAAGGGAATGGAACAAAAAATAACCAAACTAAAAAATGAAGACAAAAGCCTTTCTTGGTATTATAGTATTCTTTTACAAAGGATACGGTTTATCATAGTAATTGATTCCCTCTGTTACACTAGAGATACTATTATATTAAATGCCTAAAGGTTAAACTTAGGTAACAGTGGAGCTATAGTTCTTTCAGAAATAAAATAATTAAATAGCTATGTATGCCAAGAAACCTTACTTTGAACATTTCTACTGTACCGTCTCATTATTGCTGGCTGCCTGATTAGCAAACAGTAAACTTGGGTAATAGCTTTCCTCTGATATCACTTCAAGCCTACTCTTGAGTTCTAGAATTACCCAGACTACCAGGACTGTACTTGCACAATATGCTGAACTGTTTATAACATTAGGCTTTCCCCTCCTAATTCTCAAGACCATTTTGATAACTAAGACTGATAATATCAACAAATATGAAATAATTATAATAATCATTCTTTCTTAAAATAAGAAGAGTTTCCAGAAACAGAAACTAAAACAGAATTCAGGCTAAGCTGCTAAATAGGCTATCTCAGGGATTCTCAGCTCATTCCTGATGAGGATAGATTGCTTTTTATTTCCCTTCAGTGTTCCGTATTTATTTCACAAATATTACTTAACTGTGTACCATGTACAAAGCCGTGCGCTAGTTAGGCTGGTTACCGTGGAAGAAATAAGGGGAGTGGGAGCATCCAGCTTTTTTCTTCAAAGGAGATGGGGGAATCTGTGGGAGTCAGAGGTAGGGGCACCTACAAAGGAAATTGCTGAAAAGGAGGAGCTGGGGAAGGTGAGGATGAGGAACTAAGTTGTGAATAAAGGAGGGTCAGAGCAATGGTTTTTTTTATAATATTGGAATGGGATTTGTTTTTAGCACTGCTCCCCTTTCCCTTAACAGTCCCCTTGAGCTATAAATAAATGTAACTGGCAAAGTGGACAATAAGACTTTAGAATCTACTAGTTAACCATGATCAATCTGTCATGGAGCCCAGTATACAAGGAGAGGTTCTATTTCATCAAGAAATATGACTGCACTTTTAGTGGGCAATTGGTTGTTATGAAGGTCCAGCATTTATTTCTTCTTCCTTTTGAAAAATAACACCCTGATTTCCTTTGGGGAACATCCCCATGGTCAGATGTGGTCCCACTGTGATTGATTGATTGGTTCAGGAGAGGGTCTATACCCTTAATTATGTGGGAGCTACTAGAAAGAGATGCTCTGTTTTTTTAAATTATTATTATTATTATTATTATTATTATACTTTAGGTTCTATGGTACATGTGCGCTGTTTTTTTGTTGGACATAAAAAACCTGGAAATGTATGGCACTAGATTGCGGACGTTGGTCTGTCTCATGTGGATAGAGCAGAGAATGAAGCCAGAAATGGAGAGTTCTTCTGATATCAGGCATCAGGGAGAAAACAAAACAAAAAACAAAAGAATAAAAATGGAGAGTTCGATACAGGACCCATAGACAGAGGAACTAAAACCTCGTGAAGTGTTCTAATTGAAACAGTATCTATGGTCTACCTAAACCTCATGGAAGCACATTAAATGGTGGATAAAGCCATGAATATACCACACATAGAAGAGATACATCCACAAGGACATCTTACCAAGTGTGGACACAAGTGCGTAACAACCATTTATTGGTGTATAATATTATAATCCACAACGTCAGATTTTACTCTTTAAATTCACTAAGGAGTATTCTCAAAGGAATGGAAGAAACAGAGCTGGCTATCAGTGAGGGGAACTATATGGGTAAATATAAGTAGAAACTTCAAAATAAGTTTCTTAAAAGCAATTTTCACTTTCTGAAAGTTTATATGGAATTGGCAAGTGACAAGGATTGTGATCATTGATACATGCAAGTCAACAAGCAAAACTAACCAAAGAGACAAACAGATACATGAATAATGAGGCAGTTCAGATGACTAAAAAACACAGCTTTACAAGACTGTTTGGGTAATTTATTTTGGCTGGTAATACATCATGTCAGTTTATTTTATTTAAGCCACAGCAACGTTTGTCTTCCTGACGATAGTTATTGCATTCCAGAAAAGTACAATACAAAGTTTCAGACTAGTGCTGGGCTTAGACACACAGAGAACTGTAGCAGGTTTTCTACACTACACCCTGCTCACTGTATTTCACAAAAATCTCATCCCTTCTACCCTCCACTCTCTAAACACACATCCAAGCAAATCACACCAAAGCATAATCATTGAAGAACACCATAACTTGCCAATTAAAATTTGGCAAACAGAAACATTGAAGCAAAACTGAAAAAAGAATCATGTAATTATCTTAGAAGAAAGCTTTTTTCTTAAATATTATTTTTCTTCTCATTCAGCATGCACAGAAGCAAACTTTGAGCACTAATGTGTTCCTTTTTAGCCTTTGTCTGTTTGTTTCAAAGACAAGAGGAGAAGAGTCTGCTTAAAAGCCAAATACACTGATAAATGTTTACTGATAAAATCTTCCAGATGGGACTACTTTCAAGGAAGGTCAATTACAAGCCTTGTGTCTCTCCTTTTAATGGTATCCTTTAATGATCCCCTTCCTCTCCTAGAAAATTAAGTCACAAAAACAACTTAGGCTGAGAGTGACCCAGTAATCCTCATAATCACATTGCCATGACAGACAAGAAGATCAAAGTACAGGTGCAGTGAGAAATAGGATTTTACATCCTATTATAAAATGTGAACTTGCCATTAACCAAAGATCAAATGTACCTTTAACTCTCAAATTCCCAACTTCCAATATTTTTTAAATTCTGTGGTTTTCTGGATTAATAAACTTTCCCTAATATAATATTCCCCCTCCCAATTTGTACTAAACATTGGTGGTTTTTTCTTCACATGTGGTGATTACATTTTCATATATCCAATAACTAAATAATTTTAGGAATTTGGTAAATTGTGTTGAAACTCTAATAGCACTAAGAAGTTCCCAAGCTAGTTGGTAAGCTATTGTCTCCAATACTGCAAAGAGAAAACCTAGCAATGGAAATTACATAAAGATAACCTGATGCAAATATGTTAGTTAGAAAGTGAATTAGGCATCTAGTAATGGCTTCAATAAGAAAGAGGTTTATTTTTATCTCATATTAAGAAAATCTAGCCTGGGCATGGTGGCTCATGCCTTTAATCCCAGCACTTTGGGAAGCCAAGGCAAGAGGATCACTTGAATCCATGAGTTTGAGACCAGCCTGGGTAACATAGTGAGACCTCATCTCTACAAAAAATTAAAAAAAAAAAATTGCTGGGTATGGTGGCATGCACCTGTGGTCCCAGCTACTCGGGAGGCTGAAGTGGGAGAATTGCTTGAGTGTAGGAGGCTAAGGCTGCAGTAAGCCCTGATCACACCACTACACTCCAGCCTGGGTGACAGAGAAAGACTCAAAAAAAAAAAAAAAAGAAAAGTAAAGAAAATCTAGAAACAGGTCAAGGTTGGAATGATGACACCATGTTTATCAGGGACCTAGGTTCCTATTATCTTTCTGATCCACCATCCTTAACATATGCCTTCCATTCTCAATTTTGCCATTTAGGTTGCAAGATGGCTACTGATGCTGCAGCCAGCACCAGCACCAAATCACTACTGCACAAACAGGAGGAGGAGTAAAAGTGAGTGCTTCTAGGCAGGAGCTCCCTCTGCTAACATGTAGTTGGCTGCATCAGCCTCTTAGAAAGCCTGAGAAATGCAATCTTTTGACTAGGCAGATGTCACCCAATATAATTAAGATTCAGTCAGTCATCTTTATTATATTGGTTACTAAATGAACAAATCTGTAAGGATATTCAGTCAGCACCAGCAGTCTTTGTCACACCATAGAATCACTGATTTCTCAATCCTGGATGGAATTTGGTCTAATCCCTTACTTACAGAAAGGGAAATGGAGAGCAGAAAGATTAAGAAATTTCCCCCAAAGGACACAACTGGTTAGCCAAAGAACTAGGTGCAGAATTCAGACCCTTGATCTATCAGTAAAGATCCAGTTCTTTACTGAAGCAAACCTCAGTGAGGTCAGCCCAGGAAATTCAGCTAACCAACATGAATAAATAACACGTCTTACTACCTGGGTCAGACCCTGTGACTCACACTTCAGGCTTTACAGTCATAACTGCTCATATGCTGTAACATCCACCCTCTTTGGTTATAAAGTGAGAATCACCATATTCACCACAAGTCATGTACATGTTTACATGGCCACTAAATAACCAACAAAATGAGAGATGCACCGCAAAATGTGACAGTATGAGTTACTGTTTGTAAAAGAGCAGCATGTTCCACACTCATGGGTAAAAATTGGTACTTGAACTTCATGAGTGACTCTAGATCTTTTATGGTGGTGGCTTTTTAAATACAGACAAACACATGATTATGGTATCTCCTGAAACTGACATTCTCAAAATAACATCCACTATTATAACAAAGGAAGTTTGAATGTTTTGAGGCTTTTTTGCTTTTAAGCCATTGCTCTTACCTCTTATCTCTTCTTCGATTATGGCCATCACTTACTTCCTCAGACTCCACCCAGCTGCATTCTCAACAAACCACAGTCCAGGATCAGAACTTTTATAATACAATAGGCTTCCTTCAGCACTTTGAGATACATTGTTAGGCCCTGCTCTCATGTTTTACTTCTTTTATGTTTCAAGCTTCTTGAAGGCAGGGCCAATACTTTATTTTCCATAACACCCCTCATATGAAAAAGATTCTAGCATTCTTTCACAATGTCATGCTTAGAACATTCCAATATTTTTCCAACCTATCTCCCTAACTGCTTCCCATGGTTCCACTGATTCTCTTCTTTCACCTCTACTCACAACAGACGGTACCCGAGTGATTGCTCAAAAATACAGAACACAGCAAGCCACATTTCTACATCTTTGGCGGTGCGCCACTGTCTATAAACTTTTTAATAAGGTCGCCCTAACTTGCTTTCTCACGTAGTCTTATTCCTTGCCATTTCCTCTGTTTGCGCCCTACATACTGTAAGTTACTCCGTAACATTCATCTTTTTCTACATGCCTGTGACTTTGTATATGTAGTTCCCTTTGTCTGAAATGCCCTTTCTTCTTTCATTTATGGAGATTCCAAATGGCCTCCAAGGTATATGTCAATTATTATCTATGAAAGGTTTTGCTATATATATCCAGTATTTTCTGGGGGATGGGGAAGCTTAAACAAAAAAAACTTGAGCATTACTCTACACACACTTCTATTATGACATCTTAGTCTATTTGGAAAACTCCACTCGTGTAGAAATTGTGTTTATTTCAGTTGACTGTGAATACAGGTTCTGATGCACAGAAGCTACTCAATAGTTTGCTGAATGAATGAATGTCAGTTTTCCTAAACAGACTTGAATGATTTTCTTGAGAGTCTAACTGCTTGTCATAATACATCTTGTCTCATTTGATTCTAGATCCACGGAAGCTGGCATAGTACTTAGATGTAAAAATTGTTATATCTCTTTTGTTTTTCCAGTTAATCACTGGAGACCAGGGCTGCCCTTTCAATAGGAAATCTAATATCTCTCTTTTTGAAAACTACCCCTCTTTCAAATAACCCAAGAACCTCAGGGATTATTCAGTCTAAAGTGGAGTCTTGCTTCTAAACTTCAGGTGTAGAGAGGACGGCAATTGGTATGAAGGCTTCTGCCACTGCCATGTGGTATCACAGTGAACAATGGTCCTGTCCAGACCTGTGTCCTTGCTGGTTTGGGTCTCCATGCCCAGCCTTGGACTCCAAGAGTTCGGCTCTTTGATTTAACTCATTTAGTAAAGATCAGCTCTCACTCAACAATCTAAGATGCTCTTCTTGAGCAGGCAGCTTAGGTTTCCCCTTCCTCTACACAGATGCATTAATCCCTCTAGGGCCCACTGTATCAGAATTCTCTCCCGACAATACACCATGGGACTGTCCTTTTTCATCCATTCTCATGGGTTTCCTCAGTACTTCTAATTGTGGGACAAAGTGAGAAAGTCTCTTTTCTCCTGGTAGACTCCTGAATTCTTAGGTAATTTGGTCCACTCTATCCTCAAACTGTACCAAGAGGAGGGGTAGCTTTTAATAAGAAGGGGGAAATTTGGTCACATTCTTTCTCCAAAGAAAAAGATGACTACAGGCCTTATGTTTATATAGCTAAGGGAGTCCACTTAATGATTTTTTAAAAAATAATAAATACAAAAACCCCTAGCAGGTTTTCCAATAGTAGAGTTAGAAGTAGACAGTCAGATAGAATTTCTGCCTCTCCAGACACCCTCTTACATAGGCATGGTAATGTTTATTGACATTCACTATAAAGGCAAAACTGGATGAGGACAATTGAGAAACTCTTGTCCTAGATATCTTTTCCTGACTGGCCAAGGAAACAGTGAGTCTAATAATCAACTTTTTTTTTTTTTTTTTTTTTAAGTGCATAGCCCTACCAATCCAATAAGACAAAAGAGATTCATTCCAAAGGAAAGATCTGGCATTTCACGGTCACATTTAAGTAGGAGATGATGCATACAATAATAATATATTTCAATTAGACGACAAAGTCAGCCATAGGACACAGTACCAGTAGTGTCTTTTCCACTAAGAATTGGGTAAGGGAGGCTTAAAATTCACCTTATGTTTGTTTAACAAACATACCGGGGAATCCTTCCTTCAACTGTGCCCAACGAGTTGAGCTACATACATACAACATAATCCAGGGGAGACTGCCCCAAACTGAGGCTTTATTTACTAATTTGCAGTGCCTCTGAAACTGTAAATTTTTTCCCTATGGAGAACTTTTTTTTTTTTTTTTTTTTTGTTTGAGACAGAGTTTTGCTCTTATTGCCCAGGCTGGAGTGCAATGGTATGATCTCGGCTTACCACAACCTCCGCCTCTTGGGTTCAAGCTATTCTCCTGCCTCAGCCTCCCGAGTAGCTGGGATTACAGGCATGTGCCACCACTCCTGGATAATTTTTTATTTTTAGTAGAGATGGGGTTTCTCCATGTTGGTCAGGCTGGTCTCAAACTCCCGACCTCAGGTGATATGCACACCTCAGCCTCCCAAAGTGCTGAGATTACAGGCATGAGCCATCGCACCTGGCCCCTACATTTTTAATGCCTCTAAAATCCAGATATGTTTTTATAATCAATGGCACCTTGGACTTGATGAAATAAAGTAATCAAATAGTTTTAATAATCAAATACCTTTAAAAATATAAACAATTTAAAAATTGTTCTAAGACCCAGGTTCCAACCTCAGGATCTGGATGTGACCATAATGCTATATCAGCACATTAAAGCAGAGACACAGACAATAGTGGTAATCCTTCAAAGGGGAAAAAGCCTGTCAGCTGAAGATGACAGAGGAACCCAGTGCTTCTCAAAGGGGGTTCCCCATCCAGCAGTTCATCAGCATCAGCATCACTTGGGAACTTGTAAGAAGGAAAATTCTCAGGACCCACCCCAGAAGTACTGAATCAGAATTAGTGGGGCATAGGGCTCTGTAATCTGTGTTTTAACAAGGGCATGGGTTTGAGAACCACTCATATGGTAGCTAAATAAGGAAGACACTTGGTCAGTATATACTTGGCATGCCTGGGGAGGGGGAGCATAACACTTAACAGCCAAGTGTTAAGACTACCATAAAAGGAGGAAGAATCTCAAAACCCAATGTAGGAAAGCTCTTTAAAGTCTACAGTTCCTAGTTTCTGACTCCATATAAGTCAAAGCAGCTTCTAATTAGAAGTTTGTTTCTCAAGGGGCTGAACTACAAGGACAGAATGAACTGATCTGGCCCATATGGTATCCTGTCTATTTGTCAATATATTTCTCACTATGAATTCCCTAATTCATGTTCTTGCTCTTGCATAAAGTTCATGAGTTCTGAGTGTCAGTGACAGCACCTGATCTAATTGGGTTCTGAGAAAATCAATTCTGAACCTGCAAAACTAAAGGTCAGTCTTTGAAATTTGTATATATTACAAAGACCCAGTCCAAAAGGGCCCAGTACATACCTAATACTCATTTAAATGGAGTATTTACCAGGTCAAGAGAAGTGAAGAGTTAAGGGCAATTAGGTCAAGATTGCAAACTGGCAATCCTCAGGCCAGATCTGGTCCACAGATGTGGCTTGTTTGGCCCACACACGTTGTTCAAAAATGGGAAGTTTCACATCAAATATTGGATTTCTTCCAGTCTTAAAAAAGCAAAAAAAAAAAAAAAAAAAAAAAAAAAAGATTTGACAATAGGGAGCCCACATCCTGGCACTTGAGCACTAGCCTGGAGCTAGGCAGAAGCTGTCTCCTTTAAACAGGTTGTAGATTCCAGGTCACCCCAGTCCCAGGAATCTTTATTGACTTCTGGCTGGCAAGCTTCTCCCTTTATGTGAATATGATCTGCCTGACTCCTGGTACATACGAGTTTGAAGACCATTGATCTACATAATCATTTTTCATGGAACAGATCATTAGACTGATTTGAATAAAATGAATTGCTCAGAAAATTAGCTTTATTTTGTACCTTTATAGCTATTTGTATGTGTGAGCAGGGATGTAGAGGTTAGTTACTTTTGAAAACAGACAGTGATGAAGGCAAAGGTTGCCAGGTGGAGTATAAAGAGAACCAGCCTGGGCTGTCTAGATTTGGATCTGCCACTTACTAAATGTAAAACTGTCCCACAGCCGTGGTTTACATATCCACTAATGGGAATGATAATATCTACTATACACAAGGTTTATGGTGATAATTGAATTAGATAATATATGTTTGAGACTGTATAGAACCACAAAAATGTTAGCTGAATTAAATTTTGATGGTTTTGTTATCTGAATTTTACTTTAGAAATTGTTCCTAACAGATTATAAACTTTTGAAAAAACAATCAAAATTAAACCTCAATAGTCTTACATTGTGATCAAATAATGGAATTAACATTTATTGACTGTAAACGATGAACCAGATAGTATGCTGGGTGCTTTAAATACATTGTCTCATGGAACCCATAAGGAATTACTGAGTTAGTATTATCTATCTTTTACACATTAAAATCCAAGGCTAGAAAAGTTTAGGTAATTTACCAAAGTCACCCAGTAAGCATTGGATAACCAAGGTCCATCTTACTCCAAAGCCCTTACATGTGTGATTACCGTAGTGTTTCTCAAACTAACCTGATTATACGAATCGCAGGCTAGTAGGTAAAACTATAAGCTCTCCTATCTATTTCCAAGCTTACTGAACCAGAATCTAAAGGGATACATAGCCTTGAAATGTGCCACATTTTACCACGGCCCCATGTAATTCACAATAGCAGCAAGGAAACTGCTTAAGAAAGCTGATAAGAATCAGAGTAAGTAGAAAAAGAATTACTTTGCGTTTTATTCAATAGAAGAAAGGAAAAAAAGGGGGAAACTAGGAAGAAAAGGAGGGAGGGGGAGGGAGGAAAGAAGGAACAAAGGAAGGAGGGAAGGAGAGAGGAAAAGAAAGAAAGGAGGGAGGGAAGGAGACAGGCAGAAAAAGGTCCTGGAGCTAAGGCCTATGGCATTTGAAGGATGATGTGAATGCACTTACTAGATGGATGCTTTCTTTCTAACTGCACCCAGTCTGTTTACTGCAAACATAAGGAATCAGCCAACAGGAAGCTCAGCTTACTACTGCAGAGGAGTAAAGCACTTTGAACTACAGGCATCTTGTACACCCAAATTACATACTGTGATACACATAGTATTTGAGCTGTTCCGCAAGACAGAAGCCAATTATTCTTGGCACGTACTTCTGTCGTGCTATCCAAATCACCATCCCTCACAGGCGGATCTGTGCCACATCAAACGCACCAAGTCATAAATTCCTTAAACTTTTTGAGATGAAAGTCAGATTTTGGAGAAAAAGGATAGTCTGGTACATATACCATATAGCCTAAAAGATGTGTGCTTAACTTAGAACTGCTGGATCTATTATGAGAAACCGGGGCAGCAAAATTCTGCCTTAGGAACTTTTCAGAGTTTTGTAAACTGAATTTTTCCAATGTAATTCAGTATTATCATTGCTTTTTCAAATCTTAGTTATTCATCTTAAAATAATTTTCCAGCCTCTCCCTTTAAATGTTTTTAAGCACAGTGGAAAAACATAGACCCTAAAACAAGGAGTAGAGGCTGTAGGTACAATCAAATTCTATTGAGAATCACAGAAACTATGCATAAGTCCTGAATGGTAGTATTATTTGATAGTCAGATCAGTTAGTTAACCCACTCCCCTTATCCCTTACAAATTCTGAGGTTAAAGGATTTAATCAAAACTGTCAGGTGATATGAAAATAGAAATCAAATGATAATTGTTAATAGTATTATAAAGAATTTAAAGCATAAATCCTGCAAGATTAAAAAGTAGAAAGTGAGGTATTAGATGCACCAGCTTTGTGCTGCTTAAGCTTTAAATATGCTGTGGAAACTCCTAGAAATCTTGTTAAATTGCAGATTCTGATTTAGTTCCAAGATTCTGATTTCTAACAAGCGCCGATGTGACTGGCCCAGGGGTCAGACTCAGTAGCAAGTGGGTCAATTTAAGAAGGCTCACATTGGTGAAGTTCTAGAGACATGATAGAGAGTCTCCCCATAGGAGGGAGTGTAACCTAACACTAGTATTACCTAGAAATAAAATGTAAAGATGAAAGACAGATGGAAGTGTTCGTGTAAGTGTTCAGTTGCTCCAGAAGAAATTGGTTACCTATGAAATAGAAATATAATCTTAGTTTTAATGTGAGAAGAATTCTAAGAAAGTAAACAGATTTACAACTAATACATAATTGGGTTTCTCAAACTTAAGAATCCGATGAGGATACGGGATCATCTACCCAGAAAAATACAGATAATGTACATGCACACACTGCACACACAATTCTTTATACAGTTTCAGGAAGTTCACTGAACTTCCTTTGGAAAGGTGTGAACTACCTAAGGGCTCATATCACAATTTAAGACTACCAATGCACATGTGTAGCTGGTACAGAGGAACAACTTGTAGTTTTAAGACTAATTGATAGAGAGGGCAGATTAGAATCTGCTTATGTGTTTGACTGATGATGTTATTGCACAAAGGCTTATGATTTCTCAGTCACTTCTGTAAAATATAAACTGGTTGAGATGTATATTTTTCCAAGGTAAGACATTAAGTATCTTCATATTAGGTAGGAAAAAAACCACCATGTTAGGCCGGGCGTGGTGGCTCATGCTTGTAATCCCAGCACTTTGGGAGGCCGAGGCAGTTGGATCATGAGGTCAGGAGTTGAAGACCAGCCTGACCAACATGGTGAAACCCTGTCTCTGCTAAAAACGCAAAATCTGCCGGGTGTGGTGGTGCATGACTGTAATCCCAGCTACTTGGGACGCTGAGGAAGGAGAATCGCTTGAACCTGGGAGGCAGAGTTTGCGGTGAGCTGAGATTGCGCCATTGCACTCCAGCCTGGGGTACAAGAATGAAACTCCATCTCAAAAACAACAACAACCAAAAAAAAAAAAAAAAAAAACAGCACCATTTTAAAAAGTTAAATATATACTACTTTGGAAAAAACACAAGACAAAAATCCAGGTTTGAAAATGACTGCACAGTAGAGGGGTTTCTGAAGATGTAAAGGGCAATTGTAGTTTTATGCTGGTAGCATACATCAACTTTTTTTCTCCAATAGTTTTGAATATCCCACCACCTGCCTTTTTAAACTAGTGAGAAATTATAATTATTTAGAGCTGTCATTTAAAAGTCATAGAAAACCAGTGAACGTTTTTTTCAAAAAACAGTTATTGATCACCCAATCTTAGATAAGCAACTTAAAATCTAGAAAGCAAGCTACATCTGTGTGTGTGCGTGCTTGTGTGTGTGTAAAGTTATATGTCAAGACATAATATGAAATATAGACATAATGCTATGAGAGTGCTGAGGGCATTTTTCTTTTTCTTTTCTTTTCTTTTTTTTTTGAGCTGGAGTCTTGCTCTGTCACCCAGCCTGGAGTGCAGTGGCATGATCGCGGCTCTCAACATCCGCCTCCCAAGTGCAAGTGATTCTCCTGCCTCAGCCTGCCAAGTAACTAAGGTTACAGGCATTCACCACCATGTCTGGCTAATTTTTGCATTTTTAGTAGAGACGGGGTTTCGTCATGTTGGCCAGGCTGGTCTCGAACTCCTGACCTTCAGTAATCTGCCTGTCTCAGCCTCCCAAAGTGCTGGGATTATAGGCATGAGCCACTGCACCCGGCAGGAGTGATTATTTCCAGGATGAGATAATAGAGATGTATGAAGGAAATCACCAAGGTAGCTCTGAGCTGGATTTAGGATGAGTAGGATTTCAATAGAAGGAGAAGTAGGGGGAGGCGTTTCATATAAAGGAACTCCCAAAAGCAAAGCATTATAGAGGGTAAGAGAGGAGGGAGGAATATGCTGTTTGGTCTAAGAAGAGGATGATATTTCATCATACTTGTAATATTACTACTTGTGTAGGCTCTTCTTGACTCGATTTGCTTTAACCACCACAACATACAAAATTGGCCAAGTGCCAGTTCTGGGCTTAAACATTAAGAAAGCCTGGCTTTTGTGCTCTTGGCAGCCCTGAGTTGCCAGGGAAGAAATTCTGACTACGTTGCTGGAGAGTTCACATGAGGAATCCACATGGAGAGAGAGAAAAGCCATGAGACTACGTGAAGGAAGAAAGAAAGCAGGTCATCTCAGCTAAGCCCAGCCTCCAGTCTACTGGAGTGACTGCAGCCATACTGGGGACTACGGGTAAGACCAGCAGAACTGCCCAGCTGAGCCCAGCACAGACTGCAAAATAGAATGGTTGTGTTTCAAGACATCACTTTCTGGAATAGTTTGTTTGCAGCAATAGAAAACTGAAACTGAGTGTTTATCAACATTTTAAATCACTACTGCCTTTTGACAAATACAAAATGCGTAAACCCAACCGGAGATTCAGATGTAGCACTGTCCTTCTACACTCACTAGTCAAGACTTATTTTGAATTTTATTATTTTGTATTCTAATCCTAAATTTTGTTTAGGATACAAAACTGTAGGTTTCTTCTTTTTACAAATAAAAACTATTATAAAAGTAAATAACCATTAAAAACCATTCCCTGCATCACCTCTTTTATTGCTCCTCCTTAACAGTAGCACTTTAGATGGATTAGTGTACATGTATATGTGCACACATGTGTGTATGTGTGTGCATGTGTGCATGGTAATATTTGGTCATGGGGAAGATTAAGAAAAGGATTAGGGCTAAAAGGCTGAACATAGGGTGAGTGTCTGGTTTATCTTTGTTTTAGAGGGAACCTAGGACAGTGTTTCTCAAAATTCTTACCTTAAAAAATATTGGCCCGGTGTGGTGACTCATGCCAGTAGTCCCAGCATTTTGAGAGGCCAAGGAGGGCCGATCACTTGAGGTCAGGAGTTCTAGACCAGCCTGGCCAACATGGCAAAACCCCGTCTCTACTAAAAATACAACAACGACAAAAAATTAGCCAGGCATGGTGGCAGGTGCCTGTAATCTCAGCTACTCGGGAGTCTGAGGCAGGAGAATCGCTTGAACCAGGGAGGCAGAGATTGCAGTAGTGAGTGGAGATCGCACCACTGCACTCCAGTCTGGGCGACAGAGTGAGATTCCTTCTCAAAAAAAAAAAAAAAAAAAAAAAAAATTCATAGGAACTCAATGACTCAATGTGTGTGTGTGTGTGTGTGTGTGTGTGTGGTGTAGGCCTGCCTATCCATACTGAAACAGATTTATAAAAGTTATTCCCTATGCGTGATACATTCTCATCTTTTTCTACTCTATTCCAGTTCTTTTTTTCTTACTGATAGTTGTGACCCACTATATCAGTTTCATAATGCACATAGAAGTTGAGGCACTCAGATGAAAAACACTGTCTTAAGGGGCATTAATCATTAAAAAGCATTCATTAAATCCTGTATGTGCCATACATTGTTCTAGTCCCTTGGATAAACCAGTGATAAAACAAACACAGTTCCTTCTTTCATGGACAAAATAGTCATTAAACAGCAACCACAACAAAATATGCACAAAGTGTGATTTGATTTCATTCATAATAAATGCTGAGAAAGAAAAGTATGGGTGCTATAAGAAGCTCTGATAAGGAGACTTCACTGAATCTGGAGCATTTAAGTGGATCTGTTCATGGATGCCAAGTTAAGGAAAGCCCAAAGTAATAGAGGTCAGTCTTTAGAACATTTCTGATCTGCCAAGGGCTAGCAGAGGACAATTGCAGGAGGTTGCTGAATAAGCCAAGTCAGGTGTAAGCTGGGCTGACACTCCGCCCAATCCTAAAGCTGGCTTGAGGGGCTGGTGCATGCTGTAGCCTATTGGGCCCAGCTCATATTAATCCTTTCCAACAATTTTTGGCTTGTGGGATCTAGAGAGGAGAGGTCAAGGAGCAACAGTGAAGTATCCCCCTTAGAGTCCAGAAGTAAGAGAAGTAAAATCATTTACCATCTTTCAGGGGCAAATTATGAGATCCATCTAGGGTTATGAAAAACTGTGTCCAAGAGACTCCCAGGCTGGACGCTGACAGTAATTACTTGAAGGTGTTAACATATTTGGAAAAAGAAAGTTCCCATTAGAATGAGGGTGGTTGGCAAGTAAATCAAAGACAAAGGAGACTAGGAGACTTGCCTTGTGCTGCCCATGGAGAGAGGGAGTGCCTGTATGAGCCTCGAGAGTGTACCCATCCTCCTGTGATGATCTCCCTACTGCTCACATGGATGTCCTAGGTCCTCAAAACCATGACCACTCAGCCTTCTGATCATATGTAAATCCGTCTATTCTAAATCCATGTTATGTACTATTTAGCATTCTGAACTTACCCACAGAGGGAGAATGTGTATGCCTGCAAGGCCAAAACACTTTGTAGCTTTTAAGGAATCAGCTGGTACTCTGGCTTTAAGGCTCTTGTGAACTTTTGAGAGTTTGAATCAGCTTACTCAGAGGCTGTGACAAGATCACCTTTCTGAGACTGCTTGGTTGAGGACAGATTCTGGAGTATAGTTAATTCTCCAAGGAAAACACTACTCTGTAAGGACCTGTCTGGGTAAGCAACTGTCTTTCCCTAGGCGATACCCCTAGTAACTCCAAACCTCCAACTACATACCATTTTAAATTTAAAATTTCTATAAGGTAGCAGCTCCAGCATGTACACAGCACACAGCTAACTGTTGATGAACACTGCCTAGGCATTGTTTCAAGCACTATGTAGATTATCTTATTTAATCCTTATACCAAGGGAGGTGCTATTGGTATTCCTCTTTTACCACTATGAAAACTGAGGTTAGTTGAGCACGGTGGCTCATGCCTGTAATCCCAGCATTTTGGGAGGCTGAGGAAGGTGGATCACTTGAGCCTAGGAGTTTGAGACTAGCCTAAGCGTCATGGCGAGACCCTATCTTTACAAAAGATACAAAAATTAGCCAGGCATGGTGATGCATGCCTGTAGTCCCAGCTACTTGAGAGGCAGAGGTGGGAAGATCGCTTGAGCCCAGGAGGCAGAGGCTGCAGTGAGCTGAGATGGTGCCACTACACCCTACACTGGGCATCAGAGCCAGACCTAGTCTCAAAAATAAAAAGGAAAGGAAAGAAAAGAAAAGAAGAGAAAAGAAAACTGAGGTTAGGAAGCACAAGGTCTCAAAGCTAGTAAATGGCAGGGCTGGGATTCAGGGCAGCCTGATTCCAGACCGGAACCTTTAACCAATTTATGACATTGCTCCTGTCAATGCCTCCACACCCCGGAGGATTTGAACTATGTCAAAAAGTCCATTTGTTCCTAAACTGTGGCTTGCAAAGTTACTTTTGTTTAAAGGGAGAGAGGGAACAAATGACCTCTATCCATAAGCTCTGATAATCTATACACCTTTCTTGGTGTCTCATAGAACTTCAGTGTTTTCTCCCTTTGGGATATTCAATGCTTCATGCAAACTAGTGAGAAGTGGCTCAGTTCTCTACCCCAAATCCCACCTTTTCTTCTTCTGGCTTTTCTGTGTTCTCACTGGGGATAGTTCCTGCAGATTTTCAACTTGTTTCAATTTGCCTCCTTCCAAGCTATGACTACGCAAGCATGATCCTGGAACTGCAGAATGGACAACAAAATGCTGGCTTATTCTCTGGGGAAACTGTATAGTTTTCTAGGGAGATCATAGAAAGCTATTTAGGATCCCACTTTCAGATAAGCTCTTGAAGTTATGATTGTTCCCTGGATGCTTCCTATTGTGCAACTACCCTAATATACAACTGGCCATTTATACAAATTCAATTTATAACTAAGACATTGTTTTGAGAAAAAAAAAAGCCATCCTTTCTTTCTTTTAAAATACTGATGAAGTGTGGGATGTTTGAATGTGTTCTCCACCTGCATTTTTCTATTCTAAATCCCAAGGGGAATGAGACAGAGACCAAAGCCACAGCTTTCCAAGACCACAAAGCTTGAGGTCCCTGATGTTCCTGATCTTCTAAGTGAAACTTTCAATTATTTGGCAAAGAAAACAAGGCTTTTAATGGGAAACCAAAGAAGCCAAATCATCTGTGTAACAGAAACTGAGTACATCGATAATTCATTTATTCAAGAATGTACTGAGCAACCTAGCATGGCCAAGGCACTGTTGTGTATATATATCTGTATCAGTGAACAAAATAGGCGAAGATCCTTCCACATGGTAGTTCACAGTCTAGTACAGGAGAGAGATAATAAATAATAGATACAGTAAATTATGTGTTAGAAGGACAGACATGCTATGAAACAAACAAGCACACATACATATAATAGAGTAGACATTGAGAATGGTATTAATGTGGGATGCAGTTAAAAAATGGGATGGTCATGGATGGCCTAATGGAGATGAAACAGAAGCAAAGACTTAAAGCAATGGATTTGGCCCTAAGATACTGGGGGAAAGAGCACTTCATGCAGCACCAAGGTCTTAAGATGGAAGTGTGACTGATGTGCTTGAAGATCAGCAAGGAGGCTAATGGGCTGGAGCTGAGTAAATGAGAGAAAGAAGAGTAAAAAAGAAGACCAGAGATGAAACAGGGGTCAAATTGGGCTACACGTTGTGGGCCACAATAATCACTTTTAACTCTGAGGGAAATGGGAGCCATTGCAAGGTTATGAGCAGAGGAATGACATGATTTGCACTGACTGCTGTCTTTTGAATAGACTGTTATGCAGCAAGAGGAGATGCAGGGTCTCCTATTAGACAGCCACTGCAATCATCCAAGCCAGAGAAGATGGTGGCTTGCAATAGGATGGTAACCATGGAGATGGTGACAAGGATGCTGGGCTCTGGGTATATTTTGAGAGCAGAGGCTTCAGGAGTTCTAATGTATTAGATACGAGATGTTCTAAAAAGAGTAGACACAGGGATATTCTCAAGCTTTGGCCTGAGCAACTGAGATGAAGAATTTATGGTTAGAGCACATTGTGTGGGAGGCAGTTGGGGAAATCTATAATTCAACCCTCCCTCCCTTCCTTCCTCCCTTCTTTCTACCCTTCCCTTCCTTTTTTCTTTTTCTCTTTCTTTCTTTTTCCTTTTTTTTTTTTTTTTTGAGACAGAGTTTCACTCTTGTTGCCCAGGCTGGAGTGCAGTGGCACGTTCTCAGCTCACCGCAACCTCTGCCTCCCAGGTTTAAGCGATTCTCCTGCCTCAGCCTCCTGAGTAGCTGGGATTACAGGCATGCACCACCATGCATGGCTAATTTTTGTATTTTTAGTAGCGATGGGGTTTCTCCATGTTGGTCAGGCTCAGGTGATCCAACCGCCTCGGTCTCCCAAAGTGTCTACCCTTCCCTTCTTCCCTCCTTGTCCTCTTCCTTCCACCTTCCCTCACTTCCTTCTTTCCTTCCTTGCACGCACACCTGCAAATGCCAGACATTATACCCAGTGATACAACAGACACAAGGCATCTTCACTAGCAAGCCAAATATGAATGATAAAATAGGGGTACAGAAGTAGAATTGATGGTAGGGGACCTCCTATATTCTATTATTCCTTTCTTTAAAATTTAGATTCTGATATGAGCAGATTTGAATAATTCACATTTCTGAACCATAATTCTGAAAATATATCAACACTTGCAAATTGATTCTTCTTCAAAAATCATGTTAAACCTAAACTTAGGATTCCATTATGAAATTGATGGTATGTTTTTTGCCTACTCTATTATCAAAAACACATCAACAAATCAAAATAATCACCGACATGAATGAAACATTCATTACTACGTCTTAGAAATTGTGTCTTGTTTGTTTCTCTAGACACTATCCATCAAAAGTTCTGACAACTTAGCTAACTAACTACACTATTTATTGGTTGTATTCTAAGAAACATAAAGCGAAGTGGTACACTCTGGTAGAAAGGATGCCCTAGGGTACAACAAAAGGCAGATAAGCATTGTGTTAGGTGACCAGTCTTGGAGACAGACTGCCAAAGGTGGACTCCTGGCTCTGTTTCTTACTACTTGTGTGACCCTGGCCTAATATTTCACTCCTCCGGGCCTCAGTTTCCACAACAATGAAATAAGAACAATAATGTATCCAATCTCACAGATTTGTGGTGAGGATTATGCAAAGTCCTTAAAGAGTGTGGCACATAGTAAGCTGTCTATAAATGGCATTACATATTCAGATATTGAGTGTAACTAGGCCATTGTTACTGCTACTATACCATACACTAGAAAATTCTCTCCTCCCTTTCCAAGAGCTAATTTTTATCATTGATATTATATGCCCTTTTGGGGGTCATTTTCAATAGTCATTTCTTAAGAAAAAAGCAACAAGAGAAATAAAGTTGTAAAGATGATGTAAATGTTTAACATTATTGGTTAAATAACTGCTAGAACATGAGCAACTACAAAAATAATTTTGAAGTATACTTTGATGCAGAAAAATTTTTTTTTGTTAAATGGGAAAAATGTGTTACAGCAGTAAGTCACTAAATATGATCCCTTTAAATATATACAAGTATACAAAGATTTGGAAGCATTTAAAGTATATATTAATGGTGGCAATCCTTACATGGATAAATTTTTAGAGTTTTGATGCTTTTATGACGTATTTTTATTTTATTTTCTGAACATGATAACTGGGTAGTGTCACCAACTGAGATATATAAGGAGGCACAAATTTAGAGGAAAAGCTAAATTTAGTTTTGGATATGAAGAATTTTATAAACCCATGGGATACTCAGTTGGGAATTTCCAATAAATATTGGGGTTCCAAGCTTTGCAGAAGAGGTTAAGATGGATTTCTATATAAATTTAGGGGCTTTCAGCAAACAGGTGGTAATTAATATAAGAATGCACAAGTCAGTCATGGAAGACACTCAGAATGAGGAAAGCAGGAATGGAGGATGGGATCCTGGGAACCCCAGGTCAAAGGAAGTGTTGGGGGAAAGCAAAAGAAAGAGTGTACGACCTCAAGCAAAGATGGAAAGGTTTTTGAGAGGGATACACTGGCAATTGACTTAGAGAAACTTGATGAGAAATGAACTGAAAAATATCTACTTGGTTTGGCAATTGGGAGATCAGAGGAACTACAGCAGTAGTTGCAACAGAGTGGTGGGGCTGCAAGCTGACTTCAAGGGGGTAGAGGAATAAGTGGGGGGAAAAGAAAACGAAAATGATAAGTGTAAACTTTCTAGAAGTTTAGGTGAGAAAATCAATAGAGATACGTGGTAATAACTGATGGAAGATACAGGATCAAAGAGGAAGGGAATTTTTTCCTTAGGAACTTCAACCAGTTTTGAAGGAGCTGCAGCCACCAAAGAGTAGGTCAAAGAAAGAGGGAGAAGGGGCGATAGATGGAGCAATGTCCAGGAGGAGACATTGAAAGGGATGGGGATTAAATTTGGGGGTAGTCTTACTTTTAAGTGCATTAAACAGAAATCTTACCGTAATATAGAAGAGCAATACAGATTGAGCAAAATATAATTTTGTATTTTTGATGATTTGGGATCATGAATTTGAACACTAAAAATTATACTCAGTTGTCCAGAGAGGATGCGCTCAGTGTTTCCAAAGATGGGTTGAGCTTACTGCCCCTTTCAAAAAGGCCCCAAATAGCTATGTCTGTGGTTTTCTAATGATTTTGTAGATTTTCTTTTTCTGTTGTTGTTTTCAGGCCATCAGCTGACACTTGGCTAATATCAGTTGTGACTTTCCCTGAAATCTCCTACCCAGCCTTTCTTAATTTGCTTCATCCAATTATAGAAGGTTTAGAACCACATGACCAAGCCTGTATGAATCATCACTAAAATATGAGCATACATTTCTCTGGCTAATGACCTACATTATCTTCAGTGAGTGAACATTGTGAACATCTATTTTAAGTGCTCAGAGACCTCCTTTGCTTCCTTCCTTATGCTGATCTATGTTCTAGAAGAAAGGGGACACTATTAGGGTTGCAGGCTGAGTTCTTAATAGTTAGGATGTATATTGCTATTAATAATTGAGGTATAATAGATATCATGCTTATCGACACATAATGTACATATAGAGAAAAGGTTAATGGACCACTCTGAGCTTACTTATCAAAGTTTACTGCTCTTCCACAAAACCTACATGGTTTGTTGAACAATTTCATCAGTCTTCTGCAAGCCATAATCTATGATTACATAAATAATGAATAATAGTTTTAAAATAACTTCGCAATGATTTTGGTTCTGCTTAGATCCCCAACAATGTAAATCTCACAATCTTCTGGCAGATTTATAATTATTAATGGAAAATACATTTCTTATCTCAGTTGATGAATTAGTGTTTGTTGTAGTCCTAATAAATATATATAGTAAATATAATATACAGCCAAAAAAATGTGTAAATATACAGGAAATAAAATGGGAATCTTTGTCCAAATTCATTAGCAACCTGTTTTCAGCATATATAATACTGAACTATATTATAATGTACTTTTTTGAGCACATATATTCAAGAAATTAAAATGGCATAAAGCATACAATTCCCCATTATATAAACAGAGTAAACAAGAAGGAATGATTTCCGGGAAGCTCATCCCTTGGATTGTTTTCTATGTATATGCTACATGTAATTTATATTGTATGATGATGATACAAACGAATTTTTTTTGCCTTCTGACCCTGATTTCCCAAACTTTCACAGCTCAGACCTGCAGAGACAGGTTTTAAAAATAACGTTTGGCAAGAACATGTGCAAACATGATCAATGAGCATCGCGGTACACGTATATTTTACTATCTTTTCTTTCTTACTCAGAGTGCTTTTAAAAATCAGCATAACTGCAATAAAAAGAACCCACAACTGCCCTATTATTGAATTACAAAGCAATGTGTGTCGGAAACACCCCTCAGCATTTTAAGAGGGTCAAAAGGAAGATGCTCTGCACGTACTCCATGGCTGCAGGAATTCTGGTGAAAGGAGATACCAAGCCAGAGCTGTTTAAATGATGACGCTGCAGCCAGGCAAGAGGTAGGGAAAGTGACTGGAAAGCTGGATTGCCGGCAGAACAACGAATGGTGGGGGTGGTGACAAAGTGGACTGCGAAAGGACAGAAATGACAGCAGGAATGAGAAGGATTTCAAATGTGCTGCTATGATAGACGTCCCATTCCAAGTCTCCATGTTTCAAGCAAGTTTTTAAAAAGTTTCAAGAAAGATGACTTTCTGCAAGATGAGAGGTTGCCTTAGGCACCTAATTTCAAATAACTAACAACAGCTGGTAATTATTCAATACAATCATTAGCAACAATAACAGCAAGACTAAATACCAATAAAAATACTTTATAGTACACAGTGGCTCCATGTGCCAATTCCTTCATCTTAATTTCTCTACATTTAGCCACTAATTTCTTTGGCTTCACAGTGGCTTTACCCAACATTCCAGGATACAATTTCTCACCACAGAAGTTACAAATTTCCAAGATTACTGCTGAATTGAATTACTCTCACTTATATGAGGCAGGTCTCTTATTCTATTCTGGGGTCTCACTGCTATCAATAATTCAACTTTTTATAAAAACAAAATCTTCCTTAAAAACTGCTTTTGTCAAAACATTGCTATGACCATCTGTGTTTAAAAGCCGTTAATGGCTGTCTACTAACTTTAATGTAACAAAATGTATTAGTTTGACAGACCAAGGCTTTCATGGCCTAAATTTCACCTGGACCCTCCAGTACAGACTGCCACACTTGTCACACACATACATGATTCAATATTTGTGCATCACGGTGGGAGTGTTTGTTCCTTTTTATTTAAATTTCTTATGTATAAGTCCCAACTCAAGCCTTACTTCCCCCCGGAGCATTTCCTGACTAAGCTGGCTCTCAACTATCTCTTCTTCTTTGTAGTACTTATATGACTTTTTGGTTCTATTATTTGACATTGAGAACTGCAGAATCGCTGTAGCAGGAATATGCTGGAACTGGATCTTGTTAAGTGTTAAACATTCAAGAATTCTGCAAAAGAACTGTTGAACCAGTGGTAGCTTGAAACCAACCCTGGGAGGAGTATTTGTACCATGGCCATAGACAAACACTGCAGATCAGGTTTTTTACTTTTTTTTTTTTTTTTTTTTTTTTTGCGAGTGGTGGTGGGGTGGTGAGAAAAGGAGGAAGGAGAACTGGCTTGCTAGCATACCACACAACAGATTGTCAAATTATTCTTACTACATTTAAAATATTTTGTCGACTTTCTACTATAGCTTTCCAGTATAAATTCAAATGCTTCCAGGACTAAGTAATCCATGACCTCTCAAGGAGTTAAATTCCAACATGGACATGTATCCATGTACACACATCAAAGTGTAGGCTCCATAATAGCTAGCTGTTTTGTTTTCTTCATGGTGCCCAGCACAGTGTGTGGTAAAAAGAGATCCTTCTACCTTTCTAGCCTCAGTTTCCAGGGCTCACATTGCCCTTTAACTTCTGGCCTTATTGAACCTTGGAATTGTTCCTTGAACGTATCAGGTATGTCTTACCTTGGTAACTTTCCAAAGGCCACTTACTTGCCATGGCTGGCCCAGGCTGACTGAATCCCTCCTGCCACTGAGTGACCCTGTGGCTTTAACAGGCCTTTAAACACGTATTTTAATTGTCTATCGATTCAACCACCTCTCTGCTATACAGTAAGCTGCTTAAGTGTTATTTTTTCCACCTGCGTATCTCATGGCTGAGGTCCCCAGCATATAGAAGGTACTCCAATAAATATTTATTCATAGTGAATAGAGCAATTCAAATAAATTAATTTATATAAGGTAGGTCTGCTCTAGCACTTTTCCACAATATTGATTACTCAAAAAAATAGGCCTCATGGACTTTATGACACTGTTGCAACTACACAGCAACCATCGAACATAAATTTCAAAGAGGAGAGAGTTTATTTACAACTCTATGAGCACTTTAAGTTTTGCTTTCTTCCCAGGCACAGAGAGAGTATCCCTGAGGCTGTTCTCCTCTCTTTGCGTTTAGATATCTGTATTTGCTGGTATGCCTCTGTCCTCTTTCTGCCCTGCTTCCACACCAATGGCAGATGCACCACAACTCAAGTGAAACCTGGTTTATCCCCAAGAAGTCTTCACAGTTGTTCTGTTGGTCTCTGCTTAATACCACACAAATAAAACTTAGGCCAGAGGACTTGGGAGAGTGAATGAACGAAACAAGAAAGAATGGAGGAAAAAATACAAAAGTAAAGTAAGGCATGAGAGAATTGTATAAAGTGGGGTGGGGAGGATAAAATTTAAACTTTTTCTGAGAAAAGATATAAAAGTAAAGTGAGGCATGAGAGAATTGTATAAACTGGCGTGGAGAAGATGAAATTAAAAAAAACTTCTGAGAACCAAATGAGGTTGTAATACTCCAAAATTCTTAATTCAAGTGTTCTTCCTGTCTCCTTTAAGGTTCAAAAGATAGCTGGTGTGACCATATTCACGAAAGTGAATTTCTCTTTAAATTGCCAAAATCTCATTATTATTATTATTACCATTGTTTTTGGTTTATAGATCCAGGAATCTTTCTAATGATGGAGAAGCAAAATAAGAATGAAATGCATTTTATAAAAATCCTAATTTTAAATACCGAGAGAGAAGAGGAAAGTTATGCTCTCTATATATTATATAGGGGCTACCAGCATATGGCCTCTGTCCACAGAAGTACATTTATCTGGGAAATTGAAATAATTATTTAGTGAGCTCAGGCAAAAGTAAGTTCTAACACCAGAGCAGAGGACATAGTCTAATTTCATGAAAGCTGATTTATTATTGTTTATAAAACACCAAATTGTCATTACATTTTCTACCCTACGTATAACTTGTGTTTTTCCAATGGTGCTAATATGACAAAGGAAATAATGGAAGACTATCATAAAGAAAGCTTAAGATATCGTGACTTTTACATCAGTAACATTATTTTTCAATCATTGAGCCCTGCTGTACATCTTGACATTAGCTCTTCAATCATACTCCAAATGGAGTAAAAATTATCAGTAGAGGAAACATTCTATGATCCATTTCTATTCCACTACCTTTCCCACTGTTCATATTCAGAGAAATGGATATGAAGTGCTAGAGAAAAGAGCAGAACAAATTAAAATTCTGCTTTTTCTGTGTGTCATTGCTTTTTGAGATGGGGTCTTATTCTGCTGCATAGGCCAGTGTGCAGTGGTGGGATCATGGCTCATTATAACCTCAAACTCCTGGGCTCAAGGGGTCCTCCAGGCTCAGCCTCCCAAGTAGTTGGGACTGCAGACATTCACTACTCTGCTTGGCTAATTTTTTTATTCTTAGTAGAGTCTGTTCCCCAGGCTGGTCTCAAACTCCTGGCCTTAAGTGATCCTCCTACATCAGCCTCCCAAAGTACCAGGATTACACGTGTGAGCCACCAAGCTCAATCAAAAGTCCTACCTGTAAACTAAAGTTCCACAGAGACTGATGATTAAAAATGCAAATTGAAATCAAATCAGCAACACTCTAAAATCTGAAAAGATTAATTATTTCTCCACCAGAACACTTTTTATAAACAAGATGAAGGTTACTTTAATTTTGTTCAAGGTTGTGTCCTACCTTTCTTTGATCTGTCCCACAGCATATAGTCAAGTGGTAGCCCTAAGACGTGCACTTCACTAAGAGGAGGTCAGAATTATCCATTCATTCATTGATTAAATACATATGAATCAAGTCTATGTGTCAGGCACTTTGAGTATCAACAATTCCAAAATCAACAAGACACAATGTAAGCTCTCAAGAACATCAGTTTATGGTAGCCAAGACCATTTTTTAAAAAATTGATAAACATCTACTCTGATATGCTTAATGCCCAATTCTTTCTCCCTTTCTCTTTTTAAAAAAATTATTGTACTACTCAAAGCAATCTACAGATTCAATGCAATCCCTATCAAAACCAATGTCATTTTTCACAGAAATAAAAAAAAACTTAAAATTTGTATGGAACCAAAAAAAAGCACAACTAACCAAAGCAATCCTGAGCAAAAAGAACAAAGCTGAATGTATCACACTACCTGACTTCAAGATATATTACAACACTATAGTAACAAAAACAACATGGTATAAAAACAGACACATAGACCAATGGAATAATACAGAGAGCCTGGAAACAAATCCACATTTTTACAGAGTGGACTGATAGGTTTAGAGTAGACAGAGAGCATAATGATAGATACATCTGATTTTCTATAAAGGCAGCAAGAATATACATTAGGGAAAGGAGATCTCTTCAATAAATGATGCTGGAAAAACTGGACACCCATAAGCAGAAGAATGAAAGTAGACCCCTATCTCTCACCATACAAAAATCAACTCAAGATGGATTAAAGACTTAAACATAAAACTGCTAGAAGAAAACACAGAAGAAACACTTCAGGACATTGGTCTAGGCAAAGGTTTTATGGCTAAAACCTCAAAAGCACAGGCCACACAACCAAAAATAGATAAATGGGGCTGTATTGAACTAAAAACTTCTGTATAGCACAGCAAAGCAAACAATCAAGAGAATGAAGAGACAATCTATTAAATGGGAGAAAATATTTGCAAACTATTCATCTGACAAGGGAATAATATTCAGAATATATTAGGAACTCAAACGTCTCAACAGTAAAAAAGCACACAATCCCATTAAAAGTGGACAAAGGACATAAATAGACATTTCTCAAAAGAAGACGTACAAATATCCAATATGAAAAAATGCTCAACATCACTAATAATCGAGGAAATGCAAATTGATAACACAATGAGATATCATCTTACCCCAGTTAAAGGGCTATTATTAAAAATGCAAAAAATAATAATAATAATAAAAAAATAACAGATGCTGGCCAGGATGCAGAGAAAAGGGAACTCTTACATATCACCAGTGGGAATGTAAATTAGTACAGCCACTATGAAAAACAGCATGGAGATTTCTCAATAAACTAAAAATAGAACTAACCACTATGTCCGGCAATCTCACTACTGGGTATTTATCCAAAGGAAAAGAAATTGTTGTATCAAAGAGATACCTACATCCCCAAGTTTATTGCAGCACTATACAGAATAGCAAAGATGGAGAATCAACCTAAGGTCTCTCAACAGATGAATGGATAAAGAAAATGTGGTATATGGCCAAGCACAGTGGCTTATGCCTGCAATCCCAGCACTTTTGGAGGCCGAGACGGGCGGATCACGTTGTCAGGAGATCCAGACCAGCCTGGCCAATATGGTGAAACCCCATCTCTTCTTAAAATAGAAAAATTAGCCGGGCATGGTGGCACTCGCCTGTAGTCCCAGCTACTTGGGAGGCTGAGGCAGAAGAATTGCTTGAACTCGGGAGGCAGAGGTTGCAGTGAGCTGAGATGGCACCATTGCACTCCAGCCTGGATGACAGAGCAAGACTCTATCTCAAAAAAAAAAAAAAAAAAAAAAAAAAAGCAAGAAAGAAAGGAAGAAAGAAAGAAAGAAAATATGGTATACACAGTGGGATACGATTCAGCCATAAAAAAGAATAAAATCATGTCATTTACAGCAACTTGGATGGAACTGGAGGTCATTATGTTAAGTGAAATAAACTGGGCACAGAAAGATAAATATCACATGTTCTCACATATGCAGGGGCTAAAAAACTTGAACTCATGAAGGTAGAATGATAGATACCAGAGCCTGGGAGGAGTGTGTAGGTGGGAGGGGAGGGGATGAAGATTGATTAATGGGTGCAAACACACAGATAGAATAAGCTCTAATGTTCCATAGCAGATTAGGTGACTAGAGTTAACGACAGGTGTTGCATATTTCAAAATAGCTAGAAAGAGGACTTGAAATGTTCCCTACACATAGGCATGATAAATACTTGAGGTGATGGATACCGTAAATACCCTGATTCCATCATTATACATATTGTGCATGTAACAAAACATCACATGAACCCCATAAATATATACAGTAATTATGCATCAACAAAAATAATTTACTGAAGTGAAATTCATATCACATAAACTTAAGAATTGTAAAGCCAAGAATTCAGTGGCATTTAGCACATTTACAATGTTGTGCAACCACCACCTCTATCTAGTTCCAAACATTTTCAACATTCCAAAGTAAAACCCCTTACCTATTAAGAAGTTCTTTTCTCAAGACCACTTTTAACTTCAATGTATGGGAAGCCTTCATTTCGAAACAGGTTTTGAAAAACATTCTATGCCCATAATCACTTAACTTAAATATTAGAATTGAGACTAATGAAGTCAAAGAGTCCTGTAACATCAGACGCAGTCTCAGGATTTTTAAAATGGAATTCTTCATTCTCTGTTTTTTATTTTTTTTCCTTTGGTTTTGGTTTTTTCAGTCTGTCAATTTTCCAGATTCCTATCTCCCAAAGTCGGTAGATGTTTCCTTTGATCCAGTAGCTAAGGCATGGTTGAACTGATCATATTTATACTGAATTTCCAAAGATCAATCGACGAGAATTCTCGGGTCTATGTGCTTGTTTATTTAGCCCTGCCTCTATGCCTGAACTTCATCTGGAAGTCACACATAGTCTTCTTTCTGTCTTCAGCCATGAGCAATAGTGTATTTGCACTAAAAACATTTCCATGGCATCTTCTTCTTTATTTAATTTTCTATCAGCAGACCCTTCTTTGGTACTTCCTTTTTCTGCCCGTTCTGGTAATTCAGTTGACTAAAACACAAAACTCTTCCCAGGTAATCTTTGTTTCCCTTTCATAATCTGCTGTTTATACATCCACTTAATTCATAATTTTGCTAAACATCTCCAATTATTTGCTCCTACGTTGTTATCTTGCCATCAAAATATTGATTTTAATACCTGTGACCTCTCCAGTCCATTTAAAATATTAATTACCAAGTTTCCTGCCTTGGATATTGGAGTTCTTAATACTAACATCAAACCAAATGTTTTATCCTCATTTCTAAAGCTCTACTCCATTGCAGACACTGTGACATCTAACACTTAATAGATAGAAAATCAGTATGCCATTGTAAATCTGAAAACTTCTGGGCTTACATATCGGAGATTGGAAGTGGCTTGTTTGAAAGGAGCTTATACTGAGGCAGCATAGCATAACACCGTGGTTAAAAGCAAATCTGTGAAAGTGAGAAAGACTGGGGTCCAAATCTTGGCTCTAACACTTCTAGGCTACGTGACTCTGGGCAAGTTGCTTAAATTCCCTGAGCACCAGCTTTCTCATCTGTATGATGTAAAAAAAAGGGCAGCACTGTTTAGTAAACATGGTCTTGGCTTTATATCACTTCCTAATATTTCTACAACTGTCAAGTCAATCAACATGTTACCTCAGAAACTGTGGAAAAGGTATAACCTTTGGAAAATGTAATCAAGGGGGAACAACTTTTCCTAGCCCAAGTCCAGCTTCTGGTTCTGCCCTGACAGGTATCTGTAAGTCATAATGTTTTACTAGGTCTTCATTTCCTTACTTATAAACTGAGGGAGGTTGAGTGAGGAGTTCTATTTATTTGCATTTTGGCTTTGCAATTCTGGGGTTTTATTTGACACGTGAGGACCAAGGAGTAGAAAGGAGCAATCAAGTGCAGTGGTTTGGTCAAGATCACATAAAAAGGCTTGCTGTAAAACCAGGAGCTAGTCCTAAACTGCTCACCAGCAAGCTTGATTTATACTTTAGTAGACCATACTCTCTTGCTCCTCCAGCTGCAGCTCTACTCCCCATTTATCTTAGCCCAGGCTGACTCTAAGCTGCTTTCACTTCTACCTCGCTGCATTTCGTCCTGATAATTTTGTAGCTTACCTAGCCTCCCTCTTTGAGATCCCTTCTTAAAAGGGTCATTCTACTAACCTGCCCACATCAGTTACTTTACTACTGCTGATCTATCGCTACCTGTCAATTCATGGGAATTACGGGGCGCACTGGGACAAGAGTAAAATGATCCAACAAACATAATGTTGGATTTAAAAAAATAAGCTAAAAGATACTGATGACTTTTTATAATTACAACATATTTGTTTGTGAATAAGAACATATATAGTAAAAAGATGAAAATGTGAAGAGGATGACTATTTCCTAAATTTATGGCAGAGGTTGCTCTGGAGAGGATGGAAGAAAAATGAGGCTGGCAGTGATGGTGGGGAAATGCAATCTCCAAAATTATCTATCTATATATTTTTATTAAAAACACCCACAGTAATTATGGCAAATGTTAATGTTTGTTTGTTCTAGGTTGTGGATACATTTAAGATCTCTTGCTTTCTGGGTACATTTCTTTTTTTTTCAAATTAATTCCAAAAGACTTATACCTGCTACATGAAGAACCAAGCAAGTTCAGACCTCTTGCTGAAATGTTCAAATGCTGAGGCAAGGCCTGTACTACAAATTTGTGTAACCAAAACCACAGTGCTCTCAATGATCCTAGTGTTGGATTACAGCAGTTAGAGGAGATTGAGCTATTTTGTTTCCATGGCTCATTAAACTAGAGTTAGACTGGTGTCCATAATCAAATTTACTGCACTTATCCTTGCTTCTTCCCTATGAAGTACAGCCAGACCTTAGGGAAAATCTCAACTATTCCAGGTCCATGGTAATTTGGTCCACGAAAGAAATTAACACACCTGAAAAGGATTAAATTATTTTTCCTTTTCTAAATGATCCTCTTCCTTAAGCTTTCTCTGTCAATTGACTGCCAACCTTATTTGCTAATTCCCATCCCTCATCGGGCTTCCTAGCACTTCCTGCTGCAAATTAGTGTGCAGTGAACCTGAGCCTGCTCTCCAAAACACATCCAGACTCTTGGGGCTTTCTGGGCTTCCACTAGGGTGCCTGGTGCAAAGGGGGCCTAAATCAATCAACTAAGGCCTGGGAATGTTCCAGGCAAGAGGAAGGGATATCTTGGGGGACAAAAGGAATGTGTAGGTGGGAAGAAGGGAGAGTCTTTCTTCATTTTTCACTGTAGGAAATGATCTGGACAGAGAGCAATTCGAATCATAGACAGGGAGGGTTGGGCAGCATGCGATGGGGGAGGGAATGACAGACGCAAGTGACAGGAACAACTTAGGGAGACAGGTCAGAAAACATCTAATCAAGGCACATAGCAGAAATAGTGAAGGGAATTGAAACAGTTGTTCTGTATTTCGTTCACAGTGTTCAAGTCAAAGTCAGTGCTTTTTAACCTCATGGGATTGGGGTGAGGCACAAGGAGCCTTGTGTGAAGGCTCTGGCTCTGCTTATTGATCCCCCAAATACAACAATACATCCTCACATTCATAAATTTGAGAGCAAGGGGCTCTGATCCTGTGATATACAATCTAGGCCCTTATTGGATCCTGGAACTGATTTTCAGAATCCTTTATTCTTTTAAGTACAATTGTAAAAAAAAAAAAAAAAAAAAAGAGAGAGAGAAAGAGAAAGCAAGGAAGAAAGGAAAAAAGAGAAGAAAGAAGGAAGGAAAAAAGGAAGAAAGGAAAGAAGGGTTCCATTTATAAACCTCAGACAAAACAAAAATGAAAGCAAAACAGAACAAAAAATAGCCAATATGACCCAAGTTACAAATTTACTTGTATCCTTTCAGAGGATAACCCAAATTCACGCAAGACAATTAGCCATCTTTCTTTCCATTATTATATTAAGCAAGACGGGTTAAGAGTACATAGTAAATGTGCTTTGCTAAACTCCTTCTCCCTTTATTGACTCTATCACAAGAAGCACACTTAATATAATTTTTACAATTTTTTAAAGAACTAATAGGAAAGAGGAGAAGGTTGTACTTTAGCTACCTTTGTGTATTTGAAAGGAATGCTGTTTAGGGCTTCTTCCTTTTCAAAAAGAAACAGGTCTTTGAAAACGAAGAATCATTACTGTGCATATCTCTCGAGGGCTGCTCCTCTAGTATCAGTCCATTTGAAACAGGAGTTTCACATAATTCAATTTATTAAATCCACATTTCCTGCCAGATTTTGCTTTATGTGCATATGTCCTTTTGTTTCCCGGCTAACATTTCCACATCTCGGAAATCATTCTTTCTAGTATAACTGAAGAATATGGATATTAAAATCAGATCAGCAAAAGATTTTTATGGACTTGGAAAGCTGCCCATCAATGCCGTAAAATAAAGCGTGTTATACAGCTGATATCATCAATTCTATTCTATGTTGTTTTCATATTCCTGGCGATAGGTGGAGAGTTAGAGTGGAACAATTAGGAGTGGGAAAGAGAATGAAAGGATTTGATCAATTATGGAATTTTAAAGCGGAGACAATTTACACTAAAGAATTCAAAGACTTCCTAACCTCCAAGACATTTTCCAGTCCAGGTAACCGTTGAATTATAGCTGGAGGTGATGTTCTTGGAGCTGCCTGTGAAAGCTGAAATCACAACATGCCTGCAGTGTTCCCTTCCTAAACCAACTTTGCCATTTTCTCAGGCAGACACACAAACATGCAAGCGTCCACAGTAATGTGCGTGTGTGAGGGATGGGGGAAGGGTGATTGTTGCTTTGTAGTAGCTCCTTTGAAGTGTTTAATTCCTCCCTTGTAATCTCTTCATCAACACACATTTAAAGCATATCAGTTTTAGCTCAGCAATTTGATTCTCAGAGGCTTATGTGGCTCAGGGCCTCTGTCCAGCACCTGGGTGGCACAGTTTGTTTTATCTGCATGCAGAAGTGTTAGAATTAATTTTTTTCCTTCTTTCTCTCTTTCTTCTTCCCCCACCTCCCCAATTTAGATTAATGAGCCCAGGCAGCAGTGTGTGTGAGTGAGCGGGCGTGTGCACAGGAGCGCCGTGAGCCTGCCTTTTTAAAATACAGGAAACGCATAGAAGAAAGAAGAGTTCAGCTGGAGCCACGACTTCCCTCTTTGCTTCTTTCCCTCCCCATCCACCCCACCCGCCCCCCCCTCACCCCCCACACTCCAGCACCGGCTTTTAATTTTCAAAAGCACTGCAATTGCTTGGTGTGGTTTCAAGAGCTGGGGTGCCATTCTCCCTGATGATGACTCTGCTGACGTCAATGGCATTCTTATCATGCCTAGTGCGACATCAGAAACCAGTCCTCAGAGGCTCCTCTTATTCACAGTGCCTGGGCTCTCAGCAAAATGTGGACCGGATTCTGAAACGCAAAGGACTCCCCGTTCCTAACCAGCGCTGCAATCCACCAGACAGTCTCCTTCTGCCGGCAGCTTGCCAGTTAAGACTTTGTTCCTTAGTGTTCTGTCCTGCAAGGACCCCCTGAAGGAGAAGAGAGGGCTAAGTGGATCACAGCGTGTCCTCCGTGTCTGAGCTTTCAGAGCCGTGTGTGTGTGTGTGTGTGTGTGTGTGTGTGTGTCCCTCAACCAAGGTTAGAGACTAGTCAATGCTGCTTCTGATTATTCTTCAGGTTTTACTAAAAGGCTTCAGTCTTTGATATGAGGCGATTCCCCCAACACAGTGGCTAAGACTCTCTTGTGTAAGTGCTCCTAGCTAACTCTCTGGATCAGAACCAGAGCCCAGGTCCCCACGTGAAGCCCTTATTCACCCCAGATGGCAGCATGCACCCCTCCTCCTTTTTTTAATAAAGAAAAAGAAATAGGAGGTTGGGAGGAGAAGGAAAATAATCATAGCTGAATAATAATAGCAGAATAGGAAAACAGTATCACTAAGAATTAAACATTTCACTCTAAATACTCATGACTTGTTAAGAGGTCTGATCACAAAAGCTGAATTCACAAGGGAGTTACTACATACTAAACCCAGTATGCATTCCTACCTAGCAGTTTGGGGGCAATTATTATGGGGATGATGAACTTTCTCCATTTACAGTGGAGTGTATTGTGGTCCAAATCTACCCTAAAGCATTTGGGAAATGTCTACAGTTCAAATTAAGATGTTTAGAGTCAAGGTCATTTAGCATGATGATGGAATGATACATGTCTAGTTAGATTTCATCTGCCCAATCTTTGACAGAAACACATCAGAATTGTCTTGGTATCCACCAACCAAATAATGATTGTTTCTCTTGAAGATTGCTGAGTAACCCATAGTCAGCTTATTAGATTAGGAGCAACTGTTTCAGAGAGAAGCTGTTTAACAACATATGAAATGTGCAACGTAATTCCATCTAGAACTATTTAGAATCATAACATGGAAGGACAGCAGCTTACACCTGGTTCAACCCTTCTACCTTTAAGTGAGGAAACTGATGCCCAAAGGCTGCTTCGTGCTTTACTCAAGGTCACCCACCTATTAAGAGGCAGGACTGACAAACTAAAGCTGTCTCTCTCTAAATGGTATGCTTTTCCTACTACAACACATTGCTCCTGATTATTCAAAACCTACTGACCGAACCTCAAACCCATTTGCCAAGGGAGTTTCCATTTTTCTTTTAAATCTGAGCAATAATTTCTTAATTTTTTGATTAAAGTGATATTTCAGGAATGTTTAGATGAATTATAATGAGTTTCTCCTTTGTTTTCAGTGAGTCTCACAACTAGTGTAAAGGTTATTAAGTAGAATGGAACAAAATAATATATGTTGGAATGCATGAAATTCAGATGGTTTTGTTCTTTGTTATTTTTTGTAGAGACAGCATCTCCCTATGTTGCCCAGGCTGGTCGCAAACTCCTGGGCTCAAGTAATCCTCCTGCCTTGCCTCCCAAAGTGCTGAGATTACAGACGTAAGCCACTGAGCCCAGCAAAGACGTGTTTTTAAAAAGTGATGATGGGCTCTGGGAAGAAGGAGCAAAGATTTATCTGGGTTCCAAATGTATGAGCTCCCTGAGCCCAGCCATCATTCTGCTTCATCTACTACATAGCTCTCACCATGGTTTGTAACATTGCTTGCTAATATATTTTATTTCCCACCTAATTCAAGCCATTGCGTTAATATTTGATTACATAAATATGATCCTTATAGTTACTTTTTCCCTATCCCCAATAGTTTTGCCTTCTCTTCAGAGGACTGTAACTGCTTCTATAAATCACCTTTTGCTACTCTCTTTTTGGTAGACATGCATCACATTCTGGTCGCGAATGGTGAGGAGATGGGGCAGAGTTAAAAGATGCTGGTTTTAGAGTCAGACAAACCTGTGTTGGAAACCTGGCTTAACCACTTGCTACTATATAATTTCAAGACATAACTTCTCTGAGCCTCAGTTTCCTTATCTATAAAATATGACCCTACCTTGCAGGGCTATTGAAAGGGTTAGAGATGATGTTTATTAAAGTCCTATCACAATGCCTAGCACATAGGAGAAACTCAATCAAGGATAATTTTATTAATGATTTTTAAAAAATAAATGGGGAGAATCATAAAATTAGTAAAGATTAGTAAGATTGAACAAAGGACATATAGTATTTTCCCCCTTATAACCAGAGCTGTTCCTCAGTACCACTAAAATTGGAAGGACAATATTTCTTTAAAGAATTTTTCTAGTGAAAAACTAAGCCAAATATATGATCATTGGCCTGCATTATGAATGCATGTTTCACTGAGTATCTGATTATAACTGGATGTCAAATAGCTACAAAACCTAATTGTGGTCTTAAAAATTGTCTCTTCTCCCTGAGACAAACATCCAATATTTCCTAGGTGATAACTAAGCTTTGTGTACACTGAGATAAGACGCCAAATCAATTCCTTAAACTTAAAGGCACAAAGGTTTTGGAAAGCCTCATTGTCCATTTGAGAGACAAGCCACAGCATCTCGTAAAGCACATTTTCACTGTATACTATGTTACTACAAAATTGAGTTAATTTCATTAATAACAAAATTTATCAAAATAAAAATGCTTTCTCCTTTGCAGGAATCGATAACATAATATAAAATAATAATAGCATTTTAACTCAGAAGCAAATTACAGCCATGACTGTTTAAGTTGGCTAACCCAAATTTCGTAAGTGAAACTGGAGTGGTCTGCGTAAGTCCTAGATTGCATATGATTCAGGGAAACCCAGATGTCAAAAGGGTGTGTGAATCAAAAGAAGGTATTCATCTTGGTGATTTAGCCCTGAACCAATCAATTCTTCCCAGAGCACTGGAGAAAAAGTTCTTGTTTCTAATGGAATCGTCCTGCCCTTACCTACCTAGTAAAAATTTTGTACCCAATCAATACCTTAGTCAACTTTAAATTCCTGAATAGCCCTTCTGCCTCATTCAAGCGAATGGAAAGAAAAGGTTTAATCATATTTAAATACTCCAAACTATTGAGTAAAGTTAAATGCAAATTTGGTCATGTTATTCCCTTCTTTAAAACCATCCGTTCATTAGTGATGATCCATTCACCTAACTATGCCCTCAGCAGGCAGGGCTGTTTCAGCCTGAGGAAGAGGTGCCCTTTTCTATTTCATCCAGCTAGGAGATGGCCCTTTGGAATCTATCTGCTCAATGATATTGTCTTTTTAAAATATAAAAAAGATGCCTTAAATACACAAAAGGCACAGGGGGAGTCCTTTTTAGGTCTCAGTTTAAGGCTGATTTCTGAGTTGGTTATATGCTCTCAGAGCAATTTGTATGTTGCCTTCATGGTGCTTAAGGCAGTTCAATCATACATTTTGTTTTTCTTTCCCCTACTAGAGTATAAGGTAGAAATTGTGACTGTATTTTTCATTTTCATATCCCCAACTCCTATCCCAGTGCCTAGTACACAAGTACCAGGTACTTTATTGACTGATACACAAGTACTAGTCAATTAAAAAATTGTTATATAAAGTTGGGTTGTTGTCTTGTCCAATAGTAGCTGTGTTTCGCACTGCAAGTCATTTTTGAGAGCATATGAAATAACTCTATGTCCTCATGAATGACTTTATCATAATCATTCCTGAATAGCACGGGCATGTGGTATTCCAAAAGGGAGTTTTACTGGCCCTTGGTTAAATTTAAAGAAATAATAATAATAAGGCCAATTTAAAACACACACACACACACACACACACACACACACACACACACACATTAATGAGAGATTTCTAAGCCCCCCATGGGAGATGACTGCCCTTTTTGTCCTTATTGTTTTGCAATATTAAAAGTATATAGAATGTGGAAAATAAATGTCTTAATATGAAATCATGGTTCCAGTATATGTTAGTGTGTTCTGTTGAAAATAGCTTTGTTTGGCAAAAATGAAGAGTTGGTAATCGTATGTTGGGCCTCACAGTTTTTTGTTTTGAAATTCCAAAGTCTGGGAACCATTGACTTAGCAGAGGTTTCCCATCAGAACACAGATTTGAGGGTTTTTAAGGATACATGTCTTAGTTTCTAGTCTCATATGGCTCCAACCTACAATCCTTCCTTCTTTTGGGTCCCATCTTTATTTTTTACTTTTCTGATAGTTCCCACAACTTTGCCCACAAAGTTGCCAATTCCTAAATATTACTATCAAAGTGCAATTTTGTATACCCCAAAGCTAATATATAATTAAGTTTACTATAAGAGAAATCAGTTAAAATGTAAAAAGTTTAATAATATACATTATAATAATGGCCCTGGTACACTCCCCCACTGTTCTTTGGAATAAGCAAAGGTATAACCCTTGAAAGTAAAATTAACTTTTCTTTGCACATATTAGACTTCTCAATGGTGTGCCAAAGAGTGGAGATGACAGGTCAGCCGAGCTATTGATTTCCCTTGGCTCTTGTCACTAGTGGGTGGGAGACTGAACACAAGCCACATCCTTTATTTACTGCAGTTTTCGTAGAAATATAGTTATCAACGTATGTCATGAAGGAACAAATGTGGGGAAGTACTGACCTAAATAACTTTTACATGATTCAGTATACATGTAAATTGAAATAAAGAATATTAAATCTCAAAACTATCCAGAGGACCTTATTCAATGGTATAATATTTCAAATTTAATTTTTTATTACAGTATATTTTCAGGTACAGTTTTAAAAATGGGAAGCATGCAAGTAACGAATATATAAAAATAACACTAGTTTAATCTTCCCTTTAAAAAAAGTTCCTGTTTGCTATTCCTGTTACATATACAGGCATGGGACTTCATGGCCTTTAAGACGTGTTGATAATATTAACATTTCCACTTGATTGTGGGAAGTAGCATTCATTTTCAGCTTTGCTTAGAGCTTATTAACCTGATGTCAACATGATATACTAGAAATGTCCTTGTCAGTCCAAACCCACAAGTAGAAATGATCATGTTGTTGAATGTGTTCAGCCTGATTTGACAATGGTAACAAGTCAACACTGTTCTGCTAAAGGAAGGTCAATCATTCCACTGCACCAGGGATTTCTTTATTTCTTTTGCTAACATTAGCATTATGATCAGTGTATGTCAAAGAATACATTGGGATAAAAAATTCTGCTTGTCCATTTCTGTTTTTCCATTCTCTTATGACTTAGAGAATTGAAAAATTAATCTCAATTTTTTTCTGTCTGTAAATATACAATACATATATACACACACTTTTACACACAACATCTCTGAAAATGTTGTCACATGCATGAAACACAAAATGAAAAAGGCAGAGATTTTTTCATAAACATGAAACAGAAAAAACTTTCCTCCTCACTACAATTCATATCTAGGATTCATGATTTTCTAGTAAGAGTAGCAAAATGGATGCCGATTCTATGGCAGAGGAGACCAATGGCTTTAGACCTGGATTCAAATTTTAACTCTGCCACTTCCTAGCTTGGTGAAGATGAGCAAGTTAAGTCTTAGTTTTCTCGTTTGTAAATTGGAGTCCATAGAGTCTTGAGGATTTCACAAGGTAATTTATTCAAAGCATTTGGCACAACACCTGGTACAAATTAGGAACTCAAGCAACAGAAGACACAGCATTAAAATACAGTGCACTACATCAGGACATTACAAAAGCTTAATTTAATAAATCTCTTGTCTGATTCATTCTAATTCTGCTAGTATACTGTAGAAAAGTACACTAGGTCCTGTTTGTGCCCTCCCCAGGTCAGCTCTGCCCACCCTACCCCTTGGGCATAAGCCACTTTCCCAGTTTCCCAGGCATGCCACAGCAGCCCCAGTAAAGCAGTGGTTATCACTGCAATTGCCTCATGTTTTCCACCTCCCCATCCTTGCGGGCTTAGCCTGGGCAATGGCCTCTGACTTGACAGGAACCATCCAGCTACACGTGAGATGGACAAAGGCTCTGTATTCCCCAGGGACTCTGGGAGGGTCAAGGGAGGGTCAAGGGTCCCATGGAGCAAACTTTGACCAATGAGAGACAAAAGACCCATGCACAGAAAAATTGCTCACCCTTTCTCCTCCGTGTGGAATGTTTTAAGACACAGCCTCACAGGCAATGTCCCTTGTAACTTAACAACTAGTTTTGTTGTTGTTGTTGTTGTTGTTGTTTTGTGAAGCTCTGACAAGCCTAGTCATGCATTACCTTGTACTTGGTTTCTCTTCTTCCTTACTGCTGTTCCTTTCACCCCCTCAACTCCATGTTTGCTTTCTTGGGATTGCATGACTCACCTCCCTCATAAAGCTAGCATGTAAGCTGTCCCTAGGGAATTTGATCTAAAACTGTGAGATTTAGAAAAAAAGATGAGGCAACTAGATAGAGTACAAGAATGAAAGAGAAAGAGTCATAATATTTGACATCAATTTACTTATCTATAATTCCTTGGATTCTCCCAGTAGTGGAAGCTCTTAAGACCACATTACCACCTTATTAATAAAGAATAACTGATAAAATCAACAGGACAATGGGCCTTTGAGAACAAACCATCATTAATTTTGTTCCACAGAGTCCAATTTCAATTATAACCTAAGATATGTTTGGAACCACTTAATGCTATTTTATGAGAGAGAGACAGAGTTTTTCTCTTTGAAAAGTCATGTTCCTTTGAATTCAACTAAAACGTAACAGGATGTTAAAATGAAACCCTGGCATTTTTCTTTCCTTCAGAAATATGCCCACATTTTATAGAGAAAGCTATATATTGAGGTTCTGCAAACAACAAAACGCAATTTTCACATTAAACATGGATTCTAACATCTGGCATTTCTCCTAGTGCTTGCACATAATTATCCAAAATTGCAGTTTTTCCAACAGGGGACCCACAGTGGTAGCTCTGATTCATTCCACATTATATATATATGACCCTTTCTCATAGTGAGGGTGGTCTTCAACACCAATGCTCCTGACTGCTATCTTCCTTCAACTTAACGTGGAATACTTTTCCTCATGGCTCCAAATATATGAGCTCTAGGTTGTTATTCAGGGTTCTTTCATCCTCATTTTTTGTACCTTTTATGACTGCTTTCTGAAAAGGCACATTTGCTGAGTTGGCGCCTCACAGGTGGTTTGGTTTGTGGCATATTTTAATAGCTATGAAACCATGAGTTCAGCTATTGGGTTGCAATGAGTTACATAATGCATGTGCAATTCAGTGCACCAACAAGAAGATTTTCCAAAGACCCCAAATGACCCAGGAAACTGACACATTGAAGGGGTTGCACCTCACCAAACGTCCCTGACAAGGATGTACTTATTTGGAAGGATGTGCCCTTACTCTGAAGGCTGGTGGTCTGAGGAGAGTAGATGTGGTAATCATCCAACTACATTAAGGCACATTTATTTCTGTTGCTTTTTGGTTTATTTTATTTTGATTTGGTTTGTTTTCTGTTCTTAGCAATCAGTCCATTTTATGAGTACTTTGGCAAGTAGTAGCAAAAGTTGTTTTCTCTAGGAAATTTTTAACCTTTCAAACACAGCAGAGATGTTAGGGACATTATAAATTCAATTAAATGTGGTCCCTGGTCCTGGAGTTGATGGTCATAACCATTTTTCTTTTTCTTACCACTCCAGTTTAATTTACTTGGAATGAAAAAAGTAAATCTGAGGTTCTGATGATTATCAGTTGAGATTCTGGGCCTTTAAACGCAATCCTCTCTGGTCTGGGCTTATTTGCAACCCAGCACTTCCAGAAATGCCCATCATTAGCCCAGGAGGATGAACTCCAAACAATCCACGTTCTATTTATCTCATTATTCTCTATATTTATTTATTCATTCAATACATATATCTCCCATACGCCAGCACTGTGCAGATGATAGGGACATCATTTTGGACAAAACAGCAAAACCACTGCCTGAAGATATTGGGCCATAAAATTCTGTTCAAAGATATGTTTTGGCATTCATTTTGCAAATCTCTACATAGCATGAGGAGGAATAAAAAGAATAAATTATATCCTTCACTTATTCATGCATTCATTGTCCATTTATTTAAAAAACATTTATTGAGAATCTACTTTGTGATAGGCACTGCACCGAATGCCAGGAAAAGCAAGGATAAAAGATACAGGGTGTCCGGAAACCATCTGAAAAGGATGAATTTGACTACTCAAATATTTTAAAAGACTAAATGATAAAAAAAAAAACCCTAAACAAATTAAATTTTTTTAAAAAGTTTACACAAATGGGGAGAGTTCATTTTCTTAATATACTCAAAACATTAACATATCCATAAAAAATAAACTCCTCAAGATAATTGATTCAATGAGTCTTTGGAGGTAGGAGGGAGCTGGCCCATAAATGTATGAAAGGTGATTAATTTTCTTTGCAATTAAATTAGATGGGGAAAATATGTTTTTTGTGAATCTCAGGGTCAGTGTGTACAGAAATACAAGCATTTCTTACGCTGATGGTGGGATTGTAACTTAATATAGTCTTTTTAGAAGACAGCTTGGCAATATTTATGAAAATTTTAAATTCAGTTTCACAGCTAAGACTTTATTCAATGGGTAAACTCACAAAGATGTTCAAGGCACAAGGATGCCTGCAGTGTTATTTGTATTAATGGTAGTAAAAACTAGAAATGACCCACAAGACTATCAATAGAGTTAAATGGGTTTTTGGACATAACATAATGCAATACTATGTGTCAAATAAGAATGATCATTATCTCTAGATCACGATCTGTATAAGCTCATACAAAAGGGCGCCAAGATATACTTTTAAATTAAAAAGAGCTTGGTGCAGAATAGTATTTGTAATACTCTCTCGGAGGATATGCAAGAAACTATTAACACTTTACTCCCGACAGTCATGACCAAGCAATTAGAGTTGCCACAGGTAACATCTATTTGCTATCCTGCTCTGTCACATAACATTTACTATAAGTAGAGCTCTCTCTAAGAAATGTGCTGGTCCAAGCTCTTTGAATATTTGTATACAGTTAAAATCAGGAAGAACTGAAGATCACTGCAATTTCCAAAGGAATGAGGACTTTAAAAGGACAGCAGCAGCAAGGGAAAGGTAGGGTGACCAACTTGTCCTAATTTGTCCAAGACTTTCCCAGTTTTAGCACTGAATGCCCCACATCCCAGGAAATCCCTCAGTGCCAGGCAAACTGGAACAGCTGATCACCCTCACCTGCCTTGGGGCTGCTGCAGAGGGCTAAGCATGAACCGTAGGCACAAGAGTAACTGAGAAACTTTCTTTCCTGCCTGCATCCTGGCTTCCCTGTACCTCTGCCCAGATGCCAAAGAGTCCTCCTCACTTTCCCACAGCCACAACTCCCGACTTTCCTTGCACCTCTGTCCTTTGGTACAAGGATTTCTACGTTTGCGTTAGTGATGTGACCTCTTGGATTAGGATTTCCAAAACTAGAAATGTTTTTGGAGTTTATGTAGGGTTTTACAGAGAAAAGAAGCTATTGTGAAAGAACTGTGAGGGAAGGAATTGGATATAGGAACAAAAGTTATTTTGGGGAGCTAGAAATCATAAATCTAAATGGGTTTTCAAGGCAAAGAAAAACTTCATGGTATAGATAGGAAAGGATACAGTATTATTTATTAGAAAAATGGAAATGGTATCTATGAAATTGTTAGATTTAAACAAGAATATTTTAAGAGGGAAAGTTTCTTTTTTTTTTTTTCTTGAGATGGAGTCTCACTCTGTCGCCCAGGCTGGAGTGCAGTGGCACGATCTCAGCTCACTGCAAGCTCCGCCTCCCGGGTTCACACCATTCTCCCGCCTCAGCCTCCTGAGTAGCTGGGAATACAGGCACCCGCCACCACGCCTGGCTAATTTTTTGTATTTTTAGTAGAGACAGGGTTTCACTGTGTTAACCAGGATGGTCTCGATCTCCTGACTTCTTGATCCGCCCACCTCGGCCTCCCAAAGTGCTGAGATTACAGGCGTAACCCACTGTGCCCAGCCTTAGGGGGGAAACTTTCAAGAGAGAAAAACGCCAACCCTGAGGGACTATGGGATTAAAAAATGTATCAGTAATTTATATGCTTCTGACACTTTCTATGTGACTCAGAATACTCTGCTGGGAATAGCTAATGGCAGAAAATTTCAATTATTCCCGGTTGCAGGTGCTGTGTTGTGAAAGGCACAATAGCCCCTAGCAACCCTAACAAGGTTAAAGGAACAGTCCCTGAGGAATCTCACTGTGTGTATCCATGGCAAGAGAAAAGGTAAACACTGGGGATACATATTACTTCACTTTTGTCCCTGAAATTGGGCAAAGTTTCAGATTTGAGAATGGCATCAGAAGTGTAGCTGTTTAGTGCATGTGTTTCTCATCATAGTATTGATATTCATTTCACATATATTCCCACAGTAACCATTTACTGAAGGAAAGCCAAAGCCATTTTAGCTTGATTACATTCTCTTTTTTTTTGGTTTGTTTTTTTTTAGACGGAATCTCGCTCTGTTGCCCAGGCTGGAATGCAGTGGCGTGATCTCAGCTCACTGCAACCTCTGCCTCCTGGGTTCAAGTGATTCTCCTGCCTCAGCCTCCTGAGTAGCTGGGACTACAGGCCCAGGCCACCACACCTGGCTACTTTTTGTATTTTGAGTAGAGATGGGGTTTCACCATATTGGTCAGGCTAGTCTCGAACTCCTGACCTTGTGATCCACCTGCCTCCCAAGATTACATTTTCTAAGACTTCCTACAGAAAGACAACTTCATTTGATATTATTCACAAGCCATCTAGTCTCTTGCCTTCAACATTTTTGACCATGTAGTGGGTGGGTGTGCTTCTTTTTGCACTGATAGAACAGCAGCCATGCCACTTTTCTAAAACCATATTTATTCTGCCCCCTGTATCATCCATTTAGTCATTTAACCAATATTTGCTAGGAAATGAGTGAGCCATTTTAGCTTGATTACATTTTCTGGGGTTTCATAGATGATTAAGATGTAGCATCCACTCTCAGGAGTTAAGGATACTTTAAGGAAGACAGATAAAACCAACTAATATTATGACATTGTAGGATGAAAGAGGTGTGTGAAAGATTTACGAAAGTATAGAGGAGGAATGCTTAAATTCGGGAGAAATTCAGGAATAGCTATCTCAAGGGGCAAGTAGGTACCCTGCAGTTTCTATAAAAGGTGAGGGTAGGGAAGACTTACAGGGAGACCGAACAATATATGCAAAAGTTACAGAGGTGTGGGAGAGCTTGGCTTGATCAGGAAACCATACACTGCAGGCTGGAATCAACGAGTGCTTTGGAAGGAAGGGGATGCACATGGGAGAAAGGAACCTAGAAAGGTAAGTAGCAGACAATGAGGGAAAGGCAAAAGACAGGACATTTATATTTACTCAGCATTTATTTTGTGCCAGGCTTTTTACGTTTGGTATCTCACACAATTACTCCAGTAACTTCCTGACAGCATTTGTTACTCCATTATGCAGATCAGGAAACAGAAGATGGGGAAGGTTATACCTGGGCTGACCCATTATTTGAGGCCAGGTGTATCTAATACCAAAGACCCTGGTCATTTTACCACCGAACACTGTTTCTAGGTGAAGGAAGTTTAAACTTTACCCTAAAGGCATTGCAGACTCTGATGGATATCAACAGGAGAGAGGCATGATCATAATTGGATTTCATTTTGAGACTGGGTCTCACCGTCGCCTAGGCTGGAATGCAGTGGAGAAATCACGGCTCACTGTAGTCTCAACCTCCCAGGCTCTGCCTCCCATGTAGCTGGGACTACTGGAACCTACTGCCATGCCCGGTTAATTTTTTTTTTTTTTTTTTAGAGATGGGGTTTTGCCATGTTGTCCAGGCTGGTCTCAAACTCCTGGGCTCAAGCAATCTGCCCATCTCAGCCTCCCAAAATACTAGGATTACAGGTGTGAGCTATTGCACCTGGACTTAACTGCATTTTAGAAAAAAACTACTCTGTCGTGTGGAGGAGGAGGAACTGAGAAACTGGGGGCTTTTCCTAGGATGACAGAGAAACATTTTCCTGCAACAAACTTCAATGTCTACTGTCACAAACATACAAGTCTAGGTTTCATAGGCCTTGATGTTGTCATTCTTGCATTTATGCCTAGAAACATGTAAGTCTGAGATGTAAATTGCAGAACTAAAGATGATAGATTCCTGAAACTCTGATCCACCTAAGAGAGGAGTAGGATTGTGGAAGGCACATAAGGGTAAAATAATATCACATTTCTAAACTTGAAAAACTCAATTCAAATATGTGCAGATTCAGTCCCATATGAACAGCCATGTTGGCTAGAAGACATCATACTTCTCAAGGGCAACAGAGATGCTGGGAGCAGATTAAGTAATTATAACTTGCACCTGTGTAATTACTACAGCGAGTCACACTTCTGTCAAATGATCCTATTGCTTTAAAAGTTTGAGATGATGCCTGGGCTAAGAGCTTTCTTTAGCTGCATGTCTCAATGTGGCTATAAATTTCAGTCAAGTCATGTCCCACACACTGGGTCTAATTAAAGAACACAGGAGTGAGAAGGGCAGGGTATATACTCAGGGATGGTGGAGTTAGTTTATTTCTTGGATTGAAAATTTAATGGTCATTATAATGCCTCTTTGGGTTGGAAATACAGATTCTTACGTACACATTCATTTTGCACAAATGAAAATGGTAAACCAAAATCAGAGAGTGTTGAAGTTCTTAAACTAAAGACTACCTTACAGTGAGCTCTAGTAAAGAAGGTTAAAAACTATTTTTGAGCAAATTTAATAACAATGTTTCAGAGAAAATTTTGTTACTGAATATTTTCCAGAAATAGTAACAAGACATCTGTATTCAAGTAGACACAAGTGATTGTACCAGAGGGTTAATATTTTGAGATGGCAAGCACACATTCTTATCATAAAGATATGGTACAGGAACTAGAAGGGATGTAATATTCCTTCATGTGATTCTGTCATAAAAGGTTAACAATGTTACATCTTAGGGCCAAGGAGATAATCCTTCTTTGAAGGTTGCAAAGGTCTGGCTAGAGTCAGGAATCATCAGAGTATTCCTTTAAAGATAAAAATTATATATATGCATACAAGTTCTACTTTTAAAATCAGGAATGATCTTCTATTTTTAGGGGCCGAAGAGAAGAGTTAAAAACTATAAATGGATATTTGACTTTTGTGGCAGAAGAAAAGTTCAGAGGTTTCAAGATCCGCAGGTGCAAAGAAAATGTAAACTAAATGGCAATCTGTTCAGTGATCTCAAAATTCCTAACAAAATACATTTCCTACAAATGTTGCTACCTGAAAAGTAACAGTTAGACATCCATTTATTTGTACTTACATAATAAAAATATTCCAGAGTAATGTATACCACTGTGTAAGTCTTTCTATTCTTTATCTGTAGCCAACCTGCTTGACCAAATTAGTTGTACTAACAGTTTTCAGGCTGTTTACAACTGAAACCATCTTACAAAGTATTTTAGGCCACATTTGTTTTGTTGATGAGGCCAAGAGAAGTGAAATAGTTTTTCCAGGGGCATGCAGTCTGTTATTAACAAAGTTAAGACTATGGACAACTTCAGGATCTTGTTCCTTGGTGTTTTGGAGGTTCTGAGGAAGTTGGTGAAAGGCTTCTCCTGGAAAGTAAATGTGGTTAAGAGCCAACCAGGTGAGGCTCCAGGCCTACTGCCTCACTTCACCTAAAGCAGATGGGCTGTGTTACGGAGACTTATAGACTGGGCTTTTTTTGAAGACTATTTATTTGAAACATCTCTTCTGTCGAATGAATTTTTAAATGCTAAATGAAATTTTTTAAATTTTAAACGAGTGGCCCATGCTAATGTATTAGGCATGTGAAAAGGAAGATGTTGTGGACATCGGCAGGCAGCCTACATGTTCCTGAAGGTCAGACCTATATCCCACTCATCTTGGAATTTTCCTCACTTGGTGCCTTTTAAAAGGGGATTTAAAGGCGATAGGGTCTGGAGGTTCTTGCAGTTATAGCTCCAGGGGCTCCCTTCTGATCTTTCACAGTTTTCTAATTATTCCCTTGTTTTCTTCCACTGACCCATGGGATGTGGTTAACTTGTGTCTCCTAAGGCCAGCCATGACTTTTTCCTTACCCACCTTATTTTCAACTTGGGAGCACAATCTTGCAACCTGGCCCCACCCTGTTGTCTCTGCACAAGCCTGAAAACTGAGATGAATGAATGAATGAATGAATGAATGAATGAATGAATATTACACTGATAATAACTACAGGGAAAAAGATAAGAGGTAAGAAAAATAACGACGAAATTACAAGACAATAGAGCCCCTAAATATCAAAGGAAGGTAAATGAGTTCATTCTAGCATTCCACTAGCCCTCTTGGGAATTTTCATGATTGCTTTCTCTTTTTTCTGTTTACTGTTAATATTTTGTTTCTGAAATGCATCTCATCCTTTCCTCCCTATAGAGTCTCCTAAATTGCTTTCTTATCTCCCCAACCTTCATTCTCTCCTCCTTCACTTTCCCACTTTCAATTCTAATTTCCAATTAGATCACTTAGGTTTACAATAATCCCCAACACTATGTATTATTCCCATCTCAAAGCAAACTTTAGATTGTAACTTTCAAATTCAAAGTCCCTTATACAGTTTTATTCTGGAAAAGTTGACTTCAAGCAATTATTGATTGGCTTGACTTCTTGCTGAATTTTGCCTAAAGGCGGGCCTTTCTGAAATCACACAAAGGGTGGAAACCATACAAAAGTAGTGGTTCTCAAACTAGGTGGGAATTCATAATGGTTATAGAGTGAAATGGGCTGGGCACAGTGGCTCATGCCTGTAATCCCATCACTTTGGGAGGCCCAGGCGGGCGGATCATGAGGTTAGGAGATCGAGTGAAACCCCATCTCTACTAAAAATACAACAAATTAGCCAGGCGTGGTGGTGGCACATGCCTGTAGTCCCAGCTACTCGGGAGGCTGAGGCAGGAGAATCGCTTGAACGCGGGAGGCAGAGGTTTCAGTGCGCCGAGACCGTGCCACTGCACTCCAGCCTGGGTGACAGAGCGAGACTCCATCTCAAAACAAGAAATGTAAGTAATGGATTATTTGGGAGTTAGGCAGGATTTAAAGGAGCACTGAAAAATATGTTCTAAAATTTATATTCATGAAAAATAACTTTATTTTTATTTTTAAAAAATAACATTTATTAATAGAGATTCTATAGAGGAATGAAGTTACTTTTTATTTCCTTTCTTTTCCTTTACTGTTTCCTTCTTTCCTTCCTTCCTTCCCTTACTTCCTGCCTCCATCCCTTCTTCCCTTCCTCCCTCCTTCCCTCCCTTCCTCCCTCCTTCCCTCCCTGCCTTCCTCCTTCCCTCCCTGCCTTCCTCCTTCCCTCCCTCCCTTCTCATCTTGGAATGAGAACACGCAAATCCTCAGTTAACTCTACACTTCTATTCAAATGCAAACGTCAGTTGCTTTGACTAGCTTTTACAGTAAGAATTTAATTTTGAAGAAAACAAAAATTAAATGTCACTATCAATAAATCAACCTAAAGATCAAGTAGATGTATAGCATGGGCAGAGATATCAATTTAATATAGGGATTAAGAGGTTGTGGAGTCAGCCTGACCCAGTCTGGACATCAGCTGCACCGCTTATTGTGCATGTCCTTGAGCGAGTTAATTAAAATATACCACACATCCATCTGCAAGCATAATAGTGAAGGTTAAATAATAATATGTATACGAAAAACTTGGACTGTGCATCGGACATAGTAAGTACTCAATAAATATCATAATTAATACAGTTTTGCAAAACATAGTATCTCATACTGCTCACATCACTGCAAAGTGATAAAGCAAAGGACATCCCAATATCCTACCTAAGAAAATTAGTGTTCAGGCAATACTTTAATTCATGTGCTTCTAGTGTTATTTATAATTATCTCATTCAAATGTCATTTTGTAACAAGTATTTGATGTCCCAGCTGACTTGATTCTAGACCTAGAACTTGGAACCAATAATAAATTGGTGGGCTTTGAACTTGGAAAAGCTTGTGATAGAGTCTAAAGTTTTAATTCCACAGGGTTGACGTTGGTTCACTGCTTGTCACGATGTGCAATTGAAGCTGGCTATCAAAGCAGAATAAGGCAAAGGTACTTTAACTCCTTCACAGTCACATGTTTTCACTTTAATCCAATTATAGCCGCTAGTCACATGCTTTAAAGATCACAGGTCCAAATAAAGAAACCATCGGGGGTTTCTCTATGGCTTATAAAGCAGCAACATCTTTTATGACTTTAATTAGTCTAATTTTCTATTGTTAAAGAGAAAAGAATTATCTGTCCTTAACTAAGGCAGTCAGTTGCGTAGAAAGCCAAACATGCTGTGGGTCAGGAGATGTGAGTTCTGACCTCTGACCAACCATGACCTCTCTGAGTACTGAGACTAGTCACTGGCTGTCTCTGGTTTCACTTTCCTTGTTTCTAAAATCAATCCTTGCACTGATGATCAGTGAGATCCTTTCTGGCCATCATAGGCTATTATTTCATACAAAGTGATTTTTCCAGAATAACTAAAAAGCTGTAAATGGTATGTTCGGAGATGACAAAATGAGACAGAGTAAATAAAGGATACACGTATGTCTCCAGAAAGCAAAAATAAGTAAATAATACTCAATGAGAAAAAAGATGAGTGGTGTTTTGAATATTAACCTCTATGATATTTCAGTTATTAAAATTAGCTTCATAGTTAATTGGCTGATATAACAGGACTTTGTGTTTCTTAAGCAAGTATTTGTTAAACACTGATGAAGTCTGTAGTTTATATCTAAGCACCATGAAGTTTACAACATTTGAGTTCAACAAAGTTTATCCTGCAGGAGCTTGCAATCAAGTAGATGAGTAAAAAGTACAGATTTAATATACATTGCTTAAAAGGTTACATATAAATCACCTCAGGCCAAAATATCAGCCTAGTTAAGTTGCTCGACCCAGGGTTATAACTCGAATACACAGGTCTCTGGATTTCCCTTTTAGAGACCCTACTCCCTTTAATAGGGTTTAATGGGGAAAAAAAATAAATAAATAAAAACCATCCAGAAGCTGACTGTTGTTGTTATTTTATAAATGTCTTTGTTCTTTTAAAGGTATGTTTTAATATAATATGCTGTTTTTATTACAGCCTATGTATTCATGAAAAGTAAGTTTGAAAATGCAGAACATAGATTTTTTTTCTCAAAGAAAATAAAGGGTGAATTTAATGGAGTGATCATTTTCAACTGGAAAGGTGTATTTGTTGAATGCTTTTCGTGAGCACTCAATAATTCAGCTTTTGGAGCACTCTTCATACAGTCTAATTTAATATTTGTAATGATCCATAGTGTTATCACGATCCCACATGACAGTAATGGAAATGAGGCTCCTGGAGGTCCAGTGATTTTTCTGAATTTACCAAGTAAATATTTTGGGAAAGTGAAATTAAACCCAGGCTGGCAGGTTGGAAAATGTGTGCTCTTCCGAATCTTTCATCTTCTTCTGGTTCTCAGTGCTTCTCTGGAATTTTGCATACAGAGAGAAGGGGACAGGTTCTTTTCACTTCTGATGTACAGAGGTTATGAGAAAATAATCCTAAGAAATTTACTGAACAGCTCGGTTACTAAAAATGTACATCCATCTTTCTGCATGATTTTTAAGAAGTGAGATTCTCAACGAATGGATTTAAAATGCAATTTTACATTCACCTAGAATGAATGTGCAGATCTTTCCTAAAGATATAAGAAATCGACTGAAGTAAGCAAGAAAAACACTATTCCGGAATTGCAAAGGGTATCCCTGAAGAGTATGTGTGAATGCCATAAAAGTTATACTATATCTAATATTATCAAGCCCTAATTGAGAACTGCTGATTTCACCTACATAATTCCATGTCTGCCAAATTATGTGGTGTTTCTAGTGAACACAAACACATTTACAGTTAAGGAAAATTTAAAATATGTATCCAAAGATAAGTTTAATAGGTTTAAAAACCCAAAATCTGGCTGGGCGCAGTGGCTCATGCCTGTAATCCCAGCACTTTGTGGGGCTGAGGTGGGTGGATCACCTGAGTTCAGGAGTTCGAAACCAGCCTGGCCAACATGGTGAAACCCTGTCTCTACTAAAAATACAAAAATTAGCTAGGTGTGGTGGCATACGCCTGTAGTCCCAGCTACTCAGGAGGCTAAGGCAGGAGAATCGCTTGAACCTGAGAGGTGGAGGTTGCAGTGAGTCGAGATCCTGCCACTGCACTCCAGCCTGGGCGACAGAGCAAGACTCCGTCTCCAATAAATAAATAGATACATATATACGTAAACACCCAATATCTTGTTCTTATTCTTTTTAAACTAAAAAATATATATATACACATAACTGTAGGAAGCTTTTCTTTTCCTTTCTGATAGACGCCTTTTGAAATATTAACTTGGTGAGATTCAACCCTTTCCTATGTTTTTAAGAGTGCTAGCCAATACGTATTTTGCTTGTATATGCATAAAATTTGTTTACATAATACACAAGAAGCTGTTAATAATCGATCCTTTCTAGGACACATTTTGGATTTTGAAGCATAAGAATCAATTATCTTTTAAAATATTTTCAATTAAAAAAAGTTCTAGGGTGGTACTACAGGCAAGGTATGATGGAAATGCAACATTCTCAAAGCCACGGAAGAGAGCCAGTTGAAAGTTAGCAAATGAGTTAGTTGTTCCATCAAGATATGGAAGTGGTCTGATTTATTTTTTTCCAAATCAAATCATGCAGTAGAGTGCAAATTCTTGAAAGATACTTTTATTTTCAAACTGTACTTGGAATTTCTTCTTATTCTGATTCTGTTGAGCAGTGCAATAGGATTACATTGGTAGTATAACTGAATAAGGCTCTGTACAGAAAAACTATAAAAAACAATTGCCTATTGCTTTATTTCCTGAGAAAAAGATTTACCTTTTGATAAAATAAGTAGAAATGCTGAAAAGAATGTATTAAAATTAGAAGTATACTCCCCACTGAACACCTCTTTCACATTTCTGGCCCAAATAGCGGGGATCCCCAACCTCCAAGCCACGGACTGCTTCCGGTCCATGGCCTGTTAGGAACCTGGTGGCACAGCAGGAAGTGAGCAGCAGGCAAGCGAGCATTACCACCTGAGCTTCACCTCCTGTCAGATCAGTGGGATTGTGAATCCTATTGTGAACTGCGCATGCGAGGCATCTAGGTTGTGCACTCCTTATGAGAATCTAATGCTTGATGATCTGAGGTGGTTTCATCCCAAAACCAACCCCTCTCTCCACCATCCATGGAAAAATTGTCTTCCATGAAACCAGTCCCTGGTGCCAAAAAGGTTGGGGACCACTGCCGTATAGCTACAACACTCAAGAATATATGGCAGTTCCATTTAAATTTTAAAAATTGAATGTCTTTGGTTTTAAATATTGAATGGTTTTAAATATTCCTTATAATGCAAGACCACATCTTAAGCTACAATGGAGGGTAAAGGACAAAGGCTATATTCGAAAAGTAGAAAGGAAATACAAGAGTTTTCAGTTAAATTGGAAGATTCTTTAAAAAAAAAAAACCTCAAACATTTTCTAAACCCTCAAATTATTCCTAAGATGCATTCAGCTTTGAATACATTGATAAAATTCATTGCTTGACAAAGTTGCCTACACTTTTCATTGAATTGGGCAGTGGTGTGATTGAACTGGCCAAATCAGGACCCAGAGTGAGCATTCTATAAATTCACCTTCACTTTGATCCTTGAAGATCACAAGCTTTGACACTGTTGAATTCTCTACTCTTTCAACACCTTAATTAAATGGCATTTAGAATTTCTTATAGTTCTGTTGTTGTTTCCACAATCTTAAACTGGATTTAGAAATACTTATAATGTGAATGCAAGAGCTTTAACTCAGTAACTGTATTTCCTATTTGTTGTTGTTTTTCTTTTGCCAGAATTTCTGTTTGTCTACAATAAAGTCCAGCGAAATACAGTATTTGGTTAGGTTACTTGTTAACATAAAATTTTATCATTTGAATAGTTTTTACTTAACCTTCCTATTCTCTAGTCTCTATAATCTTTCAATGAAGATAATCAGTTATGAATATCTCCTACACCATATTAGGCCTGCCAGAATGTTATTTCTTGGTATAAAGTGATTTTCAAATGTTTTCCTAACTCAGTAGCCACTTCTATCATTTATATCTGAGTTATTTCCTCTTTTTCTTAATAGAGAAATGAATTGGTATTCAAGCCAATAATTTTACTTGGTGACATAGTTATGTCACTAATGAAGGTAACCCATCCTCAGCTAGGAAAAAAAATATGTATTTTCCAAAACTGCTGACTTTTACTTTGTTGTCAGTGACCTTGGAGTCCTGGTTCTATACTGTATAGGCTGTGTGACCTTATTTCAGTTGAGGGTAGAAGAGAAAAATTATATTGCAAAAGTGGAAAAAAGTGGAAAAGAAACACACTTATAAGATTTTCAGTAGAACTTGAGAGGACTTTTCATTTTTCTTTTTACTATAACTCCTCAAACACTAGCTAAACCTTCAAGTTGTTGTTTTTCTCCTTCTCTAAGCTTCAGTGCTCTCATTTGTTTCATGGAGATGATAAAAAAAATCTGTGTCTCATCTCATTTATAGCATGGAGACAATGACAATAGATCCACACCTCAAACAGCGTGGAGAGGGTGAAATGATGATGTAGAGAGAAAGCGTATCCCAGCACCTGCATGGTAACCACTGAGCACAAGTTATTTGTTATTGTTTTAATTGGTTACGAATTGTATTTTACATATAACCTGTTCTGTCTGGAATAAATCCATTACCAATGACAACTTTTAAATAGGAACTCCATAGATGATAGGTTATTCAATAAAGATCTACTGGAAATAAAACTATTTTCCAAAATAAAATATATAGCGGGGTGTGTGTGTGTGTGTGTATGTATGTGCATGTGTGTGTATCTGTGTGTGTACACATACATTTTTAAAAATTGATTCTGTTCTCAATAGCAGAAAAAAGTCTTTCCACTACCTTAAACCCACATTTGATTCAAATACACTAATGATATGTAACCACTGTTCAAAGGAAAAGCTGATGGACATTAGGCTGTGGAATCCTGTAATGCTTGTGCTCAGCTTGGGCCTGGGTGTCAGGATAGGAATAGGAGATGCCAGACCTGTTTGGTAGTAGTGGTTGCAGTCATTGCCTAACCTAGGCAATCATCAGCTCATGGAATTTGGTGCTTTAAGCAAAGGTGTTAATTAATCCCCTCCTCCCTTTTAGTACCATTTTCTCTTAAACACCTATCTTTGGGCTTAACTAAGCAGAAAAGCAAACAGGGAAGAACTAGGTGGTTAAGGACCAGTGTCTCAAAGTAAATACTCTGTATTTGAGTCCAAAATGAATTTCAAACTCAGGTTAGATGTTTCTTCTTAATCATTTAGGAGCCAGTAAGACTCTCTAAGCCTTCCTTCCTACTGTATTAAGCTCTTTCACTAAAGGACCAGGTTCTTTCAGGTGCTATCCTATTTGGAATTTAATTTGCCCTAACATTTCTCCAAGAGCCATTACATCACACCACATCGCTGTATCCCATTTAACTCCCAAACCGCAGAGAAGCTGGCTGCAGCATCAAACAACACTATTAAAAATACCACAAGGGAACCTTAGAGTAGGAATTTCAGGCACAAGTTACAGCCTAAGGACAAACAGCGGTTGTAAAGAGCTTGAATGATACTGGGATGGGGATTTAGGAGAATTTTCAGAGTCTGAAAAAACAGTCCTTAAGATTTTAGTGTTGGTTCCTAGGGCTGGTTCTCCGTGGTTATATGGGTTAGTTAAAACATTAGAGTAACTTTGCCTTTCTCCCTCTCTCCTCGAATTTTTTTTTTTTTTTTTTTTTTTTTTTGGTCAACAGATTTGGTACCAAGAGTGACTACAAGTGAGAATGGCTTAACAAATATTTCCAAGAAGAGGTTCCTATCACTAGGCCTTGCAAAGGAACAACAGACTCATTAGATTTTTTTTTTAACCTGAATATCTTTATTGTGCCATCTAAGCACTTATTTGAAAGCCTTCAGGTGTAATCCTGATTCTGGGTGTTTAAAATGCAAGTGCAGAAATTAGCCCAGCCATGGCTACACAAGAGGCCCCAGGCATTTCAAATTTGAATGAATATTTTGGAAATGGAGCAGAAACTGAATGGATTAGTCATTATTTAGAGTCCTGTCATGTGGGAGGTCCAAATTCAGAGCCTTATTGCTGGGAGGAATATGTTATAGTGTGGTGGTGGCAGCCTCAAAATAGGTAGTAGTGGTGGTGGACGAGGAGGAGGAATATGAGGAGAAGGATGGTTTTTCGAGGTGGAAGAACAGGAGGAAGAGAAGCCAGTACTTGCCTTTCAAGCTCTGCAGTAGTATCACTGCAAACTGAGCACAACAATGGAAGAAATGGCTTCTGGCATCCACTTGCTCATTTTCTCTTATTGGCCAACATACTTCTGGAATCTTCTCAAAAGATCCATTCTGACATACTTTTTTATTTTCCCATAAAATTCCAGGAGCATGTGTAGACTGGACTTCTGGGCTTCCATTCTCATAGAATGTTTCCTTCATATAAAATGCTTCAGTTTCGAATTTTACATTCAGTACTGATTATTTCATTAATACAGTGCATATCTCCCCTGTCCTGGACCCTAGATTATAAGGAGTAAGAATGGGGATAATGCTTCTTTTTGCTCATCAATGTAGCCCAAGAGCTTTGGTTAAGGCCTGGCACATGGGAGACTCTCAAAAAAGTATTTGTTTAAAAAAATGTCTGAATTGTTAAATGGACCAGGTCTGAATATCTAATCCAAAGGCAGGCAATTCATGGGTTTACCAGTAGCCAATAATCTATAATATTTGACCACAGTGGAAAGTTACCTCATAGTATTTGTAAATTTGTAGGCTCAAGTTGCAATTATAAACGGGAAATTGCAACTAAGGTGATTGGTGTCAGGAGAAAAAAAAAATTTTAAATCTACAGATGGCCTGAAATTGGGGCTAGAGAAGTTATGGCAAGCCAGGTACAAACTCAGGCAATGAGAAAGCAGACACTATGGAGAGTAGAGAACTATCTCTAGAAAACAAAAAACAAAAACCAGACCAGATGTATAAATAAACAAAGGGCAGAGTCCTGAGAAAGACACCATATTTACTACAAGCAAAAGATGAAGTTTCAGGTGCCTAGAACTGTGATGGTTCCCAAAACTTCTAAACCCTAGTCCACCTGTGTCCATGTGAGAATGACATTTATTTTGATCTAGTTATTTTTGGTAACTGAGCTGATCCAGTGAGGATATTGTCATATGGTGATGAGGGACGTTTGTGAATTACTGTGTAAAGAAAAGATGCTTACTCTGTGCTAGTAGCTTGGGAATCTGGAATCCTTTCCTGTAAGCCTCAGAGTGTTTCCAGGAAAAGTCACCAAATAGCTTCGATTCAAGGAAATGAATCTCTTCTGTCCTGTACTGGCTGCTTGAAAATATGGTCACCTGAGTAATATGAGTTTGTTCAAAGTACTACATTACATCTCAGTGTTTCTTGCAATTGACTAACATGTAGAAATTGTGCTTGGCTTGGATCTCACAGTTATCCGGTTGGTTTCTATCTGCTGCATGGAGCTCACTTCCTGGTAGTGACCGTAGAAAGAGGCATTATCTTTTTCCAGTCACTAAAAACTATATGAACGTCAACAATAACCTAATTGGTGAGCTCTCTGGCAGGAATGAAATTCCTCTTTATAATCACTGATGGTACTCCCTGTGTATGGCAGCAGAGTGACACACGCTCTCCTAGTGGAACATACCCTTACTTTGCCTTGTGTTTAAAGCTGGGCACCACTTCTAACTTAGGGAGAGAGATGGTGTGAAAGCAGAAGTGAGGAATCACAGATGGGACAGAGTTGGACTGGGTGATGCTGCAGTGAGGAATGAGGGGGCATCATGAAGGGAAAATGATATAATTTTAGGGAGCTGGGAATGAATAGGGTGAAGAGGGGGAGAAAAGAGGAGATTTAGTCAAAGAATGGGAAATAGGACAAATAAGGGAAGGAGTGAGGGAAGAGACCGGAAAAAGAAGAGGCAGATATAAGGAAAGGAAAAAGGCAAGAGAATAGAGTAGAGAACATGGGAAAAGGAGAAGATCGGAGAAAACAAATGAACTGAGATAAAATTTGAGGGAGGCAGCAGAATGTTGCCTACAGGGTGTGGAATCTGAAATATAACTGCCAAGTTTTGAATCCTGGCTCCACAGCTTTCCAGAATAATGACAATGGGACATATCCCTAAATTCTCTGAGCCTCAGTTTCTTCTTCTGTAAAATGGGAATAATAATTTTACCTACCTTATGTGATCATGCATGCCCAGTCTTAGCACAGTGTTTGGCACATAGAATTGTTATTATTGAGGTTAAAAGAGAGAAACAAAGCAAAGAAAATAACAAAATGGAGGAAGTAGGAAAGAGAGATGTTCAGACAGCAGAAAGATGAAAAAGAAAGAAATGTATTTCTGCTAATAATTTTAACCTTAGTTTTCCCACATTGTAATCAAGATTTCTATGCCTACTATATTGTTTCTACCTGTTTTACTAACAGCTGGAAAAACATGTTGAATATGAACACACCTTTTTTAAAGGTATTTTTGTATTAAACCAGCCTGTAATAGTTTGCAAAACAGATGTTCACATTTCCTTAAGAGTTGAAATTATTCCCTAGAAATGAGTGAGACCAAGGATACATGAAGCTAAACCAGTCATCCAAAAAACGGTTTGTTTATTTTCCCTTCCTCTTTACTGTATTGACTAGGTCGTTTGATGGGATTAACTAAATTGACCGGTTATTTTGAAATGTGTTAATCCAACTGTAGGCATTAGGGAAAATAAAGGCCCTAGTGTTCTTGGTGGCGTTTCTTTCCAAGTTTCTCTCCACAACACAAACCACTTCCTTTTACTTGAAGTCATTTTGCTTTTCTCATTAGTCTTACAGTCCAGGGGCTGGTGTTGAGTGCTGAGGCAGCTCTCAGTTCAAGACCATAAAACAACACAACAAAATTGGCCCAAAACATAAAAGGAAAGCACTGTGGAGTTGTTCTTCTCCTCTCAAGAAAAGTAAGGTGGAAGTTAGGGCAGATAAAGTATGAGAAAGAGATCAGAGATCTATTCTTGCATGGGGGTGGGGAGGTGGAATGAATGAAACCACAGCCCAAGTCAGAGGGAAAGAAAATGGAAGGAACAAAAACAACAAAAAAAAAACCCCCACCACCTCTCTTGACATTCATCACAACAACTCTCTGTGCACCTGGCATGGTGCTGCACAGTTGTCAGATCCCAGGCATGACTCCCTAGTGTTTCCATGAGGCTGAATAAATAGTGTTCTCACAGACTCTCCAGTAGCAGCGGGTGAAAGGCCAACCTTCAGTGACCACTATAAGGCTTTTCTTAAATGCTACTCAGACACACCAAAAGAAATGTTGTCCTTTTCACAAAAACATGTCCTTGTTCAGGACCATGTAAGTTATTTAAAATAATGGTCAATGAAACAAATATAGCAATGGCATCGCTTCTCACATTTTCCTCATTCTGCTCAGAGGGCTGACAGAGTGGAGAAGATCGTCCATCATCCACTTCTTTCAAGTTACTCCCTTCTGCCAAAGTGATTAAGAGACACATTTTCATCCCACTTTCTCAAATAGGAGAAAAAGTTTTCCATGCTGGTTTCTACTGTTCCATGTTTTGCTCTTATATTGCACCCAAGAATCATTTCAAGATGTTCTGAGAAGAGATGTAAAAGAGTCAGCTGATCTTCCCTACTTCAGGTCTATTGAACATAGGTAAGTTGGCATGACAGTGCCCCAGAACCACACACTAGTACTATGTGTGGTTATAACAAAAGAATTGCTATACTGGTGGGCAGGGTTTTTTTTTTTTTTTTAAATAAAGAGGCATAGACCATAATTTTTGGAGCAATTTCATTAGGTTATGCTAGAGGTAGGTTTGGGAGAAGAGCCTGACTCGGCCTGAGGAAGGGGACTGGGCTTGAATTTTAGGTATCCTCTAAAATGGGATAAAGTGAACCAGGCAATTATGAGAGAGAAGCGAGTTCTAGATGGTGAGAAGAGTACAAGTAAATGAAGACAGTTGTGAAACATGGTGCACGTGGGTGGAAGAAGTTTGCTGCTGAAAGAGTCAGGCAGGGGCTGGGCTGGAGGGGAGGTACAATACATATCTGGGTAGGGGCTTTGGGTACCACACCAAAGACATCTGATTTTATCACGGATGATGGGAAGGCATGAAAAGGTTTTAAGAAGAGTGACATTTGCAGATGAGTTTTTCAACTAGATAAATTTGCTGGCAAGGTGGAAGGCCAGAGCTAAGAAGAGGTGCAACAGAGATTGACCATTTAAGAAAGTAGTTCTCTAATTTTAAAAATTATAGTAAGAAATACATTTTCATGGCAAAATGTCTGTGTGTGTTCGCATGTCTGTGGGTGTATCAATAATTTTATAAAACTATATTTGTCTTTGATATTATAGATGTGGTTTTATACTCTTATTTTTTACTCAATTCTGTATCATATTTTTAAAATAAAATGCTAAATGCAACTGACAGTTTCAAAAACACGATTTCAGGTACTAGTACTGTAATTCAGGGGAGAGTTGGCGAGTGCTTGAACTAGGAAAGTATTAGCAGGTTAGAGAAGAGAGCATGGATTTGATCAATAGTTATAAAATAAAATAAAAATGTATTCATTTGGAGCCGAGCACGGTGGCTCACACCTGTAATCCCAGCACTTTGGGAGGCCGAGGCAGGAGGATCACTTGAGGCCAAGAATTCGAGACCAGCCTGGCCAACATAGTGAAACCCTGTCTCTACTAAAAATATAAAAATTAGCTGGGTGTGGTGGTGTACACCTGTAATACCAGCTACTTGGGAGGCTGAGGCACAAGAATCTCTTGAACCCAGGAGGTGGAGGTTACAGTGAGCTGAAATCTTGCCACTGCACTCCATCCTGGGTGACAGAGTGAGACAACTCTGTCTCAAAAATATATATAGACAGACAGATAGATAGATTTGGTAGAAGGATTCATGATTTATAAGTTTCAATCTTGGCTAAAAGTGTTTCACTAACTGAGATAGGAAGAACAGATTTCCAAAGAAATATGTGAGTCCAGCTCTGGACATATTGGATTTGAAGAGTTGGATATCAATGGACATTGAGCTTTTGTGTGAATAAATTTGGAAATTGGGGAAGTGCCCGCTCTGAGTAGAGACAGAGCTTTGGGACTCACTTTCATAAGATGGAAAATACAACTATGAGGTACATGAAAACATCTACAAAGTACACAGAGTGAGAAAACCAATTAATGAAAAAGAACCTTCTAGAATACTCACATTTAAGAGGTAAAGTGGGGAGGAAGAGAGACCATGAAGAATAGCGAAAAGAAGTATTCAGAGCAGCAAGAAGAGTGTGGAAACATCTGGAACAAAATGGCTCCCAACAAAAACATGTTGAATAACTATTTACTCAGTAAATTAACAAAGAAAGAGTTTAAGAAGAAGAAGCCTCTAAGAACTAAGAAGACAATTAGGAGTTCATTGGCAACCATGGGAGGGCAGCTGGAACAGAGGTGTCGTGAGAAAGTCCTACTACAGTGGACTGCAGACTGAATAGGAATGAGGAGGTAGAGCAACTTGACTGAAAAGAGAAGATCAAGGACTAGCTAAAGGATCAATAAAGAGTTGGCTGAACTTTGCTGTGGCTTGCTGTGTATTGTTTTTAAGATTGTGAGAGACATGAATGGGGAAAGAGCCAGAATAAAAGTAAAGATTGAAGATGTGAGAGATAGAAAGGAAAACAGATGAAGCAAGGACTTGGGGGAGCTGGGAGGAGAGAGGATCAAGGGCCCAGATGCAGGGGTTGACTTAGAGCAGGAGGGATAAGGGAAACCTCATCCGCTGAGACCAGAAGGGAGGAAGGGATTATGGATGTCAGTAAGAGATCTATGGATAATATCTATGGCAAGAGGATGTAGGAGTCGAGGAAGTTCATGCCTTGACACAGACTTTCTTCAAAAAGCAACAAGTTATTTGCTGAAAGGAGATGAAGAGCTGCTGGTTCAGGTGGCTTAAGAGAGAGGAGAGGTTTGGAATTAGCATGAAGAGGACTGAGAGAGGGGCACAGCAGGAACTAACTGTCAAGTGCTCTGAGGGTCCAATGAGGTGACAGGTCTTGCCTTTGTTGGAATTCCAGCTTGAAGTGATGTGGGATTATTTTTCCCAGGAGTTCAGGTAAGGAAGTGGAGAAGGCAGACTGTAAAACTGACAGAGCTGGATTTTCCCAAAGTGAGTAAGGAGGACAGGATGGCAAGAGATTTGAGAGAGACTGGGCAGGCCAGAGGGAGAGGTTAGGAGAAGACTCATTTGCTTAAAGGAGATTGAAATCCCTGAACTAGAGACTTGCCAGAAAAAAAAAAAATATGTGTGTGTGTGTGTGTGTGTGTGTGTGTGTGTGTGTGTGTGTGTCTTATTCTCTTTTGTGGCAGCCACTAAATTTGAGCCAAGGAGATGTAAGTAGAAGCATTATGTGGGATTTCTCAGAAGTCTTTTCTAAAAGGAGTGGGTGTACTATTCCTTCTTTTTTCCTCCGTCTTGCCGCTGGCCACTTAGTTGTGATGGCTAGGGCTCTTGTAGTCATTTCAGACCATGAAGACAAAGCCTATAATCTAGAAATGTTAAAAAAATTATCTGAAAGAAGCTTTGGGACCTTGGTGATTTTAGAGCAGCCACAGCAGCCCTGGACTGCTCACCCTGAATTTCTGGAAAAAGAAATCAACTTCTGTCTTGATTGAAGCACAATTTTAAAAAATTGAAATAAAAATATTTTATATATTTATGGTATACAACATGTTTTGGTATATACAGCGTAATTTTCAGGACTCATTCACTAATCATATTCTAGCTAAAAGAGGATATATACATAGCAACTAGAGAATGAATAGAGATTTCTTGGAACAGAATGCTATCCTTCTACCATGTAATGCCTAAGCAGGGCACATACTTTATAGTAAGCAAAAAGCTTTGATCTTTGCAGGAGATTATAGACTGCTTTTGATTTGGGTGGAGAAGAAACGAAAGTCAAAGCTTGGATTTCTTCATTAATTAAAAAAAAAAAAAGGCAAAATAAAGCCACATGTACATTGTTTTTTCCCATAAGGTCAAGCAAAGACTTCTTTACACTTTTTGTGAGAAAATGTATCGAAATTAATGACATTAATACCCAGCATGGTACATTTCCATTGCTTCACAATTTTTTTTTTCTTTCTGAAGGGTTAGAATTTCCACCAGTCAGCATAAAATGGTTAAAACTGAAGCCTAGTAAATCACTTGTATTGCATTGTTTTCAAAGTGACTAAACAGCTGTAGTTTTCAAGGTCAGCCAAATCATCTGCCAGGGTCACACGTGTTTCACATGTCAAGTAACGTATATGGGTTCAATTCCATTCAGGATCCTAAGGAAAAAGACATTTGCAAACAAGTGATCCGAAGACATTTTTCTAAACAGGTGCTATGGTTACCGGGATAACAGTTACTACTGTAAACCACTTGAATTTACGACTAAGTTTCCAATCATTCAAAAAGAATATTCATTTCAAATCATAATGTCCAAACCAAGAGGACCAGCTCCTGATCATAATGACATTCAATAAGTATTCAATGAGGACAGAAAGTAATATTGTGTAATTGTTATTATTACCATAATAACATTGTTCATGTACAAATGAGAAGAATGTATATTGGGTATCAAAATAAAACCAACCAAACACATAATTAAGATGGAACCTAGTTAAACAGTTGAAGAGAGGGGACTTAAAGCAACAAGACTTGGCTAATACTTCTCCCTCCAATTCTTGCTCCAGGAAACATTGCATAGAAACAAAAGACATGACTACCATATGCCAATAACTGCTTTAACAAGCTGGAGTAATTGGTATCATGGAGCCAGACTGATGGAACAAAGAAAGGATGACCTCAGGATTTAAGGAGTTTAGGGACAGAAAAACATTTTAAAAATCCAGTTTAATTCAGAGAATAGTTAGAGATGTCTGGCTCCAACTGAGAGAAGGAAAGGGGTATTGATTTGTGTGAATGGCTCCCCATCGGGCTCTTCTAACTCAAAAGAGATAATTGGCCCTGAATAGTAGCTTTTATATTGAATTTATATTGAGTTCTCTTGATGTTCTTGGTAGGTACTCTTCAAAGCCCAAGACCACTCCCTGATCTTGTTTATATTTGCTAGTCCTAATGATCTTTCATGTCTCAGACGTACTGAATGAAGACGATTGCCTTCTGATCATTTAACTCCTCTCTGCCAGTTTCAAGGTTGGCTTCCATATTTTAGCAAGCAAAATAATAGGCATCTCCAAGTCACAGTATGCAGACAGGAATAGACAAATACCCACTCTAACTAAGTATGGGCTGCAGTCAAGCTGGAAAAGGTCTCTCAGCTCTGAGTCACTTATACAATTGAGTCCCTGAACTTGTTTCTGTCCCTAATATTTTGTTGCTCTGGGCAACCATCAAGTCCACATGAAGACTTCTGCCAACTGGAGAGGATGACTAGATAGGAGTGCCAGAATTTTCTTTTAACTCTTTGTTGAAAACTCAAAATAGCAAATGGTGTCAAGGATATCCCCTGAACATCCAGATTGGGAAAAGTGGAATTCACACATTGCCTTGGTATCTTTTATTCACTTCTTAGGGAAATATGACTAAAGAAAATAAAGGCAATTCATCAGAGGCATGTATTTTTTTATAATAATAAAATATTAGGAAAAAGTTAGATTCTTAGGTACTATTTAATCCAATATCATCATTTTACAGAACACAACCCAGGTTAAATTACTGACCCAAAAATTACACAGAGAGCTAGGCAGAGCTGGGATTATACCCCTGGTCTCGAAACCCTGAGGTCATTGCTCTTTCCTGGACTTTCAGAAGCCCGGTGCCAGAGGTTAAGTGAAGAAATGTTAAGAAATCACAAGTGATCACCTCTCTTTTGTAATAGCAAATGGTTCTAGTTGAAAAGGGCTGCTTTGCTGGGATACTGGAAGCAATCCTAAAGCTCTGGAGTAGTAATCACCCATTAACACTCCCAATACAGAAAGTGTAACTATGGCACATTAAACTAAAGCATCTAAAGAGCGTTCAAGGCCCAGCAAAAATACCATGTTTGCTGGAAGCCTTCATTGCTTATTATTCTAATTTGGTCTTTGTCTCCTCGGAATTCTTAACGATACTCTGTGGTACAGTCCTGAGACTACTTAAGATTTTTTGCCCAGGCTGGAGTGCTGTGATCATAGGACGCTGCAGCCTAGACCTCTTGGGCTCAAGCAACCCTCCTATCTCAACTACCCCAGTAGCTAGGACTACAGGCATGTGCCACCACGCCCGGCTAATTTTTGTATTTTTTTGTAGAGAAAAGGTTTCACCATGTTGCCCAGGCTGGTCTGAAACTCCTAGGCTCAAGTGATCCTCCTGCCTCGGCCTCCCAAAGTGCTGTGATTAGAGGTGTGAGCCACCACACCTAGACAGTTTCTTTTGCGTATGTACAATTATATTGTGTCAAGTCCTTGGGGGTAGGACTACATCTTATTCATTTTTGTTTTCTTGAAACCCAGAGCACAGAATTAAACATATTTTGGTTGATTTTATTTTCTCTAGAGGTACAGTGACAACTTACTTATCCAGATTAATTATCCAGGAATTTATACTATTCAAAATCAGTAAGTAGGTGAAAAGAACCCAGAAAAGTCAAGTAAACACTTGTAGGATCTTGTTCACTTTATGCATCTCATATCCTAAAGGTCTACCTCAGAAATGAATTGCCCTCAACCCTCACTTTTATTTTGAATTAATTTGCCTTTATTTTATGCTCAATGCAATAGCTTGGTAATCAGGTTTGCCAAGGAAAAAGCAGCAGCAGCTCACAAAAGATGCCAATAAGGCTAAGCTTAGTAACACCATGAACTGACCACTAGACAATATGGGACAGCAGATGAGAAATTAAAGTGCAGCCAGATTTGCTGCACGTTATTGTAGGGGCAAAAAAAGTCTTCATAGATCAATTAGCTTCTAAGTGCATTTGTGAATGACAGGGAAGTACAAAAGCAGATGTTCATGAGGAACCGGAGCCAGCAAAAATGATTTAATTACATTCAGTGTATGCCTTTAAAAGGTTAAGAATAAGCATAACATCTTTCAGAGATTTTTGTGAATATTCAATATACAGGAAATTTTCTCTTAAATGAAATGTAGGAAATCTAAGCACGGAGATAAACTAGCCTTAAATTCAGCTTTAGAATCCAGGTCTTAACCTATGTTTATCCTACACAGAATACTAAGGATTATAAATTTTCACACATTGTCAGAAGCATTTTACACTTACTCAGTAAAATCATATGATTAGCAGTTATGAAATCCTACACATTTATCCTCCTTTTATTTTTTGTAACTATCTCTTCCTTTTTATTCTGGCTATCTAGCTATCTAGTGTACAACCTTTATTACACCTTATGCTTGAATATTGCTGTTGTCTTTGAGTTGGTTTCACAACCTCGGATTTTTTTTTTCCTTTATTAGCTGCATTAAAAAAAGAAATTTCCAGGTGATTATTATTATCTTCTGTAGAAACAGGATCTCACTGCACTGCCCAGGCTAGTCTAGAACTCTTGGCCTCAAGTGATCCTCTGGCCTTGACCTTCTAAAGTGCTGGGATTACAGGTGTGAGGCACCACGCCTGCCCCCCTGGTGATTTTAAGGAACAGACAAATTTGTGAACCACTATCCCTAAGTGCTTAGCACACCATTCATTTCACTCTTAATTATATCCTTGAATGGAACTAACTCCCTTAGTGGCAGGTGTAATATGCCTGTGATTTCTGAGCTTAGATGCTCTTTAAAAATAGTTGTTTTTGGCCAGGTGTGGTGGCTCATGCCTGTAATCCCAGCACTTTGGGAGGCCGAGGTGGGTGGATCATGAGGTCAGGAGTTTGAGACCAGCCTGACCAACATGGTGAAACCCTGTCTCTACTAAAAACATAAAAATTAGCCAGGCATGGTGACATGTGCCTGTAATCCCAGCTACTCAGGAGGCTGAGGCAGGAGAATCACTTGAATCTGGGAGGTGGAGGTTGCAGTGAGCCGAGATTGCGCCATTGCACTCCAGCCTGGGCAACAGACAGAGACTCTGTCCCACCTCCCACCCCCCCACCCCAAAAAAGTTTTTTCATATTCATTGTGTTAGCCCAAAATATCTGAGACGGGTCTCAATCAGTTTAGAAAGTGTATTTTGCCAAAGTTAAGGATGCACCTGTGACACAGCCTCAGGTGGTCCTGACAACACATGCCCAGGGTGGTCAGGCTACAGCTTGTTTTTATACATTTTAGGAAGAAATAATACATCCATCAATACATGTAAGATTTACACTGGTTCTATCTGGAAAGCGCGAAAACTCGAAGTTGGGAGAGGGCTTCGAGGTCATAGGTAGATTTCAACATATTCTGATTAGCAATTGGTTGAAAGAGTTATTATCAGTAGAAAGGAATGCCTGGGTTAAGATAAAAGTTGTGGAGACCAAAGGTTTATTAGGCAGATGAAGCCTCCAGGTAGCAGGCTGCCAAGAAAAGAGATCCTAAATGTTTCTTATCACACTTAAGGTCTGTGTTGATGTTAATGCTGGAGGGGTAAAATAAGGCATGTCTGACTTCCTTTGCGGCCTAAATCAGTCTTTCAGGTTAAATTTTAGAGTGCCCTGGCCAAGGAGGAAGTCCATTCAGGTGAGGGTGCAGGCGTGCTTCAAATTTTATTTTTAGTTTACAACTGTTAGCAAAGAAAAGTACGTCCTCTCAATTTCCATTTTCCCCCTGTATTTACTTAACAACTATTTTCCAGTTCCTTGTATATCTTGCTTTGCATCTCCAGCAAAGAGATACTAAAGTTTTCTCTTTTGGTCTTCTTTTCAGAGGTGCCGTTTGATGATTACACACAAAGAGACAAAGATAATGAGTGGGGGTAGACCTGCTAGCTTAACTTTTTCTTTGTAGAGAAGCACCTAAGGGGATCTGTCACATGGATGAATCTACCTTCCTTGAAGGTCTGATTTGAAAGCAGATTGGACTACATTTTGCACAAAGGCATTTTAAACACGCAGGTGTGAATGCCCCAAATAACAATACTTTGAACTTTTATAGAACCTTTCATCCAGTGATACCAAAACAATTCCATTTACTAAAGGCTTAGGAAGCTGGGGACAAAACATCCAATTGATCTATATATGGAAATGTATTGCATTAACTTAGTTGGTGATTCCTTTCAAGTCTCCCAACACTGGGGCATATAAGCAGAGAAAACTATACGGTTTCTGCAAGCTACCTCTCCAAATTGTAATATTTTCAATTTTCAACTCCTCAAGAAGAGCTAATCCTCTTCTTTTCACATTTATGCTTAGAGTTACCAGTCCACAGACAGTTATTTATGTTCAGAACCTAATAAATTCTTGTTTCTGCATTAATTTGACCAAGCATTGCCTTCTATTTCATGTTCTAAAGAAGCCCATTGAACAAATAAATAAAAACGGACTTCACCTGTAGTGAGGGAGAACTATTATCTAATCGATTTTTCATTTTAAAACTTAAATACTTCAAAATTGGCTGGGTATGATGGCCCACACCTGTAATCTCAGCACTTTGGGAGGCCAAGGCAGGAGAATCACTTGAGCCCAGGAGTGCAAGACTAGCCTGGGCAACATCGTGAGATCCTGTCTCTAAAAAAAAAAAAAAAAAATTAAAAATTAGCCAGATCTGGTGGTGCAGTGCTGTGTGCCTGTAGTCCCAGGTAGACAGGAGGATGAGGTGGAAGGATTGCTTGAGCCCAGGAGGTCGAGGCTGCAGTGAGCTGTGATTGTGCCACTGCAATCTAGCCTGAGCAAAATGTGAGACCCTGCATCAAAAAAAAAAAAAAAAAAAAAATTGTAATTAAATCTTATTTTTAATCTGAGAGCATAGATTTAAGTTGCCCTGAATATACACTCTCACTTATCTAATTGATTTTTTTTTTTTCTTCGAGACACTGTCTTGCTCTGTCGCCCATACTGGAGTATAGTGGCATGATCTCAGCTCACTGCAACCTCTGCCTCCTGGGTTCAAGCCATTTTCGTGCCTCAGCTTCCCAAGTAGCTGGGATTACAGGCATGTGCCACCATGCCTGGCTACTTTTTTTTTTTTCTTAGTAGTGACGGGAGTTTCACCATGTTGTCCAGGCTGATCTTGAACTCCTGGCCTCAATTGATCTGCCCGCCTCGGCCACCCAAAGTGCTGGGATTACAGGTGTGAGCCACCGTGCCTGGCCAATCTAATTGATTTTTAAATGAACAATCTTTCTTTTTTTTTTTTTTTTTTTTTTGAGACGGAGTTTCACTTTTTGCCTAGGCTAAAGTGCAATGGCACGGTCTCAGCTCACCACAACCTCTGCCTCCCAGGTTCAAGCAATTTTCCTGCCTCATTCTCCCGAGTAGCTGGGATTACAGGCATGCACCACCATGCCTGGCTAATTTTGTATTTTTAATAGAGACGGGGTTTCTCCATGTTGGTCAGGCTGGTCTCGAACTCCTGACCTCAGGTGATCCACCCCACCTTGGCCTCCCAAAATGCTGGATAACAGGCATGAGCCACCGCTCCTGGCCCTTAAATGAACAATCTATTGTACAAATCTGTTGGATACCTCTACTTTTTACCATATATTTTTCAAAAAACTTACAAATTTAATCTTTTCCTCTTTTCCACCTTCTGACTTCCTTATTATATACGTTGCAGTGAACTCAGGACAGCTAAGATTCAGAGTGGCAACTGGGGTGTATTCCCATTTTCCCATATTTTAAATCTGCTGTAAAGGAAATAGTAGTTATGAGCAAAATGTGTCTGAGGAATGTTTATCAGACTATCGTTTTTATTTGGCATTGTTCCAGCATATTAGTTTTTAATTTTTTTGCCCCATTTCAATGGTGTCTTTGATGTTTTGTTTTGACCAGCTGCTGAGCTTTCTGTGGCTGTCCATTTACATCACTTTAAAAAATGGTAACTTAATGAAATTTGAACAAAATGAACAGTACTTTAACATTGTTTCAAAATCAAATACGTTCCTAAGGAATCTGATTTGTGGCAGATGGAGAACAAAACCTTCCAGAGAGAGGGCTGTTAAATGAGTCTTAATTGCTTGCACATGAAAATATAGTGACCAAGATTGTGTGCACAATTACGAATTTAAACATGTAGAAAAGAACTGGCCATAGAAACAGGTAGACATTTTTGCAGTCAGAGCTAGTTTTTCTTGTGAACACAGACAATAAAGGACAAGTCAGTAAAGGAAAATAATTTCAAGAGAAATTCAGTTGTTTTCTTTACTACATTGTTGCTTACATTGAGCTTCCAATTCTAAAGATGATTCATTTGCCTTGGAAACTCACTGATGGAAGTATCATAGTACAGTCAAGAAAAAAAATATTTATTCAAGAACTAGTATTTCTTTTTTAGTTCCTACTACGTGTCAGATGCTAGGTTTGGTGCTTAATTCACTTCCTTTAATTCTTACTCAATGTTCTGAGATAGGTTTGCTATTATTCCCATCTTCTAATGAGAAATTAAGTCTCAGAGAATAACTTTCCCAAAGTCAACTAGCTAACAAATAGTGCAGCCAGGATTCTCTGTATTGATTTAATGAATCCACCCTCTGACAATGCCTAGCTGCTCCCCTGGGAAAAGGCACATCTCTTTTTTTAAAAAAAATTATTTAATAAACTTATTCTAAGAGTGACTATACTTTGTTCTGAGTCAATAATGCCTTCCTTCTGTTGGATGGCATGATGTAGGTTGCTGGACTGGACTTGTTAAACGTTGGGTAAGGAAGGCATGATTGCACACAGGCAAAGTGAATGGCCATGCAGAGGGCACAGATAATCTGAATAGGGGTTGGGCTGAGATGAGAGATTTAGAGACAGAGGCCAGGACTTCCTACAGGGGCCACACGTCATGGCATCTTGTATAGAACCAAGCATAAAAGAGGCATCAATAAATGTGTGTGGATCAAATGATGAGATGGTCAAATTATTTTTGTGCCTTCAGAGGAACTGAGTTCTCAGGGATACATTAATGACAGGTACCATCTGGATCTCTAAAAAAATGAGTATCATAAAAAGAAATTCAGTGAGAAATAAATTAATAAAATAAATAGTGCATTGAAACCAATCCTACTAGCATTTATTTCCCCTATCTAAGAGCACCCTAATTTCTTTCAGGAATATACTTTGTATCCCTATTAGATAATCTTAATAATAGTATAACCAGCAGTGATCAAGTGCTTACTGTGAGCCATGCATTTTGCTTCATTTTTCATAAATATCTTTTTTTTCCTAAGACAGAGTCTTCCTCTGTTATCCAGGCTGGAGTGCAGTGGCACAATCTTAGCTTACTGCAACTTCTGCCTCCCAGGTTCAAGTGATTCTCCTACCTCAGCCTCCCAAGTAGCTAGGATTACAGGTGTGCACCACCATGTCTGGCTAATTTTTTTGTATTTTTAGTAGAGACAGGGTTTCACCATGTTGGCCAGGCTGGTCTCAAACTCCTGACCTCAGGTGATCCGCCCACCTCAACCTCCCAAAATGCTGCAATTACAGGCGTGAGCCACCACGCCCAGCCTTTCATAAATATCTCCTCAAATAATTTTCATGAACTCCTTATGAGATAAATACTATTATTGTGCTTACTACAAAAGGGAGGAATTTCAGGCTCTGGAAGTTTAAATGAATTGTTTGAGCACAAGCATCTGTAAGTGGTAGAGCTAGAATATGAACCCACAAAATCTGGTCCCATCATTCAGCTCTTACTACCACATTTTATAACATAGTTTGGTGGAACTGAAGCCACCTGCCTGTTCTCTTTTAGCCAAGGCCCAAGACCCAGACTAGACAAATTAGATCCCTTCACTGCTGTTTGACTCTTGAAATAATGACAAACTAAGAAAGTTGTGGGGATCTCACTCGACTACTCCTGCCATGAGACTTTCCCCTTGATTTGTAGCCTTCTAGCACTGTAAAGATGCACTGATTCCTTCAAACCTCGTCTTCCAGCATCCCCACCACCACCTGTCACCCCACTAATTCTCAGGGAATTCGGAATTCTTCCTATATTCTTCCACTAAGAATTTTGCATAAATGAGCAGAGTTGGTTTTTTTGTATTGCAAGCAAAGGATCATTGCTGAGACACCATTTTCTAAGGGGAGGTGATAAGCCAGCCAAGGGGAGAATTGTATGGAATCCCCAAAGAACAAGATGCAGACACACTGTTTAGTGTGTCACAATAATTCAATAGACTCACTGAGAAATAATAGCACGACAAAAGGCCAGGCTAATTTCCTCTGCTGCCCTTTCTGTGGAAATGATGAAGGTTCTTGGGCTTCTCTCTGATCCAGTGGTCTTAGATACATTGGCCTTCTCCTTTATTTCCAGTACCCTCAACAGTTTCCAGTAAAGAGAAACAGTAAGGGAGGGTCTGTAGAAAGACAGACTGTCTTGAGGTTGGCTGAGGGGTAAAAGAAATTTCCCAGAAATTGCTCCTTTTCCTTCACAAACTGACTAGAATTCAGATTTTGTCTCCTTCAAAATTGCATCTGGGAAAATGTGTTTATATGCTTATTCCACATGTTGCCATCATTGTAATGATTTTAGGGCTCCCTGTCTTGGAATTGCCTTAAAAGTCCATGTGATACTTCTTAAAAAACTCTTTAAAATCCCTTGAGAATGATTTCATTTCTGGAGTTAGCCCCATCTAAGCTAATTTGACATTCTGTCTGGTGAATAGGGTTGGTAATCATATTGGAAATAATATTTTTGGTTATAAGTGAAGTGTTACTATAAACCAGTGAAATTGCTTATTGCCTTTTTGTATGTGTGCATCTTATATGGTCCGTAAATGGTCTCTAAAGCCACTTCCAAAATGCTTTCAGCAATGGCATCAGGGCTCAAATAATTGTACAGTTTCCAGAGATGGCTGCTTTGAGGATCAACAGTAATTGAATAATATAATAATATTTATTGGTAGTTTATAATACTTTTCAACATATTAAGCACTTTCCACATGCTTTTAAATAAGACCTGACATTTACTATGTCCCAGACACCGTGCTAATTTTTTTACATAGATTGTCTCATGTAATTCCTCAAAATTAGGAAGGTATAATTATTACCCACCACATTTTAACAGAAAAGATCTAAGGCATTGGCGTGACTTTTCTAAGGTCACACGTAAAGTGGGTGAGCAGGACAGCCAGCCACGAAACCCCAATTTTCTGACCTCTGAGTCTTGTTTCTCCTCCTTCACATGGATTTTGACTTGTACGTCAAAACACAAAAACAAAACCTACCAATGTTTGAGATTTTTTTCTATGGGAGGATAAAACCTAGGTCTCTCTCTGTAGAAGCAATATTAGTCAAATAACAGTCAGTCCACAGTCAGTGACTTCAGAGGTATCTTGTCATTCAACTCTGAGGTCTCAGTTTCACGACCAGTTCTTTTCTATTCTCCTTTTGGCTATTTTGAAACATCTCTTCTTTTACCAATCTCAGCCCTCCAGTTTCTCATGCTGTGAAGTGTTCCCTAAATTCCTAAATTATTTTCCCAAACCATTTTCAGTCTCTAAGCTCTCTCCCTACCTTTCTCTCTTCTTTATTTTACTTATTCATTTATCCATTCACTTATAAGCCCTCTGTTTTCTATTAACTTAATGCTTTTTGTCATTCAACAGAACACATTTTAACTTTTTAAGTTCCACAAACCTCTAGAGTAATGGTCCTGAAGCTTATTGGAGGTATTTTATTCCTCCTTGGGTCCTTGGAGCCTAAGCATAGCCTTTCACATACTAGGGACTAAATGACTAAAAGCAAACCCAGGAAGAGGCAGAAATCAAGTTCTCTACGTGGACAGTTCTGTGTTCAATATGCAAACATCAGAAACATATCCAGAAGAGAATGTCATAAACACCCATCTGTTTTGTGTGGCATATAGAATACAGTCAATTAGAAATACTTCCACAGGACAAACAGTGCTGAAAAGGAACCACAAAAAAACACAACAAAACAAAACAAAAAAAACAGAAGGAAGACGGCACACTAGAAAGCACTGGATATTTAAGCATCAGAAATATCTCAAGGAAGTGCATTCAGGAGATGGTGAGCTAGGAAATTTTGCCTAGCAATGGCAGCTAAGAGATGATAATGGCATGAAGAGACTTCACCCAAAGAGAAGATTAATATTCCCAGTAGTTGGGGCCTGCCCTTTCAGGCCTTCATGGTAAGTGGTCCCAGAAGCAAGGTGAGTGCTAACACTGAAGCAATGCGTTACCCTGGTTCCTCTGAAACACCCCATCTGCCTGACTTCTCACACACACCTGGGCCTTTCCTTGTCGATGCTCTGTCCCTGGGCACTCTGGTGACAACTGGCACTTCAGAGGAGTCAGGAAGAGAAGTGTGGGAATTGAAGAATCCTATACCCCTGGCAGGAATACTTTCCTTAGCTTATATAACTATAGAGAGTTCTTAGGGTTTCCCAAAGAGTTTCTGTGCATCCACAGGTCTTATCCCTCCTCTTGTCCTACCCTCCACTCATATACATTCAGGAATAGATGGTATAGATTTGTTTTCTGTTCTCAAAAGAAAAAAGAAAAAGAAAGAGAGAGAGAGAGGGAGGGAAGGAGAGAGAGGAAAAAAAAAAGAAAGAGAGAAGTCCCTAGGGAATAACTTTTGAGGACCAGCAGATCCAGCAGCTTTGTATGTGTGTACATGCCAGTACATTTTAGGAGAGGACTTGACATTCTCCCTCTCAGTCAATCCATACTTTGTCATTTTCTACCTATGTATCTTAATCAAATTATTCAACTTGTCTAGCCCAGTTTTGCATCTATGAAGCAGGAATAGCAACAGTGTCTACCTCTTTGGATATCATAAGGTTTAAAAAGATTACTCATCTAGAGTGTTTGGTACATTTCAAATGTCAGTAAATGTTAACTTTTATTAATATTAGTATTAATAATATATCCAACTGATTTTTAAAGCATTTTTTGAGAGAGGCTTTTTGATATAACAAAAGAAAGGACGCTGTGAGTGCACTCCCTATTTATTTAGAGTTAAATAATTCAGTGTAACATCTAACCAGTAAAATTTGGGAAATGAGCCTCAAAGGAATTTTCAACATTTTGCCCCAGCACAGTCACTGTATTTCTGAGTATGCCTAGAATATTTTTTAAGGTTGAAATGGGTGGGAAGCACTTTGTGGAGAAAGGGAATGACTGAAGAATGCAGTTTGTGTGGTTCTTTTATTTATTTTTTTTCTTTTATTAGTTTAAGGAGACTTGGTACTGTGCCAGAGAAGACAAAAAGAATGCAATTACTAAACATTTCACAAACTCCCTCCCTCCCACATCCAAAGGTAGATGTGACACTTGATTTTCTTCTCAGAGACGAGCAAGCTGCTCTACTTAAAATCTGTATGTATTTTGAGAGATAACAGATGATGACCCTGACGCTGATGCCCAGGATGATGAAGTCAGCACAGATAATAATATCACCTTGTATTTTCTTTCACTAATCGTGGAGCACTTTGCACATATGATCTTGCTTATCCTGGGCTGTGCTGTTTGTTAGATGAGGGTGTGGGTGTCACTATATATATTTTCCAGAAAGACAGGGATTTTCCAACAAGTTATCAACAACTCAATGACAATACTGTATACAGGCAGCCCTCTCACCTGCTTTCTTCAGTATTCCATTATTCTTCCAAATTTGGCCAATCAAGCCATTCACCTGGGAGTATTTGTTAATAATTTAGATCCTGAGCCTTATGCTAGATATTCAGTTCTGGAAAGTCTGGGAATCAGTCATTTTGTGTTTGTTTTCAGGAAGCCCTTGGGGATTCCTTTGATCAGAGACAGGTTTGGGAAGTATTGCTCTTTTTAAACTCAGGGCAGCAGGGAAGGGATGCTGGCAGGAGTGGACTTTGGTGACACTGAGATCCGTGGTAGCTTTTCTTTCTTTGAGACAGGGTTTTGCTCTGTAGCCCAGGCTAGAGTGCAGTGGCATGATCATGGTTCACTGCAGCATCAACTTCCTGGGCATAAATGATCCTCCTGAGTAGCTGGGATTACAGGTGCGCACCACCATGTCTAGCTAATTTTTAAAATTTTTTGTTGAGATGGAGGTCTCACTGTGTTTCAGGCTTGCCTCAAACTCCTGGCCTCAAGCCATCTTCCTCCCTTGCCTCCCAAAGTGCTGGAATTACAGGTGTGAGCCACTGCATCCAGCCCTAAGGGTAGTTTTTCTGATCATCTGAAGGATAATACAACATTTTTGTCATAGGTTCAATAATCCATAAAACGCTGCCCTGTGTGAGAGATATTATTATTTTAAAATACAGTTAATGCTGGACTGTGGAACCATAATATTGAAACATTGTTAGGGCGGGTCTCACCAGTGCCCTTTCTAGGCAAGGAAAGGCAAACTAACAACTGGGACCTGAGAAATAACATGTTTGTCACTAGATTCAATGTAAAATGGTAAACCTATCTACCTCTGCTAACTACTGGTCAACAACTAAAAGTAACTTAAGTTCAATTCAATATACATAATTAAAGTGCATTAAATGTGTGCCTATTGCCCACATGGCACTTTATTATGTATTCCTTAAGATACAAACATTTTCCCATATTATTAAAATTTTCTTAAAAATAAATTATTTAAAATCATTTTATTATGGGAATTTTTTAACCCCTACCTAAATAGAATTCACACATTATTTAGCATTTGGATTGTTTTTAACCCTTTATGCACATTTACAGTGCTGTAATGAACATGTGTATATATACACTTTCACTTTTTTTTTTTTTTTTTTTTTTTTGAGATGAAGTTTCTCTCTTGTTGCCCAGGCTAGAGTGCAATGGTGCCATCTCAGCTCACTGTAACCTCTGCCTCCTGGGTTCAAGCGATTCTCCTGCCTCAGCCTCCCGAGTAGCTGGGATTACAAGCATGTGCCACCGTGCCTGGCTAATTTTTGTATTTTTAGTAGAGATGGGGTTTCACTATGTTGGTCAGGCTGGTCTTGAACTCCTGACCTCAGGTGATCCACCCACCTCAGCCTCCCAAACTGCTGGGATTACAGGCGTGAGCCACCGCGCCTGGCTCATACTTTCACTTTAAAATTGTTCATCCTCAGTCTCTGCTCTAATCAACCCCCAAGTCCCTTCAATTCTATCTCTGAAGAGTTGTGAACCCATTCCCTCATTTCCACAGCCCCACTTCCACCCCAGTTCAGAGCTGCATTATCTTGATCCTGTACAATGCCTGTGACAGCCCCCTGAAGCATATGGGGATGCCCCTAGTCTTTCTTCTTTTCAGTCTCTTTCTACACTGCTTCCAATGACTGTCATTCTGAAATGTGTATTTGTTCCCACAATTGGAAATGCTCAATGATTTTCCACTGTCCATAAAATAAAGTCCACTGTTATTTATGTTGGCCTCAAATATTATTTCCTTAATCTACCTCTGGAGCTTCCTGTTCAGTTGCTCCTATACACCTTTAACTCAATTTGTCCTTTACTGTTCCCAGTCCCCTGATATGGACAGGCATTCCATGCTTCCATACCTTATTCTTGCTGGTCTTTTGTTGTGAAGTAATCCTCAATCCTCCCCTAACCACATGGAAAGCATTATGTTCTTCATATTTAGCAGGGAGCATTTCCTAGGTAGAGCCACTGGCTCTCTCTCTATATATATACGAATATATATTCATATATATTATATATTAAATATATAATATACTTATTTAATATATAGTTTTATATAATATTTTATGTATTTATTTTATAATAAACATATATATTTATATGAGAAATATTATATTATATAATAAATATTATATATATTTATATGAGAAATATATTATATAATATTATATATATTTATATGAGAAATATATTATATAATAAATATATTTATTTATGAGAATTATATTTATATAATAAATATATAATATATTTAAATATATAATATATATGAATATATAATATATAATATATATTCATATAATATATAATATATATTCATATAATATATAATATATATTCATATAATATATAATATATAATATATTCATATAATATATAATAAATATATAATATATATTCATATAATATATAATAAATATAATATATATTCATATAATATATAATAAATATATAATATATATTCATATAATATATAATAAACATATATTTATATAATAAATAATAAATAATAAATATATATTTATATAATATATAAGAAATATAATATTTATATAAGAAATATATATATTTTATAAAATATATAATTGTATATATTATATATAATATATATTTATATAAATATATATATTTAAAGAGGTTTCAGTCCAGGCTGTGTGGCTCATGCCTATAATCCCAGCAATTTGGGAGGCCAAGGTGGGCAGATTGCTTGAGCCTAGGAATTCCAGATCAGCCTGGGCAACATGGCAAAACGTCACCTCTACAAAAAATACAAAAAATAAAATACAAAATTATGCACACATGGTGGTGCATGCCTGTAGTCCCAGCTACTCCGGAGGCTGAGGTGGGAGGATTGCTGGAGCCTGGGAGGCGGAGGTTGCAATGAGCCAAGATCGTACCACTGCACTCCAGCCTGGGCAACAGAGTGAGGCCCTATTTCTAAAAATTAATTAATTAATTAAAATAAAAAATATAAAGGCTTCAATCATGGCATTTAGCTAGTACTTAACTATTTATAATTCCGTCTCCCTTACTTTGTAAATTTCTTGAACCAGTAGTCACATTTTATCTCCAGAGCCTATGCATGCCATATATAAGGTGCATGGAAAATACTGATAATAATAATAGTAATATTATAGCAATAATGATAAGTAACATTTGTTGAATACATTCTGAGTACCAAGTACTACGTTAAGCACTGAATTAGAATTTAGTGATAAAGAATACCCCCAAAACTTGGAGAATTTAAGTACATTGACCAAAATTAGACAACTAGTAAGAGGAGAGCTGGGTTTTTAACATATATGCTAGCTCATCACCTTTTTGCTAGGCTAAATGAATATGCAGCCCCATTTAATTATTTCAATTAAAGTTATAACAAAGCATCCAAATCAGATATTCAGACAAGAGAGATACAATTAAATTATTTCCCCTCATAATTAGGACATAGCCCTTGTTTTCACTATTCTTAAAACCAAGTCTAACTTCAATCAATTCCTGGTCAAAAAGCCACGGTGTCAGATCTGATCTTTTTATATATTAATAGGTATGGCTCTACTCATTAAATAAAAGCATAAAAGGCCAAAACAAATTCATTTGTAAGAAAGAGAACTAACTTTTACTGCTCTAAAAGATCATAAGTTTAACTAATAAATAGTCATACTCCATGCATTTAGGCAAATCTTTCAGTTCAATGTTTTTGCCAGAAGATTCTTTTCCAATGAGGATTTTTGTAAAAGTAAACTCCTTCAGCTTAAAAGATTTAGGAAATCTGACAGTCATTAGATGTATTAGATGCTTTATCAGTTTTTTATTAAAACTATTAAACACAATGTATCATCAGCATTTTTCAATCACATTTTTTAAAAAGCTTAATGAACACATATTTTCGGCAATTATTAAAGTGTGGCCACAATCTGTACCCTATTAAAGGAAAAAAAGAACTACAGCATGAAGCTGTTGCCTGCTGGTGGTTGATGAGGAAGTGGGGCTTCTCTGGCAATGGCTGGGTCTCTTGTCTTCCCTATACACTGACACAACACATGTTTTACTTCAGTATCTCCTGAGGACTTACATGATTTCTCTCACGTAGATCCCTTTTGCCTTCTTTATATGGTTCTTGCTCCCATCTATTAGCTCTCTCTATATTTCTTTTTAAAAAATTATATATATGACTTGCTTTTATCACACACACACAGATTTAAAAGGCAGATCTAAGTAAGTAGCCAGCATCGTTATTGTCACCATGAAACAGTTGCTTAGTTTCTTTCATTCAATAAGCTCAAAGCATTAAGTGATTAGCCCAGATAACAAAAAAAAATTGTCCCAGTTAAATATCATTATTCTTTTTCCCCCTTATTAATTCTTAGAAACTGCTTGTGCTTTAGAACAACAGACATATAAAATTAAATTTCTTCTCATTGTGTTTTGACAGACTAGCATTATTTGGATAGTTTACTTTTTAATTCTCTACTCGCCAATTGACTAAATTCTATTTAGAATGCACTTACTGTTTTTAATGAAGCCATGAATCTTCAGGGTAAAAAAATACAAAATGGAATGAAGACTTAGACCAATTTATTTATTTATTTATTTTCTGGACTAAAACCACTTCTGGGATGTTCTATCCTTGTCATTGCATCATGTGTCTCCCCCTACAGGTAAAGAGCAGGCAGCTGTACTAGTTTCACTACTCCCATAGAAGAATTTGTATTTTCCAAAGTCAAAAGCCAGAAGTCCTTTGCTTTAGGCTGCTGGTCTCTATGCCTCTGGGGTATAAGCAGTAGATATAATCAAAATAGCTATAACTATAGAGACATGTCCAGTGAGAGGTTGGGATGAGAAATTTTCAAGCTCATATACAAATAATACAATGCCACATCTATTACTCAGGAGTTAATAGTAATACTTCATTTACTTTCTCCAAAGCATATACTTCCACGGTGGGTATAAAGGCCACCTGAATCTAATGGATTATTTTACTTTATAAAGGTGTAAGAAGGACCATGGACTCGAAAAAGGAACCACATGTTTATTCCTGGCTTTGTTACTAAGCAGCACCCTCTCTCACTAGGTCTCAGTTTTTTCATCTTTAAAATAAAGATATTTAAATACGTTTTCTTTAGAGTTGTGTCCTTCCATGAAAATCCTCTAATTGAGTATGATTAAATAAACATATTGGAAATATGGAAATTCAGAAGCATTGAAAATGGTATTGTGAAGATGTAACAACATTTAATGAGATGACTGCAGAATGCTTGCCTTGAGCTAAGGTTGTTCGAAAATGAAATGATTACAAGGAAGGACTGTGCTCCAAGCTACATGGCTGTACTTCAAAAATGGGATCACTGTCTCAATACAGGTACGGCTTGGGCATCTCTGACTCTTTGCCACCCTCTCATGTTCCAATGCACTCTTTACTTCTGGTGCGCACCATACATTAAGGACGTATGTAGGTGAGCCTTACTCTAAGTGATAAAAGGATTACTAAAAATGTCATGCCATGACTGTGTGAAAACAAAATCATAAATGAAATGTACCAAAGAAGCTGACACACCAATATTCTCTGCTACCTCTATCCTACCAGTTTTTAAATTAGCTTTAGGAACAAAAAAATGTCAGGCATGGGACAGGGTTATAGGAAGAAACACTTGGTGAGTTCCTCATCACATTCGGAATTCTATCCTTTTTTTTTTTGAGACGGAGTCTCACTCTGTCACCTAGGCTGAAGAGCAGTGGCCTGATCTCGGCTCACTGCAACCTCTGCCCTCAGAGTTCAAGCGATTTCCTGTCTCAGCCTCCCGAGTAGCTGGGATTACAGGCACCCACCACCGCGCCTGGCTAATTTTTGTATTTTTAGTAGAGACGGGGTTTCACCATCTTGGCCAGGCTGGTCTTGAACTCCTGACCTGGTGATCCACCTGCCTTGGCCTCCCAAAGTGCTGGGATTACAGGTGTGAGCCACCATGCCCAGCCTCCATTTTTTTTTTTTTTACTTTAGGAGACAGGGTCTCCTTACCTTGCCCAGGCTGGTCTTGAATTCCTGAGCTCAAGCAGTCCTCCCCCGACCTTGGTCTCCTGAGTAGCTGGGATTATAGGCGTGTGCCACCATGCCCACCTTGAACTCTATCCTTTTATATAACTTATCTCCTTGAATTCTTGCAACAGTCCTAAGTGTTAGGTACTCAAATCTCCAAAATGAGGAAATGAAGCAAAAGGGAGAGACTGGGTTCACATTCAGGCTCCAAATGCCACACATCATCTTTGTCATATCACACTGAAGAGCAAAAGAGCTACTTAAGTCTCTTTTATAAATGCAAACTTCAAAGCCTTACTTTTAAGGAATTGTTAGATCATTTTAGACCTGTATGTTTACCTACTATATATTGAAATAAAAACTGGCCAGTGACCTACCTGCTTTAAAACCCTAATGCTATAAAATCAAACTCTCGGCCAGGTGTGGTGGCTCATGCCTATAATTCCAGCATTTTGGGAGGCCAAGGTGGGTGGATCGCCTGAGGTCAGGAGTTCAAGACCATCCTGGCTAACATAGTGAAACCCTGTCTCTACTAAAAACACAAAAAGTTAGCTGGGTGTGGTGGTGGGCATCTGTAATCCCAGCTACTTGGGAGGCTGAGGCAGGAGAATTGCTTGAACCCAGGAGGCGGAGGTTGCAGTGAGCCTCAGATCACACCATTGCACTCCAGCCTGGGCGATAAGAGCAAAACTCCGTCTCAAGAAAAAAAAAAAATCAAATTCTCCTGGCTTTAATACATGTCAAATGTAATAACCTTGAAAAGAGGAAGAGGGTATTGTAAATTCTATGTGACAACTCCTTAGAAAGCATGGTATGTGATATGTAGACAGCTGAAGTTCTTAACTCTTTTTTAAAAATTAGAGTTGGTTTACAGAAAAGTGATAGAGAATTAATATTTCTCCTTCAAACAACTATGACTCAAAAGTGAGTTCTTAGACTTAGAAATTCATCCTGAACAACAGTGTATCATCTCTATCACAAAGCTACCAGCATCTGTGAATTGTGATGAGAATAAAGGAGACAGTGCTGGGAGCAGTAGGAGACCCCATTTTGATGGGCACAAAGCAAGCACATCCATTTTGGCCAATTTAAGGACCCACAAGTTTTCCTTTCATGATCCTGCAAGCTTGCCTTTCTTTGACTGTTCCCTTTCCTTCGTTTGTGTCTTTGTCCTATTCTTTCCATTACCCCTTGTTATGGACTGAGTGCTTCTGTGCCCCTAAAATTCATTTCAATATCCTAACCCAATATGTGTTGGTATTTGGAGGCCGGGCCTGTGGGAGGTGATTAGGTCTTGAGGGTAGAGCACTCAACACTCACAAATGAGACTAGTGCCTTTACAAAGGGCACTGATGCAACCTAGAAGAAGTAGAAGAAGGCTCTCACCAGACCCCAACCATGCTGGCATCCTGATCTCAGACTTCCAGCCTCCAGAACTGTGAGAAATAAATTTGTGTTGTCTATAAGCCACCCAGTCTATGGTACTTTGTTACGGCAGCCTGAATTGACGAAGAAACCCCTAGTTCTATGTATACAGTGGGCCCTAGAAACAAAACCAAGTAATAACAACAAAATGGAATTTAAAAAGATGTATTAAGTGCTGGTTCTGTAAGGCACTATGCTAAGGGCGTCATGCGTGTTCACTCATTCAACCCAGCAACAACTGCAGGAAGCAGTGTCACTATTTTATAGGTAGGGAAACTGAACAGAGAAAGGGTATGCAAACTGCCCAGGGCCACAAAGCTCTCGTGATAGAGCATGATTTGAGTTCTGGGTAGGCAGAGCAACCACGTGGTACAATTCTAGGGGCACCATGTCGTGATGTTCTGTGGAGTTGCTCTCCAGAGGCACTTGGAGCTGTGTGCTCTAGCAGCCTTTTGGATCAGCCGTGAACTTAACTGTTAGGCTATACTGTTACTGTAGACCTTATTCCTATGTTGAGGGGTGGACAGGCATACATTTGCGAACCTGTACCTGGGGCCTCTAGTGACAGAAGCCACATGGAAGCTGGTCCTCATGCTGCTCCAGGCACTAGGTCTGACCCCTATCAACAGGGACTCATTTATCTTAAGGGTGCCTCACTGACTTTTTTTTTTAATACTTCTTTGCCCTTCCCAGGACTACTGCCACAGTACAGCCAGGTTCCAACTTCAGGGGGAGTGAGCCTAGAGGGTGGGGCCTGAGTGGTCAGCTGCGGAGGGAGGAAAGGCACAAGCACCGTCTTTTCTGAGTGTCTCAAATCTTACTAATGTCAAAATCTCAACCATCATTATTATTACTAGCACTGAGGTTTTAAGGGCCCACTTTTTCAAAATGGGCTCAGAAAGGGGAACCTTCCCCTGCTACTGCCCTCATCCCTCCATCCCTATGCCATGTTCCCACCTTGGTTTGCTATGCTTGGGCAAGAAAAACGACTTCCCAGTTTTAGTCAGTTGATTTCCTGCTGTGCTTTGTGGGGAGCCCAGCGGCACTAAGTGGTAACAACAGTTAATTAATTTCCCTTTCTAGATAAGGTATTTCTGTGTCCCCCTTGTCCCTAGGCCTCAGGTCAGGAGCTTGTGGGTACGAATGAGGCCATATTCACCTTAATTTCTTAATTTCTGTGGCTCATAATTCCCTCTGGTATTGTTCCAGGACCCCCTTACTATGTATACATTTCTAGGAGCTTCTGTGAGGTCTGTCACACATGCTTAAGATCAAGTCTGTGCCCTTTGAGTGTAGCTACTCTCTACTGTTAATCTGTGCCTGGCATCTGCTGGGATGGCTGGGCAGCTGCCCTGACCACTGAGCACCCAACCATCTGTTGTCAGACACAACAATTTCCACTGGTACCTGATGCTGCTCTTCTGGGAGAATGCTGCTCCACCTGTGAGGCCAGCTCATATGTGACCTCAAGCTAAAAAAGCTTCCAGGGACCAAAATAGCACTGCATTCTGCCCAAATAGCAATGTCAGTTCTTGCTTATTGCAAAATTGGGGGTTAAGTGTAGTCCCTCTTGATAGGGGTCAGATCTAGTGCCTGGAGCAGCGTGAAGACCAGCTTCCATGTGGCTTCTGTCACTAGAGGCCCCAGGTACAGGTTCATAAATGTAGGCCTGTCCATTCCTTAACATAGGAAAGTGCATAGAAACAGAGGGATCCAGTTCCACACCTCCAACTCAGTTTAGGCTCATTTATATTGAATTTGAATTTTGGCAGAAGAAATCATTTACTCAAAGTATTTATTTTAGCATATAGGAATTGTTATTGTTCATCTCTCTTTCTCTCTCTTTTTTTTTTTTTTTTTGTGGAGACAGTCTTACTCTGTTGCCCAGGCTGGAGTGCAGTGGCGCGATCTCGGCTCATTGCAACCTCTGCCTCCTGGGTTCAAGCAATTCTCCTGCCTCAGATTCCCGAGTAGCTTGGATTACAGGTGCTCGCCACCACGATAAGTTTTGTATTTTTAGTGGAGATGGGGTTTCGCCATGTTGGCCAGGCTGGTCTTGAACTCCTGGCCTCAAGTGATCCACCCACCTCGGCCTCCCAAAGTGCTGAGATTACAAGCGTGAGCCACCACTCCTGGCCCTATTGTTCATCTCTTGATCAATATCAAGAACAAAACTGGTTAACCATATATGTACTATAAAATGATAATTGGAAGTCATCACCAATAATATGTTGAAAGAGAAACATGAAGAAGAGATCAATAATTCAACATTCGTTGAAATACAAGTTTCACTTGATGACATTCAGAAAAGATGACATTAACCATGATTCCAGAATCAACTCTAATGTGGTGACCACAAACACAAAAAGACATCTGGACAAGATAAAGTTAAATTTCAAGCAAAGTGTACTCACTAATAACTTAATAAGAGCTCCTCAGCACATTATGGGTTGGAGCTCAAGGAAGACACTTGAATCCAATGACGAATTGTTTTAATTTGGAGAATATGCTAATTTTCTTCTGGTAATAATTTTAGAAAACATAGGTTTTCTTTTCCAGGCAATTATTTTAATGAATCAATTGGGGTTTCAAGAAATAGTCAAAAGAGTTCAATTCGGTTTCAGGTTCAGCAAAATGAGATCACGCATTCTGTTTTTGGTTCAGTTGGGGTCAAGTCCTGTGCCTAAAACAGACTAATAGGAATTGAGATAATTTTATTTTTATGCACTTGACTTCTCTCATCTTTCCTCCTATTTTTCTTTCCCAAACATCTATAAGTCCCAGTGTTTTGATCTCATTGAACTTTTTCTGTATTGTATATTAACTTCTCTCCCCTCCCAAACTGAGTTTATTCTCAGCTCTCTCAGCCCTTTATTGGACTACAGGAACAATGTTCCTTCCTACACACAAGTGGGATATTGATGAACCAACACATTACTCCTTTTATTTATGCCTTCACTCTTATTAAACTAAATGACTACATATTATATCATGCTAATAACACATGTGTGGAACCAGAATGGGAAGCGACTTGAAAGTAACACCGTCTCTCAAAATACAAATGCCCAGAGCAATGCTCAAATGAGTATAAGCACATAGTTAAGTGGTTAAAAATAATGTACATCAGTAAAAAATGTAAATCAGTAAAAATTTTCCAAATAACAGCTTAGACAATTTGTGAGATCAATGATAGAAATGATAATGTAGAGAAGAAAGAATTTATTTATTTAACATTTTCAAATTGCAGCATGAAATTGGTGTTGGTGTTATATTGACTCTTGGCAGAAATGGTTTCTTCCTAGACACATGAAGAATAAGCTCCAGATCTTTCTTACCTGTTATGGTGGCTTTGTTGATGGATGGTTGGTTGCACATGGGTGATCTTCTGGCAAAGACAGAAAAACACAAAGCAGTAAATATGTGGGGCTTATTGATTTGATCGCTCTCTGAGTCATTTCAGATATAGCATTTTACTTTAAAGAATTATTTTTAAGCTTGGACATGCAAATGATTTCTTTCAGACTAGCCAGACAAGTCCCTAGGCGTTCTTTGTATTATGGCTCAGATCACACATGTCCAAAAAGAAAACTGTTCAATCTCACAGTGATTGACTTGGGGTAAATAAAGCTGATGTAAGTGTCACTGGGACATGAGAGAAGAGGAAATTCTTACAGACTTTATTCGCTGAAGCCAGGGCTTATAGACTCTGAATTTGAAAAAGCAGTCGATTTATAATTGTCTTCCCTAATACAGGGTTAAGAAATTTTTATTGTTGGCATAAATTCTCGTGATTGTCTGTACATTATCAGAAGTGAATGATTTGTTGTAAACTATCTTATAATTAGAGAAGCTATTTGAACGTTTTCCTTTCTCTTTTCTTATACTGAGAAACATCTCTGATATATTTGTTAGAGAGGTATATTAATGACTCGTCCAAATAGATACTATAGAAGCTTTAGAAATACTCTAAGCCAAAGCTACTTAAATAAATTCTATCTTGTGTTCTCTAAGTTTTCAGATGTTTGCCAAGTTTCACACAATGACTATAAACCCCTTGAAGTAAAAAAAAAAAAAAGCATGCTGTCTGATTAACTTATATTCCTTACACAGCCTAGCACAATGCATCCAGTATTCCATCAGTGCTTAATAAATTATGTCGAAAAGAATATCATTTATAAAGTATCCATCAACATTTTTGAAACATAACTTTATAAAGTTATTACTTGTAACTGACAGCTTTTAAAATATAATGAATAAAAATAAAAAAAGAAAAAAAAAAAGAAAAAAAAATATAATGATTAAAAACACTTTTAGATACATTCAAAGATGTCTTTTTTATATATATATATTAGGTATATAATAATTATATATATATAGTGCCTCTACCAAAGGTGAACACTTAATAAACACTTCTTGTGGATCAGACATTGCTAAATAAGCACTTTAAATGAATTATCTCATTTAATCCTTACAATAAGCCTTAAGGAAGTAAGTTTCATTGTTCTCATCTTACCAATGAGAAAAACAAAACTTTGAGAATTTGAAGAACTTGTTTTAAGTAATGAAGCTGAGATTTGAACTAAACGAATGTGATCCTAGGGCCTACGCTCTGCTTTGCTGCCTTAGTTTGAGATGTTTTTGTGGAATCTGCATGCACAGGCTCACATATGTGCCGATGGCATCAACCTCTTCAAATATGCCTTGCTGAGATGATGAATCTCTTAGCAGGGTGGGGGAAACTTGGGGAAAGCAGCCTGTGATTTTGTAAATTCTCACTGGTTCCACTCAGCCTCTGGCTCCCTTTCATTGCTCTTAAGGTTATTGTTATCAATTTGGGATTAACATTTTGTGTTTGATTGAAAATGCACCAGATTTTACTTCTGAATTATTTTAGTTTTTTTAATTATAAAATAAAATGGGTGGGGGAAAAATGGGGAGAATTTAAACTCCATAAACCAAAACGTTAATATTTTAAGCAGCTGCTCTGAAATAACTCTGGTCTATATACCAGTAATTATCTTCTTCTTCTTAAATTTTTTTTTTTAAAGTTTTGAGACAGGGTCTCACTCTGTTGCTCAGGCTAGAGTGCAGTGGTGTGATCATAGCTCACTACAGCCTTGAACTCCTGAGCTCTAGTGATTCCCCCTACCACCTCAGCCTCTCAAGTAGCTGGGACTACAGGTGTATGCCACCATGCTTGGCTAATTAATTTTTTATTTTTTTTTTAGAGATGGGGTCTTGCTGTGTGTAACAGGGTGTTATCTGTTACCTTCTTGCTAAGAGTTTATCATTCAAATAATTGATATCCTGATTATTCCTTTTTAGTCCTTGCTCTGTGAAAATTTAGAAACCATTGATTTTGTCTGGGAATGGTGTTAAATAAATATTTTTACACTCTTCTACAGTTTTGGAAAACCAAATGGTTGACTTAATACTAATTATCTCCTTTTACTATCAATCCTACAATTAACTGGTACTCAGGAACTTGATATCTGAACAAGTAATGGCAGGCAGAAAATATTAATACTTTGATCCATGGTTGCCTCGATACCTCCTTTAATGACAGATGAGCCAGAACTCACTTCTGGAATAAAAAATCTCAAGGGCAAAGCAAAAACAAAAAACCCAAGGTGACAGGAAGCAGTAGTGTGTTAACAAGTCAGCAATGTGCATCTGAATACCCACCCAGGGGCTGGGTTTGGAATGCATTCTTCCTAGACTCCTTTTCTGCAGCAAATAAAAAGGGTGGCTTGTGCAAAGTAGCATATGCCTTCCACAAAATCCAAGGATGAGCTTGGGAATGTTCTAGTGGCTCTGTGAGTGCCCAGCAGGGAAAGTTCTGATTCTTTCAGGGTCATCATGTGATGACGCAGAGTTACAGCACTTTGTTCTCACTGAACAGAATCGAGTTTAGCCGTGAATAGATTGACTCCTACTATTCTGATACCCAAAGAAGCTGATTTGGTTTGAATCAGTAATGGAGGCACAAATTTGCATTGACCAAAAGGAAGACCACAGTGGCCTTTACTTAGAGTCTGCCAGATAATACTGTTTGGTTAGATGTCTCCCTGGGCATTGTCAAGGCAGAGAGGAAGTTCAGGCTCAAGCTATGATTTTCTGTTTTCTTCTAGCTCCTCCTTTCCATTTCAATCTGTTCCATCCCTGTATGTCAGCTGAAAACTTCTGTCTTGCATAGAAACAGGCCTCAGATCAACTCTGGAGCCTGATTGATCAACTATTTGCCTGCCACAGATTTAAATGCTGGTACCCAGGTGACCACATGTAAAGGAAGCATAAAGGGAGTTTCTTGTTCGCTTTTTAAAGACAAAAATCTCAGTTTCCTGGGTAAAATTCGAGACTAAAATGTTTGGGAGTGACAACCAGTAACTTCATTTCTTCTGCAGAGCTGAGACTTTTCTAAGGGGGAGGTGATTGATCTTACAAGCTACCAAATCCCCAAAGCCCAAGGGGGCCGCTGAGCTCAGTATGATATTGTATATGGCCACGTTACATAGAAAATGTGATTGGTAATGAACAGGTACCTCAAAGCACGCCCTCAGATTTTACATGCTGAGTTACTACTTTGCCCTTTCAGTGAACAGGCCTTTGCAGACTGATAGACTCTGTATTATGCTAGGCACAGGGAATACAAATGTGAACCGACTACATCCCTACTTACTGGGAACTGACGGTGTTCAGGAGCATCCCAATAGACAAACAGGCAACAGGAGCACAGAGAGCTACGTGCTAACATAGAAATCAAGTACGAGGTACAATCAGACAGAGATGGAAAGGCACATCACTTTGATTAGGGCTTGTGGGTGTGTGTCTATGCTGGGTATCGTCAGGGGCAATGCTCCAAAAGAAATTTTATTTAAGCTGCAACCAAAAGAATGAATGACAATTAGCCCAGTAGATGAGGAGAGGAAGAAGTAGATGAGGAGAGGAAGAAGCAGATGAGAAGTATTCAGATGAGAGAATAGGACTGCAAAAATTCATTACCTGGAAAAACGGAACCTAATGGGTTCCATTCCAATAGCTTGCATTGTTACATTTACATTGATTTTTAAAAATTATTTTCTATCACAAGAAGTACTTGAATAATGGCCAGAGCTATTTTTGATAATGAAAAATGTGAATCTGGGAGGTCAATTTTATTATTATGAAATGGAAAGTTCAGATTTTTCATTGTTTTTAAGAAGTAGTAACTACTATGAAATGTTATGCACTTAGATAAGTTATAGTTCCTAATACACTTATATTTACTATCCTCTTAATATTGATTTAAATGTTTTTTTTCCTTCCGGAAAATTATTTGAAGTTGGTATTTTAATATTTTATTTCTTATTAATAACAGATTTTTTAAAAAAAATGGACATTGAAATAACAGCAAACCAGTTTTCCATTTAATATTGAAAAATTACTTTTATCTTTTTAGATTTTTTTGCCTTTATCAAGAACCTGAAATGATAATCATTTCCCATCTTTCAAATGCTTTCCCTGTTGTCATATAAACCACAATTCTATTAATTGCTCCATGAATGCCGCTGATCTGAAAGTCAGTAACAGCAGGAGAATCAAAGATCTTCGCTATGATATGGTGCTTCTCCAAATCATCGGTGTCTTGAGAGGATGACTTTCAGCTGATCTTAAGGTGTGATGAGATTATTCACCCACAGTTAATTTATGAAGTAAGCCGAAACTATAAAGTTACCCTGAGTGTAAATAACTCGGTAGAGGACTGATCATGCCAGGTGATTTCTGACAGATGGAATCACCATATTTATTTGTCATACTGCTTCATTTCTGATATTAGAACCATCACCACGAAGTATTTATAGAAAATTAACAGGACATCATATGACTTAGTATACACAGACAACATGGCAACAACACAGAGAAGTCTAACATATTGCCTTGGGCTCAATCAAGTTGAGAAAACTTATTTAAAAGTTCAGCAAAAAAGAGGGGGAAAAAAGGATATCTTACTTGCTAGGTGCTCGATCTTGCAAATTAGTTAATGCAGCAAAGTTGTTTCGTACAGTTCGCAGACTGGCCAAGACCTACAACAAAAAAGGATTCTTGAAACTTCTTGAGCTAAGGCCATTTTAAATACACTTGAAAATGGTTTGTTAAGAGAAAACTTGATATTGCTTGCAACTTAGTTTCATATACCACTAAAGAATCTCCCAACACTTAGTGAAGTTTGTAGGTATCCACACGAAATCCGGAGAGGCCAGACTGCAGGGATTTTCCAGAAATCTCTCCACATTGTCTATGCACATGGTGACAGTAGCAGCAGTTTCCACAGTATTTCTGGGTTCCTTAGTCACCAAGACAATATTCCGGGTGATACACAGATAACATGATTGCATTTTATGCACATTTCAAATAGTATAATATAAAATGCTAATAAATCTCACTTTAGGGATAAAAAATTCCCTACTCCCAAATCTCTTCAAAAATTGATGAAGAATCTCATAATTTTAAGTTGGCAAGTGAAGTGAATTTTAAACTGTTTTTTTACCTTTGCCACATGGCTACTCTAGCTAGTAAGCAGACATTATTTTCTTTTGTTAAGGTTATCTGAATTGTGCATCGTAAGAAGCTCTCAGGGATGCATTTCTTATGTAAAATGCTATGCCCTGTACATGCACAATGCTTGGCACACAGAAGATACTCAATAAAAATTTGTTGACTAAATGAATACATAGACACAACATGCCCACACACATGACAAGGCAGGACCAATAGGTGTCACTATCTCTAACAGTCACTTTTTCTAATTCCAGTTGGAACTAGAAAGTAGCCAACGGACTGGAAGTGAGCCTAGGAGAAGGTTCCTAGAGCCTTATCTCCTTCTTCCCTCCTCTCTTTCTCCTGAAGTGGGCAAGTTTCCCCAGGGTCAGACCCATATTAGATGGGATTATAGGTGATTTGGGTGACAGCTAGAGTGCTAAGTTTATGTAAAACACAGATTCCAAATGTCTGAGTAGGTATTACATAACAACCCAGACTGTCTGGCTCTGTTATGTAGTAAATGTGTGAACTTGGACTAGATATGCAACCTCTTTGTACCTCAGCTTCCTAACCTGGAAAACTGGGATAGTGATACCTACCTCGTAGAATTGTTGTGAGGAGTATATGGAATGACAGGTTTGGTGCCAAGAACAGTGCCTGGCAAATAGAAAGCATTCAGCCAATATTAGCCCATGATGGCAGCATTACCTTTGACTTAGTGACTTGGCATGCACATGGGAAATTTACTTAATGCCTAGCATTGGTAATTCAAGAGTCTCCAAATTTTTAATTGCTTCAAAGTTTCCAGAGTTGTTTTCAGAAATGTTTCATCTGGCACAGACCTAGACTAAAATCAGTCTAACTTTTTTTCTAAGACAAAAATGTCCCAGACTCTGTTTTGTTGTTTTTTATGAAATTGACATTCATTTGTGTAAGTCAATGGAGGGCTGTGTACGCCTTGGGACAGTGACTTAGAGAATTTTCCCCTAAAGGAGTTAATGCTGCTTCCTAAGAAGCCAACCGTGATTAACTCAGTCACTGGAAAAACCTGGCTCATTATCTCATATAAACAACCCATGGCTCTGAAAGGTCATGCTGCCTATGATGGAGTATTCAAATAGCCGACTGCTGACATCAGACCACGATGTCTTTCATTAGGCATGAAATCTTGAATGATGCAGAAGTAAATCGGATAAATGATCCACTGTCATTAAATCATGCAGGCTTAATTTATGTTTTAAGAAGTGAATATCAAACATACTAACGAAGACTTTAAGATAAAATCATTGCACCAGCTAATCGATCCCCTTCCTAGGCAAAATTTTTAACCCCAGAATTCTGAGATTTTTCTTCCAATACATAATAGTTAAGTTCATTGCAGTTGAAAAGAAAAATTAGTTCACCAAAGAAAAAATTTCTGTAGAGGAGTTTTTGCCTCTATTATAATAAACTTCTAATTTAATAAATAATCTAATTTAATATTATTTTGTCTTGGTTTTTAGTTTAAATTTATTTATTTTTGTATAATTTATATATTCACATGCTTCAGAATTTAAACAAAAGAGTATAAAGCAAAATGTCTCCCCTTCAATGATTAAGATAAAAATCAAAATTATTGTTACTTCCGAAAAGACGCAATAGAAACAGATTAACCTGGGGAGGGACACTCAGGGGACATTAAAATACTGATAACTATTCTATTTCCTAAACTGTTCATTTTAGTATTATTCTTTACATTTGACATAATTACCAGCTATATTCTCTTATATATATGAAATACTTCAAAATAAAAAGTGAAAAAAGAAATCTGTCTTCTGGTCTCTCCTTCAGACAATCAGCTGCCTGGCCACTAGCAATCAGCTTTTAGGTTTTCTATCTTAAAGTTGTTTTTTTTACAAACACTGGTGCAATAAATAATCTTGTACAGAAATTACTTCCTAGGCATGCCAGTATTAGATTATTTATTGTGTGTAGGTTTTTTTTTCTTTTGCAGTAGGACAAACAGTATTTTATAAATTTTATGTTTGGTGTTACCTATTATCTTCTACAGTATGACACGTATGCTGTTGGCAGAAGTGTAAATCACATTTCTAGACAAATCTTATAAGAGGGTGTTGTCTTGGGCCTCGCTGATTGACTCTTGGTGTCGTCATCACTGTTATCACTGTGTTAGTCTTTTAAGCTTTCACTTTGCATTGCAGGGCACAAAGAGGGAGCATCTGTTACTGTAGGCTGTGGGGAGAACTATAAACAGTTTTACTGAAGCCCCTAAGTTAAAGTTCCATTGTTCTTTGCTTTTGTTCAGGGCAGCCTTCACTTCCCCTGAATTCGACTCTTTAAGAACTGTAGTCAAAGCTTTAATGCTCCTTTTACAATCGTCGTTACTCCCTAATGCTTGCTAACCAAAAAGGTCCCTGAGGTTTCTTCCACAGAGCTCAATGGTTAGAAAATTAAGGTCATTTCTTTCTCTTCTGCCCCACCAAGCAAAACTATAGCCAGTCAATGTCAAAAATACATTGAGAATAATGAGAAATATATATTCCTTAGGAAAGAAATACTGGTAGTTTTACAGAAAAAATTTAGACAAAGATGGTTCATGTATTAGCCCATGGGGAAGGATTCAATGTTATTTACGTACACTACTCTGGGATCTTCTTAGGTGCTTCTAAACATTTATTAAACAATAAGAATCACTGAAAATAGCAGGAAAATGCAGTTATCATTTAACACTTAAACAGCTGAACATCATAGCCTTAAAAAAAAAGAGGCAAACAAATGGTTTCAAGGATTGTTTTTCATAACCATATACACTTGCTACCACTAGATGGCGGTAAAACACAGACCATGAAGTTGAGGTGCCACTGGCCGCGGAGGAAGCGGCGACCCGCACTGGGAGAGATTCATTACTTCGGTTTTACCTCCGGAAAAAGCTGGAGTCAAGTTATGCTTGTTTACAAAATAGAAAGGTCATTTTTATGAAAAGAAAACCTCTTTCCAAGTTATGTTTTGTTTAAACCCTATGAAATTGCTGGTTTGTACACCAGAAAAGGTTGATAGACAATTTTATATGGTTCGCTCTTAAAAAGAACTTAGATGTCCAGAAGATAGTAGTTGTAATTTAAATTAATTAAGGCTAAAGAAAAGCTAAAAATTTAGCACCGACTGAAACGAGGTGACCATCTTCTTTCATAGCCTGGCAGGGAGGGCCTAGCACAGTCTGCAAGCTTGGGGATGGTGATGAGGCCACAAGATCGTTGCTGCTGGGTGAAGTGGCTGAGGGACAGGCAGGAATATGAGAATATTGGTTATATTTTATTACCAACTAAATGGTAATATTCTATAGTATTAATAACTACATTTTTATCCTAGAAGTATCCCAGGTGCTGTATTTTTGTTAGAGTAAAGGTAAACAGATGTAGTTGTTGTTCCTACCCTGTATTTTATTTATTTATTTATTTTTTTGAGACGGAGTTTTGCTCTTGTTGCCCAGGATGGAGTGCAATGGCACGATCTCGGCTCACCCCCAACCTCTGCCTCCCGGGTTCAAGTTGTTCTCCTGCCTCTGTATTTTCAAATCAGGAATATCTTCTTAATCTGAATGATGTGAGGGTTTCTCCAGGGATCCAGCATAATGCTTGGGTTTTCCTGTTTTCTCTTTCATCAGAGTCTACTTCATTTAACATTACACACTTCCACATGAGAATTCTAGTCAACTTAGAGTTTTACTACAGGGTAGTTGTGTCGCAAATCCTGGGATCACTGAGCCCGGAGGCAGCTGACTGCAGAGAAGAGTTTCCTACAGTTTGTCAGCATTGTGCCTCCTTAGTGCTCCTTGGCCCCCAAGAACTCTGGCCAAGAAAAAAAGGTCAGTTGCCGAGTGCACTCCAGTGGGATTCCTCTCTAGCCTTCGTGCTAAGGAAACACCCACACCAAAAGATTTCAACACAAACACAAGAGAATACTTTAACAATTGAAATAAAAAACATATTTAAAGCTGTCACTTTTTCTGAGGACCAAAGGGATTCTGAGCTTATAGGGGAAAGCATAAGAAATCAGAGGTGGAAAAGAGTTTAGGTTAAACACCAGCAAGAATTTCTATCCCTCACAGTGTTTTAGACAATGGGATAAACTATGGAGAGATACTATAGGATCCTTTCTGAAAATTACATCTATCCTAGATGTTTCAGGCTTTAGCCTGGCCAAAAAAGTGCAATATATCTTCTCACGGCTTCCTAAATTCTCTTGTAATTTAGGATTTTACTCTTTCAACGTCAAAGGAAACCATGATTTGGAAAGACCAGGGAGGGATCCTTTTGTGTTTTGGAGATGGACTCAGGCATAAAGAAATGAGTTCTGAAGAAGAGGCAGAAGATGAGATGGATTTGGGAGAGGATCTTTGAACACTTTAGACAGGGAGGGCCATTTTTGGAGCCATGGGAAAGAAAATATGCACAGAAAAATAAATCTAAAGGGATATAAAGTAAAATGTCAGTAGCAGTTATTTTGGGGTTTGGAATTTTAGAACATTTTCCTTTTCTTTTTCTTATTATTTTTCTAAACTTTTTATGCAAAAAGTTTTTGCTTTGTTTTGTCTTTTTGAGAAGCATAGCTTTTTCACTGGAATTTAGTTGGAATTTCAATCTTCAAAGCATGCTGGTAAAAAAGGGTAATTCTTTGGCCTACCTGGCTAAATATTTTTCTGAGTGACTTCTAAAATCTATTGTTTTCTGTCCTTTGGTGAAAGCAATTATGGTATATCAGGACAAATTAGATTGGTATCACTTCAAGTGACATAAATATCTTATGATTTCAGTTTTAAATAGTTAATGCTAAAATAGCACTTACCATTAAGTGGTAAGTGCTCTACTTTGTATTAAAGAAAATTTGAGGAGTTAGTGATTGGGTCAGCAACATATGCCAATCATGTCCAACAGGGTTTAAGAGAAGGCCACTCAAACATACTCACTGGGACTTCTCTTTTAACCCCTCCCCATAGATGCTCTACCAGTGGTGAAACTCTTCAGGGTTTAACAGTTTTTTGTTTTGTTTTGTTTTTAATTCTAGTGGGGCTTTCCAGGTCTTATACTCCAGTAAAAGGTCATTTGTGAAAACCGTGATGAAGCCACTTAAAAAAAAAATCGGCAGCCTCTCGAGTAATGACCACTCCCTACAAGATGTTATGAGTCACTTAGCTAATCATAAGCAAAGCCTTAATATATTATGGGACTATTTTTAGGCATCAGATATGCCTATAAATTAAGAGTTGATTTATATTCAAAGTTCTAATTTCAAGTATATTAAGTACACAACTTTTTTATTTAAATAGCTTACTAACATGGACTAAATTATATATGTGTGTGTATTTCCCAATATCTTGAAATTCTATTAGTTTTTTTTTTCTTGGAGATTATAGGTACACTACAGAAAATATCTAATCAGGTAAAAGACTAGGCTTCCTTGGAATTTAAGAGCACTGATGGCAGGGTTCAAGTCCAATTTACTAATCTATTTGTTGCAGATTAATAAATATTACTTGATGTAAAAGACCATATATCATACACAGACCTTTTTTCATTTATTAAATATTTATATATTTTTTTTCTTAAAATAATACCTAGATCATTTGGTTAGAAACAAGAATAGCTGCTTGAATGAACTCAAATTGGAATGATTGGTTCTATGTTTGATGATGTTACTTACTTTGCTATGCCATATTTTGTCTGTTCACGTCTCTCTCAGGTCTTAGATATAGAATTATAAGTTTTCTGTCTTTCTTTTTCTTTTTTTCTTGACAGAGTCTTGCTCTCTCACCCAGGCTGGAGTGCAATGGCACGATCTTGGCTCACTGCAACCTCCACCTCCCGAGTTGAAGCAATTCTCCTTCCTCAGCCTCCCAAGTAGCTGGGATTACAGGAACCTGTCACCACGCCCGGCTAATTTTTTGTATTTTTAGTAGAGACAGGGTTTCATCATGTTGGCCAGGCTGGTCTCGGACTCCTGACCTCAGGTGATCCACCCACCTCAGCTTCCCAAAGTGCTGGGATTACAGGTGCGAGCCACCACACCCGGCCATAAGTTTTCAATAGTAATCAATTAAAAACCCTTAGTTTTATAAGATTTTGCTATCACATAATATTATTATATCATACAAGTGTAAATTTTTTGGACACAGAAATATAGGTACTAGAAAGAATTCATAATCTCCAGCAAAACCTTCAGCAAACAAGATATTAACCATCTGAAAAGGATGGTGATTGTATTTTATTTTTAATTGCCTGCATTAATTTAAAAAGTTACTATTATACATTATGTTACTTATGAATTAATTATATTATAGGTCTAAATTACAGTAATAAAAGTTTGGAAAGTTTTAAAAAGTAGAACTATACATAATCCTACTATCTAAACCCTATTATCCATTTAAAAAAATAATACTTATGACATTTTAGAAATGAAAGAACAGTTTCAGCTCTATACATTTAAACCAATGACAATTAAAGTTTTTATAATATTATATTTTCAAGCAATTGTGCCTAGCATTTTATAAGCGTGGTATTATTTCAGTGTCTTAGCAACCTTATGAGGTAGGTACTCTTGGAGCTGTTATTTAACAGAGGAAGAGACCAGGCTTGGAAAAGCTCAGTGACTCGCTCAAGTCCATTTAGTTGGCAAGAGGAGGTGAAAGGGTTTTAACTAGATTTGACTGTCTTTCATCAAGCTCAGTCCCCTAACTCTGCCAGTTGAAAAAAAAGAGGACCCAGAAAATTTAAGTGAGTTGTCCAAGGTGCAAGAACACCTTGATGTATGATATAGGCCTGATTATAATTTTTACGACCTCTCAGGATTACTTGCATTTCAATATTTAACATTTCTTACTCGTCAGTGTTGGTTTTAAACCTGCTTCATGCCCCAGGTTAAATCAGTTTTATCTCATTCTGCCTTTAGTTGTCTATACCAGAGACTCTCAACTTCTCCTGCACACTGGAAAAATACTGAGGCCTTTAACAAATACAGATGCTCGGATCAGATCTCCAAATTTTTGGATTTAATTGACCAGGGCTGCAGCCTGGGCACTGGGATAAGAGGTCTCTAGGTTAATCTAACATGCAGGTAGGGTTGAGAAGTATTGGTCTATACATAGAACATCTGGTCATCAACTCTTTCATATATATATTCCCAAACATTTTAGATCATGTTATCACCTGCTTGCACATATGTCATGTGGTTAAAGTATTTTCATGATTTGTATGCCTAGAAGGAACAAGTAAACATCAACACATCACTCAGCTAAATCTCTGCACAAATGGCATATGTAAAAAAGAGATAAATAAGGTATCGGGTTGAATTGGAATATTGAATTTCAAGCACTGATCATGTACTTAATTATACTAAACATAACTTAAGCCATGATATAGCCTTCTGCTTCCAGTGCTTATGTCAGTATGGGCCCAATTAAGTATATCCCTTAGCTAATTTATTATTTGAAGCAAAGACACTCTTTGGTTCTATGGGTTTATAGGAAACAGATTAATATAGCCAAAGTCACTTTCTCTAGCATTGCTTTTGAATTGCTTGAATGAACCAAGAATTTGTATTTATACTTGTGCTTGATTTAAAATTAAATTAAATTAATAACCCAAACTAATCCTCCAAATTAAATTTTTACATCTGTGAGAAACCTGCCCATTCACCAAGCTGTGCTTACCTGAGCAAATGGAGTCACAATCAAGTCATCTCCGTGTCTGAAAAATAAACCAAATCCCACATTAGAAATCACCAATAACTCTGTGCTCAGTGTCGATCAATATTAAATGGCAAGTTCCACTTTCATGAGTTCCCATAGAGAATTACAGTGATTCCATCCTTATTCTTCAGCACATGTTCTTCCCAGCAACTGGGTTAAAAATATGACTTCTGGGATGTTAACAATTGTCCAACTCCCTGGGTAAAAAGAGGGGCTTCTTGATCATCAGCCAGGGTCACTGTTGCTTTTTAGGCACACAGGATATGCAATAGTAGAAATGGTGTTCCAGCAGTGGGGCCTGAGTTTTACTTTTGGCCTCTTACTGTAGATATTAGTAAGGGGTGCTGTGGAAGGAACCAGCAACTGCAGTGACTTCAGTGAGAGAACCCTTGTCCATCTAATATTTGAAGGTGATTAGCATGGAGTGTTCCACATCATCCCATGTAAGTCTTGGACAGGCTAGGAACTGTAGATGATATGGGACTGCATCATACACTAATAAAAACCCAGTGAAATGTTCAACTGACTCACATCCCAGCCACTGTAGTTACTGGGGAATGTTACTCCGTGTGTGCTGTTGCTGCAGCAACCCCAGCTACACCGTGCCTGGGGTATGGGTGCAAGGTGTCAGCATGACGTGTCTTGGAGAGACAGGGAAGGGCAAGGAAAGTTGTGCAACATTCCAGTTAGAGGAAAGTGAGAAACTGGGGCCCAGGGTTCTTTTGTGGTATTTCTTAGCATGAATAATTTGAGACAAGGATTTCCAGAGTCACCATCAGCTATTTCTTGATCTAGCTAGATAAAATTCTTAAATCAAAAGTGAATGCTATTATTCAACACAGACAGCTCCCTGGACACGGCCCTGAGAACAGTGCAAATAAACTTTTCGCTCACTCATGAACAATCTGGAAACGACCCGAGTGACCCAAAACAACAACCATGAAACATGCTGGGGCACAGGGAGCATATGGATGATGTTACTGAATAAATTGTTACCAATAGCTAGAATAGGTGCTGTGGTCGTCATCAAACCATGTGGAGATCTTGAAAATAAAAATGTGGGAAATAAAAGCAGAAGAAGGAAAAAACAATGTAAAGAAAGCATGTGTTATTTTACACCCCCTTAGTTCCAGAATCATGTTTTTCAAGGGGCACCTGCTCTTTGTAGAGATTATTCATAGAACTCTAGAACTCTAAGAAGGTAGGAGATTGGGTTTTATGATCATTTTATAGAGGAGGCAACTGAGGTTCAGAGAGGGCATAGGGTCTAAAAGCTAATAAGCGGTAGAGGCAGGATGTCAATCAAAAAAGGTATTTTCCCATGTTGATGTTTAATTGCCATTGCAACAGTATTAACAGGTGGGGGCCTGTGAGAAGTAATTAGGTCATGAGGGCTTCACACTCATGAATAAATTAATGCTGTTATGGTGGGAGTGGGTTAGTTATCGTAAGAGTGGGTTGTAATAAAGTGAGCCCAGCCCCTCACGCTTTCTCTTTTGCATGTGCTCACTTGCCCTTCCATTTTTCCATCGTTTGGGATGATGCATCCCAAATATCCTAATCAGATGCTGATGCCATATCCTTGGACTACCCAGCCTCTAGAACTGTAAGATATAAACTTCTTTTCTATATAAATTACCCTGTCTGTGCTATTCTGTTATAGTAACAGAAACTGGACTAAGATAGTGTTCTTCTCTCATCAATAAATAATTTACATAATTTACCTTGGCTATCAAAAAAAAAGGTCTTCTGAGGTCAAGCCCAGAAAGGCTCTTTCCTAGAACAACGGCCCAGGGTAGGAGCAGGCCTGGTGCACTGAAGTGTCAAGGAGGCCATTGAGCCCAAGGGAGCCAGCAGAGAGGGATGAAGCCAAGGAGGCAGAGCAGCTGCCTAGATGAGAAAGAAGCAGATACAGAGCTGCAACGAGAAGCTCGGTGATTCTAGAGAATGCCATGCAAGGCAGGAAATTCAGAATCATGGGTGGTAATGAGCCAGGCAGCAGATCATGGAGCCCTTGTATGACATGTACAAGAACTTGGATTTTACTCTCTGATGGAAGTTTGGGTTGGAATTTCAGCTCTGCCACATACTAGGTGTGTGAAATTGTGCAAGTTATTAAACTTCACTTTCCCTTGGCCTCTTCATCTGTGAAATGGAGATAATAGCACATACATATAGTGATGTTTTGGGATTCAATAAATTAATAATGTTAAGTGCTGAAAAATGTGCTTACCACATAGTAAATGTTCAATAAACATTTCTATAATAATAATTAGCAGCAGTAGTAAAACCTTTTAAATCATAATGATTTTTGCTTTCCTATGCAGTCAGGAAATTGCAAAGACTCAGAAAACTGATACTTCACTAAGAAGGACTCTTGAGACCCTGTGACAGGTCTATAAAAGATTGAGGGCTTTAAAGGGGCAAAAATGGAAGCAGGGAGACCAGTGTAGAGAATAGAAGAGATGAGGACCTAAACTAAATCAGTGGTAGTTGAGAGAGAGAGAGAGAGAGAGGGACGATGACAGCATTAAAAGCTCTGGGGGAAAGAAAAAGTTCTGGGGAAAAAATGATATGAAAATTTCAAACATTTACAAAAGTAAAAAGAATGTTATCATAGCAAGTGTATTTTATATACAACCATCAACTGTTAAAACAATGTTGCAAGGTAGGTGATATTACTCCCATTTTTCAGATGAGAAAATTGTAGCTCAAATTGATTAAGAGATTTAACACAAAGACACGCAGGTAGTACGCTGCACAGCAATACCTGGAATGGTTCCCTTTTGTGATATTCATTGGCTGATTCCTATAGAACAGCTTAAAAAGATTAAAAATAAAGCTCTAGGAAAATGGCCCAATAAATGCAAATTTCAAAGTGATGCCAGGGTTGGCCAGCTACATTTCTTCCTTGGCCCATCATTCTGACTTTGCCTTCTGGCTGTGTCATATAGGTAAATATAGGGCTACAATTTCTCTTATGTACTTATTTTGAAACAGTAGCCTAACTCTCACAAAGGATACACCAGTGTTTAAAAAGCATGAAGACAAAATCCAGAGCTAAACATTTCAGCATTTGACAAATTTCTACACACATAAAGGCACCTTTAGAGTTCATTTGAAGCCAAACATTCTTGTGAGTGGTGGACAAATCAGTAACTGTGTAGTGTGTTAGAAGTCCAAACACAAAAGACATTTTCAATAGGTGTACATACTATATATGTTGCATTCAAGATAGTTCAATGGTTTCTGAGATTAAAAAATGTTATTAAAAATTCCATAATGGGAGGTATATTAGACAAGGAGAAAAGACATGCCACCTATGCCGACTTGATTTGCCAGTCCGATAAACTATTCATCTGCTTCAGTGCATGGCCAAGCGAAGACACTGTATTGTAAAATGGATGAGAGGCAGTTCAGATAAGCAAAATTAAAATAATATGAAATCTTGTTATTGTCCAAAGCTATAGTCTCTTATTTCATTTTATTCTTTATAATTGCCCTACTATAAAGTTTATTTTTTTCAGAACTAAGTCATCTTGACAAGGCACATCATCAATCTGAAATGAATCCATGGAAATATGTCCCCTAATTTTTTACATAGATTACACTGGATTTGAATCTCTCAAAACTCAAAAGGGTTGCATATTTATTAAAACATTTAATTTTTTCTTTGGTTGTGTCTCCTTTAAAGTATTATAAGTAATATACTTTACAATATTTGCGATAATTTACCAGTCTTGCTTTCTTCCCTATGAAAGCATAAAGACAGTTATCATTTTACTGAAGGAAATATATTACTTTTTAATAAATTGCCCAGAAATTGTTTCTGCCAAATATCTCAAGATGGCCTCATTTTAGTAACAGTAAAATGATTCCTAGCATTTCAGTGGCAGATGTCCTCGATAAAGGGCAGGTTATAGCCTATCCATTTATTTTCAAAAGTATGTCATGCTTAAATTATCTTTGAATAGATACCTAACATATAATTTTAAAATCTTTGTCTAAGTCCTCAACTCAGTATTAAAACAGATCTTTTCAGACATACTGTCACTAGTAGAATGAAGCAAGTAAAACATATTTTAATTTGTGGTTAGAAGAAAATAAATATAATACAAACATATCTTTGAATTGTGTCTTACACTTTGCTTATAATAATTTAAAAACAGATCTGGTAGTTAAGATCAACAGAAAACTCACTTTGTGAATATGATTTGGCTTAAAGTATGTGTGGGTTTTAATGAACTGAATAATCACATATGCTCAAAAAATGCTATGAAATAAAATGATTCTGAAATCTTGCACCTGAACAACTTTACCCACAGAAACTTTTTAAAGTGCCTTGCCATGTAAAGTGGGGCTGGGAGGGATTATAATACAGTGTAATAAATTGGGGCTTCCTAGGCCTACTTGGCTAAATATTTTTCTGAGTCTCTTCTGAGATGGGAAGAGACTATTAGGGTCTCTATAAAGTGACTGAGAAGCTAGATTCAAAGTCACACAGTGAATATCGCCTGGACCTTTGAAATTGTACCTCCTGGTAATGTGAATTTTGGGTGAGAATGATGCAATATTGTCTTTCATTTAAATAAAAACAATTATAACAACAACAACCCTTAACAAAAAACAGCTGTGATCTGTTTTAAGGAAAATACAGCTCTTTTAAAAAAAGAACTGGAGTGTTCATGGAGGACAGGCGGAGAAAGAATGAGGGATAGGAAGGCTCAGAAAAAAAGTCACTTTGACACTGCGTGTCTATATTATGTATGTATGCACACATGTATATATGTATGTATGCACATATGTATGTATGTGAGTGATGAGATTGGTACCCAGGTAATAGTCACAGCAGAATGCAAGTGCAGAAACTTCTAGAACAGCCAGGATGAGCCACTGTAGGTCACTGTGGGAGTCAGTGTCACATTGGTCTTAAGTTTCACGATGTCCAAGGAGGTGCCACATGCTCTGTCACCTTCCCTGGTTACCAGGAAGTGAACCAGAGTCATCTTCACTAGTCTCAGGGAGCCTTGCCTCTCCCAAAGAGAAAGACTTGCTGAGTCCTGAGCCAGCACTGTTGAAGGCAGGAGAATATAGGGCTCAACAGTATATTATTGTCTTTTTTTTTTCTCACAAGAGAAATGACAGTAGAGTCAGGAACTTCTATTCTCTATTCCCCCTCCCATCCTTCTTCTACTTTTGTATTATTTATCACGTTATTTTCTACCCTTTTTCTTTCTGTAATAAGAAAACAGAAACAAGGAAGAAACTGAAAGCAAGAAATCCAAATGCCCACACTCTTATGGAGAATTGGTGAGATCCATAAACGATTCAAGTACTTAAAAATGAAAAAGACTGTTGTCATCTTAAAAAAAATAAGTTCAACCAACATCAGCACCTGAAAATATAATTTCCTAAACAAGTTAATTTCATGATTGGTTGAAATCTTAAACACACTAGGTGGCAATCTTTCTCTGTTTTACTATTACTAAATCATAAGGAAAAGGAGATATAGTTAATCAGAAGAAAGTTTTTACTTTATGGAGCAAAGACCCCTAATCCTACGATATTTAAAGCATTAGTGGCCATGTAAGACCTACTGCTTTTGAATATCACACATTGCAAATTTTAGCATGACAAATGAATGCATGAACTAGCACTGTGAAGCAGTCACAGGCTGGGGCTTACGTTTGAATCTAATCCTTTTTTTTTTTTTCAATGTCATGGAGGTTTGCTATGTTGCCCAGACTGGCCTTTAACTCCTGGGCTGAAGTGATCTTCCTGTCTCAGTCTATGGGGTGCCTAGGATTACAGGTGTGCACCACCGTGCTGGCCGAATGGAATCTTGTGCAAATTTTTTTCATCTTCTGTGCTTCACCCACTCTTACTAGAAAGATATTCTCCTCTGAAGTTTGTCAATAGGATTAGGAAAGTGATAAACATGTAGAAAATTAAAATAATATTTTTGAAATATATTTTAAAGTCCAAGATTTTGATAATTTTGAAATCTTAGTATCTTTCTTTCCTCAGACTAAAGACTATCATCCATCTATCAATTCACCCTTGACCACTTCTTTTAGAATTATAGAGAAACAAGTATGTTCTAATTTTTAAATGAATATAAAAATATTTCTGGGAGCCAAAACTATTTGACAACACCCAAGCATTAACTATAGGGGGACCACATCTACTCACAACTCTCTAGACCCATCTTCATAGAAGTATGGACATATAAAACAAACAAACATATAATATAACCTACTGGATCTTTATGTGTATGTGTATATGTATATATGCATACATATATGTATATATATGCACATACATGTACATATATACATATATGCATATACGCACATACACGTACACATATACATATATGTATATACGTACATACATGCACATATATGTATGCATATATGCACATACATGTACGTATATACATATATGTATGTATACCTACATACATGCACACATATGTATATATACATACATGCACACATATGTATATATACGTACATACATGCACACATATGTATATATACGTACATACATGCACACACATATGTATATATACGTATATACATGTACACACATATGTATATATACGTATATACATGTACACACATATGTATATATACGTATATACATGTACATATACATACTTTGGGAGATATAGAACAACTTAAAGAACCATTCAAAGATAACTATTGATAACATTTTCCCACTCCATGTATGTGAGCACATGCATGCAATATAGTATGTGACTATTATGGACTACATACTTTCTTACAGAATTAGGATCATAGTGTATATTCAACTGTATATCTTGCTTTTAGCATTAAATATTAATGAACCATAAAAATTCTACATACCTTTATTCTTTTAAAATATTGTTAATGATTCCAATCTATATTCGGTAATCTCTAAAATTTTTCAAGTTATGTGAATCCAAATATATTAAAATGTGAGCATTGATTCTATTTTTAAATTAATTAAAAAATAATCATGGGTTTTTCAGACTAATTTCAGTTCATTTATCATTCATTCATTTTTAAAAAGCTACTTATTAAAGGAAACATGCTTATTTTAATTAAATATACATAAGACAAAGCTAAATATTAAAATGCTACATGAGAAACTGGGCTGCACAGGGAATTCGTGGGAATGTTAAGTATTTTATATTGCTACCCACTTAAATTAAAATCATGAAACTCTAATTTCAGACAACAAAAATTCCGTAAAATGTGACTACCAAGAAAATTTTGCAAAACCAAATTATTTTTTCCATATAGTGTTTAAAAGAGATGATTTGTTTTTCCAAAAATAATGTTCACTCTGACAAATTATAAATTTAAGAATAGAATGAATGATTTAAAATTACTTATAAAGGAGGGATTAGATTTTTTGATAAACTCTAAGTAATCTATATAGTAAATAAAACAATACCAAAAATACATAAAAACCGTTTCCTTGGTATTAGACATACTTGAGTATATGGATCCTCTGTATTGCTTGGCCTTTTAATTTGAAACTAGCTGCATTTAAGTCAAAATAAATTAAGCAGTACGTCTATTTATGAAACCCTAGGGAATAAAGTTCTTAATATAATAAAGCCAACCTCAGTTACAAGTGAATGTTCTTTTCCTCTTTGAAGCTATTGCCACTTAGAATTAAAATAATCTATTTAACACAAAAACTAATATTAAAAATCACAACTACCAAAACTTTCAATTTGGCAAGAATGTCCAGCAACCTTTTGCTGAGAATCAAAGAAAATGTAAATTAATATATGAGTAACATTAAAGCTGTCTAGTACTGTGTGAGGTAGTATCTTCCAAATTGAAACTTTTCAATGCCAAACTCAGGCCATGTGTTTGTGTATCTGTGTATGCAGCTTTTCTGGTGTTTTGGTCATTCTTTTTTTTTTTTTTTTTCCTGAGACTGAGTCTCACTCTGTCGCCCAGGCTGGAATGCAGTGGCTGTGATCTCGGCTCACTGCAAGCTCCGCCTCCTGGGTTCACGCCATTCTCCTGCCTCAGCCTCTCGAGTAGCTGGGACTACAGGCGCCTGCCACCATGCCTGGCTAATTTTTTGTATTTTTAGTAGAGACAGGGTTTCACTGTGTTAGCCAGGATGGTCTCGATCTCCTGACCTCGTGATCCACCCGCCTCGGCCTCCCAAAGTGCTGGGATTACAGGCGTGAGCCACAGCGCCCGGCCCGTTTTGAACATTTTAAATATTTTGAAAAAATTTTAAAGAGATGTGAGGTCTCACTCTGTTGCCCAGGCTAGAGTGCAGTGGCACAATTCACAGCTTGTTGCAGCCTCAAGCTCCTGGACTCAAGTGATCCTCTCACTTCAGCCACCCAAGCAGTTGGAATTACAAGCGCAAACCACTATTTTTATTTCTTAAAGCAGGCTAGAATTTTTTTTTTTTTTTTTGAGATGGGGGTCTCATCTTGAATTCTAACTCTCACAGTTTCCACATATCGTGAGAGGAGCCTGGTGGGAAACGATTGAATTATGGGGTCTGGTCTTTCCTGTGTTGTTCTCATAGTAGTGAATGAGTCTTACGAGATCTAATTTTTTAAAAAGAGGAGGTCCCCTGCTCAAGCTCTCTCTCTTTGCCTGTTGCCATCCACATAAGATGTGAATTGCTCCTCCTTGCCTTCCACCATGATTGTGAGGCCTCCCCAGCCACGTGGAACTCTGAGTCCAATTAAACCTCTTTTGTAAATTGCCCAGTCTCGGATATGTCTTTATCAGCAGCATGAGAACAGACTAATACAGTGACCTTCAAAGATATTTAGTTTTCTGAAATTTAAACTGTTTGTTCACATCTTATTAATATTTTAAGAATTAAGAAACAACTCATTGCCAAAAAAAACCAAATAACCTGATTTTAAAATGGGCAAAAAACCTGAATAGGTCTTTCTCAAAACAATGGCCTGACACAGTGGCTTACACCTGTAATCCCAGCACCTTAGGAGGCTGAGGTAGCAGGATAGCTTAAGCCCAGGAGTTTGAAACCAGCTTGGGCAACATCGTGAGACACCTTCTCTACCAAAAAATTAAAATCAAAACAAGACCTACAAAAAAAGGTCAACAGGTATATGAAAAAGTGCTAAACATCACTAATCTTAAGTGAAATGCAAATTAAAACCACGATGAGATATCACCTGATACCTATAATAATGTGTTCTTTTTTCTTTTTTTTATCAAAAAAAGGTAACAAATGTTGGTGAAGACGTGGAGAAAAGGAAGCCTTTTTACACTGTCGGTGGGAATGTAAACTAGTACAGTCACTATGGAAAACAGTATGAAGGTTCCTTAAAAAATTAAGGATAAAACTACCATATGATCCAGCAATTCTATTTCTGGGTATATATCCAAAGAAAATGAAATCAGTATGTCAAAGAGATACCTGCACTCCCATGTTTGGTGCAGCATTAATCACAATAGCCAAAATATGGAATCAACCTAAGTGTCTAACAACAGATGAATAAAGAGAATGTTATACACACACACACACAACACACACACACACAAGAATCCTACTCAGGCTTAAAAAGGGGATATCCTTCCATTTACGACAATATGGATGTTCCTAGAATACATTATGCTTAGTGAAATAAGCCAGGCAAGAAAGATAAATACCATGTGATCTCACACATATGTGGAATCTAAAAACAAAATCAAACTTATAGAAGCAGAGAGTAGAACGGTGGTTCCCAGGGAGTGGAGCAGGGCCTGGGGGAGAATGGGAGGATGTGGAATGGGAGATGTTGGTGAAAGGGTACAAAGTTTCAGTTAGAAGGAGAAACAATTTCAAGAGATCTATTGTACAGGCTGGTGACTATAATTAACAATCATGCATAGTATACCTGAAAATTGCCGAGAGTAGATTTTAAATGTACTCATCACAAAAAATGATAAATTGTTAGGTGATGGACCTGTTAATTGCTTGATTTAATCATTCCACAATGTATACATATATCAAAATATTACCTTGTATATAATAAATGCAGATAATTTGTTATTTGTTGATGAAAAATAAATTTAAAACAAGAATTAGAGCCTGGCCCCATCTTTGACCAAAAAAAAAAATCTTTCAACCAAAAATCCTTAATTTTTGGCTCATGTGTGCTCCTATCACTTGTCAGGACAGGCACTGATGATAAAGCAGATAGGACTGAAGTTTATGCAACATAAGCAAAAAATAACCTAGTCTAAAATGGAATCCCTTTATTTGTCATGAGAAAACAATTTAGGCTTCATTAGAGAAAATACATGATGCCAATGAATGCCTCCAAATTTGTTAGTTATATGATGGCACAAAGACTATCTCTGTTAGAAATGATACACCAAAATTTTCCAAGTTAAATAATTAAAAAAATGTTTAGCACATGTGTGTAGACATATTCACTAAGCATATTAGGTTATTTTGTTTAATGAAAACCAATACAATAGAGTTTTCTAGGACTGCTGATGTCCCAAATTATCACCAGAAGGTTTGAGTACAAAGCTGAGAGTGTGATTTCCATGGAGAGAAGAAGGATGGCAAAAGAGTTGAGTACATGGGCAGGGATTCACAAGTGCTCTCACTTTGTGTTCTAGGAACAGGATCTTCTTTCACAGTTTATCTTATTGGCAGGCTCATTCTTAATGCCAGTGGCCCTGCCGTTTTGGTTTTTCTCCAGAATGGGCTCCTGGGAAAAAGATTTATGGTCAACTAGTGCAACAATTTTAAAGGTCTGCATGTGGTGAAAAGATTCAATAGATTAAAAGGAAGCCCTTGATGAAACAGAGAGGAGAGCAATGTGTTTTATGAATGCCTACTAGGTGCCAGACACGGTGTTCTACCAACATGCTGAATTTAATCCTGACAACTCTGCATTAAATGGATGCTCATATTCCCATTCTAACATAAGGAACTAGGCCCTGACAACTTAAATTACTCATCGGCAGTCATGCCCTTGACAAGCTGACAGAGCTCAGTGGTTTCCAAATGCCACTCTAAGATCTGGTACTTGCCCAACAGAATGCTCATTGGTCCTTGTCAAAGTCAGAGTGTACATGGACCATGCAGTGAGATTTAAAAAAAAAAAAACTGTAAGTATTCCTTTGGAAAATTCTTTTATTCTGAGATTATGCTCTTTCACTGAAGTGAAAATGTCTTTAAAAAATAAAATTAATATATATTGATGGGTAATTCCTTGTTAATGTTCTTTACCTGGCAAAATAAGGAGTTAGTAACCCTAGGTCAGTGTCCCAGAAATTTTACTGGGTCATAAAATCCCAAGGCATGGAAATGTTCAGTGTAGCTGGATTTGAGCCCAGGCCTTCAAATACTGTTTTGTTTTTACCATGCTGCTTTCTGTATGCTCAAATGGATTTAGACTACTCTGAAAGCACATAGAAGTAAATGTTTTAGACTCTAGAACAGCACTGTCCAATAGAATATTTCAGCAACATTCTATTTCTGCAACAGAATATTCTGCAAGACTCTTTCTCGGTGCTGTCTAATATGCTATCCACTAGCTAAACACACACACACACACACACACACACACACACACACACACACCAATCCACAAAAACAAAACTGATCTTGATGGTTATAACAAATTCAATTTGAAGTTCGGTAAGTACCAAAGAAAAAATGAATTTTGAAACATGGAAATATGAGATCTGCATGTAGCTTTGTTCTCCCTTGGGAGTGAAACAATGAGTTAAAAAATTCTGGACTTGGGATCATTCATGACATTTATTGGGAGACAACGTCATTTACTGAACTGGTGAAATGATTTCTTGTCACATCACAACCTTCCACATTTGTTGAGGGGTGAGCAGTTATTCTTTATCTTTCTGCTCTTAAGTTCCCTGCGTCTAAAGAGAGGGTTGCAGGAATTGACACATTATATATGTTTAGATACAACTTTCCAGTATTCAATGTCAGCGAATTTTTCTTGACCTAAGGTTAGGAAAAACCATAAAGTCTTAAGGCAATTAACCGTAGGTGGACACAAAGCCTGGGAGATGCTGCAGTAGGCAGACGGAATAATTGGGGATGTTTCCTCTGTGAACCTGGTGTGAATCATACCACAAATTACCAGGAATCTGAGAGCAAAGCCCAGTGGTTGATATTCCTTACTTGGTTTTCTAAAGAAAAACCATGGGTCTGCTTGATGCTTTCTTTCTGTTTATTTATAGAAGCACATCTTTAGATGATTCATATTGCAAGGGCTTAGACAGAATGATTTAGTAATACTCTCTGGAATATCTTATCTCAAGAAACACATCACATAAATGTTCCAGCAGTGTGACTGTTTTTCCTTATATGGCTCAGAAAACAGTAAAGGAGACATTGAGAACAATTCATTAAGAAGCTAAGACTGACAAGCAAAAGTAAATATTTAAAATGATTGATGTGTAAGTGAAAACAAGTATTTATATAGGAATCTCAGTGTTGGCTGGAAACATCTCCTTTTGTATCAAGAATTTTTAAAAATTAAATAAAGACAAGAATGCATGCTCCAAACAATTTTTTTGTCTTACTTTCATGGATCTATGGTGTCTTCAAATGATACTCTGGCATGGAGTAGGTGCTACTGTTATTTTCCAAATGAGTAAAACAGTGACACTCATTCAAAAATGCACATCAATTAGTACACACCTTTATTTAGAATGTGGTGGAAAACACGTATTGGTTATCTCCAATAGAAGTCAACTTTCTTCTTCTTCCCAGCCTGCCACCATATGCCCCACCGTCAAGACTTAAAGTTCAGGCTGTGCATAGTGGCTCTTGCCTGTAATTTCAGCACTTTGGAAGGCCAAAGCAGGAGTATTGCTTGAGCTCAGGAATTTGAGACCAACCTGGGCAACATAGCAAGACCTCATTTCTGCTAAAAATTAAAAAAAATTAGCCAGGTGTGGTGGCATACCCCTGTGTTTGGGCTACTAGGGAGACTGAGGTGGGAGAATCACTTGAGCCCAAGAGCTCAAGGCTGCAGTGAGCTGTGATTACACTGCTGCACTCCAGCCTGGGCAATAATAGAATGAGACTCTGTCTCAAAAAAAAAAAAAAAAAAAAAAGATTTAAAGTTCAAAATATTTCTATTTTACAATACATTGGAGCATGGTTTTGATTTTAGTCTTCTTTAATATACAGAGGGAAGAGGGTTGAGATAAAGTGAGAGTACACTAGTATACCTCTAGGTACAATATCCACAATTGGGTTAACCAGTATCTCTCCTGTAATGGCCATTTGCCTCTCGGAATTTCAAGAGGCAGGAAGAATCAGTAATTTTCAACTATAGGTCCTTCATCTAGGGGCCATGTTGCATTGAGAGCACTATCCAGGTTACTGGACTAGTTTTTTTCTTTCAAAATGGTCTTCAAACTTTCCTTATTTTAGTTTATTTCACACATAATGTGCTCTTAGAGATTGCATTCTTTTGGCATGCACTGAAAAATAGGCTAATCTTCCTTGACTGAGGCCAATTCCGAGTTTACTTTCTTCTGGCAGGAATTCAGTGTCTCATAGGATTGTGGAATAATTGCTCTTGTTATTAAACTACCCCTTCTCCCTGCATTTTTTTTTTAAAGAAAGTAGATATTGTCCTTTGAAATGTATTAAATCTGATGTATAAGCATAATTATATAATCATTATTTATAAGTTTAAATAATTCACCTTCACACTCTTTCTCTTATATACAGGAGTGAGAAAAACTCACATGATTTTTAGAGTTGTTTTTTTTTTTTCACATTTAAAAGATTTAAAAGTGAGTTCAGTCTGTAATCCCAGCACTTTGGGAGGCCAAGGTGGGAGGACCACTTGAGGTCAGGAGTTTGAGCCCAGCTTGGTCAACATGGTGAAACCCCATCTCTACTAAAAGTAAAAAAAAAAAAAAAAAATAGCCAGGTACGGTGGCAGGCATCTGTAATCCCAGCTACTCGGGTGGCTGAGGCAGGAGAATCGTCTGAACCTGGGAGGCGGAGGATGCAGTGAGCTGAGATTGTGCCACTGCACGCCAACCTGAGCAACAGAGTGAGACTCTATCTCAAAACAAACAAACAAAAAAAGTGAGTGCAAATACTGAGGAACATAGTGGGTATAAAGGAAATCTAGAAAATACAATGGTATGCTAAATATTAGCACAAAGTCCTAGAGTTTGAATTGCAACAGGCTTGTCATAGAAACAATGAATTACGTATATGTTTAGTCAGTTTTCACTTCTTTTTCCCTCTGCTTTAACAACTTTTTATGATTAACATTTATCCCTCCATCTCTCCTAAGACTTCAGTATATATCTATTACTTTGACAGTAATAACCAAGATATATTACTACATATAACTCAATTAATTCATTATTTTAAATGTTAGAGCACTGGCAATGATACTTAGAGGTGCTGACACCATCTCACTGTAGTAGTGCATTAAAATCAACGCTTTATTTTTACCCTGTGGCATTAAAAACATTACCATTTAAAATGTCTAAACATCAGGATTTCATTTTTATGATTTTTTGAAAGTATGAGATTAGGAATATAAAATGCCTATTCAGCTAATATTTTAAATCCCCCAGTTCAAGGATTGAAGAAACATGTTTAGCTAATTTATAAGACTTATTTTACAATTCATGAAACTCATATTTTTTTTAAATCAGAAATAAAACGACCTAAGTGATTGAATAAATGGCACCAAATAAAGCAGAATTTTTAAACAAAAAGATAGCAAAAAGGTATTCTAGTAGCAGATGACCTTAGCATATTTTGCCAATAAACTTCTTGAGATTTAATAGCTAGTATTAATGCCTGCATCAACACTCCGAATAATACTAGTAACAGTGGCCAGCACACAGCAATGGAAGAAAAAGCCTGGTCTATCTAGATCATTACCAAAATAATATCACATTTTATAAAAAAAGATTTTGGCTACCTGGGATCCTAACAGAATTAAGAAAAAGATAAATTCTCTACTCTAGAGCACGTCAGATACTTCACAGCTTTGAAACTGTTATTTTTTTAACTCCTAACAAAATTCTCTCACATAGTCTCACATAGAGATCTGATTTATCTCTAATCATTTTTTTTTTCTTTCTTGAGGCAGGGTCTCACTCTGTCATCCAGGCTGGAGTGCAGTGGCTCAGTTGTGGCTCACTACAACCTCAACATCCTGGGTTCAAGTGATCCTCCTGCTTCAGCCTCCCAAGTAGCTGAGACTACAGGCGCCCACCACCATGCCCAGCAAATTTTTGTATTTTTTGTAGAGACAGGGTTTCACCATGTTGCCCAAGTTGGTCTCAAACTCCTCAGCTCAAGCCATCTGCCTGCCTTGGCCTCCCAAAGTGCCAGGATTGCAGATGTGAGCCACCACGCCTAGCCTGATTTAGCTCTAATTCTTCAGATATGAATAAACAACTAATCCAAATATTTTCAAACTTTCTCAGTACATGGTGCCCTTAATATCTCAATTTTTTAATAACAGAAACACATTGGCCAAAATAAATGACTAATAGTTCCAATTATTAAATAGTTAAGTCCAAATAATTTAATAAGGTTTTGTTCTAACAATTTGGCACCCACTGAGCACTATGTCAATTTCTCATTTTGGAATGAGATTGGACATTGCCTCCCTTATTTTTTGTTGCACATTGATTTCTGCTCAGCATTTGATTTTTATCCAGCAATTGCTAAAAACCCAATTTTGCAAAGATATGGTGTCACAGAAAGGAATATCATCGTCTTAATTGGAAACTGGGAACTATTTCAAGCTATTAGTTTTCCAGGTGGTTGACAGATGTTTTTGTGTTTTTCTTGAAAATTTAAAATAACATTTGCACCCATGTATATTCCCTCTGTTGCCTCAGGACATGTTTTGAGAACTCTGGCCCTAGTTCCATCACTCCTACACCACAGGGTGAGGGGTGAGGATACCTCCCCAGTTGGGAAAAACCCAGAACTGAGGAAGAGATGATTTGGCCATGGTAGCTTTCTTTGTGTGGTTAATGGAAGGCTTTCAAGATAACAAATTGATATGCTTTTGAAATGGTAATTAGTGTAATATTATCTTGCAATCTAGCTAAGAGATGGCTACAAACTTTTCATGTAGATCCAGTGAGAATTAGAACCTTTGTAATGCAACATGTCTTTTTATTTATATTCTTCCTAGTAAGACCAGGGAAGATTAACAATCTGGAATAAAAGATACAAATTGACATAAAGGGAATTCTTCTTCCTTTTTCAAACTCAGGACTGGAAGCAATACTACTCTTATACTTAGCAGGCAAAAGAAGTAGAGAAGAGTGGCTATGACTGAAAACACACATTAGAGGCCCAAGAAGTGGTGAGGGACTTGTTAATTGCTAAAGAAAGGACAGTAGTTTGAGATGGAAGGTAGGGAGAGTATTATCCACTAGCTGAGAAAATGCCCCAGTGGGGCACCCCAAAGGCCTGATCAATGAGGTCTGAGATATCTGTATAGTGCCTGGGAATAACTTAGCTGGATTCCCAAGTATGCCCCAGCTTTTTATGGTATATCGAATGTACTCACTTCCTCGTCACTGGCCCTCTGAATGCATTCACCCCACCCCATATTCTGTGTGTAGAAGCAATGTATATGAATGTGAGTGAAGAGCCGATTGGATCATCTTTGCATTCTATGTGTTGGTGTTAATTTAACAGAGGATGGGGAAAAGAGGGTTAGTTATCCAGGTGAATTGAGTAATTCTTAAAACTTAAGTAGTTTGACAGGTAACTTATACTCAATAAATTCATAGTTTTGTGACTTAATTCTACTTATCTTGTCACTGCTAATTCTCCTCTTAATCTTTGCAATGTATCATATCTTTGTGTGTTTCCAAATACAGATACTATATAACTGGATGATGTGAAAAAACAGAAGTGATTGTTATTCAGATGCTGAAATATTAAGATGACAACAATATTGTCTATTTATGCTGTAATTTTCTTGTTACTTCATGACATCACTTGGGCAACCTTTTGTTTTCTAGTTGTTTCTACTGTTATAAAAATTTTTTACTATTAATGGTAATTAAAGTTTATTTTCATGTATTTATTTATTAGACTCATGCTAATACTTAACATTTTTCTTTTTCTTAAGAATTAAGTTGCTACTGTATCATCTATATTTAACAAATTGTGTGATGGTCTCTGAGCAGAAGTGGTCAGGAACTTCTCTTCTGCCTTACATGAGCTAATTTTTTAGATTCTGAATTTAGCCTAGTGCTATATACTTGTAAACATTCTCTAAGAGTTGGCTGCATATTTACTTTGTACCTCCTTGAGCTTTTATTTTATTCTTAATCAAATTTTCATACTGCTATGTATTTCATTGGTTTAATGAATTTGGTCAACAATTACTTCTGTTTCTCAGCAGTTTTTGCTGTAGTAGTATAAAGTACTTTGTTTACAATGGCATTATCAAATTATGTGCTCCTAGAAATAATCAAAATTCTTGCTTTTTTTTCAAAAGATTAAGCTCATTGGACTTTGGCTTTCTAATCTGTAAAATGGCATAACAATGTCCCTATCAAAAGGACTGTGAGTATATCAAATAAGACAGCTGGTGTGAAAATACTTGGGAAAGTTGATGATATACACACACCATGTATGTTATGATTATTATTACTACCATCTTTATCTGTTTTGTTCTTCAGCTATTTCATTGGTTTCTATTTATAGAGGATAAGATGACGATATCCTATCTACTGGGAAGGGATTATTTTCCTTCTTCTCACTTTCCCAATGTAGTAAATAGTTATATTTAAACTTAAAGCGTATTTAAAGGTTTTCCAAAACAGTTCAATTAAATAGATAACCACAAACCTTCATTTTAAATACCCTTCATTAGGTACCTACCCTCATTAGGTACTGTTTGTGTTTGAAATTTCTAAGAAAATTTCTCAATAGGAAAGCTTAACTAGAACAATTAATAAGAAATCATCAAGTAATTAAATATATCATAACATCATTCTCTATAAAGCACAGTTGAATTATAGACATCAGACAGTCTTCATAGCATTATTGTGAACTAGGTAAGGTAAGAAAATTAAAGTTTACACATGGCCATATGAGAATTCAAATTAAGAGAAGGCATAGTCCTTTATGGTGGAAGATATGTGTAGTGTCAGATTAAATGTTGAAATAGTTATTATTTATTCTATTTACTTTTCTTTCCACAGAAACTTAATCTCCTTGGTAGAAAGAATGCTTTCTAGGAGTTGGTGTCAAAGGAATATCTTACTGCTCCAACGTAAATATCCAAGGAGAGTGGAAAAGCTAACATGTCAACACATTACTTTTCAGCAACATATAGTGTTGACTCATGGTCTGATTAAACTCGTCATTCCTACCTGAGTCTGATCAGATAAGGAACTCTTGAGGCACACAGCAAAATGAGGTATCCTTGCAAGTTTGATTTTGAAATAAAAGCATTTATGAAAAGGTTTTCATAAAAGCATTTATGAAAAGGTTTTCATAAAATATATATATATATTTAATATTTACTAACTGGAGTAGAATGTATGAAAGAAATAATCTATCCCAAACTCAGTTTACTACAATTTAAAAAGGTAGAACACATAACTACATAAATGGACTCCACTAACTCACTGTGAGTTTTCCTCTTTCTTTTGTCAATACCAAGGCTGACTCACCTTTGATGAAGTTGCATTAGATGACTTTCAATTCGGTCATTCGCCTATTTAAATTGTTTATTGTTATCTATGGGGCTGGTCAGTATTCTACTCACCTCTACCCTGTTCCCTTTTTTGATCTGCATAGTGGCTTTAAGCCTTTCCCTTTCTTCTCAAGCTGCCCCATCCCTCTCTCCTCTGGCTATTGATGGCTATACCTTCTACTTTTACATTCATTCATTTGGAGATGGAGGAGTAAAATGTTTAGAGAACTCATGGCTAATATCTCTTAACATTTTACTCCTCCATCTCTAAATTTACATTTCCCTTTTTTTACTCTTCTTCTCCTTCTTCTTCTCTTCTCTCTTATTCTTCTTCTCCTTCTCCTCCTTCTCCTTTTTTATTTTTTTTCCAGGCACAGTCTTGTCTTCCTCTGTCACCCAGGCTGGACTGCAGTGGCATGATCGTAGCTCACTAAAACCCCGAACTCCCGGGCTCAACCAATCCTCCTACCTCAGTCAGTCTCCAGAGTAGCTGGGACCAAAGGCGTGTGCCACCATGCCCAGCTATTTTTTTGGATTTTTAGTAAGGACAAGGTCTCACTATGTTGCCAAGGCAGGTCTTCGTTGTCCTTCCTAAAGAATACAGTTCTGGTATTTACTACTTTTCCAAGGATAGCCTCCTTACTTTGGCTCATGATCACGTTTTTTTCAGCAAGTACAGCTCCATCTTTAAACCCTTTTTCCCCTTGAATTTTTAGTCTCTTTCTATCTCCTGGAGCCTTCCCTCAGCTCAAGTATCCTGAATTCAAAAAAATTCCGCTTGAACCTAATTCTCTGTCAGGCAGCCTTAGTTCTTTCTTCCTACTCCACTCGTCAGCCTTTTATTTTATTTTATTTATTTATTTTTTTTTAAAAAAACTTTTATTTTAGGTTTAGGGGTACATGTGAAGGTTTGTTACATAGGTAAACTTGTGTCACAGGATGTGTTGTCCAGATTATTTCATCATTCAAGTATTTTTATTATTATTATTATACTTCAGGTTTTATGGTACATGTGCGCAATGTGCAGGTAAGTTACATATGTATACATGTGCCATGCTGGTGTACTGCACCCACCAACTCGTCAGCTAGCATTAGGTATATCTCCCAATGCTATCCCTCCCCCCTCCCCCCTCCCCACAACAGTCTCCGAAGTGTGATGTTCCCCTTCCTGTGTCCATGTGTTCTCATTGTTCAATTCCCACCTATGAGTGAGAATATGCGGTGTTTGGTTTTTTGTTCTTGCGATAGTTTACTGAGAATGATGATTTCCGATTTCATCCATGTCCCTACAAAGGACATGAACTCATCATTTTTTATGGCTGCATAGTATTCCATGGTGTATATGTGCCACATTTTCTTAATCCAGTCTATCATTGTTGGACATTTGGGTTGGTTCCAAGTCTTTGCTATTGTGAATAATGCCGCAATAAACATACATGTGCATGTGTCTTTATAGCAGCATGATTTATAGTCCTTTGGGTATATACCCAGTAATGGGATGGCTGGGTCGAATGGAATTTCTAGTTCTAGATCCCTGCGGAATCGCCACACTGACTTCCACAAGAGTTGAACTAGTTTACAGTCCCACCAACAGTGTAAAAGTGTTCCTATTTCTCCACATCCTCTCCAGCACCTGTTGTTTCCTGACTTTTTAATGATTGCCATTCTAACTGGTGTGAGATGGTATCTCATTGTGGTTTTGATTTGCATTTCTCTGATGGCCAGTGATGGTGAGCATTTTTTCATGTGTTTTTTGGCTGCATAAATGTCTTCTTTTGAGAAGTGTCTGTTCATGTCCTTCGCCCACTTTTTGATGGGGTTGTATGGTACTGGTACCAAAACAGAGATATAGATCAATGGAACAGAACAGAGCCGTCAGAAATAATGCCACATATCTACAACTATCTGATCTTTGACAAACCTGAGAAAAACAAGAAATGGGGAAAGGATTCCCTATTTAATAAATGGTGCTGGGAAAACTGGCTAGCCATATGGAGAAAGCTGAAACTGGATCCCTTCCTTACACCTTATACAAAAATCAATTCAAGATGGATTAAAGACTTAAATGTTAGACCTAAAACCATAAAAACCCTAGAAGAAAACCTAGGCATTACCATTCAGGACATAGGCATGGGCAAGGACTTCATGTCTAAAACACCAAAAGCAATGGCAACAAAAGCCAAAATTGACAAATGGGATCTAATTAAACTCAAGAGCTTCTGCACAGCAAAAGAAACTCCATCCAAGTGAACAGGCAACCTACAAAATGGGAGAAAATTTTCGCAACCTACTCATCTGACAAAGGGCTAATATCCAGAATCTACAATGAACTCATCAGCCTTTTAAAGAGGTGCCTGCATTTGCTCACATTTCCACTTTCAATTCACTCCTTAACCCAGGGGCTCCTAATGCTATTACCTGAATACGACGCTCCACTCAACTGTCATTCAAAAACCTAGTAATTATAGAAGGTAACTCTTCTATTTCTCCTGGTCCTCTGGAATGTTATTTCTGTTTGCTGTCCCGGTACTTTAACTGTTGTCTTGTTTCCCCTAGCCTTATCATGCACAAGCCAATTCATCACCTGTTATCTGTCATGTTTTCTACTCTCTGCCCTTTGTTCCTCATGTCCACATCACCATGTACATACTCATTCATGGCCAAAAATCAGCATTCTCTTTGATTCTCCTTCTCCACTGGCTGTCCCCCAACATACATACATACATCACACATACACACACACACACACACACAAAAAAAAAAAAAAAAAAAAACCATTCTATAAGCCTCTTGCATCTAAACCAACTCTTTGCTCCACTGCCATCACTCCCTTGACTTAGGTCTTCATCGTATTTAGCCTGCCTTACTTCTGTGAATTTCTACATGAAATACTCCCCTGTAGTCACTTCGCTATGCAATCATTCAACAACAGAGTAATCAAGATGCAATAAAAACAAGAATATGATCATGCCAAAACTCAGCTAAAAACCTCTGTGGCTCTCAGATCCCATAGACTGTATTTGAAATTTTCTTCTCTCTTGCCAGGTTTCGCTATTCACATCGAGCAGATTGTCAGTCCTTAGTTCAGCCATAATTTTCCATGCCTCGCATTTAGTAAATGTTGTTCCCTTAGCCCGGTATTTTCTGCATCTTTCCCTTGGGTGGAAAACTCTCCATCTCCTCTCTATGTTCCTGCAGTCCATTGTAAATGCCTCAAGGATTGTGCTCACCATATTTTATTACAATGGTTTAAAATGCCAGACCTCACTGCTCCACAGATTGAGAGCTTTAAATACACCATATTTGCTCAAGAAGCATTCTCATTATGTGTGAATGAATAAATAAGTGTCATGAATTTCAAATCTAAGAAAGTGGGATAAAAATAATGTAAAAATAGGGCCACTAGGAATAGAAAGCTGTTTAGAGATGAAGAAGGGTAGACGTCAATAATACAACTGCTAAAATAGCAACCACAGTTTGTAAAAATGAGTGAAATATAATTTCATTTCTAGAACCCCATGTAGACCTATTGCAATACACTGATGCTCTGTTAGAATGGCAAGAATAACACTAGACACTCAGGGGTCCCATACAGACTAATTCTTATAAGATAAATTGCAGCCTGTTACGAGTTTTTGAGATGGGTGTCATGAAAAGATGGTGAATGTTATTGGACAAATGTATAGACCAAGAGAGAAAGATGAAGATCAGTTCTATACAGAGGCAGATGTGCCACGAAAGATAGTATAGGTATTGAGTGAGAATAAAGACCTATCTAGAAACACATGCACACTACCACAAGAATGAAATGCACTGAGGAAATGAGCTACTGATGGTACAGGATCTGCAAACCTGCTTGTCAGTTTTCATTTTTTTCAAGCTGTATATGTCTTAAATGATATTCAAGTCTGTCTAATGCTTTCTGTGCTCGCCTCTAATGATCCTTAAAAATTGGTTTAATTTTGGCAAAGTCCCCCAAAGATTTCTTAAATGATCTGGCAAACCAGTGGTAACATCTGTACATACGTCAATTGAAATATATTCAAAATGCTATACAGTCTATTATCACAGGACTTTTCAAACAGAGTTGAAAGCTTTTCAAAATATTAGAAAATATCCACATAGTTAGGTAGCTAAAACTCAGGCTCTACATAAATATAAGCTAATGATTTAAGTGTTAGTTTCCATTAAAAATTTAATTCTCAGTTTTCCTATAAAGTATTTTCTGGGAAAATAAATAATGCGTGTGTGTGTGTGTGTGTTAATCAAGAGTGACAGTGCACTCAAGTTAAATCTACCATTCATTTCTAGCTTGTATAATTTTATTCATATTCTTCTATATTGGAGAAGAGTGATACAGTTGAACAAAAGTGATCAGTTTTATTACGTCATCAGCTCTAGATATAAATTTACTTGGTTTTCTCTCTCTTTGCCTGCCCTTGTACTTACATATCACTGGCAATGGAGGAGTTCCGGGACATAGACTTTGGAGAGAGGTCATAATCGCTGTCGGATCGATACAGGAAGGACTCCCGGCGTTGACTGTGGACAAAATTTGCTTGGAGAATTAGCCCAGATCCTGGGCTGGTCATGGGATCCAAGGGACTCCGTCCCGCAGATGTGCCATTGTCCACATCAAAACTGTAAAGGAAGGAGAAGGAATTATGTTGCTGTGAACATTCACATGTTCATATTTTCACAAAGCATTTAGCGTCAGCTGAGGAATTGACAGTGGAATTAGCAGGAATCAAAATTACAGCTAATTTCTGCCATAAAAATATGACAATATTGAAATACATAAAAGAAAAACACATCGACTTCACATTTTTGTTTTCCTGGATACTGTTGTTAACTGACCAGATACAAGACACACGTTTTTCCAAACCCTACTTCAGTTAAAAGGGAAACACTCTGCAAAACATAATCGTCTAAGTATAAAATTCCTTTCAGAAAATAACAAATACACAGTAATTCATTAAATATTTGAATTTGATTCAACAATAACCCATTTTGTGCCTAATGCTGTTCTCCCAAACCTGGGCTTCTCCCTCCACACTCCTACCCTATAACATCCATCCAAGCATTAATTTCTATTGTACCCACTTCCTTCCATCCCTACTACCAATATTTTAAATTCAGGTCTCCATCAAATTTCTCCTATATTATTATAACAACCTTTATATTAGTGTCTTGAATCCATTTTCCAGTGTCATTCTTCAGTTTAAAACCTCTCAGTAACTTGCCACTGCTCTCAGGATGAAGTCAAAATTTCTTTGCTAGACTGCCAGTCTAACCATCTGCTCTCAATTGCAATTAGTTGCCCTCCCAGCCTCAACTTGCAGCCCTCATCTATTGGGTACTTCATGCTCAACTCTTATTGAGGCACCATCTCCTTGTCACAGGCCATCACCGCCTCACCTCCTGCTCCCCTAAATAATCAAATCCCCTTTCCCCTGCCTAATTGTCACTCATCCTTGAGACAGCCTGCACCTGAAAGGCTACCCTGGTACATCAGAGCTTTATGAAAGGCCCTTTCTCTATGCTCCCAAGACACTTTCCCACTCCCTAATGACAGAATTTACAATGAATTGAAAATGTTTTTCACCCGGTCTCCATTCCTAGATTGTGAGCTCTCTACGAATGGAGACTCAGCGTATTCTTGGCACTTTGAAAACTGTGCCCAAGTGTCTTGAGTAAATGATTAAATGAATAAAAGGCATTGTGCTCAGCAATACATATTTCAGAGCTGGGAAAAAACTACACACACAGTTCTTAACGTCATAGTCCTTATAATCTAGACAAACTTTCCACAAAGAACCTTTCTAGTGAAACATCAACCAGTATTAAAATAAAGTCAGCTTTCATGTGTTCTTAGGAGAGGAGGGTGATAGCTTATGATAGCCCAGCAGGTGTGTGGTTTTAAAGAAAAAATTGTTGAGTGAATAAATAAAACATGTGAATTCAAGTTTTGCTGTCATTAATGTTTTCCCCATTAGAATCTTTATTCAAACTATTAACCAGCTAATTTTAAAACATTCCTTTATTTTCTTTATTGGAGTCATTAATAAATAGAGTTATGACTCTAAGATTGGAAGATGTTTCATGGATCACTTTTGAATCTGTGATCAAATAACAGTGGCTCCGAAATAATCCATCAAATAAACAGAAGAGGAAAAACTCATTATCTTGAACAGTTGCAAATATGTTTTTCCAACTAAAATTTTCTTAGAATTGTGTCTCTTTATAGATATATTTATTTGGTTCAGGAAGGACAATGAGAGATTGTCAAGTTGAACAGACTCACTTTACAGACGAGGATACCAGGTCCTAGAAAAGTTAATTGATCAGTCACTGAGCTAACTGCATTGAATCATCGATTGTTCCTAAAGTCCTTCCAGCTCTACTGCATGATTATATAAAACACAAATATATGTGGCACCCAAACAAGGGACATCTGTTTCACCAGAATAGGATAGGCACATATGTATGTGAAACCTTGTCAATTCCCAGGAAGGCTGGAAGGGGAGGATGGTCTCTAATTATTCAATAGATATACATTAGGGATCTTCGGCAAACTCTCCTTGGATATGCTTAAATAGGCATTTATTAAGCACCTAATATGAGTGCACTAAGATACAAAAATAAAAGATGAATGACTAACTCAGGCTGGGATATCTGAGAAGTTTTCATGAAGAGTAGTATTTAAGAAGGTTTTTGAAGGTATTTAGTATACAACTGGAAGACATTAAAAACTTCTAAATAGTGGGGGTTTGGCAAAGTAGATTTCTCTTCTAAGAAGATAGTCATGGCAGCTTTTCAGCATGAAGAGGACCTAGTAATGTGAATGCCTATAGAAATGTTTATGTTTATTTCCCTTTAATATCAAGATATTCTTATTGCTACACTTTAAAAAAGAAAATACCCTCTCCTTCCTGTGCATGAACAGAAATGTAAGAGATACAGAAGTGTGAGTTTTGTTTAGTTTTTTTCAGTTCAACTGAGTAAACACCAAATTTGTAAAAATCAGTATTTTCTTTAATTATAATTTTTCCAATTAAATCAAGCAAGTCTTAACACTCCACTAAAAGTTTTGAAACAAATATTGCTAAATACCTTAAGTCATTTAGATAGTTATGGCATTTTTAAATCTTACAACTTTTAAGCCATAATATTAGCACTAAAACCAAAACATTTATTAATAGGTCAGGAAGTGCTTTATATGAGATATTCTAGGGGCTTTAATATTTTTCTTTGTATACTGTAATATAAAAATTTGTCCACTAGATGGAGATCATTTTCTTAAACAAGGAAACTATTTTCTACTGAAGGGTTAAATAACCTTAAAGGCCTAAATTATTTCTTAGGGACTCATGAAAATAACCCTTTAAATGACATCCAAAAAACAAAGTTCACAATGTATACTAAGTAATTATCAATACTGATGAAATTACATTAATCTAACATCAGTATTAGCTTTACAAACATTGAGAATGAAGATCTAAAAATAGTGACTGATATTTTATTGGACTTTTTCTTAACGAAAAAAATACTTGAGAAGACAACTGAATTTCTGTAACAAATCACTGAGTACTTATTGTGTTGGAGTAAAGTAACATGAGCATCATTAATAGTCTGGGGTTTCACTCTAAATTTTGGCACCACAAGTATTCTCAGAATACGGTTCGTTTTGGGAAGTGAACCTAGGGTCTGAGTTCATTTGCATAATTTATTTCCATTATATTAAATGCTCTTATAATCAAAATGAATTATCAAGAAAAAGTAATACTACTGAGAATCTCTAGTCTGAAGTATCAGCCAATGTCAGTATTAGTGAATGACTTTATAGAAAAAGAGACTTTGTATTTTGAAATATTCATTGAATAAACTTTTACATTACATCCTATGTCCTTAGATCAGCACTTGAATAAGTACAGATATACTGCACACTGTCCTTTTCTAGAAAGCACTAAAGTCTAGTCAAGGTAATAGAACATCAAGCAACCAGAGAAAATAAAAGCAGCAAAACAGGTGGCATCTGTATTAAATAGTATATAAATACTAAAACACGAAATTGTATTATATAGGCAATCAGACTGTGTGATGTAGACAATGAATGTAAAGAGGATTTAAGAAGTTGCAAGATGTACACCTTTGAAGGAGAGTTAAAAAATGTCCAGTCAGAGTAGAGCTGGGGTTGGGGGTGGAGACCATCCAGCAAAAGTGAAGCCACAAAAACAAACCCAAGAAGGAATGAATAAGGCATGTATATAAAACAGGACATTTAGTGTCTGGCTCAATTTGAGGCTTGGTATTAAAGAATAGTGGGGACCTATAGAAATGGCAATTTTGTACAGTTCAACCTAATAGGTAGGGCTGGATGTGTTTATGGAAAGCTGGGCCAAAGAGTGTCAGCAGAAGCTTGTTATAAAGACTTACGTGGAAACACACAAATCAACTTTTAACATTGAAATCTCAGGGGAGTAAGATAAGGAAGACTAGTATTTGTTAAAATAAACATATTGCTTTTGCAACAAATAAAAGGTACAAAACAGAGTAGAGGTTGAGCACAGTAGCTCATGCCTGTAATCCCAACACTTTAGAGGCACATATGGGAGGATCGCTTGAGACCAACTGTTCAAGGTTACAGTGACTGATCGTGTCACTGCACTCCAATCTAGGCGACAAAGCATGACTCTGTCTCAAAAAAAAAAAAAAAAAAGAAAAAAGAAAGACAAAAAATAGAGTTAAAAAAGGAGAAAAATAAATGTTTTAACTATAAGAGGACCCCCAAAAAGGCTTGTTCATTAAATACTTCAAATATTAGAACTAGTGGGTTTGCCTTGAGTGAAGGAGGTTAGTTGTGGATTTTAAAAGGCAGTACATTTTTACTCGGTAGGTAGTAAGTTAACTGAGAATTAGACACTTACTTAACTTTCTGAAAGTTAGCCTAATTAGTCAGTTTGGGCTGAAATTATAGATGGCTTCAAATAAGCTACTTATTTTTGAAACATAATTTTATCAATAGTCCACATCGTGGTATTATGAATAAAACAAGAAGGTGATGAAGGATAAGGCAGCCCTAACCTTAGATGCTGGTATCAAAATGATCAGTTGTGAATTTTCCAAAGGCGTTCTTTAGAAAACACTTGGATGTGGTGAATTCCTCTTTTGACTCATAGCCAATGAGATGGAGCCCAAGCAAAAAACTAGCAGAAGTTTGAAAAAGTAACTAAAGGATTGGGGAGAGTAAAAATAACCAAGTTTAATGATGATGGTGGCAATAATAATAATGTTAATAATAATAAAACTTCTGGAGCACTTTCCATGTTCCAGGCACTGTGCTTTGCATATATTATCTCATTTAATCCTCACAATAACCCTTTGAAGTAGGCACTGTATTTTCCATTTGACCATGGGGACTCTGAGGCATAGACAAGTGACTCTGTGATAAGCAGTATGCTCAAGCTCATAAGTGGGTTTTAAACTCAAGCTGTCTGATTCTAAGGCTGGGGAGAATGGACTCTGTTTACACCTCTATTATGAAGTTTCATTAAAAAAAATACAAGAATACCTTTTAGCTTCCTCACCTGCATGGAACTTCTGAAAGTAACATTCTGATTAACTTACAGGTGACGCATGCAAAGGCTAATTCTGAGACTCAATTTTCATATGGGGCTGGGTGTGGTGGCTCATGCCTATAATCCCAGCACTTTAGGAAGCCAAGGCTGGTGAATTGCTTGAGCCCAGGAGTTCAGGGCCAGCCTGGGCAACATGGTGAAACACCATCTTTACAAAAAATTTTAAAATTACCTGGGTGTGGTAGTGCTTACCTGTAGTCCCAGCTACCCCAGAGGTGGAGGCAGGAGGATCACCTGAACTAAGGAGGTCGAGGCTGCAGTGAGCCATGATTACATCACTGCATTCCAGCTTGGGCGACAGCGTGAGACTCTGTCTCAAAAAAAAAGTTTTCATATGACCCAACATTTTGGAATTTGCCAAATCCCCAGATTTTTCCATTCTGAACATAACAGTAGGGTGTAAAAAAGTCTTTGCTGTAACCCATTTGGTGGGTTTCTTTATAGCATTTGAGATTTCATTTGGAATTAAGGAAGGGTCAGTGGGTCTGCAAAAGGGCTTAGCAAATGGAACTAAGTGAGGTGCTTTCTTGTTCCACATGTTTGCTTCCCTTAATGCAATTTAAGAATGCACACAATTCTTAAAAGAGATAACTTTTGCCAGAAGGCAGTTTTGGAGGAGGAATGATATAGCTATATTTGGTCTCCTATGAGGGGGCAGTAAGAGTAATGACCAGCTGGCCTGCTGCATTTAGAAGTGTTAAAGAATGTGTGTGGCTAGCACTACTCATGACAATTTACTCCACAGACCCATCCTTTTCTATGGAACCAGCCCCCTACAAGAAACAAAGAGAAATTGGACAAACTGACCAATGAACTAATACTCCCAGTTCTCCACTGTGTTCCATTTCACTGGAATTACTGGATGGTAATACAGTTCCAATCTACCTTTCATCCACGTTCTCAACTGCTTGCATACTTTGTGTCTACTGGCCTGGTAATTGTTTGTCTGCTGAAGGTCATTTCTCACCTTTTTGGCCTTTTGCTAGACACTGCTTCCCTAGTTCAACTCTTTTCAATTTATTTTTGACCATGATATGGGCCCTCTCCTGAGCCAGAGTCCTGCTACTGTGCCGAGTAAATAGCTTTCCTCATTTATCCTAGCCATCAGGACCTTATACTTAGCACTGACCCCCAGTATGAAGCCCAAAGTGGGTGGAGCAATGAGGGCCTCAGTGGAGCAGCTGCTAAGGAACCCCTATCAATAGCAGCCTCCATTACCGAAGCATCTGTGAAGGCCACTCACAGGGAAGATCTTGCTGAATGTCGCTGGGAATCCTGGGAGCCATCACTGAAGCCAGGACCATCTAAGAGCTGCCTTTTTCACTACATAGTAAGAACAGTGGCACTTAGAAAATATTGACCTACCAAAAATGTTCCTGTTAAGATGTTTATTTAAGAATTAGAAAACACGGGTTAAATTTGAAATTTTGGTTCAGCCACTTCCTATTTGCGTGCTCTAGGGCAAGTTACTGTACCTTTCTAGGCTTTCACTGCTGATAAAGATAATTACAGTACCTAGCTCTAGGGCCATTATAAGGATTAGAAGAGAAAATGTTTGGAAAGAATTCACCACACTGCCTGGCAGCTAGCATACTCCCATTATTTAGCAGCTATTGTTTTTCATTTTTATTACTCTTTTTCTTCCAGGGGGATCTTCATCTAGGTCATTCTCTTTATTTGAACACACGGCTTTGGGAAGAACCTAAAGGGAGAGATGAAAGAGGAAGAGAACTGAGGGCCAAATCACCTGAATCAGCCCTTGCAATCAATGAGGTGACAGATGCTGGAGCCAGATTGCTCTAAAAGTTTCAGCTGCTTTTATGTCGCCACCCAACTCCATAATTCCAGTGTGATAACATCCAGGGAGGGTGGAGACTGCTGATTTTTTTCTAGATATTCCTCACTGAGGAGAAAGAATAATTTCCTACCAGGAAGTGTGGAAGGCTTGGAGGTCCCAACAACCTAGGTGGGGCTCCAGCTGAATATAATGAGCAGAAACAGTCCTTCAGACCTCAGGTCTCCAGACACAGGGTGTAGCTTGGGGACCTCAGTTCACAATTATACTGCTGTTTATATTCCTGTACTCCACTCTCCCCTGTGTATTGTAGCTCATGCTGTTAGCCAACACACTGGAACCCATTTTGATGCTTTGCCACTCAAGGGGAGGGGAGGTTTACCCTTGAGCTTAAGGGGAGAGTAACTGGAACTGGATGATTACATACATTTTTTCCCTCTTTATAATATTAAATATTTTACCCATTGTTATCAATATCACAAGGTTATGAAGCTCGTTTCTAATCAATGCCAGTGATACTTCTCTATTGAAAATTTCCCTGCAGGTCAAATAGCTTCTCTGGAGTAAACAAAATAATGATTTGCAAAATTCACCATTTTAATATTTACTTTTCTCTGATTATCTATGGAGATGAGACTGTAGAAACTAGCATTTTACAGTGATATGCACAGATGGCAATCTTTCCCAATCAATCATAAAACTGCATATTAAATTTAAGTAGGATACCCGGAGAAGGCATGATATTTAGCTACTTTACAAGATTACACAGCTAAATTATACTACACATGTTAGCTTGTATAATATATATATTTGCACAGAGTTAAGATATTTAACAGACACGTTTTACCCTTTGTTTTCACAGATGATTTTTATAAACAAAAGCCTGGGGCTGGGCATGGTGGCTCACACTTGTAATCCCAGAACTTTGGGAGGCTAAGGGGAGTGGATTGCTTGAGCTCAGGAGTTCAAGACCAGCCTGGGCAACATGATGAAACCCTGTTTCTACAAAAAAAAAAAAAAAAAAAAAAAGCCACGCATGATGGCACACGCCTGTGGTGCTGAGGCAGGAGAATCACTTGAGCCCAGGAGGCTGAGGCTTCAGTGAGTCTAAATCATGCCACGGCGCTCCAGCCTGGGTAACAGTGAGATCCTGTCATACACACACACACACACACACACACACACACACACACACACACACTGGTACAAAGATGAAGGGTATATGCTTACTTATGAGTAAAACATTAGGCGATATCTGGAAATACACAACATATGTTTCTGGCTTGTCAGTGACACTCCCAAGTAACACAGGGCAATAAAGAGATTCAAGATGGAAATGATAGCATGAGTTTGATGTTTGGACTGTAAATGAAAGAGGATAAGCTGGAGTTGCTTAGCACACTTTTGACACAATTTTTTCTGAAAAGCATTTATTAGGCCACTGTTATGGACTGAATCTTGTTTCCCCTAGAATTCATGTTGAAGCCTTAACCCCCAATGGTTAAATGAGGTTGAGGTTGAGGTTAAACCTATCTTGTTCCCCTAGAATTCATATGTTAAATGAGGTCATATGGATGAGGCCCTAATCCAATAGTGCTGGTGTTCTTATAAGAACAGAGAGAGACACAAGAGCATTCTCTCTTCACCATGTGAGGACAGAGTGAGAAAGCAGCCATCTGCATGTAGGCAGAGAGCCCTCAACAGGAACCAAATCAGCCAATCTTGGTCTTGGACTTCTCAGCGTCCAGAATTGTGAGAACATTTCTGTTTAGGCCACCAGTCTAGGGTACTTTGTTATGCAGCCTGAGTTGACTAAGACAACCAGAAAGCCCCAACCAAAAATTGTTTTACTTGAAATTTATACATTACTTTTTAATGATTATTAAGAAAAATTTTCTTGACTGAAACTCTCCCTAAGAAAGCATCTCAAATTATTGCCAAGACCAATGCCATGATATTTTCCCCCTAAATTTTCTTCTAGGTTTATAGCTTCAGCTGTTACAATTAAGTCTTTAGAGTGGATTCTTTATGTATGATTTAAGACAAAGGTTTAGTTTCATTCTTTTGCATGTGAATATCTAGTTTTCCCAATACAATTTCCCAATACCATTCAAGACTTTTCTTCGTTGTATATTCTGGACATCCTTGTCAAAGATCAGTTGACTGTGTATGTGTGAGTTTATTTCTTGGCTCTATTCTGTTCTATTGGTTTTATGTCTGTCTTTATGCCAGTACCACATTGTTTTGATTACTGTCACTTAGTAATTTGTTTTGAAATCAGGAAGTGTGAGATCTCCAGATTTTTTGTTCTTTTTCAAGATTGTTTTGACTATTCAGCCTTTTGTGGTTTCTTATGAATTTGAAGATTGCTTTTCTATTTCTATAAAAAATACCATTGGGATTTTGATGGAGATTACATTGGACATTGTGGACATTTTAACAATATTAAGTTTCCTAATCCATGGCAGCATCAAAGCATAAGCAAAAAAGGCAAAAATAGGCAAGTGGGACTACATCAGAATAAAATGTTTCTGCACAGCAACGGAGAAAACACAGTGAATATACAACCTACAGATTAGGAGAAAACATTTGCAAACCATATATCTGATATGGTGTTAATATCCACAATACATAGGAGCTCCTACAACTCAATAGCAAAAACCCCCCAAAACCCAATTGAAACCCCCCAAAATTAAAAAACCGAATGAAAGAAACAGACATTTCTCCAAAGAAGACATAAAAATGGCAAACAGGGATATGAAAAGATACTCAACATCACTAATCATTAAGGAAATGCAAAGGAAAACCACAACGAGATATTGCTTCACTCCTGTTAGGATGGCCATTATTAAAAAAAAAAAAACCTGTTGGCAAGGACATACAGAAATTGGAATCCTTATGTACTGATGGTGGGACTGTAAAGTGATGCCACTACTATAAAAAACAGTATGGAGGTTCCTCAAAAAATTAAAAACAGAATTACCATATGATCTACCAATCCAACTTCTGGGTATTTATCCAAAAAATTGAGATCAGCATGTCAAAGAAATATTTGTATTTCCATATTCATTTATGTATATTCACAATACCAAGATATGGAAACAATCTAAATATCCATCAATGAATGAATGGATTAAAAAATGTGGTATATACACACAATGGAATATTATTTAGCCTTAAAAGAAGGATATCCTGTCATATGCTATAACATGGATGAATTTTGAGGACATTATGCCAGGTGAAATAAGTCAGTCACAGAAAGATAAATATTGCATGATCCCTCTTATATGAGGGATTTAAAGTAGTTGAACTCATAGAGGCAGGAAGTAGCATGGTGGTTGCTGGGCCTGGGTGGAGGGAGAAATGGAGAGTTGTTGTTCAGTGTGTATCATTTAATCATGCAAGATGAATAAATTCTAGAGCTATGCTGTACAACATTGTGCTAACAGTTAATAATAATGTACTATACACTTAAAATGTAAGAGGGTAGAGCTCATATTATGTGTCTTTGTTTTTAGCACAATAAAGCAACTTTTATAAAAAGGATCTCAGATGTCCCTAACATGAGGCCATGGTATTTGGACTCTTGAGGCAAAGCCTGCAGTAGCAGTATGAGGTCCATATTTGCAGTAATTACCTAGAAATAATGAGAACTTCAAGTAGTAAACATACACATTCAATCAGAATATGTGCTTTCAATGGGAAGCGGAATGTGTCTTTTTTTTGGTAGTCATTGGTAGGCCTTAATTTATCTGGCAATTTCATGTAGGTGTCACTGTGATTGAGAATAAAACAAGTAGGGATTTATTTCTTCCCTTACATCCTATTATCATATGCTGACCACTAACTAAGTGTATGGAGGGAAGAGCAGAAAAGCACATGCTCTCCAGGCCAGGCTGGACCCGAGAGTCAGCTGTAGCCCCACAGGACTGACTCAGTTTTATTTTCCTTGTACTGCTCACAGCAGGTTACTACCAATCTTTCACTTTCTAAGATCACTTCTAAGATGCTATATTTCCAAAATGCACTCTTTCTCAAAATGTGGCTTCATCAAGCTAAAGTCCAAAGAGGAATAGTGTCTTGTTAACAAAGTGGGGCTCAAGATGGATTAAAGACCTAAATGTAAAACCTAAAGGTATAAAAATCCTGGAAGATAACCAGATAAATACCATTTTGAACATAGGAACTGGCAAAGACTTCATGATAAAAATGCCAAAAGCAATTGCAACAAAAGCAAAAATTGACAAATGGAACTTAATTAAACTAAAGAGCTTCTGCACAGGAAAAAAAAGAAAAAACCACAACTATTAACAGAGAGTAAACAGATAACCTACAGAATGGGAGAAAATGTTTGCAAATTATATTACCTGACAAAAGTCTAATACCCAGAATCTACAATGAAATTAAACAAACATTCAAGCAAAAACCAAACAGCCCTATTAAAAAGTGGGCAAAGGACATGAACACTTTTCAAAGAAGGCATACATATGGCCAATAAGTGTATGAAAAAATGCTCTATATCACTAATCATTAAAGAAATACAAATCAAAACCACAGTGAGATACCATTTCATACTAGTCAGAATGGCTATTACTAAAAAAGTCAAAAAATAACAGATGCTGGCAAGGTTGCAGAGAAAAGGAAATGCTTATATACTACTGGTTAGAATGTAAATTATTAATAGTTCAACCATTGTGGAAAGCAGTGTGGTGATTCCTCAAAGAACTAAAAACAGAACTACCATTCAACTCAGCAATCAAACTACAGGGTATATACCAAAAGGAATATAAATCATTCTACCATAAAGATACGTGCATGCATGTGTTCATTACAGCACTATTCACAATCACAAAGACATGGAATCAAATTAAATGTCCATGAATGATAGATTGGATAAAGAAAAATCTGGTACATATATACCATGGAAAACTATGCAGCCATAAAAAGGAATGAGATCATGCTCTTTGTAGGAACATGGATGGAGCTGCAGGTTATTATTTTTAGCAAACTAATGCAGGAAAAGAAAACCAAATACTGCATGTTTTTACTTATAAGTGGTAACCAAATAATGAGAACACACAGACAGAAAGAGAGGAACAATAGACACTGGGGCCAACTTGAGGATGGAGGGTGGGAGGAGGGAGAGGATCAGAAAAAATACCAACTGTCAGGTACTATGCTTAGCACCTGGGTGACAAAATAATATGTACACCAAACCCCCGGGGTCACAAGTTTACCTATATAACAAACCTGCACATGTACCCCTAAACCTAAAATAAAAGTTAAAATATTAAGAAAAAAAAAGCAAGCAAAGAAAAATACCCAAGGTAGTGTTGGGGCGTGTTTCTGTCTTTATGTATTGTTTCTATGACATAGAGCAAGTAAAATTGCTTTAATAAGCCCACTTTGAAACACTGATATTTTAATGATGTGCCCTGCTACTTCTCCAGCCACCCACCCATATTTATTCTTTATATTGCAGACAGAGCGATCCTCCTAAAATGTAAGCCCATTCCCGTCAAGTTCCTGCTCATTATCCCATAATGGTGTCCTATTTTATTCAGAGAAAATACTAAGTTCTCTCACTGGTTTAAGGCCCTCAGTGACCTGGCCCCTGGTGCCTCTCTAATCTCATCTTTACCTACATCTCTCCCTCTTGTCCACTCTGCTCAGCCTCTTGGTCCCTAGCTGTCCTTGAAGCACTGTGCATACTCCCTCCCCAGGGCCTTTGGATTTGCAGTTCTCTTTGCTTGGCATATTCCTTCTAGAGATATCAGCTCAATGTTACCTTCATGAGATATTCCCATACTGGCCTATTTAAAACTGCCACCCCAACCTCCTAATCTCTTTTTTTAAACAAACAAAAAACCTTCCTTACTCCTAATTTTTCTCCATCGCATTTAACAGCTTCTGATGAACTTTTTTATTTATCATCTTACTCACCCCATTAGAATATAAGCTCCACAAGTGCAGAGATTTTTTAAAAAATCTACTTTGTTCGTTAATGTGTCCCCAGCAGGTACAACAGTGCCTCACACATACGAGTTGCTCAATAAATATTTGTATTGTGAATACATGGATATCTTTAGATGCAGCGCTACTTTTTCTATCCTGCTTACCATTTACCATGGTTATCTGTGTAGTTCTACTTTAAATAAACTTCATAACTATTTTTCAATTTAGCTAGGAATTGGTCACTTATTTAAAGAAATAGGTTAATGAGACTGATTAGTACATTTGAATAAATAATCTGGAACATCACTAAGAAGGCATTTTAACGGGGGTTATTTTGAATATCCTCCTGTTTGAACACCAGTCAGCCATGCAATCAGGGGTAGGATCTAGGTTTTGTGGTACATAAAGGTTATACAATTATAAGAGTCTGCTTTCAGAAAAATAATACAAAAAAATCTTAGTTTTTTGGATTTTACAAAACCTAAAACTATGTGCAGCTGCTAGTACCACTTCTTACAACTTGAAAGGGAACCAGGCCAGTGAGAAGCTCTTAGCTTGATCTTCATTAGTTTCACACACATCTGCATCCGAGGTAATTACATATCAGGAAAGGATAAGAAAAGAAATTGGATGGGTGAAAATAAAAATGTAGCACCTTATATTATTACTTAATTAATTACGTATTTTTTGAGATGGAGTTTTGCTCTTGTTGCCCAGGCTGGAGTGCAATGGCGTGATCTCGGCTCACTGCAACCTCCGCCTCCCGGGTTCAAGCGATTCTCCTGCCTCAGCCTCCCGAGTAGCTGGGATTACAGGCAGGCGCCACCACGCCTGGCTAATTTCGTATTGGGGGTTTCTCCATGTTGGTCAGGCTGGTCTCAAACTCCCGACCTCAGGTGATCTGCCTGCCTCGGCCTCCCAAAGTGCTGGGATTATAGGCGTGAGCCACAGTACCCAGCTGCACCTTCTATTTTCTTAAGAGATAAATTGTTATTAGATTTTTCTTCATTCCTTTTTATTCTTTCCCTCCCTCCGTATCGTCTCCCTCTCTCCCTCCCTCTCTTTCTATTTTCAGTACCCAAATTTTCAAAGCTTACTCATAATTCTCAAAATTTCTGTTGTTATTTGCACGTGTTTATTTTTCCCAGATCAGTGAGTGTCACCTAGTCCTGGGGAATGGGGAGTGATTCCACTAGGTCAGATATTGAACCCACTTTGAAGAGGGGTGATCTTCAAACCATACCTGTCTCCCAAGATATTACAATTTTCTTTTTGAGGAGTGGGTTTTAAAAATGTGATCCTCAATCACTTTCCTGGCTATTTGGGTATTTAGGCTTACTAAAAATTAATCTCCAAAAGATTTTATTGACTAAATAAGAATGATTGAATGATAAATCCTTTGTAGAAATACTTAGCTTTAAAATATTGTGTGTTAAGTATGTTAAATAAGTCCAGGTAAGATTATAACAGAAAACAAAAAAGTAATAGTTCTACTATAATTGCCTTTAAAATATAACCGAATTCTGATTCTTTTAGACTAATGGATATGAAAACTCATATACCATGTTTTTCCTCTGGGTTTGCACTCTCCATCAAACAGGTCAGGAAACCATTCACCAGCCCTACTATTAAATCTATTTTGGAGAAGTGATATTATTCAGTTTCCAACCTCAACAATCCAAACAGATGGGTTTTCTGCCTTAATGGGGCTTGAATGAATGGAGAAGGGCTTCAGAGGGTTGTGTGGCCTGAATTACAGACAATTTTTTCAATCTTACTGGGCAAAGCAATGATAAGAATATTATCTTATGATGGCCATAAACAATCACTCGCCTCTTCAATTCTTTTAAAATATATAGTGGAGAATAAAAAAAAATGTCTCATTATGTGTCTCATTGTATAATAAGTACACTGAGATTAGCTTTCTCTCATGATTTCTTATATTGGGTGAATTATGTATGGTTACAAATTATCTTTTAAAGGTTTTAAGATGTTGGATGGGCTACCGCAGAGGCAGCAGGATCTACTTCAACAATGATTTTATAGAGTGAAGAAACATTTTCATGTTTCCTTGAAATGGAATCTGGCTGAAGACAAAATGACCTTGGGAAAGCATAGCATTCAATAATCAGGACCGTGAATATAAGAAATTCTGCTTGTTGTCTGCCATATTCCATTCTCTGCCTGTTCCTGGGCATAAAAGAAGTTCTCGTTCCCTTGCAATTAGATTTGGCCAAGTGACTAGATGTGAGCAGAAATATTGCATGCCACTTTCAGGACTGGCTCATAGCTCCTCCCACATGCCTATCTTGATGTTCTTTTTCTGCCAGCTGGATGCTAAAGATGCTGATGCGTGAAGGATGGTAGAAACAGAAGGTGGGAGAATCCTGGTCCGTGACTGAGAGCAAGGAGAGCTGCCACATCCTCCTAAACACCATCCTAGAAAGCTACTTGATGAAGAATGAGTTTATTTTTTAAGTCATTTAATTTGGGGACTTATTTGTTAGCACAATAACATTCAACACTCTGCGTTCCATCAAAGTAAACTGGAAAGTACGTTCCATCAAAGTAAACTGGAAAGTATGTACTGAAAGTACATTAAACTCTCAAATGTCTCACATTCAATCTATCTCTGGCCCAAGTGAAACCATCTATGTCTTTACTTCTACCACCTTCACACTTCATTTAGGTTTTTTTGTTTTGTTCCCTTGATCTTCCTTGGTTAACAGATATTTTCATTATGACATTTCTCATTACCTAAGTGCTTAAGAGATGTTAGAGAATAAGTCTATAATCATTATACACAGTCGTGATTGTTGTGTAAAGTGAAAGCCAGTCCAGTTCTGTTCTGCCTTAACGACAATCCGCAGAGTTACAGAGGATCAGCTCAAGTGTGAACCTGACACATGAATTTGTCTCTGGATTACAGAAGACACACAGGACCGAGAGTAACACTCAGGATTTACACCCGTGCTTCACTTGAGCCAATGAGATTTCAGAAGTACCAGATCGAAATAGGCTTCCCTTAAGACGTCAAAGCATTGCAACAGAAACACAAACAGGCAAATGGGACTATATTAAAACCAAAAATCTCTACATAGCAAAGAAAATAATCAACAGAGTGAAAAGACAACATGTTAAATGGGAGAAAATATTTGCAAAATATATATCTGACAACTGACTAATATCCAGAATATGCTAAGAACTCAAGTTAACAGCAAAAACCAAACCAAACCAAACTCAAATAATCCCATCAAAAAGTGGACAAAGGACATGAAGACACTTCTCAAAAGAAGACATAAAATGACCAACAGGTATATAAAAAGTACTCAACATCGCTAATCATCAGGGAACTATAAACCAAAACCACAGTGAGGTATCTTACCTTAGAATGGCTATTATTAGAAGACCAAAAAAAAAAAAAAAATAGATGCTGGTGAGGAAGTGGAGAAAAGGGAATTCTTAGTTGGTGGGAAAATAAATTAATATGGCCATTATAGAAAACAGCATGGAGATTTCCCAAAAAACTAAAAGTAGAACTATTATACAATCCAGCAATCCCCCTACTGGGTGTTTATCTAAAGGAAAGGAAAGGAAATCTGTATATCAAAGGGATAGGGATACCTGAACCCCTATGTTTATTGCAGCACTATTCACAATAGCTAAGATATGGAATCAACCAAAGTATCCATCAACTAACAAACCGATAAAGAAAATACATACATATATATATACACACATACACACACAATGGAATACTATGCAGCCATAAAAGAGCAAAATCCTGCCATTTGCAGCAACACGGATTGAACTGAATGTTAAGTGAACTAAGCCAGGCATAGAAACACAAATATGGCATGTTCTCACTCGTAAGTGGGTGCTAAAAAATGTTGATATCATGAAGGTAATAGAATGATAGTTACCAGAGTCTCACAGGAGGAGAGGAATGAAGAGAGGTTGGCTAACGTATGCAAACATACAGCTGGAGAGAAGAAATAAGTTACAATGTGTGATAGCAGAGTAGGGAGATTATAGTTAAGAATAATGTATCATATATTTCAAAATAGCCAGAAGAAAGAAATTGAATTATTACACTACATAGAAATGATAAATGCCCAAGGTGCTGGATACCCTAAATAATTTGTCTCGATCATTATACATCCTATTCATGTAACAAAATATCCCATTATCCTATGTACAAATATTGTGAATTAATTATTTTAAAATTCTGTTAAAAAACAAAAATTAGGCTTGCCTTATTCAAAATGTTATTCCGAAGCAAAATGACATTTTGAATGTGCACACTTCCAGGGAAATGGTTGAGAGTCTATAGAAAAATTCTAGAAATATTTCACAGTTTATCCAAACCCAGACTAGAACAACTCTTCACTGTTGCCTAGCTCATTTGCAGTGGAATCAGGATGAGTTGGTTCAGACTGGGAATGTCGTAGGTTGAATCAGATGCCTAAGACCATTCCTATTCTGAACTCATAGGCTAAATGCCTTTCTAGAGCCAAATGTCCCTCTCTAGGAGAAGGAAAGGATATTACCTGGGGCATCCTCTTGCCAATGTAGCACTCTCCTCAAATTTGAGCCCTCTTTCTCGAGCTTCGGTGTATTTTTAGTATAAGAAATATTTCATTGCCACCTTAGAGATCAAACTCAAAGGATTAATAGATCCTGAGGGTGATAGAGTAGGTCATAGACAAGAGATACCTATCCATTCCGCAAATGCTCATCAACTAACTACTCTTGCCACTCTGGGAGGAATAATGAAGCTCATTGAGAAGACGTAAGGACCGTAGTAGTCACATTGATCTTCTGCTCCAAAATTAAGTTGGGGTTTTCCTTCCCCTCAGAATGACCAAATTCATGGTGAGGCTGTTCATAAATCCTGTTGACTTGCCAGGTCCACAGCCAAGATACATGCACAGCTGTTTTCTAAAGGCATTTGACCTCTTCTCTAATCATCTCAAGTTGAGAAGCAATGTTCATTGCTGACTGTCTTTGTTTTGACATTAACTATGTTCTCAAATAAAAAATCAAGTTTTACTTCTTCAGCCAATAAAATTTGTCTCATTTTTATGAAATAATATTTCTCAAACATTTGAATATATTCGTCCATTTTTGTGCCACTTCATCTATTTTCTGGATAGATTATGATATTCAATTATGTGTATCTTATCTTTCTTTTTTCTTTTTTTGTAGAATTTATTCGATATAATCTTGGCTCCCATTTTATTTCCCACTTATCCTCTTTTAAAAAATGACTTATGCTTTTTTAATGAGGAGTCCAAAATGGCACACAGAGCTCTAAGTACAGTGTAAACAAGGCCATCTGTAATGGGAAAGCCATTCAATTCAGCAAAGATTTTTCTAACCAGCTATACATAGTCATGACAGAATCCTCAGATTTAGTGTTTCCTAGTAGCAATTGTAATTCTTTTGATTGCTGGCCTGTAAAATATTTAGTACTATACTGTACCATGACAGTGTAAATATGTAAATAGAACCTCCATCTCCAGCCTGCTTATATAAAATGAATACCACTGGTAAATAATTTAATTTTAAATGTAGTTACTTTTACAGAAAAATATATGCTGTAAAATAACTTTTATTCTTTTTTCATACATTCAGATAGCCTAAACAAAAAGGATAGATGTCAGTTTTTTAAACTTAGGGGAAAAAAGAACCCAAACATTATTATATACTTTGCTGACCTTTGAAATTTAATTTGACCAAATTTTGAAAATAGTCTTTGAGAATTACAGAGTGAGCAGAAGCCTGTACTTCATGAAACACAAATAGAGTTTTTTTTAAAATAAGCAGTGTAGGTATCGTCTTTGCTTTTTCCATGTCTTTAAGACTTTTAAAAATCTTAAAATATGACTGTTTCACCACTCTTTTTCTTTTTTTATAAAATTCAGAACTTAAGTTAAATTTGACAAGAGGAAAAATAAAATCCAAACCACATCTATGCTTATTCTGCTCTTGGCTTCTTCCTACAGAGCTGTCCTTTAAATTTGCAATGTAATTATGAGTTTCCATACCACATATGCCACTAATCCCACGAAAGTATGTGGCCCTTCAGACCACATGAAAAAAATCTCTCAGGGCACCTTGGGTGCTTTACCCACTTGCCATGTCCAAAAAGAGTTCCATCTGTGCCCCTGATGGTCAGATAACCTGTCCTGGGTGAGACAAAATAATTATTCCCAAAGGCCTTTTCCTCCTGTGCTTCTTATGCCCTCACAAGCAAGTTGTTTCTGAGCACCTTCACAGCCATTGTTCAGTGGAATTCACACAGTGACCCTGGGCAATAAGTGATGGGTTTGGGAGTGTAGATTTTTACTCTCATTTGCTGAAGAAAAATCTGAGGCTCAAGAAGGAGGGCAATGATGTGCCTAGAGTCTCATAGATTTAAATGGCTGGATTATGAGTCAATCCCAAATCTTCTGTTCTTTGGACTAAAGATTTAAATGAAGGATTGAACAATTGGATTACTTTTAATCCTTCATAAAGCTTGAATGAAAGACAAATGCTTATTTTAATGTCCCTTATGAGCACTCACTAGAAATATTCTCTAGCCGAGCACAATGTTCAAAACCTTTGTGTGGAATGTTACATTTTGCTGAAATGAATGGATGTGCTTACATGTCTGTAAATAGTAGAATGAAAAAGCTGGAAAAGGATTTTAGCAAGAGTCCTTCACTTTGGTAATATTGGTAATCATCCTAACAATATTGTAATGCTTTATAGTGTATGGTAAATGTTTCTTAATACTTAGAGGGAGATATAGAAAACAACTCTCTGGTTAAATTTACTTAAACATATCAAACCAACTTTGCAAAACAAAGGGATCCCTACTTCATATTCTGAAGAATATTTCAGAAAAATAGGAATGTATTTCTTTGTATTATTTATTGATTTTTAAATTTTAGATCCAGGGGTCCATGCACAGTTTTGTTACATAGCTATATTGCAGGAAGCTGAGGTTTGGGCTTCTAATTATCCTGTCACCCAAGTAGAGAACATAGGACGTGATAGATATTTTTTGACCCTTGCCGCCCTCTCTTTCTCCCTGCTTTTGCAATCCACTGTTGATGGGCAGGAATGTATTTATAATGCAAAGATAAGAACTGATGCTGGGCAATACTACTGGGTTGGGAACTGGGAGCCTTGAGTTTGAGTTCTGACCCCACTACTACCTCGTTGTGATTTTGGCAAGCCTCTTGACTTCTCTGGGACTTAGCTATTTCATCAATAAAATAAAGAGATTGTCCTTTTCAATTACTGCTACATGTCACTTTGGAGAGGCTTTTAAAAATACAGATTCTTAGGCCTCCTTTTGGATACTCTGTGTCGGTAAAGCTGAAGCTGGATCCAGAAATCTCTATTTTCAAAAGGCTGTCATAGCTATTTGATGTGTTGTCAGTTTGAGAACACCAGACTTGCTGACCTTCCAGCTTTAACATTCCCAATTCCAACTGGACAGCACTGAACTCAGCTCATATTCCTCTATGCTGTGCTTACTCAGGAGCGGGAGTGGTGAGAAGAGCCAAAGCTCTCGTCACCAGGCTATATTACACCACCTTCCTTGGTGGTGTCCCTGCCCACATGCCCAGCTCTTCAACACCACTTTCTACGCTGCTGTTGGGATTTTGTGTGTGGTTAAACGCGAAGGAGAAAGAAGGGAAAAAAGGAGAGAGGGAGAGAAGGAAGGAAGGAAGGAAGGTAAGAAAGGCAGGAAGAAAGGAAGAAGGAATGAAGGAAGAAAAGGAAGGAAAAAGAGATAGCTTGAAGTGGCTAGAAAATGTGATTATTTTACTTCTTTGAATAACTACTTTTGCCTATAAAAGTGGATTCTTTATCATGTCACTTAGGTTACTTTAAAATCTTGTCCTAATTCCCTTCAAATCTTGTCTCTGGCCCCTCCAAAGATACTTCTGGTCATACTGTTCTCACTCTCTGGAGTATATGTTACAGACAATGAAGTTTTAGACCCAACCAATTTCTGCCTCATGAAATCATTCTCACTTTTCAAAGCTCAACATGTAGTAAGAAATGTGTAATATGACCTCCGGTTCTTCCTTCCACAATTCCAAACATCTTATTCATACTCTCAGTAAAGCATTATCTCAGGGTTAAAATAATAAAGCAACTGGCATTAGACACATTTCTCCCCTTATCAACTACCCCTCCCCAGCTATTTGAGGTTGGGGGTCTCCATACCATTTACTTTACTCATCATAAAATTAACATTCATGTTTTGCTTGACCATTTGCCAACTTCTTTACATCCATTATTTTATTTGCATTTCATAACATTTCTGTTAAATAAATATTTTTGTCAACCTATTTTATTGATAATGAAACTCCAAACAGGGAGGTTTACTGGTTTGCTGGTTAATGATGAAGCTGAGATATGAACCTAGATGCTGTGATTTCAAATCTTATGATTTTCCTACACTGATTTACAAGACATTGACAGATAGCAGGTGCTCAGCAAATGCCTAGTAAGTGATTAATATTAAGTGAATGAATAACTGGTAAGAAAAGGCCTCATGGTCTAAAATAATGGTCTCTGGTCTATGTTTGCATCTTGAATCTGCTTCTTGCTATCTGAACAATGTCAGACAATGTATCTAATCTGTCTGAGCTTCCCTTTCCTTCTTTATCACATGGGAAAATCATACTGCCCTCATATAGGGGTGTGTGTGTGTGTGTGTGCGTGTGTGAACTCAATGATATGAAATGTGTAATGGGTCGTCACCAGTGTGTGCACAGAGTAAGTACTCATTATATGTTTGCTTCTTAACTTTGTGCGGGAGGCAGTCATTTTGTTATTCATTGCATCTGAATTTTATGCATATGCCTACCTGTGGAGGTTACATTTATTCCTGAGATTTTAATCCTCTCTCATCTTCAGTGAGAAACAGTAAGAGAGACACTATATGATGATAGTTAAGAACACAGGGTCTAGGCAGCTCTGAGTTCAAAACCTGATTCTCTGCCTTTGTAGCCTTGTGAGTTTGGCCAAGTTACTCACTCTCTCCATGCCTCAGTCTCTTCTTCCATAACATGGAGAACATGCCATTTAGAATCATGCCTGGTGTGTGATAAGTGCCATGTATTTGGGGCTATTACTTATGTTACAGGGGCACAAAACTAATAATAGGCATGGTTAGCACGATAATGAAATATTTGTCCTCTGTGTTTCTCAAACAAAATTGATGACTCTTGTAATATACGATCAACAGTAAACTGGGACCTTGTCATTTGCATTTGGAATAGTAGGTAATAGTAATTAGATGAGCATTTGAAGAATACATGAGAACTCCCATATAGGAAAACAAAGTAGGAGTGTGCATTTTGTATTTAAACATAATGAAGCATCAGCTCTTATGTATTTATGAATGGAGAAGGAAAAAAGATCATTTGACTTTTGTTGAGCACCGTGGATTACTATCTTTGATGCTCTCATTTGAAATAACAAAAACTGCCTCTGCCTTTCCCCAGCCCTACTATTGAACAGAAAGAACTGGAAGGAGAAAGAGTGCCATCTTTTAGAAATGGTTCCTCTGAATCATAGTTATCCCTTTTGAGTACCACATCAAAGGCTCTATTTCACCTGAGAAATCTCATACGCATTTCAAAAGTTAAACTGTAATAACAAAACCTACACTACCTGTAATGCCAAAACATATCAAGCAAGATGTAACAAGCTCTCTCATATCCTAGCCTCATACATATATGGTGTGAGTTAAGGACAAAGGTACTTTTGACTTTAAGACAATAAGAAATGTGAGGTCAGTGTCCTTGGGAATAACTAGAAACCTGAGATATTTATTGCCTAGAGACAACGTTAAGATGATCTCAGAAAGGTTTTCTTTGGAATGGTGGAGATTAAGTGGCAAGGCCAGGTATTCCTGTTACCAAAATAAATACTGCTTAAGCAACAGCAAACATAGGAGAGGGATGACAGAAGAAGGGTTTTCTTATCCCTTTGCTGGAGCTAAAGTAAAACTGGCAAATGATTTTGAGGGCTCAGCATTTAATTCTACCATATAGAGTTTAAGTATTGGTGCCGTACTGCTGTCTTCTGATAGAACTATGCCTTCTCCTGAAGCTTCAAACTTTAGTTGATATCTCAGGTAGAAACTGTGTTCTTCAACATCTTTCATAGCTTTGGCAACACTGATCACGTTGCTGAAATGCCTCCTCACCGGAGACTTTACCACCTGTGAAATTCTCCTCAACTCTGCTCTCTGCCTCTGAATTCGTGGACAGAATTAGAGCTGATATACAAGAACTCTCAAAGGCAAGCCTGCCCAGACAGTCTTTAGGTTGGTGGTTCACTGTCCAGGGGACCCAGCTGCCACTATTCTATGGGCCTTTTTCCAAGGTTAACACAATAATCACAATAGATAATAACAACAGAGAATGTACTATTTTTAGCATTTCATATCCATTGTCTCATTTGATTTTTATTACTATGCCAGATAAAGCAATGGTGCTAAGAGAAGCAACTTGCCTGAAATTTGTATTTTTATCCATTATAATTCGTTGCCTTTCTAGGATCCAGTGGCCCATTAAGAAAAATACTGATGCTTTAACTCTAGGTTCCCAAATGCCAACTCTAGGTTCCCAAGCATTGTATTGTGGCAAAAACTACATGCACTTTGAAATCAGATCTGAATTTGAACAGGTTCTGTCACTTGCCAGCTAGGGGACCTTAAGCAAAGCTTCTTACCCTCTCTGAGCCTGAAACACTCCACACTTACTCAAAAAGGATTATAAAGCACTCACATATTAAAATGAGTTAATGAATATGAAAGCACCTAGAACAGAGTTTTGAAAATAGTACATGCTAAGAAAATGTGAAATTCCTTTTTCTACTTTCCCCTTTAAATAAATGGGAGTTTCCTACACACTGCTTTGGTATTTTAATAAGATGGTCTTAATTTTATTCATTGCATGCATCTTGAGGCCAGTGAAGCACTAACGCAATTATCTCTGTCAATCCTTCCAGTTATTTAACAGCTATGACACAACCTTCTCAGTTCAGGCAGCCCACCTATATCTCTAATGGGGGTATTGGTATATTTACAGTCTCCATCAGAACAAAATTCTGTTATTATTTTGACTCTAGGACCATTATTTTATGTGACAGTGACTTTGTCAGAGGAGAGAAAGGATGTGACTTTAATCCTGTTTTTTTATAAAAGAGCAATTTACCTATTATAAACTAGTTGAAAACTCTTATTGAATAGCATATTGCAATTGATATTTGGGGTAACATGCCAGTTTTAGCAAGAAATAACACTAAATAGAATGCTCCAAATTTATTACTTCTTTGCACCTGTGCTCACCCACTTATTTTCCTTTCAGCCTTCATAGTTCTTCAGATATTTGATGAGTGGTGTAAGTGATGAATGAATGGCACATGTCTGTAAAACATTAAGCTCAGCTCAAGACCTGCAGATCTTCCTAGTGAACTAACCAAGTGGTTCAGTTGATAACACAAGTATAGTATCCCAATAGGTTTAGACCCTGCTCTGGACTCTGGAGAACACTGTATCTGTTTAGGTCATTCTAAAACATAGCTACCCTGTTGCAAAGGGTTTCAAATTTTGGAGATCAGAGACCCCTTTGAGAATGACATGACTTATAAATCTTTGGAAATGTGAGTCTTCAGAAAAATTCATAAACACACACACACATGCACGCACGTGCACGTACGCGCGCACGCACGCACACACACACACACACCCCTTTTGAATATAATTCCATAAAGTTCAGTATAGCCTAGTGATTAAGCTAAGGGCTTTGGAGTTAGCTAGCCTGGCATAAAATAATGACCCTACTGCTATTAATTTTGTGACCTTCTTCAAGTCATTTAATCTCTTTAAGTTTCATTTTAAAAACGGGAATAAAAACAGTACCTATGTGATGAGTCTTTATGAGGTTTAAAGGAGATAAAGCATGTGAAGGGCTCAGCACACTGTATGACACTTACTAAATGCTTTGTACATTTTTGTTATGTTAAGGGAGTTACAGATCTCCAAAGCTTATTTGTGGGCAGCAGATTAAGAATTTCTGCTATGAAAAGAGGACAAAGTTCAAACCAATTAAGGACCATCTGCCTACCATAAAAACAAGATCCTATTGAAGTTAAACAACTATCAATAAAAGGGCATTCAACAACTAGGTCTGCTACCCTGCCTGGCCCTGAGCAAGTAGGACAATGGGTCCAGCCATGTCCCTGTTCTTTCTGAGGAGTGGCAACTGTGCCTCCTGCTGCCCCCGCCTGTACCAGCCATGGCTGAGAACTTGGCAGTCATGGATGCTCTCTACACTTGACTGAAAAAGAAAACAGCTTCTTGGCTGCCTGAGCCTTAAAAGGTGATTGTTCTATTCCTACATATTCTTTACAAAGTTCTAGGTGTAAGAAAAGGCTGTTTTAGGTTTTAATGAGAGAATATTTGTTAGAGAGAATATTTGTTAAGCACCCAGCTTAAGGACACACACAAAACTATCAGCAAATGCTGTCTCTTTCCAAAGGTCAAGAGAGAGGGTAACTTTACTTGACAAAGTCACAGCTCTGGGAGAAATTCCACTGACACTCAGGGGACTAAGTTACGTAGTTTAACTAAATTTGACTTGAAATAAGTAGGCATTTAAGAGGGCTTTTCTCTGGGGATTTTACACGTATTTTGCTGATGTTGTATTTTAAGGTACCCTATTTTGGTCAAAGTAGATTCTTTAGCCAAATCAGTACATTTTGAAATGACTAAAGTATCTAGCAGCCAGCAAGTTCAGATACATTGATCTTTAGGAGGAAATAGCCACAAATTGAATAGTACTTAAAGAATTCTGTATCGTTTTTCTTTGTTTCAGAAAGATTATCACAGGGAACAGCTTAGTTAAGTGACTTTAATATTAATATATTCATTTCTGTATTTCCAATATCTAGCATAATTCTCACAGCAGGTATAGGAAAGTGATAACTATTCATTGAATTAATTTTCTATATATGTATGTCAATATCCATTTTTTTCCCCAACCAAGTCATTTATGATAGATTCTTATCAAAAAGCAACATGTCATATAAAAATTTTAAGCATAAACAAAATAACGTAAATAAGGGCCTTTATAACTCAAGGTGGATTTGATTTGTAGGTTGCACAGGTAGCAGAAGCTGGAACTCTGAGTGTGAGTCCTAACTCTGCTGCGGACTAGGAATATAAGTATCCTGGAAGCCACATGACCCTGGGTCCTCAGGAGAGCATGCGCTCTTCCTACCCACTACCTGACTACCCCCACCACTCTCTTTCTTTCTCTCTCAGATTGGTGTTAAGTAGTTTTCATTAGAATAACTCTTTTATGATTTTTTCCACTTTAAACCTATAATGTCCCAAAACTTTGAATCTGGTTCCACCTTTCCCACTTCCCCTACCTTGCACTGCATAGATCTTTGAAGTATTCCCAAGGAAAGGAAGAAGAGGCTGGTAAACAGTTCTTCTGTCTATCAGCATTCGCAAGGAAGGCTTTGGTGTGGGAACAGCCCTCTCCTTGAAGAGGCTCCTGCTTCTACCATCCTTATGTGGGCTGTCAAAGACCATGCTATTTTGATAAAAGCAAAACTCAAAATACCCCAAACAATAAGTAGGAAATACCCAAAAACATTAAAAGGGATTATCACTAAGGAAGTAATTTTTATTTTCTTTCTAGTACTTTGGAGTATTTTCAAATAATGAATGCATGTTACTTTTGCAATCAGAAAGCAAGGTATAAATTATAAAAAGGAAAGAAACACAATATTGAGTCAAAAGTCCCCATTCCTAATTCACTTGAATGACTTTTAGCAGGTCACTTAGCACCTCTGAATCTGCTAGCTTAGCTTCAAAATAGGGGATGATCATGCTCAAAGTTCCAGGTTACTGTGAAAATTATATGAGATATAAAAATATGTGATGACATGATAGTATATCTAGAAAACCCCATTGTCTCAGCCCAAAATCTCCTTAAGCTGATAAGCAACTTCAGCAAAGTCTCAGGATACAAAATCAATGTGCAAAAATCACAAGCATTCTTATACATCAATAACAGACAAACAGAGAGCCAAATCATGAGTGAACTCCCATTCACAATTGCTTCAAAGAGAATAAAATACCTAGGAATCCAACTTACAAGGGATGTGAAAGACCTCTTCAAGGAGAACTACAAACCACTGCTCAAGGAAATAAAAGAGGATACAAACAAATGGAAGAACATTCCATGCTCATGGGTAGGAAGAATCAATATCATGAAAATGGCCATCCTTCCCAAGGTAATTTACAGATTCAATGCCATCCCCATCAAGCTACCAATGACTTTCTTCACAGAATTGGAAAAAACTACTTTAAAGTTCATATGGAACCAAAAAAGAGCCCGCATCGCCAAGTCAATCCTAAGCCAAAAGAACAAAGGTGGAGGCATCACACTACCTGACTTCAAACTATACTACAAGGCTACAGTAACCAAAACAGCATGGTACTGGTACCAAAACAGAGATATAGATCAATGGAACAGAACAGAGCCGTCAGAAATAATGCCACATATCTACAACTATCTGATCTTTGACAAACCTGAGAAAAACAAGCAATGGGGAAAGGATTCCCTATTTAATAAATGGTGCTGGGAAAACTGGCTAGCCATATGTAGAAAGCTGAAACTGGATCCCTTCCTTACGCCGTATACAAAAATCAATTCAAGATGGATTAAAGACTTAAATGTTAGACCTAAAACCATAAAAACCCCAGAAGAAAACCTAGGCATTACCATTCAGGACATAGGCATGGGCAAGGACTTCATGTCTAAAACACCAAAAGCAATGGCAACAAAAGCCAAAATTGACAAATGGGATCTAATTAAACTCAAGAGCTTCTGCACAGCAAAAGAAACTACCATCAGAGTGAACAGGCAACCTACAAAATGGGAGAAAATTTTCGCAACTTACTCGTCTGACAAAGGGCTAATATCCAGAATCTACAATGAACTCCAACAAATTTACAAGAAAAAAACAAACAACCCCATCAAAAAGTGGGCGAAGGACATGAACAGACACTTCTCAAAAGAAGACATTTATGCAGCCAAAAAACACATGAAAAAATGCTCACCATCACTGGCCATCAGAGAAATGCAAATCAAAACCACAATGAGATACCATCTCACACCAGTTAGAATGGCAATCATTAAAAAGTCAGGAAACAACAGGTGCTGGAGAGGATGTGGAGAAATAGGAACACTTTTACACTGTTGGTGGGACTGTAAACTAGTTCAAACCTTGTGGAAGTCAGTGTGGCGATTCCGCAGGGATCTAGAACTAGAAATTCCATTCGACCCAGCCATCCCATTACTGGGTATATACCCAAAGGACTATAAATCATGCTGCTATAAAGACACATGCACACGTATGTTTATTGCGGCATTATTCACAATAGCAAAGACTTGGAACCAGCCCAAATGTCCAACAATGATAGACTGGATTAAGAAAATGTGGCACATATACACCATGGAATACTATGCAGCCATAAAAAATGATGAGTTCATGTCCTTTGTAGGGACATGGATGAAATTGGAAATCATCATTCTCAGTAAAATATCCATTTTTAAGAACTCCATGGTCAGGCATGGTGGCCCACACATATAGTCTCAGCTACTCAAGAAGCTGACATCGGAGGGTCAGTTGAGCCCAGGAGTTTGAGTCTGTAGTGTGCTATGATCAGACCTATGAATAAACTAGGTGAGGGGAAATTTACTGTGCAAATACCTGCTATGGCTGATACAAGGTGCAGATTATAGCTCTATGGTGGCCTGGAGAACCTCACACTTCTTAATGGGTTCTCTAAGCAGGTGATCAGGAGAATCACTATTTTATTTTTGACAAAGTTTCATTGATCCTTTTTCAACTAGTCTTAGCAAATTCTCTGAGCAACACCTGCTGCATTTGATCTCAACTCAATTTCAACTCCACTGGGGTGCATGGGTGGGAACAAGAGAAAAATAAGGGAAATATTTAAGTAAATGAAATTTAGCAATGTCAGAAGAGACAGCAGGACAAATTGCAATCAATAATCCACCAATAATGCTAATCATTTAAAATTGTACATTTACATCTTCCAGTGCAGGAATAATGATATCAATATGAAAACCAATGACAACAGTAACAATAATGAGTTAGCATTTATTATTTACTGTGTGCTGTAGACTGTGTTAAATCCATTTGCATGGCTTATTTCATTTAATCTCACAAGAATCCCAGGTGGAGGAGACTGGCGTTTCCTTTCCTCCTTTATAGATAAGGAAACTGAGGCAGAGAGGAGTTAAATAAATTATGGACAGATGTAGAGCCAGTGTCAAAGCATCAACATCAGAATTCTCCATCGTTATACTGGCCTTTCTCACAATATGGCCTTAGAATTACCTGGGATGCTTGCTAAAAATGATTAGCTCTTGGTGTTATCTAAAGCAAATGAATCAGGGTCTTAGGGATGAAGATCAGGACTCTACATTTAAGAGAGAGCAGGCACAGTATTTCTTACGTACATCATAGTTGGAGAACCAGTGTCTGAGCAGTATGAATTTCACAGCCTGATACTGCTACATGAACCAGATTGAGTAAAATGATTCTTGTTTTTACTACAGAGTCGTATAAGAGAGAAAATATATCACAACATTAAAGAGAAACAGTAAAATCACCTCAACTATTGAAATCATTTCAACAGACGACTCAACTTCTGAATTGATCATAGAGATGTAACTGCTTTTGACCAGCTTTAGAAGGCAGATTTTTGTATTTGTCTCTTATATGGAACTGGGGCCTCAATTTCCCATTCATAAAACAAGAGTGTTGGACTAGACAAAATTTTATAAAACTGCAGATTTAAATATTAATAAATATATAAATGTTTTCCCTTTTTAAAAAAAGATAATTCACTATACAATTTCTTAAAATAACTTTTTTTTTTTTTTTTGAGACGGAGTTTCTCTCTTGTTGCCCAGGCTGGAGTGCAGTGGAGTGATCTTGGCTCACTGCAACCTCTGCTTCCCAGGTTCAAGTGATTCTCCTGCCTCAGTCTACTGAGTAGCTGGGATTACAGGTGCCTGCCACCATGCCTAGCTAATTTTTGTATTTTTAGTAGAGACGGGGTTTCTCCAGGTTGTCCAAGCTGGTCTCGAACTCCTGACCTCAGATGATCTGCCTGCCTCAGCCTCCCAAAGTGCTGGGATTACAGGTGTGAGCCACCGGAACTGTTTTTTTATATGTAGGCTTAAAATTTGTTTTAAAAACTATCTGGAAGTATATTTAGTATGCCTTGACAAGTTTAGACACCATTTAAACTCTTTGACCCAGTAATAGCATTTCCAAAATTTTGCCAAAGTAATTAACCAGAGATACAGATTAATATTTCTTCTACAAAGATGCTTAGTGAACCACTATAATAAAGAAAAAAGAGGAAAATTTAAAATGCCCAACAATGAAAGAATGGCTAAATATTAAATAAATCATTTTATTACATGTAAAATGGATTCCTATGTTACCATTAGAGTATCAGATTTTTCTGGAATCCTAAATGACATGAGAAAATGCTTCTTAAAAATGTCAAGCGAACAATGCAGAATAAAAAATTATATATATATGGGCTGGGCATGTTGGCTCTTGCCTGTAATCCCAGCACTTCAGGAGTTCAAGACCACCCTGGGCAACATGGTGACACCCTGTCTCCACTAAAAAATCAAAAATTATTTGGGTGTGGTGGGGCAAAACTATAATCCCAGCTACTCAGGAGGCTGAGGTACAAGAATCACTTGAACCCAGGAGACGTAGGTTGCAGTGAGCCAAGATTGTGCCACTGCACTCCAGCCTGGGTGACAGAGCGAGTTTGTCTCAAAAAATAATAAAAATTTTTAAAATTTAGAAATGATATATATACACACACATATATACACATATGTATATACACATATATATACATATACATATATATACATTTTAATGGTCATAGATATCCTATTATGTGCCAGATGAATATCAGGTTGGTCTCTCTCTCTCTCTCTATATATATATACACACATATACGTGTATAAATACACATATATACACACATATGTATATATACACATAAATACACATATATACACACATATGTATATATACACATAAATACACACACACACACACACGCGTGTGTGTATACACACACACACACACACGCGTGTGTGTATACACACACACACACACACGCGTGTGTGTATACACACACACACACACACGCGTGTGTGTATACACACACACACACACACGCGTGTGTGTATACACACACATACACACACGCGTGTGTGTATACACATATACACACACATATGTGTACACACATAAACATATACACATATACACATATATACACATACATGTATATATGTACATATACACACATACATGTATATATGTACATATACACACATACATGTATATATGTACATATACACATACATGTATATATGTACATATACACACATACATGTATATATGTACATATATACGTATATACGTATATATGTATATAGATGTGTATGTATATGTGTGTGTGTGTGTGTGTGTGTGTGTGTGTGTGTGTATAGAGAGAGAGACTGACCTGATTTCATCTGGCACATAATAGGATATATATGACCGTAAAAATGTATATATATATGTGTGTGTGTGAGCATGTTTGTGGGGTATGTGTGTATGTGCTTTAAAGGTTTATGCAGGAAATAAACCAACACATTTTAATGATGGCTATCCCTGGAAGCTGCAATGACAGGTTATGTGTATTTTATAAAATATTAATAAATATTGGAATATTTATTGGGAATTTTCTGAAGTTCCCAATTTGTCCACAATGAACATGTGTTTATTTTGTAGTTAGAAAAACATGTTATTACAAAATAATTCAATAGGAAACTGCTTTTAGAAATGCATTTATGATGCAAGGTGAAGCATATCTGCAATATGCTTCTTGCTGACAAAGAGGCCTCTGAAGCAGGCCTCACCGATGTTCCCAACGATGGTAAATTTGGCAATAATTGTGTTGTTAGGGGAGCTCCAAGCTTAAATGCTGCAATTATGAGCTAGGGTACACAAGGACATGTTGGAAGTGACAGGCAATATCAGCTTCCTCCAAAATAATGGTCAAGCGAATATGTGCTTTTGCCCAAAAAGGAAAGTAGCACGGCTGTAAGTGGATATTGTAAATAAGTGGTCAAAGGATCCCTAAATAAGCAATATCATATAAGCCTCCTTGAGGCATATTTTTGCCTTCTGGGAGCCGTGTTAGGCTCACAGACATGAAGGCAGCCAGGAAACTGTTATCTGTTTGCTTCTAATTTATTTTTATAACTGTCCATGCCAGCAACAACAACAACAAAAATGTTTCTAGGAGAAAAATAAATTTGGCAATAAACTCTCTGAGTTTTTGAAACATCTTACCAAATAAAAAATTTCTACTTATCATGTTGCTGTCAAACCCAGCCTCATAAAAACTTTACTTATAATTGAGTGTATGTATGTCTATCTGTACTGTAACCTTGATACTTGGCCTCCAATCCTGGCTCTGCCAGGAGCTTTGTGCCTTTGGGTAGATTTCCTAGCCTCTCCACGTCTTGCTTTCCTTATCTTAAATGTAGACAATATTATACCATGCAGGGCTCTGGGAGGTTGAATCAGAAAATGCCACTAAACTGCAAAGCACAATCCCAGGCACATTGTAAAAATGGAAAAATAGCTTGACTCCATTCCCCTCTTGCCATATAAGGATGATTTCAGGTCTCTCAAAAGTGTTTCAAGGAATAGAGGAAGTAGTCAAACAAGTGTGTGTGTGTCTGTGGATGTTGGTGTGTGATGAAATATATATATAAATATTATATATAAACATATATATTATATATAAAATATTTGTAAAGATGGAATAACTAGTATCTGCTTAAACAACAACTACACTTCGAAAATCCTTTATTTTTCCTGATGAGTTTTGTTCAGGTGAAGATGTTCACTGGTAAAAAGACAAGGCAATCCATTTCTTTTCTACAGTGTCAGCTTTGTTTGAAGGACACAATGACATCTATTCAGAAAGGTACCAATCTTTTTGCTTTTAAAATACTGAGGCAAACCTCTCTGAGGTTTCTTCAAAGCCAATGGCAACAAACCTATTTCAGCATCTGTTTTGCTTCACTGTAGGTCTGTGTGTGGGTAGATTATAAAATAAAAATGAGCTTGCCATTACAGATACTACTTAAAAACCAAAAAAACTATGATCTTGATGTTGATAATTCTGTATTCATTATCCTAATAAAAACAGGTAAATGTCTAGAAAGAAATAGACAATTATGTATTAGGCCTTCCATCTCTTATTTAATAATAGCAGTGTCACTGCTCTAGTTAAAACCCGCTCTGATCTTAATAAATCTGATGTAAAAACATATCACCAGATGGGGACTCTGTTAATCTTATGCGATACTTTCAACTATGATGACTAATAGTTCTATAATTTTTATATGGTTGCTCTTATTGAGGAAAGAGTAACCATTTAAGGAAATCTTCTACATCACTGTTCTTTGTTGAAAGGAAGGCTGGATCTACATGCATGCCAACATACTACTAAAAAGTAAATATGCAATCCAATTATTCAACAATTTGGAATCATTGCAATTTTTATAGTTCCAGATACTGATCTTTATCCAGATGAAGTGAGACTATTTTACTTCTTTGTCAGAACTCTACAACTAAATATTTATAACCCTCAAATACACAGATACATTATCACAGTGTGTGTGTGTGTATATGCACATGCGTGTACACACTTTTATAGAATGAGAATGAATTAGGTTTTGTAAAAGTTTCAGTTACAAGCCACATGCCTGTGTTATACATTCTGTCTGTAAACTACCTACACCCACACACATATACATTCATGCACCAATATAATATGGTTTTCAAAGTCATGTCACATAGTTGATCTCATTTGATCACAACAGGAACCACAGTCTAATTGAAATAAATGCCTCTGCCATGAAACGAAGTCAGTTAGTAACTGTAAAGGAGTTGATTTACAGGAATATCTATTCCATGGCCTTGCTAACTGAACTCATTAATGACACATGTTATGTAATGCTTGTTAAATTAGTGAATGCGCTTACATTGAAAGACACATAGTAAAGTGCTGAATTTCAGGAGGTGAGCTAGCAGTTTCAATGTTTGTGGGTACCATTTAATGCATAGGAAGCCTGCATTTATTGAGTAAAATTTAGAGAAAAAAAAGAGGCCCTGCCCATTGTAACTCAAGATTAAGGGCAACTTCAATTTTCCAGAGCCTCCGCAGTGGGCACTTTAGGAGAGGTGAATATGGTTTGACTGGATAGAGTACAATGGCTTTTTACATGGATAAAATTTGCTGTACAATTATTTACTGGTGAACTTTTTAAAAATGGAAATAGAATGTAGGCTTCATATGTTATTAAGGATACCCTTGATTATGTAATAGGCACTTGCATTATGAAAAATGAAAATGGCTGAATAGGTAGCCTGAGCCATACTTTCTGCAACCTGTTCTCCTTTCCACTGTTATCAATCACTTGAACCTCACCTGCTGCTCTGGCTCCTCCTCCTTGATCTTTAGAAATATGACTTTAGGCAGAAACAGACTCAGGAGCCCAGCACCACACCATCCTGCTGCAGTTAACTTGAACATACATCTTATCTCTGATTACTACTGGCTTCTGCTTTAATTCCCTGTGCTTAACTTCCTTCCCTGAGACTCCAGTCCACCTGGCCTTCCAACATAGGCTTAGGATACTCTCTTCCTGTCCCACCCATGAACTGCAAGCTGGTGTGTAGAGCTTCCTGAAGTCACATGATCCAGACCAGTGATTACCAATTTTATTGGATACCATATCTATTAGTAAAATAAAAAAGCGCAAGCACCTCCATTACGTATATTTATTTTTAATAAGTTATGGTCTTGCACTATTATGTCAAAGTATCCATTTTACAAAATACAAGAAAAAGCAAATTTGTGAGCGGATAAGAAAAAATATAAGATTTTATTTCCATACCTCAATAAGTTGTCCTGTTCACCTGGGCATATGTCTAGGAATTACCTGTTCTGAGCCACTTTTTAGGAGACTGTGACGTTTTGCCCCCAAACACTAGTCAGGGCACACTATTGCCAATATGCCTGGCCAGATGGAGCTTTTCCTAGTGCCTGGTGAGTGGTTCCTGCTCTTGCATCTATCTGCCACCTTACCCACCTACCACCCAGTCCCATCAGCCTCTGCTTCATCCCAGTGAAAGGGCTCATTCTGGATTCCAATCTTTATCATTTTGTCTTATGCTACTGTAATTAACTAATCAACTCCCTGGGACAAGAAAAGGTAAAAGTTTCTTCAGGAGTTAGCAAATGGCTACAAGCAATAAAAAGGTTTAGAAGGCAAATAGAAATTTAGTTACATAATTGTTATAGTTGTAATGTAGTATGTTTCTCTCAATGGGTTGCACCAGAGTTCTTTTTTTCTACTTGTTTCTATTGAGATGTTATTTGTAAAATGTAATTTATACCTGAGGTGTCTACACATGATAGATGATACATAAAATTTTATATGTGACACAAAGCAATAAGCAAAGTAGGGCACATGTAACAAATGGTCCTGAGACATATAGTGGGAAAAAAATAAACTTGTGTCCCTACCTTATATTAAGATAAATTCCAAACAGATTAAGAACTAGGTAAAAAAATCACAAATACAGAAAATGTAGCTAAATATTTATCTACTCTTAAGATAAAAGCCCTCAAATTATTAAAGCAAAGAAAGAACTTACAAAAGAAAAAAATCAATAGATTTGACTGTGTAAAACACCATGAACAAAAGTAAAAAGGGAACTAAAAATTGGAATATATAATTACAATAAATGTGAGCTGGAGAAGGTTCATCTATCTAATACATAAAGAACTCTTGCAAAAAGTAAAAAACTATGCAACCCCAATAGAAAATAAGCGAAGAGACAAATAGAAAATTAACAGAAGATAAATGGCTAATAAATATATTAAAACCATTTTTATTCACACTAGTAGTCCAAAAGTGTTAAGTAAAACAACATTGAAATACCATTTTAACCCAATATGTGGATAAAGATTTTTTTTAATGAAAAAAATTTCCTGCGGCAGCACAGTAAGATGAGAACTCTCAAGCCGTGTGGCTTGGAGTGTAACCTGGTATAACCTTTAGAGAAGTATTTTTTGCAACATATATTAATAGTCTTAAAATAGTCATATTCTTTGACATAGTTATTTTACTAAGGAAATAGTCAGAGATAAGCCAATGTTTCAGTTCAAAGATGTTCCTTGCTGATAATTTTAATAATTGGGAAAAGCTAGAAACAGCCTGAATATCCAATAATTGGCAAATATATAAGTTACAAAATCTTCTTAGGGTGAAACATTTTGTATCCATATAAGTAATGTTTGAAATAATGTTAAGTGATATGGAAAAATGCTCATGATAAAATTCTAAATTAAAAAAATTAAAACTGTTCAATCCATGTAATTGCTATTAGTATCATACTTGCTTGGAAAAAGAATAGAAGAAAATAACTAAGAATTAGCAGTGATTATTTGGGAGTGTGTTGAGGTTATCAGAAATTCATATTTGTATTTTTATTTTTTCTATACGTGTGTTGTATTGTGTGTGTGTGTGTGTGTGTGTGTGTGTGTTTAAGAGTCTTGCTCCGTCACCCAGGCTGGAGTGCAGTGGTGCAATCATGGCTCACTGCACCCTGAACACAATCCTCCCACCTCAGCCTCTTGAGAGCTGGTACTACAGGGACACACCATAAAAAAAAATAATTTTTATTTTTTATTTTTTGTAGAGACAGGGCCTTGCTTTGTTGCCAGGCTAGTCTCTATCTCTAGGCTTCAAGCAGTCCTCTCACTTTGGCCTCCCAGAGTGCTGGGATTTCTGGTATTCCACCATGCCTGGCCTCTTGCTAGGTTTTTAAAGAAACCCAGAGTGCATATAAATTGCCTTTATAATAAAAACTATCTTAAGGGCTGGGCATGGTGGTTCATACCTGTAATCCTAGCACTTTGGGAGGCTGAGGCAGGCAGATTGTTTGAATCCAGCTTGGGCAACATAGGGAGACACTTTCTCTACAAAAAAAAAAAAAAAAAAAAAAATTGAAAAAACAAGCCAGGAGTGGTGGGGCACACCTGTTGTTGCAGCTACTCATGAGGCTGAGGTGGGAATATTGCTTAAGCATGGGAGGTCAAAGCTGCAATGAGCTGTGATTGAGCTACTGCACTCCAGCTTGGGTAACAGAGCAAGATCCTGCCTCGAAAAAAAAAAAAAAAAGAAAAAAAGAATATGTAGGGGTCATTGTGCCTTGAATATAAATATTTTATAGATTATATGACAATAATTTTAAATTAATGTTTTCCTATTTGGATAAAATATAAAGATGTCCAACAATAGAATGTAGTTAGAAGCTGTGAAATACAGAACCAGAAAAAACTATTTTAAAATTCATATGGAACCAAAAAGAGCCCGAATAGCCAAGGCAATTCTAATAAAAAATAACAAAGCTGGAGGCATCACCTTACCCAACTTCAAACTATAATACAAGGATACAGTAACCATAACAGCATGGTACTGGTACAGGAACAGCCAGATAGACCAATGGAACAGAATAGAGAGCTCAGAAATAAAACTGCACACCTAGGACCACCTGATCTTCAACAAAGCTAAAGAAAAGCAATGGAGAAAACACTCCCTATTCAATAAATGGTGCTGGGATAACTGGCTACCCATATGCAGAAGATTGAAGCTGGACCCCTTCCTTTCACCATACACAAAAAACAATTCAAGATGGATTAAAGACCTAAATATAAAACCCAAAACTATAGAAATCCTGGAAGATGACCTAGGCAATCCCATCCTGAACATAGCAACAGGCAAAGATTCATGACAAAGACACCAAAAGCAATCACAATAAAAGCAAAAATTGACAAGTGGGATCTAAATAAACTTAAAAGCTTCTGCACAGCAAAAGAAACTGTCAACAGGGTTAAACAGACAACCTACAGAATGGGAGAAAATATTTGCACACTATATATCTGGCAAAGGTCAAATATCCTGCATCTATAAGGAACTTAAACAAATTTAGAAGAGGAAAACAAACAACCCCATTAAAAGGCAGGCAAAAGACATGAACAGACACTTTTCAAAAGACATACATGCAGCCAACAAGCATATGAAAAAACCCTCAATAACACTGATTATTAGAGAAATGCAAATCAAAACCACAAGATACCATCTCATACCAGTCATAATGGCTATTATTAAAAAGACAAAAAATAACAGATGCTAGCAAGGTTTTAGAGAAAAGGGAACATTTATAAACTTTTGGTGGGAGTATAAATTAGTTCAACCATTGTGGAAAGCAATGTGGCAATTCCTCAAAGAGCTAAGAGCAGAACTACCGTTTGACCATGCAATTCTATTACTGGGCATATTCCCAGAGGAATATAAATCATTCTACCATAAAGATACAGGCAAACAAATGTTCATTCCCGCACTATTAACAATAGTAACGACATGGAATCAACCTAGATACCCATCAGTCACAGATTGGATAAAGAGAATGAGGTACATTTACACCAAGGAATACTATGCAGCCATAAAAAAGAATGAGATCATGTCTTTTAACATGGATAGACCTGGAGGCTATCATCCTTAGCAAATTAACACAGAAACAGAAAACCAAATACTGCATGTTCTCCTTGTAAGTGGGAGCTAAATGATGAGAACTCATGCGCACAAAGAAGGAAACAACAGACATTGGGGTCTACTTGATCAGGGAGGGTGGGAAGAAGGAGAGGAGCAGAAAAGATAACTATTAGGCTTTGGGCTTAATACCTGGGTGATGAAATAATATGTACAACCAACCCCTGTGACATGAGTCTACCCATATAACAAACCTTCACATGTACCCCCAAACCTAAAATAAAAATTAAAAAAAAGAACCTGTGAAATGTTTATATATTTCATATTTGACTGTGGACAAACTGCTACTCTGCTATACTTTATTTTTAAAGTTGTATTGTAAAGTTGTATTAAGTTCCCCATAAAGCAAACTATCCAAGAGACAGTCCAGCAGAGTGCTCAATGGCCATAGGCTTTGGTGTCCGGAAGTCTAGGTTGGAGAACTGGCTCTGCAACAGTGTGCAGGTGATTCTATCTCTGCAAGCCTCAGCCCAGCTAACCAGGTGTGTAATCGTTTTCTCCTCCATGGATGCCTTGTAAATCTTATTTTCTAATAAATGAATAATGACTGAATATGGTTAACCATATCATCTAGATTTTTTTTTTCCCTGAGATGGGGTCTTGCTGTCACCCAGGCTGGAGTGCAGTGGCACAATCACAGCTCACTGCAGCCTTGACCTCCTAGGCTCAAGCAATCCTCCCACCTCAGTCTCTCGAGTAGGTGGGACTACAGGTGTAGGCAACCACGCCTGGAGAATTTTTAAAAATATTTTTTTGTAGAGACAGGGTCTTCCTATGTTGCCCAGGCTGGTCTTACATTCCTGGACTCAAGTGATCCTCCCACCTCAGCCTCCCAGAGTGCTGGGATTATAGGTGTGAGCTACTGCACCCACCCAGCCATCATCTAGATTTTAAATGCCAAAGTGATAATATGGAGCAGATAGAATAAGATCCAGAAATAAACAAATGCCAAAGTGATACTTTCATTATTGCTTTCTTTTCTAGGTACCCTTGCTCCCCAGCATAACAACGTGCACACACAGTCCTAGCCCAGCCATGGTTCTTAGCATTGCAATTAGATCCTCAGCATCACCGAAGTCACATTCTCTAGTCACATTATACATAAAAATGTCAAAGAATCTTGCCCCCCTTTTTTTGATGAGGGAGTAAACTAGGCAACTGTGAGGTTTTTACAACATAAAATTCTTTGTTAACTCTGTTGACATTTGGCAAAATGGCTCTATGCTGGCTTTACAGCAGCATAATCTCTATTTGTTTCTTTAAAAATGCTGTGATTAGTTACTGTCTTTTCCTTTAAAATAAACAATAGTGCTGCCAAAGGAAAAATGTGTAACTGTTTGAAAGGAATACATTTTATGATTAACATATCTTTATATATAAACAAAATAAAATATGACTTCTCTCTAGTTACAATCATCTTCATAAACAAATACTTCAGGAATAGATTGTTAATTGGTAAGCTAATTGGATGCGGTACTTGTTCTGGGAGCATCTTTGTTACTTCCATTACTCAAACTCCCTCCACCTGCAAACACAGTCACTACACACAGCGTACTCCTCATTATCACGATAGGATATAGATGATGATTGAAGAAAATGTATGCATCTTTTTCATTCATGATTTTACTCCTCTCAAAGGGACTTTTAACTCTAAGTAAAGTCTGTTTATGAATTTCTGATAAAACCAAATTATTTTACATTATTAAAATTTCATTTTCCCAGAATCTCTTTTCCGTATCTTTCTTAATGTATTTTTAGGCAAAGTCAAGTTACTTTTCAAAATTGGGTTTGGTTAGAATTTTGGTCATTTAAAAGGATACTAAATTATTCTTCCTCCAGCTGGAAATCAAGCCCTCCATGGCACCCCAGAAGGAATCATCTGATGTCATAGGCGTATTGAATAAATAAATGCTTAATGAATACATGAGTGAATATAAGAATGAACAAATCTATAAGGCAAATGAATTTTGATTCTTTCCTCTCATTTAATAAGGCATACTAATTTAACCAGAGGAAGAAATCAAATCTACTGGTGTGTTTCATGTATAACCACTATGGGTAGGTTTTGTCTTAAAAAATAGAAAAGTCCAAAATAAGACAGCTGATTTTCAAGCAAAGATGAGAACAAATTCAAAGCCCTTTCAGAGCTACATGATGGAAACTGTGCAGAAAGTAATGACTCCCTCTTCCAGTCACCAACACATGCTACTTGGAGAAGAATGTACAAGAAACTGGGAAGCACTTCAGACAGACTGCCCAGCTCTATCTGCTAATACCATTAATGATTAGTTCACGTACCGCCCTCCTATTTCTCAATCCCAAGGTTCACTCAGATGTTTGCCCTAGCTTTCCCTCCTATTTTGCTTTTGATGTGGATTGATTTGAATAAAACATTTAAGAAATACTAACTTAGAATAAGAGCTAAATGTCTGTTTTTTAAATGGTGTCTTGGCTTAAAGATAGAAAAGCAGTCATTAATTTTTTGCCCTAATAACTAAAAATGATATCAAGCAGAGCAGATGGCAAGAAGAGTGCTTGTACTGCACTAAGCACCTCATGGCACAGGATGACTCAAACAAAGCACAGGTCAAGAAGTCCCTGGCCTGACCAACATTGGTCAGAGGAGTTCCAAGAAAATACATTTCTTCTTCTTCTTTTTTTTTTTTTTTTTAACATTTCTTCTTCTTTACATTAATGAATCAAATTTTCAATTGAAAAATTAATTAGCACACATAGTAAAATTTCCCCAAATTTAAAATGGTGAGTACTCAGCCCCCTTCTACCTCAGATTCCAAACTTGTAGCCACCTCTTCCTCAAAGCGAGCAACTTTTACCATCACCTTAAGTGCACATGCAGAAAGATGCTTTTGAATGAAACATATTTATGTATGTACAGTCTTTGCATATTTTTCCATAACTGGGAACATTGTGTCTTAACTTTTCCACTGAAAAATACACCTTGACTACATCAATAATGATGCAGCCATTCAAGAGAATAACTTTCTGCTATAAGAAACATGAGAATGCAGATACATTGGAAAATAACCAAAAGGTTAAACTTAGAGCTACCATTTGTCCCAGCAATTCCACTACTAGGAATATACCCAGAAGAAAGGAAAATATATGCACACACAACATCTTTTGCATAAGTGTTCATTGCAGCACATTTCAAAATAGCCAAAAAGTGAAACAATGCAAGTGTCTATCAACTGATGAATAAATAAGCAAAATGTGGTATATTCATATAATAGAATATTATTTGGTCCTAAAAAACGAAATCTGATATATGCTACAACATGAATGAGCCTTGAAAACATTATGCTAAGTGAAAGAAGCAAGTCACAAAAGACCTCATATTATATAATTCCATTTACATGAAACATTCAGAATAGGCAAATTATACAGGAAAAAAACGTAGATTAGCCGTTGCCTAGAGCTGCGGGGTGGAGGAGAGGCAGGTGATATGGAGCAGGTAATGGGGGAGTTGGAGGGTGATAAGGGGTTTCTTATAGTGGTAGTAAAATGTTCTACATTGACTTTGGTGACGGTTGCAAAACTGTGTGAATATACTAAAAATCACTAAATTATACACCCTGTATTGATGAAGAGTAGGGTATGTGAGTTATATCTCAATAAAGTTCTTCCAGAACAACATAAGAAGCTTCTCTATGTATTGACACACTGTCAAGTGCAAAATACAAACTGCAGAACAATGAATGTGCAGATTATACTTCTATTTGTTTAAAAAGTGAGGAAGAGAATAGAATTTATGTTTTCATTGCACTTACGTAAACTCTAAGGGTATATACAAAGAAAACTAGTGAAAATGGATACATGGGAGTGTGCATATCTTCTTTTCAAAGTATAAAAATAATACAATAGTAAACGTCATCTGGAGATAGTGTCATACTAGAGAGGTCTTCCTCATAGATGCACAGTATTGACTTATAGTTGTGCATCAGTTGTTCAATCAGCCATATACTGATTGACATTTAGGCTTTCTCCAGTGTTCTGTTACAAAAACTCCAGCAGAACATTTTTGTACATATATTTTTTGCACTTTTACACAAGTACATAGAGTAAATGTTAAAAAGTGAAGTTGCTAGATAAAAGATAGACAAGAAATCCTTAAAGTAATGCAACTAAAGAATATCCCTTAAATTTGTTGACAAGTATAGTAGCTGTAATCCCAGTAGTATCTTATTGCAATTACTGAGCAAAATACAGTTTCTTTTTGATAAGAATAAATGAAAACTTACGATTTCCCCATTCTCTGTAGTTAGACCATTAAAAAGGAAGCACAATAACTTCCTTTTAAAAGAAAGTCAGACAAAAGCCAAATGGTTTATTCTATGTAAGCTCTGGAAGTCGAGAAAGAGAAGCCTCCTTTTAATAGGCATGAATTTATTTGAATTCATTATGTGGCTTCTCAAATGCTGTGCAGATTTAAAATGACCTTTCAGCCTCAAAGTGGGAGTCTCAGAGCAAAAGGATGAAGAGAACGTGTTTCAATTAAGATAAACATCAACTACCAAGACCCAATTATACCATTTGAATTTGAAAAAGGCAAAACTGTTGTCAAAAAAAATTGGAAAGCATCAGGACAGCAGTAAACCCGGTAAAATTTAATTGCGTCACGTTTTGATGATGTTACTGAGTGTTCATGGAACACAGGGCTATGTTTGGATGCATTCCTCCCTTTCCTTCCCTCCACTCTCCCTGGCGCATTTTGGAGTTGTTTTTGAGTGATTCTATTTAGCTGCATTGGCATCTTTACTTAAATGGACATATCTGTGCAGAGAAAACCCTGTTATTCATTATGGTCAAAGAATGGTAGATATTAACTAACAACTGTGTAAATATACTAAAAATCAATACATTATATACCCTCTATAGATGAAAAGTATGGCATATGAGTTATATCTCAATAAAGTTCTTCCAGAACAACACAAGTAGCTTCTCTATGTATCAACATACTGTTAAGTGCAAAATACAAACTGCAGAGCAATGAATGTGCAGATTATGCTCCGTTTTGTATAAAGAGGGGGGATGAGCATAGAATAATAAAGTGATACATACATCTTTAATAAATGTTATGATGTTGAAATAATTACAATGCAATACATTTCATACTAAATAAAAATCTTATTCAGTTACTTTTGGTTGTTATTGTTGCTTTTGTCATGATTTTGCTGTTTTGTGACCAAAAATATACTTGAGAACTTGAATACATGAGGAAAATGATCGTGGCAATGATGTGTGATGGGTTTCAGTTCATACAGGCCAAAATGTGTTTGCTGTTTGAAGCTGATGGAACCCATTCATAAACTCCTTAAGGGTGGCCAGGAAAAAGAACACCACATACATCCTGAGCAGTCTTTCCAGTAAGAATATCAGTACCTGGCCTTTGATATGTGTGGCTGTCATGCTCATCCCTACTGCAGTTTGGGGAACCATGGCTTACATCTGTCTTTTGCACCAACCATGTCATTCATCCAGCAGGCACATCCTATTATCAGCTGAAGGCCAATATTACGTTCTTTGGGAAAACTATTCCAACCATTTGGGAGAATTTTTTTTTACACATATATATCTACTATCCAGTTACATTTAGAACTCAGATCAGAGGTAAATTTAGCTCATAGAGGCATTAGAACACTGAAATCTATGCACTTATGGCAAGAGAGAATTCAGCATGGCTTGCCTGGTGTGTCACTTGCTACTTAAAGTCAAAGTGAGATCTTACACCTAATAAAAATGCTGTTGTAGTTTAGCAAGTCAAACTCTTGGGAGAGTCTTAAACTTTGTGTAAAGAGGAGGGATTTACAGCAGCAGAACATTTTCAAGGGCACTTTTATTTCAGAAGACTTTCCTTCTTTCCTAGGAGAAGTCCACTCTCTCTGACCTCGGCTCACCAAGGCCCCTGGGAAGACAGGCTAGCAATAGAAATCAGGTCAGATATGTACAGAAAACACCCCAGTCAAAGACAAACACTGGGGACTTGTAGGTAGGAAACCCATCATTTCAGGTCATCCAACTTTTCACTGGAAATCTATACACGAGTGCCATATAAATTTAAGTTCTTAAGACAGCAATCTTTCACTTCTTTTCCTTTTTAAGTGATTGAAAAAGATAGCCTTTCTGCTCCTCATATCTGCTGGATATTCAAGGCCTTTGTACCTGCCATAATCCCCTTCTCCCCAGTGTTTGTTTGACTGGTTCTTTCAGTTCTCAACTTCCCTGACCACTCCAACTAAAGTACATCTCTAGGATAAACAGCCACAAAGAGACACACAGACAGAGACACACACCCATACACAGACATACACAAACACACTGTTTAACTCAGTCCCTCCTGTGTTCTCTTCACTGCACTTAAAACACAATTAGGAATAATTTTATTTAGTGAATTTGTTTTGCTTGGTAAGCTCCAGGAAGGGAGGGAGGCACCATTGCATCTCCAGAGCCTAGCACAGAAAGGAGATAAAATATGTATTTTTTTCTGTATAGAAACTACCCTAAATAAAACTGTAGAAAATTATTCTAAATAAAAATCTTGCTGTTGAACTATTTTATATATAAAAGTATATTTATCTCTTATCTTCTTGTATCATCTTTGTAGGCTACTATTAAAATATAATTTACATATATCTAAGAACTGATACACATCTAGTTATATCAGTTCGAAATATATATATATTTTATATCATATAGATAACATATACCATATATAATCATATATCATATCATATATATATCAGTTAGAAATATCAGACATTTCAGTTTAGAAATAGCATATTTCTAAATAATATACAATTTAGAATGTAAGGTATATATATTTTAAGAAGACTATGTCAAAGAAGTTTCAAGGCCAGATTTAGTTAGAAGTGATACTGATTTTTTTCCACATTCATGTGACTTTAACAGAATAATAAATTTAGATTAAATCTAATTCATACTTTTATTAATTTTCAAATTAAGCAAAAATTAAGTTTTACCTAGAACTGTTAAGACATTGTCAGTAAACTTTCCATTATCATTTCACTTGTGAGAGATCATATACATGTCATATCATACACCATTTTGTAAATGGTTAAAATTCTTACATTCTCAAACAGTAACTTGTTTTAAGACTAACATGAAAACACAAACATAAACAAGAAAATATTAATCGGAGTTTTTCCCTTCTAATAATAAACTGGCTAACATTGTTTTGGTTTGCTGTGTCCCTGACATTACTTCAAGCACTTTCCATGTATTATTTCACTTAACATTCACAGAAACCCTATGGGTAGCTTTTCCCCCTTGTCCAAAATCACCCAGCATGTAAAAGAAGATTAGTTTCAAATTCATTTGACTTCAGAATCCACCCCCATCTCTCCAGTACATATTGCTGGCAATTCCAAACTGCCCTGGAATTTTAATAGCTCAGCTCTATGTTTTCCTACAGCCTAACAAAATAGAAATACTTTGAATGAAGTTAAGCACATAAGGTCTGACTTCGAAATGATACCAAGGTTTAAAACTAGCCATTAACTTTTACATGGAACAAAAAGGAATATTTATAAAGCCATACAGAACATGGCCATCTGGCCTACTCCTGATGCAAGAAGCTGAAACATGCTTCTGAAAACTAAGTGCTTTTTATTTCTTTCTTTAGAATTGTTAAAAGTTTCTTGGATAACTGAGAAAAAAAAGAACCTACTTTCTCTTGAGGATGCCAGAGTATCTTTCATGTAGTGTTAGTGTTCTATTTACCCATCAAAAACAGGGGTTAAAAGCAACGGTTACACAGAGTCCCTCCCCAAGCTTCTCATATATAATCAGAAATATCCTAAGGGACCAATTATTTTCTATTACTCCTATTAGTCAGAAATTCACATATTGCAAATAATAATTTCTTCTCTCCATCGGTCTGAATGAATTTATTCAGGATGTTATACTAAATTAGAAATTGTGAGGATTATGACCAAACAAGTTTCCATGAATTTAACATTTTTTTCTACCAAACTTTATAGGATTTCACAAATTCCAGCATAAGTTGATACACAAGGGACTCCCCTTTCTATTATCTGACTACCTGAATCTACCCTGTCTTAGCCAAAATAGATTATCTGTTACTCCTTTAAAAAGATTGTCCTGAGAGTCTTTTTTTCTTTTTCTCCCCAAGTTGGTCCCCATTCTGAATTTGGATACTAATGAACATAGAAATCAAAGAAGACTTTAAAGCAACTATTTATTCAGAAACATTTCAGAAGACACTAAGGTTTTTATTTGGTATTCAATTAAGACTTGCCTCGAAGGCTGGGACTTCTTTATGTGAATTTGAAATTTACAGGGTATGTCACACCTACGCTATATTTAGGAAGCAACTGAGTGAAGATGAAATGCCTAAAGCAATTGGCACCAAGGGAATTTGGTACTTTAAACATTTTGGAAAGCCCAAGATTGCACGTGTAGTTACATTTCCTATATTCTTTCTCTATCTCTTTTATACACTTAACACACAAATGGCATGAATTACGAAAGCAAATGTGTTTGGTACTTTGAACAAATGATCCATCTTACTGAAGTAAGTTAGCTAAAACTTTTCTTTGTGTATTGGAAATTTAGACAATTTTTTGACTATTAAGAAATCACCCATGGGAAATTTGAAAGATAAACTTCTGTACTTTATTCAGGAAATTACTAATAATTTATAAGAAAGTCAAATCGTCAATATAACAGAAACAGTGAAAAACCAAACAAAACAAAGCTTCAAAAAAGCTAATTACTTAAGAAGGCATGACCAAGCATACAAAGCTAAGAGAAAGGAGAGGTTCAAGTTAGAAATTAATTTAGAATTCAATTAAAATCCTATAAGTAAGGTTTATAAAGCTTATAAACAAAATCTTACAGTTTTTCCCGATTACTGGCTAAAGTTTATAAAAATCATTTATGGAATTTCCCACAATATGCATCAAAAAAAAGCAGAGGATAATAAACTGGATGGGTTTTAAAGTCAGACTAAGTTCAAAACTAGCCATATAGAACTGGAGCTGTTGTAATTGCACACAAATGGTATAGTAGTCCAGATGTATGACTGGCAGTCATAGAATAATGTGGTTCATTGTGAAAGTCAGATAATAATTTGATATTTTGTTGTAAACAGGTTTTCCATTGTTGCATGGTGCCCTTTTATGGCAGTTGTAATCCTTAAGGGCAGGCCCTTTAACTGAACTACAGTAGGACATAAATGCCATTTCCTTCTGATTTCCTGCATTGAATCTGGTCTTTGACAGTCCATTCAAAAGTTTTTGTTAGATCCCTATTTGATGTAATGGCCTTACTTAAATTAATGCAGTTATAGGCAGGGATTATGCACAGTAACAAAGGAATATAACAGCACTCAACCATAGTAATAGTAAAATGAGTTTATTTAGAGAGCTGACAAACAAGCTAGTAGCAGTTATTTGTAGAAAGAAAAAGTTTATTTCTCTTATTAGTGAAATAGAGCCTCAAGCATTCAAAAAATATTTTAACTAGGGCCTATAAAAGTAAAGGTCTCCTGAAGATTATCTGTAAAGACAGATTTTGGCAACAAGTGAAATAATGCCTTATATTCATTTTATGAGTTAATTTTGTATAAAATTTACTTTTTTCCAACTATTTTTTCCTGATGTGCCCTTTTTGTGTTCCCTCTCTATAGATACCTTAAAATGTTCTACTCTGTATATTTTATCTTTGAAAACTCAAAGGCTAAATTCATTAAAATAAGAAAGAAATCTGTTGGTTTTAAAATTTATTTAAATAAAAATAAATTTAAATATTTAACTTGGCTGACACACTCTTGTTAGGAGGTGATTAAGTAAACAATTTACCTAGAATAAAAATATCTCTTATTAAAATGGCATGGATTTCCAGGCCAGTAAGAAAAGAAAATATCTCTCTAACCCAGGGAAAGTATTTTGGTCTAAAAAATCAAATATTCCAGATTTATTTTATAGTACTCCACCCCAAATTCAAGTAGGGAGGTTTTAAAATTATGTTGTTTACCACTGGATTTCTGGAAGCAACTGAAACACTTAACTATGAATGCACACTCCTACCATGAAAGTAAAAAATATTCCAAGGATGTAGTAGTAGGTGAAATAGAAGTCTCCTGCCCTATAGGAATACTTCAGAAAGTCACTAGATCCTAAATTTTATGAAGCTGAGTGCTGTATATTTCACCATTGTCTCTCTAACAGCCAGCAGGGTGCCTGTGGCAGAACAAGCTTAATAAACACTTAAATAAAGCAATAAAAAATGCACTTTTACTTCTGCAACTAATAGATGCACAGAAATAAAACTTTTCTTTAAGGACTATGTATTTTAAGCTATAGAACTAGACTAAATGATCAGGTAGCTAGAAAATGTTTCTGTACAATACTAAAACAAATTACTTCCTCTATTATTAAGGATTAAGCCTTAATTTTTTTTTTAAGCCTTAATTTCTTGCCATTCCAAATATTTAAGTCTGGGAGTGTGGTAAAGCTAAAAGCTGGCTTCAGAATCAGAAAAGTTCACAATACAAGCAGGTAAGCCAACCCTAAGTTGTTCCCTGACTTTGAAGGTCGGGGGTCAATCCCTGTGTTAGGGCTCCAGGACAAGCTTGTCACTTTGGTTCAGCATTCCTGCTGTGGAATCTGCTCATATGTGACAACTGTGTGGGGTTTCAAGATGCACACAACGAGGTTAGAGTGAGCCTGAAGTGGTGGTCTTAGTACTTACCACCAACATATTTCTTGGCTTCACATAAAAATCACCCATTGATAGAGTCAGAAGGTCAGCATGTCAGTCGGGTGATAACCATGTGCAACACATTTATCAGCATTTCTATATGCACTACTCTTTACTAGTTTATGACACGAGAAGAGTCATTCGAGCAGTCAGAAAATATAGAGGAAAACTTGGAAGTATATGTTTTAAAACGGGAAACACAGGGGGCAATGGAAGGTGTGCCTAGATCAGAATTGCCAGTGGTGGTGGTAAACTAAGGGTGAAAGAAAGCCACGGGGAAGAGGCAAAAATCCTCCCAGATACTATACAACTCTTGTCATAAACAGTAACTACTGTGTCTACAACTCACCCAGTACAATCTCCTGAAAAGTGCCATCTACTAAAAGAAAATTAAAAATAAAAATTGGTTGTAATATTCTTTGTAATATGGAAGAACTCACTGTTCTACATTCCATGCAAAGGACAGATGTTGAATGCCCATGATGGAGCAGGCATGGTGCTGGGAACAGGGGTTCGTTGCTCTACAAAGATGAGCAAACCCAGTCTACTCCAAAACATGCTCACAGGAGAGGTACGTGAGACAGAAGACAATAATTGTAATCTTTCAAGAGTTAGAGAAATGTACAAGGTTTCATGACAGCACAGAGAAGAGAGTTTTAATTCTAACTGGGGAAGTCTAGGAAGGCCCTTCAGAAGAAATGTCCATTGAGGGTGAATCTAAGCAACAGAATTTGGACATTAAATCATACTAAAATAATTATTGTAAAATGACAACAGTTTAAAATGCTCAAATAGTCATATATACCAAATTATTATTTAAATGGAAAATCTGATTTTTACCCTGAATTTGTATCTCAAACAAAAGTTTGCTTAATTACTTATACTTTATTATTATTATTATTATTATTATTATTATTATTATTATACTTTAGGTTTTACGGTACATGTGCGCAATGTGCAGGTAAGTTACATATGTATACATGTGCCATGCTGGTGCGCTGCACCCACTAACTCGTCATCTAGCATTAGGTATATCTCCCAAGGCTATCCCTCCCCCCACCCCACAACAGTCCCCGAAGTGTGATGTTCCCCTTCCTGTGTCCATGTGTTCTCATTGTTCAATTCCCACCTATGAGTGACAATATGCGGTGTTTGGTTTTTTGTTCTTGCGATAGTTTACTGAGAATGATGATTTCCAATTTCATCCATGTCCCTACAAAGGACATGAACTCATCATTTTTTATGGCTGCATAGTATTCCATGGTGTATATGTGCCACATTTTCTTAATCCAGTCTATCACTGTTGGACATTTGGGTTGGTTCCAAGTCTTTGCTATTGTGAATAATGCGGCAATAAACATACGTGTGCATGTGTCTTTATAGCAGCATGATTTATAGTCCTTTGGGTATATACTCAGTAATGGGATGGCTGGGTCAAATGGAATTTCTAGTTCTAGATCCCTGAGGAATCGCCACACTGACTTCCACAAGGGTTGAACTAGTTTACAGTCCCACCAACAGTGTAAAAGTGTTCCTATTTCTCCACAACCTCTCCAGCACCTGTTGTTTCCTGACTTTTTAATGATTGCCATTCTAACTGGTGTGAGATGGTATCTCATTGTGGTTTTGATTTGCGTTTCTCTGATGGCCAGTGTTGGTGAGCATTTTTTCATGTGTTTTTTGGCTGCATAAATGTCTTCTTTTGAGAAGTGTCTGTTCATGTCCTTCGCCCACTTTTTGATGGGGTTGTTTGTTTTTTTCTTGTAAATTTGTTGGAGTTCATTGTAGATTCTGGATATTAGCCCTTTGTCAGATGAGTAGGTTGCGAAATACTTAAGTGAGAATGAATGAACCATATCCACATCAACAAGGGATCATCTTTCAAACATAATTTTGCAAGGGGGTGAGGGAAATAGCCAAACACAAAAGAGTACATGCTATATTATTCCTTTTATACAAAATTCAAAAGCAGAAAATTTAAAAAGTTTGTGATTTTCAAAATCAGGATCACTATTACTTTTAGTAGCTGGGGGCAGGGGCTTAAAGGGGCACAAAGGTGACTTTTGGCTGCTGGTACTATTTTTAATCTGGGTAGTGATTATAGGGGTGACCTTTGAAAATTAGAATTACTTATTTTTCTTTTTTGCATTTGCAACGTCCAAAAAGAGTTTTTCTGTTTACAATATTTATACGTTCTTCATAGGTGACAAATAGCCAAAACATATCAAAAATACACATGTATTTGTACGTATGCATAAAACCTGTTTCTGCTACAATGACTTTATTTGCATGCAAATTTAATGGTGAGATCAGATATATAGAGTTATGATGAGATCATCAAGGCCATTTAAATGGCAAGCAGCCACACTATGTCCCTCTTCTGTCTGGCAGAGATCACCAATGGATCCCAGCACATTTTCTCTCAGACCAACGCAGCTCTCAGTACATTATTCCAGGCAGCTACTGCTATTCGTAATTACAAGTTGCCCATAGATTAAGAAGATTAGCTATCTTGGTTTTAAACAATGCAGACTGTCTAATTCTTTTGATATTTACATGAAAAAGATCTTGCAATAATGGAGGGATTTCACATATATTTCTAGGTAAGCGTAAAATTTCATTCCTATGTATGTAAAATGATTTTTTCAATTACAAGAATACCTTTAAAAAGTTGTCTGCTAACATCAAATTTGCTTTTTTATGTGTTTTACATTACCCTAGAAGCTCTTACTAATTCATATACTAGTAGACTCTTAACAAAACACAGAAAAGTAATTGGGCTATCTCTTTTTAAAGCAAAACACTCAGGGAATCTTTAATGGTTAATTTTTTTTCCCAAGCTGGTGAACTCCACCCTCAATCACACTTAACCCAATGTGCAGTTGTTAATTATAACAAAATAATGCGGTTACAGTTTGTTTTGTTTTGTTTTGGTAACTACTCATAATAAAATAGTAGATATCAGAGACAGGAATGCTAAATGCCTGCTCTAACGTATGGCATTCTTGACATTTCTAGCCCCTATGGCTGTTCAGCTCATCCTTACACTTCACGCCACAAGAACAGACCTAACCAGGTCTCTGTTTTTGTCTGTTGTCCTTTAGAAATGATGGAGAAAGCATCTTAAGCCTTCTGTGCTGAGCTGGGATGGCAGGACAAAGGAAAAAGGAGTCCTTCTCAGTCTGGTCTTATAGAGATGATGAGGCTGAGCTCCAGGGAGATAATAATCTGTGAATCACACAACCGAAAACGCACCTTAGGACTAGAAGAGTAAGGGATTTGGAGAGGTAGGGAATGCTTGACAGTGTGATTACCGTAGGACCAAGCCACAGGGTGGCACCCAGTAGGAAAGATACATGGAAAAAGTTTTTACAAAGATGCACCTAGAGATAATGCTCAGGTACCTGGCCATTCCTTTCAGATGAAACCCCTGCCTAGTTGTGCTTCCCTAGAGGATTCTCCTTGAGTTTTAAATAACTAAATCAGAGGTGGTTTAGCTTCCAACTGACCACTTCTTATTTTGCCACCTCCACTAAGTAGTTTACTTCTTTGACCCACCTAGATAGCAGTGTGCCTTCTTTGAATCACACTATTAATGTGATTTATCTGGAATACCTAGCTCTATATAAATGCTTAATTCTGACTGTGTTAAAAAAGACTGCCTTATGGAAAAGAAACCCTTACAAAATGAATCAGCTTTCACATTTAGAGTTCTTGATTATTTAGAAAGTCATACCAATATGTAAACTTGAAAAATGCATAATATAAGCTACCAGTTCCTGGTCACTCACAAGGAGCCAGCCATGTGCTAAGCACTTCAGGTAGATCAACTCATTGAACATATTAACATATGTATCATTGCTAAAGGTAACATTTTATAATTAAGAAAATATGCGAATTATGAAATTATCTTATTTTCCACTCAAATTTAGGCAAGCCACTTTACTTCATTAGGCCTCAGTCTGAGGAATAAGACTAATGAGTACTGTCTAGGATTCATCATGAGGATCTAATGAGATAATTAGGTCAAGTGAACAGCACAGTGCCTGGCACATAGTTAAGTACACAATAAATACAAATCGCCACAATTTTTAATTCGGATAAAGACTATATTGAGAGGAAAGAAGTAAATTTAAAATTTCAAGATGCGAATTACAGCTACTTACTTAGCTATATGACATAAGTTTAGGAATTACATTATAGCTCAATACAAATTATAATAGAACTGCTTTCACACATTTGCCTGACAGACTAATTTTTAGCTCTCTTTTTCAGCTCAAACTTCTTTTTTGAAGTTAAAAAAATATTTCTCCAGCCAGGCATGGTGTTGTATGCCTGTAGTCCCAGTTACTGGGAAGGCTAAGGCAGGAGGATTTCTTGAGACTAGGAGTTCAAGGCTGTAGTGCATATGATCACACCTGTAAATAGCCACTGTACCTCAGCCTGCGAAACACAGTGAGACCCTGTCTCTAAATAAATATATATATATATATATATATATATATATATTCTTCAACAAATCTTTTTACCACTTAAGCATTGACATTGTTTTTAACAGTTTTTCTTGACCCTACTTGACTGGAAATGTTAAAGACTAGCAAAATGTTTCCAGCTCCACACTGGGGTTAGGGGCGGGGAAAATCAGATTATAGGTTATTCTCTGTGGTCTCTTTTATTTCAAAGGTTTTATGGTGCTACTAACTGGTCAAATGCCAGAGAGAAGGAAAACAGTGCAATTTATAGTCTGACCAGAGGAAGAGAGTCAATAAGCTGAACGAGTCAGGAACTAGCTAGATTTCCAAGGAATGGAGCCATGTCAAAGTCCATGTTCTATTTCTCAATATATCTCTAGGGCTCACGGTTGGAGGCTTGTATACAAATCTTGGGGGGAAAGGCAGACAAATACCATAGGCAAACATGTTCTTGATATACGTAAGATTAAAAGAAGAAACTTGAACAGTCTAGGACAGGAAGGAAAAGTATAAGTAGCAGCATGTTGACTACTTTTCTAATACCATGAAACAGAACTATGTGTAGCCAAAGCAGTTTAGATAGTGAGGAAAAGCAAACAAAACAATAAGAACAACAACAACAATGGCAACAACAAATATGGGATGTAGTTTCGACAGACCAGGATTTTTCTGCAGCACTGTAATTTTATAAGCTGTGCCACTTCAAGTTTTATTCATACAGTTGCTTTGAGGATAAAATGAGCTCAACTGTATATAGTACTAAGTTCATTGTCTGTCAAAGAGTAGATGCCCAATACATTGTAGCTATCATCATTAATAAGGTTATGACTCCAATTATGACTATAGACCTAGGAGCTGCTGTCTCCAGCTAGCTGGTGATCTAGCTGCCAATCAGTTACTTGCTATTCTATAACAAAGTTGCAGTATCAGAGCAAAAATCACAGCCTGCACTTGCCTATCCCATGTTAGAATGCCATTGGTTAAAAGTGGACACATTTTACAGTAATTTATCCTGACTAAAAAAGTATCAGTCATATAAATTCCTTGATGCAAAGAAAAAACTCTGCACCACATTGCAATGGAATGACATCATGAATGTTAGGAATTATTATTTTCTGTATTCCATATGAATGTCTCAAGCAAGTTCACTAAAAAGAGCTCAATTTCTCATCTTTGATGTATTTTAAACAAGAAAGAGAATTAGGTACAATGGGAGCACTTTTCTCTAGGAAGTCTGAAAACAATTACACACTGAAATTATGTTTAATGAAACATTTCTTTTAACAAGTCACACTGGTGCCATCTATTTTACAATTTAGAATGAATATTTTGCAATATGAAATGAAAAAAGACCAAGAAGTCACTCACTAGCAGTTTTCAAAGGCCATAAAGAAGAATTGGTTGATCTATTGATTCACTCTCATTATATCTACTGACAACTAAAAGGAAATGGGTTAGAATTTAAGCAAAGAAGATTTGTATTAGATATAAAGAAAACTTCCTAACTGTGTGGGTTTAAAACATCAGGACTGCTTCCTATAAGGGTGCTTTGGAAGATGCAATCCTTGGTGTGCATACATTCTAAACCTAGTTTCTAGTTTTCTAATTTCTTATTCTTCCTCATGTGTAGTAGGGAAATGGAAGGGCTTGCAGGTGACCCCCTTTATCCTATGGCAGAAATTCTTAGGGCTGAGATGGGGAGCAAATGTCCTCTACACTGAGTTTCATTAATGGCAGCTTTTGCCCAGAGGTTGCCAGTGTTATTAAACAGGGTAGGGTGCTAGATGGTGGATGCTTAGCTCAAACTAGGCTGGAATTCTTCCATATTGGTCTCTCTATAATCTCTTTTTTCTTGCCACACTTCCCCAGCTCTTCTCTTGAAATATTCCCTTGTGTTTTTCTAACTCTTATTCTGAAGAGAAGTTCACCCTTCTGTTAGCTTCTCTAATTCGCATCCTCAGCCATCACCCAGGATGCTCATTAGGGAGCCAATCCCCTTAGAAGGCTTAGGACAGATAATAAATACTTATAATGTTGCCCTTGTCATGCTAAAAAACTGCATCCATAGGTTCTGGCATTCTTCCTACTTTCCATACTTTTGAAATGCTTTCTAATTTAGGTCAAACTTGACAAAGAACTAGGCAATTTGAGAGCTGAGACATATCACTGGCACAGGCTCTCATTAGTTAGTTACCTGTACACAGTTATATTTAACACTGTCTTACCCAGGCTTGCTGTCATCGTGCCCCATGTGGTACCCCAGCCCTTCCCATAGGCACCAATCCCTGCAGAGATTTGGTGCTTGTGACTGAAGTATACCTTACTTCTGTCCATTTTCTAATACACCTTCAACCCCTGTATTATCTTATGAGATATTGGATCACCTCTGGAAAGGCTTCCAAGGAAATCTATATTGATTTTTTATTAAGACTGTGCTTTCTTTGTGACTATCTTCCTCACCAACCTAGCTAATATCCCTCAGGCCCTATTCTCTTTACTTTTATCTAGACTTTGACAATTCTATATGTTTAGTATTAGTATTATTGGGAATATTTATACATATCGCTCAGCATCTTTCCCTAAAAAAGTTAAAAACTCCTTAGAGGCCTCATTAATATTCTTCCTCTTCAGTTTCATCTTAGAATCTACTTTTCTCAATCTTGCTAGTAATGGTTGGGTGGATCCATGACTAACTATTCCTATACTCATGGTTACCTTCATGTCATCATCTCTTCTGATTCAAAAGAATTCATTACATGATTGGAATGATTGACAGAGGAACTACTAAGTGAGCTATTCCTTTACCTCTGCCAAAAGGCAAGTTTTAATGATAAGGCCAAAACCATGGTGTGCCCCAGATCCGTGGGGAAGAAAAAAAAAAGAGTTGCAGTCAGGACTAAGTATTATTGCACACATAACCACAGCCAGTTGACATGATAGAAAAAGAGGGTGGAGAACCCCACTTTGAAATACCAAAAGAAGCATCTTTCTTCTGAAGAATTTAATACCAATTCAGCATTTCTTTACCAACAAACATACTCACTTCCTGAATTATCAGCTATGCATCATACAGTGTTTAATGCATGATTTTCTCATTCCAGATAAGCCTAAAATAAACTTGTAAAAAATAAGATGCTAAATAAAATGAATAGATCTTAACTATTATAGTGATAACTCTTCTGTGATATCTCAGAAGTGGGAAATGTTCCATAACTTCAAAGTCTTATAAGGCAGAGGTATTTGAACTGCTACATTACCTACGAGTTTATCCCAATCCATATAGAGATACAGAATACACAAATGACTCTCCCATGGTAAGGCAGCACTGCAGAGAGTAAAACTGTAAGTGATCTTAACAGTCATTAGCTTAGTGGTTTTCAAACAATATTCCTTGGAATCCTAAAGTCTTTAGAGGTATTTTAAGGAGAGGGTTTGAATTTGGGGTGGGGGGTAAATGTACAAACTCAGTGGCTGTTTTATTGTTTTATGTGTGCTTATTTTTTTACTTATATATTTCACACATATCTATGTTTTTAAAAATTATATCTATATATTGAATTTATATATGATTTTATATCTAAAACTTACAGTATAAATATTCATTTATATTAACTTCAACTCACATTTCATTAATAAAAAATGTTCCATTGAAATAAACATGTTTAAAATCCATTGACCTGCCTTGCCCCTTTTATTTTACAGGACAGTAGACTTGGCTTCAGAGGGACTAGGTGACTCCTCCAGGGACACAGAGCATGTTAGAAGTACAGTGGACAAACAGCTTTTTCCAGGGAATCTCGTACTTCATGACTTTAAGGAGTAAACCTATCTGTGATCCACTCTGTGTTTTTCTAGTTATGTTTTAAATACATCAAATATTTCAAGGTATCTTAATCATTTCTAAAAGCTGTGTATCTTTAAGTATATTTCATAACAGATGCACCACTAACTTGGGTAATAGGACCAAAAAAAGTTTACTTCATGCTCAAAACCCTGAACCAACTTCGACAGTAGTCACATACCTAAACCAAATCATAATATATATTGCACAGGCAGAAAATATGAGAATTCCATTTGTTTGCCTATTTACAAGTTTCTAAGATAAAAGAAATAGGAAGGAAGATTGCATACTTTTTTCAAAGCTGATCTTAAACGTCATACAAAATCTGATATGTACTACTTGTTTCCAACCTGAAGCCTTACAGAGCTTGCAGAGAACAGAAAAACTTGCTAATATAATTGGAAAGACAATCTATTCAAAATTGTGAGGCATTGGCCTTTTGTTCTTTATTGTCTGTTATAAAGACCAGAGGACCTTATTTGCTACCAGTAGAGAATATAATGGCCTACAAGCTACAGGAGCCTTTCACAAAGCTATTTTTCAACAACCAACAATGTCAACCCTAAATTTCATAGGCTACCATACTTCTGAAAAGAGAACTGCCAAATACTGTAATGCATCTAGAAATATTCACAACATGAACACTTTTATGGCCATTAAAAAAGATAATTATATAGACAGTAGAAGAAGGCAACAAGCTGAAGAACCAGAGCATGTTCTTTGAGGTAGACAGACTTGGGTTACCCCAGCCTATGACCTTGCTCAAGTTATTTCATCTCACAGAATCATTTTCTCACCTGTAAAATTAGGATTAACAACTCCTTCTTTTCAATATGTAATAAGAACTAAATAATATATATGTAAAATTCTTGATAGAGCTCTCATTCATAAGACACTCAATAAAATGAAAGCTATAAGTATTAGAAAAACAGATTTTTTTTTTTTAAATTGAGACAGAGTCTTGCTCTGTCACCCAGGCTGGAGTGCAGTGGCACGATCTTGGCTCACTGTAACCTCCACCTCCTGGGTTGAAGCAATTCTCATGCCTCAGCCTCCCAAGAAGCTGAGATTACAGGCATGTACCACCACTCCGGCTAATTTTTGTATTTTTAGTAGAGACAGGGTTGCGCCATTTTGGCCAGGCTGGTCTTGAACTCCTGGCCTCAAGCGATCTGCCTGCCTCGGCCTCCTAAATTGCAGGTATTATAGGAGCAAGCTACGCCGCCTGGCCAAAAATAGAAAAATATTATATGTTAAATGAAGAAGCAGAGTACAGAAAGAGTATTTACAGCTATTTAAGATACGTAAGGTAAGTTGAAAATGAGAATAACTGAGGATGGAATAATGGGGTTAATGGGTTATTTTCCTTCCAACATATTAATGTTATTCCATCTTTTTGATTCTCAATTATAAAATTGGACATTTTAGCTTATACGAACGCTTTCCACCGTGATCATGAGGCCAAAATAAGAATGCTAAGCTCGCCTAGATTTTTACAACCTTAAGAGAAAAGAGCTAATAAAAAAATTATAATCCTCCATTGGTCAGAGTTGCAAGAAAATTCAGAAAATTGTATCCACCCAGTACTGAAATACTCATTTGCATATTTTATACCCTGAGCAAATTGTGGTTTAATGGATAAGTAGATATTGGCATATATAAAGATGAGCTTGCTAATACATATAGTAGGTATATTTTTAATATTTTAAACTTTCATATATAATACTTTATTGATAAAAACTACATACAATATGCAAATACAGTGAAGAAAAGAGAGGCAGTCCCCCCTACCTTCACTCCTACCATTTTTTTTTTTTTTTACTCCTAAAAAATAACCACTACCAAAAGCTTGGACAGAGTCTTCCAGAATTTTTTCTACATCTACAAACCTAAGTATCACATGTATACTTATTACATAATAATACTTATAATGAAAAGTGTAAGTACTATTACATATACAATAACCAATTTTAAAATTTGCTTTAAAAACAACTAGTCATATTTTGAAGAATAGCATCTCTTTTTTTTTCAGATTACATAATGAATGATCTTACATGTAACACATAAATCCTAAACACTGTTCTGACAGCAGGAAAGAAAAAAGTCCACTTCCATTGACTAAACTTCTCTTTATATTTATATTTGTAAGACTAATAATGTTTTACTTACTTAAACTAAATCACAAGTCTTAATTACATTAATGAGAAGTATCCCTGGGAAATGTTTATAAATGTTTATAAAAGTGTTAAAAAGATATCAAGGAATATGTAAGGTAATATTTTCATAGTATATAACAACTGACTAAATCTGAATTTAAGATATGCAAGAAAGGCAAACAATTCTGCAATCAATGAATCTGCTAATTTTATTAACTTTATGAGCATAAGAAAATATATAAAGTTTTTCTCAATTTCATGCAGGCACTTTTTTTTAAATAATGCTTAAGAATAAATACTATAATAACTTTCTGCTAGAACCTGGCATATAAATAACTGTTCATTAAATAAAAGCAACCTAGTATATACCTTTATTATATAAACCCTAAATTTGGACACCTATGTTACAAAGAGACAAATAGATTAATTTTAAGGTTATTTGTATTTTGTCTTGAAATTAATAAAATTTTAATTACAATAGGCTGACCTTTAATAAGAGGAAGGGTATAAAATACAAGTTTGCCATGAAATCCCATTTAAAATGTGAATATCTCATAGCAGTTTAATTAAGGCTGTAAGGACAAGTTAGTGTGGACTGCTTTTTATGATACTTGGAGAGAAACAAATAGAAAAAGGTAAAGAAGTAATCCAAAACATTGGATTCTTGCACAATACAACAAACTTCCAAACGTAATGTTTGGCTTTGGGGAATCCTGGAAGAAAGTAGACAGCTTTGGAGAAAGTAGACCAATGGAACACAAAATAGATTTATGTAATCAGAGTGAAGATGGTAAAGCCAGAAAGATGGGTCCCAAGAACAAAGTATTTTGGAGATCAACCTGAAAACAAATAAACCTCTGAAAAAGAGATAAATGGCAAAGTTTTAGGTCTCTCTCATGGGAAGTCAACCGAAAAGGAATGAGGGTAGGGTGGTGGTGGAGAAATGCGGACAGGAACACTGGTGAGAAAACATTGTCCCTTTGAGCAATTTGAGGCCTTGTGGCCTTTATGTGCAGAGGCACAAGAAGAGAGGCCGTTTGGGTTTTTTTAATGCTCAAGTAAGTACGTGTGTGTGTATACATATATATACACACAAACATATATTTTCTCTATATGCCAAATCTATAATCTATATTGATTTTACACATGTAATTAAATAAATAAATGTAATAGATGTGTACAATATTTGACTGATAGAAGGATAATAAAATGGCAAAACTGTTACTACAGCTGATTATACCCTCAGGCCAGATTATTTGGCAGCTGCAGTGATATACCCAAGCAGTTATATTATTAAGTCAGATGTAATATTAATAACTGGAGAGGTTTCTATAGTGTGTAGTTAAATCTAAGAATCATTCATATATAGAGAGAGATTTATTTCTTACACAAAAATCATTCTATCCCCAAGTCTAAGGAGAATATTTTTAGTTAAATGGAACAATATACAATGAACAAATCAATATATTTAAAAATGCATTTTAAATTGTGGCCTGATTTATGAAAATATCTCATACAATTTAAAACAAAAAATATAATAATTGTGGATAAAAATAGACTATGATAATCTCAGGCAAAGGGTGTCAATGTTACTCATCTCCTGAAATGAACAAATTATTTCCAATTGAAACCTAAATTTGAAACTACATCTCCTGGCAGTTTAGATAAAAAGAGAAATAGTTTGGTTAAACACTATTTTTTAAGTAGTATCATCTTTTCACATAGGAATGGTATAAATTATAAATGAGTAAAATTCATGTATATTATAAATTCTGTTTACTCATGTTGGTGATTTATATTATCTATGGTAATTCATACAAGGATTTTAAGGATTTTCCAGTATTTATTGTTTGGGGAAAAAAAGGACAGGACTCTCCGAATTTATTTGCAGATGCAATCTTTTCTTTAAATAAACTCAAGGAATAATTTATTGCACGTGTTATTTTGTAAGAAATGGCAAGTAACTTAAGAGACAAAATCTTCATCTATAATTTATTAAAACTCACAGAAATACTGTGGATGGGGCAATTCTTGTTTCTGATTGACTGTAAAACACTACAATAACAGCAAAGGCTAACCTATCCAAAAACACTAGCTAAATTCCTGACGCAAATAATTTATTTACATGTGTGTTGGCCTGCTCACATGATAATGCATATTTTGCTGGCCTGTTTTTCTCCTATTCTCAACCACCTCACTTCAATCATGGCTTTTATTTCCCCAGTCTGAGGTATGACTATTTCCATTTCAAAGAGGTGAGCTTAGTTATTTATAATCAATCACTAAGAAAAACAAAATAAGACTAACCCCTAAAATAGCCATAAAAGTATTTTGTAAATATCTATTGTAGAAAAAAAAGTTACTTTGTTGGAAAATACTCCTTAAGGGCCATGCCATATGCTGATGAGCATATCAAATCACCATTGGGGAAATAATAGAACATTAGAATACATTGAAACTGACATATTTTTCATCAGAGTAAAAGCATTAAAATAACCAAAAATATAATTACTAGGAATCATTTCTAATAAAATAAAACATAAGAGATGATTGAATGATAAGCAACTTGATATACATTTAGCCAGAGTTAAATTCAAGTTTGTTTCATGCGTATGATTAAATATAAATAACATTATTAATTTCTAACACATCTGTGCTAAAAGTGAGGGTATTGCTTTTAAAGACAAGGGCAAAGCCTGTCAACCACCAGCCTGCTTGCAGCAAGCAAAGAAGATAAGAAAACAAGCAACTGAATCAGACACTGAAAAATGACAAGTTTTCATTTTCAAAACTCCCAACATATTTGCAAGTTTCTTTCCTCCTTTAAAAATTATCATCAGATAAATTGTTACAGTCCAAGAGGAATTAAAAAAAAAATCAGCACCCATTTGGTTAAAGCACATGAGTTTGGGAACAAAATAAAGAACAAAAGCGCCGCCAATACTGCCTTCTTTCACAAAGCCTCGACATCACACAACTTACTAAATACTCAAGGAGTACGTCAATCTTAAAACAGAAAAGGGGAAAAGCATGAGAGAAAAGCACGTTACCAAACTGCCTCTGCAGTCCTTAGGGAACTTGTAGATCGAGATCTTGGCTTCATAATAATGCTCATTTTGAAAAAAAATAAAAAGGAAAATAAGTCTTCAACTATTCTGATTAATACATTCTAACTGTCTTTCTGCAAAGAAGATTTTAAAGATATTCCATTTCCAAGGGAGGCTGCTTGAAGAAATCCAATTTTCCTGGAGTCCACCTCCTGTCCTCGGTCCAGCTCATGGGCAAGGTTCTAACACGCAGGAGCGCTTTCTTCCTTCATACTAAATTTACTCCAGTACTAGGCTGTTAGGAAGTGACAGTTTCTTTTGTATCTTGCAATGCCAAGGGAGGAACTGAATTCTGAATTGATTCTTCATCTGGGTCACAAGGGAAACCAGCATAGTGAAAGAGTCACTTGATCTCTTTTTTGCAATTCCATAGTAACAGATTTAAAGGTTTCTGACACTCGAAGAGCGCAGGTAGAGAGAAAGAAAAAGAAAATGACCGGCAGGTACTGTAACACGGGAGAGCTGTCAAGGAAGTTCCATTTCAGGGCAAGCACAGGAAAACACTCCTCTCCGTGGAGCAAAGAAGTCAGCCAAGGAACAAAGCTCTCCACACTTTGGCTGGGTGGGCTGATTTACCTGCGAAAGTAATTTCTGTGTGTCCCTGCTTAGAATCCAGGGCTTTGTGAATGAGAACTATCATTCAATCTCACCAGGCAGAAACTATCCCTCAAGGGCTGTATGACGTCTGCAAGAAGGCAGTTCAAAACACCGCAGGGCAGTGAGAAAGGAAAAAAAAAAAAAAAAAAAAAAATCCCAGCGCCCAGCCTAGCCTCGTCAATTGCTGAGACTTACAAAGCAAAGGGGCGGATCAGCTCCAGAGACCAGCACTGTAAACCGGCCAAGCAGACAAGAGACCTCACAAAACTTATAAAACCATTTCCTTCTCTGGGAAATGAGATGTCTGTGTTATTCTGGGTAACATTCCGTGAGCACCTTTATAAGGAACACACCCCTTGCCATTAAGTTGTTTATTTACCGTAATAAATGAATTTTATAAGTCATTCTTTCAAAAAAGTACTTCACTGAAGCACTAAAACTAAACTTTCTCTTTAGAAGCAAAGTTGAGAGAACTTGATGACTTAGCAGCTGTTCATTTTGAGCGGATGTAATGAAATGTCATGCTTTGGAGTTTGTTGTAGAAATGTAAATTACCTCTTAAAAATTCAGCAGAGTGTAACAGGCACCCTTGGATCAGAACATACTGGAATTTTAAACTGAAAAATCGAATGTATTATTCCTGGACAAGTGGCTGCACGTATTAAGGCTGTTCCCTTGCACAATGTTTTCTAAACCTTATTTTTTTAAAAAAATATGCAAATTTCATTCATCTCTACACACAGAGACTTGGGTTTGCTAATCCTTAACAGCTCTTCAGTAAGGAATGAAGCTTTATATCTTGTCAATATCTCTTATTATTTTGAAGGCCAAAACCTTTCCCACCTCCTAAATATAAAATATTTTCTATTACAGTAGATACAATCTAAGCTGATTCCAATTGCTCCTAACAGAAGGAACGGTTGACCAGCCTGCCTATCTCTCTGAACATCTACACAGAGGATATATACTCCTCTGGGTGTGCCAACTTCAATTATTTTGGATGTGAATTACCAAGTGAAAATAATGTAAGCATTCTGATTGCTTAAATGGCATTAGTTAGTACGTTGGTTCTCTAGTCTGACGTGAACTTGGTGTTTATTTAGCATTTGCAGACAGGATGTTGGAGTGCAGTTGTGACCCACCCAAACAACTTGGAAAATGTAGTACGGCATCCGCCAGAGGCTCTGGCTGCTTCTTACAACAAACCCTTCATCTGCTCCCCTGGTCACACTTCAAGGTGCATTTGTGACTTAGTCTTCTTTCAATGACTCTCAGGCCTCTTACGGTAAATGCCAATAAATTGCTTTCCACATAGTTATCCCCTTAAGCTTTTCAGTTTCCTTATGACTGCCAGGGGACATTCACACTTTCTTAGCACTGTCCCATGTCTAGTATATTGCTGGCATTTTAAAGCAGGTTAATTAATCACGTAATTTTTTGGAAATTTAAATGGTTTGTGAGACTAATCATTTTTAGGGGAGAGGGGATTTAGAGGAAGAGGTTTAATTTTTTTCTTATTGGAATTTAAATGTGGGAAAAGAAACAACAAAAGCAAACCAAGTAAAATTAGGCAACTACTATTTATTTGAAACACTGTTCTCTCCATTTAAGGTCTACCAAATAGCTTCCAGTTGCCATTTCAGAAAGAAAATGACAATGATCAGAGAACATAATGTCTGAATGTTGAGTTTTCAACTCTCCAGAAACAATTAGCCTGTGTTCTACTGTCCCCCAGATCCATGTCCCAATGAGATGATTTAGCCTGATGCCACTCCCTTCTCTGTCACACACACAGTTTAGTGCAGCCCCATGTGCTGTTCCTTGCTTACTTGCCCAACGTTTTACATCTTCCAAGAATCTTTCTCTGAAAACCTAACACAATTATTGGGCGTCTACTAAAGACTGTATAATAGTACCATAATGACTAAGAAATCGCCCCTCTCCCTCAGCAAAAACAAACTTAAGTGGGGAATCTGACAATGTATGGAACTAACCAGAATGCTCAAAGTTTTTGGATTGGTACATCAAGGTTGCCATTACAGAGAAAGAAAGATGCACTGTGTTGTAAGACCATTGAGATTTAAATTTAAATTTTGCTTCTACTCCTAATATTTAAGGTAGTGACAGAATAAAAAAACAAATAGTATGTATTTGATGTTACAGAGTTTTCTCCACTTGTAAGACCATTTCTCACATGAACATTTCTGAAAGAATGTTTTGTAATCTAAGCATCCTGTAGTTTTCCCTCTGAAAAGCTTCCCCAAATGGAAAAGATATGGTATTTCCCTCCAAATTCCTGTTAGCATGCAAGCATATGATGGCATGCAGGCTGATGAGGAGGCCTGAATATGGGGAGACTGGATTTAGGAACCATGTGGCCTATGCTTTTGATCCAGAAGCTGCGATTATTTCTCAGTATTTCCCTGTTGTACTGAATTGTATAATGTATGGACCTTTTACTTTCTGGTTGTTACCACATTTCAATAGACTGTACCACAGATGTATATATACATCCATTGGGTCATCCATCTGCAGATGTTTTGTTGAATCAAATGACTATGTCATTTGATGTTTCTGAAACTTCAGTCATAACACCACCTTCATAATTCTTTCCATATTAGCATTCCATCTATACCATGATTTGATATTTTTCTTAATTGACTCACTTTTTAAAAAAACTTAAACTGAATATAAAAGGTAACTTTATATTTATTCTGTAAATAGATTTAATATTCTGGTATAATTTGCCCCCAAAATATAAGTATATATTAATAGAAAAAAAAGAGTCCAAAATAACTCCTAAAGTCTGTCTCATACCGCTAATGGTGCCCCGATACAACCTGGCAACACTTACATGGAAAGCATCAATTGCATACAGGTAGATTGTGCGCACCTAAAATGTGATCTCCCTTTCTCTTATCATTCAATGGTGAGCATGACTTGTGAGACTTATGACATTTATCCATGAATTAAACATTAAACATTAAATGAAGCCAATTGAATGAGGTGTTACGGAATAATTTTACTATACAACTCAGGTTTTCTCAAGTATTACAATTTTCAAATACACTGCCTACTATCAAATCTTCTGTTCTCTAAATTCCTATTTTCAGATTAAAATAGATATTCTATACTTTCCAATCTATCATGAGCATATTTCTTAGAGCCATATTATATATCAACTAAATATTCAGGCCTCTCAAATATGCTGAAATTCAGTACTCCAGATATGTCAAACTAACTTTTTAGAAAAAAAGACCAGGGGACTGCAGTTTTTACAGTTTCCTGCTATTCTCTATTGTACTCTAACGTTAATGAGAATAAGACACTTTGAACTCCTGTAGCAGTTCCTCATTATTGAGAAATATTGTGTTATTTTCCTTATCTGGAGGGGAATTCTGAGGCAATTTCTAGAGGTTTCTTTTATTTTATTACACTTACTAGGAATACAACTGGATTCAAGGACTTTCCTACTGGCATGAACCTTGCTTGGAGCTACATTCCTTAATTCCCAAAGAAGAAGTCCAGAGTATTATATTTTGAAGGCTTTCCTATCTTCAGATTTCCTACCTCTTTCATAAACTGTCAGGTTAGGATAATAATAATCACTACTAATTATTAATTACCTACGTGCTAAGTAGACTATACTTTCTTACTTATACATCACAACATCCCTCCAAAGTAGATGTGATAATAATAACTTCATACATAAAGAAAGTCAACAATTTGTTCAAAATTTTTGGACCCAGGTATATTTCATTCCAAAGCTTGCTCTTCATGATGTGTATGTGTGCATGTATGTATGTGTATGTGTGTGTTTGTGTGTGTGTGTGGAAGACAGAAAAGAGGAAGAGAAAGAGATTAAAAAATGCTACCAAGTTTTTGGAAGTTTTTAAAATTCATCCATCCTCTTTAGTTGGACAGTGGCAATGAATTAATTTAATACAAGTGGTGCATGTACATTACTAGTATAATGATAAACATATTTAACAGCTAGAAAAAGTTAGATCTTTAAGATATGCAGGATTAAACAATGTAACTTCACTGTCCTTGTTTCTAATTTTTAGGCACTAACTTTTAGGTATCACAAACACTGTGATGAGGGCATATATGACAACATCATGAGTTTGTTAGCCATAAAGTATGATAAGGTCTTTGACCATCTCACAACATGAGTAATGGTAGTTTCCTGTTACCTATGCAACAGATGACATTTTGATTGCCTCAACAGGCAATACTGGTTAACAAATGATCATTTTAAAAGTTAACAATACGTAAGACCTCTGGTAACGTATAAATTTCAATATTTGTCAACAAATTACATTGGCTATTAAAAGGTAAAGAACACTAGTTTTTAAAACTAGAATAAACATTTGTGCATGGAGTCAGTAATGTTGACATAAAATGAATTTTGTAATTGACTTTCAGAATTTTGCACTAATTCAATACTGGATTTCAGAAGAAAACTTAAATTATCTAATTTAAAATTGTCTAAGTGCTGCTGTATTTCCTTTGCATTCTGCCTCTCCTCTTGTCCCTCTTTCACATTTCTTGTTCTTCTTTATTCTAAACTTAAATGCATCTCTGCAAATTTAACCTTATGTTGAATTAAATATTTAAATTTTATTAAAGAAATACATGTAAATAATGTAAACCAAGAGCAATGAGTGTAGTATCCTCAAACTCCAGCATTGATTCCTGATCCCAATTCATACACAAGAATGAGACCCCAGAAAGTGACAGTAAGCTCTAAGTGCACGGGTGAGGCTTGTGTGCTGGGAGTTTTACTGCAGCATCATCAAGTGCCCAGTGGGGATTTTCTTTGCCTCTTCCAAATGTTACTATTTGTAAGAGATTTTTTCCTCTGTGGTATCTCTATTTTTCTAGAGAAGAATATAAATATGCTTCCTAGCATTCTGCTATGGGTAGGAGAAGGACGCTGAAGGTCTTACTGACACATTGCAGACATTCATTTAATTGTCCTAAATAAAGTTAAACATACAGCCATCCTTCTCCTACTCTCTGCCTAGTATCCCAAAGTCTCTGTCTTCCATGGAAAGGGATGCAAAGTATGTTGACTACACTGAAAAAGAGTGAGGGCTTATGGAGAAGTGTATATAATATATATGTTCATACACATATATATTTGGAACTCTTCCATCTTCCAAAGTATGTTTTGGGGGACTGGGGCAGCTCAGTTTGCTTCACTTTAGTATTGTTCTCTGATTTGGTTAAGTTATTGACCTTTTCTCCTCCTACTTCTATCTTTATGTATCGTGGCTTAGAGTTACAGACATCTCACAGTTTCCTCAAAGATGAAATGTACCTTTCTGTTTTTTGCACTAATTATTGGTTTGAGTGACTTTTTAAAGAAAAAAATGGCATAGGAAGATTGTTTCTCCACAGTTTTAAAGCTAGAAATCTATAAGTTTTACTTTAAAACAATTTTCTATGTTTATCTAAGCACACACATTTACAAATTTTATTTATCAAATGACTGTATGTCAACTCTAAATATAGGTAAATACTAAGTATTTTTTATTATGGTAAAATACACATCACGTAAAATTGACATTTTTTAACCCTTTCTAAGTATACTGATCAGTGGTGTAATGTACATTCCCCCTGTTGCACAACGATTATCTCCATCCATCTCCAGAACTTTTTCATCCTTCCAAATTGAAAACCCTGTACTCATTAATAGTAACTTCCTATTCTCCTCTTCTCCCAGCCCCTGACAAGCACCATTTGGCTTTCTGTCTGTATGAATTTGACTACTCTAGATATCTCATATAGTGGAATCATAAAGATTAAGTTGTAAAGGTAGATTCAGAATCACATAGCCAGTTATGGTCTAGATGTCTCATTATTAAAGAAAAAACAATCACGGAAGCACAAGGTTTGAAGACAACAATTCACACCTTGAGAAATCAATGTACTTGCCTTATCCATCATCAATTCTTTACAAAGTATTCACTTGACTTTCATAGACAAAGTCAAGAGCAAAAATATCTTTGCCTTTACCAACATCTGGTGTGGTTTTTAAAAATTATTCTTCTAACTATTTTTTTTCTGTTTAAATATATACAAATGTTATCAGTGCTTATCCAGTTTGGTCACATTATAACTTTAATTCTTATTTCAAATTTATAGTAGCTTCCTGTATTTAATCAAGTAGTTCCTAACTCTATATACCAATCTTAAGGGATAAAGCAAAAATTTAAAATTAACTTACTTCAATAATTCTTAAAAGATTTTTGAAAGAGATTAAACAACTGGAAAGACCACATTGCCAAATGAAGCCCTAGTTTCTAACAGTGAGATAAATTGAGGTTTTCATTAAAATAAGATTTGAGGCTCGGCGCGGTGGCTCATGCCTATAATCCCAGCACTTTGGGAGGCCGAGACGGGTGGATCACCTGAGGTCAGGAGTTTAAGACCAGCCTGGCAAACACGGTAAAACCCCGTCTGTACTAAAAAAATACAAAACTTAGCTGGGCATGGTGGTGGGCACCTGTAATCCCAGCTACTTGGGAGTTCTGAGGCAGGAGAATTGCTTCAACCTGGGAGGAGGAGGTTGCAGTGAGCCAAGATCATATCATTGGACTCCAACCTGAGCGACAAGAGCGAAACTCCAGCTCAAAAAAAAAAAAAAAAGATGTGAAAAGCAGCCTGTCAAAAATAAATGCACACAAGATGTGTTTTAATAATAATTTAGTTTCTGATGTAATGGGAAATGTTGAAAATTGTTTTATTAGAAAGTAAACTCTCATCAGGACCTTTACATTTACATTTATTTGATAACATTTTTCTTGCACATGCTAAAAATGCCAAAATAATCCAGGCAACTCAGGCAGTTTCTCCTTGATCACAGATTACAAATAAGTTTTCTCTAATGTAGAAGAGCTGCTCTGAGAAAAACGCCTACTATTTAGGAAGGGTATGTAGGATCAAGTTAAGAAGAGGCCTTTGGAGTCAGACTGCCTGGTTGCAAATCCAAATTCCACCAATCACTAGTTGTTTGATTGCAAACAAATTATTTAACCTTCCCTGGCTTCAGTTTCCTCAGCTATAAAATGGAGATAGAAGAGAATTTTCGGAGGACTAAAAAAGACATGTGAAACCTTAGCAAAGTATCTAGAAAATGGTAAGGAATCAATAAATAATATCTGCTATTAAAAATAAGCTTTAAAAGAGTAATCAATAAGCTATGGAGAAAAGCAGCTTTAAAACTTAAAAATATATGTTACTGCACTAGTATTTGATTTAAAATAATTGGTTTGTGCTTTTTTCTTCCTTTGGATCCTGTCCCCTTGACTCCCTTTACACATAGCTTGTGTAGTTTTCCTGACTCCTATTTTATATATCTAAGGTTTTATTCTCTTATCTTTGGATTATCTATCAAAGACACAAACCTTAAAATGTCAAAGCCTCTGATGAAAAGCCTTCCATAGCTTCATATTCCTTACAGGATCAATTTCAGCCTTTTTTTGTGTGTTCAATAAAAACTTCTACCATTTGGGTTCAATCTACTATTCAACTTTGCCCTTGATAACTAATTTTTCCCACCCTATATTGCCAGCCACACAATCTCACACACCTTGCCCCAAATCTGCTCACTTTGTTTCCCCTGCCTGGGGAAACTCTCACCTTTCTCCCACTTCCCTGCTAAGTATATTTCCTACTCTCCCTTCAAAATCTAGCATAAGTAGCAGTAAAGGACAACTAACTCCAAGACAAACTCAGAAGTTCAGTCTCCTTGGATTGATTCAATCTGGGAATATCTCAGGTTAATTTTGTTTATTATTATTTTATAACACATTTGCAGAGTATGGCAACACACAGTGAACATCACAGGGGCATTCAAATCCCACAGCCACTGTTTAGCTATCAATTTGGACTGTGTAAGCTTTGAAAATGCATTATCTCTTTAAGATTCAATACCTTCTTCTACACAATAAGGACAATATGCACATCTAGAATCCTCCCAGGGTTCCTCTGGGATTAAATGAGAAAGCATGCACTCCCTTGCTCTTGATCACTTTCATATCTTTGCATACGCATTTCTGGCAGGATTATCTTTCTTTTCTTTTACCCCTCTTTTTGATCAAGAGTTAAATCGGGACTACGCCTCCCATCCTGCTGCTCTGCAATTTGAATTAGGTGTCTGGCCATGCAAACCTCTAGATGTTCATCCTAATTCCTTTCAATTTATCAGCACCATATGGTCATCCTCTCTTCATTTGGTTAACTATAAGACACTAACTAGGAACTCCTACTGGAAAGGATTGTTTTACCATTCTTGGTAGAGCACAAGGCATTACGGAGGCCCAAATGGAAACCTGGGCCTCCATAATGCTGTGAGTTTCTTTGAAAACAGGGAATGAGGCTTCTTCATCTTTGTATTCAGAATACTTAGCACAATATCTGGCTCACAAGGTATTTGCTTAACAACAGAATAAATCTTTGGTCAACAGTGGTAGATAAGCCCTTTACAGATTTTCTTCCTGTGCCCTTTTGTGGCATTTGCTTCATGGCTGGAATTAGATTTCAAAAATTGAGTCTTGCCTCTGTCTTGTTTTTCATAAGCCTCTATCTCTAAAAGTTACTTTAGATGCCTTCTGTGCCAGAAAGGAGTTCCTACAATAGTGTTATAATAAAAAAAAATTCTCCCAAAGAAAAAGGAACTTGTTGCCAGGGTAAAGAAATACACTGGAAGAAGTCTTATGTAGGCACTGAGCCAACGCCAGCATCATTGATAAGAAGCGAAAAATTATTTGTTAAATACTTAGAAAAAAATGGCCTTAATCTGGAGAAACTATTATGCAATGTGATATTCAACCCAGATAGAGTATTTGAATTCTAATAGGGACCTTTTGGAAGCTCAATTCAAAGAAATAACTTTTCCAGGAAGAGTTTCCCCACATTTTGGGAGGACAATGGGGAGGGTGTTTGTGTCATCTTATAAAATCTGTCAATCAGTCACCACTCAGTCTATGAATGCGATGGCTGTTTCTCTGGATGAAAAGGCTGCATCCTGGCCAGTCTCTAAGAACCTTATCTGGAGCCGCTACTAAGTGTTGTCCAATCTGCAACCCCTCACCCTCGATTACTTTCAGATCTTTGCATATGTATCTCTGGCAGGATTATCCTTCTTTTCTTTTACCTCTCTTTTTGGTAAAGATGCATTAGCACATTCGTATTTGTATCAACCACATGAAGGCTGTATATCCATGTACTGGACGAGAGGACCGAAGGGCACTAAGTGATTCCCCTACAAGTTCAGTGGACAAACCAGGTCAGAATTCAAGCCTGCTGGCTCCAGAAGAGAAATCTGAAGATGACAGGATGAGCTCCCATTTAGTGATTGCTCACCACGTGCCAGGCACTGGGTAAGATGTTCCACATGTTCTCTCATTTAACATTTAAAACAAACTCACAAGCTAGGTACTATTATCTCTTCCACTGCACAGTCAAGAAAATTGAGGTCTACGGGAAGTTAAGTACCATGCCCTAGGTCTTACATTGGGACTTAAACTTAGATTACCCAAATGAAGCATAACCTGGGGAAAGCATAACCTCGAGAACTAAACAAATAGCATTTTAAGTAATATCTCAATAGGAAATTTTTTTAAACTTATTTAAGCAATTCTTTGATAAGAATGGTAGAATGGGTAAACTTATTGCTCTGGACATGGTTTTTTTGTGCACATGACATTGAAATCATTAAAAGTTAGTCACTGTTTTTATTCTAGGAATCACGACTTTCAAATATTTCAATTATTTAGATACCAGACTGCAAGTGTACTCAAAAGTAAGTCTTGAAAACAGTGCCATTAAGCAATGACTCCTCATTCTGCACACTCACATTCACTGGCAACTACTAACCTGTTTTGTAATCTCTATGGACTTACCTATTCTAGATATTTCATTTAAATAAAAATACAATATGTGACCAAACAAGTAACTTTTGGAAAAAATGGATTTTTACTTTACTATGTTAATTCTTTCCTTGGAATTAAGACCAATTACTTTTTATTTCAAAAACACTTTTTTTGGATGTATTATATTTGCATTTAAAATTTTCTTTTCGGATGGAGAGGGAGGTGGAGCCATATGGCTAAATAGCAGCCTCCCAAAGGGACAACAAATTGAACAGCTCTCCACACAAAAAAGTACCTTCATAAGAACCAAAAATCAGCTTAGGTACCAGCTTAGCCACAGTGGGGTAAAGCACCAAAGGGGCTCTAGGGGTTCCTGATTCCAGGGCTTGGCTTTAGATGGCATTTCTGGACCTTCCCTGGGTTAGAGGTGGGACCACTGCCCCAAAATAGATTCCTAGGCCTGGCAGCATTCACCATAAGCTGATTGAAGAGCCCCTGGGCCTTGAATGAACATCAGCAGTAGCCAGACAGTAATTGTCGCAGGCCTGGGGCAGTGGTGGCCACAGGGAGAGACTCCTCTGCTTGTGGAAAGCAGAAGGCAGAGTGGGAAGGACTTTGTCTTGTGACTTGGTTGCCAGCTCACCCACCGTAGAATAGAGTACTGGTAGATTCCTAAGATTTCTGACTCCAGGCTCTGGCTCCTGGACGTCATCTCTAGACCTGCCCAGGACTAGGAGGAACTAGTTGTCTTGAAGGGAAGGATACAAGCCTGGCTGGCTTTACCACCTGCTGATTATAGAGCCCTAGTGCCTTGAGCAAACATAGGCAGGAGCCAAGCAGTGGTTACTGCAGGCTTTGGGCAAGACCCAGTGCTATGCTGGCTTCAGGTCTGACCCTATGCAGTCCCAGTGGTGGTGGCCACGGGGGTACTTGTGTTACCCTTCCCCCAGATCCAGGAAACAGAGACAGAGACAGAGAGAGAGAGAGAGACAGACAGACAGACAGACTGAGACTGAATCTGTTTGTTTGGGAGAAAGTAAGAGAAGAGAAAAAGGGTCTCTGCCTGGTAATCCAGAGAATGACTCTGGATATTATCCAAGACTACTAAGGTGGTACCTCTGCAAGAGCCACAGTGTTACTGGGCTTGGAGTGCTCCCTAATGCAGATATTCCTGCAGTGACCAAAAACTCAGACCACAACACCCAAGTTTCTTCAAGCATCTGGAAAGCCTTAACAAGAAGGACAGGTACAAACAAGCCCAGACTGCAAGGCTACAATAAATACCCAACTCTTCAATGCCCAGACAACAACGAACATCCACAAGCATAAAGCCTATCCAGGAAAACATGACATCACCAAACAAACTAAATAAGGCATCAGTGACCAATCCTGGAGAGACAGAGATATGTGACCTTTTAGACAGAGGAAACTCAATGGAATTCAAGATAACACACAGAAGGAATTCAGAATCCTATCAGATAAATTCAACAAAGAGATTAAAATAATTTAAAAGAATCAAGCAGAAATTCTGGAGTTAAAACATGCAACTGACATACTGAAAAATGTCTCAGAGTCTCTTAACAGCACAAAATGATCAAGCAGAAGAAAGAACCGTGAGCTTGAAGACAGCCTACTTGAAAATACAAAAAGACAAAAGAAAAAAATAATAAAAAAGAGGCATTCCTAGAAGACTTAGAAAATAGTTTCAAAAGGGCAAATCTAAGAGTTATTGACCTTAAAAAAAAGTCAGAAAGAGAGATGGGGGTAGAAAGTTTATTCAAAGGGAAAATAACAGAGACCTTCCTAAACCTAGAGAAATATAACAATATTCAAGTATAATAAGGTTATAGAACACCAAGCAGATATAACTCAAAGAAGACTAGCTCAAGGCATTCACTACTCAAACTCACAAAGGTCAAAGATAAGAAAGAATCCGAAAAGCAGCAAGAAAAAATAAAAAAATGACATACACTGGGGTTCCAATATATCTGGCAGCAGACTTCTCAGTGGAAACCTTATAGGGCAGGAGATATATTTACAGTGCTAAAGGGAAAAAAACTTTTATCTCAGGCTAGTATATCCTGTAAAAATATTCTCCAAACATGGAGAAATCAAGACTTTCCCAAACAAACAAAAGGTGAGGGATGTCATCAACACCAGACCTATCCTGTAAGAAATGCTAAAGAATTCTCTTCAATCTGAAAGAAAAGCATATTAATGAGCAATAAGAAATCATCTGGAGGAACAAAGCTCACTAGCATTAGTAAATACACAGAAAAACACAGACTATTATAACACTGTTATTATAGTATGTAAACAACTCATAGCTTAAATAGAAAGACTAAAAGATAAATTGATCAAAAATAATAACCACAACTATTTTTTGAAATATAGACAATACAATAGATATAAAGACAACAGAGAGTTTTAAAGGGGGGGACAAAGTTAAAATGTAGAGTTTTTATTGGTTTTCCCTTTGCTTGTTAGTTTGTTTATGCAATCAGTGTTAAGTTGTTATCAGTTTAAAATAATGAGTTATAAGATATTATTTACAAGCCTCCTGGTAATTGCAAACCAAAAGACATACAACAGGTTCTCAAAAAATAAAAAGTAAAAAATTAAAACACACCACCAGAGAAAATCACTTTTACTAAAAGGAAGACAGGAAGGACAAAAACCATATGACCATTTCAACAGATGCTGAATAAGCATTTGATAAAATTCAACATCCCTTCATGATAAAAATCCTCAAAAAATTGGGTATAAAAGGAAATACCTCAAGACAATAAAAGTCATATATAACAGACTCACAGCTGGTATCATACTGAATAGGGTATAACTGAAGGCTCTTTTTCCAAGAGGTGGGACAAGATAAGGATGCCCACTTTCACCACTAGTATTCAACATATTAATAATACTGGAAGTCCTTGCTAGAGCAATCAGACCAAAGAAAGAAATTTGAAAGGAAGAAGGCAAATTATCCCATTTGCAGAAAATATGATCTTAAATTTGGAAAAACCTAAAGATTCCACCAAAACACTATTAGAACTGTTAAATAAATTCAGTAAAGTTGCAGGATACAAAACTAACATACAAAAATTAGTAGCATTTCTACATGCCAACAGTGAACAATCTGAAAAAGAAATCGAGAAAGTAATCCCATTTACAATAGGTACAAATTAAATTAAGTACCTAGGATTAACTAAACCAAAAAAGTCTACAATGATCTATCAACTATCAAATATTGATAGAAAAAAATTAAAGAGAACACAAAAAAATGGAAAGATATTCCACATTCATGAATTGGAAGGATCAATATCGTTAAAACGTTCGTACTACCCAAAGCAATCTACAGATTCAATGTAGTCCCTATAAAAACACCAAGGACATTCTTCCCAGAAATAGAAAAAAAATCCTAAAATTTACATGAAACTACAAAAGACTCAAAATAGCCAAAGGTATCCTGAGCAAAAAGAACAAAACTGAGCAAAAAGCAAAATACCAGTTTTGAACCCAGAAATGAATCCATACATCTACAGCGAACTCATTTTCAACGAAGGCGCCAAGTATATACTTTGGGAAAAGACAGTCTCCTTAATAAATGGTGCTGGGAAAACTGGATATCCACATGCAGAAGAAGGAAACTAGACTCCTATCTTCTGCCATATACAAAAACCAAGTCAAAATGGATGAAAGACTTAAGTCTAAGACTCTGAACTATGAAACTACTAAAAGAAAACATTGAAGAAAGTCTCTAGAACATTGGACTGGGTAACAATTTCTTAAGTAATACCCTACAAGCATAGGCAACCAAAGCAAAAATGGACAAATGGGACAAATAGGATCACATCAAATTAAAAAGCTTCTGTACAGCAAAGGAGCAATCAACAAAGTGAAGAGACAACCCACATAATGGGAGGAAATATTTGCAAACTATCCATCTAACAAGGGATTAATAATCAGAATATATAAGAAGCTCAAACAACTCTATAGGAAAAAATTAATCTGATTTAAAAATAGGCAGATTATTAAATTTTTTTTAAAAATCTGATTTAAAAATAGGCCAAACATCTGAATACACGTTTCTCAAAAGAAGACATAAAAATGGTAAACAAGTATATGAAAAGGTGCTCAACATCATTGATCGTCAGAGAAATGCAAATCAAAACTATTGTGAGATGTCATCTCGCTCCAGCTAAAATGGCTTTTATGCAAAAGACAAATAATAACAAATGCTGGTGAGGATGTAAAGAAAAGGGAACCCTGGTATACTTTTGGTGGGAATGTAAATTAGTACAACCACTATGGAGAACAGTTTGAAGGCTCCTCAAAAGACTAAAAATAGAGCTACCATATGATCTAGCAATCCCACTGCTAAGTACATACCCAAAAGAAAGAAAGTCAAAATATCAAAGAGTTATCTACTTTTTTTTTGTTTATTGCATGTTTATTGCAGCACTATTAACAATAGTCAGGATTTGGAAGCAATCTAAATTTCCATCAACAGGCAAATATATAAAGAAAATATGGTACATGTATATAATGTAGTACTATTTAGCCATAAAAAAGAATGAGGTCCTGTCATCTGCAACAATATGTATCGAAGTAGAGATAATTATGTTAGGTGAAATAATCACTCACAGAAAGACAAACTTCACATGTTCTCACTTTTTGTGGGAGCTAAAAATTAAAAAAAATGAAGGAGACAGACAGCAGAAGACAGTTTCCAGAGGTTAGGTAGGGTAGCGTGGAGCGAAGGGTGGGATACTTAGCGGGTATAAAAAAAAATGTAATTAGATAGAATCAATAAGAGCTAACATTTGACAGTACAACAGGATGACTATAGTTAACAATTTATTGTATGTTTTTTAAGCAATTATAGGGTAAAATTGGATTGTTTGTAACATAAAAAAAGGATAAATGCTTGAGGTGATGCATACCCATTTACCATGATGTGATTATTATGCATTGTATGTTTGTATGTATTCCACAAATATATACACCTACTATGTATGCACCAAAATTAAAAATTAAAAAAAGTAAAAAAAAGTTTTTTTTTTTTTTTTGAATGGATAGCTTCTGTATAAGGGATAGGAAAGCAGACTTAGACACTATTTAACCTGACCTTGTATATTAATCTGTGCTCTTTTGGGGAGAAACACAGCCTGTTCATTCCAGACATGCAGTGAATGCTAAAAAAATACCCACAAACAACATAGAACAGCAATTTTCAGAAGAAGGGATCTAGTGTGTTCTGTGTGTTCTTAAAGACAGTGCTTTGTCTGACATTTTTGCAAAAAAGTTGAGTCTTAAGTATGGTGCTTGGCAGAAGTTGATTTATGGAAAATTGAAGGCAAATAAGCAAAAAGAGATCATGCCAAAATACTCCCTGTTTTCAGGGCAGATTGTTATTCCATATGGGGAAAGAATATGAAAAAGTTCTCCCACCCAAGACCATGAAATTTAAGCCTTCATTCAGCTGACAGTGTTCAGTGAGTCAGATTCCTGCAGGATTTAAGTTACTCCCTGGCTGACTCTCAGGCATCTCTGCAGATAGTTAACTTTTTTTTGTTACCTTACAGTAACTATAAATTCTTATTAAAGTAGAGTGATAAAAATCAATAACAATTTAAAATATAAGCTATTTTTAAAATAATAATCTTGCAAATGGGTAGTACCTTAGGCAAAGATGTTTTAATACCTTTTTAGGCCTCACTACTTATATCTAACATATTAACATGGACCCACTTTCCACCATGTAGATTATTTTTGCTATCAACCGTCTGGGAAGGGACTTTATAATTTTGCTTTTGAAATTATGTGGCTACTATTAAACTCATTTAACCAATGACTGGCCTTGATTTCTTTGCAATCATCCAGCATACTTGGAGATACTTGTAAAATAAAAAACTCAGCATGTAAGTTTTTTTTAATTTAGTAAAATGTTATGAATACTCATTTGACAATTATTGAAGTCTACATAATCTTATACTTAGAACATTTGATTAAATGTTAGTCCTCATTTTGCAGTTTTCTTTTTGTATTCAATTACTTCATTTTCCAGGTCTCAAATGGTTTTATAGCCCCATGAAAAGCTCATAGGCTGTAGCCCCTGAGGACTGTAGTGCCTGGTATGGACCACAGAACCCTGGAGGTGAGATCTGGAAAGAAAGGGAATTCTGGTAAGAAGTGATTCATGCAAGGAGATGTATTTAGCATTTCCAGATAGTGCACTATTTCCTGTACTACCTTGATAATTATGAGTTACCTTCCCTTGCTAATGAGATGAAGTAAGTCATCAAGCATTTATTGTTACAAGGGTTTTATTCATGATCTAGCCTATACTTAGTATCATAGATGATTTTTAGAAACCATAAATTGTGGTTGCCAGCTTTGAGGACCTAAAGTTTAGCTGGGAAGAAGAATACAATTCTCCTTAAGGTTTTCTCTGGAATAACTGAACACATGAGATTGCAAGATGATGAGTCCAAGATTTGGATATACGAATGACCAAACTAAAGCAATAATATGGCTTTCTTAAATAATACAGTTATTTAAATGATTCTAGTTGTGTTAAATCATTCTTTTAAATACCTGGTGAGTGGCTTAGGAACTCAGATAGAGTCTAAGAAGAATAGCATTGCTGGTGGCCCCACCAGGATGAGAGTCATTACTATTATCCAACAAAATAGGAGGATCATTAATTTTTTACTCGCTCCCAGGGATGTAGTTTTGAAAAGGGTTAGGTTCTTATTTCAATTAGAGAAACTAGAACCATGAAAAGAAGATTTCAGCCCTAAGGAAAACAGATATATCAGAGTTTAAAACTCCGATTCCCATTCTGCTCAATTGCTCAGTGGATATGGTCAGTATTTTTGTTCTTTGAAATGGACTTTGTTTTTTAAGATTATGTAGAATGTATTGTTTGGCAAAAAGCACAGGATATTCAAACAGAGGCCCAATAACCAAACGCATTTTTCTCCATTGTGTTCTTACCTAAATAGGAACTATAATAATAACAAGCCCTCCATAATGCAGAGGAGTTCTTGCCCTTCTGTAAGTGGGCAGGGTGCATGTGCAGGTAGGTAGGCCATTAGGTCAAATTTCAATGTCTGAGCTACTCTCCCGACCCCACATGGGAGTCACATACCACTGAAGGCAAAATCTGGCTGCAGGGTCACCTGTGTTGCATTGGAGGACTGTGAGTCATCTCTTCATACTTAGCTCTGCAACAGCATGAAAAGGTCACCACGACCACGCTCACCTATTCTGGTGAATTAAACGTATAAGCAGCCTGCTTCCAACTCCTTGGAGATCATTTCTGAGAACATTTGTCTTCTCAACCTGTTGCTGGACATGACTGGAAGCAGAATAAATGACTATAGAATGTTTAATTTACCCAGATAAACTACTTGGCAGTCTTTGGATTATGTAAAATTAATTGTGGAAACTTAATGTTGACCATTGATCATAGTATGAGGACAGACCTACTTAGAAGCTGTTTTTTGTGTGTGTCAGCCAGTGTTACTAAGAATCATTTAAGGGAATGAAAAGTAAAACTCTTATGTAAGGCATTATTTTAGCAGGGCCACTGCATCTCTGTGTGAGTTGTCCATTGCACAACTCTAGGGAGTACCATTTTTACAAACCACAGCATGAATTGTGCGTTCAGAATTGTGCAAAATGGTGGCCCTGTTTTTCTGCATCTCAAATGGTGACATAATGTAACTATATTTTCCATCTTTAAATAGATCCTGAAAGCTCAAGTTGAAGCACTGAGGCTGACACTCTGGGCTACACAGAGAAAGCAGTGGCAGATGGTGGTGAGGAACACCTTGTAGGCAGACTGCCAAGGTATAAGTCCTAACCTGGCCTTTACTCCAGCCAAATTGCTTTAGTTTTCTATGCCTCAGTCTCCTCAATTGTAAAATGAGTGAAATCAGAGTGGCTGGGAGAATTACATTAAATAGTGCAGGTAAAATGCTTGAAAGAACAATGCACGCAGTCACAGACTCAATAGATGTTAACTCTTAAGACTGTGTCTCTCTTTTGTTCAATCATTAGGATTCTGGAATGAATAAAACATTATCACGGCTGTTTTACTACGAATCTGCTTTAAGAATATTTATGGCTGCAGAGGAAACATTTTCTGTGTGCCTTTATGAAAGCTAATAACTAGGAACAGTTTAATAGAATGCTTTTAGAGAAAATGAAAAATAGAATTTTGTGACAGCCATTAAGAGTTTAAAAGAGACTGTGGTAGGGATTGTCTCTTCTGGATGCTTTCTAATGTAATTATTGGTGAAGGCTAATAGAAATCCATGAAGTTTCAGATACTGATAGAAAATGATAGGCATTCCAAAAATAAACATTAAGTAAAGGCTACAAAATTAACATTATACCTCCCCATTTATCTTTTTTTCTCTCAGGTGGCACAAAAGCTTGACAAAGGGTCTATGAACCATTTGAAGATTTTTGTTGGGGTAATCAGATATCTATAAATGTCATTGTTTAAGAAAGCTAACCAAATAACATTTTACTATTGACTAATAAACTTTTCTAATAATCTTCAATTTTATTTTAATAAAATATTAGATATAGTTCAGTTTCTCAACTCTGGAATAGTGACCCAGGAAAAATATGAGGGAAACTTGAAATCTATGGAAGTTGTATTTGGTGTAAACTGAGGCCTTTGTGTCAGCCCAACACAAACTGTAAAGTCAAAAGTGTGACTTTCTCTTTCTGGTCTTGACAGGATTTGGTTTGATAGACTTGTCCTCATCCTTAACCTCCTACTTTTCTTCTAGGGTATCCAGGTAGCTCTTCAGGTGCCCAGGATGCCTGTTGCCTCTGCTAGCCTGCCTAGTTCATAACATCAGGCAGAGATGAGGCAGGAACTTCTGCCCTCAGGCTTGACTAGTGGTTATAAGGCCAAGGATCATATGAAAAAGGTATCACCTTCAGATTACCCTCCCTGTGTATTCTGTTTTTGTAGTTTTCATCAGAGAGTAAGCAACCGTCACGTGAATATCGTGTCTTTAATGATCTGTTAAAATGGCGGCTCTCAGAGAAAGTGCTCTCCATTCTCTGCTTTCCTCCTCCTCCTACCTCAGCCCCCCTCAGAAATCAGGCTGGTGGTGTTAGGGAGTGAAGCAGGCTAAGTGTAAGAAATAAAAAAATAAAAAAAAAACAGCTTTGGAATGCTGATGGACAGCAACTCATATTTGTCCTCAGTGTCAGGATAATAAGGACTCATGGGGGTGGGAAATATTGTAAATACAAACCTTGAAAGGAGGTAGCTGCTATTCAGAAAGCCAACATAGCCAACGTTTCTCAATTGTACAGAGAAATGTGAAATTATATGTGAGATCTTTCCACTTTCACTCGTGATGCTAATTCAAAATGAAAAAAAAAAATCTGACTGCCCTAACAAAAGAAGTTTGGGGTCGGGGTGGTTACTAGGTTTCCTTTTAGCTATTGTTTGGGGCATACTGAGGTACTGTTTTATTAATCTCCAAGAAACTCATTTATGTTGAGTGGCTAATGCATCAGTAGGGTAATAATTACTTTATATTTTAATATTTGATAAGTTACTAGATATAATAAATAATAGTAACCATACAGTGGGATTAGTTTCCAATGGTAAACATTTCAGGCCTTCAGGCGGAATTTTGAATTGTCATGAAATGGCAAGTGCCTATTCCATCCAGGCATAAAGCCAATCCTAGTCAATTTATTTAAAAAAAAAAATCCTGCACTGTTACTCTTTAGCTAATGATTAACTAAAGTCTGAGTGACTAGTAGAATGAGTAATTTTGTTACATAAGCCACAGAAGGTGGAAGGAAACTAACATTTATTCAATACCTACTGTCCACTGGGTGCTTCATCTATATTTTCTCTTCTAATTTTCAAAACAACACTGTAAGGTAGTTGTTACAAATAAGGAATAATTACAACTTATTCCTTATTTTGCGGCTGCAAGTTGATGTTTAGAGAGGTCACATCCAACTCTCTTGGACCATGCTTTTTCATTATACAAGGAATATTGATGTTGCCAAATATTAATTCAGGAGCTGGTACAGTTAGAAATTAGTAACACACACACACACACACACACACACACACACACACGTGCACGCATGTAAAATGCAAGGTTAAACTCGCTAGGTTAGGCAAGGTTAGCTGCCATATGATAGCTTAAAGGGAAGAATTCTGTGCTGATAAATGGAGTATTTTTCTACTTAACTGAGTCATCCTGTATCATTGTTAGGCACTGTAGACAGTGCATATGTTAACTGAGATATGATACTTCCTTTTATCCCTAAAAAAACCAACACAGGGCTCACTGTAATTAGGTATAAATAGGTGACTTAACCCTTCAGATCTTTCTGGAGGAGAGATAAGTGTCTTATGGGATTGAAATAGGAGGGATCAACAAAGATTGGAGAAGAATTAAGGGCTAGCAAAATCTGTCATGATTCCAAAAGGATCGAGTTGAAAGTGAAACTAGTTCATGCATTTTCACGACAGCTTCAGAGTTAACATCCTATAAAGGAATCTATCAACATTGTGACATTTGTTTAGGCTTCTATAAGTGAGAAAATGTGTCCTTCCATGCAATACTAAATGTAATTATCATGTTATCAATTTAATCCAACTTCATATAAATCCCAATGATTAAATCTACTATCTATTTAGAATATTATCACATACTTAGGAAGATGGATCAATAAATACTTATGGGTCCTTGGGGTAAATAAATACTAATGAATAGATGAGGTTATACTTGCCTTAGAGAGTTTACAATAAAAAGAGGGATGGGTAGTGAAAGACATAATGTCCATGAAAACCACCACATTATTGTTTTATTTGCTTCACAGGCCTCATATGTGATTTTTTTTTTTTTAACCATAGATTCTTACCTACTAAAGTAAAGTTTCAATAAGTGCAAAATTTGCCTGGCTTCTATCCTCCTATGTCCCCAATACCTAGAACAGTGTCTGAACTTAGGAAGTGCTCAAGAAATATTGGGCAAATGAACGAATGAATAAATGACACAGATCATGAATGTTATAATGAGAAAGCAGAGAAAAAAAATTATCTGGGCTGGATAGTCAGAGAATGTTTCCAGGACAGGGGATCCCAAATATGGACTTTTAAAGCTGATAAAGGAAGGCAATTTCCTTGAGAAGAATGGCATAGACACAAAGGCTAGGTAAGGGAAAAGAGACACCTGGAGTAATGTGGATTTACTGTTATTCTATCAGTAAATCTTGATGGAAAGACTTGAGGCCATGTTAAGAAGAACTCTCTAATAAAAATGGAATGGGTTCCCTTGGGGTTGGTAGGAGAGGTGATTTCTGTGAGAAGAGGTACTGGAGCTTGGGGTAGAAGAACACATAGCAAAAATATGACAGCAGGCAGCCAACCCCAAGGCACAAGTGAAACTTTTTCTTTTTTGTTTTTGAGACAGAGTCTCACGATGTTGTCTAGGTTGGAGTGCAGTGGGATGATCTCGCTCACTGCAGCCTCTGTCTCCTGGGTGCAAGTGATTCTCACGTCTCAGCCTCCCAAGTGGCTGGGATTACAGGTATGCACCACCACACCAGGCTAATTTTTATATTTTTAGTAGAAATGGGGTTTCACCATGTTGACCAGGCTGGTCTTGTACTCTTGGCCTCAAGTGATCCACCCATCTCAGTCTCCCAAAGTGCTGGGATTACAGGTGTGAGCCACCGTGCCCGGCCATAAGTGTAACTTTTAAAGTTTCCTCTCACCTTGAGATTCCAGGCCTCTCTTTTGGCCTGGTTGCTGAAACAATTTAGGAGAATTTCTTAAAATTTTCAAAGTATTCATAAATGGAACTTTGCTTTCCTCCTCCTAAATCAAGACAAAGCTCACACTGACCACAGGTTATCTTAAATTTGATGAAAACATATTTCAGTTGGTGGAGACACAATTGTTTTGCAAGTTAGCTCTAGAAGTGGTAATTGAAAGTGACATTTAAGAAACATTTTCTACAGATCTCAGAAGATGATTAGTCATTTTGTTTTGAAGGTTTATGATATGCTAAAGTGTTTTTAAAGCACATTATAATTAAACAACCTGTAAAAAAAATTTAAATTTCCCCCTATGGAAGCTCCTATTTCAAATGTAGTCTAGAGAGAATTTCAAGTAAACATGTAACTGCACATCTGATTTTGTGATAATTTGCTTTATACTTTTTAATATCATCTTTGATGTTACATATTCAGGTGTTTAAATACCAATACAAAAACAATAATAGTTTAGTTTAAATTTTCCAAACACACAAAACAAAGAGAAGCGTTCATTCAAAATACTTGTATACACATGCAAACAAAATTAACTTTGTGTTTATGACTCACATAAGGGAAGTTATTGGTGCCCATAGCCTCTGAATACCCGCCTCTCAAAGCTTATTATTACAAACACCAGTAGCTCCTTGCCCGAAGGTTTTTAATTCCTGTGAGTCTTGGCAAGGGCTATTTTCTGGCTACAGTTACATGCCTGGCCTGAGCATAAATAACCTGGGAGTGGTGGATTGTTAATGACCCCCAGAAGTAGGTGATGGATGGAGAGGTGGTGAAAAGCACCCCAGCTTCCTCATCTCACAGTTGGGCTAACTCTGGGGTCTGTTCCACACTGTCTTCCAGAGCCCAGCAACGGGGACTGAGCCCTGGTTTCCCTCTGTGGGAACGGACTTGATGATGTGTGTTTTTTCAGAGATCCTTCCATTTCCTCTCTCACTTCCCTACTCCTTTACTTATGTTTCTTGAATTTCCTAAATAAACAACTAATATTTCTTATATTGGGGTCTACTGCTGCAGGAACCTAAACCAATACATGTCTCTTCCATTATTTTGTGACACCAAAGATCTTGATTAGGCCTGGAAAATATACATGAAAGCTGATCAAAATGAGAGGAGTGATTAGGTTTGTCTGTTTCTGGTAAATATGGAAACAATGCCATTTCATTTTAGTAAATTGCCAAGTTTTCTCAAGTCCCTCCTATCTTTCTCCATATACTTGCTCTTCTGTCATTTGCCTTTTTTCATCTCTGGCACACATACAACCTGAAATAAAATGCCATGGGGTAGATTAATGAGAAACACTGGAATAAAAAAAAAAATGCTTGCCCAGGCGCAGTGGCTCACACCTTTAATCCCAGCACTTTGGGAGGCCGAGGTGGGCGGATCACCTGAGGTCAGGAGTTTCAGACCAGCCTGGCCAACATGGCGAAACCCTGTCTCTACAAAAAATACAAAAAAATTAGCCAGGCGTGGTGTCCCGTGCCTGTAGTCCTGGCTACTTGGGAGTCTGAGGCAGAAGAATCGCTTGAACTCAGGAGGTGCAGGTTGCAGTGAGCAGAGATCACACCACCGCACTCCAGCCTGGGCGACAGAAAAAGGGTCCGTCTGAAAAAAAAAAAAAAAAAAAAAGCTTACAGCGTCACGTGAATCACATGCTTATTACATGAATGAAAAATACACTTTATTACTTCATGTGTGTGTTAAGAGGTCATATGGATAGATCAGATGTTGGCAAATGAATGTGTTATTTCTAGAAGAAACAGAAATGTTTCCTTATTTGCCAGGGCCTAAATCAGTGTTTCTTTAAAATGAGTATATTTTCTGACAGTATACTTCATGCACGCACTCCCACACACTCCCCATACATGTGTGTGTGTACCTGACTTATATCACTTAATAATATGAACAGACTGAAGATAATGTCAATTAATCAATAATAAATCCTAAATTCTGAGTTAATGTCTGTGCTGTTTTGAACAAGGTTTGACTGTCTTAAATAAAAAGGTTTTTGTGTTTGTTTGTTTTTAACAAGGTTTGAATGTCTTAAATAAAAAGCATCTAGGAGCTATAGGGTGTAGAGAAAACTCTCCCTGATGGCATTTTTCCTCTACTCTCACACCGCAACAATCAACACAGATGAAGCCTTCTACGAACAAACATGTGAGGTTTTTTCCCTCCCACACCAAGCAGCAGACACTAGCTGGGTGTCCTCTAATTCAGTTCCAACGCTGTCTACCTGGAGATAATGTCAGATCCCACCGGTTGAAGGTTCAGTTCCCAAGACTGCCCCCCACCACACCAGTCACAAGTCTGGGCCTCTGGAGCTTCTAACCGGCCACCTCCAGGTTGGGATACTCATAAATCCTCTTTTTGGGTTCAATTAATTTGCTGGAGTGGCTCACAGAACCCAGGGGAACACTTACTTATGTTTGCTAGTTTATTATAAAGGATATGGCAAACGTTACCGATGAAGAGATGCATATAGGGTGAGGTATGGGGGAAGGGCTGTGGAGCTTCCATGCCTTACCTGGCTGTGCCAACCTCCATGAAAGTCCAAGTGTTCAGCTATGTGGAAGCTCACTGAACCCTGTCCTTCTGGGATTTTATGGAGGCTTCATGACATCAGCATTCCTTCCCCCAGGGTATAGGGCAGTATTCTCTCTGGGGAAGGTCTTAAAAGCCACAATCAGAAAGGCAGGAACAGGTGAAAGGAGAGAAGGAGAAGGTCAGGGGCCTGTCCCTGAGGCCTAGCACACCCAACATTATAACAAAAGACTGTAACAAGGACTGTGGGAGTTATGAGCTAGACCTCAGATGAAAACTAATATATATCATAACACCACACATAGATTCAAAGATCTAAGTTAAGTTGGTCATTAGTCAACACTATTTAAAAGCCAGATATGTCCAAATGGCTTTTGAATCTACACTTATTATAGCAAATATTTTAACTTGTAGAGATGAAAAGGACAGATTTTCTTTAAGTGTCTAAAGCCCGTAAAGAGACTTTCTGCCTTTTTTCCTCTGTAAATCTAAATCTGTTTGAAGAAAGAAGTGCACTGTGAAATGGGAAGGCAGGGGTGGGCAAAGACACATTTTAGTGAGGTTTTAATCTCCATTTTGCTGAGTAGAAATAAAAAGGAGTTTTGAGGTGGTTTGAAGGGAAAGTGGGGGAAAGAGAGAGAAGAAATGGGAGAACCAGTGAGAAAGTTTAAAATGTCTTCATGTTACTTAGGCAGATAGGCAGATATGAGCAGGGTAGGAGAGTGCCCCAAGGAATGTCAGGCAACAGTCAGGTGACTGTCATGCAATTGTCAGGGGCCTCCTCGAGAATGACAGATGGTCATGGCTGGCACCAAGAAGGGGAAAATTTCCTCCCAAACAGGAAACATCTTAAGCTTATGAGCAACAACTTCCTCATAAGATCCTAGGAACTAAGCAAACATGACCAGGCATGTGCAGTAAGGGGCAAAATGGCGGAGTTTGGCCTTCCTTCGGGGATATGTCCAGGCATGCTCAAGAAGGGGCAAAACGTCAGAGTTTGCCTGGTATATGACCTTCCTTTGGGGGCACTAGACCAGTAACGAAAAATTGTCATGGAGAGCATACACACAACTTCAGCCACCAAACGGCACATGCAGCCCCTGACAGATATTAGCAAGTCACTGCACATGCAGTGATCAGCCAACAGTTCCCCTAAGAAGGATGAGGGGAGGAGATCAGGAAGAATCAGGAAACAGTAACTCTATAAAAGCCTTGAACCAATGATCAGGCGGGGCACTCAATCTTTCAAGTTTTCCACTTGGTCCCTTCCGAATGTACTTTACTTTGCTTCAATAAACTTCTGACTTAAATCTATTACTTTTTATAAATTTTTTTTCCATAAGTTATTAGGGTATCTGACAAAGGGCTAATATCCAGAATCTACAATGAACTCAAACAAATTTACAAGAAAAAAACAACCCCATCAAAAAGTGGGTGAAGGATATGAACAGACACTTCTCAAAAGAAGACATTTATGCAGCCAAAAGACACATGAAAAAATGCTCACCATCACTGGCCATCAGAGAAATGCAAATCAAAATCACAATGAGATACCATCTCACACCAGTTAGAATGGCAATCATTAAAAAGTCAGGAAACAACAGATGCTGGAGAGGATGTGGAGAAATAGGAACACTTTTACACTGTTGGTGGGACTGTAAACTAGTTCAACCATTGTGGAAGTCAGCATGGCGATTCCTCAGGGATCTAGAACTAGAAATACCATTTGACCCAGCCATCCCATTACTGGATATATACCCAAAGGACCATAAATCATGCTGTTATAAAGACACATGCACACGCATGTTTATTGCGGTACTATTCACAATAGCAAAGACTTGGAACCAACCCAAATGTCCAACAATGATAGACTGGATTAAGAAAATGTGGCACATATACACCATGGAATACTATGCAGCCATAAAAAATGATGAGTTCATGTCCTTTGTAGGGACATGGACAAAATTGGAAATCATCATTCTCAGTAAACTATCTCAAGGACAAAAAACCAAACACCGCATGTTCTCACTCATAGATGGGAATTGAACAATGAGAACACATGGACACAGGAAGGGGAACATCACACTCTGGGGACTGTTGTGGGGTGGGGGGAGAGGGGAGGCATAGCATTAGGAGATATACCTAATGCTAAATGGCAAGTTAATGGGTGCAGCACACCAGCATGGCACATGTATACATATGTAACTAACCTGCACATTGTGCACATGTACCCTAAAACTTAAAGTATAATAATTAAAAAAAAAAGTTATTAGGGTACAGGTGATATATTTGGTTATATGAGTAAGTTCTTTAGTGGTGATTTGTGAGATTTTGGTGCACCCATCACCCAAGAAGTATACACTGCACCATATTTGTAGTCTTTTATCCCTCACCCCCCTCCCACTCTTCCCCTCAAGTCCCCAAAGTCCATTGTATCATTCTTATATCTTTGTGTCCTCATAGCTTAGATCCCACATATCAGTGAGAACATATGATGTTTGGTTTTCCATTCCTGAGTTACTTCACTTAGAATAATAGTCTCCAATCTCATCCAGGTCACTGCAAATGCTGTTAATTCATTCCTTTTTATGGCTGTATAGTATTTAATTGTATATATATATATATATATATATATATATATATATATCTATCACAGTTTCTTTATCCACTTATTGATTGATGGACATTTGGGTTATTTCCATGATTTTGCAATTGTGAATTGTGCTGCTATAAACATACATGTGCAAGTGTCTTTTTCAAATAATTTTTCCTCCAGGTAGATACCCAGTAGTGGGACTGCTGGATCAAATGGTAGTTCTACTTTTAGTTCTTTAAGGAATCCCCACACTGTTTCCCATAATGGCTGTACTAGTTTGCATTCCCACCAGCAGTGTAGAAGTGTTTCCTGATCACCCCATCCATGCCAACATCTACTGATTTTTAAAATTTTTTATTATGGCCACTCTTGCAGAAGTAAGGTGGTATCACATTTTGTGTTTTTGATTTGCATTTCCTTGATTATTAGTGATGTTGAGCATTTTTTCATATGTTTGTTGGCCATTTGTATATCTTCTTTTGTGAATTGCCTATTCATGTCCTTAGCCCACTTTTTAATGGGATTGTTTGTTTTTTTCTTACTGATTTGTTTGGGGTCGTTGTAGATTGTGGATACTACCCTTTGTCAGAGGTATAGATTGTGAACATTTTTCTCCCACTCTGTGGGTTGTCTGTTTACTCTGCTGACTGTTCCTTTTGCCCTGCAAAAGCTCATAAAGTTTAATGAGGTCCCAGCTATTTATCTTTGTTTTTATTGCATTTGCTTTTGGGTTTTTGGTCATGATATCCTTGCCTAAGCCAACATCTAGAAGGGTTTTCCCAAAGTTATATTCTAAAATTTCATAGTTTCAGGTCTTAGGTTTAAGCCCTTAATCCATCTTGAGTTGATTTTTGTATACGGTGAGAGACAGGATCTAGTTTCATTCTCCTACATGTGGCTAGCCAATTATCTCAGCACCATTTGTTGAAAAGGTTATCCTTTTCCCCACTTTATGTTTTTGTTTGCTTTGTTGAAGATCAGTTGGCTGTAAGTATTTGGGTTTATTTCTGGGTTCTCTATTCTGTTCCATTGGTCTATATGTCTATTTTTATACCAGTACCATGCTGTTTTGGTGACTATGGCCTTATAGTATAATTTGAAATCAGGTAGTGTGATGCCTCCAGATTTGTACTTTTCGCTTGGTCTTGCTTTGGCTATGCAGGATCTTTTTTGGTTCCATTTGAGTTTTAGAATTGTTTTCTCTAATTCTGTGAAGAATGATGGTGTTATTTTGATGGGGATTGTGTTGAATTTGTAGGTTGCTTTTGGCAGTATGGGCATTTTCACAATATTGATTCTACCCATCCATGATCACGGGATGTGTTCCCATTTGTTTGTATTGTCTATGATTCCTTTCAGCACTGTTTTGCAGTTTTCCTTGTGGAGGTCTCTCGACTCCTTTGTTAGGTATATTCTTAAGTATTTTATTTTTTTTTTCAGCTATTATAAAATGGGTTGAGTTCTTGATTTGATTCTCCACTTGGTCACTGTTGGCATATAGAAGAGCTACTGATTTGTGTACATTAATCTTGTATCCAGAAACTTTCTTGAATTCATTTATCAGTTCTAGGAGCTTGCTTGAGGAGTTCTTAGAATTTTCAAGGTAAATGATCATATCATCAGCAAACAGTGACAGTTTGACTTCCTCTTTACTGATCTGGATGCCCTTTATTTCTCCCTCTTGTCTGATTGCTCTTGCTAGGACTTCCATTACTATGTTGAAGAAGAGTGGTGAGAGTGGCCATCATTGTCTTGTTCCAGTTCTCAGAGGGAATTCTTTCAACTTTTCCCCATTCAGTATTATGTTGGCTGTGGGTTTGTCATAGATAGTTTTTATTACATTAATGTATGTCCCTTGTTTGCTGATTTTGCTGAGAGCTTTAATCATAAAGGGATGCTGGATTTTGTCGAAAGTTTTTTCTGCATCTACTGAGATGATCATGGAATTTTTGTTTTTAATTCTGTTTATGTGGTGTATCACATTTATTGACTTGTGTACATTAAACCATCTCTGCACCCCTGGTATGAAACCCACTTGATCATGGCGGATTATCTTTTTGATATGTTGTTGGATTCAGTCAGCTAGTATTTTGTTAAGGATTTTAGCATCTATGTTCATCAAGGATATTGATCTGTACTTTTCTTTGTTGGTTATGTCCTTTCCTGGTTTTGGTATCAGGGTGATGCTGGCTTCATAGAACGAATTAGGGAAGGTTCCTTCTTTCTCTATCTTGTGGAATAGTGTCAAAAGGATTGGTACCAATTCTTTGAATATCTGGTAGAATGCTGCTGTGAATCTGTCTGGTCTTGGACTTCTTTTTGTTGATAATTTTTTAAGTACCATTTCAATCTCTGCTTGTTATGGATCTGTTCAGTGTATCTAATTCTTCCTGATTTAAGCTAGGAGTGTTGTATTTTTCCAGGAATTTATCCATCTCTTCTAGGTTTTCTAGTTTATGTGCATAAAGGTGTTCATAGTAGCCTTGAATATCTTTTGTATTTCAGTGGTGTCAGTTGTAATATCTCCTGTTTCATTTCTTAGTGAAGTTATTTGGATTTTCTCTCTTCTTTTCTTGGTTAATCTTGCTAAGGGTCTATCAATTTTATGTATCTTCTCAAAGAACCAGGTTTTGTTTCATTTATTTATTTATTTTTTTGTATGGTTTTTGTTGTTTCAATTTCATTTAGTTCTGCTCTGATCTTGGTTATTTCCTTTCTTCTGCTGGGTTTGGGTTTGGTTTGTTCCTGTTTCTAGATCCTTGAGGTGTGACTGTAGATTGTCTTTTTGTGCTCTTTCAGTCTTTTTGATATAGGCATTTAGGGCTATGAACTTTCCTCTTAGCACCACCTTTGCTGTATCCCAGAGGTTTTGACAGGTTGTGTCATTATTGTTGTTCAGTTCAAATAATTGTATAATTTCCATCTTGATTTCGTTTTTGACACAATGCTCATTCAGGAGCAGGTTATTTAATTTCCATGTATTTGCATTGTTTTGAAGGTTCCATTTGGAGTTGATTTCCAGTTTTATTCCACTGTGGTCTGACAGAGTGCTTGATATAATTCAATTTTCTTAAATTTACTAAGGCTCATTTTATGGCCTATCATATGGTCTATCTTGGAGAAAGTTCCATGCACTGTTGAATAGAATGTGTATTTTGCAGTTGTTCTGTATATATCTGTTAAGTCCATTTGTTCCAAGGTATAGTTTAAATCCATTGTTTCTTTGTTGACTTTTTGTCTTGATGACCTGCCTAGTGCTGTCAGTGAAGTACTGAAGTCCCCCACTATTATTGTGTTGCTGTCTATCTCATTTCTTAGGTCTGTTAGTAATTGTTTTATAAATTTGGGGGCTCCATTGTTAAGTGAATATATGTTTAGCATTGTGACATATTCCTGTTGGAGAAGGCCTTTTACCATTATATAATATCCCTCTTTGTCTCTTTTAACTGCTATTGCTTTAAAGTTTGTTTTGTCTGATATAAGAATAGCTACCTCTGCTGGCTTTTGGTGTCCATTTGCATGGAATGTCTTTTCCACCCCTTTACTTTAAGTTTATGTTGGTCCTTATGTGTTAGGTGAGTCTTCTGAAGGCAGCAGATAGTTGGTTGGTGAGTTCTTATCCATTCTGCAGTTCTGCATCTTTCAAGTGGAGCATTGAGGCCGTTTACATTCAATGTCAGTATTGAAATGTGAGGTACCATTGCATTCATCATGCTCTTTGTTGCCTGTATACATTTTTTTGTTTTGTTTTTGCTTTTTAGCTTGTATTTTTGTTTTACAGGTCCTTTGTGATTTATGCTTTAAAGAGGTTCTGTTTTGTTGTGTTTCCAGATTTAGAGCTCCTTTTAGCAGTTCTTGTAGTGGTGGCTTGGTAATGGCAAATTCTCTCAGCATTTGTTTTTCTGAAAAAGACTGTATCTTTCCTTCATATATGATGCTTAATTTCACTGGGTACAAAATTCTTGGCTGGTAATTGTTCTGTTTGAGGAGGCTGAAGATACGGCCCCAGTCCCTTCTAGCTTGTAGGCTTTCTGCTGAGAAATCTGCTGTTAATCTCATAGATTTTCCTTTATAGGTTACCAGTGCCTGTTCTGGTGCAGGGGGTAGGGGTGAGCGGGGAGTGCAATGGGCTCTGTGAGGGTTCTTAGCTTTGGTGGTTTAATGCTCTATTTTTGTGCTGGTTGGTCTCCTGCCAGGAGGTGTTGCCTTCCAGAGAGCATCAGCTGTGGTAGTATGGGGAGGAACCCTAGAACTCCCAAGATTATATGCCCTTTGTCTTCCACTACCAGGGTAGATAGGGAAGGACCATCAGGTGGGGGCAGGGCTAGGTGTGTCTGAGCTCAGACTCTCCTTGGGTGAGTCTTGCTAGGGCTGCTATGGGGGATGGGGGTGAGATTCCCAGGTCACTGGAGTTGTGCACCTAGGAGGATTATGGCTTCTTCTGCTGAGTCATGCAGGTTGTCAGGGAAGTGGGGGAAAGCCAGCAGTCACAGGCCTCACCCTGCTTCCACGAAAACCAAAACCAAATGGCTGGTCTCACTCTCACTATGTCTTCCACCCCCTAACAGCCTGAGTCCATTTTCAGTTGGAGGGCAAGATGAGCTTAAAAATCTGCCCCAGGCTACCCACCTCCCAGCTGTGAATGAAAGGGACTGGTTCTACTCCACCTGTGGAGTCTGCATGCCAGATGTGTGCCCTCCCCTGAGTTCTGGCCAGGAGGCTTCTCACCCCATTCAAATTGTTACAAAGTTCAGCTAGAGATTTCCTTCTCCCTGTGGAGTTTTACCCCTTGCACCTCTGGTTCTGGCTGCCCTCTGGATGGATCCCTGTGGTGCCAGGCATGGATGGCCTGCTAGGGGACTCAGAGAGCTTCCAGGGCCTTTCTGCTACTGTCTTTGCCTCTGTATTTCACTCAGCTCTCCACATTGACTCAGCTCCAGGTAAAGTCAGAAACTCCTCCTGCAAACAGACCTTCAGCTTCTCCAGTGGGGGTGTGTGTTCAGGAGAGGCAGGTCTCCCTTTTCCACTTCCACAGTTGGGGTACTCACAGTATTTGGGGTGTTTCCCAGGTCCTGCAAGAGCAGTCTGCTTCCTTCAGAGGGTGTGTGGGTCCTCTCAAGGTTGCTGGTTTGTTCTTGCAGTCAATCTGGAGCTATAACTCACAATGCGAGCCTCCACATGCTGCTCTGTCCAGAGCTGCAATCTAGTCCTGCCTCCTGTCTGCCATCTTAAATCTACTTCTGTCTCTTGGATATATTTTTTCTTCTCAGACAATAAGAACCAAGGACTGTGTATCCTGCCCAAACTCGCTGCCAGTAACATTTTGGTGTCATGAATCAGATTGCAGCTTCTCGGTAAGACCCTCTGTGCCTTGCTATCTTTGGCTGGAGGCACCCAACTCTGCTTACGTGAGGTCTTCTTTCTCTTGCTGTCTCACTCACCAGCCCATCTCCAGAAAAATTCTCTTTGGTCACTCTTCCCTCTAGCAGATTCCTCAGTTCATCCTGGTGGGCGACAGCAGAGGTGGAGGACTTCAGAGTCTGTACCGAGTAGACCTAAGTCACTGTGGCCCTTTTGGACAGATGGCTCACAAGGGTGATAGGGCTTGAGCCTAGGCCATTCAAAGACTGGAGACCTTCATTTCCTTAACCAAAATGGACTTTTCCCCGATAAGTCTACACCTTATTATGCTTCTTTTTTTTCTGTGGACTTTGAGATGGCCTTATATGCTGGCCACACTGTCTGTCTTGGGGGCAAGTCAACCTCTTCCCTGCTTCCACTGTGCATATCGTGCAACTTCTTTCTCTGCTTAATATTGGGAAGACTCTGTCTCCACCAATTCTTTATTTCCTATCATGAATTTTTAAATCCTGCTACACATTGAGACCAGGTTTTCCAGTGGCTCTTGAGGTCATTTGTCTGCCTCCACAGGGCATCTGTATGTGGTCCATTAAGAGCAACTCCTACTTCCTTTCTAGAGCTATCTGCACTTTGGGGAGAGGACAATTCTTTCTCTGCCTTTTGTGGTCTCTCATCCCAAACTCTCTGGTCCTCTGATGGTTCCTCCTCTACACTGAGAAGACTGATAGGCAATGTCCTCTTAGGTCTAAGGGCTGCTCTTTGTGAGACTGCACAAAAGCAGCCTTCCATGAATATCCCTTATTTTCTACCATTCCCACAGGTGGCAGATGGATTGTCCTGTCATTTTAAATACTTGTTTTCCATGCTTCCCCAGGAATCCACAGGAGGGATGACAAGGGGACTCAGATGCAGGTTTTCCTTCGCTCCTCTGGCCATCTACATTCTTAACATATACTGGGACCTCCAGTGCTACGTCCAGAGAAAGGAAGGCCCAGTTCCCTTGCAGCTGCTGGCTAGGGATAAGATCCTCACCTACCTAAAGGGATATGGAGAATGGGAATTTGAGAGAAAGGAAAACCATTTCATTGCTGGAATGCTCCAAACAAAGGTCACTGTAAGATCACAGTGTCAAAGGTACAGGTCAGCCAGAGGCCACAGGTGCAGGACAGAGTACCATCAGGAGAGAGATGAAGGCTGGTCCTGGAGGGAAATGTGGGACCAGGGTTAGTGGTACCTGGCAATCACTGGTTTATTCCAGAACTCCAGGATGAATGGGGGATGCCCTACTCACCACTCTGATCCAAGGTATAAGGGGATCAAGAAGGGATGCTTTCAGCTGGGCGTGGTGGCTCATACCTAAAATTCCAGCACTTTGGGAGGTTTGGGAGGCCAAGGCGGGTGGATCACCTGAGGTCAGGAGTTCGAGACCAGCCTGGCCTACATGACAAAATCCCGTCTCTACTAAAAATACAAAAATTAGCTGGGCTTGGTGGTATGCATCTGTAGTCTCAGCTCCTCAGAAGGCTGAGGCGCAAGCATCACTTGAACCCAGGAAGTAGAGGTTGCGATGAGCTGAGATTGCAGTAGCACTCCAGCTGAGCAACAGAGACTCTGTCTCAAAAAAAAAAAAAAAAAAAAAGAAAGAAAAAAGATGAAGAAGAAGGGACTCTTTCCTCTTCCTTACTCTTCTCTGTTCTGTCTCCATACTCTGTGTCTCTGTTCTGTGTCTCCATACTCTGGGACTCACCCCTTGGATGCATCCTTAAAATCTGGGATAAATCCAACCACCAAACCCTAAAATGAAAAAACTAATTTTTCATTGCAGAGGAAGTCTGGCTAGAGAATGGAAGTACAAATTTTAATTTCATTCTCCGGCTAGACCTTTTCTGCCATTATCAGGGCAAAAAGCCAGAGGTCCCCTATTTACAAACCTTTATGGCCTAAAGGGAAGACCCTAATCCTTGTAAAGCTTGTAAGGCAAACCTCACATCCTAGCTATGCTTAGCCATCTCCTCCAGGGCCCTGCATCGGCCCTGGAGACTCCTATGCTGTTTCCTCTCCAACATTTCTTCCTCCAGAAGCCAAAAGGAAAAACTACCTCCTCCTTTGGAGGCGAAAGGGAGAAACAGCCACCCCTGGATCCTCCCCCTATTTATCCCACTCCCAGACCTTTGGAATTGGCCCCACTTTACACCGGGCTCCTTAGTTCTCTTCTCCAAGCTTATAGGAGGTAAGTGAGCCAACTGAACTCATCCAGGTCCAGATCCCCTTTTCCATGTAGGACTTTTGACAACTTAGGAAAAATCTAAAAAAGTTCTCAGATGACCCCAAGAGGCTCATAGAAGGCTTCCCCTAATTGGCTCTTACATTTAGATTAACTTGGAAGGCCATAAATGTACTCCTGGGACAAGCCCTTTTACAAGAGGAAAGACAGACCATCTGTGGAGCAGCAATCCACTGTGGGAATGACTTACACCTGGAAAATGCCAACTACCCTGGAGGGGCTACAGCTGTTCCCCAGCAGGACCCCAATCAGGACTACAATGCCAAAGTGGGAATATGGGCCAGGAACCATACGCTCTTGTGTCTAACAGAGGTAATAAAATGAAGTAAGGTCAAGCCTCTAAACTACAATAATTAGCCACCATAAACCAGGGGCCAAATGGAAATCCTATAGCCTTTCTGAAAAGTCTACAGGAAACTTATTAAGCACACCAAACTTAAACCCAGAATCTCCTGAGGGACTAGTCCTAAAGGACAATTTATTTACCCAAGCTGCTCCAGACATTAGGAAAATTTACAAAAGTCAGCCTTAGAAACCAGTGCCCCTATGCCAGAAATCCTCAAATTAGCCTCCTCAGTCTTTTATAATTGAGATCTGGACAAGGAGGACAGGGCTAAGGAAAAGGAGAAATGCAGGGACAAGATGCAGGCTCAATTATTGGCTGCTTTACAAGCCCACCAGCCCCCTCCAGGGTCTCCTAAGGACCCTCCTCCAGGTAACTGCCACTGATGCAGAAGACCAGGCTACTGGAGAAGGAATTTTCCAAATGGGCCAAATGGGAGGAAGCCCCACACAGCCTGCCCTCTTTATGATAAGCTCAGCCACTGGAAGAGGAACTGTCCTGGGATCCAAAAGATCCCCCAGTTGAACCCCCATCCAATAATGGCCTTGAGCTGAAGGGGCCCTCCACTCTGGTCAGCTTCCAAATCAGACATCATCATTAAAGGAACAGAGCCAAGGGAAACTCTGGAAATGACAGGTAGTGCTATAAATATCCTTTTAAATACAAGAACTGGCTATTTTGTGCTAACCTTTTTCTCTAGGCAACTTTCCTCCAAATTCTGTTGGGTAACAGGAGCAAGTAGCAACCCCTCCCTCTAAAGATTCACATCTCCTTTATTTATATTGCTTATGGGACTAATTACTACTCTCCCACTAGTCCCTGGCAATGTTTAAATGCCTCACACTGCTTTTGAGTAGGAATATACTTTCCAAAATGGGTATCCACTTAATATTTACCCAACATCTGGATTGATATTTCCCCCTAATATCCCAGTTTCTCTCAGGAAAGCCAGCAGTCCTACCTCAGGGTTTTAGAGATATCCCACACTTATTTGAACAAGAGCCAGCAAAGAAATCTAACCAAGCTATATCTTGAGTGGGGACAACTTCTACTGTATGTAGATGGCTTACTCATCTGCTCCCCCTCCATAAAGCTTGCACAACAATATGCAGTACAAACCTTAAACTTCCTAGCAAAATGTAAGGTACAAAGTATCCAAATCCAAGACAGAGAATTTCATACCTGGAACCAAATATATATACAGAGAGTACTGCTGGCTCCAGACCCTCTAACAACCAACTTGTGTACCCACCCAGGTCCTTATTAAAACCTAAAGTGATGGATCTACAAAATCTCAACTAATCCCCTCATGGAAAGGCCCTTTTACTGTTTTACTTTCCACTGCAACAGCTATCAAAGTTCCTGGCATCTCTAGTTGGATACATCATTCCTAAATAAAACCTTGAGAGGTTTCTGAACAATCAACAACAGGACCAGCATCTGAGTATTCCTGTGAGTCACTGGAAGATCTATAATCTCTTTCAATGAAATTATAAGTAATGCCTTCTTTTCTTTCAAACTAATGCTAGCTCAGCATAAGGTAGCCCCAGTACTCTGGATCTTATTCATGGTGGGATTGCCTATGCTTACACTTGGTTCAAAACCAACATTCCCGAGTGGGCCTACACCCCTCCAGGCTATGTATTTTTATATGGACCTAAACAAAATAAACTGCCCTGTGAGGGAAGTTCTAAAAGAACTTATTCAACCCCCTCACTTGTAAACCTTTTTATCTGCATAGGTAACACCCAACATACAGGGGATGTGCCCTAGGACTCCTGGGGCCACAAGGAACAGGTGTAACTATCTATAACATTACAAATTCTTAACAAAGGAGAGCTCTTGGCCTTATAATGGTAGGGCTAGGGGCTGCCATAAGATTAGCTGCCCCATACAAAGGATTCAATTATCATAAAGTCATCCTCCAAAACCTCTCTGTACAAATTGGAGAACTAGGTCAGAGAACTGGGAATGGAATCTCTAAACTCAAGGCTTCACTAAATTCAGTAGCTAATGCAGTCATGGACAACAGGTTAGCTTTAGATTACCTCCTTGCAGAACAGGGTAGTCTGTGCTGTCATCAGTAAAGCCTGTTGCACTTATGTCAACAATAGTGGGCAAGTAGAGGAATATATAAGGAGAATCTGTGACCATGCTAAGTGGCTTCATGACTCTGGGAAAGAAAATCTGGGAAAGAAAATCCCCCAGCAGATTCCATCTGGAACTCTGTCAAATCTGCTCTCCCATCGCTCACATAGTTCCTCCCCTGCTCGAACCAGCTCTCTCCATACGTCTACTTCTTTTTGGCCCCTGCCTTTTAACCTACCAGATAAATTTGTCTTCTCCAGGATATAACAATTTCAAAGCAAGTTCCCAATAATGCAGGTGATAGATGCAGGAGGCAGATAAGAGGGAGGATCCCTGGAGAATCTCCCGCCTGCCTGTGCACTGCGACGATTGGGTAAAGCTACCAGGAAGTTCATGCTTCGTGCGGGGGAAGGAGCCTGGGATCTTTAGCTCGTGTGTGGGGGCCTGGAATCCAATCTGTGAGATGGGAGCCTGCTGGCAGAAACCCCTCTCACTTTGCTGAAAGTTTTTTTTTCTTTTTTTCCTTTTTGCCCGATAAATAATAAATTCCATTCCCCTCACCCTTCCACGTGTCTGCGTGCCTAACTTTTCCTGGTCGTGACACAGAACCCGGACTTAGCTGAACTGAGGAGCAGAAATTCTGCAATACAGGAATATCTACCTCCCTGCTCAAATGTGAAGAAAACATACACCTGTTTCCCCTGGACCTGGCTGGACACCAATTCTACCTACCGATGGGACCATTCTGTTCTGACAATTAGCAAGAGATTGAGACCCAAAGGACAAATACAGCCCTTATTTCAGCAGGAAGCAGCCACAGAAGACTGACCTTCATCCACTAGCCCCAAATAATTGAGTCTCAAACTCTTGAGGGGGGAATATGTTAGGGTAGGTAGATAGGTGGATAAGAGCAGGGCAGGATAGGGCCCCAAGGAATGTCAGGGGACAGTCAAATGACTGTCATGTGATTGTCAGGTGGCCTCTTCAGGAATGATAGATGGTCATGGTTGGCACCAGGGAGGGGGAAATTTCCTAACAGGAAACATCTTAAGCTGTAGGCAACAACTTTGCGATAAAACCCTAGGAATTGAGCAGGCATGCACAGTAAGGGGCAAAATGGCAAAGTTTGTCTGGTATATGACGTTCCTCTGGGGGCACTAGACCAGTAAAGGAAAATTGCCCAAAGAGTACATGTGCATAACTACAACCACCAAATGGCGCATGCAGCCCCTCCTAGATTACTGGCAAGTTACTGAGCACGTGGCGATTAGCCAACAGCTGGCCCAAAAGGAAGTATGATGGGAGGAGATCAGGAAGAATCAGGAAATAGTAACTTTATAAGAGTCCTGAGCCAACAATCAGGTGGGACACTCAATCTTTCCAGTTGCCCACTTGGTCCCTTCCAAATGTACTTTGCTTCAGTAAACTTTTGCTTCTGTCTGAAATCTACATCTGTCTCTCGGCTGAATTTTTTTCTTCCAAGAAGACAAAAACTGAGGGCCGTAGACCCTGCCTGGACTCACCTCCCATATCATTTAGACTCTTTATTTCACTTAAATACTTGATCAAGAGGTACATAAAGATAACAAGCTACAGGGCTTTGCAATAATAAAGGCAGATTGCCAGTCTGAGTTTGGAATTGGAATTGGTATAGACATAAGATTCATGAAATTTCAAAAATGACATTTTTCTTTACATGTTTATGATCATGATAACTAGTCTTTCTGTTTAAAAGAAACTACTTGGGTTCCTTTAGTCTTTGAACATAGAACTTTTTTTTTAATGTTACAGTGATAGCTGAAACAGTTGATAATCATGTTCTAGAGCAGGTGAGTGTTGCTGTATACTGGGGTTGAAATGGGGAAAATGAAATAAAGGTATAAAGGATTAGAACTACAGCATCTTAAAGTGAAAACATCACAAAGTTCAAAGTAATCTCCATCTTGCTGTTGATTTATATATAAACTGTACTCACATGTGCAGAAGGAGAAGTGGAAATATTATCTTGGCTTACATGGAAGAGGAAAAGACTATATCTAGTTATTTAAAACTACCTGTTAACTTACCCACAGACACAGCTCTATGTAATGAACTCTAGAATGTGGTTAGTGTCAATGTTCCAGTTGTGGAAGGAGGAAACAGTCTTCACCAAATATAGTTGACAATGGCTGTGAAACATGGCACAGTGACTAGAATGAGGTAAACAGATGTCATAATAACCACTGGACACCTGCCTTCTTCACCTCTATGAAAATATTGCCGCCTTACACATGGGCAGAGGTGGAGAAATGAGAAATTATGTCCTTAGACACTTCACTCCAAAACCTGCCAGGTTCAAGTGCTGCCTTCCTGTCTCAATGGAGAATTTCCAGTTCTACTCTAAGGATGAGGCTGTGGTCTCTCCAGAGGTGGGTCATGGCCTCAGTACTATAGGCAGGCACTACCTCCTGCAGCTGTCAATCCAGGCTGATAATTTGAGACCTAGCAGCTGATGACATTCCTTCTCTGCATGGCAGTTGTCTCTAACAGGCCAGCGCACATCTGAGCCGAAGATGACGTTTTTGGCATTTGCCTAGACGTTGAGAGCATCCACTGGCTTGGTGGGCACCAGTTGGCAAAAAGGGAAAACCCCAGACAAGGAAAGTTTTAAGAAGGCCATGTGCTGGCCCTTCAGAAGCAGCTGCATTCATACCACTCACTAGGGGAGGCAAACGTGTGCGTGTGTAATCTGCCTTCTTCACTCAGTGGGAGGGAGGCCAGTTAACAATGATTTCAACTCCTCATTAAACTCAATTAACACATTGCTGCACTTAGATAGTAGTAACCAGGCAGGACACCAGCAGGCTTCCCTAACTGCCTTTTTATTACAAGACCTATTTCAGGCCCATCCCACTTTACATCTCTGCAGCATGACGTCTCAAATTACAGGCATAATAATCTAACAAAGGCCACAACCCCTGTAGGCATACAGAGTCAGATTACGTCTGACTGAATCTGCTTTCTCTATTCATAAACAACTTAAAACAGCTCTTGCCCTCGCGTAAGAACCTGACTTGCCAGGCACACAGTGAAGCAGCAGGAAGACTACACGAGGACAATGGAGATATGGGTGAGACAAGGGCAGGAGATGTCTTGCTCATAGGAAATGAAAAGCTCTAAAGCCCAAAGCATTTCCCTTAATTTTTTCCATGCAGTTCCCTTGAGGTTATGCCGCTGGATGTTCTCAGAGCTGAGAGTGGACTGGCTAGTATAAACTATTCATTCTACCTTCAGATACTTTCAGGCCCTCTGTTACGATGGTTGACTCAATTGTTCCTCAAACCAAAGCTTATGCATGTCTAAGTTCTCTGATCTTAACCTTTTGAAAGGCAGTAAGATGAAAGACCTTATGAACTTTTGTTTGTCCCTGATCTTACTTCCTCCTTTTAAGATAGTTTTCCTTATGTAAAAGAAGCATGGAGTAATTGACTTTGGACAAGTGACAGAGAAAGGGATGGATTTCTAACTTAACTGTTGGCATATACCTTGAGAATGAATACATAATACACATTTTAGTATAAGCCACAGATTCCTCTGGTCTGGGTACACTGGAGGCATTTTTATAAATGTAACATGGTTTATTGACAAATTCAGGGAATTGTTTCACATTGGTCTTTTCTGTCATATCAGAGGACGTTTTAGACTAAAAATAATATTATCCATGTTTTACAGATAAGCAAACTGAGGTGGAGCACAGTTTAAGAGCTTGCTTAGGTCACATAGCTAGGGACAAATCCCTATTAACTGGAAAGGATATGAGACTGAATTAGTTTGCCATGCAGTAATTAAAATCACAAAGTTCTGTACAATCTCCTTGATTTTTAAAAGAAAAAGGTGTCTGTTTCATGAAGGACAGCTACTTATAGAATATATGCAATAGGATTAAGTTGAAATTGTTTCAAATACACAAAAGAAGCCATTTTTTTAAAAAAAGGTTCTGAAAGAGGCGAAAATATTCCTTTAGTCAATGAAGCAGACCACAATAGTACATTTATAAACAGATTAGAATTTATGGAAAGAGAAAATAAATTAAAAATATGAAAAATGTTAAACATAATTGCGTCATGGTAGTAGAATAATAGGCAAGATTCTTTTTAACTTCTTTTTTCACAACCTCTGGATGTATGCTGTTTTTGTAATTAGCAACCGTGTGTTAAAGAAATAAACTATGTAAGCAGCCCCTTTCTACACAAGATGGCTGCTATGTTATAGAAGTCTAGTTCAATTTTTACACAGGTGAATTTTTCTAATCTTTTATTTTATAAACAATGATTTGGGAAATTCTTTTATCTTAATAAAAAGAAAGACCATAGCCCTTTACGTTCATTGCGGGTAGTCATTAGTTAAGACAATACACACAGGAAAAGGAACAGGTTATCAAATATGAAAGGTATTTAGTTAAAAAATCAAGTCCCTGCTTTCAAAATGCTCATAATCTAAGGAAATTCAAGTTAAGCTCATCAGAGAGCTGTGTGCACTATCCTTAAACTACATGCTAATTTCAAACATGAGAGAGTACATATGTGTGTGTGTGTGTGTGTGTTTTCCCAAGACCTTTCTCCTTCCCTATTTAAAACAATAACATTTTGTCAAAGGAAAATAAACAAAATAAAATGGCTTGAGGTTGACTCAAAACTCTGAATATTTGAATTCTAATTTGATTCTAAAGTTAGAAAAAAAAGTCTACTCTCCTGGTATAATACTTTTAAAGCAAATGGAATCCATCATGCATGAAAAACTAATCTCTGACCTTTAATGGTAATTTTACTGATTGAAAAAGTTTCAAATACTCAGTTGTGGGAAGGAAACAGACATTTGCTCACAGGCTGCAGACTTTGGCTCAGCTGACAGTAATTTTCCACTGATTGGGAGAAAATCATGGAGATTACATAGCTATGGCTGGCTTTAGACTGGTCTTATATAAGTTTCAACCTTAATTCTGTGTTTATTCTTTTGTGTGAGTGAAATAACAACAGAGTCTCTATAAAAAGATGTTACTAATATATTTGAGGTGACCTATAACTACTATGTGTGATATAGTTATGTCTTTTGGATTAACTATATATTTTATGCATTTATAATACTTACACATGCACAGTTAAAATTCTTTTAGGAAAAGCAATAAAGTACTCTGTTCTGAAATTGTTTCCACAAATGCTGCAGTATGAGTTTTTCAATGACTTAAAAATTTCCATATGAGGAGAAGTGTTAGAAATGTATTTTTCCAAATGCAGGTGGGAGGACATCTTCTAAGCCTCAAGCCAGTTCTACAGGAACCAAGACAAACACCGAAAAGTGAAATAAGATAAGTCTCCACACCATTTCTAAAGCAGTGAAGCAAAACTACCTCCAAGGGTCAGTGGAGAAGCCACCCAGTCCACAGCCATAAATGCTAGGATAGTCTTGGTCACATCCCCAGCCATACCTTGTTGAGTCTTGGTGGTTGACCCTGAGCTCTCATGTTCTAGAGTTCCATAATAGCCAGGTTTCCAAATGCAAAAAAATGTGTGTGTGTGCACGCGCATTCATGTGCGCGTGCAGGTGTGTTTAGGCAAATTCACTTAATAAAAGTGGGATGCTGATAAGGTGAGAAAAACACTAGCCAGACAGCCTAAATGAACAGTAAAACACTTAGAATCGTGCCTAACTTAGAATAGTGCCTGGCACTTAGTATGGAAACACAGGTTATACATAACATCAGGAAGGACATCTTCAGTCTCTTAAGATATATAATATCTATGTTTTCAGACTTTACAGAATGCTACATTTTCACAGGTATAAGTTACCATTTATGAGAAACCCATACATAGGAGGAAAACAAAGTGAACAATTTTAATCATAACAACTTACTGAGTTTTAACTTAAAAGCGTTTACTTATATTTATACTTATTTGATGTAATTCATTATCCATATTTTGTCTCCAGCAACTTGTAAAAAATTTAAATGAACTACTATATTGTTAATCATTGCTTTAAAATCTCAAAATCATTTCATGAATACAGCACATTCATATATGACAAATAAGATTGAAAAAAGTTATATAAAATCTGATTGAGGGTCTAATTTGTTAATAACCCTAGGCTTTTAAAAATAGTGAACTTAGAGCACAGCTATTTCCCTTTCAAATCTCCCTCTCTCATCTCCTTTCCTCCTCTACTCCTTTTCTTTTCTTCCTTCTTTCCTTTTTATTATTCACCAACCAACCCACCAACCAATCAGCAACAATTATTTGTTGAAGCCTTTTGTTGTTTTTTCATTAAGATAAACCGATTAAGTAATCTATTTTTTCTATTGATAAATTTGTTTATAGAAAATAATTTTAAAGTATTCAATTTCTAAAGTCTGTTGCTCTAAAGACCCATCCTTGGAGAAATCTAATGATTTCCTGCACTTAACGCTGGGATGAAACACAGGGCCCAGGGACATTCATATTAAACTTGACCTGACTCCATCTGTACTTTGTTCAGTCTGTTTATTGTGCTTCTATTGAGCTTTCATTCTCTCAGTCTGATTTCCCTTCTGCTCCTGTTCCACCAACATGGCACCCTCAGGGCTTTTCTCCATACATCAGACATGTTACCTGGCCTATGTCTTTCCCTGGCTCCCTGAGATGGCACTCCTGGCACCTGGCATCGAACAGGGCCTTCCTCCTATAATGTGTAACGGTAATCCTCCAATCTACTGCCCTGCCTAGACAAGATTTTTATGCTTAGGGTTGGAATCAAGTTTTTCAAGCCCAACCCCTGTGACAGCTAATATGTAAGGGTCTCAGCAGAATTTAATTTGTAAAGAACTAAATATAAATATACTTCTTAAATCTGGCATCTTGCTCATCTTCTTGCCTTTGTGTTCTCCTTGTTCTTTGTTCCTTTCTTTCAAATTATCTCCCGCAACATTAAGAAAAGTGTGGAATGGAAAAGTAGTCATAATAAAAAAAGCTAGAGTTTTGCTCTGAAATGTCTATGAGATGGTGTGAAAGGCACCTCAGGACTGAACTGTGCCTGGAAAGGCACCTTTTTCTTCACCGTATGCAGCCTTCCTGAGTCACTGGTCACTGCTAGCAGCACATAAGCCACAGAATGAAAGGAGAACAAGTGCTGAGTGTAATATGGGAATTAAAGAGAAACAGGGAGTGAGTTCTTCTGTTGTACTGTATGACCATGTCACTGGTCCTTCTTAAAAGATAATCTAAAAATAGAGTATACGCATGCACACTTGTGCACACACACTATAAGTTTTGCTCAAGTCCTAGGATTATTTGGGCTTGAGAATTTTTGGACTGATTGAATACAACTTTAGTTATGTATACTTGATTCAGGAATAAAAAAAAATGGCTAAAATCTCTTGCTCCATAGCAATTAGAGATTTAGAGATAACACAATCCGAGGACGTCTTCAAGTCTCAGATATGTAACTTAGCTGTGCAATCTTAGGAAAATTATGCCTCTTTCATGGGCCACATAAATTCTCAGGACTAGTTAAGACACACTATTGGCACAATAACCAGCAAAATGCCTTAGTTTTGTTTTTATAAGTGTGCTGGATTTTTGGAAGAAGTCCAATAACTACATACTAAGGAAAATAGTTCAATCATTTTTTATTGCTTTAGTTCTTATCACTCACTCAGTATTGCTGGTGAGGGAGGGAACATAAACCTCTAGAGGAATGAACTGATACCACTGCATGAGACCAAAGGCAACTAATCATGAAATGAGACAGTCCCGAAGTAACTGGTTCTGATTCTGATCAAGCAACCCAATGAGTAGTTTATGGGCTCATGTCATCTCTTTGAAAAGCACAAATAAAGAGCAAAGAAAGGAGGTCACACAAACGGAGGTTACTCTCCTGAGTTTGTCAAGAAGCTCACTGGGCACTCCATAGTTGGGAACACTGGTATTCTAGAATCTTTATGGCTTATGGGTCAAATCCAATGCTATCTATATTTACATTATGTATTAGGCATTGCAGCAAATATTCACCATCCTTTTCTTCCTCATACTCTCCTCCCTCAGTGATATTGGGTTTAGTCATATTATGTGCTGTGGCTAAAATAATGTGGGCACAAATGATACTGCTTTCTAAGCTGAGGCCTTACAAGGTATCGAACATTTCTACTTGCCACATTGGGAGTTGTAAACTGTGCCACAAGGACATGCCCTGGGAGATCATTTGTTCAAGAAGGAGAAACATGAAGAACAAGCATGAAGGCAACGTGCAGCCTGAAGCAGCGCTATTCTGACCCATTAGCAGGACTATGAGCAAGAAGCAAATGTCACTGGTATTTTGTGATTGATTGTTCGGTAGCATTACTGTAGCAATAGCTGACTAACACACCTTGCAATAATAGATCAACATAGAAAATGTGAATTTTGTTTTTCTCTTGGGATCTCAACAGTTCTGACTAATTCAACTTGTCCCTAACCTTTCTATTTTATTTTGCCTATTCAAGCTTGCTAGCAATCTAGACTGTTATCATTCCTTAAATATGCTTCATGTAGTGTACAGTGCCTCCACCCTCAACAATTCCCATCTGTCTAATCTCTTTATGCAAGATTCAACTACAATTTTTTTCTTTCATGAAGAACATCAGATTCTCCCACTAATTCCTTCTGAGAGACAGGAAATTTCTTCTTTAAGCTCTTTTATCTCTCTCTCTTGCTTTATCGATCACCATCTGTAATAAATTATAGTACCCCTAGTATTGTTCTATACCACTTATTGGTTAATATATCCCTTGGCATCTGAAAATGCTTTAAGGACTGGAATACTTCTCTTGAATTTCATACAGAATAAGCCCTTCATTAGTTACAATTTAAATTAATTCACTCCCCATGCCCCCAGTCTGCTTCTCCTTTGGATATCCCAACTCAGTAAATGTCATTCCCATCCTCCTAGCTGTCCAAGCCAGAAATCTGAGTGGTTATTAATCCCTATTTCTCTTACCTATTAACCAAGTCCTGTTTAGTCAAAACCCCTAAATATCAATCAAACCTATTCACCTCTCTCCAGCCCCACTGACATTATCTTAAAGCGCTTCACCACTCTTTCCTGGAATATTGTAATTGATTCTCACATGTTCTACCTACTTTCAGTCTTGAAGATATGCAAGCCAATTTCCCACAGCAGCCAAAGACATTTTTTTGAAGTGCATATTTAATTATGTCATTTGCTGCTTAAAATATAAAATATTTCACTGGCTCCCCACTGCAGCAGAATAAAGTAGAAATTTCTATGTGACTTATCAGATCTTTTATTATCTACAGTTTACCTCTGTAGCCCTATTTCTGACTGACTCCCCAACTTATGCTCTATACCTTAGGCCAACTAATTTTTCCACATCTCCCCAAACCCACCACATTTTATCTTATTCCCAGTCATATGCACATGATACTCTGTCTACCTGATACCGTCTCTCTCCTTCCACCACCCTTTCCTTGGCTATCTCCTCTTGAACTTTATATCTCAGATCAGATAACATTTTCTTTAAAAGCCCACTCTGGCATTCCTCTCTCCCTCTTGCTCAAGCAAGCATGGCCAGGGGCCCTTCTTGCGTGTTCCTACAGCATCCTGCATTTACATGTTTCCCTGTAGCACTTATGATACTATAGTTTCTGATTTACTTGTAGTTGACTCTATGGGTAGCCTACCATAGAGCCATTCCTTCCTACTAGGCCCTCAGTGAAATTTAAATATCCACCTACCCTTGCAGCCACATACTTACAGGGAGGTGGGCCTCAGCCTCAGCCACCATGAGGGAAACCTGATTGTCTCAGCTAATCATGAAAGTAACATTTCCAAAGCAGTGACGTGTTAAGACATCGTCATGTGAAACCATTTTGGCCAATAAGACATTGAAGGGAAGTGGGACAAGGGGAGACCATCTGGAAATGATTTTTTTTCTTTCTTAAAAGAAGATGTAAAAAGAAGATCCTCTTTTCTGACTGGCCATAGTTATCTGCATGTAATAGTTGGACCTGTGACAGACATCTCGAGTTTACAGGAACAAACCAGAAAACTCACCAACACTTGAGGCTGGCAGAAGAGAAAGATGAAAAAGACTCAGGCCGCCTTTGATAATGTCACTGAGTTACTGAGTGACTTGAAGCCTCCCACCTCAGGATGGCTTATGGTTTAAGCCAGTTAAGTTACGACTTTCTGGCAGTTACAGCTGCAAGCATTCTCACTGACTGACACGTGTCTATCTTCCTCACTGTACTGATATTAATGAGAATTTATGCTTGGAGATGGAACTGCAAAGGAACTAAGAACTAAAGAAAACGTCTTAGAAGGCTGCATGGCATCATGGTAATTAATAGGCAAAACTTTATTAATGTGGCATCATATGGAGAATCAGAATCAGCTTTTGAGGAAAAGGATGTAGAAGTCTTCTGATTTATTTTCTGGGCCAGAGAATAAAATGGAACAGTAATAGCCTTTTGAAAAGCTAGGTTTAAGATGATCACAGAAATCCTACTGTACCAAATTCAGAAGCCTCTAGAAAAGTGACCTAATTCAGTTTCTGCTGTGCCCTGCCCCTTGCTGTTCACTTTCCCATCTCAGCTCTGGTTTTACTTCAAAAGCTCAGGAATTTAAAGGGGGAAACCTATCAACATATTTACCTAAACTCTGATCAAAGATACAAGAAAAGGTCAAGGTGATAGCCGAACCCACAATTATATTAACCTTTTGTGGAAACATTGAACAATGCAGTAGTATCTTTGCTTCTGCAGAATATCTTGTTAGAAACAGGAATTTCAAGAATAGCCAGAAAGACAAATCTTCTTGCTACCTACGTTTTTATGCTTTAAATAGTAAATGCATAGCAAAAGGACCTATGCAGCAGTCTATTAAACAGTGACACCTTTGTATTTATCAATAATAGAACAAACTCTCAATATTCATAAGGAAATGTAAGATAATATGGATAACCAAGATTATTGGCTTGAGCATATTCTTTAAAAATTGGCAGACAGTTCAAGCTCCTATAGTGCTGCAAATGGAACTTATTGTATACTTATAGTTACTTGTAAAATGAGATAATTAGTATAAGGTAGAAGTTACCCCTTCCTTGAAAGTTTGGTAGAAGTTGTATGTAGAATCATTTGAGCCAGTACTACTGACAGTCTGCTTATTCACTAATTTCTACGTGTGGAGGGGTAGGGATGTCCAAAATTGTAACTATTGAGGCAATCTGTCAAATGGTATAGGTCTACTCTAGATTTTTTTTAAAAAACGTGTTGAGTCGCAATAATAGACTGAATTAAGAAAATGTGGCACATATACACCATGGAATACTATGCAGCCATAAGAAATGATGATTTCATGTCCTTTGTAGGGAAATGGATGAAGCTGGAAACCATCATTCTCAGCAAACTATCTCAAGGACAGAAAACCAAACACTGCATGTTCTCACTCATAGGTGGGAATTGAACAATGAGAACACATGGACACAGAAAGGGGAACATCACACACCCGGGACTGTTGTGGGGTGGGGGGAGGGGGAAGGGATAGCATTCAGAGATATACCTAACGCTAAATGACGAGTTAATGGGTGCAGCACACCAACATGGCACATGTATACATATGTAACAAACCTGCACGTTGTGCACATGTACCCTAAAACTTAAAGTATAATAATAAAAAATAAAAAAAAGTGTTGAGTCAGTTTGTTTCATTTTTGTACTTCTGTGTTAAACTCAAACTTAAAAATATAACCAATGGTAAAAATACTGCAGCTTTAAAAATACATTATTATTTTTCCCTCTCTGTGATTCTGGAGCCATATAGTCTATAGAATAGCCCCCCCAAAGACACATATAACTATTAAATACTTAAAATTTGGCTAGTCCAAATTGAGATGTGTCAAAAATATAATATACACTCTGGATTTTGAAGACTTAGTATGAAAAAAATAATTTCACTGATTTTTAAACTTTTTAAAATGTGGCTATTAATAAAAATCTAAAATTGTATATGGGGTGTGCATTATATTTCCACTGGGTAGCACTGTTCTAAAGCATTCAACAGCTCTCCTCACATTATGCCCTGCACTGCAGACATTGACATATGTGTAATCTCTAAAACACATGTTACAATGAAAAAAGCATACTATTTCTAAATAGATGTGTGATCTTGCTTGGAAAAGACACATAACTTTCTTGCATTTCCATTGCTTCATCTTTAAAATAAAGGGGCTGCATGAGATGATTCCTAAATTCCTTTCCAATTCGCATATATTTAATGACTTCATCATTTCCCCAATAGATTCCAAAGCTAGAGAATACAATTCATGTAATAGCTCATTTCAGTTTGATAAATATTTCTGAAGCATTTGTCATGTGCCAGGTCCTGTGAGAGGAGGTAATTTTACACCTAACCATCTTCCACCTTTTTTTTTTAGCACTATTCTTTATTCTTGGCAACTCTTTGAGAAATATCTATGGAATGGATGGACACATTATTATTCTGCTGTGTCTTATATGTTAATACAGAAAGAGAAATACACACACAAATGCACACACACACACACACACTCTCCAGACTGGCTGTGAATGAAATACCAAAAAAAAAAATTAAATTGAGTTGTGATTCTTTAGCAGAAACTCAAGTGCCCATATAATTGAATGGTCTCTGAATCTGGCGCTAAAAATGCTTTACTCTTTCTGAAAAATGGAAAATGCATTATGAGTCTAAGTAAAGAGCACTCCAATTTTAGCTGCCTTGGCCCCTTCTGAGGCTTTCCTGGGTCAATAATTAGCAACAGAGCCCAGGGGACTGGGGGAAGGAACAGGATGATGAACAAGTGCAAATGAGCTACCTTAAAAAAGCAATAGCACAAAGCATGAGAGCACTCAGACTTGTACTGCAAAGTGTTCAGATTAGGCAGGCCCCAAAATGAAAAAATCGAAAATTAATAAACCAGAACCTAGCTGTATGCACTGACTTAATGAGATCCATTGTTAATGTAACACATTTTTGCCTACTACTTTTGTGAAAACTTCTTAAATTATTTTAAGTGTTTCTCAAGAAATGCCTCTCCAATTGTACTGGGGTTCTTGACGTTCTTCTCAATTTTCTTTCCAAAAGCATAAGGGAGATAAAGGAAGAGATGATTTGAAATAGTAGAAAGAATGCAGGACTAAGAGCCAGGAAATTTGGTTTTTAGTCACAGAACTGTTATAAACTGGTGATATGGAGTTGAATAAATTGTTTAGTCTTTTTTGGTCCATTTCTTCATCTGAAAAATAAGGATAAAGCTCTGTATATTCTAGAGGTTGATAAGGGGGATCAAATGAGATAATGGTAAGAAAAATTACATTTACAAGATACAAATGTTCTATAAGTGTATTTTATACAAAATTATCAGAGAAGTCTCTTATGAGCTAAAATATGATAATAGCACATGTGGTCCAAGATCCAAAAGTGAAGACTAAGAAGAAAAATATATAACAAAAATTATATCCTTTTATTAGAAATAGCACAATATCCATAAAACTAATCTTTAAAAGCACAGGGAGCAGTGGTTAATTATATAGACTCTGAAGACAAACTAGTGGGATTTGAGGTCTGACACTGCCATTTACTAGCTGTGTGATTTGGGGCCTCTCACTTCACCTTGTGTACTGCAGTTTTCACATCTGTAAAAAGGGGGTAATAATACTACATCCCTCCTATGTTTGTTGTGAGGATTAAAGCACTTCACATATATGAAACACTGGCACAATGTAGGTATTATATAAGTATAGCTGTTACATAGGAGTACACTCTAGAATGCTTTAAACTCTAGGCACACTTCCTAGCTAGCATTTGATTTATTTTGTTTGAAAAACAGCCTGTATTTAACATATACATATCAGAGGTTGGAAGTGTCACAAGTGTATGTTGGGAGAACAAAGAAAAGCAATTTCACTACACAGTCCACAAAACCATAGCCTTGATGGACTCTGCACTTCAGAGGGCTAAAGTAGATGGTGAAACCAAGTACACTCATGTAGTGCCTTGGTACATGTGTGGCTTTGTGTTTTTACATTTTCCTCAGGTACTGAAATAATGACTAAAAACACTTTGTATTTGCATTGCATTTTAAAAAAATCACTTTCACATATATTACCTTATTAGAAGTTGAGGGTCATTAAAAGTGGACAATGAACTTGCTTTCACCCTCACAAATCTCTCTGAGGAATCAAGTCAATTGAATACGTGTACTTGGGAAAAAAGGCGGGCTTTTTGCCAAATACTTTCTGGCAGCTCATAAGCCTGAGCTTTTCATCTGAGCCAACTGCAAGCCTGGAAGGGTCCAGAAAAGCGACTCATCTGCTCAGCAGACCTCATTGCCCCTTTGTTGTGGTGGGCATGGTGCCTTCCACACATAGCTGTTGGTCAGTACGTGGATCACCGACTGCATCCTCCTTGCAAGAAGGCCATTTTGGATGTTTCGCTAAAGAATCCAAGAGTGCAAGGCAGAGAGGGGAGGCTGACTAGTTGGGGACTTCCTCCAGGATTTTCCCATAGGCTCCACCCAATTGCTTCATTCCATTGATGGGTTCAAGGGTGATTTTCCATGAGACTACACCTAATGGAAAAGGAAGTCTCGGGCTGTTCTTATCTAATTTGCCAACTGTTACATCAGCATTATTGATTCAGAGCCCCCAAATCAGGGAAATATAGAACAGATGGGAATTCCCTGCAAATGTTTTCATGGAATCATTTGCTAGCAAACCCCCAACTAGCAAAAAGCATAAACATATACCTTTTTATGAAGCCCTGTTAAATCTAACCAGAATGCTTGTTCCAGGAAGAGTCTGTTCTCAGAAATTATATTGTCTGATCAAGTTTACTTCTTTTGTCTACTCACTGAAGTCCTTAAATACATTATAAGAGAATATGCTAAACATACGTCAACCTTCAATCAATAAGCATAGTGTAATGTCTAAAGGTCATGATTTGGATTATCACAATACTTTGGGTATCAAAATTTACAAAATTGAGCATATCTATATTATCTGCCAGATGAAACAAGATTATTTTAAAAATTACTTCATCATCTTGTGTTATTTGAATGTAAAAAACCTGAAGGCAGGCTCTCCTTGTCTACTTACTCAACACTTAGATCAGTGCCTGAAACATAGTAGGTATTCAAAAATATTTATAGAATAAATGAATATCTGAGAAGCTGAGTCATTCTCACCACATTGACATTTTAAATTTATCTATAGTCAAAACAGTCTCAAATTTATGAAGGGAAATTAATATTAGCAACACAAAAGTGTTTTCTTTTGCAGATATATGATGTTAAATTATAATTGTGCAAAGTCAAAAAATAATTTACAAATTAATTACGGAGCATTATTAAGTGAGTCAAAGCCATTCTATAAATAAACAATGCAGTACTTTTCTAAAGGTTGTTGCTATTATATGTAAGCCCTTGGGATGAAAACTGGGAGTCCTATCTTTAATATGTTCATCACGTTAATTAATGAATGATATAAACAATTCATGCAAACACCTCAGTCAAGCATTACTCTTGGGGATCAGGGGGCTATTTCAGTAACAAGAGTTAAAAGCAGGGAACACAATCTTGGATTTGGTAAACTCATCTAAATTTCTTGATATTCTCCAAAGAGTAGCATTTAAGCAAAACCTGGTACAGAAGTGAAATATATAATTGAAGCCAATTTTTCCTTGGTAAGGTAACTATGATCCTTTCACATTAGTGAGATCGTTTGGACCCCATCGCTAAACTGGCCCCAGGCAACCTGTTCTTGGTGGCATTCTCCCCACCTCCTCCTGCACTATTCTCTGCTGCAGAGAGAAGGGTAAAAGTCTTCATGCTCTCCCACTCTCCAATGATACTCATGAAAATTTGTTCTCAGGAAAGATTCTAATCTCAGGTATTCACACTCATATACATTCAAATCACCATGTTACCTTCCCCTGAAGTATTTGACTTACTGGTTTACCTCTATATTAAAAGAGAAAACCATTTTTTTCTTTCTCAAAAGAAATTTTAAGACTTAGCTGTCAGGAAAATAATGTCTTTTAATTTATTTGGTTTTGAGATTAAAGGCCTTTCTCTGACATTGAAATTTCATATGTAGACTAAATTGAACAATTTAGTTATGTTGTTTCAGCCACTTACAAGAAACTACACAACTCATTGGCTGGTTGTGTGGCTGTGGCACTTCTCTGTTTATGTTGCCATGGCTTCCTCGACAGCCTCATTCCTGCCTTCGTGTCTGACGTACATTTCTGACATCGTGATGGATGCCTCTACCCTGAGCACCAGCACCTCCTCAAGGGAAACACAGCCCCAACCACACTCATCATTTTCTTTCATCAACCGCCTGTCCTTCTGGATTGCCCAGTTTCCAGTCTTGAGAGCTCCGTTATTACTGACCCTCTGTCTCCTGACCCCACTGTAGTAGTTGCTAGTGTCAACTACGTTACACCTATACAATGTTTTCAGAAATGACCTGTTTTTCTATTTTCCTCTCCATGAATTTAGTTTATAATATTATTTCTTAAAATACAAATAATACTTGCTCATTATAGTTTTTCCCTAAGGCTGCCATTATAAAATACCACAGACTTGGGTGGCTCTAACAATAGAAACTTATGTTTTAAAACAGTTCTGGAGGCCAGAGGACCGAGGTCAAGATGTCAGTGGGGTTGGTTTCTTCGGGAGGCCTCTCCTCTTGGCTTGTAGATAGCCGTCTTCTCCTCGTCTCCACCTAGTCTTCTCTGCGTGTGTGCGTGCATCTTAATCTCCTTTTCTTATAAAGACACCAGCCTTGTTGGATTCGGGTTTACCCTAATGATCTCATTTTATCAAAATCACCTCTTTACAGGCCCCATCTTCAAATACAGCCACATTCTGAGGTCCTAGGTTAGGACTTCAGCATATGACTTTGGGTGGGACACAATTCAGCCCATAAGCCTCATGTTTTCCCTATGGTATGTGCTCTCAGTCCAGAATGACATGTCTTTTCCAGAGTCATTTTGATAATCTATAGAAAAACTGTTCCACAGCCACAGAGCCATCCTTAAACAAAGTCCCTCTGTCAGAATCCAAAGGCCTGTTGCCCCATGTTAAATTTATATTTTCAAGTTCCCTTTCTTGCAATTCTAATAAAACACAGTCACTCTGAATCACTCAAACACAGGCTTCTATTTCCTACTTCTTTTGCTTCTACTTAGGTTTTCTGTCTCCAAGAATGAAATTAGCCTTCAACATTCTAATCAAATGCTAGCTTACTTTAGCGCCACCTTTCCTCAGTCTGAGATATGTTCTTCCAAACAGTCATGATTCCTGGTTCTTAGAGCCATGGCCCATTTACCTGGCTCTCCTATTTCATTCACCTTTCTCTGTGGGTTTCCCAGTTCACCAAATCATAAGTATTTGTGAATAGAGAACTCCTTACAGCATGGCTACTGATAAATCATTCACTGAGTTGACTAAATCCAGGCAGTATGACATCAATCATTTCAGAGGCAATATGATGAAAATATTTCAAACAATTATTATTTATTCTTGTTTTTATCTTGTAAACATGGCATAAATCAGGTTTTGATGACCAATGGTCAGTGATGGTTTTTTTTGGTTATTTTTCTTCCCAAAATAACATAAAATTTTTACTTTAAACAATTACAATATGTATGTATATACTTCATTGAATTTTTGGTGACATTTTTAAAAACTGAGAGAAACACTGTTATTTTTATCCACATTATGGGATGGAAAGCCCTGGGGTCCATTATGAGTGACATGCTTGCCTAATATTTTGCAAGATCTGGCTTCAAGGCACTCTTAGATAATGTCTAGTTTATTTTCCACTCTAATTCACCCTTTCCAAGATTTACTCTGTATTTGATATAAAAAATCTTAGTTCTTCTCCATTTTCCTGTCCTTAAGACACCTTAACAAATTGACATTAGGTTTTAGAAACTATACATTAATACCGGCCAAATGTGGTTGACAATTTGATTGGCTAGCCCACAGTCTTTTCCAAACTTCTTCATCCTTGCTATCTTTATTATAAAGACCAGAAAACCAAATGTTAACTTTCCATCTTCTGCATTCAAGATGACCATGTGTCATAGTTCTGGCTAAAGGGCTGTAAGCTGAAGTCTTCTGGTGGCTCTGGGGAAGGCCTTTGTGTTTCTTATAAGTGGGGTAGATACAACTTTAGCTGGCCATCCTTTCTCACCCTTCCTCCTTCCCTCTCACTATCTGTGACACAGACATGATCGTCTGGACCTGCAGTAGCCATTTGCCATCAAGAGGAACAGGCCAAGAAAATTGTGGAGATGCTGCCTCTTTGCAAATGGTGATAACATCATGCAACAGCCAAAACACCTCCAGTGCCACCTACTTAAAAGTAATTCCTATTTGTTCAAGCTATTGTGAGTCCAGGTTTCTGTTATTTACAGTTGAAAGCATTGAAAACTGATATACCAAGCATATCTGTTGGCACTTTGAGTTTTCCACAAAGGAAAACTCTTTCGTAGCCATAGAACATACTCTATAATCAAAATCCAGTTACAAATCCGCGAATCCAGTTCTCTAGGTCAAAAGAGGCAAAAGAGAATGAGTTGGCTGTTTTCACTATAAATCACTCACCACTAAGGGGATCTCTGTTATCCTCTTTTTTTTTTTTTATATGAAGGCAGTATTTCTCTTTTCCCTCAGGGATTGTTATTAACTATTTTCTGGATATATCAAGAAGGGGGAAGTTACATTAAAAATTAGACAGAAAGGGGGGACTTTTCACTTAAAGTTGTGACAACCTTCACTTAAAGTTATTGTAACATGCTTCTTGGGAAGGAAGAAGGCATAGGATGGCATGGCATGTCAAGGTCCATCTGCTTTCTTTTGACATTCCCTGTGCAGAATACCTCATAACTGTGATCCATAGTTGGCAAGAATCCCATTCATTTCCAACAGAAATCCAGGAAGCTTAGTGTGTCTCTCTCCAGCTCATTATCAGAGCAATTAAAATCAGCTGTTTTAATGCTGCTTAAAGGGCTTCAGATTTTGTAATTTATGTAGCCTAAGGCAAGATTCATTTTTTATGGAGAGATTTTGATTCCGGTCCTGCCAAGTCCTAAAGAGTTCTAATTAAAGACTCCTTGGGGAGTTTTTCTTGATCTGCTGGATTTAAGATTCTTTAGTAAATAACCTGCTAAGATTATTTCTGGTGGGGATAATTTATCTTTAATTTTCATGTCCTAATTATATTTCATACATATCTTGAAACCCCAGGTCAGTAATCTCATTAAGTAAATATAAAATAGTATATAATATACTATAATAAAAATGATGCATTGTTAAAAGATGTATGCAGATCTTTAAACCTGCAGGTCTTGTTTATGAGGATCCAAAGCTGAAAAGTCTTTATTGCTGCTTATTTGAATAATAGCTACCTTCATATGCTTAATGTTAAGTTATAGGGCTTTCTTTTAGGTACTAAGTTTCCTCATAAAATACATACAATCATTATATCTCTGAGTGTTTTTAAATTTAATAGAGTTTTTTTTAATTGGAGTCTGATAGCCTTTATAGGGTTGGCAACTTGTTTGATAGTATCAGTGCTAAGGGAAGAAATTAGGGGAAAATGTTGGAAGAGAGGATTCAGTGGAGTTTTTTGTTTTGTTTTTTTGTTTGTTTGTTTGTTTTTGTTTTTTTTTGGAGATGGAGCCTAGCTCTGTCACACAGGCTAGAGTGCAATGGCATGATCTTGGCTCACTGCAACCTCTGTCTCCTGAGTTCAAGCAATTTTCCTGCCTCAGCCTCCCTAGTAGCTGGGACTACAGGAACCTGCCATCATGCTCGGCTAATTTTTGTATTTTTGTGAGATGGGGTTTCACCACATTGGTCAGGCTGGTCTCGAACTCCTGACCTCAGGTGATCCACCCGCCTCGGCCTCCCAAAGTGCTAGGATTACAGGTGTGAGGCACTGCGTCCGGCTGATCTAGTGAATTTTATTTGAAGTTGTGTTTGTAGTGTAAGCATGTTGATTATACTGTATTTAGCTTTTATGTTAGTTGTGAGTATGTACACTGGGAAAACTAGTGCCTCCCAACCACTCCTTGGTACTACCACTGTTTTAATTAGGTTTGCAGAGAAAGCAAAACCATATTAACATTGGAACAGAACTTGAAGCGGGTCTTCTCCTCACCTCTCCATTCCAAAAAAAAAATCATTTTTATATTCTATAAATTAATTACATTCTGTGTGTCTCTTCCATGGAAGAGATCAACCTAATAAGAATAACAGAAATCATCTAATCCTTCCCATTTCTTCTTGAAATGTCACTGGTACATATGTTTTGCCTTTTCCTGAAACCCATTTGCCTCAGCTTTTCACTTGGCTAATTCCTATTCACTCCTCATTTTTCAGCTTATACAGTACTTCCTTCCAGCAGCCTTGATTTCCCATCCATCATATTAATTGGTTCTCTCCTTTCCTGGGATCTTTACTTCTTCAATGCATTTTATCTAATTATGTATTTAATCATGGGCTGATATGTTTAATGTTTTTCTTCACTATTCCTTTGTAAGGCTCATGACAGCAGGAACCATGTCGGTATGTTTACCACTCTGACCTCAGAGCGCAGTCCAGCCCTGGCATAGTATAGGTGCTCAATAAATATTAGTAGTGAAGATCTCAGATTGCTTTCCTGTGCTCAGAGCATGGGAACCAACTCCAAGAAGCAATAGCAATAGGAGCCTTCTGACAGTAAAATCCCCATTTTGCAGAGGAAACAGCTGTGAAGGCAGAAAGTGCCCATAACTCAGGAAAAGGGAGGATGGCAAAGAACTGCATCTATTTCACAGTCTTGCTCAGGGTCATGGCTGTGGTTATCAATCTTTGCCTCTAAAAATACATAGTTTTTGCCCCTATGGGTGGTCACTGCTTAGTCACTGCAATGGATTTGAACTACACAACCTACATTTATCACTTTTACCCATTTAAGACCAACTTAAAGGCAAAAACAAGCAAAAGAATGATGAAGACTTTTTTAAAGATTGTGCAGTACCTTCATAAGTGTCTCCCTCTCAGGGATGAAGTAAGAATTGCTCCTTTAAAAAGTATCTTTCTGTGAAAGGACCGGAAAATTCCTAAAGATAGAAACAAAAAAGCTAGACGGCAGCAGACTGCCTTTCATGTCCCTATCAATGAATAAATTGCTAACTAACAATCAGGGGCATTGTTCATATCAATAGTATAAATAGTTCAAAAGACCCAGAAATAAGTTCCTAAGGCACTCCCAGCCATTTGGAATAACTATGGCTTGGAAATTGCCCCATCTTTGTAACTTTGAGAAAAATGATCTAGACTAGATGTCCATAACTATATTCAGATGATTCGTATTCATAAGCTGAGAATAAAGAACAGACCAACTTCAGTAACAGTGACGTTGCTGGGAGAGTAAATTGGCTCAAGAAGTAACAACAACAGCAGCAAAACGGTTAAGGCACTTCAAGGTAATCAATTTAGCTCTATCGCTTTTTGCTGTGACTTCGAAGGAAGTTAACTGAATCTCTGAAAGTAGTATCTTGCTGCCTGGAATTGGTACCCACAAGCTTCAAATAAACTGTTCCATGAAGTTTAAGCTGTCCTTGACAGAAAGAAGGGCAGAATCAGCTCCAAGCCATTAGGGAAGGTATAATTTCACAAGGCAAGACAGCCAAGGAAAGTGATCCTCAAAGGGAAATTTTGTAGAAAAAATTTTGTACTTCCCTGTCCCCATCCATCAGTAACCTCAACAGAGCTATTTTTGGATTGTTTCCCTTTATTCCTATTGATGACTATTATTATATTTTTGAAAATGTTTTTGTTAATGTTGTTAGAAACTGGTAGGTTAATGAAACTTTAGCCATGGTTGTTGTCGTTAGAAGCAAGTGTAATTAATAAAAGTTTAGCTGTGAATGCCAGGCACCCCAGGGTTCAAACCTTAGCTTACTGACTACTTTTTAAGCTATACAACCCTTAGCAAACTGCTTACCCACATGACCTCTGTTCTCACAGCTGCTAACAAAAGTGGTGGCCATGACAATAATGTTGAGAATTGTTTTGAGGTATAACCAAATTACCATGGAAAATGCCTAGCAAAAGTCCAGGCTTATGTTATGAGCTAATTAATATATCAAAATCTCATTCCTTTCTCACTTTTTTTTGGCTTTCCTTTCTTCCACGGCCTTCTCCATCTTCCAAGAACCAGCCTTAGTAGTAGATGATGACTTGGGTCTCCTGCCTACCAAGAAGCCCAGTGCGCTGGCATCCTGACACTAGACAGCCCTGTTAGGGAGTCAGGAGTCTATTTACTCAATGCCCAGTTCATATTAGAAAGCAAATGCTCTTGAAAATAAAAAAACATTAACTCATGTCTAATTGCTTATCTACACTTTCAGCATTTCTTCATTTTTTAAAATTTTACTATGAGCAGGTTCTAAAAAGAGAATATAGAAAGAACAAAGGTTTTGGCTTTGATGAGGAAAAGTGTGTGGAGAGAACACAAAAAGAGGAGAAGGATGAAGGAAGAAGACAGGAATGTCTCAAAACCTGAGCTCCTGCATCAGTCACTCCACTGAACTAGCCCATTCTGAGCTTGTCCAGTTCTTTCGTAAATCAAGCTTGCATGCTTCTTAAATTGTCAATGGTTAGCTTTTCATGAGTCTCAAAAAACTTAAATTTTTAATGATGCTAGTATAAGCGAAAGGCATTCATAAGTTTCCCCTTTTTTTTTTTTTTTTTTTTTTTTGAGACGGAGTCTCGCTGTCGCCCAGGCTGGAGTGCAGTGGCGCGATCTCGGCTCACTGCAGGCTCCGCCCCCCGGGGTTCACGCCATTCTCCTGCCTCAGCCTAAGTTCCCCTTTTTAATAATTAAGGTCATAAATAAGAGCAGTCAACAGCTAACATTTTTGCAGTATTTGCCATGCACTAGACACTGTGCTGGGCACTGTACATGATTATCTCACTTAATCCCCACAAAGCCTTATGAGCTATTATTATTATTTCAACTTACAGATGAGGACACTAAACAGAGAGAGAATATACAGCTACCAAGTGGTAGAATCAGCTAACAGACCATGTGTTCATTTGTTCTGATTGCAGAGTTTGATGCCTTTCCTGGGTGAACTCAATAGGACCAGAACATAGTTCTACTAGAATATCCGGTATGATTTCACAATGTCACTTTGTTTTCGCCTTTGAAGTGAATTGGGGTATTCTGAATGGGCATGGGGACATTTTAAGAGGTCGTGGGGCACGAGATTAAACCTACAAATGTCATGGGAGCCTCTCCATCTTGTGAACCCTCTTACTAACCACCTTCATTCCCATTTAGGCTTTTACAAAACAGATGACTGTAAACTGGTTTTGTGTGGTAGAAGAGAGGAATGTTGTGGAGAAGACACTTGAAAAAGTTCACAGGTTAAAAAAACACAAGAACTACTTGGTTTATACATGGTTTTATGTAAATGTAAAAGATAACCTCTCAAATATTCTTTAAGTTTCCACTAATATGTGATACCCCAAAAATGTTGCCTCCCGTGATAATATCTTGTATTCTTCTGTTATTCCATGAAACATATCTTATTTGGTTCTCACAGCCAACAATCATTGAGGTAACAAGGAAAGATAACCATAGCCCTGCTTTATAGAGGCAAAAGTGGGATCTCACACCATATGGCACAGCAGAAACAGAATCTCAAACTAGTATTTAGGCCCCTAGTCCCAGTCAATAACAAGTTTCATTAGTGCAAAAGTTCTTTACCTATACACAGTCTATGGCTTTCTTGGTGAAAATCGTATTCTTGATGAACTGAATTTTGCACAGGAAACAATGGACTCAGCATCTCATATTCTTGTTAAGCATATATTAGGAATCATGTGCTTGTCCAGTCTAAAGCAGCAGGTTGTCTAAAGAGTGTTTGGCTAGGCAGTGCCGAGAGTAATGCACGTCATGAGCTCTTGAAAGTCATTACCATTGAGTCCATGTCCCTAAATTGTTTCTTTCTGTGAGGAAGGCAGAGGATCATATTTGAATCCAAGATCATCGAAGTATGGTAGACATGAAAGGCGTGTGGTTAGGGCACTAGCAGAACTCCAGAGCAAGTATGCACTTTCCAAGTTCCCAGGGGGCAGGCTGATGGCAGAAATGTCTTGATTTGAACAAAACTGCTAAATAACTTGTTTTTTTAACTTAAATTCCTACAAAAACTTCCCACTGCTGTAGCAACTATTAATGAAAGTCTGTTTTTATACTTCTCGATGACATTTTTAGCATAATTTAGAGAAAAAACCTCAGAAAATAAAAAAGTAATTGTAAGACATATGTTATGAAAATATCTTATGAAATATGTTATGAAACTTTTGTTCATTATGTAACCAGTGCCAACTTTGCAACCATTTAGGTCTCTGATGGTGATAACTTATTTATCTTGTCATTACTTTTCCAAATCCCAAGTCCTACAGAACTGTAGCTTCAACTAGAAGCCAAGCCCTACCTTTGTCCTACACAAAAAGAGACCTAGACTGTGAGCAGCCTCCCTACAGATTTCTTTGACTCCCTTTGGATCACACACTATGAATATAAGAATAACCAAGACATGCATCCAAGTATATTTTTAAATTCTAGTTTTGTGTTTCCTGATCTAGCAAAAAGTGAGTTATCTGAGCATCAAATTACATATTTTCCTGAAATATTTTATATTTTCTCAGAGCCATTTTCCTTAGTAACCAATAATGAGAGATGATAGAAGGCAATTTAAGGCATCTCAACATTTCCAAATAGCATTCTGTCTAAGGTTAGTTTCAGCATGAAACCGGTGATAAATGGCATATAGATGCATGTGCAGGGGAGGAGGTGTTCTGTGGCAAAAGAAGTTTGAGAAAACGATTTTTAAAAGTTAAACAGTTTTTTAGCAATTCTCAGTGCCTTTAATATGCAAATGAATGAATCATGTTTAAGATGGTAACGATACATGCAACATTTCTCAAAATGATTTAAGTATAGAACCATTATTTGCAGAGCAGTTGCAGGGACCAGTGTTCCACAGGCACACTTTCAGTCATGTGGGCTCAGGAGTCACACAGACCTGAATTCCTATTACAGCTCAGAGGAGCTGTGCGTCCTTGAGAGAATGATTGAAGCACATGGTAAACGTTGGTGTCTTAGCCTCGGTCTCTTGAGGTTAACAAAAGATCAGTGAATTCAAAAATACTAAGAAAACTACATTATATTCTTGACATTCAAATGCATCTTCACAAATCCCCTAATTCACTAATATCACTCTAGCATTTACTTTTCCCCTAGAAAATTTAGTGTTTTTTTGGTTTGTTTTTTTGTTTTTTTTTTTTTTTTAAAAAAAGAAAGCAATTCTCATTGGTGCATTAATCCCTGTTGCTTTACAGGAATGTGTGCAGTCTTCTCGCCCTCTCTGGAATCTCATTTTCATCAACAGCCCCTGTTTGCTAATGTTTTAATTCTCTCTTGATGAGCATTTTTGCATTGACTGGCACACTCTACAAAAAGTTCCAATTTTTTTCCCCTAGAAACAAGCACAGAGTGAACTATGATGGACTTGTTAATAAAATTTGATCTCATTTATCACTTTAAATTTTATACTTTTAAAGAATTAATAATTTTCTTAGCTGTTTTTGCGTCGTGTCTACTGTCTAGATCAACGCTGTTCAGGAGAAATATAATGTGAACCATGAATGACGGCCACAACATGTAATTTTAAATTTTTAAAAAGCCATATTACAAAAAGTTATTTTTACAACCAGGTGAAATTAATGTATTTACTTTTTACTTTTGTGGGTACATAGTAGGTATATTTATGGGGTACATGAGATATTTTGATATAAGGCATATAATGCCTAATAATCACATCAGGGTAAATGAGGTATCCATCACCTCAATAATTTATCCTTTGTGTTACAAACAATCCAATTATACTCTTTAATTTAAAAATGTACAATAAATTATTGTGACTGCAATCACTCTTTTGTGCTATCAAATACTAGATCTTAATCATTCTATCTAAATATATTTTTGTTCCCATTAACCATCTCCACTCCCACACCCCTGCCACTCACTACTCTTCCCAGGTTCTGATAACCATCTTTCTATTCTATCTCCATGATTTCAATTGTCTTCATTTTTACCTCCCACAAATGAGTGAGAACATGCAAAGTTTGTCTTTCTGTGTGTGGCTTATTTCACTTAATATAATGACCCCCAGTTCTATCCATATTGTTGCAGATGACAAGATCTCATTCCCTTTTGTGGCTGAATAGTACTCCATTGTGTGTATGTACCATATTTTCTTTATCCGTTAATTGGTTGATGGACGCTTAGATACAACCAGGTGAAATTAATTTAAATATGTTTTATTTAACCCTATACACAGTATTAGTATTTAAACATGTAATCATTATGAAAATTACAAATGAGAAAATTTTCACTTTTTTTCACACTATTATTTGAAATCCTTTGTGCATGTTACATTTCCAGCACATCTGATTTGGATTAGCCACACCTCAAGTGCTCTATGGCTACTAGCTCTCTTGTTGGACAGCACAGGCCTAGATTAGCAGTCAGCTTCCTTCTGGGTGGCATTTTTCTACACAGGTACAATGTGTTTATCAGTTCAGAGTTATTACATTTGCAAGGCAGGGTAAAGAATAATAAAATTATATTGTGATTTGAATACTTGGTGATGCATGGGTCCATTCAGTAGTTTGGTAACTTAAATTCACACGAGAGTTCTGTTGTACTTTGGATCAAATTACTCCCTGTCATGAAGCATCAGAGTCCCTCATAATAGTCTACACCACAAAAGCCAAGGGATTTTTGTAATTGTTTTACAAGTAGGAAAAGCAATAACAGTGATTTGAAATTTTTACAAAGTAAAATTCTGTAAATATATGTTGAATACAAATTGTGTACATGACACTTGGCTAGTTCTTAACACTGAAAGATTTTTAGATATGAGACATCCAATTTTCTTGGCAAAGGTATGTATGTATATATAATGCGTATGCAAACACACACATAATATATCCATATATATCCAAAATACATATATATGCATGTATGTATGTATGGCGTAACTCCTATCTATTTTACAGGGTCACTTGGTTGGTGATTATTTCCCTCTTTTCCTTTGAATCATAAGCACTATAGAAAAGCATAAAATCAGTCTTGTTTCATAAATTAGTTTTTCTATTCAAACTTGCACTTATCTTTGATGGAAAGAAATGTATAGCCTATTCTTGTGATTAATGCTAGCTAATGTGAGCTGACTGCTTACTCTATGCCAGGCACTAGTTTAATGGCTATATATGTATTATCTCATTTAATACTCGAACAACTCTAATGATGTAGGTGCAGAGGCACCTGAAACAGAGCACACTTAAGGAATTTCATAAATGTCATACAAGCTGCAAGTGGAAGAGCCATGATTTGAACTCAGGAATTTCTGCCTAATCATGAAGTGAACTACTCATTTTAAATGCGTAGCATTCTAAGCACTCTCTTTTTAGATAATGATTTGTTAGCTAACCTGAATTAGGTCCTTAAAAGCAATTCTCATATTATGATTTTACATATCTTTGAAGGTCTTAACGGAAAGGAACTTTGTAAAGATAGTTTTCTACTTAGCATAGCCTCTCATTTTATTTTACTCCAAGACAAATCCATGAAAAAATTCAGCTTCATTCCTTATCTCTGACAAATACCAGAATGCACAACACATGGTGCCTCTGATCTGTATCGTTTCCCCTAGCGCTTGCATTCATCTTTGATGTTGATATTTTGTGGTCTAATGGCTCTTGAGAGAAGACAAATACCTATCTCCTTTGAACCATAAATTACCATATTTGGACTTGCTTCTTCATATAATTTTTACTAGTCCTTTTTATTTCTCTCATATATAAATTGAAATGTTGAAATGATGAGATCTATTTTTGAAGTACATAAATATTTTTTGGGGGAATGTGACAGAGTTTAAATTGCTGACAATTACACATAAACCAGCTGAATCAACTGGGCAAGTAAACAGCCCTTCAGTTTCACATTAATCCATTTGCGTGTAGGCATCAGGGAGGTCTCATTCTTGTAACTCCAGAATATAAAATATAAAGTCACAACTAGTCTTCATTTTCACACCCCTCCTCTTTTCAAAAAATTCATTTAAAAATATTTAACTGACAAACATTGCATACATTTATAGTGTGCAAGATGATGTTCTGAAATATGTACACATTAGGGAAGAGCTAAATCAAGCTAATTAACATGCATTAACTCACATACTTTTTTGTGGTGAGAACATTTAAAACCTACTCTCTTAGAAATTTTCTTTTTTTTTTTGGTTTTGTTATTATTTATTTTAAGTTCAGGGGTATATGTGCAGGTTTGTTACATAGGTAAACTCGTGTCATGGAGGTATTAAGCCTAGTATCCATTAGTTATTTTTCCTGATTCTCTCCCTTCTCCCACCCTCCCCTCTCCGGTAGACTCCTGTGTCTGTTGTTCCCCTCTATGTATCCATGTGGTCTCATTATTTAGGTCGCACTTATAAGTGACCACATATGATATTTGGTTTACAATACATTTTTCTTAATGATAGTCACCATGTTGCACAATAGATCTCTTGAACTTATTCCTCTTGTCTAACTGAAATTTTATATCCTCTGACCACCATTTCCCCAATCCCTCCTATTCCCATCACCCCCTGGTAACCCCCTTCTATTATCTGCCTCTGTGAGTTTGACTTTTTTAGATTCCACATAGAAGTGAGATCATATACATCTCTCCTTTTGCTTATACTTACTAGCTTTCAGCCAGAAGAACAATGTTAGCAAAAGGGTCACTTTTGAAAGTTGACCAACCCCTGGTTTAAACAACATATATCAGAATGTACAGCATAAAGTTTAAGGCTTCATAAGTCTAGCAGATTATATACTCAATATACATTTGTTGGATGAATTATTGAATTGGATATAAGTTCACAGGGACATTGAGCTATTCTTTGATATTTCCTGGGCTTGGTGTTGATTTCATGAATGCATGCTTGATGTATGAAGAAATATTTAGGCACATATCTTGGATCATTTATAATTTTCTTATACCTCCATAATGTTATTTCTGTAAGCTTAAAAGGATATTGTAATTATACAGTCCATACACTCAATTTCAAATGAGAAGGTTGAGGACCCACGAAGTTAAGGTAACTTGTCCATTGTTGTTTAATGAGCCAAGATAAAAGTGGAAATCTAGTTCAGCTGGCTGCTGCCCTTCCATGCAAAAACTGGTATAGGTCATATTATGATTACCATTTGAATGTAACCTAACAAAATGTTGTGGCCTGAGACTTCATTTATGATAATAATGAAAATTTATATTAAAAGCAAGAAATTACATTTTGCATGGTGGATTACACAGTACATAGCACATAAATGAAATCTGGAATTGGATTTGAATATTTAAAAGTACATTATGCCTTCATACAAGATACTAAACGTTTTATGGGGGAAGAGGTTTTCCACAAGGGTTATAATAAAAATACTTTTTATCTGTTTAGTTGTTCCTTAGCAGTTCCTCAGTTGTTCTTAGTATAACCAAGAAATACTAAAAGATGTATTGGCCCATGCCTTCCCCTTTCCCCAAAGTTTACTGTCATAATGGTAAAGGGGGAGCGAAAAATGCTTGAAAAGCAGGCCATGATCACTGAATGATTCAATTTTTAGCACAAGCTTCATGATATCTCAGGTGGGATAGGATGATAGTCAGCTTTCTTAGAAGTACAAAAAATTCTTCTCTGAGAATGAATGCAGTCTTGGTGGATGGGGCCAGGTTTCATATTTATTCAGTCTTTTAAATTCTTACTTTAAGGCCGGCACAGTGGCTCACGCCTGTAGTTCCAGCACTTAGGGAGGCTGAGGTGGGCTGATCACCTGAGGTCAGGAGTTCAAGACCAGCCTGGCCAACATGGCGAAACTCCATCTCTACAAAAATACAAAAATTAGCTGGGCATGATGGTGGGTGCCTGTAATCCCAGCTACTCGCGAGGCTGAGGTGGGAGAATCACTTGCACCTGGGAGGCGAAGGTTGCCGTGAGCTGAGGATGTGCCACTGCACTCCAGCCTGGGCGACAAGGTAAGACTCTGTCTCAAAATAAATAAATAAAATAAAATAAAATAAAATTCTTAGTTGTTTCAGGGCACTTATTGAGTGGCTTAAATCATTTATGAAAAACGAAGAGTCATTAACCTTTTAATGCAAAAGCAAGTGTTCATTAGAATTTCTCGGGAAAAAAAAATAGCTTACATTCTGTTTCTTTCATGCTCATCTTTCCTGTCAATACTGTCTCCTTAAGATAAACAATCAAAAACTATAGATATTTATTTTAAACATTTACAAAAATGATTTGTGTGTAGGTATTTTGTTAGTGCATTAGTGATATGGTTTGGCTGTGTCCTCACCCAAATCTCATCTTGAACTGTAGCTCCCCCAATTCCTCATGTTGTAGGAGGGACCCGGTGGGAGAGAAGTGAACCATGGGGGTGGTTTCCCCCGTACTGTTCTCATGATAGTGAATAATCTCACAAGATCTGATGATTTTATAAGGGGAGACCCCTTTTGCTTTCATATCTCGCTATCGTGCCTTGCAGCGGACAGAACAACAGGCAATTGAAAGGAAAGATGAAACATTCTGTTTTCCTTAGTAGTTTTGCTAAAATATTTGATAGGTTAAAGATACTGGTTAAAATAAATGCTCTGGATTTTAGTTTACCATGTCATATTTATCACTGACAAAAAAGTTAGCTGTTCTTAGCTGCTATTTGGTATTTATTGAAAAAAAATTTTAGTGATCTGAAAGAATTAACATGACATTGAGCAGGAATTACTATATAATTCCATTTAGTGAGGAATTATTTGGGTACTGAAGAATGTTGGGTTTCAGGATTATATTTTTTAGAAACCCTTATTTCTGAAAAATCTAAAGGTAAAACTCAAATATAATAACAACTTTCAGAGGCCATTAAGGTAGAGAATAAACTTTGAAAGAGAATATAATACATCCTTAACACACCTTTCCCAATTTCTGAATTGAGTGACTCTTATGTAAAAATTACATATTTTTTCTTTTTTTCAGAGATGAGGTCTCACTCTATTGCCCAGGCTGCAGTACACTCCTGTGATCACATTCACTGCAGCCTTGACCTCCCAGGCTCAAGCAATCCTCCCTCAGCCTCCAGAGTAGCTGAGACTACAGGCAGGCACCATCACACCCCGCTAATTTTTAAATTTTTGGTAGAAATGGGGTCTCACTCTGTAGCACAGGCTGGTCTCAAACTCTTGGACTCAGGCGATCCTCCCACCTCAGCCTCCCAAAGTGCTAGGATTACAGGGTAAACCACCGTGCCCCACCTCGTATGCTTTTTCAAATTTCACGATGTGAAGTATCTGTCTGGTAATAAAGTGATACATTGTTTCGCATCATGAAACCCTTGGAATACATTTGATATTGCTCTAATGTTTACTTATGTTCCCTCATATGCCACAAAGTAGAGAGCCTTAAGATTGGATTTTGAAAGCTTTAAGAAATGGGACCCACAGTTATCATACATACTAAATTTTTCCTGACATCATCTAATAATTAATGATCACATTTTGACATGGTACAAACTGAACCAGGTCAACAAACTTTATATGCCAGAAGCCGGATTGATACCATCTATCAGTTACGGTGAGCTTTAGAGATGACATAAAAAATGAGGAATATATATCACCAGAATCTTAACATTAAAAAGACATAATGACTATAATGACAAAAAAGAAAGAAAATAAAGGAAAAAAAAAAACTTCTTTAAATGCATGGGTAAACAAAATCTTGAAAAAGCAATACACATTTATTTTAGCATGACTTACACTGCCTATGCATTTACTAGTGTTCTTCAACAGGTTAAGGTGGTTTAGGAAAAGTCCAAAACATAATTTCCAAGAAATAATGTACGGGAAGGAAAACCTGATTTAAAGTGAGCACGGGATATATAGCAAGAACTCAAAGTATGAGATGGAGATTTTAAAACAGAATAAAAGATTATTTATTGGTTTTTGCTAACAATGATTACTATTGGTTTGAAAAATGAATCTGGATAAAATGTAGAATAACATCACATATTTAAGCTGCATATGGATCAAACAGGGAAAACTCTATTTCTGCATATCAGATCGTTTCTTATTTTAGTCACTTAATTCACAGTTACATAGTATTCATCATGAGGAGAAACAGACAGAGTGTGAATGCCTCACTGTTACCCACACTATTCCTGGAAAAACAGGTCCTAAAGATTAAAAGACTCAACTGCTTAAATAAAAGGCATGATGACATCGTTATTACTAGGCAAACATTTTTTAAGATGCCATCATTGAAAATGGATGACCTATACTTTGGTAAGAATGCAGAGAACTGAAACATCACTTTGGGGGCGACATAAATGCGGCAACCAGTATAGAAACACATTTGGCAATATCTAAAGACAAAGGCATAACCTATGACCCAGAAATCCTACCTCTTGGGATATACCCAACCTACATGTATGCGCAAAACACTGCAACACTACATGTACATTTGTTTACTAAGTGATATATCCAATAATGTTCATAACGGCTCTAATTCATAATGGCCTAAAACTGGAATACTTAACTATCCATCAACACTAGAATAAGTAAATTGTAGCATATTCACTTGGTGCAATACTAACACAATGAGAATAAAGAATGCACAAAACACTGTGAATGAATCCCATAAACACAATATTGACTGAAGTAAAATAAGAGTTTATATTGTATAATTTCATTCATATAAAATTCAAAAGTAGTCAAATCTATGCTATTGGAAGTCAGTTAGTGGTAATCTTTGGGTGCATAGTGACTGGAAAGAAGCATAAAGGGGTCCCCTTGGGAGCTGGTAATATTTTGATTTTGATCTAGATGTTGGTTATATGAGTAAAAATGGCTAAGCATTTTTTCTCTCTTAGTGGCACATTCACACCCATCATTTTACACCAAATAGATCCTTGCAGAGTGCTAAGGGTTATCTATAAATAGCAAAGAAAGAGTATCCTTTCCATTTCAACCAACATGAGGAAGGCAAGACTGCGAGACTTTTTTTTTTTTAATTCATATAGTGCTAAACAAACAATAAGCCTTTTAAATTCACTCCAAAATACAGGATAATTTGTTTCCCCCACCGATAATAATTTCTTCTTTCCCTTTCTTGACATTTTGGTGTGTCAGATCTCCCTAAGGTTTATGCTGTCTCAGTTTACATGGATTTGCTTTTGGAAAAAAACCTGATGTTCCTTGTATGAGTATCTCATCCAAGGGGTTGAAAAGCAGCACATACAACAGAAGTTGCACAAAGCCGTCCTTGTCATCTTCCACACGGGAGGACAGAGAACAAAAACGTCCCAACCAGTGAGTGGCAGTGCCACTGAGGACCTCCTGAACAACTCTACTCAAAGCATTTTGAACTTTATAACAAGAAACTGAGGAAAGTTAGGAGGGAAAATATATAATCCTTTTCTAGAACCAGTAAGATGTGAGATAAACAATTATTTGAGCAATGAAATGCTTTCATCTTTTAGTTCGTCTGAGATCAGGGCAGTGATACTTCATAGAACCCACAAATAAAAGCTTTTTGTCAGGTACAACCTGAAGATGGCAGAAGAAGTTTTGTTGCTTGTTTTTTTCCTCCACTAAAGTGGCCACTCTTTCCCTAGAGAATATATTTACGTCATCAAATTAATGTGATTCTTAAACAGGACATAAATCTTCCCTTTGGATGGGAACACAAATCGGATTCATCTAATTTTCCATTCTTTATCTAAACACTGCCATTATGTGAAAAGAAAAATTCCTGAAAATCAAGGATATTTTGCAGTTAAACCCCTCCTCCCAGCCAGTCTATTTTGTTACCCTATATAAACAAACTCTGCCATTACATTCCTTTATCCATAGCAAATTCCAGTGGGTAATCCACAAATCAATTAAAGGCGAGTTAATTGCCAAAAAGGGATCAAATGACAAGCATTGGAAGCATAATATTTATGGGTGCTATTCTAAAAATCTGTGTGTCAGAAAAGTTTTGTCCGGCTGGCTTTCCTTTTAATGCAAGATTTAAAATTTGTATTGTTTCTTTGAAAATAAAAAATTAATTTCATAGTTACTCTTAGCTTAAGATGTTTATGTTTTGTAGGCAGACACAGGCACATATTTCAAACAAAACAAGGTTCCTACTATAGGGCTATCACTACTGCTATTGATTTTTAACTTCCATTTTTCTCTGCTTTAGTATTTTCTACGTATAAAAATTTTTGAGATAGTGTGAAACAATGTAATAGAAAGTATATTGTAAACTGCTCCTCTTCCCCCTACATCTTGTTTTCATCTTCCTCCTTGTTTTGCTTTCCCTCACTGTATTTTTATAATAACAGAGAAGCAAAGGCAAATTCACTCAAGAGACTGGAGACTGAAAACAAGTCAGTAATGAGGTCAATATTTATATGGTTCCACTGACCTTATGCAATTCTGAGTTTCATGCCTAGAACTACAAATGTACTTACAGATGTATGGAATGGATATGTTTGAACTTATATGCAAATAAATTATCAATTTCTTTATAAAGGTTTCCCTGGCTTCCCCAAGCAGAATCTCTCATCTCAGTCTCTATTTATTTTATTTATTGTTAACTTGCTTATTTTCTGTCTTTCTCTACCAGAATGTAAACTTGATGAAAGCAGAGACCGCATCCATTTTGTCCCTCACTACATCCTGTTACACTTTTAGGAGTATTTATAAGTCAGTTGTTAATACCCAACAGTTATTAAAAATTAAATTACATAAAAATATTTAATTATAATTAAACAAATTACATTACAAACAATGGAAATAAGTATTCAAAACTCATAACTTATGAATGATTTGGCTACATTTTACTATTATTATGTTTTTGGGGCAACTTATATCTATTGTATCTATATGATAGAAACACTGTTTAGAGTACTATGTATCTCTTGCCAACTCCACATTTAGTGACCTCTGCTGTTTGAAATGGGCAGGTGAGAGAATTTTTTGGCACAGAAATCAGCAAATACTACAAATAGTGCCCTTCCCCTCCCCCATAGAGAGCTGGTTGTGAACATTTACCACCTGAAGGAATAATCTTTTACATTCTGTTCTGTTCATCTTTGAATGTTTAATTCATTGTCATAACAACTTTAGGGTTTTGTTTTTATAGAGTTTATTTCTTTAGCTCAAGACAAACCTTATCTTTTTAAAGCTTCACTTCAAAACTTTTTTTTCTTTTCTTTTCTTTTTTTGGAATGTGGCTTACATACTTGTCCCCTTTGAACTGTCCTTTGCATTTGATTGGCTTAACATAATTACAGTAATACATATTTACTCTATTCACAATCCATCTTTCCTCTTTAACATTTTAGTTTTTCTCTTCCAAATTTAAACTATTACCAGCTAATGAATTATATAATTTGAGCCATGTGCCATGGATCATGCCTGTAATCCCAGCACTTTAGGAGGCTGAGGTAGGAGGATAACTTGAGGCCAAGTGTTTGAAACAAACCTGGGCAAAACAGACTCTAAAAATATATATTTTTTTAAGCCAGGAATGGTAGGGTGCACCTGTAGTCCTAGCTACCCAGGAGGCTGTGGCTGGAGGATCCCTTGAGCCTAGGAGTTTGAGGCTGCAATGAGTGATGATCATGCCACTGTACTCCAGCCTAGATGACAGAGTGAGACCCTGCCTCTAAAATAAGTAAATAAAATAATACAATCGGACAAGTTTTAAAGTAGCATATAGTATTCTTCCTTTGCCAATGGATTTTTCCTTTGCTCTGATTCAACTGTGTGTGCTTATATAAACCAGCCTTATGGAAAATCAGACACCTCTCTTCAGACCCTTGTTGAAATTAAAAAGGCATGTCAATTATAGTTTGAAGGTAGAAAAAATAATGGAAGTTAGGAGGAGGGAGAGCCAAGGTAGAAGGTGGGTATATGACTGTGGCAAAGAACATGATAGACGCTGAGGCCTCCAGAACAAGGAGTACCAAGGTAAGGTGTATAGAATTGAATGCTTCCTCTTTTGTAAGAAGTTATTTCTTATTTGCTCTGCCCACATCAGACAGGCCTTGATCCAGCTGCTCAGTCAAGGTACCGTCTCTTAAAATCACTTGATGGGGGCTCATCCACTTCATGACTTAAAGACAAATGGCACTCGTTGAAAATCATAAACTCAACATTATGAAAATAAATAGTATAAATTTTATAAACTACTAATTAAGCATAAATATTCACACCTATTACCCATTCAAAAATGGTATAGTTTTAACTATAGTGAAAACCATTATCACATTGATGATCAGAAATTCCCACAGCTTGATTATAAACCCTTGGCAGTGGGGAGTGTCTTTTCTTCTTTTGTCACCTTGATTTTTTTGTACATCTCCTGGCATTCCACATTTGACAGAGCTCTGTGCCGGTCCGTAGCCTGCAGGCCACCTTATAAAACCAATGCCTTTATATTTATTGCAGAGTTTGTAATCTTTCTGCCTGTGGTTGTTCCATGTGCTGTCTTGATAATACAGAAAACACTGAAGCTGTATCTCCCCTCTCTATCTCTGTTTCTAGTCTACATTGATAATTGAGCAGATTCTTTTGAATGTTTGAGATGGGGCTTTCCTTCAATTTTGAAAAAAATGCATATAATGCATTCTACAAAAATGTTGTTTACAAAGTGGTACTTCCCTAAAAAAACCCTATTGTAGCTGTTGTAGCAAGTGATTTTTAGACTTGTAAGTAAAATGTCTGAGCATAATTTTACTTGGATAAGTCTTTCTCTTATTCAGAAACCTGTCCTTCCATGGTCATTGCCCAATTATGACTCTTATACACTCTCCTGTCTGCAAGAAGTGTGCTCTGAATCATTCATTCTTTTTGCTGCCTTACTGAAAGCATTGAATTAGATGGCATATGTACTGAAGTGAGGGGGTGGGACATTGGAACAAAGATTTTCACAGAAGCACACAGAGCCAGGGTTCTAGCTCTGACCAGGCTGCTATCAAGTTGCATGACCCTGGGGCCTTTCAAGGTCTTCAAGCTCTTCAATGTAAGACAAATGAGTTTGAACAAATGAACCATCAGGTTCCTTCAGCTCTAACCCCCTGTTGCCATGAATGTGGCAAAAGGAAGCAGAGTGTCCTCACACTTGCCATGAATCGGAACACATTTGCTAATAGGTTCATTCATTCAATACATAAACACCAAGCACCTAATATGTATCAGGCACTCTTCCAGGCACTGGCCATACAAAGGTGGAAAAAAGGACAAAAATTGCTGCCATGTGGAGCTTACATTCTATTATTAATAATAGCTGACATTTATTTTAGTGTTGTCTATGTGCCAGGCACTTTACATGGCTAACACACTTAATCCTCATAATACTCCGTTTTACAAATGAGGAAACTGAGGCACATGAAGTAACTTGCCCAAAGTCTCATAGCTATAAGTGATAATGTGAAAACATGAACCTCAGCAGCAGTGTGCCTGTAGAGCTAGCCAGCTGTCAATCATTCCTGCACACTACATTTCCAAGGTGAGCTTGGGTTGTATGTGCAAGTTGCTTATAAGGTAACCATTTGTAAGCCAGCTCTATTGTACTATTCTGTGACCAAGAGTGGTACCAATGATGATAGTTTATCTGAAAATGTATTTCACAAAAGAAGCCTCACAAAATTTGTGAAATGTTAGTGAAGACTTGGAAAATGCTATGAAAGAGGTGGCAGGTAGTCCTGCATTCATGTACATGCTTTCATCTAATCTGCACAATGACCTTATAAAGTAGATATTTTAATTTTCTATTTAGGTACATGGAAATGGCTCAGAGAGGTTAGGAAACCTGCCCAATCAAGAAAGCAGCAGAGTTGGCACTGAAGCTTGGTCTGTTTGGCTCTAGAGCCAAAGTTCTCCTCCTATACCATGTTACCTCTTCCTACAATGTACAATGGTTGTTAGCAGTATTGTTATTCTTAGATATAAATGTTGTATATACAGTAATTATTTTTTTCATCGTCAATTTAGCCAACATTACTCACAATTTGAAAATCATTAAGAAGCCTAGTTTCATAGTCAAGACTATGCCAGTAGAATAAATAGACATGACACAGGATGGAGTTGACCTCTCTAGCTCAGAGAATCTTCTGGCTCCTCTGAACAGCTGGCCAAGGAGTAATATTTGGCAGTAAAATACAACCACATGACCAGTGTTTTTGGCCAGATGAAATGAGCCAGATGGAAGCCCATGAAGCAAAAGCCAGGAGGGGGCAGAAGCAGACAATATAAAATAATGGATTCATTTTCCTTTTTCTTTTTTTTAATATAAAAATACCTTTATTTTATGCTTTTGCTTAGCATCTCTTTAAACCAACATCAGTTAGGTTAGAGGACAGTATAGATACTATTTAATAAGTTTATATTTTAACTGATTACTAAGCCCTATTCTATAACAAATTACATGGTGTTCTGTCTTCAGAGAAAGATTCAGAGTTAAGTAAAGGAAGATAGCACGTCTGTTAGAATAATACTCTCATTATGGAATTTTTTCCTTGTGTGCTGATAATAGGATCTGATCAGGAAGCTGGAGGTGGGAGAGGGACCAGGAGTCCTGGTTCTAACACAGACTTCCAGAATTCATACCTGTGCAGGTTTCTTAAACTTGCTCTGCCTGGTTTCCTCATTTGTAAGATAAAGGTAATGCTAGATCCACCTCCCGAGGCTGTTTTGGAGGATGACATGCATGAGCTAATAATGCATGTATGGGATTGGGAATGGTTCCTGGTGCATGGTAAGTGTCCAATACAAACTAGCTCTACTGTTCTTACTTTGGACTTTCTAACCACATATATGTGTGGTCTCTAGTCCCTGAACCTTCAATTCTTCTTCTCTTATTTGATACTAATTACACTCATCCTTTTCACTTACCCCAAAGAATTAAGTGAGATGAGCTGCGGCACACTAAAAACAACAGCTGTCACATCTGTTGCATCTGAAAAGCTTTGAAAACTAAAAAGTGCTATGCAACAGGCGGTATTCTTAGGGTGTGCAGAAAGTTACATCCCAGTGTATTGATTCACTGGTGGCATTCACTCCCTTTCTAAGATGTGGGTTCGAGACAGCTTTTTCTAATGAGAATTGTGCAGTTTGGTTGGGCAATCACTGATGTGCTACCACTCAGGTTTTGGTAGTAGCAAAGAGTAGCTATGAGACCACACTCTCCTATGATCCCTGTTCATATCAGCTACTATACAATTTCCAGATCAAAGCTGTAGATTTGATCTTTACTTCCTAATAATATAGGAGATAATTTAGGGATATCTAGATCTTCTTGTTTGGGCAAATATTGCTTTATCTTTTCGTAGCCAAGATATCATTTGTACTTTTGTTTGTTGATCTAATTGTCATTAATCCTTCCTTCGACTGTTCAGTCTATGTCATATCAAACAAATTTACTCATTAGACCTTCTACACGAGGTACAAGCATGCACATATGTATTTAATTAATCACCTGTCTGGCAGCTCTGCTAAAATGCTGGGAAGGAAAAGATGTTGAAACAATTGACAAAAATGAGATTTGGAGATTTTCTGAGAATTTCTATCCCATGACCCCTATTACTATAAAGGGCAAGAAAACTAGAAGACACTTTCTGTTTCTGGCCTGTGGAATGCTATGGAATAATCTCTGCCCTACATTCAAATGTACCTTGAGTGATTTTCTCTTCTATTTACATAGTACCTACCCCAAACTCATCACGTAAAATGTTCCTTTTAACATCCTTGTGATTTGTTCTCTTTGGAAGACAGAATCACCTCAAGAAGAGTAATTTTCTATTTAAAGTTTCCTTGAACAGTACTGTAGTTTTAAGCAATAATATATTTTAAAATACAAAATTCCCTAGTATTCTCTTATTGGAGTAGTCAGGGTCCACAGGCTTGCTAAATCTTTGCTCCTTGATTCTTTCTTTACTTCCCAGATCGTTTTTCCCCGTTTTTTTTAGGTACTATGTTTAAACAACCAACATAAACTTATCCACATGTTTTCTTGGGCACATCATTCTCCTCTTTCTTCTCTACAATACTTGGGAGGGGCGTTGCTCTAAAGTAATTAGGTGAATCTTTAAACATGTGTGCCAGAACCTAGGCAGATAAATCAGCACCTTGCCCTCAAAATAAGTACTCATCTTTGTAAGTGGTGCCCTAATGCTAACACTGATGCCATTACTGAAAACATCGTTGGCACTCTCTTCTGGGCTCACAGAGAAAAAGTAACCTTTTCTTTTATGTAACCCTTATTATGTAACCCTCTGCTTTCTCTCTTTTTCTCTTCCTCACTCCCCTTCCCACGGCCCTGCTCCCCTCCCTTCCCCTGCCTTTCCTTCCCTCTCCCTCTTCTTTTCTCTTTCAATCCTTCTTTCTGCCTCAAATCAAACTTAATAAGCTATATATTAATCTTTTTTTATAAAAATGTATTTTACCCACATAAGACAAAAAATTGTCACAGCTGAAGAACTTTCACATCTATTTTGAGCATTGTAAAACTGTTTAAGATTGTATTTCTCAAGAGTCAACACTCATTAAATGTATATGAGTTGCTATTACTTTAACAAATCAGACACTAATTGAATTTCATATCTTGTACACCTGCCTTTCCTTTAGCCTTAATGTTACCAGGGAGCGAAAGCCATGCCAAAGAAAAATATTCCAGTTAAAGCTAAGTGTACCCCCAGTATCATGCATTATTTTCCATTCAATAGCCAAAGAAAAATGACACTACAATAGGCACATTTGAAGATTTTACAAGACATAAAATATTGCTCATAAAAAAACTTATAAGGGAGAAATTCAATGAAGAAATGTTGTCCAATGTCCAGTTCTTTCAGTTGCTTCAATAATGGAATCAGATCCAAAGCCTCTTAAAGGTCAAGATAAGCTTAAGTTACTTTCACTGCATAAGGATTTTGTATATTCTTTTAAGTTAAGAAATGCAAAAACAAGGCTGTGACATTATGAGATATTTTACATGTTTACATCAAATAGTTTAACACTTTTAATTCCAAGAATGCTATGCAATAAAACTATGCTCTTCAGAAGATAATTATAGCATTTAACTGTGCATCCATGTGCCTGTGTGTGGTGTGTATATGTGTCTGTATATATATAGAGTGAATCATGGTGCATTTGAGGTATTATGGTATGATAAAAATTTTAAGTTATATGATATGTACCTTTTTTTGATTATTGTCAGTACATTGTCGTGGCTGAATGCATAATCTCCTTTGGATGCATGAGGGACCTGCAGAAATGCAAGAGCCGGTGGCCAACTGCCTTCCTACCTCCCTAACCCTTCCACTCAATTCAACTTATGATAGATATGATCATATCAAGTTGGTTATGCCAATAAAGCATTATGGGGTGATGCCAAATAAGAAAGGGTGACAGAATACTTTATCAAATAGGCATTACTGGCATTCTTGCTGTATATAAGGAAACTTCTAACCTCAAAGAGTTTGCAGTGCAACTGGAAAGATAAACTAGAACCTCCAAACAGTGAAAGCAGCACATATAAAAAAATTAATTATTCTGTGGGAAATTGTATATTCAAATTAAGAGGAAGTAAAGGAAGGACTAAGCCTCTCAAGCTTCCAAAGGAAACTGACTCATGATGGATATTTGAGATGTCATCCTCACCTCTTAAACTTGTTACAAATGAAACTTGTTAAAATTACAGATGTGAGGTATTCAAATACATGAAAAAGTCATTCTTAGCTGCCAATGCTTATATTTTGGAAAGGGTCAGAACTTGACCAAAGGAACCTTGAAAGAATATATTTATCATACAGCTTTAAATTGTTACAATACCATAACACCTCAAAATAGAAATATCGTTGCCAAATTGAGAAGGCAAGGTTTATAATATATTTGCAAACTACACAGCAGAGCTTAAACTCTGTATTTCATGAGATTTCTCAAATTCATTAGTCAATCAAGCTATTGCTTTTACTTTATTCAGCAGCTGGAGATTTATGATATTAAGGAGCTTGTTATCAGATCTAGTGATGAAGAGAGCCTAGAAGCCATCATATGTTGGAAATACGCACAGTAATGTTAGCAAATCATTGATGTTAAGTTCTGAATGTACCATTTAGCATATAATAAGCATGAGAATCACATTTAACAAAATGCAAAGCACATAGGAGGCATATAATTTCAAATTTTCAACTAAATTTTATAGCTGTAACAAACTAACATAACAAATAAATCGTTATTTTATTTTGAAATAAAAATAAATGGAGTTAATACCTATACCTTTAGCTGGCAAATTATATTTATCTCTTGCCAAAGTTTGCTTATGCATTGTTATATAAAATTTTTAAATTTGATTTCTCTGATTTTATAGTTCCCTAAAAATTCCAAGGACATTATCTTCTTTACTGTCTAAAGCAAATAATTAATTCTTATAAATTATTTTAATTCAAACTTTGAATGTTTTATATGCAGGCAAATCAGAACACATTTTAATTCAGTGTTAATGTATATTTCTACATGGGCCTGGCAGCTTCCAGATGTGCTGCATTTGGTCTAAATAAGAAAGACCTTATATCCAAAATTTTGTAAACAATGTCACTTCTATTTACTATTGATTAAATAGATACCTTTCAGTGCTATAGATTGTAATCAATCAAAAACGAAAAAGCTTTTCTTTATAAACAATAATAAAGAATAATCAATCTTCTCTTTATTAACACCTAGAATACTCAAATGAAGAAGGAAATCCAATTTTTTTTAAGTGTTTTCTTTCTTTCCAGTTATTTGGTTAAAATAAGCTGATTTTGTTGTAAAACAGTCATTGACAGTTTAGTGAAGTCATGAGGTCAAGATTTTTAATATGACTTCCAGAAACAAAAGATTATTAAAATATTTAGTTTGAATTCATGGCATCTAATTCTGCAGGGCAAGATTAACACTGAATTACTACCTGAAACAGCATTAGTTTCAATTTTTTCATGTGGATGTGCCCTGAAACACTTATGAAGAATAATGTAGTGTTTTTTTTGTTGGTCAAACCAGAACCCTTCCCTAACATTTAGAGTTGACTGTATTAAGCCATTAGACAAGTTAATACACTGTTTTTCAGGTGGCAGTAATATGAATGCTTTGTTAAGTTTGCCATTTAACTCTCGGAATTAGCTTTTAAAGTTAGTCAACCTCCTTCAACTTCTGCACGTACCTACATACGCTTATTTCAAGGTTTACATCATCTTCTTGGCTCTTATTTAATATATTGTCAATTTAAAAAGCATTAGGAGTTAGAAGGTCAACATAGGGCAAAGGTTTATTTGCAAGGGGCCTAAGGCAGTTAAACAATTCTTCCTAGCTACAAAAGGAAAAGAGTAATACCTGTAGGACTTTGAGAAACGCAATCTTGATTTGGCTCTTGTAGATGGTCCTGGCACTGTGGCTCCCAGAGGATCCCAAACAAAAGCCATTTGTAAGGACGATGCCAAGATCCCCAGGAACCACGAGAAGTCAGAGCTGGTGCGGGGCTCTGGGGCCCTAAGGCCCCACACGGAGCAGGAGGCACTTGTAGCTGAGTGAGGGCATTTCCTTTGTGCAGTGGTATGCGCTGACAGAGAGGTGGCAGGCTGGCTGAGGCAGGGCTGGAAGGGATGGCCAGGACTTCCTGCTGCATGACACTTGGCCTTTGCGACAGAGTTTGCTTCACTCAGGCCTTATCTCATAATTAACGTGAGAAACACTCCCTTGAAAATTTGTTTTTAAATATAGCCCTGATTAAACAGCATAGTCACATGCCACTCCTGAAAAGCACAACACACACACACACACGCATGCACACACAACAAAAGGTGTGATTGAAATGGGTAAACCTTTATATCAGTGTGAACTTTAAAAAATGTAAACCCACAGGGCTTTGTTAAAAAATTTTAAAAAGTAAATACATGCCTATGACTGGGTCATCTGACAAAGATTACTAAATTTCACACAGCTAACTGCCAACTATAATTTTCCTTATTTCAACTTCTCTTAAAAAGAGATGGATATGATTCTTAGCCAACCTTCCACAGGATGTAAACAGGATTTAGTCGTCTTGAAAATACCAGCACCTCTCTAAAAGTCAGTGTGAGAAAAAAAACAGGCAGATCACTTTCAGAACTTTTGGCAGCTTTGCCCTCAAGGAGATGCTGCGTCACCTTAGAGAGTGAATTACAATGCATGACTCTGACAACAAAGATCAATTATCTTGTCCATTTTCTATTCCCTAGAAACATTTCTTAACTCTGATAAATCTTTTAAAACAACTTTCTTTCAAATTAAATAAATGATGAAAGCCAAATAGAACCCTTCATATATTTTATGAGTTCAGGACATTTTGGGAAAGCATCTGTTTCAAGAAATTGTACCCAAGGAGTCAAAGGACCCTAGTGCCGTCATCGGTCCTCACCACTGAGTGGTATTCAATGTTAACAATGCAGCATAATTTCATCAGTCTGTGTCCAAACACTGCCCCGCGGGTGACCTCAACTGTAAACCAAGGGAAAGCGCCACTTCTCCAGGATAAGATTAGAGAGGCTTCAAGTGCCCAAGAGTGAATTTAACCCTCTCTGAACTGGACAAAATTGACCAAGAGTTGAGCTCAGTGAACATCACCATATCTGCAAATTTTGAGACCTCTAAAGCTCAATCTGTCTCTTGTACACCAAGTGAGTCGTGAATATTCATATAATTTCAGTAAAAGCTCAAGACATTAAACATTATGCTTATTTTCACAACAGCACCCAGCACACCAGGGGTTCTTAAGAATGCTACAGGTTTCATATCAGCTTTGGAGACAAGTAGTAGAAAACGTTTTTACAGTTTCACCTCTTTCTTATCAGACATATGAGCTCAAAGAAAGTGGGTGAGTGAGAACTGCCCTGAGCAGCAGCAACCTTGGAGGAGCAGAGAGTTCAAAAATAAACACAACACATTCTCTCTGAATCAACTTGCAATATTGTAATGCTTCACAAACTGTCTTTTTGCTTTTGTATAGAGATCCAAATTTTGCATGAGCAAAACAGGTAGCCACTTTCCTGGTGTTCTCAAAGAAGGACTGAAAAGGTGCTTATACTGATGCCAGTCTGCCCTTCTGGTGTATGAAATGCCAGCATTATCATTTAATTCTTTCAAACTATTTAATTTCCATTTTCGGCAGCTCTTAGGAAATGCACGCATTCCTGGCAGAGTTAGCACTGAGCTGAACAACTTGGTGCTTATTAGAATGTCTTCATCTGAGACTAAAGCCAGACAGTGTAAGATAACTGGTCATCTGTGTAAAGAGGGGAGGAGTCCCTAACAGCTGGTGGGGGGAGGTGGCTTGGTGTGAAAGGGAGGGGGAGGGAGGCCACAAAGACAAGCAGAAGAGTAGAAGGGATGTTGCTGACAAAGATGGACTTTTTTCACCCTCCAGGCAACACAAAGCTCTCATTTTGTCCGGTGGTGTTTAAATTTTTGTAGGTGAAACAGCATCACTGATTTCTAATAAAAGCTACAGTCTATGTATACGACTTTGGAAGCAGAAAAATATTTTCACTGTTATCCCAATTTTACTGATAGCAAGATAAACCCTATCTTTGTATTCAGGCTAAAGCCGGCAGTACACATTTTCACAAATAATTAACTGCCTTTGTTTACCAATTTACCTTTTTAAAGGGATATTCACATTTAATGGATATCTAATTGATAAGCTACAAGGACATACGAAAAATCTAGAATGAATCTGCTAGGGAATGTCCAACCTTTTCTAAAAATGTACAAGGAAGGAGAACCAATCTTGTCTTTTTCATTATTGTCAAAAACATTTCTTCCTTCTTTCCCCCCTGCTTTGTAAAGGCAGACGTCTAGAACAGTTAAGCAAGATAAAACAATGGAACTATAAATGCGAAATTATGAACAAGAAAATTGAAACTCTGCTTTATTTTCCTAGTGTGAAATCAGTTACAGACACAAGAAGTGTCTGCCAATATTAATATTATTTTTTCTTAAATAATTACTTACCACCTCCTTTTCATTTCTTCCACACGGTTACACATAATCCCTCTTAGGTTACCAGGTCTCAGTAAGGTCATAGAAATAAGCTACTTATTTCTGAGATTAATCATGAGCAAAATTTAGCCTTGATTTCAAATAGAAATATCAATATTGTTTTTGAAGAACTGGCTAATATTTCACAGACATGAGAATTTAGACATTTGGAAAAAATAAGAAATTAAATAAAATGATTTTCTAGGATGAATCTTTACTAGCATTTATAATACAACAAGCTGTTTATAATTTTTACTTCATGGGTATCAAAGAGTAGAAAAGAACAAAGAAGACATCTTTTGAACATTCTAATTACTGTCATTTATTAAGCGTTTATTTTTCCAGATGAATTTTAGTAAAAGCATGATTGAATAGCAAGGAGAGATGTTCCATCCCTGAGACAAATTATTATGTTTACAAGTTGTGCAAACTAATTTCATATGTCCCAGGGAAAACCAGATTCGGAAATCTAAACATTGCTCGCATCCAATTGTTATCCATGTAAGTCCTAACCCCACTAACGTATCAGCAAAGTGCCCGTCTCCTGCCAATAGCTTAGCTCTTATGTTCTGCAGAGCTCTAAATAAGGCATCCTTTTTGCCTCTTGAATATTTCTGGGATTTTGGTTCCAAGATTCCAGATGTTACAAATGGCAAATTTGGGTTTTGGTGTCTGACACAGAAACTCAGAATTTCCTTTATAGGAGATAGCTACTATGAATAAAAATGCAACTCCCAAATTTGAGAGTGGGATAATTTAAACATAATCCACATAGGCATTCAATTACTTGCGCATCAAGTCTCTAGTTAACAGGCATACGGAAGAGATGAGGGTTGAGCTGAACTTCAGAGAAATAAGCAGTTACATCAGTGGGGTTGCGTTAGGTTGAAAGACATTGCTTCAGGAAACCAGAGCAGGCAGATAGTGGGTTTCAGGATAGTGCTGTATTTTGAAATAGTCTCTGGTTACACACTCAAAGCCAGCAAAAGTTAACGTGGAAGCAAATAACAGACTGCTATTTACCATCTATTTCTGATGAGGGTGTCGTTGTAATTCTATCTTCAGAATGATACATTGCAAAAGAGTGTGACAAAAGGCAGTTGGATAACGGGGCTTGTGTACTCCTTAAAACTAATGTCCGTTCAGTACAAGTAAATGTAAAAAATGATTTTTATTACATTACTTATCAAAATCAACTATAAGTTATTTCTCAAAATGGAAGTGTTGCAAAATAATACCAAAATTTTCTTTGAATTGCTTTCAAATATTCATTCTAAACCTTATATGAGTCTACTTGATTGAAAGGTCAATTATTCCATGTTCTGAAATGGGAGACAATTATTTTAAGACTCGGTAACAGTAAAACATTAACAGAATTGAAGGTACCCCATCTTAAGAACACTGGGAAAGCATGCTCTGTGTTTTAAGCTTCTACAATTACATCCATTACTCATACACGACCCAGGACACAAACAGACACAAATTGTAATTAAAGAGCTAAAATCAGGATACAGACTAAAACAATCAATAAGAGGCACACTTAAATATAATGATAAAAAATCAATACAACTATGGATTGTGAATCAAAATGTTTTACTAGACACTTAAGTTTTCCATCTACATTAATTTTAGGATTTTTTTTTAGCAATTTGGAAAATAACTAAGTCAAGCTTTTCTATTCACTAAACTAACAAAGCTCCTTCTAAAGCTTTGTTGGATAAAGCCTACTTGGATAAATGGGGATGAAGGAAAGAAATCATGGAGGAAGAAATGGAAGGAAAAGAAAATAAATTTTATGTTTATTGAGTATCTACTAAATGATTGACAAGTTCCTAAGAGATTTTTCTAACTATTCAAAAAATATTTCTAGACTCAAATTCTTTAAAAATCTTGAAATCAATGTAGACTAATCATTTGAAATAAAGAATTTAACACAATTTTCTAACAAGTGTGTAAAAGTATTCTGGTGTCACTAATTGTCTTGTTCAATTCTCTGTATATGAAGATTTAAAAAGTCATAAAATTCTTTCTATTTAATATTCTACTCATGAATACAGTCTTAAATAAAAATCCTACTTAGCTATTGACTGGTGAGTGAAGGAGTGGTGGATATAGGATTACATCTTGAAATTCACTTCCTCCGGAAGTCTTCCCTGCCTCCCCATACCAGGTGATGTCTCCACTGCACTTTGCACTTCCTCTTTGTCAGTGTCATCACATTAGTAATGACTTATTCAGTGTCTGGCTCCCCGATAGACCTAAACACTATGAGAACATGGATAACATCTGCTTTCCCTGTGGGTACTCAGTGCTTAGCAAACAGTCTAGGGACATAAAAACCACAATTATGTTCGTTTAATAAATGGACAAACCAATATTTTCAGGGCATCTTAAAAATAAGATGGAGCACTTACATTATATTCTTATATGTGCCTAAATAGGGGCAGAAAATTCAGAACAGGTAATTTGAGTAGGGCTTATTTAGTTTCTTTTTCCTATTTGATTAATTGATTAATTTTTTTAATCAAAATACCATTGGGCAAGTTTTCAGGGCAGCACTGTATAGGGGATTAGAGATTAGAGTCACAGTTATGCCATGAACTTGCCATGTGACCTTGAAGATTGTTGCCTGACCTTGCTGAGTTTCAGTGTCTTACCCATTTGGTTCTCATTTGAGAGCCATTGCAAAGAGTTTTGGAGAGGGCTGAATAAGGCAATTTATATAAAAACATTCTGAAAACTGGACAAAATTTTAGGCACATACTACTGATGTTTGTAAGCTTTTGGGAGAGGTAGGAAAACTATTTTTATACTGTTAGAAACATCTTTAAGTTCTAAAAATTGCCAATTGGTTACTTCATGAGCATGGTAAATAGGCATACCATTTTATCAGTTTCAAAAAGAATATCAGTCTTCAGTTTTGATAGATAACACTATTCTCTATTTGAAATCTTTATATCCCATGTGTGTAAGAATAAAATATTAGCTGTTATATCTTGAAGGTTAATCACATGAAGAAATGTTAATGTTTTATTTGCAGCATTAAAACCCTCTGTGAACTTTGTTTACGAGCTAAAAAAATTAGGTGGCAAGAAATTTTACGAAAATTAGGTGATAGAATTTCTCGATTGTTCAAAACCTTAAGCTTCTGCTAAATATAGAAATGTTTCTATTTATTTTTTGAAAACTTATGGGATCCTAGAGACAGGTTGTTTAATTGGGAAACCAGTTGCAACACTGACTCCAACTCATGCTACCCTTATTGTTGGCCATGTACCAAATACGGACAGAAATGGCTTCTTCCAACTTTTTAGAATTATGCTTACAAATAAGCAAAAGCAATGATGAAATTGCTAGGCTGAGAAACAAAATCACTCCCTTGGGAGAAAGAAAAAAGACCCCCAATACCAAGAATCCCTAAATAAAAATCTCATGTGCTAAATTTTGGTGCTGTGGATTTTTTCCGTGACTGTTCAATATCTTGCTAAATCTGGTTATCCATTTGTTGGAGCCAACAGTCATAAACTTTCCCATTCCTGAGTACCTGTCATCCTCAGACCCCTTCCTTACTTGGACACATCCTGTGCACTGAATGAGTTTGTGAACCAAACATCACCATAATGTCAGGGTAACTTTTCTAATTCCTCATTTTACTATGATGATATCAACCACTTATTTGGTGTTTATTCTGTGGTATTTATTGACCTTGCTGAGTTATAATGTCTTATCCATTTGGTTCTCATTTGAGAGACAGCCATTGCAAAGAGCTTTTGAGAGGACTGAATAGGGTAACTAACATGAAATTGTTCTGAAGACTCTGCACAGAATTTTAGGGTATAATATATATTATATTATCCTCATAATAATTTATCTGTATGCTTTGTGTTATTTTTATTCTGTATCACCACTGAGGAAACGAAGGCTTACAAAGTTGAAGTAACTTGTCCCTATGATCATACAGCCAATGGGTAGCAGATCTGAGGTTAAAATTGAGGTCCCTCTTAATTGCAAAACCTATATCTTAACCAATACATGCCTGGAATGTAAGTAAATACAGGAATGAAAAAGGTCAGGTCACCTTCCTTGAAGAATTAAATCATAAGGGAAGTTTTGAACTTTCACAGGAAAAGCAACTGGTGTCACGTATAAGATCTACATAATGTTACTTAATCTTCCAACTCACGAGCAGGCATTATTATCACCACTTTATAGATGAGAAATCTGAGACTCAGAGAGGTTAAGGAACTTGGCTAACACCACAGAGGTAATATATGACAGACGTGTGAGTCCAAGTCAGTTTTGCTTATCTCTAAATCTTGTCTCCATTGTGGCTGGCTTACCCGAGATCTTTCAATTCCTAATTCCAGGGACAAAATTGGCCTGTGAGCCTGGGGTGGGACTGAGGCTGCAAGTAGGGGCTGAGTGGGTTCAACTGTGGTAACTAGAGAGAGAGGAGGCCTAGAGTATAGTTCAGCTTGAGGAAAAGTGATCCTGTCAATGTTTGTATGCATTGCGCACTGCCCTGCACTTTCCCTCTGAATATTCTACATAGGAGAAAAATCACAACACTTTTCAGTCCATCCAACCAAAGGTAACAATGTGCTAGGGGCTACAATAGAAATCCAGATGTTTGAGTAACAGCAAAAGAAAACAGCTTATTGTTGTTATTTGTTTTTATTTTGTAACAGAATATATAAAACTTAGGGTGCCATTTACTAGCTATCTCTCAGAACTAGGTAAGAAATCTATAACAGACATTTACACAATTAGGCTATTATTAATAAGGCAATTGGACTGGTTCTGGTTTTTGCTTTCAGTGTTACCACTAATTTTATTTCTACTGGTTCAGTGGAGTTAAGTGACTTTCCCACGTTTGGAAAGTGCTAATTAAAGCGGCCTTGATGAAAACTTTAGCTTACCTCTAAATTTTAGAGAATAAGCCATTTTTATATTAGAGATTTTTAATTAAACTTACTACCTTAAAAATGTAGAAGTAAATTTGAGAACACATAATTGTTATTTCATTGGTCAGATGATATCCAGTAAAATAATTTATCCAGCAAAATTCTGAGTTAAATTTGACTTGTTTTTGTTTGATATATATGTATAGATGAGTCTTAAGGGATTGAATTTATATTTGAAAATAAAACAAACTTTGGTCAAAGAAACAAAATTATAACTATGGGTTTTTAAGTCTCACCAGGTACTGGATGGTGAAATGCATGAGGCAGCAAGTATTTTTCTAAATATTCTATAAGTGACCCTAACAAAAACACACAAAGCTTTGAAATAAACAGAGCTAAAAGATATAGACTAGTAAGCTACTTTCTATATGGAATTTTGTTCAACAGCTAATCAAACCAACCAGCCTCCCTTCCTTCTTTGCTTCCTCCCTCTCTCTTGCCCGCCCACCTACCTTCCTACCTACCTTCCTTCCTTCCTTCCATCCCTCCTTCCTTCCTTCCTTCCATCCTTCCTTCCATCCTTCCTTCCTTCCTTCCATCCTTCCTTCCTTCCATCCTTCCATCCTTCCATCCTTCCTTCCTTCCTTCTATCCCTCCTTCCTTCCTTCCATCCTTCCATCCTTCCTTCCTTCCTTCCATCCTTCCTTCCTTCCATCCTTCCATCCTTCCATCCTTCCTTCCTTCCTTCTATCCCTCCTTCCTTCCTTCCTTCCATCCTTCCTTCCTTCCTTCCTTCCTTCCCTCCTTCCTTCCTTCCTTCCTTCCCTCCTTCCTTCCTTCCTTCCCTCCCTCCTTCCTTCCTTCCATCCCTCCTTCCTTCCTTCCTTCCATCCCTCCTTCCTTCCTTCCTTCCTTCCCTCCTTCCTTCCTTCCTTCCATCCTTCCTTCCTTCCTTCCATCCCTCCTTCCCTCCTTCCTTCCTTCCTTTCTTCCTTCCTTCTACTCACGAATGCATGTTTAGCATCTCCTACGTGTCCCAGGCTATGCCAGCTGCCTGCTAGTAGTCAATGGTGAAAACAATTCATGCCCAAAGAGAACTTAGGGCTGAATGAACCAAAAACTGAAACTCAAGGGTAATACAAAATTTGACTGGGCATACATTCGTTTAAAGTATCAGGGCAATAAGAAGAGAAGGAATAGAAAATATTTATAGAAATAAAAAATAACGTGAGCTCTTATTTAAGAAAAAATGTATATAATTAAGAAGAAGGTGGCCAGGTATGAAGCTCATGCCTGTAATCCCAGCACTTTGGGAGGCCAAGGCGGACAGATCTCTTGAGCCCAGGAGTTGGAGACCAGCCTGGGAAACATGGCTAGATCCCATCTCTACAAAAAAGAGAAAAGTTAGCCAGGCATGGTGGTGCATGCCTGGGGTCCTAGCTACTTGGGAGGCCGAGGTGGGAGGATCACCTGAACCTGGGAATCGAGGCTGCAGTGATTGTGCCACTGAACTCCAGCACTCCATCCTGGCTGTCAGAGTGAGACCCTATCTCTAAAAACAAACAAACAAACCAAAACAAGAAGATGATTTTTCAGATCATCAGCATTAAAAACAAATCAAATGAGTTATTTTTGGTGAAATGCCAGTTTGTATCACTGGCCTGGGGGAAATATTTGGGCTCAACCAGTGAATTCTTTCTATTCTGTTAAAGTGGAAAGGGCACAGGAGAGATACATTTGTACAGAAGTTCCTATTTCAGCCCAGTGTGGGTCTAAGTAAGGGCTCCGTGGCTGGGGGTACAGAGATGGGTCCTGGTGCCTCCTTACAAAAGCTTGCAAACCAGCAAGAATCTTACCTCGGAAAAATATCTCTGTGACCTGTGGCAGTAAGCTTTTTCTCAATAAAACATATCAGTAGTGCTCACACATTAAAACTGACAAACGGTCCCCTTGAATCCTTCTTATACACATAAAGAAAAAATAAGCATGCCTTAGTAGGGCAATCAGTCCTGGAATAGTCCAGAATGAGCTGAATTAGGGATGTCTAAAATATAAACTTGATAGAGCATATACGATCTGTTTCAGTAGAATATGGTTCTTGCCATGTCAAAAAGAGGTTTTTTCCCCCCAAGATGGTATTATGAACATTTTCAAAAATACAGGAAAATTGAAACAAGTTTACAGTGAACACCTGTGTATCTACTGTTTAGATTCCAACAGTGACATTTAAGAGACTGCTTCTTAACAGGTGATTATCATATTAGGTGAGCAATTATTCAGGTAAGACCCATCTGAATAATATTTAGGATTGTGCCTATGTTTAACCTAAGTTATGTCTCTATGTTTTCTTCTGGAGTCTATTTTGAAGGGTGGACTTTGTACAGGAAAGACAATTTGTTTTTTTCTATGTCATATAAAGCACAAAATAAATTTGAATTTCTAAATCTTACTAACAAAAATAAATTCAGGATAAAAAGTAAATCTAAAGATATGCTCAAGATTATGAGTTATCCAAATCAATACCCATTTAATTGATAAAAGCTATCAACCATGAAGTTTTATTCCAGGTTAGTCCTAGGTAATATGTTTTTGGAATTCTCTGAAATAAGAAAATTGTTGGTAAGTTATGAGTCAGTCAAGAACTTGGGAATGAGATGATTGGGAACTTTCCACAGTTACTGATATTGTACAAACTAAACTATAATATTTATAAATCAAGAGATGTTTTAATAAGTGAGATGTTTTTGGGTTTTCTGTGGGTTTTATTATTTTGTTTCCTTTTGATATATTTTAAATGAACATTATATAAATGTTAGGCCTTGTTTGTTATGAACAAGACACTGTACTTTTCTATAAATGAAAAAAAACTCAACCTCAATAACTCTATTTTTAATCAATTATTTCTGATGTGCCTAGTGTAAAAGTCAGCTTGCTAACTCCTCAGCAAATTGAAATGCAGGTCAAGGTCAGATGACATTACAAGAGGGACAGAGAAAACCTAAGTTTAGTCTCCATGAAACTAGAACTCAACACAAATGATTACTGAACACTCAGCCCATGTTTGGAGTTGTACGCTTACAAAGGCATCCTATCAGGAAGGAGCAAGTACTGCAGAATCGTGGAAGAAGCTAGTGTGCTCTCAGGTGCTCCAAGAGCCGTGGAAAATCTCAGATTCAGACTATCGACTTCTCAAGTACATTCAAAGAATGTGTATTTGCAACTCTAGTATAAACTCATTAAAGCAGAAGTTCCGAGAAAATAGCCAATACAGCTATAAATAGCAGAAAGTGGCATTTTCCAAAAAAGTTAATGTTAATACTTTGTTTAAAAGCATATTATAAAATTGTCAATACTAAGTAGAATCTAATTACTCCTGAAAAGCATTTCTCATTTAAAATCTATTCATTAAAATATGCACCAAAATGTTGATCAAGTTATTTCTGGGTAATAGAATGATAGACTTTTTAAATTTTATTTTCCATAATGTTTATATTTTCTACAATAAATAAAGATGGCTTTTATAATCAGAATAAATGAAATACATGTTATTAAAAAACTGGAGTAGTCAAGTTTCTTTTTTTCCCACCAGGAATTTTAGGTTTTTAGTTAATTAGACTTCAAACAAAGGTCAAGAGTAAAGACTTTTGAATCACATTAAATTAAAGACGTCTCATAGATATTTTACACATTGGTGAGATGTTAAGTAGTGAGAGAGAAGTCCTGAGAAGCCAGATAGGCATACACATCATTTAACACCTATGATGGTATTATTTAAAATCAAATCATTAATAGAAGCAGCATGATGCAGTTTGCAGAAGCATAACTAGAGAAGACAAGAAGTCTGCCTTACAGAGCCTAAGAAGAGGCATGGTGACGAAAAAGCAAGAGAGAGAGAAAGAAGCAGACCTCTTAATAGATGTAAAGAAATCCACTTCGTGCCAGTTTGCAAGGAAATTTTCCTTTATGAAGAGCAGAGCACTTAATAGATGTAAAGAAATCCACTTCGTGCCAGTCTGCAAGGAAATTTTCCTTTATGAGGAGCTAGATGTTTGCACAGCGCCCTCTTGTGAAGAGAGTTTTTTGTGACTGTACTTTCACCCCAAGAGCCAAAAGCTTCAAGTATCCTTCCAGAGCAATTGCTTAGCTTTCATCAGCTGAGGATTAACTTCCAAGGCTTTTTGAGGATGCATGTATGGGTATGAGTAACACACAGACTTGACATCCGAATTCTCTATTATTAAATGTGCACATAAATATTCCACAGAGTTGTGCTTCTTAATGATAATGCTTTAAAAAGAACTTCCTAAAATAGGAAATTAGCATCTATGTTTGTTCCCATGACTTGTGAAACTTGCTCTTTTGCTCTGATGAATGCTGTTTCTCCATTTGGTAAAAGAAAATTGAAAAATTGAAAATTGGGGACTATATTAAAAATCAAAAATTGTCCATTCATCTTAAAAATATGGAGACATTTATTTATAAAACGTTAGTATGCTTATGAGTGCCATTTGAAAATGCATTAGGCACCTGAAATTTCATATGATAGTCACTGACAAAAATATTGCCATTTGAGTAATATAAGAATTAGAGACATTTGGTGTGCTTGATTTAGCACGTTAATTAGAATAAAAATCTTTATTCATGTAAATGATTCCACTGATTTGCAATTATCTGGATAACTGCTCAGCAGGAAAAACCAAATTTTGGATACTTCTCGCAAAAAAGTAAATTATTGTGGAATATGATACAATGTATGCAGGAAGAGTTGTGCTTTATGTGATATTCTCACTCAAAACAGGAAAGAAAATGATTTCTCCTCACATTCAGTTGAACAATTGATTGGGAAGTGAGTACAAACTTCACTTTGCCGGTCAGTGTCTGTGCTATGTATTTATTGAGGAGCTCATTCATTGCTACTCACTTTCCTAACCAAACCATTTTGAAAAACATGCTTAGAACCCTGAGCTAGGTAAAATGAGAATGTGTGGCTTAGCACAAATCATAATTAAAAAGCAATGGCAACACCAAAGGATGGGTTGGGGTGCCCCTCCATAACCACTACAAGGTTTTCCAAACCCACCACAATTAAACATGTATCAAAAATAAAAACGATGTGCTTTCTATGTAAATGCAAATTCAAGACAAGTCCCCAAGATCCCTTAGCTTCCAATCAAATTGTCATCACTTCTCAATCTACTACTATCTAGAAATTCTACTGGGGCCTTTGCTGAAAGTTCAGAGCATTCATTGATAAGCATCACTGTATTCATGTGGAAGAGATGACATGAGGCAGACAAGGATGGGAATAAGTCTGTGTAGGAATCTACACATATCCAGTGCTTGTGCAATGGACTTTTGAATAGGCTTGTGAAAAAGACTAACGCCTCCCAACTGTATCTCCATCCTTGACATTTTGCCTGGTTTTCAGAACAGTATATCAATCTCCTTCTTGGAGATTGACATATGGGTATTTAATAGTCTTAGGTTTAATTCCTTCCAGGGAGACTGCAAAATTTTGGAGTGGGTAATTTATTTGGAGAAGAGGCAGGAAGGCGATTCTAGGAAATAAAAGTTAGGTGATGGGGAAGTGGGATAGCAAAGGAAGAAAAGTTAATAGAGTGTGTATTAATAAGCAGGGGAAGATGGAGCCCAATCTCCCCAGGGACCTTTTGTGGGACCATATATACACATGCCTCAGGACTGTCCCACTGGAGAATGTGGAACCTGGGGTATATGAGCACCAACTCTGGACCCTCAATGTTGGAGTGTTGCCACTGGGAATGTTAAAAAATCCTGTAAATGGTCTCAGCAGGTTCCTTTGTACTGCAGAAAGCCCCCAGGTACCTGAGATGGGAAAGTGACTGAGTCTGCCATAGCCTCAGGTGAACTCTATAGTGGGTGGAGGGAAACGGGGCAGCACTTCAAGCATTTTCCACAAACAGGACTATCAAACTCAAAATGCTCAAACAGAACCACCCCACCCCTAAACCTACTCCTCCCTTGAACTCCCCAAGCTCAATAAATAAAAACACACATTTCCAATTTGTTCAGGCCAAAAACCCTTGAATTATCTTTGACTCATCTCTTTTTCTCTCACTCTATGTAAAAATCCATCATCAAACACAATTAGCTCTGGTTTCAAAACATTGCCACAATCTGATCACTTCTTGCCATCTCCACTGCCATCACCCGGGTCCAAGTCACTATTGTCTCCTTCCAAGGCTATTGCAGTGGCCTCATTACCATTTTCCCTGCTTCTACTCTTGCTCCAACTCTATTCTTCACAGAGCACCCAGAGTGATCCTTTGAAAATGTATGCCATTTCTCTGCTCAAAACCCTTTACCGGTTTCCCACTCCATTTGGGATAAAATCCAAACTCTTTACCATGGTTTTCAAAAGCCGTCTCCTCTCTTTCTGGCCTCCTTTTCTATTCTCTCTCTTGCTTATTCAGTTCCCACAATACTCATCTTCTTCCTGTTCCTTAAACACAATGTGCCTTCTCCTAAGGAGCTTTGCACTTGCTATTTCTTTTTCTTGAAACACCCTTCCTTTGGAAAAATGCATAATTCACTCATTTTGTTAAGAGTTAAATGTCAGTTTAACAGACAAGGATACCTATTCTGACTTTTTAATCTAAAATCACACTCGTATTACTATTTCTTTACTCTGCATTAATTTTTTTCATAGAACTAACCATCACGACACACATTTTGAATGTGTTTATGTATTCCATATATTTTGTACTTTCCTCCCCACAAAAAATTAAATTCTTTCAGAGGAGAGACATGTTGATTCACTGCTGTTTGGCCAACAACTAGAATAGGGCCGGATAGTGGTAATGGTTCGATATATATTTACTAAGTGAATTAATTCACTGTTCTGAGAGCCATATGAGATAAATATTGATACTTATTAAACACTTAAACGTTATGATTGATATTGGCCTATAAAAAGTGTAAGCAGCCTCTGCTCACCGGAATTATGAATATCCAAGGTGTAGGGAAATTATCAGAGTTTAGACCTGTAAGCTTGTCCAACCTGCGGCTTGTGGGCTACATGGTCCAGGATGGCTTTGAATGTGGCCCAACACAAATTCATAAACTATCTTAAAACATTATGAGACTTTTTGTTTTGTTTTGTTTTTGCTAGTCAACTGTTGTATTAGTGTATTTTATGTGTGGCCCAAGACAATTCTTCCATTGTGGCCCAGGGAAGCCAAAAGATTGAATACCCTGGGAGGGTATATTACTGTATTATGAACAATGATAGTTAGGAAAAGAAAGGAAAGAAAGTTTGAGACTGGACTGTGAAGGAACTTGAATGATTCGTTAGGAGTGGGACTTTTGTTCCATTTAGAAGTGAAAACTTACCAAGTGTTTCTGAACAAGGAAGTGAAATAATAAAAGCAGAATTAATTTCAGAACAACTGATATTTTGATTCTACTTGCAAGGACTTGAGCAGGAAAGATTAGAGGCAGAGAGACAATGTCATGAACTTTCCCCCACTTGAATCCTCCTTTTTCCCAGTATTCAAGACACTGGCATATGTACTGGCATATATGTAGTATTTGCATCTTTTAAACTTAGTTTGAAGACTACTGTATCGTCAAATATTTTTCATACTCAGTTAAGGTGGCTTTTGATCTTACTGCGATGTTAAACTACCATACCTTGTTTAGCTGAAAAAAAGGTCTGTCCATGGTCTCTCTGGAATTGAAAGTGAACCTACTATACATATGAAAAGCTCACATTCATTCTTCTTCAGGTTATCTAAGAACTAATAACTAAAGTATTAGAAAAAGATAAGTTTGGGCATGAATATACTATAGCTTATTTGGTGAGATACAGATATGAGTCAACAGGAATAAACACGTCAAAGCCATCTGTAGTGCTTAGCAAAGTTTCTTTACATCTCTAATTTGTTTCTTACCCAGGGCAAAATGCAAACTGAAGTCTTCTTTTCTCTAAAGGAGTATTGTAAAGAAAAAGAGTGGTATATACTCATGTTCTACTGGACTCTGAACCTCCTGGGGCTGTATTACCCTGGGACTGCCTAGCACAGTAGGAGTGAAATAAATGTATGTTAAATGAATCCATCAAGCTTCTTAGAAGACAGACTCCAGGGAAATTTCATTATTTTGTTCTAAATTCTGCTTTCCCTCATGTAATGAATATTTAATTCTGTTTTGTTCCAGAAAGGACTCAAGGCTTCTCTATTTCCTTTAGTAATTAGCTTAAATAAGCCAAGTCATCCATTTCTCTACCTACCCAATGGACAACAGAAGAAGCTTACATGTCTCATAGCTTTATCTGTACCTTGATATGTTTGAGAATATTTCATATACATAAACCAGCAATGATCATTTGAGGAAATAAACCAGTAAACTTTACAACCAATTGTAATTTGAGGATATAAACTTTAAACTCTAGAATGTTGGACACATCTTTGAAAATAATTCCAAATAACTAATTGAATCTATTAGTTTATGTTACAAGCCAATTTGGTTCGAAGTTTTAAAATGAAGAAAAAAATTGTATAAATAGAAGTTTAAGTTTTAAGCATAGTTTAATGAAATCAGCTAGTCTCAACTCAGTATTTTCACTTAGTTCATCAAATTATTTGAAAAGTAAACACGTGGGCTGTACGGAGAACAGTGAATCCTCACCTACCCTGAGCTATCACTCCTGTTTGTGGGGCACAGAGAAGGCATTCAGACCTGTGCCTACCACCACCCTACCCCCAGCCAACACCACCTCCAGTGTGACTGTGCACACAGGCTCCAGCAAGGGCCTCCTGCCCACCTCTCTAATCTGCATTGCCTCTGCCACTCTGGTGAACATCTGCAGGGAGGCAGGTACCCCCGCACCCACTAGCACTTCACTGCAGCTGTCCCATCTCAGCACCCCCAGCTGAGTGGATTCCAAAACTTGAAGAGTGAGAAGACAAAGTTGGGGCCTCATACAAGTCCCCTGGAGTTAGGGCACACAGTCCAGAAGTTGGGAGCTGAGTGTTGGACCCCTAAAATCTTCCAGAAATGAAGCCAATCAGCTGAATCCACCTTATACCACAATCAAACCCTCAAGGTTATCAAATAGGATAAAAGGAAAAAAAAAACATTCAAATGACAGCAACCTCAAATATTAAAGGTAGAAAAGTCCACAAAGATGAGAAAGAATCAGCACAAGAACCCTGAAAACTCAAAAGGCCAGAATGCCTTTTTTCCTCCAAACAACTGCATCCCTTCTAAAGCAAGCTTCTGAACCAGGCTGAGATGGCTGAAATGACAGAAATAGAATTCAAAATATGGATTGGAATGAAGATCATTGAAGTACAGGAGTATGTTGAAACCCAATGGAAGGAAGCTAAAAATCATGATAAAACAATGCAGGAACTGACAGACAAACAGCCAGCATAGACAAGAATGTCACCAACCTGATAGAGCTGAAAACATTATTAGAATTTCATAATGTAATTACAAGTACTAATAACAGAACAGCCCAAGTGGAGGAAAAAAATCTCAGAAATCTCAGAGCTTGAAAACTGGCTTTCTAAAATAAGACAGTCAGACAAGAATAGAGAAAACAGAATGAAAAGGAATGAACAAAACCAAGAAATATGAGATTATGTAAAGAGACTGAATCTACGAGTCATTGGTGTCCCTGAAATACATGAGGAGAATGAAGCCAACTTGGAAAACATATTTCAGGGTGTTATCCATGAGAACTTCCCTAATCTAGTTACAGAGGCCAACATTTAAATTCAGGAAATGCAGAAACCCCTGGTAAGGTACTTCACAAGAAGGTCATCCCCAAGACACACAATCATTAGATTCTCCAAGGTTGAAATCAAAGAAAACATGTTAAAGGCAGCTAGAAAGGTAAGGTCACCTACAAAGGGAAGCCCATCAGACTAACTGTGGACCTCTCAGCAGAAACTCTACAAGTCAGAAGAGATTGAGGGCCAATATTCACCATTCTTAAAAAGAAATTCCAACCAACAATTCCATATCTGGCCAAACTAAGCATCACAGTGAAGGGGAAATAATATCCTGTTCAGACAAGCAAATACTGAGGGAATTTGTTACCACCAGACATGCCTTACAAGAACTCCTGAAAGAAACACTAAATATAGAAAGGGAAGACCATTACCAGATACTACAAAAACACACTGAAGTGTACAGACCAATGACTCTATAAAACAACCATATAAATAAGTCTGCAAAATAACCAGCTAACATCATGATGACAGAATGAAATTCACATAAAAATATTAACCTTAAATGTAAATGGACTAAATGCCTCAATTAAAAGACACAGAGTGGCAAGCTGGATAAAGAATCGAGACCCACTGGTATGCTGTCTTCAAGAGACCCGTCTCACATGCAATGATACACATAGGCACAAAATAAAGGGATGGAGGAAAATCTACCAAGCAAATGAAAAACAGAAAAAAGCAGGGGTTGCAATCCTAGTTTCTGACAAAAACGACTTTAAACCAACAAAGATAAAAAAGACAAAGAAGGGCATTACATCATGGTAAAGGGTTCAATTCAACAAGAAGATCTAATTATCCTAAATATATATGCACCCAACAGAGAGAAGCACTCAGATTCATAAAGCAAGTTCTTAGAGACCTTCAAAGAGACCTAGACTCCCACACAATGATAGCAGGAGACTTTAACATATCACTGAAAATATTAGACAGATCATCAAGACAGGAAATTAAGATATTCAGGACTTGAACTCAGCACTGGATCAAATGGATATGATAGATATCTACAGAAGTCTCCACCCAAAAATAACAGAATATACATACTTCTCATTGCCACATGCCATATACTCTAAAATTGATCACATAATCAGAAGTAAAACACTACTCAGAAAATGCAAAAGAACTGAAATAATAATGAACAATCTCTCAGACCGGAGTGCAATCAAATTAGAAGCTAAGGCTAAGAAATTCACTCAAAACCATGCAATTACACGGAAATTGAATGCCTTTTCTCCTGAACTCCTGAATGCCTTTTGGGTAAATAACAAAATAAAAGCAGAAATCAATAAGTTTTTTGAAACAAATGAGAACAAAGATACAACATCCCAGAACCTTTGGAAAATAGCTAAGGCAGTGTTAGGACAGACATTTATAGCACAAAATGCCCAAATCAAAAAGTTAGAAAGATCTCAAGTCAACAGCCTAACATCACAACTAAAAGAACTAGAGAACCAAGAGCAAACAAATTCCAAAGCCAGCAGACGACAAGAAATAACCAAAATCAGAGCTGAACTGAAGAATATTGAGACACAGAAAATCATTCAAAAGATCAGTGAATCCAGGAGTTGTTCTTTTTTTGAAAAAATTAATAAACTACATAGACCACCAGCTAGACTAATAAAGAAGAAAAGAGAGAAGATTCAAATAAACACAATCAGAAACGTAAGGGGGATATTACCACTGACCCCACAGAAACACAAACAACCATCAGAGAGTATTATGAACACCTTTATGAACATAAACTAGAAAAACTAGAAGAAATGGATAAATTCCTGGACACACATACTCTCCCAAGACTGAATCAGGAAGAAGCTGAATCCCTGAACAGACTAATAAAAAGTGCTGAAATTGAGTCAGTAATAAATAGCCTACCAACCAAAAAAACCCCAGGACCAGATCGATTCACAGCTGAATTCTACCAGATGTACAAAGAAGAGATGGTACCATTCCTGCTGAAACTATTCCCCAAAACTGAGAAGGATGGACTCCTCCCTAACTCATTCTACAAGGCCAGCATCTTCCTGAGACAAATACCTGGTAGAAATACAACAAAAATTTAAAACTCGGGCCAATATTCTTGATGAACATTGATGCAAAAATCCTCCATAAAATACAGGCAAACTGAATCCAGCATCATATCAAAAAGCTTATCCACCACAATCAAGTAGGCTTCATCCCTGAGATGAAAGGTTGGTTCAACATATGCAAAACAATAAATGTGATTCATCACATAAACAGAACTAAAGACAAAAAACACATGATTATCTCAAAAGATGTGGAAAACGCCTTTGATAAAATTCAATATCGCTTCATGTTAAAAACTCTCAATAAACTAGGTATTGAAGGAACAGCCCTCAAAAAATAAGAGCCATCAATGATATACCCACACTCAACATCATACGGAATGGGCAGAAGCTGGAAGTATTACCATTGAAAATGGGCACAAGACAAGGATGCCCTCTCTCACCTTTCCTATTCAACATTTTGGAAGTCCTGGCTAGGGCAATTAGATAAGAGAAAGAAATAAAGGACATTCAAACAGGAAGAGAGGAAGTCAAACTATCCCAGTTTGCAGATTACAGGATCCTATATCTAGAAAACCACATAATCTCAGCCCAAAAGCTTCTTAAACTGATAAACAACTTCAGCAAATTTCAGGATATGAAATTAATGTGCAAAAATAACTAGCATTCCTACACACCAACACCAGTCAAGCTGAGAGCCAAATCAAGAATGCAATCCCATTCACAATCACCACAAAAAGAATAAAATACCTAGGAATACAGCTAACCAGGGAGGTGAAAAATCTCTACAAGGAGAACAAGGAGAACTACATAACACTGCTCAAACAAATGAGAGATGACACAAAAAAATAGAAAAACATTCCATGATCATGGACAGAAAGAATCAATATTGTTAAAATGGCCATACTGCCCGAAGCAATTTATAGATTCAGTGCTATTTTTATTAAATTACCATTGAGATTCTTCACAGAACTAGAAAAAACTATTTTAAAATTCATATAGAACCAAAAAAGAGCCCGAATAGCTAAGGCAATCCTCAGCAAAAAGAACAAAGCTAGAGGCATCATGCTACCCGACTTCAAACTATGCTACAGGGCCACGGTAACCAAAATGGCGCGGTACTGGTACAAAAACAGACACATAGATAAATGGAACAGGATAGAGAACTTAGGAATAAGACCATATACCTACAACTATCTGATCTTTGACAAACCTGACAAAAACAAGCATTGGGGAAAAGATTCCCTATTCAATAAATGATGCTGAGATAGTTGGCTAACTATATGCAGAAGATTGGACCCCTTCTTTATACCATATACAAAACTTAACTCAAGATGGATTAAATAGTTAAATGTAAAACCAAAACCTATAAAAACCCTGGAAGACAACCTAGGCAATACTATCTTGGACACAGGAACAGGTAAAGATGTCAGGACAGGCCAGGTGTGGTGGCTCACACCTGTAATCCCAGCACTTTGGGAGGCTGAGGCAGGCAGATCACAAGGTCAGGAGATCGAGACCATCATGGCTAACACGGTGAAACCTTGTCTCTACTAAAAATACAAAAAATTAGCTGGGCATGGTGGCGGGTGCCTGTAGTCCCAGCTACTCAGGAGGCTGAGGTAGGAGAATGGTGTGAACCCAGGAGGAGGAGGTTTCAGTGAGCCGAGATCATGCCACTGCACTCCAGCCTGGGTGACAGAGTGGGACACCGTCTCAAAAACAAAAACAAAAACAAAAGTCATGAAAAAGACAACAAAAGTCATGAAAAAGACACCAAAAGCAATTGCAACAAAAGCAAAAATTGAAAATGAGATCTGATTAAACTAAAGAGCTCTTGCGCAGGAAAGGAAGCTGTCAACAGAGTGAGTCTATAAAACGGGAGAAAATTTTTGCAAACTATTCAACAAATGTCTAATATCTAGCATCTATAAGGAACTTAGACAAATTTACAAGAAAAAACAACCCCATTAAAAAGTGGGCAAAGGACATGAACAGGCACTTTGCAAAAGAAGACACACATGCAGCCAACAATCATATGAAAAAGTCCTCAACATCACTGATCATTAGAGAAAGGCAAATCAAAACCACAATGAAATACCAACTCACACCAGTCAGAATGGCTAGTATTTAAAAGTCAACTTATACACTGGTGGTGGGAGTGTAAATTAGTGCAACCATTGTAGAAGACAGTGTGGAAATTCCTCAAAGACCTAAAAAAGAAATACCATTTGACCCAGCAATCCCATTACTGGGTGTATACCCAAAGGAATAGAAATTGTTCTATTATAATGACACAGGCATGTGTATGATCATTGCAGCACTATTCATGATAGCAAAGACATAGAGTTAACCTAAATACCCATCAATAATAGACCAGATAAAAAAAATGTGGTGCATATACACCATGGAATACTCTGCAGCCATAAAAAAGAATGAGATCATGTCCTTTGCAGGAACATGGATAGAGCTGGAGGCCATTACCTTTAGCAAACTAATGCAAGAACAAAAACCAAATACCATATGTTCTCACTTATTAGTGGAAGCTAAATGATGTGAACACATGGACACAAAGAGGGGAACAACACACACTAGGGCCTACCAGAGGGTAGAAGGTGGGAGGAGGGAGAGGATCAGGAAAACTAACTAATAGATAGTAGGCTTAATACTTGGGTGACAAAATAATGTGTACAACAAACCCCTGTGACCCAAGTTTACCTATATAACAAACCTGCACATGTACCCCTGAACTTAAAAGTTAAAAAAAAGAACTCAGAAGAAATAAAAGAAAGAAAAGTAAACACGAGTATATAGTCCTCCATCTCCTAGGTTCTAAGGATTAAAAGCTCTAAGAAAACTGTTAGAAAAATACATAGTGAATTAGGAAAAAATTATTCCTTATAGTTCCAACGTTGTGTCTTTGCTTATAGTATGTTCTCCCTTTTAGGTATGTTTGTACAAAATGAAAAAGGAATAAAAACCAACAGTTTTAGAGAATAATTCATGCTACTCAAAACAATCATGAGGAAAAGCTGGGCTGAAACTAGTGACAAGCTTTTGCATGGTGCCACATTGCTGTCACATTTTTGCCCATATTATTTATGAGATTTCTTCAAAATTTTTATACCAGGTCATTCTTAAGGAATTCTTTGCTCAGGACAAAGTCCAAGTTAGCATCTTTCAGACCCCTGCTGTCTCTCCAGCTCCTCTCCATACACATCCATTTACAGGTAAAGGCAAGGGCAGAAAGCAGATTTGGAAGAGAAAAAGGATAGAGGAGCATGAGTGTGCGTGTCCACGTGTGTGTGTGTGTGTGATGTGTCCTGCTTTACCACACAGTCCAGGGAGCTTACAGGGAAGTCCGTGTTCAATATCAGCACTGCAGGCCTCTCCAGCAGGCCCTCATTCCTTCCTGGTCTTCACTGCCTAGTATACGGCAACTAAGCCACAACACCCAAACCTGAGACGAATCATCCCATCCCAAGGCTAAAAACGTGACTCTAATGATGTGTCTGCGTAACAATCAATAATTCATTTAAACTGATTGTCTGATACATAAATAATTTCCTTATAACCTTCTGACTTTTGGCACCACTGATCTAAGAATCACACCTAAAAAAGTGCTGTCAGAATGCAAAAATAGTTTTCTGTTTGAATAATACTTATTTTTTATGACCATATGTATGATGAATATTCATGATAAAAATTTGGAAAATTCAGAAAATTAAATTTTTTTAAAAATCACCTATACCGAGAGGCAACTTGTAAATCTGGCTCATTTTCTTTATTTTTATATGTATATACATATATTTATGCATCTAATTTTAACATATAATTGAGATTTGATGTATATAATTTTTGGATTCTGCTTTGCATTCATGGTTTACTATAAGCCATTTTCTCTATCATTTAATGTCATTTGAAAATATTTTTAATGGTTGACAAGATTCTATTGGCTGGGTCTAATATGAAAATTTATTTAAACATTAGTTTATGTGAAATACATAGAATATACCTAGGTTCTCAATATTATAGGCATTTTTATGGTGAATATCTTTGAACATAAATATTTTAATATCCCAAATTACTTCCACAATCCAAATATCTACAAGCAGAATTACTAAATTAAAGGGTAGGATTTTTAAAATATCAATGTTTATTTTAGATTTAGGGGCTACACGTACAGGTTTGTTACATGGGTATATTGCGTGATGCTGAGGTTTGGGGCAGTGCTGATCCCATCACCCAGGTAGTGAGCATTGTACACAGTAGGTAGTATTTCATCCCTTATTCCCCTTTCCCCTCCCGGCTTTTGGAATCCTCAGTGTCTACTGTTACCGTCTTTGTGTCCATGTGTTAGAGAGTAGGAGTAATTTTGAGGCTTCAGGCTTCTGCTGATTTTTAAGCATTTTTCTGAAATAAAACTTTCAAATTAGTTCAAAAATCAATGTGACATGTATACATATGTAACTTACCTGCACGTTGCGCACATATACCATAGAGCCTAAAGTATAAGAATAATAATAATAAAAAAAAAGAAAAAAAAAGAGAAAAACCAAACTTCAAACCTAAAAATCAATGTGACAGATGATATCTGTCAATATGCATTATTATATGCATAAATCATATGCGTAAATAATATGCATTATTTTATTATGATTTTATAAAAGATTGACACAACATAATTCAAAATAACTTATTTACTACAAATAGGACTCACCACATAAAAATTAGAATCTAAAGCAATTAAAAAAATTATTATGAGATGAAAAAAAATCCCATTATATAAATACTCAATTTTGGCCATATTTTATGAAAAGGCCAAAAGCAATCAAAAAAAAAAAAGAAAAAAAAGGAGAGAGAGAAAGAAAGCAGTAGGAAAAAAAGAAGAAAAACATGTGGCTATTATTACAGCAACATGAAGGTGGTCAAGCACTTCAAGTTTTTGTGGTCAGTGAGGTCACAAGAGCTACAGGCTGACATTTCAAACAAATTATGCACATTGAGGTCACATCGCTCTACCTCAGGCAGTTTCTCATAATTGTAGTGTTCTGTTTACAAGAGGTCCTTGACTTTAAAATGTCCTTTTGTGCCCTCTAGTGTTTAAATTCATCAAAGTTTTTGAGAAGTTCATATCTTGTTTCTGAACTCCAGTTGAACAACATTTCATTCTTAGACCCAAGTGTTTATCTGTATCTGAAGGGGGCCAACATACATCTTGTTCCAAAATTTTTAAAGTTTACTTAATTTTTTTTTTATTTCAAAGGGAGCTAGGTAAGGGTTGGAAAACTACCACAGGGCAAATCCTGCCCACTACTTTTTTTCATTTTGTAAATAAATTTTATTGGAACATATTATGCTCATTCATTACAGATTATCTACAGATAACTGCATTTGCTCTGCAACAGCAGAGTGGGGTAGTTACTACAGAGTTCTTATGGCCCCAAAAGGCTAAAATATTTACTATCTGGCTTGTCACAGAAAAAGTTTGCTGACCCTGGTGCTAGAGCTCTGATAATTAGATTGGATGCCATGACATTTCACAATGTCCTTTAATTCCACTCCCTTTCCATCAACCCCCGGAATACTAGTTAAAACAAAGACCATTGTAGGCCAGTCCATTAGCTTTGTGGTCCAGGTACAAACTTTGTAGTTTTAGTGAAATCATTTGTTATTTTTTATTTTTCTAATATTTACTTAGCTTGATAATATCAACTCCGTTCTGATGACTTTGATATTAATATGATTATATTGGAGAGAATATAATGAGATCAAAACTCTTTACCCATCAAGACCAGGAACTGAAGAACTTTTTCCTCCTTTGCTACCTCATCTCTTAGCTAGAACTTAGACGAGTAGATTAGTACCCTCATCCCTCTTTATTTTTATACAATTAATAATATTTGCAATTATTTTGAGAAACATATATCTTTTTTTCGAATAAAGTAAACATACCATTTATAATTAATATGGAATTTAGTTTAAGTTCATGCTTGATTCTAATCTCACACAATCACCTCTTTTATGTACTAATGAAAGCACAGTGCACAATAATAAAGCCGTGGCCCTGTGTGGTCAACTTACAGGCTACCTTCTTTCCTCAGTGCAAATATCACGTCTTTCTAAGTCCCTCTAATATTTTATCCTCTCTTTTGTGTATCTAGAAGCTTTACTGAAAGTTCCTACTCCTTATCTGAAATAGCTGACATATAGTTAATAAGAGCGTTTTTCCAGGAAGTGGATCTATTTTATTGCTTTCTAACTTAACATGTTTCAGAATAGTTACAGCCATTTTTTTATTCAAAGGTACATGTCAGCAATAGTCTGGCCAGAAATTTTGCACAATAATAGGAGAAAACAAAAAACTAGGGGCTTAGAAAAGTGAATGAAAACAGTTTTCGGTTGATTATTTTGTTCATGAAAAGGCATCTTTTTCTCATGACATGCATTCATGGCCATTGTAGATTACATGCCTGGAGCTGCCCTTCTCAGCCTTTCAATCTCTCATTACATGCATATTCTTTTCTCTGTTCTTTACAGTCCCCCATTTCCCTGACACCGACCCCCCACTACAATCCTCTTCCTTATACTTGACACAGAAATAATTTAAACACAAACCCAAATACAAACACTACATAGATTTACCGTATGGAATCACATATGTAAAATTTCTGAATCAAATAACGCAAACCCACAATGTTACTTTCCAAATATATACAACAACAACAACCGAATGGGTGGTGAAACATATTACTTGTGAAAGGTGCTCAATGTTAAAAGCAATTAAAATAAAATTCAGAAAAAAGGTGATACCATACCTCTATTCCACAAGCAAAAAAAAAAACAAACTCCAAACTTACCTGCAAAAGAACAATAAATCTCAAATCAGAGGATATTTTATTTTTTTTCTAGTAAATTTGGCAAAACTGTCGTCATAAATATAGTTATTTCTTAATTATCACTGTGTATATAATTCTCTGTAACTAATGCTTATTGGTTCTTGTAGATACCAACAGGGCTGGCAGTGACATTCTCTAAAGGCCAATTCTCACAGTCCATAGGGTCATTTTCCATATGTAATCTGCTTCATAAGAAAGCTTTTAGAACAAAAACTTAAATAATTCCCTGGACCCGGGAAATCTTCATTACAAGACATTTTTGGGGGTGCTAAATCCAAATAAGGAAAATAGGAAAGATTTTGGTGTCAGACTGACCTGGACTTAAATCCTAGTTCTACTGTAGCCTGGTAACTCAAGCCATTTTATGTCTGTTGAGCCTCAGTATTTTCGCCTATAAAATGGGGACTTTATATTTACGTAATTGAATTATTCTAAGCATTGAAATCATTTTGTGGCATGCTGTAGACACTCAAAAAATATTGCCTTCGTGCCATCCTGTAAGCTTTATTTTATGCCAATACTTTGCTGAAACATAGATGCTTAGTGCAATATACATAGCATGGAAGAGCTTTAAGCAATTAATAATGGACAGAAAAGTAACAAGTTTTACATTTCCATCTTCATAGTGTGACCAAGTTGGTTTACATGAAATATTAATCATCTTCCAGATGCTGGGCAATTTATTTCCCAGTGTAAATTCAAGTGTTTCACTCAGAGTTCAATCAATTAACTGAGAGTACGGCAGTCTTTAGCATGGTCTCTACATCCCATATATTCACATGACGCCCCCTATTATGTCCCCATTCACGATCTCACTTATGTCCCCTCCATGCAGCCTCACTAGCCTTCCAGCCATTCCTGGAAAATAGCAAGCCTGCTCCAGTCTCAGAATATTTGCATTCCCTGCCCATTTGCCCACGAATCTATCCCCACTCCCCTTCAATCCTTGCCTCAAAGGGCCCCTTCTAACCTGATTTCCCTATTGCAAATTCTAACCATATTCTCAGCCTCTACATTGAACTCCCCTGCTATTGCACTATTTGTTCCCTAGCACTGAGAGCCTTCTAAGACGCTACACAATGTATTTATTTACTATGCTTACTGAGTCTCTCTGTCCCTACCACTCCATATAAGCTACACAGAAATAGGGGTGTCTGTCTGTTTTGTTCACTATTGAATACCCAGAACCTGGAACAATGCCTGGTAAATAGAAGCTATTCAAAAAACATTTGTTGAAGGACTTAATAATACACATGTGAAAAAAACAAATATAAAAATATAAATTATACACATATAATCCATATGTATATTTATGTTTATATACATATTTTGCTTATATACATACATATTTATCACACAAATATTTACATGCTGATTATCCATAGGAATTTTTAATTTTTAATTAATTTTTAGCTAGAAGTAAACCATTTTTGTTTTTGTTTTGAGATAGGGTCTCCCTCTGTCACCCAAACTGAAGTGAAAGTGGTGCAAACACGGCTCACTGCAGTCTCAACTTCCTGGACTCAAGCAATCCTCCTGCGTCAGCTTTCCAAGTAGCTGAGACTACAGGCCCATGCCACCACACCTGGCTATTTTTTTTTTTTTTCAAGTTTTTTTTATTTTTTGAGGAGACGGTGTCTTGCCAAGTTACCCAGGCTGGTCATGAACTCCTGGACTCAAGAAATCCTCCCACCTGGGCCTCCCAAAGTGCTAGGATTATAGTCGTGAGCCACTTCGCCAAGCCCTATTTTATTTTTACTTAATAATTATTATGAGAGAAATTGAGGCAACCATTAGCGATACTGGCTCTCTCTTTTTAGCTCTCCACCCTCAGGACACATGTAGATGCACTTAATAACCCTCTTGTGGTTGAATGGAGCCACATGACTAATTGTGGCCAATCAGTGGCCAAGCATTGATTTGCTGGTGTGAGACTCTCCATCTCTTCCCCTTTCTCCTTCTGCCAGAAGGATCAACAAAGTCCATGATGGTAACTCTGTCAGTTTCTGTACCAGAGTGAGGAGGCTGTGCAGCAGAGCTCCCTGACGATGATATGTAGTATGGGAAACAACAATCACTATCACCTTTGTTGTTACAAGATTTAGAGGTTGTCAGGGCAGTTTAACTCACCCATCAGGATAAATAGAGAAATTATGCACATATAATTTTAAAATTATACTGAAAGCCTAATTCAAAAAACAGTCTGTACAACTATACTATATATATTTATTGTGAATGCCCTTTCTCAAGTCATTTTGTTTCTGCTGGTAATTAACTCTATAATTCTAAGTAATATGCTTATACTGGTTTTTTTCTCTTGATTTTCATTTTTTTAGCCATTATCTATTCATTTCTTATTACAATAAACATTTAATTATCTTATCCTGATCCCCAGTTCCCTTTTTTCACCTAGTTACATCATAATTTTTAGTTAAATTAACAATCACTGTTTACATATTTTTACTATATATAAATCTTATTTACTATGTATGTAATATGGACATATTTGCTTTACGGCTCAACTTCTGTTTTGCTAGTAGTTAATAATTGCTTTGGTTCTTTTCCAAATGGTACTCATATCTGCCACCCCTCTCAGATGCTCTAGCAAATTGGATAATCTATCAATTTCATTTTCTCTTTTCGGCCTCCTCCTCAACACCCTGTACTCTTGCTTCAATCTGTACTTCTTAGCTAGTTGCTTTCTAGGCCCGCTAGAAATCTGACATCCTAAGCATTCTTTCTGTTATTTCCTGTGTTGATTATTGGATCTCATGATTTCCTTTTTGATAGCTTCCTGCTTTTTGTGGGTCACATTTTATAGAAGCTCAAGTGGCAAATGAAGTGAATCGTATTAATATTTTACATTTTTGGGATCTTGCATCACTAAAGATGGCTTTATTCTGTCTTTACACTAGTTCATAGTTTGACTTGCTAAAGGAGTCTATGTTGAAATTTAAATTCCTTCAGAATATTGAAGCCATTATTCTATTGTATTCCAGCATCTATTTTTTTAAGTAATTTGTCATTAATCTGATTACTTTCATTTTAGGTAGAGGGTGGGGTAGGAGGTGAGGTTTCAGCATTCACGATGCTGACTATTCTGGATGTTGAAATGCACTGCCCAGATTCCCCTCAGCAGGTGTTTCTCCAGTAGAGGGTATACTGCTCTTGCCCAAGATTACACCCATTTATACAGAGCAGTCTGCAGACAATGGCTATTTGATAAACGGGAAGGAGATAGTATAGAGTCCTAACCCCTTCCCCTAAGTTTTAGAAACCCCAACTGAACCAGAAGAGGCCTCCATTGAGCCTTTAACCCTGTTCCTACTCTTCTTCCTGTGGTGCCCACACTGAGAACATTTCCCCATAAACCCCCTGCATCCCAATCTCTATCTATCTCGGAGTCTCTCAGAGAACCAGACCTGCAACACAGACATTCCCTTCATTCCTTGTTTCAGCCCCACACCTCATCCCTGCAGGGTGCTACATCTTGTCTCTCAGAGCCCTGACCCTTTCTGAGAACATTTCTCTAGAAAATAAATGTTGGGTATTTCTGTGGTAGGGGCTGTGGGTAGAAACAGGAGCCTTGGATAGGATGGGGGGAGGCAGGCTTCTCTTCCATTCTCACACCTCTCCTTTTAAATTCCTCCATTTAATTACAGATAAAATGAACATATGATCAGTTCACTACAATTGATTAGGAGTCCATTCTTTTAGATTGTTGGTTCATCTCTGTTAGCATGAATTAAAAACAATTTTATCTATTAAAAGTAGGAAAGGCGTAAGAACATTTTCCAAACTGTTGCATTGAATACTAGTTTTTGAGATGTTAAGAGTCCAGTTGAATAATAAAAATAAGAAAAACACTAGAGAGTCAAATAATTTGTAAATACTGGCTTCAAAATCTTAAATAATTTTTTTTTATTACGTGACTTCTAAGAGTTTTAAATATACTAATTGGAATGTGACTATTCTAGAAAGTGGAGAGCATTTGCAGAGTAATTAGACCATTCCCCTGTAGACGGCAGTTAATATCAGAGTAAGCCATGTTTTAGAATGTGACTTGGGGCTGAGCATGGTGGCTCATGTCTGCAATCCCAGGATTTCTGGGAGGCTGAGGTGGGAGGATAGCTTAAGCCCCGGTACTCCAGCCTGGGGCACAAAGCAGGACCTTGTCAAGAAAGAAAGAAAGACAAAGAAAAAGGAAAGAAGGGCAGGGCAGCGCAGGAGGAAGGGAGGAAGGGAGGGAGGGAGGAAGGGAGAAAGGGAGGGAGGGAGGGAAAGAAAGAGAAAGAGAAAAAGACTAAAAGAAATATGCCATGGGAATTGCTGCACAAAGCATCTTAATCTAAGTTTTATACTAATCACAGGGCTTCTATTACTCCTACAAGAATTCCTTTACCTTAGCTGGAGAGGTAAAATGAATTGCTAATCACTTAAAAACCAGCATGACTGTACCAAGGAATAAAACACGTTAACTCTGTTTCAGGTGAGTGCTTTCTCCATTACATCAAATTGCCTGCTAACTTAAAATTAATCATAATATTTGAATTAGGATCACGTAATGTAAAAAAAAACTCATTTCCCAGAATATTCTACACTAGAAATCAATTTCTCACCATCCTGCTGAAATTTGTCCAAGCAATCTGCATATATTTTTAAATCTATCTTTTTTTATCTCTAGTTCAGCATGTGCCATAATGTTCTCTGTGGAGCACCCAACCCCATTACTCTATAAGCAAACAAAAAGTTACATGTTTAATAAAGTTTGGAATAGTTTGCATATGTATCTCCTTCCTGGAGATTTACAATATTTATTTAGCTTCCAGTAATATATCAGTTTAATTTTATGAAGCTTAGCTTATTTGACCATGCAACCATTTTGCAGGTAGTACCTGTTGATATTAGCATTCCACAAAACCTACTTTGGGAAATACTAACCTAGATTACTAAGGTTCATACTAGCAAGAGATGAATAAAACATAAACTATTATAAATAATAATGGAGAAAAAAAGAGCTCCAATGATCTGACACAGAGAAATGGTTTTTATGAAGGGACATGATTTCTCATTGAGAAAGAAAGAGGAAACAGAAAACTAATAGTTCCATTGTATTTCCGTAGTTAGGGTGGCATATGGTTCAGGATTCTTTGTTCAGTTTTATAAACCTCGTACTGTCACGACTTCATTAACCCAAGGCTAAGCTGTAATTCTAAAATGTATATATATATTTAAAAATTGACAAATAAAAATGTATATATTTATGATGTAAAACATTTTATTTACATAGATGTATACACTGTGAAGTGGCTAAATCAAGCTAATTAATATATGCATTACCTCACAAACTTATCTTTTTTTGTGGCAAGAACACTTAAAATCTACTCTTTTAGCCATTTTCAAGTATGCAATGTATTGTTGTTAACTATAGTTACCCTGATGTACAATAGATCTCTGGAACTTATTCCTCCTGTTTAACTGAAATTTTGTGTCCTTTGACTAACATCGCCCCAGTCTTCAGCCCCCACCCACCAGCCCTGGTAACAACCATTTTATTCTGTTTCTATGAGTTTGACCTTTTTAGCTTTCACATTTAAATGAGATCATGTGATGGTTGTCATTCTGTGCCTGGCTTATTTCACTTAACACAATGTCATCCAGATTCATCCATGTGATCCCAAATGACAGGATTTCCAAAATATATAAGGAACTCAAAAAGGTTAATAGTATGAAAACAAATAACTTGATTAAAAAACAAGAAAAGGATCTAAACAGACATTTCTCAAAAGAAGCCATACCAATGGTCAACAGGTATATAAAAAAATGTTCAACATCACTTAATAATCAGGGAAATGCAAACTAAAACCACAATGAGATATCACCTCATACCTGTTAATACAAAAAAGATGAAAGATGGCAAGGTTGTGGAGAAAAGGGAAGATGTTTACACTGTTGGTGGGAATGTATATTCGCATAGCCATTATGGGAAACAGCATCGAGGTTCTTTAAAAGCTAAAAATAGTACTACCATATTATCCAGCAATCTCACTACTAGGTATATGTCCAAAGGAAATGAAATCAGTGTGTCAAAAAGATATTTGCACTCCCATGTTCATTATAGCATTATTTACAATAGCAAAGATATGAAACCAACCTAAGTGTTCATCAACAATGAATGGATAAAGGAAATGTGGTACACACACACACACACACACACACACACTCACACTCACACACTGAATTCTACCCAGCCCTGAAAAAGAAGGAAATCCATAATACATCTTTTATTTTGGATAGAATGGACATCAAGGGTATTTGTGACAGATATACCATGAATGACATGAACCTAATATTAAATATTTATTTTTGTTGATGTAAGGAACATTAATAGCCTAGAAACTATAAGTTTTAAGATTTAGCTTAGGAACTCAAACAATGTAGCAAATATATTTCATCATGATTTGATCTATCTATATCAATCTTATAAAATTGTGTGAGCATGAGGTTTTGGTGATGAAGAGATAATGGAATCAAATTTTAGTTTTTACCCCCAAACCTTCTAGACTTTAATTGTATATTATGTAAAATGTAAGTATTTAAAATATGAAGTTCATGAATGGGTTCATGAGTCAACCTCAGGGGAGTTGGCGAAGCCCCTGAAACTATATGAAAAATTGTGTGTATATTTACATTTTTCAAGAGAGATTTGATTTAGTCAAATTTTCAAAGCACCCTGAGATACCCAAAAAGTGATAGATCCCTTAAAGAGATAATCTCTAAGAACTCTGTCTCCTTTTTCATTAACAGTTTTATAAGCTTTTTTATGAAAAGTATGTAATGTTTATGATATTTAGTAATTTCTTTGCTGAGCCTTCATTTTTAGATATTCAAGAAATTTAAAACTAAATTGTAAATATCACAATTAGTTTCTAAGGATTGTTTAAAATATGATTAATTATATAAAATTTTAATATATATTTTCTGTTCTTCAGCTAGGACAGAGAGAGCCTCTTTAAAAGATTTTATTTGATGCTGGGAAGGATGCTGAGAAAAGAGAACTCCTATACACTGATGGTGGGAACGTATATTAGTATAGCCATAATGGAAAACGGTATGGAAGTTTCTCAAAAAACTAAAAATAAAACTATCGTATGATCCAGCAATCCCACCACTAGCTATTTATTCAAAGGAAAGGAAATCAGTATATTAAAAGTACACCTGAACCTCCATGTTTATTGCAGCACTATTCACAATAGCCAAGATATGGAATCAACCTAAGTGTCCTTGATGGAACTGGAGGTCATTACAATAAGTGAAATGAGCCAGGCACAGAAAGACAGATATGGCATGTTGTCACTCATATGTGGGAGCTAAAACAGTGGATCTCTTGGAGGTAGAGAGTAGAATGATGGCTACCAGAGGCTGGGAACAGAGAGGTGGGATGAAAAGAGGTTAGTTAATGGGCACAAGCATATAGTTAGATAGAAGAAATACGTTCTAGTGTTTGATAACACAGAAAGGTGACTACAGCTAACAATAATTTATTGTATATTTCAAAATATCTGGAAGAGCTGAAGTATTCCCGACACAAAAAATAATAATTGTTTGAGGTGATGGTTATCTTAAATACCCTGATTTGATCATTACACACTGTATGCATGAATCAAAATATCACATGTACCTCATAAATATGTATAATTATTATGCATCAATACAAATATTTACAGTAAAAAGGAGATTTGAATTGTAAGAAAAAAAGAGAAGAAATTCTATTTTTGCAACTTAAAATAAAGTTATTATTTGTGTGAGATGCTCACTTGCCCACAAGATGGCGCTCTCTAATTTTGGATATACTATTTTCCCAAACCAATTTCTCAAGAAGTTATTTCTAAAGTGTTCTCTTCCCTGAAAAAATAACATTTACGATCAATTATTCTTCACTATTGTTTGATTTCCATGCTTGAACATCTAACAATGCATGACAAAGTATATGTTAATGTTTTTGAGTGAGTGGATTGATGAATGGATGTTTCAGACATTCACAGAATGTTTACTAAATTTCTGCTGCATAAACAGCTTTGCACAGTGGATTTATAAACAAAGAAACAAAAGGAGTTAAAGTATAAAGAGCAAATCAGGGTTACTTTTTTTCAAGAAGTTAATATTTTTATATCCAAAAGTTTCATATTTAAATGAAAAATGATTGGTATAGACATATAAATGTACAGCAAAGAGAAGACATCAGTGTTTAGTTCAATTAGGTAAAAGACCTTATAAGTTGTTGTGACCTATGAAGAACTTTAAGGTTTGTATGAGAAGGAGGTAAGGGGAAGATATTTAAGAGAGGGCAAATAACATAAGAAATAGCTTGAAATTATGTAGTCATGCCATCCCAAAATAAAATGGCCTCCCATTAGATAAGGCTAGATGAGCTACAGAGGGCGGTGAAAGTCACTCCAAGAGGAAGAAAAGGTAACTAATATTTACTGAGGACATAATATGACTCATATTGTTATTTAATGATCTTTCCCCACCCTTGAAAATACGTGGATGTGCCTCTTATTAGAGTGTTAGAATTATGGTGCTATATTTGAATATTTTGAGTAGGTTGCACTTCCCTAAATGTTGTACTAAATCCCAGTATACAGTCACCAGAGGAATAGAGATTTCCCAGAGAGGAAATCAGAGTTAAGGAGGTGAGCCTTAAGTAAGCACAGGAGAAGACTAAACTTCTCTGTCTCGATTCTCAATCTCTTGAGTAATGACTATGTCTTGTGGAGCCCTCTCTTGTGGGAAGGTTAAAGATGGCCTCTGCTGTCCAGCGTGAAGAGGGAGTCAGAAGAAGAGTTTCTCCTAGGGAACTTCATTTGAATAAAATATCTCCTATGATAGAACAAATTATCTAGTTTCATGTTATTTTGATTCTACATAGTTTGTCAGTAAAGTGTTGCTTTAAAATTCCTGCTTTGTCTCAGCTGTTAAACAAAGAGAAGGATTTTTTTTAAAACACACATTTAGATCAAATTGAGTTAAAAAGAGCACCTGTTTGTCCAAAGGATGATGGTAGTGAGAACAACAATGAGAACGACCCTGAGAAAAAGAATTCTGCTTCTCATTGATCTCTCTGTTTCTCCCTTATTCCCCTAAAGTCATCTCCAAATTAGGAGTCAGAGTGATCTTGTTAACATCTGTTTAAAGGTCTTTGTTTAATAAGGCAAAGCCACTAGTAAGATGAATAGAGCTCTGAGTCCCCTTATGTTTCATCTCCAACTTTTTCCCTTATTCTCCACTTTGCTACTTCACTCCAGCCACCAGGACCTGCTTACTGTCCCTCCATGATGGCAGGACGACTTTTTGTACCTCCTTCATGTTTACTCACATGCTACCTTCTGAATGAGGTCTTTCCTAACACCACTTAAAATTCCACCACCCACCACACACACATTCGTTAAACCTCTTCTCTAGTACACTTGCCTTCATAGCATTTATCACAAAATCTTCCCCATATATACTTTTAAATATAGATATATAAATAAATACATATTTCTATATATTACATATATATAAAATATATAAATTATTTTCATCTTTCACTCCCAGCTGGAATATAAACTCCGCAAGGGTAGAATTTTTGTCAGTTTCATTCACTGCTGTATTTTTTTTACAATACAGAGAAGAAAGCTCAGAACATAGTATGCCTTCTGTGATAATTAATACTGAGTGTGAACTTGATTGGATGGAAGGATACAAAGTATTGATCCTGGATGTGTCTGTGAGGCTGTTGCCAAAGGAGATTAATATTTGAGTCAGTGTGCTGGGAAAGGCAGACCCACTCTTAATCTGGGTGGGCACAATCTAATTAGCTGCCAGCGCTGCTAGAATAGAAGCAGGCAGAAACATGTGAAAAGAAAGACTGGCCTAGCCTCCCAGCCTACATCTTTCTCCCATGCTGTATGCTTCCTTCTCTGAAATATTGGACTCCAAGTTCTTCAGTTTTGGAACTTGGATTGGCTCTCTTTGCTTCTCAGCCTGCAAATGGCCTATTGTTGGACCTTGTGATCATGTGAGTTAATACTTAATAAACTATCCTTTATATATTATATACATTCCATTAATTCTGTTCTTCCAGAGAACCCTAATATACCTTCTGTCATATCTATTGAATCAACTTTTTAAAAGTCTAATTTCTGTGTTATCCTGAAAAATCAGAAAGCCTGCCAACCCTGGCCTATATTTTCACATGATAACAATTGTGAGGAGCTCAGAAGTCACTGCGCGTGCAGGTGAGGATATATCTATACCCTCCTTGCCCAGGATCCCCCTGCCTTCTCCATTTGAATAGCTCCTGGCTCCTGCAGATATGTGAGTTGTGACCTGCTGGAAGAGTCCTGAAAGGGAGAGTGACAGGATCAAATGAAGACTTTCAGTAAGTCATGTGGAAATAGTGTGTAGGATTAATTTAACGAGTCTGGAGGTTGATGCCTGTTAGTATCTGCTGTCAAAGTCCTGGCATGAATGGATGAGGACCTATGTGATGTGAACTCAGCTGAAGAATGAAAGACAGGGGAAGTAGAGTTTGAAGACAGGATTAATTGAACCTGAGGATAGATTGGATATTAAAAATGAATGAAAAGAAAAAGTAATGATGACTAAAATTTCTAGACTGGATAATTAGGAAAATGTTAATTTCTGATGTAAAAGGGAACTCAGGAAAGAGTCAACCTAGGACAGAAATCAAAAGACCTACATATGGAAAGAAATATACTGATTTGAGTGAACCCAAGCAGAGTTTGAAGACACAGATTCAAAGGTATTTGATAACAAAAAAAGACTTTGAGATCAATGCCAGAGATGGGGACTCAATTTTGCATACTGCTTATATACTGCCTATGTAAAGGCACTTTATGATAAAGACCATCTCAAGAAAATAACATAAAGAACAAGGGGCAAAAATAGGGGATAAAAGAGATGATTCCCAATTATTGGTCAAGTGGTTGGAGTGAGAATTAAAGGCAAAATTCCTCTTCTCCCCCTCAAAAGTACACACAACTACACAAACATGTGTTAATGATTTTAGTGTGTTGAATCTGGCTGCTTCCATACTGCATGCATCCTACCTTTCTCCATTCACACCTAAGATAATCTCATTCTAGTGAAGTCTTACATTATAAATGACAACACCAATATTTAGGGAGGTTCCTCTTTTTTCTTCACTGACTTTGCCTTTCCAAACAATATACTTTGTGAAGCCTCTGAGAAAAAAGAAAGTAGTTTAATCTGCTGGGTTTTAGGACAATAATTTTTAAAAGACTCGTTATTTTTGGTTCAGACACCATGCAAAACTCATCTTCAACCAAGGGCAGGTGCCGGGTACAGTATCAAGAAAGTAACAGGTGGTTTCTCTTCCTCTCCTTTCCTCTAAAACGTGAATAAAACAAAAGTTTTAGCATTTCAGAAATAATCTTTTTAACTAAAAGTGGAAGATAAATGTGATAAAAGTTTTCTTTGAGCTCTTTAAAGCAAATTCATTCTATAAGGGTTAGAAATAGTATTTTTATCTGTCACTAGAGCCATTGTACTGTGGCGCCTACTGTTTCAGATTTTGGATACTCATTTCTTTCGATTGAAGGTATCATCAGGTGTTTTCCACCTTTAGTGATCTGAAGTGGTTCCCCTTCAGTTGCTAAAATACAGTGTGTCGTTTGAGCAGTCCAATAGATCCACAGAGATCTGCTATTTGTATTGGCAGATAAATGACAGCAGATGGAACTGGGCCCGTGTTCTGTCTCATCGGCAAGCCTGCAGCCTTAGAAGAAGAGATTTGCCCCTAAAGCATTATGCAGGTTGCTCATCCAGAATCAGTGTCACTATCATAGTTTGTGAAAGGGAAATTGGCAGATCTCTATACATAACAGGCAAAATGCAACCCTCTCAATTCTCAAAGGCATATTCTCTTCACTCACATTTTTGTCTTTTTGCTGAAGGCAGGCTTCTGGGCCAAGATGTTTTGCCAGCCTGGTATTTTCTTTTTTTGCCCAATGTGTAAGAAGATAATTAATGTTATCATTAATGCATGCAATGACATTAGTATCAATTCCCTTAGTGATATATATGTACTAGGAAATGAACACAAAAGTTAATTAACAATTTATTGAGCATATACTATATTACAAGTTTACTATACTATACAATTGTGCTTTTTTATTACTATTAGTGAAAATAATGAAAGATAACACTTTCACATTCTTCACCATATACAAGGCACAGTTCCAAGGATTTAAAATCTATCAACTTTATAAATCTTTACAACAATCCTATGAGTTTAGCATTTACCAACCGCATTTTAGATATGAAAGAAAATGTTGTTATTATTCATAGTAATACCAACAAAAATAATAGCTAACATATGAGTATTTGCTAAGTTTTAGGTACTATTATGTATGTTACATAAATATGTATGTATGCATATATACAGGTTGAGCATCCTAATCCAAAAACCCAAAATTCAAGATGCTCTGAAATCCAAAATGCTCCAAAGTCTAAAACTTTTTGGTCACTGACATGAGATAGTGACTCCTTTGCTGATGGTTCAGTGTACACAAACTTTGTTTTATGCACAAAATTATTTAAAATATTGTGTAAAATTACCTTCAGGCTATGTGCACATGGTATACATAAAACAAGTAAATTTCATGTTTACGGCTGGGCATGGTAGCTCACACCTGTATTCTCAGCCCTTTGGGAGGCCAAGGCAGGAGGATCATTTGAGAAGAGGAGTTCAAGACCAGCCTGGGCAACATAGAGATATCCTGTCTCTACAAAAAATTTTAAAAATTAGCTGGACATGGTGGTGCACACCTGTAGACCTATACACCTGTAGATCGCTGGAGCCCAAAAGTTCAAGGTTAAAGTGACCTATGGTCATGCCACTGCACTCCAGCCTGGGCAACATAGACTCTGTTTCTAATACATATATTAGAGACTGTCTATCTATCTATCTATCTATCTATCTATCTATCTATCTATTTTGATCCCATGGGGGAGATCACTCCATTAATAATTCAAGAGAGTGAATAAGATAGGGGAGGGTGGCGTGCAATTGAAAGATAGACTTTATACTGGAATACCAAGTTTATGGTGTGGAACTCTGGGGTATTACACCAAAATGTTAGGGGTTCTCAGTGGGTTATTTGTCTCTTTCTATTAAACTCCATTTACATTTAGCTCTGCTGATGCTGCTCTTGCAGCAATTGGTTTTCTCAATTAACATAAAAAGGAGAGGGAACAGCTTAAAGTCTTGGCTGTTGCCGCTCAGCAAGGGAACTGTGCTGCTCTGGAGGGAAAAGTCTGGACATTGTGAGTTTCTGTTTGTTTACTTTGTTTCTGACACACCTGTCTTTCAGGAAGCCTGGCAGTCCTAAGCTGAATGAATAGCATGCTGGAAAGCCCTTCTTTTGAACAAAGTTCAGGGCTTTTCTGCCAGACTGAGGTGCCCTCACAACACATGTTCTGCCAACCACCTGAAGGTCAAAAAGATTTTCTGGATGTTTTTGAGACAAAGGGAATGCAAAATCTGCAAGGAATGGCCTGGGGCATGATAATTCTGAGAGGCAAGGTTCTCCAGGCTATGCACAGAAAACCAACTTTTTATGTTACTGTTTAACTCAAGTAGAATCAACAATGGCATGGAAATTCGTTTTATTTTACTTTTCCTAAGGAGGATCATCTCGTTTAAAGTGTGAACTCAAAAACTCATTATTGTGATAGAGTGACCTCTTTTCATACTAATTATTTTCCATAAGTATCCTGCTTGCTAGTGAAAAGACTGAAGGTGAAGAATACTAGTTATAAATCATCTTTAGAGTGAGAGCTGAAGTGGGGTAATTTAACCTGAACAGCACAAACTGTCCTTGACATCTGCAACTTCACTCTTCACCAGCAGTGAATCTGCTGGTCTGATTGGCCAGGTGTACATGTCTCCTCTCTCTCCTGAAAGGTCAGGGGTAGCCAGTCACACTTCTGCCAATAAAGAGCACCACGAGTCCCTGCTCTACAGTTAGTGACCATGTTAAACCTATCAAATATTAAAGGGGAAATGGGGTACTCCATTCAAATGTTAAATAATCCCAATCCAAGATGTCTGCCTATTATCATGATAATAAACACAGGACATTTATATCTAGAAATTTGGTTGCTTTGGTTCCTTTTATATTTACAAAATAATTATTAAACTAACCCACACACCCCAAATTGTATGCACAAGGCTTAGAACAAGTTGCAGAAGTCTTTTGTGCCACCCTCTCTATAAGGCTCTCAAACTAATTTTTTAAATTCCATATTTCTAACTGACTTTCTATTATGAATGATGAAGATTTCACTCTTTCACCATCTCACCTCTCTACTTCCCCCTTTCTATCCTCCCAATACAGTTATATAACAATTATTGGCTAAATAAACATTCAGTGTTCTATTGTATCATCCCTGCAAAGTAATGTTTACTGATAAACCAAATGGTGTGCCATAATTATGTTTTATTTATTGAACAACTTTTTGTTTTTTCTGGAGTTATACATTACCTTCTTTATTTGATTATGTGACATTATCACCAATTTTTCTAGAAGTCTCCAAAACATAATTTTTTTAATTTTTAATTTCTGTTGGTACATAATAGGTAGGTAGGTAGATAGATAGATAGATAGATACATAGATACATAGATACATAGATACATAGATACATAGATAGATTGATTTATGGGGCACATGAGATATTTTCATATAGGCAAACAATGCATAATAATATCAGGGTAAACAGGGAATCTATTACGACAAACATTTATCCTTTAAGTTACAAACAATTCAATTATATTCTCTTAGTTATTTTGATATGTATGATAAACTACTGTTGACTGTAGTCACCCTGTTGAGCTATCAAATACCAGATCTTATTTATTCTATCTAATTATATTTTTGCACCCATTAAACATCCCCACTTCTTACTTCCTCCCATCCACTATACGTCCTAGCCTCTGGTAACCATCATTCTAATCTCTATCTCCAGGATCTCAATTCTTTTAATTTTCAGCTCCCATAAATAGTGAGAATACGTGAAGATGATCTTTCTGTGCCTGGATAATTTCATTTAACATAACATCCTCCAGTTACATCCATGTTGTTGCAAATGACAGGATCTCATTTCTTTCTATGGCTGAACAGTACTCCATTGTGTATATGTACCACATTTTCTTTATTCATTTGTCTATTGAGGGAAACTTAGGTTGCTTCCAAATCTTGGCTACTGTGAATAGTGCTACAATAAATATGGAAGTGCAGATATACTGATTTCCTTTCTTTTGGGTGTATACCTACCTAGCAGTGGGATTGCTGGATCATATGGGAATTCTATTTTTAGCTTTTTCAAGGAATCTCCAAATTGTTCTCCATAGTGGTTGTACTAATTTACATTCCCACCAAAAGTGTAGGAGTGTTCTCTTTTATCTACATCCTTGTCAGCATTTGTTACTGCCTGTCTTTTGGATAAAAGCCATTTTAACTGGGGTGAGATAATATCTAACTGTAGTTTTGATTTGCATTTGCCTGATGACCAATGACATTGCACACCTTTTCATAAGACTGCTTGCCATTTGTATGTCTTCTTTTCAGAAATGTCTATTCAGGTGTTTTGCCCATTTTTAATTGGATTATCAGATTTTTTTTCCTACGGAGTTGAGCTCCTAATATTTTCTGGATATTAATCCCTTGGCAGATGGATAGTTTACTAATATTTTCTCCCATTCTGTGGGTTGTCTCCTCACCTTGTTGACTGTTTCCTTTGCTATGCAGGTATTTTTAACTTGATGTGATCCCATTTGTCTATTTTCACTTTGGTTGCTTGTGCTTGTGGGGTATTACTCAAAAAATCTTTGCTCAGGCCAGGTGCAGTGGCTCACACCTGCAATCCATGCACTTTGGGAGGCCTAGGCAGGTATATCACTTGAGGTCAGGAGTTGGAGACCAACCTGGCCAACATGGCAAAACCCTGTCTCAACTAAAAATACAAAAATTAGCCCAGCATGGTGGTGTGCACCTATAGTCCCAGCTACTCAAGAGGCTGAGGCACAAGAATCACTTGAACCCAGGAGGCAGAGGCTGCTGTGAGCTGAGATCACACCACTGCACTTCAGCCTCCGGTCTGGGCAACAGAACGAGACTCTATCTAAGAAAAAAAAAATCTTTGCTCAGGCCAATGTCCTGGAGAGTTTCCCCAATGTTTTCTTTTAATAGTTTTATAGTTTGAAGTCTTAGATTTAAGTCTTTATTCCATTTCGATTTGATTTTTGTATATGGCAAGAGATAGAAGTCTAGTTTCATTCTTCTGCATATAAATATCCAGTTTTCCCAGAACCATTTATTGAAAAGACTGTCCTTTCCCAATGTATGTTCTTGGCACCTTTGTCAAAAATGAGTTCACTGTACATGTATGAATTTGTTTCTGGGTTTTCATGCCAGAACCATCCTGTTTTGGTTACTATAGCTCTGTAGCATTATTTGAAGTCAGGTAATATGATTCCTCCAGTTTTGTTCTTTTTGCTCAGTATAGCTTTGAGTATTCTGGGTCTTTTGTGGTTACACATGAATTTTAAGATTTTTTTTTCTATATCTGTGAAGAATGTCATTGGTATTTTGATAGAGATTGCATTGAATCTGAAGATTGCTTTGGGTACTATGCACATTTTAACAATATTGATTCTTCCAATCCATGAACATGAAATATCTTTCCATTTTTTGTGTTCTCTTTAATTTCTTTCATCCGTGTTTTATAGTTTTCATTGTAGAACTCTTTCACTTCTTTCAGTAAGTTAATTCCTAGGTATTTTATTTGCAGCTATTGTAAATGGATTACATTCTTGATTTTTCAGATTGTTCACCATTGGCATATAGAAATGCTACTGATTTTTGTATGTTGAATTTGTGTCCTGCAACTTTATTGAGTTTGTTTACCAGTTCTAGTAGTGTTTTGGTGAAGTCTTTAGGCTTTTCCAAATATAAAATCATATCATCTGCAAACAAGAATAACTTGACTTCTTCCTTTCCAATTTGAATTCCCTTTCATTCTCTTGTCTGATTGCTCAAGTGGTAATGGACATCCCTGTCATGTTACAGATCTTGGAGGAAAAACTTTCAATTTTTCCCCATTCGATATGATACTAGCTGTGGGTCTGTCATATACGGCTTTCCTTGTGTTCAGGTATGTTCCTTCTATCCCCAGTTTTTTGAGTTTTTATCATGAAGGGATGTTGAATTTTATCAAATGCTTTCCCAGCATAAATTGAAATGATCATATGTTTTTGTCCTTCATTGATATGATGTATCACACTGACTGATTTACATTATGTTGAACCATCCTTGCTTCCTTGGGAAAAATCCCACTTGGTCATGATGACTAATCTTTTTAATGTGTTACTGAATTTGGCTTGCTAGTATTTTGTTGAGGATTTCTGTATAAATGTTCATTGGGAATATTGGCCTATAGTTTTCTTTTTGCAATGTGCCTTTGGTCTGTTTTGGTATGAGGGTAATACTGGCCTTGTGGAATAAGTGTGGAAGTACTCCCTTCTCCTCTATTTTTCAGAGTAGTTTGAGTAGGATTGATATTATTTCTTTAAATGTTTGGCAAAATTAAGCAGTAAAGCCATCGGATCCTGGGCTTTTCTTTACTGGGAGACTTTTTATTATGGCTTCAATCTTGATGGTATTGGTCTGTTCAGGTTTTGGATTTTATCATGGTTAAATCTTGGTGGGTTGTATGTGTCTAGGAATTTATCATTTTTTTTAGGTTTTCCAATTTATTTGCATAGAGTTGCTCCTAGTAGCAGCTAATGATCCTTTGAATTTCTGTGGTATTGCTTGTAATGTCTCCCTTACCTTTCTTTTTTTTTTTTTTTTTTTTTTTTTTGTTCCTCCATAGAGTCTTGCTCTGTCATCCAGGCTGGAGTGCAGTGGCACAATCTTGGCTCACTGCAACCTCCGCCTCCCAGGTTCAAGCAATTCTCCTGCCTCAGCCTTCTGAGTAGCTGTGATTACAGGCACGTGCCACCACACTGGCTAATTTTTGTACTTTTAGTAGAGATGGGGTTTCACCGTGTTGGTCAGGCTGGTCTCAAACTCCTGACCTCATGATCTGCCTGCCTTGGCCTCCCAAAGTGCTGGGATTACAGGTGTGAACCATTGTGCCCGGCAACATCTCCCTTTTCATCTCTGATTTTATTTATTAGCATCTTCTTTCATTGTTTTAAATTCTAACTCTCTTTTGTTCTTACTTGATAATTTTGTATAGTATCCTTTTGTTTCATTAATGTGATAACTTGTCATCTGTCTAGGGCTACTAAGTTTATTTTTTCTGAAATGTCTATTTGTTTCTTAAACTCTTTTTATATCAACCTAATCATCATTATTATTTTCATTTGTTTGTATTAGGCTTTTTGGTGAAGAATTTCCTCAGAGTTTTGTGGAGACTTGGCTATCTATTCATATTCAACAGGGAGACACTAAAATACTGACTGGGAGCCTTGAATGATTTAACTGGACTTGTAGAGTCTTGGGGTTCATTATAGGGTGGTGTTCCTTGAATGTCCCCTCCAATTCTCATGTTGACATGTAATCCTCAGTGTTGGAGGTGGGGCCTGGTGGGAGGTGTCTGAGTCATGGGAGTGGTTCCCTTATGGCTTTGTGAGCGAGTTCTCATAAGATCTCTTTGTTTAAAGGTGTGTAGCACCTTCCTTCCCGCTCTCTCTTGCTCCCCCTATTGCCATGTGAGATAGCTGCTCTCTCTTCACCTTCCACCATGATTGAAAGCTCCCTGAGGCCTCTCCAGAAGCTGAGCAAATGCTGGCATTATGCTTGTATAGCCTGCAGAACTGCAAGCCAGTTAATTTTCTATTTCTTCATAAATTACCCAGTCTCAGATATTTCTTTATTGCAATGCCACAACAGCCTAATATAGAAGACTGGTACCAAGGAGTGGGGCATTGCTATAAAGATACCTGAAAATGTCAAAATGACATTGGAACTGGGTAAGAGACAGAGGTTGGAAGAATTGGGAGGGCTCAGGAGAAGGCAGGGAGATGAGGAAAAGTTTGAAACTTGGTAGAGACTGATTAAATGGTCTTGACCAAAATGCTGATAGTGATCTCAAAGTCAAATCCATGCTGACCAAGTATTAGGTGTAAGTGAGGAACTTATTGAGAACTGGAGCAAAGGTCACCCATGCTATACCTTAGCAAAGAACTTGGCTACATTATGTTCATGCCTAGGGACCTGTGAAAGTTTGAACTTTAGAGTTAATGACTTAGGGTATCTGGCAGAAGACATTTCTAAGCACTGAAGCAATTGAGATGTGACCTGGTTGCTTCTAATAACCTATGCTCAGATGCAGAAGCAAAGAGATAACCTAAACTTGGAATTTTCACTTAAAAGGGAAGCAGAGCTTACAAGTTTGGAAAATTTGCAGCCTAGCTATGTGATAGAAAATAAAAGGCCATTTTTGGGGAGGAATTCAAGCAGGCTGCAAGCAATCATTTGCTAGGGAAATTTGCATAACTAAAAAAGAACAAGTGCTAATAGCCAAAATAATGGGAAAAAGGCCTTCACAGCATTTCGGAGATCTTCTAGGCAGCCCCTCCTACCACAGTTCCAGTGGTACAGGAGGACTAAATGGTTTAGGGGATAAGCACAGGACACCACTACACTGTCTACCTCAGGAGGATGCTCCTTGCATCATGGTCCATCCAGTCCAGCCACGGCTCAAAGGGTCTCAGGTATGGCTCAGGATGCCACTCTGGAGCATGCAAGCTGTAAGCCTTTGTGGCTTCCTTTTGGTGTTAAGGCTTCAGATAGAAAGAATGAAAGAGTGATCCTAGTCTCTGCCTAGATTTCAGAGGATGTATCAGAAAGCCTGGGTGTCCAGGCAGAAGCATGCTACAGGGGCAGAGTCCTCACAGAAAACCTCTACTAAGGTAGTGCAGAAGGCAAATATGGGATTGAAGCCCTGCCCACAAAGAATCCCCCCTGGGGCATTGCCTAGTGGAAATGTGGGAAGGAAGCCATTGTTCTGTGGATCCCAGAATGTAGATTCACTGGCAGCTTGCATCCTGTACCTGGGAAAGCCATAGGCACTCAACTCCAACCCATGAGAGCAGTCATGGAGGCTTCACCTTGCAAAAGCTGTAGAGGCAGAGCTGCCCAAGGCCTTGGAGCCCACCCTTACATCAGTGTGACCTGGATGTGGGACATGGAGTCAAAGGAGATTATTTTGGAACTTTAAGATTTAATGACTGCCCTGCTGTGTTTCAGACTTGGGTGGGGCCTGAAGTCATTTCTTTTGGCTGATTTCTTCCTTTTAGAATGGAAATGTTGGCCAGGCATGGTGGCTCATGTCTGTAATCCCAGCACTTTGGGCGGCCGAGGCAGGTGAATCACCTGAGGTCAGGAGTTCAAGACAAGCCTGGCCAATGTGATGAAAATCCCCATCTCTACAAAAATACAAAAATTAGCTGGGCATGACAGCCGGTGCCTGTAATCCCAGCTACTCAGGATGCTGAGACAGGAGAATCGCTTGAACCCAGGAGGCAGAGGTTGCAGTGAGCCAAGATTGCGCCATTGCACTCCAGCCTGGGTGACTGAGCGAGACTCCATTTCAAAAAAAAAAAAAAAAAAAAAGAATGGGAATGTTTACCCAATGCCTGTACCTCTATTGTACCTTGGCTTGGAAGTAAATAACTTGTTTTAATTTTACAGGCTCATAGGTGGGAGGACCTCATTTCCAGACAAGATTTTGTATTTGGACTTGGGACTTTTGAGTTAATGCTGGAATGAGTTATGACTCTGGGAGACTGTTGAGAAGAGAGGATTCCATTTTGCCATGTAAGAAGGACATGAGATTTAGGGGGCCAAGGGTGGAATGATACAGTTTGGGTGTCCCCTCCAAATCTCATATTGGGATGTAATCCCCAGTGTTGGAGATGGGCCCTGGTGCGTGGTGTCTGGGTCATGTGGGCAGATCCCTTATGGCTTGGTGAGTGAGTGAGTGAGCTCTCTGAGATCTAGTTGTTTAAAAGTGTGTGCTAACTCCCACAACCCCCTTACTCCTGCTCTCACCATTTGAGACACCTACTCCCCCTTTGTCTTCTGAAACAACTACAAGTTCCCTGAGGCCTCCCCAGAAGCTGAGCAGATGCCAGCACCATGCTTGTGCATCCTGCAGAACTGTGAGCCAATTAAACATGTTTTCCTTATAAAGTACCCAGTTTCAGGTATTTCTTTATAGCAACGCAATAATGGTCTAATACATGGGGTAATTGAGGAATAAAGACCCTTGGCTTCTTTATTGGGCAACCATCTAATGCCAGTACCACAGGTCTTTTCTCTGGGTGGTAATTTCATTTTTCTGAAGAATAATTCTTCTTGGTTATTTTTAATTTTAATTCTTATGAGTACATAGTAAGTATATGAATTTATGGGTCACATGAAATATTTTAATACAGGCATACAGTGTGTAATAATCACAGCAGAATAAATGGGGGAGCCATCATCTCAAGCATTTGTCATTTCTTTGTGTTACAAACATTCCAATTATATTCTTTTAGTTTCTTTTAAATATGCAATAAATTATTGTTGACTATAGTCACCCTCTTATGCTATCAAATACTAGATCTTATTCTTCCTCCCCACTACCCTTCCTAGTCTTTGATAAACGGCATCCTACTCTCTATCTCCACGAGTTCAAGTGTTTTGTTTGTTTGTTTGTTTTGTTTTTTTCTTGAGACAGTCTCACTCCATTACCCAGGCTGGAGTGTAGTGGCACGATCTCATCACAACCTCTGCCTCCCAGGTTCAAGCGATTCTTGTGCCTCAGCTTCCCATGTAGCTGAGATTACAGGCATGCGCCACTATGACTGGCTAATTTTTATATTTTTAGCAGAGATGGGGTTTCATCATATTGGCCATACTGGTCTTGAACTCCTGGCCTCAAGCATTCTGCCTGCCTCAGCCTCCCAAAGTGCTAAGATTGCAGGTGTGAGCCCCTGAACCTGGCAAGTTCAAGTATTTTTATTTTAGTTACCAAAAATTAGTGAGGACATATGCAGTTTGTCTTTCTGTGCCTGACTTATTTAACATAATGTCTTCCAGTTCCAATCATGCTGTTGCAAATTACACAATCTCATTCTTTTTTATGGCTGAATAGTACTCCATTGTTTATATGTACTGCATATGTTTTTTTGCATCCATTTGTCTGTCAATGGGACACTTAGGTTGCTTCCAAATCTTAGCTATTGTGAATAGTGCTACAATAAACATGGGAGTGCAGATATTTTTTTAGACAAACAATTTTTATAGAAAAACAATTTTTCTATCTCCTCTCTTGGCATTATAAGGCTAACTGACAGAGTTCTTATTCCCAGGTGCTACTAGAGAAGCCAGAACTTCACTATTCAGTTGGTAGACTTTCATTTACTCTCTCACCTTCCAATGTGCCTAGTATCCCCAGGTTAAGACTTCTCTTATTTATTTTTATAGCATAAATTTCCATTCTAATGAGGATAAAGTGGCACTGGTCTCCTAGCTGAGAAGGGTGAGAGGAGAACCTATGGAGGACTCCCCTTCATATGCAGATTTCTCATCAACCTTCTCCCCTTTTTAAGATTCTTGGTTTCTCAATTCCCATCTTTCAAGATTTTGACAAAGGGAATGGTTTGCTGGTTTTGCCCTCCTCTGTGGGCACTTTGTAATTAGCATTCTCAACTTTGCTGATTTTTTCCTCTCTTTTCCATTTCCTAAATTGGTCCTCTCACATCTCTAGTTGTTTCCTCTCGTCACCCTTTATTACTGACACTTTATAGTCTTCTATTCTTTACCATCATTTGACAAGAGGGCTTTCAAAGGTAGCAAGTAAAAAAAACTGTATTAATTTTCCAGGGCTTCCATAACAAAATACCACAGATTGGGTGGCTTACACAACAGTAATACATTTTGTCAGTGTTCTACAGTTTGGAAGTTCAAGATCAAAGGCGTCAACAGGTTTAGTTTCTCTAAGGCCTGTCTCCTTGGCTTTCAGATGGCTGCCTTCTTACTATGTTTTCATGGTTGTCTCTGTGTGCATGTGTCTAATGTCTCTTTGTGAGTCCAAATTCCCTCCCTTTATAAAGGTATCATTCAGATTGGATTAGGGGCCACTCTAAAGACCTCATTTTAATTTAATCACCTCTTTAAAGACCTTATCTCCACGGTTACATTCTGAGGTACCAGGGGTTAGGACTTCAACATTTTAATTTTGAGAGGACACAATTCAGCCCATAAAAAAGATCACATTTAAAACATTTTTAAAAATTCTTAACACTACTCCAAGTGTATTGCAAGTATTCTCTATCCTTTTACTTAATAGCTGGGACCAGCTATCTAAATGAACACTGCTCTCTGAAATAGCACTCTTTTCATTAATGGATTCTCTCACTTATTAAATATCAATTATCATGCATCTATTTTTGCAAGGTTCTTGGTTTATCAGCACAACAGGATACAGAGGTAAGCCAGACTCAATATCTATATACAAGAGGGCTTTGTTGAGAAGAATAAGAACAGGAGGCTTTTTCTTTCTGTGATGAACTTTTATAGGATACTTTAAAACATAAAATATTTGTCAACTCCTTAATGGTGGTTATTCTGAAAAGAACTTGAATGTTTTCAAGGGTCGTACTAATGCAGTCATCTTTTACATTAAATGCAATGTTTTGCACTTTTATTTTTTTTAAGTCACTTCTGTTACCCAGAAGTCAGGCACTTATAAAGGCTACTTCTATTACTTTCGCTTGTCACCATTTCATTTCAGGAAATATAACAGCTCAACTTTCAATTGAAGAAGAGAAAGTGAAGAATTGAACAACATAAAAAGCATGCTCCCCTCTGCTATAGTTACACATCCACAATTACCCTCTGCTTAGGGCAAGTTGGGAGCACTGGAGTGGGGGAAGAACTGATTATAGAGGTGAGCTGTGGGGTCTGTAGCTCATGGCACAGCTCCCAACAATCTGGCCCATGGCTGTTCTTACTTGGCAAGCACATGAAATTGAAGATCACTGCTGCATCTCATGCTTCTACGGGGTATTGATCCATGGAAAATATTCATGATTAACTTAAGCAATACAATGAGAGGTTGTTTCTTTGTACTGGCAATCTTTGACTTGATCACCTATACAAATCACATGCAGAATGAGTATAAAGCAAAGAGAAAATGATTGTTTCATTTACTGGTAAGTTATTCTGGTCCTTCATCAAAATATGGGAAACCATTTTGGTCTAACATGAGACTACTCAATGAGAAGTCATAACGGTTATCCCTGAATTTTTTATAGGTACAAGGTTAAGCTTAAGATGATAATTTATCCGAAGTTTTCTTAACTCTGTTTTTCTTAGGCAGTTTTCTGTATCTTGGCATTGCTGGTACTGTATTATGGTAGATATGAAATCAGCCAAATTTAAACTTGTCTATCTTTTGTTAGAAAGCATTTGGAGGAAAATTATCTACATTTTAGGATTTTCCAGTTATAACACTGTTGCCTGTGGCAATTGCACTTGCTATTAGACTGTTCCTGCCCTTTTTCAGGAAAAAGAAACTCAAGTGTCATTTGTTATTCTTGATACCAATGCTGAGTGACCTAACAAAAAATGCCATGGTTGGCTGGGTGCGGTGGCTCACGCCTGTAATCCCAGCATTTTGGGAGGCCGAGGTGGGCGGATCATGAGGTCAGGAGAACAAGACCATCCTGGCTAACACGGTGAAACCCCGTCTCTAGTAAAAATACAAAAAAATTAGCCGGGCGTAGTGGCGGGCGCCTGTAGTCCCAGCTACTTGGGAAGCTGAGGCAGGAGAATGGCGTGAACCCGGGAGGCGGAGCTTGCAGTGAGCCAAGATCGCGCCACTGCACTCCAGCCTGGGTGACTGAGCAAGACTCAGTCTCAAAAAAAAAAAAAAAAAAAAAAAAAAATGCCATGGTTGTCTTGTTGCAGGTATTCTGTATTTGCCTACCATACTATGCAGTGTCCTTCTTACAACCACCTAACCTTTATCCCTCCCACAATCCCTGAACCTGGGTACAATTGCATGTAGATAAAGATTGACAGATGGTTAGCACATATATTGATCTAGGCAGATAATCTCACAGATGTGATATGCGGGAAATAATAACATCAAACAGCTTTGGAAAAGATGTGTAAACACTTTGAATTTTTTGCTTCTATCACTTTAAGAGTTGGATTGATTTGGGAAGGACTCAAACTCTTCAAGTCTAGAGTCTTCATAGATAAAATAGGGACATTTTCAACTTCCTCTTGGAATGATGCTTTCTTGTGGGGAATGAATGAATTAATACACATGAAAGTGCCTCTCTGCCTTGATATCTACAAATACAAGTGCACACAAATACACACACACACACACACATATATATCTGTTTGTGCATATCTGCTCAGAATTCTATTACGCATTTGTTTCAGTTCAGACACTTGCAGTCTAGTTTAGAAATCAAGCATGTATTGTATAGCAATCCAAATGACAACGAAATCTTACAATGAAAGACATTTTAGAAGCTACATGATTACATATCCTATGACTGTACTGAAAGTAACAGAGTTCATGTGCTCCATCTGAACCCTCACTGAATGCCAGTGCATACATTATTCTTAATACTCAAGATAGTTCTGCACCTTATGTTTTGTTACTGTGATTTCAAAGATAAGGAATGTGAACCTCAGAGAGGATAGGCAACTTGGCGGAAAACAGAAGAAACAGATCCACTTGGACCCCAAGCCTGGCCTCCTTCCATCAGGCCACCCAATCCTGAATTTGAAACATAGTGAATTGCATCATGCTCTGCAGTGTTCACCATGGAAGAGGGAGGGACTGGACCTTGAAGAAAGGATAGAATTTGGGTAGATCAAGAAGAAGGTGGGGACACTTCAGAAGAGGAGAGGATGCGAGTCAAGGCATGGAGACACAAACATTGGGGGCATATTTGTGAGACAGTAATAAACCAGTTTGTCTATAGCAGAGGATCTGTGTGGATGAAAAGCAAGAGAAGGAGCCAGAAGAGTTAAGTGGAACTAATTCTGAAGGCCTGGAATGCCAGACAAAGGAATGTCATTCACTAGCTCATACAGAAAATGAAAAACTGTCAAGAAACCACTGTGCTGTGTTACAGAGACATCAAGATATATAACAAACAACAAAACAAACAACAACAACAACAACAAAAGAGTCTGTGTAGGGCTTAGAGCCCGTGTACTCCTATATGTGGACTAGGACTCTGGGGCTATGGTAGAAGTCTGTGTGGAGGGCCATGGCAGCACAAGGAAGGGAGTTGTCATTTGGATCTGGCATGGAAGTTGTCAAAAAAGGTTTCACAGAGGACATGGATTTATGCTGGAAGTGATGGGCAGTGAAGAAATAGTTTGAACTGTGGAGAGTATGATAAAAATACCATTTTCAGAAAATGTACTCAGTAGCAGCATCCAGCAGGCATAATGTGGAGTGATGGTTAGAGTCTGGAGACTGAGGCTAATTAAATAGAAGATCATCGCAGCTATCCATGCAAGAGGAGAGGGCAGTGGCAGTGGAAATGAAGTCACAGGAAAGCATGAGATTTTACAGTGAACATCTCAGAGGCAGGCAAAGCTTTGACTTTCTGGCAGGCAAAGCTGATGAGGGAGAGGAGGATTCAGTGATGACTCTAAGGTTCCAAGTTTAAGTGGAAAAATAGCAATGTACTGAAGAAAAATATGGGATTTTCTTCAGGAGAGCTTCTTCAAGGAAAAAGGTGTGCTCAGGTGAGGAAACTGAAGCATAAAAAGAGAAAAAACTTGCCCAGGTTGGCAACAACTTGCCAATACAGTCAGTGAGTGGCAGAATCTGAGTTCAAACCCAGATAATCTAAATATGAACTGTCTAATATGGCAGCCAATGGCCACAAGAGGCTGTTGGGCACTTGAAAGGGGGTTAGTATGACTGAAGGACTAAATTTTTAGTCTTACTTAATATTTATGAATTAAAAGACTGATAGTTGATTTAATAATACTATATTTGGAACAACTTGGGAAGTGAATCTGTATTTCTAATTGTAAATCTTATGAGATCTAAACGTCAATTGAATAAAGATCCAATATAATTGAGGACAATTGGGCATCCAAATTAATATGTGATGTAAGTAAAAAATACACACAGGATTTCAAAGACAAAGTATGAGGAAAGAATGTTAAATATCTCATTAATAATTGTATATATTGGTCACAAGTTAAAATAATCTGATACAGTGAGTTAAATAAAATATATCCTTGAAATAAATTTTACCTATTTCTTTTTATTTTTTAAATGTGGTACCAGAAGACACAAAATTACGAAGTGTCTCTCATAATATTTCTATACTCCAGCATTGGTCTATATCCTGAGAAATACATAAATGAGAGGTCACCTGCATGAGATGAGTGACGTAGTTAATGGGACAGGCTATTCCTTTCCTAATTCTAAATCTCTATTTTCGGAAGATGACTGAGGAGAATGCCAACATTGTCTTAATTCAGTGGCACAGTGGGCCCTGAACCTGATCACATTGTTAATCTCCCTACTCTCTTGTCCGGGTCAACAATTTCACAATTGTCAGAAAATGAACAACAACTCGAATTCCCCTTTCTTGGTATATCTTATATATTTTTATGTCTCAAAGGAGAACTATTTCATTCACATCTGTTTCTGTCTTTCAATGACCAGCTCTATCTTCACGTCAGTCTCAATCTAAAGCCAATTTTATCAGAGAATCCCAGAGACGAGCCCAAAGAGGACTTCTTGGATCTGGCCTGAGAAAATAGTAACTAGAAAACCAGGGGCTATTCAGGATCTGGGTGTAGCTTGTATGCCTGAATTTTTTTTCCATGGGGGTTCGTAGTCTGATAGTGAAATCCAAATGGTGTGTTTGAGAACTGTTGACAATAATCCAGATGTTTGCTCTACTAAGAGTCATATGTGTAATAAACTAAAGGTGGACAACTTTAATTGAATGGAATAAAAGGTCAGAGCCAAGCACTTGTAACTCTCTAGGTATTGCAGGAATTAGGGTAGTATCATTTATAAAGAAAAAGAATCTAAAATTCTACCAATTTTCAGGCATTCAGTGCATATGAAGCAATATGTCCCCAAAGTTAGATCATCCAGATGTTTTATGTTAATCAGAGTAAACATATGATTCATCACAGATTCAACAAAGTCAAAGGCAGAAAATTCACATCTACTTGCAAGCTAAGGGGTGTAGCGCTTTTTCCATTTTCTATGCCAGATCTCTTGACATACTTAGCACTTACCCATAGAATAATTCAGGTCATTGGATTTATAGTAAAATGCCATTACAAGAAATGCTAATAAAATTATGTTCTATACATATAGCTATATACATATACCTTATATAATTCTGTGTGTACATATTTCATGTATGTACATACAATACATATATGAAGTATTTCACCCAAGAGATATTCCAACTTTTCAGAATATTGTGTATGAAGTCTTAGTACAACAGATACACTATTCTACTTTACTCCTCTTTAATTTCTAGGTATTATTTTAATGTATTGACTGTATATCCTTTGTTAACAATTCTCTATAAAAGAAAAATTAAGCAAAAATTCTCTATAACTTTTCATTTATACATTATATTTGGTATATATCATATTAAAATGTACAGAATGCTAAAGTACTATATCTATAGATTATAGCAATGAGGTCCTCACACCAATAAGGCAAATAAAAAGTAACATCTCTAGCCAGGAGCATTGGGGAAGAGATAAAGAAATCCATTACAAAGGACATTAAATGCATTTGAAACAGCCTCAGTAAAATACCCAAGCTCCTGCGAAAATAATGTATCTACTGATAAAATGGTTTTCAGGACTACTGAAAGGGAATAACACACAAATAGCCACGTCTAGCCAAACAAAACAACTGTACAACTATTGAACTTCCAGTAAGAAATGTTTGGTTAAAAAGAAAAAGCTATTTTACCATTTTTTTTAATAAACAAACAACATAATGGAAAATGATAGAGCACTCAAGCTCATGGCTAACTTTTACTGTGTGGCCATAAACATACTTCTTTCCAGTGATAGGGTACTAGTACTATTTTTTGTTGGTTTCTTCTCTGTTCTCCTCTACAATTCCAAAATTATGTAGTTCTATCCACAGCCAACAAAGCTCTAAGAATTATGCCAAATTTTGGTTGATTTCTGGCAATTGTACCACTTAAACATTCATATTTATTGCTGAGGATGTAATAGTAGGACAGATCAGTATTGAATCATCTGTGTCTTGCTGTTAATATTTACTTTTTGTAAGCATTTTTTGGTTAAGTTCAGGATTCAATATCAAGGCTAATGATGGTTTGATTTTTTAATTAAAAATTAACGACCAGTTTCAAAATGAGTGTCATTTTACAAAGCACTTGCCATATATATTACAATTTACCCAAGGTCTGAGTGATCTCAGCCATAAAATATTTAGAAATATATTTTGGACTTTTTGTAAATTATTTATCTTCTATTCAAGCTGTATTGAAAGGTCTGCACAATATAACAGGGTGAAAGTAATGTTCTGAATTGGAAACAAACACACAAACAGAAAAAGAAAAAAAGAAATTGATTGTGACTTTAAAAAACATTAGGTATTAACTCTTAATTCTAAATCTAATCCACAAATGTAGATGTACCCCCAAGAATCTTGGCTTGGCCATTTTCTGTGTTCACATCTCCAACCTCAACCTCTTTTTACTCATTGCTTGATATTTGTCTGCTTATCTTCATTGATTTGTCCTGCCAAATTCCCCAAATCAGTTTCTTTATCAATAAATCATTATCTTTGTTCTCAAACCTGCTGTTTTTTTTTCCTAATTTCTATTTCCGTTAATTGTACAACTTATATGTCAGAAATCCACGATTCATCGTGGTGTCTGGGTATCATCATGGAAAGAGCATCCTTTTTTCTTTGTCATACAGGATTGCAAGCCTTGCAGATCCTTCCATCACAATGTCTCTAGCAAACATTCCCTCCTATCTACTTTATTCCTAGCATGCACCATTCCATGTTAGGCCCTAATTACCTGCACTTTTTGAAAAGCAAAAACAACAATGACAAAACGCTTTACTTTTCCTGATAGATTTCCATTTAGCCATTGCAGAAACATAGAACTTAAAAGAATACAAAATTTAATATTGTAATCCATCATCTTGTATTAGTTACCACCTTATTACCTGTAAAGCAAATGATTGCTATAAGTCCCCTCATCAGTCTCCTTACTCTAGTCTTCTGGTATTCCGAAGTGTGTCTTCATTGCTGCCACTTCATTCTTTCATAAGCAAAGCTATGATCATAGGACTCCCTCTGTTCAAAATCTTTAATAGCTCACCTTAGTTCAGAAAATATTCCTTTGCTTAATTTTCATGACCCTAAAAATATAGTCTCATTCTCCTTTTCCAGTTTTATCTCCTATCTACATGATTGCCTCTCAAGTTCAATAAATTTTGACCACACTCAATTTTTTTCTATAAACGTTCATGTATTTTCCTGCATCCACACCTTTGTGAGATTGTTCTCCCAGCCTGAAATGCCCTTTATCTTCAACTCTGCATAACTGAATGCAAGCTGCAAGAATAAATGTCATTTTATCTACAAAGCATTCTCTGATACTCCCAGTTGAAGTAAATTCTCCCTTCTCAGAGCTGCCAAAGTATTTTACTCCTGCTTTCTCCATGGTACTTAACAGAACACAGGGGACAATATTTAGAGAACAGATGACTGGTGCTTGGGTCCCAACTCTAGGATTTACCTAACAATTTTTTTTTTGTTTTTTTGAGACAGTCTTACTCTGTCTCCCAGGCTGGAGTGCAGTGGCACGATCTCAGCTCACTGCAGCCTTCACCTCCCAGGTTCAACCAATTCTCGTGCCTCAGACACAAGAGTAGCTGGGATTACAGGTGCATGCCACCACACCCGGCTAATTTTTATTTTTGGATTTTTAGTAGAGGTTTTATCACATTGGCCAGGCTGGTCTCAAACTCCTGGCCTCAAATGATCTGCCCACCTTGGCCTTCCAGAGTGCTAGGATTATGGGTGTGAGTCACTCACTGCACCTGGCCACATTTAACTAACTTTATGGTCTTCAGTAAGACCTTTGAATCTGCTGGGTCTCAGTTTTCTTATCAGTTGATGTGATAGTCAAAGGAAACAATATATGACTATCTACTTTGCAAACTGCAAAGTGCTATGTAATGTGAGTTCATTCTCTGCCAGCCACCCTCTTTCAGGCACTGCCTTTCAGGAGAGTACCTCATCCTCTTTCACGACCTTATTTGTAAGATAATCCCTGAATAGCCCAGCTGGTGGTAGGTGTTTGGTCTAATGTACTCCTAGAGGACTATTAAAGTCCTTATGTAGTTATAATTTATTTTTCCCTTTGAATTTTTGCCTGAGCAGTTAGAGTTTGATTTTTCTGAAGGCTGAGAATTTTTCTCTCTCAGTTTTGCATTCCTAGCTGAAAACTTTGAAATCAGTTCCTATTCAGTAAATGTTTGCTGCACAAGTGAATGTATGAGTGAATTAAATGAATGAATGAATTTACTGATATCTTAATGTTGTGGACAGTTATTTATGTTTAGTACTTATCGTCTGTCTTTAGATTTTAAGCTCCATGAGGGCAGCTTCTTTGTATGATCCACGTTTGTATCCTTATAGTTACATGTGCATTATGTAAAATAAATACTTGCAGAAAGCTGAATAGAAAAAGATAGCTGAGCTGGATGACATGGTAGGAGGCTCCTGTGCATAGAGCTTCCTGTACAACAGTTTTTCACTGACGTGCATGCAATCTTAACTGTTTAATTCACAAATGAGGCTAATATTTATTACTGACATTGAAGTTTCTTTTCAAATTGAATAAAAGAATGTAAACATAGATACATCTTTTGACAGTAGAGTAACACAAACTTCAGTGGAGTCATCTCTTAGGTTATGTGGCAAGAATCTGACATAGTCACTTTTACCATGGAGAACCCCTTGAATCACCCAATGTAAGGCAAGATGTTCACACTCAACAGTTCACCAAAGGAAGTGAGATGGAAACAGAGTGGTAGATTCACATCTCCTACCCCAATCACACTTACTAGCGAACATAGATCCATTGCACGTGGTGGCAAATGGGGCAACTGGAATTGCTCTATTGGAATTTTTATATCTCCCTTGCTCTATCTCTCCCATTTTACTTAGCACGTATATTTGAATTTGCATTGGTAAGTGCTTGGATGGTGAAAGTGTACTGAATCGCTCTTTTACAATATCAGTCAGGTTCTCCTCAGTCACAGTATGTGCAAAATTTCTCAATAGCTTAGAAAGATTAATGGGTCTGTGTAAACCTCATTATCCCTTGAGTAACTTAACCCCAATGATCCCCATTGTAACCCAAATCCTAGTCTGACTTGGAGAACTCAGTGTGGTAAGTAAAAATGGCAATTTACCTTTAAAAACTGCCAGTGATGTGCAGGTTAACACTCATCTTCCTACTCTATTTTGAGGTGACTTTGAACATATACTGAAGTCAGAGAAAACAGCAACCCCAGGGCTGGAATGTCCTGCTTCCACAGGACTCATCATGCGGGATTCCCAGTATCTATCAGCCTTAGCATTCAAGTGGGTTTTTCCCCAGAGGGAAGACTTTGCTGACGAAATGAAACATCAAGCAGAAGCAAAATCTCTTGCAAATCAAAATGGCCAAGAACTCCCTTGCTAGCAGAGTATGAATCCTACCACAAGCAACAGAAGGAGAAAATTAGATTGTGTTACTCTTGATGTCATAGCCACTGGATTATTGCACAAGAAAAAACAAAACAAAACAAGAAAAGACAATGGAAACTTGAAGAGAACAAAGAGCTGCTGGTATTCACAGTGTTCTTGTTATATACATGATGGATTGCCATGGTAACACCAGTATCATATGAATCATCTTACATCGGATACCGGCATACATTGTTCAAAAATAACAGCACAAACAAGAGCACATATTTTCAGTCAGGGTAGCAGGGGGCAGGAGGGCGATCTAGGAAAACTGTTTACCTATCATAAGGGTGAGTTAAATAATTTATTATCGCACAACTGACTTTGAGACCTCCATATGTGTATGTGTGTGTTTGTGTATTTCCAACTTTTGCCTGAATTAAAAATCAATGAGTAAATGCCATATGCTTCAGTAATTCCCCATAGAATATGATAAACTGAAGTTTATACATTTTGTGAGCTGGTTTATTGTGAATTCTCACACAATCACAAGCTTAGATTTCAAGAAATCTTAGGAGAATTTTGAACATTTTCCTCACGAAAATTAGGCAAATTCATTGTTTTTTGATTCAGCCATTGCTTAGAAAGAAACATCAGAGCAGTAGAATTTGTATGTTTATACTCGAGGTCAATTATAAAACAGAGTACGTTTTAGTATAATTTACTAGTACTGAAGAAATGTGAATATTGCTATAGCAATGAAAACCAACCAACAAACACAAAGACCTTTGGGGTGGATTACATGAAAACCAGCAATGTGGAGATCACTTCAGAGGCTCTTATAGTAGTTCACATCAGTTGGCAATATTAATAAAGACAGAGTGGAAGGGACTGATATAAGAACATTATAGGTAAAAGAAGACTTGATGATGAGAGACAGTGTTAAGATAAAGGAAGATGACTAAGGTGACTACTGTTTTCTATTTTAGATAACTCTGTAGTAATCAATCCAACAAAGAAATAGAAGAAAAAGACCAGATTGTAAGAGTAAGATGATGAGTTCAATTTTGGCCATGAGAACAACTGAAATAATTTCCAAGCAGTTAGTAGGAGTTTAAAGGGGAGGAGTGGTCAGAGCTTGAGATGTATATTTGGAAGTTGCTGAAAGAACTTTTTTTAAATAAAAAACTCATTGCCTGCTAATGGAATGAATTTAATGTTTCTCCAAAAGGGTACACATGTATTTACTGTCTGATTACTTTTGTACTCTCAGTTGAAAAAAAAATGAATTTTACAAGAATTTATTGAATATCTACTATGTACCAGGACCCAGACAAAGCACCAGACTTTGTCTGGTTTAAAACATAGCCTTCAACCTCGTTTCCATGGTCCTATGATTGAACGTGGGAGGAAGCCCTTAGGCCAACAAAATACATAAATACGTAATTTCAACTGTGAGAACTGCTCAAAAGGAGACAAGAGCCCAGTAAGAGTACAAAAATAGGTACCTAACAGAGTGTGAGCATTTGGAGAATGTTTCCCTGGGGATGATGAGGCCTGAGGATGAGCAACAACATGCTCTACTGAGAACCACATGAATAAAGCACTGACCATCTTTTCAAATTCAATGCACATTCCATCTTGTCTGAGGAGCTGATTATCTTTTCGTTAGACACCTGTAACATCCTTCTCATCAAATTTCTTCTCTTTGGGGCCCTTCTCTCCATCACCACTAAACTATTTTCCTTCCTAGAGCAACCTTCTTAGGGCAATATGAAACACAACATTATGGGCCAAGTCCAAAGTCCTGACTATCGTTTCAAAGCTGTTAGTAGATTGACTGTTCACCTTTTTTGTTTTTTTTGCCTTTGAAAGGTGCCATCCTGAGCCTGGAATGCTTTGTCAGCATTCACCACTTCATTTATCACAGTTTACAAAGTACGATAAAAGGTGATAACAGAAGCTTTCCGTTTGTAGTTCATCCATGTAATAACTTTCTTCAACACAAGAGCAAAGCCATGAAAAACTAAAAAGAAAGTTCCAAAGAATTATTAAGTAATTTAATGTCTCTTATTGGATATAGAAATGGGAATATCATATAAAGGTCATCAAGATTGTGTAGTGTCTTGCACTGTGCTGACAGTAAACATTCCAAGTACTCTAACAATTCTCATTCCACTCCTTTTGGCAAGAGAGAGGCTGCACGGTTGGGTGGTGGATAAATGCTGAACTGATTGCAGAACAAAGGTTAACATTTATGACAGTTTTTATTTAACTCTAGCAGTTGGGAATAGATTTGAAAACTGACCTTTTTCTTTTTTAAACCTTAGTTGGAAAATATTACCTATTGTTTATTTCAACGTTTTAAAAACCTCAATGATAAATAAGACACAAAGAATATGTTTTTAAATTGCATTGCCAATGAATAAATTAATAAATAATCACTTGTTTCTCTCCAAAATGAAATAAAGAATTATTGGGTTAATTAGCATGTAAAAAAACAGTAGTCTCCCCTACTCATCTTCTCCAGTTTATTTTTGCCACTCTCCTCTCTGCCTCATTACACTTTAGACACCTTATCCTTTTAGTTTAACACATCAGGGCTTCATTCATATGGTTCTCAGCAGAGTATGTTGTTACTCATCTTCAGGCCTCATCATCCCCAGGGAAGCATTCTCCAAACACTCAGACTATGTTAGGGACTTATTTTTATACTCTCATTGGGTCCTTGTTTCCTTTTGAGCAGTTCTCACAATTGTAATCACATATTTATGTATTTTGTAATTGTAATGAAATTGTCCCTGTCAGAATTTCACACTGCTTCCTTCTGTTGGTGTAGGGATTCACTCTTTTCCATTCCAATTAATGCAGCATTCCATTGCCAAATTTTTTCTAAAACAATTCTTTCCATCATGCCACCCTTAAGGGGGAGGAAAGATAGAAAATATATAAATTAAGATTCATTATGATAACGCAGTAACAGACACAGAAGAAAATAAAAACAGCTAGTTAAGGAGGCACTTCCATTTGGAAATAGAAAATTATGAAAGGTTTTATAGGAAAGATCTGTGAAATGACGGGTTTCATCACAAAGTGAGGAGAGAATGGAACTCTAGGCAAAAAATAGGTATAGCTAGTAGTTATTTATACCTAAAATATACAGTATACATGGGTGACAAGGGCAATTTACAAGGATGCAGAGACGTGGAAGGGAATAGATCACGATGGCTGGGAATTTAACCTTTTTTTTTTTTTTTTTTTTTTTTTTTTTGGTAGCCACTGAAAAGCTAGTGGTATAAGCATGGAAGCATCACGATGGCATTTTAGAAAGTGGATCTGTGGATGACAGTCAGGAAGAGGATGTTGATAGAACAGAGAGACCAGTTATAAAGTTAGCAGTTTTCAGGCAAGATAAAATGAGGGTTGGACCCAAGATGGTAGCAGTGGAGATGGCATCAAAGGGTGAGGTGAAGGAGGAAGAGTGCACCTGCAACTGGATAGTGGTAGAACAGTTAGGCTGAGGGAGAGGAAGCATTTAGGAGGACTTTCAGGTCTGGGCCATCATAAAAAAGGACATGGGAGATGGGGAAGGTCCCTGGGTAGTAATTTTTGTGTCAAATCTATTGAGTTTGGCAGCTCTACATAGAGAAGAGAATGGGGAACTGGAGATATACATTCAAGTTAGATCTGTTACTGCTAATAATTTTTACCCAGAAGTAGGGAGAATTAGAACAAATTCTGAGGATAATTTGAAGTTTTGTTTAAAGTGAAAGGAAGGGCCTCTCATCAAAGAAAGTAGTCCCTTTGTTTTCAAAGTTTTTCCTTCATAAAACGCGTTCTTTGCTGTATTTGTCTGTTCTCATGCTGCTATGAAAAATATCCAAGACTGGATAATTTATATAGAAAGGATGTTTAATTGACTCACAGTTCCACATGGCTGGGAAGGCCTCTGGAAACTTACAATCATGGTGGAAAGCAAAGGGGAAGAAAGGCACCTTCTTCACAGGGCAGCAGGAAGGAGAAAGAGTGCCAGCAGGGGAAATGCCAGAGGCTTATAAAAACATCAGATTTCATGAGTACTCACTCACTATCACGAGAGCAGCATGGGGAAACTGCCCCCATGATTCAATTATCTGCTACTGGGTCCCTCCCACAACATATGGAGATTAAAGGAACTACAATTAAAGATGAGATTTGAGTGGGGACACAGTCAAACCATATCATTTGCTATTAGGATGAGCTGGTTATGATGAAAACACACATGTAGTCACACATTCACAATCGATGGATCCATGCATGTAGGCAAGAGTTCAGCAGAGCTTCATATACTAGGCCAACAGGATGGTCGCTTAATATATGTAAGTGTATATGTAATTTTGCCTAGTATTTTCACCACTACTTGAAAAGCATATCTCAATGTTTATTACCTAGTCTGTAGCTACAATAATGTATTTGATCATTTATTCAGCTATCTTTAATGAAATCTTAGTAGTCTCCCTACTGAAAGAATAATAAGCCCTGAAAATGCAGTAAAGCCACACTAATTCAGACAAATCAGAAGACAGGACGGTTTGAATTACTGAATGCTTTATATTATTTTAAAAGTGTAGCAGTTGTCCATTTTTAACCAGGCAAGAAAGTGTTATCTTGTGGTTACCACAAGAAAGGTAAAAGAAAGTATGTTCATGAATACCTAAAAAATATCAATTGTCTAGATATAAATAAAGGTCTTAAAAAAGCTCTGAAGTTCTCCCTGATTTAATTGATTCACATAAGGTTTTTTCCACCTTAGCACTACTGACATTTTGGGTCAAATAATTCTTTGTTGTGATAGGCTGTCGTGTGTATTATAGGAGATTTAACATCCCTATTCTTTACCTACTTGAAATCATCAGCTACTTCCCACTTATTACAATAAAAAAAGTCCCTAGACATTGCCAAATGTCCCCTGCATAGGAGGTGGAGGGTAGAATTGCCTCAGTTGAAAATCACTATGCCCCTCAATAATAATTTTAATACCTCCACTCCTCTTGATAAAAGCTATAAAAAAGCAAATGTTAGTCTAGGCCATGTCTGAATGACTATAGAGTTCAAAATCAAGTGGTTGAATTTGATAAAGATTTATTGTTTGCAATGTGTACTCGTTTTTCTTTGGTACAGAAAATGGTAAGTATTCTTCTCTGCAATGCCTCCCTCGTGCAGGTTCATGCCCATTATTGAGTCCACTTTCATGAACATGAAGCCACTAATTATTCAGGATTCACAGTCCGATTACTATCTCTCTCCACAATCATTATTAGCAAATCATTTCATGAGCACAATTTGTTATAGGCTGAATTGTGTCTACCCCAAAATTTGTATGCTGAAGCCCTAAATACCAGTATCTCAGAATGAGACTATATTTGGAGATAGGACAACTAAAGAGGAGATTAAAATTTAAATAAATCTTTAGGGTGGGACTTAATCCAGTCTGACTGATGTCCTTATAAAAGTAGGCAATTTTGACACATACAGAGATCCCAGTGATGCCTGTGCACAGAGGAAAGGCCATCAGATAACACAGTGAGAAGGTGGCCATCTGCAAGACAACCAGAGTCCTCAGGAGAAGCCAGACCTGCTGACACCTTGACCTTGGATTTCACAGCTATTGGAATTGTGAGAAAACAAATTTCTGTTGTTTAAGCCACCAAATCTGTAGTATTTTCTTATGACAGTCCTAACAAATTGATACACCATTTGAGTAAATTAATAGCTTGATGATTGGTCATAAATCTAAGTGCATGACCTTGTGATCATTCCACAAGGAGAGGTCAGGCTGGTTTACCTTCACTCACACTCATTGTATTCCTTCCTGTCTTCTGGATCTTTGTACCCTGCTTTTTTTCTGATCCCAGGGATAATAGGGAGAGCAAGCCTACCTAAAGGATTTAGAAAAACAGAGGCCAGAGAGTATACCACAACAGCTGCATCACCAGCAAGAGGGAGCACAGAGCAGGCAGCAAGGGAAGGACCCTCACCAGCACCCCCACAAGCACCCCCCCCCCCACCCCACCCTGCCCCGCCAGTAATGGTGTCAAGCCACCAAAATGCAGGGAAGAAGGCAGCTGGAAGAGGTACAACATGACACCCGGCTGTGAAAAGTAGCGCTCAAGGGCACTTACTTTCCATTGCCTTGGGGTGCCAGTGGCTACTGTCTCACCACATTCACTGCTACTAGTTTTTATTTTCCATTTTGATAAAAAAAAGTGACTTTTACATTATAGCAAGACAACAGAACTGGGGCTTATATGTCATAATTTTTATAACTGATTTTATGAAATTTTGTGCTTCTATCAAATTTCTTACATTTTCTTACAGTTACAGTATTGTTTCCCTCTAGGAACTTCCCCTCTGCCACCTCCCACAGTGACTTTTTCTCCTCCTTTCTACAACTTGAAGCTACACACACACACACACACACACACACACACACACACACGAAATATATATAAATATATACTTTTATGAATACAGAAGTGAATTATTCCAGGTTCTCCTTTGCTGACCTGGTAATGACAAAATGCATGATTCCCAACCACTTAAGCCAGTAATCTAAAGTCAGTGCTACACGCAGTTTCTACAGGGAAACAAGGAAAGGGAATTTAACTGATTCAAAAGAATAACAGAAGCAAAAATCTTGCCAAAGACTCCATACTGTGGCATACAGGGAAGTGATTTTATATACACACACACGCACACACCTCTATGCCAAAATATGTACCATGCATTTTCTAATCATTTATTTATTAAACAAACTTTTATTATTTAACCTGTTCGGGGCTCTATGCTGGACACCGGGGAAGTAACAACAACCAAGAAGTGATCCACACACTCATAAACTTTACGGTCCAATTGGGTGAGGATGGGTTAGAAGAGCCAGATTAAATCTGATTTTTAAATCCGATTTTTAAATCTCTGTATGAAGGGCCATGCTTGATGGCTCATGCCTGTAATCCCAGCACTTTGGAAGGCCAAGGCAGGAGGGTCGTTTGAGGCCAAGTGTTTGAGAAGCAACATAGCAACATAGCAAGACCCAGTCTCTCTAAAAACAAACAAACAAAAAATAGCCTGGCACAGTGACCTCAACTACTTGGTAAGCTGAAGTGGATCACTTGAGCCCAGGAGTTCTAGGCTGCCCTGATCTATGATTGCTACTGCACTCCAGTCTGGCCAGCAGACACAGACCCTGTCTCAAAAAAATAAAGAAAAAAAAAAAAAAGAAATTGCTATACTAAAATTGAGACATAAAAGCTTCATAAAATTGAAAGAAAATTACATTTCCTACAAAAGAAAAAGTGGAACAGTAGAATTTACAGAGGCTACCAAAAATTAAAAGGAAAACATTTTTAAATTGCAAATATAGAAAGTAATTATAATCACAGATGGTAGGGTTGTCATTCTCTTCAACACTGAGTTTACTTAAGATTTAGTATGTTAACTGCTTTCTTGATGTCTTCATTGCTGCTCTTGAAATAAAAATTGAGACCAATTAAATGATCATGTGGTCATGTGTCTAATCTAGGTGATTTTCTAATAATTTGGGAATTATTTCCCTGTGTTCCAAGAAAAACATGCTATTCTTTCAAGAAGTCATTATTTTATAAGGATATACTTAGCTTTAAATCGAGCTATGTTTTGCACTTATGCATTTGATTTCCTACTTCATTTTCTCTATGGATTTTAGTGAAAAGCCAATTTTTTTTTAGTTTTTATTTTTTGTCAGCACAATCTCTGCTTCTTTGGATAGGCTGAAATATCAACTCATAGCTACTCTTCTTTAGATGTCTTTCCCTCCCTCCCTTCCATCCTTCCTTTCTCAGTTTTTTTTTTTAGTAATTAGAAAACAATTTTCTTTCTGCCAAAAACCACAACCAAGATGATACGAAATAAACATAAACATGCTACTTTAGATAAATCTTAGTCCCAGAAAGCATTCTGAAAAAGAACCATTCAAAATTTAGGTCGATTTTAGTGAATCTAAGATGATGACCCACCATTCCAAGTGTATTGTTTTCTCAACAGATTCAAAAGAAGTTGAGGTTTTAAAATTTACAACTTAAAAAAAATGAGTAACAGAATAAAAAGACAACCTCTATGATTTGGATGTTCTTCCATTCATTCATCCACCCCTCTAACTATTGTTTTCATTACATATTTGTTGTCATATTTATCCTTTCGTAGAATAAAAGCTCCAGATGTAATAATTTAAGTCAACTTTTTATATGAAATTTATTTAATTGATTTACTAGCCATAGATAATGTATTCTACTGAAAGAAAAGTTGGATCTGGTATTTTTACAAATCCCAAAATCTATACAATTAAATACTAATTATTGTAAAATGCCTTTCAAATATATTTTCTTGTAAAATATACTGTAATGCCCAATTTTAAGCCTAAATAGGTAAATATCTGAAATTTTCTGGGTCTATGCATATACACAATATACATAAAAACATAATTTGACTGACTTGTATAAAAAGTTGATTACTTTAAAGCAGAAAAATTAAGGTAATATGAACAGGGACATCAGATATCCATGTGGATTTTGCAACTTGTATGGGTTTGTAGTATCGTCCCACCAACTAAAGAAGGGAATGAGGTAACTGACAGCAACTAAGCCATGTTGGGTGTCTTAGGACACACTTTTCTGAATGTATTTTAAAATAGTTGCTTGGTGCTGCTAGCCTGTCATAAAGTCAAATAGTGATAGAGCTGGACAGAAAAGCCTTGATACTCTGGAAAAAAGAATAAAATATTGTCTCTCACAAAAATCAGAAAACTTTCTGAAGGTTTAGAAACTTTTTAATCACTTAAACATCCTTCATGTTTATAAGGTGAAATCTGGCAAAATGCATGCTTTGTAAGTTTGTGTAGGTATAATTAGAGAAAGAAAAGTGGAAGAGTAAGATAGTAATGACAGTTTCCAAGTAAAATACACTGCTTTTAGAATTTTGGATTTTCATTATGTGGATTCATAAAATTATGGAGAAGTGGAATTTTCACAGAGAGAATGGAACATCTTTATAAATGCTTCTGAAGTTCATTGTTAATTGCTGAAGAAAATGACGTTGTATAAAACCAAAATTGAGTGGTGACTTTTGGACATATTAGTTAACTATATCATCGCTATTCTGATACTACATAAAAAGGGTGGGGCGGGGGTAGAACACAGATCTAAAATGACAACTTTTTTATAGGAAAAATATATAACCTTGTTCTGCCCTCCCTAGCAACTACAGGAAAACAAATGTTTTTGTAGAATTATAACACATTTATTGCATTAATGTGTTATGATGCATTAAGGAATGTCACATGTAGATTATGAGTTACTGGGCATCTGGTATAAATAGCCATATAGCCATCAATAAATATATCCATTATTTGGCTAAATCCTCTTTCAAATTCTCATCATGGGTGATTTTGATGGCAATACAAGCACTGACAATCTCTCAAATTCTTAAAATCTACAGACCTTGAAACCAGATCAGCTTTTGCTAAATAGCTAAACTATTTCCAGCTTTCCTCTCTGGTTAATTTTTTTCCCAACTATCCAGTGTGTTGAATAAAAACTAACTTCTCACCCTGACTCTCCCAGTTCAGCAGACATCCAAAGCAGTTACCAAAGGGCAACAAAACACATTTTCACTGACAAACAACTAGAGGAAAGGAAAGCAGTTACCGTCTCCTCTGTGGCTTAATATCAATAGGCATGTTGATCGCGTATGGTGATCCATGAACATAAGCGCTTCGGAATCTAGCCACCTTCCCCAGAGTCAGGTACTCACAGCTGCTTGGCAAACTCATCATATCCAAAAGGCAAGAAGTAAAAGCAAATCTGAGTAGTCAGACCAGCATTCCTGGGAAGGCTGGAAAGAACATGTCAGATAATAGATTTCAGACATATGCTGCTCACTGGTTGCCCGGTGCTTCTTTGCTTCAAAAGTAAACGCGTGTTTCTCGGAGGCTAAATGTACTACCTTGTTTTCTGTTCATTCTGTTCATGGATACAGGAAGCTTGTTGCTTATTTCTAACCAGGCTCATGCTCTGACCAATTATTGGCTGAGTAGTTAAAGTAGAAATTCTGTAGCTCCACAAAAGCCTATTTCCACTCAGACCAAATCTCTGAGTAGGCAGCAAGGTTTTATCCATTTTTGTCTAACGTCGAAAAGAACGTCAACCTAATGTAATAGTAGTTTGGTAATCAGAGTTATTTACCTGTAAACAAAGCATGCATATCTGATAGGAAGGAAATAATTATTTGCTATATTTTCAAAGAGGGAATATTGTTCACTAAACTGTTATAGATACTTAGAAAATGAGATGGGTATGTGGAAATGTTATGGGCGGTTTTCCAATTCTCTGGTAAAAAAATTGTGGGTTCTTATTCATAAATTACTATTCATGATAGAACGGAACTTAGCCTCTCAGGAACATAAAAACAGTAAGCAAATGTCTTTATTCACTAAAACGCTGATGATGATACACATTTTTTTCCTCGTTTAAAACACTCTTTGAGAAATGCAACTTCTACCTGCACTTTGAATGAAGATCTATGGAAAAATTGATAGTGAATGTTACTAATTCTTTGTAAACTGTTTTTTCATAACAGTGAAAAATAAGTTGGAGAAATTAGAAAGGATATTAAATAATTCTACTGAAGGCAGCAGGGTCTTAGAGAAATGCTGTATCTTTAGCCCACAGTTTTTCTAGCCTTTATGCCATTTGCTAGAGTTATAGCAACAAAACCACAAGTGTTCAGGGTAATGAGAGCAGCAGGTGTGCAGAGTATTCTGTGAGATAATTTTTATTTTGAAAAATTATTTCTTATCCCGGATTTGAATAGACACGCCAGTTTATTTAAGCGTCCTGGGACCTGGGTAAACATAAAGTGTGTTGAAAAAGGGCTACATTTTATTCTTCAGTAGTCAAATTCAGACACTATTGGATTTAAACAGGAGACACTGCTCAAATCCAGAAATTTTAAGTTTGAAATAGTAGATAATTTTCCTTTTTTTAAATCTTTTGTTTTAGGTTTGGGAGTACACGTGAAGGTTTGTTACATAGGTAAACTTGTGCCATGGGGATTTGTTGTACAGATTATTTCATCATCCAGATATCAAACCCAGTACCCAATAGTTATCTTTTCTGCTTCTCTCCCTCCTCCCACCCTTCATCCTCAAGTAGACCCCAGGGTCTGTGTCCTTCTTTGTGTTCATGAGTTCTCATCATTTATCTCCCACTTGTAAGTGAGATCATGTGGTATTTGGTTTTCTGTTCTTGTGTTAGTTTGCTAAGGATAATAGCCTTCAGTTCCATCCATATCCCTGCAAAAGACATGCTCTCATTCTTTTTTATGGCTGCATAGTATTTACCATTTCTATGCAATAATTTTCTTTCTTATATTTTAGGTTTCAATTACAAAATTATACATGCTATTTTTTTAACATGCCAAATGACACAGAAATGTGTAGATAAAAAAGATTGTTGTCTTTTCCCTTCCTTGGTAGGACTAATGGAAGGGAAAAGACAGCAAACTGTTTATTTATACAAATATAAATATACCACACACAATACACAAACCCTCACACATGGATAGGGATTCTCCTTCCTTTTTTAATAAAGTGGACTCATACTACATATAATCCTTTATTAATATTATTATTAAGTCAATCATGAAAAATTTATTTTTGTGAATGCATAGAGACCTAGTGAGTTCTTTTCAATAGATATATGATTCCATGGCATAAATGTACCATTATTTATTCAATGAGTACTTTATTGATGGACATATAATTTTGGACTCATATAAACAATAAACACATTTGCTAATATATTCTTACTGATTGGTGCTCGTATTTCTGAAAATGGATTGCTAGCTTACAAATTGTGCACATTTTTCCCTTTAATAGGCCGTGGAAGTTCATATTCCCACAGTCATGTTGGAAGATGTCAACTCCTCCACACTCCTGCCAAGACTATCAATTGTTATTCAAGTTTATTTCTTTATAGTATGAAAATAAGGTAGGCAGCTCTCTGAAATATCCAGTGATTGCATATGGTTCCTTGCTGAAATAAAACTATTATTAAGGTGCCACAAAAGTAAGAACAGCCTTTCTGAACTGAAATATATATTGGGACATCAATAAACATCTTAGAAAGGCTTTGCACAGGTGTACAAAGGCAGAAGTCTGGACTCTCATCAGAATGAGAGAACACTCAATGCAAAGTTGGTAAACAGTAAATAATTTTTATTAATTTGCATAATTATGAAGAGAGTAAATATGGTGAAAATCCTGTTATGTTTTTACTCTTCAGTGTATTTTTCTTAATGGGAATAATATTCCATAATTTGGGAGAAACGTCACTAATTTTACAATATGGATGTAATGCCTAATGACTGCCAACTAATTGTGATGTATGACTGTGTGTAATTTGTAGATTTTGCATAAAGAGGCTCTTTGGACATACTCCTTCATTTGAGAGTCTGAAAAACAAAAGCGCAATGAAGCATTTTCACGTGCCAGCTAATTTAGGAGAATGCCCAGTAGAAGAGAATAAGATTTGCTTCACATAAAAATTTCCTAGGAGGGGTAACAATCAAAAATTGAAGAATAAGATATAAACCTCTATGATAGAGATCTATGTGTCCTATGATGGGTAAAATTCCATAGTTTTCTTAGCAGGGGCATTTTTGTTTGTACCCAGGTAATTATTTACCAAAAGCCTGGCAGGGGCTCCTGGGGATTACCTGTACTTAAATTTGGATGAGAGAGGATTACTGCTAAACTCCAGCCTGCCAAAAATTCAGAATCTGTGAGAACTCTGGCCAACTAACAGGAGGTGGCCTTTAAGGGAAGAAAATGGAATCTTTCTATCTTTAACAATTCCCTTTCTTTGGGGCTGGAGAGAGGTAGTTGGGGACTTGATCTTTAGGAAAATAAGAACACACTGGAGAGTTTAATTTCATCCAAAGATTAGAGCTACCATCCATACCAGGCCTACCTCCAAATAAGGCTCAAATCTCATTAAGGAATGGCCATGATTGCCCATCTATGTTTTGTTTGTTTTTGCATACTGGGATTTCTGTGGAAGACAGGTATGGAGCCTAGCACAAATCTCTCTTATCATCCTCATGATTCTAAGCTCTTGAGAACATTAAAACAAAAGGAGAACTCACATGAAAGTATCTGGAACATCAATTTTCATCACTATGCTAGACGTTGCAATGTTAATAATGCCCTGCACAGCAATTAAAAGTAATTGCTAGCAAGCGGCAATTTCAATCCATAGGACTTTTCTTCTAATAACTGGAATAATACATATTAATTAAGGTTCTTTCAGCCTTTAACTCTACCCTGGCCTACGTTTAGCAATTTTAAATGCTGGAGGAACTTCTTTAGGATGTTTCTAAAGAAGTCTCATCTTTAGGATGAGTCTATCATCTGTTAATGACCACATCAGAGCATAAGAATTGACAGAATGATTTCCCCTGGCTTATGGCTTGGAAGACTCTTCTTCCCTCCCCAACCCTTGTGTTTTCTGCTCATACCTGGACTGGAGACCCATGAAAATTGGGGTTTGCATCTGCTCTCAATTCTTAGAGTTGTTCTTGATTTTGAGCTCTACACTTACTGGTCAATGCATCCAATGAATTGGCTTTAAATATTCTTTATGTGCTGAAAAACTCCCACCTCTTTATTCAGAGTTCACATTTTTCTGCTGTTATCATCAGCTGCATATGAGAAAATTCCACTTGTAAGTTCCATAGCTAGTTCATTTGAGCATTTATAATGTAATTCAAATCAACTCTGTTCCTCCCCTCCTCCATGCCCTCTCCCCACCACATTTCTTCTTATATTCCCTGGTACTGGCCACCATTCAGCCAATAACCAGACAATAACTGCTAATCAGGTCACAAACCCTAGAGACATGAATACTATTGATAGTAACAATAATATTAATAGTCAATAGATAATAGCTAACACTGATCAGATGCATTCAATGTGTTAGGCACTGTGGTTGGCAGGTTGACTAATTCTCATAAAATATGAGTTGGGCACTATTATTATACCATTTTTCAGATGAGAAAAACAAGACACTGAGGGATAAGATATATACCCAAGGTCACATAGAGTGTTAAGTGGTGGAGTCAGAGTTAGGAACCAATTCTTCTGATTGCAGAGACCAGACTATATCTTCTACCTCTCTACACATTCTTTAATCTCTCTCTTAATTATCTTTTCCCCCTATGTTTTGCCTAGAGTTAATATTTCCAATTTTTCCTCCTCAAATCTATCCTTCACTTGCCTACCAGGATTATCTTAAAATGGAAATCTTAGCAAACTCACGCAAGGACATGAATATGTGAGTCCTTTGCTTGAAATTATCCAATAGTTCCACATTTAGTAATGAAGTTCAAAATTTAAATTCCAATACTCAGCACAGAGATGCTCTATTGTTTTGCTCTCCCTTCCTCTCCTGTATTAGCCACAAATAACACTGGTAGTGTCCTTCCTGTACACGGTCTGTTCTTCTGCCCCACTGGGGCTTCCCAAATGATAGGTACCCTGGCAAGAACATTTTTCTCTTTCTTCTCTGGCTGGCTAACTCCTTTTAAGTGTAATCTCTTCCAAAAAACATTCTTCATTCCTCAGTTTTACTTAGATGCCTCTCATCTATTTTCCCAACTCATATGACTTTAGCACACTGTTTCATAGCTGTTCATGCATTTACAACTCTTCCCCATGACTTTTCTTGAGGGCAGGAATTCTGCCTTCTTTGACTTTGTAATCCCAGAACCTAAAACAACATTTGCTTATTGAATAAGATAGCTGAAATTGTAAGGTCCTGATGCTCCAAAGAACTGTCCAAGTCTTTCCTGAACTCCCTTCTCAGTTACTTTCCCAAGAATAATTATAAATATTTGACAACTGAAATACATTGGAAGTAGTGCAGCTATTCATCATATGCAATCAAACAGAAATACTTTGCAAAGAGTACCCAGAGGAACATGAGAGCAACATCTTTTCTCAGGAAGCAAGGGATGAATGTGGATTTTAATTAGAGGTGATGGAGATGTGCCTGCCTGGGCTATCAGTTTCAGTTCAGTAAAGAAAAGTTATCCAAATACTTGAATAAGCTCAGTATAATGCCATTATTTAATCATGCTCTGTGTTCTGAGAGTGTACTGGCAAATTCAAAATTAATTAATCACTCTTCTATTAAAGGTCAGCTACTTACGTTCATACACTAGCTTTTCTTGCTAATCTACTCTTAAACACTGCATATATTACACTTTGCACAGTCTTACACACAATGGCTACATTCAGAAGGAAATAACAGTGCAAATGAAGATTTAACTATCATGAAGGTCATCACAGTGTCTTACAAAATAATAAAAAGATGTAAATATCTTTAATGCCCAACTACTTAAAATAAGGAATAGCCAATCAATGTGAATATCATGAATCCATTAAAGTAATGATATTGAAAAAATTCCTTGGTATTTACCTAAATGAGTTGAAAACTTACATCCAAACAAAAGTCTTCATCAATTGAAACAAACATACTATTCTAGTAAAAGATGTTAACATACCGATGGATATGTAGTTTCTCAGAAATTTTATTAGCATGACCCAATCTCTCAGACTGTAAAAACTGTTGAGACTGAATTGTATGTCTTCTTTGAAGTTAAAGAACATAAAATCCCATAAATCAGCTAGTCAGCAGGCCCACTTAATTTTATAACAAGGATAACTTTTGATCAAATCAATCAACTGTTTTGTTTTTATAAGCAGGTAAGTTTGAGATGAATGAAGCATAAGGTCTCATCTTTTTAAAAATGTTTTATTCTCCAGCTAATGGAGCCTCTTTGAGAGCGGTTTCTCTCAAAATATTATTTTACTATTAACTGTCATTGCCTCCAAAACCCAACAGAAACCCATTGGTCACATAAAGGCAAGTTTATTAAACCTACTTAAGTAAAGGAGAAAATCACATGGACAGATACCTTAGAAGAGGAAGTTAGTGAATCAGGTATCTAAGTAAGTTTTGTTTGTTCTGCTTTGTTAAATACAAGGACAGGAAAGTAGGCCTGGTCCAAGTGCCGTTTAACAGGTACCGGAAATTATGTTGGTTTCAGTTCTCCCATCCAACAAAAGCCCTTAGCTACCGGTAATCTTATCTCAGCAAACCTATTATATATCCAAAGTTTAGGCTGAGCTAAAGCAGCAACAAAACCAACTGAATAAAATGATGCTCATTCATTGAAATTTCAGGTAGGCCCACACAATTCATATTTCCAAGCTCTTTATAAGCTGTTTGAATGTTAAATGGAGTGGCATTTTGCTTTAGAATGTACAGAAATTGAAACAAATGAGTTTAATATACACAACAGGCTTTGACAACATGACTTCTTCGACAGATGTCCTATACTACTTCCCACACTTTCATCCTTAAAAAGCATAGTCTACTTGCCAAGATACAAACGGTTGCCAATATTCAGCTGCAAAAGAATTTCCACTGGTAGGTACCAGTGGAAAGAATTAAAACACTTTAAACATATTTCCAAATAACCAAATGTATCATTATAAAGTTGTAAGATAAAAAATAATCATGCTGCAAGTTCTTACTCTGTCAACTAGCTAGTTCAGCAAAGAGGAGGGGTCTTTGGCAAACAAGGCTCTATATTTGGTTGCCAGATGACTTTTTAAAATCTGTCAATTCATTTTTCTACCCCAACCAGCCAGCCAGCATTAGTTGAGCATCTACTATGTATACACACAAGAAGTAGATGGCATAACTCCTATCTAGGAAAAAAAAAAAGCATACAATTCATTTGATGTGCAATTCATGCATCAAAACAGGACTGATTTCAATTGACAATATTATGAGATAGAAATAAAAGTGGTACAGCATCAGTGTATTAGTCTGTTCTCATGCTGCTATGAAGAAATGCCTGAGACTGGGCAATTTATAAAGAAAAGAGGTTTAATTGACTCACAGTTTTGCATGGCTGGGGAAGCCTCAGGAAACTTACAATCATGGCAGAAGGCACCTCTTCACAGGGTGGCAGGAGAGAGAATGAGTGCCAGCAGGGGAAACGCTAGAAGCTTATAAAACCAGCAGATCTCATGAGAAACTCACTATCATGACAGCTGCATGGGGGAAACTGCTCCCATGATTCAATTACCTCCCACTGGGTCCCTCCTACAACACATGGGAATTGTTGGCTGAACTATAAAATTGGAACTATAGGAATTATAGAAATGAACTATAACTCAATGGGAACTAGGATTCAAGATGAGATATGGGTGGGTACACAGCCAAATCATATCAGTGATTCTATTTGAAACCTTGTGGCTGGCTAACATCACATCAAGCTTAATTCAGCTTGCACCATCATTTACTGCTTTTTATTGTATTTTTAATGTTCTCTATTCTAGAGCGAATTCTGAACCACAAGATAGGAAGATATATGACTTGACTTTAAATTCACCACAGTGTCCTGTACACTGTTCTATATATATTGCTACAGTGCCTAGTATGTGTCTCTGAAAATAGTAGATGTAAGGTAAATATGTTACTAAAAAGATGTGCAACCATATTTTACATTTGTTGAGCTTTTAAACTAGGGGACTTTACTCTTCAGTTTGTCTGAATAGTATACAGCTATTGTCCTGGAATGATGATTAAATAGTGCCTCCTTTTACTTTTGCAATATTATTGCTTGGATTATAAATTATCTGGTTATCTTCTGGCTCTGGAACTGCACACTTACAAGGTTGTCTCAACCACTTGCTGAATGCATCTCAGAGGCAAAGACTGAGGCTTACTCAGTATTGCTTCTCCAAATCTATTTCTGTACTCCACCTCTTCTAGGGTCTGCATCAATGATCCAAGGGGAAAAGAAACAAATAATAGAGAAACTCATAATAAACTAAATCAGATTGAACGCATCTAGAAAAGAAACAAAAGTGATCCACATGGAGATAAATTAGGCAGGCAAATATTGACCTGAATGTTCTCCTAAATGTAAATGAAAGGACTATAAATCATGCTGCTATAAAGACACATGCACACGTATGTTTATTGCAGCATTATTCAGAATAGCAAAGACTTGGAACCAACCCAAATGTCCAACAATGATAGACTGGATTAAGAAAATGTGGCACATATACACCATGGAATACTATGCAGCCAGAAAAAATGATGAGTTCACGTCCTTTGTAGGGACATGGATGAAATTGGAAATCATCATTCTCAGTAAACTATCGCAAGAACAAAAAACCAAACACCGCATATTCTCACTCATAGGTGGGAATTGAACAATGAGAACACATGGACACAGGAAGGGGAACATCATACTCTGGGGACTGTTGTGGGGTGGGGGGAGAGGGGAGGGATAGCATTGGGAGATATACCTAATGCTAGATGACGAGTTGGTGGGTGCAGCGCACCAGCATGGCACATGTATACATATGTAACTAACCTGCACATTGCGCACATGTACCATAAAACCTAAAGTATAATAATAATAATAATAATAATAAAAGAAAAAAAAAGTTGTCTCCTTGTATTTAAATCCATACAGCAGTGAAATATCATTGTCATTGTCGAATATCTCTAGATCCCTGAGTTTATTCAGCACAATTACAAAGTTATTTGTATGCAGGGAGAGATCAAGAATGAATATGTTGAGGCTGGGTGCAGTGGCTCACATCTGTAATCCCAGCACTTTGGGAAGCCAACGTGGGCGGATTACTTGAGGTCAGGAATTCGAGACCAGCTTGATCACCATGGTGAAACCTCGTCTCTACCAAAAATACAAAAATTAGCTGCGCATGGTGGCACACATCTGTAATCCCAGCTACTTCAGAGGCTGAGGCAGGAGAATTGCTTGAATCCGGGAGCCAGAGGTTGCAGTGAGTGAAGATCGTGCCACTGCACTCCAGCCTGGGTGACAGAGCAAGACTCTGTCAAAAAAAAAAAAAAAAAAAAAAAAAAGAATGCGGATGTTGGTTTCAGAGCCAAGTGACTTTGAGTCACAACCCTGCACTGCCATAAATGGCTTAGGTAACCCTGGGGAAGAAATAACACCTTTCTGGTATCAGTTTCCATGACACTTAGGCCTTATTCACTCATTCAACAAATATTTATCAAGTTACTATTCTAGGCTCTGGGTACCCAGTAGCAAATAGAACACATGCAAATATTCCTGCCTTTATGGAGCTGACATTCCAGTAGAGATAAGTAAATGGACATAGTAAGTAAAATATATAAGAGAAATGATAACTGATACAGAGGAAAATACAGCAGGGAAGGAGCCCAAGGAGTTCAGGGATGGGGTGAGAAGAGGGACTGCTTTGCTGCCATGGAGCCCTTAGGGTTGGGGTATAGGGGACATGGGATGACTGAGAGGCTGGTCTTCCTGTGATGATTGACTCAAAAAGGGATAAAAGGGTAGAAAAGACTCTGTAGAGGTAAGCAGGTAGGTGCAGGCATGGGCAGTGGTTGGAACACTGCTTGTTAAATAAATTAGGAAGTGAGTGAATGAATGAATACCTTCCATAGATATTAGCTGCTATCCTAAGATATAGCAAATCTGTCACCTGAGAAAATAATCCAATGAAGCTAATGTGACCTAGAGCTTAACCATTAAGATTCTGTAAGTTTCTAAACTGAAACATCTCTCTTAATTAATGAAAGAGATTCATTTTTTCTGTCATGATTCATTCCTTTCTTGATAGACTATTGCTACGTTATCACTAGATAATTTAATATATGCAATTGTGATTTAGCAGTCACTTAAAGTTTTCATATTAAATTTGATGAATTAATCCCAAATCTAGGTAATATAGAATGTAAAGGCAATAATGGAAAACATAAAGTGGTGACAAATTAAGAGTAAATTAGTTACAAGTAGCCTAAGACCTTACTACCTTAATTATTTAGCAACAGAAAATGGTGCTAACATTTTAAACACCTTTACTTATTCCCATCCAAAAAATAATCAGTTACAAATGCATAGAATAGTCACTACTGATAACAATTATAACTAATATCTATTGAACATTTACTTGGTGCCATCAAGGACTATTCTAAGAATTTTTCATGTAACACTGGTCGCGGTGGCTCACGCCTATCATCCCAGCACTTGGGGAGGCTGAGGCGGGCGGATCATCTGAGGTTGGGAGTTCAAGACCATCCTGACCAACATGGGGAAATCCCATCTCTACTGAGAATACAAAGTTAGTGTGCATAGTGGCGTATGCCTCTAATGCCAGCTATTCAGGAGGCTGAGGCAGGAGAACTGCTTGAACCTGGGAGGCGGAGGTTGTGGTGAGCCGAGATTGCACCACCGCACTCCAGCCTGGGCAACAAATGCGAAACTCCATCTCAAAAACAAACAAACAAACAAACAAAAAAAAACAAATTTTCATGCAACAGATCCTCATAGTTAAAAGGTTCATTAGAAGCCATGGGAAATGCAGTCTTCCCCTAATGCATGAACAGCCTTGAAGGAAAAACAAGTATCTGGTTCTGGCATGAGGAGCCCTGTTTCATGGTGCAGTATGCTTACCTTTGAGCAGATTTAAATATTGAAAAGTTCTTTGTATCAAACTAAATTTCACCTTTCTAAAAGTGCTACTCTTTGATCATAGTCATTCAAAAACAAGCCTGAGTCTTATTTATTTATTTAGAAGTAGGGTCTCACTCTGTCACCCAGGCGGAAGTGCAGGAGTGTGATCTCGGCTCACTGCAGCCTCCACAGCCTGGGCTCCAGCAATCCTCCCACCTCAGCCTCCTGAGTAGCTGGAATTACAGGCATGGGCCACTGCACGAGCTAATTTTTTAAAAATTTTTAGTAGAGACAGTGATTCACCATGTTGTCCAGGCTGGTCTTGAACCCCTGGACTCCAGCGATCCACCTGCCTTGGCCTCCCAAAGTGCTGCAATTACAGGCGTGAGCCACTGCACCTGGCCCTGAATCTTTTTAATATGACAACCTCAGATTATCTAAACAGGAGTTTTTATTCTCTCCCTTTTCCAGGCCACATCAGTCTCAGTTCTTTTGGCAGTTCCTAATACATCATGATCTCCAGATGCTTCACCATCCTGGCAACACCCTTCTGGACTGATTGCTCCTTGTTGATTTCCTCTTAACCTGTGGTATCTGAAATGAATCCCACACCCCAGGTGTGATATGACTATTGCAGGGCGGAGAATGTCAGTCAGCTTAATTTCTCTGCTGTACATCTATGAATAAGGCTTAAGACAGAATTCCTCACATATTCTTCATTTACATGCCATCACCCTTGGGCCTCTACCATCCAATTCTAATTAACTGTGAACTTGATATTGCAGTCATTTTTATTAGCAAGCTTAAATAACTATTGACTCTGACTTTACATTCCAGTGTATTTACTATCTCTTTATGTTTCTGTATATTTGTTTGATTGGATGAATGGTCTTCCATCCAGGCAAATATTTAGTCTTTACTCAGTATTCTTTATCTATGTTGTTCAACTAGGAAAAAACACACTTAATAGTATTTTTATCCAATTCACACATCCATTATAGCTACCACAAGATACTTTTGCAAATATTTTACCAAAATAAAAAATTCACTATTTATACAGCATATTCCTGCGTTACCAGACAAGTCATAGTGAGATTATGGCTAGTTTTGAGTAAAGTGGGAAATGCAAATGATAACAATGGGCTTTGGGACCATTTTTTATTAATGAAAGATAAGACTTTGTGCGAAAGAGGTAAAATAAATGATAGGCAGTATCTTGGAAGATCATTCAGATATTAAATTGACTTTGTAATATAGAAAACCAATTTAGTTGAGACCAAGGCAGTGTAACTTGTGGGGAACATCAAATAGTGAACACAGACTGGGAAATGAAAATGCGGTTTGACAACATCTAAGTTTTCATAACAGATAAGCTAGGGACAAATCAGCAAGTTAACAGCTTAATACAAACTCAAGGAGGTCAAATTGCAACATCAGGGTCTTTGAGCTCATTTTCCCTTGAAAGAGATTAAATGAGAGCTCATACTCACTGTGAAGAGTGACACCCAGAGAAAATTCACAGGAGCACATAATGTGACTGAACAAATATTTAAATAAGTTGGTACCTTTTTGCCTGGAGGTGAGAAGACAGCGGTGATTTAACAACATGTTTTGGAGACTTTCTGCAAAAATTAATGATGCCTATTACATTCTACCTTCTCTTAGGAAATATAAAAATATGTGATTTTAAAGAAAAGCAGAGGCAATAGATGCAGCAACCTAGGAAGGTTACCTGGCAGTAGAGGGTCATTAAGCACTGGGTTCTTGTTGGGGAAATTTTCAAAATATCTTCAAGGACCTATTTGTCCACACCCAATTGCCATAGAAGTTCACAGAGGAAAAGCCCAAGCTAAGAGTAGATCATTTATATCACCGAATTAGGTGTGGGTTGAAGTCATTGGCCCATACCATCTTGCTACTAAAAGCAACTCTTTTTAACCTTTTCCCACCACTATACATCATTAAAAAGTCAATCACTTAATTATAATTTATTTTGACCTCAGAAAAACCCAGCTGAGTGGGAAATTTCAACAGATACGAGAGAAAAATAAAATGGCCCCTGTCCACACAAAGCTTACAATACTTTTTAGAAGAAATGACTTAAACACAATAAATTTACAGTCAATGTGAGATAGTACATACTGTGTGGCTCAAACATAAAATGTTATAAGAGTTCAGGGAATGTAAAATCAATGCCCGCATGAAGTAAACTAATTCAGTTTACACAGCGACTCTTTTGCTAATCTCATTCCAGGCAGACAACAGAATGCCTGAAAAAAAATTGATTGTGTAGTTTCTAGAATATGAGTATGACAATCTGATCATTTTTCTTATGAATAGACACAAAGAAATAGATAAAGACAGCAAATGTTATACTCAAAGGCTTACATAATGTTACCTTCAAAGATGGCATATGTTTGCACTTTATTTTTTATTTCCATAAAAGAAATGGCAGAATTCCTGAACAGCATGTTCCATTTAGAAATAAAAGCATGTACTCTCTTGTTCTCCTTTCCAATACTGGAAAATCAATAGTGTGATTATATGGAGACAGAAAAGGCCGGGTCATCTGAACTAACAGTATCATTGCTATTATTAATAATAGATTGCAGTATCTAGAATTTATTTAACATGTGATTATTTTGCCATCATGAACAATGTTAATCCCCAAAAGAACAGATGGTACAACCATATTTTAAATTATTCAATGAAGTGTGTTTTTTAAATCACAAATGTGTATGAGCAGAGTGGATGCATTTGAAATTTAACCCTTGCTTATATTTTTGCTGTCATACAGTCTAAGAGATAACCAGTCAACGGAGAAGTGTCCTTTTCTCTTTCTTGACCTTTTGGATACAATGATGATAGAAAATAGGTAATGAGGGGAAAAAAATCACAGAATTTCATATGGAAATTTTTTTAAAGAGAGAAAACAAGAGAAATACATGACTTGTTTTGGGTGGTACAAGAGGGTAACACTAAGGTGGCAGTCTCTTCTCAGTGAGTTAGTAAACATTAAACTATTGAGATCAAACAGGAAGCTATCTAAGCCCACTCTCCTTCTATAATTACACACTCTTCACAGGGAACTATAATTTTAGCGAGCTCCATGAATGCTTAGAAGATCATGATAGTCAGGGTACTTGTCTTTTTGCTTTGGGCTATTCATACTTAGAGCATAGTGAGAAAACAAGAGAAAGCTTCTCTGGGGTTTTTCTAAAGATATCACATGCAAACCCTGGGCTTGGCTACAGACCTTGGGCCTTGCTCATAGATATGGATAAATTGGAATATGATACTAATGCAGAAAGTTAACAAAGGGAAATGCTATGACCGGAAAGGTGTAGGATGGAGTGGGTAAATTGGTCCTCCTTGGATCAAATATGGACAGCAGGCCTGAGTTTGTCCAACATATTTTTAATTTTGTTTTTCCTTTTGATCCAACATTTAAAGCACACAGAAAATGTCACATTAAAGTTGAGATTTGGGCTTCTTTTGAATGTTTACGAAGTTTAAAACCTTGAGTTCCCAGTAGGGCGCGGTGGCTCACGCCTGTAATCCCAGCACTTTGGGAGGCCAAGGTGGGCGGATCAAGAGGTCAGGTGAACGAGACTATCCTGGCTAACACGGTAAAACCCCGTCTCTACTAAAAACACAAAAAATTAGCCAGGCGTGATGTCAGGTGTCTGTAGTTCCAGCTACTCTGGAGGCTGAGGCAGGAGAATGGCGTGAATCTGGGAGGCGGAGCTTGCAGCGAGCCGAGATCGCGCCACTGCACTCCAGCCTGGGTGACAGAGCGAGAGTATGTCTCAAAAACAAACAAACAAAAATACCTAGAGTTCCCCTCCCTACATATTGCCAGCTATCTCCTTCAGATGGGTCAAGCATTCTCCAGTTTGACAATCTCCTTTCAAGTTCTGTAACTCAGATACATTTCTTCCTGGTTCTGTAAGTATTTAATCTGAAGGCCTTTCAAGTAAAACTGAGTTAGGAAAAAGTAAATCTGCTACCACCTGGTCAAACTCTAACCAAAACATCTCTAAAACCAAGCACTTTTAGAGAATGTCCTGTCCTTCCCACCACAATTTACTTACCTACCGGGAACTATTTTCAACCCTTTACGAAGCACTAAACCTGAATTCCAATCGATCTGGAATTACCTCATTTGTTATGTATCAAAAATTCTCTAATATATTATGAAAAAACCTAGGTTTTATTTACCAATGTATACCCATATTTAAATCAAGATAAATAAATCAATTTTAGTTAAGGAAGAATCATTCAGTACCACATTTTTCATGCATTCAAGAAACATATCCAGTTTATGCTGGCAAATACTCTCCCAATGGTACTGACATATATTGTTCATCTGGCTTATGGTGACATATCTGAAGTTTCTGAATAATTCTGTTCCCAACATTTGTATGGTATTAAATTGACCCTATGCAGGCTGAACTGCCTGAAAATACAGATTCTGTTGCAATTTGTCTGTAGTTGTAAAGAAAGTCAGTTATTTAATCAGAATTTAAGAAGACTTCTACATGACCTTGATAATACCAATGACTTAGTGAAAATTATTTGACATAATACAGACAAAAATAACACAGTTAACAGAATGTAGCCTTTTTGAGTAGTTTCCGGCAACATGTAAGCATAGTCTAAATCCAGTCTTAATCGAATGCTTCAGATTAGCAAAAATTCATAGTTTGGGAATTATGTCATGTTGCTTATATAGAATTTATTTATTTATTTATTTACCTACCTATATGTGGAAACAGGATATAATTCACTTTTGAAAAATATATTACTGCCATCTGCCTCACAATATAATTTCTTTTTGATGGCTAGAAATACTAAAGAAGAAGAGAAAGTATGATACACATCAGTGATTTTTAAAGCAGTCTTTTATCTGCCCCATGGTCATACACACCCGAGTGTTGAGTAGCTATAAATGAATTCCCATGGTTGGTTTAAAGATAGAGTCCCCAGTAACTAAATAACTGAGCTAATATAATTTGCCAGTTTTGGCTTCTGATATAACAGAGGCAATTGTTTAAGAAAGCATAATGTAAAAATTTTTTAATTAAAAATAGCTGTAAAGACAATTTAATTTGGTCATTGTGCTATATGTATACACATATATTATATAACAGATACAATTTTTTATGTATAAAAATATATAGACAAATATCAATGGATCATTCTATTTATATTCTTTATAAGTACTTAAGTAACTTAATAATTTTAACACTTATAAGTGTTACCTATAAAGTAACAAGAGTGATTCTTCAAACATATATACCATATGCAAATTCAAACCAATGTTTCTTAAATATTTATTTCACTGAAAAAAATATAGTGAATTCTATTAGGATTAAAGACATTTTTGACATTCTCTTTGGGAATTATCATTACAGGCCACTTCCAGTGTGCATAAGAAAACTGCCTCTTAATTTTATAGTTACTTCTCATTTTGACTCAAAATAGCATTTGCTAATTGGATCATCAACTTTAATCATCAGGCTTAATGCCAAAGGACTTTTGGCAGCTTCATAGAACCAGATAAACCTTCAACATATGGAGATTTGTCATCAATGCATTTCAAAACATGTAGCAAAGGCTCTTTTGAAGGTAAGTTCAAGAGGGGAATCCCTGAAATGTTTGAACAATGGCAATATCCTTGAGATATTACTAGTATGGAGCTCCCCACAGGCATCATTTAGAAAGGCTCAAACTCCATTAGATTAATGGGTAAGTTCTGCTGTGTTCTAGCCAGTCTTTCTGCCTCTTTTCTCTTTGGTTCATGTGTGTTTTTAAAATAGTAAAACAAAATGTGTGTAATTTCCAGAGTCAATGTCAGAGGTTCACACTCTGTTTAGACTTTTTGGTTGTGCAGATTTTAACACAATCGCGAAAATGTCTCATCAGAAATAATGAAAAATAGTTATCGCTTTCACATTCCTTTAGTGCACATTCCTTTGCAGCATCCATGCAGGTGCATTAGAGATTTGCTTTTTGGGTAACCTAATGAGGGTCAGACTGGTCAGCCTGTGGGTGCTACCTCTGCAGTTTACTACCCCAACCCTCTGGTGCTGTGAGATGGGTCAGACTTGGCAGTGGCCAAGATTGATGTTATGTGGACTTTCGAGTTCATGAAGCAAAATCCAAGAATCTTACCTTCATTGAACATGGCTACAGCTGAATCCATCAGCTGTTCTTTCCCTGATTTACCTCCCTGTACTTTCTCATCTGGTAAACTCCTAGTTATTCTTCAAGATTCCACTGTGATTTCTACTCCATGTGCAAGATTGCTTGCTGGAATGGAGAAAAGGTGAGTGTAGGGAAGGTAAAGCAAACACTCCCTCATTTAGCTATTAATTCATTAATTATCAATAAACACTTTTTAGGGTGTCCATTGTGCACCAATCACACACTTGGGTCTCATGGATGAATATCACATTGCTCCTGCCCTCCAAGGGCCCACCACTGAGGGAAGGAGAGAGACAAGTAAACCAAGCACAATACAGTGTACAAATTATCACAGGATAGATGTATCGGCTTTTAAACACAGCTAAGAAGAAAAGGAATAGCAATTCATCAGAATGAGGAAGTAACATTAGATATAGCTTTGGGACAGTACACAGAATGTATGTTAAAAACTTTAAGTAGTTTTGTAATTAATTTGACAGAATCTGATAGATTGTGTTATTGTAAAAATGTTTAACAGCTTTCTGAGCCCATTATTGTGCCAGGATTATACTTCCTGCCCCACTGATACCAAGCTGATCTTGCAACCCACTTTGGCCAATGGCATGTGCATGGAAGAGATCTGTGGAATTTCTAAACAGAAGTTTTAAAAAATCACTGTGTGCCCCTGCCACCTCCCAATTTCTTCTGCCTTCTCAGGATGGGCAGTTCATTTAGGGTTGGTTCCAGAACAAAACGAACATATCAATATCACCCAGCCAAGAACAAGTAATGAGAGCAAGAAATAAGACTGTGGCTGTAGCAACTGAAATATCAGGGTGGTTTGTAACCTCAGCCTAATTAGTCAAAATAAGCTGAAACAAAGAAGCTCATCAGAGTCAGGGGCAGATTTTAAGAAGACATGTGTATTTCTTTATTCAAAGCAGGCTGACACATGGATGTTGAGCTGGTAAAGGTTAAAGTATTTTGTAAAATAAAATGGTACCTTCTTAACCTTTCATCAGGTTTTTGACAATAAGCTTTAAGATTCTCTGGCTGCCAAGTGAGGTGGGACTCTCCATGCCATGCCCCAGTATTCCCTCAACCACACTGATGAGGAGATTTTGCCTATTTCCCTTCTCCATGTTCATTTTCCTGGCTCTGGGGTCTGTTCTCATACCCGTCTCTTCCCATTGTTACTCCCTTAGTAAGCAGTGCTTGAGAGTGCAGGTTGAGCTGGCAATGAAGTCTTTTGAATTTTCAATACATTTGGGTATTACTTCAAGTATCATTATAACAATAATACACTAAAGTTTGCAACAGAAATAATTGCAGCCACAATTCAAAGAACACTCTTTTGCAGTGGTAAGTCTCAAATGTGTTTTGTTTTGTTTCTGTATCAATACGGAGAGTAAAAGGGAAGAATGTAGAATAATGTAATAGAATGTTGTAGTTTGGGAATATCCCTTTTTTGTGGGGGGAGGTGGAAGGACATCCAGGCTAGAGTGCAGTGGCACAATCACTGCAACCTTGACTTCAGGACTCACATGATCCTCCAATTTCAGCCTCCTGAGTAGCTGATACTACAGGTGTATGTCACCATGCCCAGCTAATATTTTTTAAATTTTGTAGAGATGGGGTCTTGCTATGTTGCCTAGGCTAGCCTTGAACTCCTGGGCTCAAGTGATCCTCCCGCCTTGGCCTCCCAAATTGCTGGGATTACAGGAGTGAGCCACCATTCCCAGCAGCTTGGGAATATCAAAAACAACAAAAAACTGCTCCCCAGGTGAGTCTGTTACAATTTTCTACCTCCAATCCACATGTTGTCTTCTGACCCCAAATCCAGACTGAAAGGCCCTGCTTCACATATGTGAGAGATTACAAATCAAAGAACAATGCTTTTGATGCACAAAAGCATACAAATACCATTAGCAGTCCTGTGTTCCACTGTGTACAGCATTAATGCCCTTCACCCAGAGTGTTCCAGCATCTTCCTGAGTTACCTGAGATCATCCTGCTTTGTACCTGTTGCTGGGTTTATGCCTGTCTTCTTGTGAAGTTAGTAATAGTTTCCCTTTTACTACTTGAGACAGCAAATTATTTGATCATTCCAAATCTAGGTTCATTACCAAGAAATGTTGAGGCCCAGGAAAAGTTTGTGCTGGCAATTTTCCACAGTGCTCCCTCATATTAAGCAGGTATAGTTTTTCTCCCAAATCGATTCCTTCTAAAGTCATGATAAAACTTTAAAAATGCTCTACCCAGTAAAACCTTGAACCCATTGTGCAAAAATATTCCTTATTTAACCTTGGAACCTTTATATGAATTTTTCATATTAAACTCCCTCACTTAACTCCCTCTTCTTACCTGCCACAAATATCTTTACTCATAGCATTCATGGCTTCCTTCATAGGACAGAGAAATGTGTCAAATGATTTCAGTTTAGGAACCAAAAGAACAACCCTGTTTTCAGCACGTTAAAAATGCCTATATTCTAACATTGGTTAAATTATGTAGGTTTTCTCAGTCTGAAGTCTTATGTTGGTGGGGGATATGGCAGGGTGTGTAATTAGTTAAGAGTGGCAGGAAAAAAAAACACCTACTTTATGGTCCACCCCCATTCCCAATCTCCACTACAAAACAGGGAGGAAGCTCCACAGAATTATGATTTCCTTGAATCACTTCAATTTGTACAACACTATTTGCAGAACTTTTATGAAGCAAAGATTTGAACTATTAATAATAGCTAACACTGCAGCTACCCAAAGGCACACATATCTCTACCAAATGGAAGCTGACTAGCAGAATTCAGTTTCTATGTGTTTGCCATTTAGCAGTTATTTTTCCATCACTTGGGTTATATGCACCATACTGACATCCAGAGCAATGCCATTTCTTCCTTATTTTAAGATAAAATGCTAAACCAAAAGCTCTATTCTGACTATGTAAATGATTGCCTTGTGCCAACTGATTAGCATTTTTAAGGCAAAAAATTTCAAAGAGATAGCATGTTACACACGTTACACTTAGCGTGAAAGCAAATAATATGTTGGCTAACGTTTTTGTAGCACCACAGTCTTTCTCTGACCTATGAACTATATGTAAGACGGAATGTGTTATTTAAGATTTTTTTCTCTAAAATAAAGTTTCAATTTATAACAATAAGTTCACAACTCAATCACTCTGTCAGTATTGGCTGGTAACAAAAGGAACCTTGTGGGTCAGCAGTTTAGCACCGAGTGCACTGTGTCCATCTAGTGGCCAAAAGGTGACTGAGTGATCTAAAGAGGTTTCACAGCATAAAGAATAAAAGGCAAGGTGGCTGGTTTTTCTAAAACAACTTTAACCCAAACACCGTGCACACATTTTTAAATTCTAACAACTATTAATCAAATCACTTTCATTTTCTGCAAAGACTACAGCAAACGTCCTTCTTCTTTCTTCTCAAATACTTGAGTCCCCACTTCCCACACACAGCAGATGATATTCCTACTCAAAGAGAAAATAGTAACCATCAAAAAGGAACATTCTCCATGTCCAGCCATCAAAGTGACAAACACATCTACTCCCACAGTCAGCATTTCCATTTTCCCTCCTGTTACCAACTCGGGCAAATCCTTCCACCTCTGCTTTGGTTCTCTGTCCTTCTTACATTCTCTGATACACAGCTTCATCCATTTTCCCCTTACTCTTTTCCTCCTCTTTAGCAAATCTTTTCCATAAGCACTCAGATGGAACCAGTTATTTTTCACTGTACATAATAAGATCCCTCTCAATTCCTACTTCTCTATCCAGATACTTCTTACCCCTTCCTCACTCTGAGCATAATTTCTTGAAATAATTTTGTTTATATTCACTATCTTGATTCTCCCTTTGTACTTACACCTCAACCCACTTCAATCTGGTTTATGCTCCCACTATATGGAAATTTCTCCCATTGGGTCACCAACTGACTTGTGTTTCACTAAACTAATGAACATTTCTGAAGCTATTGGCCACTCCCTCCTTTCTGAAACACTCCTTTCCTTTGGCTTCCATAGCACCTAACTTTCTTGGTTTTCTTCTTAAGTCTCTGTTCATGTCTTTCACTTCAGCTTTGCCTTCAAATATTGGCAGTTCTTAGGCTTGAGACAGGGCTCTCTTGTTCTCCTAATCTTGCACCCCCTGTAGTTGATTTTATTGACTCAAATAACTTCTATGACCATCTGTAGATGGATAGCTCCCCATCAATTTCTTTGGTCTGCATCTGCCTCCTGAGCTCCAGACACATATAGAACACCTGACTCCTGGACAGCTCCCCATGGAGATAACCAACATATACCTCAAGTTCAACCATGGAACTCTTCCTCCTCCAATATTCCTTCTTACTGTGATTAGAACCCCAGCTACCCAGTTGCGCTGTTTTGAATCCTGAAAATAATCCTAACCCTTTCCTCAATCTTGTTTCACAGAGTCTCTCAATTACCAAGACATGCAGACTCCACCTCCTACCTCTATCTCTCAGATAAGCCCACTTTCCTCCATTGCCTGTGCTATCATTCTGCTCCATACCAACACCACTGTCTGTAATAATCTTCTAAATGGTTCCCTGCTTGCACCCAAAGTAATTCTATAAAATGCAGCCACTGACTAAAAAACACAAATGCCCGTGTCATTCCACTGTAATGTCTTTCAATGAGCTTGACAGCCCTCAAATATTCTTGACCTTCTTTCTCTTGTATGTCACATTCCAGTTGTCTACATCTTTAGTTTCTAAAATATGCCTCATTTTCCTTCCCATTGCACATGATCTAGAAAAACCTTGTCCAACCCATGAGGCCCAGGATGGCCTTGAACGTGGCCCAACACAAACTGGTAAACTTTCTTAAAACATTGAGGTTTTTTTTTGGTGATTCTTTTTTTTTTAGCTCATCAGCTATTGTTAGTGTATTTTCTGTGTAGCCCAAGACAATTCTTCCAATGTGGCCCAGGGAAGACAGAAGATTGGACACTTCTGATCTAGAATATTCTTCCCCTCTCCATTGATACATTTATATTCATACTTGAGATTTTAGCCTAAATTTTACTTTCTCAGTAAACCTTCATTGACTACTTCTAACATAAGATCTGCCTCTGCCACTCCTATCAAGGCTTTATCAAACAGCTTCCAACTAAGATAAAAGAAACACTCTGTGCATTTTAAAAGTAGTGGATTTAATAGATCTGATTCATTGCACTGGTGATGGAAGAGTTGAAATGCCAAATACGGGACTGTGAGGCAACTTAGGAGTTAGAAACAACAGGAAGCAACTACCACCCCTGGCCTAGAGCAAAAAAGGAGGGCTGATGTATGCAGGGATTAGAGTCACCTGGCTGAGGGTGAAGCCATGGAGGAGACACAGCTACTGCCTGAGGTGCTGCCTCAGGTATAGAGAGTAAAAGCCTCTCCCCAAATGCCCACCAGTGCCTCCAATGTGCTGCATCTATCTAACAAAGGACATGGAAGTCTTGAGACCACAGCCTTCAGAGTGTAGCCTCTGACAATAAAGGGCAGAGAAAGGACAATATGTGGTCTGAGAATAAATAGGTAAAAGGCCAGCACAAAAACATTCATCACATTTAACGTCATTACTCCTAAAGATTTTCTTCCACTCCAAACTGTAAAAATCATGAGGACAAGGACTATGGCTTAACAGATTTTCTCTTTTAAATAGCAAAGTGACTGAAACAGGCATATCTCATTTTATTGTGCTTTGTTTTGTTGTGCTTTGCAGAGATTCCTTTTTTTTTTTAACAAAATGGTTTGTGGCAACCTTGTGTAGAGCAAGTCTATGGGTACCATTTTTCTGACAGCATGTGCTCACTTCATGTCTCTGTATCACATTTTGATAATTCTTGCAATATTTCAAACTTTTAAAATTATTTTAATACCTATTATGGTGATCTGTAATTGGTGATTGTTGATGTTACTATCGTAATTGTTTAGGAGTACCATAAGCCATGCCTATATAAGATGGCAAACTCAATTAATGTGTGTTCTGACTGCTCCACCAACTGGCCATTCCCTATCTCTCTCTTTCTCCTCAGTCCTCCCCATCCCTGAGACACCACAATATTGAAATTAGGTCAATTAATACAATGACCTCTAAGTGTTCAAGTGAGGTGAAGAGTAGCACATCTCTTACTTTAAATAAAAAGCTAGAAAAAATTAAGCTTGCTTAGTAAGGCATGTCAAAAGTCAAGACAGACAGGAAGCTAGGCCTCTTGTACCAAACAGCCAAGTTGTGAATGCAAAAGTAATATTCTTGAAGGAAATAAAAAGTGCTACTCCAGTGAATACAAATGATAAGAAATTGAAACAGCCTTGTTGCTGAAATGAAGAAAGTTTGAGTAGTCTGGATAGAAGATCAAACCAGCCACAACATTCCCTTAAGCAAAAGTCTAATTCAGAACAAGGCCTTAACTCTCTTCAATTCTATAAAGATTGATAGAGATGAGGAAGCTGCAGAAGAAAAGGTTGAAGCCAGCAGAGATTGTCTCATGAGGTTTAAGGGAAATACCATCTCCATAACACAAAAGTGCAAAGTGAAGCAGCAAGTGCTGATATCAAAGCTATAGGAAGTTATCCAGAAGATCATTGAAACTACATTAAACAACAAATTATAAACGTAGACAAAACAAACTTTTATTGGAAGAAGATGCCATCTAGGACTTTCACAACTAGAAAGAATAAGTCAATGCTTGGCTTCAAAGCTTCAAAAGACAGGCTGATCCTCTTGTTAGGGGCTAATGCAGCTGAGGGCTTTAAGTTGAAGCCAATGTTCATTTACCAGTCTAATAATCCTGGGGCCATTCAGAATTACACCAAACCTATTCTGCCTGTGCTTTGTGCCTGAAACAACAAAGCCTAGATGGCAGCACATCTGTTTATGCATGATTTACTAGATATTTTAAGCCCACTGTTGAGACCTACTGCTCTTATATAAAGATTTTTAAAAATATATTACTGCTCATTGACAGTGCACCTGGTCATCCAAGAGTTCTGATGGATACATGATATGGTTTGGCTGTGTCGCCACCCAAATCTCATCTTGATTGTAACTCCCACAATTCCCACCTGTCATGGGAGAAACCTGGTAGGAGGTGATTGAATTATGGGGGACGGATCTTTCCTGTAGCATTCTCATGATAGTGAATGAGTCTTACAAAATCTGATGGTTTTAAAAACGGAAGTTTCCCTGCATAAGTTCTCTCTTTGCCTGCCGCAATCCATGTAAGACGTGACTTGCTCCTCCTAGCCTTCCGCCATGATTGTGAGGCCTCCCCAGCCCTGTGGAATTGTAAGCCTATTAAACCTCTTTTTCTCCCCAGTCTCAGGTATGTCTTTATCAGGAGCATGAAAACAGACTAATACAGTAAATTGGTACCAGTAGAGTGGTGCATTGCTGAAAAGATACCTGAAAGTGTGGAAGTGACTTTGGAACTGGATAACAGGCAGAGGTTGGAACAGTTAGGAGGGCTCAGAAGAAGACAGGAAAATGTGGGAAAGTTTGAAACTTCCTAGAGACTTGTTGAACGGCTTTGACAAAAATGCTGATAGTGATATGAAAAATAAGGTCCACGTTGAGGTGGTCTCAGATGGAGATGAGGAACTTTTTGGGAACTGGAGCAAAGGTGACTCTTGTTATGTTTTAGCAAACAGACTGCTGGCATTTTTCCTCCTGCCCTAGAGATCTGTGGAACTTTGAACTTGAGGGAGGTGACTTGGGGTATCTGGTGGAAGAAATTTCTAAGCAGCAAAGCATTAAAGAGGTGACTTGGGTGCCGTTAAAGGCATTCAGTTTTATAAGGGAAGCAGAGCACAAAAGTTTGGAAAATTTGCAGCCTGACAATGCGATAGAAAAGAAAATCCCATTTTCTGAGGAGAAATTCAAGCCAGCTGCAGAAATTTGCATAAGTAACGGGGAACCAATTGTTAACCCCCAAGACAATGAGGAAAATGTCTCCAGAGCATGTCTGAGGTCTTCATGGCAGCCCCTCTCATCACAGGCCTGGAGGCCTAGGAGGAAAAAAATGGTTTCATGGGTCAGGCTCAGGGTCACCATGCTGTATGCAGGCTAGGGACTTGGTGCCCTGTGTCCCAGCCACTTCAGTTGTGACTAAAAGCGGCCAAGATACAGCCCAGGCCATGGCTTCAGAGGGTGCAAACCCCAAGCTTGGCAACTTCCATGTGGTGTTGAGCCTGCAGGTGCACAGAAGTCAAGAATTGAGGTTTGGGAACCTCTGCCTAGATTTCATGGGATGTATGGAAATGCCAGGATGGCCCAGGCAAAAGTTTGCTGCAGTGACAGGGCCCTCATGGAGAACCTCTGCTATGGCACTGTGGAAGGGAAATGTGGGGTTGGAGCCCCCACACAGGGTCCCTACTGGGGTACTGTCTAGTGGAGCTGTTAGAAGAGGGTTACCATCCTCCAGATGCCAGAATGGTAGGTCCACTGACAGCTTGCGCCATGTGTGTGGAAAAGCAGCAGACACTCAACACCAGCCTGTGAAAACAGCCAGGAAGGAGGCTGCACCCTGCAGAGCCACAGGGGTGGAGCTGCCCACGACCATGGGAACCCACCTCTTGCATTGACATGACCCAAATGTGAGACATGGAGTTAAAGGAGATCATTTTGGAGCTTTAAGATTTGACTGCCCTGCTGGATTTTGGACTTGCATGGGGCCTATGGCCCCTTTGTTTTCGCCAATTTCTTCCATTTGGAATGGTATTTACCCAATGCCTGTACCCCCATTGTATCTAGGAAGTAACTAACTTACTTTTGATTTTACAGGCTCATAGGCAGAAGGGACTTGCCTTGTCTCAGATGAGATGTTGGACTGCGGACTTTTGAGATAATGCTGAAATGAGTTAAGACTTTGGGAGACTGTTGGGAAGGCATGACTGGTTTTGAAATGTGAGGACATGAGATTTGGGAGGTACCAGGGGTGGAATGATATGGTTTGGCTGTGTCCCCATCCCAATCTCATCCTGAATTATAACTCTAACAATTCCCATGTGTCGTGAGAGAAACCCAGTGGGAGGTGATTCAATTATGGGGGCAGGTCTTTCCTGTGATATTCTTCTGTTAGTGAATGAGTCTCACAAGATCTGATGGCTTTAAAAATGGGAGTTTCCCTGCACAAGCTCTCTCTTTGCTTGCTGCCATCCATGTAAGATGTGACTTGCTCCTCCTTGCCCTCTGCCATGACTGTGAGTCCTTCCCAGCCATGTGGCGCTGAGTCCATTAAACCTCTTTTTCTTCCCAGTCTCAGGTATGTCTTTATCAACAGCATGAAAACAGACTAATACAATACACAAGATTCATGTTGTTTTTATGCTTAACACAACATCCTTTCTGCAGCCATGATTCAAAGAGTATTTCAAGTCTTATTATTTAAGAAATACATTTGGGAAGGCTACTTTCTATAGTGATTCTTCTGATGTATATGGATAAAGAAAATTAAAAATCTGGATAGGAGTCACCATTCTAGATGCCATTAAGAACATTCATGATACATGTGAGGAGGTCAAAATATCAACATTACCAGGAGTTTGAGAAAAGTTGATTCCAACCCTTATGGATAACTTTGAAGGGTTCAAGTGAAGGAATTAACTACAGATATGGTAGAAATAGCAAGAGAACAAGAATTGGAAGTGGAGCCTGAAGATGTGACTGAATTGCTGCAATCTCAGCAACAAAGGGATGAGAAGTTACTTCTTATAGATGAGCAAAGAAAGTGGTTTCTCAAGATGAAATCTACTAATGGTACAGATGCTGTAAAAATTGTTGAAATGACAATAAAATATTTAAAGTGTTATAGAAACTTAGCTGATAAAGCAGCAGTTGGGTTTGAGAGGATTGACTCCAATTTTGAAAGTTCTACATTGGGTAAAATCCTGTCAAACAGTATATTACATGCTTCAGAGAAGTCTTTTATGAAGAGAAGAGTCAATCAATGTGGTAAACTTTATTGTTGCCTGGTTTTAAGAAATTGCTACAGCTTCTCTGATCTTCAGTAACCACCACCCTGATCAATCAGTAGCCATTAACATCAAGGCAAGACCTCCCACCAGCAAAAAGATTACTACTTGCTGAAGGCTCAGATGATCATAAGCAATTTTTAGCAATGCAATATTTTAAAATTAAGGTATGCACGTTGTCTTCTAGACATGCTATTGAATACTTAATAGACCATAGTGTAAACATAACTTTTGTACGTACTGGGGAACCAAAATGTGTGTGACTCACTTTATTGCAATATTCACTTTATTTTGGTCATCTGAAACCCATCCTACCATATCTCTGAACCCTATACTTAAGAGATGTTCAGGAAAAGTTGGCTGAATGGGTAAATGAACACAATACCATTGTTCACATTTGCAGATGGTGCAAATGAGACCTATAGAACTCATGTCTGTAATCCCAGCACTTTGGGAGGCTGAGGCAGGTGGATCACCTGAGGTCAGAAGCTCAAGACCAGCCTGGCCAACATGGTGAAACCCCGTCTCAAGTAAAAATACAAAATAAAAATGGCTGGGCGTGGTGGTGGGCACTTGTAATCCCAGCTACTTTGGGAGGCTGAGGCAGGAGAATCGCTGGAACCCAGGAAACGGAGTTTGCAGTGAGCTGAGTTCGTGCCATTGCATTTCAGCCTGGGCAACAAGAGCGAAACTCTGTCTAAAAAAAAAGAAAAAGAAAAGAAAGAAAGAAAAACAGAAAGACAAAACAAGACAAGAAAATAACGACCTACAGTCCCACAGCTAGGAAAATGTGAACCGTTAATGTGATTCTAATCTGACTCCTTATTCTTGTTACTGGACCATATTGACTTCTGATCTGCTTTCTTATTATTTTGCCTTCTAATACACTATGATACATGGACTTAAAAAGAACACTTAGCCATTCTGTGGTTTTGATACATAGTGCTGAGATCACGTCTTTGATTCTTTTACTATTTATGCACTTAATGAACATTTATTAAACATCTAATAAATTTGATAAACCAAAAACTGTGTAGAAAGAAACTATTAATTTCGTTCATCATTGTATTACCAGAACTTGGGACATGCCTTGCACATAATAAGCCTTCAATACATATTTGGTGAAAGAATCATTGCATAAGTGAATTTCAATGACACTAACTGCTTAAGATACAGAGAGAGCTCTTGACATTAAGGAATTCTCAGTGAAACCTCACTGGAAATAGTCTATGAATTAATTAAGAGATACTGAAGGATTTTGAACTGCAGAGGACATACCGCTGAAACAAAGTAGGCACTACTTGCCTGCTTTCTGAATCTGCTTTGTTCGTTCTCTCAGGCTCTGTCTGTGGCTGGAATCCCTACACCTTCTATCATTGTTGAACTGCTTTGCATGTTAAAAAATAACACATTTTGGGAATTAACTATACAATTGGTTAAGCAAGGGGACAAAAAAAAAAAAACCCAGATTGGTATCTTGTTAACCTACAATGATTTCTGGACCAGGTAAATCCTCAATCTCTCCTCCGCCAAAAGAAAATGACAATGCATAAAAATAATGCAGAAAGCTTAACTGACATAGTTCTGTCAGTGTTACTACTCTAGATCTGCAATGAAATCTGTTTGCCTGCACTTACATGAAACTTTCTCATGGATATTGCAGCACCCTTCCCCAATCTCATATTTTATTGGCAATGCAAGAAGACATAATTTGCATGAGATGCAGAAAGTGGTAAATTAGAAAAATTAACTACGAAGTTGTTTGCCAACAGAAGTTTATATTTATCTTAGTATAAATAATTTAATGTGTATTTTCCTTCATGATTGAATTTATAATGAATATTCGATGATTAATTTATTTTTGTAGAATAAAAACTGTTTTTAATGGCTCTTTTAACTGTACTCTCTAGCTTTGGTTTCAGTGTTATCAAAGCAGAAACATTTACTCCATTTCTAAGTATTTTGAGAAGATAATTCTGTTAAAGTTTAAACAATAGTGTTTTTAAAAACCAGGTGGACTTTTTCTCCTTACCCTGTCTTATGTACTGAAAAAAACAGGTTAATATTTAAAAGTATTCATTTGGGAAGCACCTTCCTGAGAGGTGAAATATTCTTACATTAGAAAAGACAGAAGCAGAGGCTAGTGCCTGGAATGTGTTTGTCTCTATCTTGATAGTTCCAACAGTGCTTACCTGTTTCACGTTCTATACATTTTGGCTTCAAATCCAGTGGTTGTCAACTCTGGATGTACCTTGCCTTGAACCCTAACCCTGGCAATTTAATAGAATCAAAATCTCTCCAGGTTGGGGCCAGGTATCAGTATTTTAATATTACCCAGGCGAAACTAATGTACAGCCAAGGTTTCACTGTAACAGGAATTTGAGACAGCTTGTTTGGTCAGATGATCCTATGATACTGAAATCATTCCAAAGGTAGCTAGCAGATATTAGTAGTCCAAAGCCCTGTATTAGATTTTGATTCTAATTCTAATAAACTTTGTGGAGCCAATGAGGCATCCACTTAATTTACTCAATCTGTTCAATTCTTTTAGTTATGGAAGGAAGCTAATTCAGTCCTGTGTGGTTCTTAACTAATCATAGATCTCTAATCATCTGACAAAGTTAGAGACACACATGCCAGGATACTAAACATTTCTACAAAATTTTACGTGACATCCCCTAGAGCATGTGGAGTCAGATATCAATTCCTCTAAGGTTCGAGGAGGGGATGTCTTGTTAAGACATAAAACCAAGAAGAATAACTGACTTTATAATGAGTCAAACTACACTTCAGTATCAGGAGGCCTTCTAACATTTAGAACTGCCCTGTAATGTTAATAAGATATTAAATGTGAAAAATGATGACTATATGGAAAACATACAGAAAATAGACATAAGTAGAAAGTAGAAAACAGAAAAAATTATAGTATATATTCTATATATACTTGATATATACTCTATATATTTTTATTAAATGTATATGTTGTATGATTATAAATGGGAAAGAAATATTAAAAAATGAAAAATCCATAGGAAAATGGATTAAAACTTTACTGTGAAAGTATTTTAATAAAATTATAACAAGTTTTTAATGTAAAATTAAAGTAGACAAACATTATGCTAATTAAAAGGATTTTATAATCTTCCCTTTGTGGAAGACATAGCAGGATAAGACAATACTAAATTACTTGGGAAAAAGCATTGCAGAAACCAACTGTGTTAGAAAATTAAACAGTTGTCACCCAACCACCAGATGATGTCAAGATATCACATTTGTTACTATTTAAGTCTACTCAGGAACAATGATTTAAGCAAGAGAACACCATGAGTGGTACTGTCTGAATATGACCTAGATAGCTCACGCTGGGTCGTCCGGACAATATGCTAACTGTTGGCAGTGTCCCCCAGCCCATCTGGAGAGGCCTCCCTGAAATACAGCTTCCAAGAAGACTGGTGACTGCCTTTTCCTGGAAAAAGGGAGCTGCAGCTTCCCATGCTTCCTTAAGGTCTCCAAGCCTGGACTGCTGACTTTCCTAGACAATTCTTATAAAGAGTTGACATCTAAACCCACACAGTCTGGTAACCAAAAGGTTTATCTGTACCCCAACTGGGCAGATTCCCCTTTACATTCACCCTAAAGAGGAGAGCAAGAGGCATGATGCGGGGTCGGGGTGGTATAAGTCTCCTCTCTTCTAGCCAATACTTGATTAGTAAATCACTCAAATCCTCTTCCTACCCCATACTGTGTGCTGTTGCAGCACATGAGCTCTGCCAAGATATGTGTCAGCCATGAAGAACACACTTTTCCTCAAGGCAGGATGGAGAGGATGTTAGTTTCCTCAAGCAAAGTCAGGAATGAATTTACTTTACCATTATGGGCTACTTTCAAATATCTAAGAGTCCTCTTGGGGAGCACGCTGCTTTGTTCTGTTTACAACTTCATAGAGCAACATGTATTGACATAAATAGCTAAGAAATTTTAGGTAAAAAAAAGTTTGTTGAAAAGCATGTTGTAAATTTCCATTTTAGCAAAAAGATTATATGTATTTACATGTATCAAAAATCTAAATATGTATACAAAAACTCTTAGAAATAGTTATCTGAGAGAAGGGAAGATTATAAACATGCAATCTAAGTTATATTTCTGTAGTGTTTGGATTTTTTTTTACAAAATGATTATAATATATAATCAAGAAAAAATAAAAGAAACATCAAAAAATTAAATCAGATTCTCTTTAGACACAGTTTTAAAACTTGGTTTCCTAAGGGACACTATAAAACACAATCATTTGGTAATTAAGAAATTATCTCTAGACCATCTGGCTACCTAGGTAGGCCAAAATGTTTTGACCTTTTTTGCCTGTAATCAGTTCAGTTAAGAACAATGCAAGTTAATAAAAATCTAGACAGCTTACAGCCTGAACTTCATAATTTTTCCACAGGAGTTGACTACCAGTGTAATTATTCTCAGTTCAGTCAAAATGTTGTAATTGGTTTATTTGTGTAGGCTTCAACTAATCATTGCCTCAGAGAAAACCAGATTTTTTTCCTGCTTATTATTCTTTAGACCCCCAATTTATTTCTCCTAGTATGCCATCCTGGAAGTTGAACAGATTTTTCTGGAATCTAGTTGTCCTTTCCACAGGCTGTCAGTAGAAAGGGACTCCTTCTACTCATGATTATATCTGGCCCTTATTTATTGTCCATTTTAATAGGTCTTAATGGAATAACAGATTGAGTGTTTAAAATTTAATTGAACAAAATTACTAGCATTTTGTTAACAGATACTGGCCTATGTGACTGGTAGTTGCAAACTCTCATTCTTAAGAAGTATTCTTAGCTATTCTATGATAGTCAGGTTAAGTAATGGAGGCAAATAACATATGACAATATTCATCACCTGTTTAGAATGATCAAATTAATGCATCAAAGCAGTGATTTTATAATCAATTGTTCTTCTTCTGAATGTGAAGAAAACACTTCTAAGAATAGCAAACAGAACAACTTAGCCTAAATTATCTCCATTTCCCTTCTTCAAATTATTTTAGTCTTCATTATCTCATGTCATCCACCAATTGTGTCACTTGCAAAACGATTTCCTTGGATTCTACCAATCCACCCTGGCGAAATTAGCTAGGGTCTCTAGGTAGTACCAAGATATCCCAGGTGTGTCTTGGCTCAAGTTGTTGGCCAAGCAGATGATAGGGTGGCATACATCATTCCAACGGACATGCATGCTGGTCCTCTAATTTCCTAAGTAGCATCTCCAGCACATCAGTATAGTTCTGAGCACCCTGGGGTTTTGTGAGAGTCAGATGAGTGCAACCCCATATTATCTTATGACCATCTTAGTTAAGCAGACCAATATTTCTTCCTAAACATCAAAAAACCACCAGCAACACTTTTCTGGCCACAGATGGAGGGCCCTTGCAGGTGTTTGACTTGTTTAGTCCAACAACCAGCATGAAATCTACTAAATGGAGCAGACAGCAAACAGGAAGTTGGGCTGGGCTGGTAAATCAAAGATATGTCTTAGGATTTAAACCCTTCAATGATGCAATATTTAACAGTAGAATGAACTGTGTCTTTCATATGTACTATTTTCTGACATTCCATTACTGACAATAGTATGTCATAACAGTGTTTCAAAACAAAGGGAGCAGAATGGAATGAGCCTAAGGGGATAATAACTTGTAAAAAGTTAATTGTAAAAAAAAACTGCAGACAAATTTTTCTTTTATCATTAAGTATGTATTTAAAATTCATACTAAGAGACCCCTCTATTTATTCCTGAATCCTTTACATATAATCTCATATAATCTTGTAAGCAGTTGCAATGACTAAAATCTCCTTGGTTAGTCATTAAATTCAATTATTGACTGTATATTGAGGTGGTGTAAATCATAGTTCAAGGTTAATTTAGGGGTCTCTTATTAGGAGTTGGATGAAATGAAATATGTGTTACATAAATTGCTGACTGAGGGAAAAATATACAGTTAAAATAATAATTTGGATGGAGATGCATTCATATCATATTGAAACATGACATTTGTTTGTGAGGACACCCCATATGGAAATTCCACAATTCCTTATACTTTGGTTATAAATCTTTACTGATTATAGTAACCACTGTTTCAGGTGGTTAACCTAGAAAGCTTCAAGAAGGAATGGAAAATGAGATTAAAACTCACATACATAGCATCTCCAAATAAGGTTTCTTACCAGCAAAAGAAAATCAAAGATTCACATTATAAAAATTCATTACTGATGCAAACCTGGTTCCCATGATGTTTCTAGGATTAAGAGAGGTAGCAGTCCCTGCACTGAATCACACACTCATTAAGCTTTCCCTTAAAGCCAGGTGGCCAAGGTTTCATCTCTGTTAACAAAGGTGTTCAAAGGAATTTATGATAATCATTCTATTGTTTGAATTTTCCATTGCTAGATAATGCAAGTGCTCAGTGCAGAGAGATTTCCTTAAAAAATGTTTCTGCTAGGTAAAATTAGCACCTGTACTTGGATGTTCAAGTCAACATTTCTTTGTAAGTGTCACTGATTTAGAACATAAGAGTATGTGAGAATATTAAAAGATCTCGGGTCATGCAGGAATCATATGTGCAAAAATAATGTGATAAAAACACACCTATAAGGTAAAAAACATCTACGTATTTGCTATAAATACACATACTTTGAATTTCTATATTCTGGCAAAAGCATTGGAGGACAAAAAAAAAAAATCTTTTCAAAATACAAATTTGAATATGTATGGGCCTCACTTTTCCACCCACTAAAGCCAACCTGGTTAGCAGGATATTTCGAGGATTAAGAGCAGTAGCAGTCCCTGCACTGAATCACACACACCTATTAAGATTTCTCTTAAAATTAGGTGGCTTCCCATTGTTCTTAGGGTAGAAGACCTAATATGTCTATAAAGTTTTGCCCCAGTTGGCCTCTGCTCTCCTCTCTAGCTTCATCTCAAGTTATTGGCTTCCTGTTAGCTCTCTTCATCTCAGCCTCACCAGCTTTCCCTTGGTAAACCGTACTCTCCATTCAGTACTGTTTCCTACATCAGGACTTTGCACATGTTGTTCCCAGACACTCATCTTTTTATTTATTTCATTCCCTTGCTTCTCTTACCACCATCACCACCTTAACCACTATTACTTTTGGAACACATATCCATACATATGCATATACACATATGTGCACACATGCATACTTTGAAACTCTCCTCATTGTCACATCCTAGGAGAAATATTTCCTGACATTTTACACATACCCTCCCTGTTATAAAATCTCCTGGTACTGTGTCTATTTACTATACAACACTGATTTTTTAAAATTTTATACATATTTTTAGACCCTTAATGTCAATTTCTCCATTAAAGTTGGAGTTGTCTGTTTCTTCTCATCATTATTTACCCAACATTCAGCATGAAACCAGGATACAGTGGATAATAATACCTAAACATTGTTTAAATGGGGCAATGAATGTTTCAATCAATGAATCAGTCACATCTGCACACCTCTATGATAGATGGATTATCTCTGTGCAAAATTCAACCTGAAGAGAGATAAAGAAAAAGACCATTCATTGGGCCTAACTATTTTGACATGACTGGGCTAACTGCTTTGCTTATTTAAATTTAATATCAGCAATTGCCCAAAGTAGGTATTCTGATTCCTTTTTTACAGATGGAGAATCTCAGACTCAGGTGGACTTAGTAACCCGCCCAAAGACACATGTTTGGTACAAGAGCAATATGGTTATTCTGTTTTGTTTTGTTTTTTTTAGGATTTTCTATAAAATTGTGACACCATGTTTATATCTGCATTCAATGACATTTACATATAATTTGAATTTAGGATGATCCTATTTTGAAGCCCAGAAATTACTTTTGAATGCTGGCTCTAGAAATTATGAAAAATAGAATATAACAAAACCTGAAGAAAGTAATACAACAAACTGAACCAGCATTTTAGTGTTGAAGTTTTAATGAAGCAAACATCTTCCATTTAAATTAGTGTGTGTACAATCAGAATTATTAAGAATTAAGTATGACTTCAGAACTTAAAATACAATTTTTTGAACCAAAATTTGTTTTAGTTTCAGCTCACCCAATCTGCTACCTTGCAACCACAAATGTGTTTATGATTTCCCCCTCCAAAAACCTGCCTCTGGTTCAGAAGACTCTTCACTGGGTAATTGTTTTCCACAAGCCCAAATTGTTTTCTGTGGTATGAGGCTGGCTTCAATGCTCTGTACACTTTTGCCCATTTGCAGAGATCAGCATTTCCTTTCGCCAGAATGCCCCTGCTGACCAGAATGCTGTTGGGCCTCCCAGAAAGAAAGCAGAGACAGTTCATTTGACCACTGCCTGATTCAAACCTCTGCTACTGTTTTTTTCTGTCCAGATAAGGGAGCTAAAGTCAGCAATAATTGGAGAAAGAGGCTCTCATTTGGTCCTGTTATGCTACTTTTTCCAGTAATTTCAAACAACAAATATGTAGCATTTAATATTATATGCCAGCCCTCTAGGAACTGTGGATGAAGTAAATAAAACTTAAAATATGATCAATCCTTATCCTTGATGAACTTGTTAGGGAAGATAGAACCAATATACATGGAAGAATCAGAGAATAATGAAGTGAGAAACTAACATGGGCTGTTACGGGGTGAATCCTATACCCAAAATTCATACATTGAAGTCCTCGTACATATACCTCCAAAATTCGTACATTGAAGTCCTCGTACCTCAGAATGTGACTATATTTGGAGACAGGGTTTAAAGGAGGTAATTAAGTTGAGGTCATAAGTGTGGGCCCTAATCAAATGTGACTGATGTCGTTATAAGAGGAGCTAAGGACACAGACACATAAAGAGGAAAGACCCTGTGAAGGAATAGGGAGAAGTCAGCCATCTACAAGCTGAGGAGAGAGGCCTCAGAAGAAACCAACCCTGCTGATATCTTGACTTCAGACTTTCAGCCTCCAGAACTATCTGTAAATCAATTCCTATTATTTACGCTCACAGTCTGTGGCACTTTGTTATGGCAGCCCCAGAAAATTAACACATGGATTCTATTAAAAATGATTTTAGGGCAGGAATAAACCAGTCTGTGTTGAAAGACTTGAGGAAGGCTTTGTACATGATATAGGGTCTGAGTTGAATATAGACAAAAACTAAATAAAGCAGAGACAGAGGGATGATATTCTAGGACAGTAGGAAACTCAATGAGATAAGACTAGTAAACGGGAGAGAGAAATGATTTAGTAACAGGTAATGGTCTCTGAAACCTTTTAACCTTTGCAATTTGTTCATCTTAAATGTTAATGTATTTTTAATAATATATTTACTCACATTGGATAGATAATCTCAATTTACAGTAAATAATGTCTTGTTACTAAAAGGGCTATGCTGAATTTAACAGAAACATACTCTTTTCCATATATGTTTAAATCTCGAAATCCACGGCCATATAAAAAAGGACTATGAATTTGGGCAAAATGCCATTGAAGCATTATACGTACAATTGTATTTTGTATGTTGTTTCATATGTACACAGGAACTGTACATAGAAAATGAGAAACAGAAGACATAAAACATGAAATAAATTATGTTTGAATTCATTGGTATTTCATTTATCCAGATTATACACATTTATTATCAAAAGCTTTATGGATTTTTCTGGGTGAAGTTTATACATATATTCATGATCATATGTTACAAAGCATTTAAGTATATAGCTTCATAGCTATACACATGAAATTAAATATTAAAAATACTGTTTTTTTTTCTAATTTAACTCTCTTCTAGAAACAGATCAAATAAAGTTCCCTCACCATGTGCACATGTGTTTCCATTGAGGATTTTAAGAAAATGTTTAAAAGCTGCATTTAAGTGAATAATTTCCAGCCTGGGAATGGTAAGCCAGCTCAGAACCAAAGGCTGTTCATCTAACCAATAAGCAGGTGTAAATGAATATTTCATGAACACTGTCTGTAATTTTCTTTTTACTTGCACGGCGACAATCCCTCCCCACCCTCCCCGCATCTTCCTGTACTGTTAGTCCTCTCTCCGAAAAGAGAGGGGTGTTTGAATGCCACTTAAAATTCTTACCAGTATCTGGTAGGGTGTCATTCTTTACTGTTCACATTATTTTTTATCTTTGGTTTTTGCTTTCAAAAGCCATTTGTTCTACATCAGGCAGCTGCATTTTCTTTCAGCATTAAGGAAGAAGAATACCAAAAGTACTTACCTAAAAAACAAAACACAAAAAAGGGAAGGATTAAAGTATATTCATGGAGATGCTTGATGTCTTGACAAAGCACCAAAGTGGGGATGAAAACACCCATAGTACCTAATGGCCCATGGCAAATAAAGCATGTAAAGCCACCAAGGAATGATTGTAGAAGTTGCATCCTTGTCTGAAACTTAAGACAGCAAAGGGGGTATGCCTTGGTTATTTTAAAAATGAATAGGTAGGTAAAGCAAAGTTTTGATTTTCTTTTATTTTCACTTTTTTAAACAACTTACATTATCTCAGACTCTAATCCATCACGTCTCTGTCCTTCAACAGGTTCTAACTGCCTACAATAATGGCTTTTATCATTATGAGCCAGAAGACTTTAACCATAGGCCTAACTTAGAGCTTCAATGCAACCATAGGCCTAACTTAGAGCTTACAGCATCATGAAGAGCGCATTGAGATATGCCAGACACCGGTGGGTCGTGAGAGAAACAAGGTCTTTGCTAACAGTTGTCTTCCTAACTATGAGGCCTCCTGCAATATGAGACATTGTAGTGTTGGTAGGAGGGTTCACTTTCTTAGACATTTTTGCGGTACTAACATAGATACAAAAACTAACACACGGCTGGGCGCGGTGGCTCATGCTTGTAATCCCAGCACTTTGGGAGGCAGAGGTGGGCGGATCACGAGGTCAGGAGATTGAGACCGTCCTGGCTAACACGGTGAAACTCTGTCTCTACTAAAAATACAAAAAAATTAGCAGGGCGTGGTAGTGGGTGCCTGTAGTCCCAGCTACTTGGGAGGCTGAGGCAGGAGAATGGCATGAACCCAGGAGACGGAACTTGCAGTGAGCTGAGATCACTCCACTGCACTCCAGCCTGGTCAACAGAGCGAGACTCCATCTCAGAAACAAACAAACAAACAAACAAAAAACAAAAACTAACACACATAGTCAGATGTGGCATACAAAAGAGAAAAGTAATTTTTATAAATATTTGGAAAAGGTACGAATAAATAATAAGTGGCAAACATCAGTAGTTTTCATCAATGTGCCAGCTGTGTATAGATATGATGTCTTTGACTGTCTGCTGGTCACAGAAAACCCTCTACACAAGGAAGGCAGGGGATGGCCTTGAACAGTGCTCCTGAGTGACAGCTCTGGAATAGGTGGGAGAAGGCACAGTGCATACCCAGCGAAGAAATCTGTTCACTCTGTCAGTTACCAAAAGCCAAAGAAAAACTTCCTTCATAAGAAATGATTTCCCCATTCCATTCTTGACAAGCAAGAGCTAACAAGAGAAAGAGTCCCAAAAGAAAATGGGACTTTTGGGAGAGTAGAGGAGATCTCATTTACGAAGAGGAGAGAACATCCACGTGCTGATAGTAGCAGCTAATAGAGCTGCCTGATCTGGTGCTGGCTGGGCAAACCAACGCTAAAGGCAGAAGCACAAAAAGGCATTGCACCACAATCATGTGGGTGACTTGGCCAAAATCAATAAGCACAAAAAGGCATTGTGCTTCTTGCTTTTGACCAAGCCAAAAAGGCATTGGGCGACTTGGTCAAAAACATGATGTTCTCAGGGCCCACCAAGATAGCATCTCTGGAGGTGAGATTTTGGAATTTCCATTTTTAATAAGCTCCCCTGGTAAATTTTATGTGGTTACCTGGGCACCAGTCTGCACACAGAGTTTTAAGAATCACATACTAGAAGGTGTGGGTCTGTCTCCTGTAAGTGCTACCTGTCAGAGACTATTCTTTGAGAATGCTGAGTCACATAATTTGGTCAGAATTTAATGGAACTGCAGGGACAGAGATAGGGAATGTGCATTTCTCTTCCCTATTTAATTCTGCCTCACCAACAAACTGCTGGTAAGGAAAAAAAAACTCACATAAAATATATTATTTGAATTGGTCTGTGCCACTTACCAATGCTGTTGTCCATTCCTATGTCCCCTGGTTCTTGTTAATAAGATAACATTCTGTACTTCTACTCATAGAGGGCACTATTTTCTTGTTGGTTAATGCTGCTGCAGACAGTTGGTAATTCCAACAACCAAAATACCATAATTTCATCAGTGAATTAAGCCTAGAAATAGTTTTGAATATTACAGAGTATATAGTAAGATCTTCCATAAACCTGGGATGACTAATTTCTAGCATCTCTTGACCTTCAATTTCACTAATACTGTTTAGCTAGTTCTTGAGCGATTTTTATCTGAATAATGTAAATTGAGAAATTGATTTATTTTCCTTTTCAGGAAATGTTTTAATTAATTTATAATATTTCTTTGCTTTAGACATTTAGAAATATTTATTTTACTTACAGGATAGATGTTGTGGCATATTTAAAAGGATAAAAAAAAACTTCACAAAAGTTCACAAATTTAATTCTACATATAAAGAGATTTGTTTTTTCCTAAGGTGCTCCACTATTAAATGAAATATAACTTAAAAAAAATCAGTCCTAATATCAGCAAACTGTGAACTGACCTCAAAGTTAATATTTACACTCGTCAGAAGCTAAATGGAGCCGAGTGCAATGGCTCATACCTGAGATCTCAAAATCCCAGCACTCTGGGAGGCTGAGGTGGGAGAATTGCTTAACCCCAGCAGTTTGAGACCAGCTTAGGCCACATATTGAGACCCTGTCTTTACTAAAAATTAAAAAATACATAGCCAGGAATGGTGGCATACATCTGTGGTCATAGCTACTAGGGAGGCAGAGGCAGGAGGATTGCTTGAGCCCAGGAGGTCAAGGCTACAGTGAGCCATGATCCTGCCACTGCACTCCAGCCTGGGCAATAGAGTGAGGCCCTGTCTCAAAAAGAAAAAGAAAAAGACACTAAACGGAATGGAATGACTTGAATTGCAGGTGAGCCTATACTGCCATTTTAAAAGATTTTTCCAAGTCTGTCTTGACATAGCATTCATTTTGTATTTCATAAATGAGAAGACTGTGAAGATTAAATCAAAAAAGCTAACAGTGCTGGTCAGGAGCTAGAAAACTCAGGGTGGGGCTTGAGGGAAGAAGACTATGAGAATGATTTTTAAAACATCATCTATAGCTTAGAGCATAAAATGGGGTAAAGATGAACTATTAACTGACAAAGGGTGCAAAGCACCACAAAGCAGCACAAATAGCTTTATAGCTTCTGTAAATCCTAAGGATCTTCCTAAGACTCACATCCCTCTACACCCCTTCAAATCAGATTATTCATTTCCTTTTCCCTCTCTGTTGTACAAGTGACAACAGCTATAAAATGCATCACCCAAAAGGAAGGTCGTTAAAAAGGCCTGAAGAATATAAAGTGACAAGCAGTTTGGCTTTAACCGTGGCCTTTGTCTAGCAGCACATAGAGTGTTGTCTTTTTGTTTTCTTCATTTTTAAGGTTGTAGTATAATATATTACAGCCCCAAACCAATGGTTACAGCTTCCAGAGGTAGCTACTCTGTGATTAACATAACTCATTTACAGTATATTCCATATTTTTATATAAAAAAGTTAAACAAACTGTACTTGCCTTATTCCACATTCAAATGGTTAATACATAACAATTATGGATATGACATAAATAGCCCTACCAGAGGCAGATCAGAGTATATATGACAGCAGGGAGATGTGAAAAACACAGAGAAAGAGAAGGGAAGAGCCAATTTATGCAAAAAGAGAAATCACACCTTCTGCTATTACTACATACGGTCTTGGAAATATAATATTTTATTAAAGTCAAATGAAGCATACTTTGTTAGAGTTTAGCCAGTTCAACTACAAAGAGTAAATACAGATCTAAAGTAAATACGCTTGCTGACCAAAGCATCCAATGACAATCTTATTTGAAATCATACCACATATCGTATGACTGGAAGCCAACTTGCATAGCGCTCTTCACATGCAAAGACTGATTTTATGCTGGGCACAGGAAAGAAGAGAGAGTGGAAAGGCTGGAAGAGAGGTATGTCACATCAACCAACCTCCTAAACCCAGATGGTTTTCATCATCATAAACCATTTCCCCAAAGGCAGCAACCCATTTCACGTGCTAACATTGCTCTTGAACAACTTGCCTGGCAAGTAGCTTTCTCATTAACTTTCAACTGTCATTCAACATGTCATTCAACGCCTGCAAATATATGAATATAACCTTTCCATTACCTTGACTTTTAATTTCCCCTTCAAAATAGTAATTTTATGAATTGATTTGACAGGTCATATAAGTCTCTTTATACTATTCATAAAACTTGCCTTCCAATATGCTTTGAAATTAAGATTATAAGCCAGTTCCATATTAACATACTAATGCCTACCCAAAATTATGCTGGAGACAGCTGGCTAGGCACACCAAGCCTAATTAAAGAGCTAATATTTTTACAAAGGGATTAAAAGTTACTTGAGATTGAATAATACATCTTAATGACTTCAAAAAAAGAACTTTGGACTAGAAATGCTCTCAACATAGGAGGAAAGTAAGGGCTAAAAGCAGATTGTAGGAAAAAGATTACTTTCTTACTTACATAAGATCCTCTCTCTTTAATCCCATCAGACACTGTAAACAGGAGGAAGTTTAATCTAGTAATAAGAGCATGACTTTTATTGTCAGACAAAGCTAGGTTCATGGCCTTTAATACAGTTATACCCAGTTTGAATCATTCTGCTTTCTCATGAAAAAAAAAAAGAGAAAATATGGAAAGAAAGAATGACCTAGAAAAAAGTCTAGAATACAATACATACTGAAAAAAGACTGTTTTAGGTCTTTTGCTTTGTCACATAAACTAGCTCAGTAAACCAAAATACTCTCATAGTTTCAACTATACTAATGCCTGTCAAATATATAGTTTAGACTCTAATTTCTAATCAAAGCTTTAATTCTTAATTTCCAGTGGCCAGAACAGAGAAATCACATACTTATCACATTATTACAATAATGTTTACAATTCACCTGGGAATTTTAAAATAATGATATATACACTAATAATTATATCTAAAGCCTGTACTTAATTATGTCATTTAGAAGACTGTAGACAACACCAAACCACTCCATATAATCCACCAAAGGTACTTTTCCTTCCTATAAAAAATGATCAGGAAGATTTGATCAATAATTCTTTTATTTTTCAAGGAGGAGAATTTCTTGTTTGTCGTGGCTACCATCTCAAAATGCCTTATAGTGTCTCTACTTCAACAAGAACATCCCTGTACCTATGATTTTCAATGTCCAGATTTCTAGATGTTATTATTCCTGACAATGAATCTGCATTTGTTTCAGATGCATTTAAGAAACTTGTGAAGCTAGAGCTCATCTAACCTGTATCATTACTCTTCATCACCTTCAAGCAAATGGTCAGGCTGAAAGAATGATGCAGACCACTAAGGAAGACATAAAGTAAACTATCAGAAGAAAGTGACTGAGGAGATTTGCACAGCTTCTCATCACTCAACATATCAGTCCAAGTGGGACAACAGAAGTCAGTTCTCCTGAATAAAAAAGGCAGCAACATTGCAACTGTGCCTTTGACAGTTCCCATATAAAGCTTAGCTTAGAATTTATAGACAAACCAGAATGTACTCTGGGAATAGTACTCATTCTTAATTCATTTTTCTAGAAGAATTTGTGTTGACTAGAATTTTAAACGAAACAGAAAGGGGCATGTTCCTATTTAACTAAAATCACAGTGCGTGTGTTATTACAAGGGCTAGACTGTAGATGGAACTAAGTGGCATAACACTAACAAGAGCAATTCAATGTTATGTTCAGGTTTTTTACATTCCTGCTAGTATTTTACTTCTTTTAAGTTCATTATATGCCACTGTGTACTTATTTTAAGTTCAGATATATTATATGACAAAGTTAACCAAGAATATTTTCTTTCACCAAAAATAAGACTCAAACCCTCTTTTTCTGCTTAACACCAGTCAAATCTCCAAAAAGTTAGAAGACTTGGGAAAGGAGTACAGAAAAGAGTGAATGTGTTTACCAAATACTTCTAGCTTTCCTTTTCCTGGTCACATGGTAAGATTGCCCTTAGCCTCCCCTTTGATATCCTACATGAACATGGGATATACTTTGACCAATTATTTTAAGCAAAAGTGGTATGTGTCACTTCTAGGTGAAAGTTCAGGCAACCTGTGACAGATTCACTACATCGTTTTTCCCTGCTAAAGAAGCCTGAGTTGAGATAAAGCATCAATCACCTTGGGTCCCAGGTTTACTACACTAAGTAGAGCCTCTTGCCAATCCCTCTTGGGTATGTATGAAGAGAATAAGAAATAAAATTTGTTATATTAAGCCACTTAGATTTTGGATTACTGCAGAATAACCTAGACTATCTCGACTTACATAAAATTAATCAAAATAATAAATTATTAATAACTGAAGTCATAAAAAGTTTTATGCAAAAAAGTTAATTTTTTGCAGTATTAAATTCAAAAATGAAAACCAACTAAGGGTTTGACTTAATTACTATCTACAACTGTAGAAACAGTGTTGGTTGGGTTTTTTTCCCCCCTAAAAAGGTGTTTACCATTTTGCAAAAGGAATATTTCTGTTAAACAGAGGAAACCAGCATGAACCAATATAATTTTGAGTTGGAAGTAAGAGAAAATAAAGGAATCTTCAGGTCGCGAAGGAAGAAGGTGAAACCAAGGAAGGGTAAAGGATGAAGACTGAGTGGTCTCCTTCCTAGATAACTGTAATAAGGACCATACCTCTATCACTCCTAGATTATTTCCACTGGCAACCTTTAGAGAATTTTAGACTTTAGAATAAAGAATTTTAGAATAAACCTGAGGGATCCTCAGAGGGAATTGTGCGTTAGCTTACGGGGCCTGCAAACGGACAAGGCCAGTGGCTAAATTGTGTGTACCTAGGTATGCCTTTCAGAGAAGTCCTATAGCTTTATTCAGATTCTCAAAGGGGTCTCTAACCCCAGATAAGGCTAAGAACCATGGTTATATATTAGCTCCACTTGAAATAGGGTATTATAAAGTATAATCTCAGTTTTCTACAACTCTCTTGGGGATAACAAATCTGTAGTCACTTTCACTCTCAAGTCAGTGTGGGAGATGGCAAGAATTTTTACTTTTCCCACCTTAAACTACACATTAGTTTTGCAAAGCAGGAACCATAACTTGAATTCTAACCAAGAAATTAATCAGAGTTAACTTTAAGAGGTTTAGAGAAAATATCTTAAATGGGCTGGGGGCTCTCAGTTTTTTACCCTATCCCTAAGGTCTATTCTTGTGTCCCAGTAAAAAGATTAACAACAACAAAAAGTTGGCTTAGCCTCTTACACAGTGCTTTTTTAGGCTTTCAAAATCTAACTTTCCAGACTCAGTCGTTGTAGGGCTCAGGCTTGTTGACTGCTGTATGCCTCAATGTCCCCAAGCTCCCAGAGTGTTCCCACTAACCACTCATGGCAAAAAGGAAATTAGAGGGCAGGCTTGTCTTTAAAACTACCCTTTTTTCCCCTCCACAATTCTGTTTGTTTCCATTTTATTATTAATACCATATAAAATAGATGAATATGTAAAGAACACAACGAATATGTAAAGAACACAAACTGATGTTTTCAAAAACTTTTCCAAGTATGTCACTCAAAGACAGAAAGCAAGGTTCTTAAGGCATGATTATGTTGATCATAGGCTAGGGAAAGAATCAGAAGCACGAGTTTCCTCCCACCAACCTATTCTCCCTTCCCTCTATTTTATGAAGAAAATAGTGGCCTTAAAATTTAACTGAGTTCCGTTTCTGGATATAGTGAAATCACTTATGGAAAAGCAACTCTCTCACCAAGAACACAAAATGGTGAAAAAACAAAACAGACAAAACCTAATCTTATGTGATGTGGTGGGAGGGGACCGGGGTATGTACCAGGGGCTTCTGGGAGAATCGATAATGTTCTATTTCTTGATCAGGATGGAGATTACATAGATGTGTTCACTTTGCAGGAATTCATCAAACTGTAAACCTATAATTTGGTACTTTATGTAGGATATATTTCAGTAACATATTTATCGTTAAAAAATGTTAACTTATTTTAGCAGGCCTAGTGAATACCTGGAAATACATCGTTTGTAAAATCCAAGCATATGTACATTTTCTCTGAGAGGCTTAACTTTTGGACATTCTACTGAATGTGTTCAAATTTACTCCCACTGGAATTATTCTCTCCTGGCAATTTTACATAAGCCTTAGTTAGAGATAGTCTTCTTTGGCTGGTAAGTTCATGAGCAATCCAATCTTGCATAAAGTAATGCCCATCTGACACTGCATTTACCTTTAATATAGATTATGGTTATATACTTTGGAAAACTTCATTGCATGTGGTCAAATGTCCATCTCCTCCCATCCCTATAACTCATTTATCAGTTTCATGATGGCAGAAAGGAAATTTTCTAATCTATCTATCCAAAAATTACAAAATAAATATCCTGTTCTAAATTTTAAGTACACAAAATTTTGAAACATTGCTTGCAAACTACACTTATTAATAGCATTACAGCACATAACAATAAGTCACTTTGGAAGGTAATTGAATCTCATAAGTTTCAATAATTTATAAGCAAATATCCAGAGATAATAGTAACACATGAAAAAGAACAATAGGACCATCAGTCTACAAATAAAAGCTAGGAAACACAAAAATGACACAATTATCAAATTCAAGAATTTAAACTTCCATTCACAATTGACAGAATATATAAAGGCGACTGTAAAAACCACCTACAAAAAATTAAAATGAGAATATTAGAAAAAGCTTGGTAGTGATGCTGAGTAAAGGATTTCTGTAACTTGTTTAATTGTACTGAGCAGCAGTAGCTATTACATTGATTTTACTCTTATAAAACAATTTATATACTTTATTCTTAAAAAACAAAGGGACATATTAGTGCTATAAAATATTAAAGAATCTCTACAAAATATGCTTGCTTATATACCTAATAAAATAAATCAATGAAGGCTAAAATAAAAGTGTATGTAATTTAATAAGATGAAAAAATACATTGGTTAGGTTCAGGTAAGAAACTCTTAGATAATTTTAAAATACTACATTTAGGCTATTATTAAAAAGTTAAAAAACAACAGATACTGGCAGGATTGTGGAGGAAATGGACTGCTTATACGCTGTTGGTGGACAGGTAAATTACTTCAGCCACTGTGAAAAGTTGTTTGGAGATTTCTCAAAGAACTTAAAGCAGAGCTACCATTCAACCTAGCAATCCCATTACTGGGTATATGCTCAAAGACTATAAATCATTCTACCAAAAAGACACATACACTCATATTTTTATCTCCACACTATTCACAATAGCAAAGACATGAAATCCACCCTATCAGTGGTGGTTTGGATAAAGAAAATGTGGTACAAATACACCATGAAATACTATGCAGCCATAAAAAAGAGCAAAATCATGTCCTTTGCAGCAACATGGATGCAACTGGAGGCCGTAATCCTAAGCAAATTAATGCTGGAACATAAAACCAAATACCACATGCTCTCATTTGTAAGTGGGAGCTAAACACTGAGTACACATGGACAGAAACATGGGAACAACAGATACTGCAGACTACTAGAAGGGGAAGGGAGGGAGGAGAGTTTGGGTGGAAAAACTACTTATTGGATGCTGTGCTCACTATCTGGGTGACAGGGTTCATACTCCAAATCTCAGCATCATACAATATACCCATGTAACAAACCTGCACATGTGCCCCCTGTATCTAAAATAAAAGTTGAAATTAAAACAAAACACTATACTTAGTTGATAACATTTAATAATTACCATCATATGGGAATATTTACATCTATTTTTTCAGGCATTAGTAATTCTTGCCAGAGTATTATCTAATTGGAAATGGTAAGAATTTGTATGAGCACAGATTTGAGGTTTATAGCAACATTACTTTTTTCAGATAGATTGTAAACATCTAGACTTAATTCAGAAATAAGATTTCAGAGGAAATGTAGAAATTATCTAAAAGGACAACCTGTTTTTAAGAACTTCTGAAGTTTCTGTTTATCTTTCAAAAATGGATACACTAACTACAAATCACTGTATCTTCTTTTTAAATTGGGTACAGAAAGATCCTCTATTTGTCAATAATTTAAATATCTTAATTAGTTTTCTAAACGTTCAAAATCCTTTGAGAAAACAGTTCATCAATTACATACCACAGACACTAAATCTACAGTTTTTGTGTATGTGTGCATATGTTCATCAATTTCAATTAAAATCTATGACAAAATTAAAGAAATTATTTTTGTTTTTGGGAGACATAAAATAACAGGATTATGGAAGTCTACTATTTAAATAAATATAAGTATTAAAAACTATCTATTCGAATTAGTTAACTAGATTTCTCCTGAGCCACATTCAACTAGAAAAGTAGCACTTAACATATAACCTGCTCCTGTCAATGAATTCTTTATGAAATTTTCAATAAACAAATCACAGCTATAACATTTTAGTAGCAAGTATGTTAAAATTTGAGGTTCAATGATGTGCATAATTGTATGCTCATAGTAACCCCTGTTATTCAAAAATATCTGTTGCTTTTGGGTGATACATGTGAAACACCTCATAAAATATGACAAAAAAGCATTGTTAACGTGACAAAAGTATTCAGTGCACAAGGCAAAGGCATCTACTCAGAGTTGCTATTGATGGTTTGGGTCCTAGCTTCATATTACAATTACCTGGGGAGTTTCTTAAAAATAGTGATGCTCAGGCCCCATGCTCAGAGATTCTAAATCACTTTGCCTAGAGTTTCCAGGACTTTTGCATACTTTACAATGCTCCCTGGAGAGCTCCTAAGCACTGTCATGGTTGGGAGGCTCATGACGTAACAGCTTTAAAGTAGCTACTGTACTACATCCACAGTCTACCCTTACTAGCCTGGTTAACCCTAAACAATTCCAGATGAATAAATAACTAGATTTCAGACTAGTTACCTTTATCTGGCCTCAGAAGAAAGAAAGGTGAAATCATATGTATTTTCTATTTTTTAATCCTTCCAACCTGGATAATAATTCCAAATTTCCCATTTACATTTTTGCCTTAAGTCTGCATATTTCAAACAGAGCTCATGACCAACAGGAAGGTTGTGAAACAAATTTCATGTGTTGTGACAAACTTTAAAACAAACAGAATAGAGTATATTAGAGGTCATCACATGTAGCAAGAGTAAGTAGGATTTTGTGAAACGTTTGTCTCAGTTGAATATACATATATGTGTATGAATACATATGCTGAGTGGTGAAATAAACTGTATATTTACAATAGATTGTTGGGTTCTCAGCTGATTCCAGCTGCTTGTCCTTTTCTCACTGTCTGAAAACTGATACACTTTGACAATGTCATGATAAGAAGTTTATTTAGTCATAAGCTTAATCAAGACAGTACTGAACTCATAAAAAATCTTCTGACAGAATAATCATGGCATATATCTTGTAAATTCAGACTACAGTGGGGAGGGTATGCACATTAACTTATAATTTCTATGCCAAGCATTTTTTTTGGCTCTTTCTCTAAACATTTTACTAATATCTTACGGCATACAGATTGGTCTCCCAACTTACAGGAGACATTTTTTGGAGGTTGTATTTTTTTTTTTCAATATTGAAAAATTTTATAGAGGTGAGCATTTCAATAACTTCATTAAAGAAAAAATTCTCCAAGATTTTTGTTCATGAATATTATAGTACTCCAAGCTTATTTTTTTAATTCAAACTATTCAGTAATAGTTTTCAGTTTGCAAAGTTATCAAAAAGGATAGAATAGTTTACGTTAGAATAAATGAGGTTTCTTATGGCAACATTATTGTTCATATACATGGAAGGTATATATTTTTCTTTGAATAACTATCCTTTCAAGAAGATTATATAGTATTACAATGAAGATAATGTTCCCACATACTCTCTGACTAGTCTGAGATTTAATAAAAACGCCATCTGCCAATGTCACAGATTACCTCCCTTATCTATTTCCCACTACCACCCAACACACAGGTTCTGGTCCAGCCCAGACCACTCAAGAGTGCTTCTGCTTCCCTTCATTCACAATGGGCACTGTAGTCACATCATCATGGCATGTGGCCATGTTGGGTCACTGAGATTCACTGAGAGGTTAATGGGTCCAATATGCCAGGATGGGAGTACCCCATGAAGCCAGGCATTATTTTCCAATATGCCATTTTTCTTAAATTACTTTGTATCTTTCCAATAAATCTCTTTTTACTTGATCCAATTAATAGGTTTCTGTTCACTCATTCATTTATTGAGCAGTTACTGTGTGCCAAACAGGTGATAATAACCAATAGGGCAGTGTAGTCCTTGCCTTTGTGTCATTTACTTTATTACAATAAAACTTGCCCTGATTAAAACAATTTATGTTATTCTCCTCCCTTGAAATGGACTTTAAGTCAAGGCCAATTGGCTTTAGTGTTTGCAGAGTAACCAGGGCAGCAATGACCAAGACAGTGTCATGCACATGAACATGAACTTGGTGGCCACTTGCACAGCAGAATGTTCCTGAAGGCTCTTTGTCTCTATTTGCAGTAGAAGTCCTAACAAGGCCAAGGACAAAACAATAGATGGCAAATACTCCTACACTCTGGAGTTGCTGCAACATCTGGTAGGACTTGCAAAGGCGCAGCTATTCTGACCGTTAGCTTATATCCCACATACAGCCTTTAAAAGAGGTCAAAGGGAGACAAAAAATCCTAAAGAGGATTTCTTTTTAGAGTCCCGTTGGCATGCTGAGACCTAACTCTTTATTGGATTTTAATGACAGTGGAGGGAAAGGCGAATGTTTTCTGACTTTGCTGTATGAGTCTTGCTTGTTCAATATGGCAGTTGAACTTTTTAATAGACTGGGGAGTAATACAATGTAGTCCAAAAAAAAAAAAAAAAAGAGTTCGAATCAAGAAGCCTAGTCTGCAATTGGTCACCCCTTAGCCACATGTCCTGAATATATCATTCACTTCTCTGAGACTCACCTGCTTCATCTCTAAAATGGGAGTTGAATTAGACCCGTGGAACCCTTCAAGTGGAAATCTCCATAATTTCTGACCCCTATTCCCTGCTCTGTGGGTGCATTTGGGTGGTGGTAAGGAAAGGCTGCTCCAGGGGTAGAGTTTTAAAATCCCGGAACCTTCCTGAGTCTCCAGACTTCTGTGGTCTCCTCCAACATGAAGGCTTCATGATTTGACTTTTCTTGGAAATCAAGACCTTTGGTCATTTCGTTGTTCCCATCACTGTCATTATTGACCACAGTCTCTTTGTTGAAGCCATTCATCATCTGGCTCTTCTCATTTCCCCTATAAAATTTTTCAGTACTGAAAAAAAAATTAAAAATACAACCTCCAAAAAATGCCTCCTGCAAGTTGGGAGACCAATCTGTATGCCGTAAGATATTAGTAAAATATTTAGAGAAAGAGCCAAAAAAAAATCTTTGGCATAGAAATTATAAGTTAATTTGCATACCTTCCCCACTGCAGTCTGAATCAAAAAGCATGGTTTTTCTCTACGTCCTTTGTGCTTACAAAACCCACTTCTTCAGGAAAAAAGAAAAATAAAAAAAAATTCTTGTAAACTCTCACATTTTAAGTACATGCCTTAGACCTAAGAGTAAGTCTCTAGGCTAGCTACAACATCCCCTTAACATTCATACCCTCTCCAGCTTGTCAATTAACGAAATGACAGATTTTTTTTGTAGTTGAACTTATTTGGCTTATTAGGCTTCTCCTATTCTAGAGCATTACATATTTTAATTCCTTAATATTTTTGGAAAGTTGCTTCAGTTAATTAAGTGATGATGTGTTTGTTGAAACATGCTGGTTTAACCATTGTCTACTGGTCTCTTCTTTTTAGAAGAATGTAAGGGCAATGAGAAGAGCCACTTATTGTGGCATTGTTCTTTTAAATACTGCCTTTAAAATTACCTTCCTCTACAGTGGTAAAGTGCTAAAGAAAATCATTTTGCAATGCTATTTCAGATATTCAGGCAAAATCATCCCTGTAGTAATAAAAAAAAATGCCCTTAGAAATTCAAGATTTTTCATAAAAAATATTTAACAGAAGCCAAAGAACTAAAAGGAAAAAGGTGATTCTCCCTTGTTCCGTCTGAAATGGACCCATAGAAGTTATTGTGATGCCTTAGTAAATAAGTATTATTTTTAGAATGGCGTACACATCATTATCATAACAGGGAAAAATTTTTTGATTCTTGCTTAATGGTCATCAGCAATAATGGACTCCAAATCTTCAAATCACAAATTTCCTTCTTACGCTCCTCTCTAATAATAACCATCATTTTTCTATTTCCTACATAAATCTACTCTTTTACATATGAATAAATATACATGGTGGGATGATTGATTTTATGTGTCAATTTGACTGGGTCACTGGGTGCCCAGATATTTAATTAACATTATCCGGGGTATGTGTGTGAGGGTGTTTTTGGATAAGAGTAACATTTGAACTGGTAGACTGAGGAAAGAAGTTAATCTACATTTGGATGGTCCTCATCCAATCAGCTGAAGGCCTGCATAGAACATAAAGGCTGAACCTTCCACAAGAGAGGATTCCTCCTGCCTGCCTGAGCTGGGAGGTTGGTTTTTTCCTGCCCTTGGACATGAACTGAAACATTTGCTCCTTTTGGGTATCAAGCCTGACAGCTTTCAGACTGGAACTTATACCAGCAGTTCTCCTGGGTCTCCAGCTTACTGGCTGCAGATCTTGGAACTTCTCAGTCTCTGTAGCTGTATGAGTAAATTCCTTAAAATAAATCTCTTTCTATGTATGCATATATCACATAGGTTCTGTCCTTTGAAGAACCCTGACTAATCAACATAGAAATAAATGTTCAAATCTATTAAATAAGTAAATATGTATCTCACATATATAAACTTGAGCCCATCCCCCTCTCTGGAATTCCATAAAAAATAATTTTCATAGCCTTTAAAATCCTCTACAGTTCCAAGGACCTGCCCAGGGCAATGAGACTGACACTTTTTATTTTTAACTGTTTTTTTCTTACAATTTTATCTTTTAGGGGTGTATTTTTAGGAGGAGTTACCAGTAGAACTATATCCCAGCATTGCTGATACTAAGGTGATGCCCCTTTCCTTTTCTCCGTTTTGTGTGGCTCATTGCAACCAGGGACTGGAGGTGGTGGTGGTGGAGCAGGAGAGTAAGTAAGGGTTCTGGATGGTACCAAAATGACCACATACAAAGACTGTTTGCAGCACGACCTGCTAAGCCTGGATGTCTGGCAACAGTGGCCTCTATCCACACAGTGCTCAGGATGCAAGTTGCTTTTTAGGGACAACTTTGCTGCTCCCTTTACCTTTAAGGCTGAGTGTTATGTTTCCAGAAAGAAGTATACCCTCTTCTTCCATATTAAAGCTAATTTTAACTAAGTGGCAAACATCACTAGCAGAAACATAAAACTGAATAAATGCAGCAAAGATTATTATGGTCTCTGTTTGAAGAGACAGCGTAACTACAACTTAGCAGAACACAATTTATTGTGACTTGGGGACAGGCAGAGTATGGTTTTTGCTTGGGCCCCACCTGGGCAGGGCTGACTCCCAGCTCCTCTGGTTATGTTCTGCTTCCCAATATTATCAACTACTGAGAATCCCAACTATGTAGAACACCCCTGGGGGATTCCACTAGGGTCTAGGCTTTTCCATGACAGGCAGGTTCTTAGAAACAAGTCAAAGCTATGGTTTTTGAGGGGCTTCCCCTCCAAGCCAAATGTTTTCATCTAAATACCAGCACTAACTGGTGATTCAGTATCTGATGAATAATGCTTATGTTTTTATGCTCAACTTGTAATAGACTATAATCGTCTACAGACAACCACTTACCATATCTTTATCTTTGCAGACTGGCTCTGTAAATGTCATATCTTTGTGAATACTTGACTTCCCTATCATTTGAGAGTCTGTGCCTATAAAGTTCTGTATATTGAAAAATTCTAGGTAATCTAGACCAGTTAAAGCCCCCACTGAAACACTGTGTGGAGCCAGACCTTGTTTCCTTATTTTCCTTCTAGAACAAACAAATGAAGCAGGTACAATGACGTTTGTTCCCCTTCCTTCATCCCACCCTGAGTCAATGGCAGCAGCAAACCCAAAGTTACTGCACCTTCATTCCTGTGATACCGATTTTAATCTCACTACATTTAATTTCACTACATTTCTGAGACGAAGTAACATACATACTAGCAAGAGCTGCAGACTACAAGTTAGCAGCCTGTAGTTTAAGCCTCAATTCTGACACTAACTGTCTGGCTCTAGTGAAACCACTTAGTAATTTGTTTCACATTTTCTCATCTGTAAAATGTAATGTGGGTCAACTCTGAATTTCTCTGAGAGTTCTAAAAGTCTATGACTCACCAACCACCACTTGACAACCAGTAATATCCACCATGATGCATGAGACTCAAGCTTATAAACCAATTAGTTAAGCAATCCCCATGGCAAAATCAGATCCAGTTTTGGATCACTTTTTAAAAAAAATTCCAAGAAACCCCAGTCTCCTAGGGAAGACTAGGATGTAGCAGATTCTGAAGGTCATAGAGATTAAAGCAAATTATATTGTGGTACTTTCTGGCAATATCTGGTGGGTTTTTATAACCTACCTAGCCACTAGCATAGTGGCTTTTAGAAGGCACCGTAAGTAGTTACTTGTTATTTGACTGAGGAATACATAAAAAGATGACGACTCTATCATCTATTAGTATTCAGGAAACTATGAAATGAATATACAGTGCATCCAGTGATTTGTGCAATGTGTCAGCCATCTGGGCTTTATTTTCACTGTATGCCATCGTTATTTATTAAAGCGTAGAAATGATTAACACAGAGACATCTGGCCCTGCTTATAAACCCACACCGCAAGTTTTTAAAAAAAGATATACCCAGGAAATTAACATTCATATTTGGATACAAAAGTCTGGATTGAATTTTGTTTTTTAGATTTATGTCTCTACCAGTAAGGTTTTACAAAATAAACTCTCTTCTCAAGAATGATGCTTTGAAGAAAGGCTACTACCAAACTTAGCAGTTACATATTTCTAGGTTTATTATATAAATATAAATATATATAAACATATACAAATGTAAAATAAGTTATACACAATCTTACTGCAGAATAGTTTTTCTAGAAGAAATGCCCTGATTGGAACCAAGAAGGTAAAATCTCTAAATGCTTTCATTTTGCATAAGATTAGAGCCTACACTGTCAGAAAATGATTAACACTCAGACATTCTCACTACTGTCAAAATACTGCACAAAGAGACAGAATGCAGGATTGCCTGGGGCATTCCCAGCTCCCTGACGTCAATTCAGATCAAATTCAGATAACTTGCTATGCCAGCTGCTTGATTTTCCCGTTTTGTGAAAATCCTATTCTCTTTAAAATGAGGTTGCTATCTAAATACCATCAAAGCTACTTTGAAATATTGGGAAAAGGGTTTAAGCTTTTATTTTAAAATGCTTTTCACCTCCCTCCCCATGACAACAAGCTTGTAGAGAATGATCAACTCCTTCTGATTCCTTCAATTATTATCACTACCATGATATAAAATATTTTTTCTGGACTCTATAGTTTGATGTAGAGTGAAAGACAATCTGAACTCTGTTAAAATTTAGCTTGTATAGGTTCATGGATATGGTTTGGTTAGAGACTTTGTAATAGATGTGGCATCTCTGGGCTTCTGAAAATAATGTCGTCTAGGAAACCACATTATTTGATTCCTTGGCCCCACCCTCCCAACTCCTGTCCTCACCATCCTGTTGTCTTTTCTCTGTGGCACTATCTAATGCCACAATAGACTTCCCATGGTTGCTCTCCAGAAATAGAAGAAGCTTTTGGATATTTGAAATACATACCATCTTAACTATTCCTGCTCTAACAGCAACAAACTTTTCATCTTAGTTGCAATTGATGTTTTTCTGTGCCTTCTTGTATGAATTCTTTACAAATTAAGAATAACATACAACGCTTATAAAATACTTCCCATGTGCCCTATTGCATGCTTTATACATATGTATTATTTCAGTTAACTCTCACAATACATTTATTAAATAGAAATTATTATTATCCCCATCTTACAGGCGAAGAAATGTAGACCCATAGCTGTTAAATGACTCACCCAATGTCATACAACATGCAAAGAGTGGAGAAGAGGTTTAAATATGTACTCAGGTTAAAATGTCTATGTTCTTAGCCACCAATATACATTACTTCCCTTTCTGAGCATACAAAGTACATAAGAGAAATGGCCTATGGACCTTTAATGCATTAAATATACAATGCCCTGGTAACTTGACTGAAAAATGCTAGGTTTTTATTAAGCATTTATTGTAGGTCAATACTTGACATGCTTGTATTATTGTGGGAAGTAAAATGAAAATCATAAAATGTTTTCTCCCTGCATCAAGAACTTAACTTTAAGAATACAATTTTATTTTGCAAAAATAGTTAATAGGCCTTCTTGTTTTAGTTTCCAGCCTAAGAGTTGTCTAATTCAGGAATGCTTAGAAGTACAAGATAATAGGAATCATATGTCTATCATTTAAATATGATTAAATAAGATCATCTTTTTAGCACCTGTGATCTAAACTAAAACAAGCAAACAAAATCCTATTCAGTATGGAGATGGGGGAGAAACAAATTTCTAAATTGAAAACAGAAGGCAAAGGAGCGTCTAAGAAGAGATGTAACAATGATGCTTTTTCAGGATGAGAAATGCTTCATGGGAAGCTATTTCAAGCGTCCTGGGAAAGGTGAGCGAAACTTCTACTGGGAGTGAAAGGCAGGGGAGGAATTTCAAGTTGGTAGGACATTAACTGCAGAGAAACAGAAATAGCTAAAGAAATAAGCATTTGAGATTTTCTTCGTGTTCAGTTAAGAGGAAATAAGTAGGTAAAACTTGAAAATACTGACTGGAAGCCAAGAACCAGACTCACAGCCCCCTCGCACAAGGGACTTGCTGAGTGACCTTGGACAAGCTACTTAAATTCAGCTTCCTCATGGGTCAAACGATGCTATCAGCCCTATCATTTTCCTAGTTAGTTATTGGTCTATTTGATTATATGCACAGTGGTTCCAGAAAGCATTTAAGGCAGTTTATAAAAATACATAAACTAAGATAGCACTAATAAAAAGTCATCAGGAAGGAGAGCAACACAAAAAACATGCCGGAAAGGAGGGTAAATACGAAAAGGCACATCATGAAGACTTAGTCCCTGGCTATGAATTTGACTCTGAGCTTCAAAGCAACCGCTGAATTAGTGAAACCTGATGAGTTACAGATGTTAGGAGGAGAAATAGCTCCCTTCTAGCACTGAAAGCATCCAGTGAGATCCCACATGTAACAAATGCTTATTTCCTTCTCATTCCTCTTTTCCATGCAATGGCAGGAAGTGCCAGCTCCCTTTAGAGAGCTACGACAAGTGACTGTCTGCCATAGTATTTCTTCCCTCCCTTTCCCTCTGCACATCAGACACACAGTGTGTACAGACACAGAGATACCACACTCACACCCCACACTGCAGGGAGCATTCCAGAGCTGACTACTATGGCTTGGGGTCTAGGTGCTCCCTAGTTCCCTCAGTTTTCACCCCGGTCACTATTTACCCGTGGAGACAGACATCCAGATAAATCTTCTGACATCACCAAGAGCCAAAAAAAAAAAAAAAAAAAATGTGTAACAGTTGAAGCAATGTAAAATATAATGAATTTTAAAGTGTTGCCATTTCTAAGGCCTGTAGGCCACTCAGGCTGTAGCTTCGTTTCCTTTTTTATCTCACATTTTCATGCTTTACCAGTGCCAAACAATTTGAGCTATTCAGCTGAAGCAAGCTGAGAAAGAAATAGAGGAGAGATGTGCATCTTGTAAGATTTGGAATACAGCTATTTAATCTATCAGAAATTAGTTTGGAGTAGATAAGCTGTTTAAATACGCATTTGAAATACCATTAATAGGAACACTTCTCTTTTTCTCTTTGCTCTGTATTGTGGTTCTTTTAATAAAATTGGCAATGGTGACATCAGTGTGTGCATAGCTGTGCACACTGTGCTTAGCAAACAGTTTCTTAAAGCCAGGATATTCATTTTTATGAAAAAGAACTAGATATATATTCAATAGAACAATAAACCTTTCAAAAAATATAACCACTAGAGATAATCTTTTTTTTTGAGGGGGGGATCTTCAGAGAGCTTTCCAAGTACAGTTGGAATATTTCACAATTTCAGGAAACTTGTATGCATCTAAATACAAAAATTGAATGTATTTTCATGGTAAAATATTGTTGGATGTATTAGGATTGGCGGTTTAGCTGGTAAGTAAAATTTTAGGGAGAGTGGGAACAAGGCAGATGCATAAAACATCTGTGCTTTCCAACTGAGATGAGTCAGATAAGGAGAAAAATGACAAAGTTCGGTGGTAAATGAGCTTTGAAGTGTTCTCCAGTTCAAGCCAATCTTTAAATTTCAGTATTAATAAGAATTGTTGGCCAGGCGTGATGGCTCATGCCTGTAATCTCAGCACTTTGGGAGGCTGAGGAGGGCGAATCACGAGATCAAGAGATCGAGACCATCCTGGACAACATGGTGAAACCCCATCTCTACTAAAAATACAAAAATTAGCTGGGTGTGGTAGCACACGCCTGTAGTTCCAGCTACTCAGGAGGCTGAGGCAGGAGAATTGCTTGAACCCTGGAGGCAGAGGTTACAGTGAGCCAAGATCACACCATTGCACTCCAGCCTGGCGACAGAGCGAGACTCTGTCTCAAAAAGACAAACAAACAAAAATTGTTGCTGTGGTCCCTCTGTAATACTGCTCTCTTCCTGAGGCTTCTACTTACTTGAGCTCTTTTGTTTCTTACAAAAGCACAAGCCTCTAGAAGACAGTAATTAGTTTCTTTCTTGAATATTAGAATTATTCCCTAATTAAATGAGATTTAAGGTGATAAATGGAATTACTTTGTCTTTTAGACCTCTGTATTTCTCTGGAGAATTACCTTACAAGGTTTAAAATATGTATATTAAGGAAGCCCACTTGGAAAATACAGAATTGTTTGGCTATTTAAATGAAAGAAGATGCATGGTGTTTTGGTATTCTTATTTTCTTTATGGCTTCAATGCTCTCAACGTTTGAATTAATAAGATTTGGGGTGCCTTAGCTGCATGGAAGAATTCTTATTTGTTTCCTTGTGCCCACATTAAAAAGAACTCAAAATGACTCATTAAGGAGAAAAGAAATTTACAATGAAAGAACTGTTTTGTAGTTGAGTCTCAAGGGAGACTTGACAATATCATGCAATTTTCAGTTTTCTCCCTATTCCTTTATATTTTAATAACCTACCAGTTTTCTATAGAGCACATCTTTCTCCATACAGTTGTTTTCTTACACATATAGTAATGATAATAGTTATCTAAGATTTCAACTTTAAAAAAGTATGTGTTTAATAAGATCTCTGGTATTCCTCTAGAGATAGTAAAATTATAATAACAGCACTGCCTTAATAACAACATTTTAATTGTTTATTACTTCCAGTATAGTAAAAATATCATTTCACAAATATTTGGTTAGCTCTTTGGACTATCTCATATGGCCACAAAAATGAGATACCCTTACAATTATCTCATTTTACTAACCGATTTTCTTTTTCTTTCCTCTAAAGCAACTGTGGAGTAAGCATCTTCTTAAAATAAGTTTCATACGCTAAGTGATTTTCTAAAAAGTAGGTGGTTGAACTTAAACAAAAATATTTTAAAATATTTAATATATTGACTGTTTCTCAACCCTACCACTGCACTCAAAATAGCTTTTCTTTTCAGGTGACCATAACAAATAAGTACTAAGTAGCTCCTTTATACTAATCACTCGGTCAAATGCTTTCATATGCTTTCATCAAATGCTTTTATCTCATTTTTTAAGAGTCTTATGAGATAAATATTATGATCTCCACTTTGAAGATGAAGCTGGAGATATAAATAACAGCTATAGAAAAGAAAGAAAACCAACTAAAAACAGTTTCTGAACTTAAAAATAATCCATGCATATAATTCATGTTCATATATGTAATGTAAACCACTTAGAAATGTAGTGTTGCTTTATATGTTACATGTCACATTTGTCATCTTTGTGCATTCCTTCAGACATCTGCATTTGTGTACTGTAATGACTAATAATAGTAAATTAAAGTAAAATAAACTATTATAACCAAATTTATCTTGTTCTCTTGATGTGGTACAGAAAATAATTAAACAGGTAAAGTTATAATACATTTTTATGTGCCAAAATTAATTCACAACTGACGTGGTACCATGAAAGTAAAAGGCTCATTTCTCCCACTATAGAGAAACTCTAGGCAATGTATCTCTATCCAGATTAAGTCTTCAGGGAGTACAGAGGAAGTATACACAGTGGAGGGAAAGAACATGAGTTCCACGATCCATGTATAGACAATCAAATCTTAGGCCTATATACTAGTGGAGTGAGATTGGCCAAGCTCATTTCTCTCTGAACCTACCTTTCCTCAGCTTGAACACATATGGCCTAAAATGTATTTCAAGCATATCTGCAATATTTATATTTAAAATGATAAGAAACTTTACCTATAATGACATTAGTTACTCTTGGGAGATGATTATGTATGTGATTTTATACTGCCCTGTGCACTTCTCTATATGTTTAAAACATCCCATTACTGGGTATATACCCAAAGGACTATAAATCATGCTGCTATAAAGACACATGCACATGTACGCTTATTGCGGCACTATTCACAATAGCAAAGACTTGGAACCATCCCAAATGTCCAACAATGATAGATTGGATTAAGCAAATGTGGCATATATACACCATGGAATACTATGCAACCATAAAAATGATGAGTTCACGTCCTTTGTAGGGACATGGATGAAATTGGAAATCATCATTCTCAGTAAACCATCGCAAGGACAAAAAACCAAACACCGCATGTTCTCACTCATAGATGGGAATTGAACAATGAGAACACATGGACACAGGAAGGGGAACATCACACTCTGGGGACTGTTGTGGGGTGGGGGGAGTGGGGAGGGATAGCATTAGGAGATATACCTAATGCTAAATGACGAGTTAATGGGTGCAGCACACCAGCATGGCACATGTATACATATGTAACTAACCTGCACATTGTGCACATGTACCCTAAAACTTAAAGTATAATAATAATAAAAAAATTCATTATTCTTTTTAAAAAGAATAAAATGAGTAAGTAAGTAACATAAAGTTGATAATAGCTACTTCTAGGGGAGGGTTCAGATAAACTGAAATCAGATACCATATATAAAGCAGATACTGCAAAGTAGGTAACTCTCAAGTTTTAGCTCCCTTCTTTCTTATTTTCTTGGCAATGCACCATTACCTTCTATCTCATCAATTTCATCCATGAGATTGAGCAGTGACTTTCCAGTAAAGCAAGTTATCATATTTGATGCCAGTGGTGATTGATAAAATGCTACTTAAGTAGCTATAACACAGGAAAATCACATAACATTGAAAGCATATTTCATTTAAACATTTTGGAAAGCTTTCTCTGTAGTCTCATTGTGAATAGTAACTGATGCCTTGGTTATGCAAAATTCAAGTATTTTCCTCAGTATTTCTCCAGAAAGATGATATAAAAATTCACCATACTTTCAATGTCACTATTTAACTATATGTATATTCACATGGATTCAAAAGAATCTTGAATACCTTATTTCTTACTTCATCTAACTATCTAATAACAATAAATGTTATAGTTAAATATAATGTATAAGATATAGAAATTGATCTTTATCGCTATATTCTTCCTGGTGAGATAGGAGGGGTAATGGATAAATTTCAGGTTGCCCAGACAAGAAGTAAATAGGAGAAATAAGAAAAAGCTGTAGCTTTATTTACTAAAGTTAGGATGTTTTGCTCAAATATGCAACCCAGATACCCATTCAGGACTGAGGCATTCATTCCCCCAGCAGCTGGGAGTCTTCTCAGCTAAGTCTCTCTCCTGGAATTGCCTTTATCCAAAGAGAGCGAAATCTACTGTACACAGGTGTTGATCTTAAGAGAACCCCACCCCCAGGCAAATTTCCTGGGCCTAAATCTCTGCCTCCAAGTCTGTTTTCCAGAGAATCTGGCTTACAGCGTGTTGCATCACCTCTTTCTTCCTTGAATGCCCATGAAAGCCTTGAGTACAAGTGTCCATGATCCTGAACATGGTTTGGTTTTCTAAAAAAATTTACTGGGACTATCCCGCCTGTACATTCAATGACAATAAACTATGTAGAACATTCACTAGAGAATTTATTCAAGATTACCTACTTATATTAATCCAGAAATAATATAAGAAATGCTGTCTGATTAGGGAGACTGAGGTTGCTCACACTTGGCACCTGACCCAATTTCCACAACATTTTACTTGTGCCAGTACAGACCTACGTTGTTCTGTCTTTTTGAAGAGTTAAGTGTATATACATAGGAACATTGCTCATTTCTATTTACTCAGAAAATCTAATTTTCCTCCAATGCACTAAAAACAAACAAACAAACAGAAGGACCAGTGAGATTAAACCCTCAAATTAGTGTGAGAATATCTGGTTTCATTTTTACTGCCCTCAACTGAATTTCTCATTACCTGGAGCTGATTTTCCAGTGTACATGTGCTGTGGAAATAATACCAGGGAAGTTTATTAGTGTAGGGAACTGATAGGTCTATTATATGTTTAGGCTGTGTCCCCACCCAAGTCTCATCTTGGACTGTAGCTCCCACAATTCCCATGTGTCGTGGGAGGCAATTGAATCATGGGGTGGGTCTTTCCCGTGCTGTTCTCATGACAGTGAATAAGTCTCACAAGATCGGATGGTTTTATAAAGAGGAATTCCCCTGCACAAGCTCTCTCTTTTTGCCTGCCACCATCCATATAAGACGCGACTTGCTCCTCCTTGCCTTTTGCCATGATTGTGAGGTCTCCCCAGTCATGTGGAACTGAGTCCATTAAACCTCTTTTTCTTCCTAGTCTCAAGTGTGTCTTTATCAGCAGTGTGAAAATGGACTAATATGATCTATATGGTCAATTCAGTGAGAGATGTCCATTGGCTAAAATTGTTTATATACTCTTAAAGGCTTAAAAAAATTTAACTGTCAGATTGGTACCAAACTGAGTTTTTTTTATTGCAATATTTTAGGCATTTTGGCAAAATATACACTGGGGACCCAGAAAAAAGACTATTCTAGAAAGAATAAAAACCTCTTATTTTGCAGGTGGCCAAAATCCTTTGTTAAGATCCAAAAATCCGTGTACTACAGCAGTTCATAACACATCTCTGCAGAAACATGATCAGCTACAGCTTCTCAATGTATATATGCAAATGCCTTGCAATAAGGCAAAATGGTTAAGAATGTCACTTTTAAAAAGCATGTTCTAAACACTGGAATAGAGTTTACTATTTGGTAAACAGTTCAATATACTGTAATAAAGTAGCTCACAATGAACAAACAAATTAAGGTAAAGTTGTTAAAGCACAATAAGTTCTCATTTTTCCCATCTAATCTGTTTCTCAAGTTAAATTGCCTATTAAATAACCAGAATCTCATCCAGTTATATTCATAAATACATGTTAAATACATTTTTCTCTAACAACCAGCAACTCAGTTTTAGAGACCAAATGATAGGTGTCCTGGTGATTTAAATATCTAATTACAATGTTTCAATGTATAGGTAAATTACTAAGATCAGAAACTGAATGAATAACGAGAGAGATGTGGCAGGATATTTTAAGATCCATCATAATAGGTAGGAAGAGTGATTCTATTTATTTGTGAAAATACATTACTGTTTAAGTTAGATTCATGAAGCTATACAAACCCCAAATGTCACAGCATTACGGGAAAAGGTGGAACATACGTCTGAGCATAAAACAGTGATCTAATCACATCTGACCACATTACGAATAGTTCTTTTTGCCAAGTTATAATAAGGATTGCTTCAAAAAATAAATGGCTTAATATAAATGCATGATAAGATAAAATGAGCTTTGGAAACTTGGCTTTGACCCTAGTAACCCCAATTAAAATTAGAGAAATACTTCCTTTGATAGTTTATGCTGTGGAATCAAAAATACAATGCAACTCAGGGAGACAGAATGTAATGCTTTTGGTGTTGCTACCTGGTGAGTTCAGACCATCGGCAGGAAGGAAAATGTCATTTAAGCTGCTGAAATTGTTTGTACTCCATTTGTGAATTTGCAATGTGTCAGATATGTAATAAAGGCACTTTCTAGAAGTTGTATAGCCATTAAACTTCCTAGGCATTGCCATGTTAGTATAATGATGGATTGCAGGTCTCAAAAATAAATACTAGCAAGACTAGAATTAGGATACAAATTCAGCTCCTGAACATCTGTTAGGGAAAGTCAGTGTCCTAATTTGACATGAAAATTAGATCTGTTAACCTAAGCAAAAAAAAAAAAAAAAAAAAAAAAACCTAGAAATTTATTTTCTGGTCTACATTAGTTCTTACAAAAGTGAGACATCAGGAGAAAGTTGAACTGTTAGTCATAACTTTCATTTATTTTATATGCCCAAACTTCTGCAAAAATTTTCCTTGTGATTTTAATTAATTATTGCAAAGAAATGTTATTAAAGTTGTACAATCTTTTAAACTACTGTTAACTATCCCTAATCTTTCTCTTTCAAAAAACCAAGAAAATTCTAAATGTCTAGCAATAGACCTGAGGCACTTGCATTAAGACTTTGAAAAAATCCCACCAGCAACATACCTTCCCCATCAACATGTCCCCCAAAATAATATTCAGTGATTGGTGCAGACTATAAGCTGAGCCCAAACCTTATTCCTCACTTGGAGTGTTGGAATAAATGGATGTGTTCTATAAATTTCTTTAAAAAAAAAAAAAAAAAAAAAGAAAGAAAAAGCTAGTTTTTAACACAGGCTCCTATATTCAAATCTCCTTCATGTTATCCCCTACAATTCCCACCTAAGGCTGTTATTTTCATCAATATGCTCTTTCTACCTTATCCAGCCCAGTTTGGCCTTGACTTCCCCACCAGTTTCCTCCCTAGGAATCTTCCTTGGGTCTTGTCCTGCCTTTATGATATTGTAAGCAAACTCACATATATCCTTGATCACTTCTGGATATAACTTGCTCAGCTTCTTGACCACACTGAAGTCGGGCTTTCTCCTGATGGCACACTCTTCCAAAATGTTTACTATCAGAAGTAGTCTCCCCACTTGCATGCTTCTCTTAGTCCATTAGCTCACGTCTGCTCTTCAACAAGGTTTTTTCTTTGCAAGCCCATCATATCTACTTACTCCATTCTCTTTGTGTCTCTCATTTATTACCCCCTGGCCCTGTTTCTAAGTTTCTTAGTGAAATTTATCATCAAATTTCAACAAGCCTCATCATCAATCCTCAATATCCATATCTCCATTCCATTTTCATCCTTCATAAATGGAGACATGAAAGGGATCAAGATGGCCAAGCAGAAGCAGGTAGTGTGTGGCTCCCCAACAGAGAAACGCCAGAATAGTAAGTGGACACCTTCTGAGGAGAGAGTCTAGGAGGGAATGCTTGGATGCGATAGAGAAAAGACATAAAGCATAAGAAGACTGCAGGGGCAGGAGAGTTCCCGAAGCCAGGTTTCTTCTGGGTGGCAAGACATGTGGCCAGGGGCAGCTTTGAGACCTGGAACCAGTCTGCGTGTGTTGCTACGAAATGAGAAAGATCCCCTTGTCCCTCTTGCAAAGTGTGCAACTGGAGAAGTGGCTCGCTTCTTCAGTGCCCTGCTGCTCATACCTCTAGGGGAGCATGCAGGTTGTGGGGGTCGATCCCACGGCAGCATCCAGGGATGGATGTTTACAGCTCCTGAAGCCCCAGTGGGCATGTGCTACCATGGGCTCTTTCAGTTTTGCCGTCTATAGGCAGCTTGTGTTAACCAGCTCAATTAGACCCTCCACCTTATCACAAGGACGAGGGCTTTCTGTATCCCGGGTTCTTGCCTTGGTGTGCGGGAAGAATTGAATCACACCTGGGCTTGGAGAATGAGTACAAGGTTTTATTGAGTGGAAGTAGCTATCAGCAGATGGGGGAGCCAGAAGGGAGATGGTTTTCCCCTGGAGTCCAGCCGCTCAGCAGCCCAGGCTCTCCTATGACTGCCGCGACCAAACTCCGCGTCATTCCACTGCTGGACGGCCTGCCAGGTGGCAGCATCTGTTGGTGTGCTCTTCCACCAGCGTGCTCCCCTCGATGTCCTCTCCACTTTCAGCTGCTTGTGTCTCTGCCTGCTAGGGTCTTGGGGTTTTTATAGGCACAGGATGGTAGGGGGCATGGTAGGCTAGGTTGGTCTTGGGAAATGCAACATTTGGGCCCAAAGGCTGGAGTGCCTGCCCTCACCTAGGTCCGTGGGCACAGGCCTGGGGGTGGAACCCTCGCCAGGGACGCACCCTTCTTTACCCAGCATTTCCCAGCATCCCTTACATATTAACTACTGGGTTCCCCAGTCGGCTTCCTTGTTCAGTTGGGGGACAGTAACCCACCAGCTCTGAAAAGTGGTAAGGGAAGGGACCCACTCCCCTAGAAATCTAGCCCTCGGTTCAGTCGGCCCCTAAGGGAGGGGGATGCAGCCGGCTAAAGCCCCTCTTGGATCAAAGGAAACAGGAGCACTGCGCCAGCCACTGAAGGGGGCGCCACCAAAGCCAGGGAAAGTTTGTCGAAAGGGGGTCATCCCTCATCTCTCTCATCCCTCTTCAGTGTACTGTTGCGGACTCGAAGGTGGCTCTCCCCAGCGGAACCCAGGGAGTGTGGGCTGAAAGAACCACTTTTGGGGCTTCTCCAGCGATTCCACTCTCACTGAAGGCAAACGCGCCGAGGGAGGGCACTTTGCAGACTTTTCCGTTGCTTCTGCCCTTGCCCCTACCTTCTGGCGCTTACTCTTAAGTGCCACCTACTGGGCTGCAGCCTGAATTACACTGCAAAACAAAATTACATCACTACAAGAAGCAACGTCTCAGCCACTGCACAAACTCATCTGCAACCAAGGAACCCATACAGAGCCTTGGCGCCCTGAAAGCACTCAGAAATGAAGCTGATCCACCCATACACATTTTACACCACAGTCATGCCCACAAGGGAAAAAAGAATTTAAAATCAACAAGCTCCATCCAAACAATAGCAAATTCAAAAAAGAAAAGAAAAAAGCATCAGCTCTCTCAGATGAGAAGGAACCAGCACAAGAACTCTGGCAATACAAAATGTCAGAGTGTTTTACCACCTCCAGAGAATCTCACTAGCTCCCAAGCAATGAACCCTAACGAGAATGAAATGTCTGAAATGACAAATATAGAATTCAGAATCTGGATGGCAAAGAAACTCAATGAGATCCAAGAGAAAGTTGAAATCCAACACAAAGAAGCCAGAAAAATGATCCAAGATTTGAAAGACAACATAGCTATATTAAGAAAGAACCAAACAGAACTTCTGGAATTGAAAAATTAACTATAGGAATTTCAAAATACAGTTGGAAGCCTTAACAACAGACTATACCAAGCAGAAGAATGAATTTCAGGGCTCGAAGACTAGCTTTCTGAATCAACCTAGGCAGGCAAAAATAAAGAAAAAAATAATTTTAAACAATTAATAAAAGCTTCAATAAATATGGGGTTATGTAAAGTGACACTGGCATTTCTGAGATAAGAGAAACTAAGCAACTTGGAAAACATATCTGAGGACATAATTCAGGGAAATTTCCTCAATCTTGCTAGAGAAGTCAACATGCACAAACAAGAAATCCAGAGAATTCCTGGAAGAATACTATATAATATGACCATCTTCAAGGCACACAATCTTCAGACTCTCCAAGGCCAATGTGAAAGAAAAAACTTAAAGGCAGCTAGAGAAAACAGTCATATCATCTATAAAGGGAAACCCATCAGACTAACAGCAGGCTTTCAGCAGAAATCATACAAGCCAGAAGAGATTGGGGGACTATTTTTAGCATTTTAAAAGAAAAAAATGCCAACCAATAATTTCATATCCCACCAAACTATACTTCATAAATGAAAGAGAAATAAATTCTTTCTCAGATAAGCAATTGCTAAAAGAATCCATCACCACCACACCAAACCTACAAGAGATACTTAAGAGAGTTCTAAACATGAAAACAAAAGGAAAGGATGATCCTTGTTACCATGAAAGCACATGCAAGCACATAGCCCACAGGCCCTAAGCAGTGACAGAATCAATACTACAAAGCAACCAGTTAATAACACTATGGCAAGAATAAAACCTCACATATATATATTAACTTTTGCATAGCCAAAACTTTTGGCTATGCAAAAGTTAATATTGATATGTGAGGTTTTATTCTTGCCATAGTGTTTTAACATAAAATATTAATACATTTCAAAAAATCAGAATCATACCAAGCATCTTCTCAGACCACAGTGGAATAAAAACAGAAATCCATAGCAAGAGGAATTCTTAAAACCACACAAATACAGGAAACTAATCAACTCGTTCCTGAATGACTTTAAATAAACAAAAAATTAAGGCAGAAGTCAAACTGTTATTTGTAACAAACAAGAACAGAGATACAACATACCAAAACCTCTAGAGTACAGCAATGGCAGCGTTAAGAGGAAAGTTTATAGCACTGAATGTCTACATCAAGAAGATAGGTCTGAAATTAACAACCTAAACTCGCACCTAAAAAAAGAAAAATAAAAAACCAAAACAAGAACAAAACTAAACCTAGAGCTAGCAGAAAAGAAAGAAATAACTAAAATCAGAACAGAATTACATGAAATTGAGACCCATAACAACCACACAAAGGATATACAAAATGAGAAGTTTGTTCTTGGAAAGGATAAAAAAAGATTGATATACTGCTAGCTAGATTAACAAGAAAAGAGAGAAGATCTGAATATGCACAATCAGAAATGACAAAAGTGACATCACAACCAATCCCATAGAAACATAAAAGATCCTCAGAGACTACTATGTACATCTCTATGCACAAAAACTAGAAAATCTAGAGGAGATGCATAAATTTCTGGGCACACACAACCTCCCAAGATTAAACCAGGAAGAAACTGAAATCCTGGACAGACCAATAACAAGTAATGAAATTGAATCAGTAATAAAAAACCTAATGTCCAAAAATAGCCCTGAACCAAATGGATTCACAGCTGAATTCTACCAGACATACAAATAAGAGCTGATACAGATCGTACTGAAAGTATTCAAAAAAAAAAATCAAGGAGGAGGAACTCCTAATTGAAAACCAGTATCTTTCTGATACCAAAATCTGGCAAAGACACAACAACAACAACAAAAACCCTACATGCCAATATCTCTCTGATGAACACAGATGCAAAAGTCCTCCACAAAATATTAGCAAACCACACTCAACCAATGAGATACTATGTCACACCACTCAGAATGGCTAGAAAATTTAAAAAATCAAAAAGTAACAGATGTTGGTGAGACTGTGGAGAAAAGGGAACGCTTGCACACTGTTGGCAGGAATGCCAACTAGTTCAGCCACTGTGGAAAACAGTTTGAAGATTTCCCAAAGAACTAATAATAGAACCACCATTTGACCCTGCAATCTCACTACTGAGTGTATACCCAAAGGAAAATAAACCATTCTACCAAAAAGACACCTGCACTTATATGTTCATCACAGCACTATTCACAAGAGCAATGACATGGAATCAAGCCATACGCCCACCAATGGTGGGTTGGATAAAGAAATTGTACTACATATATACAAGGAAATACTATACAGCCATAAAAAGATGAAATCATGTTCCTTGCAGCAACATGGATGGAACTGGAGGCCATTATTCTCAGTGAATTGAAACAGAAACAGAAAACCAAATACCACATGTTCTTACTTATAAGTGGGAGCTAAACACTAGATGCAACATGGACACAAATGTGGAAACACTGAACACCGAGGATTCCAAAAGGGTGGGAGGAGGGAGGTGAGCAAGTGTTGAAAAACTCCCTATGGTCCTATGTCACTACGTGGGCAGTGGGATCATTAGAAGCCCAAACCTCAGCTTCACGCAATTTACCCATGTAACAAGCCTGCACATGTACTCCCTGAATCTAAAATAAAAATAAAATAAGAAAATACAATAAAGAGATCCCTCTACTACCCTCACAGGACTGGCCATTGTATCATTTCTTTTGGTACAGTTCAGAAACTCTAACCCTTTATTTCTTCTTTCCCCACCCCCCCGCTTCTGATCTTCTCTCTTTCCACATTTTCACTTTCAGTGCTGTATCCCTTTCTCATTTTTCCATATTATAGCCTCACCTGCTAGACCAACTAATTTTTTTCTTATTTAAATTCCAAAATTGAATTTTCTAATCAGATTCACATTATCACTTTTGAATCTCTTATACTTGGTCTTCAGAAGTCCTGAATGTGAAATCCAAACCCTCTTTCCATTCATTGTATTCTTTTTAACAATAACAAAATTATATCTTTGAATACTTGTTATAGATATATTCCTCAGTCAGTCTGCCTTCCGATTTTCATTACAATTTATCATGTGGTCATTTTTTAGTTTTTAGTTGTTGTGTCGCCTAATCTGTCAGCTGTTTTCTCCCAATAAAACAATTCAGGACCATATCCTTTATCTGTGCTGGGATATGGAGATTACATAATACATTTGGGGTTCAGATTTGTTTACTTCAACAAATATTAAGCATGACTACACTAGGTAGAGTAGATATATTAAAGAACAGCTCTTGACCTTAAGGAGCTTGCAACTTTTGGAGAAAAACAAAGACATGCACAAATAATTTGGATATTACACAGCAAATACAGCAAGAGACATGTATCAGCATATGAGAGCACAGAGGAATGTATTAAATACATCTTGGAAGGCAGGAAAATGAGGAAATGCATCCAGAGGCAGAAGAAAGAGGCAGCTGGGGAGGAAAGAGGAAAATAGATTTTCCAGACAGAAAAAACCCAGCAGTTGTGTACAATAATATAATGAAGACCTAAATTAGTACAGTCAATTGATGAAAAGGAAAAAGCTTAAAAAATATTCAGAATAAAAAATCAGCACAGTATGGTGATGGTGATTGATTGGAGGTACTACCTAACTATACTGGGGAAAGACTGGCATAGCAAGAGAACAGGGAAGTGATATGCATTCATATTGATAGGCTGAGGCTGAGCTGCTAATTGGAATGTCAAGTGGAATAGATAGTAGAGAGTTTAAATTTAATGGGGAAATTTAGGGATGAAGATAAAACCTGAAGATGCATGAGAATGTTTATGATAGCTAAAATTTTGCACTTGCTTGCAGTTTCCCCAGGAATTTTTACAGTGCCTTTGGAGACTCAGAGAAACTGTCTTGTTCTATTAATTCCTTTGCCTCCTTTCACTGGTGTTCTCCACTAAATTATAATCTCCCTAAAGATTCATGCCATGGTTTCTTTACCTTTATATCCCTCCTGTCTCCTAGCATAGTGCATTAGTCTTAGAACAGAGTAAGCACTCAATAAAGTTTATTATTGAAAGGTCCTCAATAGCATGAACATATAACTAATAGGTAGATTAAACTCACGTGGAACACCTGTGGTCAACAAAATACCTATATACAGATGTTCCATTAATAGATAAGTCTTTCTTAGATGATTAAAGCAAAGAGAAAGAGGTCTGACATTTACGACATGACTTTCAGATTTAAAGCACTCAAATAGTTGTTTAAAAGAACAGATCTCTGTTTAATTACCTCCAACCTATAGAAGTATCAGATCACATTCAGAAAGCTTTAAACATGGCGTCTGAGCAGTAGGAATTTCTTCCATATTCTTCTACCCAATTAAAACTTGGGGTGAATACTGAAAAGATGGAGACATATCTAATAAAATATAAATTAAAAAAAAGACATTTTATTCACTTTGGGACAAAATGAAAAAGACTTAGATAATTATTTTAATTCAATTAGGCAAATTGAAAGCACCATTATTTTCCACTGAAATAATTTCTTTATTCCTAAAGGTTGTGTGTGTGTGTGTGTGTGTGTGTGTGTGTGTGTGTGTGTGTGTGTGTGGTTTGTTTTGTCTCTTTTTTTGTAAAACTCTCCTTAGGGAATATTGCAAGAATTGTTTTTCTTGATATAAAAATTAAAGCATGGAGAAATTCCAATGAAAAGGAAAGGAGAAACTAACATCTGATTCCACACTATTTCTAATTCTCAATCACAATATCTTGATAGGATAGAGGTGTTTTGTAGCAGATTAGGAGGCTTTTTTTTTGGCTGAAATTGCTTTTTCTTGATTTCTTTTGAAGAGTTGATCTCAATTTTTAAAATTGTCATTTAAATGATAAGTTCCGTATTAGGAGAAAATAATCTAGAAGAATCTAAAGACAAGTGTATAGCCTTAGGTAAAGCATCAGAAAGCATAATTTAAAGAGGGCTTGCTGTGGAAGACCCTTCAATTCAGTATTATTCAGGGTAGCAAAAAAGGTTAGGCTACAATATTCCTGAGTGTTAATTTCATGCTCTGGAGCTCTTAGGTAATTTTACAGAGTATGGCAAAGTGATAAAAGTTCAGGAGGTCCATCATCTATGACTACTCCTGTAGAAATACAGGGGAAATTGTAATTACATCCTCAGAAACTTATGCTTTCAAGTAAAAGGCAAATAAAATTAGTAAAATAACTTCATACAACTCATGGCTATCCAGAGGCAGCTTTATTCAATGGAAGTGCTCTCACTGCTTGTTCACGGCAAAGGTTCCCATGACAACCAAGAATACACAGTACAGTGGTGATGCTGTTTGCCCAGAGATATCCTGTCATTAATATAAATAAGTAGATAATGATATCTAGTCTATAGGTACTATGATCCACAGCTGTCTATAAAGGACAACCGCAGAGTAGAATGGAATGCTCAGAACTGAGTTTATTCCAAGTTCAATTAAAGTATTATTCCCTTACTTTCTAAAAACATCAGAGTATATGCTTCTAAATTATTGTACTGTGTTTCACTGTAATTTTCAAGTTTGGTTTCATCCTGGATTATGACCTTTCAGTGAGCTGGGACAGTAATGTGGCCCCAGGCATGGTGAGTAAGCCCACCTGAAATAGAAGGTGGTTTACTTTCTTGATATGAACAAAGGCTATCTTGGAGTTGAAATTCTCCAGAACAGTTAAAATGCATTTATTTCTAAAGGTTCTTAAGTGTAAAGGAACATATGATTTTAAGCATATTTCTCTACTGGAAGTCTTATAATATTTCCTATCTGTTATTCTGTATTCCCATGTTTCCTGAAATACTGTGAACTTCTTAAGACAAGAATAAAATGTCATTTATTTTTATATATTGGGTCTAGGATGAGTTGGGGGTACAATAAAATACTTGTAGAATGAACCGAAAGGTAACAGATAAAAATATGCCATCGATAAATGTAATAGCATGTGCTAAATGTAATCTGTACCAGAATTAACACTTGGCCTATGAGAGATACAGAGTAATATAGGGCCCATTTGAATCCTAACACTGATTTGTCATCCTGTTTAAGAAAGTTACATACTATAGTATTTCATAATATAGTTGAGCAAAGTATCTGTTATATACATATGCACATTAAGACACAATTCATTTTGCATTTGTAAGAAATTGAATATTATTTTAAGTAATTTGGAGGAAACACAATTCTTATAATTTGCATAACTGAGGTTCAAAGGGAAAGTCCAACATCTCAACCCAGTTAAATTTGGCTAACTAGTATGTACCAATCAATATAAACACATGCTTTAAAAAAGTTATCCTAGTTCTCATTCCTAGGAAACATCAGCTGTGTAGCACTGGGATTCATTTCTGTTCTCATACAATTTAATTTCTGTAATAAAAAATCTATGTCCATTTTTTGATGTGTCACTGCTGATAGCTTTAAAATGTTACACCTCTCCCTTCCCCTCTGTCCTACATTTGGGAAAACTGTTAAGAAAGCCCATGTGTTCTCTCCTTTGGTGGTGGTGGGAAATTCAAACCACATCAGAGTCCACCCACACAGAACTCTCAGCATGGCCTCACCCACTAAAAGTCATAAAATCTCAAGCCAGTCATTTTCCCCCTGCTCTCTCAAGCTACTTCAGACCTTCTTGGGAGGCCTGCTCTGCTCTCCCCAGAAAAACCTCATAATTTTATAAGTAATACATATTTTCATACTTTCTTGGTAGGAGCATGTGTGTGTGTGTGTGTGTGTGTGTGTGTTTATGTGTGTGTGTGTGTGTGAAAGTGAAAGAGAGAGAGAGAGAGAGAAGTGTAGGGCTGCTCATTAGTCTTAACATTTGAACCATATTTTGGATGGAGGCTTATCTGAATCCACACAATGGATAGAACAGTTTCATCTCCTAGATCTTGGCTATTTGGTTCTCCACTTCTGCTCCTTTCTTTGGGAGGGAAATAAAAAGCTAAAATATGCATTCCCAGGTTATGCATAGAAGCTAACCTAAGGGAACTGCCGCTTTAATACAGCAAAAAGAACCCAGAGGAGAGTACAGAAGTGATATTATTATTAGCAGAAGTTGAAAACATTCACCTGCCTAATTCTGAGTTGGCTCTGGCATCAACAGTCTTTCTAGAATATGTTCAAACAGCATTATTAGCAGAGGGTGCTGAGAAGAGCAGATTACTCTTTTTATGCCTGCATTAGATTGGCCTCTTGCAGTGCATTAATATAAGGGTATGTGGTATCATTTCCAAGATGAATGTTAAGGAAATTAACATGGACAGGGGAAAGCAGGTTTTCTACACTTAAATAGCACATTCTCAAGAGGAAAAATGTCAACCTATGGCTTATTCATAGCACAATAGCTGTTTAAACTACAGCTTAGAATCTACTATGTGCCAAGCACTGTGCTAAGCATTTTACATTTTGCATAGATGATTATTAGTGCCATTTTATTACTGGAAACCAAAAACAGATCCAGCAGTTGTCAGAGAGAGAATTTCAACTCAGACTTACCCCATATTCAATGTCTATGTTCTAATGAACTCATTCTAAGACTTCAGATTTACATTGTTAAGGCTATGAAGCTTTTTGCTTCCTGATAATTTCTGAATGTCTAATAGGCCTTTATGAAGTTAATTAGCTGGCAAGCTTAGGAAAGAAGCGCATTTTTTTTTCTACTGGAATGCAGGGAGATATCTGTCACAGCTGACAGATGAAATATATAAAAACACTACATGGTATCCATTACTCATTTCAGCTCCATTGCCCTAAAGAAACATAACACCATGCATTTAGATGTAGCAAGACAATGGAATAAATGCTTTTAATTTTTTAATATACTTTTTAAATAATTATGTCAAAATAGATATTCTGGGAACTGTGAGAAAGTAGAAAGTGTAGAAGTCATGTTGTTGACTTCAACATGCTTACAATATACCTAACATATGGCTCAGTAGTTTGTCTAGTTGTTAATAATTTGAAACATTGATTTGCTACATTAATATAAGTGGTTTCACATTACAAGTAAGGTAAGTATTTTAAAGTACTAACTTTTCAAGACTTGATTTTTTAGAGGAGTGAGATTCACAGTGAAATTGTGAAGGTATACAGATTTCCCATATGTAACATACTAATTTTTAAGCATTGATTTTAATAATTCTTACATCCTGAGTTAGCATTTAAATTTATTTTATACCCTCATGCTAAGGGTATATTTTATACCTTTATACTAAGGGTATAAGCTTCTGCTTAAAATAGCTTATTGGCTAAGAATCCATCATTTTAAAGAAAATTATGCATAATCAACAGGTATATAGTTTAAATAGAAAACAGCAGGGGGAGCTCAAAGACAGGTTGGACAAATTAAAAGTTGACTTCAAGAGTACTGAAAAATTATTTTAATAAAAATTTGAAGAGAAGAGGGAATAATATACTGTTAAATTATGAGATGATATTTTAAACAATAATTTCCAGCAAAATAGCTAGCTAAATGGAGGAATAGTTTCCCATACAGAACACTTCAAAAGTCCAGAAAAAAAAATTAATGCACAGAATCACTAGACATCAGTGAAATGAAAATTAAAATTACAATGAAATATCACTACATATTACTCAACTAGAATAGTTAAAATGAAAAAGATAATATGAAGCGTTGACAAGAATGTGGAGCTCTTAGAAAATAGACAATATTGGTCGGAATCTAAATTGAAGAAGCTACTTGAGAAAACTGTCTGTCAGTCTTCAAAAAATGCATGCCTCATAATCAAGCAATTCCACTTCGGGCTATATACCCACCAGAAATATATATGCATTATACAAAAAGATGTATACAATAATGTTCATAGCAGCATGATTTGTAATAGTTTCAAATAAAAATAAAACAAATATTTACCAATAATAAAACGGGCCAGGCGCAGTGGCTCACACCTGTAATCCCAGCACTTTGGCAGGCTGAGGCAGGTGGATCATTTGAGGTGAGGAGTTTGTGACCAGGCCGGCCAAAATGGTGAAACCCCATCTCTACTAAAAATACAAAAATTAGCCGGGTGTAGTGGCAGGTGCCTGTAGTCCCAGCTACTTAGGAGGCTGAGGCAGGAGAATTGCTTGAACCCTGGAGGCAGAGGCTGCAGTGAGCCGAGTTCGTGCCACTGCACTCCAGCCTGGGCAAAGCAGTGGAACTCTTTCTCAAAAAACAAAAACAAAAACATAAAAACAATTAAATGAATAAATAATGTATAACATATTTGTATGAAGATGAAAATGAACTACAACTACACATATAAAGACAAGTGTTGCTTTAGGCCCAGGAGTTTGAGTCTAGACTGGGCAACAAAGCGAGACCCAGTCTATACAAAAAAATAAAATAAAATTAGCCAGGTGTGGTGTTATATGTCTGTAGTCCTAGCTACTTGGGAGGCTGAGGCAGGAGGACTGCTTGAGCCCAGGAATTTGAGGCTGCAATGAGTTATGACTATGGTACTGTACTACAGCCTGGGTGACAGAGCAATACCCTGTCTCAAAAAAAACAAAAACAACAAAAAAAAGAAACCAAGCTAACTTTTCCAAATACAGTGTTGAGGAAAAGAAGCTAGAGAACAAAGAATACACTCTCTTTGGTAAATAATATGAATATTATCTTAGAAATCACAATAGTAGTTACTCTGGGGTGGGGGCAGAATCTGAAAGGTACACAAATGGGGGCTTCTACAGCTTAGTAATATACTGCTTATTAATCTAATTGCTGCTTACATGGGTATATTATCTTCATGGAAATTTGCCACATTTTACATTTAGGTTTGTGTGCTTTTTCCTGTTATGGTACAATTCAACAAAATTTGCTCTAAAATTATACTGGATGATTGCTTTAAATCATTAAATTAAAAGTTTTTGAGGCTTGAAATTAAGAAAGCTTGGTCCCACAGGGATAACTAAGTACCAGAATTGTTTTTTGTTTTGTTTGTTTTTTTGTTTTTTTCCTGAAGGCATTTACCAATTCTTTGGGTTCCAGGGCAAGAATCTAAACAAGGGGCCTAAACAGAGAAAGAACTCACATTCAGACTTCACAGAAAGTCTTATACCTAAAAGTCAATACCTATAACTAGGCATACTACATACAATCTTTCATGCAGAACAAGACTTGTTTTGGTTTCAGGTAGCATATTTAAAACAAATATTTCTTTCAAAAATTTCTAATCACAAGTGTATACTTGTGATATCTAATACGGCATTGGATATTTGCGTGGCCCAAAAGTTGAACATTTCATTTAAAGTAAATCTATAGTTAGTAGACGTGCAGTTACTTAAATTATAAGCAAATCCTCTTTCGAAAAATACACTTTCAACACAGATAATTTCCAGAGATAAAATACTAAAGAGTATGAGCTCACATATGTAAAAAAATACAGAAAATGCATAAAAAAAAAACTTGCCTGAGAGACAATCAGTGGAATAAACTGCACAGGCAGACCAACAAGATTACAGATATTGGAGCTATCAAGGAACTAAAATAAAATAATATATTTAAGCTGTTTAAAGAAATGATAAAAAATTTAGTAAATGAGCAAAAGACCATAAAAATCAACACACATATTTAGAATAAAGACCAATAGAGCTTCTAAAATTGAATGTCTAATAACTGAAATTAGAAACTCAACAAACAGGTGAAACAACAAATTAGACTCTACTGAAGGTTGAATTAGTGAGCCAGAAAACATACATGAATGAAACATTCCGAATGCAGTAGAAAAAGAAATGGAAAATATGAAAGCAAGGTTAAGATAGGTGAATGACAGAGTGGGGCCAACATAAGTCTTACTAGGGTTGGGATAGATTAAAAGGAATGGCAATGAGGCAATATTTGAAACAATAATAGCTAAGAATTTTCCAAAATAAATAAAAGACAGCAACACTCATATTTAGGAATACCAATACATTTTAAGTAAATTTTTGAAAAATTCAACTTCTGGACACATTAGAGTGAAATTGTACAACAAAGATAAAAATAAGAATTTAAAAGCACCCAAAAAGAACAAAGTAACACTGGTCAGACTGAAAAGTGATTTCTCAAAAGACAAGTTAGTATCATATTTAAAGAGGTGAAGAGAAGTAGTTGTCAACCCAATAATGCACACACAACAAAACTACCTTTCAAGTCTAAGCACAAAATAAGGATTGTAAGAAAACCACACATGAAGAGAATTCCCTACTACTGGCACTAGAGAAACTCCTAAAGGACATTTTTCAATAATAAGGATGATCTCAGATGCAAAAAAAAAAAAAAAATGCTGAGCAAAGAAAATGGAAAATGTGTTAGAAAATGTTCACAAAGGATGACTTACTACAACTATAATAATAATAATGTCTACAATGTAATGCAAATATGAGGAGAACAAAAATCTATTCTTTCGTATTTTCTCAGGAGGACAGTAAAAGGGTAAAGATATTATTTAACTTCAGCCTTAAGTTACATATTTAGAAAATTTTTTAGTGTTATTATTAAAATAATAGAATTAGAGTTTAAAACTTACAAACTAGAAGGAAAAATACAATGAGAAAAGGGAAGAAATCACTTTGATCTAAAATAATGCCAGAAAAGACGTGAAAAGAAAACAAACATTAGAAAGCAGGATAAATAGGAAGCCTAAATTAATATTTTTGAATATTTTAATTATAATATTATAAATTTTATAATTTTATATTAAGTTATAAATATATAAAATATAAGTTTATATTATAAACTTCATTATTATAAACTTTATAAATTAGATAAACATATATAATTATACTTTTGAATATAATTATAGTTTTTGAATATTATAGTTATAATTAATCCAGTGTTCATGAATTAACTAATATTTTCAGTTTAGTTTTAACAATGTCAAAGAATAGGTACTATACAAATATCTCCTCTGTTAAACATTAACAAAATTAGAAATTAATAACAATGTATTTATTTAAAAACTCATTCCTTTGGAAAACATTTAAAAAGCACTTCTAAATAACACTTGAGTGACAGAAGAAATCAAAGGGATTTATAAAATACTTCAAACTGAATAATAAATATATTATGCATCAAATATGTGGCATTGTCACTAAAGCAATAGAATTAAATCACTATATTAGAAATAAAGGCTAAAACTCAATGCACAAAGCAACTTACTTAGAAAAAATAGGAAAATAAACACAAAAAGTAAAGGAAAATAATAATTATAAAAACAAATACTAATAACAGAAAATACAGTAATAGAAATTCAAAAACAAACATGAATATACTAATTAAGTAGTCTGGCAATTTGACACAAACGAGATAGAGAAATAGAGGAAAAGAGAAAACAGCAACAAAAAAACTTTAAAGAGAAAAGAGAAGAATGGGCATAGTATAAGAGACAGAGGTAGAGTTTTAGATAGGTAGGCAGGTAGCTAGCTAGTTAGGTAGACAGAAACAAAGGTAGAGATCATCTTAGTAGAGATAGACAGACATAGATAGATAAAAAAAATAGTAAAAAGTTAAAGGAGGCATGACTTACCTGGAAAAATATAGAGACAGAAGATGTAAATGAAAGAACTGTTTCCCAGCTATATGGAAACAGCAGGAAAATGTAATGCATCTTGGAGAAATCATAAGGGTCTGAGTGACAACTCTTTAGTTAAGTGAAGCAAAAGGAGCACCAGTGAAAAGTGGTGGCACTAGTGATTCCAACAGATAGGCAAGGAGATCTGAAAATATAATTTCTCCTACTTAAACCATTTTTTAAAATTCTTTCTGTTTCACTGTAAAACTTAAATCCAAGTACCGGTGATCATAAGATTTAATTAGAGAAAAATAGAATTTGACTCATTTGTGATGAAAGACAAAATAAAATAAGAATAAAAAGTAAGTTATCAAGCAGGTCTTCCTCAAATAGCATCTTTTTGGTTACAAAATGACAGGGGACACAAATATGATTGTAGAATTTGACCTAGTAATCCCAGTTCTTAAAGATTATTTTAGTAAAATAAAAGCAGTTTAATTTAAAAGATAAGGAAAACTTCTAAGGATGTTTCTAGAGCCATCATTTCTAATAGTAGCAAATAAGAAAACAAGCTTGAACATCAAAAAATACAAAAAGTTTCAATTAAGTCAGAATATTACGTAGTAATCAAAATGATACATGAGAAGACTGTGTCAGAATAAAGAGCAATATTTAACGAATAATAATGTGGTTTAGAAAGTAAGATAAAAAGTATACAATTATTATTATAGCTCCATTAATATGCATATAACCAGTCAACATTGGGAAGGAAAAAAGAAAATAAAAATTGTTACATCTTGGTAGACTCACGGCTTAAGTAATTTTCAAAGTCTTTTTCTATATATAATTAGGAACTAATAAATTTTTTAAATATTCTACTTGTACTTGTTGACTAATATGCACAATGGTAGCAGGGACAGACCATTAGCTTTTACATTATTTTTGTGAATTCATAAGAAATTCACAAAACTAGAAAACAAGTATAAAATTCCTTAAAATGAGCTATAGAAGTACAGTAGCTATGTTGCTTTTTTCACTTTGATAAATATGAAAATGAATAATAATTTTCAAAATATGTAGAAGAGCACAGGTTACAAGGAAGTACCTGCTGTATCTTTATAATGAACAGTGTCCAGTCAATTCAATTTCCTTAGGAGATAGAAGAATAGGCCAAGTTACAGCCTGCTGGACAATATGATTTCAGAAACTTTCGTACATGATTAGCAATCTGAAAACACTGAATTTCTGTTCTATGGATTCAGCACTATATGATACCATTCTAATGAGGCTTTTAAAAAATGCGGTAATTTGAGGTCTGAAGTGGGTTCAAAGATGTAACAAAGTTTGGCGCTCCAGAATATAAACAAAACATAACACAGGTGTGGATGTCTAAACTTTTGACTGTACCCAATCTTAACATCTGGTTTTTGTGCTCAATTGCTTACAGTCATGTAAAATGTCTCAAATGTTAATGACTCAGTGTTAACTGGGAAAAAAGAAAAATTAAACTCTGCTGTTGAATACCATGTTGTAAAATCCTCATCTTTAGAGATTCTAAAAATATTTATAGACTACACCCTTTTGAATGCTGTGGCAACTTATTCCCTGAAAGGAGCAGGCTAAGCCAAGTGACATGAAGATATTTTCTCTGTTTCCATTAAAGTTATATTCCTCTCTGGGTCAGTCAAATCAAACTTGTAGCACGCACGTCTAATGTAGAAACACTGATCAATCAACGTGCTCTTTTCTGAGGAGTCATGGAGCTCCGTATGCCTTATGATATTTAGAAGGACATATTCCAGGAAGCTAACAATCAATGAAAGCTTTTTTCAAATAGACTTAATTAAAGAGAAGATGAATAGATGAATGAACTTGGGGTAAAGGTGTTCAAATGTCTCTCCAAGTTTACTTCAGGAATGTTCAACCCCATTGAACTGATAAAACCAAAATTCTGGATATACAGATGTAGGCTTCATCTCTATTGAAGGGTTTAATATTGGATTTCCTATTTCAAAGGAATGGAAACTGAAAAGATAATATTAAATCAGAAATCAGTTGACAGATGTCAAATCAAGGAACATTTGTAAAAAAAATTAGACTAATGTTCAAGTACAGATAGAGACATTTTCTGTAATAAAATCTTATCACAGAATAGCAATGCCACTGAACAGACAAGTATAAAGTTATACCAAGGACAAAGATAAAAAGTTACTTCTATTTTTGAAAAGAAATTAGATGATGTCTAGTTTAAAAAAATATGTCAAGGTATAAGATTTCAATATTTTATTTGACTATACAGTTTAGGTTGTTTTTCCCATTAATGTAGAAGCACATTACATATCGTTTTCAAAGTCTAAATGTGTTCTTTTTTTAAAAAAAGATAAATATGAAGGGCAAAATATTCATCTTAAACCATGAGATAAAAATATAGAGGTTTTTCATGCCGCTATCTTTTTGGTAATCAATGATTGAATGGTGAATATTGGTTTACAGTGCAGCTATTTAATTATCAATACATTTGTTTTTTCTTAGAAGGATTTAATATTATTTTTATATTTTCTCCACTAAATACATCATTTCAAAATTATCTACAGGAATATGCCCAAAAGAATGATCAAAGCTTAGAAATATTTTGCAACTCTATATCATATTAATATGAAATATAAAAACAGAATGAAGAATGATATTGACAAAAATCAGGTTAGCACATCATCTAGATGATAGGTTTTCAATCTCCTAAAAAAATAATGCATTACATTAATTATGCATATTTGAGCTTTAATGACAAAACATTGTAAGGATGAACAAAATCCTTTAACATCAGAGCTGACAGAGAGGTGAGAGACTGCCTAGTTCAACCTCCTTTCACAAATGAGGCAATTAAACCTGTAAAAGACTACATGATTTGTGCAGTTCATAACCTTCATGAGCAGGCTAATGTCTCCTGTATTTTCTTCTGTACCCTAATATCTATGTAGCATAGAAAAAAAAATCTCTTTGAATTGTTAAAGTAAAATGTCTTACATTGAAAGGCAGTGCTTCCACATGCTAAAGAGTAAGTAAGAATTTAAGAAAAAACATGAAGCAATGTGAAATAAATCAAACTGAGTGGTAACAAAACAAACACGCTTCATTGTGGACCACAGGCTTTCATAAAGGATAATGACAGTATTTCCCTTGTTTCTGAAGTTCGCTGTAAAGACACAGGTTTAAATCTCAGTAAGAGAGATTGAGATTCAGGTATAAAGGAAAACTTAAAGGGAAAGTCAGTATACTAGGGCCAAATGATTTCCTGAAAGGTTATGAAAATGATAGGCATATACCTATTAGTTAATTACGCTAAATCACTGCAGAATTCAGTGAAAGGTATATACTTTAAATGAAATCATGAAGCAAATTAAGCTTTTGACATAGGCCATTAAAGTGACAAAACCAAGGTAAGTGTTTACATTTTTCTTTTTCTTTCTTTTTTTTTTTTTTTTGAGACAGAGTCTCGCTCTGTCGCCCAGGCTGGAGTGCAGTGGCGCAATCTCGGCTCGCTGCAAGCTCCGCCTCCCGGGTTCACGCCATTCTCCTGCCGCAGCCTCCCGAGTAGCTGGGACTACAGGCTCCCACCACGCCCAGCTCATTTTTCTTATTTTTAGTAGAGACGGGGTTTCACCGTGTTAGCCAGGATGGTGTCAATCTCCTGACTTTGTGATCCACCCGCCTCGGCCTCCCAAAGCACTGGGATTACAGGCGTGAGCCACGGCACCCGGCCTACATTTTTCAATGTAGAATCTCGGTCTACCACCTCCTCTTGATAGGGAATGGGAGGCTGTTACAAATTACTAGGGGCCCCATTTTTCCCAGTGGCCTCAAAAACATTTTATTTATTTATTTATTTATTTTTACCTCACCAGGATCTAAATCTGTTTTTAGTGGCTTTGAAAACTGTTTCTAGGACTGAACTACTGAATTACATTTAAGATTGAACTAGTCAATCAGTGACTAAACAAAACAATTTTTTAAGAAACCATTCTCCTCATTGTTCAACAGACAAAAACCAACGAATTTTATCACTTACTAGCTATGTGACTTTGGGCTAGTTATTTAACCTCCACGTACCTATGTTTCTTCATCAGTAAGATGCTGATTATAATAGAATGTGTCTCAAAAACTAGTATAAAAGTGAGTTCCAGGTAAAGAGCTTAGAATAAGAGGGCATACGCCTAATTCATTTTATAATGAAACTTAAAAACATTAAGAATCCTCAAGGATTACATGAAGCCAATCTGAATCACAAAGACAGGTTAAAAAGTCTAAACCAAATGTTAGCAAATAAAGCAGCAATAAATACATATTTTTCTATGTACATATATGTGTATGTATATTTGTGTGTATATGGCATGAAAGGCTATAAACATGAGATGTTCTAATAATTCACGATGTCAAGAGATTAAAGGGGAAAAACCACAGAAAATTATTTAACTAAACAACCATTCATGATAAAAATATATGGCAAATTTGGAATAGGAGGAAGTTACCAAAACTGATCAAAGATATCTAATCTTGGTGGTAAAATGTGGAAGCACGCGCTTTAAATGTAGACACAAGTAAAGAACGCCTGTTCTCTCCATTTCTATTTAACAGTCTTTTGAAAGCATTGCTTTTTTTGGACAAGTGTCCTCACTGTCACCTGGGAGCTTGTTAGAAATGTAGGCTCTCAGTGCCTGACCTACCACTGAACCAAGATCTTCCTTTTAAAAGGATCCCTCAGGGATTCATATTTTAAAGTCAGAGAAGCATCTGTGCAGCCAGTCAATAAATCATTTTAAAAAGTGGTATAAAATATAGAGCATAAAAATTGAAATGGAAGAAATAAATTTTTGTTATTCACAGATGATATGATTGTCTACAAAGAATACCTAAAAGAATCAGAAGAAACATTATTAAAAGTACATCAAAGTTTGAAAAGTTTCTAAATATTTGTTCAATATAAAAATTATTAGATTTGGATATAGCTGCAGCAAGCATTTGGAAAATATAACTGAAAATTGTTGCCGTTTTGCAATAGCAACAGAAGTCTACAGTGGATGTGAATAAAAAATGTATAAGATCTTTGTAACAAAATGTATAAAATGTACTGAATAACACTAAAGGAGGCAATTAATAGAGAGATACACCACAATTATAGTTAGAAAGGTAAAACAGACCAACTGTACTGATGAGTGTCAAAGGTAGCACTACCAGTCAGTGGAAAAATGATGGAGCAGTCAATCTATGGTGCGGAAATAACTAGTTAGCCATATGGGAAACATATAAAAGTGGATTTCTTCTCACACTGCACACAGAATTCAATTCCATATGTAAAAGAACTTTACAGTAAAATTAAAAACTTGAAAAATTTTTAGAATGAAAACATTATTTTAATTGTAATTCATGAACTATATGATAGAATGAAAACAATGCCATTTTATTTCATCTGGAACATTACTAGATGTAAAATAATTAAGTTTATTGACCTCTAAACCAGCCCAATAGGGAAAAAGGAAGTAAAGGGGAGCATCTTCTAGGCAAATGATGTTCCCATACATAGACTTGCCAGAGTATTTGCAAGATTCCCTTTAGAATCGATGTTTGGTCTCTTGCCTGGCCCTCCTCCCCAGGCAGTCACTTTCTCTAGATTTTTTTTCCCTCTTTCTTTAGCTTTTCCTTCTCAGTCCTGGCAATAGGCCTTCAACACCACACCATCACCACTCCACCAATTTTGGAGGGATATGATTTTCAAAGGAACAAAGTTTTTGGAATTGAGTTCCAGCACTAACATATGTATGGACGAAGATAACAGTCTACAGCTTTCTGTTTTCCTCCCTATTGCTCTAGAAGAAAATGCTGCCAAGAAAAAGCTACTTCTAATTTTTTCATAGAAAAAAACTGCTACTAAAGTATTTTTTTAAAAATCGTTCTTTTCTTTGGGAGAAGATATTTCCAACACTTGTTGTGATCAAGAGGAATTGCAGAATATTTTTAAAATTCTTAAAAATCGATCAGAAAAAAGAGCCTGGAAGAAATATGAGGAAGCCTTAGAAATAATTTTTATAGAAAAAGAAACATGAATCACTAACAATATTTTTAAGGCTTAAATGTATTATTTATCAGGGAAATTAAAATTAATAAAAAAATTAGTATCATGTTACCACTAGATTGACAAAAAATTGTCTTTCAAAAGACATGAGAGCTTTTATAAACTACATGTGATCACATATTCTTTCTCCAATACTCCTTGGGAACTACTAGATTATAAACATACATACACATATACATATGCACACACATAGGCACACACACACATACACAGTCATTTAAGGTTAAAATATGGTAAACATTTTCTAAGTCACTTAAAATTATTGCCTGTGGATTTTTCATGTAAAATATTAAACTCTTCCAATGTTTGAACTTAATGGTTATTGAGAAATATGAAAAACTATTAGCTTTCTTGATTTAATATAGTTAATATTGCTTATAAAGAAAGGAAAAATGCTTGGCTACAAGGTCATCTCATTTTAAGATTACATTGATTAAACATGTAGTATAGAAAGGGCATCTAACCCCCATTTCACTAGCCAGCACTGAAAACTTCTTTAACTTTGCATAAAATGCATGCATATTCTTTGAAAGTCTTTTTTTGTAAAAGAAGTATTAGATTTTTAATGTAAATTATAAGAAATGTAATGTTTACTAATGCCATCAAGAATGGCAGGTCCAATTCATCTGGTTTTTAAAGATCAAATGCCTACTTTTACAGTCACCTTTCAACCTTTGTTTTAGAGTCTAGGATTCGTTTGTCACAGGTTTGCCTATTTGGGCCACAGCTTCCTTATATAGGATACAGAGCAGCATTCAAAGGTAGTGTTTAAGTATATGGACTTGGGTGCTAGATCACTGTGCACTAACACCCAGCTCAGACACTTACTAGCTGTGTGACCTGGGGTAACTAACAGAGCCTCATTGAGCTTTGGTTTCCTCACTAGTAAAATGAAGCTGAAAGGAGGATGTATTTCATAGGGTTGTAGCAGTTACATGAGTTAAAATACCTGAGCTATTTAGAGCAGTGCCTGGTTCATAGCAGGTGATCTAGGAGTGTTATTGTTCTTCACATTATTCACATTTAATAGCAAATCATACTGCAAAAAATGGTGTCAATGTAATGGTCATTACAGGCAATCTAAGTTGCTTTTGCTCTTGACAGTATTTTACAGCTTTAAAGTTTCCAGTAAAAAAGATAATGCTAATACCATTTATAAAACAGAAGAACAAAGAATTCCTTGACAATTTAAATATCTAAATTTATTAGTTAAATCAATTAATTATTTGTTGTTGCTGACTTCCACCAAAATGTGCCTAATAGTTTTATGAATGTCTTCCTATTCCAGTCAGTATTTTTAGCAGGTTTAATTCTTAAGCATTCCAATTGGATGTGCTGGAATTTGGCTCCTATTAACTCATGGTTTTGTCCTAGTGGTTAATTTATCCTACCAGATTGAATAAGTATATATGTATGTACTTGTGTGTGTGTGTGTGTGTGTATAAAATTTATACCAGTGTCAAAAATAGCGATTTCGTTTTGCTAGTTTGCAAGGCAAAATGATGTTTGCTATTGTCTTTCTTTTGCTAAAAAAATAAATAAACAAAGCACGCTCGAGTATTTTTACTGTCTGCACACTCTTTAACCTCATGTCTTATTGTGTAGCGGAGTCATGATGAATACAACAAGCAAACATCCTTAATGTTCTGTTTTGTCAGTGCTGGGCTGTGCACTGTGGTGGCTGCCCAGGAGGAGGGGGGCAGGACATGAGCACTCACATCAAGCATCTTATATCAATTTAGGAAGACAGAACTAAAACACCCAAAACAACAGTGAGCAATACCAAATGGTTTCAGTTCAACCCATCATAGTGTACAGGAGTCGAATAAACAATGGGAATGAAGGAGGGGAAGATGGCAATAGTCAGGGAATGTTTCATGGCTGAAGGGGTCACTTACCCCCAATTCAGGCATTCGACCACCAGCTTCGTGATTCTGCCATATCTACATTTCTACATCATGATTTTTGTTGTATCTGCGTCCCCTATATACTACTATTTATTTAAAAAATTCTGTAATAGACTAGTTTTTTAAAAACTGAAATAAAATGTCTTCATTTAAAGAAGAAACTTTACATCACAACTATAAATGGAAAGTCAGTACCTCTTGCCATAAATGCAGCGTAAACAGAACAACCTTATTAGTTTCTATCCAGATAACGTTGCCTTCCAAAGGCACTAGGGTAGAGGCCAGTGTTGTCTCTGTTTATAAGACAAAGCAGGTGTTAATAAGTGTTAGAGACTTAGTAATGCCAACATGAGACTTTCTGCTGTCCTTCCTTCTTCCGTACCATCTTTCTTCCCTTCCTTTCTTCTTTCAACTTTCCTCTTTCTCTCTCTCCCTCCTTCCTCCTCTTCCCTTCTTCCTTCCATCCTTTAGCAAATATTCATTGATCACCTATTATGTGACAGGTACCATTCTAGGCACAGAGGATACAACAGTGAAAACATAGACAAAAGCTCTTGCCCTTATAGAGCTTACATTCTTGTTGGAGGAAAGCAGTCAATAAACAGATAACAAAAGATACAGTAGGTCATAGGTGCTATGAATAAAAATACAGCAGGGAATGTCAAGGTGGAAGAAAAAGCATGAATAGGAAAGGATTACTGCTAAAGTAACATATGAGCGATGATCTGAAGGGCAGGATGGAACCAGCCATGCAGATACTTAGAGGAAGACAATTCCCAGCACTGGGAACAGGTAGTGCAAAGGCTGTGATGCAGAACATGCTTGGCACATTCAGGGAACACTAGTGAAGTCGGAGTGGAGAAGTGAGTGGGTGAGGCGGACAGTGGTTTGAGAAGATGTCAGATCCAGTTCACTTGAAAGGGGTGGTAGACATAGATCATGTAGAAGTTTAACAGACATAGCAAGAATTTGACTTTGACTCTAGATGGCATGCCATTGGATGGCTTTGAGCAGAGAGCAACACGATGTGAACCAATTACTGTTTTTGTAGAATAACTCTGCTATGAGAAGATTAGACTGGATGGGCAAAAGCACCAGTCAGAAAACTGGTTAGGAGGGTATTTCCATTAATTTAAGAGAAAGATGATAGAATAGTCATGTGGGAAGCACAGGAAGTAGTAAGCAATATTGGATTTGTTGGGCAAAGTGTATCCACCACCCCCCAAATACACACACACACACAAATCTCTATCTCAGCACTTATGTATTTATGGTTTATAAATGAAGCTGTTTATGGGCGGGACACGGTACCTCACACCGGTAATCCCAGCTTTTTGGGAGGCTGAGGCGGGGGGATCACTTGAGGTCAGGAGTTTGCGACCAGCCTGGCCAACATGGTAAAACCTCATCTCTACTCAAAATACAAAAAAATTAGCTGGGCATGGTGGCTGGCACCTGTAGTCCCAGCTACTTTGAAGGCTAAGGCAGGAGAATTGCTTGAACCTGGAGGCAGAGGTTATGGTGAGCCAAGATCACACCACTGCACTCCAGCCTGGGCAACAGAGTGAGATTCTATCAAAACAAACAAACAAACAAACAAAAGAAACATGAGACTGTTTATGGGGATGGGGCTGTTCTCCCTGCCCCAAATTTGTTGTCAGTGACTGGCAATCATGCTTTATTCATCTGTAAACCTTACTGACCACAGTGCCTGACAAAGGTGCTTAAAAAGTTTGTGCGACTGAATTTCAGATGAGTGGAATAATGAAAGGCACAGAGGAAAGAAGGCTCACAGTAGGTATTTGGGGCAAGAAGATCTACATGGGAAGTGCAGAAAGGCATGGGTATTGTGGTGAGGCGCCTCTCAGAGAAACCGAGGTTCACATTAGAATGCATTTCATGTGAAAGAAGTAGAACTAAGAGAAGTATAAGAGGAGAATAGATTTAAGATGATAGGAAAGAGGCCAAGTTTCATGGAACCTTTATTAAAAAAAAAAGAAATGCAATATAGGTTAGATTTAGGAAATCAGGATTAGGAAAGGGCTAGGATTTACTACATAACTTTCATTTTTAAATCAGTAAAACATTCTGAAATCCTTACATTTCAACTATCAATTCACTGAATAATAGTATTTTATTTTGTTGCTTTTAAGAGATAAAAAAGAGCTGTTCATAACTAACGGAATATGTATAGGCACACATACACACATATACATATATACACATATATGTGTGTGTGTGTGTGTGTGTGTGTATATATATATATGAAATTCCTAAATTTCAAAGACTGGAATAGAAACGTTCCTATAGATATACAAGGATCATTTATACTCCTAGGATGAAGAGACATGCTGCATCATGAAGGTTTACTTGGGTTAATTAGGTATATTTCAAGGGAGATAAAGGAACAATAGGAAATCACTACTAAAAAAAAAATCTCTGCTGCAAAATAAAACTAATTGAAAACTGAGGCAGGACTAGGACAGCAGTAGAGAATGATGCACCACTGAGAAAGGGGGAAGAGGAATTAAGGCAGGTAGACCTGGAAGAAAGGTGGCTGGAGGAGCAGATATCTTGTTTTACATCAGTGCATTCCTGATGTATAAGGGAGACTTGGCCCATCTTGCATAAAGCAGTCAGGTCAGAGTAAAAGTAAAAACAGATGTATAACTGCCCAGTCTCTTGCTGGAAACGTGGAAACCCAAAGTCTTGTATGGAAGGGAGACAAAGTCAACAGCTATTTTTGCAGGTAAAAGAGAGGATTTTTTTGTTTCCTAATCCAGGTCATCCTCATCTCTTGCCTTTACTTATAGACACAGCTTTCTAATTGGCCTTACAGGTCAACACTTGCCCATCTGTGCGCAATTCTTCTCCCAGCCAATTACTGGCCTCTAAACTATTTTTGAATAAATAGCAAATCTTATATTATCTGTTTCAACCTCATTTCCTGACACTCTTTCCCCACTTTACCCCAAATTGCATAACTTCCTGGTTAATTCTTTAAAAGTTGCCTGTTTTAACACTAACTTCTTCCTCCCTCCCCAACCCATCTCTACAGTTATGTTTATGTGTTCTTCTTGTTTGATCCTGTGGCACCTTCCACCTGTCTGTTGTAATATTTGATACACTTGTAATTCTAGATCTGTCACCCCAGAATGTAGAAAAGTGTCTGGTACATGGTAAACACTTAAATATTTGTTAACCGTTGAAGGTTGAATGTTTACTATTGATGAACACGAAGATAAAAAGATAGTAGCTGATAATTATTGAGAATGAAAGGGTTTTTACACTAATTTACATTTCAGATAAGGTACAGCTGGCTCTTAGAGATGTTAAAAACATTGAATAGGAACCAGATTTCATTAAGATTAAAAGAAAACTCAGGTTTGAAATTATTATAGAACATTGTATAATTTCCTATGTTCACAAATTTAAAAAATACAGTACACTTTAAACAAAACAGAGTTCACATAAAGTATATTTGATAATCAGCTCAGCTCCTTGGTGAAAAAATTAAAATTTGGAATAGTTAATTGAATGGCTATCATTTAAATATTTTAAATATTTATTCTTGAACTATAAATAACCACACAGAAATGTGAGGAAAATTAAATTTAAGAGGGTGTTTATTTGCAGTGTACTTTTAAAGCAAGTCTTAGGAATCATGGTAAATACCCTTATATGTATACTCAGGGCACTGGAGTGCACTTTATTCTCCAACAAACCCAAGACTTAGAGACAGTTGCTAGCTGCACACAAACAGTGTCACTGTCCACCATTTTACACAAACGGCAATTGAGTAGCAAGGGAGGGTGAATTCCCCAGTCCTGAGTTACTTCTGGGTGTGCCTCAGATGTTTAAGCTGCACATTAACTAACTCATTTAGGCCCCCAGAGTAACTATTAATGCACCAAAGCTACAATTTGAGAAGACCTTTTATTTCCAAGAGAGCTGGAAGAATCTTCAACAATTCATAATACTTGTTCTTATTAAATTGTGAATTCTGGGCAAAGACTCTTGAAGAGTAAAATTGCCTACGCCATTTCACATGAATGATATACAGGATGTGATTCTGAAATGTCTGCCATTTTCAAAGCATTACACACGGAGAGCTTCCTCAATTTTCAGAGGACCTCTACTGCTACAGGGAAAATTTCAGTTCACTTGAGTAAGAATTATCCTTAAAAGGGATAGAAAAATTCAGAAATGGAACAACATTGACTTCCCAAGACTCACAAGTTGTATATACCATTTAGAAAAAGTTTTTAGCCTTGAAAAGGAACATCTTGTATTATTGTTAATATGAATATTTATGAAGCACTATCAGTAGGCTTAACTCAGTCCCTGCTCAATTAGCTTATAATTTAATTAGTCCTAAATGCAAATCCTCTAAATTGGGGTGGTTGGCTTTTGAAATGAATGCCAACTAGTACCATTATTGATGGCTCACTATCTTCTACTTCTCTCTCATTTCTCTTTTCTTCTTACCTTATACATACATTTTGCTCTCATACACCCACCCTTCCTCAACTGAAAGGATGTAAATCAAGCTACACCTGCAAAAGCAGAAGCCCTGTGGTCCACATTGAACTTTAAAATCCATACTAGTGTTTTGTGCCTGAAAATTATAGGAACGTTTTGTGAATGTTTATAGATCTAACACAATTGTCAAATATCAGCTTTGAACCTTGAAAATATTTCTAAGATATTATGCAAACTAAACTCTAAATTGAGTTCTCTGTTTCCATCTGAATTTCACATATCTAAATTTCCTATGTTGTTTCTGAGAGAGCTCCATATCTGTGCTGGAGTTGGTTCACTGCACAACATTTCTTACAGGTTTAGATAGCACACCTTATTTTGTGCTACATTCGCTCTTGGGAGACCTCAGTTGTATTACAATCATAGATGGTTGCTTACTAATATACAAAGTAGAAAAAAAGTCTGCCCCTTTGAAAACTATTTCATAACTTTAATAAGCTGCTTTGTAAATAAGGAAATAAAAAGATACACTTTCTTTTATCAAAGCAAACTCTTTGATATGGTCTGGTTCTGTGTCCTCAACCAAATCTCAACTTGAATTGCAATGCAAATTGTAATCCCCACGTTTTGGGTGAAAGTCCTCATGGGAGGTGATTAGATCATGGAAGAGATTCCCCCATGCTGTTCTAATAATAGTGAGTGACTTCTCTGGAGCTCTGATGGTTTTATAAGGGGCTTTTTCCCCTCTGCTCTGCACTTCTCTCTCCTGTTGCCATGTGAAGAAGAACAAGTTTGCTTCCCCTTCCACCATGTTTGTAAGTTTCCTGAAGCCTCCCCAGTCATGCGGAACTGTAAGTCAACGAAATCTGTTTCCTTTATAAATTACCCAGTCTCAGGCAGTTCTTTATAGCAGTGTGAGAACAGATTAGTACAGTCAGTTGGTACTGAGAGTAGTGTGGCACTACTGCAGATACCTGAAAATGTGGAAGCGACTTTGGAACTGGGTAACAGGCAGAGGTCGGAACAGTTTGGAGGGTTCAGAAGAAGACAGGGAAATGTGGGAAAGTTTGCAACATCCTAGAGACTTGGAGGGCTCAGAAGACAGAAAGACGTGGGAAAGTTTGGAACGTCTGAGAACTTGTTGAATGGCTTTGACCAAAATGCTTATAGTGATATGAACAATGAAGTCCAGGCTGAGTTGGTCTGAGATGGAGATGAGGAACTTGTTAGAAACTGGAGTAAAGGTCACTCTTGCTATGCTTTAGCAAAGAGGCTGGTGGCATCTTGTCCATGCCCTAGAGATCTGTGGAACTGTGAATTAGAGAGATGATTTAGAGTATCTGGCGGAAGAAAATTCAAAAGGAAGCACACCATAAAAGTTTGAGAAATTTGCAGCCTGACGATGTGATAGAAAAGAAAAACCCATTTTCTGGGGAAAAATTCCAGCCAGCTGCAGAAATTTGCATAAGTAATGAGGGGCCAAATGTTAATCACCAAGACAATGAGGAAAATGTCTCTAGAGCCTGTTAGAGGACTTCACAGCAGCCCCTCCTATTACAGGCCTGGAGGCCTAGGAGGAAACACTTTATTTTGTGGGGTGGGCCTAGGGTCCACCTGCTTTGTGCAGCCCTGCATCCCAGCTGCTTCAGTCCCAACCATGGCTAAAAGGGGCCAACATACAGCTCAGGCCATTGCTTCAGAAGGTCCAAGCCTCAAGGCTTAGCAGCTTACACGTGGTGTTGGGCCTGCAGGTGCACAGAAGTCAAGAACTGAGGTTTGGGAACCTCCACCTAGATTTCAGAGGATGTATGGAAATGCCTGGATGTCCAGGCAAGAGCCTGCTGCAGGGACGGGGCCCTCGTGGAGAACCTCTGCTGGGGCAGTGCAGTAGGAAAATGTGGGGTACAAGCTCCCACACAGATTTCCCACTGGGGCACTGCATAGTGGAGCTGTGAGAAGAGGGCTACCATCCTCCAGACCTCAGAATGGTAGATCCACCAACAGCTTGCACTGTGCACCTGGAAAAGCTGCAGACACTCAATGCCAGCCCATGAAAGCAGGCAGGAGGGGGCTGTACCCTCAAAAACCACAGGGGTGGAGCTGCCAAAGTGGTGGGGACCCACCTCTTGCAACAGCGTGACCTGGATGTAAGACATGGAGTCAAAGGAGATCATTTTGGAACTTTAATGTTTAATGACTGCGCTATTGGATTTTGGACTTGCATGGGGCCTGTAGCCCCTTTGTTCTGGACAATTTCTCCCATTTGGAATGAGTGTATTTGCCCAATGCCTGTGCCTCCACTGTATCTAGGAAGTAACTAACTTGCTTTTGCTTTTACAGGCTCATAGGCAGAAAGGACTTGCCTTGTCTCAGTCGAGACTTTGGACTTGGACTATTGAGTTAATGCTGAAATGAGTCAAGACTTTGGGAGACTCTTGGGAAGGCATAATTGTGTTTTGAAATGTGAGAAAGATGAGATTTGGGAGGGGCAAAAGGTGGAATGATATGGTCTGGCTCTGTGTCCTCACCCAAATCTCAAATTATAATCCAAATTGTAATCCCCATGTTTCGGGGGAGGGAATCTCATGGGAGGTGATTAGATCATGGGAGCAGTTCCCCCTGCTGTTCTCATGATAGTGAGTGACTTCTCAGGAGATCTGATAGTCCTCTAAGGGGCTTTTTCCCCCTTTCCTCTGCACTTCCCTCTCCTGCCTCCATGTGAATAAGGACGTGTTTGTTTCACCTTCCACCATGATTTTAAGTTTCCTGAAGCCTTTCCAGTCATGCAGAACTGTGAGTCAATGAAACCTGTTTCCTTTATAAATTACCAAATCTCAAGTAGTTCTTTATAGCAGCATGAAAATGGACTAATACACCCTTGCAGTGATAAACACTTTCATCTTTTAAGAATAATCAAAAATAGATGTGCAGCAAAAATGTCATACCATTGTTTCCTGTGCTCTGTGATGCACAATGGAGCAATGCAGCACTCCTCACTAGATAAACATTCTCAAATAACAGTACAGGGCAAGCAGTCCTAGGAAGGCAGACCACAGAGCTTAGAAAAAGTACACGCTGCAGCTTGAAGTGCAAACCACAATAAGGCAATGAGGAGCTTTTGTCCACTCTCAATATAAAACATATCTCTGTTAAGTCCTCAAATGCCTATGGTTCTCTGCAGTCACCCATTAATGACAACTAAGGGACCATGAAGGGGGAGACATGGACTGGCATTGTCTGCTGCACCGTTCCTGGCGGTTTGATTAAAAAACACTGAAACTGGAGGATATGTTTAGAAAATAATTGTATGCTTGCTTCAATTCAGCTTTTCTCTCCACTTTTAAAGTCAGGTAAAGCCAAACTCATATATATTCTTATTATTTACAACAATTACTGTTTCAGGAGGTTGACATGTCTTGTTATCTAAAACCACTGAAAATTTGAATGTCGATCAACATTTAAAATAGCAACAGGAATCTTTTCCCATTGCTTAATTTTATTTTTTTGAGACAGGGTCTTGCTCTATCTCCCTGGCTGGAGTGCAGTGGCGTGATCTCGGCTCACTGCAACCTCTGCCTCTCAGGCTCAAGCAATCCTCCCACCTCAGCCACCCTAGTAGCTAGGACTACATGTGCATGCCACCATGCTTGGCTAATTTTTTTTGTATTTTTTGTACATATGGGGTTTTGCCATATTGCCCAGGCTGGTCTCAAACTCCTGGGCTCAAGCAATCCACCAGCCTTGGCCTCCCAAAGTGCTGGGATTATAGGCATGAGTCACCATGCCTGGCCAATTTTATTTCTTACTTGTCTTTTTTTGTTTGTGTGGCCATTCTCCTATTGATAGACACTGTTCATTTTAATTTTTGACCATTACAAAGAATGTTTTTGGGAAATTTTTAAACTCTTTTCTTCTCATGCCAAAATAAAAGCTTATAACAGAAAACACAGGCAAAACGTGAATATGTAAAAGTTTCTACAGTCCTACTTACTCTGAAATAACCACTGAATGGCATGGTGGTTGTTATGGTGTGTGTGTGCATGCAAGTGTGTTTACAACATTTATCTTTTTCCGAGTATAACTTATATGTAAATTTTTAATTTACATATATGAATAAGCAAATGCATAAATTTGTAAAAACTGAATGGTACTAAACATAATTTTTATAAGATCCTTTTTTAACCCTGTAAGGCTATTAAAATATTCAAAACACTATCCATTTTCTAGTACTATGTTCACAAAGTATTCATTTTAAAATATCACTATAGAAGAGTATATTACAGCAGGCAAAGAAGTTCAGTTGAAAGTTATACTCCCAGTATTTGACAGAGATAAGAATAGATGAAGTTTGATGTACTTAATCCTATTGCAATAAAGTGAACTTTCAAATATTTCAAGCCTTCACTGCAAAGTAAAGGAAGACCTATTCCTATTTCTTCAAAAATTTTATATATTTAAGCAGGTAAGGTGTCTCCAGCTGAAAGAAATAATTTTATGGCCAGCTTTCCAAACCTTCCAAATTGTATATCACTTTCTTCTCTTTTAATTCTGCTGTCTCAGATATTTAATTAATAAGAGCTGCTGTAGCAAGGGGCTTGTCTATAATTTTATTGTCAACATTTCTGAGTCATCTACTTCTGATTTGTTTTAAAATCAAATGCAAGATATTTGGCGAACATACAATCACCATGAGCTAGGAATATAACAAATAAACCAATGACAGCCTTCTCTGATGCACCCTTACTTTCATCTGAACCATTTTGCTAAGAAAAATTAGTTTTTTATTCATTAAAAGTCTTAAGTATCCTTCTGTTATATCTGAAACCTCAATTCCTCAACTCCTTTTTTGTTACTTGACCATCAGCCATCAACCACCATCCAGTTAAAGTCAATGATGTGAACTGTATGCTTAAAGGTAAGCAAAATTCTTTTAAGTTCTGCTTTGAAAAGAGGGAACAAAACCCTTGGTGACAGGAGTTTGTAATCTAATAGGGGCACTGTGATTAAGTGACATAGTGCACACATATGTGCCAGGAAACAAATCTATACTGAGTACAATCAGAAACAGAGATCCTATCAGACATATGATAAAGCTTGCTTAGGGAAGCTTGAGGGAGGAGTGACAATCTTTATTATGGAAAAGGGTGTAGTTTGGGAAAAATACTATTACATCAAGCTGGGAAGGACAGCTAAAAGAACGGATGACAGAATCAGGATATAAAAAGAGCATAAGGCCAAAATATAACCAGATGGAGTTAAATAGGGTCACATTTGAAGTCCTGCCCTTTGGTTAAAACAAAAACATCTAACTGAGCAGCTGCCAAGAGAGAAGGAGATGGTGCCTAAGTCAAGCCCTTTTAGTTAAGTGCATGATGTCACAACGATACGATGTGGCAGCCAGTGTCTATCTAATCTAAAGTCACTTTCATTGATAAATAACCCCCAGGATGAGGCAAAGAAAAAAAAAAGTCTCTATGATGCTCTGAGCTAATTCGATTACTTTAGGAATTTCTGGAATTTGCTCATCTTTGGGCCATTAAATTACAAAAGAAGGTTATGAGACAGGAGCTAGTCTAATGGGGAGTCACTAGAAAAGGAAAGAGATGTGATGGTATAATGGTAGCCAACTTGGAATAGAAAACATAGGGAACAGACCTGATGGTTACAGATACAAAAGTGACACATGAAAATGGAATTTCAGGCAGTTGTTCGCTGGGTCACCAAAATGTCATTCCCAAAGTATACTCCATTGCACCTGGCCACTCTGCCCTTGACCCTCGACTCAGCCAAATATGACATATCTCTGGAAGACCGGCAGATGCAAGCTGAACGGTTGGCCATAAGAGCCCAGCTGAAACAAGAGTACCTGCTTCAGTACAACAACCAACTCTAACAACCAAGAGCTCATCGAAGATCTTGCCTTGATTCGTTGGACCTATGCAAGATCAGCAAATGTCTATCCTAATTTTAGACTCACTCCTAAAACTCACTCTTGGGAGCTCTGTGTGGAATTGGGCCCCTCTTCTTCTGTATTATGTTTTCAAAACTGACAGGGATAGGAAAGAAAAACTTATCCAGGAAGGAAAATTGGATGGAACATTTAACATCTCATATTAAGTCTGGCAATGATGACTATATGGATCTTGCTTAAATAAATCGTCTATTAATCATTAAAAAAAGAAAGAAAGGAAGAAAATGGAATTTCACTTGCCCTGTGTGTTTCCAAGATTCACAAGTAGGAGCAATGCTACTTAGAAGTTTCATGGAGGCCAAAGTTCAGTGAAAGCAAGACCAAGCCAGTGACACAGAGCCAGCCAATGACACATCAACACTGACCAGGAGAAGGATGTGCAGCAATAGGGGCACAAGCGTTGACCTTTGAAGGGTCACATCATAGCTGTGTTAGCACTGAACCACAGGGCACTGGTGTCTTTTTTCATCCTGAAAATTTTGATTCAACAAAAAAGTTTGTTTCCTTCACAATTTACCTTCCTTTGAACTAATTAAACTTCCGTCCTCTCCATCCCTCAACTATTAAATATTTAAAAATATGTTGATCGATTTAAGGTTTTGAAATAAAAACATTATATGACCAAAAGGTTTGATAAATTCTCAAAAGCATAACACTGTCTACTTCTCTGTAGGTATCTCCTGAGCACCAGATACTAAGCTCCCTTGAGGAAAATAGCTTTTCAAAATATGGTAGATAGGCTAGTGCACTGTATTCGGAAAAATGTGAGTTCATATGGACCTGTCAGGTCCATATGCAATACTTGGTGTGTTTCCTAAGGAGGGCCCCAGGTATGGCCCCAGTGCAGTGCTTCTCACATTGAATACACATATGAATCACCTGGGATCTTACTGCAATGCAGATGGTTACCCACTAGGTCAGGGTGGGATCCAAGAATTTTTACCAAGTCCAGGTGATATTCATACTGCTGGTTCATGGATCACATTTTGAGTAGCAAGGTAAGGCGTATTTCCCATGAAGCACCATTGCAGAATGTTTATTACTAGGCCAATATTTACCTAGGCATTTCTTTGCTTTATATATTAACACTTCTGTTGACACAGATCATAAAATTTCTGTTTTCCTTTGTTTGAAAATAAAAATATATGGTATACTAAATCTTAAAAAAATAAAATCAGACAGTTTTTTCCCCCAGGTACTTAAGAGGATACAAACCCATGAAACTTGGCCTCTATTAGATTACAGTGGTCCCTCAGGATCTTTGGGGATTGGTTCCAGGACTCCATGCAGATACCAAAATCCATGGATGCTCAAGTTCCTTATATAAAATGACATAGTATTTGTATATAACCTACACACATCAATATACCTTAAAGCATCTCCAGATTACTTATACCTAATAGAATGTAAATGTTATGTCAATAGTTATTATGCTGTACTGTTTAGGGAATGACAAGAAAAGTCTGTACATGTTCAGTATATACACAACAATATTGTTAAAAAAAACAATTTTGGATTGAACACACAGATGTGGAACCCATGGATACGAAAGGCCTACTGTACTCGGAAGTATCAATAGGAAATTTCATCAAAATTGATGGTGAATTTTGCACAGAATTAACTCTCATTTTGTTTTTATTTATTTAGCATATGTAAGTCGGTCTCTAATAATAAAATAATTACAATGACTATTTTTCTCCAGCTCTAAATTTATTATAGCAACAACTCAGGATCAAATATAATTTGAGATCCCTTTGAAGGGGTATAAGCTGTTGGTTGATAATGATGTTGAGTAGATGGTCCAAAAAGACTCAGTCTGAACATCCTCAATTGTTTGCCTTAGACCAAATGTTAAGTGATTATAAGAATTCATCTTCTTTGAATACAGTGTATTGAATTTCTTAATGAACTCTCCAGCAAACATGAAAAAGTAAATGATGTTATTTGGGCAAGACTGTTTCCTTATAGAAAAATAAGAATGTCATCTGTGGAGTTTTGAAACTTTATCCTAAATCATCACACATGGTTCCCAGAATACATATATTCTGAAGTAGAAACTGCTCTTTTAATGGTGATATTCAGAATCTAGTCAGGCTGATCACTGTCCTAGTCTCAGCTTTTAGCCTCCTGTTTCCTTCATCTGAAATGTTCTTGCCCTTCATCTCCTTCGAGTCTATGCAAATGTTAACCTGGAGGGCTACCCTATTCAAAATTGCATCCCTACTGATACTTCCTATGTCATTCCCTGACTTTTTTCCTTAGCACTTATCACTATCCAACATATAATATATTTTTTTACTTATTTTTCTTGAATATTGTCTATCTTTTCTGTAGTTTTCTACTGCTGGTGTAACAAATTATCAGAAACTTAGTGATTTAACAATTAAAATGTATCATTTTATAGTTCTGTAGGTCAGAAGTCCAACACGGGCCTCAATGGGCTAAAATCAAGGTGTCTTCAGGGTTGCATTCCTTTCTGAATGGGTTAAGGGAGAATCTGCTTCCTTGCCCTTTCTAGCTGTCCACATTCCTTGGCTTCTAGCCCCCTTCCTTCATTACAAAGCCAACAAAGTTGCATCTTTCTGACCCTTCTTCTGTTATCACATCTCTCTCTAACCTAACCAGGGAAAAGTCTTTGCTTAGAAGGACTTGTGTGATTAGATTGGGCCCACTGGACTAATACGGACACTATATCTCAAGGTCTGTGCCCCTAATCAAATCTGCAAAATCTTTTTTTGCATGTGAGGTAACGTTCATATAGTCCAGGGATTAGGCAGTGGAACTCTTTGCAGGGGCCATTATTTTGCCTATATTCATTGGAATGTAAGCTCCAAAAGGTCACGGATTTTTATTTGTTTGATTCACTGTTATATTCCTAGCACTTACAGCAGCACCTGGTATACAGTATAAACTCAAAAAATATTTATTTCAGCAAATTAATGAAAGAAAATTGGATTGGGCTACTGATGTCATGACAAACACATATTTGAAGTGCAGGTGCTAGACACAGACCCTTACTAGATTTTTTTGTTTTGATTTGTGAGATGGAATATCACTCTCACCCAGGCTAGAGTGCCGTGGCACTATCTCAGCACACTGTAACCTCTGCCTCCTGGGTTCAAGCTATTCTTCTGCCTCAGCCTCCTGAGTAGCCGGGATTACAGGCACCTGCCACCACCATGCCCAGCTAATTTCTGTATTTTTAGTAGAGATGGGTTTTCACCATGTTGGCCAGGCTGGTCTTGAACTCCTGATCTCAGGGGATCTGCCTGCCTCAGCCTCCCAAAGTGTTGAGATTACAGATGTGAGCCAGTGCATCTGGCTAGCCTCTACTAGATGTTTGAAGAGTTAATCACTTGAATTAAATAAACTTTAGTCCTCACTTGAAAAATGAGACCATCACTTTGCCCACTTCATAGAGTGGTTTAGAGAATCAGTCATGTGATCTGCATTGAAGTGGTCTGAAAATTCTTAGCTAAAGAAATGTAAATTATTGATACTATACTTTTTAAGTTGGTCTTAGTATCCTTACCTAAAAATTTAAGTTTCTTTGAGCTCAAAATATCAGCAATTTTGGTCACAGTTCACTCCTCAGACTTTCAGAAACCCCATTCAAGATGCTGAAAAAGATACGTGGGAAAAACCTTAAAGCATGGCAGTAGCCTTCTTTGGTTTCTTTTTTGCCAAACATACCATTCCTCAGGGTCATTGCCCTAGACTGAGTGTAGCATGATTGGACCATCTAAGAAGATGGTGGGATAACAGAAAGTTATTTGGAGTCTTCAGACCTTAGTCTAGTCCAGGCTCTTTTTGACCGGGCATTTCCATTAGTATCTCCAAGCCACCCTGCTGCCTAGAGTTTATCATTCTCAGCTACATGTTATTAAAACATGTTAGCAAGTACTGCAGTGGTGCAGAAGAAAGGCCCTAAGAGCCTTATTGTTTTTATTTCCTTAAGGTAGGACTAGAACATAATTTAACTAACACACTGTCTTCATGTAACTTAAGTTTATAATCAGTATCATAGAAAAGATAACATGCCTACAAATACTTGTAGAATTATTTTGCTGATCTTTCAAAAAATGGCACTTAGAACTTTTATCATGTATTTTTAGAATATTTATACAAGGAAATGAGCCTCTCCAATTTTACTGAAAACATTTGTCAATTTTATTAAATTTTTTTAAACTCAGAATTTGCTTGGAACTCATATGCTTATATTTACTAGAAGACTAAAAATCTAAAGGTTTAAGATAGGATTTTCTATTGCCTTAGCAAATCTGTAATGCCCAAATTAGAAAACAGTTATTTTTCTCCAGGATTGATGTAATTAAAAACACTAAAGGGTGGTGGGGGGTAGGGGGTCAAACAACAACAAAACAGTCTTAATATAGATGTGGTTTGTTTCTCTGGGCCTGTGACTATATATGGATATTTGGAAACATTACAGTGTTTGGCGACAACAAAGCTATTCATTGTTAGTCAACAGATATGCACACTGTGGTGAAAACTCAACCAATAAGATTATTAATTTAATGCACTGATTCTCAAAGTGTGGTCTCCAGACTAGCAGCATTAGTGTCACTTGGGGTCTTATTAGAAGCACAAAATTGGAGGCTGTACCACAGATCTACAGAATTAGAAATTTTGGGGAAGGGGCCCGGTAATATGTGGCTTACTGGCCCTTCCAGGTGATTCTGATGATCATTAGTGAATGCCCTTTTACTTTCTTACCTTAAAATAAATGTCTTATAATCTTGTTTGATAATGTATATGAAAAAGCACAATTGCTTTTTAAAAGGTGAAAATCTGAGTCAGCAATTAGGGCTAAGTCATATCTAAAAATCATGTGGGCAGAGTATTTTGAAAACTAGATATTTGAATCAGCTGAAAAAGCCTCCCCTGCAACCCAAACCTAAAACCTCCCCTAAAACCCAAACCTAAAAGTATTATTTATTCAATAACTTACATAAATTATCCATGTAAAATAAACATTGTATATATTAAGAAATGCTTTTCACATATTAATTGAAATCTAGCTTATTTTGTTAGAATTTTTCTTGCATTTTAGACATATTTTCCAGAGATTGATTTTCTTGCTCTAAAATTTTACTGGAAACCCAAAAAAAGCAAAACCAAACAGACAAGCCAACAATATTCTCATATAATCAACTAGATTTTTAAAATCCAGAGCCTTAAAAATATAGGTATTTTCCCCTGTGAGTTAAATAAGCACAAAACAAACATATTATATGGTCTATAGTTTTATTTTAGTAACTGGAAACACTATTTTGCCTGCATTCCAATTGTTATAATAAAGGCGAAGCGAAAGTCCTGGGACAGCCTCAAGGATCTGGTGGCTAATTCTTTCAATAGAACCAAGGACACGGTCCCAGATGACAAGGTCTGTTTCAGCTGGGTCTCAGGTGAGTGTCCAGGGTATACAGAATGGGGTTGAAGACTCTTTCCACAAGAGCAGCAGAATAGTATGCACATGAAAGTAGCCCATTACTAAGAGGCCTTGTGGGATAAACCTGTGTGCAATGGAGTTACACCATCCAGGACTTCCTGAGTAGAGGATTTTGGGTTATTGGTAGGCAATGGAGAGCCAATGAGATTTCAGATTGTGGATTTACATATCACAGTCTCTTGTTAGGAAGATGAACACCAGCCAAAGTGTAAGCTCTAAACTGAATCTTACAGAGCCTGTTGTCAGGAAATTCTGGCAATTTCTAGCTTGACAAAAGGCCAGGCCAAAGCAATAGTTGTGGTGATGGAGGCCAGAATGTGAGAAACCTTTGGGCCAGGTTTGAATGTGATGGCTGAAGGAAAAAATAAGAAACAAGGTAAAATCTTGGGCTTCTTGTTAAGTATTTCTTAATATTGGGTATGATGCTTATTTTGCATTACTTATCCATGCAAACTATTGAGGACAACAAGATAATTTTGTGCTTAGACTGGTGTGTGTGTGGGGGGGTGGTCCTCTATCATGTATCTAGCTGATTCAAATCATTTTTTTCTAAATGATAGGAACAGGTGAAAAGTGATATCCCTGGGAGTCAGAGCAAGTATGGATCCATTTCTTAACCAGCAGATCTTTAAGTGGAAGTCTGTGAACCCCTAAAGCAGCAGAGTCATGAAAGACATTTAGAAAAATACAGTCACCTGGGTCCTGTCCCCAGGAAGTCTGATGTCATTTTTCTGGGTGTCTGGCCCAGGCATCAGATTTTTTAACGTTCCCCAGGTGATTGAAAGTGGATAAGAACTAATGCTTGAAAATATAAGTGAAGGCTTTTTTCAATTAGATAATATAACTTTAATTTCATTCTGTTGATTTGCCTAATAATCTGTTGTGATGCTAATGAAACCAAGTGTTACATATTTACCTCCTAGGGATGATGCAAAAACAAATAAGATAATATGTGTTAAAGTACATCAAGCTGATACCTATTTGGGCCCTGTTGTCAACAACAGTGTTTCAACATTTTCCTACAGGGAGTAAATACATACATAAATCACTGGGAAAATACAGCAAAGTAGCATAATTTCTTTGCTTTTACCTTTAACACGTGGGCTATAAAATTGTCTATAAAACACTATCTGCCACAACTTATAATAAATACATCCTTTTTATTGACGTAAGATGGGTAAATATAGTTTTTAAAAGGCATCAGAGGAGCTATAAAGGCAAACTGGATGTCAATACCCATTTTGAGGGGGTTAATTTTTCTTCCAGGAAGTTTATAAATGGCAGGTCCCGGAAATCCTAAAATCCCTAGATGGACTTTGCCTTGCACATACTTGACATTCAATAAAAATTCTGTAAATGCCTGAAAAAGATCAGCACATGTGTTGTCTTAATATAGTACAGTAACATTACATTGTTTGGGATGGGTTGTGCTGAAAAAGTTGATCTCTTCCAAGACTTAAATAATAGTGTCTGAAATTTAGCAACAGGAAATCTGGGCAGATGTGTAATGAAAATGCTGTGAAATGATTAGAATATCTAAAACAAAGAATAAAAATACCATGGATTTGGTAATATTGGATACACAAATATGGAATATATCAAATAACATGAAGTTCTATCTGGAAAATTTAAAAAATTAGCTTTTGGGCAGGGCGTGGTGGCTCACGCCTGTAATCCCAGCACTTTGGGAGGCCGAGGTGGGTCGATCACAAGGTCAGGAGATCGAGACCATCCCGGCTAACACGATGAAACCCTGTCTCTACTAAAAATACAAAAAATTAGCCAGGCGTGGTGGCAGGCACCTGTAGTCTCAGCTACTCGGGAGGCTGAGGCAGGAGAATGACGTGAACCCGGGAGGTGGAGCTTGCAGTGAGCCAAGATCACACCACTGCACTCCAGCCTGGGTGACAGAGTGAGACTCCGCCTCAAAAAAAAAAAAAATTTAGCTTTTGGCTACTTTTAAAGATTTTCAACATGAAAGTTGGAACTACCCAACTTTCAATGAAGAAGTCTTAGCTCTATGCATTTGCAATATTTAACTTCTCCCACTTTTTTCAAATCTCTTAGATTTCAGCTGTTATGACACATTTCTAAGACCTTTATTCAGACCCCTACAGGATTTTGAAAAGACTCTCTTTTTTCTTTAATATGAGATGTATTGTGTACCTATTACACTGAATGGCACTATGGAAAAACATGGATAATCTGTATTTCTGTACTCTTCGTGAATGAGCTAAATACAATGTTTACCACCACAAATTTGGTACAACCTACATCAAATAAGACTTCAGTTTTAAATATAATACTGTTCCACATAGTATGACAAATATATATTTGGTATATGAACCATTTGGTATGCTACAATACGACCCACCCCCAATTTAAGCAGGCTTATCTGAAGTTTACAGAAGATTTAATATAGTTTACTAGATGATTAAATATATGTATGGGTGTGCGTGTATGTGCATGCACACATATTTTGCTGAGTGGTTAATATAGAAGCTATGATAGGATGTGAGGATAAACACTGTATTAGCTAAGTACTATGGAGTAAAAGAATTCAGAGGACCTGGACTAGGATAAAGAGCACAGGAAAAGAAGATGAGATTTCCATAAAACAAGTTTGACAGCTTTGACCAACTCCTAACTGTCTGCCTGTAGTCTACATTATGTATGAGCAGAAAGTTTGTATTTCACATAGAAGCTTTCCAGTTATTAATTAGGAAAATGTTTACACATGGTATGTCACATGAGTAGGTTTATCTCCTTAGCAGACCAAAGTAATGCAGATATTAAAAAGAATATGTTGTCAGAAATAAATTATTCATGCTTCCTAACTTTTCTAATTTGGTAATTTGAAAACATTAATAGGATTTGGCCATTCTTAATTGTGTTGATGACTATCCTTGCTCTCTTTATTCTCAAGGCTAGTTGAAATTTATCTCATTTACATTAATTTTTCTATCTGTGGCTTCTCGAAAGTAAAATAATGTCAGAAGCTTCATAAGTATGGAGAAAATGTTAGGTGAAACTTTGCAGAATGATTTATAATTTATATGAGACTTTTTTAGTTTTTGAGAACTATCACTTGAATATGTCATCATCAAACAGGTGGCCTTCCACTTATTTGATATGATAGAAGAAAACTTCTAACATTCCAATTTAAATATTTTATTTGAAAATTCACTGCTATAATAACACTATAAAATTAAGGAGAGTTGTGTTGTAAACAGAGTCCATCTTTTTAAAAATGGGAACTCTTATTTTATCCTGTAGCTATTATATTCATCTACTCATTTTTAGTGTTGCTTTCACCAAACAACATGTCTACAGTAAATATATTCACATTTTATGATTACAGGGAAGTGATTCCTAATGAAAATGAGAACAGAGTGCTCAAATTGGGGTTAGACCATCCCAGTTGTGTCATAGTTTCCACTGTTGAAATAAAATCCCAACTGAAAAATAATAGGTCTTGTTAGTTGGCAGGCAGGTTTCATTGAGTAAACTAAGTTGCTTTCTAGGATTTTGTGCAGAAAAATTCTGCAACGCTAAAATTCACATAACACTTAAAACTGACATCAAGAGTAGTGCCCAATCACTATGGGAGTAATCAACAACTGTAAAAGTTTTTTGGCTTTAGCCTCTGCTGTGAAAAAGCATGAAAAGTATTTATGAGAATAGAGAGGCCTAAGGGGTTGCATTTTCCACAGTTTATTGGACATCTCTACTTGGACAACCACAGACTTCTCAGACTCTACTAGCCCAAATGGAACACATAATTTCACCCTCAAACCCACTCCTCTTGCTGGACCCCAAACTCAGTGAATGGCCTACTGTTCATCTAGTTGTCCCAAGTGTCTTCCTGTTCCTCACTGTCACACATATTGAATTGCCAGTTCCCACTGAATCTATTTTCTAAGTAGCTATTTCCTAAACCTCTTTACTTTTCATTCTCCCCTTGCTGCTGGTCCAAGCCATGAGTACCGGTCTGAATTATTACAGCAATGTCCAAGCTGGTCTCCTTTCCTTCAGCACTGTCCTTCCCCAATACACTCTCTACAGCACAGCCAAATACTACAACCTCAAAGACTTTCCCTTTTGTTGGAATGAAGTCCGGAATTCTTAACATGGATAGCAAGGCCTGCTATTTTCTGTTCCCTGTATTATTCTCAGCTTCATCTCCCATCATTCTCCAGAGGATGTGCAACTGTCCTCTCTGCACCCTCAACTCCACCATATGCATGTTCAATAACGTGGTAATGTCAAGAACTCTCCACTTTCCAACTCTGCATATGCTCTTCTCTCTGCCTGCCCTGTCCATCGTCTTGCTAATTTCTATTCACACTGTAGGCTTTAGTGCCTCTTCCATGAACCATTCCTGAACTCCACATCACCCAGTCCTAAAATCAAGGATGACCGCTTGCATAGCATCCTATATTCTGCCTCATTCTGAAAGTGATTATACTTCATTGTAATTGATGTTTACTCATCTAGCTTTACCATTGGACCTCTGGCTTCACAAGAATCACGTATGTGAGTATCTTGCTCATTGTACAACCTTAGCCCATTATAGTGATAAGTCCATGGTAGGTGCTCCACAAGTATTTGTTAAGTGAATTAATCTGAATGCAGTTATGTACAAAGACCACAGGGTTCAGATTTTTGTCTATGCCCTTAGCTATAATGTCAAAGAACTGCAGGGTAGTGCATAACTAGCTGTTGTCTTATTACAACGTACCTCCCTGCAATACAGTTTCACCCACCCTACACCCCCTAAAATTCTAATCACTAGCCAGATTTAAATCTATTTGACTCTACTTCTTTCAGTGTTGGTAAGAACTATAGCAGCCATCATTTAAGAAGAGAATTAAATTACTAATATCTGTCTACCCATTTCTCTGAGAAAATGAAATTACTTCTCTACAGAATTAAAACACCATTTCTTTGAACTTGATGAAGAAGCCAATTTTCTTTTGTGTTCCTGCCTCAAAAAAGAATATATGTCTAGACAGAATATTAGAGAAGTTATTCCAAAGATATACCTTTCTGCTAGAATAAACTTCATTATTCCTACAAAATTATGGAAGTAGCTGGCTATACTTCTCTGCTTCTTAGTTTTTAAAAAATAACAAAAATAACAAAACTAAATAAAAGAAAGTCTACCCCATATTTTCTAAAACAGAATTCTGCTAAAACACACACACACAGACACATACATACACAAACACATACACACCCACACGAACTATGAATTTCTATACCATTCTTCAAAATTCTAAATATTGTCAAAGTCATTTTAAGAGAAACAGAACTAGTTTAGTTAGTCTACATCTGTCCTGTGGTATTCTTTGCACCAGTGGATCTCACACTCTAGCATACATCAGAGTGTCCTGGAGGTCTTTGTAAAATACAGGTTGCTGGACTACTCCCTTCCACCTAGAGTTTCTGATTCATTAGGCCTGAGATGGAACCAGATAATTTGCATCTTCAGCAAGTTCCTAGGTGATATTGATGCTAACCTGGGGAACAAACTTTGAGATGTGACTTATACGTGTAACTAACAGTAGGGAAGCACATTTAGTTCTGTCCATGCAGTTCTATCAGGCATTTTGACATGTGCTGTCCTCTTGTTCTCTTTCATTTTTTTTAGTACCAATATCTAACTCAGCATTACTGCCTAAATACATAAAACCTGTATTCCATGCTGAAACTTAACAGCACAAGTGTACATCATTTAAAAAAAAAAAAAAAAAACAAAAAACCAAAAACCAGAAAAAAAGAGGGCTATTTCTGCAAGTTAAAAAATTAAGTGGAAAAACAACCCAAAAATTGCTCTAAGGGGGTTTTGCCTCAATTGTGATTTCTTTGTTCGGGAGCCAAGGTGGCAATTAAGCTGGTACAAGGAGCAGGAGCCATTTATTTAATATGACGATAGCGTAGCCCTTTGTAAATCCTGGAACAATGAGGGCCCACACATAGGCTCATTCCAAGTTCTAGTTCCTTCTCTTCCCCTGTTGCTCAGTGTGAATTCTCATAGCCACAAAGGAAGGGGAAGATTTTCAATCCTGTCACATCCTCCCCCATTTAAACCATTTATAGTCTTAACTTATAAGATATGAGTAAGAAATCTTCTTTAAACATTTTGCAGAGCTGATCATCAAATCTAACAAACTGGTGGTTTTGAAATCTCCTTTGCTCCAAAGACTTTCCATTAACCTCTGTGTCCTCTGTTGTGTCATTGTGCTGAGAATAGCAAGTTAAAAATCCAGTCTTAAGTGGGGCTTGGTGGTAGGATTATTTTTATCTTACAGATTTATTTCAATCTTCATTTTAGGAAGAAAGAAGACCTTAGGAAGGTCTAATTCTCATCAGTTCTGGCATAAGCTGAGTCAAGTAAGGGATCTCAGAATTTAAAGAAACGATGCCCTTAATAATGGCATCTGAAGAAGCAAGTGTACCATGCTGTGACAATTATAAGATACTACATCAGTTCCCATCCTCTACTAGGCTCTTTTAGGATGGAGACTCTGTCTGGTTCACTGCTTTATCTCTAGAATTTAGAATAGTGCTCAGAAAATTGAAGGCACTCAATATGTAGCAATTATTGCCTGACTGGCTCTCTCTGTGAGCATTACAGGGAATGTACAACCAAAATGTATAAAGTGTAACATGACACCAAAGTTCATAAATTAAATGTTACTAAAATAGATTGTTTTTACAAATGAAGAAAATTAATCAGAAGATATCTTTTTAGAATATAACAACCTCTAACACCCAGTCTACAAATATACCCATCATCAAACTTCTGGCAAATGTTCAAAATAAATAAACACCTATCATGACTTAAATCCCTGGCTTTATACTTCAACAGTGTTCATATGAGTAAAAACATTTTTGCTTAAGTTGTCTACCAGTTTATAATATGGGAAGGAATTCCCCATGGGATATTATCTCCTCCCCCTTTATATAGGGAATGAAGTTTGGCTAAATACTTTCTCATAATTGTGCAGAAAGCACATGCCCTTATAAAAGGGCAATCATATATATTATCAATGGGATTGATAATATTATCAATGGTTTCCTAAAAGCAGCCTCTCCATCTTGCAAGTCTATCAACTTATAGTTCTTTACCTTCCCTTCAGCTGAATCTACTCACTTCAGGCTCAGCCTGAGTTCGTGAAAGAATCCTGCCAGGGTGGGACCCATTATAAGGACTTTAACTGCATCTAGGTCATGACACTGAGATCTGGATCTAGGGGTGACTGCTGGCTTCTGCATGATCTACTCTTCTTCTCAGGCTGCCCATTCCTTGAGATCTGCTTCATGGACACTAGATCCTGTGCCTGATGTTCAAATTAGGATGGCCTCATACCACAACGTTTTGTTGCCCCTTCTAGCTTTGGATCTCCTGTAACCCCAAATAGCCTAATCCACGCCAGGCCCTCTTATGCCCTTTTGATACTATTTCTCAAATGACTCACAAGACAGCCTCTAAGGTCAAGCTAGTTCTCCCAGGTCTCTTCTAGTATCCTAGTGCTATTTTTTTCGCGCCAAGTTCTGATTTCTTTTCCAGTCCCTGTTGCTAAAATCCTACTGAATCCCTCACAGCCACCCAAATCCTGGCAAGGTATGATTTTACCATCTTAAGTTCATTTTCAGGGCTGAGCGTATAACAATGACTAGTCATGCAGCACCCAGTGATCACACTGTACAGAGAGTACAGACATTGGGATGGAGGAAGGGCAAAAAGAGGCCCTCAATACTGAAACACATTTTCAGAGAGTAATATAATCGGTGAATTCTCATATGCAGTGAGGATCAAATTGATGAACCATTTTAGCACTCCCACAAGAATTCTGCTACCTCATTTCTGCACAGAATTTCATCTTATGAAAAAGTTCCACAATTTTTAACATACTATAGCATCTCTTCATGCCAAGTAGTTTTGTATTTTAAGCATTACAAAATGCACTCATCAAATAATTTTGGCACATAATATATATTTCTAAATTCCAGAACAAATCTCTCCCTTGAGGTTCTATTTAAAATACAACCTGGGCTTGTACACCATCCAGTATGATAGAAAAACATATAATCAATTCATAGAAGACCAACACCTGCCCTACAGGTGCTAGAATTTGACATCTTGTTGAAATTAGATTGAAATTTAGTTATACAGTATGTAAGAACTAAGGCAGACTACAATATTTCCTGCTAGTGGACATCATTAAGGCCTCAGAGATGAAATGTGCAAAACTATTCTAGAAATACTAATCAACTGAAACAAGCAGCCCCCAAAACAGTAATGTGGTCAGTCTGCATGCTGCCAGGTAATTTGCAATCCATGACAAGCAGAGCCAAGTGAAAGTTATTTACACTTATTCTACTGGTAGAATAGAAGGGATGAGAGTAAAAAGGATCTGCTGAATCAGATCATGTTTGACTGAGGAGTGACAGGGAAGTTTTCTTCAATTAATAGCCAGCTGCATAATTTCAGCTAATGCCAGCTGGGCTTTCATCATGAAATGACACAGAAATAAATTATTCTGTACTCAGGTGCTGGCATGGTGAAGTGAATTAATCCACTCAAATCTGGAGAAGGGGAGAGAAAGTAAATTACACTATCTGAATTTTTTTGAGCCTGTTTTAGCCACACTTTAAGGATATTGAGGTTCGTGATAATTATTAAAATGTCCAAGTGGATCCGTTTAGACTCAAATACTTGCTTGAATGGACAAATTCTTAGAAGGGAGGAACCAAACAGAGTAGAAATGGCTTTATCAAGGTCATGGTGGTTTCTTTTACCGATTAGTGAAATTCATATTCAATTCAGAAGGTCAGGGAGAAGTGGGCAAAAAGAGTCTTATTAAGAACAACTTTATAGGGGAATTCTTGAGGGGGTAAAAAGGTGACTACAATGATATAAAGGAATCCAGGACAGGTTTAGAGAGGTCAACTGCCTGCTGGTTCATTCAGAAAAGATTAACAGACCCAGCTGCTGGGACTTTTCTGGCTAGGCGTCCTTCTCAGTGGTCACAAGTCAATGCGTCTCCTGGCTGCTTGGCTATGTTCCCATCCGTCTGGATGGAAGAGCGCCCACCCACACGCCAGACCTTTTCCTTAGGGGAAAGTTACTGAGGTTCCACGTCAGGCAAACTTTGCTCACCCATCACTTCAAGTAAACAACTCTTCTATGGGGATTTCTTACAGAAAAAATGCACTTGAAAGCATCTAACCAAAGCAATGAAGGTGGAAAAAACAGAAGTTATGTGGTAATCTGAGTATAGAATATACAGACATAAAATAAGCTCTCCAAACGAGGAAGCAGTCACAGCTTGACCTCTGAATTGTTTGCTGTTTGTTCCTTCAATATTCAAACTGTAGCCCTGGAAATACAAACACAAACTTCTAAACACTCGCAGGCCTGTGGTAACAAAATGCTACATGCCAGCTTCACAACTGGGGCATGCAGACCATAAATCCTGTAGTGGCAGGAGGGGAGGTGTGGAAATACACTGTCATCATCCTGCAGCAAGGAAAACTAGGCACAAGGAAAAGGCAACTGGCAACACATTCCTGGATTCTCTCATTCATTGAAGAAAAAACTCAGGGATTGAATTACCCAACTGACGCTAGTTCTACCCATGCCAGAGGGCAAAAGTTCCAAGACTGCCACAGGCCATGGTTGCTTGGAATTTAGGCAGAGTTGCTTGGCCCTTAGTGTGCAGCAGAGAGAAGTTCTGGAAAAGGAGCTCCTCATTGAGTCTGGTAATGAGCACTCCTATTCTGACATGGATTTCAGAGGACTCAGGAGACAACGTGCCCAGGATTTAACCCTTTTAATCAGTCAGCATGAGAGATAAATCTAATTTGGCTATATGAGACTGATGAGAAACGTCTTTGCCGTCTATAACACAAAAGGAAAAGGACAAAATAAGAAGCCCATTATTTTTAGTTACATTCAGAGCAACAAAGAAATTCCTACAATCACATAGCACCCAGTTCCATCAATGGTTGGTTAGTCTGGGAGATTCTAAGCTATTAGCTGGAAGCTCTCGCCACAGTGAGCAGTGGGGAGAAGCGAGTTGTTAGCTGAATTAGCAAGTGTTTTTTCAAATCTCATATGTAGTGTCAATGTGTGTCCTAAATGTAACTCCCTCCCAATTCAACAATTTATAGCCAGAACATAGGCACAATTTCTAGATATGAAATTGCATGACAATGTTTCTCAAGGATTAGTTTATTTCTTTCAACACACCCTTTTAAATACGAACTGCTTTATTTTCTAGCACTCACTACATCTCACCTAAATGTGTGGATGGCAACAGAAAATTTTGATCATTACTCAAAGTATTGTATAAGAGCCTATTGCTTTGTATTGTTTTTACAATCGTTGTGGATCAGATGAAGGCTCTATTTCTATACCTGGGCTAAATAATGCATACAGATGTATTAACAGACTGTTTATTGAAGTACTAACAAATTTATATATAGTCTTACCTCTCCCATTCAGGGACCAGTTATCTAACTGATGATTTATTTTTCTTCAATCTTTTCATTTTGACTTGTTCTTTATAAAAAAAAAAAAAGAATTGATACAATTGGAATCTGTTGTATAATGAGCATTTCCCAGGTCCTATGCTAAATAGGTTTTATACATTATCATCTTTAACCTAACAGTCTTCTGAGGTTAAAATCCAATTACATAAAAAGCAAAAGAATCTCAGAGGTAAAGAGACAAGCCAAAATATAACTCTGCCCTAGTTTTACCCCTGTATTTTTATTATTTTGTGGGGTAACTTTCATTTGCCTGTCTTCCTTAAAATTGTAACTTCTTTGAAGATGGGAACTCCATATCATTCATCTTTTCATCCTCAGTGCCTAGAACAGTGACTGGAACCTGGTAGGCAGTCAGAAATGTGAGAAATAGATGTAGGCCATGCAGCCAGTCAGCAACAGTTCTGGGTTTTCAATGTAGAAATGTCTGATTCCAAGACCACCCATGTAAAAAAAAAAGTGTTGCAGTTTATCAGTGATGTTTGGCAAAAGAATGGGTGTTGATATTAGTTTACCCAGTTTCATTCTAGGTAGTTCACAACCAGGAGCTTCTCAAGAAATACTTGTTTACAGAATTCATGAATCCAAATTAGCTCTGTTTCCCAAAACCATAGATAACTGGAAACTAAAAATTGGATAAAAGTCAGCTTCAACAGGAGAAAAAAGAGTTTGTATTAAATATGAATGAGCATTTACTTTGTTAAATGATATGTGGGCTTTTCACCAAGATTGCAGGAAAATTACTCTAGCATCAATTTTTACTTTGAACTTTGAAGAACTTTGAAGAGCTATATTGAGTAAAACCCAAGGTGCTCTCCGCATTAAAAATTCTAGTTTGCCCTTACTGTAAAAATTCACAATATAAATATAATCATGAGGGTATTTTCTTTCATAGCATCAGTCATTTAAAAGTACAAATCTTTGAAGAAAAAAATTTTTGACAAAGTAAAATAGCATTAAATCCTGTAAAAAGATTACAGGCACAAAACCTGAGGATTTTTACGTAAAGTTTTTTTGATGGAGTCAAATATTCACTTGCATTAACTATCTTTCCAAACCCTGACTCCACCCCTTTGTATTCCACTTGTAATAACTAATGTTAATAGTAAAAATATATTTATACTGGAATGAACAATAGGCGTAAAACAGTTGTTTGGTTTACCAAATTCCCCTTCATTCACAGTTTAAAATGTTACCAATTTAGCTATGACAATGCCAGCTTAGTTTATCCAATAGCATAGTAAGCACTATTCCTAGAGCTCATAATTTTAGGAGCTCATAGAAATGTTAAATCTCTATTAAAATCTGAAAAAATGAGTATAATACAGTTTAGATTATATTTATCTTTACATAAATGCAGCTACAAAATATAATTTTGTATTTTTTATGAGGAGGTTCCCACAAAGCCAAAAGTGCACTGGGCTTATCAAAGTCATAATGAGCTAGGATATTTTTAATCTTTATAAAATTGCTATGGCATTATTCGTTGTTGGAATGCCAGGAGCATGTTAATATTATGTGCCTTTTATTTCTTCTCACCCACTAAAAAAAATCTAATCTCATGAAAAAATATAGAAAAGTCTTACGGATTGGACTGGATATGAATAGGATGGAGATATGACAGATATATACAGATATATGATGGGTATGAATAGGATGAATGGATATAAATCGCAAATCCAATTTAACTGGGCAATGAAAGAAAAAATTTCCTAAGAAAGCCTTCCTTTTCCCTATCTCACATCTTTTACCTGGAAAGCAACAATTTAGAAATGATTACAATTTCAGAGTACTGAAGGAAAAGATGAACTACCAGAATACTGTGGCTTCATAAAAACACCAATTTAGAAATGCTTACCCACAAAGCTTTTTTTTCTCCTTAACACTGGATTTGCTAATTGAACTGAGCAAATCCTGAATCCAGCTGGATATCTCAGTATGTAGTAACACCAAATTACTGAGTTAGTACTGAATTAATAATCTGAACTGGGTGAGTATACTCACTAACTTTACTCAGTTACTAAAAGGCTAGTATCAAAGCTAATGTCAGAAATACCTTTCTCATACAGTACAGCATAACCAACAACAGTAGTTCTTGTGGGCATTATGCTTTCATGCCAACCAAGCCACACCTTGAGTTTCTGACTGTGCTGCCTATGAGTTGGTTCTATGTTCATCCATTAATAGGATGTTGACTTATTAATAAATATATTATCTAATTCTTCCTCTAGCTCTAACTATTCTGTGGAATAGATGAAATAAGGAGTAAAAATAAAATACTTTCAATTTTGAAGGATTTGTTAAGTATCTTGGCATAGAAAAAGGCAAGAGGTAACATTTGAAATAAATTTATAACATTATCTGTGAATTGTATTTATCTATGAACTTCTATCAGTTTTTTACAGGAAAAAAAGGGGCAGTATATACACAATTCAAATACCAATAGTTGGAACAGAAATTTTAAGGATTTCTAGCACATTCTAAGTCTCTTTTTAAAAATTATAAAATCAAATTAAACACCTTGCCTATATGAATATCATAATAATATAGATTATATGAATTATATAAGAAGAAAATAAGTAATGACAACCTCAAGTAAATGTTCACTTTTTTCACAGCCAAATTTTGACTTTTTTGACATTTTTATCTCAGAAAAGAATTCCTTTTTTCCTTTCAAAATATCATTTTCACAATTATGCTGTGAAATATGTGGTCACCTGATATTATAGGAAAGCAGAACTTTAAAAGATTTAGAACTATATTCCTCCTTGTTGGAATGAGATATTCTTCACATATGACCATTTTTTCTGGTTACAGTGCATTTCTGAATACTTGTCATGCATCTTCTCCTCTTATTCTGATAAAGAATTCCAATTTTCCTTTGACGAATCCCCCTCCTACTGATGGAACTGACCTCCACAACTGGGACACACAGAGGCCTGGTCAGTCAGTCACAATTGACTCAAGGTTGACCTATAACCCAAGTGCACACGTTTCAAGTCAGCCCTGGGTTTTCCTTGGAACCACTGGGAGATGTATGCTCTCATGTCACAAGCATTACTACAGGCAGCCTTGTGCTGTCTGAGCTTTCTTCACTATCACATAGAGAAAGTCTTAGAAACACAGTGAGACAGAAGGAGAGAAAGAGAAAGACAGAGACAAACGCTCTAATCAAATCATGAGAGGGCCTGCAGCAATCCTCACAACCATTAAAACTAGCTGTACCCTTTGAATTTTTGAGTTTCAAGATCCTGTAAACTGCTATTTTGTTTAAGTCAGCTTAAATTCAGTTTCTATTATTTGCAACTAAAGGGGAAAACTCTAATGCTGTATTTCACCACATGAATATTTTCAATGTTAAGGAATATAAAAGAAATCTTGATATGATGCAAGTTCACTCTTGCTTACTTACTCTTTGCTGTATTTATATTTGATTGACAACAAGGGACTCCAACTGTTGCTTGTTGCTCCACTGGGGAAAATTTATTTATTCATTCATTCCTTCGCTCATTCATTCAACAAATGCTTATTTCACACCCATTAGGTACCAGGCACCCACCTAGGTTCTAAAGATTCATAACTGAACAGAATAGATAAATGTTCTACCTTCATAAAGCTTACAATCTGGTGGGATGGAGTCAACCCTTAATTAATAAATAAACAAAAATCTAAGTGTGCTGAATAGCTACATGTGCTACAGAGAAAAATAATGCAGGAATGAGGATACAGAAAGTCTGCACTGGAGGATAGGTTTTGATTAGTTGTTTTTAAAAATAGATGGTCATGAAAGGTCTTATTAAGAAAGTGATATTTGAGCAGAGGCCTGAAAAAAATGGAGTTCCTTACTGGGGGAAGTATGGGTCCTACAACAGAGAACAGTAAGTCTCAGCTCTGTAGGGTGCATGGCAAATTTTCCTCACAGGAGTTCACCTAGTTACACAAGATAGAAATTCCCATGATGCCCCACTAGAAGTTTTTGCTGCTAGCTCTCTGAGGGAACTGTACATATTTGTTTTGTTTCATATTTAGGGGTGGCTGTAGGTTCCACGAATCATTATTATTTTCAGTGTTCACTCTCTGGCGTAAAGGCTGTGATGCGAATTGCTGACTAATTTTATAAAGCACCTGGAGCTCCTCAGGGCAAAGGCACTATGTCAACACCAACATTAAATAAATAGCAATAATTGGGCAAATCCTCTGGTGGTATAAGGCAAATAAAATATGTTCTCCCTTGGAAGTTCATGACGTCTGCCAGGTTAAGCAAGAATGGGGCAAAGCACTTTTAGAAAGCTACTTTTTCTACCATTGTATATGGCCTCCAAACAGCCAGCCACTGTGAAATGTTAAGTGTTTAACAGCAAATTAAAACTGAGTGTGTCTTTTATTCACTATCGCAACAAGGTACTAGATAACCACTTGAGATATTTATTGTACGTTATCATTTTCCAGGCAGTTTTACTATTAGCTAGAAATAAGAGCAGAGTGACATTCATTTGATAATGAGAGCAGAACCATTTTCTATCAATGTTTAGAGCACATGCAAATCTCTTTAGCAAAAGGACTTTTTCAAGGGTTGAATCTCTTATAGTTTCTCAATGTGAATGTTAATTAAAGAAACCTACCAAAACCAAGAATGATTTCAAATGGTTATAGGGTTTCAAATGGTAGATGAAACATGAAAATGTATATAACTTATTAACAAGATTTATTTGTGTCTCTAAGAATTCTACAGGGGAACGTACATTTCAGTGAAACTCTGTACCCACCCAACCTACTCCACAGCAAAACAGGCATTTGTGAGAAAGCAATATATATATATTTTATATTATATATAATATATAATATATAAAATATATATAATATATAATATATAAATATATTATATATAATATACACATATATATTATATATATATACACATACACACACACACACACACATACACATGCACAATTTATAAACAAACACCAGGATGTTAATTTTAACTAATTTTAACTAAAACAAGGGATAGCTCAGGATAAACTTGGTTTTACTCTACTAACTCCAAAGTTCAATGAAAAAAATAACAATTTTCTCAAGGTTATCAACCATCATTACTCATAGAATTATGAAATACTTTTGCTAAAAGCATTTAGAACTTATCTAGTATGACTCCTTTATTTCACAGATGAAGAAACGAAGTGTCACAGAGGTCTCTTTGCTAGGGGTAATCTATATGCTGAAAACCACCTATAACACTTTGAACCATACCTATTGTTGGTATTTTGTGATGTCCTTCTAGATGTTTTCCTTGAATGACTATATATTTTTTATTATAAAAATGGGCTCTCATTTTATGTATTTTTTATTTTTTCATTTAACATAGTGAAACTCTACCATGTTAAAAATTATCCTTATGCATCAGTATCCTATCACACACATTTACCTTGATAACATATCAAGGTATATTGTGCTAATTCCCGCTGCTAAATATTTGGCTCATTTTTTTCTTGGCACATTTTCAGTTTTCCACTATAATAAACAATGATGATGTAGCTAAATCTTTTCACATATTCTTAATTTTTTTCTCAGGCTAAATTCTTAGAAGTAAAATTGTTGGTTCATAGTGTGACTTGAATTCTCTTCTAGAAGGCTACTCAAACTTTCACTTTCATTGCTAATGAATAAGAATGTCCTGACTTTAGTCAATACATTGAATTTATTATCATCTAGTTTTGACTTTGTTTTTTAATCTTGAATACTCATTAGAGAAAACGTTAGTTCACTATTGTTTAATTTGTATTTCTTTAAAGTTGGGGTTTTATTCATGTAACTCACCAATTGTGTTTCTTATAGATTGATTGTGTTCATTTTCCTGGAGGAAAGGTCATTTTTTTCCTTATTAATTTCTAAGATTTTTTTTTATTTTTTTGAGACAGAGTCTCACTGTGTTGCCCAGGCCGAAGTGCAGTGGCATGACTCAGCTTACTGCAACCTCTGCCTACCAGGTTCAAGAGATTCTGCTACCTCAGCCTCCTAAGTAGCTGGGATTACAGGCACATGCCACCACACCTGGCTAATTTTCATATTTTTTAGTAGAGTCGGAGTTTCACCATATTGGTCAGTCTGGTCTCGAACTCCTGACCTCATGATCCACCTGCCTCAGCCTCCCAAAGTGCTGGGATTACAGGGGTGAGCCACCGCACCTGGCTGATTTCTAAGGATTTTTAAGACATTAAACTTAATGCCTCTTTAGTAACACTGGAAATAGAATCCCACCCTTTTCATTTGCCTTTACGTTTTCTTTATGGTATTTTTGATGTGTAGAAAAATTTGATTCCTTAATGTATACATACCTATCAGACATTTTCTTCATGCTTTCTCGCTCTAGTGATATGCTTAGAAATATCTTCCCTATCTTGAAATTTAAATACTCATTTTTATTTTATTTTAGTAATTTAAACTAAACTACTTTTTAGTTGTTACATTAATAAAATTATATATTATGTATTAATGAAATCTTTATTTAAATATTTAATAAAATATATATCCAATGTATATTTTTATATAAGGTTTAAAGAAGGAATCCAACTTTATATTATTTTCTCAAATGATAGCTGTTGCTTTCAACACCATTTATTGAATAATCATCCCTTTTCTCATTGAATAAAATGCTACTTCAGTCACATACACACACACACACACAAATACATAAATGAGTCTTATTTGAAATCTATAGTCTATCCAAATCAACTTTATCTAATTCTTCATTTGAGCCACTGTCCTAATTCTTACAATATTATATATTACATGATATATATTACTATAATTTTTATAATATAATCTCTGGAATGGTGTGTTCTACATTCTTCCAACCTTTACCCACTGTGCTTTATTTCAACTTTTTCTTGATTTTCCAACGTTAGCTTGATTTTTGAAATATTTTATTAAAATCAAAAATAAAATCTGATTGGAATTGCCTCTAGTGGAATGAATATTGTGGATTGTTTAGCATTAGTTAAGACATTTCTGTTTTCTTCACAACAATACCAAAAAAAACCCTTCTGATTTCTTATTATTTTCACTCATAAATATAGGTATAGTATGTTTTTGTGACTAGAATCTTGTGCTATTTAAATAGAATTGGCCGGGCACAGTGGCTCACACCTATAATCCCAGCACCTTGAGAGGTCAACATAGGCAGATTGCTTGAGCCCAGGAGTTTGAGACCAGCCTAGGGAACACAGCAAGACCCCATCTCTACAAAAAATTTTTAAAAAACTGTCCAGGGGTGGTGGTGGATGTCTGTAGACCTAGCTACTCAAGAGGCTGAAGCAGAAGAATTGCTTGAGCCTAGGAGGGGAAGGTTGCAGTGAGCTGAGATCGTGCCATTGTACTCCAGCCTGGACAACAGTAAGAAAGTAAGTAAATAAAGAGGTATTTTATTTTTTTCATTATAATATCTAACTGATTATTACTTTCTATAAAAAAGCTAATAGCTTTCTTACATGTAATTGTATTTGGCTACCTATCTGAATTACTGAATCATTTCTAATAACATTTCAACTAATTCCTTTGGTCATCCAGGTAAATACTCACATAGCTATAAAGTCAGTTTTCATTTTAAATTTTACGTTTCAAGTTGTTGTACTAGAACAATAACTTGACAATAACTAAACGACTTCCCAAACAAATATTACATACAAATATTATGTTACATCTTATTGCTTATAACTAAGCTGACTTTAATGGAAATGACTCACACTTAAAAATTGGTTTCACCATTGAAATAAACACTATATTCTTCTGTTGCTATTTCACTGCATCCTTTAAAAAAAAACTAACAACAAATGGATATTAAGTTTTAGTCAAATGCCACTGTGGCACCTGTCAATACAAGTCCATTGCTTTCTCTTTCACCATATTAATATGACGGATTCTGTGACCAGATTTTATCAAAATTAACTATACGTACATTTACAGACTCAACCTTATTTGACATGAGCATGAATCTTTTAACAAAATGCAAAATTCGATTTACCAAGTTGTATTTAAGATTTTATCTACTGAAAAGTAAGATTGGTTGAGGGACTTCCTATTGCAAATAGGTCTACTTGATACAATGAATTGAAAAGTTGATTTTCTTTTCACAAACTCTAGAAAATTTATATAACATACTATTTGTTTCTTAAAAGTTTGGAAACATTTTCTCAGAAAGTCTCTGCACCTGATATCTTTTGAAGGACTGTTTATTTAGAGCAATTTTTCTATTTTTTTTCTGACAGATATCGCTTTGTCAAGGTTATGTACCTCACTTTATATCAAATGTGGAAATATATATATTTTTTGCAGGAAGGCATAATTTAATCAGGATTGTCTCTCTCTCTCTCTCTCCCTTTCCATATGTACATGTTTCTGACTCATCCTAGGCCCCTCACTTTCCCTCACTCCCATAGAACTGTTTCACCAACTGTTAGGTATGACTGCTGTCTCATTCTCTCTCACCACAGAAAGCTGGGAAAGGCATTTTAGGAGGTGAGAAATAAAGCATCCTCTCTCAAGTTTTTGCCATCCCCCAAGAGTTATATGTGGGGTCTCCATGCCAACAGTCCACTCCTCTGAGATGGTTTTCCCTAATCACCTGCAAGTAATTTTCCACTTTTAACTTTAAAAGAGTGAGCAGGACTCCCCTTCCTCATAACCTAGCTGCAAAGCAATTTAATAGGTGTTTCATGAAATTTAAAAGCAGTAGTAAGATTCCTAACAGAGACACTCCTCAACTGTCTCCATTCTCACAGCCTGTCTCTAGATATAGGGAGTTCTTTGGAACTAATTTCTGAAAGAACATGTACTTTTTCATATTATATAACATTCTGAGCCACATTAAAATGAATGCTTAGTGAGATTTTTCAAGCAGATATTTAAACTATCGTATGCCACTAACTGAGAAAGATTAACAGGGCATAATAAGCTATACTTCATATTTTAGGAACGAGTATAGTAAACTATTGTTTACTAAATAAAAGGCAAGGCAAACATTACAAAGTGAAACGTGGAAGAACTAAAGCTTCTAAAATAATTGAACCTTCCCTCTAGCAGACCCTCATAGAGCTCTCTGTCATTAACCAGGAGTACAACAAATAGAGCAAAGTATATAATACAATAATAGCTATAGTTTTTTGAGCTCTGGCCACATACCTGGCATAATGCTAGATGTTAAATACATTAGCTTTCTTCCTCAGGGCAGCCCTAAGGAAAAAGAGCAAAGGAGGGCTGATGTGGTTTATAGCTCCCATATGCCAGGCCCCAGGATGGATGAGTTTGTAGGAACTAGGGTCTCAGATCCTAAGTCCATAGAGTTAGGAAGACACAGTTAATAAGGCAAAGTTCCTGCTCTTGACATTGTACCACTGTTTCAAGTTTGACTCAACTTTTTTTCTGAAAATAATGATTAACTTTTTATAGTTGTTTACAGCCTGCCAGGCACTGTTCTAAGAACTTTATATGTATCAACTTCTCCTTGAATCTTCACAACCACTTTATAAAGTAAGTATCATGATGGCCCCCATCCCCCTCCATTTTATAGGGGAGAAAATTGAGGCTTAAAGAAGTGGCCTGCCCACAGATGGCAAGTGACCAAGCCAGAGTCTATACCCAGACTATTTAACTCTAGAATCCATTTAACTCTAGACTCTAAGCTTTTAATCGCTAAACTTTCAGAAATGTCTACCAAGAAAGATGGCTGAATTTGGTGAGCAATATCTAAAATCAAGTCCAAAGGAATATGAATAAAAGCATTTGAAAGAGAAGGCTATGATTTCTCACACTATGACTAGCGGTTTTCCTTAGGTGTCATCTATGCTGAATCTCTACTGGGCAGGAAACACAATGAAATACAACTGAAACTGAATGGAAAGTTAACCATGAAACGATTGGAGGAATCTCAGTCAGAAGCAGGTCTCACTTTACCAAGAGAGGTCAGTCCTACTTGACAATAGAGGCTTTAGGGCCCTTTTCGATGTTCCACACAGTAATTTAAATGATGCAGTAAAAACAGAAAAAGCAAAGAGTTAATAATCATCTGAATAAATGTGCTTCCATTCTAAACTTCCAAGGGGGTTAGGGGTGTAAGAAGACTAAATATTGTGGAAAGCAGCTTGGTGACACCTGAAGAGGCTAAAAACAGAACTACCATTCAACTCAGCAGTCCCAGTCCCATTCCTGGGTATATACCTAAAGGAATATAAATAATTCTACCATAAAGGCACATGCACGCATATGTTCACTGTAGCACTATTCACCATAGCAAAGACATGGAATCAACCTAAATACCCATCAATGGCAGATTGGATAAAGAAAATGTGGTACAGGTACATAATGGAATGCTATACAGTCATAAAAAAAATGCAATCATGTCCTCGGCAAGAACATGGATGGAGCTAGAGGCATTATCCTTTGCAAACTAATGCAGGAACACAAAACCAAATACTGTATGCTCTCACTTATAAGTGGGAGCCAAATAATGAAAATACATAGACACAAAGAGGAACAACATATTGGGGCCTACCAGAGGGTGGAGGGTGGGACGAGGGAGACAATCAGAGAAAATAACTATTGGGTAGTAGGCTTAGTTCCTGGGTGATGAAATAATCTGTACAACAAACCCCCATGACAGGAGCTTACCTATATTAAAAAACAATCTCCATAGGTACCCCGAACCTAAAATAAAAGTTTTGTTTTTTAAAATAAGATGAAATGCATAGGGCAAAGGTAAATCTGTTTGTGGAAAAACAGCAAAAGGAAGCATTGTTTCCTGGCAATAAGTATAACTCTTTTCTTAAGGTCTGCCCTGCTCCTTACCCCGATCTCCAACTTGTTGGAAAGTTAAGATTATTGACCTTCTGTGAACTCTGTATCTAGTTAACTTCTTTCATTCAAACTTTTAGGGACTCAAGAAAACAGCATCACTGACACCACTGACAGTTTGGGATTCCAAGGTGGCTATGCAAATTAATCCCTGTCTCTTCCTTCATTCCTACCCTCATCACTAATCCTCACTTCTCCTACAAAAGGACATTGTTATGAAGCATCCTGGCCTTGTTTTCAGCTTGTGTGTTTTTGAGCCAGAGCTTCATTAGAATGTGACAATCTGTGCTCCTTGGGACCTTGGTCACCTCAATTTATTTGCTGGAAGATGTGGAATGATCCTATTTCACGTGAATATATAGCTCAGTTTCCTGTATTTTTCTAAATGTATCCCAATGTCTTTTGTGCTTTCTGGAAGGTATTAGAGTGTGTGGACCTTGCTCCTGGTTAACATTAAAAAATAAGCTTTCTACATAATATAATGTAAAAAAGCTGTTATTTCTTCACTTTTCTGACTACTAAGTTCTCTTGAGAGGCAGTGAGTGTCACACTGCACTACTAGTGGCCTGCACATCTGAGATAGAGTATTTCTTACATACTTGTGAATTAATTCATAACCTCTGTATAATATTCTATTTAAATATTTTATTCAAATTCTCTCTCATTCTCTGTACATTTCTTTAGCACACACTAGATGTCTGCTATGCCAGGTGACTCTCACTTATTCAGCACAGCAACCCTAAGAGACACACACATTTAGTATTGAAATATGAGAGTGGAGAGAACAACAGTGAGGCAATGAGGTCAAGAGACTTGTGCATGGTCACATTCTTACCTTGGGAATTCTGCTTTGCTGTGAAGCAGTGGGTAAAGACATTGACTATTATAGCACTCACTGTTCTTTATCCAAACAGTATCCCAGGGGAGAATATATTTCAGGGGTCTGTACAAGGAAAATTTTGTCTTTCCTGAGAAATGGATGCTGTGTTCTTCTCGTCTAGCATTTCTTTTGTTTTCCTGCTAAGTTTGGCCACCATGTAACTATGAGATGGGTTTCTGGGCTCCTTCAGAGGAAGCGCTATGACTCTTATTATTGAAATATTCACTTTCTCTTCACCCAATTTTCTCTTTTTAACATTCTGAATTAAAAAAAAATTATTGACTTTGTCCTGTTTGTAACTTACTGCAAATCCTTTTCTAAATAGGCAGGGCATAAATAAAGAAAGGATGGAAGGATGGAAGGGAGGAAGGGAAGGAGAAAGGAAGAAAGGGAGGGTGGCATGGAGAAAACAAAAACAAGTAGGCAAATATATAAAATGACTTACCTTTTGTAATTTTAAATTATTCAAGTTTGTTTTCTAATAAATAGAACCATAATGAAATGCCATCTCTAAAAATCCTTTATACAAAGCTTTACAAATAAAAAAAGGAATACGAGTAAAATGATGAAATAAATAAACTTTTTGCAGCCAAGAAGTCTATGATCTAACATTTCTTGTTCACTCTCTCAAGGTTCCCCAAGAGTAAACATATGCCATAAGGATTTTTGCTAAATCTAGTCTTAAAATAGGAACTATTCTAAAATTAAACTTCTACTTTTATCCATAAGGCCATTTATATCATTTTAAGCAATGTTGTAACAACTATTGGAAATACCACATGGTCTGGTTTTACATAAATTTGCAATGTATATTTTCCTCCATCACCCCCTACATTGGTATAGAAGCTTGTTCCAATGGTATCACATAGTGAGTTTTATTTTCTGGGCAGGTTGGCATTTTGAGATCTAGAATCTTTATATGCCACCCCTGCCGCCGTTGCCGACTGGCTGTGTGCCTAAAAGCCAGAGACATTGGGCAGGGTTAAAGATTGTGGCCAGGTTTTTTTTTTCCACTTTGTCAAATGTAAAAATACAATGATGGTTTGTAGAGTATACTTTAGAAATAATATAGTCAGTAGGTTTATGTCTACCAATATATATCCTATGAGTTAATATAAGCAGTTCACACTAACAATTGTAGGTGATGTATCCTTCTTTTAGTTGCTGATACTGTGAGAGAATAATGTATTTTATTTAAAGAATGAACTAAAATAGCAATGTGGAAATACAGAAAATAAATACTGAAACCACACAACGCAAACATGAATCAGCATTCCTATATTTGTAAGTGAAGTCACCTAAAGGGAAGAAACTATAAACAGAAAAGGCAATAACTGCATCAGGGAAAACGAGAACCTATGGAAGGAAAAAGACCAGCAGTACCTGGATTCAGCTTTTCTGGTTGGAAAGGTCTAGAGACATTAAAATCACACCTGTTTATAAAATTATGTATATTTAATATTGGAATATTATTGGTGGCTCTAGAGGGCATACACCTGGTTGTACAGGAACCATAAGGTTTAACAATACTACTAAATAAGGAATGTTTATGGATTTAGATTTATTGCAAACCATGCTTTCATTTTTTCTTCCTATAAATCTTTCCTGAGCATCTTCTATATATTAAGTGCCATTCTAGTTGTGGAGATACAACAAGACAATAAATATGAACTTTTGTTGGAGTTCATATTCCAGTCGAAGGGATATAAATATTAAACAAAATAAATAGGTAAATTAGAAGGTATATCAGAAAATGACAAGGACAATAGAGAAAACTTTAGCAGGGGAGTCTGGGAGTGGGGTTAGGGATTAAGACTGCAGTTCTCAATCTAATGGATAGAAAATGTTACATTGAAGTAGCTTTTGGGTGAAGCCTTGAAGGAAGTGAGCCATGCAGATAACTGGGGAAAAGCATAACATTCTTGTTTAGATATAAATGTGCTGAGAAAAAAAAAAAAAGTATTTTCTATATGTAAGACTATTCCTCTGAAGCAGTAGCATGCACATGACTGAGAATTGTAGAAGAGGTGCCAATGCCAACAATTTGAAGAAAAATAACATATTTTAATGCTGAAACAAATAGAGAAAAGTAAGGGATTGAAGAGATATTTTAAAGAGAAAACTGAAGGTGTTAAACATGTGCATCTGATACCATAAATCCAGGCTACTCTTCCAGATACCAGGCTCACATGTTCAATTTCTTCTGGCATGAAAAATTCCAGTGGAAAAAGTCAAAGAAGCTCTTATCTTTTTGCTGAAGCAGTCATGCTAGGGTAACAGCTGAATTCCGGAAAACTGAAAGAAACTAACATTCACTGCACTCATACTATATGTAAAACATCATAGACATAATATGAATGTCCAGTTTTAGAAGTACTTAAAAAACATGGATTTTATATAGCTCTAAGCCACATGAGGTGTGTATGGGGTTGGGGGTAGTGAACCTCAAAATTGTAAGCTAGACACTTCTTGAAAAAAAACTAAATGCAGCCTTCACTAATGGCAATAGGTGGAAAGAGAAAGAGCATGAGCCAGAAATACTCATATTTAAATCAAATCATGGCTCTGTGCTCTGTGGTCGTGAGGAAACTGCTTAATATCATTTACTTCATTTATTAAATGAGTCTATTAGCAACAACACATGTCAAATTCCTAACATGGTACCTGTCCATCCTTCACCTTATGAGATTATTAAATTATTAAATTTTGCCTTTTAAGCAAAAATATTGATTTATTGAAAATACAGCCTAAAATATATGCCAATTATGCTACTTACTATAATAGTTTAAAATACAAAAACTTGAAAATAATATAATTCTTTATTCACATGAGCCATGTTATGATTTCCAGTAATTTGGGACCCACTGATATGTGGGATTCATTTCAATGTTCTTCAAAATTATTTCATTTGTTACATGGACTTTGTTTAAGGAAACGAACAGAAAAAAATTAAATGTTTGTTTTGGAGAAGTTTCATGCTATTAACTTCAAAGCCCCTAAGCCTCCAGTGGCCCTCTTGGATATAAGCCATAGATATGAGTGTGAATGACGCTGGTTGTTCTACATGAAACTTCCTGATGTGAAAACTTTTCACCTATAACCTCAAAAGTCAGCTATAGCTAATAGCTCATGAGTATGTTTCCACAATACTGAACATTTTGATAAAATACACTTTAAAGACTTCCTGATTAGAAAAGATTTTAAAAAATAAATGTTTTCCTAGGATTATATTGGAAATTTTGAGAAGCTTCTTACAGCACTCAAAAAGAGTTCTTGTGTATTTGTTGTTGTCTGGAACGACATCAAGGATCAATCACATTCTTTAAGGGCTAAGTACATTCACAAAATTTCCATTTTTCTATCTAAAGCACATGGAAATAATTTACATATAAACGAAGAAACACACCACCCTTTAAAAATACCAGTTTCTTGACATATAGTCCAATGGATTGCTACAATTTCAAGTCTTTAATAGATTCAAGGTGAAAGGAATGGCATGTCATTTGAAAGCATTTCCAAAGCACAAGGTCAGCCTTGTTTTGCAATGTTTCTGAAATATTTGGTTTAGGACATGGCACCAGAGGGCTTGGCAGTGAATACTCCAAAGAAATGTAAAGTTTAATCAATCCATGAAAATCAGTCCCAGATGTGGCTTACGAGTGACACCATGTTTTTAAACATAATCTGGCATAAAAAGTTCAAAGGTAATAGATATCAGAAATATATTCCTCGTGATAAAGCTGTAGGTAAAGTTCATTTAAACCTTTATTATGAACCCACTACACGCATTATCTGTTTTCTGTCTTATAGCATGTAAAAAGGTGAGAAAAACATACTGTCCTGAATATGCTACCAATCAGGTAGATTAAAGCAGAAAAAAAAGCCCATTCGTTCATTCACTCACTCATTCATTCAACAAGTATGTATTGAACTCCAATTCAGGGTAAGATACTCTTTTGGCACCATGAATATAAGTGAGATCTGGTTCTTGTTCTCCGCTATCTCTGCGACTTTTCATCTTTAGTGGGGAGAAAAGACAGGTAAACAGTTGATTAAAACCTAGTAAGAATTAGGTTCAAGTTTTCACAGGGTGTGGTGAAGCTCAGAGGAGAGAGCAGAGCACTAGTCCAGTCCTCAGGTCTGGGGCCTGGAGGAGAATTGCCAAGGGAGATAGAGATTGAACATAGTCAGGGAAGGGTAATCCCAGCAGATAAAGCAAACTGTGTAAATACAGGGAAAAGCTAGCAGGAAACAGGCAACAATAAATTCATTGTTTCTGGAGACAGTCTTAATGGGACATGGCAAACAGAGAGAGGATACTAGTGAGAGAGCCAGGCGCTGCGTTCCTGATGGCCAAAAGGTCTTGTTGGAGAGTTTGTATTTTATCTTCAGGGATCTGGAAAGCCTTGAAAGATTTCAAGCAAAAAGATATTTAAAAACATGACAGAGTAAGAGAACACTAAGTTCCTCACTTAAAAGTTATGGCAGACATTTCAACTGTTCACCAATTTCCAGTTTTCTTCTTCCCACCCCATAGGAAAATTGTACTTCCCTGCCTCTTTGAGGTTAACAAAGTTGCATTGCTTTGGAAAACGAAATATGATCCACTTTTCAGGGTGGAAGCATTTAATTGTGACTTCTGGAATCTCTAACCCTTTCTTCTGTCATGGTGAAGGTAGACACCTGTGGTTTATATGGCAGCATTGCTTTTGGCAATCACATGGAGACTGCTGGCCTGCGGGGTTCTCAGATCCACAGTGGGGTTGTCCGTTATTGGAGTATTATTTTGCCTACCATGACTAATACACGTATTCAAGTAATGGAGATATTCTTATAATTAATAAGCTACTAGCTCTGATTTGTAATTTGCTCAATTGGACTGTTAAGTGTATTCCTTGTTAAAAGTATTCACCTGTCTAAAGTTTCTTGTCTTAGTAAATCAAGTCACCGCTTCCAGATTTTGGAAGTGGTAATTAATAGTGTTTTGCTTATGGATTTACTTATAATTAGTTTTTGTTTTTGGAAATTTGAAAAATGCAGAGTTTAAAGAAGAGGGTGTACATTTATTCTAATTACTTTTAGAAAGAAGTAGTACATCAGTAATATGGTCTCAGTGTTAAAATATTTTAAAAGGGACCAGGCATGGTGGCTCACGCCTGTAGTTCCAGCACTTTGGGCAGCCGAGGCAGGCAGATCACCTGTGGTCAGGAGTTTGAGACCAGCCTGACCAACACGGCAAAAACCCGTCTCTACTAAAAATTCAAAAAAATTATCCAGGCATGGTGGCATATTCCTGTAATCCCAGCTATTTGGGAGGCTGAGGCTGGAGAATCGCTTGAACCCGGGAGGCAGAGGTTGCAGTGAGCTGAGATCGCACATTGCACTCTAGCCTGGGCAACAAAAGTGAAACGCTGTCAAAAAAAAAAAAAAAAAAATTAAAGAATACATAGGTTAACTCCTGAAAGTGAATACCGTACATGTTTGTATGCATTTTATTCTTTGTACCTTGTGACTGCTGGCTACTTACTGCCTTCCTCCTGATACCAGTTTGTCTCTACTGCATATGTCAATAAATGTTTAGAAATGCTGGAAGAATACAGAGAAAGCCCAAAGTGTTTTTTTTGTTGTTGTTGTTGTTTTTTCAGAAATGCATCTAAGTGTCTCCTTACAAAATGAGAGAATTCATTGATTAGCCATTCTTTGGACATGCTCTTAAACGTCCTCTACCAGAAGGAATTTCATATTCCTATCACAAAAGGGAAATTGCTTATTCTTATGTTTATAAAATCAGATCTTTTATTTGATATATACTATGTGTATATATTATACAAATAAGCTCTTTTTAAAAAGATAACCATGAAGGAATTATTTCCTGAAATAGCAAAATGTAAATTTGCCTGTAAAATCAGAATGCCCTAGCCAATCTTTTGAGATTTGACCAGGATGATCCCATGGGTAAGGAAACTAACCCTTTCAAATTGCATGAAAATTAGAAGACAAATGAAGATGTTGTGAATGGAAATTCATTTCCAAATAAACCACTGGGATAAAAATCATTAGAATAATAGCTAGTTTCAAAATCTATGTTTTTCCGTCTCTTTGTCACTCACAATTATTTCAAATACGTCCACTTTAAAGTACAGTATATATACCTAGTTAGGTTGAGTCATATTTTAGAAAAATTCCTTAGAGTTTGTTTTTAAGCAAAACAGGACTGTTTTAAACAAAGCAGAACCTTAACAGGAAACTGATAACAGTGGCCAAGAAAAGCATCTTATTTTCTATTTTCTGTGTATTAGAAAGAAACCCTATTTCTCACTTCCTCATACGGTAACTATATCTCAGTGGAGTTGAATCCTCAGGACAACAGGGCATGTTATTGTGAGATATTTTACACCCGGCTTAACCATTCTGTAAAATCAGAGATAGTGATTAGCCCAGAGGATCTGTCTCACTTCCTTCCAGTGTTGCTTAGCTATTGATAAATATTAAGGTGCATGTTGATTTGGCTGCTAAAATGAAGAAAGGATGTCAGAAAGCTATCAGTTTGCTGAATCAAACAGCATTGCCACAGGGCTCCAAGCTGGCAGGGCCCCTCTGGGCATTGCCAGGTCACCAAGGAAGTGGCTGGGTGAGGTGACAACAGGTGTCAGACATGCTGCTGATCAGATGATCTCAGCAGTCCTGAGGACAGAAGAGAAGGTTACCACATAAAGTGCTTAGCTGCGACCCCAGAGGAATTTCAGCATCAAAGGAATTTGAGTAGAAAAAGGTTTCAAATTTCAGTTACCCAGGGTTGAAGCAGCAGGACTCATTGATAGAAAGAGAGAAGCAAATAAAAGCCCACACTAGTTAACATAACTCTCAAATAAGAATGCAATTATCTGCAGCCACAGTAGCCCATGGAAAGATATCCCTAACCAGTCATTCAGTTGAGACATAGGGACATCACCTGGGTGGAAAGGACCCTTTCCAGGTCGTGAAGGAATTATAAGTGACCGTTAGTGAGTGGTCACTATGTACCAGACACAGTTGTAAGTGCTTTATGGCCATTAATTCATTCAATCTTCACAACAACACTCTGTGGTAAGTATTCTTACTGGCCTTATTGTACAGAGGTAGAAATGGAATCATAAAAAAGTGAAGACATCAGCCCTAGCTGATACAGCGAGTACAGAGGAGAGCCAGAATATAAACCTAAGAAGTCTGTCTGTAGAAACCATGGTTTTAGCCACCCAGTTTCACCATCCCTCACAGGGAGAAAATTGCAGAGCAGAAAAGTTCTGGTCTTACTCCTAAAAAGAGATGCACATTATATACATGAAAAGATACCAAACATGACAACATAGAAAATGATGGATGCCAAGTGACTGCCAGGAACTATAGAGCTGTTGAAAGAGATTCATGGCAAAACAGGTTGAAATAAGCAAGACAAACTTGAGAAGTGGATTCTTGCATTGAGTGTGAACAAGCAGGGGCAGTGTGATGTGGAGGAAGGGAGCATGTACTCTACAGGCTTTAGCTTCAGAGGAGCTTGGGTTCAAATCCCAGCTCTACCACTTACAAGTCATGTGAGCTTGGGTAAGTTACTTATTCTTTGTGTTCTAGTTTTCCTATCTGCAGGGATAGAAAAATGCTATTTCAAAATGCTATTCATAAAGATCAAGCAAAATTAGTTATAAGCAGGTCTCAGCATAACTGGTACAAGGTACACATTTAATATGTGTACTATTATCCAACTAGGGAGAGATGGAAAGAGAGCTTCAGATGAGAGGAACAGCATACAAAGTGATCTGCAAAAGCCAGAAATAAAACTTCTATGAGCTCAGTTCAAGCTGACTAGGTAGGTAAATGTCTGCCATGAACTTGGAAGTGAGAGAGAATCTCCCTTGGACACTCATTCAGGGGCCTCAAAGCCATGAAGAGGTGCCATGTGGTCTTTCCAGTCAATAAATAATTTTGTCCAAACACATGAGTGGAAGAAAAAATTAAGAGACACCCGGATGGGGAAAACCCATTCTCTCTGTGGTGAGACAATCTAGCCAGAAGGACACTCTCACCAGTTAGAGCTCTGCATATCCAAACAAGCACAGGGAAAGTGGAAGAACTGACCAGAAGAGGGGAAAGCATGAATTAATTTATTAATCAAAGAAACATCTGTGAGGTTCCAAGTAGGTGGTAGGTAGGCTGAGTGTTAGTGTGTCCAGTCAGGCAGGTGGTGATGACAAAGGGCCCCCAGGAAACTCCCATTTGTGTGAGTGAGAAAGGCAAGAAAACAGCGTGCACAGTGCTACTTGAGGAGCGGTGTTTGAAAAAGTGATGCACAGGTTGCAGGGGATGCACAGAAACTAGGGATGCAGCACTGGAGTGGAGTGAGAAGCTTCCAAGAAGAGACAAGCCTTCTGATGGGTCTCAAAGGGAGAGGAGGGTCTCACCAGGCAAAGGGGTTGGGGGACACATTCTAGTCAGAAGGAACACCATGGACAAAGGTTGACGAATGAAGCAGAATGATATCTTTAAGAAGCTGCAAAACACTTTCCACCAGGAGGGTGCAGCTGGGGTGCGGCACATGAGCTTGTGAAATCAGGTCCTAAAGAGGCTGGAAGAATGTATAGGAAGGAGTTGGGCTCCTCTTGGCTCTTAGATCTCTGCAGAAGGAGAAGAGGAGAATGGGGCAGATGGTGAGACTGGAGGCCTGTACACTATGTAGAAAGTTACTGGGCCAGGCACAGTGGCTAATGCCTATAATCCCAATATTTTGCGAGGCTGAACCAGGAGGATCACTTGAGCCCGGGAGATCAAAACCTGCTTGGGCAACATGGAAAAACCCTATATTTACAAAAAAATAAAAAATGAGCCAGGCATGGTGGTTTGCACCTGTAGTCCTACCTACTTGAGAGGCTGAAGTGGGAGGATGGCTTGAGCTCAGGAGGTTGAGGCTATAGTGAGCCATAACTGCACCACTGTACTCCAGTCTGGATGACTGAGTAAAACCCTGTCTACAAAAATGCTCCAAAACAACAACCAAAAAACCCCAGAAAGTTACTGCATGGAGCCTAGAGGAGAAATAGTTGCAGCATCACTGGGAGGTGCGGGTAGTGGGGTGATAAGGCTATGGCGTAAGCCTGGTGAGGAAAGAGACAAAGCACCTGATGCTCCTTGGCTTCAAGCACAGATGGCAAAGCAATTGGGCAAGGAAGGCCCTGGACAGATGCTCAGGATGATTACAGCTTCCTGAGAATGCTGAAGTGCAGCTGTGCCTATGTTTTCTTCCTCCTGTCCTCTGCCACGCTGTCCTTCGTCACCCTCTGGGGCATCTCCCTTCATCTGAGAATTGAGAAATGGAGGGAGAGTACATGAGTAGTGGGGAGACACCAAGACAGCAGAGCATAGGGAAGAGAGGAGGAGAGGGAAAGCAAAACTTAAAAGAGACTCAAGGAAACTGGGAGTGCTTTTGCTAATGCCACTAGGAAAAAGAAATGTGAAAATAAAATTTTATATATAAATACAAACAGATGCATATGTGTGGGTGGGTTAAACAACTATACCACCTCTTAGCCAGAGTGATCTTTTCTAATTAGATTGGGAAATGAAAGTGTTAGAAGATCGAATGGGTAACATTTGAATTTTCCTTTTGAAAGATGGGCCATATTTTGACTTTAGGGGAAACACAGATGGGAAGTGCATTCTTGATCTTGGAAATGTTGTGATGATCCACCACTGTCAGGGTGAAGTAAGGATCTTTAGCATGGCCACCAGAGCCTTATCTCCCACCTCTGTGCCTGCCTCCACCCTGGCTCTTCTGCTGCCTTTATATTAAACATTTGTTCATTCACCACATAAGGTTCTCTCTCTTGCCTTCTTTTCCTGGTTAATTCTTACTGATCCTTCAAATCACAGCCTGAACTACTCATCCTCAGAGAAGACATTCCTGATTTTCCCTGAACAGATCAAAAAACCCCTCACAGATTTTTGAACCCTGTGTGTCTTTCTCCTGTAGCATCTGATCCAGTCACAGTTTCGTGTGTGTGTGCGTGTGTGTGTGTATGTGTGAGAGAGAGAGAGAGAGAATTTGATTAATGCATGTCTTCCCCAGTTAATCATAAACTCCATATGGGCAAGAACCATGTCTGATTTGGCATCTACGAATGAGTGATGAATGCAAATAATGTGTGGCTATGGGGGGATGAGGTGTGGCCACGTAGGAAGATGATGTCAGGGTGTGGTACAAGGTTAAGGAAGCTGCAGCTAAAAAGGATGCCAACTTAATCTATTTTGGCCATTTTGTCTACCCTAAGTATTATGTTCACACTGTATTTCTTCTTTCTGGACTAAGAAAAAAAAACCATGTTTGCTTGTGGGGTCTTTTTTTCCTTCTAAAATATTAGACTGCAAACAAAGACACTGTTGGGTAGTATATTTTTGTTAGCACCCAAGGGGAAATGCCTGTGTTCTTGAGCTCTCCAATTTTTACATTACATGTTTTCTACATGAGCTTTCAACCTAATGTAAGAATTAAATGCAAATTTGAGGCATATGAACTATTTTATGCAAGATCTTAAAATTGTTTTCCTTGGGACATTCATTGAAAGTATGGCTCATTACTGAAAATCTATTCTTCAGTGGTTCCTAACCACCTAGCCACCTCAAAAAGAGTTGCTTTAATATCTGAAGCCAAATCGCTGCTTTCCTTTGTGATTACAAGGACTCTCTTGGTAAATCAGAGTATGGCCAATGTCCAGTTGCTAAAGGTGGAAACTACAAGTTACTGTTCTCCTTAAGTTACCAGCAGGATACAGTCAACATGTAGTTCTTTAGTGTCTGTCAAGAAAGTACAGAGATTTATAGGTAAAGAAGTCAATTTTCTTATCATAGATATAGTTGTCATATGGAGAGTATGCTGATTAGAAATAATGAAAGCAACAGATAAACTTAAATTGTGGAATTATCTGAGAATTTCCATTATCCATGTCCCAAGTTAACTGCGAACAATATAAAGTTGACTATATCAATTTTTATGTACAGAAAAACATTTGGGACACAAATACATTTTAAAATCTTAAGAGTTTGCAGGGTAAAAAACATTTTGGGGGAAAAATAATTTTTCTAAGGCTTTGAGAAAAATTCAGCTTATATTTATGTATTTCAACTTCAGTAGGGATAAATGGAACAGCACCACTGGAATTGAACAATTAAGTAAGCAAATGATGGATGGTAGTTTTTCACTGTTGGAGTGGAAGATTATAGATAAGCAAGAAGAAGAAGCTAGAATGACCCATGTGGTAATGAGTTAGATTTGAAAATATCAGTATGAACTAATGCTTATCTATCTATCATCTACCTATTTATGCTTCCTGATTGTTAGATATGTGTACATACACAGGTTGGTATACACAAATATATGTCCTTGCTCTGTCAGCCAAGAAGGCCAAAAGGAAATGACAACCCAAAATCAATGAACACACCTAGTGCTCAAATCTTGATTTTTAATACCATTTTCCAATGAAAGGAACCTGTGCTCCTTGGAGACATGGCTGAATCTATGATGAGGAAGGAGTTATATTGTTGATAAGCCTCAAGTATTGTGTAATGCTAGAAAGGATGAAAGTGCATCAAAGCAAAACAAACAAAAAACAGAAAACAAAACCACCACAATTGTGGGGATGTATCAAAGGGACACAAGAAATAGTACCCAATGGCCAAAGCTGGAACAATTTCACAGCACGATGAGTATAACAGTAGTGGATTATAACCTAAGCATAAAATAAATATCCATGAGTCCATACTGATATACATAAATGCTGAATAATTAAATGAGGGAGAATAAGCAATCTTCTGTGGAGAAGAATTGCAAATATTTTATGTAGATTTTCTGCCTTCAAGGAGATGGCGTATAACACCCTCTTAAGTGTGGGTTGTTTATCATGACTTCCTTCCAAAGGGTAAGTATGAAAATAATAAAAATAAGGAAAAATAATACATTTATAGTGGAAAAACCTGACCAAATCCACCTCGATCAGGTGATCAAGGTGAACATCTGTAGTCATGTTGACAGTGTGATGGAAAATGGCACATTACCCTCTGTGGTCTCTCTCACCAAAACACTAACTACAGTCTAATCAAGAAAAATCAATCAGAAAATTCCAATTGAGAGACATTCTACAAAATACCTAATCAGTACTCCTCAAAACTGCCAAGGTCATCAAAAACAAGGAAAATCTGAGAAAATTCTATAGCAAAGAGAAATGAAACATGAGAACTAAATGCAATGTGGTATCCTGAGTGGGGGGCCCTAGAATAGAAAAAAAGAACATTAGGTAAAACTAAGGATATATGAATGAATAGGGACTTTAAATAATAATAATGTACCAATACCGGTTCATTCATTGTAACAAAAGTATCATACTCATATAAGACTTCAATAAAAGGCAGTGGGTAAGGGGTATATGGAAATTCCCTGCACTATCTTTGCCATTTTTCTGCAAATCTAAAGCTGTTTTAAAATAAAATTTGTCTTTACAAAGCTCTGAAAGTCTAGAAATTTAAAGTAAACTCGTACAATCAAATAGTAAGGCCTAATCTTACTGATATAAGCCAATATTTAATTTTCTAACCCAAAATACAAACTATTCTTCACATGTTAACCTCTATCTCCATTTTCTATGTCTACATTTGTTTAGAAGATCATAAATCACGCTATATTATCATGAATTAGACCAAGTTAAAATGTTAAAATTGCTAAACATATGACTCATTTAAACAAAGGTTTACTAAAAGACAGGAAACAATTTACAGAAGGTACGCATTTTCTGCATGGTTGCATCTTTCAAGAAGACAAAGAAAGGGATTAAGAATACCTTTGTCCTAAGATACAAAAAAACCACAAGGCAAAAAGCATGACATATAAAGTTTTACACCAAACAAAAAAGAGAAAAATTTCAGCAAATCAATGTTATCATCTACTTATGATTTTTTATCATTGCCAACAATGCATGTTTGTCCATCCTTACTTCCCCACCTGGACCAGTGCAGGCCGTGTCATATGAAATGCCTGTTCTAACCATTAGAACATCCAGACTCATTCTGGGGCTTAATCTCTTTTACTGCAGGTGCATCCACTTGTTATATTTCAGATTAGCAGCCTCAAAAAACTAGCCTCTTCCCAGTACCCATCCTTCAATTACTGCATCATTTTCTCTAACAATTGCAGGCTTTCAACCACTTTATATGTGACAAGGCATGAGCTTGCTTCCTCCCTTGTCACTCTCCTGAGTCCTCTTCTGTTTGTCTGCAGCCCAAAAGGAAGCACAATATTCCAGCAGAGGTCTGAATGATGCAGGGTCAAGTGCACTCATTACCTCTTTATTTTGGGTTATTCTGGTTCTATTAATACAGCTCAAGATGTTATGTGAAATTTCCAAAATAGGTTCCATATTTTACCTTCAAAACTGTATGGCAGATACAAATACTACATTATCTGTGATTACTGTGAATGAGGTTAGCACATTATTATGTGGTTGTGAATATCATACTTGGCTTCCTGGAGACCGAATATTCATGTATCAGGGCCCTCCTGTGATGACACAGTCAGTGGTGCCCTCACAATGGCATACCTTCTAGCCTTGTCTTATTCTTTAAAAAAAAAAAAAAAAAACCTACATTCTTTCTTTGTTCTAGCTACACAGCTGGAAAATTAGAACTGAACATAATGGTGGGAAGAGAGTACTCTTTAATCTCAGTATTTAATCTCCTGATACTTTCTGGACCTCTGAAAGTATTAATACATGCATTCCCATGAGAAATATTACTGCTTCTCTAATAAATAAGGATGTCATATAAAATTAACAAATTAATAATTCAAGGACACATTCGAGTGCCAAAGAATATAGTTTTCTAATTTTTACAGGAAAATATGTAAAGTAATATAAAATTTTCATTTGTAAATTGTGCAAACTGTGTTAGAAAAAAATGACAATGCAGATGAGAGATGTCCTTGAAATGCTCTTAAAATCATGTTATTGATCCATGTAAGTCAGCTATATCAATTCTACTGATCAAGAAATAGGTATTTTAAACACAATGCTTTCAGGAGTATGCAATGCTGACAAATATGCAAAAAAAATTATAAAACCCAAGAAAATCAAGTAATGAATGCTAGCCAAATTTCTATCTGAACTAAGCTAACTCAGCGATATTATCGTTGTCTTTAATGGAGAAACACGAATAATGATAATCTTTAGTGGACTTAGATTAAGTAATACAATGAATAGCTATAAAATTTGTGGATCAGAATTAGAGGAGGGGAGAAACACATTAATCAAGTAGACATGTTAACAAAATAATGGATTAGTCAGGATTACATTTGAAAAAATTAGCAAAGCAAAAGAAATACATTAAATATCTAATATTTAGTAACTTAGAAGAGAAAAAAATGCTGTGTATTTTACATACTAATTCATACACATGCCCAACAAATAACTACCATTTCCAGTCTTCATATGCACCATAATATGTGTAATATATGAAACAAAAATTTGCTCCTCCCTGATGTGTATTGGTATGAAAATCTTTTAAGGTAACATGAGAATGAAAGAGATTCTTTTTCATGCTAGACAAAGAGGTTTTTAAACACATCATTTTGTTGATGTAAAGCACATTTGCAATAGGCATTAGGGACCTCAACTTAAGAACAATATATGCCAGGCTGATGTACTGAACACTTCCTAAATACTGTACTCAGCAGTTTTGGAGCACTTAGCAATGATGAATTGGTGTGAAGATTCAGGTACTGAAAGGCCATTTCCCTTTTTTTCTTGTATCTTTTGCTTGTCTTGATTGACGCTCTGAAGAAGCCAAGGATACAGAAGGGGTGGGGAAAGCACACAACCCACATCACCCAAAGGAGCTGCTCATAATGAACCTGAATGAAAATAGATTTTGGGGAGAGGTGGGGGAAAGTGGCCATATCTTCAATATTCTTTTGAAGTGTTACTGCTTTCAAAGTTGTGATTTTTCTCAAGGTAAAGCTGTTTGACACAGATAGGCTCATCTGTCAATCAAACATCTTTTATTCATGGCCAGGTCAAATACTTGACTATTCTAGTAGTGGTAACAAACTCTTAGTGCCAATATAAAACAGCCAACTCACCTAGCCAGGGAAAAGAAATAATAAGAAAATGAAAAAATGCACTGAGCCTTTATATCCTGTATTCAAGAACTGCATTTCTTTTTTATTTAGTTGTTTTGTTATTGCTGTTTATGTGTTTTTGTTTTTGTTGTTTTGTTTTATGATCAAATAAATTGTTTTAGAGGGATCATATATAATAGCCATGTCACACATTTCTGAAAGAACAACTTATTTCACCTGGCCCCATAAATGTAAATATTTCATAAATTCCAGAAGCTTTGGCATTTGTCTACATCCTCTTTCCAGTCTGCTTGCTATTTCATAATCATTTTCATGATTCTCATTTTCCTTATGAATTGAATTTGTGCTTGAAACATTTCAAGCCTAGGGAAGCAATCTTGTGAGCTGATAGATCTTATTGGGAGCAACCTTGCTCAGAATTTTGACTTCCACTTCCACTCTTACACAGCAAATGTCCATGTATAGACTCAACATTTGCCTCAAAAATTCAGGTCTCCTTAAGAATCACAAAAGGTTGTATCACCCTGTAAGACTGTTGCCATTACAGATGGCGTAGGACTCAGGATTCTAAAACCTAGTGCTATAATGGGCTATAAGTCAGGTTGAAGAAGTGAGAATGCTGTGTTTTTAATTTCAAAATTTGGCAAGACATACCATTTTTTAATAAGAAACATACTTTTTATTTGGATGATCCTTTTCTTATACTACTTTATTATACTTTAATAGTATTTAATCAGATTTTAATGAAATCTGGTACACGGGCTTTTTTTTTTTTTTTTTTTTTTTTTGAGACGGAGTCTTGCTCTTTCACCCAGGCCGGACTGCAGTGGCGCTATCTTGGCTCACTGCAAGCTCCGCCTCCCGGGTTCACGCCATTCTCCTGCCTCAGCCTCCCGAGTAGCTGGGACTACAGGTGTCCGCCACCGCACCCAGCTAATTTTTTGTATTTTTAGTAGAGATGGGGTTTCACCGTGTTAGCCAAGATGGTCTCGATCTCCTGACCTCGTGATCCATTCGCCTCGGCCTCCCAAAGTGCTGGGATTACAGGCGTGAGCCACCACGCCCAGCCGCTTTCTTTTAATTATAAACTAACAATAGTATTTACAATTTTCAAAGAACTTTCAAATATACTACAATCTTCCACAGAAATCCATAGGGAAAAAAAGGGACAGGAGAGGAACTAAAATATATCAAACACACTAAGTTGAGCAGTTACCATGATTTATATATGTATATCATTCATCTTTATGCACAACTTAGGACAAATTTCTTTCTGATCTTATTATCATAAGTGGTGCGCTTCCCTGATCCATCAAGTTGTTTATCTAATGGACACTGGGATTTGTGTTTAAGCTTCCTGATTTACCCTGGATCCTAGGAAGCTTAGTGAGAACTTTACATTCCATCTTGCATACCCTTGGACTTCATGGTCTGCTTAACTCTTGAAAGATGGAAGGCCCTCTGCCTCCCTTGAGATCTAAACAAAATTGATTTGAACTTCCTAATTTCATGACCAGTAAGAGTCCCAAAACTCACCTCTAAATTTCTGATAATTTCCTAAAGGCTGGGCTCATTGACCTGCTTTGCCAACACAACACAGCTCATTTTGATTCACATGCCACCAACACCATCAGAATCACTTACTCCAGGTACTCCTGAGGCTTCAAGTAAGACATACATACATTAGTGGTGTTCCCACCCCGGCAACTCCCTGTATCCTCCCCAATACCCCTCACCCACCGAACCACTGTCAGTACTGGGGAGGGATCTGTTTATGGAGTATACCCACAGTTCTCAGCCTTCCCAGGGCGAATTTTCCTCATCCTGTCCTCTCTCCTAATTTCTCCGCCTCATCTCCATCATTCTCATTGGCTCTTTAGCACTAAATTCTTCCTCTGTTATGCAGAGAAGTTTTCACCCTCAGAGCACTTGAGCACCTACCTATAGTCAAATCCTCAAGGGACTTTTCTTCCTATCCCAAGGGCATGTTCAAAATAGCTCTTCTAGGCCAGCTGCAGTGGCTCACTCCTGTAATCCTAGCACTTTGGGAGGCTGAGACGGGTGGATCACCTGAGGTCAGGTGTTCGAGACCAGCCAGGCTAACATGGTGAAACCCCATCTTTACTAAAAATACAAAAATTAGCTGGGTGTGGCAGCTTGCACCTGTAGTCGCAGCAACTCGGGAGGCTGAGCCAGGAGAACCACTTGAAACTGGGAGGCAGAGGTTGCAGTGGGATGAGATCACACCACTGCACTGCAGCCTGGACAACAAAGGGAGACTCTGTCTCAAAAAAAAAAAAAAAAAAAAAAAGAAAAAGAAAAAAAAGAAAAATATATATATATATATATCTTCTAGCAAAGACATTTTTCTTCCTTCCCCAAGAGGATTCTGGTGCCGTTTGTAAAGGTAATATATATATATATATTTTAACCTATTAGATACATATGTGAGTAGGAACATCATACCTTATTTCTCTTTGCCCTTCATCAACATTCTCACTATAAGTTATGCACATATAACTTTGTTGGTTGTCTTAAATGCTGCCTGAGAAAAGCTGGGGTTTAAAAATGACAAATTAAATAATGTATTATCTCATTGAATCCTTACAATAAATCTGGGTGATTGGAACTATTGTATTTTTCTCTTATAAATGACTTAAGTGATGCTCATAAAAGGTGATTTGCTCAAAGTTAACCAGTCAGCATCAGAGTTGAATTTGAACTAGGTTCAATACAGCTTTAAAGCATGGGATCTTTCCCTTGCATTGTACTACTGGCTAAGGGAGATAGGTATTAAACCCCTCAAATGCTTTATCAAAATATACATGCCCCTTCCTCTTCCTACCCACTCTTCAACCTCCAGATTTTCATACTCCTTATTACTTTCCCCCCACAAAGTCTTGCGGTTATTTCTGATAAATGATACAACTGCCTTCCCTAATGACATTCTCCAATCCTCACCATCTCCATCACACTGAGAACTATGGCTTTTTAAAACATTGAAGCTAATTTTTCAGGATGTTCTCTGACCAAACTACATATAGTGATATAAAATAGTTATTGATAATCTTTCATAATAAAGTGAGAATAAAACCTCATTCTATACATATATAGTGTGATTGTAACCACTATGCTAAAGAATTGATATATTTAAAAACTCAAATATAGGATATGTATGCTGCACTAATGAGAGAAATTAATTAATACTGATAATATTAATAAAAAATATCATTTCTACAATGAGACTAGGAAGGAGGAGGCCAGATGAGGCAGAGCTTTATGCTGTATTGTATATATAATACAAAGCTAGTACATTTTCTTGGCAAGTGAAGAGATATTAGGGAGACGATTTTTAGAGCTTAGTTTGACAGTGAAAGATGTATAAAAAGAATGAAGAGCCATATGTAGAGGCTGGTCTATGTCTGAAGACCACATCATGTACTGTGATGAAAAGTAATTAAAATGAAACATCAATGTTACAGATGCAGAAAGGGGCATAATCAAGCATCAGAGCCAGCTGTGGAGATAATTTACAGATTTTATCTCACCAGCAAGATAAAACATACACATATTCAAGGAAAGAAAGATTCCTATATGAAAGTGAATGAGCTACTTACTAGTTTTGAAGAAATGGTGTCTTAGATAAGGTGATTTGTAGCAATAGCATTTAGATTTTACAGATACACCCAGTTCGGCAGGATGGTTGCTTCTGCAAATCTAGTTAAACTCTCCCAAGTGCCAGAAATCAAGATATGTGGGAATTATTTATGCTCAAGATGACAATTCTTATAGAAACATTTTCTATCCCCGCAAAAACATGGGCTATCACCTAAAAACCTGAAATTAATACTAAAAGCCGTAAATTCCCAGGGCACAATTCTGGAAAAGTAATGTTTACTCTAAAATATTTTATTGAGCACCTACTATGTGTCAGGCACTGTGCTAAGAACTGAGAATCTAATGAAGCAGGGCCTGAGTAAGACAGTCACAAACAGAAAATCTATCCTGTATAAGGTAGGCACTGACTCAGCATGGGAGGGCACATCAGTCGATTCTTGCTGAGGCTTGAGAGATGAGGAGGAATAAATTATCCCTCATAATTCAAACTTAACCCAAGGTATTGTCCCTGCATTTACTGAACAAGAATGTGATATAGAAGAGGCAGTTTAGACCTTCAAGCAACCTATAGTTAATGGGTAAGGTCTAGGTTAGAACTGGCCTGCCACTGATTACCCTAGGCAACTTGGTTAACCATTCACAGCTAGTTGCCTAATCTGTACTATAACAATATTTATTGGATACTTACTGAGTGACAGGTGTTCTAAGCACTAGACTGGTTTTCTCATTTAATCTTCACAGCAACCCTATGAAATGAGAACTATTTATTGTCCCTATGTTACAGATCATGGAGAGGTTAGATAAGTGACCCAAGGTTGCACCCTTAGTAAGTAGATAACAAGCCCTTGCCACAGACTTGGGGGATGATTAAGTAAAATAATGTCTATAAAAAAATTAGTCTATACCTGGAATGGATAACCTTTTAAATGTGATAGTTATTATTTGTATTATTTTTTATAGCATACGCCCCATACCTTATCTCAAAACATAGCACAATAACATTATTTGAAAAATATGAAAAGTTATTTAATTAAAATTTCCCCTGACAATATAATTTTTATTTATCATTCTTTTCTGTACACATAATTATTTATTAAAAAAAAATTTAAAAAGTACCTATTAAGTGCAACACCATGCTGGGTATTGTGGTATAAAGTAGAAAAAAGTAGTTGAAGTGGCTACTGCAATGAATACAACAGATTATAATGTTAATACCTGGTCTCAAAGGCTAGCTTGGTCTCAGAAAGTTCTTTGAAGCAAAAGGCTGTGTGCAGTGAAAATCTCACAGAATGTGGTCACCCTTTCAAATGATGACATCCTGAGGCAACTTAGCATTCAACCTCTCTCAAAAATCAAGTCTGGCATGGATTATTTTCTAAAAAATAGAACTTTTCCCACAAATATTTTCTTCTTTTAAAATTTACACACCTAAAGGTTTAAGACTCCAATGCCTTACTTTAGGACTTGTAAGAGGTCTCTTTCACTGATCTCAATACCACTATGGTTTTCTCAATTTGCCCACTGTCATATTGCTAGCTTTCTTTTCTTCTCTAGAACATCAAGGGACTCTCCATCATTATGCCAATTATTTGTTTTAAACGTAGTGAGCAACCCAATGACAAAGTTTTTCAGATTGGGGACTTCATATCTGTTATTTCCTTAAATTAAATGGAGGATATATGAAAAAGGAAGGGCCTAAGACCTTTATCAAGGGAAGAGTTGGGAAGATATGAGAAATGTATAGATTGCATATGGAATATGTTTTCTCAAATACTGTGGATATCAGCATTAATGGGCATAAAATTGCTGTCTTCCCCATGAAAAAGGCTGCCATTGAAAGTTAGGTTTTGTGGAGAAGGAATTAAGCAAAATACCCAAGGTAGACAGGCTAAGGATATTCCACAGGAGAGGCCAAATACTTGAGAAAACCATCAGAGCTCAGTCCTGGAGGTATTTGTTGATTTATGTGTGGTTTCTCTGCATTACCTTTAATGGAAGAACAATTATGCCTGAATAAGACAGAAATGAGTAAATTAACTAGGTAAGATATAAGATCATAGATTTTTATAGCACCTTAGTGATCAGTTAAGCCAACCTTCTCATTTTCATATTTAGAAAAGAAAAATATGGAAACTCAAGGGAGAGGAAGAATGAAGCTCCCTGACAAGTGACCAAGACTTCTTAGAATCTTAGAGTTTTAGAGCCACAGTAAAAATTCTACAAAGAAAGCTCTGTATAAAGTAGTGGTGAGCACTGAATGCTGACAATAATAGTGGAAGCTCTGCTGAGACAATTAGAAGAGATGAAAGGAATTCATAATATTGGCTAAAGTCACAGTATCCTCCAGGGTTTATTCTCATGACCTAGAAAATTATAAGGCTATTTAATAATATCCCTTACCTTACATATTTTATTTGTCATTTTCTCCTATTTATCTTGGAGACATAAAAGAGAATTTAAATGTACAAATATTTAAACTGGGTTATATCAGTTCTGGTTAAAGTCATATTATGTTTCCTTATTTCCAGTACATTTCTCAGAGACTGGTGACACTTTCAAGTAAGCTTCATAGCAGTTTTGAAGAAATTTTTGTAAAAGCAGGTTACATATATATGGATTTGTGACATTCTAACATAAACCACAGAAAGGTTCCTATTAAAAAGGGAGCAAAGCTGAATCATTTTGCCTTTTCTTCCCACTGTGATTTTTATTCATTTGAAGATAAAATTCAAAGCAAACATCTTAAAGCTTCTGTTTGTCACCCAAGAGTTATTTCAAGGCAGCATAGGAAATCTCACATTTTCAAAATCGGGTCATGAAAATGGAACTGCAATCTAATTAATATGTTCATAAAACAGTTTCCACCACTACCAAATAAAACAACAACAACAATTAAGATCAACTCTGTATTCTTTGGAATCCCAAGAAACACAATCCATAGGAGAAATTCTCATCACAATACAGTTTCAAATTTAATAATTAAGAATTGTAACATTTCTGTCACATCTCTACTCATTTCCCTGACATAATACTTTGTGTAAATAATTTCTGAAGTAGAGTAAAATGTCCTTTATTGACTGGATATGTTCATTTAACATCACTGACCTTTTTCCAACTTGTTTGACTCTCTTGTACTCTCTCTTCAATAACTTTTCCAACTCCCCCTAGTAGCTGTTCCATCATCTTACTAAGCTCCTCCACCTGCTCCTCCCTGGTCCTCTTTCTGAGATGTGATCTTGAATTCCATTTAATACTTCCCAGAGAAAACACAGGGCATAAAACAAAAACTCCCTCAGGCTCTCCTTCCACCTACCTAATCTCCACATTATCTGCATTCTCCCTCCTTTTCCTCCCCCTATCTCAGAGGGTGTCATGTCCACGAGTTTCCCAGCTCTATATCAGAATACTTCCTTAGGGACATGCTTCCTACTCTTAAAAGTGCTTGGTGTTCTTCACTAGCTACTGTGTTTTTCTCCTCTCCTTCTCCTCTGTCCTCCTCTTCTTCTCCTCCTCCTTTGTTCTTATGCAAAATTTTGAAAGAAGTAGTTTGCACAACTTTTCTCTGCTTTTATTACCCCTGAAATATAACTTACCCCCAGACACTCCCTTAAACCACTCTCTGAAGTATTATCAGTAACTACTAATTCCCAAATCCATCAAATATATTTTTACTTTGAAACTTAAGGTATTTGGATCAAGTCAGTTAAGTTGTTTCTCCTTCTGACTCCTGTAACACCTTGTATATATCTATATTAATATGCTCCATACTATACTGTAATTATTTGTTTCTGTGGCTGTTCTCCTTACTAGTTTATGAGTATCTCCAAGGCAGGACTCTTATTACATTCATCCGGGCATCCCCTATGAATAAATAACTCAGTGTGTTCCACCTGTTCCAATATAATTCACTAACCATGACATTTTTCAGTAACTCAGATATTGGGCTATTTTATGATTAAAATGCTTCTTTGGCAATTGGATCTGATTTCAGATAATACTAATATTCTTTACTTGAGCACAAAATAAAGTTTAAAGACAAAATTAGTTGAATATTTTGAAGAAAGTAATAATTATGGCAGCCAAACCTAAAATGGGGATGATCTTTTATTTTTGGCAAAGCATTCTCAAAACCATTTCATCTGTCACAAAGTAAAGCTGGGGCCCGTATCAAAGCAGGGCCAGAGAAAGGCAGTTTGAACAGAGCTCAACAATGCCCCGCAGAGATGGTGAATAGAGCTGAATTCATCTATGCTCCACACACCAAGTGTGTACCCAGAGGGAAGAGTGACTTTTGCTTTGAACAGAGGCTCTGTCCATTCACCAAGTACTGTAGTTTGCATTTCTACTTCATCTGTTCAAAGTGTGACACCTTTCCTAATATATCGTCCAGAGAGGCACTTTTTACTGGAAGGATCCTATAGGCCACAGTGACCTTGGAAACAGAGTTCACCACAAATTCCTTTTAAATTTCTTGTTCTGAGAAAACACAGAAAGAGCTGCTGACACAGTCTAAGTATAGGTCATTGTTCTAATATTAAAAGGAAGAGTTTCTCAAGGAAAGGCTATTCACATTCAGTAAGCATCCTACATACTTAGCCAGGCTGCTAAATAACAGGGTAAATCTGCTTATTTTCTCTGGTCTACTGCTAATCTAATTTTCAAAAAGATCCATAAACAAGAGTGCTAAGTCATCTGCCACAAGAACAATATGGTGGATGAAAAATATATTGGGCTCTAAAATCAGGCCAGGCCTGGTTTTGAGTGGGTCAGCTTCCCTAGCAATAGATATATGAACTTCAGCAAGTTATCTAATCTCTGTGAGCATTACCTTCCTCATCTGCAAACAGGGATTCGGATAAGAAATTCTCTAAAAGTTATATTGCCATTAAAGGATGTAACTTCTGTGAAAACATATGGCATGCAGAGGAGTGCTCAACAGTGTTGATCTCTTCCATGAAGTATATGATAGTTACACAAGAGATTTTGGCATGTCATTGTCAACATTCTAATAAATTCTTCTTCTTTTATTTTTTTGAGACAGGGTCTTGCTCTGTTGCCCAGGCTGGAGTGCAGTGGCATGATCATGGCTTATTGTAGCCTCAACCTTCTGAATTCAAGAGACACTCCCACCTTAGCCTCCCTGAGTAACTGGGACCACAGGCATGAACGACCATGCCCAGCTACCTTTAAAAAAAAATAGAGAGAGACAGGGTCTCACTATGTTGTTCAGGCTGGTCTCTAATAAGTTGTTATTACCAATGTGCTATGAGATTTTATTTAATAGCCTATTTCTTAACATGAAGTGGGTAAATATCTGCTGTAATAGTTTTCAAAAGTGGTAAAAACTCAAAGAGCTTTCAGAAGGTCACACAAAACATTAACACTCCAGAAGTTGAATTAGAAACCTGGAGTGCTTTTTTAAAATTATTTTTCTTAGTTTATTTATGTTTCCAGCCAATAGCCTGACTATGTAGACTCTAGATTATCTATCTTTGAAATCATATATGGAGAGATATATATGTATAAATTTTACACAACATAATCCCTAGTTGCAATATATTGTCTTGGGTATGTTTATAGGCTGGTACTTCTCAAACAACTTGGAAACGTCATCTAATAGTCCATCAAGTTATAAGCAGTGGCAGCAGTTATGGCTTGGAGATATTTTTAAGCTATTGCAAAAATGTGGATAATGCTATAGCTAGACAGAGTATTAATGAGCACTAACGTTTGTGGGATATGATTGAAAGAGGAGAGAAAAGGATGAGAGATTTTTTTTAAAAGGAACATTTGACCTATGGCAATAAAAAACTGGTTGTTTAGTTTTTTGGGGTTCTTCTTTGCATCTCGGAATTTGAAACTATTTTCAATTTTCCTTTACTTGCCTATTTTTTTCTGAACCCAAATACCTCAGTATTAGTGTAAGTAATAGTCAACTAAAAGGAAGAAGCAAATAGTCAACTAAAAGTAATATCAACTAAAAGTAACAGTCAACTAAAAGTAATAGTCAACTAAAAGTAATAGTAAAAGGAAGAAGCAAAAAGGAGTGGAAAGTGAAGAATTTAAAAGAAGCTAAAACATCATACATTCTTAGTAAATAATTTTCATATGATGAGGAATAATTTCTTATTTTTTTCCTTTTGTAAGATTTCTAAGACCTCCCTGGCTTATGCCACTCAGTCCTTTGAAGATGTAACCATGCAGCGATTTAAAGTGCACAAACTATTTTACTACAGCAGAAAGGCTGCTAGGACTAAAGACTATTTTTCATTTCTGTAAGTTGTAAGCACATTGATATTACTAATAACAACTTTGCTCCTCTATCATAGCATTCTTAATCAAATTATTTTTAAAAACACTAAAACATAAACATTTGTATTTTCATTTTTAAATTTCAAGGTATTACTAGAAAAAATTAAGGGGCATACAGCTGAAGGCAACCAAAGACAGTCAAATAGAAAGCCAAGAGAAAAGTTTTATGTTTAATAGGATCGATATCTCATGTAATGGAAAATCTTTGCTACACTATATCTAAACCTGAATTTCTGCCTTAAACAATGGCTGACTTTAATATTGAGCCCTAGGGATTTGTGAACGAGATGAGTTTGTATAATTATGAGCTCCATCTAAACTTTATTGGTCCTAAGTGTTTACAAGTAAATTGTATTTGGCCCTAACAGGAATTCAGAATTAAGCTGGGAGTCTGGTATTTATATTTTAGAATTTCCGGGTTGTTCTGTAACCCAGAGGAAGAGATGTTAAAGAAGCAAGGTCGGCTATTACCTGCAATTTCACTGGAAGACAAGCAGACAGTGCAATAATTTTAAGTTAACTAAAAAGAGCAAAGCTCCATTATCTTACATGAGACTTGATATGTCATTTCCTTCAATGTATACATAGTCATCAAACTCAATATTGCTCCCACCCACTAAAATTCTAATGAAATAAAATGTATTGGTCAGAACATATACTCTGGAAAATGCACTTCTGGATTAAGTTTCTGTAATTTCAATGTATGAAGAGGAGAAAACCTTAAAAGATGAAACTCTATGAGCCTAGATAGGAAGGATTATCTTTTCATTAGAAGGCAGGCCATTTTGCCGTTCTCTGAATACATATTCATTATATTAGTAGATTTAAACATATATACATGCAAATTATGAACACATATATGAATATATTATCAATATACTGATTTATATCTTGCTTCATTCCATAAAGGATTTAGATCAAAACAGAATAAAACAGTATGAGTTAGTTTATGAATTGAATGCTTGGTCTATAGAGGAACAATCAAACAAATAACTTTCTAGATTAAACCTTTTAGAAACTGACACCTGGAAAAGGACAGTCTAACAAAAGAATTTAGGGTCCTAGAAGAAGGAAAAAGATGCCTCCATGTTGCGTGAAAGTGCCACAGTCACCTCATTTTGCCTCTTCACTGGAGTTACCGCTCAGCATCACAAAGACAGTTTAAAACATTTAGATGTCCTACCTTTAAAAATTAAACCCTAAGCACCAAATAAGCAAATCATTAATCACCTTCCACAATCATTAAACCCAAGTCTTCCTCTGGTGTCCTCAGAGGGGCCCTCCATGGCAGCATTCCACAGCCTCTCCTAGCCAGGGCCTTCAGCTTCTATCTTCCACTGTCCTTTTAGCCATGTGAATCCATCATTAAAACGATGCAAAGGTATTTAAATAAAATGCCCTCCTAAATTGTTTAGCTATGAAATTCAATTGCATTCAACATAGCCTTGATGTTTCTGGCATGAAATTATAGTGTTTTTACAAATAAGATTATAAAAAGTTGTTATATATATTTTAAGTCAGACAAAAAGCTGAACATGTTAGTCACACTGTGTTAGGTCATTCATGTTAGACCCTGGCATGTGATTCCAGGTCATAATGCTCCTAAAGGTTCTCTTAATTGCTGCTACATGAAATTTAAATTCCTAGAAAGCTGACTTGCATTTCCCTTCTTTCAACCATGCCATACTTGTTCCTGAATGCCAGGCTATCTTTCCATTCTAACAGCTAGCCAGAAGGAAAAATAAGAAGAGCTATATAGTACTTATCTATCCAGTGAGGCAAACCCTTATCTTTGTTTGGCTTGGCAGTAAAAAGACTGAAAAGTGTAATGGAAAGAAGCCTTTGCAATAAAATCCTCCAGCAAATATTTCTAATGTAGCTTCAAAGAAGAAAGACACATTCTTCACACCACTCTTTTAGCACGGAAGGGGTAGTGTTCTATTAAACCAAGTAATAGGACCACATATTAACTTTAACTCATAACTGATAAATAGTGAATTTATAATACTATTGCTCAATAATCAACACACCAGCCCTAGGGCAGGAGGATGAGAGTCCAAGTAGGAACTCTGTGCATAGGCTTCTATTTCAATTACTACTTCTGGTAAACTTTTGAAGACTACCCTAGACCTCCTGTGTCTCAGCTTTTTCTCATTCTTGCTTCTCAAAAAGCAGGACAGAAAGAGGACCAGCACATGCCAAGTCCTGCCTCTCCAAAGGGTATAGAGCCTTTCAAGAGATGAGCTAGGGCTCGTGAAACCAAAGCACATATCTCTTTTACAATGTTTATTATTCCTTACCACTGGCCTGTTGCCAACTTCTGATCAGCCCCTTCACGAAGAAAAGGCCCTAAATGTGAGAATGAGGATAGGGGGAGTCTTTGGAGATGAAAAGAGCAATTTGGCAAGCCTTTTATTCTAAGCACGATAATTCACGAGCCTGAAATCTCACCCCATAGGGGATCTTACAGTAGGACAACGGGAAAGAAGGTTTTCTGTCAACAAACCCCTAGAATCTCCTACTGCAGTATTGGAAGGGGAGGCTATAAATAAGAGGAAAACAACAACAATTGGGAAAGTCAAGAACCAAGCACAAAATTAATTAGGTCACCTGGAAAAAAACCACCACCTTCTTCCTTTGAGTCCAACATCACATTAATGAATTCTTCCAAGGGGCCCAGGAAGAGTAGTTATACATAGCATTAACATTCTACATTGGCTTAGTTTGGCCACAACAACAACAACAACAGATTGGTACGACATGTAGTGAAGCAGATGAAGGGTTACCTAGCTCCAGCCACAAAAGAAAACCAACAGGACTCTCAACTTCTCCATACAGCTTTCAAACATATGTGTTACAGATCTAGAGGAGCATGAATAAGCAAATTTGCATTCTTTCCAAAACTACAGAGTTGAATAGCTTACGTCTTTCCAGTCAAAAGTATAAGTGAGGCTAATGCAACAAAAATAAAAAGTGGTTATAATTGCAGGCATTCAAAGAGTACATGGATCCTATGTATTACAACATAAACAAATGGGCTTAAACAACAGAACTTAGGTAGAACAAAAACTGTTGCTTTGTAGCAAGGTACACTTGATAGAAAGGAGACTGGTAATTTCCCCTCCCAAGCAAATCTTAAGAGGTATAAAATGAACTCTGAAGAAAAGCTTAAGGCATAGAAGAAAAAAAATTGACAAATGCCTACTATGTGCCAGGAACTGTTTCCAGGATCTTTTAATCTCAAGATTAAAGACTATTGATGTAAATTTGTCTGTAACAATAATGAGGACCTTATTGCTGATGCCTGACCCTCACCAACAGAACAAGCAAGGCGATGGCACCAAGGCTCCCCCTGACTAGGAAACTCTGGTGATGCAGTTGGAAGTGGGCCACCGAGGTTTGCAGGCATGTCACCCAAGCATTCTAGAGACTGGGATAGTAGCTCTGGTCAGCAAAAAAGGTAGATACGCCACAGCATCAACTCTGGATGGATCTGGTGTTTTTAGAAAATAAGCACCTGCCTAGAGTGGGAGAGGATGTCTCCCATCCTTCTGGGCAATGGATTTTTTAGCTGAAAGCCGAAAATTCTGTAACAAACCAGCAGGTGATTTTGGTGGTACCTTAAGCTCTCAGGGAGCTTTCATTTGAGACACTGTTATAAAAGCAGCTGGAAAACCCTCAGAAACCTATATTTAGATATCTTTTATTCATCCAGAGTCCAGCCAGAACATTTACCTGAAAGATATACTTTCAAAATCAGACAAACTGCATATCCAAAACAACCCATGTTAGCAGACACAAAGCCTTAACATGTGCCTTTATTATGCATTCACAAAGTTTCTGCTATGAAAGTCAGAATCCAGCTGACCCTAAAGGTATGGCAAAAACAAGCAATTTTAAAATAGTGACCGTTTGCTCTTATAAATACCTTCAACAATGAGTTCCTATACACATTTAGTCATAAACTCCAGCAAGAAATGGCACATGATATCACATGTCCAGGGACCTTAATGCATTGCATTGAACCTTAATATATGACCAAATATCAAGGCACTAAGCAAGTTCTATGAGAGCCTGAGCACTTCCTGATTCATATGTTAGAATTCTACTAGAATTCTACTGGTTCATTCTGGTAGAAATATTTCTTGAATAGCTAAAATATTCTTAACTGTGAGGCACCAACATATTTTAGTATTATTTTAAAATTGAGTCAACATTCTAAGTTTCCCTTAACCTTCTTTTGGAAATTCAGACAAACTGATATATCAGAAATTCATGTGTGCCCTTCCCCAGGGAATTTTCAAACAAAAATAGAAAAACAACAAAAAACAAACCCTAAGCCTCACCTTTAAAAACAATTATTAAATTGTTGCCATTGTCAAAGTTTTTTTCTTCCTCCATGAAATATTAGAAATTTAAATGTTCTCGAGTCCTCATGCCTGACTTATTTGGGGATGCTTCATATTAACAAAGTAATTTTTATTCCATAACCATTACTTTCTCAGACAATATTCGGTTTTGCACAGTTTACTTTTCATTCTCACTTGATACCAATACTCTAGTTAGAGAGAAATCCTCATCTGGTACCTGTCATGGAATTTGATAATTCTGAGTTTTACAAACTGAAGGGAATATTGATTACTCACCATATCCAGGAATGCCTTCTAAAGGGAAAATTATTCACGTGCATCATGTTCGCAGATCTTCTGTCATTAATATTTTTCTTGTCTCCTATGTTACATGTAGTGATTTTTACAGATGAATTCCAACTCTCTTGTTTGAGCAGCTATCGTGGGCAATTATTGCAACAAGTATTGAATTCCAAAAAAAAAAAAAAAAACTCCCCCCACCAATAAAAACAAATAGCAATTACAAAAGGCCTTCCAGGATTTGAAAAAAGAAACATCACAGAGCACTGCAGGTATGGGTCCATCCATTTAGGTTCCACTAGTTAGTCAACATACTAAAATAACCAGTTCAACTACTAATCCTAAATGGTGGCAAATATTGTCCTGGTAAAATCTAACCGCTTTGAGTGTAAATTAATGCATCCTTAAGGAAGGACTCTGGAATGTGGGAAGAAAGGAGTCAAAAGACAGTTTCTTGATATCCTTGTTAAAGAAGTGTTAGAAGGGAAATGGAAAACTTCAGGTTGCTTTGCCATGCTGTCCTTTAGAAATGAATATTGCTTTTTCTTCTTTCTTAGGCACATATTCATGTGTGGTCACTTTAACGCAGTGCTACCGTCTGAGACGTGTCGGACAAAGGCCTGGGCAGAGGGGCTAGAAACCATGTATCACCAAAGCCAACTTCTTTCCCAGATTTCAGAATTGCTGGTTCAACTGCAAAAGTAGGAAGGCAACGAGTAATTTCTGCTTTGCAGGACAAGATTACCATTAACTACCATCATGACTTCAGAAGGTGCTGTCACGATGAAATTCATTTCTGCTGCCTAACCCCATAATAAGGCTGGCTGTTCTCTTTAAGTAAAATGACTAAGCTATTGATCTTTTCACTGCAGAATCCCCTTTAATTTGTTATTATCAAAACCATGTGGGAGCTTTTCATATTTTGCCTTGGAAAGAAAATGAATTTCACAGCTGCAAGTCAGACGTTGTCTAAGAATTTCTTCCACCGATGTCTTTCTTTTCTTTTTTTCTCTCTCTCAATCTCTTTTGTTTTTCACCCCAAATTCAGTTTTCCAATAGGTGTCATTTATTCTGATGCTCTGACATCTTCTGAAAGATTCTCATGCCCAAGCTATACAGACCTTGCATGCTTTTAAAACACAATGGCAACAGGCTCCTGCTGGAGTCCCCCAGCGCCGAATTTCCAGCAGAACCTTTGGAATCCTCGCAGCCGCCTTGTCTGCCCTGGGCTGTGCCGCCCCAGCTCTGATCAGCTCAGGACACTTGCAGGCTCCGTGGTACTGTATATTAACTCTGCAGCAGCCTGGCTCGGCTGCGGAGACTGCTGCCTGACAGGGGATGTGCTGGCGTCAAGGGGGCCCTCTAGGTGGGTTCCCAGACATTGCAGAGCCGCGCACTCCTTGCTAGCCTCCAAGGAAGAGCAAGCAAAAGGGGTTAAAGGAATAGCTCACCCTGGAAGAGCAGATTTCTTTCAGTAAGTAATTACCAGGCAAGAAAAGCTAAACAAGGAGAAGCCTGTAAAACACCTCACAGGGAAATTACGCCTTAAACAAATACGGAGGGAGGATTTTTTGTTTGCTCGTTTTCCTTCTTACCCAATGGAACAAAAAAAAAAAAAAAAAAAAGAAATAAAAGAAGTCCAGAGATAATTTGCAAATGATAGAGTTTGGTGGATTTGACTCCTTAAAAAAAATACCGGGGTGGGGAAGCCTTGCTTACTTGATGATTTGTAACCATTTAGCTGCAGATGACCACATGGTGATTTTTGGACAGGAAATCCTATGGAAGCTGGTTCTGCAGAAGTCAGTTGTACTTCAATGGCAATTGCGCATGCCATAAAACTGCTTGTTTGATTAGGGGGTGTGTAGATATGAGGAATGCTGAGATAAAACGTTGCAATCCCTATCATTGATGTTTTGCATTTCCTCATGCTTGCTCCTTTGTTGCAAAAATCCTGTTCAATAATCCCCCAAAAGCACCCCATCACTGTTGATGCCATTTTGGAGCAAGAATAAAATAGTAAACTCTTGTAATAGTAGGTTGGCACTTAAATGGTATTCGTTTGAAATCAATGGGAGAATGGACTTTGCAGTAGAAGTATACTCAACATTAATGTACCACTTTTAGGTACTTAAAAAGGCTTTTATGCAATTGCTTGATATTAAATGGAATACCGGCAACATTTAATATAACATGCTATTATCTTCAGTTAGGATTTCCCCAGTGAGGTCCTATCATTGCAGAAAATATTACCCAAGATTGGGTGGAGGGCATGTCCCATAAATTCAAAACCTAGTATAAAGAAAACTAATCTTAAAAACCGCCATAATTTGGGGAATTTTCATTTTGATCAAAAGATGATCCTAAAAGGAGTATTCCTAGGAGGAAGAAGAACTGGGTGATTCCTTAAAAGCAATTTGAACTTGTAGGTTCAGAAAGATGCCACTGCAGCATAAAAGAATCTTGAGAATATTTGTTGAGATTTCCTGTAGCCTAGGCAGTGTCCTCTTGATCTCTTTTTGCTAAAGGGACTAAATCTCTTCCATAAGGTCATTTGTAATCTGGCCCAGAAAACTTCAGCCTACATTGTTTTTAACAAGCTTTGAATGTTTTGAATCAAGTAATTAAAATTTTGATATTATATTAGATATTTAAATATTACTATTTAAGAGCTAGGAACATTTACAATGCCCCAGGTCCCATTCTAAGATAGTTACAGTATTACCCCATTTAATCCACACAACAACACTATGAGTTAAGGACTGTTACTAGCCCTGTTCTCCAGATGAGGCTATTGAGGCACTCAGATGTTAAGTAGCATGTCTGAGGTTAAATATCTAGTGAGTCACTATCTGAATCGAGGAAGTCTGGCTCCAGAGCCTGTACACGTTACCACAATATTCTAGCACCTCTATAATCATAATAATACCACCTTGTTATACTTTTATACTTTCTAAAATATTATTGTTATATGTATTATTTTAGCATCACAGAATTATGCTGAGGAGATTAAGACATTTATTATGCCCGTTTTGGAGATGGCAAAAAGATTGTATTTGTTCATTATCAGGCATCTTGTGAGCAGCAGATCTGGAAGAGAATTCAAATTATTTGACTCCAGTTAGTGATCTTTGATCATGATGATGACAATGATGGGTTTTAATTATTTTAAAACTAACATTTAGTCCTTATACAAGAGAGTAGGTCTCTATGGAAAGTAGCAAATGTAAAGATTTTTTAAAAAGATGTAAAAATATATTTTCCTTTGTAATGAACATCATTTATCTGACATTATTTTCTTAGTCCATTTTCTTCTACTCTGTTCATATGTCAAAGCGTCACCTATGGGTGATAGGATAGTAAGAATACCTCTGAATCTTTCTCCACTACCACACCGTTCAACATTCAATACTTGTTAGCTACATTTCCATTTGTGGGCAATGATATAAGCAAAGCACTTTATAAATAAAATACAAATGATTTGGTCATTAAACTACTAAATATACTTAAACTAAGAGGACATTTTAGCTGAATATTTTTGAAGTGAATTTTCCTTGGATTTTTATTTTTATTTTTATACATGCAACTGTCTAGAATAAAGTCTAACAAATTAGAACAAAAGGAAACACAACTGAGAAACTATGATAAATAACAGAAAAGCCAAATTTCTGCCTGAAAGATAGCAAAGAAAAAAATGTGATTTATTTCACAGTTCAGAGAATCAAGACTACACGTTATTAAACAATCCAAAATTGAATATGTTTGCAGACTCAAGGCAACAAATATAAAAGAATAGGCTTGCTTAGAAAATAGAAATAACTCATTTCCAGCATTTTATTCCATTTATATTAGAAAGAGGGTCTTAAGAGTTATGTCCACTAATTTATAAGCTGATACTTTACAAATTTAATACTTCCTACATGTATGGCCTTCAAGAAACAACAGTTAGGCAGAACTAATAGGTTTGTAATCTAAAAACAAGTTGTCAAAAATGAAAAAATGTTGTTGGGCTAGGGTAATGCTAATTTATTTTGTTACACTAAAAGATAATCATCCTTTCATGAAACTTTTAAGAAATATCAGGAAGACAGTTCTGGTTGCTCATGCCTGTAGTCCTAGCTACTTGGAAGGCTGAGGCAGGAGAATAACTTGAGCCCAGTTCAAGACCAGGCTGGGAAACATAGACTCTGTCTCTAAAAAAATTAAAAAGAAATATCAGGAGTAACCATAAAAGATTATCTTTATAGCTAATCTCAGCCCCATTATTTTTATCAATACAGGAGTGCGAATTATTAGCAGGGCACCATAAACTGGCATAACCTCAGTGAAGTCCCTACAGCTATGGGGTAACCTCAGCTCTACTAGAGCAAAGACTGGTTTGCTGTTTTATGTTTTTTTTTTTTTAATTTTAATCCCACAGCAAGCACAAGAGTAAGTGAACTTATATTAACTACCCTTAAATGAGGCTGATTTAAGGAAAAGCTCAATTAATTGATAAACTACAAACTCAGAGCAAACCAAAATACTTTCAACATTTTCATTGAAAGATTGCTTAATGCATCCAGAATCACAGCCAGAAGTATTAACTAGCCAGTGTCCCATGTCCTTTTCCAATAAAGCCCTTTTCTCTTATGGTTATAGGGTTATGCTCAAAGAGTGAAGGTTTTCAAACTAAGTTTCTGGGAACCCTATGGTTTTTCAAAGTTGCATCAGGTCAGCTGAGGGGCAAGGTACTTTGTGCTGGGTCTAGGAAGCCAGGTACTTGTGCTGTTTCAACAAGAGCTCTTCTGCTTTAACTAGTTTTACCTCAAAGTTTGATTACATACAAAAAAAGTCTGGCTCTTTAAAAAAAAATTACAGAAATGTAACAGTAGAAATACAGAATTAATACTTTCTACACAAATTCTTATCTCTGTAATATCAGTTTCAGTATTTCATCCTATTAAAATGCCTTAAACTTACACACTTCCTTCACAATGAGCATAAAAAATGATTAAGTTAAACCTTTATGCTAGTATAAGCATAGTATAATAAAGTCACACTCTAGTTTCTGAGGTTGGGTGTTTCCTAGACTCTTTAGTCACTTGTACTTATCAGAGGGTGTGATGAGTTACTTCATTGATTTTCCCTGAGTTTCACTTTCAGAAAGTAACTTTAATGTCAAATGTTAAGGTATTTTTTTTGTCACCATTGCATTTTGGTATAATCAATAGCTAATGTCAATGTTTGCCTCTTAAATAACTTTGATGAAATAAAACTCCTGTATATTTAGACATCAAAGAATAAAGACCTAAAAGATGACTTATTTATCTTATATGAATACCAATAATCAGTTCAGATATTTTTGGAAAGTCCCCATTCTTTCAAGAGGCTGGATTACTTTTGTCCCTTAGATGTCAAAAACAAAACACTTGGTCCCTCTATTCTACATATTGGGTTCATATAAATATATTTACACATACAAAAACTTCTATGTACTTTTCTTAGAACATTCTATATGCTATTAATAATAGTATAAATATGTTATACACAAGGATATAGAAGCTACTGTCACCTGGATATCTTGCAGGATGTGACTTTTTGCCTCAAGCTCCTCCCTATAAATATATATTTTTTACCAATAAAAAATAAAATTTACATGAGCTGTTCATATGTGCGTATGTATAATTATACATTTTTTCTTTTTATTGCATATATCATCAACTAATAAAGAGGTGAGTGCGCCATCAGAATGAGACCTGATGTGACTGTGCTCCCATCCCCAACTCCCAGCAAGAAAAGAACATTCAAGACCAAATTCTCTATCTCACCTTTACAGAAAGCCAATCCCCCAGGAACAGAACAGTGTCTTCTTCTCTATATTTATGACACCAACAACATTGTTGGTACTCAGTCAATGTTAACTAATAACCATGTTGATAGTCATGACTTTCCACCCCTGGCAAGTTCTAGCAAAGTCTGAAGGCATGCTGTTCTGAACATTTATAACTGAAATACGAGAAGCCTTTCATGAAGCCGCAGTTTCAGTTGCTGAGAGTCAGGGAAATGCACCATGTCTCAGCAAGTTGCTAGTAGCTACTACATTCAATTTCTACATATTCTCATAACCCAGGGTACAATCACCAATTGGAAAAGAAAAAATAAATTCATTAAACACCTAGTTTCATCACCTAAAACCAACAAATGCTTTGTTGGGACTTTTCATGATTCAACTAATATAAAAAGCCATTTTGGATCATATTCCTCAAGCTTAAATCTTCTAATCTTAAATGGTAAATAAATTCTTTTACAGAAGAAAAATCTCATAATATGAAATACATTTCATAATTGGAATATTTAGAATGTTTGTTAAATTTTGCTTTTAATATTTTTTTGGAAGTAGAAGACTTAAATGCCTAATACTAAAATACAAAGAAGGCACTTAATATTTATACTTAAAAATCAATGTGGAAAAATGTTCACAGCAAGTTTAAAGACAAAAAAGTCAAATGTGTATACCATCTTGGAGTCCTAAGATGTGAACCCTTATTTTCAGGTTCTGCCTTTTACTTTTTCTGTAATTTTGACCAACTCATGAAACCTCTGTGAGACACAATTTCCTTATCTGTAGCATGGAAGTAATACAAACTCTTAGATTATTATAATTTTAACTTATTATAATTTAAATTTTTTTAATTATAGAAAAATACTTTTTAATAAGAGTTCTTTAAATGTTGTTTGCATACACCTTTAAAATTTGCTTATTAAAATATAATAAAATACAGATCATTTGTTTTGCAATTTACTTGAATCAAAATGGAAAAAAAAGAAAAAATACAAATAATGTAATGTCAAAACTACCTTCTGAAATGGAATTACATTTCATTTATATCTTAAGCTTTTCTAAAGGCTTTGTATAATATTTGTTTAGAAAATTCAAAGGAGCAAAAATATTTCTCATGTAATAAAATAAAGCCCAATTTCAAAACTTACTCATATTATCAGCTGGGCATGGTGGCTCACACCTGTAATCTCTCTCAAAAAAAAAAAAAAAAAAAAAGAGAAATGTTGTAAGAGTGCACACTTATTCTTTCATTTATCCTGATTAGATGTATCCAAAACAGATTTTCTTTCATTGGCAATTTAATTGATTGTTACTGATTGATAATTTAATTAAACCTCTGATGACAGTTCTGTCACTCAACCTCCCAGTAAAAAAGTAACATAATCCAGCTTTCAGTTCCTCATATAAGGAGCTTGGAAGTTGCCAATCTGTCCTAACAACAAAAAAGCTGAACAAACTGAAAAATCAACTCTTCTTAGATCCATAAGAGAAGTGAGGTCACAGGGCAAACTGCTGCCCAAACCACTAGTGAGACAGACAGTAGGATATGGAGAATCACAACATACCGGAGCAGAAACCTCCAAGAGAACCAGTGCTGGGGTAGGAAAACCTCAACTATAATTGACAAATCGTTAGAGGCTGAGTGCAGGCAAGTCTGAAAGTTGAAAAACTCCAGAGGAACCCAGTAATAGGGAGGTCCCCACAATTCTGTGTGTTTTACCTCCAGGAGCGCTACCAAGTTCTCACAGTAAATATTGGAGAAAAATTCTCTCATGCTTCCAGCAAGAGAAGGGAAAAAGCACACATCTTTAAATCTGCTGAAGCTTGGTTCTTCCTGAGGAGAAACTAGTTAATCAGAGCCTAACCTGCTGGGGTTTTTTGTTCCATTTTGTTTTGTTACATCAGAGCCTCACTGACCTGGGGAAAGAAAAATGCCCAACTCCAGCCCACTCTAGCCTACCATGAGGGAGAAAGGAAATACTCAATTCCAGCCCACTTTAGCCATTCTCTCCCACCTATGGTATAAGAAAAAAAAAAAAAAAACCTGAAAAATGCTTAGGAGATTCACAGTCCAGAGGCCCAGGCTCACCAAAAGACTGAAACCTAATTATAGAAAGATAGAAAGCTTCCCCTCCACCGCTCCTTACCACACCACCACCCACATAACTTTTTTATTTTACTTATTTATCTATCTATCTATCTATCTATCTATTTATTTATTTATTTATTTATTTATTTGGCAGAGTTTTGTTATTGTAGCTCAGGCTGGAGTGCAGTGGCACAATCTTGGCTCACTGCAACTTCCGCCTCCTGGGTTCAAGCAATTCTCCTGCCTCAGCCTCCCCAGTAGCTAGGATTACAGGTATGTGTCACCATGACTGGCTAATTTTTGTGTTTTTAATAGAGATGAGGTTTTACCACATTGACCATGCTGGTCTCAACCTCCTGACCTCAGGTGATCCACTTGCTCCCACCTCCCAAAGTGCTGGGATTACCAGGCATGAGCCGCCATGCCTGGCCCACCCACATAACTTAAGGCCTATTTACAGGAGTTCCTTTTACCCAGTACATGCCCAGCTATGAAGAAAAAATTGCAATGCATAGTTAAAGGCAAAGAACACAGTTTAAAGAGACAGAAGAGGCATCAGAACCAGACATGCTGGAGATGTATCAATTATCCATATGATACAAAAATGGCAGGTATACATCCATATAAATTTGTGCAAACCCATAGAATATACAATACTAAGAGTAAATTCTAATGTAAACTATATGTTTTAGAGATAATGATGTATCAATGTAGGTTCAATTGTAAAAAAAAGTACCACTTTTGTGGGAGGAATATTGATAATGGGGTGGCTATGCATGTGTGGGGGTTGGAGTAAATGGAATATCTCTCGACCTTTCTGTGAATTTTGCTGTGAACCTAAAATTGCTTTAAAAAATATAGTTTTTACAAAGTTACATGACAAGCATTAACATTTTATACCCAGAATATGTACAATTTTTATACAATTTCAAATTTATGGATGCTAAAATTGCTATTTGTAATGTCAATAGATTCCATTTTCTTTACAACTGCTTGAAGCAAAGATGTAATTTTATCAAGAATGTTTATTTTAACACACATTTTGACAATCTATTTATAAAATCTGAAACTTATCACATAGTTTCATTTTAAATAGATTCAATATCATTTAAAGTTTCTTTTTAAAGAGGAAACATTATTTCATTTAGGAAACCATGCAAGTTCAACATGGGAAATACAAAAATAAAATAAAATAAACACACAAGAAAGACTCAAGTCATCCATAATTCCACTCCCAAAAGAGAAGTCAGTATACTTCCTTCCAGTCTTTCTCCCCTCCAGGAATAGTGGGTTTACCACCGATTTTTATGTTGTTGTAAGAATATTTCCCTGACCTCTGAATTTGGTAAAAAGTACTGCCTGAGAAAGAACTCTTTTATTTGCCAGATGGCACATGGTAAAGAAATTACCATGAAAATACTCAAAACTCTCCACTCTCACAGGTTTACTGGGGAAGGCAGTTCAATTGGATGGGACTTACAAAAGTTATTATTCTCTTTAAAACTCTTGTGATGAATTTTTACCAGTAGATGATCTCAAGAGGATATTTCTCTGGATGTTTCTATTCTTAACTCTTTAGTTTTGATCCACCTTTGGGTCTGCTTGTATATTTCTTTTTAAAAATCTTAAGTAGTATATAGTTGCATATACTACTATAGTAGCAGGACATAGTAGATGTATTGTATGGTCCAGGTAAAACTAAGAAATTATTTTTCCTACTTTTAGAATGGAACACAATGTGTGGTCTACCATATATATTGTCAATCTAATTTAACGCTTCTTTAATATTCTGACAGTACTGGTTTTTAGTGCTTTTTAAAAATTATATATATATATATATACATATATTTGCAGTGTTTTCAGTCACTTTAATAGGAAGCTGGAAGAGGCTGCATCAGAGGCTGCAGGTAAAATGCCATTTAAAATCCAAAGGCTCCATCCACCACTTCTAACACATGCACATATATAATTACACATCATTGGCAGTTAACAGAGTTAGGTATAAAAGTAAATATGACTATGTTATTTACAAATATATATATTTGTATATATTTATAACATGTATATTACATATATATACAGACACATATATGAAACATTAAAAATGAAAATATTTCATTCAGAAAACCATGCAAGTTCAACATGAGAAATACAAAAAAAAAAAAACAAAAAACACAAGACACATACACATGTATTTTTATTTCAGCATCTTGAATTGACTATGTAGAGACATTGCCACTCCATTTTTAAGTTATCTTTGAAATAGATGACTAAAGATTATCATCAGCATGTAGTGGGGTACATGCTCTAGGGGTAGTGGGGTTTTCTGGTCTGTTTTGTCCTTGGTATATCCTCTAATGCCTAAAATAGTATCTCGTGCATAATAAGGATTCAGAGTCCTTATTATCTTGACATTGACTTTGTTAAGTATTTTATTATCATAAATATTTAATAAATGAGTCTCTATACCAAATATGATTACTTATGTCTGCCTATGGTTGCTTCTAAAGACCTTGCCTTTCCTACACTTCACCATTATAAAATCTGATGGGTATAAGCATGATAACTTGACTGACATCTGATTCATTTACTAGGCAGCAAATATTAATATTTGCTCTTTGGAATGTGAAAGGTCCTAAGTGAAATTGAGACTCTAATCAGTTCAAGGTGGGGATGAACCAAAATGTCCTGTAGACTCAGGGGCTGAAGTTACCATTTTGGGTTCATTGCAAACTGATAACTAAAGAGACAGTGGCAATTACAGGGAGAAGGCAGGAAAGAGCAGAAACACAGAGACAAAAAGAAATCGGTGATTGTATGGCCCCAAAGAGAGTAGCTGCCTTAATTTCAGTTTTCCTAATCCAATAGGCCCTGCTATACTTGTTCCTGTGAATTTCTGTATCTTCATAGTAACTATGTTCCCCCTTTTCTATAGGAGGTAGTCTGAGTCAGCTTCTTTTTTTTGCAATCAACATTGTGATGAGTCATCATATAAGAAACCTTATGTTGCTATTCATAAATTATTTCCTTCCCTCCTGAAATAAAGTCATTTAAAATTAATGCTATATTGTAATATTGAATAGCCACAATGAATGAACTTGACATTGAATTAATGGTTACATGATCAAGTGGCTTAAATTAAAATGCAGAGTGGCGTTAACAATGAATCTACATCTACATCCACATCTAGATGTTCTGGAGACTGTTCTTTTTCTCTGACTGACATCTATTTACACTTCCAATCAAAATATTAGCTTCTCATTTTCTCTAACCCCTTTTCATAGTTTTCTTCATTAAATGTCAGTTTGTTTCAGATAAGGAGAGGTGAGAGAGAGAAAGAGAGAGAGAGAGAGAAAGAGACAGAGAGAGATTTTGGAAAAAGAGAAATACTATGATATTTTTAGATTTATAGAGAGAATAATTTAGTACTCAAAAGGCAGAATTCCTTTTTAGGAAAAAAAGGATATTCAGATAAATTTTTTCAAATAATCATTTGAAAGCTTAAAAATATAAAAATCTATTCAAACTAGAACCCAATAATTTAGAATAATTAATAGTTTCAAAGTCACTATAGTATAATTAAGTAGAATAATCTTTGTATTCAAGTGTAGAATAAATTCAAGGCTAGCTATTAAATACTAGTTGCCCACTGTAGACAGATGCCTTCTCATTCACCTAGCATTTTACACATTCTTCCTTGCTGTTTTTAACATTCTGACTCGAGGGTGAATCTATAATGCTGAGCACTGGACACTTTTAACTCGCCTGCCTCTCTCTACAATTGGCGTATTCCATTCCTAAAAAAATCGCAATAGACTATATAAATCACTTAATAGACACAACAAAGCAAAACATGAACAATACATGTCCCAAACTGATGAGACACAAAACTATTAATGTGAAACTGAATTGCCTAGTTCTGTATCTTACACTTTTCTCTCTGGGAAGCACATTTGAAATGTGGGAAATAATTCAATGGGGAATATAATGTGATTTTATCTGTTGTTTTTAGTTCCAAGATTTGTAAAATACATAAAGACACAAAAGAGCTTTAAATTTTTCCACAAAATAAAGTAGCAAACCTGATCAAATAGTAAATTCATTTTTAAGATTTCTCCTCTTTTCTCACTGACCCTCCCTTTCCCTTTAGATTAGCAATCAAACAGGGACTGGAGCAAAAATAAAAAGCAGGAAGTGGGCAACACAGCACCTGACAAAAAAGGATTCTGTTGTCAGAATCCTCAGCAAGTTTTATTGATGTTTGAAATTCCCAACTCATTTTCAAAATGAAAATGCTACAGGAAGCAGGAACAAAGTTAATGAAAATATAAATGCACCTTTCTCCTTGTCTTCCATAACCACTCACTGATTAAAGGCACAGTCCATTTGAGATGAGGCTGCTGCCACTGTGTGTGTGGGAGGGTTGAATATTTTTTGTTCTGGGAGGAGCAACTGTGATAGCCCCAAATCCCTGACAGCCTCTCTTCATAGACTGCAGGTATAGTGTGCAGGTGATAGTGATAAATTCCCAGCCCAAGGGAGTCTAAAGGAGGAAGCTATGAAGAAAAAGGAAAGTGAAACAGTGGACTGGGACAGAAGGACATTACTATTAATACTAATTTTCAGCTAGTGCAGTGGCTCACACATGTAATCCCGGTGCTTTGCGAGGCTGAGGCAAGAGGATCCTTTGAGCCCAGGAGTTCAAGGCTGCAGTGGGTGACAAAATGAGACCCTGTCTCTAACAATATAAAAAATAAAAATCCTAACTTTCCCATTCCCCTCAGTGACCTGCTGTTTTCCACACCTTGAATGCACATCTCTTTTGGGATCCACTTGCTGGAGCAGAGGTGTTTTAAAGATCAGAAGCATATTTGCTAGGAGACATAAATAATTTTCCCCTCAAATATTAGAGTAAGAAAGGGGAAGCATGCAAGAAAGATACAAATATGATACGGTATTGTCAAGGTAGTTAAAAATATTTGTAAATGGATATCAATATTGTAACATATTTGTTGAAAATGAGGACATGTAGTAGATAGTAAAACGCTTTTTTTTTCTTTTTCTTTTTTTTTTTTTTTTTTGAGCTCTTGTCACCCAGGCTGGAGTGCAATGGCACAATCTTGGCTCACTGCAACCTCTGCAACCCAGGTTTGAGTGATTCTGCTACCTTAGCCTCCCAAATAGCTGGGATTACAGGCACCACCACCATACCCAGCTATTTTTATTTATTTTTTTATTTTTTTATTTTTAGTAGAGATGGAGTTTCACCATGTTGGCCAGGCTGGTCTTGAACTCCTGACCTCAGGTGGTGATCTGCCCACCTTGGTCTCCCAAAGTGTAAAACACATTTTATTTGCTTTCACACTGTTCCTTTAAGCTTTATTTATAAATAACATCTTATGACTTTTCTGGGTACTGTTAGGCAATAGAGACCTTTGCATTCATGCTAAACCATCATCTCAGACTCTATCCAGAAATTAGAATGTCCATTTCAAATTGTAATCCAAAACTCTAAACTTGATTGAACTTACATTTTCTCCCCTCTCCCAGCTGGGCCCACCACAGAATCTCTGTGTGCAGTGGAGTAAGTGGGTGGCATTGAGACTGGGTTGCTCTTCCCCTTCCTTGGCTATCCAGACTGGCTAGCTGTTGGTATTGACTACTCTGGGGTTGGAAGGCACAGAAAGAGGCAAGGAAAGGAAGAAAAGAGTTTTGTTTTGTTTTCTTGAATTAGTGCCATCATAAGATGGCATCACATGTTGGAGACCTGGCAGATGTTGAAAGCTGCCTCTTTGTCTCATGGTTACTTTTGTGGGTTCATCATTGGTATCCCTGCTGGGTCCTCTGGCTGCAACTCCTTTGACTCAAGCAAGAGCCTTGTTTTCCAAGTGCTGCTGATTAATCAGCCCCCAACCAAGACCTTGGTTTTCTAGTGGTTCCATCCCTACCAACTCTTGCTCTTGGAGCCAAACTGGCTTTCCCAGATGGTCCTCTTGGGAAGGACATCAAATGGCCGAAGGCCGGGTCTCTCTTTGAGCTTAATGTCAGTTAAATAACTGCAGCCCGCTTTAAGAGAGGGTAGGGTTGGACTCACAGCACTACTCAGTTCTCTCTCTCTTAAAAATATATCTTCACAAGTTCTTGCTCAGGCATGAAAGGGTGCATTTTCTGCCTTTGGTCCTGGTGTCTGGCTATGACTGTCCATCCTGTGTAAATGAGGAGAGTAAGTCTGAGCAAAAGGACAAAGTGCTAAGATGGCAAAGCAGAATGTGGGTGATGTGTTTGAACCTCTTAATAACCTACCCCGGAATAGCCTACCTTGAAAGCTCATGTTATAAGACAGTACATTTTCCTCATTTGTTTTTGTTAAGCCATTAAGTTGGGGGCTCCAGACTTGCAACCAAAGGCATCTTAACTTAAGAAGTTTACCATAAATATTTATTATAACCCACACAAGGGGATGTCTCAGTAGGTAATCCAGTTAGACAGCAGAGGAAGTTTATGTTTCCTCACTTTTCTTCTTCTTTCCAAGTAGCTGGTGGGTGAGCTCATCTGCTACAAAACACACTTCAAAATAAGATCTTTAAGTTAATTTTCAAATTGAAATTGCTATTATTGAAACAACAGTTGTGATAGCACCTGCGATAACAAATGTAAATAAAAACAAATAAAAGCTATGCTCAATTTGTGGACCCATCATTTCTCAGTGGGCTTGGATCTCTAGAGTTCATGCAGAGACCCAGGAGGTTTCTAATATTACAATGTATTACCAATATCCAGGGCAACAATCACATTTCATCTTAGAAAATCAGAAGATGATGTATCTGCCAAAAACCTTTGGAAATTGAATTGTGCTTTATGCTGAATTCTGTTTGCAGGATCAAGCAAGGACCCATTTTACTGTTCCATCCTATGATGTGGGTGTGCTTATATTAAATCACTTTCAGAGAAACACTAGGTGACTAATTTGTGACAATGATATGTTTGCAGACTAACACATTCGTAAGAACAGCAGAATAATGAGCTAATTTGTAACGTACCAGATGGAATTTACCGAAAGCTAGTGGCCTAAGCTATCATAATAGTCCTTTATAAGCCAAGAAGTCATTTCTAGTAATCTTGCTACCCACAACATTGTTTTTATATAAACAGGTCACAGTAGAACTAATCCTCTTCCCGTGAAGGCAGGCCTCTGTTATTTCAGTATGCTTGCAACCGGGGAGCTGCTGCAGTGTGTGGTTCTGGTTTGCTTTTTTTTTTTTTTTAACTCCTATGTCTGAATGGCACCCTATAATGAGGGCTCATTAATCTTTTAACTGTTCTCTAGCCCATGTCATTGTTGTTATTTTCTTTTGATGTTGTTTCTTCTGTAATTCACACACATTTAGGTATATTCAAATTTATACTTGAACTGTCTTTATTTTTCCTCTATGTTTGTGTGTTCCAGCTCATTGAAATAGGAACTGAATCCTCAGCACTTTTGAGACTGCCCATCCCAAATCAATCCAGTGATTACTTTAACCCTCTTACCATTAGTCTCACTCCCTCTCCTTTAGTGTTCAATCAAAACTTGAGATTTATAAACCTGAACCCCAATTTCAGCTCTTTCTCCATTATATCTCCTCAGAGCCCCAAGTGTAAACTAGCTAACTTGTACTGCTAGGTTAATATAAATTTTTCTAAAAGAATAACTAATATCAATTTTCCTCAAACTCTTTCAAAAACTTGATGGGGGGAATACTTCCAAACTCATTTTATGAATCTAGCATTGCCCTGATACCAAAGCCAGAGAAGGACACTACAAAAAAAGAAAACTACAGACCAAAGTTTCTGATGAACATAGATGCAAAAATCCTCAACAAAGTACTAGCCAACTGAATTTAAAAACACAATAAAAAGACCGTTCACCATGATCAAGTGGGATTCATCCTAGGGATGCAAGGATGGCTCAACACACACAAATCAATAATGTAATATATCACATTAACAGAACAAAGGACAAAAACTATATGATTATTTCAATAGACGCAGAAAAAGCACTTGACAAAATTGAACATCCTTTCATAATAAAAACCCCTCAACAAATTAGGTATAGAAGGAATGTACTTCAACAAGCAAAGGCCATATATGACAAACACACAATTAGCAGCATACTTAACAAGGAAAAGTTGAGAGCTTTTCCTTTAAGATCCAAAGCAAGAAAAGATGGCCACTCTTGCCACTTCTATTCATTATAATAGAAATTGCAGGATACAAAATCAATATACAAAAATCAGTGGTGTTAATATACACTAGCAGCGAACTATCTGAAAAAGAAATTTTTAAAATCCCATTTATAATAGTTTCAAAGCTGTATAACATTAAAGATGACACAAATGAATGCAAAGATAGTTCGTGTTCATAGATTGGAAGAATTAATATTAAAATGTCCATATCTGAAGCAATTTACAAAACAATCTACAGTTTTATTATAAGCCCTATCAAAATTCCAATACCATTCTTCACGGAAACAGAAAAAACAATACTAAATTTCATATGGAACCACAAAAGACACCAAATATCCAACTCAACTTTGAGCAAAAAGAACAATGCTGAAGGCATCACATTACCTGACTTCAAAATACACAACAAAGTTGTAGTAACCAAAACAGCATGGTACTTACATAAAAACAGATATATAGACCAATGAAACATAATAGAGAGCAAGAAATAAACCCCTACATCTACAGTGAACTTATTTTCAACAAAGGTGCCAAGAACATACATTGGGGAAAGCACAATCTCTTCAATAAATGGTGCTGGGAAAACTGTATATCCACATGCAGAAGAATAAATATAAACCTTTATCTCATACCATATATAAAAATCAACCCATAGTGGATGAAAGACATAAATGTAAGAATAGGGGAAAGCTATATGACACTGATCTAGGCAATGATTTTTTTGAACGTGACTCCAAAACCAAAGGCAACAAAAGCCAAAATAGACAAGATTGCATCAAACTAAAAAGCTTCTGCACAACAAAGGAAATAATCAACTGAGTGAAGAGACAGCCTACAGATTAGGAAAAAATATTTACAAGCTGTACCTTTAATAAGGAATTTGTATCCAAAAAATATAAGGAATTCAAACAACTCAATGGCAAGAAAACAACCTTATTGAAAAATGGGCAAAGGAACTAAAAAGACATTTTTACTTACAAATGGCCAACAGATATATGAAAAACTATTCAACATCACAAATCATCAGAAAAATGCATACTAATACTACAATGAGCTATCACTTCATACTTGTTAGAATGGCTATTATCAGAAAGTCAAAAGATATTAAGTGTTGGCAAGAATGTGGAGAAAAGAGAACCCTTGTACACTGTTGATGGGAATGTAAATTAGTACAGCCATTATAAAAAATAGTATGGAGGTTCTTTGAATAATTAAAAATAGAACTACCGTATGATCCAGCAATCCCACTACTAGGTATATATCCAGATAAATCCTGCATGATCTCATTCATATGAGAAATTTAAAACAGTTGCGCTCATAGAACTAGAGATTAGAATGGTAATTACCAGGGGCTGGGGCAACTGGAAATGGAGGTGCAAGTGTGATATTGATCAAAGGAAACAAAATTTCAGTTAGATAAGAAAAATAAGTTCAAGAAATCTATTGTACAATATGGTGATTCTAGTCAATAACAATATGTTGTATTCTTGAGAAATGCTAACAGAGTGGATATTAAGTGTTTTCATCACAAAAATAACCATGTGAGTTAATGCATGTTAATTTTCTAGATTTAGTCAGTCTACAATGTATATACACTTCAAAACATCATGTTGTAAATGATAAATACACAATTTTATTGGACAGTTAAAAATATAGATGTAATTTTAAAATTTACTTAGATGTATATCAAGACATGCCATATGTTTGAATATAGTCTTGTAAAAACGGTTTTTCTGAAGAAAGCATGGTTTTCTGGAAGGAGCACAGGTTAGTATCATCGGACAGACCTGAGTCTCTTATTACCACTTTATTTACCTTAGTCGCATTTCCCAACCTTAACTGAATCTTAATTTTTTCATCTGGAAAACAACGATACATATCTCCTAGATTTCTTCAGGATTACATTAGAAGGTATAGATTAAATCATGTAGCACATGCAAGTACTCAATGCATAGTCGTTTCCCTTGATTCCTCAAATGTTTGCCATTTAACCTGCTGACTGCAATGGTGAGAATGTTAAATTAGGGAAGCAAGAAAACAGCAGTGTAGAAATATGAGAAGGATGAATAACATAAGCTTCTAAGAAGCAATTATTAACGCAATGTAAGCTGGCAGGGTCGACTGTAAACAGCCATGATATGGTTTTGGTATCATTTGCCTTAAGGAGAGCCTATAAATTAGAGTAAGACCAATAACCCAGAAGAAAAATTGGACATGGATGCAAATAACCATCACAGAAGGGGAACTATAAATAGTCAAAAGCCATTTGAAAAGATCTTCAATCTCACTGATAACCAAAAATAAATAAAACTACAATGAGGTATTTTGCCTATCACATTGGTTTAAGATATTTTTTAAAAGACTAAAAATATGCAATGATTGTGAGGGGGTGGGAAACAGTACATCCATACACAGTTGTTAGAAACATGGATTAGGAGAGACATTTTGGAGTACAATTTAGCAAATTTTTAAAAATGTAAACTGTACATACCATTTCAGAACAATTACATTTGTAAGAGTTTATCCTACAAAAATGATTGTTCAAGTGCACATAAACACACACACATACACACATTCATTTTGGCACTGTTTATAAGACGAACAAAACAACAAAAGTCTGTTTCTTTCTCTCTGACCAGATATTAAATTCCTGGGGAGAAGGTCAGACCTTTCTACCTCCTCCCCAGTAACTTTCAAACCCCTAAACATATAACAGGGTTGAAGGTGCTTAAAACTGCATATTGGCTGACAAAAGATCAGAATATTTTTATTATGTATAAAGACAATTATATAGATTTATAAAATTTGTAACTGATTTGCTATTTCCAAAGGTGAAAATAAGTATTCAATAATTGGCAATGTAAAAGTTTATTTTTTTCTATCCATTTGAAATTTGTGAACATTTTACACAATAATTGAGTTTTATCAACTTTCCAAATATAAATATTTCTTATTTGTATTTCAGATAATAAATTTGTTATTTCTAGAGACTTAAAGTAGTATTTAAAGAAAATCAAAACATCCCATCAAACACAATTTTGTTCTTAAGTCTCTCTTTCTTCTTTTATTCTCCAACCCTGCCTCCCATGGTATACACAAAGCTTTGCTTTGCTGCCAGATTTTCTCTAACATCTAAAAAATGTAGAAAGCACCGTCACTATAGGCTAAAATTGATCTCATTTATCCCGGGAGTACCAAAATTCTCAAACAGGGGTTCAAACTCCTGTTACTATAATTCTTGGGCCTGTTATTTCAATGAGAATCTAATTTTCTTGCAATAACAAATGGGGAGATGGGAGACAGTGTCTTCCAATTACAAAGACCATGCTCCTGATATTATCAGCAAAGCGTACCTCTGGGCCACTTTCACCAGAAGTGGGTTTGGGCCTTAGTTACACCATCTGGACCAAAGTGACGTGAATTTAAGCGTATTCATTAGTGAACTGTCTGATCTGGGCTATGAAACAGACTAAATGGAACTAATCCATCTAAAAGGGAAACTCATTAGACAGGTAGTCAGCCTAACTTGGCTACTTTATTAAAGATAGATCCAATATTAAAAATAAGATCCAATATTTAAAAATAAAATAGTACCTTCTTTTTCAGGGAGAACTATACTAAATAAGAACAGTTGATATACATATATTCATATGTAGATACAGACATATATAGATATATACATATGTATATATATGAATATACATGAAGTAAGAGTGTTACAGTATTCTCAGAGCAATGTGCCAGGAAAACAGCCTTTCATCTGCGTGAACTCCAGATCAACTAGTATAAATTCTGTATTTGTATGTTTCTAGCACTATAAATTGAGCTGAGCTTCTCAAAAGAATACATTGTATTAACTGAAGGAATTCAATTAATAATTAGCACCGAAACTAATCAGCTTTCTTCCACATACCATTTAGAAACATGCAACAGCACATTGGAAATGGCAGCAGGGGGAGAGCGAAATAAAGTTAATATTTTTTCAAGTCTTACGGGGAAGACTTTGTGCACTGAGACTTAGACAAGTTATTTCCTTTAATACAATAACCTTATAAAGCATGTACTAATATTCCCCAGTTTATAGATGATGAATCTGAGGAACCTAGAGAGGTTAAGTTACTTGCTCATGGACCTGGAGAGTAAATGGCTGAGCTGTGCTTGGACTCCAAAACCTACCTTTGCCCACCATACTGGGAGACCAGAATTGTCCTGTGGATTTGGAGAAGGCTGGACAGGACTGGTTGGAGAGGATGCAATTACGGAAAGAGTAGATGGAGTAATAAAGAACATAACCTTTGTAAGTAGTAAATGCCAGGCACTGTGCTCAATACTTGACTCGCCTTTCCTCATTTAATCTTCCACAAAAGTACTACTAGTTTGTCCACTTTACAGCGAGGAAAACAAAGCACAGAATAGTTAAGCAAATCACCCAAAGTTACACAGCCAGTTAGCAAGTCTTACAATGAATTCATAATATTATTTCATTGTTCATTTTCCCCATATTCATCTCTCTATTTCCTATTTCTCTCTTACAGAAGGGAGGAAATGGGACATGTTTTATAATTTACTGATTTCATATACCTTTGGAAGTTTTAGTGCCTTTTGGTTAAAAAGTAACCAATATTTTTCCCTACATTTCAGATGCCAAGAGGCTATTTAGAGACATTGGGAGGCACTTTACTGACGTTCTGCTTATGTCAACAGATACGCATAGAATTAGGCTGTAATTTGCTTCCTAACCCTATTGAGGACTTCCTAAACCCTCATCAAAAACATTTTGTTTTAGTTCCCCGTATGCAAAATCAAAATAAAGAGGTGTCTTTGTTTAAAAATGCTAATATATGATTTGGCAAAGGCTGACATTTTATCTTGTCTCCTTGGCTGCTGTTTTGGGATTATTCATCTAGCACTGACTGAGTGCCCAGCATCCATGCCCCTCCCCTTTCCTATTTATTATCAGGCTGCTGCAGTGCAGCATTGAAACATCTGATCATTTAGATCATTAAAAATCAATCCAATGACCAAATAGTTCTGTACGTTTTAGAGAAATGACAGAAAGTGCAGTATTAGATTGCTATTAACTTGCTCTGGGGTTTTCTTTTTACAGCTGCCAGGAAAGTCATTTGGTAAAATTGATTAAACCAGCATGCCAAGGAGGAGAGAGGAAAAGAGCAGAGAAATGCAAACACAGTGAGCTTGGAGGGGAGGGCAATGTTTTTCTTGGGAATGAAGTGAGATGTCACTAGAGGAGGCAGCAGGGGGTAGGTGGGAGGAGAAACCTTGCATATAGTGAGCATACTATAATTAGAGGCATAAGAGATTCAAGATGGTAGGATACAAGGAACCACAATGCAGAAACAATAAAGGAAGAAGGAATGAAAAGGAAGCAAGCTATCCATGTGCTTCTAACATACTGTCTGCATTGGTTACATTGCACAGTTTGACTGAATTAATCCAAGAGACATCACTGGTACAATAAGAAGAAGCTGATTTGAGGATTTCCATAGATAAAGCTCTTTCAATAGCAGGAGCAGGTAGGGAAGAGTGCCTAGTTTCCTACACAGTGTGGTTTATTTCTGTAAGAACAATTAACAAAGAAAAGAAAATAAACCTCTCTACTTCTGCTCAATAAGATGATGAGTACATAAAAATTCACACATGCATTCCCCTAATTTGTTATTATAGTGGCCATACATATTCCTTTCCTCCAAATAGGCACTGTGTTTCCCTTACAGAATTGCATTTCTCCTTTAATATGTTTCAACAATTTTTTGATTAATCCAAAAAGAACCCTGGTATGTGAAATCAGAGAGTGCTGACAAGGATGGATTTTAATGTGGGGTTTCTGCCACTTTGCCTCTATTTCTAATTCCTCCCTATGTCCTATTTAAAGTCACACTTAGCTCACACAGCTCATGCTTCTAGAGAAGAGGGTAAGCAAAACCATCAAGAATTTATTTGCTGTGTATTATGTCTGCTAACATTTCAAGTATAACAACCACCTAAACACAAGGGACTTAAAAACAGCACTGAAACTTTAAAAATAAAGAAAATGTTCTGTGGATGAGTGCATGTATTTCCTTGGATATTGGACATTGAAAATGATAAGACACAAGAACCATTTAATTGCATAGGAGAACACCAACACGAATCTAAATGAAGTAATCCCCTTGAGAGAAGTTTTAAATTGCATTTACCCTGTCCTGGGTATGCTACTTGGAAGAAGCTATGATTTAGACAGCAATTTTTGGCAGCCAAGATTTACATAAGAGTAAGTAGCCTTCTTGAATGGGAGTGGCAGCCAGCTTCCATGAAGTCTCCCACCTCCTGGAATTTAACGTACATCTTTGTAGAGTCCCCCTCCCACTCTATCCCAGGATTGGTTATCAGACAGAAGTGATGACATGTCACTTTCAAGAAGAGATTATGAGAGACTGTGTTTGACTTCTGTCTTGGGATGTCTCTGTCTTTTGTCTCTGTCTCTATCTGCCTATCTGTCTCTCTCATTTCTCACTCTGGGGGATACAAGCTATAATACTGTGGTTAGCCCTATAGAGAGGGCCACATGGCAAGGAGTTGAGGCTTTCCAACAACTATATGAGTCACTGAGGAAGCAGCTGAGCCTTGAGATTACTGTAGCCCAAGTCAACAACTCGTGAGAGACCCTTAGCCAGAACCACTAATTAATATAGAGAAATACTGAGCAATTTACATGATTGAAGATCATATGTAGATATGTCATAAAAGGCAGGATTGGATGGGAAGTAGAAAGATATAGATGCAAAACTTCAAGGAAGAAGGTATACTCATCATTGGTGTTATTCATCACCATTCTCAGTTCTCCCTCTTCAAGGCACATGGCAAGATTGCACTTTCTTGCTCCTTTGAAGTTAGGCATGGTAACCTTACTTTGGCAAATAAAATGTGAGCAGCATGAGAAACATGTATATCTCTCTAATTTGTATATGTACACACACACACACACATACACACATATATATATACATGTATTGTTAATTTGAATATCACTATGATTTGATGAAACAAGACAAAAAAGAAAAAAGATATGTGAGCAAAAGCAACACGTGTCACTTCTGGGGGAAACCACTGAGGTCTGTGTATGAAGTGCCCTGTCTTCTGCCACAGTGACTGGGAACTTTCCCGACTGTGGTGTCTCCCATTAACTGTGTTCCTAAGTGAAGAGCAGAACCCTCTCCCTCCACCACAAACCTGTCATGAACATGTAGCTTGAGTGAGAAATAAGCATCTACTCTTCTAAGCAACTGAGCTTTTGGTGTTGTTCCTGTAGCCCATTCTCACTAAAACAGAAAATGGGTCTCTGACTAAGAATTCACTCTACAGAAAAAAGGAATCTGGTATGAATAACCCGAACCTCAGCCACAAACCCTGAGCTTCCTGAAAGGTGTAGTGGTTCTTGGCAGATTGTGGTGACTGGCATATGAACTCTCCTAATCATATCCCGGAAATACAAAGAGTTGTGTGTAAGAACTGAAAGAACTTTTTTCACTAGATTCCTAGAATTTGAGAGCTCCAGAAGCAGCACAGCTGTTGGCTTCCCCTGAGAGAGCAAGAAGGGAGATGCACTCTCCTTTTTTTTTTTTCTTTTTTTTTCTCATTATTATTATTATACTTTGGGTTTTAGGGTACATGTGTGCAATGTGCAGGTTAGTTACATATGTATACATGTGCCACGCTGGTGCGCTGCACCCATTAACTCGCCATTTAGCATTAGGTATATCTCCTAATGCTATCCCTCCCCACTCCTCCCACCCCACAACAGCCCCCAGAGTGTGATGTTCCCCTTCCTGTGTCCATGTGTTCTCATTGTTCAATTCCCATCTATGAGCGAGAACATGCGGTGTTTGGTTTTTTGTCTTTGCGATTGTTTACTGAGAATGATGATTTCCAATTTCATCCATGTCCCTACAAAGGACATGAAATCATCATTTTTTATGGCTGCATAGTATTCCATGGTGTATATGTGCCACATTTTCTTAATCCAGTCTATGATTGTTGGACATTTGGGTTGGTTCCAAGTCTTTGCTATTGTGAATAGTGCCGCAATAAACATAAGTGTGCATGTGTCTTTATAGCAGCATGATTTATAGTCCTTTGGGTATATACCCAGTAATGGGATGCCTGGGTCAAATGGTATTTCTCATTCTAGATCCCTGAGGAATCGCCACACTGACTTCCACAATGGTTGAACTAGTTTACAGTCCCACCAACAGTGTAAAAGTGTTCCTATTTCTCCACATCCTCTCCAGCACCTGTTGTTTCCTGACTTTTTAATGATTGCCATTCTAACTGGTGTGAGATGGTTTTGATTTGCATTTCTCTGATGGCCAGTGATGATGAGCATTTTTTCATGTGTCTTTTGGCTGAATAAATGTCTTCTTTTGAGAAGTGTCTGTTCATATCCTTTGCCCACTTTTTGATGGGGTTGTTTGTTTTTTTCTTGTAAATTTGTTTGAGTTCATTGTAGATTCTGGATATTAGCCCTTTGTCAGATGAGTAGGTTGCGAAAATTTTCTCCCCTCCTTTCTACTCTGCAGGTGAATAGTGTTCTGGTACTGCCCTAGATACAACAGAAAACATTCATAGCTGGAACAAACAGGTTGGTGTCTGTCGTTAGGCAATCAAGAGACTAATGAACATGGGTCGAGGTCACTGGTAGAGCAGAGACCAATACAAAGTGACATCCTGGGCAGATCCATGCAGGGGCAATTGCAAGGCACCCCGCAGAGTCTCAGCGATGCTAAGTCAAAGAGGTTGTGTGAGTTACTGGGGTTTATGCTGGAGAAGATGAGCATAGAGCTATTGAGACTGGAGAACTGATTTTAATGTGGCCTAATTTATATCTACCAGCTTGAAGATTAAACATCTAAAACTCTATCACTTCATTACTAATTAATTATGTGTTTGTTACAAGAATCTATCTGACATCACACTGTATCATGTGGCGTTATATGGTTCCATCTTGATCAGCTTTCAACTCAAGAATTTAAAATCCTTTTCGCCAGGATCTTATTTTGGTCTAGAACAGATTAATCTGTTCTCAACTGCCACATGTTTTTAGACACTATACAAATAACATTTTAACATATTCACTGATTCAAGGTTTAGTGGCTTACAATTCAGTGCAAAAAGACATGGGCAATGAAGCAAAGATGTGAGCAGTTCAGCTGAATTAACATTTTGAGTATACGCACATTAGTCCTTTGGATGGGATCATGCCTCAAACCCATTGAAATACATCTCAATGAAACAATAAGTAAACAAGGGGGAAGAGGAGACTACATGAGGTTTTGAGTGAAGACATGAAGTCTGTAAGACTATGGAGAATGATTAAATGTGATATTTGTATTTCAAAATAGGTAAAACTTGATAATGGCAGAAGGTAAGGAGTCAGTGGAGAAAAGCAGAAAATGCTGGCAGAAAGAAACAGGGGCTAGGGGTACAAGGTCTCTTAGAAAGTGGGAAGAAATGGGATCTAGACCACAAATCTGGATGTCCTTACAGAGGATTCACATAAATATCTTATTCAAATACATCATGGATTCGTCCTGAACCTTCAGGGTGGATTTTAATGACAACCTGGTTGTCTTAGTCCATTCAGGCTGCTATAACAAAATACCTGAATAGATTAGAAATAGCAGAAATTTATTGCTGACAGTCCTAGAAGCTAAGAAGTCCAAGATGAAGGCATCAGCAGATTGGATATCTGGTGATGGTGTGCTTACTTGTTGATGGACAACTATCTATTCACTGTAAGCTCACATGGCTCAAGGGGAAAAGGATCTAGGCTTCTTTTATAAGGGCACTAATCCCATTTGTAAGAACCCTGCCCTCATGACCTTATGACCTCCCAAAGCCCCACTTCCTAATGCCATGATATTGGGGGTGAGGATTTCAAAACAAGAATTTTGGGAGGACACAAGCAGTCAGACGATAGCCCAGGTTTAACCCATGTGGCTCATGCTGTCTCCCCTAGCACCCTTGTATTTCCCCTTGTAACACTCATCACAATCTGCACTTGTATATTCATTTATCTGTCTGAATGCCCATCTCCACACTAGGATACAAACTTCTTAAGGGCAGGGTTTACATCTGCTGTGGTCACTGTTACACAGTCTCCCTAGCACAGTGCCTGGTACACAGTAAATGTTCCATAAATATTAATATTTGTGGATTGATCAAATCAGGATAGATACAAGAACAAATTTAAGATTACTTAGCTTATTGTCCTGATCTCACTTTGGCCCACTTTACTTTCTCACTTAAATGAAGTCCTAGAATCAACTGTGGCCCAGTAGTCCTCATACCTTTGTAAAACTTCACTGATATTGAGGGATTTCAATCCAGTTTTGATAATATAGCAGCCAAATCTATCCACATCACTAAAGTCAATCAGCCAGACTGTCATTCTTACTCTGATGCTATTTAGAATGTGCAATGAGCCACCGGATTCCACTTCCTAAAAAATAATTTCCCTAGAGCTTTTGCTCTATTAGTTTATCAATGCCCCTGAGGTCAGAAACTATGATTTTGTCTCTCCTGAACAGCACAATGTCTCATTAAAACTTCTTCCTATAAGCTTGAGTTTTTCTTTAGAACTGCAAGGAACTTTCAAGGATCATGAAGGACCTTTGGTTTGATATCAGCTATTTTTAGTGCTTTGAGAGCAACAGCACAGTCAAGTTCATTAATGACCTAGAAACAATTAATTCAATATATATTCTGATTCCTTGATTGACACTGTGTGTTTTTTTTTTTTTTTTTTTAGATTTGGAAAAAAATTACTGCTTGTTCAATCTTTTAAAAATGGATGTTCTTATAATTTTTTTTACATATTCCAACAACCAAGTTGGATTATCATATTTGAATATAAATATGGGCAAGTCTGATAATCCAATAATTTATATTTTATATGGCCTGCTTCTACCTAAGGAGAGGAAGATAGACAGTAATTATTTATCCATTCAACAAATTTTTATTGACTGCCCTCATATTCTAAGAATAACTCTAAAGGCCAGGTATACAGCAGTGAACTATGAAATAAGTAGGGCTCTTGAGTCATGGTAGGAGAGATGAAAAATAAAAAGAAAAAGTAAAATCTATATAAGGATTATATGATAATAGGTTGCAGGGAGAACAATTTAAAAAGAAGAGGGATGGGAAATGCCAGGAACAGGCATGGTGAAGATATAATTATTAAAAACAAAATAAAAAGATAGCCAAATTCTGAAGATATCCAAATAAAGGATGGAAAGAGGTGAGGAAAGAAAACAAGCGCATATCAGGCTGATGCAAGTTCTGGCTGAAGGACTTGAGAGCATGAAGTACCTGAAGCAGGACTTTGCTTGGACAGTTGTGGGAATGGAAGGAGACCAGAATGACTGGACCAGAGGAGGAGAAGTAGGAGCTGAATCTGCGAGGCCACAGGAACAAATAGTAGATTATTATAAAGACCTTCAGTTTCATTTTGAGGAAAATCAGAAGTTACTGAAGTATTCTGAGCAAAGAAGTGACCTGATGCCACCTAGACTGGAGCAGCCTCACTCTGCTGAGGGGTGCGAAACAGGCTGAAGCAGGGACACTGGTCAGGAGGTGGTGCAGCAACACACGTGGGAAAGTTGGTGGCCGGGACCAAGCTGGTAGCCGTGGTGATGGTGAGAAGTGGGCAAATTCTGGGTTATATTTTGAAAGAATGCTGGCTGGATTTGCTGATTGGATTGGAATTGGGAGTGTGAGAAGAAAAGAGTCAAAGACAACAACAAAGTTTGGTCTGAGATTAGGAAGGCTCCAGGAGGAGCAAGTTTGCTGGGAAAGAGCAAGACTTTGGTTTTGGACATGTTCGGTTTCAGGTATAGAGGAGACATCATGGTGGAAATGACAGGAAGGCAGTTGAATATGAAAGTCTTCAGGGGAGAAAGTATCAGGGGAGAGATCCAGGTCGGTAGAGACTTGACAAACAATGGCATATAGACTTTGAAGTCTTGTGATTAGATGAGGTGTAAGAGATACGCAGAAGGAGGACAGAAGACTGCAAGGACTAAGCTTGGGACATGTCGATGCTAAGACTTTGGAAAGCTGAGGAGGATGCAGCAAAGGAGGATGTAGAGTCCTCAAAGGAAAAGGGGGAAAGCTAGGGGAATGAGATGCCTTGAGACTCTGGGGAAGAGAGATGTCTTCCCTAAATGGTAGGTATTGAGCATCAGTGTAGAGACAACTGCTTTGTAATATTTATTTGGTCATGGGATTCACATGCCTTGACTTACATATAGGTTAACATTAAATTTAATTCGCATATTTAGGAGAATTGACCAATTTATAAGAGAAAAACAAGAGGAAAGAACAAATGCCAGAAATTATGAAATCTTCAAGATTAACTGATTACATATCAGTAAACCAAAATTAAATTACATTAGGACTGCCATTAAATTAATTTAATAATGCTTCACCGTGAAGATTATCTTAATATTTGGCTCAATTTAAAAATGGGTTGGGGGGAGGGGGGAGGGATAGCATTGGGAGATATACCTAATGCTAGATGACGAGTTGGTGGGTGCAGCGCACCAGCATGGCACATGTATACATATGTAACTTACCTGCACATTGGGCACATGTACCATAAAACCTAAAGTATAATAATAATAATAATAAAAGAAAAAAAAAAGAAAATAAGAAATAAAAAAAAAACTTTTTTAAATTTTTTTACAAAAAAATTTTTCTATAACTCAAAAAAATATTTTGAGTTACAGTTAATACATTAAGGGGGAAGCCATTCTCCAGTTACATATTCCCATATATTATATAAGTTGAACTTTTTTCCAAGCAACTGCATAATTTAAGTAAGTTCTGACCCATTTCTTAGTCACTGCCCTGACTGGACTTGACCTGACTGGGGATCACACTTTAAGTTCAAAGAACACTCTGCTCTGACATTAGCCCCATAGGAATAGGCCACTTTAAAATGCAAATATGTAAAATTAAGAAGGAAGATAATTATATTGGGATAAGCATCTTATTTTGGAGAAAAATTAGAACTGAATTTTATGCCAATGATAATATTCACGCTTTGTATTATCATAGAAATTATGATTTTGTTTTATCTTTTAACTAAAACCAAAGTCAAAAATTTCTTACAAGTATGAGAAAAGTGAATTTAAAAATAAAATAGAGCTATATGAGATATGTGCAGCATTGCTCCTATTATTGCATACAATCATAGATCAGAACTGTAACAGTTTATGTTACTACACCTAAAGCAACAATATACAAACTTGTATGTAATTGTATTTTCCCCTTTTAGAAATGGAGAGAATAATACCAATCCTGTTTACCTAATCAGACAAGATTATGTATTTTAAAGCATTTTAAAAACTACAGAATATCGCAGAACACCAACGGAGTAATTCAGCATGACTTTCCTTTAATGGATGAAAAGTTTTAAAGCATTAGTTATTTTTCAGTTGGTAGGAAGGCATTTATCTGTAAATTCATACATCCTCAGGCCACTGTGCTGATATTCAAATTTAGTTATTCAAAATGTGGCTTTCGATTTTTTTTTTTTTTTTTTTTTTTTTTTTGGTGATAGGGTCTTCCTCTATCATCTAGGCCTGAGTGCAGTGGCACAGTCTCGGTTCTGCAATCTCCACCTGTCAGGCTCAAGCAACTCTCAGGCCTCAGCCTCCTGAGCAGCTGAGACTACAGGCACGCACTACCACACCCAGCTAATTTTTGTATTTTTTGTAGAGACAGGGTTTTGCCATGTTGCTCAGGCTGGTCTCAAACTCTTGAGCTCAAGCGATCTGCAGGCCTCTACCTCCCAAACTGCTGGGATTACAGGCATGAGCCACCACACCTGGCTGGGATATTTTTATGTTGAACATTCCCATTCTAGCCATGCACTTCTTGTCTGGACTTCATTAATATATATACATATGTTAGACCAGCATTTTGAGGTTAGAAATTATGAATCAAACAGTAAGGTTTCCTGGGATATATTAGACAAAACAAAATTGAACCCTGGTATGTTTGAATTGTGAGTAGTCCTGGTACACTATGACTTTCTGGTTCAGAGATAAAAGCCTTAAATGGCCTCTTAAACCTTAAGGATTCTTAGCCATTCAATATCTCCCTATGCCATTTTGATGAGACTAGTGTAAATGAATCATAGGCACATAGATTAAATTCCCCATGAAATACTCATGACTACGAAACATTTAAGAAAAAGTGTTCGGGTAAAGAGTCAAATATGTTTTGCTGACTCCTCAATATTTTCAAGATGGACATAGACTCAGTCAGCACATTCAACACAAGCTAACAGTGACCAAAAGTGTCTGCATTTGCTCTTATATTACCACTCTTCATGTCTGCCTGAATTGTGAGAAAGAAAAGCTCTTCAACAATACAGTTCACATTTCAGTCTCAGTAGCTGGGGTAATCTGATCTCCTGATTTTACTCTAGGCTTACTTTGAATGCGACCCTAATAAGTTTAAAATACTTTATATTGCCTATCTTACACTCCTGACTAACTAGTTAGCTAAATAGAAATGAGGGTTAGACCAAAAGAGGACTATCTTATAGCAAAGTATAGGTATAGGCAGTTTTCTATCTATTTAGTGAATTATTACAGAAGTCCTCAAAATGGCCTCCTAGGAGTCTAGAAAAAGTAAACGTATTTTCCATAAGCATCCACAATCTTTTTTTTTTTAATTATACTTTAAGTTTTAGGGTACATGTGCACAATGTGCAGGTTAGTTACCATGTATACATGTGCCATGTTGGTGTGCTGCACCCATTAACTCGTCATTTAACATTAGGTATATCTCCTAATGCTATCCCTCCCCCCTCCCCCCACCCCACAACAGGCCCTGGTGTGTGATGTTCCCCTTCCTGTGTCCATGTGTCTTAGCAGTAAAACCAAGAAATAATGTCTTCTGATCTTAATGCAAATTACACCCATTTCCAAACATGCTGGTTTTTTAAAACAATATTTTTTATTAGGATTTACAATGGAATTTCAAAAATGCAGCCATTTACACTAGGTTGATTCTTATTTCACTTTATGTACACGAGTGGTTTTTCAGCTTTAAAGTTTTAAAGAATTCAGCTCAGAATTTTGGTGTTTCAGCACTTTCTATTTTGAAAATGAGTCAAATATTGATGTTGTCAGATCTATGATCCCTCAAACCATTAAAAGTTATAACTCTGTGACAAATATAATGTAGCAGTGTTCCAAATTGGCAACTCATATTAAATTTAAGAATAGGAATTACCTACAAAAAATTTCCAAGTCACCATATATCCGTCTCTGTAATAATGTCATGCTCCCTAGCAATGCTCTCAAATGGTAGAATGAGTCACTGGCCCTTGTCTTTTCAAATTTTATCCATGAAAATAAAAGTAAACTGCTAAAGATAATCTAGAATTTTGTACTCTAGCAGGTTTCAAATATAATTGCTTCTGTGTTTTTTGGTTTAAAGTTGCTCCCATGGAGATTATAATTCTGATTTTTTTCCTATTCTATGCATTTCAAGAGCTAAAATCAGTGTGGGAAAGGATATCTATATATATATATCTATACCTCTATACATATTCCAACTAAGATAATGAAGGGTTTAACTTTGTGTATTACTTGGACCTAATAATTATATATATATATATATCTCCAAGATTTTAAAGTATTAGGTAATAAGTGCACATGAGATTTCGTACTTTTTGTCATTTTCTTCTTTTAAATTATGCATCAGATTTTCTTGTCTCCAATTGCTGAGGGTGTATCTTCTCTTCTTATTTGCTATCAACATTATGACTAAAAATATATCCTCCAACATGTCTAAAAGTCTTATTTTAGATAGGTGGATTTCAAACCTTGCTTTGCTTATGGGTAAATTAGGCAAAGAGAGGGTGCTGTGGTGGAGGAGCTCCATCGTCCTCCATCTCCAACCTTGAAGAGCTCAATTTGGAAACCAGTGTGGTAGCCCTGTATAGTGAAAGTCATTTACTAACTTCTCTTCCATGGCAACCACAGTAAATATTATGCTACAATGTGGACTCTAAAATAAGAGATTAAAAGCTAATATTGATCTATGAATGTCTGACAATAATAGCACCACGAATAAACCCAAGTCCAACAACACTTTATTGCATCTCCCCCAGAATTCATGTGTTGAAGTCCTAACTCCTCGTACCTGAGAATGTGACCTTATTGGAAATAGGGTTGTTGCAGGTATGATTCATTAAGTGAAGATGAGGACATATTGCAAGAGAGTAGGTCCCTAATCCAATGTGCCTCACGCCTTTATAAAAAGAACACCATGTGAAGAGACAAACACGTACACAGAAGGAACACTATGTGAAGACTGAACGGATGGTGCTACAAGCAAAGGAACTACCAGAAGCTACAAGAGAGAACTGGAACAGTTCCTTCCCTAGCTACTTTACAGGGAGCATGGCCCTGCCAACACCTCGATCGTAGAATTCTCACCTCCATAACTGTGAGACAACACATTCGTGTTTAAACCACTCTGTTTGTAGTACTTTGTTTCAGCAGAAAACTCATACACCACTCATTCCTCAATTCTCTGCATTCTGACTTCAACTCCTACAATACCAGTGAAGTGCTTTTCACTAAGTAGTGGCCTCTTTTCAAGTCAGTCAGCTCATTCTACTAGCTTTTCAACTACTGACTTTCTCTTTATAAAGCCTCTCTTGATCATTACTTTATGATTTTTTTTTACTAACAGTTCTGAATACTTCTCATTTCATTCCTTCAACAATCATTGAGAGTTTATGTGCCACGTAAAAAAAGAATTCTTCGATGCATAAAAGTTTCTATGTTAAAGGAACATAAAGTCGGGTGGGAGAGAGAAGTAAATCAATGAGTAGATTTTCATTGTACACAGTATGAGAATATATGGGAAGCCCTCTTAAGCCCATTCTACAGGTTTAGGCAGACATCCTTTTAAAAGGTGGTATATTAGATATGAGCTGGAACATGAGGAGGAGTTACCTCGACAGAAATGGAAGATGTAAGACCTGAGCCAAGGGGAAGAGGGTGTTCTAGGCAAAAACAGCAAAGAAACAAAGGCTCAGAGACAAGAGAGAATCAGGAACGCCAGGGAATTGTGATGAAAACTGTTTGCAGAACGCAAGAGAGGACCTGACAAAAGAATAGAACAGGCGTTGGGTTCTGATGGGCCATATATGCCATGTTACAGCTTGGCCTCTATTCTGAAAGCAACAGATAGTCACTGAAAAGTCTTAAGCAGGAAATATATATTATCATATTTATCCTCTAGAAAAAAAAATGTTCTGAGCATTGTGTGAAAAACAGATTAGTGGGAATAAGCAAAGCCAAACACAGAGGATACAGTCAGGAGGTGGGGGTAATATTTCAGAAGACAGATGATGGTGGCTGCTATGGTTTGAATGTTTCTCCTCTTCAAAACTCATATTGAAATTTAATAGTCATCGTAACAGTATTAAGAGGTGGGACCTTTAAGAGGTAATTAGGCCATGAGGGCTCCACCCTCATGGGAGGCATTTGTGCCCTTATAAAAGGGCAAGTTCAGTCCCTTCTTGCTCTCTCCTGCCCTCTCACTTTCTGCCATATGATGTTGCAACAAGAAAGCCCTCGCAAGATGCTGGCACCTTGATATTGGACTTTCCAGCCTCCAGAACTGTAAGAAATAAGTTTCTGTTCATCACAAATTACCCAGTTTTAGGTATTTTGTTATAGCAACACAGACCGACTTAGCTTAACCTAAAGTAATACACATGTATATAAAAAACTTTGGAGAATACTAGAGGTGAAACTGATATGACTTGACAATTGATTGGACATGAGGGATAAATAAAACAATTCAAAATGATTATCAAGTTTCTGGCTTGTACAATTTAATAAAATCTGATGTCACTCATTCAGACTGAAATATGGGGAAGGAGAAAGGGGGAGGTGGTAGAGCAGACTGGGTGAGATGGGAAGGGAATGGAGGCAAGGAGGCTCTCTTGGACACATCAGTGAGTTTGGACATATTGTGTAGACATATCTAAAATATAAGCCTAGGGTCTAGGGTATCCAGATGAAAGACTGATAATAGGAATGCCTGAGAAGGCATGGATGTGAAGAAGACCACCAGCATATCACAATAATCTGTGGAATTTCTGAATAACTTATGTGCCTGGGCCCCACTCCCTAGTAATTCTGATCCAGATGATCTAGCATAGCAAGTGGATGGCTGCATTTTAAAAGGCTTTGCAGGTGATTTTGATGCATAGCCATGGCTAAATACCTCTGGAACATGGGGTAAGAGCAGAAAGGGCTGACAAAAGAACACTGTCATTTCAGTGGTAGGCAGAGGATCAAGAAACCCCAAAGAAGACTGACAAACTGCAGGCTGTTAGCTAGGAGCCCATGGAGGAATTGACTGTTTTAAGCACAGAGAGTGGCCTACACTCTTCAAATACTGAAGAGAATCTGAGTAAAACAAAGACTAAGAAAAAATTTCCTGGATTTAGCACTAAAAATGTCAGTATATTTGGTGTAGGAAAGTGCAAAATTGGGAGTAGATGCAAAATTATTTGGCTGTTAGAGGGAGGAAGGCAGTAGGCAGAGGAGGACCCATGAAAATTTGCTTTAGCATTGTTATGGTTTGCTTTTTGAAGGGAGTGTTTTAAGTATGTTTAAATGCCCATGTTAAAGACTTAGTCCATGGCTAAAGCTGGTGATCCAAGACAAGTGGCAGGTGAAGGAGCAAGCCAACTGAAAAGGCAGAAGCGGGTGGGATTCAAGGTACAGGAGCAGATTTCTACCTCAAACAGAAATAGGATGGAAACGTCCATGTGACCAAGAGACAGGGTTTTTATTGGGAAAAAAGGACACAAGGCTGACTAGAGAAATGAATGGGATTTTGGCAGTATTGAGGCTCCATTCAATTTGATTTTGCTGTGAGAGTATGAACTTGCTGTGGCACCAGTGTAAGTGGTTGTGTTTTTCTATGGAAACACAAGGGTTAAAGATGGGGAGATCACACAGGTGGATTAATACTGTTTGGGTTCACGAGGATAACAATGAAGGGTTAGCAAGAAAGCAGTTGAGAAATAAGACTATTAGGTCTTTAATGTAATAAGAGGAGCTAGAAAGAAAGAAAACTATGCTAAGAGTGTGGGATATTTGAGTTTAAGATTTTGAGGTTGGTTGGAGCAGTTCTGGCTGATGACAAGGTTCAGAGTGTGGCCATGGAGGTGAATTGCCAAGGTAAAACTGAAGTCAAGGTCAGTGGATTTAAGGAAGGGGGATATGAGAAAATAAGGCTTTGGTTCTCACCCTTGATTGCACATTAGGGTGATTTGGTGGCTATAAAATCTTTCAACACATCAGCCCCAGTGAAATCAGGATCTTTGTGGGTAGAATCAAAGCATGAATACTTTTTAAAAGTACAAAGACTGAGAACCACAGAACTCAGCTGCCTGTTTTGTCTAACTGAATTTTGAAGTCACTCAAGGTCATGAATTGTAGGGATATTTTTGGTTTCAAGACTTTTACTCAGCAAAGTATTGAGATGAAGAGAATGGCAAAATAGCCAGCATGGGGAAGTAACAAAGAATTCCAACAGCTCTTAAATATTTTGTGGTTTATTATAAAAAGATAAATGGAACGATGATTGTATTGTCAGACTTCTTTCTTATGATAACCTAGAGAAATCTCCTATGCTTTCATTTCCTCTTTTTTTTTTTTTTGTGGCCCCCTAGAGTTGGAGTATAAATAAATCCCCACTTTCTTTGTAAAAGTTCAATTAGGCAAGTTAGAGCTATAAGCCTATAAAATACTCCAGACTCAGCTCTGCAATTTCCATCTTCACACTTCAGGTAGCTGTCTTAGATTTAGTTTCTTAGACTAGGGCCTGCCCTTATTAGTTTTTCAATTACCACCCTCTCTCAGAGATAGGGTAACTGATCAGGTCTATTCCAGAGGTTGTATATTAGCATTACCCTTTGCTTCACACAAAAAAAGCTCAAAATTAATGGATATCCTTTATGTTTCCTGGAGTGAGCACCTTCATCTGAGATGCATTGAATAGGAAGCCAGCTGAGTTCTTCTTGTCATCATGGTGACTTTAGCATCCCTGAATTACAGGTTCGCATAGGAGTTCACCCAGGTGAAGGCTTTGAATATGATCAGAAAGCAAACCTGCTAGGCCCCTAAATGATGCTTCAGCTTACAAAAGTATCAAAATAATGATTGGGTATTCCTTAGCATAGTGGCTAATTCCTAGTAGTTTCTCACTGATTAAATCTGAAAGATATTCCTCCCTGTTCTCCTTCCTGCAGCAACAAAGCCCAGGCTTTTCCTGGGAAGTCTAAGGTTGCAAAAGATCTTTGTTATAAACAACAGCAGTCAGAATGTCCCTAGCAAGCCAGGCTTTTAATTTATCAAGCAATCCCTGGCAGTGAGGCAGCCAAATCATTTTACTTGACTTTTTCCTTACCTGATAAATCAGCAAAGAACAAGAATATGATGCTAAATTAGGCTGTGCAAGAATGAAAGCCAAAGTTTCCAAATTTTCTGTGCCCAACAACTGTGAAATCTGAGAAATGAACTCCAATCAGGAACATTAATGATTTAAATTTGTATCACTGTACAGTTCAGTATATTTATGTGTTATAGTTTATATTTTCATATCTTTTATGTCATCTGATCTTTAAAAGAGTTACAAGTATTGCCTCTTTTTCAAAGAAAATGACTTTTGGCTTCAGAAGATAAAACTTGCCAGAAGTTAAACCTGAAATTAAGTGGCTCACTGGACCCCAAGTTCAAAATCAGATATTTTGACTTAGAAAACGGAGTTCTTTCCGCTACACTACTTTCTTTTTATATTATATATATATATACACACACACACATATACATATATATATACACACACATATATACACAAACACATACCCACACACTATATATATGAATGTATGCATACACACATATATTTTAAGAGGAAAATATAATTCCAGGGGGAAAAAGTATTATTGCAGGTATCAATAACCATTTGGGAGAAATTTAAAAGGTCTTAATTCTAATTTGCTGTGAAAAGTCATGCCACAGTTATTACAGCATCAAAAAGTAAAACAAAACAAACAACTTCAGTTCCATCTGATGTAGCTGACTTTTTGATGAGACTAAAACTGTGTAGCTCATCCTCTCCATCCAAGTTCAGATCTCAAGTCTATGATCTTGGCTACCTTAATGTATGGCTATTGTTATCTTGATGATCACATTGGCTTTGCTTTTGGCACACTCGATCTCTCTCCCTTTCTTCTGGTTTTCTCCACTCAAAACAAGAGGGCTATATTTCTTCGACATTTGTCTCTCCCATGCCCAATCTTAAGGAAGACCTACTGTAGTTGCCAAAGCGCATCAGCACCTGGGAGACTATTTTAGAATGACTGGCATCATTCTCCTGACACTCACCAACAGCCCAATTCTCAGACAACACAAGGTCTGAGAACACAGAGTCGGGTGCTATGAACTTAAAAAAGTGCTTTAAACCATGGCAAATTCATCACTCCTCCAAAGTGCTAATATCTTGGGGCTAGTTCTTTTTCAATTCAGCTCATATCCCATTATCACCACATCTCTTCAGTCTTTTTGTCCTGATTCTTTATCGTTGTGATCACCACCCAGTAAGAAAACCCCTCCTTTGGCCTTGCTCTTACCATATTTCATTGATATTATGATGACACTGATTGTGAGATGCATTCATAATTGCTTAACGGTTTTTCAGGAGAAAAATAAACACTAATCTGATTAAATGAGCACATCAATTGCATGACTCATCCAAATTTCAAAAACGTTAAAATAATAAATAATGCCTCAAAATTGTCAAAAATACAGAATATCCTTGCTCACATCCTCATTTGGCATAGTTTCTTCAGCTCCAACATTTTCTGTAAGACCCTACCCTCTCACTTTCCTGTACCTCTAGTACAGTGCTGTTCAATCAAATTTTCTGTGGTGATGCTAATGTTCTAAAATCTGTGCTGTTCAATATTAGACAACTACATCTTATACCTAGGCCAAACTTTTTCTTCCTATGCTAGCTTGTCCTGTTGCCCTCAATAACAACCTTAATCACCATGATAATTTCTTCAGATTCACCTCCACTTCACTTTAGAAAGACAAAGTCATGGACTTGGTCACCTCCAGCCCTGCCTCCCAGTGCTTGGAGCTCTGTTGTTCTGCTCCATCTCTGAGGCTTGAAACTGTCTCAATTTCCCCTCTCTAAATAAATCTATTATCTTCCTATCACTTAAACTTCCTAGCTCACCCTGATCTTGGTATGTGCCCTCATGAGAACAACCAGGTCCCCAGAGTTCCAATTCCTGACCTTTTATAAACCTTGATACCCACTGCCTTCTGTTCCTTCTAGTCTGTTGAGCGTTACTAGAAAAAAAGATTAGTCATCTTGACTGGATGTTCCATGAATCGTGCTATCTACATTTAAGGAGGGTTCAATGTTTCTCTGCAATGCTATTTTTAACAAGTGATTGAAAAGCTTTATGTTACTTTTAAATTCACAAAGTTACCTCAATTTCCTTTACTGACAATAGAAAATAATAATGGCAATGATAGTAAAAATAGCTAACATTTCTGTGCATTTATAATATGGTATATGCTACTCTAAGCAGTTTATATGCATCATATCAGTTAACTATCATAAATATTATTTGAGCTGTGTTCTATTGGCCTTACTATTTTTTATCACTTTACAGAAGAGAAAATACATACAAAGTAGCCCCGCTGTGCTGAGAGGATAGAAGCCCTCTTACATGTAATTGCTTTTTATCCCTCATTTGAAACCACTACTTGTTTTCTGTTCTTTTCCTGTATTTCAGAGAAATAAGGTTTTCCCTTTCCAGACTAAATGGATCCATGCATGCTCTTAATTCTATCCCCATTCTATCCTTCAGGACGTTTCTCCTAATTCCATCCCCTGTTCCATCCTTTGGGGCCTTCTCTGTCTCTGACATCTTCAGTCTATCCCTCCTTTCCTTCACATACTCCTGCCCCTGCTCACAATGGTTCTTTCCACTCTATCTACAAATTCTCACTTAATGAACAGAAAGGCAAAAGATCTTCTCCCGAATTTGTCATTTGTTTTTTTTTCAGTCTCCTCCCTTTGCTTTACCCCTTTAAGCTTCCTGAGAGACTGGGAAGGGCAGTGTGATGCAGTGAGGAACATGTTCCCAGGCAGCCGTCAGGGAGGGGGCCACAGAGACGCTGTGGCACAAACATGGTAGTACTCAGCTTTAATCTGCAACAGATGAAAATGTCTGAGCAGATTGATGCACAGAGGAATTATGTGGCCTTTGCCTTCTTATCCAACTATTGAGACATTTGGTCTACGTCTAATTAAGAATTACTTCTGGCAGTTTTTCAATTACATGGTTATTTCTTCATTTTGCCTAGTGGTTCTTTATTTCTCAAATGGTAGAACTCTTAGCATTCCGTTAAGCCTTTGCAGTATGATTTCTGTCTCTATCAATTCTGATTGCTATAACTGAGTTCCTAAAAAGTCAACATGTGACCAAGCTTTTTGGCTATGATTATTGTCTTTCTTAGCATGTAAATATAAGATGATCAGCCACCCTAATCTTTTCTCCTTTTCAATTATAATGGAAACACTGCTTAAATTTATTGATAGGAATTCCACATCTTGGCTAACACACAATTCTAAGATGACTCCTATTACCCTCAGCCCTGGTGTTACTCCATGGTTATATTACTTTACATGGAAAAAGGAATTTTTGTAGATGCAATTAAGGTTACTAATCAGCTGACCTTAAGAAGATTATCAGGGTGGGTCTAATCTAATCACATGAGTCCTATAAAACCTATAAAAGCAGAGTGCTTTCTTTAGCTAGAAGCAAAAGAGGAAGTCAGAGAGATGAAGTGTGAGAGGGGAGGTCTTCCATGGCTGAGATGAAGATGACCAATGGGATAAGAATCCAAGAGTGGCCTCTAGGAGGTCACAGGGGGCTATAGCCAACAGCTAGCAAAAGAAGAGGGATTTCTATCCTATAATTGCAAGAAACTGAATTCTTCCAACAGTGGCAGTAATGAGCTTGAGAGATGACCTTGATTCCAGATAAGATCACAGCTGGTTAGCACCTTAATTTCAGCCTTAAGCTTGAGACTCTGAGCAGATAACCAGCCCTGTTATCCTGAGTTTCTGACCTAAAGAACTGCGACATTAAAAAAAAGGATATTGTTTTAAGTTGCTAAGTGTATGGAAATTTGTTACTCAACAATAAAAAAAGACTATAGCCAAAACATCTGGATAATTTATTGCTGCATCCTTCATACCTTAGATAAGAAGAGGGTGTGTCATAACTCTGAAACATAAATTTGTCAATTTTCCTTTAAAATAAAGGTTTGCTCAAGTGTAAATTAGAAAACATATGCTTTATTAAAAGAACATTCTCTTTCAAAAATAAATAGATGACTATATTATTCATGGATTCTTTACGGCATTACAAACCAATGACTGGGCACGGTGGCTCATGCCTGTAATCCCAGCACTTTGGGAGGCTGAGGTGGGCAGATCACGAGATCAGGACAGCGAGACCATCCTAGCTAACACGGTGAAACCCCGTCTCCACTAAAAAAACAAAAATACAAAAAATTGGCCAGGCGTGGTGGCAGGCGCCTGTAGTCCCAGCTACTTGGAAGGCTGAGGCAGGAGAATGGCATGAACCCGGGAGGCGGAGCTTGCAGTGAGCCCAGATTGTGCCACTGTACTCCAGCCTGGGTGACAGAGTGAGACTCCGTCTCAAAAAAACAAAACAAAACAAACAAAAAACCGATGCCTGGTTTCCTTTTTAGGGTCCATTAACATTAAAGTAATGTTTGTTGGATTCCATAAAATAACAGTTGGCCTCTGAAGTATTTAATGAAATGAGGTTTCTATACATCAAACATTTAAACGAAAGTCAATGAGAGAATTAGATGGTTTAAACACAATGGTTATATGGAACAACGGTAATGGTCATTTCATAATGTTTATGTGTATATCAAAACATCAAGTTGTTCACTGAAAATATATACAATTTCAATTTGTCAGTTATATCCTAATAAAGCTGAAAGTACTATTGAATTCTTAAAAAATATATTGAACCATGGATTTCTTTATTCAAGGGTGACTGCTTTACAGAACAAATGAGTGACTTAATTTCTTAATTTGGAAATTCTATTATGTAATTTTAAGCTAACTGCAAGTTTGCAGTTTACAAAAATGGAAAGAAGCTTTTTTATAATAGTGAGATCCCATCTGTACAAATTTGTTTTATAAATGTTAAACTAAAATAGAAGACATTAATATTTTAATAGTGAAAGGATGAGCATTAGTTTAACTTTCAGTGGTAAAAAATCACATTAACATCCAAATCATGTAATAAGTTATTTGCAGTATGAGAATAGAGTCAATATTTTGATTAAATAAATTAAGGTAATAACTTTAATGAACACTGAGCTAACATACTAAAATGCATTGATGAATAGAGGCATGTCTAGACCCCGCAAATATATATGCTACTATTGCTTCCTATGCCTCAAACATAAATAAGATCTTTAATTTCTATCTTAAGAATTATGCCTGATAAATATGCTCCTACTTTGCCTTTGTTGGCTCTATAATCCTCCAATTATAATGCTTCTGTTGTTTGTCTTATTCTTCAAAATAGCCCAAAAGACCTATCAGGAAGCTTTGGATTTTATACACATTTAATTTTTCATACTTCCCCTATTCACTTCCTAATGAAGAGTCTACTCGACAACCACATTCAGGCAATAAGATTTCAGTTAGGTACCAACTTAGAGTCTAGCCCTTCCAGTAGCATTTTTAGTTCTTCAGGTAAATGTGCCTTGACTCACTTAAGGTCATCAATTACCATTCCTCAAATTTAACCAGATGGTGATAAGTTTGAAGGTGTGAATGGTATTCCAATAGAGAATACCCTGGGACCATGTGTTCTTTTCAGAAAAATCACAAAGCAGGTGGCACTGATATTTTGTCACTGTTCAAAGATTAAAATGATAGTAATAGAGGTTATTTAAAAATGTTCCAAATTCTAGGGTTTTATCTTACTATTCTTTTTCCAAAACTGGAGGATATTCTAAGTTCATTGCTACATGTATTTCATATTTTATTCTTATCTAGCACTGAATTTTATATAAGCAATATGCTTTCTATCACTTTCTAACTGCATTATGTATTATCCCTTCACCCCACCCCAAAGCCTTTTGTTCAGCCAGTGATATCAATGAATGCCTCGTTTAGGGGTGTGGTTCAGGATTCAGTAACACATTGGAGTATGTGCTACTGCCTTGAAGCATCAAATTTTTATGTGAAGCCAAAATAGTTTTATAAAATATAGATTGTTATTCATAGCAATGGTTTTTACTGCCAACAATGAGAGATGTTTGCTAGCCTTTGGTTACTTTCTGAGCACAAAATCACCCCAGCACTGCTTATCCCTAAGGCAGAGGCTGAACAAGGATGGTGAAAATCTATATACTTTCCAGGGTTGAGGGAAGAAATGAGCCCACACGTGACACCTGCTGACTCCTTATACCTGCACCCATATTTTATCCTCAAGTAAGGGATATCTCAGTTCATTGTCGTTAAAGACATGTTTCTCAAAGAGTCATTCTTAAAGTTGTGTAAAACAGAATCTGTACATTAATTATCCATGCCTACTGCTTACTTATCTGAATAGCAAAGAGAACAACAATTAAAATAAAAAATTGCTGCCACAGAATTCACTATAAATATGTTAATGGGACTCTCAAGACAACCCCTTTACAGCTTCTCAAAACTTCAAGGGGTATTTTTAACTTAATAGTGGAAGAAAAAAATGCTTGCAATACACCCAATACACCTGTACCATAAAGAAGAACAAATCAACTGGGAGCTGTGTAGTGTCATGAGAGAGCAGCAATGCAGGGCAGTGTTGTGGAATTTGGCAGGCAGCACCGGGTCTGAACTGAATTATTACTATTATATCCTCATCTATGTTTCTGTGTCTAGAAATGTCCCATAGAACTTCCTGCAGTAGCAGAAATGTTCTATATCTGTGCTGTCCAATATAATAGCCACTAATGGATATTTAAATTTAGATTTATTAAAATAAAATTGAAAATTTAGTTTCTTTCACATATGGCTAGTGAATACCAATTTGGATAGAGAATGAGATTCTTTTTTAGATACTTATACCACCTATTATTTATTGAGCCCTAACCTCAAGCCAGAGGTTTATCCTTTTTTCCCACAAATATTGAATAAGGATCTATTTTGTACCAGGCACTGTTCTGCAAGCCCAGAATAGAACAACCTCCAAGACAAGTAGGGCCCTGGCACCATGGACTTTTCAGCCTAGTGGGGGGATAGAAAAAGAATAAGAAAATAAATGATTCTATGATTTACTTTGGCATATTATATAGGGCAAGGGACTGTGTGTGCTAGGAAAGGGTAAGACTGTTCTTAGAAAAGGTAGTTGTATTAGTCTGTTCTCATCCCACTAATAAAGACATAGCTGACACTGGGTAATTTATAATGGAAAGAGGTTTAATTGACTCACAGTTCAGCATGGCTGGGGAAGCCTCAGGAAACTTACAACCATGGTGGAAGGGGAAGCAAACATGTCCTTCTTCACATAGCAGCAGCAAGGAGAAGTGCCAAGCAAAAAGGGGAAAGCCCCTTAAAAAACCATCAGATCTCATGAGAACTCACTCACTATCACGAGAACAGCATGAGTGTAACTGCCACCATGATTCAATTACCTCCCACTTGGTCCCTCCCACTACCCATGGGGATTATGGGAACTACAATTCAGGATATTTTGGTGGGGACACAGCCAAACTACATCAGTGGTCAAGCATGGTCTGTCTGAGAAAGTGACTTCTGAGTGTTGTTATGGGTTGTACTGTGACCCCCTATCAAAATTCATTTTGAAGCCTAACCTCTCAGTACCCCAGAATGGGACCTTATTTGGAAATAGGGTTTTTGCAGATGTTATTAGTTAAGATGAGGTCATATAGGAGTAAGATGCACCCTACTTCAATGTGATTGGTGTCCTTGTAATAAAAGGGAAATTTGGACACAGAGACATGTACAGAGAGAAGACGAAGAGAAAACACAGAGAGAAGGCCATCTACAAGCTAAGAAAAGGACCTGAAACAGATCCTTCCTCACAGCCCTCAGAAAGAACCAACCCTGCCAACACCTTGACCTCAGATTCCAAGCCTCCAGAACGGTGAGATAATAAATTTCTGTTGCTTAAAGCACCCAGCTTGTGGTATTTTCTATAGCAGCACTAGCTGACTAATACAAGTAGCAACTTGATGAGGAAGCCATGCAAATTGTGCATGTCATTTAATCCTCACAGCTACCCTATGTGTTGGGCATTGGTGTGTCCATTTATCAGATGAGAATTTCAAGTTCAAAACTATGAAAATAATTTGCCTGAGGAAATATTGCTTTTATGTGGCAGAGTCAAGACAGAAGTCTGAGTTAGCATGATCCCTGGGTCTCAATGTTTCCTATTATACTCTTTTACTACCTTGACTTATCTAAATATACTCACGTCTGATTCAATGACAATGAAACAATTAATTTTACAAGTAAATAGATTAGTTTATATGGTTATGTCTATACTGTAGTTTCAGTTAAAATAAAATTTTAAAGTCTAGCAAAGGTGTCTTATTTGGCTTTTTCTTCAAAACTAACTCCGTATTTGATTGTTGAATCTATCTGTGAATATTAGCGTTTGAAGTATGGAGATACATACACTTTTATGCTTATGCACACACACACACACACGTCTATATATAATTTTAGTCTATTTCATAGCTTACATTTTAGATTAATTTAAGCATTGTGATGTAAAGTCTACAGTACCCTTTTCTCAGCCTTTTCCCCACTGCCTTCCCTTGTATTTTACGTGTCCAGCCTGACACTCGTATTATCTTGCTTCAGGATACATCTATTTCTTAAAGTCATTTTTCTATAAGGACAGTCACAATCCCCTTATAATGAATACAAGCATGTTTATAGACCCTCACCTTCATCAAAGAGGCTTCAATGTTCTCTTAAGAGTCTATGAAGCTGGAAATATATTCTGAAAATATAAGCTCAACACCTGCCTTCCTGAAAATATGGGCGGTGGAAAGCCCTTATGAGTGGATAGCCCATGATTTGTTTGCTCAATTAGTGAAAAGAAACACTTCAATTGGCAAAAATGTTTGCCCAAATGAGAATGGCTTTATAGAAATGTTCTAAATATGGCCTGACTCTAATCAAGCAATGCCATCTGCTTGATGAGTGACAAGGTCACAACTTCTATAACTGAAGCAGTCTCCAGTGCCAGAAATGAATATACAGAAGTCCAACTGCTGCCTACACTAAACATGGCTACCTATGTTGTAGGAGGCCTGCACGTGTCTGTTAGCTTCAGGTATGATCTTATCAAGAGGCGCTTTGATTGGTCTTGATTCTGCTAATTATGAGGTGTAGACCCTTGGCTGAGTCACTTAATATTCCTGGCACTCAGTTTTTTTTCCCTAGAAAATGTAGCTAACAATTTCTATGTCTCATGTTTGTGGTAGGGATAAAATGAGGTCATACTCTTGAAGACATTTTGTGAAATGCAAAGTAAAATGTAAGCAAAAGGCACAATTTTTCCATCTGTAAGGAATGGCTCCTAGAATAAAAAATGACTTCGAAGTAGCTTTTGAGTACTTATTTTGTACCAAGCTCATGGCCAATAACTTTATTTGCATTATGTCATTTTATCTCATAATGACACTATCAATTATGTATTATTACAACTGCCATCTTCCAGAAGAGGCAACTAGTGCTTAAACGGTTTAGGTGAATTGCCCAAAGTTCCCCAGCTGGTAAGTGCCAGAGAGTAGATTTGAACCCACCTGTGTTCTTAACTATTTCTTCTCTTATCCCTTATGCCCCTGCCAACAATTAAAAAAGAGCAACTATTTTTAAAACTATATTACTGAGATAATTTACTTGCTTTTGTTTGTGGAGACAAAAATTTTAAGATCATTATTTTTCAATTCTAAGAGAATAAAGATGGCCAAATAGAAACAGCTCCGGCCTGCAGCTCCCAGTGAGATCACAACACAGAAGGCAGATGATTTCTGCATTTCCAACTGAGGTACCCAGCTCATCTCACTGGAACTGGTTAGACAGTGGGTGCAGCCCATAGAGGGAAAGCAGAAACAGGGTGGGGCGTCACCTCACCTGGGAAGCACAAGGGGTTGGGGAACTCCCTCCTCTACCCAAGGGAAGTCATGAGGGACTGTGCCATGAGGAATGATGCTACCCAGCCCAGACACTATGCTTTTCCCATGGTCTTCACTACCCAGAGACCAGGAGATTCTCTTGGGTGCCTATACCACATGGGCCCTGGGTTTCAAGCACAAAACTGGGTGGCTGTTTGGGGAGACACTGAGCTAGCTGCAGTAGTTTTTTTTCATAACCCAATGGCACCTGGAACACCAGTGAGACAGCCATTCAATCCCCTGGAAGGGGGCTGAAGCCAGGGAGCCAAGGGGTCTTTCTTAGTGAATCCCACACTGACAGAGCCCAGCAAGCTAAGATCCACTGGCTTGAAATTCTTGCTGCCAGTATAGCAGCCTGAAGTTGACCTGGGATGCTCTAGCTTGGTGTGGGGAGGGGTGTCTGCCATTACTGAGGCTTAAGTAGGTGGTTTTTCCCACACAGTGTAAACAAAGCTGCCAGGAAGTTCAAACTGGGCAGAGCCCACCACAGCTCCACAAAGTTGCTGTAGCCAGACTGCCTCTCTAGATTCTTCCCGTCTGAGCAGGGTATCTCTGAAAGAAAGGTAGCAGCCCCAGTCAGGGGCTTACAGATAAAACTCCCATCTCCCTGGGACAGAGCACCTGTGGGGAGGGGTGGCTTTGGGCACAGCTTCAGCAGACTTAAATGTTCCTGCCTGCTAGCTCTGAAGAGAACAGGAGATCTCCCAGCACAGCCCTTGAGCTCTGCTAAGGAACAGACTCCCTCCTCAAGTGGGCCCCTGACCCCTGTGCCTCCCGATGGGGAGATATTCCCAGCAGGGGTTGACAGACACTTCATACAGGAGAGCTCTGGCTGGCATCTGGTGGGTGCCCCTCTGGGACGAAGCTTCCAGAGGAAGGAGCAGGGAGCAATTTTTGCTGTTCTGCAGCCTCTGCTAGTGATACCCAGGCAAACAGGGTGTGGAGTGGACCTCTAGCAAACTCCAGCAAACCTGCAGAAGAGGGGTCTGACTGCTAGAAGGAAAACTAACAAACAAAAAGCAATAGCATCAACATCAACAAAAAAGATGACCACACAAAAACTCCATCTAAAGGTCACCAACAGCAAAGACCAAAGGTAGATAAATCCATGAAGATGAGGAAAAACCAGTGCAAAAAGGATGGGAATTCCAAAAAAACAGAATGCCTCTTCTCCTCCAAAGGATCACAACTCCTCGCCAGCAAGGGAACAAAACTGGACAGAAAATGAGTTAGATCAATTCACAGAAATAGGCTTCAGAAGGTGGGTAATAACAAACTCCTCCAAGCTAAAAAAGTATGTTCTAACCTAATGCAAGGAAGCTAAGAACCTTGATAAAAGGTTAGTGGAATAGCTAACTAGAATAACCAGTTTAGAGAAGAACATAAATAACCTGATGGAGTTGAAAAAACACAGCACAAGAACATCATGAAGCTTACCATAGTATCAATAGCCAAACTGATCAAGTGGAAGAAAGGATATCAGAGATTGAAGATCACCTTAATGAAATAAAGCATGAAGACAAGATTAGATTAAAAAGAATGAAAAGGAATGAAAAAAGCTTCCAAGAAATATGGGACTATGTAAAAAGCCAAACCTACATGTGATTAGTGTACCTGAAAGAGATGGGAAGAATGAAACCAAGTTGGAAAACACTTTTCAGGATATTTTCCAGGAGAACTTCCCCAACCTAGCAAGACAGGCCAACATTCAAATTCAGAAAATACAGAGAACATCACAAAGATACTCCTTGAGAAGAGCAACCCCAAGACACATAATCGTGAGATTCACCAAGGTTGAAATGAAGGAAAACATGTGAAGGGCAGCCAGAGAGAAAGGTCAGGTTACCCACAAAGGGAAGCCCATCAGACTAACAGTGGATCTCTCAGCAGAAACCCTACAAGCCAGAAGAGAGTGGGGGCCAATATTCAACATTCTTAAAGAGAAGAATTTTCAACCCAGAATTTCATATCCAGCCAAACTAAGCTTCATAAGTGAAGAAGAAACAAAATCCTTTACAAACAAGCAAATCCTGAGGGATTTTGTCACCACCAGGCCTGTCTTACAAGAGCTCCTGAAGGAAGCACTAAATATGGAAAAGAAAAGCCAATACCAGCCACTGCAAAAAACATATCAAATTGTAAAGACCACTGACACTATGAAGAAACTGCATCAACTAATGGGCAAAATAAACAGCTAGCATCATAATGACAGGATCAAATTCATACATAACAATATTAACCTTAAATGTAAATGAGCTAAATGCCCCAATTAAATGGCACAGGCTGGCAAATTAGATGGAGTCAAGACCCATCAATGTGCTGTATTCAGTAGACTCATCTCACATGCAAAGACACACATAGGCTCAAAAATAAACGGATGGAGGAAGATTTACCAAACAAACGGAAAGAAAAAAAAGGTGTTGCAATCCTAGTCTCTGATAAAACAGACTTTAAACCAAAAAAGATAAAAAAAAGACAAAGAAGGGCATTACATAATGGTAAAGGGTTCAATGCAACAAGAAGAGCTAACTACCTGAAATATATATGCACCCAATACAAGAGCACCCAGATTCATAATGCAAGTTCCTAGAGACCTACAAAGAGACTTAGACTTCCACACAATACTAGTGGGAGACTTTAACACCCCACTGTCAATATTAGACAGATGAACGAGACAGAAAATTAACAAGAATATTCGAGACTTGAACTAAGCTCTGGACCAAGTGGACCTAATAGACATCTACAGAACTCTCCACCACATATCAACAGAATATACATTCTTCTCAGCACCACATTGCACTTATTCTAAAATTGACCACATAATTGGAAATAAAACACTCCTCAGCAATGCAAAAAACCAGAAATCATAACAAACGGTCTCTCAGACCACAGTGCAATCAAATTAGAACTCAGGATTAAGAACTAACTCAAAACAGCACAACTACATGGAAAATCAAAAACCTGCTCCTGAATGACTACTGGGTGAATAACGAAACAAAGGCAGAAATAAATAAGTTCTTTGAAACTATAAGAACAAAGACACAATGTCCCAGAATCTCTGGGACACAGCTAAAGCAGTGTTTAGAGGGAAATTTATAGCACTAAATGCCCACAAGAGAAAGAAGGAAAGATCTAAAATTGACACCCTAACATCACAATTAAAAGAACTAGAGAAGCAAGAGCAAACACATTCAAAAGCCAGCAGAAGGCAAGAAATAACTAAGATCAGAGCAGAATTGAAGGAGACAGAGACACAAAAAACCCTTTGAAAAAATCAGTGAATCCAGGAGCTGGTTTTTTGAAATGATTAACAAAACAGACCACTAGCCAGACCAATGAAGAAGAAAAGAGAGAAGAATCAAATAGACACAATAAATAAAAAATGATAAAGGAGCTATCACCATTGATACCACAGAAATACAAACTACCATCAGAGAATACTATAAACAGCTCTACACAAATAAACTAGAAAATCTAGAAGAAATGGATAAATTCCTGGACACATACACCCTCCTAAGACTAAACCAGAAAGAAGTGGAATCCCTGAATAGACCAATAACAAATTCTGAAATTGAGGCAGTAATTAATAACAACCAAAAAAAAGCCCAGGACCAGATGAACGCACAGCCAAATTCTACAAAAAGTACAAAGAGGAGCTGGAACCATTCCTTCTGAAACTATTCCAATCAATAGAAAAAGAGGGACTCCTCCCTAACTCATTTTATGAGGCCAGCATCATCCTGATACCAAAACCTGGCAGAGACACAACAAAAAAAGAAAATCTCAGGCCAAATATCCTTGATGAACATCGATGTGAAAATCCTCAATAAAATACTGGCAAACCGAATCCAGCAACGCATTAAAAAGCTTATCCACCACGATCAAGTTGGCTTCATCCCTGGGATGCAAGGCTGGTTCAACATACGCAAATCAATAAACATAACCCATCACATAAATGAAACCAATGACAAAAACCACATGACCAACTCAATAGATGCAGAAAAGGCCTTCGATAAAATTCAACACTCCTTCATGCTAAAAACCCTCAATAGGTGTTGATGTAACATGTCTTGAAATAATAAGAGCTATTTATGACAAACCCACAGCCAATAACATACTGAATGGGCAAAAGCTAGAAGCATTCCCTTTGAAAACTGGCACAAGACAAGGATGCCCTCTTTCACCACTCCTGTTCAACATAGTATTGGAAGTTCTGGCCAGGGCAATCAGGCAAGAGAAAGAAATAAAATATATTCAAATAGGAAGAGAGGATGTCAAATTATCTTTCTTTGCAGATGACATGACTGTATATTTAGAAAACCCCATCGTCTCAGCCCAAAAACTCCTTAAGCTGATAAGCAACTTCAGCAAAGTCTCAGGATACAAACTCAATGTGCAAAAATCACAATCATTCCTATACACAAATGATAGACAAACAGAGAGCCAAATCATGAGCAAACTCCCATTCACAATTGCTACAAAGAGAAGAAAATACCTAGGAATCCAACTTACAAGGGATGTGAAGGACCTCTTCAAGTTGAACTACAAACCACTGCCCAAGGAAACAAGAGAAGACACAAACGAATGGAAAAACATTCCATGCTCATGGATAGGAAGAATTAATATAGTGAAAGTGGCCACACTGTCCAAAGTAATTTATAGATTCAACGCTATTCCCATCAAGCTACCATTGACTTTCTTCACAGAATTAGAAAAAACTACTTTAAATTTCATGTGGAACCAAAAGAGAGCCTGTATTGCCAAGACAATCCTAAGCAAAAGAAAAAACAAACAAACAAACAAAAAACAAAGCTGGAAGCATCAAGCTACCTGACTTCAAACTATACTATAAGGCTACAGTAACCACAACAGCATGCTACTGGTACCAAAACAGGTATACAGACCAATGGAACAGAACAGAGGCCTCAGAAACAACACCACACATCTACAACCATCTGACCTTTGACAAACCTGACAAAAACAAGCAATGGGGAATGGATTCCCTATTTAATAAATGCTGTTGGGAAAACTGGCTAGCCATATGCCGAAAACTGAAACTGGACTCCTTCCTTACACCTTATACAAAAATTAACTCAAGATGGATTAAAGACTTAAACGTAAGACCTAAAACCATAAAAACCCTAGAGGAAAACCTAGGCAATACCATTCAGGACATAAGCATGGGCAAAGAGTTCATGACTAAAACACCAAAAGCAATGGCAACAAAAGCCAAAATTGACAAATGGGATCTAACTAAATTAAGAGCTTCTGCACAGCAAAAGCAACTATCATCAGAGTGAGCAGGCTACAGAATGAGAGAAAAGTTTTGCAGTCTCCATCTGACAAAGGGCTAATATCCAGAATCTACAAGGAACTTAAACAAATTTACAAGAAACAAACAACCCCATCAAAAAGCAGACGAAGGATATGGACAGACAATTCTCAAAAGAAGACATTTATGCAGCCAACAAGCGTATGAAAAAAGCTCATCATCACTGGTCATTAGAGAAACGCAAATCAAAACTACAATGAGATACCATCTCACACCAGTTAGAATGACGATCATTAAAAAGTCAGGAAACAATAGATGCTGGAGAGGATGTGGAGAAATAGGAATGCTTTTACACTGTTGGTGGGAGTGTAAATTAGTTCAACCATTGTGGAAGACAGTGTGGCGATTTCTCAAGGATCTAGAAGTAGAAATACCATTTGACCCAGCAATCCCATTACTGGATATATAATTCCAAAGGATTATAAATCATTCTACTATAGAGACACATGAACATGTATGTTTATTGCAGCACTATTCACAATAGCAAAGACATGGAACCAACAAAAATACCCATCGATGATAGACTGGATAAAGAAAATGTGCCACATATACACCATGGAATATTTTGCAGACATGAAAAAAAAATCAGTTCATGTCCTTTGCAGGGACTTGGATGAAGCTTGAAACCATCATTCTTAGCAAACTAACACAGGAACCGAAAACCAAACACTGCATGTTCTCACTGATAAGTGGGAGTTGAACAATGAGAACATATGGGCACAGGGAGGGGAACATCACACACTGGGGCCCATCGGGGGGTTGGGGGCAAGGGAAGGGATAACATTCGGAGAAATACCTAATGTAGATGATGAGTTGATGGGTGCAGCAATTGAATCTGGTTTTCAATACTTCTGTTGAAAGCCATAAATATAATTTAATATAGACTATAATAAGGTACTATTCTGCTCTTCACTTCAAAGACACATCTTTTGAATATGGCAAGTAGCTAGGGAAATATCAAAAGTTCCAGTATTATTTAGTTATATTTTCCAAATTCTCCACTAATCTTTGCAGGTAGACATTTAACCAAATAAAATGATTCATATTACTTAATGTTGTTACTCATGCCAAATATATTTCATAATTTAAAAAAAGAGATCTGAGTGTAGAGAGACGATGGATAGGAAATGACAAAGAAAGTAAAGTGAATTGAGAAGGGATTAGGTCTAATCAGTTGGGTTTATTTTTTTCTGGGAATAATTAAGATATTTACTGAGGCAATGGGTTATCACAAAGCAAAAAACAAAGAAACTCCTAACCCACTCCATGAGATAGAATTTCATAAAAGCATTTCTATAAAAATGATGAATAGCCCACCAGAATCGAAATGTATGCAAATTGCAAAGCTAGTTGGAGGAGTATGTGTGTGCTGCCTTGGTCTCTCAAGTCTATCAAAAAAAGGGAGAAAGAAAAGGTGACTTGCTGACAGAGCAGGTCTATGCCTAACATCAGATACTGTAATACCACCATTAAAAAAAAGGGAATTCATCATAAATGCTACTTAAAAGACAGTAAAGAGCCAACGAACATGTTTGAGAACAAGTAACTCCTATCAGGGACCTTAAATGAGAGAGATACAGAGCTTAACCTGAGGGCAGCAGGGCTTCCTCAGTGCCCCCACCCTCTACCTCCCAATCCTTATAGTATCACTTTTCTTTAGCCTACAAAGATATGTGTGAACACAGTTTTTTGTTTTTTTTTTTAAAGAAAAATGTGTAAGGACAAAGCACATTTGTAAATAGAGGGAACAGGACATAGTGGATTACGGACAGTGTACAGTGTTTTATATAAAAGATTCTACAACAAATTTTCTTGAAAAAATGAGGCAGGTATGAGATGTCCTGAAGCCCCCAGTTCTCATAACTTTTAGGATATGAGTAAATTTGTTATATGGCGTTTCACAGGTACAGAATTGTAGGATTTTGGTCAGTCACAGTTTCTTGCCAGAAGCACTATCTTTTGTAAAGGGCTACATAGCAGAATTTTTGTTCTATTTTAGTTTTATTTTGCTTTTGTTTTGTGGGAAGTAGGAAGAGAAAAATTCTTACTAAATTCCATTACCTAGAAATATTTTTATAGCATAAAACACTTTCCACAAATTTTTCTATGCACATTATTTAATAATTTAATTTTTATAATATCATTTCCAAATTATTATACATCTATAATACCAATGTAATGACTATTGTGTATAGTCTCGATATTACTGATCCATTTTTGAGATATTAAGGGTTTTTTCCTTTTTTTACTATAGTAAACAATATTGTGATGAACAGCTTCTTCACATATATTTTGGCTAATTTATCTGACTATGCCCTAAAGTTAAATTCCTACAAAGAAGAGAAAATCTTCTGTTTTGGAAAGATAATTGGTGCTTTAGAAAGATAGTTCTTGCTGGTGGCGATGGCTGGGTTGGGGGAGAGAAAAGACTAAAGACCGAGAAGCCCATAACCAAAACTCAGGCAGTGGTAACAGAAGTGCAGATGAGGGAGAGCAGAAAAGATACTCAGAAGGCAGAATCAACATGGTACAGGGACTGATCCATGGGAAGCTAAGGAGAGACTCAAGGAGAGAGAAAAGTCACGGGTGGCCTGAAGGCTTCTAGCGTGAACAACTGGGGAGCACATAATGAGTTTCCAATTGAACTTGCTGAGTCTGAGGTGCCTTCAAGGCATCCTGGTAGAAATGGTCAATGGGCAGTGCACATTGGAAATATATAGCATTCCAGGACACAGACCCACACATTCCTGACAAACACAAATCAATTTGGTTTTACATAATATCACCCCTGCCAATTTTAAATACAGTGTGTATAGTGTGTGTCTGTGTGTGTGTGTGCGTGTGTGTGTGTGTGTGTGTGTGTGTGTGGTGGGACGGGGACTACACAGGAAGTTTCTTTGGTTGTTGTCCAGTCACTGCATTTGATGTACATTTGATGTAACAGTTCTTTTTTTTTTTAACATTAATGCCCCAACCTTAAATAAGAGCTTTGGTCTTATTATAAACAATACTGAATTAAAATCTGCAAATTTAAAACTAGAGCGAATATGGAAAAAGTTATTGAAAAGTAACAATCAATCTATCAATGCTCCCAGTGAAGAATAAACATCATCATAAGAATGCCCAATATTTGCAGTGTCTATTGTTTTTTGAAAAAGATTTACACAGGCATAAGACATTTGATTTTTACCATAACCTTGGAAGGCACATTAGTTTTTATTGCTAATTTACAGATCTAAGGAAACTGAGGTTCCGAAAAGCTAAACAATTTTTTTCTGTTGTTCATAGCTGGGAAATGCCCAAATTGAAACTTGAGCCCTGGCTTTCAGACTCTGGAGCCAGAGTTCTTCCCCTCACCCTTCAGCTAGCTGCATTAAATCAATCAATCAATAAATAACTTTTTATTGCCTTTTCTTTCTCTTCCTCCTCCTTATTCTAATCAAGATACTTTAAGTTTTGAATTCAAAATTTATCTCATTCTTATGGCAAAGTAGGTTTCAAGTCATTTCATGGAAACTTATACAAGTGCCTGTGTGCTACAATGGCTGAGCCAGAGCACCGGACTCTCAGGCAGTCTCCGCTGTGGAGACACAGCCTGCTGTCCCATTGGACAAAGCCTCAACGCTGGCTGACTCACAGCCTTGTGTATGTCACTTGGCAGCTTCTTCCAGTAGCATGTCCTTCCACTACATTCTTCAGTCACCTTTCTCTACTACACAAATTCTGCCTGATAATATGTGTGCGATTCAAGCCCACACTACTTTTTGGAACCTCATTCAATTGTCACCTCTTGCACAAAAAACAAACAACAACAACAACAACAAACAAAAAACCATTTTTGAGTGTGTCTGTTTATCAACTGTGTTCTCTAAAAATTTATTATAATGCCATTATCATTCTGTAACTGCATGGTTCAGATTTAAGGCAATTCTATCTCTCTTTATTTGTCTCTTGTGTAGTCTCCAGTCAACTTCATTCTCAGAGATTTATAGAAAATTTTTCCCATATACTGCTACTCAGAAGTCACATTTATTTTTCAGGTTTTTTAGGCTGAGTCTGACCTGAAAGCACTTTTTTTATGGGTTCAGTTTCCTTACTCTTGAAGGTTAAAGTGACTTTCTTTGGCTTCCTAATTTATTTTAGAATGCCATTATAACTGCGACAGAAGAAATATAACCAAAATAGCACAAAAATATCCTGACCAAACTCAGTTTTTACTTTCAGCTGAAAGCTATTTAATGTATGTTTGGTGCCACTTAAAAAAAAAGTTTCAATGAGATGTAACTGAGATAAAATAAACTGCATATATTTTAAAGTGTACAACTTGACAATTACTGCAAATGTATACACCAGTGAGACCATCACCACAATCAAGGGAATGAACATATCCATCACTCCCACACTGCCGACTTCCCGTGTGTTCCTTCAGAATCCCTCCTTTTCCCTTCTCTGCCACATATTCTGGAAAGGGAGAGTGAATATTGTTAAAACTTCAAATTCTTTCCAGCTTTTCTATAAATCTAACTTTGTTTTAATAAAAATCACAACAGGAGTCTTTAAAAATGTAAAAACATTGTCCAGAAATAAAAGCACTTTAAAATGATGTTACCAATGAGGAAATAAGAAAATAATGAACACATCAATACAAAACCAGGCAAGTCCATAGGCAGAGAATGCTCATCCCCCTAAAATGGCTAATAAAAAGACTGAAATTTAAATCTAAATCTTACTAATAATCAAATAAATAAATGACAATTAAAATAGCATATTCATTTACATTAATTTTTGGCAAAGATTTAGAAGACAATATGATGCTAAGAGTTTAAATGTTAGAAGACAATATGATGCTAAGAGTTTAAAGCTTTTTGAAAGTAGACACTAATATATTGCTGAAAAAGTACAGGTTTCCTTGTAACTATTGCAATATTAAATGTACATTATTTTTGATGTAGCAACTTATCTAGAAATTAATACTAAAGAAATAAATAAATGAACAGTGGCAACAACTTGAGAGCAATATAAATGTCTGTCATTAGTAAACTGGTTAACTATCTAATGGTTCATTCTTATAAAGGAATCACCAGAGGCCATTTAAATGGTAAAGTTTATCTGTATGAATTAAGTGCAGAGAAAAAGAGTGGAAGAAAAGGAGATACATATAGAATGATTTCTTTTCTTTTGTATACAAAAATAATCCAGTGTGTTTTTCAGGTATAGGAAGAACTCTGGAAAAAAACTATATAAAATTTAAGTAAAGTTTTCTCTGGGAATGGAAGTAAAACAGCTATCACATTTTACTATATATATATATTTAATTTTACTAAAAAATATTTACTACTTTTATAATTTCAAATGTTTTCATTTAATAACAATATGTACATATTCTTGTTAAACTAATATAGTTTTCTATGTCCCTCTAAACATATGCACTGATACGGTTTGACTCTGTGTCCCCACTCAAATCTCATCTTGAATTATACTCCCATAATTTCCATGTGTTGTGGGGGACACCCGGTGGGAGATAATTTGAATCATGGGGGCAGTTTCCCCTATACTATACTCATGGTGGTGAATAAGTCTCACAAGATCGGATGGTTGTATCAGGGCTTTCCACTTTTGCATCTTCCTCATTTTCTCTTGCCGCCACCATGTAAGAAGTGCCTTTCACCTCCCACCATGATTCTGAGGCCTCCCCAGCCATGTGGAACTGTAAATCCAATTAAACCTCTTTTTCTTCCCAGTCTCAGGTATGTCTTTATCAGCAGCATGAAAACAGACTAATACATGCACTAAGAACAAAATCCTAAAAAATATACTACAAGGTGTTAGAGTCATTCTATAACTACAAGAAGTCTTGTAAAAAATTTGTTCATCTGATTTTTTAGATTTTTGTACAATTATTTGTTATAAGCTGTATAACAAAATACTTCTAATAAACTCCTGTTTAGGTAAAATCAATATAACAAAAAAATTACTTAAATAGTATAAAATAGTCAATCTCTACAATTTTTTTTTCCCAATGCTGACAATAACAATAAAGTAAATACAGTCACTAGGGGGACTTCTGCTTCTTGCCCAAAGGAGCCAGGTTTATGCTTGCTCATGAAAGAATGGCAAAACTGGACAAAATGAATGAAACAACAGTTTTCAGACCTTAGGCAACAGTTAGCTTAACATGGCGATTAGAGAAAATGAATGCAATGAGATGACACCTATGGTTGCCCCAGTGTACATGTTGGAGAGTTTCCAGGTCCCAACATAAGGAGGAGAGATCACTGCCTGACCCCAAAGTCTCCCTAAGTTGAGGAGATGGAGCTGGGAATTCAGGGAGGTTAAGGTAACTAGAATTTGCTGAACAGAGAGGAGACAGTGGCCCAGAGAGGGAACTCAGGGACATCTGCACAGGCCCCCTCTTCAGTCTTCAGCTGAGTGTTGATCAGCCTGAGGAAGGTGAGATTTCTGGGAAAAAGCTGGAGGAAGGAATGACAAAGACACAAGAGGAAACTTTTGGGGGTGATATATATTTGTATACTATCTCAGTTTTGGTAATTTTCTCACAGATGTGTATACCTATATCAAAATTTACTAAATTGTGTAATTCACATGTAGTTTATATTTTTTTTCCAGTGGAGTTTTAAAAACAATTTTGTAAAGAAAAAAAGTATGGTGAAATGAACTGATGGGATAAGATATTACTCAAATTAGCTCTTTGTGCAAGCACAGTACAATTAGCATCGATTTACATTTACATCTCTTCAGGTTGACAAGAAAGCAAGTATGGATGCCACCAAAAACACCTATATAATTTGCATCCAAATGTAGTAAATTACTTTGAAAAATATTGGAAGTTTTCTCTAGTGGATTAAAGTTTTCCTAACATGTGACTTTAATCATTGGCCTATTACTCTAAGAAATTGGAATTCACTAATAATACATAAGGCCATAGACCTGAGTCTGCCCCCTCCCTCAATATCAATGATACTCAACATTTGTAGAAGGTATATAAATGTTATGCACTTCAAGAAGAGAAGTATGCCAAGAGAGATGTAATAATGCATGAGATAGAGTCTAGAGAATTTAGAACAAGCCTTGGTTTAGATGAACATTAAGGGCTTAAGGGCTATTCTTCCAGTAGGACATTTGTAGGAGAACAGGAAAGCCAGGTGACCATATTCTATAGGGCAGGCCTGAGCTTTATCTATTTCGTGGTTGGATGTTGCATGTTCTCTGAATCAGCAAATTGTCAGTGGGAAAAATTTATCTATATTGACTGCTCTTAACCAGCTTATTTAAGATAAAATAGTACCTTGGCAGCCAGCTGAAGAGATTTTTTGGTACTGTATTGGTCTAAGTAATGGATTATTGATCTACAGTTAAACTGATCTGAAGGTCAGACTTCTAGGATTTCTCTCAGTCTCACATTCTGAATCCATTGTTGTCTTTTAGGAATGGTTATATCAGAGGTACCTGACTCATCTTTGGCCAGAACAACAGGAGCAAATCTGGTATTACAGTATGTGGGCTGCAAATATAACAAAATTAGTGCCTCTATATTTTGCTCTGCAGATTGTTCCTGAATTATGGTCCCATAGTCATGCTGCATTGCTCACTGGAAGTTTCTATAATGAGAATTTAACCCACTTGTTTACACTGGAACTTAGTTCATAGGTTCTCATCACATTTATTTCAGGCTTTCAGGTGAAATATCCTGCCTATTTGAGCTTACAACATTTTTATTTCTTATGTAAACACGTGTGTATCTGTATGTGTATTTTAATCAATAAAATGACATTCTCAGCTTCTCAAGGACTATGTCAAAAAACCTAAAGGATAATCCAGATTACAAATAGCACATTCTGTTCAGTGAATTGAGTTTTCATCCCATTATCAGACAATGCCATTTTGTTCTTTAAAATTAATCAAAGGGAATATTTCACATGAAAGGGATTACTTCTTCCTATGCAAGTCAAAAAATTGGAAAACAAATGAACATTTAAAGCCTACTGGAGCCCACCTATTTGCCCCCTGAAAAGATGATGCTATTCAATGACTGGAGTGATTTAAAGTAGCGTGATGTTTGAATTATTGGCTATCAAAAAGAACTTGTGGAGGAGACTTCATAAAATGAACTTCTAAGAAATATCCCTTGAGAAATGGTGCTGAACTCTAGGAAAAAAAATAGAACTATTTCTGTTTAACTGTAAGGACAACTTCTGTGTTTCCTTAGGCAAACAGATTTCCTGTGGTCTAGAAATGTTTCTGTCTACCACAGAGGTAGATTTACTGTGAGGCTAGGAAGGGTGAAGCTTCAGGGCCCCTCACTTGCATGAGCTCCTTGCTAAGGCACTGGAAAAGGCTCGAGGGGTGGGTTGGCATGCTCCTTTACTTTTGGAATTTTGCATGAGTGAGACATTTTAACTGCAGAAGTTTAAGATCAATGTCTACATACTGATTTTGCCTTTATCACACTGTTCCCTTGGGTTAGGTAGCACTGGGGTGACTATGGGCCATTTTGGGATCTGGCTAATTAGAAACTGAGTTAAAGATACATTTAGTTTCAGTTTGGTGTGATTATATTCTTGTGGTTCTCAGTCTCTTCCCTGTTTCCTTAGGTTCTTGCTGGCTGTCTGGGTGTAGCTTCCACGAACACGCCTGATTACCACGGTGCTGGTAACATGAAAGTGCAAGCCCAGAGATCACTCCAAAATCAATGTGCCCAGAGCTTCAGGCACCACAAGTCTGTGTGGAGTGAAGGAGACACAATGTTCAAAACATACAAAGCCAGGAACTGCTCTTTGAAAATTCTTCCAAATCTTACAGTTCACAAATGAAAGACATTTGATAGAGATATTTCCCAAGTTTGGTCACAGTCCTAAGAATGTATATGAAATCACCCCAAAAAATTGAGAAACTTGATGTAACTTTTCTAAACTATTGGTAAAAAAATGACAGATTACAATCAATCATACTAGAGAAAAGACTGCATTATCTTGTTATTCTCAACATAGAAAACATAATAGAATCATGTAAAATGAAGAGGCAATCAGAGAATAAACAGCCAAAACTACAGAGCCAAAAAAATCATAGAAATGTATCAAGCAATTAATTTTCTAAAAATGAAGGTAATTTTATAAATTTTGCTATCCTTGCAGAATTTGTCAGCTTTATTAATTTTATAATCTGGTGTGATTTATGTTTATATCCTAAATAAATATTCAATCTCCACATTCAACACATATTCCAATTTCTCTTAAAAGAAATATCCATTTCTCTTAAAAGGGACTCTTCAAGTTGTATGACACATCAGTTGGTATAAAGCCTGGACCCACTCCTTGTCAACTACCGCAGTTTCCCTGGGATATGAAGAGGTAACTTCCTTTATATTATGACTAAGTAATAAAACGGATATAAATCTATTAGCCGAACTGCAAATTGTGATATTCAGCATTTTAAGGGACTGATTCTGTTGGATACTCAGAAATATAAATAGGCCAAATCCTATGACCAATAAATTAATCAATTGATAAAATACTGTATCTTTTTCTTGATTACACTAAAAATTTAAAATATTATATTCCTTATACAACATTTTTAATTTAATTTGCCTTGTAAGTGTTGGTTGTATATGCATAGTTCTCCAGAAATATGTTTTTAAATATCTTTATATATAAAACTGGGTTTTAGGTCCTCGATTTGTGGCAAACATTTTGAACACTTGTTTGGCTTAAAATTCACAAACATATAAACTAGCAATGACATCATGATAGGCTTTGTGCATTTCTTACCAAAAGTGATAAAATTTGTAGACAATAGGCCGGGTGTGGTAGCTCACACCTGTAATTCCAGCACTTTGGGAGGCCAAGGCGGGCGGATCATGGGGTCAGGAGATCGAGACCATCCTGGCTAACACGATGAAACCCTGTCTCTACTAAAACTACAAAAAAATTAGCTGAGCGTGGTGGCATGAGCCTGTAGTCCCAGCTACTCGAGAGGCTGAGGCAGGAGAATCGCTTGAACCCGGGAGGTGGAGGTTGCAGTGAGCCGAGATCATGCCACTGCATTCCAGCCTGGGTGACAGAGAGAGACTCTATCTCAAAAAAAAAAAAAAAAAATTTGTAGACAACATATTTAACAAGTCTGTCATACTTGTTCAGCTCCATAATCTTTACTAAAATGCATATAATCTGGCATATTCAAAGCCTTCAAGTTGAAATCAAGTTCATCAAATTACACAAATCACACATTACAAAGGAGAAACCACAAAGCTGGTGTACAATTGTTGTTTAATAATTTATATGTTAATATTGGTAAACTAAAGCCAGATATAAAAATGAAACATATCATCAATGAAATCTTCAGATAATAAGGATAAGATTATTATTTTAAAACTGTAAATTTAGATACACTGAGGTCTGTATAATTCATGGTAATATTTCCTATCTTTCTCTGTATATTATTAATATATATACATTTTAAATATATTTTTGAAATTAGGGATTTTTCAAAGTTTTTTTTTTTTTTAATTAAAATACTGATTTTAAATATACCTCTACCTGTTTAAATATATCTGTAAAATGTTCAGGTTATGACACACTTTAAATAACTAAAATTCATCTTGAACCGTATCTTCTACCACATCATTTACATGTGCAGGAGATAACTGCAGATAAGACTGAAGAAGGTTGGAAGCTGAAGGTTTACAGAGAACAAAGTTTTTGATACTTCGAATTGTGAAAACACTTTTAAGTATTCAGAAGAAAAGGTTGTATCATAAAATTATATATATGTGTTCACATTTAAAGCCTCAATATTCTATAAAGATCTGAATTAAAATTAACTTAGAAAGTAATTTTGTCTTATGAGATGACTGAATGGAACTATTAAACACATAACTTATTCATATGATTTTATTTTTATATATCTTTGCAGGAAAAGGTATATGTAAAATGAGGTAGAACTAAATCAGTGATTCTTAACCCAGAATCACTACACTGTAATAGAAATATGAATGTGATTCCAGTGGTACATGTAACTCTAAAATTAAATACAAATTATCTGTGTGATTATGTGTATATCTAGAGTTTCCATAAGAGCTCTGCTACATATACTTAGACTCTTGGATGATTCCAGAACTTCTAATAGAGTAAAACACACAAACCTTTTAGAAAATAAATTTCACTAAGAAGAAAAAGAAATGAAGTTCTAATTGTGTTGGTAATGTCCCAGTCCCACCCACACATCACGAGAGAGAGAAAAACAAATTCCAAGAAGGATTTGATAATTTCAAGGAACAAAGTGCTCAGAAGATATATTCACTGAACAATTCCCCAAGTGCTCATGTGTGAGCATTTCAAAAATTCTAAAAATACTCTTCAGTGACATCTCAATAGTTCTTCAAAATATGAGATTGAAAAACAAGGCCTTTTTCCAAGTCACACTCTTCAATATGGTTAACATTTTCATTACACAATAATTTTGAAGAGTGTTTGAGCCTATGGATACCTTAGTTACCAAAATACTACGAATGTGAGCTTCTGTAGTCATTAAAGAATGAAGAGGATGACTAATTATTAATTTAAAGGTTATGCAAACACTCTTCAATATTAATGACTAAACACACTAACTGATAGGCTGCGTTTGGACTAACACTGACAGCAAGCTTCTTGTGAAGTCTGCTGGTCAAGTTATCAAATCAGAGGTGCAGAAAGACAAGAAAATTCTCAAAAATGCTTCCACAAGAAGAATCCTTGAAGTAATTTAGGCATCTAACCTCAAAAAAAAAAAAAAAAAAAAAAAAAGTTTAATGGAGGAAATTATTGCTGTATTCACTTGTATTATCAAAGCTAAGAAAGATTATTAGAATTATTTTGTATCTTTCTAGCAACATGCCTCATACCAAACGGAGGAAGTGGCAGGGAAACAATTCATTACAAAGAATATTTTTCTAAAAGTGAGTCCTAGGCAACAAGGAAAGAGCTTGGCTTATGAGTTGATGTTCTCTCCCGAAAAGGCAATTTTAAGCATCGAGAATGTTCTGAGATGGATTTCTACAGAGTAGGAAGTTGGATTCTTATATATACGAAATCCCTGTCAGTACTTAAATTCTATGATTCTACGATTTATTAAGAATAGCCACTTGCGACTACATAGGACACAACCTGAAAACAGGGCAGCTGCCTAAGGAAGGCCCTTAAATAGTTATGAGTGAATGCCAAATGTGAGGTGAAGAAAGGGAGAGGTCATTAGAAAGGAAGTTGTATACAAAACACAAGATTTTACTGCCTTGGTGAATTTTGAACCACAGCCAAATTACTTTCTTCTCTGAGAAGATATGAGGAAGAGAATAAAGCTCTTCAAGGCAACAGCATGATATAAATCCAAAGCATTTTCATACTTTGGGAAAGTGCTTGCATGCAGAAGTGTGAGCCGGGGAGGAATCTTAGGTGATAAGAAAAAGAGGTCAGCAGGGCAGAGTGGTGAATGGCCTTCAAGATAAGGATAAGTAATTGAAATTGGTTAGGAAAGCAGCATGGAGCCAGAAGAAGGAATTGAAATGAGTAATGGGAAGCTAGAAGATTAGAAAAGCTAGACCGATTACCTTGGGAAGCAGGATTTTGAGATGGTAATGGCCAAAGGGGAGATTGTGGAATCGAGATAGGAAACAAAAAGACAAGGATGGATAGACCTATTCCCGAAACAGGAATAGTACCTTCATGAGGTCCCAGAGAGGCAGTTTGTAATAACAAAAATGAGGCCTTCACTGAAGCTTGGGAGTTACATAACACTGATCTAGGATGGCATGCCTACATGTCACCGTTGCTTGGTATCCATCAGGAAATGTTTGTTGCATGAATGAAGAAAAAAACACAGTTCTATTCTTACATAAAATAATCATTTAAAATCACCAATTTGGGAAACAACAATCAACTATTAGATTGTTAAAATGTTGATAGTTTGTGAACTTCTTTTTTTTTTTTTTTTTTTTTTAGCAATGACCCAATGTCACTGTAGTGTTTCTTCAGAAATGCTTAGACTTTTCTGTACAAGTAAAAGAAAAGACCATCAGTTCTTAAGGTCTAAGCTTGAAAACAAACGTCCTTTATTTTGAATTTGTTTTCAGTGTACAAAAGGTTTACATGAAAAATACAGGCAGGCTAATATTGCAAACAACATGTAATTTCAAAGAGGAAAAATATTTAGTACTTTCCTTCCCACTTTTTAAATTAGATTCAGTAACATGATCAACTTTTACCCACATGTTTTCAGAACTAAGATGAATAAATTAGAGGGGTGGTTCAATTTAAAACACCTTTTCCTTTTAGTAAATCTAATGTTTATGGTAGTCAATAAAAGAATTGCTCTTTTAGTCACAGAAAAGCCTCAGAAGCTCTTCTAATTCTTCTAGTCTGTTGATTGATGCAAATTATCTCTACAGGGAATTAATTTTAATAGTTAATGAAATGAGGAGGCTGAAGATGCAGAAGTGCCTTGAGTTATCCTTGTGTGTTTGCAAGGGCTAACTCTGCACTCTGCTGTATAGCCAGCAATGACAAGTATCCTGAATTGACTAAGGAACAATCCGAAAAAAATTCACAGGAATCTTAAAAGACTCAGCAGCCTTTAGCCAATATCCATTCTTAAGTGTGATTTAAGTGACACTTCCAAGTCTTATAAAAAAACATAAGTAAACATAACTTTAAATACCTAAGATTTCTGGTTAGTAACATCTACCATGTTTAATGTTATGGTCGATTTTATTGTAGCAGCTTGATAAAAGATCACTACTTAATAAACAAGGTCATTCTGTTACCAATTTGAAATGTTGATTTCATATATCTATGCACTCGCTTCTCCACAATTTGATGTTTTTGTGGTTGCCTCAGAAGCTGTGCAATAGCTAAATAAAGAAGAAAAAATGTGACTAACCAGGCAACAGCCCAGCCCAAATGAATGTGTTGTAGTTTTTATAAAGTGCTATTTGTATACATTCATTAATAAACTTTTATTTTATAAAAATAATTGTTGGCCGGGCGCGGTGGCTCACGCCTGTAATCTCAGCACTTTGGGAGGCCGAGGTGGGCGGATCACGAGGTCAGGAGATCGAGACCATCCTGGCCAACACAGTGAAACCCCGTCTCTACTAAAAATACAAAAAAATTAGCTGGGCGTGGTGGCGGGCGCCTGTAGTCCCAGATACTCGGGAGGCTGAGGCAGGAGAATGGCGTGAACCCGGGAGGCGGAGCTTGCAGTGAGCCGAGATCGTGCCACTGCACTCCAGCCTGGGCAACAGACTGAGACTCTGTCTCCAAAAAAAAAAAAAAAATTAATTGCTAAATGAGAGCAAAGCTTTTCAAATCAATGGACTGTTTCATTCTTTCTCAACCTCTAATACAGAAAACAAAGATCTTTTATGTCATATTTAGCATGTGCTCAATAAATGTTTATTTTTTCTTTTCTTTAATATCGAGTGAAAAAATAATTTTATCTGACCTTCCTTCCAAAATTTTATCTAGGCTTACATAGACAGGGAAGGTCATGTGGAGTACTTGGGTCATTCAATATATGAAACTTTTCCATGGAAAATATTAATAATTATAATTGTTGAGTGTAATAATAATCCATATCTTGACATTAAAAGAATTGCTGAGTTTTATGAAAATGATTATTTCCCTTCCTTCCTTATAATAACTAATGGCCTAATTCTTACAAGTATTTTTGGAGAAGCACTAGATTAGGGGACAGAAAGAAAGAAAAAAAGATAGAATAAAAGAAGGAAGGATTCTATCCACATGGCATTTCTCAGTGTCTGCTGGTTCCAAAATACAGCACCATTTGTAGTGGATGATGTGAAGATTCCCCTTCAAGAATGAAAGACTCATTTTCCTAGATTCCACAAGTGCTCTCAGCTGTCAGCCCTCTGTAAATTGCCTTAGCTAAAGAGCACCATTTTGTTCCAGCATCTACTATCAAGTGACCAAGGATATAAAGGCCTAACCCTCTCACCCAAATTTAGGACAACTCTCAAGGGCATGCCAGCTTCAGAACTGTCCACTGGCTCTGCTAAGGCCTTCCTCAAGACTGCATTGCAAACCAGCTTCTTCTACCTGGTCCCGTAATTCTGCCTTCTTCCCACCCCTCCATAGGTGTTGGTCCCAAGAACGGTCTCATATATGCCTCTTGCTACCCCATCTCTTCTTCCTCAGAGGCAGTCTGCTTCTCTTGGAAACCTAATCTGTGAAGCACTCACTGAGAACATTGAAAGTACACCATTAGTCTCTGCCTGTGGCCATTCATTCCTTACAAGAGTTTACTATTAAAATTAAGCTACTGAAAAAATGAAACTTAGACAAATTTTCACTTCTCCATATTTCCCCTTATGCACATCTATCTTATTTGATAGAATGCCACATAAGCATTCACACATATCAGCCTAGATTCTTTGCTTGCCCAATATGTTTGTGTTGTGTGCTCAGGATGTGTAAGAATAAGCATGTGGAGTACACTAAGAGAATTTGCCCCAGCAAAATATACAAAACTTTCACAGCTAATATTGATATCAATTTAAAATAGATATCAATGTTAACATAATTAAGAGGTGTGCATTTCACTGTGGCTTTTAAAATTTCCTTATGATTGTATATTTGTTTGAGAGATCTCAAGACTTTATTGTTTACTCATTCTTTTTCCCAGAAGAGCAATTATAAAACCTTGTCTCCTCAACCATTCTTCAAATCTCAATACTTTCACTAATTGGAGCTCAGGAAACACTCATTTCAACACTCAATTCAGATCTTATTGCATGTTTTTTTTTTAATTCCATCAAGGAAACTGTCAGAAATATAAATGCAATTAACATAGGATCGACAAACAAAATGCTGAATTATTTAGTAAGCCAGTGATTCTCTCCATGCCAAGTAAATATCTTAGTATTGCACAGCACATAAACTGAACTTATCCAACTGTTTGGTTATGCAAAACAAATCCATTGATATTTAATAATAGTAATTAAAATTTAAGTGTCACATTCCAGAAACATTTCCATCCAAAAAAGACACTTTATAGAAATACTAATTTTTTAAACTGAAAGATATCATCCAACATTTCAAAACTGAAACTTGTAAAATACAACTATTGGTTAGGTCTACATAGATGTATATTGAACTGACAATTCTTCAAATAATGATAGCAAAAAATTTTTTTTTTTTTTTTTTTTTTTTTTTTTCCCAGACAGAGTTTCACTCTGTTGCCAAGGCTGGAGTGCAGTGGCACAAACTCTGCTCACTGCAAGCTCCACCTCCCAGGTTAAAGCAATTATGCCTTAGCCTCCGGAGTAGCTGGGACTACAGGCGCCCGCCACCACGCCTGGCTAATTTATGTATTTTTAGTAGAGATGGGGTTTCGCCACTCCCCGCCCAGCAAACAAATGTTTTTAAGGGCAGTAATTTTATGTGAGACTGTAATATAACTAAATTCCTAAGAGATCATTTGAATCCACCATAGTGAAAGTGATGTTTATACATAGAAGTGGGGTGTGGTGTAAATAAACAATAAGCAGGATATGGTACTCTGTAGGACTGGAGATTCAGTGACAAGTCAAACAAGAGAGGAGAGAATTCATACTTCAGAACACTTCCCATTAGCAATTATTGCACATAGGATTTGTCCCAATTCTGCACTTGCCAAGCTTATTCTCAGAAAATACTTCAAAATTATGAAATTGGAACAATTACTTCAAATGTATGCTTAACTATAATTCTAAATTAATTCATTATAATATCTATTTATGAGGGGGGGAAGGAGAAAAGAGTGGAAAGGGAAAGAGAGGAGGGAAGAAGGAAGAGGAAAAGGGGAAAGAAGAAGGGAAGAGAGAGAAGGGGAGAGGAGAAGGGTGGGAGGGGAGGGGGAAAAGGGAGGGGAGGCCAGGTGTGGTGGCTCACACCTATAATCCTAGCACTTTGGGAGGGTGAGGCCTGCAGATCCCTTAAGCCCAGGAGTTCAAGACCAGCCTGCACAACCTGGCGGAACACCACCTCCACAAAATATGTAAAAATTAGCCAGGCATGGTGCCATGCACTTGTATTCCCAGCTACTCTGGAGGCTGAGGTGGGAGAATGGCTTAAGAATGGCTTAAGCCCAAGAGGCGGAGGTTGCAGTGAGCTGAGATACTGCTACTGCACTCAGCTTGGGCAACAGAGCCAGACCAAGTCTCAAATAAATAAATAAAATAAATAAAATGGGAAGGGGAAAGGGATCACAGGGGAGGGGAGGAGGGGAGAGGGAAGAATAAAATAACAATGACTCGTATCATCTAGCATTTTTCAGTACTTGCTGGTTCCAGACTATATTACCATATACAAAAGAGTTGAGAGTTGCTCACCTATTACCTGCCCCAGGTCATTCATCCTTGACAAAAGCATCAGTTTACTGACAGACTTTGTGGTTTGAGGTATTTTGTTAGCACAATTGCCTCCCTCCCTATCTGTAGGTGTTGATTTGTATCAGGAAGGTCGTGACTGGTTCCTCCCAAACTATTGGTCCAATAAATGAGGAGGGGTCACTACTTAGGAAAATTGTTCTATATTTAGTTTTAACACCTTTATAGAGATACAACTGAAATACCACACAATCTGCCTATCTAAAATGTACAATTCAATGACAGTGCATTCACAGAGTTGTGCCTCCATTAACAAAATTTAGAATATTTTCACTATACCCCCCAAACCCTTTGGCCCTCAACCTTCAATCCCCCTTATCCCCTCCAACCCTAGGCAATCATTAATCCACTATAGATTTGTCTATAGTGGACATTTCACTTAAATGGAATCATGAAATTATGTCATTCCGGCTTCTTTCACTTAGCATAATGTTTTCAAGGTTTATACATGTAATAGCATGCATTGATACTGAATTCTTTACTGTTGAATAATATTCCATTGTATGAATATATCACATTTGCTTATCTATTCATCAGTTGATGGCTATTTGGATTGTTTCCACTTTTTGGCTATTATGAATAATGTTGCTGTGAACATTTGTCTACATATTTTCAATTCTTTTCGGTATATACCTAGAAGTAGAATTGCTGGATCACATAACTCTCTGTTTAACAATTTGAGGAACTACAATATTCTATGTTTTTTTTCAACCATTGCCATATATAAAAAAAAAAAAATTCTCTGAAAAAAAAAATTAATGCCAAATTCTGTCAGTATTGGTTCAGTTTGTAGCCACACATCTTAGACCAAAGCTCCTACTTAAAATTATCTTAGTTGTTTAATGAATTAACACTGTAAGAGCTTGATGTGCAAAAGAGATTCGTTAGATAGTCTTTCTTCTTGATACAATGTTCCAAATATTGCCAATAAAAATTAACTTAATTCCTTGAAGGTAGAAGCACTTACTGATAAGTTCCTCACTGCAATACCTTTAGGGTTTTTTGTTGTTCTGGAACTTCAATATAAAATGTAATGTTGGAAAAATAATGCCACTAATAAAAATATGCAATATTTTACATCTATGTAATTGTTTACAAATTATCAGTAACTCCAACCTGAACATATTCACTTCACCCTTAGAGCAGTAATTTCCAACCTGCTTTATTTTGCTGTTGTTGTTGATGAGTTCATTCTGTTTTGTTTTATTTTAGGCTTTAGCAGCCTGAAGCCATGGTTTTTAGCTTCTGTCTCTGTTGATAAGTGGAAAAGAGGGATGAGGAAGGAGCTTTTCTGGCCCAACCAGAAACAGAAACTAAGAACCCATGACTGTATTTTCTCCCTTGGACACCCCCACCTTAGAGCATTTAAGTTAAAACTTCTCTAATAGAAATGATAAAATTAAGATTTAAGCAAGCTAAGTGCTTCCAAATATTAAATAGATAGTTACACAGCTGGCTGGAACTTCATACTCCAAAGTTCAAGTCTAGATCACTTCAAGTTATATCTGTTCTAGGAGTTAAAGGAATAGTGCCCGGCTATGTTCATTTGTCCAGCCTCTACTGTCACCTTGCCTTTTTACTTCCCTCTCTCCTCCTACACACACAATACTCAAATCACATGCTCAATTCATGCATATGCATATACAGCAAGTGCACACACCACACACGTTTTCTATATACCACAGACACAGATGTACATTCCTCATACACAGTCACCTCACAGACACACACATCCCACATACAGACACCTCACACACACTTTAGTCACAAAAAAACTCATGCACATGACATTCAAATATACACACATCACACACAGACTTCACATACACATTCACACGTTATACACACATACAATCAACTCACATATATACACACTCACAGAAGGGAAGAAAAGTTGTGAGTTTGCACCACCAGATTACAAGGTATTAGAGCAAGTTTTCTAGGGAGGGGAAGTTATGTGACAAGGACACTTATCCAAATCTCTCTTAATCTTCCTTTCTCCAGTGCTGGCCAGGTAAGTGGAGTCAAGATATGCTTTCAATCTTATTAGAAAGCATCTGTTAAGTCCATGTGTCATGTGGCTGACCAGAAAGCAGTTATAACCCATGACACAGATCTGCTCTTAGGTGAAAGAGTAGGGGTCCCTATCTCAAATCTAAACCATAGGTAGGATGCAGCATAGAAGGATGTGGGCATTCCTAACCCCTTAGCCATATTGTCACCACTACTTGTGAGAACTTTAGGAGGTTTCTTAAACTTTGTAATGTCCGCATCTTTATTATGATAATAATACTTATTGGCAAGTTAGGGGAAAAAGTCACAAGTCTTGTATGGAATTGAGTGATTCTGCAGAGTTGCAATTGTGACAAATAAATTATACTTTATGAGACACTCTTCAGTTTTTGCAATTACAATAGCAAATAATTATTATTCATAACAGTATTAACATAGCAAATGGTCATATTCCTTATAGAGATAGCACTTCCAAGTAGTCTTTAACTTTTTTTCTAATTTGTTATTTCAATCTCTCAGAAAACATTGTCTTCTACAATACCTGCCTTTTACAGTTGTCCTAAGGCCTAAGATCAAATACGCCACATAAAATATGAGGCACGTGGCAAGAATTCAATAAATGGTAGCTACTACTACTATTACAGCTATTTTCATCCCAACCAAATATATACTTGGAAATGTAATTGCAACACAAGATATTTTGAGATACTGAAAGGACAAATTTGAAAAACAAAGACTACTCAGAAGTGCTGTCTCTGTAAGGAATATGACCATTTGCTATGTTATGAATACTGTTATAAATAATAATTCTTTGCTATTTTAATTGCTAAAATTGAAGAGTGTCTCAGAAAGTGTAACTTGTCACAATTGTTAACACCATTGCAACTCTGCAGAATCATACAATTCCATACAGGACTTGTATGGAATTTTCCCCCATCTTGCCAATAAGTAGATTTTTTCATCACCAATAAATTAAGGCTGTGCCTGTGCCTTACTCTCCAAATCATTAGAGCTCAAATGAATCTAAATCACTGAACAAGTGAAAGTTTTAGACAAAAAATAAATGTCATTATTTACTTTCTAAAAATAACAGTAGCTCTGAATATTTCCCTGTAAGCTTATAGTAATTATGCCATTCATATATACTATCTAAACGTTTATATATAGTATATACATAGAACATGTATACAATCTATATACTTTAACTCAACGAGATATTGCTAACCTACTGATATTTAATTCTTGCAGAATATTATTCAATAAAATCACAATTCTTCTTCAAACTAGTTCACACTTATTAGTTAGCTCACAACAGCAGTTTAATAAAATAAATTAAAATATAATAAGTCTTCAAAGAGTGCTAATACATTCTGCATGTTATAATAAGGCTTTTTCTGAATCACGCTTTTATTGTATAAACACTGTTTAACATTTAGCAATCCAAATTTAATCAATGTTTTGTGTTATTCCTCTGCAAATTAACACAACTCTTATCACAGATACTGAAATATTTGAATTTCCTTATTACATAAAAATTCCTGTTGGCTTTAACCTCCCTATGTAAACTTATAAGCTGGTTTAAGGGAAAACTGAAATAATCCTTTGCTAGATTATCCTTAAGGTGAAGCTTAATAAACGTTTATTAAATAGAAAGCAACGTAAAAAAGAATAATTATAAATATACCATTTACTGTTCGCTTACTCTATGCCAGGTATAAGGATAACAAATTTTTAAATATATCTTAATCCTTTAAAAAAGCACGACAGTGATATTATTTTCTGCAACTTACAGATTTAAAAAAAACCATGAATCTCTGAGTATATTTACTAAAGTCTCACACCTAGAAAGTGTTGATCCTGGGTTGCTGAATTCAAACCCTCAAGTCTGGAAACTCTATTCCATCTACCTAAGAACCCAAAATGGAGAGCCAGATTTTTTTTTTTTTTTTTGAGACAGAGTCTCGCTCTGTCACCCCGGCTGGAGTGCAGTGGCACGATGTTGGCTCACTGCAAGCTCCACCTTCTGGGTTCACGCCATTTTCCTGCCTCGGCCTCCCGAGTAGCTGGGACTGCAGGCGCCCACCACCGCGCCCAACTAATTTTTTGTATTTTTAGTAGATACAGGGTTTCACCGTGTCAGCCAGGATGGTCTCAATCTCCTGACCTGGTGATCCACCTGCCTCGGCCTCCCAAAGTGCTGGAATTACAGGCGTGGAGAGCCAAATTTTAAAATGAGCAATTGGGTGTTTGATGTTGCCCAAAGGACTCCAGTGGTCAACAAATACACATTGCCAATGCCAAAGATATTCCTTTATTACGTGGTTTAAAAACTTGGTTGAGATCTTTATAAATAAAAAAGTGTGTGTAAGTGTTCGTGTGTGTGTGTGTGTGTGTGTGTGTGTTTCAAGAAAAGTTTCAGCCAGGCAGGTGGCTCACATCTGTAATGCCAGTGCTTTAGGAGGCTGAGGTGGGAGAATCACTTGATCCCAGGGGTTTGAGGGTACAGTGAGCTATGACTGCATCACTGCACTCCAGTCTGGGCAACAGAGTGTCTCTGTCTCTCTAAAACATAAAAGAAATTTTAATGCAACTTAAATTTTTAAGGTCAAGCCTTCTCTGTACGATGAAAACCTATGCAATCCAAGGAGATGTTCACCCTCAGAGGAGATCCTTATACTGGGAAGGGATATGTTGAATCAGTAAATAGAAGCAACTTTTGCAGATTTTCAACAAATGCCTAATGGGAGAATTTGCTTAGAATGAATCACTTGGGTGGGTGAACAAACTTACTGGTTCTGCATCAGCAAACATACAGTAAATAGTGTCCTAATTTTCTTTCCAAAGACCAGAAGAATTTTGAAAAGAAAAATAAAGCCCTAAAAATATTATTACGTCACACAAGAAGTGGAAGTAAACAGGCAGAAAAAACTTCTAAAGCTAAGCACTTAGGGACTGAGTGTTAGTAAAGAGAAACAACCAACTGCATTTTGGTTTCCTCTGTAAGCTAGCTGAGTGGAGAAAACTGCGACGAAAATGAAAATGACAACTGATTAAGTGCTTTTCTTTTCAAGGTGTGGCCTTCAGGCCTTTTCCAGTAATTATGTCATAAGAAGAGATTAGGAGTCTTCATAGGTAAGAAGTCTTAAGGAAAGTCTATTCAAAAATGTTTTTCATTTGGTACTTTGTTACAGCTATGTCCTTTCTCTGACAGTGTCCAGCTACAGTAACATCTATATCAAACTGCCTAAAGAATTTTAGCAATATTTTGATAAGTCATCTATCATAACGTTCCCTTGCCCAGCCATCAAAGGGCCATCCTTCTGCTACAGTGTGCACGAAATGGTCTGAACCACACCACACATCCTTGAGCTCTGAATGCATCAAGATACCAGCAGTTAGAAGATTCCTATTCTCTGATAACTCTCTCATAACAAACTTGATTTATTAAAAAATAAATATTGAAGTAGGCGGGCATGGTAGCTCATGCCTGTAATCTTACCACTTGGGGAGGCCGAGATGGGTGGATTGCTTGAGCTCAGGAGTTTGAGACTCGCCTGGGCAACATGGCGAGGCCCCATCTCTACTGAAAATACAAAAATTAGTCAAGTGTGGTGGCATACACCTGTAGTCCCAGCTACTCAGGAGGCTAAGGTACAAGAATCATTTGAACCCAGAAGGCAGAGGCTGCATTGAGTCAAGATAATACCACTGCACTCCAGCCTGGGCAACAGACTCTCACTCTGTCGCCAAAATAAATAAATGAATAAATATTGAATTAGTAACTTTTGCATTTCATCCCTTGGTAATACATATTTCTTCTGAAGGTGATAGTATTTTATTCTAATGAACTCTTTCTGCCCCATGTTTAGTAAGCAGAGCTCATTTGTATCCATTTGGGCTTCAGACAAAAAGCTTTTCTAAGTTTTTTGTGAAACCAACATTTAAAACCACTTCCTTTTATTTATTTTCTCTCTCTCAAAAACAAATGTCCATGAGACTTAATTATTTTTTTCCTCCCTTTTCTAATTTCTCCTTTTTGAAAGTAACTTATTTTCTAAAATTGAAGAGCCACCTGACTACAGTTACTTTAGGGTAACTGAATGTGGTTGTGCTTTTGCCCTTTAAAGAGTTAGTTCTGACAACATTCATATGAGGCTTTGTTTTCAAGGATGTCTGGAATTCAAACCCCTGGGACTGAGAATATCACCCAGGAAAAAAAGATACCAAATTGAACTAAAAGGCTACTTTACAATTTGAACTGTGGATTTTATTTAATGAGGGACAATCAACAAGGCTAAGTAAAACAGTTCCTGAAATATGCCTGACAGTCATATGAATAGGATAAAAGCTGCTGAAACAGTGCTCAAAGCAAGTTATCACCAATTCTGAATTCTGAGTATTGCACCTAAATTCACAACGATAATAGCTATTTTTAAAAATACCACTCATTATGTCTTCAAACTCTAATCTACCATTCTTAGATCCTAATGCCAAGAGTAAACCCTACTGGCCAGTCTATTTTATGGCTAATGCTGAAAGGACACAGGAGAAAGGGTGGTTTTAATATATTTATAATCCCAGGAGCAGTTTGCCAGCACTGTATTTTCATGGTAATATTATTATTATTATTATTTTTGGTCATCTAGCTCCTCCAGTGATACTCCTGAAGATTTAACATATTTTACTTGGACAAAGTTTTAATAACTATAAGCGTGTTGAACATTTTAAATTTCTGGCAATATAAATGATATTTTAAAATCAACAGATAGAAGGAATTCTGCTCACATTAAATAGCTTTTCCTTAGTATTACTTTCTAAACAGGGCAAATTATCAAATGATGTTTAAAAACTCCATTACCTGCTCCAAGTTAAGGGGCTAGACAGGGCACAGAATGAATATAGTGGGGGTGTGTCATTAGGATGCTAATTTACACAACAAAAATTAATGACAGATAAAGTCAGCAGCATGTTGACGTGTCCAGCCCACATGCCCTACATTTCGTCTACTTACAAAGTGACATATGACTCCAGATGTTTGCATAAGCAACATGGAGATTCCCTTCTTTATTGCATGTTTAGGTTGCTAGTAATTGAGTCATACTCCTGAGCTAAATTAGGTAAATAAACTTGTGCATAAGGAAGTTACCATGAAATCCTATTAATTTTCCATATCAAGATATCCAGGAATAAAGCAGAACTTAGACAGATTCTAGAATAAATCACACATAGGGCAACATTCTCGCTTCTTCCTGGCCCACTGCATCTGTTGCATTCTTTACGGGTTTGTAAAAATCAGGTTAAAATAAACTAAGTGTGGTTCATTTCACACAGGAAAGAAAGTATAAATGAGAATTGTAGGCCAGGATAAAGCTGTGGCTGGGGATAGACATTCTGTCCTCTCCGCCTGGGGTGCTAATTTTATGAACATTATATGCTATTATAGACTATATTATTGTTCTCAGCAATTCACTCTTTTGCCACATGAATGTTCAGGCCTTCTGGGAGGGGGGATATATTGCCGAGACCCATTGTCTGGTTAGCCACAAACCTGCTTGGGCTAATGGAATGTGAGTGGAGATGACAGTCTGTCATTTTAGATCAAAGGCTTTAAGAAGCATTACGTGCTTCCCGCAGCCTCTTGCTCTTTTCCCTCGGCCACAGTTCCGTTGTCAGAGTTCCAACCAGCTGTACTCTCGACAAGGTTGAGCCATTTCCTCTACTTTCTTCTAATGGATGGAATGGTCCAACCTATTGAATTGACAAGAAAACAAGAAAATACTTTGGCTGGAAAGAAACTCTTACAAGATCTCAGGCTAAACCCTAAGGAATTCAGACTTCTCTTTGAAAACCTTATTTGTCAATGGTCACAGTTCAGGAGAAAGAACAAGGTATACTGCAACATCTGGGCCTCGCTTTTGCTGACAATGGAGCAGATGGAGTGATTATCTGTAGCCTTATTTGCACTGACCCTGAATATCTGTTGTTTGTCAAAACCATTTGAATCCTTTTAGTTTCAGTTTCCCACACATATAATCTTATTACTCATAAAGTTTACTCTAAAGCAAGGTTTAAAATGAAATCTCATGAGAATTAAACATCATTTGTACACTTAGGTTGCCATTCTTAAAAAAGTTACATAAATTCAACAGAAAGAAAGTACTATTTTAAGAAAACCACCTTATCCTCTTCTTTTAATTCCTCTAAGAAACTGGGCGAACCACCCTCAATGAAAATAATTTGAACAATTACATATTCATTCTCGTATATTTTAATTTTGTAATATTCCATATGTGAAACAATTGGGTAAATATTGAAGATGAGTGGGTGAGAGAGATTCCTAGATTCCAGAAAGATAACTTTTACTTCTGCTATTTATTATTAATTTTCTTCCTTTCAAAATAGAGTTTTGTAAATTGCAGCTATTTCTAATTCTACTCAAACATTTGACAAAGAAGGAGATGTATACACAAACACATTAAAGAAAAAAATAAATGGTTACATTTTAAGTTGGAAAATATTATTCCAGTTTAGTATATCCTAAGTTTAAAGAAAGTATTTATTGTGAGCCAAGGCTTCACGTTAAATTTTGCAATTTGTCTCCTTAATACTTCTAGAACAAAAGTTAATTATTTCTTAACCACTTACATAGAAAATAAGATTTAGAAATTACTCAATTCATTTATTTCTGCTGATATTTTTCTTTTTTTTTTTTCTTTGAGATGGAGTCTCACTCTGTCTCCAAGGCTGGAGTACAATGGCGTGATCTTGGCTCACTGCGACCTCTGCTTCCTGGGTTCATGTGACTCTCCTGCCTCAGCCTCCAGAGTAGCTGGGATTACAGGTGCCTGCCACCACACCCGGCTAATTTTTGTATCTTTTTTTTTTTTTAGTAGAGATGGGGTGCCACTATGTTGGCCAGGCTGGTCTCAAACTCTTGACCTCAGGTGATCCACTTGCCTCAGCCTCCCAAAGTTCTGGGATAACAGGCATGAGCCATCGTGCCCAGCCTCTGCTGATATTTTTCAAATAGAAAATCAATTTTAAATTTTTCTTTATCATATGAAACAAATACTGAATAATCATTTTAGTCTGCCTGATGCTTGCTTGATTATATTGTGATATTTCTGATAATCTATTAGATTTTATAACAATTATAATAATTGTTTCTAAGCAAATGAACTATTTTACTGTATGTTCAACCTCCCACAGAACCCTGTATAATTTGCTAAATAATGGAATCTATGCAGCAGAAGGATCTATTTATAAATTCACTGCATTTTCAGTGTCATTATTGGGATATATTCCTGAGTAACTGCTGTGGAGACAGAAACTATCAAAATATACAGCAGAAATTTGAACCATATAAAGCCTGACGGGCCTGACAAAGGTTAACAGAATAACATAACATTCAGCTCTACTCCTTTTCTTACTCTCATCTCATCTCAAAATATATGCAGGAAATGCCTCCTTTTTCAACCTCCTTCACATTCTGAAGAGAATGTAGAACTTTATTTTAAAATTGAAGCCAATGTAACCAACATTTGCCTATTTTTAAAAGCTCTTCCTTCATTCTGATTGGCTTTAGAAACTGGCCTAATATTGACAAGAAATTTATACAGTTAGTGAGAGTTTTCATGCTAATATCAACATTTTATTCGTTTTTGCTCACTCAGTTCCCAAAGATGGATGTACACAAATGCTGTAGAACTTCATACATGCTTTCTTACCTCTTCATTTCCTCCTCCTCAAAAGATTAATAAGCTCATTTATTGACGTTTTTGTGGTAAGAGTGATGTAAATATCTCAAGCCATATAATCAAGTTGTCATGTCGGTCTAGGCACCTACAATACAACTAGATCTGTGATTTACCAAGGTGCTATGTATGAATATATTTATTTTGACAAACACAAATCAGTTAATATTTTGACAAGTATATTTTGGTAAGTATAAATCACTTAATAACAGCTTTCATATATATTATTTCATTTTAGGTTTCAGAAGTAGTCAACAGTTGATTCATGAACTGCTTGCCTTGTGTGTAGAAAATTTAGCAGAGAGGAGAAAGAAGAAAGAAAGATAAATAGGCAAATCCCAGACTCATTCCTGCCATAATGGTTTCATTTTACCTGTTTTATGTATCAGAGTTTTGTGAAAAATTTCATTCGTAAAGAGAGGTTTTCTGATTTTTTAAAAAATAAAATTTGAAAATGTCTAGCAGAGAGCTCAGTGCCTAAATCTCAGAAAATATTTAAGGATAGAGAGAAAACATGAAAAACATAAATAGTATCTGCAAATAAGGTTGATAAGTCTAACCTTTCTATACTTAAAAGAAATCCAGCTTCTTAAATGGCAGAGAAAATTCTGTATGCCAGATTACAATGAATATATTCCCCTCATTATCATTATCTTTAGATACTTCTAGTTTTCTGTGGACAGACTTTGTAAAATGCCATCTATCTCCAAAAAGAATGTTACTAACACCCAAGGAAAAACAAGTTTGTAGAGTCATACATCTAATTACCAATATAAGGTAACGATTCTTTTCATTATCGTGACCCTTTGCCCCTCTGTAGTGACACGTCCCCCTGAAATTTGACCCAAATAGTTCATACAAATAAAGTTGCAATGTCTCCAGTCAGACATGAACTGATTGTCTTCCTAGGGTCTTCTGGGGTAGCAACAGTCAATTTGCCACAGCAGAAACCTGAGTATGCACGTTGAGTTCCCTCCAGGTATTTTGGCAAGCAAAGTTTAAAAACCACCATGACCTTGTCACCAATACTAATGGACAGACTTCTCTGCTTTATGTTAGCGTAGTTGCTGGAGTAAGGTTACAATGTTCTGAGGACTATTATTGATGCTGACATTCCAAACAACTGTGAGTTGATGGAGTAATTATCTTATATTCCTGAGAACAGACTTTTTCTGCCTCAGGTCACTGAACCACTTATTTTTCCCAACATAAAATTTCTATCCAAAAAGTGATCTAATCCAACTGAAGAAAAAGACTATAACTTCATCACGTTCAGAATAATCTCTCCTCAGGTCCTCTACCAAAATCTTATGATTGGTTTAGTTTCCATATTGCCCATGTATAGAAGCCAACAATTATTGCAGCATAACTTAGAGAGTACAAATAAGCTGAAATGACCTGCTATGATCTGAACATTGGCACCCTCCCAAAACTCAAATGTTGAAATCTAATCACCAATGCAATAGTGTTAGGAGGTAGGGCCTTTGGGAGGTAATTAAGTCATTCGGCCTCCAGCCTCGTGAATGGGATTAATGCACATATAAAAGAGGCCCCTTCTTCCAAGTTATAGCTCCCTTGCCCCTTCTTCCAAGTGAGGACACAGCAAGAAGACACCATTAATGAACCAGAAACCTGGCCCTCACCAGACACCAAATCTGTAGCATGCTGATTTTGGACTCCCCAGCCTCCAGCACTATGAGAAATAAATTTCTATTGTTTATAAGCTACCCAGTTTTTTGTTTGTTTTTGAGACATAGTCTCCCTCTGTCGGCCAGGTTGGAGTGCAGTGGCATAATCTCTGCTCACTGCAAGCTCTGCCTCCTGGGTTCAAGTGATTCTCCTGCCTCAGACTCCCGAGTAGCTGGGACTACAGGCATGTGCCACCATGCCCGGCTAATTTTTGTATTTTTAGTAGAGATGGGGTTTCACCATGTTGCCCAGGCTGGTCTCGAACTCCTGACCTCAGGTGATACACCGGCCTCGGCCTCCCAAAGTGCTGGGATTACAGCCGTGAACCACTGTGCCCAGCCATGCTACAGAGTTTATGATATTTTATTGTAATAGTCCAAATGGACTGAGACATGACCTACTTTACTATCAGTGCCAAAAAGGCTAATTCTACCATCCCCTGGGATCTGAAGATAATTTAATTGGCCTTTTTCTAAAAATAATAGTAACAACAAACAAACAAAAAACCTCCAAAAGTTTATTTTAGAAAAAAGGTCTAAGGAATTCTATATAGTTCTTGGTAATTTATTTAACATAGTCACAAATCTTTTGGAATTTTTCAGCAAGCAATAAAGTGTCCCTGCCTAAGCAGGTTTTTAAAAGTTATTCCAAGGAGAAGCCATACAGTTGTCACTGCATTTGGATGCTGTTGCTGTGCACTTTATTCATAGGAATGCATAGCATGGCTTACTGGTACTGAAAAAGACTGCTGAATGGCAGATTTAAAAAAGAGTAAGCAACTGAATTGTAAGAGGTCCTAGCAATGATAGATTCCACAACCCATTAGAAATTTGCCCCTACAACCCTCCTGACTTCTGAATTCCAAGAATGAAAGTGATGGCTTATAATTAGCATGATTGTGTTAGGGGCATGACAGATGCTGTCGGCCAGCCTTGATGTCAGAGTAAAATCTGTGTTTCCTCATTCATAGTCAAGCTCTTTTTCCACATGATGGACTGCAGCACCCTCTTTCTGATTACAGGCACTAGGCTTCATTGCATGTTGTAAACATATATAAGGCAGAGCCTAGGTGCATGCAGATGATAATGTGTCAGTCTGGGCCAACTGACAGCTTAGGAAATGTCAAAATGAACAACAAAAACAGAGTAATTCTATGAAATGGACAATGTGGGTGGATACTACATTTCAATATTATTAATGTCTAACTCAAAAATTTGATTTGCCAACTGAAGTCCATTTAGCAAAACGTACACATTGTCAGTTAGCCTGAGAATTTTCACTAGGCTTACTCCACTTCCCTCCTAGAATTTTTTTTGGGGGGGGAGGTTCTGAAGGCATTATTTTTATTGTGTTGTGTTGTGTTGCGTTGCATTGCGTTGCATTGCATTGCATTGCGTTGCATTGTATTGCATTTTTTTGAGACAGAGTCTCACTCTGTCACTCAGGCTAGAATGCAGTGGTGGGATCATGGCTCACTGCAGCCTTGACCTCCCAGACTCAATTGATCCTCCCACCTCAGCCTCCAGAATAGCTGGGACTACAGGTGCACACCACCACTTTGCTTCCAAGTTAGACATAACCACTTGCATGGTCTGCTTATACTCAAACTCAACAAATCACACCCAGCATCTCCTCCCAATTTAGCATCTTCTCATGACTTCCCTATTTCTGTTCCTGGATCATTATTCTCCCAGTCATTCAGACCTGAACCTGAGAATCATCTTAGATGTCTCACTCTTTTTCAAGCGCCATATTAGTTTGTGTAATATGGTATAAAAACTTTGAAATTTCTGTAGCATCTGTCCCTGAGTCTTTCCATATCTATGGTCATCAAACTTAGCTCCACATTACCCCATCCCAAGTCTAACCCACTAGTCTTAATATTTCTTAGATCACACATCCAGTCTATGTTCCCACGAAACCATTCAAGATGGATCTTCCTGCGGCAGTCCATCAACATGCCTGCTAATTCTCTTCATCCTGTACTTGAGCTTAGCAGCTCACTGGCATTTTCCCCAAATTGTACCATACTTCCTCTTTTTGTGCCCTTGTCCAATATTCTTTCCTCTGTCTTGAATTTTTCTGTTTATACTTCTGTGGAAATCCTATCCATCCTTAAACCTTGAAGTGTTGAGAGTGTGTCCTTAAGGCTGCATATAATGACTATAGCAGTTCAACTCTCTTTGATGTTGACTAACTGATATTGAGGAAATATGTCAATTCTGTGGGATTCATGTACTCCGCCGTAATTGGGAGTAAAGGGGGAAGAGGATAATACTTTCCCTGCCTCTGTTGTATCTATCATAGAATAATTAAAATGAGCAAAAACTTAAAAATGAGATGAATATGTAAAAGCTAACATGCTATGCACAGTAGAAAGCCTTACTGTGATCATCCTCTTTACTGTTATATATTCACCACATGCAGATGAGTCTTCCTCCTGGGATTCCACTTATTTTCATCACTATTATGGTCAATACTATGACTTATCTTTCAGAATTAGTTAGCAGGTATGGTGGCTCATGCCCGTAACTCCAGAACTTTGGGAGGCCAAGGCTGGAGGATTGGTTGAGTTCAAAAGTTCAAGACCAGCCTGAGCAACATAGTGAGATCTTTTCTCTACAAAATTTAAAACAATAGCTAGACATGGTGGCACATGCCTGTAGTCCCAGCTACTCAGAGGCTGAGGCAGGAGGATCACTTCAGTCCAGGAGTTTGGGGCTGCAGTGAGCCATGACTGTACCACTGCACTCCAGCCTGGACAACAGAGTGAGACCTCACCTCAGGAAAAAAAAAAAAAAAAAGAAGAAGAAGAAAGAATCAGTTCACTGACTTAAAAACAGGCCTACTGAGGGTCACAGATTCTTTTGGAATATACATGCATATTTGGAGGACAGAATCACAAACTGACACATTCAATTAGGTTATGAAGAAAATAAAAGGCTTTGGTTGTAATATGATCAGATGGCTAGTTCCCTTTATTCTTTATTTTTGAGATGGAGTTTCGCTCTTGTTGCTCAGGCTGGAGTGCAATGGCACGATCTTGGCTCACTGCAACTTCTGCTCACCACAACCTCCACCTCCCAGGTTCAAGAATTTCTCCTGCCTCAGCCTCCCAAAAGTAGCTGAGATTACAGGCATCTGCCACCACACCCGGCTAATCTTGTATTTTTGGTAGATACATGGTTCTCCATGTTGGTCAGGCTGGTCTCAAACTCCCGACCTCAGGTTATCCGTCCGCCTCAGCCTCCCAAAATGCTAGGATTACAGGCATGAGTTACCGTGCCCGGCCTTAGTTCCCTCTATACTAAATAAATAAATACTCTAAATAAATGTACAATTCAAAACAAATATTTACATAAATATTGACAGATGAAGTGCTTTTTGACTCATGCTGAAGTTAACTAGCTGCCCCTTGAAAAATTAGTTTTCTCCATTAAATTATTAAAATTTAACTAATTCTGGAGTTTTGCTATGGCATGCTGGACATAACAGGAACCATGGACTTGCTGAGAGTCCTGGTCTAGGAGATTTCCTTCCAGCACCTGAAATACTTCATGGGAGACTACAGTTTTCATTCCATATTTTGATGTTACAATATGAACCATAAAAACTTTCTTTTATTTCTATTTTTTACTTTTTGCAAGACTAAAGACCCCCCCCAATAGTCCAGAATTTTATTCCTACTTTCTTCCTTTTTCACTTGAGAATGTAGAAACAATAAATAACTCGAATCTACATTTTATCAGTCAGTGCCACCATTTAAAACACAGCATTTTGGGCATGATTTCATTTAACCCCTTAATTGTATAGTTATGATTCCATAACACTGCACATTGTCTATTCCTTAAAATTTTCTTAAGTTTTACTTTCACATTATGCAAAATTAATTAATGCTCCAGTCTGTGGACTCTATGCCACCACACCACTATCAATGAATTCAGAAGAGGCAGTGGGAGTGTTGATAGAATGTAACATAGCATTATGGTAGAGTACAGACTAGATTACTTGTTTCTCAGTTTTCTCCTCTAAAATATGGAAATAATAATAATATATCTAATTCAGAGTTGTTGTGAAGATTAATTGGTTTAATACATATAAAATGTTTAGAGTAGAGCCTGACACACAAGTACTCTGTAAGTATCATCTATTATTGTTTTGTTATTAATAAAGGACTCCATTATTTCACAAGGAAGGTTAAGCATCATTAATCTGAAAATCCAAAATGCAAAATATTCCACAATCCAAAACTTTTTGAGTGCTGACATGATGTCACAGGTGGAAAATTCCACACCTGACCTCATGTGACAAGTCACAGTCAAAACACAGCCAAAACTTTGTTTCATGTACAAAAGTATTTTAAAATATTGTATACAATTATTTTCAGCCTATGTTTATAAGGTATATATGAAACATAAATAAATTTTGTATTTAGATGAAGGTCTTATCCCCAAGATATCTCACTATGTGTATGCATGTATTCCAAAATCCAAAAAAATTCAAAGGTTGAAACACTTCTGGTCCCAGGCATTTACGATAAGAGATATTCAACCTGTATATGTTAAACATATACTAATTCTTAAATTTTTTGAGAGAAATGTAATTATAATAAGGTGGAAAAAACTCTCTATATCAGGTATGAGTACTAATATTTTGGTTTAATTACTGCAATGATCAACATAGCCACTTTAATTATTATTCTTATGAGAGTTTTTACTTTTTTTTTTTTTTTTTAATAGATGGGGTCTTGCTATGTTACCCAGGCTGGCCTTGAACTCTGCGTTCAAATGATCCTCCTGCCTCAGCATCCCAAGTAGTTGGGATAACAGGTATGCATTATTACAACCAGCCCATGCTAATGAGAATTTTAATGCATATACACACAACATATACCCACACACTTTCAACACACATTTTCATTATACAGAGTGTTTCCATAGGTAGAGTAGAATGAGATATGGAAACTGGCAACTGCAGCAGAGTCAAATACTGTTAATGCATCTATCCTGGTTCATGTCCTGTTATCAATACAAGAGGCAAAGTATAAATGGAGATCAGGTTCCCATCTGGTTACAACAAACAGCATAGCCTTGATTGCCTGCTTTGAGTTAGGGGATCAAAGGAAGAAATCATCAGAGATCCAAACAGCAACTCAGGCAGGCAGATCGCCATTTGAAAAAAAACAGTAACTTCTCTACCTTAAGGAAGGGTAACTCTTGTTTGGCTAGCTTGATTCCTTTCTAATTATAGAAATAAGCTTGGAGTGAGTAGCAGGGGATAAAAATACAAAGTATCATATAGGAGTTAATAAAGAAAACAATCATGATAATTATCTTTCTAAACAATAAAGAGAAACCAAGTATTTCTTCATATTAGAAACATAATACAATTTTACAGCCAGGCATGACGATTCACACCTGTAATCCCAACACTTCGGGAGATGGAGGCAGAAGGACTACTTGAGCCCAGGAATTCAAGACACTCTGGGCAACATGGCCAAACCCCTTCTCTACAAAAAATACAAAAATGAGACAGGTGTGGTGGTGTGAGCCTATAGTCCCAGCTATTTGAGAGGCTGAGGTGGGAGGATCACTGGAGCCCAGCAAGTCGAGGCTGCAGGAGCCATGATCATTCCACTCCACTCCAGCCTGGGTGACAAAGGGAGAAAAAAAAAAAAAAAGTAAAGAAAGAAAGAATTTTTTTCAAAGAAACCCTTTACATTAAAAGCACTACTCATGATGGAATCTTTAGGAAATCCTAGAATTCCTCATCCCTAGATTTTTTTTCTAAAGGATTAAAATCTTCATTTTCTAGTAGAACTGACATTTAAATGTATGATTCCTAAACTCAAGATTTTTAAAAGATCTGAGTTGCTTGATAACTCTATAGCACACCCTTGATGATAAGATATTCTTGGACCCTCCCTAAATCTTGGAAAGTCTTCAGGCTAACGGCAGGGCTGGAGCTCAAGTTGAGGCAGAACCTCATTTCTGCCAGTAACAGCATGCCTAGCCAGGATTAAAAAATTTGCCAAGACCACACAGAAAGAGACTAGATGGTAAATTGGATTTATACTTCTCTTTGCAACTGAAGGCCATTCTGAACTCCTGCCTAAAGTTGAAGAAAGTGAAGAGAGGCCAAATCCAGAAACCAGTAGGGCTCAGAGATAATTATTATGGAAAACCAACAAGCGTTTACCTAATGATTCCCCAGAGTCACTCCTAGAGGAAGGAATGAAATGAAAAAGTTTATACCACCCACAAAACTAAGATTCAATGCAGTCAATGAACCAAAGAAGAAAAATTCCGTTCTGAAATGTGATAATAACCTGATATTCCTCCTCAAATTTCTGGATATTTGGTTACATTATAATTGGCTTGATGCACGTATTCTTAAAATACCAACACTCAATTAAATTCATCACCTAAGAAACATGGTCATCAGTAATTATTTTTGCATAATCTCTTTTCATTTTTACTACTGCAGATTTTTTGTTTCTAAGTCCACAAAAGGAATCCTCATCTTGTTGTAATACAAAAAGTCCAGAGTGTATCACAAATTAATTTATCTAGAATGGAATCACCATACAGAAAAAATGACGCATATGATGTCTTAAAATTGCATCCAGGTTTAAAGTTCTATAAAAAAGAGAAAGGGAAGGATGTTACTATTCTGAGCTGATGATGTCTTACCATCCCAAACTGTAACCATTGAACATACACATTTATTGACAAACAGCTTTGAAATCATAACAAGATGTCTCACAAGTGTATTGTGTTTTGATGCACTAGTGTCTTAATTGTATGAAACAGCTACATCCATGTTTTTCCATCTATAAAAAGGGCAATGAAAAGATATCCTTTGAGTCACCTTTAACTCAACTTTCTAAGTGTCTCCAATTTTATAAACATGAATCATACTCCTATAAAGAAGTCTTCCACTCCACCTTCATGAGTATAAATCTTTGATCAGGAAGTTTAAATGGACACTCTAAATGCATCCTTGTGCTTTTGGGGATCTGACAATCCTTTTTTTGATGGAACAGTAAATGCCCCAACTGTTTGCCTAAGACTAGGCAGAATGCAATTTATCTCCTACTTGGTTTGCAGAAAATGGCTATGTAAACTTTACCACATTTGCCAGTATTTCCATTCCTTAAGACATAGCTCACTGACTAGGACCCAGTTTTCGAAGCAAGTAAAAGATGTTTCCTTGTTACTAATATGTTTTTGGAAAGCAAAAGAGACCTTCTGAATTACCTCTTAGAGGCATACTTCACTTTTGTCCTTAGTAATGATTATTTCAACATACTGTTTACAAACTCAATCGTTACTCCCTTTTTGAATGCAAAGTAACACGTGCTAATTGTTGCTTTAATGATATTAATGAATCAAAACCTTATGGGAAATACAATTGTCTCATCTTCCAGGTTTTTGTGTGAAATACTCAGAACTGCACTTGCAAATTCCTGAGCAGCTTCATTCTAAGGGAAGCATGGCGCCATCTAGTGATCATACAGAAAATTACACTTATGCATTTTCCCTCTAGGCTCTGTATTAAAATGATGAGTTGGCCCATACATTAGAATTGAAAGAATAGAAATAGAATAAAAATTCCTAGAAACTTTACCTAGTTATTTGCTATATGCACCATCTTGTATGGTCATTATTAAACGTATAGGGGTTATAACAATAATAATATGACATTGTCCCTCTCTTGGGGTCACTTTTTTAACTTCATCTTAACATTGGTTTAGTCATTAGTTTCCGAAATAAATATCTTCACATGGAACATTTAATTCCAATGAACGATACTTTTGGTTCATTAAAAGTTAATGAAGTTTTTGAAACAATTCCAAATGATCTGTAAAATATATTTACTTAAAAATGCTTCATTTTATTTCTCTAGTGACACCCTGCTAGGATGCTACCTAAATTGTTAAATATTTAAAAACACAGAGGAAAAAGTAAGATAAAATAAATAGCATACTGTTTAGAGATTAACCTATTCCTTAATATGGAAAATTATTCCTCATTGTCAGAATAAAACATCTGATTGTATTTCTAGTTTAAGGATAATATTGTACAGATATCAATAGGATAAGATATGCTTGCCTAAGCCGGGTTAGATGCCCACTCTGTCCCAGCAGGGTTTTTCCAGTTTTACCTTCTGGAAAGTTCTATGAAGACAAGGACCATGTCTGATGCATCTTTTCATCTCCATACGCCACTACTCACCCAACCCTCGCCCCCACCAGCACAATGCCTAGCATGTCATAGGAATTCAGGATGTTTCTTCAATGAACCAATAAATTAATTTATTATGTCTGTCTCTAAAATCATTATTTAGAGTCTATCTACCATGGGAAACAGCTTTTCACTTCTCTATTGTATGATTCTCTGCTCCTTTTCTGAGACACTCTCTCTACAAGTGGCACCTTATTTGATATTCACACTGCCACCTCCGAAATTCTTTAAAATCTTGAGTATCCATGTCCAAATGGCTTTCTTTCCATGAGTTATCCATCTTACAGAAAGGGCATTATTCATCAACACATCATTTGATGAAATAAATCCAAAAGGGTGGAAATGAGAAACTCTTATTTCTTAGTCTTTTCAATAGGTAGTATTAATATTCTGTAACAAGGAGATTTCACTAGTGTAACACATTAAGATATTATTCACAGTTTGAAACAGGTGCTTTTGGCATTATAGGCTCTCGGCCACAATGCATAGTTTAATACTGTGTGGCTCAAAACAGTTAACTTATCTTGAAATGTTGCAGAGGAAACTTCCTTAATCACATTCTTACTGTCCAGTGACTGAGGTAAATCATGGCATACATGTGTCATTATGAATCACATACTATCTATACCCTACACTTCAACTACCTGTAACCAGATTTTCACTATGGGGTGTAATGAGTTTCGGCAAGGACATTCAGATACCCCATTCCTCAAGTAAATATTCCAAAAACATTTTATTTCACTGTAGAAGAAAATTTAGAAAAAGTAGATTTCTCCTTCTCTAGTATTGCTGAACTGTGATTCAAATCAGCAATTTTTCCATAATACAGAGTAAATATCTCAGAATACTACTACTTTTGCAATACAAAAATACATCATTATTGTCATGATGTAGAATAGAACGCTTTTTTTAACCAACATCCCTATCAGTACATTCAACTCAGCCTTGCAACTCCCACTCATAATGTCACAACTGTTTGTCCCTAAGCTAATTAAGTGTGTCTGCAAGCTGTAGCCTGAGTTATGAAGTTATCATTTCTCCACACTTTATAGCTGTTTGAAGGATATGAAATGGCAATGGACAGTCATGATATTTTTGGCAAAATATCAAATGTTTTTGATGGAAAGTGAAAGGGCTTTGGAGCCCTCTGACCTGGGTTCAAATCCTAACTCTTCTACTTTATAGCCTGAGCAAGTTACTTAAGTTTCTTTATGTGCATGTGGAGATGCTCTTGGACCCAGAGTTCTAATTTTGGCACATACCAATCTTTAAAAACAATAATAATTTTCAAAGTAATTTTGAAATGTGTTGGTGAAAAACATAGGCTTTTTTTTTATTTTTTTGAGACAGGGTCTCTCAACTCTGTCACCCAGGCTGGAGTGCAGTGGCGCAATCATGGCTTACTGCAGTCTCCACCTTCCAGGCTCAAGAGATCCTCCCACCTCAGCCTCCCAAGTAGCAGGGACTACAGGCACGTGCTGCAACACCTGGATAATTTTTTTGTATTTTCAGTAGAGACAGGGTCTCACTATGTTGCCCTGGCTGATCTCAAAATCCTGGGCTCCAGTTATCTTTCCGCCTCAGCCGCCCAAAGTGCTGGGATTACAGGCATGAGCCACCACACTCAGCCAAAAAATATAGTGTTAAGAGATCACAATGTGACCTGTAACATTTACATATTTAGAACACCTTTGGAGCTAACTGAGATTAGGGATCAAGATATGTATATATATATATATACACACACACACACACACACACACATATATACACACACATATATACACATATACATACACACACACGCACACACATATTTAACACAAGCATGCACTTTTGTGAAATACAAGATGTTAAATTCTAAGCAAGGAGAGTGAAAACTGCATTTATTTTTCAAAAACAAGAAAAATACAGTCATAAGAGGTTTTAAGTAACTAGTTTTAATAAATCAATAAATCGATCCATATGGTTGCACATTTAGAGTTTTCTTAGAAATACATTTTACATTTAGCATTGACCTTGATATGTCTAATATTTTCTAGGTATTTTTCACATATTTCTAAGGGCTAAAAATATTTATTCATTTATACTTTCATTCAGTCAATAGATATTTATTAACAGCTTTCTCTTGTTCAAGCACATGTTTGGGAACACTCAACTTTTGTTTTATGATACAGATTAAACCAAGGGGACATATTAATTTGTGATCAACTAATAAACCAACAGAGAGCTTCTAAAAGCTGAAGCATTTTCTAATTTTACAGAGCATAAAGAACCATTTTATTTATTTTAAATCTCAAACTATGCTGTGTTTCATAAGGAAATTAAAGGATATATAAGGTATATACACTTACGTATACATATATTTTTAGATATTTTTTAAATTGATACATAATAATTGTACGTAGGGATGTTTCAATACATACAATGCATAGTGATCCGATCAGGGTCTTAGCATATGTTCCAACATTTTTCATTTCTTTGGGACTATTCAATATCCTCTCTTCTAAGTATTTGAAAATATATAATATATTGTTGTTAACTATAGTCATACTATAGTGCTATAGAACGCTACCACTTATTCCTCCTATCTAGCTGTCATTTCGTATTCTTTAACAAATCTTTCTCTATCCTCCCTTTCCCCCTACTGTTTCCAGTCTCTAGTAATCTCTGTCCTCCTTTTTACTTCCATGAGATCGACTTTTTCTAGCTTACATTTTTTGAGTGAGAAAGCAGTAGAAAAGAAAATGTGGATGCCTTTAAAAGGAAAAATGGAGAAAAAACAGCCCTATCTCCAAATACTCCAATCTTGTGAATTGAAAAAAAAAGTTTAGATCTTTTTTTAATCAGTTGCTATCTATTTGTATATATACCCACAGAAAACCATAGTTAAAATGTAGTCATTATAATTCTAAGACATATGTACAGAAACGCAAATGCTAGGGGGAACATATTAAAATATTTCTCTGACATTCTGCAGTCTTATACAGTGATTTAATTTATATGCCATCCATGTATCAGTGATCTGGACTCTTTGGATCCACCTAAAAAGCACCCTACTTAGCATTTATCTAGTGTTTTCTAAGTAGACGTTTAAGGTTCTTTTCAATTAATCATTTTATTAACTCTTATCACACTAATAGAGACAGCAACCAACCTGAACCATCTGGGGCAGAGGAGCAATGGAGATACACAGAAAGCTAAGTTGCGCTGAAAATGATTTTTTGAGAAAGAACAATGGGAGCTGTGGAGTTCTCCAAATTATAAGTTATAAAGCTCAGTTAAATTACTTTTTTGTACAATATAGACAGAAGTGACAAAATGGCAGTTCTACATGACTGTAAAACTCAAACTGACCAAACACTGACACTTGGTAAGAGCAGAATGTGTACTGATATTATTATAATGATGTTTAGTAGAAGAGTTGAAAATAGAAAGGGTTTCTGAATTACCCAGCACCAACCAAGTATTCCAGGGATCCAGATGGCTCCAATATCCAGTGGGTTGTCCCCTTTGGCCCCTCCTAGGTGTGACCCATCCAAGAGAAGTATTGTATTTCCCTAGTCTGCATTGTTCCCACTTTGACACAGCCTATCATATACTTTTTTGTAAGTTTATGATTATCTCCTCCATGAAATTTTTAATTCTTGGGGACCAAAAATCTCATTTCTCTTTGTATGTTCAAGTGCTATTAAGTACATAAGTACCGAACAAATGCTAAATCAACAAATAAATAATCCCATGATTACTTAAAACTGAGGTGCTTGCATAAATCAGCAAGGCACTAAAATGATAAACTCATCCTCTAAGAATTGTTCAAATACCTTAAACTCAGTCTCAAAAGAGCAAAAAAAAATGTCTTGGCTTGCTTTCAAGAAATGAGCAATGTTAAATTCTTGCCAGATTATTTTCATGGTAATAGTTTTTCACAACTTCTTATTGTAAAAGTAACGACATTATTTCAAAATTTAATTAAGGTATAAATAAATATAAATACAAGGAGATAAAGAATATTTATAATTCTATTACTCAGAGTTGGTTTCATATTTTAGCTCATATACTTAAAAATGTGTAAAGAATTACATTACGTGTAGTTTTGTGACAAATTTCAATGCTAATACCTCTATCATTAAAAAAAATGTGGAAGTACCACAGTTTAGTCTGTTTTAGTTTTTTGTTTGTTTTTGAGATGTAGTCTGGCTCTGTCGCCCAGGCTGGAGTGCAGTGGCACCATTTCGGCTCACTGCAACCTCTACCTCTGGGGTTCAAGCACTTCTCCTGCCTCAGGAGCCTGAGTAGCCGGGATTATAGGCACCCGCCACAGTGCCTGGATATTTTTGTATTTTTAGTAGAGATGGAGTTTCACCATGTTGGTCAGGCTGGTCCTTAAATTTCTGACCTCAAGTGATCCACCTTGGCCTCCCAAAGTGCTGGGATTACAGGTGTAAGTCACCACACCTGGCCTGTTTTAAACACCAACCCTCCCTAGTCCTTTACTATTATCAATTCATTAACAGTCAAAACACATATACAATAATCTTTGCCTACTTCTTGTTACTTGAGGATAAATGTCTACAAGAGGCATTGTTATATGCATATTTTGACATGAAGTGTTAAAATTACCATTGTAACTGTACAAAATTTACAGTCTCTCAAGTAATATATGTGTGCCTGTTTCCTTACCCCTTTCCTAGGCTGAGCATTACCAATCTTTCTATTTCTAGTAAATTGTCAAATTAATCTCAGAGAAGACTTAGAGACAGTCTTATTCACTTAGTTTATTTTCTCTCATGTGGCAAAAGGCAATAATAATAAAAGTCAATGTTTACTTTTAACTCATGATATGTATTACACAATTGGCCTCTCATAATAACTCAATCCTTATTTTTATAACTCTGCAATCAGGAAGGAACAATAAAATTTAATTCCAATATTGCTAAACCTAGGATAATTTTGTAGACTAGAGTGTCTAAGTGTCATAGTAACAATGGCTGAAAGAAAAGATGCTTTTCCATACCAATTGAAATATATGGATTATCTTGGTATATTGATTACTTCTCTATTGTAAAACAAAACAAAACTCTTCTAAATTTATTTTATTTTATTAGTTTTGGCCACATGAGAAACAGCAAGAAATTCCACTGCTAGTCCTCCAAATAGGTAATCAGTTATATCTGTGGTTATCTTCCCTCCATAGACATTTCCTAGTGATTTTGTTAATTATAATTCTGTAATATAAACCCTTTGGATCATACTCCTACAGACATGCCACAATATATGCACTCCACACAAAGAGATAAATGACAGTTATCTTCTGTAATCAAGCTCCTGCCAACTTAAGTAATGTATGAGAAAGATAACCTAATGGCAAGGCTGGCAAGTCATTCTACTATGTGTACTAAACTCTTTCTCAACATCAAGTAACCAGACTTACAATGATTTAAATTACTATATGAAGACTTTCATGGAATAACGATTTAATATTTTGACTTATAACAAGACTAAGTATAAGAACATCACTATTCATGATTAATAATGTACATGTATGTAACTCACATAAAAATACTATTAAACATATTATTGCTTTACTTTATACAAAGACCCTAATGAAAAGTCTTATAATTAATTAAAGATAATTTTCTCTCAAGACACAAATATTATCAGGTTTCTCTATTTGCTATATTTTTGAGGAAGCTATTAATATTATAAGACCTAAACTTAACTCCAAATACGAAATATACTTTTACATTTGTGTTTCTAACTTAGCTTTACATAGGCATTTTATCCCTTTTTAAAGTTAGGATTGCTTAATTCCTTTTTTGAAACAAAAAGCATAAAAATACATAATTAATGGCATTGCTTTTATACCCAATTTTTATTATCTACAATAAAGATGTGATCATGTACAAATAACCAGATATCAACAGCCACAAACCCACATATGCATTTGGAATTTACTCAGAATTATGTTTGAAAATACTCATGCACTAACATTTGTCCCATTGTTTCCAGATTATCCTGAAGTTTGGTCCAAGACAAACTTGTTCAGATTTTCTGATTTAGATCACAGCTATATACTCTAGGAAAACATGGATACCTACCTCAGTTGAGTCTTAAATGGTGCTAGAGATTTATTATTATTAAGGAAAGGAAATTATTAGTTGATATTTTAAACATAGAAACAAAATATCATTCCAGATTAATCGATTCAACTCCAGATGAAAACAAATTTATATATTAAAACAAATTTTTTGATCCATATTTAAAATAAGTAACACAACCGTGAAGTGAGTGGAAGTGGGTGTGAGAAAAGAACCAAGTGAATTCTGAGTACAGAATTAGGCATATAAAACATAAATAATGCTAAAAGTCTACTTACTGAAATGCTTTTCTTTGCCTTACTTCTCTTTTTCCATAGAGGTGTGAGTGGGTAATTCTGAAATTAATTTTTGAAACTACATTCCACAGGTAAGAAAATCCTATGCAACATATAATATATTGTGAATAATGGGAGCCAGGCTTCTCACTGTAACTTCTCACAGAGTTACAGATATGAAAATGGAGAAGAACAGAATGAGCACTGCAATGATGGATTATCATTGTGAAATCCTAGGTTTAATGCACACAAATATCTGAATATACCCATGGATATAGGTATGTGTGGGTATGTATATATATGCACACATGTATATATGAGTATGTACATACATACACTTTCCCCCTAGATCTGTCTACTAAAAGGACCTAGAAGCAAAAGCACACCTACTCTCCAAATTTTGATTTCTAAAAACCATTCTTTACAGAAAGGAACCAGAGAGCCCTAGAAAAGTAGCTGATTCCAAGGCTTGGATAAAAGAACAAGAGTCTCACATCTAAAACCAAAGTTAAAAAGTACTCAAAGAATGATAGTAACGTGTTAAAATGACAAGGGAGTCAACTAGAAGTACCTTGAACTGTCAAAATCCAGGACAGTATGAGGATTAAGATAAATAATGATATTAACTAACAATATTAAAGGATAACAACCTGCTAAATAAAGAATTCATGACTCCACACAGAAACAAGTATGAAGAAACATTGTTATGCATAACAGAAAGCCAACTAATAAAAGAAGAAGACATGATGAAATTACAAAATTTCCCCTTAGCAAACCACTATGGTTTGAATATGTCCCCCAAAGTTCACGTCTTGGAAGCTTAGACCAAAACCCAACAGTGTTAAGAGTTGGGACATTTAAGAGATGATTAGATCATGAGAGCATTCCCTTCATGAATGGATTACTTTATCTGTTATCATAGGAGTAGGTTCCTTATAAAAGAATGAGTTTGGGCCAGGTGCAGTGGCTAAGGCCTGTAATCCCAGCACTTTGGGAGGCTAAGGCAGGTGGATCACGAGGTCAGCAGATGGAGACCATCCTGGCTAACACGGTGAAACCCCGTCTCTACTAAACAAAATACAAAAAATTAGCTGGGCATGGTGGCGGGTGCCTGTAGTCCCAGCTACTCGGGAAACTGAGGTAGGAGAATGGCAAACCCAGGAGGTGGAGGTTGCAGTGAGCCGAGGTGGAGCCACTGCACTCCAGCCTGGGCGACAGAGCAACACTCCGTCTCAAAAAAAAAAAAAAAAGAGTTTGGCCTCCTTCTCCCTATTTCTTGCCCATGTGATACCTTTCATCATGTTATGATGCAGCAGGAAAAAGGACTGCACCAGATGCAGCCCCTTGATCCTGAACTTCTCAGCCTCCAGAACCATGAGCCAAATAAATTCTACTCATTATAAATTACCCAGTTTGTGGTATTCTGTTACAGCAGCATGAAACCAATGAAAACAGCAACCATCATAATAACACAAGTAACTGATTTAGACAGGAATCATCAACGGATTCCAAAGCTGTTGGGTAAGAAATTGAGGAATAACAGCATATTTACATGGTCTCATATTATCACGGTACAAAATGCTTTTTAATTACAAAGGAGGAAAATAGTAACTTTACAGTGGAGAAATTTGGTAGGCACCACTTTAACCAAATGATCAAAGCTAAATTTGTCAGTAATGGTACTAAACAACAGCATCTACCTCTGGATATAAGGACTTAGCACCACTACTGTGATATTCCTGCCCAAGTTGTATGACCTGACTATCATCCCCAGGAAACACAAAATAAACTCAAATTAAAAGATAGTCTATGCTTTAGACTGAATGTTTACGTTGCCTCCAAATTCATATATTGAAACCTAATCAGCAATACGATGGTATTTACAGGTGTGGCCTTTTGGAAGTGATGAGATTATAGGGACAGAGCCCTCATGAATGGGATTAATGCCCTTATAAAAGAGACCCCAGAGAACTCTCTCTTCCTTTCTGCCATGTAAAAACACAGCAAGGAGACAGCTATTTATGAGCTAGAAAGCTGATCCTCACCAGACAGAAAATCTGCTTAGCACAGATCATGGGATTTCTCAACCTCCAGAACCATGAGAAATAAATTTCTGTTGTTTATAAACCATGAAGACTATGGTAGTTTGTTATAGCAGCCCAAACAAATGAAGAGAGTGTACAAAACAATTGGCATGTAATTCTTCAAAAATATAAATGTCATGAAATAGTCTTTCACGAAGACTCAGAAACTGCTCTAAAGGATATTAAAGAGACATGACAACTGATTGCAAGGCATGATTTTATAATTTCATTGGCTACACAGAACATTATTGGGATAATTACTGAAATTTAGAATAAAGTCTGTAGATTAGATAACATTTTATCCATGTTAATTTGCTAATTTTAACCACTGAACTGTACCTATGTATGATAATTCCATGTTTTTAGGAATTATTTAAGTATTTAGAAGCAAATGGGTATCATGTCTGCAACTTGCTCTTAATGTGTATCAATAAGCAAATGTGTGTGTGGGTAGATGGATATGTAGATGATTAGATAGACAGAAAGGTAGATATGAGAGACAGAGATTGAATAAAGTAAATGTAGTAAAATGTTAACATTTGGGGGATATTTGTGAAGGGTGTCTGGGAATTCTTCATGCTATTCTTGCCACTTTACAGTAAATCTGAAATTACATCAAATTAAAAATCAAAATCAATATAATATATTAACTTTATGGCTTATAGATATTTAAAGTTAGAACTGTCAAGTGACATTCTGGTGAATGCTTCAACTAGTTATAACTAGTTTCCAAACATTATAAAGCACACTCACCATAAAATCCTGCTTTTTGATACCTTACATATTTTAAGGACAACTAGATTTTTCAGTTATGTCTTTATAACCACACTGTACAGAAAGTAAATATATATCGAGCAGAAAATAGTTATTCGTGACAAATCTCACACCTGAGATTGAGAGTCTGCTAAATCGTTCCATTACATTTTGGCCTTATGCCCTATATTTTTATCTTATTTTATCAAAATGTGATTTCTTCATTGTAATTTATTAGTAGTTTTTAGGTACAGACAACATATTTAAATATATAGTATCACCATCTTTTTTGTTTGGTAGAATCATACCATTTTAGTATGCCATAACAGAATTATATACATCAATATTTTTGTCATTCAGCCTGGCCCACATGACTCTGGGATGTTCTAAATTGGATTGGGCTCAAAGAATAAAGTCCAAACTACTTGCCAAGACCAGATGCCCCATATAATCCGGCTTTAGGCCAATTTTGCAGATTTCTCTTTGACCGTAATCCCATAAATTCCCTATGACATGCAAGGCTCTCTGTACTACAAACCTTTTCTATGCTCCTTCGTATAACCATGAACTTGAAAATGCTGCCTATTCAACTGTCAACTCCTAAGGAGCTGGTCATCCTCCAAGACAAAGCTCAATGTCAAGGCCTGCTTTAAATCCTCCATCCCTCCCTGAGCACTGCCCTCCCTTCTTTCCCAAAAGGTTATTCTTCCTTCTTCTGTCTCCTCATATCTTTTGCTCATACTTCAAACATTTCTATGTCATATTTTAATGTATTGTACAGTATTATCTTTTCCATTAGACTGTCGTGTTTTATCATCTTTTTCTGATCCTCTCGCCCGCAGAGCATAGAAACGTGTCTAGCACAAATGCAGCTCTCAATACCATTTTTTTGAATAAATGGATAACAAAAAACAATAAATATCATAGGAAAATATAAGAACTTTTAAATTACAAAAGAGAATGGTAATTATTAGCCACTAGGTTGTACAGAGTAACCTTCATGAAGGAAGTGGTAACTGATTTGGGCATGAAGAATGAGTAAGATGTGGAGATAGAAGGCATCGTAATAGAAAATAAGACACAGAAAGAACCAAGATCTAAGAGCCTCTGTGTGGGGGCCGTGAGGATGTGCTGCAGACCTCCAACTACAGGAACTATAACCACCAAAGGGCCCCAACCGATGCCTCTGAAATTCACTGCAACATGTTAGCTAAGGCCATACCTCCCATGCCCTGCTTCCTGATATTTACTGAGCACAGAGGGCATATTGTGGCAGACACATTCCTGGGAAACAAGATTCCTCTAATGGCTGATTTTGGCTTGAGGACTCCCATATGCCTTTGGCTAGCCCAATCTAGGATGCTGTCACCAATTCTCTCTCCCTTCTTTATTCAGAGTCAAACTTGGATCATGCTTTGACGTTTCCCTCAGCCTTAACTGGCTCCCTCCTTATATTCCTCTACAAGGGCATTTCCTAAAATTCTTGCATCTCTAATCCCATTTTGGCATGGGCTTCTTGAAAGACTCAGACTAACACATAGAGTATAGAGTATGTATGGAGTAAATAGGGAATTAAAGCTGATGAAGCAAATTGGGACTTTGTTATTGAGAACAACATGCCAATTCAATACATTGTGCCAAGGCAGGATAGATCTTTATTTTCTGATATGAACATAACTGTCTATGTAGTTTTTAGAGTTCACAAGTGGCAAGGAATTTATAACTTCCTTTTGAGAACTATTTCATAGTTTAATCATCTTTCACAGCTCACTTAGGTCTTTACTAAATCCTTTGTGATTTAAGATCATTTCTTCCAGTTCTTCTGTGGTGATAGATTACAGCCAACTTTAGACATACTAAATTAACTACATCAACTCTTAGTCATAACAGGAATTCCTTCTACAATATTATGCACACGTGGTCTTGCAGGGCCATTTGTCACTTTTTCTATTTGATACAAAATTATTTCTCATTAATAATCTAATCATGGAACACCTGTTTGTTAGGCACTGAAAAAATTTTCCCTGTTTGAAAGCAGAAAAACAAAGATTTGTATGTTTACTTCAGAGAGGATTTTGTGATTTCTAATAGGAAGTAAACAATTGTTTTTCTTTTCTCAAGTCTTTTAAACTACTCTGCCTTCTATTGACAAAGAAATTGAATCTTCAATTATTTAACATTTTATCTAATTAAAAATAACAGATTTTTTTTTCTGCCAAAGATTTGAAACAGAGATGGAAAGCATGTGTGGGAAATTCTGTTATCTTTCCAGATCTCTGCTTGAATAAAATAAAGGCATTTTCTGACCACGATAAGCACATTGTCTGATCCAGATCTTCCAAGTATGCAAATCAACAGGAAAAGTTCCAGCAGCAAGACTTACCCATCTGCACAGAGTTTCAAAAATGGTGATGTACTTACCTAAAATAGAAAGAGAGATGACATTAGTGACATTCATCGCAGCTTAGACACATAGTGAAAAACACATTCTAGAAGGCAGTTAGAGCATCTGTTCCCCTCACCATTGCCAAGACCCAGTTTTAAGGCTTTTGTTTATGACACAACAGGCCAGATGGTGGTGTCTCTCACTGTCCAAGTTTACTCTGAGTACACTTCATAGGTATTTGCTCAATAAATACTGAAAAAGATTATAACAATCAACTAAGCAAGAACTATGATTTAATAACAACAGCAAATTTAACATCTATTGAGGGCTTACTTGCCTGCCAAGCCCAGTGCAATATGCTTTGCGTATTTTCCCATTTACTATTCAGATAGTGGACATGAGGTAAGTACTATTATCATACCTATTGTAAAGATGAAGTAAATGAGCTTAGGGAAGTTCATTAACTTGCCTAAAGTCACTGACACAACTAGAAAGAGTTGGAGCTGAAGTTTTCACAGGGTCTCAGATTCTAGAGCCCACTTTCATAATCTTTATGCTATATTGCCAGAACCCACTGGGAAATAAAGATATATATATATATATATCATTAGCAGTACTTTGTTAAATAATACATTTTAAAAATAGAAACGATCACAATTTTAGAACTTGGGAAAATGAACAATGCCTAGTACACAGCAGCTGTTCAATAATATCTGTTGAGTGAATGAAAGAATAAGCAACGAAATGTCACTGATATTTAATAAATAAACACAGGTTATATCTCAACACAACAAATATTTACCCACAGAGCACTCTACTGTATGGCTTATTTCTTTCTTCCTACAGATGACTATGTACCACTATTTTAATCTGCTGATTATTTGAAGGTGAGAACTAAACGCTCTTAAGTGAAAAAGATGATGGATAGATCTAGACCAAATGACTGGGGAGTTACCAACTAGAGAATGGAATTGTCAAATCTTCAAATGTCATGTTACTCAACACATAAAATCCTTCTGTAATTGAAGAAGCAATTAACAAACACCATTTAACGGTTCAATTTTCTTCAGCCTTTTGGTTACTATTTTTGGTAGAGATTCTCATTAGCAACAAAATATTAAAGAAAGAAGTAGCTAAGAGAGAAATAGAAACATGAGACTAGATATTTGAAAGAATGCTGTAAATTGAAAAACAAGAAATACTCAGCACCTCAAATTCATAAAGAGATAGTCATCAAGTTATCTCATGTTTTGACATTGATAACATATTCCAATGAATCAATTTTTAAAATAATTATAACATCCTAAAAGAAAATTACCCTCTAGTAGAATGCCACAAAGATACTCCTTGAGAAGAGCAACTCCAAGACACATAATTTTCAGATTCTCTAAAGCTGAAATGAAGGAAAAAATGTCAAGGGCAGCCAGAGAGAAAGGTCGGGTTACCCACAAAGGGAAGCCCATCAGACTAACAGCTGATCTCTCGGCAGAAACTCTACAAGCCAGAAGAGAGTGGGGGCCAATATTCAACATTCTTAAAGAAAAGAATTTTCAACCCAGAATTTCATATCCAGCCAAACTGAGCTTCATAAGTGAAGGAGAAATAAAATCCTTCAAAGACAAGCAAATGCTGAGATATTTTGTCACCATTAGGCCTAAAAGAGTTCCTGAAGGAAGCACTAAACATGGAAAGGAACAACCAGTACCAACCACTGCAAAAACATGCCAAATTGTAAAGACCATCGATGCTAGGAAGAGACTGCCTCAACTAATGAGCAAAATAACCAGCTAACATCATAATGACAGGATCAAATTCACACATAACAATATTAGCCTTAAATGTAAATGGGCTAAATGCTCCAATTAAAAGATGCTAACTGGCAAATTGGATAAAGAGTCAAGACCCATCAGTGTGCTGTATTCAGGAGACCCATCTCATGTGCAGAGACACACATAGGCTCAAAATAAAGGGATGAAGGAAGATCTACCAATCAAATAGAAAACAAAAAAAAAGCTGGGGTTGCAATCCTAGTCTCTGATAAAACAGACTTTAAACCAACAAAGATCAAAAGAGACAAAGAAGGCCATTACATAATGGTAAAGGGATCAATTCAACAAGAAGAGCTAACTATCCTAAATATATACGCACCCAATACAGGAGCACCCAGATTCATAAAGCAAGCCCTTAGAGACCTACAAAGAGACCTAGACTCCAACACAATAATAATGAGAGACTTTAACACCCCACTGTTAACATTAGACAGATCATCAAGACAGAAAGTTAACAAGGTTATCCAGGAATTGAACTCAGCTCTGCACCAAGTGGACCTAATAGACATCTACAGAACGCTCCACCACAAATCAACAGAATATACATTCTTCTCTACACCACATTGCACTTATTCCAAAATTGACCATATAGTTGGAAGTAAAGCACTCCTCAGCAAATGTTAAAGAACAGAAATTACAACAGTCTGTCTCTCAGACCACAGTGCAATCAAACTAGAATTCAGGATTAAGAAATTCACTCAAAACCACTCAACTACATGGAAACTGAACAACCTGCTCCTGAATGACTACTGGGTACATAATGAAATGAAGGCAGAAATAAAGATGTTCTTTGAAACCGATGAGAACAAAGACACAACATACCAGAATCTCTGGGACACACTTAAAGCAGTGTGTAGAGGGAAATTTATAGCACTAAATGCCCACAAGAGAAAGAAGGAAAGATCTAAAATTGACACCCTAACATCACAATTAAAAGAACTAGAGAAGCAAGAGCAAATGCATTCAAAAGCTAACAGAAGGCAAGAAATAACTAAGATCACAGCAGAACTGAAGGAGATAGAGACACAAAAAACTCTTCAAAAAATCAATGAATCCAGGAGCTGGTATTTTGAAAAGATCAACAAAATTGATAGACCACTAGCAAGACTAATAAAGAAGAAAGAAAGAAGAATCAAATAGATGCAATAAAACATGATAAAGGGGATATCACCACTGATCCCATAGAAATACAAACTACTATCAGAGAATACTATAAACACCTCTACACAAATAAACTAGAAAATCTAGAAGAAATGGATGAATTCCTGGACACATACACCCTCCCAAGACTAAACCAGGAAGAAGTTGAATCCCTCAATAGACCAATAACAGGCTCCAAAATTGAGGCAATAATTAATAGCCCACCAACCAAAAAAAGTCCAGGACCAGAGGGATTCACAGCCAAATTTACCAGAGGTACAAAGAGGAGCTGGTAACATTCCTTCTGAAACTATTCCAATCAATAGAAAAAGAGGGAATCCTCCCTAACTCATTGTATAAGGCCAGCATCATCCTGATACCAAAGCCTGGCAGAGACACAACAAAAAAAGATAATTTTAGACCAATATCCCTGATGAACATTGATGCAAATATCCTTAATAAAATACTGGCAAACCGAAACCAGCAGCACATCAAAAAGCTTATCCACCATGATCAAGTGGGCTTCATCCTGGGATGCAAGGCTGGTTCAACATACGCAAATCAATAAATGTAATCCAGCATATAAACAGAACCAAAGACAAAAGCCACATGATTATCTCAATAGATGCAGAAAAGGCCTTTGACAAAATCCAACAGCACTTCATGCTAAAAACTCTCAATAAACTAGGTATTAATGGGATGTATCTCAAAATAATAAAAGCAATTTAGACAAACCCACAGCCAATATCATACTGAATGGGCAAAAAACTGGAAGCATTCCCTTTGAAAACTGGCACAAGACAGGGATGCCCTCTCTCACCACTTCTATTCAACATAGTGTTGGAAGTTCTGGCCAGGGCAATCAGGCAGGAGAAAGAAATAAAGGGTATTCAATTAGGAAAAGAGGAAGTCAAATTGTCCCTGTTTGCAGATGACATGATTGTATATTTAGAAAACCCCACTGTCTCAGCCCAAAATCTCCTTAAGCTGATAAGCAACTTCAGCAAAGTCTCAGGAAACAAAATGTGCAAAAATCACAAGCATTCCTATACACCAATAACAGACAAACAGAGAGCCAAATCAGAAGTGAACTCCAATTCACAATTGCTTCAAAGAGAATAAAATACCTAGGAATCCAACTTACAAGGGATGTGAAGGACCTCCTCAAGGAGAATTACAAACCACTGCTCAACAAAATAAAAGAGGACACAAACAAATGGAAGAACATTCCATGCTCATAGATAGGAAGAATCAATATCATGAAAATGGCCATACTGCCCAAGGTAATTTATAGATTCAATGCCAACCCCATCAAGCTACCAATGACTTTCTTCACAGAATTGGAAAAAAACTACTTTAAAATTCATGTGGAACCAAAAAAAAAGCCCGCATTGCCAAGACAATCCTAAGCCAAATAACTAAGCTAGAGGCATCACGCTACCTGACTTCAAACTATACTACAAGGCTACAGTAACCAAAACAGCATGGTACTGGTACCAAAACAGAGATATAGACTAATGGAAAAGAACAGAGCCCTCAGAAATAATACTACACATCTTCAACCATTTGATCTTTGACAAACCTGACAAAAACAAGCAATGGGGAAAGGATTCCCTATTTAATAAATGGTGCTGGAAATACTGGCTAGCCATATGTAGAAAGCTGAAACTGGATCTCTTCCGCACACCTTATACAAAAATTAATTCAAGATGGATTAAAAACTTAAATGTTAGACCTAAAACCATAAAAACCCTAGAAGAAAAACTAGGCAATACCATTCAGGACGTAGGCATGGGCAAGGACTTCATGACTAAAACACCAAAAGCAATGGCAACAAAAGCCAAAATTGACAAATGGGATCTAATTAAACTAAAGAGCTTCTGCACAGCAGAAGAAACTACCATCAGAGTGAACAGGCAACCTACAGAATGGGAGAAAATTTTTACAATCTACCCATCTGAGAAAGAGCTAATACACAGAATCTACAAAGAACTTAAACAAATTTAGAAGAAAAAAATCAAACAACCACATCAAAAAGTGGGCAAAGGATATGAACAGACACTTCTCAAAAGAAGACATTTATGCAGCCAAAAGACACATGAAAAAATGCTCATCATCACTTGGTCATCAGAGAAATGCAAATCAAAACCACAATGAGATATCATCTCACACCAGTTAAAATAGTAATCATTAAAAAGTCAGGAAACAACAGGTGCTAGAGAGGATGTGGAGAAATAGGAACACTTTTACACTGTTGGCGGGACTGTAAACTAGTTCAACCATTGTGGAAGACAGTGTGGCGATTCCTCAAGGATCTAAAACTAGAAATACCATTTGACCCAGCCATCCCATTACTGGGTATATACCCAAAGGACTTTAAATCATGCTGCTATAAGACACATGCACACGTATGTTTATTGCGGCACTATTCGCAATAGCTAAGACTTGGAACCAACCCAAATGTCCATCAATGATAGACTGGATTAAGAAAATGTGGCACATATACACCATGGAATACTATGCAGCCATAAAAAATGATGATTTCATGTCCTTTGTAGGGACATGGATGAAGCTGGAAACCATCATTCTGAGCAAACTATTGCAAGGACAGAAAACCAAACACTGCATGTTCTCAATCATAGGTGGGAATTGAACAATGAGAACACTTGGACACAGGGTGGGGAACATCACACACCGGGGTCTGTCGTGGGGTGGGGGGACGGGGGAGGGATAGCATTTGTAGATATACCTAATGTAAATGACGAGTTAACGGGTGCAGCACACCAACATGGCACATGTATACATATGTAACGAACCTGCACGTTGTGCTCACGTACCCTAGAACTTAAAGTATAATAAAAAAAAATGGGAAAAGAGACAGAGCCAAACTCTTTTAAGATGATCTAGCCATGATGTGCAAAAAAATAAGCTTAATAATAATAAAAGTTGTATGTAATACTTTCCTTTCATTCAATAAATATTATTTTATATAGGAAGTTCATTTTATAATACATGTCAAGTCATAGGGGTGAGATAGGAAAGAGGCACATTTATGGCCTTCATTATTAAGCCATATGAGGGATAAGTTTAGAAAACAAAACAACCTGGGCAAGACATAAATTGGCTATAAGTAGGTCATGGATATTTATGTTTCTTGTTAAAATATATGATAGGAAGAATTCATAGGTTTCATCCTCTGGCTTAAGATTGTGATATTACCTATTCATGCGGGAAAAGTTCTTCTTAATGTATAGGAAAAAAGGTTCTGATACGTAGAATATCCTTTATTCCATTTTTGAATTGATAGTGCAATTGGTTAAGAAATAAGACATAGGAAGACTTGAGAACCTAGGTATTTTACAAAGTTTTAAAAAGAGAGCTCTTGGTCTTCTTGGGAGGGTCTCAAGGATCTGCTTTTTATTGTTGTATTGTTTGTTCATGTAATTTGTGCTGCTTGCCTTGGTCTGACCATGGTTCTATAGCAAAGCAGAATTCCAAGGGGACTGGGTGAAAGAAGAACCCTTAAGTTATGGCTGGTTTTCCCAGAACCAGTTTCTTAAATAGCCTCTAAAATCTTCATCTTTTTCCAAATAAACATTATTAGTAATCTCTTTAAGAGTAAACCCCATCACCTCATATTACTCTCACGTACTGAGCTTTTAATATACATCAAGAAGATTAAGCACGCACCTCAGGTATTAAAATGTGTTTCCTCCACAATCTCATTTTATATCACATATAAATATGGTTATCTCATGTTGTAGAGTATTACTGAACTAGATTCTATGTTGGATGAGCTCTAATTTAAGTTTAGATACAGCTCAAGCCCTATATAGAAGCACATTTAAATGCATCACTTTAGCTTGTTTCTGTGGCATTTAAAGGGTCTGCCATCATGGAAATGATTTTGGAGGTATTCTGGGTGCCTCTGTTGATTTTACCAGACTTATGACCTTGGGCAAATGGCTTAATTTCTCTTCCTCACTTTTCATTTTGCAATGAGAACATGAATATTAACCATTTACATAATTATAACCAAAGTTATGAGGCTAAAGTATGAGAAGAGTGACAAGGACAGACAAGCATTTAAATAAGAAGTTGTTTGCTAAGGTCTATTTAATGTATTATAGTATGAACAAGAAAAGTTTTCAGATTTGTGCACATTAATTATAATGTTAAAGCTGACATGGTTGAGAATACTTGCTAATCTAAAAATTATAAAGTTGTTCATCAGAATGATGTAAATATACTCTAGAAGACCCTGAAATTGTATATGTTTCAAAGTTTTGAATAAACAATGTAACTGAAGGAAAAAATAGTAAAATAAAGAAAGAAAGAAAGAAAGAAAATTACCCTCTAGTAATTCAAGTCCCCTTTTTCATAAGCTGGTGCCAGAGTAAAATAAACCAATAAAACATGAGAGACTTCACTCAAATGTCCAGAACCTTTACCAAAAATAGTCAACATGAAAAGTCTTTATACCTGCAATGTTTTCCACTGCTTTTCTCAGTATTATTTATAGATCTGAGTTGTATATTAAATGTGGTTATTAAAGCTAAGCCAAAAAGAAGGAAGGCTGATAAAGTTTTAAGCAGTTTTGTTTCAAGATCAAACTGGACAGATCTGCAAAGAAAATCCCAACTATTTGCAAATTTTAGTGAAACAAATGGAACTTTTACATCAAATTCAATGTTTACCCTTACAGATAATTGAACTTAATGACTCAAAACTTTAATTATGAGGTAGTTACAAATGTATGTGGTTCCATTTTGATAAAGACCTGGGAGAGGATCCAAGGAGCAAAGTTATTTGCAAAAAAGTTAGGCAAGATTTGATGGAGTGTACTTGAATACGAATGACTGAAAAGTATTTTTTAATCTACTTCCTTGTGATGATAATAAGGTTCTGTTTAACATTAGATCTGTCAGTAAGCAGATAAAGGAAAGAATCTAAATAAGATTCACTTTCAATAAGCCCAGAGTAGTCTATGAATTAGGATTTATACCTCCATTCTACTGAATATGTGGATCAGTTCTAAGAGAGAAAATATTATGAAAATAAGACATCAAAGGTTGATGCCTTAAGGGCTAAAGAAATATGGGCAACTCAGAAAATGAATAGCATTTGAATTTATACTCGGGGAGGAAAAAAAGGACTTCAAAGAACAGTCATATTTATTCACTAGATTAAGGCAGATATTTTTCCAGTACAAAGTCTGTGACACAATTCTTCACCCCTGCCCAATCCCAGCCTCCATTTTCAAATATCTTGGCCATTCAGCAGTTTCTTTTCAAACGAAATGAAACAAAACTGTATTAGTTTATTGAAATTCTAGTCACTTTCTTCACAAACTCCCAATAACTCAGTGTATTTATTCCTCTATAAAGTAAGTGCAGATCAGAAGAATGAGTTATACACCAGGTTGGCCGTCTTCGCTGGGAAGATGGTTAGGTCAGCTTGAAGTGAAGTCAGTAGTTGTGGTTTACTCTATGTCTATGTCTGGCACTGTGCAGTGAGCCTCTGTTCTTAAAGGAATCTTATTTTAATCTTCTTGGGAAGGCAAGATATTCATACTTGAAACAACTATTAAATGATGCAAAACAACTTACAATTAAATGTAAATTACATGGTGGAGACATCAAATGCTACAGGAATTAAAAGAAATGAAGAAAAGATGTTTCAGCTGTTGTGTGGGATTACAGCAATATGTTGTAACTGGGTGGGAGACTATTAAGAGGCTCCTGATAGGGAATGTGCATCCAGTACATCTTCTTCTTGCCCACATTCAGAGTCCCGCATAGAGATTTCTGGAAGAGCGTGGGAGCTGCTTCAGAACCAAGCCAATGTCTTGAGAAGGACCATGGATCTACGGTGATGTTTGAAGAGCAAGATTAAAAAGTATACTGTATCCCTATGATCATTTGCTCCTACAAATCACAGGTTATTAATTGATTATAACTAGTAACACACATAACGGTCTACTTCTAAAGGACTTTTACCAAACATTACTATTAATAACTTTTGCTGAAGGATGTTCATTAATTCACACAATAACTACTCATAGGTCAGCTCTCCACCAAGGAGGCACAGAGAGGTGCTCATAATCATGAAACTTTCAAATTGTATTAAAGTCGGAACCCCCCAGGTATACCCATCTGACTTATATTTATTTATATCTAATCAAGGTCAGCCACTTTGAAATCTCCATGGTCTCTAAGCTTTTAGGATCTTTTCTTTCAAAATTTAATGAGCAGCTCAAATCCTTATCTTTTATTTATCATAGAACCCAAACATCCAGGCTTCAATAATGCTTCTGCATCTTTGGAAAAAAAAAAAAAAAAGATCGAGTCAAGGATCATTTATTCCAGTGTGAGTTTTCTACCAACTGCTACCCTACTGACCCACCTCCCATTTACAAGGGCCCCTTCTTTACTCTTAGCTCCTCACAGTATATTACAATTGCTCCCCCAAGGCAGGAACTGCATTTTTATTGCCATAGTATTATACCAAATGTCATCTCTGTGCATAACACATGTTATGTATGCAACACGTTTGTTGAAATAGCTGAATTGTTTCACTAGTTATCTGATAGTTTAACTACTCAGGCCAATGGTCAAGTCACTCTTGTCTGGGCCCTAGCATCTCTCTGCATGATGCATATTGGACCTTGAAGTCCTTTCAAGATGAACTACACAGACTGGTGACATATTCAAAAATGGGGTGTATTTGATTTTATTCTTTTTTTTTCTTTTTTGAGACATGATCTGTGTCATTCAGGCTGAAGTGCAGTGGTACAAACACAGCTCACTGCAGCCTTGACCTCCTGGGCTCAAGTGATCCTCCCGCCTCAGCCCCCCAAGTAGCTGGGACTACAGACATGAGCCACCACACCTGGCTAATTTTTTGTTGTTGTATTTTTTGTAGAGATGGGGTTTCACCATGTTGCTCAGGCTGGTCTCTCAAACTCCTGAGCTCAAGTGATCCACCTGCCTCAGCCTCCCAAAGTGCAGAGATTACAGGCAGGAGACACCGCTCTTGTCTGATTTAATTATTGTTAAACTGATTTCAACTCATATTATCTGGCTCAAAGTCATTCAACTCGATGTGTGGAAATATTATGTTTTGAATCATTATGTGCTAATACTTTTAGTTATTGTCTTCTTTTTAAAATGGCAAAATAAAATATGATTTATACATATATAGGAAAGAAGAGTAAGTTAACTTTTTAAAAAGTCAACTTTTGTTACCTACTATGGACTTGCTGGTTTACAGGTATTATGCATTCTATCCTCCCAACAACCCTAGAAGGTAGAGGCATCTGGGAAATGAAAGGCTGAAAGTAAATAATATGAGATTATATAGCCAAGAATGGTAAAGCCAGGATTCAATTAGGCCATTTTTCCAGAGTCTTAGTGTATAACTGCCAATCCCTACTTCATTCATAATTTCATTTAATACATGTCCATCAAATGACTACTATAATTGGGCACTTATTCTAGGGATACATCGATGACTACACATCCTGGCCCACATGGAGCTTACATTCTATTGAAGGGAGACAGACAATAAGCAATATCTTAATATACATTATACAGCATGAAAAAAAGTGACAAGTGCTATGAAATTCATTGATGTGGAAACAGGGGGTAAGAACGGCACTAGTGGAGAGGAACGCATTTGCAATGGTAAATAGAATGGTCAGGGAAGGCCTTGTAGAAAAAGTACATCTAAGCAATGATTTGAGTTATACTTTAGCACATTTATCTGATGAGAAATCAGCAAAAGTTGAGAATACAATAGAGCAAAAAACTGCAGGAAAGTACTGAAGCTCTTGGTTTTTATAAGGTATTTATTCCAGTCTCATACTTTGGTCAAACTTGCACATGTTTTGTCACTTGTATTATTTTTTTAAGTTCCTTGACCGGAATAACTGTGCTCCACACAGCTTTAAATCCTCCCGTAGTGCTTAGAAGAGTGGCTGTCACAACAAGAAGTATCTGTTGAAGGAATGAAGGACTAATGGAAAGAGATAAACATATGAGAAGTAAAAAACAGAAAAAAGACCACATCAATAGTTACAATCATTGGTAAGAAAATCCCAAAATAGATCTAGTCTAGAAAATAAATTCAAGGAAGAGTCTTTTCTGATCGTGGTAATGAAATTGAGAGAACATATTTGAGAATAGAAAGAGAGTAGTTTTGCTAATCTTGAGGATGAGAAAGTTGAATGAGAAAGCCTTCCTGATGGGGAGTAATTCGAGGTGAATCTAAATTAAAGGCCACACTGAGCAGACTGAATAAAGTTATTCATCCATTGAATCAGTATTTACTGTGAGCCACCTAAGTACTAGACACTAGAGGAAAATTCATTAATAGATAGTCCCTGAATTTATGTGCTTATATTCTACAAGAGACAGCTATTAAATCAAAAAGTTACATAATCAATTAATTACAATTGTGTTAAATGCTATAAAAGAGGCACACAGAGGGCCAAAGGGGCTTAATCTTTCTGTGGGTACCAGGAAGGTGAACCTGAGATATGAAAGGCAAGTGTGTGGGGGTGGGAGTGGAATAATAGGAACTTTCTATGTTCTATGCACTATAGGTATTCAATGAATATTTATCAAGAATTACTATGTTCCTGCACTACATGAACCAACACGTACCATCTCATTTACTCTTCAAAGCAACCCAGTGAACAAAGTTTTAGTATGCTCATTTAACAGAAGAGAAAATTGAGGCTCAGAGAGATAAAATATCTTGATGAAGGTCACACAGGTTGTGAGCCAAGATTCCAGTCCAAACCTGTTCAGGATTTTCCCATATCAGTCAAGTGTCAGGCAACCTGTTACCAAGATCTCTGCTATTCTGATGAGTTGTTATTATATACTTGCTAAGAAACAACAGCCTAGGTAGGGGCTCAGAGTTGATTCAGGTCAGGGCAGGTTGATCTCAGCTAGAATAACCAATGAAAAGCCCAGTTGAATTGTCCCAGTGGATCTAGCCCTTGGTCCTACTTGATGTAACAAACTTTCCTGCCTTTATTTAACTGATTTTATGCAGTGGACAAATACTGAAGCTCTACAGACATCAGTTTCAGCACTGTGAACATGAAAATGAATTATACATGCTCCTCTCTCAAGCAGCTTAGTCCAGTGAAGATTCAGACCCATAAAATAAATGGAGTTTAATATGGCAAATGTTACAAAAATATTACAAAAACAGTATAGAAAGCATTCAGCCCAGTATAAGAGGATCCTAATTTTGCCTGAAGTATTCTAAAAGAAACTGGCCTTTGGCTTGGAGGTTAAACGGAGCCACAGGATACTAAGCAGAGGGAGGGAGAAAAGCATTCTCTTTAGGGACAAGTTAAAGTCTGCCATGTTTTTCAAACAGCAAAATGTTGGTTGGCTGAGATGTATCTGAGTGTGTTGAAGGCGAGGGAAATGGCCCTGTTCCCACTTAAGCAGATCACATAGTAATCATCTTGACCCCGGACTTTCTACATTGCATGGATATTTGAGAAGTTCACTATGTTGTGGTTTACTTTCTGGCATGAGCGCTTTAAAACTATTACCCAACATGAAGGGTCAAGCAGAGGGAAAGAGATCTGAAGCACCACCACATACACCCACATTCAAATCCTATTACAGCAAACTGTACCTGTAAACTGACTTGTTTGAAAACATTAGAACACTAAATGTAAAAAGAATGACAGCCCACACATAGTGCTTAGAGATATTTTTTCTATTTATTTATTTATTTGAGGTTGAAAGATAGCAAGAACACGAAGAAATGGAATTTGCGTGACAGTCCCAAAGCAAATGTATTCAAAAGAAAACCATAATTACATATGCAGCTCTCTTGACAGGGATGACAGCAGTGAATCAACATTCTGCTTCTGAAGACCTAAGTCAATATGCATTTGATTCAAAAAACTACCCTCATCAGCACAGACTATCATTAGTGATCACAGATTTATATAAGGCTGAAAAACCTAATATCTGTGTCTCTGAAAACTGCAAAACCACCTTAGCAGTTGCCTAATTTCCCTGAGAGTGGAGGTTTCACTTGGCCGTTGGGCTCAAGAGGCCTTAAAGTGGGCAATTAGCTTGCTGGATTATACAGTGTACTTTGTACCTCTTCATTACATTTTCCATCAGGCTTGAGTCGAACAGAAGAGCTTACAATGTCAATGACTTTGACCATTTGAGATCCTGAAACAGAATTTCTTAACCTTTTCATTTCTACTGTTTCTCAATTGATCTATAGCTGGGGAAATGTAATTCTCTCATAATTCTGTTAAAAAATTATATTAATAGTTCCATGGAACACACAGAAGCAGGTACGTTAAATTATCAAATTGAATTTGAGAGGGGAGAAATAAGAATCAGAAATTATGTAAATTAACAATTTAACATACTCAATGTGGCAATAAATTATAGCTTTGTAGCTGGTGGTTATAAGTACATCAACAATTAAAAGAAAAATAATAAAATAAAAAGAGTTAGCTCTCCGGCCACATCTTCCAAAATTATATAAAATAGAATCATGACTTATTGGATCCCCAAATCATCTTTGAAGTATAGCATCAGCTTTCCCTGTGGGGGTCTTCTATTAGAAAGATGGTATTAAGACTGCAGGAAATTCAGAATGCAGGCTTTGGAGCTAGAAATGTCTGGTTCAAACACAAGAAGACCTGAGTGTCCAAGAAGTGGTAGCTATATATAATTATGATGGTGGTGGAGGTAATGGTGACTGCAGTGACCTAAACAAAAAATAGGAAGATAGAAAGGATTTGGTGATCAAAGATCAATGGAACCTTTGCTTATGGACACTGACTTTTGTCACTTTCCTGATAAGTACTTAAGAACCAATAATATAAAATAGGGACTATTTTACACCTCTTTTTCAACCTGTAGCAAAAAGGAATTTATTTTTTCAAAATCTTATCAAGGCTAGATTGATGCCAATTAAGTATCAGTATATCCCTCATTTCAGTCACCATCTACTAGTTAGATCCAATTTAGACAGTCTACCTCCTAAGAGAATCTTAATAGCTTCATTTGCACAGGAATGATAGACTATTGATCAGACAGCCTCAGGCAGGATCTCTTTAGTTTGAGTAGATAGGTTTAATCTAATAGTGCACTGAAAATCTAATAGCTGGTCTCCTGGGATCCCTGGTCACAAATTTTAATATCCTGCACAATGAAATTGCATAACCATTACTGAACTCTATCCTGTTGCCAACTAGGAATAGCTAGAAAACCAATAAAAGGAAGAACAAAACATTCAGAACTGCAGGGCTGTGTGATTACAATCTCTATTGGTTCTGGTTTAAAGTGAAATCAATTAATTGCAAACACAATTAAGTAACTTTGCAGTAGTTGGCTAAATAGAAAAACATTTTGTGGTATTATTATTTTACCAACAACCCAACGTTGGCCTATCATACCTATGACACTTTCATTTTCCTTCTATAAATCATGCCACAAAGGTTAAAAAATTAAATAATGACATAGGCCTTTTATTACAATCAAAATGGGTAAGAATGTGACTTTGCAGAGATTAAATAAAACAGCTATCTCTTCATGATTCACATTTATTGAATACCAAAAATAATATGGGAGAAAAAAATCACATAGATTTCACAGGTATATTTATATTTAAGGTACCTAATAAATGAACAAAGAAGAAGAATAAGTGTATAGATATCTTATATAAATGTATAGGCATATTTACTTATCTATTTACATGTATTTACGTGCTAGATTTCCCCACGAATGCCGCGGACAGAACCTCAATCCCCTTATTACCTCCAAAATTTACACTGCCTATCCCCAAACCTCACCTTCTTCGGTCTTATTTATCAGTTACCAATATCTACTCAGTAAATGACTGGTCCCCTTCTTCAATTGCGTTCAGATCACATGCCAATCATATCCACTAAACATTTATGAAATTAGCATTCTTCTTTCAATCCCTTAGAATCACGAACCTAGCTCAAGCCCAAGTGATGTTTTGCCCAAGCCACAGTAGGAGCCACCTTTTACATTCCCAGCCTTCAATCTTGCCACTTACATATTTATTCTCCATTCAGCCCCTAGAATCTGATCTTGTCACATAATTGCTTGGAATGCTTCATGGTTTGAGGATGAACCCAGCGTCCTTAACCTGGCTCACAAGGTCCCCAGAACCTAAACCTTATTTATCTCCAGGCTCATGTCTTGTCACTGAACTACTTAATCATCCCTTCATCACACATACCATGGGATTCTTTGCATCAGTGTCTCTGTTCCTGCTATTCCTCTCTGCCTGAAATGCTCTTCCTATTCCTCTCTCCACCCCACATTCATTCTTTAAGACTCAGTTTAGGTCACACTTTTCACCCCAGAAAAGGTTAGTTTCTGCTTTTTGCCACTCCCATAAAATCTTGTGCATAGTGCTAATCATGGCACTCACTACACATTTTCCCTGATAATCTACGTAAATATTTGCTTCCCCTACTATAATTTGAACTACTTTAACCTAAATTCCCTGGGAGAAGGTTATTTATATTATTTATCTATGTTAGTGTCTTCAGTATACCTAGAACATAGTACTGTAGATACCCATACAAGTTTTGTTAAATGAGTGAATGAGTGAGTGAATGAATGCTTTTCTCTAGAACAATACTGAAAAGCAAATGTAAGCACAATGGAGAAAATGCCATTGCTTAAAATTCAAGAATGAGTATAAGGGATGAGCCCAAGGAGTTTCACAATTATGGAAAGTCACACTCAGACGGTGAGAATAGAAGTGCTGGCTGTGGAAGGTGAAGACTCCAAGAGGAGCAACACAGAGGTGAGGAGATGGTACCAGCAAGACAAGAAGGCTGTGTGGTGCATAGTTGATGTGAATCTTCTTCACAACTTCTCAAAGCTTTAGTACAGTTCACACATGCTACGTGTTCTTGGATCCCTTGTGAAAAACAGCTCAATTCCTCTACAGCTTTGCATCCAGACTTGAGGCCCAGCAGAAGGTAAAAACATATAAGATGGACACAGAGTTCTGGAGGCAGAGAGTGGCATAAAGGTGTCAGGTGTGGCCCTAACATAGAGGTCATGGCAAAAGTTAATCACATTTCCAAGAGCCAAGAAAGCACTGGTCAATAGAAATATGACAGAAAAGAATGAAGTGGGAAGCTAGGTGAAAGAGGTTTTCATAGATCAACAGCAACATCACCTGGAAACAATTTTTGATTAGTTAGGCACTTACTAATTATTCCCTGCTTTTTTTTTTTTTTTTTTTTTTTTTTTTTTGAGATGGAGTCTCGCTCTGTCGCCCAGGCTGGAGTACAGTGGCACAATCTGGGCTCACTGCAAGCTCCCCCTCCCAGGTTCATGTCATTCTCCTGCCTCAGCCTCTCGAGCAGCTGGGACTACAGGTGCCTGCCACCACACCCGGCTAATTTTTTGTATTTTTTAGTAGAGAAGGGGTTTCACACCGTATTAGCCAGGATGGTCTCGATCTCCTGATCTCGTGATCTGCCCGCCTCAGCCTCCCAAAGTGCTGGGATTACAGGCGTGAGCCACCGCGCCTGGCCAATTATTCCCTACTTTTAAAATAAATTGTAATCGTGCTGACAGAATAAAAAAATTAAAGGAAAGGGTTCAGTGAGCCGTGATCATGCAACTGCACTCCAGCCTGCTCAAAAGACAACAAAGTTATCTCTTAAAATGCTTCCCATGGCCAGATGCAGTAGCTCCTACCTGTAATACCTGTAATGCCCGCATTTTGGGAGGCCAAGGCAGGAAGATCGCTTGAGTCCAGGAGTTTGTGACCAGCCTGGGCAACATGGCGAAACCCCATCTCTACAAAAAATACAAAAATTAGCTGGGTGTTATGGCACATGCCTGTAGTTCCAGCTACTTGAGAGGCTGAGGTGGGAGGATCACCTGAGCTAGGAGATGTCAAGGTTGCAGTGAGCCATGATGGTGCCACTGCACTCCAGCCTGGGCAACAGAGTGAAACCCTGTCTCAAAAAAAAAAAAAAAAAAAAGACCAAAAAACAAAAACCAAAAAAGCCAAAATGCATCTAAGTACCATAAGTGAAAAAGTGAGCTTCTTAGCAGCCAATATGCAAAGGGAACATAATCTCTTACACAGTTTGGAATTACTCAGAAAATGTGGAACTGTCTTCAATCCTGAAGCACCACATAGAAATGTTCCCTGGGTCTCACTGGGACAACACACTGAGCAATAGCGTTACCAGAAGGTTTTGTGAATATGGTATGCTATCAAGAGTAATAAAGTTATTTTGGAAAAAAATAACTTTAGAATAATCACCTAAAAGTCTGCTGTTTTTGACCATAATTGCACATGGATATATCGCTTTATATAAACCACAAAGAATTGTTTGTTTCACATCACATTTTACAACTTACATTGCAAACCTCACTTCAGCCTTGAGGTACAACTGTCAATAAAAGAAACGTGTCTTATTTTTAAAACTTTTTATTATTCATATCCTTGGTGACTTTCAGACAATAATTAACATGTGGTTAGTATCACCTTAATGGAGGAAGTACCTTATACTTCAAACAACCCTCACCAAAAGAACAGATAATACATATGTATTGATACAGCATTACAAATTGATGATAATTCAGAAAGGCACCATGTAGCTTGTACTTGAGAAGGAATTTTCCCTTTGCATATTGAAGGGGGTTCTGGTGGTGTTTTCTTTGTCCCCAGCCGACTTCACAATGAAATGTTTCTACTTTGCACCCTTTGGGTTCAGTTGTTCAACCAGTTACAATTAGTTAGATTAGTAACTGGTTGAACAACTGTAATCAAAGAGCACAGATTGACTTGTTGTGGTCTACTAGAGAGAGATTTGCTAGTGGTGTTCAGCAGGGCTCTGTCTGTCCTCTTCAATGTGTGCATGAATGACTTGAAGCAACATACATACATTCAAGAAAAATTCATTAAACATTGAATCATCATCTAATATTTGCCTGCTATTATGACAGGTCCTGAGGGTACCAAGAAAATGTCAGTTATATGGCTCTGATGCAAAGCTGGGAAGAAGGAGAAGGAGTCAGAGGTAGAGGTGGAGAGAGTAAAAGAAAGAGGGAGAAAGAGGGAGAAAGTGAGAGTGAGAAAGAGAGGGAGGCCATGTTACACAACAGGAAATGTAACACATGACCTCCAGCTCGAAAAATTTGAATAAAAAGATATTTCAAGGAGTGCAAGGGAGGTAACCCTTACAATTATTAGAATGAACATTTATTCATTGTCAACACTATGGAGCACATATTTGGGAACTCACCTTTACTTATGCCACACAATATTATGTAGGTGACAAGCTAACCAGTCTTATTTAACAATATAAACAAAAACACAAATACCCTACTTTATTAAATTGAAAGCAGAGGACTCTCATCTCCCCAAAGCCCAGGCCGTTCCCTGATATTAAGTATTAAGAAGGATACTAGGTGAAACTCCTTCTTTCAACATTTATTGTAATTAGTGAAAACATGCTTAATGGGACACCATCATCTACAATGATGACACCATATCTCAAATCACTAATATTTCTGCCATGGACAGATTTCTGTATCAGGGGACACCTTTGTCATTTTGTCATCCAAATTTTGAGGATTCTTTTTCAATTCTCCAGCATTGACTGAGAATTTAAATGGTGCCAGCATTGTGCTGGAAACTGGATAAAAACTAAGATAACACACTTAAGTTCCTACTCTCAGAGAATCCACTTACTGGATTGCTTTGCTATAATTCATGAATCCAGTGAGATTAACTGGTATTTTCTGTTGTTCAAAAAACTATTTTTCCCCTTTTTGTACAGATCAGCAATAAACATTTACATCGAGATTGTGTGGTGTTCATGAACAAGGCATTCAGTAGGGTCCAAGTCTAGACTTGAATGGCGTCTCTCACATTTTTGACTAACAGACAATGTAGACATAAAAGTATCATAATCCAATGTACATACAAAATGGAAAAAATGGAACCAGAACACCTTAAAATGTTTCCTTTGAAATATGTGTGTGTTTCCATCAGGTTTATTTTAGTTCTCTAAAACTCTGTAATACTGAATACTCCAACTACCAATATTAGTCAAGGCTGTTTAAAACCAGCCTTCCCTTATTTACAAAAGGCAGATTTTACAAGACAACTATCAAGGATAAACACAAAAAGAAATGAAAACTGTTCCATGTCTAGCAATTCGCCAGAGTAAACTGGCTGTATATTGAACACAGCTGTTTCTGTGAGAAGTTTTTCTTTTTTTGGAATTTAATATTGACTGTGCTCTTGTGGCATGAATATAGTAAATGAAAGATTGTTCCAGGCCTGAGAAGAAGAGAGGCCAGAAACAATTGTTCCCCCAGGTCCTTCCCTTCCTTAATAACCAAACTGTTGTCTGGAGCCTCCTTGAGTAAAAGCCCACCATTTTTCATGTCAATTACACACAAACAGGACTTTTCTTGTCACCTTCCCTAAACTGAGGAAGACACAAACCCAGCAGGAAGGCAATTGTAAAGATAAATTTAAAAGTAAGAAGGCAAGCCTGAAATGCAAACATAGGAAAGAGCCTCTTATTCCCTACACTTCTCATTTTTCATTGACCATTGAAGGCTGTTTCTTACCAAACTGAATTCTTTGAAAAGAGAAACCATAACAATTTTCCCCAGGCTATGGTAAATATATTTTCTTGCACATTTAGTTTTTGTTTCATAACAATCCTAATAAAATTAGATGCTTTTAGCACCTTACTTAAATTAAGAAGACCTTTCCTGCTAATTTGCCCAGAACCTATCTGGGTTACTAATATTAATAGTTCCATTTTATTAGGTACTTAACTTTGTGCCAGGAATTGTACACAGCACCCTATACACATTATGGTATTTATTCTTCCCAATAGTTTGAGGGAATCCTGCTTGACATAGTAATCCATTGATCACTTCTTACTTTGGTCTCTACTTATCCTCTTGTGGGATCAACTATGCAAAGTGGTGGATTATAGCACAATGTTAAAGGGCAGTGCTCTGGAGTTAGATGGTCTGTATTTGAATCCTAGCTGCAGGAAGTTGGGCAAAGTACAAAATGAAGATGGTAGTGCTACCAATCTCAAAATATAATTCTGGAGATTAAATTAGATTTAATATGATTGTTTGGTCCATCTCTAGACTTGTACCTTGACCACTAGTATTCTTTCAGAGATTTTTTGATGTTTTCAAGAATGACAAAAACGAAATTCTATACACACTCTGATATCCCCAAAGACACTAGTGCCCTGGGGATTGGCCATGTGGGTTACTAGGTTCCATTTATTTGGTTATGGATGATGTTCTTCACCCAAGTTAATCCTTTCACAAAAACTCATTTTTGTCTTTTTCCTGCAGCTTCCCTCAGAAGAAGGTGTGGCCAGTGAGGATTTCAGGGTCACTTGTCCCCAGGTGATATGGGAGTTGCAGCTCAGGAAGTGACTGGGTTAGATGTGGGGGCCAATTAAGACCTTTTCAGCCACTAGCTTAAGGCTAACCCACCACAGACCTACCTTCTTGAACAACACTGGGAATTTGAGTAATTAAATGCTAGGATATCAGACATGATGTGATTAAATCAAAGGGCTGAAACAATGGAAATCTGACATTCTGTGCTCAAATTATAAGGTTAGCAAATATGAAAACTAGAAATATCTCTCTTCTAGGCAAGAATGAGAACATAAGTCTACCCAAATGTGCTCTACAGAGGTTTCAGGTTTAGCATCTTGCTTAAGAATGATGCTTCATGGTTTAGAGAGAAATGAATTCTAGAATGTATCATGTGCTTATAGGACATAACCCATATTTATAGAGATATTTTCAATATGGTGGAGCTAGTGGTAGGGTAGAAAGAACATAAAATTGACTATAAGGAAATATAAATCCTTTTCCTAGCTCCCTCTTCTTATGCACACATATATACATATTTGATAAAATAATGGCCCTGAATAAATATTAGAGTGGTTTTCTTAAAACCTAAAGAAAATGGTATGCACATCAGTGATGCTCAATTGCTTTTTATTATGGACAATAAAACCAAATTAGATTAATCATAAGGCAAAATTTCAAATGAAACCAGTAGTACAGACATAGTGCCTGATAAGGTTTTATAGCAGAACATCAGCAAGATAGCAGAAACTTAATGCATGAAGTAACCTCTCAATCTTGTTAGAGAATTTCTTTTATATTTCTTGATAAAATAGTTTTTGTTACAGTTGGTAACATTATTTTAAAAACTGTACGTCTTCTTAGCTATACACAGAAGTGAGGCATCACTAACCAGAGATTTCAATATAAATATCTTCAAGTGAAAATGACATAGTACATGTTCAGAGATAGCAAATGGAAAAACAGTGGATTGATTTTTACAACACTTAGTGAACAAATTCTTTAATGCAACAAACATTTATTGAATTACTGTTTTTCTTGGCACTGAGGGGAATAAAAAATAAGAAAATACAGTCTCTGCCTTTATGGAGCTCTCAGTCTTGTGGAAACTCATCCACAAGGTGGTCACATGCATATGTTGGTCTAGTCCCAGGCCTTAACAAACTATGGCCCTCAGGCCACATCTAGCCCATAGCCTGTTTTTGAAATAAGATTTTTTTTAGGTTTTTTTTTGTTTTTAGTTCTGGGGTACATGCACAGGATGCACAGGATGCACGTCTACATAGGTAGATGTGTGCCATAGTGGTTGCTGCACCTGTCAACCCATCACCTAGGTATTAAGACCAGCATGCATTAGCTATTTTTCCTAATACTTTCCCTCACTCAACTCCACTCCCTGACAGGCCCCAGTGTGTGCTGTTCCCCTCCCTGTGTCCATGTGATCTTATTGTTCAGCTCCCATTTATAAGTGAGAACATTCATCCATGTCCCTGCAAAGGACATTATCTCATTCCTTTTTATGGCTTCATGGTATCCCATGGTGTATATGTACCACATTTTCTTCATCCAGTCTATCATTGATGGGCATTTGGGTTGATTCCATGCCTTGCTATTGTGAATAGTGCTGTAATGAACATACCTGTGTATGTATCTTTGTAATAGAATGATTTATATTCCTTTGAGTATATACTCAGTAATGTGATTGTTGGGTCAAATCCTATTCCTGGTTCTAGATCTTTGAGGAATCGCCATACAGTCTTCCATAATGGTTGAACTAATTTACATTCCCACCAGCAGTGTAAAAGCGTTCCTACTTCTCCACAACCTCACCAGCATCTGTTGTTTCTTGACTATTTAATAATGGCCATTCTGACTGGTGTGAGATGGTATCTCATTGTGGTTTTGATTTGCATTTCTCAAATGATCAGTGATGTTGAGCTTTTTTTTTCATGTTTGTTGGCTGCATGAATGTCTTCTTTTGAGAAGTGTCTGTTCATGTCCTCTCAAACAAACCCCACAGCTAGTAGAAGACAAGATCCAGAACAGAACTGAAGGAGATAGACATGAAAAGCCCTTTGAAAAATCAAGGAATACAGGAGCTGATTTTTTGAAAAAATTAATAGACTACTAGCTAGACTAATAAGGAAGAAAGAGAGAAGAATCAAACAGACATAATAAAAAATGATCTTCCATGTAAGACGCTTATCACAATGTCTAAGGGACAGAAAGCTGGGAGTCTATGGAGCTTATGAGAATAGGCTTTATGACAGTTCTGGCTCCTTGGTAACAAAAGCTTGCCGGTCAACAAAATTCAGTCCAAAATCTGCTTTCATTACTACATTAGACATGATGGCTTGGTTGTGAGAGAGGACACCTATGTACCTTATCCTCTTTCAATTAATGTAGACTATGATATTCACCAAAAAGACTCTGATGACCATGAAGGGTCAAATTAACTATGTCAATTCATGATGACTAATTTGAAAATAAATTATTAATTTTGATAAAAGAGGTATTACCTAAGCTTCAATTAATGAACGTTCCACTTCTACTTAGGACGTGAGAGTCACCCTGAGTTTATGTCAATAGCATTGGCTGAAAAGTCTTAATTTCTCATCTGTTTTTTTTTTTTTTAATCAAGGATATCCCCTCCTCCAACCCAAATATATTTTCAGCAACACTCATGCCAACCCTTATCTGATGTTGAGAAGCTGTGAATTTGACAGTAGAATCATAACATTTTAGACTTAAAAAGTGCTTTAAAAAGCATCTACTTCTTCTACCCACTCAACTCATAGTTTTATACTTGAGGAAACAGAGTTCCATGGAAGTAAAGGAACTCGACTAAAATGATCAAGCTAGAGACTGAACCAGGATCAGAGCCCTTTCCCCTGCAGCCCCGGGAAAAAGAATTCATGTTGAGGAAATGAGGAAAAGTGTTTAATACTTTCAGCTAAACATAAAATTCTAAGAACTCTTCTCTATAAACAGAAAATCTAAACTCTCCAAAAGAATCGCACCCCCTTAGCTGTAACAAAGTCTCTGCAGTTATTTCACAGCTGAAAGCCAACTGACACTGATTCCTGGGTGGTTTTACTAAAATAGAATTTTCTGAAACGCAAACCCACCTCCCAAGGAACAATATGGATTTGAAAGAGGAAAGGTGTTAGTGGCGCCAACAACTTGCTACCCTGCTGAGAAGCTTCCAGATAGCCAGAAACACAGCAGGGAGTAGCAAGAAACAGAAGTTACAGATGAAGCTGCTCTTTAGTCACAAACTTGTTTCTGACAGCTCTTGTTGAAAAACCTGGGGACAGCTGAACAGAAACGTTAGTGCAGAGGCAGCCTCAGGGCTCAAGTGCTCAAGGCTCTCATCTCAGTGTAAATATTCCAACTTCCTCTCATCCTTCTCCTAATGAGGGGAGGAGGAGACCAAAGGGAGTAGACGATTTGAAGGCAGTTGCTAAATGAGAATCGCTGGGTGGTATGCAGAAAATAGCATGGTTAGCTTAGATCCCAACACCAGTTTTCAAAAATAAAGGAAGTAATAACCATTAGCATAATGAGAATACAAATCCCAAGTCTCCATTACTTTAGACAGAACTCTGCAGGAGACCACCTAAGGAAAATCTGGGGGAAAAGAAGTTTCCAATCAATTGCAGCAGATTTAACTGATTCCCTTCTGTGGGCACAGCATAGTATTGAGAGCTTTGGGGATTATTAGAGAAAGAGAGGACATGCTTTCTTTCCTTGAGAGATTCTAAGTCTGGGTGAGACATGGTGACTATGTGCATCTGAATATGCTACAAGGATATAAACAATTATACAACGAACCAGAACTATGCTGGCTCAGTGCCCAGGGAAGTCGGAAGAATTCAAGTCAGGACCTTGAGTCAGGGATGAAATAGGAATGGTTTTATGAAGAAGTCAATTTTTCAGCTGAGTTTTATACATGAACGGCCATCTCATTTAGCCGAAAGTACAGGAAGGGCCTGTACTTAGCATGAGAGGCAAGAAAGCAAGAAAGCCTTTATATAAAATATGGTAAAAGAATCAACAAAAGCTTCTGAAGCCTACATTTATATACAGAACTTATTCTTTATCCAAAATGTAATGTGGGGATTCATGAAGATGGCAGAACTCCAGTATTCTGCACATTAATAATGCAATGAGCATGTCTATGGCACTCTAATCCCTTAAAATTTCATCTGTAAAATAATTATCCTTGTTCTCATAAAAGGGAAAATAAAATCCTAGGCTACAGTAACAACATATATTATTTAACTTAATGTCAATGTTAAAAATAAAATAGTAAGAAACAGTCTGATATTATATTTCACAGTTATCAGGACTGTGATTGTAAATCCTATAAATGTCATATCCTGATTAACCTTTTAGGAGAAAAATACTCCATTTGTGTAGTTCTAACACTGTTTTTGAGATGAAGCAAAATTTCTCATCAATATTTCTATTCTGACTGTTTAGATATTTAAAAGTCATATAATCTAAATTCAATTATGTTATAAAGAAAAGGGTTAACCAATAGCTACCACTTGAGGAGCACTGACTGAACCAGGCATACGGTAGGAATTTTACATGGTTTTATATGTGATACTAACAATAGCCTAATAAGGTACCATAACTCCATGTACATTTTACAGGGAAAGGAAGATGTAGAAAGTTGAATGAATGTGCCCTTGCTCACAAGGCAGGCACTTCAAACCACAGCATATTAACCAATTTGACAATCACCTCTTAGAGGGTTCTCTATTGTCTTCTCTAGTAGGAAGTGCAGAGGAAAAGATACAAATTCCATTCTGCTTTACCTCTGCAGTAAGTATGGAAATGTATCTCACATTGTTTCTTATTCATGTCTTTTCAATTTTCCTATGTCTTCAGAGAATTCTTATCACTACATTGGGAAAATTTTCTGCATGCTGACATATCACACTTCCAGGGAATTTTTGTCGATATAAGACCATTATTTTGTCCCAAGAGTTCTCATAATTGCCCTTAGTATCATCCCTTAAGCCTCTTTCCACTGCAGTATTTATCTTCTTTTAAAAATAATAGTTAAATAAAAATTGACAATGTAAATTAGCTAAATAAATAAATAAATAAATAAATAATATATCCATTCATTTATTTAGCCAGGCTGTAAATACGCCTCTGTTGCATAATCTTTCAATTCTTTCATCATACTTTCTTCTGCTCTCTTCATTCCCTTCAAATTGTCTGCATATTTTTTATCCACTAGGATTGAGTTTCTGTGGTTGAGGTTCTGCCTAAAAGCTACTTGGGAATCACAATAAAAATGGATTGTTCATCATTTACTACAACCTAACTATAACTCCCTAGTTTTTGCCTAATACAAGATCTGTTCTTTATGCCTTCATCATTTCCAATGCCAAATTATTCCAGCGATTTTTAATTGGTAGCATATTATTAATACACTATGCATCTTCTTTTGTATATTATGATATATTACTTCTTGTTGACATCTCAACCAGAAAAAAATGGTTGAGGAAAATGCTTATAAAGCTTATATAATGTTCAGGCCTTATTCATTAGCAATTCTCATGAAATTTTCTTTGGTAAGGAAAGGGAAACAGCCCAATGACATTTGTGTTTATTTGTGGATTTTACTTATCCATTCACTCTTTCATTAGCTCTCGTATTTGACTACAATTTCCTTTGCCAATTACATTATAAAAATCAAGTACATTTCCTTCAGGCCTTTTCAAAGTTTTCCCCAGTAACTTTTAATTTGACTTCTGATGCATGGACCTGCTTTGACAATATTTAAATAGAATATTAATACAAACTGATGCTTCTTTTCTACTCGTTTTAGAGTATATAAATTGATATCAGAAGGCTAAAATAACATCAAACAAAGTTATCCTGGAGCAGGCCATAAGTAAAGAATTATAATCTTCAGCTCCATCTCTCTCTACCATATTCATTACCTTTCCATAGTCTCATAATATTTTTCTAACCTTATGGTCTAAATGATCTTGTTCTGTCTGTCTAACCATTTGTCTGTCTCTTTCTCTCCCTCTGCAAATCAGAGAACTACATTATACAAATATAAGAATAAAGGTTAATATTATTCATATATATATATATATATATTTAAGTTGTTTTATTCTAAGTTCTTTATGTTACTCATCAAAACCCCACCATTGTTACCAGGGATTTATAACAGATTTATTAGTCCACTGAATTTACCCAACATTGCTACCAGGGATTTATAATAGTTATTAGTCTACTGAATCTATTCTGCCAAAAAATGTGCTGATACAGATTCTGCCCAATGAGCATAAAGCTATTTTTAAAAATATAATAATTATACTAATAGAACTATAATGTATATGCTATAGGGTTAATAGGGTAAGTTTAACTTGCAAAACACCAAACACAAAATTAATTTCATAATTACTGAAACTAGAAGGCAAAGGTTCTGAGCAGGGGCCCAAGATTTATGCTTCAGGCATAATAACATTGGTGGACAAGGTTGTCACATTTCAGAGATGTGGTTATTATATCTTATATTTAAAGTTACGATTATTATAATGAAAGAAATAAGGTTGACAACTGTTTAAAGAATTTTTGAGTGAATAGTCCAGTATAAATGTTTTACTATAACACTGGAATATTTAAAGTTACTTATCTAAGAATTTAAATTTCAACTGCTTTGGCATGGATATCATCATTCTGAGGTTAGAACTTCTGTGACATAAGCAACTGTTTTAGGAATTTGACAGCATTAAAACAAAGTTATAATAGTAATGTTCAAACTGGATGCAAGAACTCACTGGAAAAAAAACGATAAGTGAACATTTGAGAAGATAGGCAACTTTGCTGGCAATTAGGAAAAAAGTAAATAATTAAAACAACAGTGACAGACATATCTCATCTAACAGGCAAAAATTTTAAAAATCTGATATAAGGAAAATGGATGTGCTGCGGTCAATAGGCTGAGGCAGACATCAGGTCCAGCATGACTCAGCAAGTTTGGAGTGCAGGTGCACAACTCTGCACATTATGTAACCACGCCACATAAGGCGCATTAGGTGATCACCCACGTGAGCTTGTAACTGGCTCAGAGCCACTATTGTCTGTAAAAGGTATAACTACCAGACTGACACTGTACCTATGGTTTGCACCTACGGCTCACACTCAGAGAGACAGTAAAGGCATGTTGAAACTGTGCATGATTCCTCTAGTGTTTTTCCAGCTACCCACCACTTGCCCACTGACTCCCCTCAGACCTCAGTTAGAACCTGACAATTGGGGTCACAAACAGGATCCCAAGGTGGGTGAGCCTTTTGTCCCTGCTGATTCTGGGTTGGCCATGTGGCCGCAACATGGATTGTGGTACCTGGTCACAGCTGTGCTGCAAGGGTGAACTCTGTTGGAAGCCTGGCCGGCGGTAGATGGGTCCCCCACAAGCATGGAGAAAGCACTGAAGCAGCTGGAAGTGCTGAGCACCGAGAAGGAATAAGCCTTTGACAGCAGAGTTGGATGGGTGTTTTTTCTGTGCTACAAGAAGTACACACCCAATCCCTGAGGGATGCAGTTTAGGAAAGGGCCTTTCGGGCACAGTCAGGGTTCCTGGAGGCCCAGCTACACAGCTTAGAAAAAGAGTCAGAAGCTGCCATGAATGGGGATCTCCAGGTGCAGATGGGGTGCCTGAAGGCCTGGCATAGAGGTTGGAAAGGGAGTTAGAGGCTGTGGTGAATGCAGGCCTGGGTCCGTCATCTCAGCCAGAGACCCCTGCTTGGTCTGGGTCTGCACCATAAAAAAGGGGAAGATGTCCCACCTGCAGGCCCTCCCCACCACGGAAGAAAAGGGGGCCCCAACAAGTGACCCACTCACAGATGTGGATAGATTTGACTTTGGCCAGGGTTGACTGAGAGAAAATCGATAAGCAGCCCAATGAAGTACTCTTAACTTTGTGGAGATAACTGTCTCAAGAGCAGCAATTCCAGGAAATGCAGAAGGGGAAGGAGGACATTGCTGTATGACCTGGTCCCACTCAGGTGCTTCAACTCAAAGACTACTTGCTGCAGCCAGGTGGAAATGTTGAGCTTTTTCTGTTTGATTAGGGAACTTGCTGAGGTGCCTGGCTTGGGGGGACACCAGACAAACAGAGGCCACATGTGAAATTAGCAATCCACTGGTCCTCTGCCAACATACAGCGAGTGCTGGCACTGGTAAATACCAGCACTGATACATTCTGGGGGTGGATGTTTTACATGGCCTGATAGCCATCCCATCTATCACAGATTTGATGGACTGCTTGATGATGGAATTTGGACAGTGCCACTATGTGGTGGACTTGATCAATGCATTTTCAATTAACATTGCTCTAGAGAGCCAGAAACAGTTTGCCTTCATGGGAAGGTGACAATGGACTTTCATAGTGTTGCTGCAGGGCTATATGCATAGACCCATCATATGTCATGGTCTTATTGATAATATTATGTTAACCTCTGATTCTCTTGCAGATTTAGAAGCAGCAATGCTCCTCTTGTCTAGAATTAAGATAGTGTGGCTGAGACTGCCTTCCTGGCAGCTAAATAGGCTATTCAGCAGGCACAAGCCCTATGGGTAGTTGACCAAGGGTGCCCGTTTGAGTTGGATGTGCATGTGACCACAGATGGTTTTGGCTGGGGCCTGTGGCAGAGCATAGAGTGCTTGAGAACACCAGTAGGCTTTTGGTCCCAACTATGGGAAGGAGCTGAGCTCCAGTATTCACTGATAGAGAAGTAGTTAGTAACTGCATATGCTGCCCTTCAGGCTCATGAGAGCATTGCAGGACAGGCTACAGTTGTCATGTAGATGAGTTACCTGATAGCAGGATGGATGCGTTCATGGATAACGACCCCCCGGACTGGGACAGTGCAGACATACACTTTAGCTAAGTGGGGCGCCTACTTGAAGCAAGAGTATACTGAGTACAAGTCCCTTAGCAGCAGAGTTGCAAGAGGTCTTGAGACCAGCAGTCCTAATGCAAGATAAGGCCATGGGGCCTGAAGCACCCCTAGATGCTGAGCCTTCACCATTTAAGGAAGGGCATCCCCCTATTCCTGATGGGGCATGGTACACAGATGGGTCTAGCTGGGATGCTGCTACTGCCTGGACTGCTCACAGTCCAGCCTAGTACTAACTCCATATGGTTTCATACCGGGTATGGACAAAGTAGTCAATGGGCTGAATTCAGAGCAATATGAATGGAGATCAGCAAGGAGGTGACACATATGATAATCTGCACCAATAGCTGTGTGGTCTATTGAGGCTTAACCTTGTGGTTAGGCACCCGGAAAATACAGAAGTGGCTAGTTGGCCACTGGCCCATGTGGGGCTTGGCCATGTGGCAAGATCTATGGGAGGAAGGATGACCTCCTCTGACCAGGATGGAAACGGACAGTAACCTGCTGTTGCATGCCCCAATACCCCTAAAGGTAGGGAAATAAAAACCTGGCTTAATGTATAAAGCAAATTTGGGTAACATCATCATGGGGTGTTTGCCCGTCATAACCTGGAGTTGTTGCTCCTTGTATTACTGCTGTGGCCTCTGGGTCTGGGTTTCCACCCTGTGGGCATGTTTCTCCATTTAAAAGACTCCTTCAGCCTAGGGAGTAGAATTTAAGGCCTATGTGTCAGATCTGTGTGTCCAGGGCCTTTGTCCCCAGAGTGTATGTATAAGGCCTGTGTCTTAGACCTGTGTGTCCAAGGCCTATGTCTCCTTTGGCATTGAGGGTGGAGTGTAAGGAAAATGGATGTGCTGCTGTCAAAAATAGACCGAAGCAGACATCCGGTCCAGCATGACTCAGTGAGTTTGGAGCACAGGCTCACAACTCTGCACATTATGTAACCACGCCACGTGAGGCACATTAGGTGATCACCCACATAAGCTTGTGCTTGGCTAGGAGCCACTATTGTCTGTAAAAGGTACAACTACCGTGCTGACGCTGTACATCCATCTTGCGCTCACGGCTCACGGCCAGAGAGAGAGTAAAGCCATGTTGAAACTATCTACGATTCCTCACGTGTTTTTCCAGCTACCCGCCACTTGCCCACCAACTCCCCTCGGACCTCAGTTAGAACCTGACATCTGACAAAATCAAGTGTTACAACAATGTGATAAACAGGTAACCCTCATACACTGATTGCCAGACAGTAAACTAGTATAGCCATTGTGGAGAGGAATTGAGCATCGTATAGGGAAGTTGGTAATCCTCTTACTTTAAGATCCAGCAATTCAACCTCTGGTCATGGACCTCAAAGAAACTCTCCAAATGAGAACAAGCAAACATGACAAGAATATTCACATTAGTACTCATTCATTCATTTATTTATTCATTTCACAAATATCCATTGAGTTCACTGCTGTATTTGCTTGGGATACCTCTGGGACTGAAACAATTCTCCCTGTCTTCATTGGTATGTTCCAAGACACTGCTTTTGGGTACTGAAAAGTTTAAAATCACCTTAACCACCAATGAGGCAACAAAGTAATGTGTAATCATATAATGAAGCCATGTAACTCAAACTCTGTGCCTACTAAGCACACACCAGAAACTTCAGGAAATCACGACAGCTGTACCCTCTAATTTTGGACTTGTTTTTGCATCAGTTTTCTGAAAGATTGTCATGGATGCAAGCATATTATTATTAGTCATTGATAAAAAAGCACAGAAAGAGGATGTGAGGAGAGCCCTTTCTTCCTTAGGGATAAAGGAAACCCATCTTGGCTTTCATGAAACCCATTACCAGGCAAAACTGATGCGAATTCCTGACTAGAAGAAAATGCTCTCCTGCCTTTATTCTCTCTCAGATGACTCCCATTAATTGATCCCAGGAGATTTTCTCATTTTGCTGCCTTCCCTGCATCCAGCCTTCATTTACCCATGACCATCAGGCATCTGCAGGGTCTTGACCTGGAAAAGCGGCCACCATTCCTAGTAGAGGATGAACATAAATTCTCACTCTCAGAAATGCAAATATTTCCCTTGCTTTGGGGATGCATAACTTCAGAGAAAAGCTAAGCACATGGAGCACCCCATGTAAATTACCATCTCATACTACAAGTCACTGTAACCTTATCATTATTTCTTATAAATACTATTTGTTTGTAAAGAATATAAAAAATTGAATTCCACATGTAAGATAAAGGCACAGCCACAATTTCAGAATGACATCTAATATTTCTGAAGTAATAAAATAAATGTAACCCTTTGGAAAAATAAAACATTTAAATAAAATAGTTACACATGCAATAGGAAACTAAGAAAAATTATTAGGATAGATCCAATGTTACATTAAACTGAGGACAGCTCTTCACTGTGCTGGCTTCATTACGATATTTAAGAAATCTGACAGTTGGAATAATTAGAAACATTTAAGTTTGTTTCCATTCCAGCTAGCACAGACAAGCCCTTGACAAAGCAATAATAGTGACAAGAGCCAACAATAGAGCACTTACTGTAAAACAGCAGACATTGTCCTAAACACTATACATATATGTACTCATTCAGTCCTCCAACAACCCTACTTTTATAATCCCCATTTTGCAGATGAGGGAATTGAGGCAAATTGTCAGTTACCTTTGCTAAATCAGCACGTCTCAACTTCAGTGTACCCAAAAATCTTCTGAATATGCTGTAAAATTGCAAATGCTCTAGCCATTCCCATAACCCACTCTGATTCAGTACTGTTGGTTTGGTATAGACTGCCCACAATCTAGTGTTACAATCTCCATTTTCGAGAGGTCTGAGGATTGGGCTTGGAAAACACTACTCCAATTACACTATTCCCAGTGATATGCCCATTTATATGCAATGCTTCTCTGATGTTTGGGTCATTGTTTCCATGTTTCTGAACATTCCATTTCATTTCATTTCAGAGTAAGAATACTTATTTCAATCTCAATGAATGTGATTACCTATTCTATGTCCATCTAAAGTTTAATCAAAACAAACTATACTGATATGTTTACACCTTAATTATGTCAGCTTAAACCAAAGACATAAGACTGTTGAAGAAAACTCATTTCTCTTTTCACAAAGAACCTCTTGTAAGCTGGTGAACACCTTCCTTAATTTTTAAAACACTCTGAATAGGAAATTCTCCAGAATCTCTCCTAAACAGACATTTGCTTAAGTAAGGATTACAACTCTTAAAAGCATACATGAAAAATTCAGAAATTCCTGAAGAATGCTTGGCCATATCATCATTCAAATGCACATAAAGTAATATTTATCAGCACAATTTTCTTTCTTCAGGGCCCTCATAAAAGGAAGATTCTTTGACTCCTTTGCAGAGCTATAAACCAAGAGTAACATCCATATTGTAAGAACAGAGGCTGTTAGAAAGATCTTGAGATTGTGCTCAATTAAAAAAAATTCATTTTCTTATTTTCACAGTGATGAAGAATGATTTTATACAATGAAAGAAACAAGCCATTGTTTTCTTCATCCATGGCAACATTCTTCCTGTCTTTCAAGAAAGACTGAAAATGTCTTTCAAATTGTGGTAATTTGAAAAGTTGTAAAAGATCATAAAATAGAGGCATATTTATCAGATTTGGGGGAATAAATGTTTTTTGAAAAAGGTTCTCAGATCCTTTTGAAAGGAGTTTAAATTGAAGTATAATAAAGGTACCTGCTCTCTTCTGTTACAACTAAAGCCAGCCACTCTTAGAATTTAAAAAAAAAAAAAAAAAGCCTCTTGTTTCTGGTTTCATATAAGGAGACATGAGTGGCTTCAATGCTAAACAGGAGGTATCACTAAAGGGGTGAACTTTTGAGTCATGCCAGGTACCAAAATGAATTTCTACCCCAAAACAATGGGACTTTTCTAAACACGAGCCATCGGTATGCTGGTAAATATTTATCAGTTGGCTCTCCAGTAGAAAAAAAAAGGCCTGATTTGTGCAGTATGTCCATTTCCATGGTGTAACTACTAGCAGCATGTCTGATTTCAAGCTACTAATGTGACGGCCCTGAATGTGGAGTTGGGAAGAGATTTGTAGCTGCACCTCATTATATAGTATTTCCACGACACAGATACGATGGACTACATAACCTCAAGAGCATGGATAATAGTAAAATATAATGAAGTACTTGGGCACTAATGAGTTTTGGGTATTGATTACCTTTGTATTTCATATAATTTTTTTAATTGTGGGTTTATATAAATTAATAATGCCTGTGCTTTCCAACCAGGTCTCAAAATCATTTAATACGTAATAGTTAGCACTCCTGAGCTGGTACTACTATCTGGCTCCAGGCTACCACTGCATGTATCTCACCTTAAGCAAACCTTCCACAATACTGATCCACTTTTATACACATGCATTGATGAATGAAATTACAATATTATTTAAGTAGAAGTTTTATCCCATGAATACAAGCTAAGGTTTTATTAATACAATTCAATATCTACATATTTTATAGCATAACACTATACATTTCAGTGTTAAGAGATATTTTAGAGATCATCTGATCCAACCCTTCCTAAGACTAGCCATGACAACTATTGGGGATGCCATCTTTATTCATTCTCCTATTCCAAAATTCCGAAATTACCACTTCATGCAAAAAGCCACATTCAATTCAAACTCTGCTATTTCTCAAGAACATCCATAATTTCACTCAACTGGTATTTTTCCCGTAAAATTCTCCCAACCAGCATCCAACATACCAAATCAGTGGTATTCTCATTATCTTCTGTAAATGCTATGTTTATTCTCTCTTCTGAAGCCGTTTCTTCCACTATGTCACACATTCATTCATTTGCATTTTCAAGGTGTGTATGTTTGTGTTTTAAGAGAATGGTAGACTATTTACACACTTGTTAAAATGCTCACTTTTTTTTAAGATATAGGATCTTGCTCTGTTGCCCAGGCTGGAGTGCAGTGGCATGATTGTGGCCCGCTGCAGCCTTAAAATGCTGGGTTCAAGAAATCCTCCCACTTCAGTCTCCTGAGTAGCCAGGTATGTGCTATCATGCCAGGCTAATTATGTAGAGATAGGGTCTTGCTATGCTGCCCAGGCCTGTCTTGAACTCCTGGACTCAAGTGATCCTCCTGCCTCAGCTTCCCAAAGTGTTGGTATTATAGGTATAAGCCACCATGTCTGGCCCTAAAATGCTCATTTCAACTACAGAATAAGAGTACCTGAGCAACAGCATCTAGACATCTGCTTTGTAAACAAGTACCCCTCAGGTAAGGGTAAGATTTCTAAAGTTTCAAGATCAACTGATTTAATGAGTGGTAACTAAATGCTAAGGTGAGAATAAGAGAACATGAAATACAAGATCAAGTGGTTTAATGGATATAAACCTGTAAACAGTTACAACTCTGTGTTTTAAGTACAACAACATAATGGTGTTCAAGACCATCATTAAAGACAAGCAACACTGACCAGTGAAGGGAAACTCCTTCACAAAAGAGGGGAGGGCTAAGCCAAGTGCTGAAGAAAGTTCTCTTTTGCTGATGCTCAGGGGTCAAGGCCCAGAGTGGCTGAAAATGAAATTACATAGAGTCTAAACAAGGGCCTTAGTATGTTTAGACTTCTCTAAGATAGAATTTCCATTATTTGCTTGATAAGAATCACTTGGGTTCTATACAAATGTAGATTTCCAAGCACTGTCCTCTTGTATTAGAGGTTCTCATTTAGTAGGATGGAGAAGAACTCAGAAACCCAGCAGTTTTAACCTAAAAGAAACTGTTATAGGAGCAAGGGGCACAGAGAAGTCTTATTAATATATAGGGGAGTAACACCTTGAGATTTATGTTTTAAACTAATATTTATAAGTCTTATCTGTTTTTCTCAGTTTAGATCAAGTTTAGCACCTAGTGAATCTTATCTGATTGTTATAACTCAAACTGACCTCTTCATTTTATACATCATTAAACTTGGAGTTTGAATTATACTTTTACTTATTTCCTGTGTATTATTATTTCTCTTCTATTGTCAACCCTTAGGAATAGAAAGTTTGTCTCTCTGTATTCTTTGTAATGCCTGATGCAGGCATAAGAACACAGATACAAAATAAATATCTGTAGATAAATTGGTTCTATGAATTCTCAGTACGTAGCCCTAGTTTTTAGGCATGTTAATCTGGAATACAATTTTAAAAGCTAACATTTAATGAGTGCTTATGTGCTAGGGACTACTGGAAGTAATTTACTTATATTATCTCATTTAATTCAATCAACAATATTATGAGGTAGAAACTAGTATTGTCTCCATTTTACATATCGGAAAATTGGGGCTTAATCATTTTCCAAGGTAGGCTGGGTCCAGATCATATGCCCTTTATTACCAAGCTACACTGCTTCTCCCTACCCTGCCCCCCTAAAAATGCTGTTTAAACAATGAATAGATAAAAGAAAGCAACAATGAAATTATAATCAGTAGCAATAATTTTTGAAATAATTAGGTCAGAGTCCTGCATAAAAGATGCTACTATAAACTATAAAGCAATCCAAATTATTCTAAATATTCCCAGGCTGAAATCTGCATCTGCCAGCTATGCATCGTTGACTCCTACCTATGCTCTTGATTAAAAATCTCCTCTGTGTCTTCACATTCCCAATGGGAGTCGCATATCAGGAGAGGCGCATCCATGGGTGCAGCAGAAGTGACAATACATCACAGCCTCGACATCTGTGACAAGCCCAGTCTTTTGACAGTCTAGTGAGGGGGTGTGCATCTTGAATATTACCAGATGTGTCACAATCTTTGTTCCCCAAATACTTACTCCCTTTTGGATAACGAAACAGCAGAAGACACTATTCAGAACAATTAAATAGGTTCGAATATTCCCATACCCTATAATTAATCTTCATTCAATCACAAGCATTTCTGTTCAGTCTACTGCTTGAAATGAAATGCTAATAAGGCAAGAAAGCACGACTTTAGGACAATGCCAAAAATGGCCTTCATTTCTCATCTTTTGACATAAATAAGATGCTTTTGATCATATTAATGAGTGAGAAATGTGCAAGTCTCTAATACAAGATTCAGTTAAATTACACTCATCCTTGGAGATGAACAACCTGAATTTAAAAGGATAATTTTGGCTGAAAAAAAGTCAAAGCACAGTGCAACTAAAAGTTTATTCTAACTTAATTTAAAATATTCTAGAAGCTTTGCAAATCTTCATTGTCACACATTTTCACCCTTTTTCTCCAGTAGTTTTTTCCCCACCTCCTGCCATTTCTTTAATTCTTTCCATGTTACTATGATAGTTATATTTATTCTGGATTTCCTATGTCTTTAAAAATTGTTTTAGGTGCTGGCTATTATCTATAAGAAGTCTAAAGTGAGTAGAATGATCTGTCTCAAGACATTAAATATACCTTGTTGGGGTTTATTAATTATTTCTTATGGAGTTACAAACAGTTTAGAGGGCTTATAGGTGAAACCTATCATGAGAAATAATGTTATATGTTGAACATTTAAGCTCCTTGTATACCAGGACATTACTAGGAATTTCACTTGAATCTAACTGGGCTCAGTATACTCCTATATACCGAAAGCCTTTATTGTTGAAGGTGCATAGTAGGAATTCAATACATATACATGGAATAAATGTGCTTGCCCTTTTTCTGTTGTTGAATGCTTTTGGAAATTCAAGGAATGAATGTGAATGCTTTCTTATTTTTTTACAATTGCTTCATTATTATATAGTCATTGTTCAGCCTTCTTTATAAACTAATAATCTTACTAAATGCTTTCAACACTGATCAGGATGTGACTCAGCTCTGTGTCAAATACAGAAGGTACTGAAGTCACATCAAAACCAAAGCAATTTTCATCCCTCATATTCAGGTCTAGTGGAGTAGAACAGGAAAAGAGAATCTGCATATACCTTCAATGTTCTTGGGTGACAGAATACCTTAAAAAAACAAGTATACAGGCGTTTCCTAGGACAGTCGAATGACGAAATATGGGCTTCAATCTCCTGGGTCCTCTAGTTTTCTCATGACCAGTATGTGAATGCAGGCAAATTACCTGAATAACTCAACATGTTTTCTTACCCATATAAGAAAAGGAGAGTAAATACCTCATAAAATGTGGTAAAACTAAATGAGACATTACATGCAAAGCATTTAACACAGAGCCTAGAACACAGTAAATGCTTAAGAAATATGGACTATTGTTATATTTCTTGGATTTGGATAATTTTTACTAACGTGGATAAACACAGATGAGGCAATCCTACAATGAGAAAAACAAAAGTTGTGATGTGTGAGACTTATCATTTACATACAAATGGATATGGAAAATGGATTATGGATGCAATGTCCTTGATAGGAATGGCAAGGGCCTATTTGGGCATTAGACTTTATTCCTGAATCATAGAAGAAATCCTATCCCCAAAATACCCATGTGGGTTTTCACATTAAAAAATATTTAAACACTTTCTTTAGAGATGCATTCTGAGACCCACTTAAGGAGCTGTCCAAACTAATATTGAATGCATTTGACATGACAGCTGGGTTTGAAAAAGTGCTTTCAGCAAAAGCAGAGGCCACTGGTTAACTTTTCTCCTTGTACTTAATTACATTAAACAATGTTATCCCAAAAAGGGAAAGAGAGATTAAAATCCAGGTTATGGAGCATTCATTGAGGTTTTCTTTTCTTTTCTTTTTCCTTCTCTCCTTCCCTCAGGTAGCAGAAAATCATGAGCTTAAAAAGAAGCTGACCTGGCAATGTTTCCCAGACTTCTTTTATTCTTGACTTGGAAAAAGGAAAAATTGAGGGATTGAGGGATGGTGATTTTACTTGGTCCTTCTAGGACCTATTTGAAGACTGTTCTAGAGTCAGGTGTTGGTTGAGGTTCACAGCTAATTAATCACTGGAAACCTGGAGGGAGTAGCCTGAGGTATTACAATAACCTAGGTATGAAGGTTTCTACACCCCAAATAGCCAAATTGCTGGCTACTTCTGGGATTATCTGGACACCTGAATCCTAAAGAATATGAAGTCCCAGGATCACTTCCTCAAGATGTCAAATCACTCTGATAAAGTTAATTTTTATCTTATTTATTTTTTCCTTTCCAACGTTTATTTTAGGTTCAGAGAGAACATAGGCAGCTTTATTACATGACTAAGTTGCGTTTTGTAGGGGTGTACAGATCATTTTGTCACCCAGGTAATGGGCATAGCACATGATAGGTAGTTTTTTGAGAAAGATGATTTTCAAGCAAGATTGGAAACAGAACAGGTAGCAGTTAGGAAGTAAATGTTTTTGTTTATTTATACTTAATTATGCATAAATAAAAGTGTAAATTATGAAGTCACGATGCCAGTAAATGCTTTTATTGGCTTGTCCACAGATGTCCTCCCTTCTCTAACCCCCTTTCTCCCAAAGTGGGTGTGAGTGCACCACCAGGTGGTGACATAATGAAATGACACATAGGGCATATAATGTCAGGCTGGGGAGAATTTTGGAGGTTCCAAGGATTGCTGGAAATAACTGCACAAACATGGCTCTATTACTAGAGCTTCTGTGTACTTGAGGTTTTATTTTTGTTTTTGCTGAAGCCCAATACAAATATATAACAACATTAAATTACCATTTATGACTAGAATTTTAAAATCTAAGTCAAACATACTTTCATCGAACCTGGCTCTGCTTGTCATTATTTTGTCACACAGGGCAAGTTATGTAATATTTTTGAACCTCACTTCTTCATCCATAAAATTCAGGATAATAATGGCTGCCATGAAATAGTTTAATTGGACCTTAAGACTGACTATCTCTCCAAGATTCTTTCCTCTTCTCCCTCCATTCCCTACCATCTCCATTGCCTACTTTGTTCCTTGGCTTTACCTTTCCTTCTGGTTTGCCTGGGGGGGATAAATACCCACTTGCACATCACCTCCTCAGGCAGCGCTGCTCAGCCCATACCTCTGTGCTCATGCTAGGACTCATATAGCCTTTAGCCTTTGCATTCTCCACACTGTTTAGTGTCACTTGTTTCCCTGAGTTTTGCTCACTGCTGGGCCTGTAACACTGGGTCCATATTTCTATGCATCTTATTAACCTAGGCATTACACCCAAGATATAAACACATTGTAGATATTCAGTGACTTTTTGTTGAATATTTTAAAAGTATAACAAAAAGCCTTTTAAATACCAAGCAAAAAAAAGTACATAAAAGAGCAAGAGGACTTTCTGAAGGAGTATATTCATTGCCCAAAAAAGGAGATCTATCCCTTGAGAGAGAAGGGTAAATCTCTTCTACTCAGCTTGCAAATACGACTATTAATATCAATGGAATGCACTGCCTGTAAAGTTGATTTATAGCCCTGGTTCTTTGTAAATGTTAATGGTAAATCTAATTTGAAATGTTATTTAAAAAGAAGCTACCATTTCAGTCTTAAGCATTTACTTTAAATCATTAAAAATTACTTTGTGTTCCTTTTTATTGGGATCTCTTGGACTTAGGAAACAATTTGAAATCCTAAGGGCTTGATTTAATTAAACAAAACTCCATAAACATTAAAGTTAGTTGGCTTTTTTTTTCATATAAATAACAGATAAGGTCCCTAAAAGATTGATTGGAACAAAGAAGACATTGATTTGAATCAATCTCTAAACAATTATGTGACTTTGGCCAAATTAGTAAACTTCTGAGTCTCAATTTCCCCATGAAATGGTTAAGACCACCCTAAGGACTGCTATGAGGGTTGAATTATTAATGCCCACACCACTGTGTCTGGCACTGAGAAGGGTTAGCTCTCTTCTTTCATTTCAACCACACCTACTCTTCAACACATACATTTCTCTAAAGTCAATGTGTTTAATTTTTTTTAAGTTCAATGCTAACAAATATTAAATGCTTCTTTTCTCAACACTATAATTTTAACAAATGAGTTTCAGGCATTAGATCATGTGAACATAACTAATTATGTGAAACATTTTTGTCCAACTTCTACATAAATCATAGCCTCAAATTATATGGTCATAAGCCTACAAGATACTCATTGCTATGCACGGAATTACGTCCCCTCCAAAATTCACTTGTGGAAGCCCTAACCCTTTATGTAATAGTATTCGGAGATGGGTCTTTTGGGAGGTGATGAGATCATGAGGGTGGGGCCTGCATGATGGTATTGGTGCTCTTATAAGAAAAGACACCAGAGAGCTTGCTCTTTCTCCACCATGTCAGAAGGCACTGACTGCAAGCCAGGAAGAGGGCCCCTGACAGAACCCAAACATGCTGGCACCCTAATCTCAGAACTTTCAGCCTCCAGAACTGTGAGAAAATTAATTTGTTGTTGTGTAAGTTATCCAGATTATAGTATTTTGTTGTAGCAGCTGGAGCTGACTAAAACCCTCATGTGCCAACGTAATATCGTTTTAGTTATAAATTTAATATTGATGCAACTTTAGCTAAAGGAATAAAATCTGTATAAGAAACAATATAACTTTTCAACAGTATGAAGATATAGTTCTTCTTATTCATAACACACATATACACTTGCATACATATATGTAAACTGTATTTTGAATATAGAAGATCAACTATATAGCCATCTAGTTTAACTCACTGATCATTTAATTCAACAGACTTGAGCACCTGCTATGTGCCAGGCAATGCACTAAGCACTGATATACAAAGATGAGGGACCTACAGTCTTATCTTAATTGAGCCCACAGCCCAATAGAGGAGAAAGTCAAAACATAAGATATATAATAAGGTTTGATAAATGCTCAAGATTATAACTAACATAATATTAAAAGTTGTTTTCATACTGTAGAACTGTTCTTCCCTAAAATTGTATCAACTCCACCTAAATTAATCCAACAATAGCCTCCTGACATTTTTACTTAGGGAGACTTATTTAGCAGGCATCTAAGGCAGAATAAAGTGTTTACCTCAATTTTTCTATCAACAATGTCAGAAGTGGAAAATACAACATAATTTTTGAGTCTCAGCTCCTGTCAATTTAAATGAAAATAGACAGTTGGTTCAGCATATGTTGATTTCTTAAAATCAGAAATAGATTTTCCCAGCAATACGCCTCAGGGAAAATAAAATGTGTGGGCTGGTTTATCCACGCATTAAAAGCAAGCTTCCAGCTGATGTTTGATTACATTCATGAAGAAAAAAATATTGTAATGAGAACATTCAATTACTCTTTCCTCAGGAGTAAAAATTTCTGGTCTGAGAATTTGTTTCAAATCAGTGGTTAGAACATAAACAAACAAATAAAAAAGGGGGAATAAGTGAAAATGAGATCCTCAGAATAGCTACTAAATTTGAGTAGGCAGAGCATGGTTTCTGGAGTCCAAAAGCCTGTTTAAAGTCCTGACTCTAATGTCTACTGGTAAGGTGCTGGTGGGCAGGTTTCTTACCCTCTGTGAGCACGTTTAGTTTACTCAGCAGTAACATGGAACCAAATAAGACCCATTGACAGAGTTGCTCAAAAGTTCAAGAGAATAATTTGAATTCTCTTTCTCTGAATGCATGCCATGTGTCTGACCTATGACAGGCTCTCAATATTTGGTAGACAATAGGAATAATTATTATTATTGGAAAGAAGAGAAATAAGAAGGAACAGCAACTTGAAAGACTACCATTGTCTTCATTGAAATAGGATCTTTGCATTTTGCCTTCTTTATCTTTGCGTCTTGTCTTCTTTTCACTTTCTCTTCACACACGTGACCTAATAACAATAGCATCTGTAGTAACTATTGTGTTATCATACAGTAGCACCCAATTTTGTAGGTCTTATTTTACTTAATTTGTAGTCAGTAAACATATTATCCCCATTTGATAGATGAGGAAATTGAGGCATAGACACGTTAAATGTCTTTCCCAGGTCACACAGTTTGGAAGAGATGACATTAAGACTTGAGCTCTGATCTATCCCGACTCTAAAGTTCATGGTAATATGAACATAATATAAAAGAGAACATAGTATAATACAAAAGAACATAAAAATAATACAACTCATACAATCTTAACTTCCAATTCAGCCCTCCAATGTAATCTGAAAGATCTTTGGTTTGACTTAAAAATTAAGTCAAATCTCTGTATGGCATTTCTCCTGGGAGGCTCAAACAAGTAAACATTCTACCCTGATGTTGTTCTTTCCTTTTCTCTCAAGTTATTCAAATGCTCAGTAATAAGCAGCTTTCAACTGAATATGGTGGGGCAAAGACAGCTGCTCTTTCTCCATATGGTAGCTCAGATGGACACCTCACTCTTGGTGTTACTGTGTAGCAGTACTCCCTTAATAGCCTTGCCAGCTGTCTTACATAAACAATTATTCATGATTTTAAATTATTAATAATTTAGATGGAAAACAGATTTCCTGTGACTAATACAGCACAATATAGTATATAAAATTGGGTTTGAATATTTGTTGTCTGCACATCCTCTATAGTTATAAAATGTAACTAATGATTTGTGTTTAATTTGTCTCTCAATCCAATTTTGGTAGAACAAGATTTAAAATAAATGGCTGTAGATTTCCTAATTTGATCAGGGACTCTCAGTTGTTACAAGTACATATGTTATGTCATATAAATGTGAAAAAAATACTTTATGTTTTTATATGAGATCCACTTCTTATGCTTATAATATTATGGTTCCCAGATGTTATTAATGTGAAAGTGTTTACAGAATTTCCTCTGAAAATGTCATCCTATCCCTACACAACCCAGGATGATTGCAATAGTTTCACAAATGTCATGGTTTATAACCTTACGTTTATGAAGAAACTGTTGACATCCTATCTTTAGAGAATGAGAAAGAAAGAGGAATCATTCTGAACAGAATAATTCCAGGAAGCATCTTGGCCCGACACATAGGCCTGCCTAGACTGGGTAGATTTTACCAATATGTCTTTCCAATTCATTTGTTGACTATATTTAGCTTTATAAAGTTAAAGGTGAAAGAGCCTGAATGTTTAATATAGCATCTACTCCAATGGTTCTGAAACACTAAATCTTCTCCTTGAGAAAGTTTGCACCAGTCCAACAGAAAGTTTCGTATATTTGTGATTAAGCTACATTTATCAAATTAGAAGCATGATTCATTATTCTGACATGATCTTTACCATTTTTAAAATTTATAATATCCATGATTTTATCAAAGGATAAATGTAGAGTATAGGATCTTTTCAAAAATGAGCTCACCTGGCAAACTAAAAGTAGGCAGTGTAAGTTGCCACATTCCAAAAATCAATATTTAAAATTGCAAAGTCCAGAAACAGATGAGGTCTGTAGTTTTACCAGTGGAACCACTAATAGAGTGACTTGAGTATTTTTTTTTCACTTGGTATATTTTAATTATCTTCATACTAAGAAAATGCCTATGAAAGTAGGTCTAGAAAACCCAATATCAGCCTGCCAATATTTGTATTATTCAGAGGGATGCATATACATCTGAATCTTTTGTTGTTTTCCTATACAATTCTAGCTATATTTAATTCTAGTTACAAATTAATTAAAAACACAACTCTTAACTTTTCTGGGCATGGGGTTGTAACCATGAAATCAACATTCTTATGCCTTCTGAAACCAAGTCAAGGGTCAGACACCTTGAAACTACAGTCTTTTGTACACAAATGTACAGAAAAAGCCCCAGAATAGAAACCTAATTGTGAGTCCTTAGATAACTAGGACTAGAAATCCTTCATCGCTACACTCCTGGTGCTTAGGACAACAGTAACAGGTAAAGGCACTCAACAGACTATGGAATGAGCAGATTCTAAGAGTCAATACTTAGGGCAATCCTTGCTCTATCACAATACTTCTCAATCCAAATGATACTGCAGATCTAGTAATATAATTTGTTCCAAGCCAGAAAACTTCAGGAATGTGCAAGCTGGAATGGGGAAGAAAGAAGTCAAATCCTTTATCACTGAGAAGAGAAACCAAGGGAGAAGCAGGTATGGAGTTCCGATATGTGCAAAGCTTCGTAGATACTAAACTGGGGACAACCAGGTTAAAGTGAAATAACATTACAGGTATGTACAACACATGTTTCTGCTTCAAAACCAGGGTAATTAAAAAATTAGAATGCAGTTATTTCTTTTATTAGTATTAGCTATTAGTTGAGATCGATTTTTAAACTTTAAAACTCAGTCACTTTAACTACTAACTTTTACTTTCAGACTCACATATGCACCGAATAGTGGAGAGTAGAGACATTTATTATTTAAACTAGCTCTGACAATGAGATTCATTTAACAAGCTATTTCAGATCAAAACAGAATTGGGGACTATCATTAATAAGTTTCCTCATTCTCCCCTTTCATTTTTGGATCAGCTATAAATAGTCACAAAATGTGTCTATTTGGCATCTTCTGTGGCTTCCAGGGTTTAATTTCCACACTCCTTGATATCACAGAATCACTTTAAAGAACAGAGAGGTTGCAGATCAATTATTGTAGTCATGTGCCGTATAGACTTTGTGTGACTTACCCCAGACCATTTGTCTATTTTAATAAAAGGAGGTCATGATAGTGCAGAAAATGAAAAACTTTTTATTAATCTGAATTTAGCATATTTATGGTATTATACCCCTAACATAATTGTATACAGGTAATATCATCTGATATTTTGTTTGAAAACCCTTATGTTATATTGCTTTTTATATCTCACCAACTAATTGCTTTTCTAATCCCACCAAATTTAGTGGTGTCCACTCTTAACTATAAGACTGTGGCTGACACTGCTGATTGTATATACAATATCCATTCTCCCTTTCATTCTTATTTATATAAGCCTAATGTTAATCACCCAATAATATGTCTAGTTAAAAACACAAGCTCCTCAGCCTCCCTGGAAGGTAGGGGCAAGTATATGAAACTGTTCTTGCCAAAGAACAGGTCGTCAGAGAGGGGCAAGGTAGCTAGGTTTATAATAAGCTGAGGATTCCTAGGAAATCCTTGTTTCCCTGATACAGACACCATCCCTTCCTACTTCCTTTCCATTTCTCTTCTTTACCCTGGAATGAGGAGATAGTGCTGTGGGAGCAGTATCGCCCGTGGTCGTGAGATGACAAGCACAGGACAGGCCCATATGCTGAGGATAGCAGGCACAGAAGAAAGAATAAAAGGAAATCACATATTTGAGGATATCATAGAATCACTGTACTAGCCCTAGTTTGCTACCTCCTGATATCCTTTTCCACAAGACCAACAAACACTTAGATGATTCAACCATTGTTAGTTTTCTCTTGCTTATAGCTGAATGCATTTAAACTGATAAAAAAGACTTTCTAATGATTTTGCAATAAAGACTTTTTAGCACACCTGCCATACTTTTAAAACATAGCCATTTTGAAGGAGCTGGTGCCAGACTACAATATTTCAAGCAACTGCCTTCTTCCTAAGTTTATTACATTGAGGCACGTTAATTTAGGTTTTGTTGGAGTTAATGTTTCCTTCAGTCATTTTTTTGCTTACAAAATACTTTTTAAAGTAAATATACACAAATTATCTACCTTAGAAAATGCAAAAAAGCAGATATTTGTAAGTCATCTAAGTCAGCCCTTGCTTCCCTTCCTAAACTATTCATTAATTTGGTGTAAAGTGCATTATAACTGAATGTTGTTCTTGTATTTCATGGACACCAGTTGTCATGCTAATGTGCACAAAAGGTTTTTTCCAGCGTGAATGCGTCAAGTCAATCCCAATCATTGCCACTGCAAATGCTGACAGACTAAAGAAAATTGCTGACATCTTCCAAAATCTGTCTAGATAGATCACTGCTGCGCAAACATCATTGCAGTTCCTAATGAAAAAGCAAATAATTCCCATTTAGCATTTATCTTGTTAATTTCAAAATAATTATTATTATTTAATTATATCTAACCATTTCCTATAATTCTCTTATAATTCATTGTACATAGTGTGAATTTCAATAAAATTCACTTTCCTCTTCCTCTGTTTTACCTAAGGATTAAAAATGAAGCAAGCTAACCTGTCCTTCTCTGAAAATCTGTACATTAATCTATGCTTACATCTTTTGTAAAAAGCTATATTTTATTATTTTATTGTTAAATTGCACTGTGTATTTCAAATGTCAGGAGACATTCACACACACACACATACACACACACACACACACTCACTCACACACAGAGAGAAAGGTAGAGAAAACAAAGAGACAGAATTTCCTCCCTACCAAAGGGGCTTTGTTTTCATCAGCAAGTTTTTTTTTTGGCTCATTGAACTAAATTCACAAATTAACAAAACTCCACTATGAAGATCTGATGGAAGAAGGAATGGAAAACTCTTGACCTTTTGGATCCCAGTCCCCTGACCGGCCCTTTTCATCTTCCCTTATTAAATGGAAATAATCAGTATCAGCTTTCAGATTTAGGCAAGACAGCTAAAAGCAAAATCTTGCCTTCTGAAAAAGATGGTAAAGGAAAAATTGGAGATAATTAAATAATGAAATCTGTTTAAATGAACCTATTTATGTCAATGAAATAGGCAGAATCATTCATTATGTAAATATGACCTTTAAGGATATATCACAAGTAAGTTGTGAGTAATATCCCCATGAATAATTGAGAATTGATGGTATTTAATATTTATTAAGTGACTTTCATATGGATTTGAGTTAAGTAAATCAATTCCATGAGCCCAGTGATGGTATCCATTTAATGATTTATTCAACCTCTAAATATGATAAGTAATGTTCTGTATGACAGTGAGCTAGCAATTGCACAATGGAGAATTCAAAATGAATAAGACACTGTCCTTGTTTGCAAAGTTTTCATGTGGCAAATCCCTTAAGGAGGAAATAACACTTATTTACAGGATGAAAAGGTCAGTTCCACATAGCTGATCAGCATTTAGAGTTTGAAATGATAATTGGGTGAGGTCTTGAGGGATGGATTTTTATTGGTGGTGATATTAAAAAGAGAGAATTTCAAGTATATGGAAGGTCAAAATCCAAGGGCAATGAAAGTTCAGAAAAGTAATCCTTTTGAGCTGGGATACATGCAAAAGGTGAGATAAAATCCTGGACAGATAGAATAAAACCACGACTTTAAAGAACTCATTGAAGAGTTTAGATTATTTTGAGAAGTCAGTCATGGAGACAGAACAAATGGATGAGATGTAGTATAAGAAGTTCCAGTGTCTCCCATACCCCAATAAGGATGTACATGAATTATAATCTAACAAAAGAGAAGGAAGCTTGGAAAGTGTTAGGATTCTATTTCTTTCTGCTTTTTCTACTTATGATTACATGGATTAGAATGTTATCTGCTGTGCTGAAACAGAGTTCAAATGTTACTTTAAGTAATCTGGTAAGTATGTTATTAAAATGACTACTTTACCAAGATTCAAAAAATTGAAATGTCAACAAATGCCTAATCATCAATGTTGTTTTTGTGAATGGAAGTAGCATCCATATCACCATCTTTTCCTTCCTCTTTCTTCCCTTCTTCTTCAGTCTTTAATTTCTTAATTATTTAACCTTTGCGGATGAGTATTAAGCATATAAGTTAGAAAATACCAATTTTATTACTTTTTAAATGCTGAAATAATTATTTTTAATGAGAGTATTATTGACAACCACTTCTTGATTATTACTGAAAGAGTAAACTTGAGTTTTGAACCAATGGGTTAAGGATTAAATCTGCATTAATCTAAATAGGGAATTTTAAGGGCTTTTATACCCAGAGTCTATGGAATCATAAACTTCTATTTAGTGAAATAGATTATCAGAATCACCTTTCAATTTCATGGTCTGATGTAAAAAAAATTCTTCCAGAAACAGATACAGGGCTATAATCCTCAGATTACATGCACACCCAAACACACATATACAGGTTTGTATATATTTGCCACCTCCAACCCAGGTACCGGTTTTATTTAAAGCATTCATTTTTTTTCTTAAACTATGCTCAAACCATGGTTGACAGTTTAAGAAAAGAACCAATAGGATAAAATATAGTATATTCTATTCACAGCAATAGACTGAAATAGACTCAATATCTGATGTTGAACTTTTCAAATATATACAGAAAATTACATATAAGTTATAACTCACACAGCTCTTCTATCTCCTTATTCTATTTGTCCTAATAATTTACAACAGAATTAAGTTCCTTTAAGTAAGAGACATTACAGTGCTGCATTGCTGAGACAAGCCTATAAAGAAAAGGAAGATGTTTTGATTTTGTCTACTGTGGTCTCCCTGTAGCCCTGGAATGTGAAAATGTACAAAATAATCTAATATCTCATAAACAAAGTAAAGTGGGTTTTTTTGGTCTGATATTTTCTAGATAGATATGAGAAAACTGTCAAGAAGCAAAAGATATTAAGATAACTCCATGTATTAAATCATTTCAATTTCATTGGATATGTCATGGAATTAAAAAAAATTCTCTTTTCCTTTTGTAAAGAAAAGTCACAGTTAAAAAACATGGAAAGATAAGAGTTTGGAAATGTGTGAGGGAGAGATGAAAAAAGCTCTCTACAACTGGTTCAGAGATTAACCTGAGTGAGTCCAGTCACGTGCAAAGGCTTGTGGAGGTCTAGACTGCAATGTCCGTAATTGAATTTTAAACTGGCTTTACATATTCCCAGAGAGAGCATACACCATGATGTGCTCATGAATACAAGCCTTAATAGGAATTACATACTTTCATAAGCACTGTGCTTATAAAACCCCTTGAACCCTATTAATCCTATATTGAGGTTTTATGTTTCTTCTACTCAGAAAAATATCAGATTTATCTATTGCCCATAGGTTATTCGTTTTGAAGTGACACACTTCAGTTGGGCCTGTCTCCTGAAGAAGTTTTGTATAAAAATTATTCACTTGAGTACCAATGGAATAGTTGAGTGCAGAATCCCACTAAGGTACCATAGAGTGATGTTGCAGTTATGAAACATAAATCTTAAAGCTGTGAATCTCTGCATATAAACAGATTGGGAGCTTAGACTTGAGATGTATATAAAGGAATGATTACTAATGTCAAAGAATGTAATTTGAGGAAATATTTTGTTTTCTATTAATTGTATTCAGGCAATCTGCAGCCCAAAGTTTGAGTTCTAAATTATTCACCAACTGCCTTGAAGTACCATCAAACAAATTCTAAGATGTAACACTTGAGGGGGATCCTTTTGCCTCAATTTTTTAAGTCAGTGGAATAGGACTCTTCAATATATCAAACTCAGAAATTAAACAAGCTTTACAAAATAAGAAAGTGAGAATGGTACATTTTATAAGTAACACTGAGATTACATATCTTGCGTTATTCACCAAAATATATTTTAGATGGAATAGATTTAGTTTTTCTAAATATAAAAAGCAAGCATGCTAAGCAAAATATCTATCATAGAAACAAAACTTCTTTTTTTCGAGACGGAGTCTCGCTTCATGGCCCAGGCTGGAGTGCAGTGGCCCGATCTCAGCTCACTGAAACCTCCACCTCCCTGGTTCAAGTGATTCTCCTGCCTCAGCCTCCTGAGTAACTGAGATTACAGGCATGTACCACCACACCCAGATAATTTTTTAATATTTTTAGTAGAGACGGGATTTCACCATGTTGGTCAGGCTGGTCTTGAACTCCTCATCTCAAATGATCCACCTGCCTCGGCCTCCCAAATTTCTAGGATTACAGGTGTGACCCACACCATGCCTGGCCAAAACAAAACTTCTTTACAATAAAAATTTAAAAAACAAAAAACAAAAGACCAGAAATAGTTGCTTAAAATAAAGAGTCAAATTTATGTGACAAAAAGAAATAAAATACATGTATAAGAAAACAAACCAACAGATAAACATTGATTCATCAGGTAGATGTTGAAAGATTCCAGCAGAGAGTTCAGGCAAATGGAAATATAAAGGGTAAACAAACAAATGGAAAATAATATTGAGATAGCATTTTTATACCATCTAAAGAGAAAACATGTTGAGAAAATTACGATATTCAATACAGCTAAAATAATACAATATTCTGGGGCGCTGTAACTTGATATAAATTCCTTTGAAAATAATTCATACAATTGGCCATGTGCAGTGGCTCACTCTTGTAATCCCAGCACTTTGGGAGGCTAAGGCAGGCGGGTGGATCACCTGAGGTCAGGAGTTTGAGACCAGCCCGGCCAACATGGTGAAACACTGTCTCTACTAAAAATTCAAAAACTATCCGGGTATGGTGGTGCACACCTGTAATCCTAGGTACTCGGGAGGCTGAGGCACGAGAATTGCTTGAACCCGGGAGGCAGAGGTTGCAGTGAACCGAGATCATGCCACTGCACTCCAGCCTGGGTGACAGAGTGAGATTTTGTCTCAAAAAAAAAAAAAAAAAAGAAAAAGAAAAAGAAAAAAAGGAAATGATTGACAAAATATAGGAGAAATCATGAAAGAAGCAATCAGTTCCACAGAGGTTAAAAGGTATGTGCAATAAAGATGTTCACAGCAGCATTAACTATACCAGCAAACACCTGGAAACATTCCAAATATCTAACATTTGAAGAATAATTATTTCAAAGGTAGGATTATAACGGTTTTAAAATTTTCTTCTTTGCACTTTTTGGAGGCAGTCTTCAAACATTTAATACAAAAGTATTACTTTGGTAATCAGAAAATTACCTGTTAACAAACATTTAAAAATAATATAATATGTGCATAATATAATATTAAAAATGAATATAAATGTATTCGGTTACAGATGTTTTTCATAGCAATGAGAAATTACTAAGGAAACGATTTAATACTGTTATACTCTTTGAAATTCTCTTTAGTAATTCTGCATTTACACAATAACATTTGATTAATTATAGCACTATTGTCTAATTGAGTACAATTACTTTGATGATATAACATAAAGCCTAGGCTTTTAAAGTCGCATTCCTGGAAGTGAGGGCATTTGGAATAATCTGTTTTTAAAAAAGTTAAAATGTTATTTTATGACTATTCTTGGTTTTGTATAGTTTCTGATATATTACAAAATGCCTTTCGGTACGTATTAAATTCCCTAGCTTTCTTTATAGTAGGGTAATTCATGCATATTGGACAGACTTCTGAAATTTTTGCCTAGAAATCAGCCATGAAATTTGAAAGAAAAAAATTGTGACCTGGGCAAGTTCCTTAATCTTACTATCATTTTCAATATTTGTATAAAGAAAGAGTTGACATACATAATTTCTTAGCACTCTAATAGGCCACGGAATTGTGAAAAACAACTTTACAAATGTAAGAAATTAATAACATTTCATTAATCTTAAATTCTCACAGTACAGTAAAACATATAGTTAGTCTTATCTATAAAATTTCAAATGTCCACATGAAAATTAAAAATAAGCCCATATAGATTTTGCAAAGATCTGAATGTTTTATATTATTTTTATATATTGCTATTGACCCAATGTTTAAATCATTAGCTGGATTTTTACCATTTTCATGAGTATAAGTGAATGTGTATATATGCACATATATGAATCCATATAGTTATGCACATTCACATACATACTGTATATAATCAACATAACATATAGAATTAAAATATTATTTGTCTTTTAACTTCCTGGTTTTACAAAGGCAGCATTAGACAAAGCTATATTTCTCAAAACACATTTGTTTTTCAAGAAAAAATATGCAGAGCCCATTTTTCTACCAGTTCATATTATACATTAAAGATTTATTATGCACTTGCTACTGATGTTAGAATACTTTAAAATTCAGTGAGCAAGAGATACTGTTTCCATGGCATATTTTGCTTCAAATAGCCACATACATAAACATGCATAGACTGTGGGACAATTATTATTTAAATAAATGTCTCAAATTTTATAGACAGGCTAAGTGATACATGCAATGCTCAGTAATACATGCAATGCTGAGCAACACATGCAACAGCATACATAAGCTGACATATTTGTGTCAAACATCACATTTGTCATACAATGTATTCTGTTGTAAGAATATGGGGCAATACAATATAAGAATAACAAATTTTGAACAAAAAGAGTTTCTTTCCCCATGAATAGGACAGAGAAAAGTGGTGTAATATTTATTATAATAAATATCTTAGTAAAACATATAAAATGCAATCATGGGGGCGAAGGCAGAATTATTTGTTTTCCAAAGTGTAAAAAGGAACTGTCTCTTTTGAATACACACCTATGTAAGAACATGCTCAAGAAAAGTAAACACATAATAGTAGTTACCTCTGGGTGGGGAGGGAAGGTGATATAATTGGGGAAGGGTACACTAGGGGCCTCAGTTTTACCTTTAGTGTTGTATGGTTTGAACTCTTTGATGCATAAATGGCTACACTATCATTTATTTTTACATGCCTGAAATATTTAATATTTTAACATAATAGTATAAAATATATTTCTATACTCTAGAGTATATTTATCTTTAATATTCTATAATTTATAAAATAATACATATTTGTCATTCATGTTCATTCTAAACACTATGCATACTTCTTACTCATTTCTTTTTATCCTTTTCAATCTGTATCAAAATAGTAGAGCTTTACACAAATTTTTATCTAAATATCATCTTTCAATTATTTTCACAGTGATTAAAAACAAACTTTAAAAAAAAACTAGAAAAAAATAAAGGTGAACATTAACCTGAAGGTGAGGAAAGCTTTTATAAGAATGAAAGTTATAGATCAACTTTTCCAAAAGAAAAGCGATTCTTTTGTCTATAGTTGTATATTAAAAAGCAATGTAATAAATGAGATGGCAAACAACAAACTGAGAAAAATATTTTTGCCAAAAGTATGATGGAGAAAGGGCTGGGTGCAGTGGCTCACACCTGTAATCCCAGCACTTTGGGAGGCCAAGGCAGGTAGATCTCTTGAAGTGAGGAGTTCGAGACTGACCTAGGCAACATGGTGAAACCCCGTTTTTACTAAAAATACAAAAATTAGCTGGGTGTGGTGGTGCACACCTGTAGTCCCAGCTATTCGGGAGGCTGAGATGAAAGGATCGCTTGAACCCAAAAGGCAGAGGTTGCAATGAGCCAAGACTGTGCCACTGCACTTCAGCCTGGGTGACAGAATGAGACTCTGTGTCAAAACAACAACAACAACAACAACAACAAAGACAGGAAAGGTTAATGTCTCAATAAGACACTAACGTACAATTCACAATAGAAAATTCTTATACACTGTAAAAACATTTGCAGCCTCAATGTTAATCAATTGAAATAAATTAGATTTTATCCAACATATTAATTTTATAAATACTTAACTGTAAAAAACTCAATATTTGAGATGGTGCAGTGATACAGTGATACAGCAGTGTAATACACTACAAGCACACTGCTAACAGTCTCTGAAAAGCAGAACACAACGTCACCTTTAAAACGTTCTTTAACTCTATACATCATATTTCTGAGAATGCATCTTAATGTACCAATCCAAGATTGACCTTCAAGTATGTTTATCTTAAAATAATTAAAAACAGCCAATGTCCAATATGAAGAGAATGCTTGAATAAAAGGTAGGAATATAAAATCATGTTATAGAAGTTTATGGAATATAGGATGGATAGGATATGGAATATATAACAGAAATATAAATCTCATTTTACTATTTTTAAAGATTAAGTATTAAAATTCTCATTGGAAGTTGAAGGTTTGAATCCTAATCACTCCAACACTGTACAATTGCATTATAAAATATTTTCTTTACACATTCTAACAAAAGAGTTAGTGTATCACTACATAAAGTTCCACGAGTTATTTATAAAAGTAGAAAACACTTTATTGCTGCTGGTGTCCTGAAACTGAATAATAAATGCATCTATAAATCATTTAGTACCTTAATGTCTGTGGGCCCACTTATTGTGTTAAGTGCAGAAAATTATTAACAGTCTGGACTTTCTAAGTACATAATTTCCTATTGTTTATTCTTTGTTTTATGAAGTGCCCACATGTTCAAAATATTTTTGATAATGACCAAGTAGTCTACTTTCTTGATGACCTGGAACAGTCATCCATTTTTTTCTTGCGGGTATTTTTGTTCTAAAAGGGAAAAGAGTGTGGAAAAGGATAATGGATTACTTTATAAGCACTGTCTTCACGACTTAGTAACAATAATCAATACTCAAAAACTTTTAAATTCTTAACACATTTATACCTTGTAAATAGGGGCACAATTACGTGGAATTTATAGGCAGTTTGCTTTTCTTGTACCATCACTCAATTTTTTGAATTAAAGATTTTATATGAGACTTCGGAATTAATGATACAAAGATGCATGAATGAAAATAGAGATAAACTCAATTGTGGAATTAAATATACAATCAGTAGCTAAGAACCAAGAGATAATGATGCTTCAGCAATCTTAGGAATTATTCAGGTAAAGAGGGGCAAGCACAGCACTTTGCACTGAAGAGGACTTTAGAGACCAACTACCCAACACTCTCCTTTTAAATCAGAGGAAACTGAGCCTATGAGGATTTAAGTAATTTGCCTGTGATCACTCAGCTAGCTAGTAGCATAGGAGGAACAACAATAAAGGTCTAGATTTACAGTAAATTTCTTTATTAATTCATTTCTACCTAACTGCTTCTTGCATTCAATGCACCTAGTGTAAGTCAAAGTCAGGTATGCAATATGGAAAATTGTATGGTCTCTTTGTACTCCAAATCCAGGATCAAAACAACAGAAAAATACCAGAGACAAAAACAAAACAAACAAACAAAAACCTCAAGAGGGCACTGAGCAGAGATACTGAATGAATGACAAGCTCTTCCCAATCTCCTTCCGTCCCCATCCCCAAAGGCTCTGGGTCAGACTAAAAAGACCACTGAACTACATCAAACAATTTGTGTCTATGTCCCACATTTTCCTAAATGTGTGACCTTGGACACTTTTCTGTGACACCCTGAACCTCAGTTTTATCATCTAGTCAAAACTCAAGATGATCTCTGAAAGGTCCCTTCTTCCTCTATGCCACTACGCAGCTGAAATACACCAGGATTTGCCCTGCCTTGTCTTTCTGTTTTTAAATCCTTTGTCCAGTCAATAAGCCCAGTTTTTAAAAATTCTTGCAGTTTCTATTCAAAAGAAAAAAAAATCTAAAGGGTGTGTCTAATAACCAGTGCTCTCAATATGCCCATAATTGTACTATTGACATTTTGGTGTTTTGGAGTAATACAATTTACTGAAAAAGAAGAATTAACTCTGGCTATATAAAGCTGCCGTATATTTATTAAAAATTTCACATATTTTCTTCCACAAAACTTGATTTTCCTCTTTCAAATCATAGGAGATGAAGAACTTTTCATTAGTAACACGAAAGCTACTGACTACATGTCGAAAAGATTCATCTTTACATATCTAGGTTCTTTCCTTTTAATCAACCTGAAATTATGTTTTTCTAGTAGTTAAACTAAACATTCTGTTAGTAAAATACAGAAGATAACAGGAGAAGAAAAAGCTGACTATGGAAAATTTTTCGAACTGTATGTCATCTAAGTTTAACGGTAAACTTCTAGTAGCCTCTTGGGTCCTAAAATGCTTCAAATGAATTCATAATCTGAATGGGCTTTTAAACAACATTGGGATTAGGAGTCTGGCCCTACTGTCTCTGGAACAAACATATTGTTCAGAATGGTTTGCACCAGAAGGATCTTCTCTCACCAGTATTACTGTTGTTGTTACTGATAACAATCATCATCATCATCATCATCTTTTTTTGGGAGGGGGAAGGTGTGGATGGAGTTTTGCTCTTGTTGCCCAGGCTGGAGTGCAATGGTGCAGTCTCGGCTCACTGCAACCTCCACCTCCCAGGTTCAAGCAATTCTTCTGCCTCAGCCTCCTGAGTAGCTGGGATTACAGGCATGAGCTACCATAGTCGGCGAATCTTTGTATTTTTAGTAGACACTGGGTTTAACCATGTTGGTCAGGCTGGTCTCAAACTCCTGACCTCAGGTGATCCACCTGCCTTGGCCTCCCAAAGTGCTGGGATTATAGGCGTGAGCCACTGCGTCCAGCCACCTTTTTTGCATATAATCATTTATAAAGTACATACCCCACAAATTATCATGTTTAGACACATAGACAACCATTCTATACTATTCATGCATGTTATTTATTCCTATTTAGCAAATGAGAAAACCAATGCTCAGAAGGATTATGAGATTTACTCCATTTTATATCCAAAATACAGTAAACCAGGCTTTGAACAACCCTAATTCTAGAACTTCTTTTATCTGTACCTCAATATGGTAAGCATTATTTGAGGTAGGCACAAGGGTTTTCTATTTTCATACCAGGTGTGCAGTAATCAGGCATTCTAAATTTAGCCCAAGAAACACACTTAGTTAATGCCCTGAAACAGTCATTGCTATTCCTTATCTGGGAATTATGTTATCATTTTGCACTTGTAAAAATAGTCATTCTATAATATAGAAGTATTCTTTCACATTGGCCTCCCACATTGCTGGAAATATTTCTTTATATTTACTCTTCCCCAAAAAAAGAATGAGTGGGAAACATAGTTAGTATTTATTTTGAAAGAAAATAGGGCTTAATAAAGGGAACAATTGCATATTTAAGTCAAGGTAGATTAATAGCTGAGGTTTACCACTTAGCACACTGCAAACAAAATCTAACACAATACTATCGCACTAATACTAGAGCAATCATTACTCCAGTAGGTGTGCCAAATGTGGAACTCAATAACAAAGCCTACTTAAAATGATCAAGTATTATAAGTTAGTACATGATCAGTGATTATTCCATAAAGTGGGGTTGGGGAAGCTAAACAAACCCTAAACTTTTTTCCTTATTCTTCATAATTAAAACACATTACAGATAGACAAAAGTTAAATATAAAAAGAGAGCCCCAAAAAGACTAGGATGATGGTAAAGTAAAAAAAGATTTAAGAAGCTTAAAATGGAGTCATATTTCTAAACATGACATAAAAGCACACAGAGGAATGACTGTTAAACCTTGATCTATTCAAAACATTTTAGAAACAAATGATTAAATAACTCCACCAAAAAATGAGTACATAACTTGAATAGACATTTCTCCAAAGATGATATACAGATGGCCAACAAGTACATGAAAAGCTGCTCAACATTACTAATCGTCAGAGAGATACAAATCAAAACCTCAATATCATTTCATGCCCATTAGGATAGCTACCGTAAACACACACACACGTAAGTATTGACAAGAATATGGAAAAATTGAACCCTTGTGCACTGTTGATAGGATTGTAAAATGGTGCAACCACTATGGAAAACAGTATGAAAAAATATATTAAAAATAGAACTATCTTAAGACACACTTAGATATATATCCCAAAAGAATTAAAAGCAGGGTCTTAAAGAGACATTTGTGCAAGTTTCTTCTCTCAAAAGCAGACTCATGTTGTACGAGCCCATGTGACTGCTGAACAGAGTCCAAATGTTCTTTATTTCCTTTCATTGAGCACTACAATCATCACTCAACTCATTACGCTTCAATCAGCCTGACACAGAACTGTGTTCTTTAGGACTCAGTAAAGAGTACTATGTAACAATGAAGATCAGAAAATGTCTTTGGAACCTTGGAACCAGACAGAACAAAAGATGACAGACAGACAGTTAGATGGATAGATAGCTAGATATAGATCGATAATAGATCCATAGATAGAATGCAGTTAATAAGGTGATTTATATAATCTAAATGTTTAATGTCAGCTTGTTAACCAATAATTCCTCACTCTCATAAACAATGTTTGAATACACACTGCCAATTGTTTATGCCTGCTCAAATTCTTACCAGCCCTACCATCTGATTGACCGTCAACTCAATCTCTTTAAAACGTTGCATCTTAGTTCTGATGCATTAAGTGTAGATTTTGTATGTTAATTCATAATGGAGGAATCTTATTTCTCTGATTTCGACATCTCTTCTTTCCCACTGTACTGTATGCAAGCAGTATAGAACACTTTGGAGTTAATTGTGACTGTAATATTAATTCTAGACAAACTACAACAGAAGACACATCATGGCAGAACATACTTTAATATTCCTATATTGTAACCCACAACTTTTGATCACTTTACAAGGTCAAACTTTGTTATTGCTGAGCATCACAGTAATCCAATGGCTATAACAAAAAGCTGATGACCTTAACTTTCCAGGTGGCCCCTAGTATAAAGCCTGACTTTGATGTATCTAAACAAGCATAAATATAGAACTCATGATGAGGTCTATTAGAATCATAAAATCTTCTGAGAAGAAGCTATCTAGAGCCACCCTGCTTAACAGATTTAAAAGCAGACAGATCAAAGCATGTGTCATTGAGAATCCTGCTGGTCGTCATGAGAGAAGGAGTAAAATTGCAAACCCATTCAGTTGTATCCATTACTGTAATGACCTGGAATAGACTAGAATGATGAAAATGAAGGGTGAGTAGCATTGGGTCATAATAATAGTAATCGTATATCATGTGACAGTAGTATTGAATTTTTCTTTTGTACAGCAAAGACAGTGTTGTATTTTTTTCCTGGATAGCTATGGTAACAAGCTTTATTTCTGAATGCCTGAGTTCCTGTCTATGGACCCACACATCTGAGTTATATGCCTATCCCAAACATTCATTATGATATCAAGGATGAGTCAAAAAACAAGACGGACATATGCCAAACTATTTTATGTGAAGGGTAAAATCTGTATTTCCATTGATTACCAAACTGAATTTTGCACAGGTAAAAAGCAATGGTGTCACATAATCCTGCATCTTATCAGCTTTCACATCTCATGCTTTCTTTAATGAATATGGTGTTCAGATTATATGGTTAGGGAAAGAAGAGGCTAAAAATGCCTACCTATCTAGCATGCTGAAAGAAAAATTCTAGAATAGAAAGGTTCTCTTTTCAGGGTAAGCCAGTCTCTAGAAGTTAGAGCTTAGGACAATTTCTAGGGGAAAAATTCTTGGGTGATGCTAGTTATAATTCTATGCTCCATGGAGCCTTCAATTAACTGTGTATTTCTTAGAATTCTCCCTTTAAAATATATTCCTCTTCAAATTGATGCTATGCCTCTTTTAAATGGGCCACCCTGTATATTCTGAATGAGCTTTTTCCAGTAAAGAACTGTGTTGATGTAAATCTACGTTGGCAAGAACGTCATCAGAGTCAGCCGGGAGTGACAGGCATGTTCTAGCCAATTCTGGACAGTGTGTTGAAATATGCTTCCCAGGCAGCAAGAGCAAATGCACAAAAGCAAGCCCACATCTTGACAGGGGTGACGTGCTGATCAGCAAAGCCCTGGCTCTGTGAGAACATAAAATACGCACCAGGAGCATTTCTTGAGGAGAAGCCAACCAATCAATCACAGCAAGAGCCACATAATCCTTACAGGTTAAAAGGTGCCAGAGCTTACCCTTTTCCTTAGGGCAAAAAAAAAAAGAAAGAAAAAAAAAATGTTTCTACATGTTGCTTGCAGGGCGCACTCCTAAGACACAGAAGATTGTATTTCCTAATAACAGCCAGCCAGTACACTTAATATAAGTGTGCAAGCAGGCAGTAAGAAGCAACAATTCAAACTCCAAAGAGAAAGCTATACATTTCATATTTGTTTTATTAACAATTATGATAATGAAAATATTCCTGTATAAATGTTAAAACCTGGCATCATCTTGTAAAAGTATTTCATGCCAACACATAAAACCTATTTATTTAAGAAAAGCAATATCATTGTGATAATTATGTGTATAAACTGTTGTGACAAATGCAATATATATATTTTTTCAAAAATATTTTTCAGTTCTTCAATATCTAGGCTGAACATCATGTTCAAGAACAGGATTTTGTGTCCAATTCATGGAAAAAATGGCAATTTCATATTAGAAAATCTGTGCCAGGGCTATACATCTGCAAACTAGCAATTTTCCAATTGTTTTACTGTATCTTCTGTCATCTGTCTCATTCTTGGAGCATACATACACGGCCAAGATGTGAGAATAATATGACTTTACCAGACAGGAATGTTGAAGTGAAGATGACTGGGCAGACCTGGCCAGTCTGGTACCCACCACCTCTCCCCTCCATTTCTATAAATGCAGTGAGGATGAATTACTGTTTCTGGAACTAATTAAATAGACCAAAGAAATTGGCCATCCCAGCAGAGGAGTTTGTGCTTGTCTGACTACACGGGCTTAAAACCAAGGTCCTTGTCTTGAATACACAACCGTCACCACACAAAGTCCAAGACTGCCAGGTCATTGCTCATCACCAGATGGTTCTGTAAATCCCCTACTCTGAAATCCCCAGCCTTCCCCAATTTCCACAAACTCGCCAGTGTGACTCCTAGCGTTCAGTCTGTCATCAGCAAAATCTCCTATATGCTCCTGTATCTTCAGCATGTTCTCTGACTTTCCTGCACCGTCTTGCTCTGACACTACTGGCTGCCCACTGAGGATACGGATTTACTTCAGCCCTCTGATGCAGTGGCTATTTTTCCTTCCACATGTTTGTACCTCTGCCCCTAGTGAAGTAGGAGTCTTTCTCATTCTTCTCTGCTGCTTCCAGACCATGATCTCTTCCTTGCCCTAAAATGTCATCGTAACTCTCATCATTAATCTGCTCCCCTCCTATTCCAGTTTTCTACTGACCCCCAGGTCTCTCCTCTCAGTCTTTAAACATTTTAGCCCTGTCTCTCTCCAGCGCAAACTCTTACATAACTCATAATGATCTTTTCCTCCCACGGTCTCCCAGTTTCTGGATCTCCCTTCAGATAATCTTATCTGAAACCTCCTTTCATTACCATAAGGAAGGCCTTGCCATAACAGATAACTGTGCCCCATAACCACTGTTAAGCATCTCCTTCTAGCTCATCCCCTCCAGTATTCTGATTCCAAAAATATTCCAAACCCAATGAGTCCTCCAGTGCATTGACCTTAGAAGTTGTTCTGATCCTCACCAAACTTATATCCCCTTTTCCTTAGTGAGCTTAGAGTAAATACGGCAGCATAATCACTTCTTTGCATATCCTTTTAAAACTCAGACTTCACTGAAATACCTCACCTTGTTAAACCAACCTTTTTCAAACTGTGCTTGTTGTGGCCTAAACAGTCAATGATAGTTGAGGAAAAACACAACCATGATGACTTTGAATTTGTAACTACTGGCCTGAGGTGGCTCCTTAGTGCAGTCTGGGAATTTCACATTTCTCTAGACAAAGCACTCTCTCCTCCCAGAGATGATGGATCATTTCACACCTTCTCTCTCCTCAAACCCCCAACATCTGTTCTCTTTCTCTCTTTACATTGATGAGCTTATTGTTTTATCACAAAATAGAAGGAATTAAGAGACACTTTTCATACACTCTGAAACCAGATCTATCAAGATACTGACCTTCTATACTCTCAGACTCTCCTACTCTTCTTTCTCATTTATTGTGAGGACTGAACAATCAGCACTCCCATTAAGGGCAACTACTTGGCTTGTGCACTGTCTGAACTTCTCCCCACCCCTATTCCCCCAAAGCCTCCTCAAGAATATTGCTCCTGCAGTTGTCCCCAATTTCTCATGATCAAATGTCCCCTTTCTACTGCTTCTTTCTCAAAACCATACAAACCTAATACAATTGACAACACACCCTTTGCCCATATTTCATTTTTCTTCCTATCCCCTCCAACTGACTTTACAGCAAAACTCCAAGAGTTAACAATTGCCACCACTTCTCCCATCATCCCTTGAATCCACTTGACTCAGTCCTTTTATAAGGAGGCCTTCACCTCCAGATACTCACACCTTTGAGTAGTCCTCTCTCACACTGTACCAGGGTTGGCACATGTGAGCAGAAGAATATGGCAGAGTAATAGTGTGTTGCTGCCAAGTCTCTGTCATAAAAGTCATTGTGGCTTCTACCTTGCACTCTCTTGAATCATTGACTCCTGTGCATGAGGTAAGAACACCCAGCCATTCCATTACTGGGTATATACCCAAAGGATTATAAATCATGCTGCTATAAAGACACATGCACACGTATGTTTATTGCAGCACTATTCACAATAGCAAAGACCTGGAACCAACCCAAATGTCCAACAATGATAGACTGGATTAAGAAAATATGGCACATATACACCATGGAATACTATGCAGCCATAAAAAATGATGAGTTCATGTCCTTTGTAAGGACATGGATGAAGCTGGAAACCATCATTCTCAGCAAACTATCACAAGGACAGAAAAACCAAACATGGCATGTTCTCACTTATAGGTGGGAATTGAATAATGAGAACACTTGGACACAGGAAGGGGGACATCACACACCGGGGCCTGTTGGGGGGTGGAGGGAGGGGGGAGGGATAGCATTAGGAGATATACCTAATATAAATGATGAGTTAATGGGTGCAGCACACCAACATGGCACATGTATACGTATGTAACAAACCTGCACATTGTGCACATGTACCCTAGAACTTAAAGTATTTAAAAAAAAAAAAAAAAAAGAAAAGAAAAGAAAAGAACACCCAGCCCTTTGGAGGAGCACAAACAGTGAGGAACTGAAGTCTTCTGTCAACAGCCAGTGTAAACCAAGGCTGCCTGCAGACAGCACCATCTTAGAAACTGATCTTCCAGCCCAAGATACGGTTTCAGATGACTATAGCCTTCACTGACAGCTTTAGTGCAATTTCTTCTAGGAACTTTAGTCAGAACCAGCCAGCTAAGCTGCTCCCTGATGTCTCAGAAACTGTATGCAATAATAAATGCTTGTTGGTTTAAGCATTGGGGAAATTTGTTATATTCCACTCTAGTCAGTCCTGTATCATCACTACTCTACTGATCGACTTGTGTTGTATGCCACCAATTGGCTGCATGTTGCCAATGCAATGATCAATTCTCAGTTATTTTAGTTGACCTGTGAGCAGCATCTGCCACAGTTTATCACTTTTTTGTTGTTGTTGTTTGTTTGTTTTTGAGACAGAGTCTTGCTCTGTCGCCCAGGCTGGAGTGCAGTGGCACGATCTCAGCTCATTGCAACCTCTGCCTCCCGGGTTCAAGTGATGATTCTCCTGCCTCAGACTCCCCAGTAGCTGGGATTACAGGCGCCTGCCACCATGCCTGGCTGATTTTTGTAATTTTAGTCGAGACGAGGTTTTGCCATGTTGGACAGGCTGGTCTCAAACTCCTGACCTCAGGTGATCCACCCAAACTGCTGGGATTACAGCCATGAGCCACCATGCCCAGCCATTTATTTCTTCCTAAAACACTTTGTTCATTTGGCCTCCAGATATCACTCTCAATTTTTCTTCAACCTCACTGGCCTCTCTGCTGAGTTTTCCTCATTTTCCTGATTTCTAGATTTTAAAGTGCCCCAACTGTCTCAGGTCTTTTCTCTATATATATTTGCTCCCTGAGTGATTCATCCAGACTTATCACTTTTAATACCACCTATATTTTAATAACTCTCAAGTGTTCATCTCAAGTGCTAATCTCTGCTCCAAACTTCAGACTCATACATTCAGTTATCTAAGTGAAACCTCCATGCAGAAATCTAAGAGGCATCCCCAAAATAAATTTTTTAAAACTAAACTCCTGATCCACCTCCCCTAAAAATGCTCCTTCCACAATCTTCCTCAGCTTGACAAATGACAACTGCATTCTATCTGTTGCTAAATCCACAAACGTAAGAGTTATTCTTGATTCTTCTTTCTCGCTCTTCACATCCAATGCATCCACAAATTCTGTTGGCTGTGTCTTCAAATGGTAGACAGAATTATGACCATTTTTTTTTTTTTTTACCACTTCTACTTCTCTAGTCCACACTGCCATTACATGTTACCTAGGTTACTTCAATAGTTTAACTGGTCTCTGCTTCCATTTCCCCCACATCTTTACTTTCTACACAGGAGCCTGGATGATTCTTCCAAAACTTATGATAGACTGTGTCCCTTCCTAATACAGACATCCTACTACTAACACTTTTTGCTTCAATACATCACAGTAATCACCAAGGAATGACCCAAGTCTTTACTACAGGCTCAAAGCACTATGTGATCTGATGCCTTTCTGTGGCTCCTACCTCATTTTCTATAACGTTCCCCCCTCCCTCAAATACGCCAATCACATACTTGCTCAGGGCCTTTGCACTTGGTATTTCTTCTGCCTGAAATGTACTTCTCCTGGATAATCATATAGCTCGTTCAGTCATCTCTTTCAGATCTCTGCTGAAATGTCTTACGTACAACTCTGTAACTCCTTACTCTGACTTATTCTTCTATACTGTACTTGTCTTTCTTTGACCCACTGGAATATTTATTTGTGTGTTGTCTTCTCCTTTATTAGAATATGTGCTCTTTAGCCTGGTACAGTGGCTCATGCCTATAATCCCAGCACTTTGGGAGGCCAAGGCTGGAGAATGGCTTAAGCCCAGAAGTTTGAGACCAGCCTGGGCAACATAGTGAGACCCCCATCCCTACAAAAAATAAAAAGTTATCTAGGCCTGGTGGCATGTGCCTGTAGTCCCAGCCACCTGAAAGGTTGAGGTGGGAGGGTCTCTTGAGCCCAGAGCCCAGGAGGTCAAGGCTTAGGTGAGCAGTGTTCATGCCACTTTACTCTAGGCGGTCTGGGCAAAAGAGTAAGACCCTGTCTCAAAAAAAAAAAATATATGCCCCAATGTAGGGAAGACTGTCTATTTCATTCAGTTCTCTATCTCCAGAAGAACAATAGGTACACAGAAAACACTCAAATTATTTTTTGAATGGATGAAAAGAAAATAGGATATTTAGCTCCTGACTTTCACCTTAGTGAGCTAGTGATAAAATAAAGAAAATTACCTTCAGAGTAAGATGGTTTTCTGTGTCCAGCCCCTCAGAACTGCTAGATGTGTTCTAAGAATTGTGTACTTTTGCAATTCAGTAAGAAGGAAGGCACAGTCCTCATGTAAATAATGCCTCGGTTCTATGCATCAGAACACAAGTGCCACTAGTAGAATTAACACATCTGATTTGAATGAAAACATCATTGTGTATTCTATTTCAGAAGGATTATCTTGGGAAAAGTAGAAGAGCAGTAGCTAACTGAAAGATGTTATAGATTGGTCTAACAGAACTGAGTCTCAAAGTCCAACTATTGAAAGTGTTCAGTGCACATATTTGTGGCTTAGCAAGCTTAGCATGGGGTAAGAACTCAAAATGTCACTTCCTGTTATGTGGAGTGAAGCTGTTAGGAAAGATAACATCATCATGTTTCTTTTATACATATAAATCCCTGGTGTGTGTGTGTGTGTGTGTGATGAGAGAGAGAGCGAGCGAGCAAGCGAGAGAGAGATGTTAGCAATCCTTCAAAATCTGATTCCAACCTACCTTCCCTAGAGGCACTCAAACTCACCTAAACCCCATGTAATCCCCATATTTGTTCACACTATTCCCTTGGTGAGAAAACACCTCCTGTCACTTCCCCTCCTTCCGTACTTCACTCCAGTTCTCTCCCTGCTGAAATCTCCCATGCTTCACATTCATATCAAATTCCTTCCTAGGCCCGTCTCTGTAAAATGTGATAATAAAACCTAAACCTAATCAAGTTGCAGTGAATATTAAATGAGATCATCTAAGACAATGCCCAGTGTGGTGCCTGGGACTTCTTTGTGACTATTCCATCTCACTCACGAGGTCTTAAGTGATTCCTAGTACCAGATACAATCTCTCCCTCCCATAAATTCCAACCACTCTTTATGCTTAGTTATGGCAACTATTGTTTTATGGTTGAGTAATCATATTCTATCACCTGTTAGATCATAATCCTTGAGAACAAAGACAATGCCCCAATAACATCCCATATAGTAATTTGTACAGTGTAGACAGAGTATGTGAGTCAAATTAAGCTTCTAGATTTTAATAGGCTCAGATCACCTTCAGTGTTCTATCAACAGTATGTTTACATTTTATTTGAAAGTACTACTGTCTTTCAAGAGGTCTTTTTGTTAAATATATCATTAAAACTTTTAAATAATTTTATGAAACATGTATGAATTAGTAATAGTTCCACTTACAGATGAACTTAATTGTGATTGGTGGAATTTAAATAACCCTAGCATCCCACAGTGAGTAGCAGAGTTGAACTATGCAATAGATTTCTGAACCTCTTTGTATATCACAAGACTGTGCTAGGTGCTATGGATACACCTGTGAATGAGGTGGAACTGGTTCTCCCTTTCACAAAGTTTACTCCCTAGGGCAGCAGTTCTCAACTGAAAACAATCCTTCGTCCCCTACAAGGGAAAACTGGCAGTGCTTGGAGACATTTTGAATTTTCACCTCATGGTGGAAATTAATGTCATCTAGTGGGCAGTGGCCAGGGATGTTCTTAACCTCCTACAATGCACAGGAAAGCCCCCACCACAAAGCATTATTCTGGCCCAGTCATCAGTTCTGCTGAGGTTGAGCAACCCTGCTCTAGATTCGGCTTCAAAAAGAAGGATGAGAAGTATCCATAGGACACAACAACACATAGGGTTGTAGAGATAGGTGCAGAACTGATGACAGATGCTTAGATGCCATGTTAAGGAGTGTGAACTTTATCCTACAAGGCAGGGATTGGCAAATTACGGCCAGTGGGCGAAATTCAGCCTATTTGTTTTTGCAAATACAGTTTTATTGGAACATGCTAATGTCCATTTGTATATTTGTGGCTTCTTTTGTACTACTGTGGTAGGGTTGAATAGTTGCCCCAGAGACCATAGGGTCCGCAAAGCCTAAAATATTTATTTTCTGGCCCTTTTGCTCACCTCTGCTATAGACAGTGGGCAATCAAAGCAGACGGCAGGATAATTAATGAGACAGTATAAGTAGGACGTCCTTAATGGGAAGGGGCTAGTGGCACAAAGACAAGTTAGAATGTTATTGAAATAGATCAAACACAAATCTAAGTATTAAAATACCTGGTGGTATTGGGAGTGAACAGAACAGCAAGAGATAATAGATGAAATAATCCATAGGCCTAGGCAGAAGGAAGGCAAGGCAGAAGTCAAATATGATTTTTTGTTTTTTTGGGAAGATAATGGCCAGATAAACAGAAGTAGAAAAATCCAAAAGGGGGGCACAGTAAGCTTGGTTTTGCGCACATTAAATTTAAAGTAAGAGTGGATCTTCCACGTGGAAATATCCAGAGGAGGCATATGGAACTTGAGCCTGGGAAATGAGGTTTAAGGGTAGAGTTTTGTTAAAAGAGCTGACAGTTGGAATTGAACAGAGGAGAGACACTTGTGGTGCAGGGAACATACGAATAAGGTCAAAGGAATAATTATGGAACCAGGGGTACTTTGAATTAAGGTGCTGGAAACAGAGACAATGAAAAAAAAAGGGAGATCTCGTATGAATAAAGTTAATCCAGTGAATGAGACAGTATCAACAAAGAGGGGTGAGCATCAATTTCAAATGCTAATAATATTTTGCCATGACTAATACTGTGCGTATCAGTAAGTGACTTTAAATGCAAAGGCAATGCTGCTTTAAGTTTGTTTGTGTACCTACGAGTTCATTTGCAAAGAAAACTCTCAAGATGAATGTAAGACAATGTTTGTCTTTAATTTATAGCTGGTCCAACTCTGACTTTTCTTGAAACTTCTGTTTTTTTTACTTCAACGCATATCATTGTCTTCTGAAGTTTCTATCAACAGTGTAAAATGAGGAGCTTATGAATAAAGATTTTAAGGCCAGGTACAGCGACTCATGCCTGTAATCCCAGTACTTTGGGAGGCTGAGACAGGCAGCTCTCTTGATGTCAGGAGTTCGAGACCAGCCTGGCAAACATGATGAAACCCCCTCTCTACCAAAAATATAAAAATTAGCCGGGTATGGTGTTGCATGCCTGTAATCCTAGCTACTCAGGAGGCTGAGGCAGGAGAATTGCTTGAACCCAGGAGGCAGAGGTTGCAGTGAGCTGAGATTGTGCCACTGCACTCCAGCCTGGGCAACAGAGTGAGACTGTCTAAAAAGATGTCCCTTTAAGACAGTTTCTCAACGTATGGCTTCCACATCACCTGTAGGGCTTACAAAGTCGACTTTTTGGGCATCACATCAGACCTATTGTGGGTGCAGGGCTGGCTTCACAGGTGTGACCTATGAAGGTGTACAGGATCCTACTCTCAGAAGGGCCTTGTGCTCGATTGAATGCAGAGCTGTTGCCATCATGAAATTTGTAATATTTATTTGCATAAGGAGCCCTGTATTTTCACTTTACCTGGGCCCTACAAATTACGTAGCCAGTGCTGTAGGAGCATTCTAGCATGGAAAGAAATGAGTTTACAGAGTAAAAAAGATTACAGAGTAGAAAAATGTGGTTCCTTACTTAGCTCTCATTTATTTGCATTGAGATATACTTTTTAAAACACCCATGTTTACACTCTTTGGAAGTAAAACTTGGAATCTACCATTGGCAGGTAAAGAATTTTCCATAGAACAGTCTTTTTTTTTTTTTTTTTTTTGCATCTGTGCAACTACCAGGTAGGAACTTAATAATTACAGTGTGGGAAAACAGAGTACCAACATACTTTCTGCTCAGGGATTAGCATCACCCAATCTAAGTTCAGTGTGTTTACCTGCAACTAAGGGATTGAGAACAGAAGAACTTCTGCAAGAGCAAATGTCTTTCTTCCTATGGTGGAAGTATCAGTGGTTCAGGTTGGTATATTAGATGGTTTGAGATTGTACAAAGATGGTGTTTGGCATAGCTGATGTGGCTTATTGAATTTTAAAATGTTGAATTAAATAAGGAGAAGGTTATTTCCTTTCCAAATCCCTTTCAGTCATTCTTATTACCTTAAGAAGAAAGACTTAATTGTGATCTTTCATATGTCTATATTATTTGCTAAATGCCATTTTAAACAGAGAACAGACCTCGGGCTCAGAGTCTTTGGAAGGTCATGGTTATCTAGCTAAACTTGAATCTATTTTTCCTTGTTTATTGTATATTTTTTCAATTATCTTCTATGCATAATAAATGACGCTAGTTCCAAATTACAGTAATATACAAAGTTTTATTTTTAAACATATGGCCTTTTAAATAAAAATGTAAGTCTACTAGAAATACGAAATGCAAACAGTATAAATGGCCCACAGTTGTACCTAAAATTGTGAAGGTGATTCAAGAATGATCAATGTGTTAGTGAAACTGCTATTCTTATTAGTAAGAGGGCTTTATTAAAGGAAGCCTGGTTCTATTCAGAGGAGAACTGTAGAAATCAGCCTTGTGCATTATCAGCCTGTAATTCATATATATTTTAGTTATTAGTATCCGTAAATCATATGCTGTTCTATTTGGCACTCACTCAATAGAAGGTCATAAAAAAAATCACACTGCACAAAATAAAGCAAAGTAAAACAAATACTATTAACCTAAAGAAGGCAAACAAGCAGTAATGATAATCCAAGTAATCTTAAGTCAGAAAGTTGCTTGCTTCAAAAGGTCAACAATACACACTTCACCATTTATAAATGTGAAATTAGCCATGTAAGAAAATGAAAAACAACAACAACAACAAAAAACTGGTACCCTACTAATAACATAAAGAGGAAGCCACTTTATTTTAATAATAACTAATTTAATCAGAGGGTTATCTCAAAAGGGTAATGGGGAAAAATTGGTCTGAAATTACTACAATTTAAAAATGATATATGTATAATATTTAACTGTATAAAAATATTTACATTAAAATAATATTTCTATGCTAAACCCCTTCAAAAAGGTTTTCTATTATTTAATTTTAGTTCTTCTGAAGATCTACTTTGGAAAAATGGTACTTAATTTCTGCCAGTTAAAATTTCTCCAAATTAAAACACGGAAAATGAAACTATGAAGGGTGTTTTTTTGCAAATTTCTCCTCAAAATCTTGATATTTCTTTTGTAAGCTTAGGTCTTAATATATAATTTAACTGTTATAAATTCTAAAAGATAAGGATTAGTCATCAGAATTTAACAAGCTAGTTATTCAGTAATTTCCCAAGAATCATAGATACATTTATACAGATTTTTTTCAGAAATATAACAGGCATAAATAATTTTCAAAGTATAAGCTAAATATTAAAATGCATGTATTTGACAAATTATTGTGACAGAATAATAAGATACAGAATTCATATACACCAAAGCCAACTATACCAATCTATGTGGATGTAAACCCAAAACACACACACACACACACACACACACACACACACACACACACACACACTGAGTCATGGTGACAAAGTCCACACAAATGGTTAATCATTGAGTTCAAAGTTTCTTTCCACTATGGCAATCAAAACTAACATCACCAAGACTTCTAGTCTGGAAGGGTATGGATCCCCCTGGGTGTTCAGCATAAAAGACACAGCAACAGAAGGTATGTTTCTCAATTGATCAAAAAACAACTATTTATTGAACGTATATTATTCAGGTGGCACTTGTACCTTCACAGTGGATACAATGATTGATGAATGTGGAGGTTCTTACTTTTTTTTTTTTTTTTTTGAAATGGTGTTTCCTCTGTTGTGCAATGGTGCAATCTCGGCTCAAAGCAACCTCTGCCTCCCAGGTTCAAGCGATTCTCCTGCCTCAGCCTCCCGAGTAGCTGGGATTACAGGCACGAACCATCATGCCCAGCTAATTTTTATATTTTTAGTAGAGACGAGGTTTCACCATGTTGAACAGGCTGGTCTGGAACTCCTGACCTCAAGTGATCCACGTGCCTCAGCCTCCCAAAGTGCTGGGATTACAGGCATGAACTACTGCACCCGGCCGGTTCTTACTTTTTAGGAATTTACAGTCCAGCTACATATTTGAAATACAAACATGAACTAGAAGACAGCATAACATAGAAAATGACAAATAAATGTCAACATATTCAGTGTGAGAGCCCAAGGAAAGAAAGATTGCACCCAATGAAGGTAGGTAGTTTTGGCCCTGTATACATTTGCTTACGAAAACCAAAAGTCAGACCACCAACTCAAATGTTTCCACTTTGTTTGCTCTTATTAAAGCTTACACTTTTTAAATTATATTGAATCAAAGAAAACACTCCGAAACACTATTTTTGAGAAGAAAGACAACAATATTAGCTTCTAGTCCCAGAGATATTTCCATTCTAAAAGGAAATATCTCAAGTCAAAGAGACTATTCTATAATGTGGAATTTGGCATGAAGGCTGGCAAAGTGTAAATGGAAGGATATTGTTTTGAGGTAAGATGGGTCTTGGTCCTCCTCTATCTGGCCACCTAGGTCACTCAAAGACAGCCTGTGAGTCAGGCCAGATCTTGTTACCAAGCAGTTTGCTGTTCTGTTGCTTAGTGACTTGAATCAGCCGGCCATCATTCCCAGCTGGCTCTTCTAGAGTCAAACCTTAATAGATTTCTGACTTGATCTTTCTCCTTAGAGCTCAAGACTTTTATTTTTTCTTTCCCTGAATGATTGACTATAAAATTATTCTCTGGTTGGCTTTGTTTTTACACCTCTTATGTAAAAACAACCCTGAATCAAATGTTCTCCATTGACCCCTTTTCACCAAGGACATATATTTCTCCTACACACACATATTTTTATAAGAATATTTTTATAAGGATGTCAACTTCTATACAAGCCACAAGTGTAAACTAATAAACTGAGATTCCACACCAAAAAAGGGTTCTGTCTCTACCTTTCTGTTAACTACTATTTTGTAAAATCTTTGAATATTCATTGTTATAACTTCAATATACATGCAGGGTAGGGTAATAAATGTGAATGTGATTCTTAGCCCAAAGGAAGGTGATGCTGAAAGAAAGAACACAGGATGCAGAGTTAGGAAGACTTGGGTTCAAGTTTTAATGCTATTGGTTTCATAGCTGTCTAGCTGAAAGATCTTGGTTATGCAAGAACTTTTTCTGGGCCTCAGCAGCTGTATATGTAAAGTATGGTTAATAATACTTACATCCAACCTTGGTTGTTTTAAGGGGTTAATGTACACAAAGTACCTGACACATGGCAGGAGCTAAATCATTGATGTCTATGTTATAATTAATCTAAGGTTATAAAGCTATATTATTATGAACCTAAGTTTTTTTATTCCAAAATGAAATCATGTAATTTCTTCTCAGGTCAACTTTTCAAGATCTCCTTTTGAGAATAAGTGCCTCATCTGAAATACTTGGAGAGTATTTATATCCTTAAAACTGCACATAAAATGATTTTTCTGTTTTGCTTATTTACAGTAGAAGAGACTGATGTGTTAAGATGGTATAAAATTGAAGTCTAGTAAAAGAGAATTTTAAATTAGAATCTTTACAGTGATCTATATATTTCCCTATCTGTTACCTAAAATTATGCATTTCAGATGGTGGCCTAATGTGAATACCACCAATACCTTCATTCTGAAGGCCCTGAAGCCTATTTATGAGTCACGGAATTATTAAATAATTCTGTTTCCTGTTTTTACCCATGTAGCATCTACCTTACTTTCTTATAGCAGCAAGTTGGAACTTGTTTCTAATTGCTTATCTTAAATAGACTGTAGTTTGTTATCACTTTATAAATTTAATTAGTCATTACATTTTACTTGTAAATGCCAAATGCCTTTATAACCATATGACTTATTAATAGAGTCTCCAAGTCAAAAAGGTTGAATAACTAAGGTCAAGTATCAAATGGCCAGAAGACCTGGAAATATGTGATTTCAATATACTGAATGAATCACAGCTTTAAAAATATGATTTTTTAAAAAGCAAAACCATTAAAAAAAGACATAATTTTGCTACATTAGAGATAGTAAAGCTTCTTCCTGAAAGTGCTACTTGAAGAACAAATTTGGTAGCTTCCTATCTAAGAAAAAAAAAAAAAGTGCTGAAACTCCTTTAGTTATCTGAATACATAGGAGCTTTTCAATTATAAAGAAATTTACACAAAGAATAATTTTTTAAAAATCAAAGCCATGATTTACATTATTTTATGAACTTTAAGATTCATGTTTTTATTTTCTTCTTATCAACATTTCTGCCAAGTTTGCAAGAAAGACCGTGTCTTCTTAAGAAGAGATTTTACCATCAGTAGCAATGGCTTCAGCTCGTACGAACAGGCTTCACATCCTTTCTCTTTAAGATAAATGTCAATGGTCATGGGAAGTACACATGAATAATAAGCTGTGAGGTTATCCAAGGTTTTCTTCACTTTTTTCTCAATGCCAATTGTCATAATGTAATCCCTGTAATTCCTTAAACATGACAAGCCAATCGGCATGTTCTTTAAAAGGAAAATCTTCCTCAGGTCTTTTGATTTTGTGGAAAGCCAACTATGCCTTTCAAATGGTACAGACACCCTCAACTTGTAGCGCCTTCACCTACCATGATTCCCACAGAGGGCAACAGCCAGTTATGCCACAGACATGGCTGAAGGTTAGGGCTGACTGGTCTTCCCCCAACATTCCAGCAGCACTTCCTGGTGTGCTTCTCAGATGATTTCCCCCAGAAACTTGCTCCCCACCTTCTGGTATTACACTTTGCCTACAGCCCTCCTCTGGGTTCCTAGCTCCCAGGAGACTGGCAGCAATGCTCTTCTCCGGGTATTTTTACCATAAGAGACAGAGAAAAGATAACCTTAAAGCTAAGCAGGGCAGAAGTAAGAGAGATGGAACGAGGGAGAAAGAGACCTCAAAGAGAAATCACTAAATAATGGCTTTGAAAATCTACTCAGTTGTTTGTGTGTGTATATGTGTATTTTTACTCTACAAACTCTAAGTGGCTGTATTTCTCTTTTATAGGTGACAAATGGTATCTTTCCCCTTCTATGACTTGCAAATTTATAATATATTTCTCTCTTAACAACCATAAAAACAACTACAGTTGCTGAAGAAATAATGACTCAGAAAGCAAATGTTTACTTTTAAATATGAGCAACTTTATATCTAATGCCAATGCCTGATAAAAAGAAATTCATAGTAAACAAAAAATATGGCCAAAATCACTTATTTAGCTTCCTAAACACATTTAAGATTTATTAAAAGTCTCCTAAAAGGCCTTTTGAAAGTCCACCTAAATAAATTATTTTGTTGTTAAGATTGTTACTAAGTACTTCTTCTACTGTTGGATATGTTTTAATTAAAAATACATATGTGTACACAAGAATTATAAAAATTATACAGTTGAGTATTACCTACTCACCATGATTCCTAAAGATATCCTACTGCCTAATTTCACTTATATACACGCTGGAACATTTTCCTCCATTTGGTGCATCGAGCACGGTATAAATTGACAATGTTTTCATCTAGTCCTTAATCAGGAATATAATCCCCATGAAATTACTTATATTAGAAAACTGTATTTGGTTTTAATTATATTTGGAATTAAAAATGTTTTTGAGAGATATATCATAAGTAACAAACCTGATGCATCTTAGTGAATGTTACCCATGAATATTAGTTTTTAATGGTTAATGTTTTCAAAGTAGCTTGAAAATATTTCACTAGATAGCCTAAATTGACTGTTAAATTCAGGAAATTACATCTTCATATCCATTATAGTAAAATGACTCAATGTTTTTCATTGTGACATTCACTTAGATTGGAGTATGATACTGACAGACTGTAGTAACAATATTTTAAGAGTATAAACAGTAGGGTTTTTGGAGGCAAATTGACATAGAGTTGTGCATTGCTTATTCTAAGTTCTGAGAAATGTGTCATTAGGCAATTTCATCATTGTGCAGACATGTTAGGGTGTACTTACACAAACCTAGATGGTATAGCCTATTATACCTAGGCTACATGGCATAGCCCATTGCTCCTAGCCTACAGACCTGTACAGCATGTTATTCTACTGACTATTGTGGGCAATCATAACACAATGGTTAAGTATTTGTATATCTAAACATAGAAAAGGTACAGTTAAAAATACAGTATAAAAGATAAAAAATACAGTATAAAAGTATAAAAGTGTATGGGGCACTGACCATGAATGGAGCTTACAGGACTGGAAGTTGCTCTGGGTGACTCAGTGAGTGAGTGGTGAGTGAATGTGAAGGCCTAGGACATTTCCACACCCTACTATAGACTTTATAAACACTGTACACTTAGGCTACACTTAATTTATAAATATTTTTATTTCTTTGATATAAGTTAATTTTGGTTACTGCAACTTTTTACTTTATACAACTCTTAATTTTCTTTTAATTTTTGGCTCTTTTGTAATAACACTTAAAACACTAACATCATACAGCTGCACAAAAATATTTTCTTTATATCTTTATTCTGTAAGCTTTTATTTTTATTTTTATTTTTTACTTTTTAAATATTTTTGTTAGAAACTAAGACACAAACACACATTAGCCTAGGCTTACACAAGGATAGGATCATCAGTATCATTATCTTCCTCCTCCATATCTTGTCCCACTGGAAAGTCTTCTGGGGCAATAACACGCATGGAGCTGTCATCTCCTATAAGAACAATGCCCTCTTCTAGATACCTCCTGAGGGACCTACCTGAGGCTGTTTTATAGTTAACTTTTGTATATAAGTAGGAGGAGTACTCTTTAAAATAATGATAAAATACACAAATACATAAACCAGCAACATAGTTATTATTAAGTATAATACATAACTATATATGCTATACGTGTATAGGACTGACAGCACGGTAGGTTGTTTGCACCAGCATGCCCACAAACACAAGAGTAATGCATTGTGCTATGGCTTCACTAGGTGATTGGAATTTTTCTGGTCCATTATAATATTATGGGACCACCATCAAATATAGAGTCCATCATTGACTGAAATGCTATTACATGTGTGTACTGTTGAGCATTTTAAAAAATGATCCAGGTATATATAAATATGTGTGTATATATGTAGGTATATAGATATATATATGTGTGTGTATATATAGGTACATATATGTATATACATGTATACAGGTACCTATATGTGTATATATGTATACAGGTACATATATGTGTATATATGTATACAGGTACATATGTGTATATATGTATACAGGTACATATATGTGTATATATGTATACAGGTACATATATGTGTATATATATGTATACAGGTACATATGTGTATATATGTATACAGGTACATATGTGTGTATATATGTATACAGGTACATATATGTGTATATATGTATACAGGTACATATATGTGTATATATGTATACAGGTACATATGTGTATATATGTATACAGGTACATATATGTGTATATATATGTATACAGGTACATATGTGTATATATGTATACAGGTACATATATGTGTATATATATGTATACAGGTACATATGTGTGTATATATAAGTATACAGGTACATATGTGTGTATATATATGTATACAGGTACATATGTGTGTATATATGTATACAGGTACATATATGTGTATATATGTATACAGGTACATATGTGTATATATATGTATACAGGTACATATATGTGTATATAATGTATATAGGTACATTATGTGTATATGTATATAGGTACATATAGGCATATATATGTATATAGGTACATATAGGTATATATATGTATATAGGCACATATAGGTATATATATGTATATAGGTACATATATGTATATATGTATATAGGTACATATACGTATATATGTATACATATACACACATATTTTATATATATATTCACAACTCAATTCCTATGCTATGTACTAAAAAAGAGCAAGCTGCTCAAGGATATATATAATATATATTGCTTGCTCTTTCTCATTTTATAGTATGGCATATTATGGTAGATATATATACATGTATCATCTCTATATATAAAATGGTAAACACACAAACAGGATGCATACATATGAAGTTAAAAGATAATGACATTCAATGAAGAACACACTGATTTCAGGATCCTCTGCGAAGGAAGAATAGGATGGGTGATAGCTTTAGACATTATCTGTAACATTTTATTCTTAAAAAAATAAAAGAACTGATGCAAACAATGACAAAATTTTGGCATTTAAAAAATCTGAGTCGTGGATATATAGATGTGTATTATAAAAATATGAAAAAATTATAACTTAAGTGATTATAATACTAAATTACTTTTTAAAAGAATATGTGAAGATAACAGGTTTTATGATTTAAATATGACTAAACAGCAACTTTTAAGTTCCCAAAGACTGAAAACCAGCATTTCTACCTTGTTCTTCTAAAACTTTATTTAGGCCTTACACCCCAAAACTGTGCTTAAAATTCAATGAAGAGAAAAGCCTGAAGAATGTGAAGAACTTCCTGATTTCAATTTTCCTGAAATAAACTAGTACTGGAAGTTAAGTTTTCTTCACCAGAGATTCCACTGACTTCGTAGTTACTGCTGATGATAGAGGGAATCCCCTACCAGATGAAATCTGAGTCACGTCTATAATCACTAGAACTACAAGGCATTACATGTTAAGTAAAAGCAGTCAAACAGATTAGTGAAAAGCAGAGACACAAGAGAGTTCTAATCCTAACAGATGGTGCCAGACCAAAACCAGTGCTCAACACATACTAGCTAGTGATAAAACTATTACTAGTAAGCATTGAGAGTATCAGAGACAAGAGGCGCAATAGAAATCTGTTCCTTGAAAGAAGGAACAGATTACTTCCAGTTGGGAGAACTGGAGGAACCTTTTAGGAAAACCAGGAATTTTAAAGATGTATTTTTACAGTGGGCAGAGAAGAGACACCAAACCCCACAGTTCTGCCTCAGTAGTATCTCTCCTTTCTGCCTTCTCCTTTCCTACAGTAATAAAACTGACATACACTGGTTTCTTTCAACTCTTGTCTCTTCACTCTAATTCATCCACAAATGACTGACAGAGTAATCATCTAGAAATTTAAACATGATCCTAAAGGTTCATGCAGACCAAGGCTGGAATAATGGGCACAGAGCGCATAATAAAAAAAAAAATTAGCTTATAATGACACCCACTAAAGGTCCAGCCCTACCCAACCACTTAATTTATACATAATTGTACTTAATTAAACCACAACCCCCAATAGATACCATTCCTAGAAAACTGAGTAACGGGGAAACTGAAGCACACGTTAAGTAACTTGACCAAAGTCACACAATTACTAAATGCAAAGTAAGAATTTAAGTTCAGTCTCTTTTCTAACTGCTTTGGTGCTGAGTGACACAGCACCTAGAGTATGGTGTCAGTTCAGTAGCTATTCTTTAAATGGATCATGAAAACCCAAGAGAAGTCTAGATAAAAACTACCTGGTAAATATAGCATATAGAAATGAAATAACAGGATGTTTACTTAAGAAAAGAGAAGTCCCTCTTTTTTTTTTTTTTTTGAGACAGTCTCGCTCTGTCACCCAGGCTGGAGTGCAGTGGCACAATCATGGCTCACTGCAACCTCCGCCTCCTGAGTTCAAGTGATTCTTGTGCCTCAGCCTCCTGTGGAGCTGGGATTACAGGCACGCATCACCATGCCTGGCTAATTTTTTGTATTTTTAGTAGAGACGGCGTTTCGCCATGTTGCCCAGGCTGGTCTCGAACTCCTGAGCTCAGGGACTCCGCCCTCCTCAGTCTCCCAAAGTGCTAGGATTATAGGCATGAGCCACCGTGCTTAGCCCAAGAGAAGTCTTTTTTAAGAGCATGAGAACACTAAAATATTGATTAATTAATTTGTTTACAGACATTTATTAAGCTTCCACCATTGACCAGCCATCATGCCAAGCATGGGTATACCAAACTGAATGAACAGGGCCCTGGTTCTCTGGTGGGTTACTCCAAGCCACTTGCCTTAGGGCTTCACAATGGAAGGGAGCAAAAATTCAAGCTGTAGGATTCCCAAAGCAGATCTTGGATCCATGGATGATAGTTACAGGGAAGGAGACTTCTACTGTTTAGAAGCAAGGTCTTTCCAATCAACAGCCCTATCAAATAACAGAAGTGCTTCTGTATAATCTTCATCAAGGAGGTTTGACGAGAGGTTCAAGGACTTGTTATTACAGATGTTATTCTAGGAATTCAACCATGGCATATGTTATTACAGATGTTATTCTAAGAATCCAACCATGGCATAGAGGGTAAATCAGATAGCCCTTAACATACTATATAACCAAGATAGGTTAGCCACCAGCACTTTTACCTTATGCTTTGGAACAGAGCTATGTTTCCCAGCCTCCTTTGCAGTTAGATGTGGCCATAGAACTGAGTTCCAGCCAGAAGAATACGAGTATAAGTGACATGTGCACTTCCCGGCCTGCCTGGCAAAAGCTCACACACACCATCCTCTTTCATGGTCTTTCTCCTGATTCATCTGAGCCTGGCGACCTTGGGAATCACATGTCGCAAATAATGGAACCACAGGACGGTAGAATTCCAGGTCCCTGAGGCACCCAGTGGCTGGGGCAGGCTGCCTCCCCACAAAAAGCAGAAGCAAGAAATAAAAATTCACTGTGCCAATCCAATGAGATTTGGAGAATATTTTGTAGAACAGCAAGATTATCTTAGCTAAAACAGATGCCTTCCAATATTATTGATTTATTCTACCATGGTATAAATTATTGGAAACCAACAAACGGTTCTTGATCAACTTTGTAATAATTAGGTACAGAATAAACATGTTAGACTCAGCAGGTATTAAATGTATGCATAGCGAATGGAGGGGAATACCAGGAGCAGGAAACCAACACTGTGAGGCAGTACACTGTAGTAGCAACAAATTAGATACAAATATATTTATATTTATGTCAGAACAATTTGAAACATATTTTCAAAATTCTCCATAGTGCTTAGTACAAACTGTGAAAGCACAAATGAGATTTTTGTCAAAAGATGCCTGTGGATATTATGAACGTCTTGGGGCCCATTCAACCAATATGGAAAACTTGAGATACTCTTTCCAACTCCCTTGCCTGATGGTTTTAGTCCATAGGGGAATCTGCTTCCTTCTGAATTACTGAAAATCGATACCATGATTTTTATTTCTGGTTTCCATTGCTCTCTTTATGCTTTTCTTACTGGGCTGTGACCTGATACACTAAAATGAAATATTGATAGAAATTGTGCTCATGAAGTTTTTCCAAACAGCACCAGAAAAGGAAGTGCCAGAAATGTCAGAAGAAAGCCTATTTTCATGGGATTTCCTGCCTTCGTTACATCCCGACATGTCTAAATAGTTCAGATAACCTCCAGCTGAACTCTAGGTTGCTCCACTCAGACAGAAATCAAACAGCTGAGTTGAGGGCCACTCATTCAGCAATAGGTGCAATTTAGGAACTGCAGTGATAAAGCAGCGGAACCAAAAGGGACACTGGACACGGAAATTCTGGTCCTGGCTCCGTAGGAACTCATGCCAGCTCTCCTGCTCTGGCACCCGATGCCTGGCCTTGAGCCAACCTTCTCCTTCAGTGCATCTCCCAGTGTTTATTCATGCCTTTCTTTTATTCACTGTTTGTTGCTCACAATTTTTTCCAAAAAAAAAAAAGTCTTCCTCAAAGAGAAGCCATCATTTCCCAATAATTTCTTTAAGACAGAAAAAGTCAATGTTTGTCTCACTCCTCTTATGGCCATTATATCAACCAAACTCAGAAATGCCATCTAGGTGTTAAAATCTTGGGGACAATAAGAACACCTTCCCAGTCAGAGATCTAGCTACTTAAAACCAAAGTTTTGAGGTTGGTCATGTCTTTGGGTGTGACATGCTTTTTTATTTCCTTTGTCATTGACTTTCATCTATAACATCAATGCATTCCTGAGCACGGTCTTATCACTAGTTTAGATTTTAATTCCTTTTTCTTTTTGCTGCTTTCCTCCTAAAAGCCTTGTTTCTGCTTTTTTTTCCTCCCATTGCTAACGTACATACTGTTTAGTTAGTTATGGCAAAACTGTATAAAAATTATTTAGTCATACAGTTTCTCAACTAACACACTCATTCTTTTTTGTTGTTTTCTTTATCATAATTTATACTCATCTTATCAAAATGTAGATGTAATGTATAGAACCTACTACTACCTGAAATTATCTAAGTGTGTAACATAGACCCTAGTACTCAGACTTACTGATCAGAGCTTGGAATGGCCTCTACTCAGGCAGAAACTCCAAATACTCCAAATAAGATGGTCTGTTTTAATATTCGAGTTTTTCTTCTTCTTTTTTTTTTTTTTTTTTTCAAGAGCAGGAAAAGATCACGAATCCTCCAGAAAAATACATGGAAGCATATGCATGAAACAAATTCACCCATTATAAAGAAGATAAAAATATTCACAAAGAAAATTAAAAGATTGGCAAAATATTCTAACTATCCAAATTCAAAGAACACAACAATACTACCAAGTACCAGCCTGCAACTTTCTGCGTAGAATTCCTAATCCCTTTCTTTCCTTTGGAAAGGCATGTTTAAGATTATGAATACTGTATATCAAAGTCAGGAGTGAGGAAGGGCTTTATGAAGACACACCATTACACACACACTATACGTGTCTCTGTTCAAGTGGGGATCATGCAGAAAATAGAGCAAACTATGATTTTCCTCCCCTCATTTCTGGTCCTTTCTTTCCTCAGCTGTTGGGGAACCTGGCAGGGAAATTAGTTTAAGGAATCAAAGAAACGCCACCACGTACGTATGGGAATAAAACTGCATTCTTATTTGACATCTGGCATCCAATTTTCTTGTAGGAACTTGCAATAGGAATTGAACTTTGAGAACCACCCACCTCAACCACTCCTAGTACCAGTCTCCAGGATTCTTGCCCTGACTTGGACATTTGTGGGATTTATGGTTAAGGGAGATTACTTGGCCATAAATCCCCGCTGAGGAATGATGATGGTCCTCCCTCCCTACCCCCAAAATTAAAGGCGCGAGAGCAGGAATCCCTGAAGGGAAACGGCCACCATTTCTGCGTGGTCTGCGCAAACCTTACCATGTATGTGCCACCGTGAAACGCCGCTGTTTGGGGATGTTGCTGCTGAGAAGCATTCTGCGCAGAAGCCTGGGGGAATTTCTCGGAGAGGTCACTGGAGAGAGCTTGGGAGAAACCGATTTCCTCGCTGTCTTGGGCTTCTCATGCTGCAACAGGTTTTCTCGCAAGGATTTCACAAGGTCTTCGTTCAGCCACGGGTTTGGACAATGCGGATTATCCACTTCAGGTACTGTTAAGGTGTCCGGGCTTGTCTGCTGAGCCATTTTCCTGGTCAACTTTGTACAGCTGGCAAGAATCCAGGACAACGTGGTTCCCTCGCTCACGGTCCGGGAAATGTCCAGGGAAGCAGGTCGGAGCCTGCTGCTGTTAGTGCATTCAGTCGCCTGCCTCAGTCTCTCTGTAGAGCCTGGGGCTGGGTGCAGAGGAGGCGAGCGCACTCCTCCGCGGAAGCGTATTAAACGTCACCCCTCCTCTCCCAAGCCCCTGCCAAAGATCACTGACAAGCTCGCATAGCAAATGAACAAGGAGGGAAAGCACCGGGCTCGCACGGCTTTGTCCGTGCTGCAAAGCAGCCTGTTAAAACTATCGGAACTAATGCGCCGCAGCTGCGCGAGTGACTTCTGCTGCTTATGTACATAAAAAGTCCTTGGGGGAGGGCTTAACCATCAGATGCCTGCTGCTGGGTTGTTTGGCTAGTCTTTCCATTTGCTTATTCCTGAATCCAAAGGAAAGAAAAACTTTGAACTTGACCTTCGTCTCCCGCAGGGCTATTTATCTCCCTACAGTCCACGTTCATAAAAGAAAAATGCCAATCCTTTGTTTTTTTCTCTCTTTTTTTAAATAAGGGAAGAATAAACAAGCACTAGCTACACAAGGAGAAATACTTCCCTGCTTACTAAACTCAATCTGATGAACCATGTAAGACAAATCCCATGAGAATGAAATTGACTTTTTCTCCCTCTGTCTCTAGTTAGAACCCAAACAAACAAAAGGTTTCAAAATACTACACATGGAACACTTTACAGGTTGCAGTTGTGTTCTACAACCTTATTAATTATGGCCCTTTCAAAGAACTAACAACACTATTTAGACTCACAAACGATATATATTTTCTCTTTGCATTTAAACTAATGCCCCTCCAGAAGGACAGATAGTTTTCATAAGAGTAGTTTCAATTACTATTTGTGATATATACAATTTCATGTATTCAAGTATAAGAGAGTGGAATACATCTAGCTTTTCGTGATTTCCTTTATTGCTTTTTAATGTAAGATTTTTATGTGTGATGAATAGAGCTTCAACAAACTTATTCAGAGAACTTAAAAGAAATAATTTTGCAATTGGAAAAAAAGTAAAAATGTTGTAACAAGAAAGTATGAAGTAAAGCCTGTTAAATCTCATTTATGTGGACAGGAGTGCAGACATTAAACAGCATTGGAAAGAAACTCAAACCTTTGCATAGGGAAGTTCCCAGTAGCTTAGTGACGCTACAGACCATGTGGGATTGAAATCAAATCACATTTCTAACCATCTAGGAATATTTTATGTTTTTTTTAAAACACAATAACTTAGGGAGCTACAAAATGCATCCAAAAAAAAAAATGGAGACTGGAATGATTCTTTTTGTTTCCTATGATTACTATTAGGTCAATTTTAAAAGTTTCTTCTGTTTCCCTGCCCCCCTGGTTGCTCCACTTTAAGTTCCAATTCCTTGCCTTTTAAATGTTTACAGAAAAGTGTACTCTGAGGTTCTATTCACAGCAGCACAGGGTCAACCACTTGGTCCATCTTTCCTGTTAGCATGCCCACAACAATTCAATGACACATAAGTGCTATGACTTCATCAAAAAATGTTAGACAAATATTTGAATTTGAAGAATCAGGGTATGATTATTCTTATTCTCATAATTTTTACCAATATAAAAGTTTTTGTCACTTTACATCATTAAGTGGCAAAGTATGTGTGTGCATGTGTGTGTGTATTATCTATATATATACTATACTTCTATAAAGTGGGCTGAGGGACTGACAACGGCCTTAGAAGTTGTGCAAAACAGGTGTGCAATGCTTGCCCTCAAGGAGCTTGTAACTTAATGGAAAGGATTGGACCATACTTAGAAAAACATACCAGAACAACTGGAAAATGAAATAATCAGATGCAGAAAAGTACAATGAAAATGAAATGCATATATGATGAGAAAACTCTGGGTAAAGTAAAGTTTAAGAAGGGAAGGTTCAGAAATTGATGGAAAGAAAGAAAAGAAGTGCACTTTAGGAGTAAAAACTAGAATGGACAAATGCAATTAAAAATGTATTTGTACATGTTTTTAGTTTTGTGCAAAACAAAACAAAACGAACAACAACAACAAAATTAAAGGCTCAGCAGTCTAGACACAAAGCCTGTTCAGGTTCAAAGAAATAAAAAATTCAGATGATAGGATAAGTGAGAAAAACTGATATGTATTAAACTGAAATGGCAAAAAAAAATTATTTTAGAAAAAATCTCTAGTTTCTGAAGACTCAGTTCCATTCAACAAACATTTATGGGCATTTATTTTTTGCCAGACACTATAATGGGTGCTCTAGGGTATTTAAAGATTAGCTTGGCCAGGTGTGGTGGCTCACACCTGTAATCTCATCACTTTGGGAGGCCAATGCAGGAAGATCACTTGAGCTCAGGAATTCAAGACTAGCCTGGGTAACATAGCAAGACCCCATCTCTATAAAACATTAAAAAATAGCTGAGTGTGGTGGCATGAGTCTGTAGTCCCAGTGCTACTCAGGAGGCTGAGATGGGAGGATTGCTTGAGCCTGGGAGGTTGAGGCAGCAGTGAGCCATGATCATGCCACTGCACTCAAGACTGCATGACTGAGTGAGACCCAGCCTCAAAATAAATAAATAAATAAAAAGATTAGCTTGATACTATATCTCTATATTTGCCTTTGGGGAGCTTATAGCCTAATAGGATAGATGACAAGTGCAAAATGATTGACATGAAAAAGTGTAGCCCAAGTACCCAGATGAGATCCCGGAGGCTGGAGATATTTAAATGTCTGGCTCTAAGTAGAGAAAAGTGACTCTTAGTGACCAAGTAAAGGAAGAGATGATACTAAGAATGATATGGGCGACAGAGCGAGACTCCATCTCAAAAAAAAAAAAAAAAAAAGAAAAGAAAAGAAAAGAAAGAACGATATGGCAATAATAGGGAAATTCATTGAGTTCAAGGGACTCTGGGTTCTAGTTCTTGCTTTTAGCCACCTTGTAGAAGAGCTTACAAAGAGTAAACTATTTACATGCTGATCTTCTCATAAATAGTATGCCACGTAGAACGTTCAGAGAGTCTAGGCACTTTGTTAATGATCACAATTAAGCTAAATAGTAGATATAACAATATTCTATTCAAAATGCATTGATCATTATGGTTAACAAAAGCATTCTGCAGATCTCCCATTGCTTTGGTGTATGTTAAAGGATTTCAGTGTATTTGGTTGGTGCAAAAGTAATTACAGTTGTTGCCATTAAAAGTAATGAAGCAGGATTGAGAGTTTCTTTACAGGTCCTCATATCCCATTATTATTATTGATTCAATTTCCTAATGCTTACTATTACCCTCCTAAATCTGCCAAATGATATATGATGTGCATACTGCTTTTTAAAACTACAAAATTAATTTTGTTTTGAGAATTCTTGGCCAGTCTTTGAAATAACTTGAAAAAGCCTGCACTGTTTCAAAGTCATGCTTGAAAATTGCTGCCTTAGGAAACACAAATTGTAAGGTTCTGAAGATAACCAAAGGTGGGTGAGGTTTGGACAGACTGGCAATTTTTTCTTATGTTAAGGCAGAGGGTCAGAGGGCACTCTTCCAACAGGAGCACTCCACAGCTTGTGTTTTTCACAAAATCTCTTTAAAATTAGCTGCCAGGAACTTGTCTGAAAAACACTGTACTGTAAGTGACAGCCAAATAAGGCCTCAGGTTTTAATAAGTGGAAATTTGAAAGTGGGCGAAATGTTTTGATAAAGTCACCCACGCCTAGAACAGCAGATAACATCTCTTAACTTCATAAAAGTTTTCCTAGATACCTCTTTGTGGATTTTCAAAATTTGTGGGTTTTTTTAGATTATTTGGAATCCTTGAAAATGTTTTGTCTCATTAATCGTTTATAGGTGGTAACAAGGAAGATGAGATTTTCACATGTTCTGAGACAAAAAGTGTGCTTTTGTCTAGGTAAAAACAAGCAAGGCTAGATTTCCCACAATGGAAAGGGAGCAATGATGTGGCTCATTCAAAAGGATGGAAGAAATGATTTATACTCAGCTATGGAAAACATTGTATGCTTCTCCAAACTATGTTCTAATTAGATAAAGAAGGGTTAAAAGGAGATCGCTTTCAAATTGTCCACAGGATATAGTCCATGGAAATGACCTGATAGTGGGAGAGGTTATGTTGTCTACTGGATAAGAAGGTATGGGTTAATTTTAGAAATGAAAAGTTTATTTTGAACCCAGAAGTACTAGTTACTAGTTGTGTTACTTTGCTTTTCAGTGGCTCAGTTCCAGGTCTGTGAAATAGGACGATAATAATGAGGATGATGATGATAGTAGCTATTGCATAAGAAGGCTACGAGGATTAAATGTGTTAATCCCCATGATATAAAGTGTTTAGGAGAGTGCCTGGTACACAATAACCACCCAGTAAATAAAAATCTACCCACTATGTGATACAAGGAACTTAGAGAAATTCACTCTTAGTAGATATCAATTATGTACCAGGAACTTTGCATTTTATTTCCCTTAATCCTTGCAATCACACTTAGGGTGTTGTTTTTGTACTACAATTTTAGAGATGAGGGCATAAGAAGGTTAAATAACTTGCCAGAAGTCATATAGTTTACCAATGGCATAAATGGGATTTAAATCTGTGTCTATGAGGTGCCAGAGCCTCTATTTTGACTCTACATTATACAAACCCAAAAGGAAAGCAGATCTAGTATTTAAAATAGTTTATGGTTATTTCTATGGAAAATAGTAGACACCTGAGTCCCCTGAGTTCTTAATCTAGTTAACACTAAATTTTGCCCTTGGCTACTCTCAGAATATACACCAAGTCGACCTGTAAAGCCTGCCAAGTCATGAAGTTCTTTCTGAGGCATGGTATTGAAGTAAGGGCAGCTGAAGGTGGAATTCCTGAGATATTTTTTGTTTTTATGTTCTTTTCTCATCTATATACCTGTCTTCTTTCAATATGAAGAAATTTTAATTAAACTCCATGATAGTTTTCCACTTAGCCAAATAATATATTCTAAAATTATTTTATCTTAAATTTTCATCATGATTATTTTTCATTATAAAGTTTGATGATAAAATTATATCATCCCCTTATCTAAAAGCACATCTGAACACTGTAGAACATGGTTTTTCAAATCATCATCATCATCATCATCATCATCATCATCATCAACCTTTTATTAGGTACTGGGCTAGTAGGCGGAGATTTCCAAAAAAGTAAAATATCTACTTTAGAAGGAAATATAAATAAAACTCCCAACAAAGAAAATAAATACTAAGAATCAAATTAATAATAGAAATGATTGGTGCCTCCTGGGTTAAAATGAGTGACCAATAATTTATTTAGACAGAGAATAACTCAAAAACAAGGCAGCGCTTGAATTAAGTCTTGAAAGAAGGTACATATGGAGGAATAATGATAGGTTTGGAGAGATAGGTAGTTTAGGGGAGGTAAGATGCATTGGATTTTTAGACTTTTTACTATGGAAAAATCAGTAAAATTTACATGGTAGGTGGGTAAACAATATATAAAGAGATTTAAATAAGTTTAACCTGGTTTTAATATGTTCTAAAATTTGCAAGAGGAGGATTCTAAAGATCTTATTTCAATATTTCCTATTCAATATGAATTTGTGTAGAAATGGAAAGAAAGTGAGCACAAGAGTTAGAAAGATTTGTTCATTGGCTGTATATAAGCTTGGAAGTCAATACAGAAGTCAAAAATTCATCGGATATTTCTTATACATTCCACCCAATTAAACATCAAAAGCCAGTAAACAGTTTTTTTTAAGAGTTTCTAGATTTCATTGAACAAAACAAATATATGTCTTGATTTACATGAGAGCTATATTTTCAGCATATGATGTGCTCTTCTAAGATCAATTCATTTTAATAAAAAGATCAAATCTAGTTATATGGGATTTTTTTTCCTAGATTAAAACTAAATGTTAGAGTGATCTCTGCTGAAACAGTATGTCATTATTTCACTTGAAAGAAATGTTAACATTTTATAGGCCACAACTTATAATGGCTTTTTTTTCTTTCTTTTTTTTTTTTTTTTTTCTGAGACACAGTCCAGCTTTGTTGTCCAGGCTGGAGTGCAGTAGTGCCATCTCAGCTCACTGCAACCTCCACCTTCTGGGTTCAAGTGATTCTCCTGCCTCAGCCTCCTGAGTAGCGAGTAGCTGGGATTTCAGGCACCAACCACCACGCTGGGCTAATTTTCATGTTTTTAGTAGAGACAGGGTTTCACCACATTGGCCAGACTTGTCTCAAACTCCTGACCTCAAGTGATCCTCCCGCCTTGGCCTACCAAAGTGCTGGGATTACAGGTATGAGCCACTGTGCCTGGCCTATACCAGCAATTTTAACACAGCATGTTTATTTTATTTCGGAGAAAAGTTGCAATACAATTTAGGTAAGAACCTTCCCTTTCCTCCTAATATAGTCATTCTAAAAATTCTAATAATGAACGGAAATTACTTCTAATTATTTTGCTAAAAGGAAACCCCAGAATGCCCTCTCTAAATATTACTCTAACTTCAAAGAAGAAAATAAATTTTGATAGCCACTAAATGTTTAACATATTATAATACCCTATATTTCTGGGTTTTATTTCAGTGAGAGGAATAACCAAACATTTTGTCTGCAACTTGTCAACAACAACAACAAAAATCCCATATCTCACTCTATCTATACTAGATCATCCCTCAGCCTATTGAATTACTGAGAAAAAAGTAGCTAGATGTAAGTGCAAAACACTAGTGCACTAAGCATAAGCACTTCGCATTATTACATGTTTTGATCATTACAATCATTCTAACAAGGTGGTTACTATTACCCACATTTTAAATCTGAGAAAACTGACATACAAAAAAAAATTAAATAAGTTCCTCCAAGTCATCCACACCAAATGATCTCTAATCCTCAAGGTCATAATCAAAAGATTTTCAAACTTCCCAAAATTGTTCATTGTATTACAAACACCAGACATTTAGTGCACAAAAGATCTTGGGTGGACCTTCAGAGTTCTTGTGCATAATGAAAGTTGACAAGAAGAAACAAATGTTTGTTGTCTTTGTCCACATAACAGACATGATAAGGAACAAAATCCAACATGTACCCTAAATTCAGAGGAATATAACACAATAGTGATCTATTCAAAACTCAACACCAAGGAACACATTTCCTTATCTTTCTCTTTCATTTGCTGTACCCACCCCCGACCGGCCCCCAAGAAAGGATTTTTTTAGAATCTTTCTCAAATTAGTATAATATAACTGGATAACTTCCCTCTGATCCCCATACATAACATCTGTTTCAGTCATTCTGTTTTTTGAATATGGTTTCTATGAGACAGTGTATTTCACTGAACATGTCTATAATTCATAGATTTTTAATTATAGTTGGAAATGTTTTCTAAAGTTAAACATATCTAAACAATGATTTCTCATAAAGAAATAATATTTTCAGAAATAACATTTTTTCATACCTAACTATAAGGAATCTTCCGAAACCTAGATTTTTATGTGGGATGCTTTACAAAAGGCATTATGGAAACCAGAGTTGTATTCCCCATTTTGTAATAAGTTAGCGAAGTCACCTTGAACAAGTTCATTAAACTTCTCTGGAACTCACTTTCCCAGTATAAAGTCATATAACTTTACTAAGGTTTAATAACTTTAAAAAATCTTATCCTAGTGTTGAATTGGGAGTTTCATTTGTCATTTAAGAAAAACAAATATCAAGTGCATCCTGAGCCAATATAGTCTCTTCCACTTTCATGCGGTGTTATTATATACCACAAATGCTTTTAGAAGAAAAATGAAAAACAAGATATTCAATGTTTAGGAAATTGAAGATGGAAAACAACAGAGTGCTACAATAAATAGGTGCCTTACTGATGCTTTTATGGCTCTGAAACTTGGGAAACTTTATTCCCTAACTAGGTAAAAAATTTGTTCTGATATCTGAGTCACAGCTTGGGAGACGGAGTGGGAGAGCAATGCCTAAGTTAATTTAATATTTGAAATCAAAGCATTGTTTTACTTCTAAAATAGTGAAACTACACAGATAGGTATATTCACTGTTACATAATAAGTCAAATTTTCTAAAACATCAGGGCTTAAGTTACCTTTTAGACAATTTCAGAGGAACCTCTCCACTCACATTTCACAAAGCATGTGTCACCAAAGATGAGTTTTGCCTAATTTTAATGAATGTTTCATGAAAAAAAGCATTTTGTGATTTAAAAAATATACGGAGCTGGGTTGAATACAACTAAATGGGGTTCCTCAGAGTAAGAGCTGTCTGTCTTTTAATATGTTAATGTGATTTGTGAATGTAGACTTGCCTGGCTCTAAATCCACCTGCATCCTCCAGCATGTCCAGATATTAATGTTTCCAGAAACCCTTAACTCGACTTTCCACAAACATCTCCTTAAACATAACTGATAGATAATGCAAACCTTCCTGATTTTCTGGTGTGCATTCTTTTTTCTTTTTGTTGAACTGCAGCCAAACGGAATGCTTCCAGCGGAATGATGACTTAGTTCGGGTACTGGCTGCCCTGGTAATAGCCTCCATTAGAATCAGGTTATTGTTATGGTCCTGCTTTCAGGCTAATTTCACCCTCCTCTGCAATTGGTGTATCTCCAAATGTAAAAGACATAACCTTAGCAAAGGCTATGAGAGGGATGGGGCCATGCATCTAAATGACAGCTTTGTGGACAGAAGCCTGTTGGGAGGCTGTGGACAAACTAACAGGACAGAAAAATATTGGACTAGATGGTACTGTTGGTGAGATGTATAAAGGCAACTGAAGGCCAGACAGGTGTTCTTCAAACACTGATGGACCTACTAATCACCTGGAGACCATGCTAACATAAAGATTCTGATTCAGTACATCTGGGGTGAGGCTCGAGCTCCTGAATTTCCAGAGCTCCCATGGGATGCTATCGCCTGTCCATAGATTGCTCCATATGTATCTTGGCCTTAGATTATGTAGGGATTGATGGCTAATGAATACAGCAAAAGAAGGCAATTAACTTGGACACAGGTGATCCTATTTCTTTATATTCAGGCATTTGTGTAATGTTTAAATTCACTGCTGATATTTTAATAAATCATGCAATTTCTAACATAACTTATATAACAATATTACATAACAAAATCATTTTTTTAAAAGCTCATATACACTCTAAAAGATTCCATTCTAGAAGCAAACTTTGCTATATTAAATCCACACTTTTTAGATGAGACAAAAAAGAGAAGTTGAAATAAACTCTTTTGCAGGTGTTGTGAATATCTATGTCTGTTAATAAATTATAAATTAAAAGTAATAATTACATAATTAAAAGGTAAACTTTAAGACTTACAGACTGTTTTCTGAATGTAATTTATTTAATTATTCTACAAGCATTTAGTAAGACACACTATGTGCTAGGTTCTGTGGGTCCAGTGAAGACATGGTCTTTGTGTATCTGGGGATACAAGATTCATTCTTTGCTACACTCACAGTCTCCTGGGACTTTCAGTCTAGTCTACTGTGCAGTATGAAACATGCCAAGGACACTTACCATCAAGATTCACTACCACACTATTGACCTATTATCTAAAGAATTAAGAAAGTATGCATCCGCCAACTCAATACACCTAGTCTTATAGTCAATCTATGGATAACTGTAAAAGCAGGTATATGCTTTTCTTTCTGGGGCTTCCCAAGAAGTTATTCTGACCTGGAAGTGCTCAAATGGTTGCTAAATTATGAAAATCAATTTGAATTTCTTTCTGAAATTATTATTTTAAGCTCTAGTAAAATACATATGAATGTTACACCAATATTATAAAGGCATATATTCTAGTTAGGCTAATAACCACCATTTATATTCTGTAATTACATAAACATTGCATAAGCCAACTAGTAATTATTTAATCAGTTATAAGGGAAATTAGCCTATGACAAAGAAATCCTCTTGATACACCCCTGGTGAAAACACTTCAGTCTAAACAGCAGTTGCCTCATGATTCTTGTACTTTAAATGCTGGGAATATAGTAAGTGTTCAATAGACACTAGACATAGGTAGAAAAGGAAGGAGGAAATGATTTTGCCATTTGTTTTACTATTTTTTATGATTTTAGATAGTTAACAGGCTAAAAATGTAGGGTGTTCAAATCAACTTACACTGATCTATCTACTAAAATTATACATTGTTTTAGAAATCCTTTTGCTAGGCCAGTGCAGTGGCCCACACTTGTAATCCCAGCACTTTGGGAGGCCAAGTCGGGCGAATCACCTGAGGTCAGGAATTTGAGACCAAACTGGCCAACATAACGAAAACCGTTTCTATTAAAAATACAAAAATTAGCTGGGCGTGGTGGCACATGCCGTAATCCCAGCTATTTGGGAGGCTGAGGAATGAGAATCTCTTGGACCTAGGAGGCGGAGTTTGCAGTGAGCCGAGATTGCACCGCTGCACTCCAGCCTGGGCAACAGAGCAAGACTGTCTCGGAAAAAAAAAAAAAAAAAGAAATCCTTTGGCTAGGCATGCTTTTCATTTTAACAATGTATTTGTTTTAAATTAGCTAGATAATATATGATATATTCTCATTGTAAAAATGTTAAAAGTTCTGCAGAACTCTAAAGTTTCTGTAGACCACCATCCCCAAACTCAACCTTCCCCCAGGTAACTCTGTTGTCAGTTATGTTTATTCTTCTAGATCTCCACTTTCCATTACAGTGGCCACCATCCAAATGTTGCCATTAGGACATGAAATGAGGTTCATAGAATTGAGAAATGAAATTTTTATTTTTATTTAATTTTATTAATTTAAATTTAAATAGCATCATGTGGCTAGTGGCTGCCATAGGGGACAATAAATTCTATAGACCTCCGTGTGATATCATAAATAATTTTATGCCTATAGGATCATATATTACTGTTTTCTGAGGCTTCTTAAAAACATAGTGTTATATTTAATGATCAATCAGCAATTTATTTTTTCACTCAACAAAGATCTCTTGCTATTTTTAGCTGATGCATAGTATTCAATAGTATGGTTATTTCATATTTCATTTAGCCATTTCCCTACTGGAGGGCATTCAGGTTTCCAGCTTTTGACTATTACAAAGAACACTCTTGCAAAACTCATTGGGAATACATGCCAAGTATTTTTTTTTAATAATAGATACTTAGAAGTAGGATTAAGTGATAAGATATCAGCATTTTTAAATTTTAATAGAAACTGCCAAATTGTTCTCCAAAGTAGATTATTTAATTTACACTCCCACCAACAGTCTTTGAGATCCCACGTTTTTTCCTCAAACAGCCTTATGTTGTCATCAATTTCCCTGAACTAGTTGTCAATGCCTTTTTTCCCTCGAGAATACCTTCTATTTCTTAGGCAGAAGAAATTAAGAAAAGCATCAGTGAGCCGGGCGCGGTGGCTCACAGCTGTAATCCCAGCACTTTGGGAGGCCAAGGCAGGTGGATTACCTGAGGTCAGGAGTTCAAGACCAGCCTGGCCAACATGGCGAAACCCCGTCTCTACTAAAAATATTAAAAAATTAGCTGGGCATGGTGGCAGGCACCTGTAATCCTAGCTACTCAGGAGGCTGAGGCAGGAGAATTGCTTGAACCCAGGAGACAGAGGTTGCAGTGAGCTGCGATCTCACCACTGCACTCCAGCCTGGAAGTGGGAAGATGTATTTCATGTTGCTTCTGAGTCAATGTTCAATTTTAGCTGTTTAACAATTTTAGTTGACCAAGCATTTCCCAGGAGTCTCTCTAATATGACAATGCCTACGCATTATAGAAGGGTTTTGAGAAGGAAAAAGCATTAACTTTCTTTTTCGGTAATTTTCTGGCACTACTCAGTAAAATACATTTTAAATTGCTTTTCCTATAATAAAGATAGATTGTGCTAAGCATGTATTCTTTGTGCCTAGTCCCTCTTTTACACATCAGTGTAGAATTTGTAATGCCTGGTAAGGACTCTATTGCTAGCTTGTGTAACTTTTTCCTTGAGCAAAATCAATGGTCTACAGATAAGGCCTCAGCCATAAACTTACTGAATTATGGCCTGACAGCAGTGTTGCTGCAGCATCCTTAGATAAGTAGTTTTATGTGAATGAAAGAACGGGAGTATAGTTTTGACTAAGTCATATTTGTCCTGGAGCCTGAGGAGAGCCAACCACTCTCTAGGGCTCAGTTTCCTTATCTAAAAGTGATGATGAGCCGAGCACAGTGGCTCACGCCTGTAATCCCAGCACTTTGGGAGGCTGAGGAGGGCGGATCACCTGAGGTCAGGAGTTCGAGACCAGCCTGACCAACATGGTGAAACCCTGTCTCTACTAAAAATACAAAATTAGCCACATGTGGTGGCAGGTGCCTGTAATCCCAGCTACTCAGGAGGCTGAGGCAGGAGAATCACTTGAACCTGGGAGGCAGAGGTTGTGGTGAGCCGAGGTCATACCATTGCACTCCAGCCTGGGTGACAAGAGTGAAACTCCTTCTCAAATAAAAAAAAAAAAAAAAAATGACGGCGATAGAACAGAAGACCACAAAGGTAATCAAACTAAAGTTGCAATTGAGAAGGGAGTGTAATTCCTACATGATTGGTTTATGTAGGAACTTGTCTTACTTAGTGGTTAAGTAAGACAAAAGTGAAACAATAAAAATGTATGTTGGAACAAGGCAATTTCTTTGCTACATCTGGAAAGTCTGGAAGACTGTTTCCCCCAAATTTTTTGTGCTACTTACAATGTAATGGTTGCAGACATGATGTACAACTTTAATAACATTTTCTTAATCAGTTTGTAGACAAGTCAACAACATTCAACAAAAAATCAATTCCTGGGCCGAGTGCAGTGGCTCATGCCTGTAATCCCAGCACTTTGGGAGACCAAGGCAGGTGGATTACTAGGTCAGGAATTCAAAACCAGCCTGGCCAAGATGGTGAAACTTCGTCTCTACTAAAAATGCAATTATTAGCCAGGCGTGGTGGCAGGCACCTGTAATCCCAGCTACTTGGGAGGCCGAGGCAGAGAATCACTTGAATCCAGGAGGCGGAGGTTGTAGTGAGCCGAGATCGCACCACTGCACTCCAGCCTGGACGACAGAGCGAGACTCCATCTCAAAAAAAAAAAAAAAAAAAAAAAATCAATTCCTGATTTGTGGCATATGCTGATTTCCATGGTATAAATACCTGGACTAAAGCTGATTTTAAGCTACCAACTTTACATCATCCTATGTGGAGTTGGGTAGAAATGCAAAGTAACATGTCATTTTATATAGTGTTTCCATCATGCAGATGCAATAAACAAATGGCCTCACAAACAGAGATAACAGAATGTAGTAAAACACTTAGGAAGGGATGAGAGTTTTGAGTATGTATTACGTTTTTCAGATAACTTGAAGTTTACATAATTAAACTTTAGATAATTGATGCATTAACAATTTGCTTAACAAATTTCTGGACATTTAAAAATAGGTTCCTGTGAGTCAGTTCAGACCAACTCTAAAATACTGCTGCTTTTTCACCATATAGACATCCTCGAGTCCAAAAAACCTGTTCCTTTGTGATTTTCTAAGAACTATGTTGTTTTGATTGATTTTTAGAAGTTCTTTATAGTTTCTAGATATGAAGCCTTTTCAGATACAAGTATTGCTAATATCTTAGGCTTAGTACCCACTTTTTAAAAGCGAACTTGACAAATCTGGGATTTTAGTGTAGCACGTAAGTGTTCAATTAATGTTTGGTTAAATAATTCCCCGTAAAAGATACTGACATGGAGAGATTACATGAACCCCTGGATACTTAAGTCATATATTACTTTTATATGGAAACATTTCAGAGAAGGAAGTCTCTCATTTTGTCTTAATAGCATGTTTCACTATCTCACAGGCCCATAAATAGCCTACTCTAGTGATTACCACCTTTTCTAGAGTTGCAAGACCAGGAAGATCAGAATCACAGACTTTTGAGATTATAAAGGAATTTAAAGTCCTAATGGTCCTGTCCACCTTACTAGTATACATTACGTATGATACCCAGCAGCATCCTTTCTGCCAAAGTAATACAATTTACGCATTCATTTAAGAAATAGTAAATGATAAGCAATTCTGCTATAACAACTCATGAGAATTTTATGACTGTATTTGGAGACTTGTGGGAGTAAAGACCAGGGATGAAAGACAAGGAAATGTAAATCCAATTTATGTAATAGAATATGATGACCTAACATCTCCTTTTTGCTCTGTGGGTTTATATTGGCCCCCCTTCACCCATGCTTTGGACTTCACCATTTCCTTCTCTTCCTCCTCTAACTTCCCTTTGCATCCTGGCCCCTTCCAAACTATGTTAGAATGGATGTGTTAATGTATTACTCCATCCAATGGATTATAACTCATATTACCCAGGAGATTCTAGAAACAATGTCTGAACACATCACAGAAACTAAAAAGAGGAGAAGCTCAGGCACTAGCAGAAGGCCTGGTTTTGGTATTCTTCCATCTACAGCTGCACAGCTGCATTCTTAACCTTGGCTGCATATTAGAATCACCCGGAGAATTTTGTAAATTTCAGTGCCTGGGCCACACCACCCCAGACCAGATAAATAAGAATCCCTCAGGGTGCAACCCAGGCATCAGTTTTTTTGTAAAGCTCATCAAGTTATTCCCATGTGTAGTCAAGATTGGGAGCCATCCCAGGTTGAGGTGTATTGATATAAACCAGCATCCACATCTATAAATTAAGGCCATTTATTTTACAGTCTTGAATAAAAAATGAGCATCTGTCTTCCACTACTGTGAGGAAGCACAGTCCCTTAAAATAATGGTAGGTAATAATTCTTTCCTTCTCTGGGCTACATAATCTTGGCTCTTCTCTCATGCTTTCACTCTCTTAAACTTCCTTCCTCAGGCTCCTGTACCAATCTTCAATTCACTTGGGGTGTCCTAGTCTAAAACATTTATTTCATTTGAAAGGAAAAATATCAATTTCTATCTAAATTGGAGTAAGATTCAATTCAGATGTATTTATTTACAAAACATAAGTTGTTATTTATCTGTGTTTAATTGATCCTGGAACTAGTTAAAAAATTATCCTTAACATTCCATGTAAAGAACCAGGCAACTTGGCCAGGCATGGTGGCTCACACCTATAACCCCAGCACTTTGGGAGGCCAAGGCAGGTGAATCGGTTGAGATCAGGAGTTCAAGATCAGCATGGGCAACATGGCGAAATCCATCTCTACAAAAAATTAGTGGGTATGGTGGTGTGCACCTGTGGTCCTAGCTATTTGGGAGGCTGAGGTGGGAAGACGGTTTCAGCCTGGAAGGTCAAGGCTGCAGTGAGCTGGTAATTGGGCCACTGCACTCCGGCCTGAGTGACAGAGTGAGACGATCTCAAAAATAAAAAAATAAAAATAAAACCAGCCAACTTGTCTGACCTCACAAAGGTTTTAGGACTCATCTGTGTAAGAGAGAAGTGACTGCATATCAGGAAGCAGGATGAGGATTTCCCTCCCATAACCCACAGCTCTCCAAGAGAACAAACAGGTACATGTCTCTGATTCCCAAAAGGAGCAATCCCATTGCTCCTTTTTTTTTAAAAAAAAAGGGATTGTGCTTTTCAAATTTATGGATGTAAATCAAAGACCTCAGGAATTCATGGATTAGGAGCAAAAGATTAAAGTCAGTACAAATGATATTCTAAATAGGCAGAAGGGGGCTCAAATTCCTCTCAATTCTTTCTGATTGAATTAAAAGTAAAGAATAAAATCTCTTGCAGAAGGATATAATGAAGGGCATGGTGTGGAACAGGTTGAAACCTGCATTTCTCAAATCTGTATTGTATAAACCAGGCATTAACTTTTGTATTTGCTAAGCTAATTTGTTTTAATATTAGTATTGAAAACATGTTTGGGTTGTTATTAACATAGGAATTAGGCAGTATTTTGGAGAGCCTCTTTTGAGGGAATAAATGTACAATCAGTCATTAAAAATGTAAAAGAAAATACAAATTATATTTTTCTAGCAATAAATAGATATCAAGCATGTTTTAAAATGGGTGATGTGGTTTGGCTGTGTCCCCACCCAAATCTCATCTTGAATTGTAGCTCCCATGATTCCCATGTGTTGTGGGATGGACCTGGTGGGAGATAATTGAATCATGGGGGCAATTTCCCCCATACTGTTCTCATGGTAGTGAATAAGTCTCACAAGATCTGATGGCTTTATAAGGGGAAATGCCTTTTTCATGGTTTTTCTCTCATTTTCTCTCATGTCTGACACCATGTAAGACATGCCTTTTGCCTTCCACCATGATTGTGAGTCCTCCCCAGTCACGTGGAACTGTAAGTCCATTAAACCTGTTTTTCTTTATAAATTAACCAGTCTTGAGTATGTCTTTATCATCAATGTGAGAACGAACTAATACAATGTGCAAATATTTAGGAAAATTTTACTCAATACAAAGAAATCCTGGCCTCAAAGCTGACATGATTTTTACATATACAATACCATGTACAAATAGTTTATAACTTAATCCACATTCTCTCCTTTCGTAAGCACATAAAAAGAATACAGGCATACCTGTGGTATGGGATGGAAAGACTACTTACTATTCCCAATTTTGAGTAAACCTAGCTTTCATTTGTGATTATAACCAAATGTTTTTCCTAGTAAAATTCTGACCATAATATTTCTAAAAATTAACACTTCATTCATTGATTCACTAACTCATTCATACAGCTAACATTTATTGAGCACCTACTAGGTTCTAAGAATATATTAGTGGAAAAAGCACAAAGATATATAGATCTGGATCACTGACCTCTCCTACTACTCAGAAGGGAATCTGACCCATTACGTAACAGCCAAGAATGGTGAGCTACTGAAACACTCTTTCACCTCTTGGTGTTATTTCAGAGGATAAAGATGAGGAAGGGGATGCTATGTACATGATTAGTGGACAGACAGGTGGCTGTTTTAAGAACCACCTCTAGACAAAATAATTTGCAATAGCTCTGATAAGAAAGATGTCAACACAAGTAGCTTTTGCATGCATTTTAAAAATTTTGGTATGGACTTTCCAGTGAAGGTTTTGTAAACTGATATCTCATCCATACCAAAGGATGGTACCATGCTTTTGCAGGTGGTACTCTAATGTTCAACTTTGTGAAGTAAAGTATGTGGTTTACTTGTGATGCAACTCCTGCATTTGTTGCCAATGGCAACGGTTGTTTTCTTCATTAGGTTTCATGTGGTTGGTCAGGTTATGTCATAAGAATTGCGTTGAGAAAAATTATGAGTTTGTTGAGTGCCAGTTCTCTGCAGTGAGAATGGTTGGGGGTAGGGGGAGCTGGCAGTGTTTCTTCTGGTAGGAGAATAGAAATGCAGACTCGTGGGCACTCTACACAAGCCTTTCCACATCAACTGGCCTCCCCTCTCCCCATCCCCGGCATCTATTTTCTAGCCTTTAGAAAATTGCATACATGTGTCTGGAAAGTTCCATCGATCAGTAGAAAACCTTGAACTGTAATCTCCCTCTTCTCTCAGGATGCGTCACTGAGAAAACCTTAAATCAACTATAATTTTCAACAGATTCTAAACAGGGATTTAGAAAGATAAGGTGGTTACTGAATTGAATTATAATAAATTCAGGCTGTAGTCCAATTGCTCCCAACTCTTCCCCTCCCTCTGTGGGCTAACAAGTGTTTCCAAAGCCATAGGGCATTAAGAATCCTGAAACAGCTCATTAACAGGGCTGCTCTACATCACATGAAGCATGTGGGTTCCAGGCAGCTGTAAAACCTCGGCTTCCTGAGGCTATCCGAGTGATGATGGAGCACTTGGAATTGGATCTTGACATTCTGCTCCCTGCCTGTGGCAGAAAATAACCTTTTTAACAGGGACTTTAGGCGAGGATAGTACTTTGGGCACAAAAAAGTCTCATTGCCATGACTATGAAAAGGTACATGAACATTTCCTCATGTTCAGACTGTGACTCACAACTGGCCTATTAACGGACAGAGGAAGCCTCAGGCGTTCTCTTGACACATCGTCCAACCAAGTGAAATGTGGGATTGGTGAGATGATTTTTCATAGCTTTGAATCAACTATCTTCCAAAAGGCAGATAAAACCAAGATAAAAGAGGTCATTGATGCCCTTTTTCAACATTTTTTCCCCACCTATCTGAAGATTTCGCCAGGAGAAATAGAGGGCTAGCCTACTATATTTCACAGGGAAATAAAAAAAGAGATAATAAAAACTTAGCATTTTTTCAAAAACATTGGACATGTTGACATGAATTGGTCTCATCGCACATAGATCTGAGTGTAAATTATGTGCTTTATTAATAAAATAATCTGTCACACTGACAAAGCAAAGTCTTATCTCTTGCCTCCAGCCTATAATCCATTTCCCATAATGTTATAACAAAAGTCTTTCTAAAACATGTCATTCCTCTACTTGAATAACCTTGATTTCTTCCTCTGTTTCATGGTAGATATCTGCACATTTCTTATGCTCCTTATACCAACGTTTTCACTACCAGATTCACAGCTCTGTAACTTCCTCTCAGGGGACCAGGGAGAATATTCTGGAGCTACAGAAATTTAGTTGCCGACATGCCATGTCCATTTAAACCTATTACCGCATCTTCCCCTTCACTTTCTTTCTGCTGAGTTCTTCATTTTATCTTAAGTGATTCAATGTCACTTGCTTTGGGAATACTTTCTTCACCTCTCAAACAGAAGGAATCACACCCTTTGTCATTTGTATTCACTACTCTATCACCCATACACATGGGTAGGTCTGTGACTTACCTTTTTGTCCCAGATGTCTTTATCATCTGTAATATACAGAAGGAAGGTGATAAATGACTTGCTGAAGGATAGACGGACAGATAAATGGATGGAATTAGATCACTGAACTATACCTAAAAGCTCTTATAATTCTGTAATTTATTTTTATGATTTATTTTTAATGAGGAGCTTTTGAAGTGATTACTAGAAAATATACCAATTAGCAGCCACAATTAATATTCAGTGACATTTAAAATTTCAAGTGAGATTTTAATTCACTCCTTGAATATGTATGTCTCTTATATAGGCATCTCACTACAACGTCCTTAGAAGTGGCACAGACTGAAATATAAAAGCTGGGTCTATCAAGCAACTAAAATCTGATTTGATGGTTAAAAAGTAAGAGATACATCTTAAAAATGCATATGTAAAGCCAAAAGCTGGGAATGATGCTAATATATTGAGTGACATATGAGCATAGAAAATTATCCACAGATGCTAACAGTAGGCTGAATTAAAAGTATAATAGGAACAAGGTAAAGCACAACATTTGCTTACAATAATAAGCTATGTATAAAACCCAACATTCTCAGCAATAGAAAAATGAAGAAAATGCATTCTATTATGGTATATCTCTATAAGGTAGACATCATGGAAGACTTTAAAATGATGGCTTTGATGAAGTTTAACATGTTTAATGATTTCATAAAAATGTTCATGGTACAGTGTCATTTCAAAGCAAAAAAGAGACAAGGTTTGAAAAGGTCTAGTTAAAGACTACTTGCAGGGGATTTAGTGACCTCTTTGGAGAGAGCTCCTTGTACTGAAGAAGGAGCTGGGCACATAGAGCTGAGCCCAATAACAAAACCTTGACTGTCTGAAGGAAGGAGACATTCTAAATGGAATATGGCAGCTGCACTTGAATGCTTTTCCAGGGATGAATCTCTGGATGTTGGGAGAAGCGGAGAGCTTTTAAGTAAAGAGATGTTGCATATAATTCCATACAGTATCAGGAAGAAAGGGAGAAATTTTAACATCCACTGGAGCAGCTACAAAGCCAAAGCATGGCCTTGTGATAGCTACTTGACTCCCTGGGTAACAATGAGACCTGATAAGCCTTGGGGAGTCCAGGGAGCTGCTGGTTCTGGTGGAAGAGCAGTGGTTCCAAGAAGGGGGACGTGTTCTTGTGAGACACATTTGGAACTCCCAGAAATAATGAGATAGATTGTGTAGAAGAATTGCTTCAGCAAATGTGGGAAAAAACTAATGAAATTTAAATTATTATAGTTAATGTAACGTCCCTTGTTGCATTAGGCTAGAAAGTCCTGGCAAATTTTAAAGATTCCCTTGCATAGCTATAGAATAGGAAAAATTAGAAAGTTCACTTATCAAAGCTTGTTATAGGTAGTGATATGGGCTTTACAAAAAGAAAATAAAGTAAAAAATACTCAATAATACAAAATCCAAAATAAACACAATGTAATCATAGACCTCTTTAACTTCAATAGTACAATACTGTTTCACAGCAAACAATCGTTCACTGTTACCTGAGCTTGGTTAGGATTTGTCTGAAGTAGACAGCTACGCGTTTTATAGGAACAGAGGTACTGATGAATTCAGAAATATTTCATGAGAGAAGCATCTCCTAAACTGGGAAGCCTCACCTAAGAAATATGTTCAGATGGGCATGACAGTTGTTTCAAGTGGTGAAGACCATTTCCAGGAAGAAAATTCACAAAAACCTTTTGTTCAGAATTAAGAAAAAAAAGTGTACAATACAGAGAAGCAGGCACACAGCTCAGTATAAAGGCTGGTTTCTAAAAGGCCAGAGCTGTCTCATGACAGATCAAGCTGCCTGGAAAGGCAGTATGTGTTATGTCATCTATGTTCCCAGGAAGAAGCTACCAGAGATGTGCTCAAGGCAAGTTCTGTGCCAGAGAAGTGATGAGCCTGTGTGACGTTTACATTCCTTCTAGTGCTAAGATTCAAGATCCTCAGATTTGTGTCTGGTGAAAAACAGTATTACTTGGAATGATTGTAATTTTCTTGGCTACATTGAAGTCATACAGTATATTTAATTAGTCATTAAATTCCCAGCTTTATACAGGTATGAATCTATTCCTGATGGGAGTGAAAACTATGCCTTGAATGCATATAAGTGGCATTTTAATCTAAGATAAAATAGAAATCCTTGATTTAGTTCCATTAGTTCTAGGTCTCTTAAGGTCTTCATATTTAACAGCTGGCATCTTTACTTGCTCCTTCAGGGTTCTGCAAAACAGGAGTTTGGGGTCAGCGTTCTTCTAGGAGTAGAGTCAGGTCCTGATTTGATTTCATCCAGAACCAAAGTTATGTTGCTCTGATCTTAGAGTACACAGAGCTATAGCACTGAAAATAATTTTGAGCCTCATAAGTTAATGTGATATTTCTTTCAGTGTGATCAATGGAAGTTAAAAAGCAGGAAGAGTTCTTTCTTTACTTTAATGCACTTGGTGGGAGTGTCATTGGAGAGAGTTTGGGGAGGGAGGAACTGACACCATTCCTGTCTACTTTATGCCAAACCTGTGACAGAGACACACAGAGCCTGGAGAGCTACTGGAGTATCTCTATCTGTAGACAAGGAAACAGGAGCTTACAGGGGACAGTAGTTTAGTGACATGTAGAGCCCAGGTTAAAACACAGCTCTGTCAAATCAAACCCTGTCTACTTTCAAACAACTGAACACAACAAAATAATTATATGAGTGTTTTTAAATGTTGTATTTCAGTTATTGAGAAAAGAAGCCACTCACGTTTATTTTGGAATTATTAAAGTAGCCCAGAATCAAGATTTAAGAGGAAATATTTAAGACCAAAGGCACCTTTTTTTCTTACCTTCAAAATATTTCGGGCTTCATGTGAAACTAAAGCCTTTAAAAAGTTGACCTCAAAGATTGAAAAAAAAAGCAGATAAGCGATTTCCCGGTAAAAAAAGATTGCTACAAAATCACTGTAGACTGTATGGAAATTTCAAAGGGCAGTGAAAATGTGCTCTGATGCCCAAAGTTAATAACAGGATGTGTGACTAAAGCTGTTGACCTACGACCAGCTAACTCACCTCAGAACCTACGGAGCTGCTGACGTTACTTCTCGTTTTCTTTCTCTTTCCCTTTCCTCTCTTTGTCCTTATTTTTGATTCCACCCTCTGCCTCCATTCTGCTTCCTCCTCTTCGATGCTTTCTGTCATCCCATCTTCCTTCTTTATTGTTTCTCTAATTGAGCCTAATATGAAATTCATTATGAAACTAACATGACCCTAATATGAAAATGTGTTATAGATCACGAAAAACTTCCTGTCTGCTACTATGTGTCCTGTTAAACCCAGGCTGCTGCAATCTGTTTCTTTCTCTGATAATGATTTTGCTTTCATTGTGCTCAGCGTGGGTTCTTCTGAGCTCACTCCACCCTCGCCCTGGGATGTGTGCCCATGTGGTGAGGACAGGGAGGTGGGAGTGCACTGTTAATTCTCTTCCTGAGAAAGAGAATGCACCTTGTCCCTGTCTGAGGAAGACTTCCGAGTACACAGACTCAGAGTCCTGACAGTACGTCCAGCATCACAGAAAAATCTGCCATGGCATTTTATTCCTAATTGTTCCTAATGTCAACAGAATAACATCCAAGAGAATTCACATAAATCTCTTGTTGAGAAATTTACTGTTAACAGGAGCTTAATACTTTGTAATGCATGTACAGCCTAAATATGTTGTCCTTGGATGGAGAACACATTACTTATTAAAAGCCAGGAGAACAAACACTCTACTTGATCTTAGCCAAAGGCTAAAAAGCTATGAATATAATGGTGGGAGTTCACGGTGCTGAGAGCAACACAAAGCCACTTTAGAGAACCTGCACCGTGAATTCTGGTTCTTCTCAGCTGATGGCATTGCGTGCTTTCTTTAACCTCATGATTCTGTGTTTTAGAATGAAGACATTGTGCTGCTAACCCTCATAAAAACAGGGTAAATGGCGGAGAGGCCAAGCACACCCTCAACCCATATCGACAGAATTATCCCTCAAACTCCCAGAGTTATTTGACATTATTAACATGGTCTGTAGTATTTATTTTATTTATTCTTTCAAAAATATTTCTAGAGTACCTTCTCAATTACAGTCAGTCACAGGACTGGACCCTATAAGGGTTAAAAATTAATACTGAAATATAAGCAGTATAAAATAAATTCCTGCTTCTAAAGTTACAGGGCTAGGAGGGAGCAGACAGCCCTGGGCTTAGAATCATGAGACTTGATTCAAGTGCTGCTTCTGCCACTCACTCTCTGAGTGACCTTAGGCAACTCACTTACACCTCTGACTCTCACTTTCTCTCCTCAGAAAACACAGATTATATCCAGCTCCCGGGATGTTATGAGACAAAATGAGAGAATGTGTGAGAAACTGCCCAGGGTACTCTGACTACACTAAAATAATGCACTGCAACTAAAGTATTTTCAAAGTCTAGTATAGGATACAATGTGTGGCTCCGAAACACAATAAATGAAAATAGAAGAGGGACCTTAATCAAGCAAATGGTGAGTTTACTAAAGCAGTGACAACAGAAGTCAATTCTATAGGCTCAGAGAAGAGATAAATCCGTAAGTAGTAAGGGTATAAAGGGCTTCCCTGGGGAGGAAACGTGGCACAGAAACGGAACTAAGATTAATTAAGGATGGGCAGTAGGCTGAGCTGGTAGGCATTATTCCCATTGTACTCATGTGGAAGCTAAGGCTTGGAAATGTTTCATAACAAGTCTGAGGCCACAGTCGAACCAATACGTGGCAACGCCTACCTTTAAAACCAGTTTACTTTTATTATTTTTTCATTTCAAATTCCAGGCACTTAAAATACTAGCAACCAACTTTGAGGTTCAAAGAAGCTCTCTGTGTGTGTGTGTGTGTGTGTGTGTGTGTGTGTGTGTGTGTGTGTGTTTGTGTGTGTGTATGTGTGTGTGTTTGTGTGTGTGTGTGTGTGTGTTTGTGTGTGTTTGTGTGTGTGTGTTTGTGTGTGTTTGTGTGTGTGTGTGTGTGTTTGTGTGTGTGTGCGCTTGTGTGTGTGTTTTGAGGAAGTGGGCATGGAGTGAAGGAGGAAAGTAAGAACACCACATGGAAAAAGCACTAACAAGGGTGGCCAACGCATCAATGCATGTGATGTATTTGGGGGATTATGGATGGAAAATCCAGCTGGCATAGAGATTTGTGCCGTGAAGGAGAAGAACGCAAGGTGGTAAAAGCATGCTGAGAATAAGTGAATATGCAAAGGAGTTTGGACATTTTCCACTACAAAATAAGCCCTCTTTGGAAATCTTCAAACAGAGGAGTGATCTAATCCAGGTGGTTTTAAGAAGATGGGTTTGGCATCATGTAAACTAATTGACTGGGGAAGAAACAGAACAAAAAGGCCCTTGATCTGCAGAGATATGGCTCTGCCTTAGGGTAGAAGAGACAGAAGGACAGGAACTGGTATGAAGCGAGATTTGAGAAAAGAGTGATTGATTGGAATTGGAATTGGAGCTGAAGGCGGCTGTGTTAAAAAATGACTGTAGGCTTCAAGCTTAGGTGGCAGAAAGAATGATCATGACATTCACAGAAGTGGGGAAGTCAGGAGGATGCTGATTTGCAGGGAAGAAGAGTCAGCTTACACTCACTGAGTTCAAGTGGCAAGACAGCCAAATGGAATGTCCGATAGGTAGGTAGGTAATCGGAGCAAGACTAGCAATCTGACTGCAGACTCAGGAGTCCCAGAGGAGCCCGAGTGAGTTCTGTGGAGGTGCATGATTTCCATGGAAGCAACACACTCAGAGGCAGAATGACTCAGGAACCACGCCCTGGGAGATGTCCAGCGTCCAGCTGTGAATATCACAAACTTTTGTCTATAGTGATGATGAAATATTGACTCCGGAATTTTGGATTTTGTGCCTTAAGGGAAGCTTGCAAATGGTGGCCAAGCACCTAAAGAGAGAACTAGTCATATGATTTGTTTATTTCATGCCTGCTGAATAATTTAGTTAATAAATGTCCTTATGTAAATCAGAATTTAATCTAAGATGCTTTTATTCTAATTAGGTGGTGACATTATAAGGAAGTAGTTAACTCCTCTCACCTCCAACTTCACTGGCAGTTACCAATGTCCAACCAAAACAACCAAAATGTGTTCATAATAATATTGGTTTAGGTCAGTTGCCAAAACAGTTGAACATGAACATCTAGCCTTTTAAAGGATGGAGATTCATTCATAATGGTTCAACCAAAAAGAAAAGAATGGTTTTAGAAATGTTTTCCAGGCACATTTAATGCAAAGGAAAGCTCTAGTCAAACAATTATCTGCTTGACTTGTTCATTTCATGTGGATGGGGATTAGACCTTCTGATCAACACCTGCCTATTCAACATTTATCTATATATGAAATGGCTTTTTTAATGTAAGGAATTTTTCCCCTTAGGGGCTCATAGATTAAGCCGTGGTGACAGAGAGCAATTTCATTTTTAAGTGTTACTACTTAGGTATAAATGGTGATCATCTGATTTAATCCCTATCCCAGTGGACCATCATGAAAATACAGCTCATATATACAGCTCCTATGGCGTGCAGGACGTTACCATGTGGTATTTGCCAATATGGGATATTGCACTCATGTGTATACACACACATGCACACACACAGATGCACATACAGACATGGACAGATACACAGACATACACACAGAGGCGCGCACACACACACACACACACACACACACAGACACACAGACAACTCTAGCTATCTCTGAGGTAATTCAACAAGCCCTGCAGTTGGCTTCATCTTTATATTCAGAACTTGTTTTTTATCTTTCCTTTGAAGAGTAATCCTATCTGAGACAGAAAGAAGATGAGTCACACTGAGGCAAAACTTTGTAGGTAGAAATGTGCATAAATGCGCTTCTCTAAGATGCTCATGAAGAAAAGACAAAAGAACAGCCATGTCGCTGAGATGCCATCTGTGAGGCTGGCACAGTGAGGCACGACATCCCTGGTGCTTCCCGGCAGCCTGCGAGGGCTGCCTCCCTCCTTCCCTCCCTCCCTCCTGCTTGCAGGGCCACTTTCAGAGCCTTCCCTCAGGGCTTATGTTCCACTGACCTATAAATGTTCACTGTAATTATACCAATTGTCACCTCCTGCATTGTCTACCATTCTTCTTGCCCTTCTCTATTTTTAAACATTTTGTCTTCAAAATAGCATGCTTTACAGTAAAAATCTCAAGTGAAAATGTAATAAAACAAACAAAACATAGTTCATTAAGGCATTCAAAACAACTCTTTGTGACAACAGTTTAAAAAACAGTGAATTAATGATGAATTGTGCAAAAAAGTGTTAAAGATGCCATCTCTGATCCTTCATATAACACTTTTTTTCAGCTGGAAAAATCCAAGAGTGAATGAAAGAGCTTGTGGATAGGCCCAGACAGTGGGTAGCATGGCTCTTCTCCAGCCTGGGACACAGCTCATCACTCAGGGTGGATCCTGGAGAGAAGCTACCTGAGTTCAGCCTTTGCCCATATCCCAGTACTCACTGTGTGCACTCAGAGGAGCTTCTGTGTATCTGGGAGACCCTGTTTCCTCATCTGCAATACCAGGACTCATATCCTAGCAGGGGCTCTGAAAACTAGATCAGCTAACGTAAGGCTTGGCCATGTATTTTCTCAAGAATCATTGCTGTGAAAGAGCCAGTGAAGTCACAGAGGGTAAAGTCAGTGGTCAACCTTCCTCATTAATGAATATTGATTAAGCATTCACCATTTAATAGTCAGCTCCTTCTAAGTCTAGTCGTTTTTAGTTTCTCCCGACACCTGTCATGTAAGAGGCTCTATATGTGAGGATAGACTTAGGGGGCAGTTGGTTCCTCTTTTTGGACATAGAACAGGAAGAATAAAGAGATCTCAGAAGGAAAAGGAAAGTGGGAGGAGGCTGGGTCTGTGGGTTCCCCAGTGGATCATGCTGAAAGAAGACCTGGCAGACACTTAACCTCTGTGGCAAATGCATGAAAGTAGAAAGATGAAGCCAACTTTGCAAAAATTTTATGAAATTACTTCAGTGAGAAAATCTATTAAATAAATTACAGCCATTCTATAAAAATAGAATTCTATGTTACTTACAAAATATTACAGTAGAAATCAGTCAATCCAATCCCCTATTGGGCAGAAGGGAAACTTGCCTCGGGCCACACTGTCGGCTGGGGTCCTTGGCACGGTACTAGGTCTCCACCTCCATGCACTACCCCGGTTCAGAGTTGGTGCTATGGGTTGAATTGTGTCCCTGCAAAAATAGGCTGAAGTTCCAACCCCAGTACCTCAGAAAGGGACTTTGCTTGGAAATAGGGTCTTTAGAGAGGTAGTCGAGTTAAAATAAGGTCATTAGAGTGGGCCTTATCCGATGTGAGGGGTATTCTTATAAAATGGGGAAATGCAGACACACGCATATGCAGGAGGAAGGCACTATGAAGAAACGAAGAGAGAAGACGGCTATCCAAGGAGAAAGGCCTGGAACAAATCCTTCCCTCACGGTTCTCAGAAGGAAACAACCTTGACAAAACATTACTTTTGGATTTCTGGCCTCCAGAACTGTGAGACAATGCATTTGGCTGTTGTAAGCCACCTAGGTTGTGATACTTCCTTACAGCAGCCTTAGGAAATGAATACAGCTGGGGACTAGGCTTTTAGTCAAAAAATCAGGGAGGAAGTCTGGTGTCTTGGGAGAAATTTCTAGATTATAGGAGTCACTGAATATCGTAACTTTGAAAAATCCATTTCGAATCTCACCAGAAACACAAAAGCCTGTAGAAATCCAATTATACAAATTGATAGTCTAGAAAAGGAAAAAAAAATGAAATTACTCCTCATGCACATTTAAGCAGAGTTTAGGACTGGAAAATAAACAAGGCTCTGGTAATTGGGGAGTGCAGTGCTAACAACACTGTTGCAGGTATGTGGCTGTGTGGGTTTGAGCCTTGGCTCTGCCTTTTACCAACTCCGTGACATTCAGTCACTGCCCTCACTGGTCTTCAGCTTTCTCCAAGAAGAGTGTCGTGTGTCCTCTTAGAGGCCATGCCCTGAGGTGCTCAGCACAGGGTTTCACACACAGTGACTATTAACTGGATTTTAGCTCCTATTATAATTACTAATAGCAGATAATTGCCTTATTAAAAAATTTAAAGGCAAGCCCCCAAAAGTTAAGAACACATGTATTTGTTTGCTTTTTCATCTTCTTAGATGACACTTATTTTAAGTTTTATTTGTATGTAATTCATTCCATCTCTCTTATTCAGGAGTATATCTTTCATTTGAAAACAGCATAATACTTAGATGCCAAATGTGATCATCAAATGCAAGAATATGGATATCCCACTAAGCTATCTAGTTATGCTCAAACCCAAACAAGTAGAAAGCCCTTATGTACAAAGTGATTCTTTTCATGAACTTGGAAATTTTTCAAAATCAGGTTGCTGAGTTCTGATTTGGACCAGCCTGTCGCAATACCAAACCACCTTTGAATAAACTTATCCTCTCAGCTTTTATTGTTCAGAATTGATTTCGAGGATAGAAATTCAATTTCCTTGTCATATATATACCTGAGCTGTTGCATCAATTTGTCAGACCAAACCTAAAATGCAGCACTTCGCAGATGGAGGAGAGACATTCTCTCTAAAAACAAAAAAGTCAACCAAGTCAGAAGTTGTGAAGCTGCTGAAAAAAGCAAAAATAAACACTCTTAAGCAGGAAAATAGAAGATCCTGTTGCTTGTGGGAAATAGATCTTCTAGAAGTTAGATCAGCTGGAAATATTGTCATGGACATGCCAAAAGGCAAGTGAAGGAAATGTACTGAATATTGTTGGCTTTGCACTAAGAGAATCGCAGGAAGCAGTTCACAAGAGTGCCACCACACACATGGAAGGACCAGCTTTTAGATGCTTTGGGCAAATAAAAATGTTCTGTAGATTTATTTTGTTGTGCTGGAGCCATTAAGCGCTCCTTGCTACATGAAATGGTATATAGCCCTTCAAATGGGGCATTTAGCAATATAAAATATATTTACCCTGTCTGTTCTTGAGGATCACCCTTTAACTGTAGAGAATATGTCTTCTAAGGCACCAGAGACATCCAGAGATAGAGGGCTGCTGATATTAACAACACATAAACTTTGGGTGAAGGCATAGGGGAAGCCAGCCCTCACTAGCACTCCACTATGCAGGCACCCCGATCTCACACTGCCAGCCTCCACAACCGTGAGAAAATAAACATCTGTTGTTTAAGCATACCCTCTCTTCATAGGGATTATTGGAGCCTAGAAGAGTGCATGGACACTTTTCATTATTATTATTATTATTATTATTATTATTATTAACTAGATTATCACCCCAACAGAATAGGAACTGAATTCCTTTTTGCAAGTAGGTGTTCAATAATTATTTGTTGAATGAATGAATGCTATGGCTACTATATGGAATTTCTAGGTCATATAGGAGCAGAAGGCTGGGGGTGTGGTGGCTTACACTTGTAATCCCAGCACTTTGGGAGTCCGAGGCTAGAGGATCGCTTACACCTAGGAGTTACTAGCCTGGGCAACATAGGGAGACTCCATGTCTACAAAAAATAATAAAAAATAGCCAGGTGTGGTGGCCCGCACCTGTAATCCCAGCTACATGGGAGGCTGAAGCAGGAGGATCACTTGTACTTGGGAGGTTGAGGCTGCAGTGAGCTGTGATTGCACCACTACACTCCAGCTGGGATGACAGAACAAGACTCCATCTCTCTCTCTATATATATATAAATGTGTGTGTGTTTGTGTGTGTGTGTATGAGATGAAGAGCAAAATTCAATTTAGTCATCGTACCCCCATGTAATCACCAAAAAAATTTTTTTAAAAGCTATTTATAACCAAAAACATCTTCTATCAAGTGGTGGTACTATTACATGAAAGGCCATTTTGTTCTGCTGAGCACTTGCGTAGTTCTGGGAGTTAAAAGGTGGATGGAGCAGGAGAGACGTAAAGCACTAAATGCCATTAAGTAAGAAAAATCTGGAGTTCCTATGAGAAATTTTTGAAGTAGGAGAGGTACGGAAGGGTAGGAATGAAAGAAAAAACCCAAGCAAACTAGCAAAAGGCTAACACCTTCCATATAGAAATCACTGGGTAACTGACTTTTTAAGAATATGAAAGTCTAAACACAATCACATCTCACATTATGGTGAACATTGCTTCCATTTCTTCAAACCATCAGTAAAGTGTGGTAAAATGCAGAAATCCCATGTGTAAACAAGTTTTGTTTTGCTGGGGCAAAGGGAAGGCTGGTGGTTGGGAAAACTAAGGAAGGGGCTCAATTCTACCTTGGGCCTCTGTGGTATGGAAAAAAGAGACCATGACAGCTACTGTGAGAACTCCTAAACGCAACCAATTTGGCTGAAGCAGAGATGTGGGGCCTGGTGTGATCAAGGATTCATAAAAGCTTTGGAGAGAAAGCAGAACTTTTCACAATCTGTACGATGGGGATTGCAGCCAATTTTATTTCGCCCTCAGGAAATAGGGTGAACCCAGTTGACCCCCAGGGGAAAAAATTCCCTATCTCATAAACAATAAAAATCTTAACTAAAGTTTAATATGATAGCAACCAGAAACAAGGCTTCCTGTTGTCCTCAGACAACCGAAAGTTCATATTCACACACCCAAGTAACCACACCCCCAGCCCCTGCACTGTGCAAGTGAACAGTTTCATTGATAACTTTGGGGTCTGTTTTGATCTTGGAGATCTTGGAGTTAACTGCAGAGAATGACTGGAGTGGATTTTATGAAGATGTATTTTATAAACGCTTATGTGTAATGATGAGGGAACTTGAAGAAAGTAGAAACAAACAGTAAAACCACATGGGAAGAATTCCCGCACAACGTGAGAAACAGGACTTGACTTAATGAATAAAATAACAGATGGCATCTCAATTTTTATTGGGTGTGTAAAGAATGAGAACCTGAAATGCAGGTTTGGTTATTCAAGTGAATTAGTAAAGGAGATTTATGGTTTTGGAAGAATCAGCAGTCATGGGAGGGGGGCAGGAAATGGTTATAAGTGACTTTTAGATTCTGTGCTTGGGTGACTAACGACAAACATAGTATAGTAAACCATCGGACCATATCATGCAAACAGCCTGTGTGAATTAATTTTGCTTTGCTTTGTCTTTGCTGGGGAAATTAGAAGGCTTAAACAAAGCAGAGAGAAGACATCTATTGGATTGTCCAAAATGACTGTAAAATTTTGGCAATGTGGTATCCATACCAGGCAACTACAACTTCTGTCTTATTTGGTTTAGATACCCAAGGAAGTACAGGGGTACTCTGAAATTTACTTCGAGATACAAATCTTCAGTTATTCACAAGCTGGCAGCACAGGTCTTTAAGTCTATTGTCCTTGTACTTCCCTAGAACACATCATCTTGGCACCAGATCTGCTTTACCTCTCAGAAGTTTAGAGCAAAATTCTATGAAAGGCAGGACTTTTAACACTCCCTCACTGTGGGGTGTTTAAAAAGACTAGAATGGGGAGAAAAATGAATTGCTCAATAAGTAGTATGTGGAAGAAAGGTCTGTGTTGAATGAAGGGAGGTCTAGTCATTAAAAAAGAAAAAGAAGGCTCAAGCCACAGAGTTTTTATCGTGTGCCTCAGCCACTGGGGAAACAGTTTCAGTGTAGTATTAGATATGAACTGTTTCCTATTAGAATCAAAGTTCCCGCAATGGAACATGTGTGACAATACTAACTAAACTCTACCATCTAGTGGCCCGTTTTGAGAACTACAAAAGCTCACAAAGTGCATTAAAAACACCGCGAAAGAAATGCAATAACCAATGAAAAGATGTTTAATTTTCCCTTAGTATCAGGGAAAATAATTGATCACACTATATAGTAAATGAAGATACATGTATCAAGTGCTGCTATTCTCAATTACCCTTAAAACTTAGATGGTCTTGCAGGGAGTCTCAAGTGCATGTTTTGCTGTTTATAGCACCATTGTAGAGATATTTCCACCAATGACAAGTAGACTGTAAAACATAAAATCCTTTAGAAAAGTGATAAAAATACAATCAGTATGAGGATTTTGCTTCCTCTTCCCCTCCCCACCCCTACCCCCCTACTATCCCTCACACCTAACACCTTTCACAAGTTGCTATTTTATAGCTGGCATAGCTGGAGGAGTAGAAAGAGTGAGCTCACAGTCAGCAAACCTGAGTGGCGCCCTTGTTCCACACACTTCTGGCTGTTTGAGGCTAGGTTAGTCACTTAACCTTTCTAAGACTCACTTTCTAAAAACACGCAAATATGTAAATTGTTGCTCTTCCAGTCTCCCTGGGTTTAGGGGAAAATAGAATTTGTATAAAAATGCATTGTAAATGCAAATGTGCCATACAAAACTGCTATTAGTTTTAAAATCTCTAAGTGAGGATGATGAGGATGTGAATCTGATATTTGAAAGTGCTAAACATTTTTTAAAATTTTTTTCAAAAAGCCATTTTTCTTAATATTATTGATTTCCTGAGACAAATATCTTTGATCTGGGTTGAATAATTGTGTGAATTCTCAAGTTTATCCTGCCCCTATACATGCAGCAAAAGAAAGATAATTATTTGTCCAAATTTTTACATTGAATCAAAGACGAGACTGAGAACAACTGTCATAGCTTGAGTGTTGAAGTTTATCATTCTAGGAATCCTATTGTGTTGTTGATGTTTTCCCAGTAGTTTCAGTAAGTAATGTAAACCCATGAATCTAAATTATAAAATGGCTACAGGTAAACCATGCCACCAAATTTCACTTCATATTTCATTATTCTAAGATACAACGGCAGAACCTAAAGAAAGGGTGAAATAAAATGGGCTTACATTAGACTTACTGACACCATCATTATTTGAGAAAGAGCTATTTCCTAGGTATATTTTAGGAACTTATCTGGTGATATCTATCTATCTACTAACTTTAGGAGTGGGGTGGAATTGATTATTTTTACAAGATTAGTGAAGTTAGAAACAACTAGTTTCTAATTGATTAAATGTAACCTATTTTCAAGTATCTTCATGTGACTGAAATCAATCTGTTTTACTTTCCAAACCAGTGGAATAGACACAGAGTCATTACAATCAGAATGCTGTGGCATTGTTACAAATCTTAGTATTAAAGCAATACTTCTGTTTTTATGTATAATTATTTTATAATGGAAAATGTCCCTCAAAATCAGACGATTTGTTCCACAATGAATCATCTACTCCAAACAACCCTGTTCCAATAATTAATGACAAGAACAACAAACTCTTACCCACCAGATCCTTATGGTAAAGCTAACTTCAGACAGGAAATGCAGAACTCAGCAAAGTTCATTATTTTTCATTTTTAGATCAGAACAAGTTTATCTAAGACTCCAAATAAAGTTCATGCTTTGTGAAACGTGCAAACGACAGTTCATTATATTTTCTTGTTTCACAGAGAAAAACTCAGAAGGAAAACATCTACAGGAGATACAAATAAAGAAGGGTTAGGTGTTTCTGAAAATAATCTTCCAGAAAAAAAAAAGTGGCCCTCTTGAAACTCATCAGGAAAAAAGTACTTAAGAAACTCTAAGACATTTTTATGTGTTAGAATCACCTGGGTACTTTTGGCAATCTCTATGCCCAGATCACAGCCCACATCAATTAGAAGAGAACCTCTGGGACATGAACATCAGTTTTTTGTTTTGTTTTGTTTTTGTTCTCTTTTTTTTTTTTTAAAGTTCTCTAGGTGACGCCAACATGCAGCCATATCCCAGAAACACTTTAGTTAAGAAATACATATTTTGAAGCATGAAAGTAATGCCCTTTTTGGGGAAAACAGTCATTATATGATCACAGATTATTTTTATAACTTCCATATTCTTTTTTTTTTTGAGACAGAGTCTCACTCTGTTGCCCAGGCTGGAGTGCAGTGGCATGATCTCGGCTCACTGCAACCTCTACCTCCCAGGTTCAAGCGATTCTCCTGCCTCAGCCTCCCAAGTAGCTGGGGTTACAGGTGCAAACCACCATGCTCAGCTAATTTTTGTATTTTTAGTAGAGAGGGGGTTTCACCATGTTAGCCAGGATGGTCTCGATCTCCTGACCTCATGATCTGCCCGCCTTGGCCTCCCAAAGTGTTGGGATTACAGGTGTGAGCCACTGTGCCCAGCCTCCATATTCTTATATGAGCAAGAAGCAAGAATTCATTTTATCAGTATGTAAATTGTGAACAAAACACATGCAGGTGAGAAGCAGGGGCTATAAGGATGAAATCAATGGGCCAGCAGAGAATATAGTGCATGAATTCAATAGTCCCTGCAGTGCTCCCTGCTAGGCAGTGCAGGGATATAGAAAAATAGTGGCCTGATGCCTTTAATAAGCTGATAAATAGTTGGGGCCACCAATATGTAAACAAAGCAAGAACATAGAAAACATGCTCCACATGGGTTACAAGCAGAGTTGTGGTGTAGGGCAGAGGAAGATAACAGATGCTAATGATTTAGGGTGGTAAACACGACAACAAGAGTAAAATCTCTACCTGCTTGATTCCAAGGAGTTTAAAAATGTAAATGCATGAATGACCAGAGGAATCCTCACCAGAGGAATATGGCACAGGAACATAAACGTGACTCGATGTGCAGGCTCTAAGGCAGTGGTTCTCAAAATGTGGAGCCAGGTCTGCAGCATCACTATCACCTGGGAGCTCATTAGACGGTACATAATTGGATCCCACCACAGACCTACGAAATCAAAAATTCTGGGGATAGGGCCCAGAAACTCCTTTTTTTTTTTTTTTTCTATTTGTCTCTGTCACCCAGGCTGGAGTGCAGTGGCGCCATCTTGGCTCACTGCAACCTCTGCCTCCCGGGTTCAAGCGATTCTCCTGCCTCAGCCTCCCAAGTGGCTGGGATTACAGGTGCCCGCCACCACGCACAGCTAATTTTTGTATTTTTAGTAGAGAAGGGGTTTCACCATGTTGGCCAGGCTGGTCTAGAATTCCTGACCTCAAGTGATCCGCCTGCCTTGGCCTCCGAAAGTGCTGGGATTACAGGTGTGAGCCACCGCGCCTGGCCCCAGCAATGAGTTCCTACAACCACTTCAGGGGATTCTGGCACTCCAGGTAATTCTGATGCATGCTAAAGTTTGAGAACAAGTGCTCTAGGTTTTCTTGAAAATAAACAAATACATGAAATTGGCCATTTTATCATGAACATTCACTAAAGTAGAGGGTAGTATGTATTCATTCATACTTCAACACAGACAAGGTCATGTGGGCTAGGAAACATTCCTCAGGACAGCAATCTTAGGTAAGGTCTTAAAATAGGAAATAGAAAATTAGTTGTTTTAAAAAGTGAGGGAGTAAACAGTAATATTAATGCAAACTTGCTGACTGCAGGTACTCAAAAAATGGTTACAAACTTGTATTTTATATATAGCTTATAATATTTTAGACTTCTGGAATGACCATTTCCCACTTTCTTTTTAATCCCTAACTTTTATTTATTCATTTTCTATTTCTATAGTTTTTGGGGTACAGTGGATTTTGTTTACATGGATACATTCATTAGTGGTGATTTCTGATATTTTGGTGCATCCATCACTGGAGCAGTGTACACTGTACCCAATATGTAGTCTTTTATTTCTCAACTTCTCCCAATCTCTCCCCCATCCCCAAAGTCCATTATTTCATTCTTACGCCTTTGTGTCCTCAGCACTTAGCTCCCACTTGTAAGTGAAAACATGATATTTGGTTTTCCATTCCTAAGTTACGTCTCTTAGAATAATGGCCTCCACTTCCACCCAAGTTGCTGCCAGAGACATTATTGGGTTTCTTTTTATGACTGAGTAGTAATCCATGGGGCATATATACCACATTTTCTTTATCCACTCGTTGGTCAATGGGCAACTAGGTTGGTTGCCTATTTTTGCAGCTGTGAATTGGACAGGCCTGTACATGTGGTCTTTCTCGTAGAATGACTTCTTTCCCTTTGGGTGAATACCCAGTAGTGGGTTAAACCCTAACTTTTAATGTTTACCTTAATTTTAAAACTACAATCACCCAAACACAAAAATGAATAAATTGTAACTCCATTCCACACTTGGATAAATCTCACAAACCTACTCAAAGAAGCTAAACTCAGAAGAGTACACAGAATATTACCTCATTTCATAAAACTTAAAAACGAGGAAATCCCCCTTGTTTTTGGTATCAAAAGTCCAGTAGTGATTATTCTGGGAGTGCCAATAGTGTTCTGTTTCTTTTTCTATTTTTTGCTTTTTCTTTTGAGACAAAATCTCACTCTGTCACCCAGGCTGGAGTGCAATGGCATGATCTCAGCTCACTGCAACCTCTGCCTCCCAGATTCAAGCGATTGTCCCACTCAGCCTCCCAAGTAGCTGGGACTACAGGCGCACACCACCATGCCTGGCTAATTTTTTGTATTTTTAGTAGAGACGGGGTTTCACCATGTTGGCCAGGCTGATCTCAAATTCCTGACCTCAAGTGATCCACCTGCCTCGGTCTCCCAAAGTGCTGGGATTACAGGCATGAGTCACCGTGCCCTGCCACATTCTGTTTCTTAATCTACAATACATTTGAAACAGAAGACTTTCAAAATGCATGTAATGACCCTGTGTCTATTCCACTGGTTTGGAAAATAAAACAGATTGATTTCAGTCACATGAAGCTACTTGAAAGTAGGTTACATTTAATGAATTAAAAACTAGTTGTTTCTAACTTCACTAATCTTGTAAAAAGAATCAATTCCACCCCACCCCTAAAGTTAGTAGATAGATGTCACCAGATAAAAGTTTCTAAAATATACCTAGGAAATAGTTCTTTCTCAAATAACAATGGTGTCAGGAAGTGTAATCTACAAAGTCCCTTCTATTTCACCCTTTCTTTAGCTTCTGGTGAGCCAAGTGTGTTCACTTAGTGAAAATTCATTGACTTTTACACTACAATTTGTGCACCTGCATTTATGTATGTTTTGATGCAAAGTTCAAAAAATATAAGAATAGGATGAATGCTATGTTAGAGTTTAAGAAGTCAGGACATTTTCACTTCCCTTTGGCATTTAAAGATGTGTTGGATGTTGTGGTACTGCTCTCAGTGAATGCTGGAGACAGGCAATGGCACATCATCCAATACAGTGAACAAAGGCAAGTGGATAGGAATATTTAGTCCTTGGGATTCTAAAAATCTCAAAGAAGACCGCAGGAATGAATGGTCAGTTTCTGACGGTGCAAGGCAATTTATTCTGGCTCTAATAAGACCTGAGTTAGGACAAGGCAAAACTGTGAAGTAGATGAGATTGTGAACAGTCCCCGAAATAACTGTTGGGTGGCCTGTGCCTGCAAGCACTTTTGCCACCTCCCCGTCTGACAGGGTCACTCTCCTATTGAGTCTCTGCCACTGTTTCCAGCCATTCCCCAAATCTTGATTTAATGCTGCCCCTCTCCCACTGTTCCTCCCTACTACCCCTCTTATCCTCCTTATCTCCTTCCTTTTCACCAAAACCTACCTGTTCTCTGTTTTATTATCTCAGAATCTTTGTTATTAGCCAGTTCACTAAACCACTGGGCTCCCCAGCCATGCTAACAAGTAGGTCGGAGCTGAGAAGCTCTAAGCTGGTTATGAAACTGAAGGAGCTTCATTCAGACAGCATTCCTCTCCAAAGCCATATCTGGATTTTACTGGGGCCTGAGGACCTTAATGAAAGGGGGAAAAAACTCGCCTTGGAGCAGAGGTTCTCTGACTAGCACAGAGGTGGCACAGTATTGACTTGCTCTACCACACAGTTGTCACTGATGTCCCTAGACATACCCTGAGCCTTTTTCTGGAGACCTGGAAACAGTCAATACCAGAGCAAGTCCCCACTTATCAAAAGGAGCAGCCTGCCAAAAACAATGTTGCTTTTAGACAAGTAATGTTTGAAGGCATAAACTGAAGGGCTAATGGAACAGCCATTGTTCTAATGGATTTTTAATGAGGTGTAAAGTTCTCAGCTGATTGTCAACAAGGTGTGAAATTTTACAGAAATATTGCATTACTGTGAAATTAATCTCTTTTATTCAAGTTTATTCTTTCTTGAATCTAAAAGTCAAGAAAAGCATGAGAAAGATGACTATTAAAATTTCTACTTCCCTATAATTAATAGGAAATAGTTACAGGACTATAGTTAATAACTATATTTTTTTCAAATATTTTTGAAAATTGTTAAGAGAGTGGATTTTAAGTGTTTTCACCACAAAAATGATAAGTATGTGAGGTTATACATTTAATTAGCTCAATTTAGCCATTACACAATGTGTACATATTTCAAAACAATATATACACAATGAACACATACAATTTCTTTAAAAAATAAAATTTCTATTTTCCTTTAAATACCATTTGAAGTCAAGAGAAAAAATATTTTTCCTTGGTTTTATTTTATGGAGAAAGTTACAGAAGTGGAAGGGGACATCATAAAGGCAGGACTTTTCTGAGCTCAGTTTCATTGACTGCCCAGGTGCCCTGGGAGTGATAATGACCTAGTAGCAATCAACGAGCCACTTTCTGGCCAGCACTGTGAGATCAATGCTCCAGGGCATTGGGTTCTAAGCCCAGGGATTCAGCATCTAAGCCACTTGGGTTCAATACCCCTCTTAGACCAGACAAAAAGAGGTCCTGCCCTGGGAGCCTTAGAAGGCCTGCTCTTTCCCTTCTCCAGTCCTGCCTCTTCCTTTGCAGAATCCTTGGAATATGGTCACAGAGCCCCAAACCAATGTTCTTTTAGACCGTGACCTGGGAGCTTATGGCCCATATCAGCTAACAGGGCCTGTGGGGTCCCATTTCCCCCATGCTTCTTCTAGAGGGCAGACATGTCACCAGTGTGCACACCCCTATGCCTGGGGGTGGCTATATATGTAGTATAAGGGTAGGAGGTATTGGGCCAAAACGCAGGCACGTGGGCTGGCTTGTCCCCACACACACACAGAGGTGCTTCATGGTTCCAGACAGAGCCAGATGGGAAGAGAAGAGCAGAGCAGGTGGTCCTTTCCCTCAACACTGAGGGATTGGAATTGCTGAATTGGAATCCGACCTTCCAGACAATTATGAAAGCATATTTGTCAAGGAAAAAGGACAGACCTTCAACACTGAGGGAGCAGATAGAACTGAAACATTCAGGTTCTGCATTTGAACTTGATCTTCCAGGTCTCTGTATAGGCTTAAGTTGTCAAGAAAGTAGGCCAGAGCTTCCTTCACAGTTCGTTAGGCTGATTTACAACTTTTAAATATTTAGACAAGTGGTAAGCAGACTCCCACCTGTATTCTTACCTCACAACCTCAAAATTTCAGAAGCAGCCTGCTCTGAGCCCTACCCAAGACCTATGGAGCCAGACGTCTGTGGTGGGGTTGGGAAATCTGAATTTTAAGAAGCTCTTCGGATGATGGGTGCCCATCATTCATTTGCCTATCGCTACCTTAGACCCTTATCTCCACTGTCAGTTTTTAAATGCTGAGTCCATGTGTCAACAAAGTAGTGATGAATAACTCATTTGTAAAAAGTGGAAGCAGAAAAATGACAGATTTCACTGGAACACTAGGCACGTGCCAAACCCAGCTCTGTTCTGCTCAGGAAACAGGCTTCCTAAGCCCCCATGGGCTTGTGGCTTCCAGTCTGATTTTCCTCAGCCCAGTGACATCCTGTGGGACAGCTGTCATTGTCCTCCATAGTCATTCCAAGTTCAGATAATGCTCCCTTTTTGTCAGAACTTTCTCTTTTAAGATTGGCCATTCTTATTTACTGGTTCCTGAGGCCAATTTTTGACCCAATATCTATTTTCTTCTCCTAATTCCTCTACTCTGCAATGCCCACCATTTTGGTTTTAACATACAAGTGTTTAACCCAGAGCCCTTTGATTTCTCCTGGTAGGTGAGAAAGAGTATTTGTGCAAAGCCTGCTAATAAACCGGCAGTACATTGAGATCACCCGGGGAATCACAAAATTCCCAAGCCTAGGCCCCATTCCAACCTGTTACATCTTGATCTATGATGTGTGTGTGTGTGTGTGTGTGTGTGTGTGTGTGTGTTTGTGTGCATGTTAAAAGCATGGGGAATAGATAAGTTTCCATTATTCTGTTCACACATCAAAAGTTTCAAAGAATTCTTTTCCCCAGATACCCAGAGATTTTGGCCATTCCTTTAATATTTTTACAGCATTAAACAAAGACTGATTATGAATATAACCCCAGCTTATTGAACTGTGTGCATTCTCTTAATGCCTGCAAATGCTGCTTGCAAGAGTGGTCTCACACCAGAATGTACCCCAAGTTCTTCTGTAAAGACAACTTGCAGCCAAGGACAGCTAGCACCAACACTACTGTCTTCCAGAATTTTAAGTGGAGGCTGAAAGGCTGAATTAGTTAAAACTCCCAGGCCTTCTTGGTTAGGACAGTGTTCTTGCATTCTTTTTTTTTTTGGCAGGGGGGCTGGGGGCACTATTGAAAACATTCTAGTGACATATCGAGTCACTACCCTGTAATTTAAAATTCTAACATAATATATGTACTTTATGGAGGTCGAAAAGTTGTGCTTTAAATTTAAGTACCGTGCCTTCGTTGGCACCTCTAACATAGGGAGTTGGACATTGCTAATGATTTGCCCTCATCAAGGAAAGATCTTTGAGATACTTCTATCCATTAAATACTGTCGAGGTGATTCCTATTCTAGCTAGTTGGTATACAGCACCACCATTTTCAAAATTATCAAGGAAAAATCACATCTAAATTAAGCCAAAGAGACTGATATAGACCCACTGAAATTGGGATTTAAGGGCTTTGGGCAATAAAATCAAAATCGTTTGTTGTGAGAAAACTCAAATCTTACTCTCTAGTTTAATTTTTAAAGTGTTGAAGGAGCTACAAAATACAAATTTCCCAGTAAAGAAGAAAATTAAGAAAAAGAAGACAGTACTACAATAAATCATACCATTTGTCAAATTTACCCTGGGTAATTCCTATTTTCTCAATTTCAGCAAAGAAGAGTAATTTTAGGATATATTATTGCCTGCCTGGATTATAACAATGTGCTAAGAGGCTGAGCATATATCTCTTATGTACTTCTCCAGACTGTGCAGGTGGAGCTCAAGTTGGATTTGGCATCAAGGTCCAAGTTTAGTCATTAATCTATTGATGAAAATTGTACTTTACTTTCCCCCATTGGAGAAGTGACAAAATTCAATTCTATCAAGCAGTCTTCTTTGTACAGCTCTGTTCTACTCCTGACTTAGATTCAGAGTCAGAGAACCAGAATTAGTACTCACTCCAAACTCTTAACCTTTCATCTAGAGCCCGGGGTCCATCTCTGCCTAGAGAGCATGTGGGAATCCCTCGATTGGCTTACGGCATTGTTTATTATTATAAAAGGATAATTCACATATTGAATAAAAATTGTATACTGCTTGAAAGGCAATTAAGCGACTTCTTATAAGTCACGTGGATCCCGAAGTGTCTGTTATGTTTTAGAAACTCAAAGAAAATTGTAATTCCATTGCCTGGTTAAGTCATGTTCAAGAAACACAGTGCTCCTTATGGCTGCTCGTCAATCCTCTCAGCAGCCAGCAGATGGCGCACACTTCTCAGAAACATCAAAACGTGGCGTTGGAAAACCCGATTCCGTGCGGAAGGCGGGCCGCCTAACACAAAGCTGTCTTTCCTTAAAAATCAGTCGGCCTTCACAGGGTTACAGACAATTGTTCATTATGTACACGAGCAATGACGTTCTGCAATGTATACAGTTGCTGGCAGTCCTAAAGTGGGATATGGAACAGAATGGTTCATGCCCATTTTTACGTAGTTGAATTTATTTCTTCTCTGGGTACTGTAAGTAAATGAATGTTATTGATTTTTCCTTATGTGTTAAGTGCTGCACCGATATTTTAAATGATGACTCTTTTCTACTGGGAACTTATAATGAAAAGATGGAGCAATAGAAATAGAAAACCTCGGGCCATCTCCTTGGTCAAGGTTAGCAGGTTAGTCCTTTGGTCTAGCTCTGCTCTTCAGAACCGTGGATCATGCATTTGCTCCCACCCCTGGGATCCACCATCTCTCCCTGGCTCCTTCCAGGTCCACCAGCCTCAGGGTCACTGCAGTCTCAGACCACCTGAAACGCAGAAGCCCCGCCTATTTTCCTAGCTCCCTCCTTCCGCCGTATTCCCATTTTTCTGGCTTAAAGAATAAAACAATACGAACTTTAATGGCTATTTGTACTTTTTAAAAATCAGTGCATTTTCATTTGTGTACTCTTGTGGATTTGGGCAACAGCTGAAAAATCAGAATAATTTCTATCTTTATTGATCTTGAACAAATGCTCTAAGATGGATACATTTAACAGATGGACTCACTTGTCATGTGGGCTTCTTTTCCCAAATGCAGATGGGATGAAAGTTGACATGAGGTGGCAGTATAATAAGTTAGGAAGAATCTGGACAAAGGTATAAAGGAGCTAAACACAGGCTGCAGAATGTGGAGTGAAGGGCTGGGACAGGTAACTCAAGGAGAAGGCAGAGAGAAGGAAAGTGATAGCAATGAGGCAAAGGGAACTGACTGACATCCAGGGAAATGTGTGAATTTGTCCAGAATGTCCTGAAAACTCTGTGCCGTGGGACAGACCTAAGACCTGGACTATATTCATAAAAAGAAACATGATTTTCCCTAGAGAATTTTAGACCAATCAGAAAGACTCCTAAGCTCTATCTTCTCAACTTTCCACTCTACCTCGTTATCCACCAAGCTACTTTTCCCACCTCTGTTCAATTGATTTCGGAAAGAGATGCACATACCAAAAATATGCAAGTCTGCCACAGATTTATTCTCTCTCACTTTAGCTGTGTCCTGAGTCGCCATTTTAATCACTCTCAAAGAATGCTCTCCCATATTAGCCACAATGGATATTTCAAAACTCTCTTTTCAAACTCCCTGACCTGGCTGGCCTTAACTCTCATTAAATGATTTCGTGTCCTACTTTCCTGACTCTCAGCCTCTTTCCACGAGCTCAGGTTTCCAGGAAGCAGTCATGTCCCCAGCCTCTCTGCCTTCGTGAATGATCCTCCTCCTGTCTCAGGCTAACCTCCTGTCCAGCTGCATGAAGCTGCAGAACAGAGTAGAAACTGTGTGAGTTTCAGACTCTGGAGTTTTAGGTTTGAATCTTGGAGCTGCCACTACCTAGGCACATGCTCCCAGGCAAGGTACATAACTTTTCTAAGACTCCATTTTCTCATCTGTAAAAACGTGGTGATAATACAACCTCCTTTGTATGATATGGGAATTTCCTGTATGTTATTTGTGAAAACACTTTCCCTACTACTCAGCAATAAATTCCCTCATATCTCTACCAGTTGACTGTGAAGAATTTTAAGCCCAGGAAGTACATTACTTTTCCCATCATGAGGGTTGAGCCTAGGGCGAGGAAAGTGACTGAGTCCTGGTCCCACAAACCTGTGAATCTACTCCATCTTATGTCCCAGCTGCTGCCATCTTTTCTGATAGTACCATTTTGTTCTCATTTTTTAGGCTCTACTATGTCCTCCTGAGCCTTACAATGGCCTTTCCTTCCTCTGCATGTCTGTTCTTGGATGATCCTGTGCACTGTGATAACTCTAGCCTTGGAGGTGAATCTGAGGTCCACGTCTCAAACCTGAAAGGCATCTCCTCTTATCTACTACCGCTTTCAAGGAGATGCTCTTCAGGTGCCACTGATTCTGGTGTGCCAAAAAGGCGCGTCTGCAGGATGGTTGTAGCCCTGTTTATAAATTCACAGGCTCAATTTCAAGACTTTATGAGACTTTCAAATGTATCAAGTGGGGCCAGGCGTGGTGGCACCTGTAATCTGAAATCCCAGCACTTTGGGAGGCCGAGGCGGACGGATCACCTGAGGTCAGGAGTTTGAGACCAGCCTGGCCAACATGGTGAAACCCCGTCTCTACTTAAAATACAGAAATTAGCCAGGCGTGGTGGTGGCAGGTGCCTGTAATCCCAGGTACTCGGGAGGCTCAGGCAGGAGAATGGCTTGAACCTGGGAGGCGGACGTTGCAGTGAGCCAAGATCGTGTCACTGCACTCCAGCCCAGGCGACAAAGCGAGACTCCATCTCAAAAAAAAAAAAAAAAAAAAAAAGTAACAAGTGAGACAAGTGAGATAAAACTAAATCCAGTTTATAAGAAAGCCATTCCTACAGCCAATGCAATGTTATCTCTTATCTTCAACCTGAAGCACAAGCTGATATTATTTTGCAATCTTCTCATTAGCAGCTCAAACAGCTGTCTCTGCCAGTAATATACACAATCGAAGGGATGCCAGAGGGCAAGCACCAAACCTGGCTGCAAAGAAGGGAAACCATTCCCCAATTTTTTTGCCAAGTCAGGCTGCTGTATTTCATTTAAAGTGGGAGACATAGTAATATTCCTAAATTCTGATACCAATAGGGTTGTTTATCCCTTCTATATGTGGGAGACTTGCTGCTAATATTTTTTCTCATTTGCTTCTAAGTACTTAATCTCCTATGCAGGGGGCTATTTTCTGGGCATTTGCTTATGGTCCAAGGACAATCTGTTTGGATGCTTACTTGCTGTTCTGGTTAAGCAAACCTAATGGTTCCTGACTTCCTTACAACCATCAGGGAGTTTTGGCAAAGATTACTAACCAAGTCAAGTTTACATTGGCTCAAGCCTCTCCTACACGAATGCCACCAATAATTGTTGCTGTCTCTTTATTACACGTCTTTGAGGCACTGACTGCCTCCATAAAACTGGAGAAGGCATATGTGTATATATACTATATATAATGATTACCCACAAATATCAGCTTTAATGTTTTCCTCTCCACCTAATTTCTTTTTGCTGTTCCATTTTCACAAGCATACACGTGTACACACACACACACATACACACAAATATGCCTGTCATTGGTTACCTTTCCCCCAGGGAATTAAAATCCGTATGATTCAATAAGGTAGATTTATTTGCCGTTCGCAGACAAGCATGAAAATAATTCCTAAGCCAATAAAATTATTTTCAAGTTTTTCGATTTTCCTCTTTTCTTATAATGGCAAGAATATTTGACTAAGAGTCTAGCGGGGGAAATTACTGTATTCACAAAAGCAATGGGAAAAAAACTCAGGCATGTTAAGGAAACTCTCCTATAAAATCAAATTGCAAATTTTTCAAAGTTGCCAATGCTTGGCACATCACTGTCTGGGCAGGATAATCTGTTCTTACCAGTCTCAACTCAGAAATAACCTATTTATGATTGCAACCATCATCTTGGCCTCAGGGAGGCACTGTAGGTCCCTTAATGTATCTAAGGCACAGCTGAAATACTTGAAAATTACCTCTGAAAGTCTGAAACATGACAGAATGGAAAAAGAACCCACAGAAGATGACATAAAACTCTATATTCTGGCCCTAAGTTAATGCAAGAGATTCACACGCCTTAGGAAGAAGAGATAATTTAGCGATTGCGCTTAGAAAAATAAGTAAATAAATATGAGTTAGAGATGTGGTTGGTGACACTTTTTTTCCTCTGGGTCTCTTCCTTATTTTCCCCTTGTTCCTTCCTGGCACTAGGGGGTGGCAAACGATGGACTCCTTTATTTATTAAAAAAACACAGTTTTTATAAATAAAGCTTTATTGGGACACAACCATTCCCATTTGTTTACTTATTGTCTATGGCTGCTTGCATGCTGCATCAGAGTCAAGTAGTTGCGACAGAGACTGTCTGTCCCACAAAACTTAAAATATTTATGTTTGAGCCTTTTACAGAACAATTTGGCTGACCCCTGCATGCTATCTATAGTATTTAACAACGGATATGAAAGTGACAATGGTAGATATAAGGAACTTCGATATGTGTCCAGCCAGCCAGGATAGGGGCCAGCTTCCTAAGACACGTGTCTAGAATATGATGAAATCACCACCTGCCAGTGAGTCACATGTAGGCAAATGACACCAACAGAAGAAACCTAGGAAGCATATCCAGAAACTATAAAGTATTGGTCATGAACCTTGCAGGGGAGGACATAACTGGTGTTCCCATCTCTGCTTCCAGTTGAGAGTTCACCAAAGATAAAAACAACAAATAAAATCCAGACCTCTCGCCACAAAAGGGGGTTTGGCTTCAGGCAGGGGCTTAGGGCTCTCTGCTGGGGACCAGCTGCACTTCACAATGTTGCAAAGCCTGCATTTGTTCAGAAATGTAATTCCTGATCTGATTACAAGAGCTCAAAGCTGAAAATGTGGTAAGGAGGAGGAAAAAAAATGGGTTATGATGGAAGACTTTGTGGTGGCGGTAAAGGGGCATGATAATAATAATATTGAAGAAGTGCCCTAGTAATTTACATGAGAAGGGACTGGGAAGGTGGCTAAGAACAGCACAGAGTCCCAGATATACACACGTTTTCGCACAGAGTCTGGCTAATAACACAAATGAGAGATTTTAGCATAATAATGCTGTATTATCAAGGAAATAGACATCCCATCTGTGGGGAAACTGTCAACATGAGATAATTGTGGTAGAGAAGAGCTCTAGAAATGAAGGATAACAAAAGAACTGAAATAATAGGCACAAGTCCCTGGCCCTCCTATGTGTCACAGTCCAGGGGAAGAGGAGAGCTGATGGGAGACCTCAGCTGGGAAAATCTTATCCATTCCAAAAGGAGAAAAGATCAATCTCTGAAACTATTTCATAGTTGATTTTAGTATTGGTCCCCGAAAACATTTCAGAACTCACTTAATCAGCAGATGGTTTTAGAACGCAAGAGGGCAAAGTTATGCTCAGGGCAGCAGGCCTGGTTCGTGAGGATGGACCACAGGTGCGGTGTGGAGGGTAGGTGGGTAGGCTCCAGAGCTAGTCTGCTGGGTTCCAAGTTGGCTCTCTTACTTCCTAGCTCTGAGACCTCTGCAAGTTACTTAACTTCGCTCTTCCTCAGTGTTTTCAGTTCTCAAGTGGGCATAGTAATGAAATGGGGTGGTTGTAGGGATTGAGTTAATACATATAAAAGAGTTAGAACAAATCAGGCTGAGATTAGTGCCACGCAATTGTTAGCTCGTGTTCCTGGTACAACTATCAGACCAGGGGCCAGGAGAATGCTACAGACCTGGCTGAAACTGAATTTCAACAAAGCATTTCACAAATGCGTACATAATACAGCCAAGGACCTGCTAGAAAAGTGGTCTGAGGAACACAAATACATAGATTCATATTTGGTTTTACAACTAGAAATTCATTTCAGCCTAAAGAGACTTCTTTAATTTCAAGCCTTGTGATTTTTCTCAGCCCTGTCCTGATCGACATTTTTCATCAAGAAGACTTGAAATTATTTTATTGTAAAAATTGTGAATATTGTGAAGTATTCCAAGCATACAAAAATAACTTTCGACATTTAGAACTGACAACAATGTGGAAAAGCCATACATATCTAAAGCATGAGTGAATTCTTTCTTACTGCACCTATTCAAATAAAGACTGAAAGACCTGGCAGTGAAGGGTTGGAAGTGTCACATGAGGCATATATTGAGATAAACTTTGAAAATTCTATTCACACATGCAGATGTTTATGAAGTATTTTATATGTGTTAGGCATTGTCCTAGGTACTTGGAATGTACGTAAACAAAATAAACACCTGTCTTGTGGAACTTACATTCAGGTGGACTCCTTAATAACCTAAAAGTTCTAGGAATCACTAGATTTTGGTTTCGTTCTAAAGTTTGTCGCTCACTATATGTAAACCTGATAAGCTCCCTCATTTTTTTCTCATCTGGAAAATGGTGATAAAATGCCATCCCTTCATATTTAGGATCATTCATCCACTCAACAAGTACTTCCTACTTTGTGCTGTGCTCTTAGGAAAAAAAAAATGAATGAGAGAAGGATCCTGCCCTCATGGTACTCGTATCTTATATTATTCAGAAGATAAAATAAGGCACTTACCAAAAATACTAATATTTACATATCAATGAAAGGCTATGCTATTATATCTAATGATATCAGCATGGCCTGTGAGTCTTTGGTGGTCTTTTTGGGGATATACAATGTAGATTTCAGCTGTTACCTAAGCCATTCTCCAATATTATAGCCCTCACTACTCCTATGTACACAGATAGTCTGCTCCACACTCAGAAAGGTAGGGATGACACCCTAGGATTTCCACAAAACTTAGAAGGATTTCCTTCCTAAGAAATACGCAGTTTTGCTGCCAAACACTCCTCCTCTCCTACATGAAGGCCTGAGTCAAGAGATATCGTGGGTGGGAGAAGTTACCCTGCATGTCACCAGAACCTGAGCATGCACACTTTAAAATGAATTTCCAAATGCAAATATGTTCCTAGATCCACAACATGGCAAGTGAGATGCAGAGGCCTGGTCCCTGGAGGAGGAGCCAGCATTGATTTGTGGAGGGCAGTGTCCTCTCACAGGGGTAAGTGAGCAGGGGTAAATCATCGTTCCCATGAACTCCTCTCCATCTGCTCTCCCCACTCTAGGAACACTAGTGTGCTGCTCTGCCTCCCTCTGCCCCTTCCTGGGATGGGCTCCAGAGGATGATAGGCAGGGCACCTAAATTCCCAGCTGACGGAAACGTGAATGTACTCAGTAGCTAAAGGTGGCTCAGGAAGTTTGGAAGATTAGATGAGATGATTCTCCCTCTCCCTCATTTAGGCCACACACGTTTTCCAACATGTATGGGAGAAGAGGGAGCTCTTTATTTTTTATTTATCCAACAAATATGTATTGAACATCTGCCATGTGTGGGACAGTGTCTTAGGCATTAGGAATACAACAAAGAAGAACCTCAAATCCTTACTGGCATTTAGATTACTAATACTGGGAGGAGCGGGAAAGACACATAGTAAATACATTAATGACCTATTAAATACATGCCGAGTCACCGCTATTGACTGTATTGCGTCCCTCACCCCAATTCATATGTTGAAGTGTTGATAGGTTCCTATCAATTCATGTGTTCCTATCAGCTCATATGTTCATATGTTGAACTCTCAATGTCACTATATCTGAAGATAGGGCTTTTAGTCAGTAATTAAGTTTAAATGTGGTCATAAGGGTAGGGTCCTAATCTGACCTTATAAGAAGAGGCAAAGAGCTTTCTCTTTCTCCCTACACAGGCATGCAGGCATGTGTGAGTGCACACACACCCACACACCCACACACCCACACAGCCACACACACACGGAAAGGCCACGTGAGGACATAGTGAAAGGTGTCTGTGTCTGCAGGCCAAGAAGAGACCCATAACCAGCACTGAACCAAGCTGGCACACTGATCTCAAAATTCCAGCCTCCAGAACTGTGAGAAAACAAATGATTGTTATTTAAGCCACCCCATCTGGTGTTTTGCTTTGTAGCCTTGCTAACACTGTCAGGTAGCCATAAGTGTGCTGAAGAAAACCCAAGTGGAATAAAGGGGTGGAGCGAGATCAAGAGAGGTGGTTAGGGAGACACTCTGAGGAGGGACATTGAGCAGAGAGCCCAGCGAAGCTCACATGTATCCAAAGGCAAGCCCTGGCCTGGAGTTTAAGAATGGCAACACTCAGGCATTGCAGGGTTTGTCTTTAGAAGCAAACGGGATTGCTGTTTTATCAGCATATTTTTGAAAAATAGACTGTTCTCTTGCAGAGAGGAAATGCATAATTGGTGATCGCCTAGCTGTGTGAGCTTGGGCACGTCCCTTAAATCTCATGTCCCAGTTTGCTCAGTTGTGAAATGGGATAATAATCATCTTTACCTTGTTAGGTTGTTGGGACGTTTAAATGAGTTAATATATGTAAAGTGCATGGACCCATGCCTGAAACACAGTCAGTGCTCAATAAATAGTAGCTATTATTATTGCTTTCAATACAACTACTATCTCTACTATTACAACAACTGCTACTACTATTACTATTGGAAAGCCACAGGCAGAATATTATAAAAGAAATTTCAGCAATGGCATCTTTCAATTAAATCTTTTCTGAGCATCTTGGGCCTCACCACCTCTGGGAAAATAACTTTGCTTCTTTGTCTCCCCCAGTTCCATCAGAAGAGCCAAACCAATGATTAAGCTCACGTGTTGTGAACAGCAAAGTCATTTGAACAATTTCAAGCCATCATTGACAAAGGCTTTCTCCTGATGGATCTTTCTGCCCATTGAACTAGAACACTCATGGAAACATGTTCAGGCTCCCTCACTCCATGTAGGTCAGACTACAGGTAAAATATCCTTTCTGGTGCCAAAAACTCTTATCAGGATGAAGAATTTTCCTCTAGTTTCCCTGGGGAAGAGCAAAAAAAAAAAAAGTAGATGAAAAAAAAAAAAAACACAAGAAATAGAGTAGCAGGAGTGAAGGAGAAAAATTGACAAGAAAGAGATAAATAGGGGAGGGAATTTTAAGGACCATTAGTAATTTACTGTGGTCTCCAATGTTGACACAAGCAATCAAAATGGACCTGGAGAAGGGGATTATATGGGCTGACATTGTCTACTTTGATCTATATGTGCCTTATATTGGTAGATCTTTAAAGAAGTTACTTCATATAAAATTTATTTGAGTGCATTAAAATGAGTAAATAATATTGAAAAATGTTTTCATCCAGGCTATGCTTTTATGGAGGCAATTTTACAATTACTTAAAGTGAAGTGAAATTGTTTTGAATCTGCCAGACTGTAAGTTTCCTAAGGGCGGAATCTATGCAGGTTTTATTTTGAGTATTCTCGCCTTCTCAACGCCTGGTAAAACTGGGTTCATATATGGTCAATAACTGCTTATCTAGCAGTTATCTGGCAGCTTCTTGCATGTTTTCTTCAAAAGGACTCCAAATCTACTACTTTCCATAGACTTTTACTTTTTTCTCCCATTCTTCCAGAAATTTTTTTCAACATGTTGTCATCAGAATTGTACACACCACAGCATTGCCCATCAAACAGACCTATTACTCATAAATGCTGATGTTATTTCTACGTGATAATGTAGAGTTGATTTTGGTACAATTTTATGGAAAGCAGGTGGTCTGCCCATCATTTTATTTTGCTTTTTGGAGGAAAACTTGATATTTGGCACTAGGTATGACTGTACAAAATCTTCCTCACTAATGTGATTACACTGTGAGTCAAATGAAGACTTGAAGGGGGAAAAAGGATTTTGAAAATGAGGTCCTTTAGCAAGACTATTTGGACAGTAGCTATCTTTCCCCTCTGTAGCTATGAAATTAAGTGGGAGAGGAGGTGGTAAAAAAGAACCAGAAATTAGAAAGTTTTAAGGCAAGCGTGTGCAAATTAGAACTGCAGTAGAATGTGTTGATTTCTAATTTGAGGCAATTTCCCTAGAGACAACAGAGGCGTTTTGAAAAGACCATAGGATTTATCATCAGAAGCTATGCATTCATTTTCTGCTACTGCTGCATACTAGTGGTTTTGCCTTCAACAGTCATTTTACCTTGAACAGCCCCTTGGCCTGTGAGAACACAATGTCCTTGTGTGTAAGATAAAAACAACAATATCTGCATCCCACAGGGATGATGAAGATGCTATGGATGGGTGCTTTATGAACAATCAACCAATATTTAAATACCTTTTCCAGGATTCATGTCTATGTTTCTTTTTCTTGCCTCTCCTATTTTCTAAAATCTTCAAGACAATGTTATTATTTCTTCACACACATCCTCCATTTCGAACTTCTGCCCACTCCTGTTGTTTATCTTTTCATTCGTTTTTATTCAAATGGGTGCTAAGGGCTACTCTGCAAGGTGCATGAACACACTCTCCTCAGGCTATCCCCAAATCAGGACAAGTCAGCTCAGATGAGGCTCACTTTTGCTGAACTTCAGATGCTTTTGTCATTTTCCTTACAATTCTCTCCTATTTTTTGAAGTTTAGAGGAAGGAAACTGCCTGGATGCTAAGTGTTGAAGGAATCAGACAGAGCTTGTTACAAACAATCTGGGTTTCTAAGTAAAAAGCAACACGAAATCCTTTTACCCACATTCAGATAGGTCTCTTGTGTTTCTTGAAGAGCAGTCGTGGGACTAGCTAACAACCAGGGGTATCAGCGGAAAATACTTTCCTTCATCTGACATGAACATGCAGGAAAAGTCTTAATGGGACATTGCAGTTGTTTTGCAAAAAAATGAAAGAAAAATCATTCTATGGGCTTGTTCCTTTTGACACGGTAGCGCTCAACTCCCAATATATATCTATGTATCTTATTCAGGATACTAAATGAACATTAAAATATTGTTTGTGTTTAAGGTCTCAGTAAGAGATAACTACTCATAACCTGGTTTGGGTTTACAGGAGTTCATAAAATATGCCAAGAACATCTAAGCTTTCATTCCCTTGTATTGAATCTAGTTTATAGCAAGGGAAGTATAACAAATGAAAATTAGGGCCAGGTGCGTTGGCTCATGCCTGTAATCCCAGCACTTTGGGAGGCCGAGGTGGGCAGATCACTTGAGATGAGGAGTTTGAGACCATCCTGGCCAACATGGTGAAACCCCATCTCTACTAAAAATACAAAAACTAGCTGAGAGTGGTGGTGGGCACCTGTAGTCCCAGCTACTTGGGAGGCTGAGGTAGGAGAATCACTTGAACCCAGGAGGCAGAGATTGCAGTGAGCATTGATTGTGCCACTGCATTCCAGCCTCAGTGACAGAGCAAGATTCTGTCTCAACAACAACAACAACAGCAACAAAAGAAAAAAAAAGAAAAAGAAATAGAAAATTAGGATTTGACAAAAACACAAATTTTAAGATGAAGATTACAAGATTACTCGCTAAGTCAGTAATGCCAAAAAAAGGTAACTCCATTTTGAATCAATTATGGCTTATTTATTTAAAATATCTCACTTTTAAAGTGGAGACATCCATTTACACACTTACATTGAATAAATGCTGTCTATTTCATTTACTAAGTTTATGGATTACACCTAATTTATTTATATTGTTACTTAATAGTTTTTGGATGTGTACAATTCTGAAGAAATAAACTAAAATATGCCAGTATAATCATGTGTTTTAAATAAAGTTTCCTTACATTTCTAATAGTTTTTGTCTTATAGTTTTAGTTACTATATTGTTGAGCACATGTGCATTTCAAATAATTTTAACTTCATCATTTCTATCCCATGGTGTGCTAGTAAATGGTTAGCAATTGGCTCTAGAGGAGGGGAGGAAGAAAGCCCTGATTTTTATCATTTCCAATTTCCACGGTATAAATAATCACACTGTGGCCAATTTCAATATGATGTTATTGAACATGGAGTTAAGAAGAAATGTTAACCATAGGCTCTTACAAGCTGGTACCAGCCAATGCCCTAACACCACTGAGTTTACCTTTTTTGATGTTTAAACTTGACATTTCCCGTTGTCTAATCTTAATATTGTCACTACTGAATTGTTTTGGTTTGGATTTGCCCAGAAATATGGATCTTTGCATATTTCTTTACTCCCAATCATTATAAATAAATTTTAAATATTTCCTACAAATTGTATATAATGATTTGTGTGTGCATGTGTTTTGGAATGACAGGCTACTGTTTATTTAATCTGATACTAAGGAAAAATTGGTCTATTTATATATGATATAATATGGATTTTACTTTTTTTGTTATTTATATGTTATTAGAAAGGGCATACATTATTAAACTTTATACTCAAAGAATTAGAGATAGGGAAACCCAGTTTTATGAACATCCAAGTAAATGCAGACAATTTTCTTTATTGAAACAAACATGCTTTTATGATCTTGGATGAGTAGAACTATTTTAATATTTTTTATTTTGTTTTCTATGTACTTTTCACAGTGAAGGTAGATAGATTAATCTCACTTTGTATTGGAGGTAATGATTTTTAAGGAGAATTTTTATTATACTAGAATTTGTTACATTTCATTTTATTTATATTTTATGTAACTTCCCCTTTTTTAAACCAATGTAATATCTTAGCTTTTAGAAAAAGTGAGTAGAGAGGGAAAGAGTAGACCATGAATGAAACGCTGAACTTTGGCATATTTAAATGTTCAAATGTGATGTTTAAAATGTTGCTATTAAATAGATCTTTACCACTCTAATTTGAAGACTCTTCTCCCAAATAAGGCATTTTACAAGGACTGCTGAAAGCACAGCTGCCCAGCTGTGAGTGGAAGCCACTCTGCATACCTGTCCAATCCAGCTTTATACATGGCCTAAAACAATGCAGCCCCTGATAACTGATTGTCAATTGACTGCTTGGCAGCTTCAAGTATGACAGTCAAGTTCCAGCAACTGTCTCAAACTAAGGCTGTCTCATACAGTCATCATGGTCCCCCAAAGTGGCCGGTAAGCAGTAGGGATGGAAAACGCTTTCCTCAGCTAGACTGACTGCTGAAATCCTGGCTCATCTAATTGCTATTTTTCCTAATGGTCTTGTCACCTAAAAGAGTTATACCCTGGTTTACAGAATGGAGAGCCGTCCTTACAAATCAGTGTTTTTAACAAAGCAGGCTTGATTTTCTCTAGCTATAGAGCTTCAGTATCTTCTACTCTTTTCAAGATTATCTGAAGCTTTAGCAGATTTGTACTGCTTTGTGCTGTGTCTCTTCTCAACTCAGGTCCTAGGGGTTCTTGGAGCTTTAAAAAGGGTTTCATCTCTCACCTAAGGCTAATAAAATCAAACTCATGTTTCTCTCGCCCCCTGTTTAATGCCTTCCTGTATAATTCTCCAATTTGTAGACTCCAGCCAAGGGCCAATAAAGCCATTTCCCCCACATTTCATGATTTCCTGCTTATAATGCATTCTTTTTTTTCCATTCTTTGAAAAACAACATTAACAATGATGCTTTTAGTTTATCTCCAACTGCCTGCAGAATGCAAGAATGGAGGGAAGGACAGAGCTTGCCCAGCAAAGCTTTAGCCAAGAAAGGAGTCGACCAGCTTGGCAGCCTCTCCTTTTCCCCAGAGGCTCCATTTGAGGCAGCCTCTGGAACCCTTGTCTGCGATTCAACCCTAGAACAGTCTTTACACATTTTTCTGCTCCTACCTCATGAAACAGATAGAGAGGTCTTCTAAAAATGTAAATCAGTTTTGTCATTCTGCTAGGAACTCTTCTGTAGTTTCTGGCTGCACTTCAAAAACATCCCATCTCACCTCCAAGTCTGCAAGTTCCTTGAGCCCTGCCTACTTTTCTGATTTCCTCTCATACTACTCTCCCTCAGACTCATTACTACTTAACCCTTCCATTTTTTTTTTTAAGATAACAAGCCATTCTTTGGGACCTTTGCTATTTTTCTATCTAGAATGCTGCTCTTCCCATAGAAATTCACCTGGTTGGCTCCTGCCTATCATCCTGTCAGCAAAATTGCATTTCAGAAAAGCCTTCTTTGGCTGGTTGATTTAACGTAGTCTCTGTTACTCTCCATTGCATCACCCAGTGTTACTGTCTTCATAGCAGTTCTCACTGTGGGAAAACATCTTGTTCATTTATTTGTCAAGTAGTTTATTTTATGACTCTTCTTTCAAGAGCAGCACTGTCCAGCAGAAAGGCAAGCCACCTATGTGATTGTAATTTTTCTAGTAGCCACAAGTAAAAGAAACAAAACACATTTTAGTTGTATATTTTATTTCACCTAATACAATCAACAACTATCACTTTGATGTATAATCAATATTAAAAATTTTATTAATGAGATATTTTATATTCTTCTCTTTTATACAAAGTCCTTGAAATCCAATGTGAACGTTGCTCTTCTAGTACATCTCCACTGGAACTGGCCATGTTTCAAATGCTCCATCACGACACATGCTGGTGGTTACTGTACTGGACAGTGAAGCTCTAGAATGTAACCCTTCTGTGAGCAGGGACCTTTCCGGTCTTGTTCACTGCAGCATCCCTTATGTTTATAGAAAGACTAGTGTCTGACACACAGTGGCCATTCAATAAATATTTGTTGAGTAAGAGACTAGTTCAAAGAATTTTGAGATCACAATGGAATTCTTAAGTACAGATTGAGTATCTATCTTTATATACGATTTCAAAGGCTTTCAAAAATCTAAATAAATCAATTAATTAACTTGGATGACGACAAGTACTTATTTAATAATGTAAGTATGAATTTGACAGGAAAGTCCCAGTCTTTTGTATCCTTCACAATCTCCTGGATATTGCCCAGCTCCCCTTTGGCACCTACTGAGCCCTTACATGCAATGCCCTCTCTCTGCTCACCTCACTAGAGCCTTACCATCCCAGCTCAAATTCTCACTACAATGAGAAGCAGGCCTCCTCCAGGCACACTTGGACACACCTTCACTTGGGATCCCACTGCACTGTGGATAGTGATATATTATAGCATTATACCTGTTTTCTTAAAATAGAGGTGTCCTCTTTCTTTGTCTCAATTTCTGAAAGGAGACTTCTGATACCACTCTTGGATTGGTAATAGCACTAGAGCATCACTTTAGACCTTTTCATGGGAAGATATAATTAATTTACCTGATTAGTAAGATGAAAAAGTCTGATGTCTACTGGTCTCTGTGTGTCAATTGGGTGCAATTAATGTATCTCAACTGTCCTTACCCCAGAGAGAAGGGGGTGTAACTGACTCCACAGAGCCTTTCACATGTGATACATTGGAGATTAAATGTTAAGCATACAAAAGCATCCAACAAAAATAAAAAATATCTTTATTGTTGAAAAATCTGGATTGGACATTGTAAGTAAAGGGTTAGCATCAGGTCTGAGCTAACCAAGGCCTATGCTGAAGAACCACCTCAGAGTTGCCTTCTCATAGCACTCATAGTTTAGAAGCTACAGAGTTAAAATGAATACAGCATGCCGTGTCTGTCTTGTTGCTGGTGGCACTGCACATGGGTGGGGGAGCTGCAGGGTAGCATAGAGGCCTGGACATCTAAACCAGAACAGTTTTGAAAGACTAGTTGGAAACCGAGGACAGAGTCTCTGTGGTAAAGTGACCCCCAGGTGTTTAGTCCTTGTCCATGGTGGCCGCACACACTCTGTGAGGAAGCAATGGAAGCTGTGTACCTGGGTGGGTTCTGGCTCATCTGATGACATTAAGATGCTTCACCTGCTATGTCTGTTGTCCTGTATCCTTCCATAAAGCTATAGAACTGTAGTATTAGGCTAAAGCTTATTGTGCCTTCTGAGTTGAACAACTTGAACTGTACTTAACTGGTACTTTAACAACCACTGTATCAGGGCAGAGACCTGCAGCCAGGATCAGGCTTTCTAATTATTCCCCTCATCTTGGTCCTGAGAATCAGCAGCTGGGAGGAAACTGTTCATGGAGGACACTTACTCAATTGTTCTGCAATTAATTGAGGCTTCCTTCTCGCCCATCCAATCCACTGGGGAAAGCTGGTGATGGGAATAAGAAATGAGAGAACAAGATCCCCTGTGCTCATGGCTTCTAAGCACACCTTTACCCCATTGGAAGGCTTGAACCACGGGATGTCAAATTCTTGCCACTTGCCAGTTAAATCAATCAATTCTTCATGGATAGGAGAGACTCAGGGTGGAAAGAATTTGTGTTTTTCTGTTACAAATTCAGAGACTAAGGAACATGGGGCTGCTAATATTTTGTAAGCATGATTCTCTCTCCAGTGCAATACTCACTCCTTCAAGTTTGGGTCTTGTTCACCTCTATATCCCTAGCCAAGAACTCGAGTAATAATTTCAATAAATACATGAATTTAAAGTGAGTGACCATTCAGTCATCAGCCCTTAATTTTTACACTATACAAATTTTATTAAGTTTCACTTCACCAAAATTTACAGTAGAAGCTATGCAAAGATTATATGTATGAGATTCGCGTTGCTTCTTTCTTCTGAAGATCTCCAAGTTGTGTACATGAAAAACATTTATGCAAAAGTAATCTCATTCATGTTCCTGCTAATCTGCAAAGTCGGAACTATCATCAGTGTTGGAAAATCGAGAACTTTTTTTTTTATTATACTTTAAGTTTTAGGGTACATGTGCACAACATGCAACGCAGCCAAAAGACACATAAGAACATTTTGAATAAGTACCAAGTACCAAAGAGGCTATTTCAATTTTTGCAATTTCACATAAAAGCCAAGTGTTTTGGGAATCATAAAGATCAGTTTCTGTAAACCTGTATAGCTCTTAACACAGCAGTCAATTCCAAGCAAGGGAATAGAGGCTGGGAAAATAGAAAATAGTCAGAAAAGACTGCCTTTTTAATAGATAAAGGGAAACTATCCACACAAGGAAATGCTACTATCAAATCGGTGTCAAATAGGAATATACAATAAAGAAATTATTTGAATAATCTGACTAATAGGATATCTAAAGCTCTTCCTGACACACTGTGAACAGTTACCGTTGACCAGGAATCGTCTATAGGAATGTTACAGATGTCACAGGAGAGGATTGATAGAGTTGACTCTAAGGAAATACATAAAAACATCTAGACTGTTACTCAAGCCAAAACTTTGGGGATAGGATTAATTTTCAATCCAGTTTTAAGGCAAATTATCTGATTTGAACTTTGAACTTATGATCAGATAAAAAATTTTGATTGCCTCTATGGTCATTTTTTGCTAAGACAGGCCCAATGAACACGAGATAAAAAAGCAAGGTGAGCAATAGTAGTTAAGACTGGTTAAATATCAGCCTGACTTAATTAATTAAAGCTAGATAGTGATCCTGTGAAAAGCATAAGGCATGAGTCAACAAGCAGAAGTAGTCTATGCACCAGAATCACTTAATGCACTCAACTAAGTTTGTGGAAAGCAAGAATGATTTCAGGACCCTAAAGAAGTATTCTGTTGCAGTAGCCTGCAAGTGTTAAACATTGTTGCATCATTGAAATGTGTCTTTATCTGATCACAGATACTAAAATTAATCTTTAATCATCTTCAGGATTATTATGCACATGCTTTACTTTCAAGTTCAACTGCACAACATCTTTCTGATTAATTAAACCATTCAATGTCTGTTTACACATTTCACAATTTTGTCTAATCCTCACTCAATTTTACTGCCCAGCAGGAGGATGCTAATTTAGAAACAGAAAATACTCATCAAGAAAATATAATTTAGAAAGAGAAGACCAGGGACAGAAGAATCAGTTCAGGTCAGGGCTAGTTCAGGTCTAATTCTGAGAGATGATGCTCGGTGCTTGGGAGGAGCGTTAGAGAAAGGATGGGCAGCTGGGTGTCCAAACAGCTCAACCAGAATTTGATCTCCACAAAATGCCCTCCATTGTTTTCTTTGAAATAGTGTGGCTGAAAAATAATATCATAAAAGCTCCCATTAAAATGTACATATGAAAAACACATTAAAATAAAAAATTGGCTCTTGGAATTATCTCTGCCATTTCCACTTGTATTAAGACAGTTAATTGAGGTCATATTGTATTTGTTAACTTATTATTTTCACATAATTGTTTATAGAGATTAGGAGAAACTATATACTTAATAGAAAATATAAATGCTTGCCTGATAGCAGAGGGTTGGTGGAGAGAAAAGTAACAAAACAAATGGAAAAAAGAAAAAAGATGGCTCAAATAAAATACTTAGTAAAAATGATTTGAGGCCAAGTTAAAAAAAATCTGGTGAATGGCTTTTTAAAGATCTAAAGCAATTTCAAAACCTAAGAGAAAAGAGAGAGAAAAAATGATCTAGAAATAGAGCAAAATGGAACTAGAAAAATGCTGGCTTGAAAATGTGAAACTATAAATCTAAAATTAAAACTTCCAGATATATGTTATAGAAAATATTTTTTTTTCCTTTTTGTAAGGAGCTAAGGATTTGGGAGTGAGGGGGTAATCAGACTGTAAGCAAAACTAAAGATGACTGAAAAGAAATGTGAGGGTATAAAATACACATATTTTTTCTTTTTGGTAATGCTTTATTAAATGTTCCAAAGTAATGACCTAGAGAAGGCAGACCCTTATTTTCAGGAGGTATCTATGCCTCAAGAGTCTGGGGATGCTCTTTAAGATTTGTCCTATGGGTCTGCTGCAGGGCATTGTTCTATGTATGGTTCTTTAATTTGGGGCTGACTCAGAACTCCTATCACTGCTTATGAAGCTGGGGGAGCTGCAGATCAGCAGGTACTGGCAAACCTCAGCAAGAGTCCTTTTAAGATCCAAAAAATATTGGCCTGACCCCATCGTGCGTCCTGTTATATACAACTGGGGAATAAAACTCACCTAGCGATTCTGGGAACAAAACAGTATGAACACTGCATCTCATGAGCCCTAGTAGATAAAGCACTGAGTAACACTGTGAGGTAAAAGTAAGTTATGTCCATTAGAGGACTGGCGGGTAGGCCTCCTTCCAAGGGCCAGTTCTGATTCATTCATGGCGGCTGTCTGGAGCACTTCTTTGGGAATGATTCCTAGGCTGAGTCTCAAATCAAAGGAAAAAAATACTGGAAAAAATAAATTTATAATGCAGGGGTAATAGAAGTCATTCTTAACACATATTTGTCACTCCTGAGATAAATAGTATCTAGAGAGTATTACTTGTGTTGTTGACGGAATAACCCAAAAGTAATTGTAGTGAGATTAAGCATATAGTCCCAGAAAGACATCATATACCTAGCTACACACACACACACACACACACACACACGCACACACACTTGTAACAAGGGATGCAGGATACAGTCACAGGAAAACAGTTTTTTTTGAAAAAATAGCACACATTAGAATAGATACTTTTTTTGGTTTATTTAAAAATTGGTTCCTTAATAATCAACTGCTGGTAGATTAGATTTTTCTGTATTAAAAAAATAGCTTAGGGAAGACATCCATTTGTATATATACCCAATTATGTAAATTACTTAACATTTACACAATTATGTGAATTACTTCCTTACTCTCTTCACAATTAATTATCTCTGCAGACAGCTGTGTGGGGGGCTGGCAGCTCCTGTTATATCACAGCTGTTTTTCCCACATTTCAGCAGCACTCTCTTCCGGTTTGTCAGGAATCCCAGAAAGAAAAGTAACTCTCATTACAAGAAATCTTGAGATTTTGGTTAACCACAAAGAACTAATGGCCTCATTCTAATGCACATTCCATTGAAAAAACATAAAAAATCATTAGTTAGACCTACAAACATTTTGTCAGTGCCTATGTTAAGGCATTTTAAAACCCTTCACAAAATCACTATTCTAATCTAATTATACAATGATCCTTTATTGCTCAATTTTTTACTAGTCTACTTAAGTAGGTTTTTATTTGTTATTTGCATTTCTCATATTACTTAAAAAGCAGTAGGGCAAGAGAGGCCATGGATAAACCTGGCATCACACATACCGGATGTATGTGATATTGGAATTCACCTTCTTTCTTTAAAATACCCTGGAAAGGTAGTTTTTGTTTTTGATTTAAAAAAAATCTCCTTTAGCATTGTTTCTTCTTAAAATTCTGAGGTAAGAAGACATATAACTGAAATGCTCAGTGTCACACTCTTACAGCATGTTTGTCCCTATTTAGTTACCAGACAATTACACTGTTTACAAGTACAGCAAGCCTTAGTAGAAACATCAATATGGGATGTGCTCATATTGGCAAGAAGTGCGTAAGAGAACTGACAGGCCTTTGTGTATTTGAGTTAATGACAAGCTGACAGATAGCATCTTTTCATCTGTAATTGGACAACAAAAGGACCAGAAGAGAGACAGACTCCCTTGCTAGTGTTCCAGCACCTCATTTGTTAGCTACCTCACTCTTTACCGTTAAGGATATAAGGATTAATACTCCTTGAGTTTTTTCTAATGTCTACATTATTTTTAAGCCTAAACTATAGAAACATAAAACTTAAAAGGCTGAAAAAGAAGGTTTAATTTTCAAAATTAGCAATTCCTGAAAAAATCTATAAATCAACCATGGAAAAATAAATATATTCATTCCAAACTAATCTTTCAGTCATCATCCAAGAAAGCAATGTCTGCCATTGTAGTCGGAGACATTAAAGGAAGATTAACATGTAAAGATTACTTTCAATCAGGTATCTTTGTTATTGTCATCATCATCTTCATGTAGCCTTTACCAAATACCTTTCTGTACATTTCATTAATAGCCAGCTGCTGCTTTGGGTATTAATTAACAAATTAGAATATTACACACTGACAGAGAGATAAAGAACGTGTAAAGAACGTGTAAAGAATTGAAAAACATCAAATATATGGATCAGAAAGGTAAAGTGCACATTCTCATTTTATGAATAGGAAAGTATTGCAAAACGGAATGCCATGAGAATTGTTATTTTAATTGGGTTCAGGTTTCAGTTAAACAGTTTTTCTTTTCTAACTATAGAAATTTTAAAAATAGCTTAGTAATCCTTCAAAATAAAATTGTGTTCACCTATCATTTTAATGGTTAAGAAACTATCCCTGTAGCACAATTTAGTTAGGGCACAGATAGCAAGAAGCTGTAAATGTGCTAAAAGGGCTTTTTTTGGGGGACAGTAATGGTTTGACTAGAAGCCTCAGCATATTAAAAATATAAGGGTTTATAACTTGCTTAAAGAAGGAGAAAAAATAGTTTCTAAAATGGAATGAGAAAGGGTCAGAAACAAAAACAATCTATTTTTTAAGAGATTGGTTTATAAGAGGCATATTATTTAGAAATTATTGTTGCCTGACAAGAAAACACTAGAATAGAAAAACAGCACTTTTTGGCTTATGGGAGGAAAGCTCACAGGGCCATTAAAATTGAAAAGTTAGTACATGCAGATAGAGTGGTCAAGATGAGGCCAGACTTGCTGCCACAGAGGTCATAAATTATTCTCAAAAAAAAAAAAAAAAAAAAAAAAACCGGGCAAATAAGATGAACAATATCACTGACTTCCAACCTTGGTGGCCAAGAACAAGATTCTTTGAAAGAATGGGTTATTTTTAATCATGATAACAACAACAATGGTAGTTTGTAGTAAATGTTTCAAATGCATCAGGCTCCATGCCAGTTTTACATGCTCTATCTCCTGTAATCACTGCACCAATCTGATGTAGTGGTAGACTCATAAACATTACAATCCCCTTTTAAATATGGGAAAACAGGCTTAGTGAGGTTACATAGCTTGACTTTGGTTACATTCTAAGTTTCAGAGACAGTAGTTGAACTCTTCTTTGATTCTATAGCTCTTGGATCTGTTCTAGTTACTGTTCCACATTCTCTGAGCTATCTACTGCCTTTAAATGAAAGTGAAATCTTTAGAAGCACTTGCAAAATGCAGTGCAGGAAGAAAGCCCAGGTTGCCTAGTAGTTAGTCTCAAGAGAAATATGATCCCAGTAGAGTTGACGCAGTACAGCAAACTGCAAAATATATCAGATAAAAAGAAGAGCTTTGACTATGAAGCCTTTGACTCAGCAACATAAGTCAGCACCAGAAAAGGCTCTACGAGACAAGCCAGAGACGAATGAGAAACAGAAACATGGGCATAGCAGAATGGCAGCCATTCATATAGAAATACATATCTATCTGAATTTCAACTTAAGTGAACACTGGGGTAGCCCAAAGAGTGGTGGCAGCCTACCTATTCTGAAATTTTACTGCTAGAAAAGACCATTGGTCTGGCAAGGAAAAGTGCGGGATCGAAAAATCAAATGGCATTAGGCAGTTCAAGCACAAAGCCTGAGGTCCGCTCTGGCCATTTGTGGCTTTTGCTCAAATAGAAATTCCTGAACTTGCATAGACTCAAAGCAATGCGGTTTAGTGCCTTGGTGTGGATTACTTTTGTTTGATTCTTCCAGACCTCTAATTCACTAACATCATTGTCCTAAGTTCCATGTGGAAACTCAGGTACAGAGTGGATTTCTTAGGAAGATGTTGGGATCATGGAAGAGAGATATTGGAAAATGAGTCATGATCAAAATGCTCTTTTTTAGAAGCTATTTTACGACATCAGACTGCAAGAATTAAAATCACATTAGGATGTCAGTAGCAACATTTACACACTGCCTAAATCAGCAATGGCCACTCTTTTCATAATCATGAATCCCCATTGCTTCTACAGAATATGTTTAGACAATATATGTAGGATATATACGTATAAGTCAGTAGATTTGAAACATTGTAACAATGATTCCTAAAATTAGAGTATTACAAAATAGCCCTGAGATATCAAAAGCCTAAACATTTATGTAAAGGCGACTTCTAATCTCATTTTTAAAGTTTGGTACTTTCTATTACTGTGAAAGAAATATGGATTGGCTATCAAGGGACTTCCACCACTAACCAATATTGGACAAAGATCATCTCACTTCTCTGTGCGTCTGTGTCTTCACTTTTAAAGTGAGAGAGACAGGCTGAGTGTTTATACTAGAAAAAGCTTTAATTTCAAGGAAATCTGACTAGAATCCCAACATGGAAAAACAGATGAGAATGGGTCCATTCGTTGAAGCAGAGATGGGGGCTGGAAGGAATGTAAGGATGAAATGGAGGGAAGGGGGAAATGGAGAGGTCAGTGAAGGTCTGACAAGTAGAAGCATCAGTGGCAGTGACATAGTTAAACTGGGAAACAAACAGGACGTGGCAACTGGAAGGCAGGCTGTCTGAACTAGGGATTTTGGAAGCAGACCGGTGTTGCATCTTACGGACAGATGGCAAGGGCCAGAGTGTACTGGCATCTGTGGTGCAGAGAAGACGATTTGTGTGAAGGAAACCACGTGGCTCTGGTGATGAATGGGTTGACATATGGAATTAAGTTGGAAAGAGTGACTGACCTGATGCAGAAGATTCTGGAAAGGCAGTGAGTGACAGCACAAGGAGGGAAAAATGGGATCAACTTAGCACCAGCCCCCAGCAAAGAGAGGGAAGAAAAATTTGGAAATGACAATGGAGGAAAAAGCAGACTGTGACTTAGTCCCCCAACCCTGAGGTGAGTGGATTAGAAAGAGTCAACAGTAAATCACTGGGAGATCCAGAGGGGAACAGGTGATGTCAGTTAAGTCAATTTCAAATACTTTTCAAATTTCAAATAAGAAAACTCAGAAAGAACTTTCTGAGAAGCCACTGCGTTTACTGAGTTTAAAGAAGAAATTCTTTCTGGAATTACTGAATAGTAGCCATGTTTCTCCTCCAGGCATTATCCAATATCAACAAGTTTGAGATTTATAGTTGGCTCAGATTCCATTGGTCGGTCAGGGTGGTGATGTGTGTGGTATGTGTGGTGTGTTGTGTGAAAGGGGTGTGAGAAAGGAGGTCAGATCTGGTCTCCTGAAAAATCACTTACAGGCTTATAAAAACCACTATGCTCAAGCATCACATATAGGTATTCAAAAATGCATATGATAAATATAGATAACTTGATTTTTCTCTTGTGTATTCAGTTGATATGCTAAGGCAATAATTTCGGTCAAGAGAAACACACAACAGAGCTCTAAGTGAAAGGTCTGAAATAATGTTATGTCAGTTATTAACTGACAAGAAACCAGCAAATGTTTATAACTGGAAGAAAAAATCAATAGTTTTTTACGACAAAGTTCAGCATCAAAATGATCTGGAGACTGCCCTACAGAATTAAAGGCTCATAATACCAAGTTGCATTTCTCTGAAATAACCAAATACAAATGCAGTCTCCCTCTGCCACTTCTTTCTGTCTAAGCAAATCCACCCACTGCACAAGGAACCAAAGGAACAAGAAAACTACACCGTAAGTACCAAAAATGATGACTTCATTGAACACCTATTGTACTTACTTTGCTTTATTGTCCACAGCTAATGCCATATTCCCCCCACTCCCACCTCCCATCTTACCCATCGAAAGAGCGAGGCACTGTAGGAAGGGAATATGCTTTGCTACACACTATTAGATAATATCAGCAGCTGGACAGTATTGACATCTTTACATACATAAAATAATGATTATAGTTGCATTAGAATAACCACATTAGCAAAAGATTTAAAATAAGATAATTGTACAGGGAACCATTTAAAATGGAATGATTATATTTTAATTTTACATCTGATTGTGCAAAGTTGTAAATGGAATCCAGCGGCTGTGTGGAGTAGAGCGGAAAATGAATTCACCAACCCGTGAATAATTATCCTTTGTAAACTCCAAATTCAAAGGCTAAACATTTACTATGCTTCATGCTCTTTGATCGTACTCTTTAGGCAAAGAAAGTGTTGACTGAGCATTGTTCCCCAGTAAGGCTTGTGAAAATCAAATACATTTCTGAACTGTAAATACAATTTCATAGGCTAATAGTCACTAATAGCTTGTAATTAATAAGCAGCATATCAGGTAAATAAACCACGTTGAAATTTCAGCTGAAGCTTCATACTTGAAGGGTTCTCCTTTCAATTATTCTGAAGGCAGTGAAGTCTGTGTCCCCAGATTTTTTGGGAATTTGCTTGCACATTTTACCATCTACCATCTCAAAACTCTCTTCCAGTTGCTACTTTCTCCCTCCCCATTAAAACCTGCTTTCAGGAAAGGATCTAAAAATATAATACAGAATCAGATAGTCCTTGAATTTTAAATGGTGCAACAAGCTTTGTACCAGTGAACAGAGCAATGCAATTTAGTTGAAAGACATAGCGGTGATTTTGGAGAAAGGAAGTGGGAGCCATATTGGCCTAGGTTTGAGTCCTTGATTTGTTATTTGCTGGATACATATTCTTGAGAAATTGCTCAATCTTTCTGATCTTTAATTTCCTTATTTACAAAATGAAGATAATCATTCCCAAGACAACTCTAGCTTCTGCGGAACTTTGTGCATATTGGAAAAGGCTTTCCCTCCAGGTAGACTCATCTTCTTGGGTTCATAGATCATCAAGAGGAGTGCAGCCTGGATTTGAGCCTTATCATCCCTCAGGTAAATGCCTTTATTCAGTACACAAACAGTACTAGAATACATGACAGCCCTGATGACAGTTACCTTGCTGGGCTGTTACCATCATAAAAGGAAATGGTATATGTGAACATGCCTTATCACTGGGCTATGGCCCAGTCATTACTAATTTTTTCAAAGCTATTTTCTTACAGTTCTTTCATCTTGTATTTCATAATCATACACACCTGCATACATATACACCACTTAATAAGTTGGATAATATGTAAATAATAATAAATTTATGTTAATAAGTAATTCATAAATAATAATAAATGTACTTGAAACAGAGCATGGAGCAGGGTGACTACCTTTCTCAGGGTAGGTGCCCACAGAGGCAAGTTGCTTATCACTTACAGAAAGGCCAAGTGTGATTATCTGGTGGAGTCAGTTTATGGTCAAGGTTAGGTAGGAGCTTCTGCTCAGAGTAGATGGTCCTGGGCTCGAAATCTATGTGGGTGACTTATTCTAGAAACTATTCCATAACTCGAAAGCAGGCTGCTACAGAGTTGTATTATTAATATAATTTGGTAGTGCCCAAAAAACTGGAGCCTGACTGCCTGGGTCATTTCCTACCTCTATCACTTCGTGTTGTGTGACTCAGGCTAGGTTGCTTATCTCTGTTTCAGATACCTCATCTATAAAATATGCTAAAATAAAATAAATAGGAGGGAGGAAGAATAACATCTATTGAGGCTGTTGTGAAGACTTCATGCATTAATTTAGACAAAGGTTTAGAACAGTGCCTTACACATAATCAGTGGGAGGTATGTGTTCATCATTGTCATCATCATCCCCATCACCATCTTCACCATCAGTATAATTATTACAATAGCATCAGCATCATTATAATACTTAGCACAGTACTTATTATTTATGTAACCATGTTTTAAATGATGGCCCTCTTTTCTGATATTATTATTTTCCTAACTTACCTGTATCTCTAATTTTTCTTCAACAAATATGTATTTGTTTGGAGTAAAAACAATAGAATTTACAATAATAAAATAGTGATTAAAATTATCTTGGTGCTAAGAAATAAATACAAAGAGATATCAGAAATAATCTCTTCTACCAAGAATGTAAATATGTCGACGGGGAGTCAGAGTATATTATAAACAAATAAATAGGCAGAGTGTAAACAGGGATTGGTTTGAAGGCTGAGCTCAGCTTCTTACCTTGCCCTGCAGCCATTTTGAGGCTATACTCACTACTTTGTCCGTCTTACCACTTCCAAGATGTATCTATCTATCTATCTATCTATCTATCTATCTATCTATCTATCTATCATCTGTCTAATAGATATCTAGAGATAGAGCAAAAGGAGATAGAGATAGAGGGAGAAAGAACAGGAGAGCATGAGAGAGAGAAAGAGAAATGTTTTGCTAAGTGTTTTGTGTCGATATGGGCAAGAGAAGTCACATCCACACTAGATAGCTCCATAATAAAATTCTCATCATACACTCTGGTTTTTCTTTACTTCTTTGCACTCTCAGAGGCTCTTTGGCTCTTTCCTCTATCTTCCCCCTACATTCTGTCTCAGAGGTTCATCTATCATAACGTCAAGGCATCTTGGAAAATATTCACACTTTTGCTTCTCCATGTTACACTTCACTTCCTCCCCACTTTTCCCCAACTTCAAAACCTTTACCATTTACAGTTCTCCATCTCTCATTCAAGGCTTCCTTCACCCAGGTTCATTCTAAGCCCACTTCCCTAAATTACAAACTTATTATGTAAATGTGTAAACTGTCTATCCAGTCAGTACTGATTTTTCATTTATTCAACACATATTTATTGAGCAACTACTATGTACCAGGCACCAAGCCAGGAACTATCTGTCTAATTCTACCTCCTGTCCAGTGTCTAGCCAGGTCTAACTCTCTGCCTCCTCTGGAACTACTATGTAGCACTTAGTGTCCACAGAAGCTATCTTAGCCTTTAACTGTTTTAGGCGTTGACATTTTCCTAACTGGACTCTCCTTGCAAGAAAGAGCTTGTCATATATGTCTAGGTGTTCAGTCTGTCATCTAGAATATATGCTCCACTAGGGCAGGAATGTGCATTGTTCGTTTTGTTCCTTTGTGAAGCCAAGTGCTGGGAACGTGTTTATTATATGACTGATGCCCAGAAACATTTTCTAAAATGATGAATGAATCTCCCTCAGCACCTAGCAGGATGTTAAGCACGTATCATGTGCTTTAAATCAACACCGAGACAACTGAGTGTTTAACATAAATTATGAGATTTTTCCCTAAATGTCTACAAAACTACATAATCTTTGAGCAGTTCCAAAAAACACTGTTTTTGTGCCCAAAGACCTACTAACAGATTCCAGAGTTTCCATGCAGTTGTGGCAAGAATAACTAGGACACCATTGCTCCTTAAAGATGAAAGTTCACCAATGTTTAGAAAAGTACAAATAATTCCCAAATGAACTCATTCTTCCATACATTATCCACAGTTTATCAGTTGTATGCATGGCTCACTGATAGGTTCTACTTTCAAGGATTTCATTAATTGTATTACTTGGTGTTACTAACAACGTTGCTCAGTAATGATGACAGTTTGTTGACCATTAAAGATAGTTGTTTATAATTTACACGCTTTAGTTAGAATGCTAGAATAATGCTATCATTTCATAATCAAGTATTGTTTGACACTTAAAAAAAAACTAGGATCTTACAAATAACTCAGTGTATAAAGACAAAAAAGTGGAGTTGTTCTGATGATACTGGAAGAAGGAGAGTAAAAAGGGTGCAGAGCCCCACCTGCTTACTGCACCTACTTCACCTTCACCCAAGGCATCCCCACCTCCACGTGGCACTAAGCAGAACCCTACAGTCAAGCAGAACACAGTTCAAATTACACTGAACCAGCACCAGCTTCTTACCTAACAAAGAAGAAAGGAATGTCAAAGAGGTTAAGAGACCTGCCAAATATCTTTCATATCCCCATAAGGCATGCCGGATCTCCAGTCCAGGGGTGTTTCCACCATGCTATAACTGCCCCTAAACCAATGTCATCACTGAAAATTGGCATTCTTGCCTAAATTATTCCAGGCATTTTCATACCTCCAAGGAGGGGTGCCTACTTCCAACCTACTAGGCTTGTTTTGATTCCTCTCTCTACTTTCCCTTCGGTTTTGAATCTAGTTTTTAGGAAATGTCAGATTACCAACTTGTTCAACACTTTTTTTCCATGACCCTTAAATTGTTCTCCTGAAACTTCCGTCATGAAGGTAGTTAGATTAGCACTTAGAGGTGTTCTAGCATACTATTTAGTGCTTATAGAATGCTTTTCACCTCAAAGGCAACTGTCTACAAGGCAATTTTCATGGATGAAAGACGTAGGCAAACAGTCACATATGTTGGTGCATTTATAAAGCAGTTTCATTTAAAGCCCCAAGGCCTTAAATGGTACCTTGACAAACAGATGTCTATTCTTTTTATTATTATTATACATTTACACAGACACACATCATTAGTTCTTTATTGACATCCTGTTTTATTTTTATCTGGTTTTAATGCTAGCTGTGAATGTCATCATAAAACTGTCTTCTAGAATACCTGCTGATAGGGAAGAGGAAAAGGATGAATCAAAACTTGGTACCATATGGGGGAGGAGAGCCCTCAGGATCCCTGCTGCCCGCATGGCTGAACAGCAGATGAAACACACACTGAACGTTCCACTGAACGTTGAGTCAGTGGAAGATGGAGCTTGCAAGGGTGTCTTGGAGAGCATCAATGCTCCCAGCTTAGCATTAAAATGCAGCCTGGTGGTCACTGGAGTTCTCAGCTCTGATGTCTGACTGCCACAGTCCTGGGGAAAACCCCAAGCCTGTGGCTGCTGGAGGAAATGAAATTAGGGCCTCTGAGAGAGAGAAAACCAACATTTAATTGGCTCATCCCAAGTTAACTACCAACAGTTGGGCTTCTCTCCTCCAACTCCTGCCTGGTTGATATTACTCAGTTTTTGTTTTTGTTTGTTTGTTTGTTTGTTTTTAGTTTTTTTGCTGTCATTTTTGTTATACTTCATTTTTTTCCTTACCATTCAATTTTGCTTTTGGAGGAAAGCTCTCAAGAAAGACACTTTCAGGACCATCCAGATTATCTAATTTCAATGACTGACTGAACCTCAAATATGTAATTTAGGCTTTCCCAAGCTGCTCGATGATATGATGCAATGTTGCTTTAGACTGTACATTATTTTTCATATGGTGGAAGTGTAATGTGAATCATTCTAATAGCTCCTGGCATCACATCCACCTACTCTCTCTCTTTGTGCAAGTAATATTCATGCATGTGAGCAGTGTGCATCAAAGAGCATATAGGAAATCACAGTGGAACTGTGGGGATAGCATGGCTTCCACAAAAGTCATATAACTGTAGCTTGCATCCATAGAAATATAGTGCCCACTACAAGGAGAGGTTATAAACTGGACTGCTCCAGTCAGGCTATATGTGTAGCTAAGTGTTAAGTTTTGTCCAAACACATTTTAAGATGGGTATTGAAATACTGTCATTTAGAAAACAATCTGAGTTCTTGTCCTGTCCTACATGAGTTTGTGGCGGGGGGCTCCCCATGTGCATTATCAGGCCATCTCCCAACACTTTCCCCCTCTGAGCATCTTTTTGTTCCTGGCTCAGGCCTAGCTCATTCTACCCAGGGCCTTTCACTTACAAAGTCCTCCTGCTTCAAAACCTCTTCCTCTTCCATGCTAGTTAATTATCCCCATTCAGGTCTTAGAGAAACCTCCCTGATCATCAAATCTGAAGGCTTGTCTTCTACTTTCACATGTGCACTGCTACACACACACACACACACACACACACACACACACATCCCTTGTCACTCTCCTATCTCCCTTTGTCACTTTGATCTTGGCATGAATCACTCTCTGAAATGATCCTCTGTGCGTGTGTGTGTGTAACGCTTATCTTATCATCTGATTCCTTTGCTCCTCTATAAGCCTCATGAGAGGAGGGGCCTTCCCTTCCTTGTTTCTCACCATATCACCAGCTCCTAGAGCAGTGCTGACACATGGCAGGAACTCAGTGATTATCTGTTCAGTGAATCATAAGTAAATGAAGAGAGTATGTCTGGTGTTGGCTGACCAGGGTGGTGAAGGGACAGAAGGGGCTTATCTGAAAAACTACCGAAGCATAGGGAATTTGAGCCTGGAAAAGGGGAAATTTAGAGAAGTCATGATAATTGTCCTAAACAATTTGAGAGATTGCTACACAGAAGAGGGTGTGGTGAGGTCAGAGGCAGGGAATCTGGTCACGTACTGTTCAGCCCTTGTTAGGGAGAATATTATGGCAAATAGAGTTCTTGAAAAGGATGGGCTTCTTGATAATATAGTGCTTTCTGGAAATGTGAAGTATTCAGGGGAAAAGCTCGAAGTAACTATCCAGTGTAGAAGGTAATTTCACTTTGGAAATAAGAATATATGGGAGTTATAGATGAGAGAAAATTGATTCTTGAAGAAAGATTACTTATTCTAATTCTTCACTCAATGGAAGAATCAAAGAGTAAGAGAGGTAAAATGTTTTGTCCCAAGGTGTAGCAAACACTGTTGGCTGACTAATCCCACACCTATTCCCCAAATTATTGTCTCTTACTCATTTTCAACATAGAGTGTGGGAATGCTAAAAACTAATTTCCCTAGTTTCTCTTGCACTTGGGCTGGCCACTGACATAATTCTAGCCCATGAGAAGTAAATGAAGGACAGTGGGGACTTCTAAGATATCTTTGCTTTCTTGATGAAGAAACAGGGTGGCTATTGCTGTCTCTCATTCTGCTTCTTGAACTGGAAGTGGATGTGAGGGGAGGAGCCACAGTAGTCATTTTGTGACCATTAGAGAAGCACTGAGATGCTGCCTCTAACATTGTACTGAACCAAGGCCAGCATCTGACTCGTTTTAGACTTCCTTATTTGTTTTAAAGACTGTCAGTGGGGTTTTCTTGCAGCCAAAAGCATTTCTGACTGACACACAGATATTACAGAAAGTGGCAAAGTTTAGATTAATTTTATATTTCCTAATGCTCAGGCAGGTAGATTTTTCATTACACATACTAACTCATTTGTCAACTATTATTAAATGTCTACTGTGTTCCAGTCACAGGGCTAGGACCTGGGGAATTTGTTGGGGTCACTGGCAATACAAAAATCTATCATGCTAGAAAGGAAACACTAGTGAAGACATGATTACAATTCAATGAGATGAGGGCTAGGACAGAGGAACACACAGGACACCAGGCCAACAGAGAAGCCCAAGTTCCAAAGTGGGAACAGAGAGAGCATCCTCAAAAATGACATCTACTTAAAGTTATGACTTACATAAACAGTAGAAATTAACCAGATGGGTGAGGTAAAGGAGTCTCTATGCAGAAAGAGATTGTAGTGCAGAGAGCAAGGTCCACTCAAGAAGCTGCAAAGAGTTTGGCAAGACTGAAACTCTGTGTGTGTGCAGGAAGGGGGCTGCAGAGAGATGAGGTGGGAGGTGTCAAAAGGTGAATCTGGAGGAATCAGTAGGAGCCAGGTAAGAAAAGGGTTTCCTTTGCCTAGGTGATATGTTGGAATGGTTTCCAGGAATAGGTGCTAGGAAGTTATTGAAGGTTCAAAAGTAGGGAAATGACTGATCAGATTGGCATTTCAGAGTGATCACCCTGGTTTCCAGGTGGAACATGCACTGGAGGGGAGGGGTTGTTAAGGTGCTTCAAGACTGAAAGTCAGGGAGGAGAGTTTGGAGGCAGAGATGGTGGGACTTGAAATTTTAGAGGACATCTTCAAAATGTTAAGAAGGCAAAAGTGAAATGACTTGGGGATGATTAGGTAGAGAGTATAAGGTAGAGTCAAGGGTGACTGAAAGGATGGTACCTCCTATCCAAACTTAAGGAAATATCACACATCCTCATGACTTTAGTGTATTCCATGTGTAGAGTCTGTTTTCTATTCCTAAATCTACCGCCCTAGAAAAAGTATCAATGAAATAAAACGTCAAGTGATTTGAGCACCAAGTGGGAAACTGGGGATTCCTTAACCGGGATGCTGATTTTCATATGTCAATATTTTGTCTATATGTACTTCTTCATATTTTTAGTGGAATATGCATTTCCTAGAAATTTTACAATAATTTCGTATTATGTAAAGATAATTGAATAAAATAGTCCCTGTTGCTAGTAATCATAAAGATAAATTTAATTTCCACTGGCCACATAATAATTTGTCTCATTATCTTATATTCACAGCTTGTACACATATAATAATGTCACCAAATGTCACTTAAAATAATATTTTTCTTTTTAAATGTTAAAATGCTTCTTTTCAGTTTAACAAAAGCTTTTTTAAACTTACATTCACATTTTCAAATATAAAGTGAGTTTCAGTAGTACCTGTGTTTCATTGCTAAACTTTTGAATTCTGCTTTTTTCCTTAATGATAAAACTAGCATCACAATGATTACTTCTCATCCATATTCATAAATGTACCTAATGGCTACACTGGCCAAATATCTAACGTAATTTCAATTTCTAGAAATCAACATTTCTAGACCACATCCTCCCCAAAATATTTTTTAAATGATTTCTTATATTTTTTGCTCACATTTCACTAATTGTATAAAAAATATAAAATTTATTTATTTATTTTTTTACCTCAGGAAACATATGGTGTAAATGCTTAAGGAAATGTGAGTCATGTCTTTGATGAGGCAACTAACTAAAAAATCAGCTCCTTCTGCTACAATATAAATAGCACGATAAGCCCTATCAAAGGTCAAAATCTAATTTTAAAATATGTATTTCAAGAATTTTTATTTTAGCCATCTTGCCATGAATTAGAAATACGGTCTGTTCAGTGGCCAACTCTGACATTTTCTAGTGCACTTGCTTTTCAGTTTTTGGAGCAAGAGAGAGGAAATACATTTTGTTATATTTCAACTCAAAGATCTCTGAGATATTGCAGAGCCAAAAAAAAAAAATCTTCTCTACCCATTCCCTACCCTACTCCCCCCCAGAAAAATCCTTTCACCTCCCAAACAATTTCTAAAAATACATTTTTCTTTTTTGTTAACTGCTGTCTTGAAACTTGAAGATGTGTCTGAAGGATTTGGTTGTCAATGTTACTTATTTCTAAGCTCCCATCTGGTTCTCAAAAAACTCTTTCCTCCTCTTCCTAAGTGAACACCTCTGAAAGTTGTAATGGATTTGGCAGTAGGCAAGCTGCCTATGTTTATAACTCTGAGCACACAGGTGATGCCACCTATGAAAAACAGCACTTGGCACCTCCAGCCATCTCTGTCTAACTGTGAGCTTCAAGTCCACTGGGTGCTTGGGAAGGAGAGCTGATTAAATACCCCATCCAGGAAGGAGCTAGATTGACAGACAAGAGTTCAGGCTACTTGCTTGCACACTACTTGCAACTGAGACCTGTGACAAGAATGGAATTTTGCTCCCCTCAATTTTTAGATATAAGAAAATTGAGGTAGAGGGAGGTTAATTGCTTTAATGCCTCCATAATTTAAACACTAGATTTCTTGCTCAATGTTTAGTGATGAAACATACCAGAGTAGGTCTGTTATACTCACCACCCTTGGCTGAAGCTGGACTTCATTTCCACTGACTGATCCCCTTGTTTGTACAGATCATGTGCAGCTAATTCCTGAGCTTGTTTTTCAACCTCTCAAACACCTGGAGTACAAAATTTGATTCCTTCAAAGAGACTGCTCAAATTCATTTGTTTTTGCAAGTACCATGAATAGGTTTTTAATTAATTATTATTATAAGAGAATACGTATTTATTGTGGTGAATTTTAGAACTAAGAAAAGGGACAAAGAATCTCTAACTCATCCTTACTTTCTCACCCAGAGATATCCATGGCTAACAGATGGATGTATTTACTTCTAGTCTTTTAAGATATGCATATATCTTTCCAAAACTGATACTATGTTATATAAACACATATCCTGATTTTCCCATTTAATATTTTATGGTATGCAGTTTTCCATTTTTTAATATTTCAAGTATTCTTTGTAAACAGGTATTTTAATAATTGCATAATAGAGTATGCATAGGCCATTAAACCCAGCAGTGCATGATCTGGCCAGGTCAGCACTCCAGCCTTACCCTCAGACACTGGATCCTGTCATTTAGGCCTCCTTCATATATCTGGTTCTTCCTGCCTGGAAAATCCTTCCTTGTGGTAGGCACAATTTTAAGATGGCCCCCAAGATTCTGTCCTCTACATACATGTCCTATATGATCTCCTTCTCTTATGTGTGAGCCTAATCACGAACAGGATGAACAGTCACTCCTATGATTAGGTTATGATGTATGGAGAAGGTGGAGGGATTTTGCTGATGTAATTAGGGATCTCAAATCAGTTGATTTTTGAGTTAACCAAAAATGGAAATTATTTTGGGTGGGCCTGACTGAATCAGAAGAACATCCATAAGGAGGAGTTGGGCCCTTCCTGAAGAGGAACATTGTCTTGCTGGTCTTGAAGTAAGTGGCCACGTTGTGAGACAATCTGCCAAAGGATGAGGAACTGCAGGTGGCCTCAAGCGGCTGAGAGCTCCCCCAGGCTGGTGATCAGCAAGAAAGTGGGAACCTCAGTCCTAAAACCACAGCAACTAAATTCTGCCAACAGCTTGAAGGAGCTTGAAAGAGGACCCTGAGCCCCAGACATGAATGCCGTCTGCAAACACCTGATGTCAGCCTCGTGAGACTCTGATACACACCTGACTCCTGACCCAGGGAAAACATGAGATAATGAATGTTGCTTTAAGCCACTGAGTTAGTGGTAGTTTCTGACCCAGCAATAGAAAACCAATGCATTCCCTTTCTCTTTTCCTCTGGTAACTTCCACTCAGCTCTCAGGTCTGAGCTTTGAGGTCCCTTCCTTCAAGGAGCCATCCCTGGCGCCACCTATATATTGTCCCAGCTCATTTTTACTTCTTACATGAACAGCAATCACAGATAGAATGGCAGTTGCCTATTTTCTCACCTGCATGTCTCTTGCACAATAAACAAGTGTGGATACTGAGCCTCAGAGAGGTGAAGATCTATTTGTTTGATGGCTAAAATATATTGGGACATCTCAGGAAATAGCAACACATGTGAATACAATGCAAACTTAAATTTTAGCAGACTTGCCAACACAAGACGTGGCTGGAACAAAAATACAGTAAATTTACCATAATGTGTAACATTTAATGTATTATCTGAAACCAATTTCAGATAATACTACTGGAGCAAATTTCATCGAATAATTCATGTGTGCATTAGCTGTATGGATACAGAACCTGATTCTATATACAATTTACTATATGGCCTTGTCAGTTTTTATGTAAAAACCACTTAGAGTGAATAAAACTGCCTATTTATGGTAATTTCTCATTTATGGATTACTTCTGAAGAAAACACACTGTTCTTTTCCCTGGGTTTCAAAGCCTGGTTAGCCGACAGGATCCCAGAAGCAGTTATGTGCTGGAGCTGAGTGACTCATCTGGGAGATTACAGTAGGTGAGGATGCTCTACGTGCTAATTGCATCAAGCTGAAACCATCCAGATATTAGAAATAAAAGCAAATAGAAGGGTGATATTTTAATTCTGTATTAAAGATAGGGGTTAAAATAATAACTCAGCTAAAATAGATACAAAAGCCCAATGACTCGCTGCTTTTTTTAGGATGAGTAAGGGAAAAAACTAAATTAAAAATCACTAGATTATATGCAAAACTGCCTGTTTATTTACCTTACCGATGGTGTTACTGGACACACACTGAAAAGGTTAGCATTAATTGGCTTTTGATAAGGACAAAATTCTGCATTTTCAGCACTGCTGGACTGATGAGTTAGAATTACAGGATTTCCTAAAACTCATCAGTTCCCTCTAATTGGGTCTGTCCAGGAGAAGAGCTGTCAGATCAGAGAAGAATTCAATAATTCTCAAGCTTTGTTTCATAAAAACCACCTGGGATGCTTGTGTTAATGTTCCTATTCCCAAGCCTTTCCGTAGAAATTCTGACTCCTTAGGTTTGAGGTGGGGCCTTATCATATATGTATTAAATAAGCCCCCAAGATGATTATGATACAGGTAGTTTAGGTCTTACATTTTCAGAACCATTGAGTAGACCATTTAAGATATTTGTCATCATTGCTTCTCAGAAGACTTGCTCCTAAGACCAGAAGATATTTGCCTGGTGTCTGCTCTGCCTGAGAAAGAATCTTCAATGTGCATGGGGTCCTGTAATGCATATGAGGAGTAGAGAGCTCCTGGGCCTACAGGGGACAAGTAGGGTGCAAAGGCTAAAACGTCACATGGAGACCCCAGTGAATTAGAGTCACCTAAAGAAAAGCCACCATTTAATGTGCAGCATTCTTGGTAGGTGGGAATGTGAGCAGGGTGTTGCCAGATTTGCTGTTTTCTAGAGAAACAGAAAACATGAATTTTTATGTAAACTCCCTTGATTTTTTAAAAAATCACTGGGTTTTAAAAATAAAATCTGTAATTGGAGTAAGGGCTGCAAGTTTTCAACCTCTGCCTTAATTCATCAGGATAATTCTCCATAAAATTTCAGAAATGGCAGAGCCTATTTTGTTGACAGAGGTGGTGACATGAGAACAGGAATATGAACTCCATGGGTGAGAGGTGGAAGGGAATACCCAGGCCCACAATGCTGCTCAAGGAAAGACAATTGAGCTGCCTTTTCATAAAACTCGGCGCTGTGAGGAGGAAGTGTTTTCTAGTGTCCAGAATATGAAGCCTGTAAAAATTGGATTTCTTCTTCCTCCTCCTCGTTCTCTTCTGCAAAAAGTTTTCAGATCTTCATCCCCATTGTATCTCACACCTAATCACCCACGATCCTGCGGAGTAGGTCAACTCAAGGTTGGATCTACAATATTTTAAAATGCTATAAAGTAGATTTCAGTCCCTGAGTTGGATTCAACCTCATTCTTCAGGCTGGCCAATAACTGACAGGGTCTTTGGCTGTGCAGAATGCTAAGTGTGAGGTGTACAGGGACGGTAACAGTTCAGGTAAGGCTACATGCCAGACTGTTAGCTGTGTTCCAGGGATAACAGGAACCTTTCTTTTTTACCAGTCAAATTCTTCACGAGTCATCGTACCTTTTAGAAATATTAGAAACCATCTAAACCTCTCAAATATCAAACTACTTTTCTTCCTGAAGCGTCAGTTTCTTCTGAACGTGTTCTTTGTTTTTGGAGAAAATCCTGGAGAGCACTGATAATTCCCAAATTAGGCAAACAACCAGGAAAACCTCTATAATCTGAGCCCAATAACTCCATATGGCAAATTTGACAGAAGTCTGCTCTGAAAGTCCTGCCTGAAACCATTGGCCTGCGCCAAGTTATAGAAAAATCAAGGCAATGCCAATTCCTCTGCTCCAAAACCACTAAGATCAAATACTATTTTGAACTTCTCAGTACAGCTTTTTTAGTGTGAATATCATAAATACAAAAATATACCTGCTATGCGGGGCAGGAAGGTTCAAGTATTTCATTATGTTTCTTATTTCATAACATATAATTGAGATCTTCATGATTACAATGGGATATTTCTAAATCCATTGGTGAGCATTATAAAGAGCAATTCTTCAAAAGAAAGCAAGGCTTAGCTGAACTGTGAACATGTTTTTGACGATAAAAATCCGGCTGGTTTTATCCCTAAGGCTATTTTTTTTATTTTAAAAACTTTAAAAAATAAGAGTCACTGGTCACCTAATTGCATAAAGAAAAGACCCTCTAGTGATAGTTGATGCCTTTGGGATATCTGATAGGTCAAATTACTTAATGCTTGTACTTATCTTGTTTATTGTAATTTCAAGGAAATTTAGTGCTTAAAAAATTTAATGTAATGACAGAAGGTGTTCTGACAACTCACCTGTTTCATTGTCTTCATAGCACTCCTGTTGTTTGAGCATTATCATTGCTAGTTGCATTAAATCCATTATTTTTGGTGTGCCAATATTCAGTTAAAATATACACACACATATATTAGGACATGTCTGTCTTTATGTAAGTTTTTGCAGCCACTAAAAACGATGTTCACAAAAAAATTTTAATGACATAGCAAAATACCTTTCTAAGGTGATGAAATGCAGATTATCAAACTGCATGTATCTATGTATGTGTAGAAAATAAAGGAAAATATATCACAGTTTTAACAATAAATAACCTATAATAATGGTATTAAGAGTGAGTAAAGCACATCAAAACTACAATGAGACACCACTTCACACCCCTTAGGAGGGCTAATATAGGAAGTATTTTTAAAAGAAGATAATGCATCCATTAGAATAGAAATATCAGCTGTAAAGTGTTAAAAAACACTGGGTTTTAAAAATAAAATCTGTAGCTGGGGTAAGGGCTGAGAGTTTTCAACCTCTGCCTTAATTCATCAGGATAATTCTCCATAAAATTTCAGAAATGGCAGAGCCTATTCCGTTGACAGAGGTGGTGGCATGAGAACGGGAATATGAACTCCATGGGTGAGAGACGGAAGGGAATACCCAGGCACACAATGCTGCTCAAGGAAAGACAATTGAGCTGCCTTTTCATACAACTCGGCACTGTGAGGAGGAAGTGTTTTCTAGTGTCCAGAATACGAAACCTGTAAAAATTGTTTTCTTACAGATACACAACTGTTTAAAATCTAAAATGTATTAAATTCATGCCTTTTGGCAGTAGGCAGGTGGGATAAATAAGATAAAAGACTCATTAATCATTCATTTAAACATTTGGTTTAAATGGTCATCTGGAAAACTAAAAAAAATTATAGAATGCTTTTTCGAGAAACAAATCATTGTTTAATAGAGATCATCTTGAGTATGGGATGGTGTTGAAACTGTTTTATTTTATATGATTTTGAGTTATTGATCAATGACTGATGATAAAAATAAAAATTTAAAGAAACAAGAGCAACAAAGAGAAATGAAGTTTTAATATTTCCAGTAAAACATAAATAACTTGTAAAGAAAAGGAGTTCATGTAGAAATGTGCTCTGTGTTCATGAAATTCATTGTTTATATCCACAGGCTCCTAGAAAATATGAGTGTCCCCTGCAAGCTGCACTCATCTCTATTATTTATATTTTTTATTGACTTGTTTTAAAAAGTACAAAGATGAGCCTCAGCCTGATGTTCCTAAAGGTCAAATTTCTTAAATTACCATCAGTGAGATTTTTTTTTTTTAAATCATATATGGACAAAAGAGAGTTCACAGTTTGGTGCCTGACGTTTTCTGGTGTTTTTGTCTCTTATTTATTTTGTTTTGTTTTTAAGAGATAATTTCTGAAGTGTCTAATGCATAAAAATGTTTTGAAACTCTTCTGTAAAACTCAATTTTTGTTATAGTTTGAAGTTGGATGACATGGAATTTTTAAAGTTAGGCTGGGTGCTATGATTTGTTGCTAAAAGCAAGTAGCATAGAAAACACAATATTTAGGCAGTGTTCTCATTGTCTGGCTTCTATACATATGGGCAGTTGATATATTTACTTGGTAATATGAAGCCAATAAGCTGGTCATGAGACTGGAAAGAAGTTTGGAAAGGAAGAGGGAGGCAAAATATACCTATATCCATACTAGAGATTTGCACTGATTAATGTGTTGATTAGCCAGCAGTTTGACATATCCAAACTTCCTTTGTCCCAGGAGAAATAAATCAAATGTCAGATTATCAACTTCCTCCTTCTACTCTTTTAACACGTACATACTGACACATGCACACACACGCGCACACACACATATTTAAAAAAATAAAATTCAACTGATTTGGTCAGACACACTGAAAACTGGTTAATAGATTAGAATAATCAAAGTTATTTTTAAGCTAGTTGCACAGAGAATAACAAAGAGGGTTATGCCAGAACCTCCAAATTTTTCTTGAGTCTATGTTTTTAATCATGCACATTGGGTTAGGAGTGCCCGTTTGTAAAATGAGCATGGCAATAAGATTTACCACAAAGCGCTGTTATGAGAATAAAATTGAACTATCCAATGTGTGATTTAGCACCGTGGCTGCCTCAATTTTAGGACTTGCATAGTCACTATTATCTGTCGTTCTTATTTCAGGCAAAGAGAACAGGAAAAGCAAAGGCATAGAGACGTGAAATTGCTTAGGATGTTTTGGGGAAACATTAAGAGGTCCAGCATGACTGAAATACAAAAATAGTTGGGGGAGGTGAAGGGGAATGAAAGGGATGACGCCAGAGATGGTACAGATTATGTCCTCAAGCGCCTTTACCTGCAGGGTTATAACCGTGGGAGGTGTCATGCCTTTAAGGAGGCTATTTGAAGCGTTTTGAAAGGGATGACATTGGAAACAAGGACAGCAGTTATAAAGCTACCACAGAGGTCCAATAGGAGATGAGAACTTGAATAGACTATGGCAGTGGGCATGACAGAGAATGGAAATATTCCAGAAATCTCTTTCCTTTATTTTTTAAAATATTTGTTTTGTTGTTGTTAACTGAGGTTAACAAGAAAGCCCAGATGATATTTGCCTCCTGCTATTCATGGCACCTCCTATATTGCATCAGGATTGCCCAACAGAATAGGGCAGAAGCAATGATGTGTAACTTTTGAAGTTGGGTCCTATAATACATTGCTGCTTTCCTCTCATCCTCTTTGATCTCTTCATACAATGTAAATCAGCAACCATGTTATGAAGACACTCATGCAGCCTGGAGAGCGTTTCATTTGCAGAAGAAATGAGACCTCCCTGCAACAGCCAATACCAACTTGATCATGTGAGTAAATCACCTTAGAAGCACATCCTCCAGCCCCAGTCAAGTCTTTATATTTCTATCACCCCAACTGACAACTGCAACTTCATATGAGTGCCAAAGCCATAACCACTGAAGAAAGATGCTTCTGAATTCTTGACCTATAGAAACTGAGAAGTTAGTTATGCTATTGTTTTAAGCCACTAAGTTTTGGGGTAATTAATTACCCCATAACAGTAAACTAATAGAGATTGATCTTATTTGCACGTAGACCTGGTATGTTAGACAGATTCTAAGATTCCTATCTCCTCATGTTCAGGCCTTGTGTAATTTCCACTTCTGAAGTGTGGATAGAATCTGTGAATATGATGAGATACCACTCCTTTGATTCTGTTTTTTCAGATATAATTAAGGTAACTAAACAGCTGGCTTTGAGTTCATAAAAAGGACTATTTTGCTGGTGGGGCAGATATAATCATATAAAACCTTTAAATCTGGGTTTAGAGGTCAGGGTCAAATGAAATCAGAGAATCCAAGCAGTAGGAAGATTCTTCTGTTGGCCTTGAAGGAGTAAACTGCCGTATTGTGAAGAGGGTTACATGGTACAGAATGGCAGGTGGTCTCTAGGAACACCAGTCTGTCAGTCACAAGTGACTGAATTCTGCCAACAACCTGGATGAGCTTGAAAGAGAACCCTCAGCTCCACATAAGGACTGCAGCCATGGCTAACACCTTGGTTTCAACCTCGAGCTAAGAACCCAGCTACCGTTTGCCCACACTTCTGACCTACAGAGGTGGGACATATAAATGGGTGTTATCTTAAGCTGCTACATTTCTTAAATTATTTGTTAGACAGCAAAGAAAACTAGTACACCTGGCTTAGATGATAAGATCTTGGGCTTTGAGCTGATGCCATAATAGAATGAGACTCTTGGGAACCACAATAAAGGAAGTATGTTTTGCATGTGAGATGGAAGTAAATCACTGAGGGCCAGAAAGCAGTCTTCTTCACTGGTAGCCAGCCTCCAAGATGGCACCCAATATGATCCTACTCATCTCTGGGAATTCATTCTTTTCTGTAGTCCCTTCCTCACTCTCACATTGTGTAGGGCTGACCTACGTGAACAAAAGGATACGTTGGGAATGACATTGTGTGACTTTTGAGGCTCTATCATAAAAGACATTGCAGCTTCCACCTTAATCTCCTGTGGATCATGCACACTTTGTGAAACAGCCCATATACCATGAAGATCCTTAAGCTGCCCCATGGAGAAGACCGCCCGACAAAGAATTGAAGTTTCCCGCCAACAGCTAGCACTAATGTGCCAGCCATGTGAGGGAGCCATCTTGGAAGTGAATCTTCCAGCTCTAGTCAAGTATTCAGAAGAATGCAGTCCTGATGTATATGACTGTAATATCATGAGAGAGTCAGCTATAATCACCCAGCTAAATGTCTCTTAAATTACTACGGACCTAAAGAAACTGTGGGCATAATAAAATTTCATTATTGTTTTAAGCTGCTAAATTTTGAGTATATGCAGCAATAGGTAACTAAGAGGTGTACAGGACAGTTTCTAAAAATTGAATCCCCTCTCCAGGTTATAGTGGACAATCAGTTTGCAACAGAAAAAGAGACAGGAGAAAAAAAAAAAAGAGTCGTTCAGTAGTATTTTAGGGGAGGTTTCCAGACAAGCACAGGCTAAATCTGTGGTTCTTGTTCCCATAGTTAATAGATTATATGTCTCTGATGAAAAAAGTGATGGCTAAAGACAAAAGACTTTGACAACTGGACCAGATGAAAAGATTAAGAGTTCTCTCTCTGGGCTTTTCTCCTTAACACCTTGATTATCTTTAACACTCCCTTAACACCTTTCTTCATATGTCTTGTACAAAAACAGCAGCAAAATAGAAGAAAAATCCTTTTAGACCAAATAATGACAAAGTGGAAATACATGCCTCTTAGACACAATGAAAATCGTGATATGAAGGACTCCTTTGTACTGCAGAACAGTGACTATATTCTGGGAGGAGGAATTTAAATGCCATACAGAAGTGTAACTTCAACTCTGCTATTTTTTCACTGAATTTCAAGAGAAATTTTGTGTTTGTAAAATTAGATTGGAAATATAGAGGTCATACAAATTCACAATTTGAGATTGAAAATAAGCAAATAAATTTAGAAGGAAGTCTTAAATGTAATTTGTTTCTGGTTGTAAAAATCATAAATGCTAACTATAAAAATTTTGAAATAAAAAAGTGAAGAGTATAAAATTTATCCATAATCCCCATATTTAGAGCTAACTACTCTTTTCAGTTTCCTATGCACATGTTATAAATTGAAATATTTCTGCCATTAAAATGTTATGTTTTCGTCTAATTTAACTAGAATTAATAAAATAATTTCCCTGTGTTATTAAAATTATTTTTTAAGCTATATCTAACTGCCACTTTTAACAGTCTTTAGACTATAAATGTATGCTCAATGTTAAAATCAAAGAGGCAGGGCAGAAACAGGCAAAAATTTGGGAAAAAAAAAACCCAGAATTAAAGAATTAACATTCACTTTTAGTGTACCAGCTTCCAATCTTGAAAATATACATGTTACACATTTGCATACATATTTGCAAAAATGACATGCTATGTATACTGAGCTTATCTTGCTCTTTTTTGGTTTCAATTAAAAAATTCAATAAAAATATTGTTTACAACATGATTTAATGGGTGCATAGTATTCTATCATATGGACATAATTTACATATTTATGAATAGTTCCCATTATGGTACAGTTCGGTGGTTTTCTTTAATGAAAATTTTGAGCGTATATCATTTCAGTTTTAGATTAATTCCTTAGGATAACTTCTCAAAAGTATAATTATTGGGTGAAAAATGTATGCATAAATTCATAGTGATAGATATAGCTAAATAATTTCCCATAAATATTGTTGCAATGTATATCTTAACCACAATGAAAAGAGATCCTTTTCTGCTTCACTGGTTATGAGCACTTTCTCATTTTTAGAGAAATCTGATAGACTGGAGATGGCATCTTGGTTGTTTTTACTTGCATGTCCTTTATGAGTAGTAAAACTAATTTTTTCATGTTGACATTTTTTTACATGTCCACCTATTAATGTCTTATATCTATTTAAAATCATTACATTTATCCTTTTATTGTCTTGTAAAACCTGTTTATATATTAAATTTATCAACTCTTTGTCTATGCATATAATTTTTTTCAATTTGTGACTTCCTTTTTAATTATCTTCATTCCTTTTCAAGTAAATTAAATTTTAAAACATATATGTATTCAAATATGTCAGTATTTTCCCTAATGATTTCTTCCTTTGAAGTTGTGCTTAGAGGGCGTCACCCTAAGTATCCAAGATTATATAAACATTGAGGATATTTTCCTCTGAATTTATGTGGATTCGATTTTTATAGGTGGTTCTTTAAAACTCTGTATCTGAACCTTATCTTGAAATAATATGTGAGATTAGAATCTAACTTTTATCCCAGTAGTATTATTTAAAAGCAAAGGTATTGCACAATTAATACACAGTCACCCTATATAATAGAGACAAGTAAAAAGAAAAAAAATGCCAACTCTAATGTGAGTTATTAACATTTATTCACCCTCTCTCTCACTCAGCCTCTCTCAAGTTGTCTTGCTTGAAGGTGTGTGTTGGCAGGAATGGGGGACAGCCATGTACGCCAGGCACCGAACACAGCAGCTTTACATGTTTGTATTTAATTCTCGACTAGACTTGTGAGGTAGAAATCATTCTGTTGCAAAGTTGAGAAAGGAGGGACTTGGAGAAATCAGAATGCTGGAGATTATAGAGCTCAGAGCCTGGCAAATTTGAGTGTGTATATGAGTTGCTGGAAATGTTGCCAAAATGCAGGCTCTGATCCAGTAAGTCTAGAAGGGGCCTGAGATTCTCCCTTCTAACCAGCTCCCTGGCAATGCTGATGCAAATGGTCTGTGGACCATACTTTCAGTAGCAAAGACAAAGATGACGACTAAATAATGGAACTTGATGTACCCCTAGGTCTTTGGACTTCTGTTTCTTTCCACACTATCACGCTTCCTCTAGCTGCTGTCAGCACATGTGTGCTTCTGCTTTTAACAAGTTTCCATCCTAAAACAAAGTCAAACTTCTTAAGCCTCACTTTTATTTACAAAGATACACATAATAACAAATATTTAAGAAATCTGAAAGTCAAAATGAGTGATGAAAAAAAATTTAGAAGGAAAACCTCAAGAGTGTATGTCACAAAAATGTTCCAAGCATGCTCTCCAAGGGAACTTGTGAAAATCCATTACTAAAATTAATTTTTAAGACCAGAGGATTATATCCCACAGAAAAACCAGAAAGGTAGAAATTTTCATAGTTCATATTTAATAATCTACCCATTCTCTAAATATGAAACATTCACAATTATTGCTCAGGCCAATGCCTACTGTGAATGTTTTTGAAATGAGAGCATTCTAGTCTCATAATTTTATATCCTCAATATATTCTTAGGAGGCAGGAAGAAGAAATTATTGCCATTCAGTATGAGACTAACTTTTTTTGAAGGCAAGTCTGAAAAGAAAGAGCATTTCTTCACACAAATATATATTTTTGATTCACATAATTATCATATCTACAGAAGACTTAATTTGAACTCAATAAAAATGATCATTTTAAACTATGAGTCAAGTATTCTAGGATATTGCCCTTGGATTGAACAAAAATTACATATGATGCAGGCAATCTATTTTTTCTGGTTTGTTCACTAAAATATGACAACTATAAGGCATATTACAGCTTAGGACTAGAAAATCTAAAGAGAATTACCCTCCAAAAATGAAATGACAATCCGATGCGAAAAGTAGATTGAATGTAGAGCTCATAATTCTACTTCAATACCACTATTTCCTAGTAATAGATCAGAATCATATCATTTTTAGCTGGAAAAAAAACCTTAGAGATCATTTAATTCACCCCTTGCTCTTGTTAATGACTTTGCTATTGCCTTTATTTATAGAAGTGGAAGATAAGTGGTATTTCTCTTTTGGCATTGGAATTCTACACACAGACATAGTTTTGCTCTTCCAGCTTACTGAGCCATTCTGATGTTCATACTTACAATACAGGCGAAGAGAAGACTATTACAAAGGATCATTTTAGTGGAAAAGAAAGTCAGAATTAAATATCTCATTAATCTATACAAAATTATTTCTGTAGGTGTATGTTTCTCTCATCAATGTGTACGACAGTTAAATGCATAAATCTCCCACGCATCAATGGAAAAATAAATCTCGTAGTGATGAGCACATGACAGATTTCTTTTCAGAATAGGGGAAAATACACAGTCACAGTGGCTGCAAGTAATTTTGTAATTGCCTTACTCTATTACCGACATGGCATCTGCTCAATGCTCTGAGACCTTTTCCTCTCATCACTGAATTTTGCATTTAATTTGCATAATGTGTCAAAGAAGGAAAATAATGGATCTGGCTGAAATTTCAACTGAAGTAAATCATGGGGAAGCAATGCAGAAGCAGACGTCTCTCCAGAAATGCATTAAAATACAAGGGAAGTCAATAAGGAGTCTTAAAATTTTCATTTCCAAGTACTGAAATTGCATTTTTTCAAACTTTTACATGAAACCTTGAATGTTAGTTCTCTTTTTAAAATATTCTTTCAAAAGCTTGTATTTCAAAGAAAATGAGTATTAGTTCTTTTTTTTCTACAATCCACCCACTTGGTAAAAGGCACTAGATAAGGTCCTAAGCATCACAGATTTGGAAATACAAGGAATGGGATGATGAACTAACTTCAGCATTGATTATGTCACATACAAGAGTCCCGGTTGCCCAAACAATCTCTTTGTCATCTGCCAGCATCTAAATCTTATTCCCGAATTTAGATTCATGAAATGCCCCACAAGTGTGCAAAGTCAGCAATCAGCCAAGAGCCTACACCAAGTGCATCACCTTGGTCATGTGTGCTAAAGCTACAGATCTACATCAGCCTTATGCCCTTGGTCAATCTGGGTTTACACATCACGCATTTTTCCAGAGCAGGGGATACGTGTAACTTGCTTGGTATGGAGAATAATATTCTATTGTTATCACTTTTGTTGTACTTTCTGATAAATCACCTTTATCTCTTTAACTGGTTTCTGGGTGATTGACTAGCACCTTCCTAACTCCAGAGAAGCCATTTTTTATTCCTCTTTTCAAGATGCTAGCTCCCAGAATACATCAAAGGCTCTTATATTTTCAAAATATATGAAAAAGAATACTTGAATTCTTTCACCTCAAATTTCATCTCTGAATATCACATAGGGAGGGATTATAAATAAATTATGACTAAAAACTTCCAGGTTTATTTCCCTGATGAGCAAGTTATTTCTGAATCAATATTGATTTTTTTGTGTGAACTATCAACCACTACCTTTAGAACTAGTAACATTTTCGAAGATGAAACTGGAAGACATTTCTCAATGAATTTGATGCACCAATAAATTTATCAGCCAGACTCTGTTTCTAAGACTCATAAAATTTATGCCAAGGAATACAGGTGAGGAAGAGCTAAAAAAACTATAACATCAAATGAGACCTCATTAACCAGATACTCAAAAGATCAGAATTGAAGAAATGTAAGGGAGAGAGGGAGAAATGGAGGAAAGGAGGGAGAGCAGAAGGAAAGAAGGTGGGAAGGAAGGAAGGAAGGAAGGAAGGAAGGGAGGAAGGAAGGAAGGAAGGAAAGAAGGAAGTGGGGAGGGAAGTGGGGGAGGGAGGGAAGCGCATAGGCAGTCAGAAAGTAGGGAGAATGGAAGGAAGGAAGGAGAGAGGAAGGAAGGAAGGAAGTAGAGAGGGAGGGAGGGAGTAGGGAGGCATGCAGGCAGGCAGGAAGTCAAGCAGGTAGGCTGGGTTGTTTCCATATGGGACTCTTTCTATGCAAAGACAAATATTTCAATGATTCTGAGTTTTACTTTGGCTCATGATATGAAACTGGTGCATTTCATAGGTATGTGGGTATCTGAGAGGTGAATGAGTGTTCTTAGACACTTGGGCAGCAGCTGAGGCTCACCTGGCATTCCTACTTGATGCTCTCATAGTTCAAGTCTCAACTATGGTGATTATTTGGAGCAAAGGGACTGGAGGGCCTAGAATTTCCCTCTATCCTACCTCTCTGTGGTAGGATGCATCATCTGGCCCCAAATCCCTACTCCTTACATCTATGTATTCATTCTGAGCCCTCCCATCAAGGGTGGGAGGACCTGACCCACTGCTTGTCTTTGCCCTCAGTCACAGGATGTCAGTAACTGTCATGACAGAGACTTGAAAATGTGCTTTTGTGTTGGGCTTGTTTTATTCCACCTCTTCCATCTCCATGAGAAGAACACATCCAGGCAAGCTCATCAGTCCCAGAAGAAAGATGAGAGAGAATGTGGAATGGAGATGCTCTAGGTCACATAGATGTCTGATTCTGACACTCACGTAACTATTCACAAGTTCAATATAGATCAACCAAACACCAGTTGCCCCTCAGATTTGTTAAAAATAATACATAATTTCTTGTTTTAAGCCACAGTGATAGCTAATAGATATATTTTCCTTTTGCCTTCATGGTGGGATCTAACAAAATTAGTAAATATCTTTCAAATTAGAGAAAATGGGTACCAGTCTCAAGGGGATATCTTTGGTCTTTGTCAAATATTCACTCAGATAAAATAATAACAAGAATGAATGTAAGTTTTTACAAGAGACTCTCACGGAGGAACTACTATACCCTGGTTGATATTGAATAGAGGCTCCAGAACAAACACTGTACAAGTACTGAAGCAACATGGGAATTTATGCTTTGTTGGTAAAGCAATAATCCTTGCAAATTCACTAGTGTTATTCACAAAGACACTAAAAGCATCTGTTTGTTTAAATTGATAGCCATTATAATCTTTAGTAAGTATCTGTCTTTCCAAAACAACTAAGAAGTGAACATCTTTCATTTCCTAGGGAGAAACAATTCAAGCAAAATTTCAGGCTAATACCTGACAAACAAGAACCTATTTTCCAGAAATTGCCACCTAGATGTTTTCTTAAAGACATGAGAGGTGCCTCTCATTCCCTCAGCTCTGCCTTTTCTACTTCCTAAAGGACAGTTTGTTATGTTTGATGTCAAAATAGGCAGTGTAGGAATATAGAGGGTGGTTTCTAATGGTCACACTTCATCATTCATCTGATTTCTACCATTTCCTTCTCCTGACAAGGAGTTCTTAGGCCTCCAACAGAAATCCATGTATAGAGGGTTCAAAGGTACTTCCAAACAGTTTACATGGTAATAAGGTTAGTAACTCTCCCCTAAACTCATAGGAACATGTGACATTTGTCTTTATAAGGTAAGATTATTCTCTGATTTTTTAAAAGTATGTCTAATGATGTGTTTTTGAAGAACAGGATAATAACCAACTAAACTTTAACCAAATTTCCTAAAAATCAACTGAAATTGATTCCTTTTGTGAGTGTTAAAAGGATATGAATTTACATTTCCACTGCTGGATAATAAAATGGTGTGATGAGCTGTACCATGGTGAGATTCTACACAAGTGAGGCACTCATGAAAGTGGTACTTGGAGCCCAGGGTAATCAAGGAAGATGAGCTCCTGAGTGTGGATATAAGAGCTTATCAGTTCGGTTCTTGGTTCCTAGATTTCAGGATTGATATGATCAAGTTTACAAACTGGACCTCTAAAAGTACAATGGCTAATGCTAAGGATGGGTGTGCAGGGATTGTAGTTGGAGGAGGCCCACAGACTCTTAAACAGAATTTGAGAAGAAAGGGATATTTGACAGTTGAATTGGAGTTTATTGAGTTATACATTGCTCCATTTTCATTGGCATAGTAAGAAGGTTAAAGGAGAAATCAACAAGATATTAGGGATAGCTATAAGGACCCGTTGAGTAAGGTGATTTTCCCAGTGATTTGGGGATAATGGGTCACATTTCCTAAAAAATAATGGCTCTCATGGCTTTTTACTGTGAGAATGGATAGGTTGAGCAAGGATAACGAGAATCAGCCTGAGGCCCATGGAGACAGATGCTGTGAAGTAGATGGATGCATAAACTTGAAAACTTGAGACACTGAAATAAGTCACTTGTTATTGATCTGTCTTCATGAAAATGATGCCATCGGATGTAATTAAGAGCACTTTCTTCTTAATTGAGGAATTCTATAATGAGATAGGTAGTCTTCACCTTGTTCCACATACATGCACCCCACTGAGTGATTTTTTTTCTAAATATATTATACAATAAGGAACTGTTACTTTACTTATTGAAGTTAATAGCTACTATTTTAATAATTTAGTGACAACATTTGTGCTAATTGCTGAGCAGAATATTTAAATGAATCACTTTTAAACTATATACTTGCAAGATGAAAATAGGTTTAAATTCTAAAATACCACATTCTAATAAAGACATTGAAAATAAAATCTGAGAATCACATTTAACTGGCTTTTAGTCACAAAGTAAGCAGAAATAACAAGCACAAACATAATTGCAAATAAAATATAAACCGAAGGTCCTCCAAAGATTCCAAACTACAGTATTCTTTCTCATTCAAGATACTACCCTACTTAATACCACATAAATTATCATTAGTTTCTGATAAATGCTAACATAACATTGTTGTTCGAACTTTTTATTTATTTATTTTTTTTTTTTTAAGATGGAGTCTCACTCTGTTGCCCAGGCTGGAGTGCAATGGTACAACCTTGGCTCACTGCAACCTCTGCCTCCCGGGTTCAAGTGATTCTCCTGACTCAGCCTCCCAAGTGGCTGGGATTACAGGCGCCCAATCACCACACCTAACTAATTTTTTTTTTTTGTATTTTTACTAGAGACGGAGTTTCGCCATGTTGGCCAGGCTGGTTTCGAACTCCTGACCTCTGGTGATCCACCCGCCTCAACCTCCCAAAGTGCTGGGATTACAGGCATGAGCCACCGCGCCCAGCCCAAACTTTTGAATACAGATAAAGCAATAGGGAAGCTGTGGGTTATTTATTTTGATAAAGACAATAACCCATATTTAATTTAGCAACATTTTTAGCAGAAATTTAAGAATCAATAAGCCTAATTTTTTTTTAACCCCAGCAACAATTTAATGAGTCACCTAATTTATTTTCAGCAAAGCCTAACAAAGCCTCAGCTGGAGGAGTTTCCAAGCCAATTGTTAGCCAGTTAATACAGAAAAACGCTAAAATAGGTCATTGACATAGGTAGACTTCTACTTCTACACAACATTCTCTGAATTTCCCCTATTCCCCCAAACTACCAGTTCAGTTTAGTAATTACATCAAGCAACCATTCAAAACAATGCGAAAACAATCAATTTGAGTGTCTCTTCAATTACATGGAGAAAAAGAGAGGAGAGGAGTAGTGCTTTACTTTTCAGAAAATTTGCATTCCTGTTCTATGGTTAATGTTCTTTTTTTTTCCCCCCCAGCTCTCATCTCACAGTGTTGGACAATAACTTCACCCTGTGAAGACATATATTACAAAGGATTGTATTTGGACGTTTGCATTGCAGTTCCTTGGGGAGGATCATTGTTAAATATTCAGATTCTCAAAATAAAGGATGGAAAACTTCATGGATATGGAGCCCCAAATCTGCGTTTATAAAAATTCTGTTAAAGCTTTGTGAAATCAGGACTGTTTTCCTGCAGATCGGAGGCTTAAAAGAAGAAAAACAACAGCTGGCAAAGGCCTGAGTAGGGCCAGCCTTAGGCAAATTGTGAAGCAGTCCAAATTTAGAGTTTTTATTTCTCAGTTCATTTGAGAGTTTACTTAGAACAACTTGCTTGTCCTCCTGTGCCAGTGCTATTGGCCTTTCTTCTCACTACCCAGAGGACCACTCAACCCCACCCTCCAATCAGCTGAGCATCCCAAATGCAGTCTCCTTACTCCTGAGTGTAATGCCTAACTGGCCGCTCCTACTCTCCCAGGACATTCCCAAGGCTACATCCTATGCCATCAAAACCATTTCTGTACCTCAGGGGCCTATTCCATGAGGCTGGACATTTCACCAACTAACACACTTTAAGTTATCAACCTGTTTGCTTTTTAAAAATAATATTTATAGTTTTTATTCCAAAATAATACTTGTTTAAAACAAAATAATTAGAAAACTAAGAAAGAAAGAAGGAAAAAGTCATATCTAATCCCATTTGTCATGTGTATCCTCAGCTTACCCTGACCTCTAAGATACATATGTACAAATTCATGTATTGTGTGGGTGTGCAAACTTACACACAGGCATGTGAAGGGCAGTGTGTTAGCTTAGTTCCTACCTCTGGAACCAGACTGGCTGAGTGTGATGCTGGTTTTGCCACCTTTGCCAGGTCACTTAACCACTCTACACCTCAATCTCCACATCTGTGAAATGGGGGATGCTAATAAGACCTATCACAGCATAGTTTTGAGCATGAGTGTAGGCATGGTTAGCCACAGTATGTGCTGTGGTTAGCACACGCACACTAGAATCAGCTACCTGAATTTGAATCCCAGCTCAACAACTAGCAGACTTTTTTTTTTTTTTTTTTTTTTTTTTTTGCTGCGGAAAAGTTTCCTAATATCTCTGTGCCTCAATTTTCTTATCTGTAATATAAGAAGCTCAATTGGGTAATGACAAATAAAAAGTCAGATGACAAGCAGTTTTACAACTTCTGTGTTATTGGAATTAAAAGGGCAAGGGAAAATTACAAACTAATGATCTGAGATGAATTTGACATTTCTGTTCTTTGGCTATTAGGACTTCTGGACTAAGATTAACTTTCATATTATTGTTTTAATTATAAAAGAAAAAACAGTATATTTTCTAGGGAGGAAGAAGGTAAACTCTTATCGGGTTCTAAAGGGATCCATGACCCAAGCAACCTTAAGAACTACTAGGGCATTAGATGATCTTCTTGCTCCAACATTCAATAATTTTAAATTTTATGCACCTATTTTGAAAATCTACTTCCTTAATTTTTTTACTTGAATGACATCAAATGTACTCCAAACTAGCATTTCTAATACTAAATTCCATGAGTGTCTAGTGTCTGTCTAGGTACTCATAAATAGAGTGCCAGAATTTGGAAAAATAATCCCAGAGTATATTTTCCTTTTATCAAAATCAGATACCATGATGGCCCATTATTTATATATGTGAATAATACTGTTAACTTTTTGTTTTGTTAATTTCTTACTATTTTTTTCTAATTTAGGACTAAGACAACATTTTAGAAGAAAAATGATTTTCTATAGTCCTAAAGAGTTCTAAGTCACTACTTCAAATATCATGAAATAGAAACTTTTGAACGAAGTGCCAAATATCTTTTAACTTCAGTTTGAAAAGAATAAACTTGTCTCTATGAAGGCTAGTCAGTTCATTGAAACAACCATTGGACTGAGTTTTTGTTTTAGGCATGATGGTATTTCTATCTACACGTTAATTCTCCAGCATTTACCTGAATTTATGCTCTAAGTATGCATGTTTGTTTTGGTATTGATCTCTGTCCATTGACCTGAGCTCTGATGGGAATGATAGCAAACATGAGATGTCTTTTAGTTCCCTAAGTACCAGATATTTTTAGTTTAGGGTTTTTTTTAACATAACTTATGTTTGTAATGGTTTTGGCACTGTGACGAGGGGAGCCCTTTTGCCAGTCCTGAAAAATCTCCATTGTTTTAAAAATATCCCTCCATGCCATTGATGAAATCCAAAAGAACTTCAAGGATGAAAGGGATGATGCAGCTTCAAAACCCTGACTGGCTCCCTGGAAGGCTGAGTCACTGAGCAGTGCCCTGCGTGTAGCATTCATGGGAATAGCACACAGCACAGCATCATTCTTCTGAGCTGGCGCGGAGCTGAAATTAACTGAAATATCCGCCTCTTGGAGGCTCTTCAGAAAAGCATTTGCTTTCTGTTCAATAACCTCATGGTTCAAGCAGTGCAGTCATGGGCATTAGTGCGATGTGTGGGCAGACATTCTCCTTAGATGCCTTAGATGAAGCCCTTGGAGTCCAGGGGATGCTGAGCAGTGGTCAGCTGGTAGTCTGAAACCTTATAGAATTAAAAGCTTTAACTGGACCTAGTAGGATCTAATATTTTCAAATACCCAGACGAGTTCAAAAATATGACAATTTTTGCAATTGAAATCGTAAATGTGTTGGCTATTATTTCTTTCTTTGGCTGTAACCTGCATGTAAAAGAGATTTTCTGTGAATTGACTCTAACAAATGCTTTTAAACACCTGTCTGATTAATCAACACATTAAAATAGTGCCTTTCTAAAAATAAACCAGCTCTATTTTTATTTCACTTGCTCTTTACCCTCTCACCAATAATTATTCAATGTTGGCTAATAATTAATTGCAACGTAAAAGGGCATTTCACTATGCTTAGCAAAGAGCTGGGTATATGTATAGAATGCCTGACATGTGCCTATGAATACTTAGGGAAGTTTTCCCTCTGAGTTTGAATGTGTTATTTTTGATGGTGTTATCTCCTGTGTAGCTCTATGGAAATAACAAACCCAACAGACTGGCAGTACCTTTCACCCTTAGATGCCTGTGGAGCATGCCCTTGGGATAACGATTACAGACATGCCCTGTAGCACTTGTTCCTTTGTACCACAGGAAAGACTTGGGGCTACAGAGAGGAGATGCTGCTAGAGGCTGATACATGACGTCAGTCCACCAGTTTCCCCAGTGGACCTACTCAGAGCAGGGTAGGATGCTGACAGGCCTGCTCTGGAGGACTACGGTGCCCAGCACAGCAGCAGACATTCTCAGTGAGTAGCCTGAGATTCAGCAATTCCCACTCCAGGTCACCTAAGACTCTTTCTGGGACAGGCTCAGCCAAGAATAATAACTACCTTGTTATCAGGAAAGGGCAGCAAGCCTTTTCTGTGAAATAGCCTAGTATTCTCTACATTTCTTTCTGGGAGTGAATTTGCAAGATTTTTACAGAAATAAAGGAGAATGTCTGATACCCAAACTAGGTGGCTCTTAAAACTTAAGGGAGCAATTTGGTGCAAAACAGTGTTTAGAATTCTTCAATAAATTAAACATAAAAGGAAGATGAATTTAAATGGAAGATGGTGGTTCTCTCCTGTTTTTTGAAAACTGTATGAGTAACGAATATATTTTGGTAATTCTCCCATGTAGTGTAAATATTCACAATAATTTGAAGTCTCTAAATGTAATTTAGATTTTCAGGATTAAATCCCAGCTGAGATAAAACTGATTAACTGAAAAACAGAGATGCCCCTTAGGTTTCTACTGGTGGTTTACTCAGGGACCCATTGCCACAGCCTTTTGTAGAGCCAAGAGAAATGTGTAGCCTAGGTTCTTCCCCAAACCCAGCAACTCAATGACAAATCTAGCAGAAATGTCACCATAATATTCTGACTAAAGCTTCAGAAGACACTATTTTTAGACAGAGTGAGTATATTGTATCTAAATTGTCAGGTCTTTGTACACTTATATTTATTTAGTAATTTCACTTTCCTTTTTATATCCCATTTCAGATAGTGGTCATTTACTACAGTAATAATGATGATAAACTATTATTTATTGAGTGCTGACTTATATATTTGATTTCATGTACATTATCTATTTTAATCCTCCCACTAAAATGTAAGTTCTGCTATTACCACTGATGAGGAAACTGAGTCAGAGATACAAAGGGACACGAAAGACATGTAACTATAGTAAAGTGTGTGGTGCAAACAATCCAACCTAAGTCATTCTGACAGGTGATTGCTGCTAGAGCGCTTTGCCTCCAGCACTGTTAAAACAACTGGATTCCTTTAAGCCCTGACTATGATCTTTTAATTCTGAAATACTATGAAAATGTAATTTGCTAATAATTTACTGTGGATTAAGTATATGAGTAAGAAAGCTTATTAAATCAACAGTTCTAGTTTCAGTCTCCACTGTCTTCTCAATTATTTGTGTCTTGTTTTTTATAGAAGTTTTCAGTAAGCAATGACAACTGTATGTTGACAGAAAACCATTCTTAAAATTTGCAGCAGACAGGACTCCTATACATACTTCTTTTTTTGTTTATTGAAAATCTTATTATCTGGATTCTCTCTCATTATACTTTCGTTTCTACAATATTTTCACCTTGGCACAGAGACATAAATATTAAAACCAGAAGATCACATTCTAGTAAAAGAAATAATGGTGTTTCCATCACTGAGAATAAATGCTTTTTCATATACATTGCAAATTCCAAAAATGTCTTGGGAAATGAGTTAAGGAAGGAATTGCTTATTCCATCACAAAGAAAATCTCGAACAAAATAAATTTACATAAGAAAGTACATGAAGACTGGGTGCGGTGGCTTACACCTGTAATCCCAGCACTCTGGAAGGCCGGGGCAGGAGGATCACTTGAGCCCAGGAGTTTGAGGTAACAGTGAACTATGATGATGCCAGTGCACTCCAGCCTGGGCAACAGAGCAAGATTTTGTCTCTAAAAAAATAAAAATAAAAATAAAGGAAAGTACATGAAGATGCAGCAAAGCTCTGGTATCAGTAATATTCTGAAATGGAAACAGCCATTCCTTCCTGTAGAAAGTCTGTCTTGAGTTTGAGGAGTCTCTGGAGGATGTATGATGGGCAAAGCTGAAGTTGCCACGATCTGCCTAATCAAGTGTCTCTTCAACAGTGTCCATGGGGATTACACAATGTCTAACGAAGTTTTAGGATGATTTGTTAGACTAAGCCTTCCATCAGACACAGAGTTCTTTCATTAATTATGATTCCACCCTAGAGACTAACTAAGCAGTATGTCCCAATCTTAATAAAAGTCCTCCTGAGCACGTATGAATTTATGAAGTAGAAAGTAAAAGCTGTTTCCACTTTTTGAAGATAATTTGCAAACCGGAAGTCAGACTAGATGGCACAGGTCACCTATATCTGGGAGCCTAAAGATGATTATAATTTCAGAGGATAAGGAAGGAAGCTTACTTAATTGAGATGTGTAGAGAGAGACGGGTATGAAGCCAGAAGAATGAGATGTGACCCTTGATCCCAGAGAAGATCTTCAAGAGTCACTTCTATGACCTGGCAATGGTTCAAAGATACTTTGTATGAAATGAGGACACATTTTTGGAAACTAATGAGCTTCAATGAAAAAGAGATGAACATATTTTCCAATTTCAGCTAAAAAAAAAAAGATTAACTTCCTTAATAAAAATAAAATTAAAACTACAATTAGACATTGCTTTCACTTATCTAAATGATAAATATTAAAATTTTACAATGCAATCTATTAAAAAGTATACTGAGAAAAAGCAAAAATAGTCATGTGAGGGTAAGTTTGGTGTAATTTTTTTCAGGACAATCTGATAATATCCTTTTAAAAAATATGTACATCCTTTGACTTGGGAATTCTACCTCCAAATATTAATTCTAGAGATATATTTACTTTACATGAACAAATAAGTAAAAGAATAGTCATCACTACACTGTAGGTAGTGACAAAGGATGGGAAACAACCCAACAGACTCCAACAGGAGTCTGGTGAAATTATGTCTCATCCATATCATGGACGATACTGCAATTGCTAAAAGCACCATGGCAGATTTACATGCAGAGTTAGGAATCAATCTCCTTGCTGTATCATTAGGGAAGATAAGCAGGAAGCAGAATATGATATATTATGTCTTAGCATTTGAGTAAACACATAAAAGATCTCCATTAGGAAATAGAAGAGTAGCAGTTGCCTCCAGGAAAGGGAATTGGATAATTGAGAACTAAAGAGGGATTTACTGGTCATGAGTATCTTTTGATACTGAAGATCATGGGCTTGTATCGTCGAGTCAACCCAATTAATCAATTGATCTTTTAGAAAAGACTGGAAAGAAAAGGTATCTAAAATGGTCAGGTTGCAAAGTCAAGTAAAATTGTGTCAATAAAATGGCTCAGAGAAGTGATTCTCAAATATCTGGGTATCAGAATCTCTTTATAGTCTTAAAAATTATTGAAAACGCACAGATTTCTTGTTTATGTGGAATATTTGCCATCTTAAAACTGAGACAATTATAAATATTTATTTACTAATTCATTTTCAAAAATTTAATAAATTTATTTTCAGTAAAAATAACTATTTTCCGAAAAACTGTGAGAAGAGTGACAATGTTTTTTATTTGTGCCACTAAATGGAAGACATCTAGGTTCTCATGTCTGCTTCCGTATTCAATCTGTTATGAAATAATATGCATCACATTGTGTAGCTTCTGGAGAACTCTGCTGAGAAAATGTACAGTGAAAATGACAAATGACATGTTGGTGTTATTGTGAAAATATGTATGGTCTCACAGACCCCTAAGATAATCCTGGGGACCATCCTCTATGAGCCCCTCAGAATAAAAATAGAACTTTGCAACTGAATTGCCATTAGAGAAAAAAGATCACTTTCTTTAGCTGAAGTTCACTTTCTAGAACTCTCTAACTCCGTCAGTAATATCTAACTGTCCTAAAACACGAGTTCATAAACCTCAAAGAAGGCAATGGTGCCTGATAAAAACAATCTTCTAGGAACGACAGTTTACCAAGTTTAGTTCTCCTGCGAAATAATACTAGCAAAATGTTGTTTGTGTAACGTAGTTTCTCACACTGGCTAAACAAGATTATCTTTCAGGAAATAAAATTCTAGCTCTAACAGATTAATATTTTAATTTAAGAAATACCAAACTATTTCCTATCTCCTCTAAAACTATCATAGTCATATTATTCACCTCTGTAGAATGGGAAATGCAGCATCTAAGAAAGCATCTTTTGTAAGGGGCTAACAAAAGTTGTAATTAATGTAGTAAATAACAGTAGTTTATCCTTTCAGCACATTTTTATTGAATTTACGTTATGCTCATTTATTGTGCTCTGGGTTGATGATAGAGCGGTCAGGAAAACAAGCCTCAACCTGTCTTCATGCAGCTGACGATCTGGCTGATAGACATTAATGAAAAAATCTCATAAGCTGCTATTGATGAAATAAAACTACAGTAAGCTCTGAGAGTCCCTAACAGGGCCACCTGGCAAGATTTGGAGAATCAGAGACACATAATCAGAAAAAGCGAGATTTGAACTGAGAAACAGGGGAAGTATGAGGTTAATAGGCAGTGACGGTGGGGTTTGGAGGTATTATTCAGTTTAGAGGAAACAGTATGCATAAAAACTCCAAGGCAGGAGTGAGTATGGTGGTTTCCAAGTGCTGAATTAGGTCAAAATCAGCCCAATAATAGAGAGTGATGTCACGAATGATACAAGATGAGCTGTCAATATACGCATGCGTCAGATCATGCAGATTCCTGAATGCCATGGTAAGGATTTTCATATTTATAATGAGAGCAACAGGGAGCTATTGAAAGGTATTACAGACACTTGTTTGTGTTTTGTTGGCATGTTTACTGGATGCAAGATGAGGTGGCCTTGCATCTAGCATAATGGTTTGTTTCCTCGTAATTACCAATTGAAAGTGAACCTTACCACCTGCTTGTTTGAGGTTCAAACAGTAGTCCTTGACCTCAGTCAGCAAAGGGGAATATAACATTTGAGGTACTCAAAGTGAGTTTTAAAGTGAAATTTTCTTACTATCTGCTATCAAAAGCTTCAGCAAAAGTGAATTTTCAGGATTATTACCTAAGATATCTAAGGAATGTCAGCATCCCTCCAATCCTCTGGTTCTAAAAGTTTTATCTAAGACTGAGTTAATAACCAGAACTGTCCATGCTAGGAAAGTAATAGTATGGCATATGAATCACCTGCTCGGAGTCCAGCTTCAACATTCTAGCCTTGGCTTCTAATAAAATTTGTTATAAGAAAGAATGCTATGATAGATACCTCTGGATTTGTTGCCCACATACTATTAGGGCAAGGTCTGTTATCTGGAATTTTCCATAAAGTCTCATGTGGTAAAAAACATTGCTGGAATTTTGTACCCAAGACAACATGTTTTTCCCTAAGGAACTGATACATTTCTTCTTTTGCATTAATGAGAGCCAATTATTTAATAAATTGCCACATCGGCCCAACCTTGATAGAGTTAAAACAAGTTAAACAGAATTAACTATGATGGCTCTTATGCTTTCTTTCCTTTGCTTCATTCCAACAATATATTTTGCTTATACCAAATCAACCTAAATTCTATTTCATAAGCTCTCTCTAATTCTTTTATAAAGTGATATGTGGAAACATATATAAACGTAACAAATGCACATGTTCAGTTTTAAGAAATACACTCGATATATCCTCAAAAGCTGAAAAAATAAGTTCAATGGGACAATTTCATTCGTTACCATTCATTACTCCTTTTCTTTTAACGTTGCTAAAAGGTTAAAAGACACGAAAGCATAAATATTTATTTGTATCACTGTAAGAATGACTGACCACTACATAAAATTGGAAAAGAATGCATGCCTAAGAAGGGACTACTTACTTTATTGATATAGTTTTCATTACAAAAATCAGGCTGGTGGCATCAAACATGTGGGCCATGGCCTCACTCCAAACTGCTGAAGCTCATTTGGGATCACAAATGATTTGCTAAAGCCTCACCACTGCTGCCAAGACAGGGAGATTGTACTGAAATGTACATTTCAGTGCCAAATTTAGTGCTTTCTTGGCTACGAAAGGTGAAGCCAGGACAGCAGAAAGGAAACCTAACAATGGGAGTACAAGACCCTGGAGTAACTTCAGGAAAAACTAATCCAAGTAAGAAGGCATGGGGTGTGTAGTTGCCACTTGTTTTGGGATACATGTAATTCATTTTTTAAGTTATTAACTACGCACATAAACACACACTCACACATATACCTGCATAAACATAGAACACAATTGTGGTGGGCAGAATTCTAAGATGATCTCCAATAGCTCATGCCCTTATACTATCTCCTCCCAGATGGTCAACGTATGTAATTTTCTTTTAACCAGTGGAATATGGCAAAGTTAAAGGATTGTTCAAATGTAATTAGCATCCTTAATCAGTTGACTTTAAGTTAATCAAAGGTTATTCAGGGTTGGTCTGGTCTAAGCAAGTGATTAGCCCTCCAAAAAAGGGCCTAGAAGTCAGAGTTTCTTTCTCCTGCTGACCTTGAAGAAACAAGCTTCAAGGAATTTTACAGTGGTTAAGAAATTGATTCTGCCAACAACCACCTGATATCGAAAAAGGAGCCAGTACCTCAAATGAGACCCCAATCCTGGCCAACACTTTTCTTAAAGCCTTTTGAGACCCTGAACAGAAAACCCAGCTAAGTCAAGTGCAGTCTCCTGACCCATGGAAACTGTAAAGTAACAAATGTGATTGTTTTAAGATGCTAATTTTGTTGTCATTTGTTATGCTACAATAGAAAATAATATAATGATGTTTGGTGCTGTGCGAAAGGCACCATGCTGAAAGCATACACTTTGGTTGCTTAATTAGTACAACTTCAGTATTTGAATATAACCTAAGAAAAATCAATGGGTATTGACAAACACACAAATACACAAATGTATACATCCATACACACTCAAATTTGCCATCAAGGGAGAAAAAGCCAACTTGTTTTCATTACTTACACCCTCAAATTTACTTCATCTTTTGTCAAACTCGTCTTAGTTAAAGGCAAATGTTTTCATTTTTGGACTAGTTGGACAATTCTAGGTCCAGCTAGAAACCTCAGAATCATCACTGACTACTTACTGCCCCTCATCCCGTCTAACAAATTGGTCACCAAATCGTACTACTTCCTTTTGATTCTTTTTCATCCCACTCTTTAACTCAATCTCTACTGCCACTCATGAGCTCTTCTTTCTACCACACAATGCTTCTATCTGATTTATCTGTTCATAGATTCCTCACCTCACCTCCACCAAGCCCACGACCTCCCTTTCAGTCTTAGAGGTGCTCCCAAGGTCAATGGGAAGGAAGTGAAGGAAGTCAAGTAGAACCAAACTTGGCGATGATGGGAGAAGAAAGGCTAGAGATCAGATAACAGACATGCCTAGGAAATGATAGATGAGTTTACTGACCTTGTTATGGATTCTGAGCATAATCCTGTAAACAACGCAAAACCACTGATGGATTCACTACAGAAGAGTTACACACACACACACAAGAGCACACAGGCACACACACAGCATAGTCTTTCCTTGCAGGAAATCATTCCTAATTTGGAAATGAAGGTTCTTTCACAAATCAGCAAGTTTTTGCAATAAAAAGCTACTCACTAACTCTGCAAACTTGGATAGACTAGTCAAATTATTTTTTCCAACTTTTTATTGTGGTAAAAACACACATAAAATTTACTATCTTAACAATTTAATAATCATAATTTTTGGTGAACAGAATTTGGAATCTGAGATAATAATCATGACTGTATAGACCCTGCATAGTAATGGTTCAATTGAACTTAGTTCTAGTTCTTTCTCCTCCCTTTTGCTAATGGTGAAACATGAAACAATATTCATCTTGCCCATTAATATTGAAGTAAAACTTGCTGAGGCAGTTTGGTCTCAGGGAGTGTGCACATTTAAATACCAAAAAGTTAACATCTACCTAGAAACTAGGGAACAAAGTTAGAAAACAAAGACAAAATAGGGAATATTTTTGCCTTTGGGTAATTCAGTAGTACTGATCAGTAGGAAAAAAAATTCCTACCGACTGGTAAGAAATGCCATAGAATATGTGTACTCTCAATGAAAATGGAAGGTTTTTTTCATATGCCACCTCTATTTTCACCCTCTTAGATACAACGAAACAATTAGAGACTGCATGTCTTCATCTCTGAATATGCTTGTGAACAAAATGGCTATGTCTAACCGGATACTCTGCATTTAAATTGTCAAAGGTAGCTTTCTGGGGCTGAAACGCTATACTTTTCCCCTTCCTTCATTTCTTGTCCCTCCCTATGTCTACAAAACAGTGTTTGGAGAAAAGAAATACATACTACATAGAGTCAAGTCATTAAGTCTAATTCCAATTCTCTAGTTCGTGGTTTCAAAGGAAAAACTCTGAAAATTTAAGCAGAGATCAAGAGAACATTCTTCTAATTTTCTGTACACAGATGACACAGATTTTTAAGGGATGACACAGTCAGGGGGATGACTGGGCAGATCTTGAAGCAATCTGGTAGTCACATGGAATCAGCCTTTTTTAAGGCCACACTCACATTTTGGGGCTGTAATTGTTTGAACAGTGTAGAAAAGTGTCAGAGCTGCTAACTGCGCAGCTCACCAGATGCAGGAGTGGGATTTGCCACTCCAACTATGCAGAAGCTTGGATTGAGCCAAGAATCTGGAAGGAGAAAATATGAGAGGTTTTCCTTCTCCAAGACTTAAAAGGGCATGAGATTCTATTAGGCTGAACCATGTGAAATTAGCAATATTTTACAACTTTTACCTATGAAGTTGGTTCGACCCAGTACATTGCAGAAATGAAGAGGGAGAATGTGCTTTAAAATACTGGTGTAATAACTCATACATGTCTCTAAACCAAAACAATAAAAGTACATAAGCAGAAAAATACTCTATACGATGATAGAATCAACAGGCCATGGTGTTTACATTCGCTTTCAACTCTGCTGGGCATGTTTTTGAAAACTAGTGACTTACGCCATTACTTCCATTCTAACCAATATTCTTAAAAAGTCAAAAAGAGTTGTTGAAATTTTGAAAAACCAAGTAATCTAGTAATACAAAACAGCTTTCTATTGTTAATAATTGCATATATAAGAAGCAAGATTTAAGCTAGGCATGGTGGCTCACACCTGTAATCTCAGCACTGTGAGAGGCTGAGGTGGGAAGACTGCTTGAGCCAGGGGTTCAAGATCAGTCTGGGTAACATGGTGATACCTTGTCTCTACAAAAAATTTTTTTAAAAAAATGGCTGAGTATGATAGCTCCCTATGTGGGAGGCTGAGGCAGTAGGATCCTTTGAGCCCTGGACTTGAAAGTAGCAGTGAGCCATAATCATGCCACTGCACCCCAGCCTGAGTGATAGAGAGAAACCTCATCTCAGAAGAAAAAAGTAAGATTTAGAGTTGGTGAGTCCAGTGAGATGTTACTTTTCACATAATGTCCCTTCACTCTACTTCTCAACATCTCCATGGTATTTGCACAAGCATGAATATTCTCATTGTATTATTGGAAACTTTATCACATCAATTCCTTTTGACACCATGAATAAAACTGAAATATGAATACCGGAGAATTCTAATGTGTGCCAGAAGAGAACTTCAACTTCTATAAAAAAGTGTTCTTTTCGAGGAAACAATTTTCACTTATCAAGACTGTAGATAATAGAGTTATAACTCAAGAGTGATGATATTCATTAAAGAAAATAGACCTGTGTTTCTTTACTCTCGCTACTGGTTATGATTTCTTATCCATTTTTTAAAAAATAAAAGTATTGGGAGAATACAAAGTAATGCTATATATAAAAAAGAACCAGCAATACTGTACCCTTTCCTCACACAAAGAAAATATTTGCTTTGGAACTGGGTTATTGCCTTGACTATGTCAATTATCACAGTTTTTCTCCCTTACATTCAATCACCCCAAGGACTTTCCAACCTGACTTGGTGACTCCCTCCTCCCTTTCTCATATAGATGGGACTAATGGAGCATTAATCTGACTGTGAAATGATTCAATTTCAATTTTTCTAACCTGAGGCTATAATTATTTTTCTTCTTAGACCAGTAAGCAATGAGATTCATTAAAGAGAAACTCTGTGGGGCAGAGGTCCCATCTGAGGTCCAATCTGATAAGAGCGCAGGGTACAAAAGTTTGCAGATACCCTCCTTTTCCAGGCAATACAGAAAGGTCCTGGTATCTGGTAAGCTGCTCTTTCCATATATTAATTATTAAGGATCCCACTTACAATATCTACAGATTCTCTGCTCTTCTAGTAATATACAAAGGAAAACAAAATTGCAAGATTTTAAATTTACCTTAGGTGTCCAAATATTTATGGATTTTTATTTATTTACTTACTATTTTTTCAAATACAGGTGGGATCTTGCTATATTGCCCAGACTAGTCTTGAACTCCTGGGCTCAAGCAATTCGCCCACCTCGGCCTCCCGAAGTGCTGAGATTGCAGGTATGAGCAACAATGTCTGGCCATGAATTCATTAATTATAATTTTTGGAAACACATGTAATTTAAAAATTATTTTATCTAATAGCATTAAGTCAGTCAGTTGACAAGATCTATCATTTCCACTTTTAAAAAATCTCTCTTAAATTCATCTCTTTATGTCCATCCTTTACTGCCACAGCATCAGTTTCAGACTATCACCATTTATTTCTCATCTGGTTTACTGCAATAAACACCTAAATCACACCTTTAATTTCTTCCCACTCCATGTTCCACATATCTACCGAAGTAAGTTTTTTTTTTTTTTTGAGACAGAGTCTCACTCCGTCGCCCAGGCTGGAAAGCAGTGGCGTGATCTTGGCTTACTGCAAGCTCCGCGTCCCAGGTTCACGCCATTCTCCTGCCTCAGCCTCCCAAGTCCTTGGGACTACAGGCGCCTTCCACCACGCCCAGCTAATTTTTTGTGTGTTTTTAGTAGAGACGAGGTTTCACCATGTTAGCCAGGATGGTCTCGATCTCCTGACCTCGTGATCCGCTCTCCTCGGCCTCCCAAAGTGCAGGGATTACAGGCGTGAGCCACCGCGCCCGGCCCTACCAAAGTAAGCTTTAAAAATTCAAAGCTATCCACATAATTTCCCTGCTTAAAACCAATCATTGCCTCTGTAACATCTTATAGGGAAGTTAAGGACTCTTTAGCAAAGCCTTATTTCCTCTTCTTCCTTTTCCTTGCCAGCCCCATCCTCCACAGCCTGAACTCCATATATATTGAACTACTCTCTTAGGCTACTGTCTTGGAAAATACTAACCATTAGATACTACAGTTTTTAACTATCTACTTAAACAATTTCTACTGTTTAATAATCAGATGGCAGTTATATTCTGTTAAACTACTAGTGCACATTGGAGGACACTATCATTGTATTTCCGTTTGGTCTTCTATCATTTGAAATTTGTAATTTGTTTGCATTTATTTTTCATAGGCAGATTTGTATAATAGAAGATCCAAAATACTCATTAATTAACTACATCAAATATTTAAAGCAAATGCTTAGACACAAACGGCATCCAAAGCAATAAAAAGGCTGCCAGACTGCTTGAGGGCCAACACTGCTATATGTCATTGTTTACTTGCTTTTGTTTTTTTTTTTTTGTTTTTTGAGACAAAAGTCTCGCTCTGTCACCCAGGCTGGAGTGCAGTGGTGCAATCTCTGCCCACTGCAACCTCCACTCCCCAGGTTCAAGCGATTCTCCTGCCTCAGTCTCCTGAGTAGCTAGGATTACAGGCACACGCCACCATGCCCAGCTAATTTTTGTATTTTTAGTAGAGACAGGGTTTCACCATGTTGGTCAGGCTGGTCTTGAACTCCTAACCTCGTGATCCACCCGCTTTGGCCTCCCAAAGTGCTGGCATTACAAGCGTGAGCCACTGCTCCTGGCCTGTTATTGCTTTTCTACATACTCCCACTATGTCCTCATTATCTACTTTATGGGTTCAAACATTTCTGATTTTTTTTCTTTGAGACAGGTCTCACTCTGTCGCCCAGGCTGGATTGTGCAGCACAGCAGGATCATAGCTCACTGTAACCTTGAACCCCTGGGCTCAAGCGATCCTCCTACCCCAGCCTCTTGAGTAGGTGGGACCAATCAGAGGTGCACGCCTCCACTCCCAGCTAATTCTTGTATTTTTTGTAGAGACAGGGTTTTGGTCTGTTGTCCAGGCTGGTCTAGAGATCCTGAACTCAAGTAATAATCCCGCCTCGGCCTCCTAAAGTGCGGCGATTACAGTTGTGAGCCACTGTGCCTGGCCTGAAATTTTTCATGAGTTACAAAAAGATGTAGTGACAAAAATTCAAAGGGGTATCTTGTTCATTATTGTCAAGTCAATAATCTAATTTGGTCGAATCAGTTAAAACAATCTCTGGGGAAATATTACATTGAACTTGCTTGACAAAGTTACTTCAGTGGCCCATCTTGTTATCTCTTAAAGCTAGCTAAGGAGATAGAAATGTTTAAAAGAAAGCATTTTTGATATATGACATCAAAAAACATACTACCTCTTCACCATCTTTTATATAATTAGTAAGACATATAATCATTATGTTTGAGCTCATTGGAAATGAAATCGCATTCTACCAGGGAGTAAAGGGCAATGCACTTGAGTCTGGGGTCCTCATGTCATGACTGCCACTAAAAACAAACACACACAAATTGTTTTCCCTAAATAGATTTTTTTTCTGAAATATTGCAATAGTGAGATTATTGAATGTGTATGTGACCTGTTATTACTGGTTTTTTATTTTTTGTGAAATATTTCATGTTTATAAAATATTCCATGCCAACAGAAGTAATGACTATCTAACAGCTTCCACGTCTTACTACCCCCAAAATAAAAATAATACATAAAAAGGAGCATTTATGAAATTATAAGTGCCATTTTGCCAGGATGATGATACATACTCTTCTTCTTATGAATGTTAAGGTTAGTAGACCATTTTGAATTGGCAATTATTTTCTCAGTCAAGAAATTTATTTATTTTTACTTTTGGGTCTTAATGTCATGCAGAACTACCAGATGCCAATAACAGGAGTAGCTATGGGCATTTTATATATGTTTAAACCAAGCTAACAGAAACAGAATGAATTGAGCCAGAGTATTTATAATTTATTAATAAATGTTAAATAATGCATAAACACTAAAATAATCATAAAACAAAACACAAAATAACATTGAAATTGGTATCTAATGTCCTTATTATCATTTTTTTAATTTGCTGTCTCCTTAAATATAACTCTTCAGCAACATCATCATCCTGGCAATCCATGGTGCCACTTCTTCACTGACTTCCTGTCCTTTAGGTTTATTTCCAGAGGTGATATTTGCATTTGTAAACTGAAGTGTCTTTTACATAAAATAAATTGTACAGTTATTTTTTAACTCTTTAATAAAATAAAGCACATGGTAAAGGTTGCCTGAATTTGGAGTTGTTTTCTACTTACTTTTAACGGTACATTCCTAACTTCATAAAATTGGTAACTCTGGAGTTCAATTATTTATTAATAATTCTTTCAGTTCAAACAATGTACAAATACTGTGTTTGAATGTGAGCAAAATTGACAGTCATTATTTTCATAGGAGTTTATAGTTTGGTGAAAGAAATTGGCCTTATCAATAATTATACAATTAAACATGTAATTGAAAATATAATAAATGATATAAAGGAGCACTATATGGTATTATGACAGGTTTGAGAGATCTGAAAATACTTCACCAAAAGAAGTGACGCTTGAATCAAGATCTGAAGTATGAGTAGGTGTTATAAAAACTAATGAGTGTGGAGGAAAAGGCATTTCAGGCAGAGGAAACAAGACATAAAGAAGCACATAATTCAACACAAAGTTTGGCCTATCCCATTGAAGCCATGAACATCTTTCTGTTTCTCACAAACTGTGGGTCTGTTGATTTATTTGGATATTTCAGCTATTTATGGCAGTTTCTGAGCTGTTAATATGAGTATGGGTTTCTTAGAACCATATTCTACATGAGGGGCATCACTATACTCTATTACTTTTCAAACATCTGATAAGAACAGGGTATTTATCCATGTTGGATGATCTTTCTTCAGTGTCTGTAGTAGCAACTGCCATGATGAGTAACCACATGATTTCTGGACAGTAGAGACCCCTGCCTACTGATCATTAGACAAGAAACTGGTCCTCAATAAAACTGAAAACCCAGGTGGTGGGAATGATTGAGTGGTAGTAAAACAAAAATGTGTGTATAGAAGAGTCCAAACTTTTACTTTATATTTTAATGATTTAAAAATGCTTCCAAGTGAGCTGGAAACACACCTGCATACTAGGTAATGTTATCATGAATTTGGACAATCTCAATAGACTAAAAGTGTGTTACTCTAATTGCTTTCAGAGAGAAGGGCTGTGAGTAAATTATTCTAAAACATCAACCTCATTTTTGGTAAGTAACTTCTAACATTTAACTGGCTTATATTTAAATGTGTCAATCCATGTATTTAATGGGGCTACATTTTGCAACTAGATTATCTTGGTGCATTCAACTGGAAGTGGATATGTTATAAATATCGAGACAATGGGGTGTTCATGTCAGAAAATCAGAAAGCTGGATACCAACACTGAATTCCCCTTGCCTTTTTTTTTTTTTTTTTTTTTTTAAGAAAAAATAAACAGAGTCTTACTCTGTTGCTCATGATGGAGTTCAGTGGCGCGATCTTGGCTCACTGCAATCTCCGCCTCCCAGGGTCAAGCAATTCTCGTGTCTCAGCCTCTTGAGTAGCTGGGATTACAGGCATGTGTCACCATGCCTGGATAATTTTTGTATTTTTCGGTAGAGACAGGGTTTCGCCATGTTGGCCAGGCTAATCTTGAATTCCTGGCCTCAAGTGATCTGCCCATCTTGGCCTCCCAAAGTGTTGGGATTACAGGCATGAGCCACCATGCCCAGCCTCTCTTATTCCTTTGGTTCCATTCTATCACAAATAAGGGAGACCCAATTTGGGCTGGTGTCCCAGAATTCTGAGCCACACTTGAGAATTAGGTTGGGCTTGCTGGAGGGCTACAGTTACAGGAACAGAGCAGGTCAAAAAGCCATATTTGAGCTAGAAACTAAAATAAAACCTTAGTTTTTTATCTTAAGGACCAGAGAACACATACAGCATCCAAATCAAATTCGGGTATTCAGGTGAGAAAAAGAGGCTGAACGTGGGATACAGGAGAGTGAGTCTAGAAGAATTCTCCAAGTTGAAGAATGCAGTTTCTTTTAATGGTGCACACTTAGTGTTCAGTCTTAAAGAGAATGCCCTGTTAAGAATGCTAACTGGGGCTCCAGTGCTGATAGATTTTCAATGAATGGAACTTAGACAACAGGCCATCAATGTGTAGTTTTATAAGAATCAGTCGTAGTTATAAGAAACATTCATATCTATTTCAACTTTATAAAGTATAGAAAAAACGTTGAAACTGTACACACCATATCACATAGCATCTTTTTTATAAAACACCACAGAGAAATATTTCTTTTAATTCTCGGAGTTAATAGCAATATGTTTTACCAAGCAACTCATTTTTTAACTTACTGATATATGAATCTTAAACCAACAGTGTTCCCTTCCTTGGATTAGTTGATAGGAAGATCAGAACCAATCTGTGACTTGTTTCTAGCAATTACTCAGGAATAAATGAAATGCATTTTTGCTTTCATAGTTCATACTATTTGCATGCCATTTTCTCTTCTCTTTGATGTCCTCATGTTTATCTTTTACTAAATTGTTTTATGAAACACAATCCTTTGCTTTTTTTTGGGAGGGTAAGAAACAAGTGAAATACAAGTGAAATATATTAAACGAAATAAGTTGAAAATATTGTTTTACAAAAGGAGAAAATACATAATTTTTGCTTATTATAAAAACAACATATGTTCATTATAAAGGAAATTGAGTAAGAGAAGAGAACATAAAACAAAATCAAAGACCTCTCCAAATATCCTCTCTTCACACACCTGTAACAGTTTGGTGGTTTTTCCTGCCTAGACAGAATATATATGTATTCTTTCTCTCTGTCTCTGTCTCTCTCTCTCTGCATATATATGTAGTACTGTCTCTGTCTCTCTCTCACTCTACATATACATGTATATAGATATAAATACACACACACATATATATACACACACATACCACACATACACCTACATACATAACTATATGCACACATGTACATAGACATAATCTCATATATGTAAATATAAGCATGCATGAAAACACACAGGTAAATGATACCATATTCTGTCATCTATTCTCTAAATTGCTTTTTCCACATAACAACTTGTAGAGTTTAAAATAACATTTCAATAATTTCAATACATACAGATCTCAATACAGATATATCATCATTTATTTTACAATTTCTGTCCTGAAAGATATTTGGGTGGTTTCCAGATGTATACTATTATATGTAATATTGCAATATAGTATTTCTTTGCTCACTTATTCAATTATATTCTTAGGCTAAGTTTCTAAACATAGAATTAATGGGACAAAAGTCTGCACATTAAAATATTGATATATATTATTTGATTACCCACCGATGTTTTCCTGATTCATATTTCCTGATTTCCTGATATATTGTTCACTGAAAATGTACATAAGAAAGTAGCTATGTCTGTACACCATCTCAAATTCTTTTAAATTATTCATCTTTTTCCAAAATAATAGATGAAAGATTGTTTCAGTTTTTATTTGTCTGTTTGTCAGGTAGAAAAACTTTTCAAATGCATATTTGTCATACATTTTTCTTCCTTTTTGAATTTTCTGTTCATGGCCTTTATCTATTTTTCTCTTAAGTTTTTAATCTTTTTTTATTCAGTGCTCTTTATTATAGTATGAATGAAGTAATGATCATTTTTTATTTCCATAAACCATTAAACAATTTATCCTATATCAAATAATTTATCCTTTTCTCACTGATTTGGACTGCTACCTTTACTAAACCCTAAATTTTCAATATATGCATGGGCCTTATTCTTGAGCATTTATCCAGTTGGTTGAATAATTGGTTTATTTCTAAATTATTATCATGCTGTCTGAATTAATAGCCTATATGATATGTCCTGCTATCTTATAAGGAAAAACAGTCTTTTATTTTTCCAAAATGTTCTTTACTATTCTTATATTTAAATCAAATTTTAAGTCAAGCCATCCCCTAAAATCCCACTGGGGATTGTCATTTTTAAATAAGCCTCTGACCTTATCTGTCTGAACTGTTGCATTTTTCTAAAATCCCATTTCAAACTGCTCACTTTCAGCCACCCCAATGATAATCTTACTCCATTAGTATACTATGTTCTCATAATATTTCCCTTAGTGAATCAGGCAATAACCTAGCTTTAGAACACAGTGTCTTAAATTTTGTGGATAAAAGACTCATTGAGAATTGGATAAACATTCTCTCAGAAATGTGTGCCTACCTCCAAATGTAATGAATCTTGTAGAGCCACATAACCCAAGGTTAAGAATTTACTCTGTAGAGGCACTTCTCTAAATTTACAAAGGGGGCTTTATCCCATCAGAGTTATTTTCACTCTTATGTTGGTTTTTTTCATAAGTTAGATCAAAACTGTTATTTCTCTTCATAATATTATAATTTCACTCTGTCTTCATAATCTTAACTCAAATTATAGGCTGCTTCTCCTCATACCAACCTATACTCACAGTATCTCTTGTTTCATTACAGTGCAATAAAAAAGATCACCAGATCTTTTTGGCTCAAGTCCAACTTCTGTCTTTGAACATGAATATGTGTCTATTTTTCTGAGATTAATATTCCCTCCCATCATCTATAAAATGGGTAAAATAATCACTAACTCTGTGTGTTTCAAAGAGATTATTAACAAAATCAAATATATCCTGTCTGAGAGAGCACAAACTAAAAAGACAAGGTTTCATTATTATTTCCACATTTAAAAACTCATCACTTATTAAAAATCTATATAAAACCATTCACTGTGCAAGGTCCTAACGTACCTAATGGGGGAAACAGATAAAACAAATAATTAAACTGCAACTGGTAACTGCTAGAGTACAAATAATATAAGAAAGCTATGGGAAAGCCCAGAAAAGAAAAATATTCCCATTTTGGGAGATCGAGGCAGATGGATGACGAGGTCAAGCGTTTCAGACCAGCCTAGCCAACACAGTGAAAACTCGTCTCTACTAAACATACAAAAAATTAGCCGGACGTGATGGCAGGCGCCCGTAGTTCCAGCTACTCGGGAGGCTGAGGCAGGAGAATCGCTTGAACCCAGTAGGCGGAGCTTGCAGTGAGCCGAGATCCCGCCACTCCACTCCAGCCCGGACGATAAATAAAAACAAAAAATAAAAATAAATAAAAATAAAAAAAAGAAAGAAAAGAAAAATATTCCTTCTTTGTGTAGAAATATCCGCAAGAGGGTAACATGAACTGAGTTTGAAAAGATACTCATGAGTTTTCTGAACAGGTAAGGAAGGGGTGTTGTAGAGCATAGGGAAAGCAATCTAGAAGGAAGAAGCAGCCTCAGCAAGAAAGAGAGGTGTGAAAAGGCACAGAGAACTCAGACCACGGCCAGAATTTAAGTGTGATTATTTCATGGGGTTTACAAAAGGGGACAAAAGTTAGACTTTCTTCAAGAAAGACCTACTGGGCCAACATTCTGAAGAGTCAAACTAAGAAATTTAGACTTTATCTTGAAGGCAAACAGAAATTATCTTAAGATTTAGAAGAAGATGATGGTGAAATTGGTAGCCTGGGGCGAAAAAAAAAAAAAAAAAACCGGAGTGAGGAGAGGTTGGAGCTAGAGATCACTTAGACGCTATTGCGATAGTTTAGTGAATACAGGATAAGTGCTTGAACTAGGGAAGTGGCAAGGGAAAAACACAAGAGTTATTTCTGAGGAAGATTCAAAAGATCTTGGTGGTCTTTGAGATCCAAAATTAGGGGAGAGGAAGAGTCTAAGAATGCCGCAGGCCAGAGACAACTGGGTGGATGTGATGCCCCACATTGAGACGGAGCAATAATTATAAATGCTCATTTAGATGACAAAGCAAATTTTATAGAGTTCTCAATCTCCAAAGCGGTATGGTGAGGTTTGGGGCAATGGTGGTATGTGTGAATATAGGGTCCAACCAATTTAGCTGATAAGTTTTAAACAATAAGGTAAAGTGGCTTATTATTTGGGAAAAATCAGTTTTCTTATTTTTAAACATAGAAAAAATGTTCCTCAGGGTAAAAATAGCCACATCTTTTGAAATATAATTCAGTGCTATTTGGTGTAATCCCTTAGCAACATTGCTGTTATGAGCCAGTACTAGCAGCATTCAAGTTATAGACTCACATATTGCATATTTTTAAATCTATAGATGGATAATAAGCTGTGAGAGGGACATAAGTCTGTCCATGATAGACTTCAGACATTTAAATAATTAGCAAAATCATAAACAGAATTAAGTCTTTTTAGATTATTATTCTATTTGATCTTTAAGAACTCTTCCCAAGACATGCCTCCAAACCCACATTAAAGTTTAGAGATAGAAATTAGTGAGCAAGCCATCTGTGTGTGTGTGTGTGTGTGTGTAAATGTATCCAAATTGGAAAGTGAAAGAATGTTTTCTGAAGTCATCTCTCGTGTGCCAATATTTGAATATTCCACTTATTCACAAATGTTTTTTAAATGTAATTTCCAAATTTTTGGTTCAAGGCTATAACCTGGAAGTTGGGGATACTGATGGTTAAAAGATGGCCACAATGTGTAAAATGTAAAGTAATTGTCAGCAGATATGGAGGATATAGTTTGTAGTTATGGTTTGGGCAGTAAACTAGTTGTGTTAAGTAATTTAACCCCTCATGACACGTTTCTTCAAATGTAAAAGATGGACAGTGGTGGACTAGGTTAGTTTAAGCCTCAGTCCCTTCTCTTCTCGACATTCCATAATCTTAGAGAAATATGTCTTGTTGATGTGGTCAATTACCTATTTTCATGCTACTGCTCCACATGTGGGCAACTGAACCCAGATGATACAATTAGAATAAGATAAGGATTTAGGAACCTTCCCTGCTTGGGGATTTGTTACTATCCTTTCCCTTCTACCTCCTCTGCCCACCACCTCCCGTTTCCATTAAACACAGAAGGTACATCATTTTAGAATTAAAATGTAAAAAGGTGATGGATTCATTATGTTTTTCTGATTAATCAAAGGCTTAGAACACACTAGCTGATAAAATATTAAATGAAGTTACCAAGACAATATTCTGTTGGAGGCAAATCAAGAAAGAAAGGTTCAAACTAGTTTTGAAAAAATTAAAAAGTCTAGTACTGTGTTACTGTGTGGGCAATATGTAGGAAATGTAAAAAATATACATTTTCCTTGCATTTTTTGCTATTTAAATATCCTTAGTGTCCTTACATATTAAAATTTAAAGATGTCAACCTTATGTCAGTTTTCCAATATGTTTTTTTAAAAGATACTGTTTCCTAAATTCAAATTCACTATACAGACAATCTAAATGGCCAATTTTTCTTTTTTTTTTTTTTTTTTTTTTGAGGAGTCTATGCAATTATTTTTATTTTTAAAAATCTTTGTGGCTACATAGCAGGTGTATATCTTTATGTGGTAAGTGAGATATTTCGATACAGACATACAATGTATAATCACAGACATACAATGTAGACAGGCATAAAGTGTATAGTCACATATAATAATCACATCATGGTAAATGGGGTAACCATCACCTCAAGCACTCATCATTTCTTTGTGTCACAAGCATTACAGTTATATTCCCTCTGTTATGCTAAAATGTACCACAGGCTGGGCACAGTGGCTCATGCCTGTAATTCCAGCACTTTGGGAGGCCGAGGCAGACGGATTGCCTGAGCTGAGGAGTTCAAAACCACCCTGGGCAACATGGTGAAACCCTGTCTCTACAAAAATACAAAAAAATTAGCCGGGCATGGTGGCATGCGTCTGTAATCCCAGCTACTCCGGAGGCTGAATCGGGAGAACTGCTTGAGCCTGGTAGGTGGAGTTTGCAGTGAGCCAAGATTGTGCCACTGCAGTCCAGCTTGGGCGACTCAGTGAGACTCCATCTCAAAAAGACAAACAAGCAAACAAACAAAAAGTACAATGAATTATTGCTGACGGCCATCACCCTGTTCAATTAATTATTTTGGTAATGTGAAATCTAAATTTTACATCATGAACTTAGATTACCATTACATCCTTTAATGAAGAAAAAATTACACTAATACCTGAAAAATCAATAAAACAATAAAGAAATAGCTTTTATAACCTAGCATAGAAAAATGAAAACTTAATTTCTTTTATTATTTAAATATTACAATATGTTTTCTTTATTTAATACATGATGTTAATGTATTTTAAAAACTAATGTTGCCAGGCACGGTGGCTTACGTCTGTATCCCAGCACTTTGGGAAGCCGAGGTGGGCAGATAACTTGAGGCCAGGAGTTTGAGACCAGTTTGGCCAACATGGTGAAGCTCCATCTCTACTAAAAATACAAAAAATTAGTCAGGCGTGGTGGCTCGTGCCTGTAGTCCCAGCTACTTGGGAGGCCAAAGCAGGAGAATCCCTTGAACCTGGGAGGTGGAGTTTGCAGTGAGCCAAGATTGTGCCACTGCAAACTCCAGCCTAGGTGACAGAGCGAGACTCTGTCTAAAAAAAAAAAAAAAAAAAAAAAGCTAATGTCAAGTAAATATAATATGCACAGGATTTATTTTTTGTGTGATTATAGGTTTTAGCTCTTTTCCTTCTACCTAAATTGGGCCAGGCATGGTGGTTCATGCCTCTAATCCCAGCACTTCGGGAGTCTGAGGCAGGAGGATCACTTGAGCACAGGTGTTCAAGGCTACAGTGAGCTATGATTGTGCCACTGTACTCCAACCTGGGTGACGGAGTGAGACCCTGTCTCTAAAAAAAATAATAAATATAAATAGATAAAAATAAATGGATCAAATAAAGTATCTAAATCAAATGTCCTCTTCTGGATATTTGTATCACTATAATCCAGAATATTTTATAATATCAAGGAATCATCCATGCTGCTTGTATTTTCAACCTTAGTGTATTATATTATTGAAAATACACAGCTCCTGTGTATTTCAAAAAACACATTACTGATAAGGAAAATATTTTGTTGTGTAAAGTCAAAGAAACAATAAAATTATTTATCAGTTCAGTTAAATCGTTGTCACATTTTGAAGACTATTGGTTGAAATGATTAATCTGATATGTACATTTTTCAAGACTGTTTTAAACTTTTTTCATATTTCATTTAGTTCTCTTGATAACTCAGAGACTCATTTCTCTGGTAATTTTATTGTTTGAAATTTCTTGCATGTTGAGATTAAGACATGAATCTACCTTGTTTGACAGACACACTTTATATACAAAATTTATTTAACATATCCAAATTTTCCATGGACTTAAAAGAATTGACCACAAAATATCTAAGGGTTGTCTCCTTACTGCTTATATAAATTTTTTCATTAAACCAAGATTCCTCTTTCCCATTGCTTCATAAACTGTTACAAATTCTCAAAATTTCAGCCAAGATAATATCTGGAAATGCTACAGTACATACTAGAAATAGCTTTATAAAAGATACATTTTTCTTGATAATCCATAGGGAATCATTCATCCATCCACCCATGAGGCTTTTGCAGAGACATTAACTTGATAGACTATTTAAACCCCCCATTTGGATGATGATAAGATGGTGGTGCGCACGTACACACACACACACATACACACACACACACCTTTTCTTGTTTGCTTTTAGAAAATTATTGGAAAAGACGTTAGATGTTCTCACTAGCTTTAATTTATCTGAACACTGTTTCATAAGTATTATTATATGCATTTTACAAAGTCAACAAATACATTGGTTTGCCTCTATTGTGATTACTAACACCAGTTTATACTGCCCAGAGTTTCTAAAGTTAAAATCTCTAATTACTTCTAGAAGCTTGCGATATATGTCATTTTGTTAAAAATGGATTTAAACCATATCTCATTTTTAGTTCATTCAGGCTTTATGTCCTGTAGTATCAGTCGATATAAACTTCATGTTGGTTTCATATATTTCTCGATGCTGTCAACAGGCCCAGGTTCTGCACACATTTATTTTAGGTGGGCTCACCACCTTTGATGAGGCAGGAGACTTGGGTTTCAGTCTTAGCTCTAGCACTCACAGTCTGTGTGATACTGAACAAATTGCTCGCATCTTCTGGGGCTCAGCATTCTTGTCTATCAAATAGAGATAATACCATCTCATCTCAGTGTTGTAGGATTCAAATAAGTTAATAAATGTAAAATTTCTTTGATAATTTAAAAGCATTGTTGCTGTTCTCTTTAAAATCAAAAAGTATTGTTGCTGTTCTCTTTAAAGAATGAAACTAATATCCATGTCCTCCTTAAAGACATATTTATTTGCAAAAGCAACTCTATTAAGGAAAAACATGACATGCAATGTGTGAGCATGTGGGGAATATGCAAGTGTTGTAAAGAATTTTAAGTCTAAGGATCCTTAAATAGAATGACAATGATATATCAGGTGAGCCACAGTGGCAGCTACATATAAATATTATACATCTTAGTTTGCCTGTGAACCATTCAACTAAAAATTTCAAATAGAACAATTAATCAATGTAGAGAGCATAGCAAAAAATAAATTCAAATCAATGATGCAATATCTCTATTCTAATTAGCTTATTTTTCTTTCTTCCACTCTCTCAGGCATATTCTATTTTATTAAAAAAATGAAGTCAATTAAGAAATTCTACAAAATCAATCAGCCCACAGATCAAGCTAGAACTCTTGTTCTTATTTAATGTTTATTAAGGGCTCATGATCACACAGTATTTTTCTATTAATAGGTCAAATATACAAAGTATCATGCTTGCCTTCATTCTATCATTGGGGTCCCACATAGTGTCATGCTCAACCAAAGGGGAGAGAGAAGGACATCCACTTCTTCAAACAAAGGGTCTTAGCAGTCTTGGCTGAAAAATGAAACTTTTATATTAATTTATGAAAGTCTACAGTCTACACCAATTGTCAGAGTTTAAATTGATCTGAATTGAGGTTATTAATTACAATTCTTATTCTTGCCATTCAACAGATACAAGAACATCTCCAACAATGTACCTAAGGGTGTGAGGCAGGCAAAGGGCTAAGAGCATATATGCAAGCTGAAATGATGTGTACACATCAGGGTTATGATAGTTTGGCTGGATTCCCTTGTACATAGTGTATACAACAGAGACATGCACACACACACACACACACACAACTCAAACACACATTTGAACACCATTATGATTTTCTGATCAGTCCAATCTACTGTCAATCAGAGTTGGACAAACAATCCCAGCCCTAGATTTTCCTGTTTCCACACCCAGACCTGATTTACAATTTATAACTGTCCATTGTCCAGGCTTGCGGCTTGGAGGTGCAGTACATCGATGCCTGTCCACATCTAAGGTTAGATGCCGACCCCTCTACTTTACTGTTAGATGTGCCAAGGATCCGCAGCTCCTGAAATATTTTTCCTGTGTCTGTGGGGGGGAGGGGATTCACGGCGTGGAGGGCCTGGGACAGGGAAGAAAGGAGCTGTCCCTGGGTTATCAGGAAAGGGACCAAACGTGGGCCCCACATCCACCTCCACGCCTGAGTTAAGAATCTGGAGCTGACTCCTCAGAATGGCTGTAATTGGTCCTTTACTCATTTCCTTGGAGAAGCAGTGGTCAACTTCTATTAAAACTCCCGGTTGACAGGCGGCTTCCCTGCCCTGTCTTCCGGAGCACTTACGTTAAGGAGAAATCACTATAATCAAATCTCTAAGTCTTGCCTGCTGCTAAAACAAGGCGCTTTCTTCCTGGGATTTTGCGGGGACGACTGATACACACACGGTCTCCCTACACACAAGCTCGCACACACCGATACAGTGTAACTCCCACAGCGTCCTCGCTCCTTCTCCCTCCCTCACACCCTTCTCTCTCTTAAGGATTGCTGAGCATTTTGCTCCAAACTCTCCAAGTCACCCACGTGTTTGTTCTCCCCTTTTGCTGTTCAATTTACTTCTCCACCTGACGAAGAGAAATGCGAGTTGTTCTCAGGCTTTTAGCTGCAATCCTGGGACCAGGCTTTCTCACTCTCCCCTCCTCCCCAGTCAGAGCAGCCCCACTGACCCTCCTCCCAATGGGGTGAGTGGACAGATGCTGGGTGCTTTCGCTGGTCAAATCCCGCAAAACCTTCACCTTCTCTTCTCCACCCAGAGCAAACTGATTTTGCCTGTTTAGTCTCACTAGCCAGGGAGGTATGGAAGTGGGTGGGGAGAGGGCTGGTGCGTGGCACAGATAACTGGGAAGCGCGCGCACCACACACACACACACACACACACACGGCCCCAGTTAACATTTATGCAGTACTTTTGGGGGGTCTCTTACACACACCTGAATAGCATACTCTCAATAAAGGATAGGCACACCACTCTTTGTCCTCCCCCAATTTCCAGACTAGCATTTTACCCTGGGTCTAGAATTGGTGGTGATAAGCCGACTTAGATGGAGTATTTGAGAAGAGGGGAGGTGACCCTTTGCCTGAATGGGGGAGGGGGCGCTCTCCACTCACCGCCTGAGTCCCTGGAACGAGGAGGGCCAGGACATCCTGGATTTCTTCAGGCCGGGCCGGTGGCCGGTCTCCACCGCGTAGGAGGTGCGGTCCATGGCGCGACAGTACAGGTAGCGCTCGGTGTCCGAGTAGCCACGATGCCGGACGCGGCCGGTGGCCCCGCTCGAGGCGTAGCGGCCGCGGGCAGCCCCGGGCGGCGGCGGGGGCGGCGGCAGGGGGGGCGGCGGCGGCGGCGGCTGTAGCGGACACTGGGGCTGGGGCTGGGGCGAGGGTGGCGGCGGCGGGGGCAGGTGGTGATGGGGATGCAGGAGGCGGAACTGGGGCTGCCGGAGCGGGTACTGGTGGTGCTGCTCGTGCCTCCAGAGATGCTTGGGGGCTTTGACCGTGGCCCCGCCGGCGCTGTCGCTGCCCTCTCCGCTGTCCGTCCGGGCCGGCGCGCTGCTACCCTCTGCCTCCATCCTGGCTCGCGGCTCCGCGCTCTGCTGCCCAGTCCGGGTTCACCGCGCTGGCCCGAGCGCCTTCCTGATGCTGCTGCTGCACCGCCGCCGCCGCTTCTGCAGCCCAGCAGAGGCTGGTGCTTAGCTTCTCACTTGAAGGCGCCAGAGCCTCAGGGCTACCGAGAGGGGGCCCTGCCAGCGGGAGGGGTCACAACGCAGCAGGGCTCCTTCCACCGAGGCTATGGCAGAGACACGCTCTCGGGCTCCCCAAGTCACCAAGACTAGGGTGCGCGGTGCCCAGTTTCGCCAGAGGTTGGTCCTTCTTCCTCCTTTTCTTCTTTCCTTCTTTCCTTTGGGCGCCGGCGGCGAGAGCAGGGATTGTCAGCAACTCGAGCTGCAGAAGCAGCAGCAGCAGCGGCGGCGGCGGCAGTGGTAGCCGCCTCCCCGGTCCAGAGCACCGGAACCCTGATCCCGGAGCTGCTGAAAAGTTGGACAGCTCCAGGCTGGCACGCCCGAGCTGTGACTTTCTCCAACACCACTCCAGCCAGTCAGGAGTCAGACCTGTCCTCCTGATCCTTCCCTTCGCCGTGCCCGCGCCTCCCTCCCCCACACTGCTCCCCACTGCCCCGGAGGCTTCCTCTTCACCTCCGCTTGCCTCAGTGCTCTTCGAGAAATGGAGTTTGACGATTCCTGGCTGGTTCTCAGAGCTTGTTGACGATGAGCCCCATGCTGGTGCTTCCAAAGATAAGGAATGTGACCTGGCAAAGTTGCCTGGAATATTGTCTATGCGCGTCGCTGAAAAATTGGATCTGGGTGAAGATCCAATAGTAAGATTAATTCAGTCTCTTTCCCTGACACAGGATAAAACATTATGTGGCTCTTTCCCACAGCAGGGAGAATGCCCAATGTTTTCTCTTGAAGATCTTCCTCCAACTTGGCCCCGGGAGTGGTCCTCGCTGGAAATCAAGGCGAGTCGTCCTTAGTTGCAGAGCCATGGCTGAGCCCGCTGGCCAGAGTTAAGGTTAAGGTACCTTTTCAATTACAAACCTCTGATTATCTTCGGTAGTCTCTAACTTCAGTGCTTGCCTGCAATTTGCCTTTCTGCCACTTCCAGCAGAACACAGCTCTATTACTAAAGTGTTTTAAAAACATGTTGTATCAATATTCACAGAAATTAGAGTCCTATGAGGCACTAGAATCCAAATTCAACTTTTGTCTTCCTTTAATTAGCATTTTCCTGCAGTGTCAAATGTTTTTTTAAGAAGCCAAGAGGATTTCAGAGCAATATATAAACACTTTTTTCCCTGTACCTTTTTTATTTGACCATATTACTTAAAGATGAAATGCAATTTGCTTACTGTTAAAATAATTCTAGAATTTTTCTTTGTGGAAGTTACCACAGTACCATCCATTATTTGAACGATAATATATTTAGGACTCACAACAACTTGTTGGCTGTGTAATTATTCTATTCTTCCCACACACTCAGTCTTAACATAATTTCATATGTACATTTCATGCATATCATGTAATGGATGCTACAGTACCAGAATCAGGAACCATGTCTCAAACTCTCTAGACTGCTGAAAATTCAACACTCTCCACACAGTCTAGATGTCACTGGGAAAATAATGCCAATGAAAATAAGTGCTCACTTTGCTTATCAGCAAGAACAGTCCATGAAATGTGCAAGTGGCAGGAGAAGGCCCTCATCATCTCTTCATGCTATTTATTTATTTATGGTTCGAAATATACCTTTCCTCCATCCGTTTAATATGAGCCCTCTGCTCATATGTGGACTATACACAAAATCTGAGAAAGGTTGTGTCTTAAGAGAAACAAGGCAATCTCCTAAGCACCACTCTTCACTGTGTAGGACTAAACCATACTTTACAAAGGCACTCTTTTTGACCCTTTGCAGACACAAGTGTGACTGGTGGCAGTGGTCAAAGTATTTACCATGCCTAGGAGGGCACTAAGCCAGTATTTTCCCAAACACAAAAGGAGAGAAATGGAAGTGGTCTGCAGTATAGACTGCCTTTTTCTTTTAATTCATTGCATTATTAACATCCAAAACCATTTTAAAGAAGTATACAAATTTCTTCTTTCCCCTGAAATGCTTTCCACCTTTCCCCTCAATATAACTGTGGCAAAATACCTCTATCTGAAACTCTTATTCTAATTTCTCATATACTAACAGTACAAGTAACTTATAATTTTTTCCAGATTAAATTGGAATAATTCAAATCTAACATGATTTTCACCACCAGTTTGCTCCTTCCTTTTTACTCATGAACACTTTATCTTTTATATATTACCCATTGATTTTTAAAAATTCTTTGTTTTGTTTTTACTATGTAATTGCAAGTCAGGAACATTTTAAAATGTAAGAAAATCATTTAATATGTTTCCAACTTGTAGAGTTTTTAATTTAACTTATAATTCCAAAATGTTATTGATAGTAATAGTTTCTTGTGTGATCTTTGAGGTTACAGCTTGAGTTCCAATCTACCACTTCCTACCCATGTTACTTTAGCTAAATTATTACCCTCCCTGTCTCCCATATGCAAAGTAGTACTAATATTACCTAATTCACAGAATTTTGCAATTATTTAATGAAATAATACTTAGCACAATGTCTTATATGCAATGAATGTTTAATAAAGGTAGCAATTTTTAATATTCCTGCCAGGCTGGGAAGAATCCTAAATATCACTTTAATCAGCAGTTCCCAGCCTTGGCTGTACCTAGGGAATATTACCTGGGGGAGCTTGAAAAAAAATGTCTGATGTTGAACCTAGAGCAGTGATTCCAAACTTTGATGTTATCAGAATCACCAGGAGAGCTAATCCAGCACACAAAGACCCAGGCTCCTTGAAGCAGGATAGGGCTTGAGGCTTTATACTTTTACCAAGTTTGTGAGAAGATGCTGCTTCAGAGTAAAGTTTGATCATCATTACCCTGCCTAGACAAATAAAATCAGTATTTCTAGGGGAGGATCAAGGCATCAGCATTTAAAAAACTGTTCATGTGATTTCATACATCAGTAACTACTGATCCAGACTTATTCTCTCATTAAATGGTTGCAAAAACACTGTAGGTACTATTAGTTGACTCGCCCTTGTGTCTCAAATACTTCTAGGGAAATCCAGCTTATAAGCAAAGTTCTCATGAAAATATGCACTTTATCTATTGCTCTAGTTGCCTCTATGCTAAAAGAAAACCTTATACTGTTGAATATTGAGCATTCCCAGCCTTCCATTTAAAAACTGTTCTCATTAATCTAGGTATTTCCTACTTTTAATTAAAACAAAAAAATGTAAAATATTCCATGTACCCACTGGTTTTCCCTGCTTATATGTTAAACAAATTATCCATTTTTTTCCCCACTAGTTGACCATAGATTTTGGAGTTTTATGGACACAGTCTGAGAGATTTTGTGAAGCATTGGGTTAATATGGGACATCCTTGAAAGCTATCACTACTTACCATTAGCATATCTATATAAAAAGTAAAAATCAGGTAAATGATCAGTATCTTTTTCCTGAACAAACTTAAATAAGCAGTTAGTTGCTGTCATTACCATGCATTATGTCATTACCACCCCCACCCTTTTCTGCAAATGCATTTCGAATCTGTCCAAAAGATACAATCAATCACTCAATGTGCTGCTGGGCAATTAACAAGGGAGAACATTCTTGTCAATAATGATGGAGAGGTCTGGCAGAAGTGATGTCAATTAACAGCTAGCAGAGAGCAAGCACCATTTCTATCCAGAACACAGAGTGAGATGGCAAGTGGCAGTAACTAAGGGTCCATTTCTATCTTGGCAATGGGAGGAAGATTTTTTTTTTTTACTTTTTTTATTATACTTTAAGTTCTGGGGTCCATGTGCTCAATGTGCAGGTTTGTTACATAGGTATACATGTGCCATGTTGGTTTGCTGCACCCATCAACTCGTCATTTACATTAGGTATTTCTCCTAATGCTATCCCTCCTCCAGCCTCCCACCCCCTGACAGGCCCCAGTGTGTAATATTCCCCTCTCTGTGTCCATGTGTTCTCATTGCTCAAGTCAATGGAAGGAAGATTTAAAGGAGACTTTCACTTTGCATACATTCTATGTATACTTGAGCACATGAGTGCTACTTCATTTGTAAAGATGGTCATCTTGATGCCCAACAGTCAGCTTAAAATTGGAAATTTTCATCATCATATGTGTTACAAAAGGCTAAACTCCTGTCTAATTACATATCCAAAAGGCATTGAAAGTCTCAGATTTCACTTAGGTTTTTAATGTTGAGTAGAAACAGGCTCTTATGATATTTCCTTGAGATATATGAAAGGCTCTTAAATTTGTAGAAACCTATACATATACAAGATAATATTGTCAGTATTGCCAGTACAAGTACTAGTATTAAAGTCTCTATCATATTGTTTCCAATGCAGTATATTAGGCTGCTTTTCAGTAATTTTTGTCTAATATGAAATAAACAGAAATATGCAATTAATATGAAACTAAGAAATGCTGTACTTGAATATCCTTGTCTTTGACTAGCACACTAATGCAAATTCAGCAGCACACTAATCTCCAACTAGTTGGAGGCTCAGTATCACAAAATCAATTTTGTAACTTTCTAATGATACCATTCCACTTGTCAGCTCAAGGTAAAAATATTGCTTATCTACTGTGTGCTAATTCTCAGGATGACTTTGATATTGCATTCACAAACATGCACAAAAAATTACTATCCTCAAGGAGTTTTGTGTCTTGCAGAGGAAATAAATAAGCAACTATAATTTGGGAAGATGGGGGGGAAGAGATATACTGATGCGGATATGTAGTGTCTGCTGGAAGAACATTCAACTCTTACGGCTCAGCGAGTCCTCACCAAAGAGAGAGTGGCATCTAATCTGAGGCCAAGACCTCAAGTACACATTGAAATTAGCTATTTTCAGTATGTGTGAATACATATGTGTGACCATGAACGTGTGTACGTCTTGGGGAGATGAAGGAGTAAAGGCATTTTGGGCAGAGACTGGTGAAGAGAATAACTTAGAGATGAGAGATATTGTGGGGCATTGGACATTCAGAAAATGGCAAATAATTCTATAAACCTGCAAGGACAGCTAAGCAATAAGCAGAAGCCTGATAAAGAATTACCTCCTATTCAGTGTCCCCTAAAGGCAATGTAGTGACTTTGTATACATTATCAAAAGGACCCCCTTCTGGGTGCAGCAGGTTTTAAAGTTGATGAGTAGGATGCAAAGAGAGGGAGAAATAACGGATGTGACAAAAGGAAGGAAAATAACAATATGTTGTCCCTGAGAAGATGGGGTTGGGGAGCGTTGAACTGCAGGGCACAGATGGAAGCATTTGCCCAAACTAGAAAAAAACCAACATTTCCACTGTTACAGGAAAGGAAGGGGTAAGGATTGATTCAGATGGAATTAATTTTATTGCATTTATTGAACAATTAATATTTGATATTCTGGTTCTGGCAAACATCTTCCATACATTATTTTATTTAATTCTTGCAACAATATGCTTTTTTCTTCACATTTTAACATTATAATGATCAGGATGAGTCTTTCGGTGGAGACTAAAGAACTGTGCTAGTCCTCTGCCAATGTTGAGAATAGCCTGTTGGACTCTAACTCTGCAGAGAAAACACCTGTTCACCTGATTGTCTCAACATTAATTCAGCCATTTAACCAATATTTATTGAGCACTTAATATGTGCCAACCCTAAGTTCTGGAGATAAAAAAGTCAATAAAGAAAAGTTCTGGCCCTCCTGTTCTAATTAAAAGAGACAGAATAAACACCTAAGCATATATAAAAATATATATAATATATAAATATATGTAATATATAAATATATAAATAAATATAATAAATATATATATTTTTACCACTTAAGCATGCATATATATATATGCTTAAGTGATAAATATATATATACATATGCTTAAGTGTTTATTCTGTCTGTTTTAATTAGAGACATATAAATAATAATATCAGATAGAGGAGCTCAGTGCTATGAAGCAAACTGAAGCAAATTAAGAAGTTGGAGTGTGATGTTTGGGAGTGCTATTTTGCATTGGCTAGCAAGTTAGGCTTATCCAAAAGAGTAATGGTAGAGTGGCCTGAAGGAAGCAAGGGAGTAAGCCAGCACTCCAGGCTGTGGGAAAATCAAGTGCAAAGACATGGCAGCCAGCTTGTTATGGCTGAGGAATAGTAAATCAACCAGTGGCCTGGGATGAAGTCAGATGAAAGCTGTTTGGAAATGAGGACAGATCAAGGAAGTCCATGCTGGTCATGGTAAGGACTTTGGATTTCTGACTTGTATTCATATAGCTACAGATTGATGGACTTTGCACTTAACTAAATTAAGACTATTTGGCTGGGTGCGGTGGCTCATGCCTGTAATCCCAGCACTTTGGGAGGCCGAGGTGGGTGGATCACTTGATGTCAGGAGTTCAAGACCAGCCTGGCCAACATGGTGAAACCCTGTCTCTACTAAAAATACAAAAACTAGCCAGGTGTGGTAATGCACAACTGTAACCCCAGCCTCTCTGGAGTCTGAGGCAGGAAAATTGCTTGAACTTGGGAGGTGGATGTTGCAGTGAGCCATGATCGTACCATTGCCCTCTAGGCCAGGCAATAGAGCAAGGCTCCATCTCAAAAAAAAAAAAAATATATATATATATATATATAATACACACACACACATATATATATACATATATATATATATACTATTTACTTAAAATGTCTTCAAAAGTTTATACTATAACTATTAATACCTCATTGAAGAGCTAAGTTATTTTGTATGTAGGAAGACATGGGTGGGAGACAAAGATTTACTATAAGTGAAAAAATATTTCTTTCTGGGAGAAAAACTGCACTTCCATATCTTATTGAAAAGCAACAAGATATTCATAAGAATGATATTGGAAGCTGCATATTGTTTTAGCATTGAAATGACTATAAAATCATGGCCAGTCACACAGCAGCAATACAGTTAAAACGAGTAGGTATTACCAAATCCCTCAGAAGATGTCATAGAACTTTCAAAGTGACTGATTTGTGAGACCTGAAGAATGATTACTCAGTTGCTAAATGTCCATCTGTCACAAGCTCTTAGCTGACTTTTAAGAGATGTTTAACTTTTTGTGGTTGATAGTGACAGTTTTTATAAAAATGAATCAATATGCCTTGAAATGTCACTCTTGATCTCAAAAATGTAAAAGAGATCATGAAAGAGCTTGTCACTTTGAAATTAGGCCCAACTACCAAAGGCTAAAACTGTATAAAGATCTTTAGATTCTTAATGTAGAAAAGATTTAATCTTATAGTTTGAGATGATGAAAAGTAATGTGGTAGGTAGGCATTGGTAAGGCAAAATGTATGCATTTTTAAATCACTTAAGAAAATGTAAATTTAAACTAATAGTTCTCATTTTAAAAAGCTCCTATTAAATTGACTCAACTATTGTAATTAATGGATTTCTTAAAATAGAGGAATTGTAGCAGCAACTATTTTACATATGAGGAAACTGAAGCTTATGGGGACAATTACTTAACTAAGGTCGGATACTTGCTGTTTCAAAGCCTGGATTTGAGCCTCGTCAAGCTAAGTCCAAAACTTGTGATCTTGCCTGGATGACAAACGGGAGAAATTAAACATAGGCCTTTTGAAAGTAAAATGCCAATCGATGAGTTATTTAAGAATACCAGTCGAAGACTGGTTTAATATTTCAGTTAATATCATCTTAGAGCTCTAATTATGTATTAAACCACCCATCCACTGATATTATTAGAATAGTATTATAGTATTCATGCAAGGAAGGATTTTTTTAAAAAAATACAAAAGCAGTTAACAGCGAAAGACTGATAAACTATACTGACATTTGGAACTTCTATTCAAGAGTGATCAAGAAAGTGAGAGAATAAGTCATAAATTGGAAGAAAACATAGCAACCCATGTAACTCTCAAAGGACTATTTCAAAATAAGTACTCCTATTAATCAATGAGAGAAAAATGGAAAAATAGTCAAAATACATGAAAAGGCATTTCACAGAAAAGGAAAGCAGAATGGTAATTAAATAGATGAAAAAATTGACCAATCTCATTAGTAATCAGGGAGATGCAAATAAAGACCACAGTGAGAGGGCATTTTATGTCCACTAGGTCAGCAAAAAGTAAAAAGCCTGATGACACCATGTATTTGAAAAGATGTAGATCAACGAAAACTCATATACTGCTGGTGGTAAAACAATTTACCATTATCTGGTAAAGGTAAACATTCACATACACTACAATTCATAATTTTACTCCTGGAGTACACAGCACAGAAAATGTCTTACATGCAAACACACACACACACACACACACACACACACACACACACACACACGGAGACATGTACCAGACTGTTCATAGCAGGATTATACACTATAAGACAAGCTAGAAACAAACTAAATGTTTAGCAGGAAGGACTATTAGCACAAATGTTACATCAGGAAGCCATGAACACAACTACAGAAAGAAACCTGGATGAATCTTAAAATGCCCTGTCGAGCAAACAAAGCAAGTGGCAGAAGACAACAAACAGAATGTCATTCTTATAACACTCAAAAACAAGAAACAAATAAGAAAACAAGCAAACAAAACAACCCCTAGGAAGACAAAATAATATATTTTGGTGTAGTGCTTCTTAAACTAATGTGCCTGTAAATCAACAGCAATTCTTGTTAAAATACATATTTTGGTTCAGTAGGCCTGGGGCAGGGCTGAAATTCAGTATTTCTAATAAGCTCCCAGGCAATGTTCATGCATAAATCTGTGGACCATACTTACACAGCAAGATTTTAGAGGATACATACATATATGATTTTTTTAAAGTATTAAAAATGGAAAGGTTATGCAATTCATGAAAATTTAAGATGGTTGTTACACAGTGAGTGGTGAAGGAAAAGATGGTAACTGAGAGAAGGAAAGAGCTCACAGGTAGATACAACATATTGATAATATTGCAGTTCATAAATTATATGCTCTATAACCTACATATGTTATAATGCTGAATATTGTATAAGAAAAACCATAAGGGCAATTGTAACCCCACAGGGCAGGCAGGGAACTCACATCATCACCAGCAGAAGAGATGAAACTAAGTGGGATAGGAAGAAGCAGTAAGCCATGTGGAGTTGAATATTCCATTTCAGAAGAGAGAGCCGCAGGCCAGTCATCAACACTGTATTTGTAATCTCCCCAGATTAAATAACTGGGCAGACTTTTAAAACTGTTGTAGCACAAAATTTGGGGAACCTAAATAGAACTCTGAGTTAAAAATAACTACAAACATCTTTAAAACAAAATTCATCCTCCTCCCAAAGTTTAGTTTTAAAGTTTTATAGTTAAATAAAGTTAATACCAAATTAAGATAAAAATTTTTGTGAAGTGGTGTGTGTAGCTCTCAAATCCAAGGTAAACCTGTTCCATTCTTTGGCTGTGAGTTGCCCAATCCTGGCACACATATATTCCCAAATATCTATCCCCCACATCCTTCGGATGTGCAGAAACTTTTCTTGGAGTGAGAATGCAATTTTATTTCTCAAATATCAAATATCTGCCTTTAAAATATAATATTCCTTATCATCTAACATTGTAGCTATCAACAAACATCACAGCAGGAATTAGTAATAACTAACAAGAACTCAGGATAGTTGCCTAAGGATTAGGAAGTGGGGTTTGCAGGCAAGAGAGGAGAATTACTAGTTTAAAATAGAAGATGGGGAGTGACAGAGAAAAATTTTGTATCTTCTCAATATTATCTCAGGTTCTTCAAACTGTTCTGATGCATAAAATATTGCAATAAATCTCTGGATGAGGCACTCGTCTAATGTTTAGCTGCTCTAAAGGATAAAAGGGATAAGACAGAGAGGGCAGGATACCTATTAGCTTGTTGTAAAGGTAATTGCGATTTTTGTGATTGAAAGTAATAGAAAAAAATTGCAATTACTTTTGCACCAACCTAATAAATTGGCAACTACTACTTATTGGGTTTACTATGAACCAGGCATTATTTTAGCTGGTTTTCAAAAATTAGTTTATTACTAACCCCGTTGTACCGATAAAGAAACTGAAGCACACAGAAGATGGTAACTCATCCAAGGACATACAGACAGCAAGGGCAAAGCCAGGATTACAATGAAGACTGCCAGTTTCAAAGCTCATACTTCAGGCCAGTGTTCCCTGCCTGCCTGTCTGCAGTGTCCCAGTACCTAGTTCTCTGTGAGCATGTCTTATGTCTGTGGACATTGTCAATTTCCTCATGACTGTTCTATTTAAGAAGATGGGTATAAGCACCAGACAGAACAAATCAGAATCCTCAAAAATTGCATCTTTTTTGCCAAGTTTTACAGCTTTGCTGAGCCTTAGTTTCCTCATCTGTAAAATAAACTAGTGACAAAATATACATGATAGCACTTTGTAGGAATTACATAAAGTAATCCATTCATGCTCTCAAGAATCTGCTGCTGCTGTTACTGGTATTAGTATTACTAAATCCTATTATAAATCTAAACCCAAGTCTGTCTTTACTTAAGATTTTGTGCAAAATACTATGCTTTACCATGTGCATTTTACATATGTATAGATACGTATATATATGTAAATAAAATAAACAAGGCATTTTCCTTTTGTTTCTTTCTTTCTCCCTGACTCCTCTGAATCAGGCTATTATGGAAACACATTGAAAGGAACTCCAGGACCCCAAACTAGAACCAGGACCCCACACTAGAAACCTTAAATAAACAGAAGAAGGCGAGTTTTTCTCCCCCTTTGCTAGAATAAAGCCATTCTAGGATTAGCCATCCAAGTTTAAATTCATTAGCTTCCAAGGGGTCTGTGAATATTTTTAGATAATTATCCAAGACCTCCAAAATGCAATTTCATGAATTGAAAGATGAAAAAGTCTAGCTCATTAGATCAAATGGTGTTTCCTCAAGTGATAACAAACTTGATACTTTTCATTGTACCACAATTCTCCCTTAAGATCTGAAGTAAACAAGACTTCAAAGAGGCTCCCAGCATTGAGGGAAGACTAGTTTCTTAATCTGTCCTCAAGGAATACATGTTCTCTCCAAAAGAGAGAGGATAGGTGCCTGGGGAACACTCATAAACTAACTCAGATTGGAGCCCAATTATTCACTTTTTTGTGAATGCAAAATTTTTAATGAATAATACATTTTTTTTTAAATATTGGGAAAAGATACTGTTTATTTTTATTAAATTGTTAAATTTCCAAGTAACTTGGTAAGTAAAAGAAAAGAAAATAAGGACTTCAGGAAAGGAAAAAATATACAGAATTCACAAGTCACGGCAGACTCTCCAACACCTTAGTTTTTAATGTTTTTGCTTGCTTGCTCTGTCTTCTTACAGACTTGACACAGTGATACAAGATTTTATTTATTTTAATCAAAGTAGTTTTGACATAGTATTTGGAGGAAGGAGAAGAAGGATATGAACCATTATTTTCCTCAGCATGACACTACCATTTAAAATAAATGGAAGATCCATGGTCTAATATTACCAAGGCTGAGTAGTTTTCCCCCTGGCTCAGTGCATGGAAAACAGCATATTTTCTTCATGCATAAATAATAGAAATCTCATTTTTGAACACAGTGAATTGTTCAGAATGCTTTGTGGCACGTGGCAAATGTAGATCTAGATTTATGTGCAAGTGGTCCCTGTGCAGATTCAAAGATATGGACTAATTGGCCAATTATAAACCACAGATTGGGCTAATTGACCCAGTTCTTCTTTGATGTTGGTCAAGTAACTTAGAAATGATGAATCTATTCAGACAATGAGCCAAATCAGTAGTCTCATCACAGTTAAATATTCATTCTTAAAAGTATGTCATTTATCATAGTTATTAAGAGAATGGGCATTATAGCCAGAACGCCCTGAGTTTCCATTTCAGCTCCAAGACTTTCTAGATGTGTAACCACAGATGGGTTACATTAACCTCTCTGTCACTTTTTTCATCGATGAAAATAACAGAATCAACTTTGCAATGTTACTGTAAATATTATATGAGATAATAGATGTAAAATGCTCAGCACAGTATCTGTTACATAAATAATACATGTATACCTAAGTATACATACATATATACATTATTATATTCCATATATGACGTTATACATATAATTTAGGAAATTAGGGAAGTAGAAAACCAAGAACTCCCACAGTACCATGCTAGGTGTAGTGCTTTTGAAAATTATGAACTGTGTTGAACTAGTAATAGGGCTTTGCCTTTAAGCCGGCAATGAATATTTTAGTGAGATAAAGAGCTTCTATATTTTAAAACTGAAACTAGTTCTGCCTTCTTCTCTCCTTTGTTTCTACCTTTATTTCTATTCCATATGTGTTTCCTGGCAATGGAGAAGGGAGAAAACAGATGTTTACTGGAGGGCCTACTGTGTCAGATGCTGCTGCAGTGGGCACTTCACTTATGCGATGGCATTTGATAGCCATGATGGCCTTTTTATGAAGAAGGTATTGTTATTCCTAATTTACACATGAGGAAAATGTGTCCTCATCTCATAATTAGAAAATACTGGAACTCAATTTTTAGCCACTATTTAGGTACCTCCAAAGCATTTTACATTTCTTTAGTTAAAGAATTTGCCAGATACAGTGTGGGTCAGGTTCCCATCTATTTTTAATCTAGAACCTATTTCCCTAGGAAACTATGCTAAAGCAAGTAGTTAGCTTCCTAAGCCAGAAAAAGTAGTTAGCCTTCTAAGCTAGCCTTTTCATTCACAATAGAAATAGCACATACTGCAATGAAACAGGGTCAGGCAAACTGTGGCTATTAGACAAATTCAGCTCACTGTTTTTGTAAATAAAGTTTTATTGGAACATAGCCAAACCCATGTAATTACATGAGTAAATGTCAATGATTGCTCTCATACTTCAGTGGCAGAGTTTAGTGTGACAGAGACTGTATATCTCACAAAGTCTAAAATATTTACTAAACGAATCTTTATAAAAAGTTTGCCGACCACTAATGAATAAGAAAATATTAGAATAAAAAAGCTCAATGTCACTGATCATTAGAGAAATGCAAATCAAAACCACAATGAGATACCATCTTGTTCCAGTCAGAATGGAGGAGAAAAGGGACCATTTATACACTGTTGATGGGAGTGTAAATTAGTTCAACCATTGTGGAAAGCAGTGTGATGGTTTCTCAAAGAGCTAAAAACAGAACTATCATTCAACCTAGCAATCCCACAACTGGGTATATACCTAAAGGAATATAAATTGTTCTACCATAAAAACACATGCACGTGAATGTTCCTTGCAGCACTGTTCACAATAGCAAAGAGATGGAATTAACCTAAATGCCTGTCAATGACAGATTTGGTAAAGAAAATGTGGTACATATACTCCACAGAATACTACACAGCCATAAAAAGGATGAGATAATGTTACTGGCGGGAACACAGATGGAGTTGGAGGACATTATCCTTAGCAAACTAACGCAGGAACAGAAAACCGAATACTGATCCCTTTTCTCCTAAATCTTGCCAGCAGCTGTTATTTTTTGACTTTTTAATCACAGCCATTCTGACTGGAGTAAGATGGTATCTCATTGTGGTTTTGATTTGCATTTCTCTAATGATCAGTGACATTGAGCTTTTTTATTCTAATATTTTCTTATTCATTAGTGGTCGGCAAACTGTTTTTATAAAGATCCATTTAGTAAATGTTCTCATTTATAAGTGGGAGCTAAATTAAGAGAACTCATGGACACAAAGAAAGGAACAATAGACACTAGGGTCTACTTGATGGTGGAAGATGGGAGGAGGGGGAGGAACAGAAAAAATAATTATTGGGTACTAGGCGTAGTACCTGGGTGATGAAATAAAATAACCTGTTACAACAAATCTCCATCACACTAGCTTACCTATATAACAAACCTGCACATGTACCCCTGAACCTAAAATAAAAGTTAAAAAAGAGAAAATACTACGTGACAAGTTCTATCACAAACAAACCATCATGTATAAATAACATTCTCTCTGCGTTTAAATACTCCCTGTCATCTTTGAGTGAAAAATGAGTATTAATGTAGAAAAAGATGATTTCGGCAGCCTCCATCAGCCCCAGAGGGGACCAAAGAGATGAGAGCTGGTCTGAATTCAAGGACCTAGTTCTGACTGAGGAAGTTTACTCCAAAGCAAGAGCTATTCTCTTTACAGCTCCCAAACACGCCCACCACAAATTGCCATTTTTTCTCAGCCTTCTTTTGCTTGTCCTCTTAGCTGAAACTTCTCCCAAGTCCTCATTCTTCCGTCACTATTTGACCTCCCTCTTCCCTTTCAGAAGGTGAAAGCATTCCCTCTCAAACGAAACATCCCTTTAAAACATAAAGGAATACTACAGTTATTTGCACTGAACTGAACCTGACCTATACATAATGTTTTAACTCTTCAAGTTGCCTGAATTTCTTTGCCTATTTTCTTCTGTTGATGAAATTAAAGACTTGGTAATTTCAGCAATTTTAGGCAATATTCATGTTTAAAAAGAAACATTTCCAGTTCCTAATTTGAAGCATTATGCCTCAAATGAACTATGAAGGCAATCTATACAAGTACTCAGATGTCATTAATGGAAAAGGCAAACAATTTGTTCGCATGTCTAAATGAAGGTATTAAATAAACTCAAACTTTAAAAAAAAAGATGGAATTACTTTTGGAAAAGTTGCTCACTTTTGATTATTGGTTACGGCTTCCTGAAAACCAGTGGAAGCAGCATCCACTGTACCCAAATTTGCATCAACCTGAGACTGAAATAATTCCTCTGACAATTATTTAAATTTCTACTGAAAACTTTTCCTTATACCTTTTGTCTCCCATTCTTGATGACTTAGTGATGCAAGCTAGAACCTAGCCGTAATAACCTCCTCAAGATGTTCGCATATGTTTGTTCTGGAAGCTATTCAAAATAAGGTCCATGATTGTATATTTTATTCACTATGGACTACAATTCCCATAGCTATAGTGCCTTAACCAAGAATTGGGGTTCATAGTCTGATGGAACTATGAAAATACTCTAATATATTCCCTAGAGTTGGTCTCTCAGCTAAATGTGGAAGATTTAGATAATTGAGAATTCTACATCTACTTTCAAAAGGTAATGATTAAAGAAATCCAGAAATCTTGACTAAGAATTAATTAAATCCATGATGGGGAAAACTAATTATTAGAATACACTTGGAAATAACACAAAGTGGTAGCTTAATGTTTTATGAATTTCTTTCCTATTTACAGATATTCCCATACCCATCATTTGATCTTAAATTTTCAACTTGGTTTACATTTGTACATTATTTTTATTTGCACTGGCTTTTTAAAGTAAGTGACTTGCAAATCCAGTTACATTAACAAAAATATCAAATATGATAAATACATTAATATCATTTAAAACTATTTCTTCCCTTTGATTTCTTATACCCAAACATTTCTAGGTCTTATTAATTCTTCCTTCACTATATCTCTACCAACCATCACTTTCTTTTCATTCCTACTTCCAAAATTATAATACAAACCTTCACCATTTCATTCCTGGATTATTGTGATAGCCTTCTAATTTATTATTATTCAAAATGTGGCCTGAAGACCACTTACATCAGAATCTAACCCTTAACAGGGAGATTATGAGTACTCTCCAGACTTGCTGAACCAGAATCTCTGGAGTAAGGTTCAGAATCTGCAATTTTAACAAGCTCCTTAGGTGGATTGTTTTTTTGTTTTCTTTTTTTTTTATTATTATTAAAGTTTTAGGGTACATGTGCACAATGTGCAGGTTAGTTACATATGTATACATGTGCCATGCTGGTGCACTGCACCCACTAACTCGTCATCTAGCATTAGGTATATCTCCCAATGCTATCTCTCCCTCCTCCCCCCACCCCACAACAGTCCCCAGAGTGTGATATTCCCCTTCCTGTGTCCATGTGTTCTCAGTGTTCAATTCCCACCTATGAGTGAGAATATGCGGTGTCTGGTTTTTTGTTCTTGCGATAGTTTACTGAGAATGATGATTTCCGATTTCATCCATGTCCCTACAAAGGACATGAACTCATCATTTTTTATGGCTGCATAGTATTCCATGGTGTATATGTGCCACATTTTCTTAATCCAGTCCATCATTGTTGGACATTTGGGTTGGTTCCAAGTCTTTGCTATTGTGAATAGTGCCGCAATAAACATATGTGTGCATGTGTCTTTATAGCAGCATGATTTATAGTCCTTTGGGTATATACCCAGTAATGGGATGGCTGGGTCAAATGGTATTTCTAGTTCTAGATCCCTGAGGAATCGCCACACTGACTTCCACAATGGTTGAACTAGTTTACAGTCCCACCAACAGTGTAAAAGTGTTCATATTTCTCCACATCCTCTCCAGCACCTGTTGTTTCCTGACTTTTTAATGGTCACCATTCTAACTGGTGTGAGATGGTATCTCATTGTGGTTTTGATTTGCATTTCTCTGATGGCCAGTGATGGTGAGCATTTTTTCATGTATTTTTTGGCTACATAAATGTCTTCTTTTAAGAAGTGTCTGTTCATGTCCTTCACCCACTTTTTGATGGAGTTGTTTGTTTTTTTCTTGTAAATTTGTTTGAGTTCATTGTAGATTCTGGATATTAGCCCTTTGTCAGATGAGTAGGTTGCGAAAATTTTCTCCCATTTTGTAGGTTGCCTGTTCACTCTGATGGTAGTTTCTTTTGCTGTGCAGAAGCTCTTGAGTTTAATTAGATCCCATTTGTCAATTTTGGCTTTTGTTGCCATTGCTTTTGGTGTTTTAGACATGAAGTCCTTGCCCATGCTTATGTCCTGAATGGTAACGCCTAGGTTTTCTTCTAGGGTTTTTATGGTTTTAGGTCTAATGTTTAAGTCTTTAATCCATCTTGAGTTGATTTTTGTATAAGGTGTAAGGAAGGGATCCAGTTTCAGCTTTCTACATATGGCTAGCCAGTTTTCCCAACACCATTTATTCAATAGGGACTCCTTTCCCCATTGCTTGTTTTTCTCAGGTTTGTCAAAGATCAGATAGTTGTAGATATGTGGCGTTATTTCTGAGGGCTCTGTTCTGTTCCATTGATCTATATCTCTGTTTTGGTACCAGTACCATGCTGTTTTGTTTACTGTAGCCTTGTAGTATAGTTTGAAGTCAGATAGTGTGATGCCTCCAGCTTTGTTCTTTTGGCTTAGGATTGACTTGGCGATGAGGGCTCTTTTTTGGTTCCATATGAACTTTAAAGTAGTTTTTTCCAATTCTGGGAAGAAAGTCATTGGTAGCTTGATGGGGATGGCATTGAATCTATGAATTACCTTGGACAGTATGGCCATTTTCATGATATTGATTCTTCCTACCCATGAGCATGGAATGTTCTTCCATTTGTTTGTATCCTCTTTTATTTCATTGAGCAGTGGTTTGTAGTTCTCCTTGAAGAGGTCCTTCACGTCCCTTGTAAGTTGGATTCCTAGGTATTTTATTCTCTTTGAAGCAATTGTGAATGGGAGTTCAATCATGATTTGGCTCTCTGTTTGTCTGTTATTGGTGTATAAGAATGCTTGTGATTTTTGTACATTGATTTTGTACCCTGAGACTTCACTGAAGTTGCTTATCAGCTTAAGCAGATTTTGGGCTGAGACAATGGGTTTTTCTAGATATACAATCATGTCATCTGCAAACAGGGACAATTTGACTTCCTCTTTTCCTAACAAAGGAGTCTTGCTCTGTTACCCAGGCTGGAGTGCAGTGGAGCGATCATGGCTCACTGCAGCTTCAATCTTGTGGGCTCAATTGATCCTCCCACTTCGGCATCCCGAGTAGCTGGGATTACAGGTACACACCACCACTTTTGTATTTTTTGTAGACATGGAGTTTTACCATGTTGCCCAGCCTTGTCTCAAACTCCTGGACTCAAGCAATCCACCCACCTCAGCCTCCCAAAGTGCTGGGATTACGGGTGTGACCCACTGCACCTGGCCCTTAGGTGGCACATTAAACTCAAGAACCACTGTTCTGCTTTCTTCCTTTCTCGTTCTCCCTATTTTCAAGAAATTGTGCATATTTCCATTTGGTTAGTCATTCCAACATGCTATCCTTGTCCCCTGTAGAAAACCTTCAATGGTTCCCCATTATTCTCAGGATAAAATCCCCATGTCTAAACTTGAAAATAAAGGACCCACATAAAATGGTCAGAAACTACTTCTGAAATTTCCCAAAGATGACAAACGAATTCCTAGTTTCATGCATTTTGAATGCCCCATATATAACCCCCACCACCGTACTTCTCTGCAACTTGGAATAACCTCTACTTACTCACTTCCAACTCATTCAACTCCAAACACAAGGCAATGTCAAATTTTTCCATGGTGCCTTCCTCGATCTTTCCTTTTTCGGAGCTCATCTACTTTATTGTTGCTATTATTCATATGGCAGTTTATCACAGACTGCCTGTGCTGCCTCTTGAATTGTCATTTAATTTTTAATGTGAGTATGCCTGTCTCATTTTTGCACCTGATTGTGAAGTTCCTGAGTGTAAGAACATTTTTTGTATTCAACTATTCTCCTAGCATACCTATAGACAATGAATAAATAATTTTGAAATGATTGAATCAATACAAGATTGACAAAGTCTCTACTGATTTAACCCATTATTTAGCTGATATGGTTCACTGTTTTTGAATTGCACATGGTCTACTTTAACAAAAACATATTTTCTTATTTTATGAGCTTACACCTCTTTCATGTTCACATACCTAAGAGCTATAACTACATCCATGACTACAAAATTGATCCCAAACCAGACAAAATGCAAGAAACAGAAGCATCAGCTACTCTGGTCTAAACGTTGTATGAAAATCTTGTTGGCTGATTCAAGTGGGAGAAGAGCTCAAAGTTATAATCATCATTTTGACTGTTTTATACCCAGTCTCACAATAAAAAGTGACTCATTTATCAGCCCCTGCTCTCAACACAACAAACAGATGCTTGTAATTTGAATTGTATGACTCTGGTATCACCACCAGATACTACATCCTTGAAAGCACTTTCACCCTTGATAGTTAAAATAAGATATTCATCTCCCTGCCCCCAAAGAACTCCATGTCTTAAATGTAAAGTCAGAATTTACAATGCAGTAGAATCCTTGGGGTAGGGTTAGGATCCACAAAACAGACTCCCAGGAACTAGACAGTGAACTAACTGAAGGATTATCATAGGAGTAAAACTGTCTTTGTAAAAGTTATAACAGTGAAAAAATTATGACAGAGAAAGAGATATGACCTAACAGATTCCATCTTGCTTTTAACCTCCAAGCTGTCCTTATTCATTCCTGGGCATAGACCAAACTAACTTTGGGAATAATTTAGTTTATAGTTTAACTTTGAAACAAAGATGATAATAGCCCTTTCCCAAAGCAAACTCTTTTCTTGCCTGGGAACCAGACTGGCTGTTGTAGGACTAACAAATTTGCTACAAGATTAGAAATTGCGATTTAGGAATCATGCAGCTAGAGGTCAACAAGATTCTAAAACTCCCCAGTTGCTCCTAGGGATAACATCACTATTGTAAAACCTAAGATTGGTGCTTGAGATACTTTTTGGACCCTGAACTCGATGGATCAGCTGGCACCACCCAGACTGATAAACTGGCTCATCTGGTCTTGTGTCCCTCACCCAGGAACCAACTCAGCTCAAGAGGACAGCTTCAACTCCCTATGATTTCATCTCCCACCCAACCAATCAGCATTCCCTGGCATCCTATCTACCAAATTATCCTTAAAAAACCCCAGTCTCTGAATTTTCAGAGAGACTGATTTGAGTAATAGTAAGACTCTGGTCTCCTGTTCAGCAGGCTCTGCATGAATTAAACTTTTTCTATTGCAATTCATTTGTTTTGATAAATTGGCTCTGTCTGGGCAGCAGGCAAAATGAACCCATTGGGCAGTTACAGGAGCATCGGTTGACTTAATGATTGGCTTATCCACCTACCAGAATCTGATGTCCACCATATTAAACACTTTAAAGCAATTAGAGCTGTCTTACTGAGAACACTTTGGACAATAACTGATAAACTGTGTAACTGAATGATCTTTTGATGAGGTCTAATTTATACTATAATTCATTTTTTAGATGTTTAAAGTAATGTATTATGGTAATGTATAATGCACTTAGTTTCTATGACCAAAACATAGAAATAATTTCTCTGTTTAAATGGGTAATTTATTTTTTGTATAAATTATAATGATTTTAAAGCTCTATAAGACTCACAGTTTTGTTATTATTATTTAAATTTTCATAGAATATTCTTTTTCCAAACAATGAAGTACAAAGGGAGGAGGCTTTAAACTAATGGAAATTTATGTTCAAATCCCAACTCTGCAACTAGCAGTGTGAGTCTGAGTGATAATTCCTACATCAAAGGACTGTGGTAAAGATATAATAACACGTGAACGTTGCCGTCTAGTTATTTGTTTGTTATCTGCTCCTTCCATTAGAAACCAATCCCAATGAGAGAAGAGCCTGATATATAGTAGGTGCTCAGAAATCATTTGTTGAATGAATATGATTAGCGTATTTTTCTGATAAAAAAGATTTAAGCTAATTTTTCTATATTCTAATGTAACTCACCTAAAATACTTGAGGAAAATATTTCCTGGGAAGGAAAACGTCAAGAGAAAGCAGAAACCATTCTTGTCTTTCTTCTTTCAGATGCAGGAAAGTAAGACTGCACTTGGTGATGAGATATGCATATTATCAACAAATTAATTGTATTGACAGGTTTATCAAAGAGTAGTCTGGCAATGTCAAAAACAACTGGGCATATAACTCTGAAGACTTACGACAATTAGATCAGTTAATTTTGTGTTTTTTTAAATGGCCCATGATGTGGCTGGTGGAAAGTCTGTATTTGTTGGGTTCTACATTCTTAGGCCCCCTCATGGTTTTTAGTCACTAATACAAATATGAAAAGTAACAAAGATTACATCATGCATTTATTAAATACATAATTATTGAGCACCAACTAATTGCCAGGAAATGTTCTACTCATTGGGGATACCGTGGTGAACAAAACAATCAAGGCTGCTACCCTCTGTATTTAATGTACCGTGATGAACAATAACACATAATAAATATGAAAACAAACACTTCAGAAAGGAAATAGTGAGGCATGTTATTCTGAAAAATAAAATAAGAGATATGCTAGTAGGTGACCGAAGGCTGCTTTAGATTGGGTGCCAGAGAAGACCTCCCTGACAAGTGTTCTTCAAGCTGAGATCTGAATGACATGGAGGAACCAGGAATATAAACATTGGGGAAAACATCATGGAAGGAGTAATAGGCTAGTGTGGCAGCCTTGAGAAGTGGCTGGGCCAGTTTGAATGACCAGATGGTAAGCCATTATAGGGAAAAGAAAACTAAGCCAGCAATTTTCCAAGGACATGAGGAATATTTCATTTTTTCTTATTTTTATATGGAAGGTATTGGACAAGATAATTGCCAATGATTATTATATACTAAAAAAAATTCAGAAATCTATGGTCAAGATGGTTCGTTAATCCCAACTTAACTATGAAACATTGACTCTTTCAAGTCCTTTAGTAGAAAATTCCCATAGCTTGGGGAGTTGCACTTCTGGCTGAATGGGATTGTAGATGTGGCAGTCGTTACAATGTTCTGTTTAGAAAAGCTAACAGTAACACCTTTCATATATGTGAGAGCTAGACAAACGTGTCTGAATTATGCACTAATAAGACTTCCATTGGAGAGAGAAAAAGGAAGATATACAAAATTTAATACATATAAATTAAAGCTTATTTTCTTTCACTGTGGTCCAAAACTTTAATTAGAAGAGCTTTGGTGGAAATAAGTCAGGTAATTAATTTTTATGGGATTAAAGATACTAAATAGTCATACTATAGTAAATATAGTATATTTGTATTTGTCTACCTCAGGTATAATATGTATATTTCTACTTAGAAATTCTGAGTTAGAATTGAGATATTAACTTCCACTTAATGCAAATCAACTGTGAAAATAGCTTATATATGCTTTAAATATTTAATATTTTAAAATAGTATAAAATGTAATGAAATAAACATGAAATATCAACGCTAGAATCAAGAACAACAGTCTTGAAGGATGATCAGAGTAAAGTCGGGGTTTTTTTGGCATGAAATTGTAGTTTTTAATTGTAGTTTTAATATAATTTGTGCACTGCTGTATCCAATACTGAAAACCGTATAATAATAAAAACCATCAAATCATATCTCTATTTCACCTTCTTAAATATGGTTTAAGAATAGTCTGGGACACCTTGAGTACAATATGTACATTTCTCTACAGAAATTCTAAGTTGAAATTGACATATTGACTCCCACTTGTGCAAATCAGCTGTTAAATGATATATTTCATATAATTTATTTATTTAATACACATGAATAACTACTACATGTCCTAGGTGCTAGAGTATGGCACAAATATAACAAAATCCCTGTCATCCTTAAAGTAGACAATAGACAACAAATTAATAGACATATATTATCAGGTGATGATAAGTTCTGTGGAGAAAAACAAAGATGGGGGGCGGTTAAGGAGCCTGGGAGAGGTGAGGAGCCTGGGAGAGGGAAGTGTGCAATTTTACAAGATGTGGTCAGGAAAGTCCTCTCTGTTGAGGTGATTTTTGAGCAGAGACCTGAGGGAAGCTAGGTAAATGCATTACAGGCAGAGAGCATTGTCAGGACAAAGTCCGTGGGGCAGGGCAAGACAACTAGGAGGCCTGTGTGGCTGGAGCAAGTTGAGGGAGATATCAGAAAAGACAAAGCCAGGAAGAAGTGTGTGTGCGTGTGTGTGTGTGTGTGCGCGTGTGTGTGTGTGTTTGGGGGAAGAGGTTTTAACTTTGATTCAGAATGAGATGGAAGCCTTTGACAGGTTTTGAGAACGTGACATGGTCTGAGTTATATTTTGAGAAGATCACACTCTGGCTGCCATATTGAAAACAGATGGTAGAATGGCAAGTGTGGAGATACATATAGCAGATTGGAAGCTATTTCAACAATTAAGAAAGATAACTGGCTTGGCCCGGAGTGGAAGAAGTAGGTAGGAGAAGGGGAAGTATAGTTAAGGCTTAGTTATAATTTACTGATGGGGTGTGTGTGTGTGTGTGTGTGTGTGTGTGTGTAAAGGGAAAGAAAGGAAAAGAAATTGAAGATGTTCAGTGTTAGCAACCCAAATTATAGTGCTTCTGTTGAGTGAAGTGGGGTTTCTGGGGAAGGAGCAGGTTTGAAGGTTGTAAATCCAGAGTTTGTTTTAGGACAGATTAAGTTGGAGAATCTATTAAAGCTTCAAGTGGAGTACAAAAACATAGTGTACTTGTATTTGTCTACCTTGAGTATAATTTGTACATTTCTCTATAGAGATTCTGAGTTAGAGTGGACATATTAACTCTCTTTTGTGGCTGAAGTGGAGAAATAGATTTGTGAATTGTCAGTCAATGGATGACCAGCTAGGGCAGAATGGAACAGTCTGAGGACTGAATTGGACAGATTAGAAGGAATCAGAAAAGGACACTGAAGAAAGGTGAGTCCACAGGAAGAAGAATAGAAATGGTCCCAGAAACCAACGAAAGAGATGGTGCAATCACAATTAAGCGTATTCTAAAATTTATATTAATAACTGACATTAGTTATTTAAGAGGACTCAACAACTTGTTGTGGCTACATATTGGAGAACACTGGGAATAAGCTTTATAGCAGCTGCCAGCTTCAGCAGACCTTGGAAAGGAAAATGGTTTGCCTTAGTTTTACAGTTTGTTTTGAGAAAGAAAACCATTCATTTGTATCCTTTCTAAGTTGCAATATAAATAACTGTCATTGTTCTTGTATTCTTCACAATAATGTCCATTAAACATATATGTATCACATATTTTACCTCACTAGGGACTAAGGCATTGCATTATGTCAGGATTGTATTACTTTTCCCTCTCATATTCATGTCTTACTCTTAATAGGAAGTATGAGTAAATCAGGTATTTCTCTAAAGGTAATTTTCGTTTATTTAGAACACATTTCTTTTTGGTGACATAAATTATCAAGAACATCATCACTCTGGAAAAAATACAGTGGGGGTTCTCTCGTACATAATCCTTTCAGAATAACATTGGACTAAACATGAAACTTACATTTATTTCTCTGAAATAATTTCTCTTGAATATTTCTACATAAATAATTTTTCCCCACATCTTTTATTCTGTCTTTAATCTCCTAGTCCCCAGAACTATCTATAACCAAGTTAGTTCCATTATTTAATCTCTACTCATCACACCACACAAACCCCAAAATATGGGTAGTAAGTCACAAAATATAATCTATGAGAATGCTTTTTTTCCTGAACTTTTATATAATATTTGAAGGAGAAAAGGACAATGGCGGCCCTCCCCTGAAAGCTGTGCTCCGCAGCCTGCCTAATACACCAAGACCTAAGGTAAGTGGAAAATAATCTATGCAACAAGCTCACATGTCATCAAGAAATACTAATTAGCATTTTCTATAACAACAAAACAAAGGTGTGTGTATGTACAACTGTATTACAAGAATGAGCTACTCTGCCCTTGACATATTTTAACCAGTAGCTTTATTAATGTGAGAAAAGTTTTGAATTTGCTGCCAAGTTCATGCAAAACAAAAAAAAAAGTCCCAGACATACAGTGAACAATAAGACATATAATAACTCTGGTCAAAACGTGCCAACTGCACTTATTAAAAGGTAAACTGTAGGGAAATAAGAGTGTTCCCAGGGTAAAATCGATGCATTTAATAACTACAGTCTGACAAGCCAATGCAATGTACATATAATTTGGTTTTAAAACCTACTTAAAACACCATTTAATCACATTGTGGTTTCACCATTAATTGTTAACACTGATATTATGTTTGAAATATTTTTTAAGAGATGGTTCTAGATATTGGCAACATTTAGTAAATACTTTTAAGAGTCACAGCATACATTGGGAATATAGTATTTTTTGAAAAGCTATAAGACTACACAGATTCCTTTTTTTTTTTTCTTTTTGAGACAGTCTCACTCTGTCATCCAGGCTGGAGTGCAGTGGTGCAATCTCACCTCACTGCAACCTCCACCTCCTGGGTTCAAGCAATTTTCATGCCTCAGCCTCCCAAGTAGCTGGGACCACAGGCGTGCACCACCATGCCCGGCTAATTTTTTGTTTTGTTTTGTTTTTTTAGTAGAGAGGGGGTTTCACCATTTTGGCCAGGCTGGTCTTGAGCTGTTGGTCTCAAGTGATCCATCTGCCTCGGCCTCCCAAAGTGCTGGGATTACAGGTGTGAGCCACCATGCCTGGCCATCCTTCTTGAAGAAGTCTTTCATTACATGGCTGGAGGTCAAAGGAGGAAGAGAAAAACTAATATATAGATTGAATTCTACACTGACATCTACGACTGGCTAGCACATTTATGTAGAGCATGATACTAATGAGAACAAAGTCATAGGCTTGATTCTGATCTGTGTCATTAACCTCCTTCTGTTTCATGTTTCCAAGCTGAACTCTATCAACTTGTGACTCATGGCTTAGCTTGTCTCAATGGGGAACAAACCAGAGAGTGTATGGATCAATGCAAAGCTATAACTGCTTCATGAAAAGAACTTTGCAGGGCACTGATCACCTTCTCTGACAAATGAAGGCAACTTATTACTTAAGAGCTACAAGAGGTAGTGAAAGGCCAGTAAACTGTGATACAGAAGACCTGGATTCCAATCCCAATTCTAGGATCCCTAAATTTATAACCTATAATATATCAATTAAACTCTCTGACTTTTAATGTCCTTATTCATTAATTATTTCATATTAATACTCTTCTAACACAGCCCTGAATATTTAGGGCATCAAATAATATGTGACTTGGTTGCTCTTGTGTTTTAAGCTTTTAGTACATAGTTGACACTTGCTTAATAAAATATTTGCTGAATAAATTGTTAAAATGAATTTGAAAGACTGAAGTATATTATTTCAATGCAACTTATTTAATCTAAAAGACCATTTGTAGACACTTAATATAACCTAATATTCTTGTCAATATCTTTATAGATTTTGTTATATAAAAATAGTTTATTAAAATAATATAAAATAAAATGTTACGATTGCATCTCTTTTTACAAACTGCTATAAACATTTAATGTAATTAAAATTAGCTTATATAGAAAATCCAAACACATAATCAGTTTAAATTCATTCAGTTGCTAAAATATTAATCTAGTGACCTATCGTTTTATACTATACACAATCAATTATACAAAAAAAGAGAAAATTTGTGGGATAAATTTGGAGAAAAATAGGATTATATTTAATAATCATAAAAATATATAACCATCATTTGAAATGAAATTATTTTATGTTATGGTTTGAAAGATAAATAACATAAAAAAATAAGCTTTATACTCAAGTCAGTTACTGGCACACTTGGACTCTGCTTTAAAAACTTGTATGTGTATATGTGTGTATGTATTTTTTTTTTAAAGAGGCACCTGTTTGTGCAATAGTTAAATGTCATTCAAACAATTAATTATTTAATGTTGACTACCCGATTATCTGGAAACCTTTCAAATGATACCAAAGCCTGAAATCGATTTTCTTTTTGGGATGTGGCAGACAGATATCAGGGTAACCCTCATGATTCTTTCCTCCTGGTATTCACAACTGTTTATATTTTCCTCATCTTGAATGTGGGCAGGAACTTTAAGTTGCTTCTAACAAATAAGATGTGGCAAAAGTGATGGCCTGTCACTCCTATGCTTATACTATATAAAATCCAGTCATACTAGCAAACTCACTCTCTTCCTCTCTTGCTGGATTTGAAGAAGCAGGCTGCTTGTTGTAAAGGGTCTATGGCAAGGGCAAGGTAGTAGCGAACTGAGGGTGGCTTCTAAGAGCTGATATAACCTCTGATATAACTAACAGCCACCAAGAAGTTGCGACCCTCAGTCTTGCAGCTGCAAGGAAATTAATTCTCTCATTATCATGAGTGACCTCAGGAGCTGATCCATCACCATTGGTGCCTCCAGATGAAAACTGAACCCTGGTGACCTTAGATTGCAGCCTTGCAGAGGACCAGCTAGGCCATGCCTAAACTCCTGACCCTTGGAAACTGTGAGATAATAAGTGTGTGTTGTTTAAACCCAGTAAATTTTTGAATAGTTGAAATATTCAAGGAAGCAAAATTATTCTGACAAGAATATTGCAGACTCAAAAATATATACATGTATACATAGAGATATATAAGTACAAACAAACTGGCTTTTTGTGGAGAGAACAGATGAATTTAGTTAAAACAAAACCTTTTAAAAAAAAACAGGTTGATTCAAATTAAAAAGCATTGTTCTTGAATTGATAACAGTTGGATAGACTCAGCAAAATACTCCCCAAGTTGGTTGGTAATGTCAAGTCTCCTTAGTTTATATCCATGAAATAGCTAATTGCCAATGCCAGTCTAAGAGTTTTAGCCTGGATTTAAGATGTGTGCTTAAAGAAAGGCTATAGAAATATCCTCAGCTCAAGAATATTATTCAGTTTTCACCTTCCCTCCTCCAACTATAGTCATTCTTAGGCACCAATTAAAATGTGTACCATACAATCTGCATGGGCTTTCTAGGAGGTTTATTCTTTCATTAGATATGAAAGAATTCCAGGCCCTCATTATCAAAAAGTGGGATTAACTGTATCTGTACTTTATGCATAAATGGTCATCCCTATGTAGCTAACTACTACCCATTCTCAAATTGAGGTCAGATTCACATCCTCTAAAAGCCATATCTGACATTGTTCCATTTAATCTGATTTAGACACTTTTTATCTGTACTTGAAGAGCCCTCCATGCAAACCACTGGACCTGTTAATCATGCACCATCTGTTCCTTTTCTTCCTTCTTGTGGGAAAGACCCTCCCTATTTTTCTTTGGCCCTCAGGTCAGTGCCTGCCACAAAGTAGACACTGAATAAACATTTGGGAACTTTTATTTTTCAAATTGGTTTTACATGTATATGCGCATATATTTTAACCTCAAAAATGTCCAAGTAATAATGTGGCAAAGATTAATTTAGTCTGTTGAGAGAGAGACAGAGCAGATGCTTTGTTATAATACCACAGCCCTATTATTAAATGAGGCATATTATATATCTATTTCTTCTATGTACATGGTAAATTTTAATTAATATTCTCTGATAACAAAAGATATAAGAAATCTTGAATTGAGATTATTATAAAATTTATTGTTTAAATATTTAAAAATGCACTAAAACCATAAGTAAAATTTAGACAAAACCCTAATATTGTGCTAGCAATAACAATATATGCTGGGGCATTGATGAGGCTCATGAAGAGGCATATCTTTTTTGTCTTGTTTCTGATCTAGATGTAACCCTGTCAGCTTTAATGTCCTATCCCAGTTCACAACTCACATAACTCTGTATGGCTGCAGATAAGAATACCGAAATTATTAAGCTAATTATAAATGACTTATAATTCTTATGTCTGCCATTTCCAAGCCCATTCTCCAAAGTAAAATAACTATATTTATATTACAAACACTATTTTTGTTCTAATATATTATTCTACAATCCTGTGGAAATGCTGATGTGTTGAATGTACAATTCTCCTTTAATGTAAATTGGCTCTGTTGTGGTATTTTATATTTGCAGCTAAAAATATATTGGAAAACCTTCTTCAGCTGAAACAGGGAGTATTTTTTTATCTACCTGGCTTTGAACTAGCAGTATGTAACATACAGAGTTAGTTGGAAGATAGTCCTTATTATGAAATAGTGGTTAGGGGAACAGACCCTGGAGCCAGATTATCCAGGCTTGAATCCTGGTTGTGTGACTTTTGGTGAGCCACTTAACTTCTCTGAACTTCAGTTTCTTCATCTGGAAAGGATAACTTTGTAGGGACATGGATGAAACTGGAAACCATCATTTTGAGCAAACTATAGCAAGGACAGAAAACCAAACACTGTATGTTCTCACTCATAGGTGGGAATTGAACAATGAGAACACCTGGACACAGGGTGGGGAACATCACACACCGGGGCCTGTCGTGTGGTGGGGGGAGGGGGGAGGGGGGAGGGGGGAGGGAAAGCATTAGGAGATATACCTAATGTAAATGACGAGTTAATGGGTGCAGCAAACCATCATGGCACATGTATACATATGTAACAAACCTGCACGTTGTGCACATGTACCCTAGAACTTAAAGTATTAAAAAAAAAAGTGTCTACCTCATAGTGTTGGTGTGAACATTAAGTACAGTAATGGGTGTATAATAGTACCTGCTAAGAATAGTACCTGCCACATAAAACATCCTTACTAAATGTTAACTACTTAATTACCTGTCTCATACATAAGATCTATGATGTCAATATTTCAAAGTGGGCAGGATATTAAGTGTAATAATTAAAAATTATTATTATTAGGGTTGCTAAAATATAACATGTCTAATGTTCAAAATAATTTAGGCAAAAAATTAATGTTTTTTGCAAACTTTTTTTAAACACGAAAAGACCATAATGGCCATTCATATAATATGAACATTATTAAGTAGTGTTAATTCTCATTAAATATAATAAGGCCTAACATTTGAAATCAAAAGTTGAGGTTATTGAGAATTTCTACAAAAGAAATGGGATAGATATGAGTACTACAGTGCCAGATATGCAATATTGATTTATAGAAAAAAAACATGGACTATTAAATATATCACTGATTTTTGTTGTAACCATTTCATTGATTTTTGTCGTTTGAAATGTGATGTGGATGATAGTCTCTTGGGTAGATTAATTGCTGGTTGCTGGTTAAATACTGTACTCAGACAGTATTGATTAATAGCTTGAGATTAACCTGGAAACATGATTCAAAGGACATCCAGAATTCTAATTTTGCATTTTAACCAACAACCTGGGTGAAGATAAGGAAGTCTGGTTTATCAATTTTGTGGGTAACAGGGCAACATGTTATAGAATAAAAATTATTTTGGAAAGGCAGAGCAAGATGACCAAATAGAAGCCTCCACCAATCATCCTCCTTGTAGGAATACAAAATTTAACAATGATCCACACAGAAAAGTACCGTCATAAGAACCAAAAATCAGTTGAGCAATCTCTGTACCTGGTTTAAGCTATATATCAGTGAAGAAGGCACTGAAGAGGGTAGGAAAGAAAGTCTTGAATGGCCGATGCCACCCCTCCCCCATGCCTCAGCAGTGGCCACGTGGCACAGAGAGTGAATCTTTGTGCTCGGGGGAGGGAGAGTGCAGCGACTGGCGGACTTTGCTTTGGAACTCAGTGCTGCCCTGTCACAGTGGAAAGCAACACTGGGCATAACTCAGCTAGCGCCAATGGAGGGAGAATATAGACCAGCCCTAGCCAGAGTGAAATTGCCCATTCCAGCAGTCAGAATCTGAAATCCAGGAAGCCTCATTGCCATAAGTTAAAGTGTTCTGGGGCACTAAATAAACTTGAACGACAGTCTAAGCCACAAAGACTGAAATTCCTGGGCAAGTACTGATGCTGAGATGGATTTAGAATTAGTGTTTATGGGGGACACGTGACCTAGTGAGACACCAGCAGGGGCAGCCAAAGGAGTGCTTGCGCCACCCCACCCTCAACCCTAGGCAGAGCAGCTTGCAGCTGCAGGTGAGACTCCTTCCCTCCACCTAAGGAGAGGAGAGGGAAGAGTAGAGGCCTTTGTCTCGCAATTTGGATACCAGCTCATCCATGGTAGGACAGGGCAAAAGGCAGAGTCATGAGCCCACCATTACAGGCCTTACCTCCTGGATGACATTTTTAGAAATACCCTGGACCAAAAGGGAACCTGCTGCCTTGAAGGGAAGGAAGCAGTCCTGGCAGCATTCATCATCTGCTGACTAAAGAGCCCTTGGCCCCTGAATAATCAGCAGCAACAGCCAGGTGGTAATCACTGTGGGCCTGGGGTGAGACTGAGAAATGCTGGCTTCAGGTGTGACCCAGAACATTCCCAGCTGTAGTAGTTATGGGAAAAGACTCCTTCCGCTTGAGAAAAGGAGAAAGAAGGGTAAAGAGGACTTTGTCTTTTAGCTTAGGCTCCAGCTCAGCCACAGTAGGGTAGAGTACCAAGCAGGCCCTTGGGATCTCCGATTCCAGGCCTTGGCTCTCGGACAGCAGTTATGAATCTGCCCTCAGCCAAAGGGTAGCCCACTGCTCTGAAGGGAGAATCTCAGGCCTGGTTTCACTTACCACAAGCTGAATGAAGAGCTATTGGATCCTGAGTGAACACTGGCAGTAGCCAGGCAGCACTTTCCATAGATCTAGGGTGGTGGTAGCCTCAGGGAAAGTCTCCTCTGCTTTTAGGAAAGGGAAGGTCTTTGTCTTATAGCTTGGGTGCCAGGTCAGCCACAGTAAAATAGAACACCAGGTAGCTTCTTAAGATTTCCCACTTCAGGTCCTGGCTCCCATATGGCATCTCTGGATTCTCCTAGGGCGAAGGGGAACTTGATGTCCTGAAGGGACAGATACAAGCCTTGTTGGCTATGCTACCTGCTGATTGTAGAGCCTTAGGACCTTGAGCAAATATATGCAGTAGCCAGGTAGTGGTCATTTCGGGCCTTGGTAGAGATCCAATGCTGTGTTGGCTTCAGGTCTGACCCAGCACCGTCCCAGTGGTGGTGGCCACAGGGGTGCTAGTGTCACCCCTCCCCAAGCTCCAGGTAGCTCAAGACAGAGAGAGAGAGAGAGAGACCCCATTTGTTTGGTAGAATGTAAAAGAAGAGGACAAGAATCTCTGCCTGGTAATCCAGAGAATCCTTCTGGATCTTACTCAAGAACACCAAGTGGGGGCACCTCCATGGGTCAGCAAGAGCCATGGCATTACTGGTCTTCGGGTGCCCCCTAATGCAGACATAGCTGCAGTGAACAAAAACTTAGATCACAATATCCAAGTCTTTTTGGAAACCTGGAAAACCATCCCAAGAAAGGCAGGTACAAACAAGCCCAGGCTGCAAAGACTACACTAAATACTTAACTCTTCAATGCCCAGACACTGATGAACACGCACAAGCATCAAGACCACCAAGGAAAACGTGATCTCACCAAACAAATTAAATAAGGCACCAGTGACCAATCCTGGAAAGACAGAGATATGTGTCCTTTCAAACAGAAAATTCAAAATAGCTGTTTTGAGAAAACTCAGTGAAACTCAATACAGAGAAAGAAGTCAGAATCCTATCAGATAAATTTAACAAATAGATTGAAATAAAAAGAATCAGGCAGAAATTCTGGAGTTGAAAAGTGTAATTTACATGCATCAGAGTCCCTTAATAGCAGAATTATCAAGGAGAAAAAAGAATTAGTGAGCTTAAAGACAGGTTATTTGAAAGTACACAGTCAGAAGAGACAAAAGAAAGAAAAACAAAAAAGAATGAAACACAAGCTCAAGATCTAGAAAATAGCCTCTGAAGGGCAAATCTAAGAGTTACTGGCCCTAAAGAGAAGGCGGAGAGAGACATAGGGGTAAAAAGTGTATTCAAAGGGATAATAACAGAGAACTTCCCAAAGCTAGCGAATTATATCAATATTCAAGTACAAGAAGGTTATAGAACACCAAGCAGATTTAACCCAAAGAAGACTACCTCAAGGCATTTAATAATCAAATTCCCAAAGGTCAAAGATAAAGAAAGGACCCTAAAAGCAACAGGAGAAAATAAACAGATAATATATAGTGGAGCTCCAAAATGTCTGACAGCAGAGAGTGGCATGACATACACAAAGTGTGGAAAAAAAAAAAAAAAAAGATCTCACCTTTTATTCTAGAATAGTATATCCGGCAAAAATATCCTTCATGCATGGAGATATAAAGACTTTCTGAGACAAACAAAAGTTGATATGTCATCAACAACAGACCTGTCCTACAAGAAATGCTAAAGGGATTTCTTAAGAAAAGGACATTAATGAGCAATGAGAATCAATTAAAAATACAAAACTCACTAGTGATAGTAAATATGCAGAGAAACGCAGGATAGTATAACATTATAATTGTGATGTTTAAACTACCAATATCTTGAGTAGAAAGACTAAAAGACAAACCAATCAAAAATAATAACTATGGCCAGGCGTGGTGGCTCATGTCTCTAATTCCAGCACTTTGGGAGGCCGAAGCAGGCAGATCACGAGGTCAGGAGATTGAGACCATCCTGGCTAACATGGTGAAACCCCGTCTGTACTAAAAATACAAAAAATTAGCTGGGTGTGGTCGTGGGTGCCTGTAGTCCCAGCTACTCAGGAGGTTGAGGCAGGAGAATGGCATGAACCCGGGAGGCAGAGCTTGCAGTGAGCCAAGATCACGCCACTGCCCTCCAGCCTGGGCAACAGAGCAAGACTGCATCTCAAAAAATAAAAATAAAAAAAAAAATGAAACAATGAAAGTTAAAAAGTAGGGGGACAAAGTAAAAGTGTAAAATTATTACTTTTCTCTTTCCTTGTCTGTTTGTTTATGCAATCAGTTTTAAATTTGTCATCAGTTTAAAATAATCAGTTATGATATGATATTTCTAAACTTTGTGGTAACCTCAAATCAAAAAACATACAACCGATACACAAAAAATAAAATTCAAGAAATTAAAAACATACTACCAGAGAAAATTACCTTTACTAAAAGGAAGACAGGAAGGAAGGAAAGAAGAAAGAAGAAAACAAAGCAACCAGAAAACAACAAAATGGCAGAGTAAGTTATTTCTTACCAATGCTAACATTGAATATCAATGGACTAAACTCCCCAGTAAATACAAAGAGTAGTTGAATGGATAAAACAACAGGACCCAACAATCTGTTGCCTATAAGAAATGCACTTCGCTGATAAAGACACACATAGACTGAAAATAAAGGGATAGATAAAGATATTCCACGTAAATGGAAACCAAAAAAGAACAGGAATAGTTGCAGTTATATCAGACAAAATAGATTTCAGGACAAAAACTATAAAAAGAGACCACATGGTCACTATATAAGGATAAAAGGGTCAATTCAGCAAGAAGATATAAGAATTGTAAATATATATGCACTCAACACTGGAGCATCCACAAATATAAAGCAAATATTATTAGAGCTAGAGAGAGAGGTAGACCCCAATACAATAATAGCTGGAGAGTTCAACACTCCACTTTCAGCACTGGACACATCATTTAGACAGGAGTTCAACAAAGAAACATTGGACTTGATCAGCATGATAGACCAAATGGAACTAATGGATATTTACAGAAGATTTCATCAATGGCTGCAGAATACATATTTTTCTCCTCAGCACATGAATCAGTCTTAAGGATAGACCACATGTTAGGCCACAAAATAAGTCTTAAAACATTAAAAAATTGAAATAATAGAAAGTATATTCTCTGACCACAATAGAACAAAACTAGAAATCAATAAGAGGAATTTTGGAAACTAAACAAACACATAGAAATTAAACAATATGCTCCCGAATGACCAGTGAGTCAATGAGGAAATTAAGGAAATTGAAAAATTTCTTGAAACAAATGGTTATGGAAACAGAAACATACCAAAACCTAAGGGGTACAGTTGCAAGCAGTAATAAGAGGGCAGTTTATACCCTATATCAAAAAAAGAAGAAAAACTTCAAAACAAAAAAAACCCTAATGATGCATCTGAAAGAACTAGAAAAGCAAGATCAAACCAAACCAAAAACAAGCAGAAGAAAAGGAATAATCAAGATCAGTGCAGAAATAAATGAAATTGAAATGAAGAAAGCAATACAAAGAAGCAGTGAAATAAAAAGTTGACTTTTTGAAAAGATAAACGAAATTGACAAAACTTTAGCCAGACTCTGAGAGGATTTTTCTAACATAGCATCTTAATGAGAAGACACAAATAAAAAAATCAGAGATGAAGAAGGGTACATTACAACTGATACAGCTGAAATTAGAAGTATCATTAGAGGCTACTAGAAGCAACTACATGGCAATAAGTTGGAAAAGCTAGAAGAAATGAATAAATTCCTAGACACAGACAACCTACCAAGATTGAACCATGAAGTCCAAAATCCAAATAGACCAATAGTAAGTAATGAGATCAAAGCAATAATAAACAGTCTCCCAGCAAAGAAAAGCCCAGGATCTAATGGCCTCACTGCTTCATTTTACCAAACATTTAAAGAAGTAATACCAATTTTCCCAATTTATTCTGAAAAATAGAAGAGGAGGGAATACTTCCAAACACATTCTATGAGGTATGGGAGCATGGAAAAAGGAGAGTTTGTCTTCAGCTTACATAGAACAAAACACATGAACTTAAAGGATGAGTGGAATTTAGCTTCCTTATGATGCTTCTGCATTTGAGTGTTTGAGCTGCAGTTTCTCTTGACTAATAGTATTCTCTCCATGCTCTTCTTTACTCCACAACACACTTTTACCTCAACTTCTAACATTTCCTCTATTTTCTTTCTCTCTTTGGTTTCTTAATACATCTTTCAAGACCCAGTTCACTTGTTCTCTCAAATGCAAAGCTTGGGCTTCCTTTAACTTTCCTCCTCTCTCCTCCCAGACCTAGGAGGTTAAATTAATATAATGTGAATGTGATGAATAACATCCTGCATTCTTGTACTAGAACGAAAACTGGTAATCAGATACAGCACACTGCAGCATAGTCTGAAAATACCCATGTGGATATATTTGCATATACTGAAAGAACATATACTAAATTCTCATACTTTAAGAAGACACATGTGAATAAGAACATCAACAAAGTGTACTGTTCATCTCCATTAACAAGAAATCTTGGAACTTGGTATTTTTTTTCCTTCACAGACAGCTTGACTTGGTTTGATTCAAGTGCTGCTTTCTGAATTCAAGTGCAGGTGCTAATTAGTACAAAGGCACATAAATCTAGAGAGGAAGGTAAATGGGAAACATATGGAAATAGAAATGTAACCAAAAGTTCTTTTTGATGATATATATGGTTCAACAAGTTTTAAAACAAAACTGCAAGCTGATGGATGGTAATACTCTACATCACTTGTACTGAAACAAAGCTGCCAATGTGATTGTCTAGTTGTTCACTACTTGAATATTTATAAAGTTTACAGTTCACATGTGGCATTTCCATAAGCTGCCATGATTAATGAATTTAATTGTAAATGTTATGAGCTGATTTCTTAAACTGTGTTTCATTTTGTTTATATGCTTGGTGTAAAAGTAAATTTTCAGACTGAATAATACTCAGCGGATTTGAATCAGGGACAAAGCTCTCAAGCTGCATGGTGTGAGCAATGCATAGTGAATGTGGCTGCACAGTGAGTATCATATTTGGCCAAAGTAAATATGGGGCTCAGTGCCAGATTTCCTGAGCCAGTCTAGGCCCCAAGTTTGCCCATAAATTCATTCAGGGGATTTCTTAAACAATCACCAAGGCCAGACATTAAAATGAAAGACATTTGAAATTCTCCTCCAAGGACAGTTCTTTGGACACACAGAATCTGATGGAGAGGGAGTTTCAACAAGTTTTGAGCTTTTAAACAGTAGAAAAGGATAAAGGAAGAAAGTAATAGGGGAGGCTGAGGTGGGCAGATCACCTGAGGTCAGGAGTTCGAGACAAGCCTGGCCAACATCCTGAGACACTGTCTCTACCAAAAATACAAAAATTAGCCAGGTGTGGTGGTGCGTGCCTATAATCCCAGCTTGTCAGGAGGCTGAGACAGGAGAATCACTTGAACCCAGGAGGTGGAGGTCACAGTGAGCTGAGATCATGCCACTGCACTCCAGCCTGGGCAACCGAGTGAGACTCCATCTCAAAGAAAAAAAAAAAAAAAGAAAGAAAGAAAAAGAAAAAGAAAATAATGGAAGTAACTTATTGGTCACCTTCCCCAGCCCCCTGGGTATCTATTTTGTCTTGCAAAAAGATGAAATAGAACAAATATGGTATTGATTCTGGGCCACTAATCTCCTGTCCTATTCCTGGGACTACCTGTTATTACTCTCCCTGTATATATCTCCCTTTATATTTTCTTATAACTGTTGACAGCCCCAAAGTTCCAGACCTTAAAATGCTCCATTTCTATATATTAGATCATATACTCCTACTCATTTCTGAAATCATCATCCCCAAATCAGAGCAAAGTCCATTAATTTAGTGGACATTAACATTTTTTGCTGTAGTAAAAGGACTTAAATAAGGATTCTTTTCTGAGTCATAAAAAATTAGATGTACTTAAAGATTTTCACTATATGTGTGTGTGTGTTATGTGTGTGTGTGTCTCTATATATAATTTTGACTTAATCTGCAAATGCAGCAGTTTTGCGTGTACACAGGTGAAGATGAATTTCCTTTTATAACTTTTACTACATGTCATCCATACTAGTTTAGCTTAGTATAAGCAAGATAAGTATAATATTGTAGACATTTAGACAATTCACTTCATTCTCCCTGTCCTTAGGTAATTTATGATGTTAGTTTTAGCAATCTCTGAGGAACCCAATCTATACTCTTTTTAATTTAAAAAAATACTCACTTATTCCCACTTTTTTAAAAAAGCCAGTTCCTCTGCCTCTCAAAACATAGGCTTTCACACCTATTTCATTTTGATTCAACTTTAAAAAAATAGCCTTTGGTACAAAACTTTTGAGTTATTTAAGGATATGGTATCTACAGTCTTTTTTTTTTTAATTCAAAATTGGTTTACTCTTTATCCCAAAGAATCCAAAAAGCTAAACATCATGTTCTCTTTGAATGTTATTTTCTATAATATGTTAAGTGTCTGAAAATGTGAAAAATTTAAGCAAGCACACAGGCACTTGGTTAATAAAGTGGGAATGTGTTCATCTGTGAAATGCTTCTTATACGTATTTATTTCCATCATATTTGGAGAGGATTTTTCTAACACAGCATCTTAATGGATTATTAGTAGACCTGACTCTAGACTTAGTTACTGCCTAAGACAAGCCCACCTTACAAAAGAGGCTTGGGCACCTCTTCCCAGGGAAAATGCTTCCTTTCAAAGTTAATGAACAAGGAAGCTCTAGCTGTCTCTGGAAACCATAATCTAAGTTTGAGCAGTGCAATCACGTAGTCTTGAAAAAATGTTAGCTTCATGCGAATATAATCTTCATGCCTAGCACATCTCTGACAAAAGTATAGTGAGCCCTAGTCTCAAGGTACCTGTTAGTGGATTAAAAATCGGCCCCATCGCCTGTAGTCCCAGCTACTCCGGAGGCTGAGGCAGGAGAATGGCGTGAACCCGGGAGGCTGAGCTTGCCGTGAGCCGAGATCGCGCCACTGCACTCCAGCCTGAGCGACAGAGCGAGACTCCTCGGCCCCATAACATGTATGTCCATGTGGAATCTGTAAATGTGAACCTATTTGGAAAAAGGATCTTTGCAGATGTAATTCAATTAAGGATCTCAAGGTGAAATCATCCTGGATTAGGGTGGAGTATGATAAGTGCCCTTAGAAGAGAACAGAAGTAAAGAGAATCGGAGAGAGAAAAAGACCATGTACTGATGTAGATCTCTGCTTCCATCAACTCAGATTGGAGTTATGATGCCACAAGTTAAGGAATGACTGGAATCAACAGAAGCAAGGAGAGAGGCAAGGAAAGGACTCTTTCCTAAAGCCTCCAGAACCAACAAGTCCTGCTAACACCTTGATTTTAGGCTTCTGACCTCCAGAACTGTGAGAGAATAAATTTCTGTTGTTTTAAACCACCCAGCTTACAGTCATTTGTTAAAGAATCCTCAGGAAACTAATACAGAATCAATTTTAAATGAGGACTCAGCTCTTCCAATGGTATCTGTGCTGAGAAAGGGAAAGAAAACCAGGCAGAGTAGGGGCCCCATTGCTCAAGGAGAGAAACTTATTCCCACTGTCTTTTTAAAGAGAAGCAGGAATTTTTTATTTAGAGTCATTGAAAGAAATGATTGTTTGAAACAATAATATGCAGAGGTATGACTATTGCAAGAAATGATTGTTTCAAACAATAATATGCAGAGGTATGAGTAAACAAACTTTCGTCTTGTATATTAAAGTACTGGTAATTTTAGGCTTCAAGCTAGAAAAAAAATTCAGGATTATAGTGATTGTAATAAAAATACGAGAGATTTCTAATATTCTGGGGATTTTTGTCTCTCCCTTTTGAAAGCTTTCAAGGAAAACAAATACTGCATTAAAAAAAGTTTCATATTTATTTTACTATTTATGAATTAAACAATGTTGGGACAATATGAATTTTAATCAAAGCAATACTTTTCAAGAAGAGAGAACTGTACAAAATATTTATTTATCTTTTCCATTTTGTCTGTCGACATGTTTGGACAACAAAAACTTTACGTATGTAATTTCAAAGTTTAAATTATGCTTATGACCATTTCATATAAGTTTCTTTCAAAATAGTATTTAAGGCTTTATTTTTTATATAAAAGAGTAAAATAGTGCTACAAAAATTTGTGTATGTTGATTAATTTGGTTTACATGCTGTCTAGTCCATTTTCTGTTGCTTATAACAGAATACCTGAAACTTTCTTACAGTTATGGAGGCTAAGAAATCTAAGGTCAAGGGGCTGCATCTGGTGAGCACCTTCTTGCTGGTGGGACCCTCTGCAGAGTCCAAAGTTGGCACAAGGTTTCACATGGCAAGGGGACTGAGCATGCCAGCTCAGGTCTCTCTTCCTCTCCTTCAGTCCCAATCCCATGAAAACCTGTTAATCCAGAAATGAATTAATCTATTCTTGGGAGCAGAACCCTCATGACACAATCATCTCTTAAAGGTCTCACTTCTCTATACTGACACTTTTTTCTTCCCTCCTTTTTTTTTTTTGAGACGGAGTCTCGCTCTGTTGCCCAGGCTGGAGCACAGTGGCGCCATCTGGGCTCACTGCAAGCTCTGCCGCCCGGGTTCACGCCATTCTCCTGCCTCAGCCTCCTGAGTAGCTGGGACTACAGGTGCCCGCCACCACACCCAGCTAATTTTTTGTATTTTTAGTAGAGATGGGGTTTCACCGTGTTAGCCAGGATGGTCTCAATCTCCTGACCTCGTGATCTGCCCGCCTTGGCCTCCCAAAGTGCTGGGATTACAGGCGTGAGCCACCGCGTGTGGCCGTGGATTAAATCTTAACATGAGTTTTAGAGAAGACAAATATTCAAGCCATGGCACATATGCCTTTCTGATCCTGCCATACACTCTAAACAGCATTAAAAGGTATTTTACTTTTAGAAACCATCCACATTCAGGTAGGTCAAGTGTTAAAAGCATAGCCATCATGACTTTTATGATAGTATAAATAGAAAATAGGATTTTTAGAACTTAAGTTGTCTCCTGTCAAAAATGCAGTTCAACTCAACAGATAATGTATTGAGCACCGACTATATCAACAAAGAAATAAACATGTTATGGTCGCAATTATTAAGGAGCTTTCTACCTAAAGTGGCAGGAGGAGTCTATGAGGGATAATAGAGAGAGCTGACATTCACTGACAGTTTTCTACATTGCAACTCTTGTTTACTAATTTCATATGCACCATTACATTAATCCTAATAAAAAATCATAAAGTAGCTACTCTTAGTAAGTTCATTTGCTTAGCTACTATTATTAAGTCCTCAGGTGAGGAAACTGAGACAGAGTGGGGTTAAGTAAGCTGCCTAAGGTCAAAAGTAAGGGGTAATCTGACTTTCAAGTTTGTACTTTGTACTTCAAGCCATCACACTGTAAAGACCTCCCCACCATCATCAGTAACCAAAGATTGTGATAAATGATTTTATTTGTATGCACTAGGAACATAGAGGAGGAAATGATGATTTATCCCAACTTGGAGGAATCTGGAAAGTCGGTAGATACCAAATTGATTCTACACTGGACTTAGAAAGACAGAGAGAAAGTTCATACCTGGAGGGAAACATTTCAGATGAAGAGATTAGTCAACAAAATTGGGAAATCTATAAAGAATATTTCCCTAGAAAATTTCTGTGCAATTTTAGAACATAATGAAAATTTCTACATTCCAATTTTTACCACCTATCTCTCATCCCCAGGGAGCAGCTAACCCTTTAGAAATGGTGAAATCTCCCTTTTCTGAGGCAGCAACAGACTTCTGGAGCCATACTGAAACACTATGGGACTCAGAAGACTTGAGGTGGCTGTCTGGTCTCCTGCACCATTGCTTTTCAATAGATTCAGAAAATCTGTAGCTGGAACATCTTGTACTGCACACTTAATGCCTCAAATTCAAGTGATTTTCCTCAGATTCAAAGTCCTGACTCTGCTCAGATTAATTCAGTGGATTTGATTGCTAGCACTAAGGCAGAGGAAAACATTACAATTTGAGAAGATACTTCCATAATTATTGATATGTCTCTAAACTAATGTGTCATTTACTCTTAACACTGAAAGTTTTAAAGTCGTGATTTCCTATCTCTGTTCAATTAAGGGTAGAACACTATGGAAATGTCTGCAGAGTAAACATGATGTTATTGAGAAAGAAATCATAGCATCAAACAGCTTTTGGAATCCTACAGTGAAACACTATACTCACTTTAAAGTTTGAAAAAGCTCATTGGAGTAACCTTTTTGCATTCAACTGACATTTTAAACTTGTACTGAGAGCAGGGCTCCTACTATGTGCCAAGACTCTAACTAAATGATTTTATAGAAATTATCTATGTCCTCACACTTATGTGAGGTAGCTATTCTTATATTCATTTGGTAGGTCAGGAAACAGGATTCCTAAGAAAATAACTTGCTTAAAGTCCCCTAACTCACACATGGTAGATTAAGGATTTGAACTGTCTTTTCTTCCATATTGTAATTAACAAAAATGTTTGAAGCTATATGATTCTTCCCTTAAAATGTTTTCTAGATAGATGTAAAAGGAGAGATATATATATATAAATAAGCATACATATAAAAGATAATAATTTTGACCATTTTATGGTGCTGCCATTATGCAAATTAGTTTACTTTTGGTTGGTTGACCCAAGACAACTGCAGGACTGCAGAATTCCTCTGAGAGACTGAAGTGCTATCAAGCTTAGGAAAACACTTAAAAACCTATTTGATTATAGAAGGTGAGGGTTTTCTTTTTCTTTTTTATTTTTTTGAGACAGAGTCTCAATCTATCCCCCAAGCTGGGGTGCAGTGGTACCATCTCAGCTCACTGCAACTTCCACCTCCCAGGCTCAAACGATTCTCCTGCCCCAGCCTCCAGGCACTGGCCACCATACCTGGCTAATTTTTGTATTTTTAGTAGAGACAGGGTTTTACCATGTTGGCCAGGCTGGTCTCAAACTCTTGACTTCAGGTGATCCGCCCACCTTGGCCTCTCAAAGTGCTGGAAAGTTTAAACAGTAACAAAAGAGGGGCAATTACTGCATAACGAAGTAAAAGTCATTGAGTTTTGTCATTTTTGTGAGGGTTATGATACTGGTAGAAGAGATGCAAGAGGAAGTATCTGGTGGTGAGGAGTTCTGTGTCCATGGACAGACTTGGTCAGGGAGTGTCTGATACATGTCTAAGGGCTCTGATTCTATCACTCTAATTCCAGTTGATTCCTGCTTCTGCTATAATTGCCCTGCATAATCCCCAAAACTTTCAATAAAATTTTATTACTGACAACAACCTGCCGTGAGTGGTATTTGGGGGAATAATGGAGAAGAGATGGAGCCTTGAAGTTTCAGATAGTGGCAGATATTTGCATAGATCCATAATATATAGTGCAGCGTGGGCTGTCTTCTAAATAGCACAGAATATGTATTATAGCAGTGCAGAGGACAGACCAATCACTTTCAGGTAAGGGATTAGAGAATATACCACAAAAGTTGTAGCATTTCGTGTAGGCCTTAAAAGATATGCAACATTTGAATAAGCAAAGACTGGTACGAGATCTTTAGATTCAGAGTGAAATGGCATGGAGGTTGGAAGTTTCCAGGCACATTCTGGAAACAGGATTCAGGCAAATTTAAGTCAACCACATATTTAAAAGCAATGGAAGATATAGGTAAAAAAAAATATTGAAGTTGGAGAGATGACAATTTTCAATGTCAGAATAAAGAGTTAAAAATTTATTCCACCGTAAATATAGTCACTGAAAATTTTGATAAAGGGAAAGATATAACCTGGTGGTTGTGGGCAGACGGCTTGGAGCCTAACAGTAAGAAGTATATGAATTCTGGTTTTCGACATGTTGAGTTTAAAGGGCTGTGAGGTCATAAGTATCCAATCCATTGGGCATAGAAGAATAAAACTTAGAAAAGACTTTGGAATGAAAGACACTGATGCAGAAGTGTATGGAGAGCTAAATTTCATGTTTGAGTATGTGGCAGTGGGTGGGAGTTCCCAAGGAGAAGAAAGTAAGAGAGATGAGAAAATGTCAGAGAACAGGATTTGGGCGTGACTTAGGTGTTGAGAAATGGAGACTCAAGACAGTAAAAGTCAGAAAAAAAGGAGAGCTTTTTAGGAAGCATGAGGTGATTTAATGTGTTATGGAAGATAAAAACTGAAAAAAGTCAGAGGAGTACTACTTCCTCATTTGATAAAAAAGGGGTAAAAAATAAAGACATTGTGAATGATTTAGGAATATACAACATATAGAGAAATGAATTGAGGCATTTTATGTTTAAAATGTGTGCAATTCAAGTCTTGCAAAGTTGCCTTTTAATTTCTTTTCCCTTTGTATTAAAGAAGTTTGCATCCAGAACACATTTTAGTGAATACAAAAATGGGTACATAAAAACAAAAATAGCAAAAAATCTTTAAGTCACTATTGCTAAAACCAACGATATCATTGTTACTTAAAGAGTAGTCTGAGGACCAGCAGATTTAGCATTGTTTAGGAGCTTGTTAGAAATGCAGCACTTCATCCATGTCCCTACAAAGGACATGAACTCATCCTTTTTTATGGCTGCATAGTATTCCATGGTGTATATGTGCCACATTTTCTTAATCCAGTCTATCATTGTTGGACATGTGGGTTGGTTCCAAGCCTTTGCTATTGTGAGTAGTGCCACAATAAACATACGTGTGCATGTGTCTTTATAGCAGCATGTTTTATAATCCTTTGGGTATATACCCAGTAATGGGATGGCTCGGTCAAATGGTGTTTCTAGTTCCAGATCCCTGAGGAATTGCCACACTGACTTCCATGATGGTTGAACTAGTTTACAGTCCCACCAACAGTGTAAACCATCGTTCTCAGCAAACTATTGCAAGGACAAAAAACCAAACACCGCATGTTCTCACTCATAGGTGGGAATTGAACAATGAGAACACATGGACACAGGAAGGGGAACATCACACACCAGGGCCTGTTGTGGGGTGGGGGGAAGGGGGAGGGATAGCATTAGGAGATATACCTAATGTTAAATGACAAGTTAATGGGTGCAGCACACAAACATGGCACATGTATACATATGTAACTAACCTGCATGTTGTGCACATGTACCCTAAAGCTTAAAGTATATATATAAAAAAAAAGAAATGCAGCACTTCAGTTCCATTCTAGATTCCCTGATCAGCATCTGAATTTTAATGTGATCCTCAGGTGATTCATTTATTAATGTTTGAGAAGCACTGCTGCACAAAATACTATTTTGTTTACATACAAGCTTAATGATATACATGATATGATACATGAGATGTTCAATAATCTGTCTATAGATTCCTGCCTTCACATTGTGAGATAAGAACTGGGTTCTGAGACTGGATTTTAGTGCTCAGGTCTGCCACTCCACAGCTGTGAGAAAAATCTCACTCTCCCATCTTTCAGTTTCATTGCAAAAGCAGTAGTCACATCCGATCCTATATTGTTATTTTAAATAAATCATGTTTAAGCGATATGGCCTCTGCTCCTTAGAATCTGTAATGTAACATGGACATCACGATAGTGAGAAAGACATTCATGGCATATATTAAATAAAAGCAAAATGCACAACGCATGTATCTTTTAATGACAAAATAAAGATAAGAATGGCTTAAAAAAACATTTTTAGAGTTCCAAGGTTGAGGAGAAACTGCTATTATTTGTTCCTCCACCGTGTGTTCAAAGTTTTCTGGAGAGAATAGTCTCTTACTTAATGCAAAAGAGGAAGCTCAGCAAACCACTAACGATGGCAGTAAATAGCATATTTGGAATGCTTACTACCTGGCAGATGAATTGACATGCATATCTCCTTTAATCCTCACAACAACCTGAAGAGACAAGCAGCACTATTATCATTCCCATTTACAGATAGGAAAATGGAGGCTTAGATACATTAGTCACTGGCTCAAGGTAACAGAGTTTACAAGAGGTGGAACTGAAATCCAAACCAGGTCTGTCAAACATGGAAAGTAGAATTCTTAAGTATCCTCAATGAGGAATTAGAGATGGACATAAAATAATATATATGCTAACATATATGGACATAAAATAATATAAACTAACATATATTAAATCCTTGTAAACACACTATCACATAGGCACTGTTATTATCCCTGCTTTATAGGTGAGTGTATTCGTCAGCTTAGGTTGTCATAACAAAATACCATAGAATGGGTAGTTAAACAACATTTATTTTCTCACAGCTCTGGAGGCTGAAAGTCTGAGATCTGTGTGCCAGCATGGTCAGGTTCTGGTGAAGGCTCTTTTCCAATTTGCAGATAGCTACCTTCTCATTGTGTCCTCACAAGGACTTTCCCTGGTGCAGGCAAGTAGAGAAAGAAAACAAGTAAACTCTTCCCCTTCTTATAAGGCCACTAATCCTATTGAATTAAGACCCTACATTTATGACTCCATTTAACTTTACCTCCTAAAGGCCCTCTCTCCTCACACAGTTGCCTCAACATTTGAATTTGGGGGGAACACAAATCTGTCCATAGCAGTAAGAATCACTACACAAGAATGATTACATAACTTTCTCAAGGTCACACAGCGGTGAATGATGGAGTTTCAGTTTGACTCATGGCAGGCTGGCTCAAGAGACCATACTTAGCCATGATATTTTGCTTCCTCTAAGGATCAATGAAAAGAGGGCATATTAGGTATGTCATAGCTGTCTCCATTAATGGTTTCTCTCTACTCAATACTTTATTGTGATTTCTTGTTTAACAACGTGCTTTTATTCCAATCTAATTTCCTCCCAAATATCTGTTTTCTATTAGTGGAACTGTAACAGCATGACTTTTCCTTTTCCAAAACCAGTACAACTAACAAATGTAACATGGGAGAAAATAGGCTAAATTGTATTGACTACGTGCTATTAGCTTCTAGGGACAGATTTATTAAATAGCACCCTTCAATTGCATTCAGGTTTTCAGAAAACCTATTATTCTATACCATCCTTCACTTTGTATCATTGCTAAGGGTCTCTTCACTCAGTTAAGTCACTAGAAGTGCCAATCAAAGGTGAGATTAAGGAAGCTCAGTTCACACACTTGCAGGGACACTGGTGTTTACCTGCTAATGGATAGACAGTGGGCTGAAAAGAGGAATTAAAGCAGTTTTTATTTTCTTAAGTCAGATCCAGCTCTTTCTGGACTGCATATCAACCAATATAGCCTGGAATTTTAAAAATGAAGAATATGCAATCCAGTCAAGATGATCAATATGTCTAAAACCATATGCTGAACTGCTTACTCCAAGGATATTTCTACATTATAGGCCAAAAAGCCTTCAGAGAGAAGCATGGATACGCTAATGACTAGGTCTGCCGCTCTAATCATCTCCCCTGGTTCCTTGACACACATCTTCCACTTCAAGGAGGCTGATCACTCCTCACTGCCCTGGGCACACGTTCATACATACTTCTTGATTGTGTTTATTTTGTCTCTCCTGCTAGCAAGGCCTACCCACTCAATCTATCCAAATTTCATCTTTCAGCCTAGTTCAATTATTAAATATCATATCCTCTTGAATTTTTCTATCAGCCCTTCAGATTAAATTTTAACTTTAATCACATACAGCTCTACATTAAAATGTCAATAAGGAGACTTCTACTGGCCTCATGTATCTAATTCTTCTTTCCTCCTCAATGCATGAGATGATTACCTATTTCTTTCCCCTTTACAAATGGGCAGGACCATGAGACTAGTTACGGCTAATGGATTGTATATGAAGATAAAGTATGTCATTTTCTGGCTGGAGTATTTAATTGCCAGAGTGAAACCCTTCTTAACTTCTCTTCTGCTGGACTTTGAAAATAGACAATATTCCAAGTGCTAGCCTCCATCAGCCAAGGTCCGTAATAAAGATGAGGTAGGGCAGAGTATCCTGTTAAAGCACGAGAATGCAGTGTGCACAAGAAATAAGCCTTTTTGGTTTAAGCCACCAAAATTGATGAGTGTAGCTATGTGTATGTGTAGTAAGGAGTGTTAATATAGTTGAACCTAACTTATTCTAACTACACTATCTTCTGCTTTGAGATTATATATTTTACGCTTCTAAGGGTCTTCATTTATTCTACACTCAACAAATATTTATCAGAGCACCTACTGTGGGTCAGTGAATGGCCTAGGCACTGAGGACACAATGGCAAGCAAAACATATAAAGTCCTTGAGCTAATGGTGATTATATCTAGTGAGGAAGATAAATGCACACCAAATAATTACATGAATAAATACAAATTTTAAACCAAAGTCAGTGCCTTGAAGAAAAAATACATCTGACCTCGTGAGGAGGACTGTGCTGAGGTGTCAGAGAAGGCCTTTCTGAGGAAGAGATTTCTGAGCTGAGTTACAAAGACAAACAAAGGGCAAATTAGGTAAAGTCTGGCAGGGGTGAAGAGAAGAGTATTTCAGGTAGAGGATGCAGCAGGTCTGCATGTTTTCAGGCAGTGGGGAACATAACTAATGTGAAGGAAGGAAGGAAAGCAGACAGGGGCACCTAACTGTAGAGGACTTTGTAGGCCAACCTAAGGATTATGAACTTTATCCTAAGAGAAAATGGAATGGAAGCCATGGAGGAATTTAAAGATAGTAGAAAGAGGGTATCATCACACTTTCACTGTGACATGGCGAAGTTCCCTCTCAAGTTTAGCTTCTAATATAAAAACTCATGACACTAATTCTTTGGTATGATCAAAGAAGGATTTTTATTACTCACACAAGTGGAGAGTCCCATAACAAGGAATGGGGACCAGCTCTCTGGAAGGAAGTCTATAGCAGAGAGACAAAGAGCATAGGGTGCACAGGCCTTTTATGAGAGAAGTCCCTCTGGTGGCACCTGTCTGGCACAAAATTTGGAAAAGACAACTAGAGAACTCCCTCACTTGGAGGGTGAGGAGGCTGCACTTTATCATGGAGCTTCAGGAAGTGATAGATCCAGGCAGAAAATGAGGTTTAGAAGTTACTAGCATCAACTCAAGCACCACAGGAGGTTCGGTTTCTTTCCTATGGTCTCCATAGAAGAAGGGGGAGGCACATAACATGATTAGATTTGAATTTCAAAGGATTTTTCTGGCTACAGTGTAGAGATTAGATTGGATACCAGTTAGGAGGGTGCTCCTAATTTGGGCACAAGATAGTAGACTTGTGCAGTAATCCAGGTGAGAGATGATGGCAGATTACACTACAGTACTGGTGGTGGAGGTAGAGAGAGGAGGACACAAATGAGAGGTATTTAAATGGGTTTGGTTTTCAATATGATGGGGTGTGGTGATAAGCAGGGAGCTGTTAGAGATTTATCTCAGAGTTTTGATTTTGAAAGTAGATGTTTGATGGTATCATTCACTGAAATAGGGAACACTGGGAGATGGAGTTAATTTTTGGTAGTACTTAATCAAAAGTGCCTTTGAGACATATGGATAGAGATTTCAAAAAGACTGAATGATACACAGGTCCGGAGCTCAGAGGGAAGGCCTAAGTTGAAGACAAAATGTGTGAGTCCTGTATACATGATAGGGAATTAAAACTAAGTGTAGAGAGATCAACTTGAGAAAAAATAGGTGGATCTATGACTTGAGGGACTTGAACATTTAGAGGACATGACACTTTGTTTGCATACTGGCTGCATTCATTCTCCTCTCCATCTCTCTGTTAAATCCAACATCTTGGTCACTCTCACCCATAGTTTCTGCCATCCGGTTCTTTTATCCTGTGTATGGGTTATATTTTTTGTTTCTTTCCATGCTTTGTGATCTTTGGTTGGAAAGTGGATATTGCAGATAATATACTGTAGCAATTCTTGTTACTCCCCCTACCACAACCCAGGGCTTGCTATTATTGTTTGATTGTTTAGTGAGGGGCTGGGTTATTTTAATAAATATATTTCCTTCACAGTCAGTTGAGTTAATTTCCCTCAGTTAAGTCACTGAGTTTGCTATCAGGGAGGTACATCTTTGGGTATGTCCACAGACAGCCCAGCCGGCATGAGAGTGATGTTCGTGTGGTTGTCCTTCACTCTTTCCTTAACCACAGTCAGCTGTTCAACTCCACTAATTGGTGAACAATTGCTGTGTTATTTTCAACAGTGCTCTACAACCTTATATTGCTCGACACACTGATACAATCGAATTGTGTCTCCTTTGAAGAAATGGTTCGAAGTCAGGGCTCCTCCCAGTTGTGTTATTTCTCTGGTTCTCTCCTGCAAACTAGTCTGCAATTTAGCCTGTATCTTGACTCTCCTCCCAATTGCCTTTCACCACAGTTTCCACTGTTCTTGAGAGCACTCTAAGGCTTGAACTTCTCCATACTTTGTTGTAAATGAAGCCATGCCCTTTGGGAAGAGATTAAGAATATTTATTTTATGATGGATTATTGCCCCGCCACCACCAGGCAAAATCTCTAAGCCATGTTTCTCGAGATGGAGGTGGAGACAATGGAGAGCTTCTCCCTGCATGACTGCATGAAACTCCCACTCTAGGGGCTGAGCTTAGTTGGGAGGTGGCAGCACCCTAATATCTTCTAGATTTATCTCTCCTGGTGTGGAACCCCCACCAGAGGAGGCCAGGCAAGGATGATGAGGCCTCTGTATTCTCAGCATGCTGTGCCTAAGGTATCCCCTCCATTCAATGATGGCAGATTTGGCCAGGGAGGAAGCCCCCTACCTCTCTACTGTATTCACCAGAGCTTACCCTTAGCAATGGGTAACTATGGCCAGGATGAGAAACACTGAAGTCCTGTTCCTTCCAGGAAGAAACCTTCCAGCTCGAGGGGAGGGAGCTCTGTGTTCTTGGTTGCACCAGTCTGGAATGGAGGCTCCACCTCCCTGAATTTGGAAGGGGGTGAGAGGGAGCAGTCTTGGTTTAAATACCACAGGCTTGCCTTTCTTATTGACTTTTCATAAATGTTCTTGAATAGATGTTTCTTCATTTGCTATTTGTCCTTAGGATCATTTCCAGAGGATTTAAGTGCTTGGAGTTTTTATTTGTTCATAGTTTTCACCAGTTTTACTGGGGAGTGGATTAAAGGAAGCCCTCAAGATGTTATGCCAAAAGTCTTCTCTCTCTATTTCTGCCTTCGGTACGCTCTTCCCATGTGACTCTGTGCTAGCAAATGAGATATAAGCAAAAGCTTAAGAAACGCTTGCTCTGTGAGGTTTGCCCTCTGTCAGCATGGAAGCCCTTTCATCAGCATTTGAAAAAGTCTGAGCTAGTGTTCTGGACACAGTGAGAGCATATGGTAAGAAAGTGGAGAGAAAGGCTGCAGCTATTCCAAGAGACCCAGGCTTCACAGATCAAGCCAAGAGAGAGAATAGTGTCAGAGGAGCCAGGAGAAGAACACATTTCAAATTGTGAGAAATCAAGGAAGAGAAGGATTGCAATATTCATTACATTTAGAAGTATCAAGGTTATTGTTCATCTTACTAAAAATGATTTTGTTGGTAAAATGGGAACAAGAGACAGACTAGAATAGGGTCGGCTGTGATAGGGAAGTGAGGACTATAGCTAGAGAGAATAGGCAAAACTGGGAAAGTGTGGCTTTGCAAGGGAGACAAGAGATGGGGCAGTCATTAGAATAGTGGTTCCCAACTGGGGTGGGGGGTGGGCATTTTTCCAGAAGACATTTGGCAATATCTAGAGACAACTTTGATTGCCACAACTTGTAGGGCGAGGGACACAATGTTTTCCTGGGTAAAGAATGCTGCTAAATATCCTAAAACGCACAGAACATACCCAAAATAAAAAATTATCTAGCCCCAAACGTCAAGAGAAACCCTAACGTAGGGGAATAAGTGGTTGAGGGTGAGGTTTTTGTTTTGTTTGTTTTTAATACAGAAGATACTTGAATGTATTTTGAGTCTCATGGAAAGTATCTAGTCAAGAGAAAGGTTAAAGGTACAGAAGAAAAAGGTGTAATTTTCCAAAGGTAACAATTATTATTATTATCCTTTTTTTTTTTTACAAATGAGGAGACTGAGAGGGTAAGTGATTAGTTCTAGGAGAGGAAGGCAGTGGAGCTCAGATTCCAACATTGGCCTATTTGACTGCAAGCCAAGTTGCTAAAGGAGCTCTTTGTCCTTCTGCTGTACTCCCAACAGAATGGCATCAATACCAAAAACACACCCAAGCTAATATCATAGATATCTCTTACCCACCTTCTAAACTCTCTACTCTTCCATCTGACCCACATTTTCTTTATTGAACCACCTTATTAGCTTATTGTTAAGTCTGAGTGTATCATTTAGGGAAGAGACCTTCACTTATAGTTTAGGTTTCAATCTTCAGTACCATTTGTAGCCATTTGGCTTCTGCATAATTTCCTCTTCCGGACTCATCTGTCTAAAGATTTCACCTCTGCTTAGCCGCCCCTTTCCTTGAAATACTCTGCAATTCCAGCAACTGACAGCTCATGGGGGCAGCACTGAAAAATGGACAAACCCAATTGAAAGCTGAACTCTCTCCTGAATCTGGTTCTGGACTCTGACCCTTTTTCAGGTGTTCTAATTGTTCCCTGCCCCTAAGGAATAAGATTACAGAATTCCAAACACTACCATTTTTCAATATCCAAGTCCTTTAATTGTGCAGTAACAATAACTGTGCAGTTAGAGGAGTGCCCTAGAAGCACTTATACTATCCCGCAGGGACTGCTATGGCAGACTAAGGGAAGCAAGAAGACGAATGGCAAATGAGGAAATGCAGGGAGGAAAGGTCACTTGGAGCCAAACAATGCACTAATATGCTGACATATCTACGCAAAGAACTTTTACAACCTGTACCCATGAGGCACAAACAGATCCTTAAAGTGTCCAGGGAACGGCAACCTTCCTCTCGGGAAATTTGTCTCAACTCAGAGGAGGCTAAGGAAGTGTTAAGTTAATGCCATGGAGTAAAGTGTGGAAGATTAAGAAGAGTCATGTGTCTGCTTTGTTGCTTTAACAGATTCTGTACCTGAGCTATTTTTAAAATTTCTTTGAATACATTTCATGAACTCGTTTTTCTATTTATTCCAGCTTTTAATACTTTTCCATCTGATAAACTTTTGCATTAGGATTGTATCTGGGCATACTTTAGGATTGTATCTGGGCACGCTTTTTGTTTTTGTTTTGTTTGTTTGTTTGTTTTTTGTTTTGAGAGGGAGTCTCGCTCTGTCGCCCAGGCTGGAGTGCAGTGGCGCCATCTCGTCTCACTGCAAGCTCTGCCTCCGGGGTTGACGCCATTCTCCTGCCTCAGCCTTCCGAGTAGCTGGGATTACACGCCCCCGCCACCACGCCCGGCTAATTTTTGGTATTTTTAGTAGAGACGGGGTTTCACTGTGTTAGCCACGATGGTCTCGATTTCCCGACCTCGTGATCCGCCCGCCTCGGCCTCCCAAAGTGCTGGGATTACAAGCGTGAGCCACCACACCCAGCCGTATCTGGGCATGCTTTTAAACAACCGCAATGCAATTCGCCCTTTACTTAATGATGAAGGTATCCTTCAGCACTAACCCTTCATGGACTCGAGGTATTTCTCCTTCCTCCCTACCATCTTCCTTTCCCCTTTCTACTATCTCCTTTTCTCTTCTTCCTCTATGCCTACTTTCCCTCTTCCTGCTCTTCCTCCTTCCCTCCATCTTAACCTTCTTTACTCTGCAGTCTTCTCAGAATTTGAACTCAGATGTGTTTAAACCCAAATCTCACAAAGAATATAGGCAATATAAAGTATAAATAACCACCCCGGACTATACAGTTATTTTTAATTTAAGATATACACTGTTATATGTTAAAATTTCAAAGTGCAGCATTTTCTAGGATATTATTAAATATATTAATCTATTGAGAAGCAATAAAATTTCACTATTATTACTTTGCCAAGTTTTTCTGTTGCTTCTTTTGAAAGTGCATAAAAGTAGTTTAGCTAATTTTTCCCTGCTTCAGTGTATTCAATACTGCATTATTGGAGCAGAATAAATGGTTGAAATGGCAATTTGCCACAAACTCTTCTACCACTTTGAGAGGAGTATATCAGAAGAGAGTATCATTTACTGTTGACTAAAACATTAAAAGATGGAAGAATAATATTTGAATTAAGTGCTTTTCATGAAAAACCAATAAAAATCTACCAGAAAAATACTGAAAACACTTTGGATCACAGCCCAGCCTTTTATTTTAGAGCCTGAATTACAATTTGGAGTTTGTGCTGTTTTCCAAAAAGGCTGAGGTTAAGAGAGGTAGGATTCAATGAAGTTCTAGGATCTTTTAATCTGAAAATATTTTATTTCTATACAGTGACTGAGACAAAGATATTAACAATTTATATTAAACTAAAATTGAGCATGGCAACATCATCTTCCTGTCTTTCTTCCCACTATACTATTGCTTTACGCAATTGTTGCTTTATTCTCCTTTCTAACATTTGCGTGACATAGGACCTGTTAGAGACCTTGATAAGACATAAAAACAACCATCTTGCTGGTGAGACCCATGTCTCAAAGCCTAATGCCAATAAAGTGATGGAGAGGAAAGGTGACATTGGGAAATGCCATAACAAATAATTTTGAGTCTCTGGACAGACTGATTATTGAATTTCTTTCTTAAAAATAGCTGCCCCTCCTAATCACCCTTATTTAAAGGAATGACTCAAGGCTGGTTTGGTGAGGCTATTTGCTCCTGTTAATTTTAGGGCAATTGTGTATCTCTAACAGCCCCTGAACAGTCTGCAGAGAGCAGCCATTTCACCACCTAATCACTATAGAATTCAAATCTGAGGCTGACAGCCTAAAAACAGCCACCCCTCATTTTCAAGAGAAAATTATGAAGAACAGCTCAACAGATCATAGTGTGTGGTCTCCTGAACAAACTGACCTATGTCTGAGCTGCCTTCCACACTGCCTTCCACCCAGATGGTCCCATACTGGGCTTAGGGGCAGCATTCTGGATTAAAATACTCATTCTGGCCAATTTATCTATCTCTGTCACATCTGCCACCCAAGTGCTGAGACTCAGACAAGCTGTCCTTACCATTTGCCTCAAATCACAGATAATGATACTGGCAAAGTGGTGGGCAAGCAACCTACCACAGACAATGACAGACATAATTAATTACTTGGAATTAAAACTCAGACCCCAAAACTTCCCATGTTCAGCAATTGTTACAGTGAGGTTGGGAATTAGTTCGTCTTCAAGAAGCTGAAAGAGTTTAATACCCACTGTACCTTAGGTTAACAAGAAATAAGACATCAGCCAAAGCATTTTATGACAATATTTGTCTTTCACAAGTCAGAGTGCTGGACCAAGAGACTTTCTAAAGTATCCTGAGTTTCCAACATGCTATGCATTGAAGAAGGACACCCATTTTTCTAACTTTATTGAAAGATTATTCAACTATAGAAGCCATTTGCTCTAGCTGTGGAGTCCTTAGCATTTGCCAGGTTTTAACACTGATGGGCTTATTTTGCAGAATATGTTTTCAGACCCAGGCCTTCACTTGCCCTAAGTTATCTATTGTGAAAAGCAACCCATGTAAAGCACTCTCTAACTGATAAACTGCTACACACATATTAGGAGTTATTTAAATTAATGAGCTATCATGATATCCATCCTGAAGGGCCAGTAACTCATTTTTACCTTGTATAACCGAGTTGTGTATTACATTCTAGTATTTATTCTGGTCCATTGAGAAGTCTCCCTCTTCAAACTATTATGTTCTGCACATATATAATATAATAGCTTTCCTTGTTTGTGCTTTCTCTTACATCCCTGTTTTTATATAACTGAGTTTGGCTCTAGTTTTCAAACGGAAAAGTTTTGATTCTCAAACAAAATGTCAGGCTCCTAATAAGGCTTAGGAAATTCTGTTTGTTGCCAATGAGACCGAGCTGGAACCAAGAATTCCTAAAGGAGTGTCGCATGCCAGCAAACTTCAAAATTGGTTGTTATATGATTACATTTGGCTATTTCCAAATCATCTTAAAGTTTCCTTTCCTCAAGGGAATATAACTGCAGTTCTTCGAGCACTTTTGTGTAGAGAGCACTTTGCCATCTTTTGAGTAACTTCCTGATATCCCTTGGAAGGCAAGGCTCAGTAGGTTCTTTCCTTCTCTGTTAACTTGCCATATCCTTCCTGATTCACGGAAACAGGAGAATTCCTGGGTATGCAGCTCAGGACTAAAAATCTAGTGTGGGCGGCCCGGGGGAGGTAGCTCTCAGGAGCTAGGTAACAGCCTACAGATTGTAAGTCTTACATTTTGTGAGGACAAACCAGTCCAAGTAGTCCAGTTAGTCAGACTTCCCAGATGCTTCCTTGTCTAGATATTTAGTTCATCCTGAGCATCAAGAGAAAACTGAAACTTGTAGGATATGCACACCTGCTGCTGAAAGCTGATAAGATCTTCAAAGTGAAATGCAGATACTGATAGAGAGGAATTTATATTTTTCAAAGGCATATTTAAGAGGAAGCTTGTTTAGGCAACTGATTTACAAGGATATGCTAGGTTTTTTAAGAGTAGCTCCAGGGCCAGGCACAGTGGCCCACGCCTGTAATCCCAGCACTTTGGGAGGCCGAGGCAGGTGGATCACAAGGTCAGAAGTTCGAGAACAGCCTAACCAACATAGTGACACCCTGTCTCTACTAAAAATACAAAAATTAGCCGAGCATGATGGTGCGTGCCTGTAATCCCAGCTACTCAGGAGGCTGAGGCAGGAGACTCACTTGAACCCAAGAGGTGGAGGTTGCAGTGAGCTGAGATGGTGCCACTGCACTCCAACCTGGGTGACAGAGCGAGACTCTGTCTCAAAAAAAAAGAGTAGCTCCAAAGGCAATCAAGGTAGTAATTTGTAATGCTTGATATACTGATATACTCTCAAAGAGATGTAAAAAATGTACCTCAAATATTAACTTACTAGCGCGTATAGTTAATAGTGCCACTAATGTATTGTGAGTGGAGCTCGTTTATATAAAAGTCATCCAAAGCTAAAAATAATTCCCACTCTTGAGTTATTCTACCAGGTTTTCCCTATGGATACTTGTTATATTCTTGGGATCATATTGTGGCCTGGGTTATGCCTGAATTTACATAACAATAAGCTAAATTATAATGGAATTCTTTGGTGATTGAGTAATGCTGTATATAAGTTCTGTATATGGAGAAACCAAAGCATAGGTATATTAAATTATTTTCTTCATACTGCAGAAATATAGTAGAAAATTGTATGATTTTCTCTGAGGACTTACAGAGGGAGAGGATGGTAGTTGTGCACAGTGCAATTCTAATTTTATGCTGAGAATGATAATGGCTTGCTGTTCTTATATACAGAACTACTGAAGACAGAATGAGAAAAATGAGATGAATAAAACAATTTCAGGTTAACTATTGTGAAGTTGAAAGCTCACAATTAACAAATAAATGCTGAGCCCCTACAAATAGCAAGAAGTCTCTATAGAACCTATGGTTGATAAAGGTATTACTAACCATGCTTTTAACCTTTGAGATGCTTACAACTTACTTGGGAAGGCAAATCCTTCATATACGGAAAGTTAACACAGGAAAGAGCTGCCAGTTAGTGAGATAACTTAGTATAAAGAAGGCTGAATTGAGAATCATTATGTAGATTCTAATTCTGACTTAGCCACGAACTACCTTAATGACCTTGAGCAGATTACAATCTCCTTGGGCCCCAATTGGTCACCTACTTATAGTTAACATTTACTGAATGCTCACTATGTGTGCCAGGTGTCTTACACATATTCTCTCATTTCATCCTCAAACTGAAGCAAAGTAAGTTTAAGTAACTCATCCAGGATTATACTGCTAGTATGTGGCAGACGACTCAACCTTGTATTCTGAAAGTTAGGGCAGTGTCAGAATGATGTATATGTGTGCATGTGTGTGTTTGCACATGCACATGTGTGTGAGAGAGAATGTAAGAATATATGATAGGCTGGGCGTGGTGGCTCATGCCTGTAATCCCAGCACTTTGGGAGGCCAAAGCGGGTGGATCACGAGGTCAGGAGATCGAGACCATCCTGGCTAACATGATGAAACCCCGTCGCTACTAAAAATACAAAAATAATTAGCTGGGCATGGTGGCGGACGCCTGTATTTCCAGCTACTCAGGAGGCTGAGGCAGGAGAATGGCGTGAACCTGGGAGGCAGAGCTTGCAGTTAAGCCGAGATCGCACCACCGCACTCCAGCCTGGGCAACAAAGCAAGACTCCGTCTCAAAAAAAAAGAGAATATATGATAGGTTTTCCTGGTTGTATTAGAAACACACATGATAAAGAATCTACCAAACTATCTGGTTTAACTGTGGGACATGATAAGTAGACAATTCACATCAAATTGTAGTGGAGAGCCCATTCCTTGACTATCTCTATGACCAAGTGGGCCTGATTCTCTGGTTCAAATCTTTACGATATGGATTAATTAATGTCAAGTACAGATATGTTACTATCAACATTAAGAAAAAACTTCCCCATAAAGAGTCACCTGCTATATTTTATATTTGAGATTACATGCATTATCTACTCTATAAATCCAGCAAATCTGTTTCTGTATAGACCTGATTTAGGGAGATTTTTATGTTATCTTTCTGGTTTTCCTTATATAATTGTGGACCTAGCAGAGGACACTTACGTTTTTATTTCATTTATTTGCTTTATATTATTTTAAGAAGAAACATGAAACAAAGCAATCCACTTTATGATTATAACACAAAAGTTATATGTTTAATTTACATGTGATTAATAAGCATTTAAACCTAGTTTCATTGTATGAGCCACTTCGAACATCAGAGTTAAAGCTTCTTTAAGGAAGATTTTCAAAATAGTATAGGCAGAGTACAGAACTGGTCTGATGGTATCTATCCTAAATGTTATTTTGATTAAGAGATCTTTACATTTTTGGTACTTTCTTCATGATTCATTTAAAAGATTATACTTTTCTGATTTTTGTTCTGCGTATCTCACAGTGTCTGGAAAAAAGCCATAAACCTCTGACCTAAGACCACCAGCCTACTATGCACAAAGGCTAATAACTCAGTATTTTCAGCCCAGTAGCTAGGTAGTTACCTCTATCTTTTGAGGGAAGGCCAGATAAAAGTAAAAGAGGGAACTCATAATTGTTATCATTATAGGTGGTCATATAAACTCATATTAATAGAATTTATATTTGATAAATGATTTAATTTATTTTATAATTAGATCTTCAGTAATATTCATAAGTATTATAAAATAGATGCTACATTTTCTGGAGGGATGTGGATATCTTATTTATCTTTGCATCTCTCAAACACAGATACTCAATTTTTGTCAAATGAATAAATGGATGAATAGACAGATATACAGATAAAAGAATATATAATCATAATAAAGTGAACACTACTTGAATCAAGAAACAAAGCCCAGGATATCACTTAAGATATTCTTGGCTGCCCTTTCCCATGACTGAGTCTAGGCTATGAGGTGAATAAGAATATTTCTTCTTTAAAAAGACTGTTTTAGTTAAAGTTATTTTGTTGTTATCTTTTGGCTTTCTGAGAAATTGGTTTTATTATTGTTTTTAATTTCTTCTTTTTTTCCTCTTGTTTTATTTCTGGATAATTTAAAGCTTAAATAGGTTTAAAAAAGTACCAGTTGTGATTAAAGAAACAAGTTATTCCAGGGTAATTCTGAATACAACAATATCTTGTCCAGCTCAAAACATTTATGCCAATGGCATAAATTGAGTGTTACAGAAGAAGAGCAATTTCAAAAAAAAATTGTCAATATTTTTAGCAATATTTGAGTCCATACAATGTGCTAGGCATGATTCAAAGTTCTTCATCAATATTAATTTATTTAATCCTCACAACAAACCTGTGTAAGAAAGATAATGTTGTAACATTTATATTAGTATTTTCATGTAACATCAGCTTTTGTGATAGATATTGATACTAAATAGAAGAAAAAATAACTAAGAAATATTCCTTTGGGATTATAAAGAGTAAAGAAATGATTTTTCTGTGTATTTAGGTAAATTTATACTATCCTCTTACATCTAATATCAATAAAAATACCTAATGCAAAGGGAATGAATTTTTTTCCCCAAACACATTGCAATTTACAGATTGCACTCCAGTGTTTTAGAAACTAAAGTATGGTGGCCAGTAACTTTTTACTTTTCCAAATATGGACAGTTAAAAATCCAAAACACAAGTACTATCTACTGTCACCATCATTTCCTCTTAAAAAAGATCATTTTAAAACTAAAAAGTTTGGAAGGATATAAACTCACCATAAAGATCATTTCATTTAATTGAACAAATTTAGCTTTGTGAAAGATTCATGATGTCTAATTTCTGATTTCAGAGCTTGCCAGTGAAAATTTTACCATGGACTGGCTTCAGTCTTTGCACTGACATTTAGGAACCACCAAACGTAAGTCCATGACAGCCACATTTATTACTAAGTTTTTCTGAAAGCAGATGTAACATATGTAACCTAGATTTAGTAGGCCTCTACTTTTTCCCTCCCTCTACATAGAAGCCATATTCAGCAACTTAATGTATTTTGTCCAAAAATAGATCCAACTCTACAACCCAGTGGGAAGTTTCCTCTAAAGATTATAAAAATATAGAGAAACAATTTTACCTCACATTCCACACAGCAAAGCTCCATAAATATCCCCGTTAAACATCTCTGTTATTCCCTCAAAATCCGTCTCATAATGTCAGACTCCTCACTTCTCCTCTCTCTGTCCCTGATATGGTTAGGCTTTGTGCCCCTACCCAAATCTCATCTTAAATTATAATCCCCATAACCTCTTCATGTCAAGGGAAAGACCAGGTGGAAGTAACTGGATCATGGGGGTAGTTTCCCCCATCCTGTTCTTGTGATAGTGAGTGAGTTCTCACGAGATCTGATCGTTTTCTAGGGGGCTCTTCCCTCTTCACTCTTCACTCTTTTTCCTCTCACCTGCCACCATGTAAGACATGCCTCTTCCCCTTCCTCCATGATTGTAAGTTTCCTGAGGCCTCCCAAGGTCTGTGGAACTGTGTCAATTAACCCTCTTTTCTTTATAAATTACCCAGTCTCAGGCATGTCTTTATAGCAGTGTGAAAACTGACTAATGCAGCCCCTTTATATCCACAGTCTGTAAAATTCTCACCCCATCCAACCCTGCTCCCTCTTTCTCATCACTTCCAGCTCTAAGCTTTCATGTCCCACTTAATAAAACCCTAACCTGGCATTAGCTAAACCTGCGTCCACTCCTCCCATAGCATATTATATTTTCCAAAGATTAATATACAGATCTTCTTATGTTACTTTATGTTGTGACTGGTGGAATCTATGAGTTGGATCTACGTTCTTTTCCTTTGAATATTGGAGGATACTTGTTGTTGATCCAACCCATGAAGTGTGGTTGAAGTGATGCTCTGTGGTTTCCAAGCCAAAGCATAAAAAGGACACAGATTCTAACAGCTTCTTACTCTCTCTGGGGATGCTTGCCCTTGGATATCAGCTATTGTGCCATGAGGAAGCTCAAACTAACCCTCAAGGAGAGAACTCATGGAGATGAACTGAAGTCTGTAGCCCACAGCCAGCATCAACCACCAGACATGAACAACTTTGCAGATGATTTCAGCCCTCAACCTTTAGAGTCTTCCAGCTAAGGCCTTAGACATTACATAACAGAGACCAGCTATCTCTACCCTACCTTGTTCAATTTCTTCACTCACAGAAACCATGAGAGAATAAAATATTATTGTTTTAAGCCACAAAGCTTTGGGATGACTTTATATGCAGAAATAGAAAACTAATACATCGCCTTAAAAAGGAACTCCACGACCGTATATTACTCTTATCTTCTACTTGGAGGGAGTCATTAATGTTTCATCATCTTTTTTCTTTAACTGCTTTTCAAAATACTCACTAAATAAGTTCAGGCCTTATACAATTAAACATAAGGCAGTATATGTTCTACCCACTTATGTAGAAATGTTTACAGACTATAAGAAATGGTTTCATGTTTATGTGAGAAAAGTGAAACTGGGAATTGGGTTCTAGTTATTTGGAAGAGAGATGCAGCAATTATAAATGATATTTTGCTGATTTAATGCATCAAAATATTTACTGGTTAAATATTTACATCGTCTAGAATTTTGAAGCCATAAAAATGAAATAACTAGACTACTATTTTAGGTTTCATATGTTTCATAGGAAAAAAATAATGATTTTACTGGAGCCAACTAAATTTCTCATTAACACTCATTTGATAAAATTGAAAATAAAACTGAACATTAATCTGATCAGAAAAGCACTCCTAATGCCTCAGTTATATTCTTCAGTAAGCTCGTAAATCTCCATTTCCTAACATCATGTCACAGTTCTCAATCTACTCTTGACGAGACATTACAAAGGCTGGGCAGGCCCAGTGCTTATCAAATTATTTATACTGCTAACAGTGCTATAAATTACAAGGAATATTATGAACAATTAATATTATATAATTCATTTGTATAAATATGACTAAAAAGTAGCAATATTCTCCCATTTGCTTTACCCATCCAATTTAAACTGTACATATTTGAGAGTAAAGGAGAAACTAGTAGAAAGATCTAGTAAAGAGGAGTTACTCTGCAGTCATATTAAATGTTAGACCCCACTTAATGCTCAATTCCTTGGAAGCGTTAATGTTTCCCAGTTGTTTTGTTTTGTTTTGTTTTTGAGACAGAGTTTTGCTCTTGTTGCCCAGGCTGGAGTGCGACGGCACGATCTCAGCTCACTGCAACCTCTGCCTCCCAGGTTCAAACAATTCTCCTGCCTCAGTCTCCCAAGTAGCTGGGACTACAGGCATGCACCACCATGCCCGGCTAATTTTTGTATTTTAGGAGAGATGGGGTTTCACCATGTTGGCCAGGCTGGTCTTGAACTCCTGACCTCAGGTGATCCACCCACCTTGGTCTCCCAAAATGCTGGGATTACAGGCATGAGCCACCACACCCGGCCTGTTTCTTAGTTTTAAAAGGGATGAATAGCAAGAAATGATATGGTGACAATTATTCTTGGCATGGGTTTGAGAAGAAATGATATTATAAGAATTATTCTTGGTATGGGTTTAAGAAGGAATGATATTATAAGAATTCTTCTTGGCATGGGTTTGAGAAGAACCAGGCATTTATTAAAAGAAGAGATTCTCCCAATAATTATCTTAGCATAGAAGCCAATCTTCTATTTCAGGATTACTAAACTAACATCTTGGCAGTTATTTGAGCAGGATTCAGCATGAAAGAGTGTGTTTACATGGAAGATTTAGACCTAAAATTGTAGGGAAAAAAGCAGGGAAGATTAACAAGTCAGAAATGGCCGTTATTATTAGAGATGGCAGGTCTAAAGATACTTTAGCCCTAACTGTGGCACCAGCATATTGAATAAGAATTCATTCTTATTCTCAAAGACCTAGCTGCAAATGGCACTGCCCTGAAAGTTTCGCTCCTTACCTTTCAAGATATCCCTACCATGTCAGGTAAGAGAGCACTTTCAGGAAGATTCACAAGAATGCCGTGTATGTGCCCCAGACCTTTTTCTCCTTGGTTTATACAGTGAAATTTAGTGGACTTACATTAAATAAGTTCACGTATTGAGTGAGGAACAGGACAATGCTGACAATGTAATAAGTGCACAAACATATTTGTTTAATCTAAATCTTTGATCAGAAATTATGCAACATACCTTATATATTTTTTAATTATAAATCTGAGATTCCAACAGAAATATTTACAGATTAATTTTCCTAGACTAGTATAAGGTTCATAATTGCTAAAGTTTAAAACAAAGCAAATATTCAGGAATAAGAAAATGTATTAGAGTGATTACAATTATTACAATTAAATTAATTTTTACTTGCCCATTCTAAAGTAATCAATGCAAGTATTTAATAAGTAAAAGAAGAGGTTATATAAGCTTTTATATATATGCTTTATATAAGAAATTGGTAACCATGGTTGTGCCTCTGGAGAGGGACTGGGAGTTTCATCTTAATACTCATTCTTATTCTTCTCATGTACGTGTACATTTTCAGAAAAACTAAAACACTATGTATAATACTAGTTGATACTGGTAAATGTTTAACCCATCCAAGTAGTGATCATTTCAACTTTAGCAGGTATTTCCCTCAGGCAATATCTGCTTGGCAATTCAGCTGGCATCTGCAGTCTGGGTACCAAATCAGTTATTCTGTACAGTGGGTGCCTGCCAACTCACAGGAACATGCTGCCCCATCCAAATCCATTCCTCTGCCCAAAATAGGGAGGGAATCCCTGGGAATATCACACAAATTGGCCTGAATCTGCTCAGGATTCCAGCTTTCGGGACACTGCAGGGATTACTCAGCTCCTCCTCCTCCAAGCCTGAGGATTTCAACCAGTACAGCTAGGAGCGTTTTCCTTTTTAATATTTTTGTCCCAATCATTTTAACCATGGCAAGAGCCAGCTATAAGGATTGCCTCTTGTAGCAGGAGGGTGCTGGGGTATTTCTCACAACATCTCCCTAAGGCAGGGTGCTTTTATCCCAGTTACACAGAGCCACATCCTTGCTTTACAACCCTCCCTCCCTCCTGCCCTTGGGTCTTCTTTCAATCAGATCTCCCTTCTCCATAGGGAAATGTATCACCAAGTAAGATCAATATGTTCTTTGGTGGGGATGCTGCTTCTTATTAAAGGGAATAATTAAATGGCCCTGTATTTTACTCCTCTCTAAATTCCTTTTGTGTTTCAAACAGAGGAGGTTGTGTTTCACTTCCTCACTGACACAGTTATAGGATACTCTTTCCGGAAGAAAGAATAAAAGCTCACCTATGAGACCTCTGTACTTCTGGCCCCCACAGACAAAGATGGAAAGGCAATTGATCGGATTCTGAATCAGGTATCAGTGCAAAAGCAAGAGTTCAAAAATCCAGGTGAGTGGCCCAGGTCTTAGATGGCAGAAAACCCCAAATAATAAAGCAGGTGGTCACATCAACAGGACACTGACTTCTAATGGGAGAAGGTGGAGTTTTGTGTGGGCCCAGAAACCACTGTGTCCTTTGGTTAAACTAATAACAACCTTCAGCCTGCAGGACAGTTCTCTGGCCCCTGAACACAGCCCCTTCCCCCTTGCAATTCCTCACAGGAACTCAGACTCTCTGGCTGCTCCTACCTTGTCTATCAGTCCAATGCTAGCAACTCGATGGGGTTTGCACTGTAACTGCAACCATAGCAGAGTGCTCATTTTAGATTCATGCCTTGTAAAATATTTCGATAACATTCTAGCACCCACATACTCATTGTGGAAAAAAAAAAAAAGCAAGAAATAGTATGGGCTTTACACAGAATCAAAAGCAGCAGGCCCCTGTGTGCTTGTGAACCAAACGCAACCAAATGTTTCTATTTGTGAGCCAAGATGACTGGGGAATTTCAAATATTTCTGTATTTCATAATTACAAAAGAGGCATGCTTTCAGAATTAAATGAACATAGTTTTTAAAAAATTTATAAAGCTTGTGATAAAAATGTTTCATTTTATATGCTTATTCAGAGTCTGCTTTTAATTATTTCTTGCAAATGTTTTCAGTGATATCTTATAGTTTGGCTTTGTTCCCTGGAATCTGAGAGGTGAAATTGGCTAGCAAAAATAAATTAAACTGACTAGTCCAATTCCATTGCCTAAACTGAAACAAATTTTGAGATTTACAGAAAAGCCAAAAAGAGTTTGAAAAAAATTGCATTATAAAAGTGAATTTCTAATGTTCTAAATTCTTATTCTGAAAAACAAGGCAATAACATTTACATAACATAAATATATATGTGGCCAGATATTTAGGCATAAAAAACAAGACTGGCACTGACTTATGGAATTCTTTGTGTTTTGATGTGACAAGGACAAAAGGCTTCTTTTGCTAAAAATAACAACATCCCTACTTAAGAAAGCATCTGAATGACATTCTTGAAACTATGTCTTTACTGAAAATCAGGGCTGTGGCCATGGTATCCAATCAGCTAGTCCACAATAGGTACATTTCTTTTTTTCTTCTAAGCTACAAGAAATATTACTGCATATGCAACTAATATTCTAAAACATTCAGAAATTCAAATATCTACCCATTTCTCTTCACAAGTCCACCATTCACATTAGAACAAGGCATTAAGTTATTTGAAATGATTCACATCTCACAAAGAATGGCCTTTGTAGATCCTTTCTATTTTACTAAGGAAGACTATCTGAAGAATAGATATTTTATTAGGAGGAAAGATGGGAGAAGAAAACAAATTTGGAAGAATGGAATTATAATTGAGGTTAAAAGCTGTGAATATAATTAAATAGAATATATTAAGGTTGAAAGAAGATGCCTGGAGGGAAAGGAGTACTCTCAAGGGTTTCTGAGAATGTTGTGTTCACCTGCTAATGTCTCACCTGCAAGGTCTTGACCCTGATGATAAGGTTTGGGGAATGATCTGTCTCTGAAATACTTCTTGACATGGTTTGGCTGTGTCCCCACCCATATCTCATCGTTTGAATTGTAGTTCTCATAATCCCCATGTGTCACAGGAGAGACCTGGTGGAAGGTAATTGAACCATGGGGGCAGTTACCTCCATACTGTTCTCGTGATAGTGAGTTCTCATGAGAGCTGATGGTTTTATAGAGGCTTTTCCCCACTTGGCTCTGCAGTTCTCCTTGCTGCCACCACGTGAAGAAGGAAGTGTTTGCTTCCCCTTCTGCCATGATTGTAAGTTTCCTGAGGCCTCCCCAGCCATGCTGAACTGTAAGTCAATTAAACCTCTTTCTTTTGTAAATTACCCAGTCTAGGGCAGTTCTTTATAGCAGTGTGAGAATGGACAAATACACTTCTCAAGTACTTCACACATGTATACACACTCCTGTGAGTGCATGCACGCTACAACAAAGACAGTAACTTCTGGAGAACAAGGACACCTGTAAAAAAAGTTAAATGCAACTTTTTTCATCTTTTTCCTCACGATTGTCTTCAAAATGTTTGTATCAGGAACGACGCTGATAAATTTAGCACTAGGTGTGAGGAGGAGTTAGACAAAGATGTGTTCCAGTATTCAAAGAGAAGCTTTCTCAGTGGACTAACAGCAGAGTTAATTTTCCTTCAGGGACAACTTTTTAAAAAAAGAGAGAGAGACAAAGAGAGGGAAACAGAGAGGGAAAGAGAGAGAGAAATTAAAACAAAATAGCATTATATAGGAAGAATATTCCCCAGAGGGAAGAGACATGCAGTTTATAATGTCATGCACTTAATTAATTGCAGTGCAAACCACTCTCATTAGGAATCCATTGTAAGCCTACCAGCTTCAACAGTCAAAAGGGAGTAATTACAATGAAGCCCAGTCCTTGTCTCCTTATTGAGAGCTTTAAAAACTTTGCCACGGACATCTCAAGAGACTCTTCTCTTCACTACCCTCCTTTTGTTATTTTTTTATGTAAAAAAAGAATGCATTAAAATAAAATTCAATCTTCCCCTTTGGTTTTTCCTTACTAACTTTACTACTAATTTTACACCTAAACCTCTAGAAAAGTCAGGGCACTTTCTGTACTTTAGTTTCTAGAGTGATCAAGGGCTGTGTACTTGTCAGGGTTCTGATTTGCAAACAATAGAAATTATGGATTGACATAAGCAGGAAAAGGAATCCATCAGAAGAATATAGGATAGAACTCAGAATAAACAGGGGGCTTGAAGAAGCAGACTTGAGCAGAATCCAGTGAAGATAATAAGCAGGTGGGAGGCTGGATCAGTCCGCCTGGGACCCTATTCCTCACCTGCGGGGCACACACTGCTCTTCACCACACTGTCAGCAGCTACAACTGCCATGCCACTGGCTCTTCCACTCGATAGTGGCATATGTGATGGTCTGAGCCATCCCCTCAAGATTCAAAGTCCTGGCTAGGAACATCAGATTGACTACACTGAGGTTATAGACCCTCACTCTGTCTGCCAGAGGGGCATGCAGAGGGAATGCATATTCCTGCTCCCCTAGTGGAAGGCTAGGTCCTTTCTCTCACCTATTCTGAAACTCCTCCAAAACAGAAGAGGATTGGGTACTGAGTAGCCCAGTATCTACCCAGTCATCTACCCTAAGACCTTACCTCTCTTGACTTCTCATCCCCCCAGCTATCCCAAGGACTGTGTTTCCTAAATTTCCAAGCAATATGGGTGACAATAATATAAGTCTAGAAAAATAAAATAAGGGACAAAGGATCTGGCTTGTCGGCCAAATGAGTTGATCAAATCTATGGTCGCTCACAAAGAAGGTAAGAACTGAAACCAAAATACTTTTCTGTCCCAGTGCTAAATAATTTGGGGTCAAAGTTTAAGTGCCTGTTTTAATGCTGAGCACATGGAGACCAAGCAAAAATAACTTAGGTACTTACTCCAGGAAATGTTTGCTTTTGGAAAATAAGGCTGTAAATGGCCTGAGGCAGCTTATTCAATAAGACTAATAGTTCACTTATCAAGGTTCACTTTGAGAATCTCACTGCTCTTAGAGACCCCACTAATCCAAAACTGCTAGACTCTAAATTCTGCCTAATGCCAGCCATTTTTCCACCTTGCAAGATCAGGCTCCCAGACCTGGCTATAAAACTCTACAAATATCTTCCCTTTACTTCCCCTTTCCAAAATACTACTAATTTTAAAGGTGATGTCCTCCCTTATTTCACTGAGATGAATACTTAGTTTCACTTGGTTCTGCTGGTGATCTTTTTTGGGGAGTCAGTTGCCAATAGAGGAATGGTTATACAAAGTGATCTGGAGAATTCTGAAAGGCCCAAGTATCCCCACCTCCCACCATAGTTGCCAAAACTTCCTATTGGATTGCCTGTGAAAAACAAAAGTTCATGAATTTTTAAAATCTACATATAAAATATTTCCAGTACCTCAAACTGTGTCTGTCATATACTAAGACTCAATAGATTAATTTGGATGAATGAAATTGTAAATAAATAATAAACTTTAATGTAATTTTATTGATTGGATAAACACTTATTTTCATTAATAGAAATCAATGTGAGAGAAATAAACAACTACAATTTTGTAAGTCCAAAAATTCAAATTATTTTCACATTGTTTTCCAGTTCTCAGCCACATGCAGGCATATATTTTGCAGTGTTTTTACTTTAACCTGGATATATTTGTATATTTTGCTTTTCTCCTCAAAACATTCTAAATACTTCCATGTTACCATATACTTATCATAATAATCATTTTAATGACTATATCATAATCCATAAGTATACATTTTCACTGTCATTCATTCACTGTATTGCCAACTGCAAAGGATGCTTTGACATATAGAGTTTTAAAGAAACACTCTCATCTCAGTTTTTTCAGTGGATATTGAACAGAACATACCAGAATTTATAAGCCAAAATAAGAAGATATGAGTCTTGGTCTTTATTTGTTGCAGATAATCCTCTGAAAATCAATTAACCTTGACATTTCTTCTTAAGACAAATGAAGGCTTCTCTGCTTGGGTCTCCTCCACTGAGTTTAATTAAAACCCTTTGCTAAGGCACTGTGTACATATGATATACTCTACAGTTGCCAAATTCTAGTCACAGATACTGTGTCAAACAGTGTAAATTAAACAAACAAACAAACAAAAAATGACCCAGACAAGGTCACCAAAGAGAAGAGAACAAAAAAATTGTGTGCACATATGTATTACATCAAGGTTCTTGGTTCCAGGTCTCAATCATACAACTCTATCAAATAGCCTTAAATAAAAATTAGCATGATCATAGGTTGCTATGACTTAAAGTCTGCAAATAATATGTTACATCCAAGCTAAGGGCAAAACCGTGTGCACGTGCCTTTCTGTTGTTTCACTAAGGTCACAACAGTAACCCCATTTACAGACGAATGTTTTCTACAAATAGAATTTTTCCACATTGAATTCAATTTTATTCTTTATTTTATTGCTAAAATTGGCAGCATGATGAACTGGAATAATGCTTGAATGCCAGAAATAGTATTTAAGAATATATAAGAAAGCAATAGTGTTTAATTCAATTATTATTTCTAAGAACTAAAATTCTCAAAAGCAAACTCAAATGCTAATTCAAAATACCTAAGATGTTATTATTGCTGGCAAAATATTAGAGTTAGATATAAAAATTATTTAAAATAAACTAATACTTTGAAAATGATAATTCATTTTTTTTAAAAAATCAGATCATTCTCCATACTCCAGAGACTGTAATAAATCTGGGAAACAGCTGAGTAATCTGGAAGATGCAGAAGTCCCGAAACACCAGAAGCTGCTATTCTCCAGTAGATGCTGAAAGGTACTAGGAACCCAAGGACATCACTGCAGACCTGCTTACTGGGACTAGGACAAACCCTGTGGTCTTTCCAGAAGACCTACTAGCTATGCTCAACTTCTTGTTCCCTGGTTTAACACCCATCAGTCAGAGGACAGGTGGACCAATTATTGAAAATATTTTGGAATGCTGTTTCATAATCATATCTCAGACAACCACCTGATACAGAGCTTCTTTCTCTCCCTGTGTTCTTTCAACTTCTTATCCCCATGTTGCATGTGATTTCTCTCCCCTGTCTATCCTCCCATTCTCATTCTTTCCATATTATTCAATCAGTTTCTCTGGAGCCCTTTTCCCATGGCAAACAGACTTCACTTCATCCTCAGCCTTACCACCAAAAAGTCATCTGAGATCCTAACCTCTCTCAAATTTGGCTCTTCGCTAAAGATGCCACTTCCCTGTGGTGGGGATTCAGGGTAGGGTACTCTGGTTCTCAGTGCCCTCTCTGGGTCCCAAGATGAAATGGGTGCTCTCCTGGTTACTCACATTTACTTACTCCTCCACCTTCTTGTAAAAACTTCTCATTTGACATCTATGCCAATCAACTCTACTTCCTCATCTCTGACTTCTGCCAGTCTCTTTGGTCAGTTTCTCATTCATTGAAAACTGCCCACCTCTTTCTCATCTTGACAGCTTGAATCCTGCTGCAGTCCTGGGTGACTTTGATGTTGATGTGGAGGCATCATCTCATGCCCCAATCTCTCAATTCTTCAGCTACATCTTTTCCAAGGCAGTCGCCCTCTTCCCTGACACCCTTCTATGTCTTGAACATACCTTAAATTACCTCTAGCACTTACATCTTTAAGTTCATTCTATCCTCCAAATATGATCTATCTTTTGTTTGCTCAGTTATTCTAATTTCACCTGTTTGACATCATAGAGATTTCTAGAGACCTTGAACACTTTCTATATCAGTATCTTCTTATATTCACTCATTTCCATAACCAGCTAAGTTGCCACAATTCATCATTTCTTTCACTCTCTTTCAAATACTTTCAAATCCCTTGCCCTATTTTTCTTATATTGCACCTGCTTTCCAATTTTGGAATAATCCAACTGTTTGCCTTTTCAGTGTTTATATCATAGCTGCTTAGCACTACTGGAAAATATTACAAAACTTCACATATTGGTTACATGAAAAGTTAATGGTAAGTTTTATCAACTGTACCTTCAATTGGCATTCTGGTCTAGCCATGTTTTAGCAGTTTTTATTTATCTAAATGCAGACACTCTACTTTAATCTCATCCCTGGACTTTGACCTGCTGTTCTCTCTTCCTGGAACCATCTTATTTTGGTCTCAAGTTAGGTGTCAGTTCCTCACAAGCCAAGGTGAGTTTGCTCCCCAGTGAGATTTCATATTTCTCCATTTGTCTGCAGTCATATTTGTACATTATATGAAACAAACAAGATTATAGTGGTCTATTTTCTTGTACGTGCCCTACTTGATTCAATCCTCTGTGAAAGAAAAGGCTGTGCTTTGTCTTGTGAGCCTTGGGTCACCAGTGCATACCTCAGTATACAGCAAATATCAGACTCTCACTATTCGTTGGATGAATATAAAGTGAATACATTAATATATGACTAATGCATGATTGAGGGGATCAGTATATTTACCAGGATCCCTTGCATGTATGATTTTATTGTTTTTAATTCTGTTTTGTAATATGTGTATAAATACAGGCATAATTGTTTTATTGTGCTTTGCTTGATATGGTTTGGGTATTTATACCCTCTAAATCTCATGTTGAGATTTGATTCCCAATGTTGGTGGTAGGCCTAGTGGGAGATGCTTGGGTCATGGGGGCAGAGCCCTCATAAATGGCTTGGTGCCCTTCCTGTGGTCATGAGTTATTGTGAGATCTGATTGTTTAAAAGAGTGTGGCACCTGCCCCCCTCTCTTATTCCCTCTCTTGTCATGTGACACAGCTGCTCCCTCTTCACCTTCTGCCATGAATAAAAGCTTCCTGAAGCCTCACAAAAACCAAGCAGATGCTGGTGCCAAGCCCAGACACCCTGCTAAACCGTGAGCCAAATAAATCTCTTTTCTTTGTAAATTAGCCAGTCACACGTATTCCTTTATAGCCATGCAAAACAGACTAACACATTGCTTTATTACACTTCACAATATTGTGCTTTTACAAATTGAATATTGTGGCAACGCTGCATCAAGCAAGTCTATCGGCACCGTTTTTTCCAACAACGTCTACTCACTTTGTGTTTCTATGTCATATTTTGGTATTCTCAGAATATTTTGAACTTTTTCATTATTATTATATCTGTTAGGGTGATCTGTGATCAGTGGTCTTGGATGTTACTATTTTAATTTTTGGGGTGCCACAAACCATGCCCTGTAAGACAGTAAACTTAATGGATTAATGTTGCATGTATTCTCACTGCTTCACTGACTGGCCATTCCCCAATTTCTCTCTTTTCCTCAGGTCTCCCTATTCCCTGACACACAATAATATTGAAATTAGGCCAATTAATAACCTTACAATGGCCTATAAGTGTTCAAGTGAAAGGAAGAGTTACAGGTCTCTGGCATTAAGTCAAAAGCTAGACATAATAAGGCTTAGTGAGGAAGACATGTCAAAAGCCAAGACAGGCTGAAAGCCAGGCCTTTTGTACCAGTTAGCCAAGTTGTGAATACAAAGAAAAAGCTTTTGAAAGAAATTAAAAGTACTACTCCAGTGAACACAGAAATGACAAGAAAGCCAAACAGCCTTATTGATAATGTGGAGAAAACTTTAGTGGTCTGGATAGAAGATCAAACCAGCCGCAACATTCCCTTAAGCCAAAGCCTAATCCCAAACAAGGCCCTAACTCTCTTTAATTCAATGAAGTCTGAGAGAGTTAAGGACTGCAGAAGAAAAGTTGGATGCCAGCAGAGGGTGGTTCATAATGTTTAAAGAAAAGAAGCCATCTCCGAAACATAAAAGTACAGGGTGCACAAATTACCCATTTAACAAAGCTGCATAAATACCCTCTGAACCTAAAATAAAAGCTGGAAAAAAAAAGGGGGGGTGTGAAGTGAAGCAGCAAGTGCTGATGTATAAACTGTGACAAGTTATCCAGAAGGTCTCACTAAGATCATTGATGAAGGCAGCTACACTAAACAACAGATTTTCAGGGAGACAAAATAGCCTTCTATTGGGAGAAGGTACCATCTACAACTTTCATAGCTGGAGAGGAAAAGTCAATGCCTGGCTTCAAAGCTTCAAAGGAAAATCTGACTCTCCTGGTAGGAGCTAATGCAGATGGTAACTTTAAGTTGAAGACAATGTTCATTTAATATTCCAATAATTCTAGGGCCCTTGAGAATTGTGCTAAATCTACTCTGCCTGTGCTTTATAAATAAAAAAATAAGGACTGGATGACAGTATGTCTGTTTACAGCATGGTTTACTAAATATTTTAAGCCCACTGTTGAGACACACTGCTCAGAAAGAAAGATTCTTTTCAAAATATGACTGCTCATTGACAATGCACCTAGTCACTCAAGAGCTTTGCTGGAGATGTACAAGGAGGTTAATGTTATCATGCCTGCTACCACAACATTCATTCTGAAGCCCATGTACCAAGGAGTCGTTTCAATTTTTAAGCCTTATTATTTAAGAAATACATTTCATAGGGCTATCACTATGATAGATACTTATTTCTCTGATGGATCAGGGCAAAGTAAGTTGAAAACTTTCTGGATAAGATTCACCATTAAGAATATTTGTGATCCATAGGCATAGGTCAAAATATCAATATTAACAAGAGTTTGGAAGAAATTGATTCCAACCCTCATGGATGACTCTGAGGGGTTCAAGTGGAGAAAGTAACTGCAGATATGCTGGAAATTGCAAGAGAACTAGAATTAGAAATGGAACCTGAAGTTGTAATGAAATTACTGCAATCTTATGAAAAAACTTGAAAGAATGAGGAGTTGTTTCTTATGGATGAAGCAAAGAAAATGGTTTCTTGAGACAGAATCTACTTCTGGTAAAGATGCTGTGAACATTGTTGAAATGGCAACAAAGGATTTAAAATATTATATAAACTTAGTAGATAAACCAGCAGCAGCGTTTAAGAGGATTGACTCCAATTTTGAAAGAAGTTCTACTATGGGTAAAATGCTGTCAAACACCATTGCATGCTACAGAGAAATTGTTCATGAAAGGAGGAATCAATGGATGTGGCAATTTTCATTGCAGTCTTATTCTAAGAAATGTTAACAGCCACCCCAATCTTCAGCAACCACCACCTTGATCAGTCAGCAGTCATGAACATTGAGGCAAGACTCTCCACCAGCAAAATGTTTCTGACTTGCTGAAGGCTCAGATGGTTGTTAGCATTTTTTTTTAGCAATCAAGTTTTTCTTATTTAAGGCATATACATTGTTTTCTTAGAGACAATGCTATTGCACACTACAATATAGTGTAAACATAACTTTTATATGCACTGGAAAGCCAAAAAGTATGTGTGACTTGCTTTATTGTGATATTTGCTTTATTGCAGTGTCCTGGATCTGAACCCACAATATCTCCGAGGTATGTCTGGTATATACCTTCAAGAAATAAAGTTAGTCTGAATTAAATAATGTTGGAGAAATAAGAAAGCCAAAATCACATGTTAACTGAGACACAGAACAGTTAGTAGAGGAGTAAAGAGGGAGACCACCCTTGAAATATGTGATCAAAAGCTGGGAAAGTTCTAGAAAGTGAATGGTAAAGAAGTATAGTATTTATGTATTATAAACTTTATATTCTAAATATTATTTATATATTATAAATTACATATTTAAAAAACTTAAGTATTCTAAAGTTTTTAATTTCTATATCTAGCTTTCACACAGCAAGGGGTGTGTGTGTGTGTGTGTGTGTGTGTTTATGATAACATTTAGCACTAACCACAATTGTTTAGGAATTACATCATGGTAAAATTCAGAACCCCCTGAGAAAAAGCCCTCCTGGGAATGTGGACAAAGGTCTCACCTTAACGAAGCTCAGAACCACAAACTTCAGTGTAAATGATGCTAATCTATTAAGTAAAGTTAACCCATCATCCAGATATGTTGCATACATGACTTCAAACAATATAACTAAATAGCATTTATTTTTGTTGAATTCCTCAGATTTGAAATAATCTAAAAGTGCCCGGCTCCATCTACTTCCTTTCAACTGGAGGGCAGATTTTAAATGAATGAGAGAAATGGGATGATAAATAATGTTGAAATTCTAAGTTCTAGAAGGAATTCTAAGTACCTAGAATTTTTTTTTTTGGTTGGGGGTAAGTGTGTTTAACCCAAGAAGTGATATATTTTTTTCTATAGTTTTTTTCTATATACAGATTTTTTTAAAGAAAACTTTTGCCATTTTGTAGTGCTCATTTGTAGAGAAAAAAAGTTTGATTACTTCATCCTTTAATGAATTTCAACTGAAAATATATTTTTCATTTTGGATTTCTCCAAGTGATGCACTCTGGTCATATTAAGTTTGAATCAGTATTATATATTATGCAATACATAATAATTAAACAAATACAATTTGGTCAGAATGTTTTTACCTACTTTTTTCATAAACACAAATATGGTAAAACAGAATAAAAAGACTTTTAAAGAATTATAAGCTCTCCTTAAACACTTCAGTGATTCACAGTTCTGCGTTACATAAGGAAGGTCAGCCAGGGCAGTGTTTGTTGCAAAGAAACTATCTATGGAGTGGAACAATTATTATTGAGTGATGGAAATAATCAAAGGAAAGGGCTTTGTTGAGTTCTGCCTTGTGCTTAATATAGTATTGTGCTCTAGCACTTTTCATGGTAAAATAAATGCTTCCTTGGGTTCGCCTTAAAAAATATGGGATTCCCCAACCAATCTCTATTACTAAAACAAGTCACATTGGCACAAGAAAGTTTTGAATGTGGGGACCAGATGCTCTGATGTTGGTGAACGCAAAAGTTGCCACCCTCTTTAGTGTTTTTAACAACGTGGGAGCCTGGTGAAATAGAAGCCTTTGATTTCTAAAGGTAAACCTTCCCCTGGTACATGCTGCTTTACTGACACACAGATATAAAGTAAAGTACTGTGGTATAGTATCAGTCCATTCAGCATATCCTTAATGAGGGCACCAGAATGTACTACAATAATGAAAAGGTACTGTGATAACCTGAAAAAGACACTGGAGTTTAATCATGATCTCATTATTTTGTAAACTGAAGGCATGGCAGATATAACATAAACCTTTTAGAGATTCTATGATAGGTGAGAAAAAAGTCAGCATTTTTTCATTGCTTATTTTAGATTAGATTCAAGAATTGCCCTGGTTCTGGAAATAAGATGATTTTTATCCATATATTTTAAAGTGCTCCATCACTCTTAGAATCTAATTTTAATCTTGAAAAATCACAAATTTTGGGTCAGGCATGATGGCTCATGCCTGTAGTCCCAGCACTTTGGGAGGCTGAGGCGGGCAGATTACATAAGGCCAGGAGTTTGAGAACAGCCTGGCCAACATGGCGAAACCCAATTTCTACTAAAAATACAAAAATTAGCCTAGTGTGGTGGGACATGCCTGTAGTCTTAGCTACTTGGGAGGCTGAGGCAGGAGAATCACTTGAACCTGGGGGGTGGAGGTTGCAGTGAGCCGAGATCACGCCATTTCACTCCAGCCTGGGTGACACAGCAAGACTCCGTTTCAAAAAAAAAAATCACAAATTTACAAAGCTTAAAGCAAAGACAGATACAATTAAATCAGAACAATGCTTTAAAATAAAAGGCTCGTGATATTTTGTGAGTATCCTGAGAAGTTTAGGTAAACACTACAATCATAAATTGCATGTAAATCAATCAAAACCAAAAGAATCCAATTTTGTCTGCTTAGTATGTATCTTTAAGATTATTGGAAGTATTGTTTCCCAATTTTTGGCACTGATTACTTTTAAAATTTCATCTAGCTCAAGAATACTATATTTCTAGAGAATGTTTCACAATCACGATTATGTGTTTTATTTTTAATTTTGGGAAGCTTTGCCTAGTGGGTTGTAGATCTTCCATGTAACATTCAATAAGAACTTAGATAAATCACTTGAAGCTTGAACATATATCAAACATGAAGGTACAGGCTTCATGGTAGACTGTGAAATACAATCTCTAGCTTTATAAACACCCTTATATCCAAATTATTTAAAATATGAAATGCCCATTAATACCTTCTTAAGTTTAAAAGACCAAATTTGAAAGATCAGATGTGTCTGATCCAGCCTTCTGTTTTTCTTTTTTTATTTTCTGTTTGTATTTTGATTCAGGAATAAATTGCTGAAAATAATCTTTTTTTTTAATGTTCACTCTAACGTACTGTTTGTACTCAAGAGCACAAGATGAAGAGTGGTTAGTCAAATAATCCAATGTCTAACTGGCATCTGGGACCGGTCCCTCTGTGAATAGCACACAAATCAAGGAAATATTTCTGGAAGATCCTGTAAAATGAACCCTTATATGAATAAAGTAATTCTTCTCTCTCTGTTGGGTAGTTAAATTTATCCCCAAAAGTGACCATGTCTTCTTTTACATTCTTTTCCTTTTCTTTTTTTATAGGACATAGTGATACAAAGGTACACAGTGTACTTCTTCAGACAGGTAATAGGATACTAGGGATGAGAAAGTGTTTATAACATTCTCCACCCACCCATATCCCTGAATATACATGTATCCAGAGGTGTGTCATCATGTCACAAGGGAATAAGTTGCTTCTTGGCTCTCATTTTATTATAGCAGATGCAGCAATGAAACGTAAGTAGAGAGTTTTATTGCTACCTCCCCCACCCTTTCTTCATTCCCATAACTTCCCACCTGTGCACTGGGAATGATTTCCACATGTATGGCAAGCTAGACTCTCCTAGGGGCACATGGACCACATGGGGGAATGTAAGCCAGTGCCCCAGATAGGGCTGAAAGGAGATCCTAATTCCTCCTAAGGATTCTGAGCAGGAAACTATTTAGAAGTCAGCAAGGTTGTGGAAGAAGTGAAGCAGAAGTAGGGAGACCACCATTCTCATTCCAAACATAACTGAACGGCACTTGAAAGCAAGACATGCGTGCGGGAAGATGCCAGATACAGACTTCTGAACACAAATGTCACAAGTCCATAATAAACTGTAACTTTCTGAAACAGGAGCCAATTTCTGATTGACTCCCAAATCTACTAGAACATCCATCTCTACTGCAAGAGTTATTTGTAGAGGATCTCTGAAGCCAATTCCAATAAGTAAACAAACATTAACAACAACAAACATCATTTGTTCTAATATTTTCCCTGTGTAGGAGTTGTAATTTTTGATGTTATATATTAAGTATTTACAATATGTGAAAAACGGGGATAGGTATTATATCATTAGAACAAACCCATGAGGTAGGTGCTGACATTATTCCTACTTTTGCTTTTGTAAAAGTAGGAACTTGGAGTGGTTAAGTACCTTCACAAGATGGTAGTAGGTGGGAGACAGGACTCAAATTCAGACCATCTATGTCCAGATCCCCACTCTTGTCCACTCACTACCCAGCTATCAGCCACCATAAGCATGCTGTTGCTTCATTCTCAACTCTTCTCTGCCTGCCCTCTTAGTACTTGGATGTCTTATTTGCCACCATCCAATATTCAAGGGACCAGCTGTCCTTGTCTCCAAGTGAAATTGCTCTGCGGGTTAAATGTCATACTTGTTTTCCCCTTATTAAGTTGGGTCCACTTCTTGCCTTACAGTTTCTTCTCCCTGCTGCACACTTCCCTCATATTTCATAGGTCCCTAGGATTACCAACATATTCAAAGTAAACATAAAGTAAAAATTCAAGACACTGTTTAGAACAAAATATTCACTTTATAATACACATGTCTAACAAAAGACTCATGTCTAGAATATACAAAGAGCCCTCAGAAATCAATAAGTAAAAGAAAAACTGAACAAATGTCTGAATGGGCATAACACAAAGAAGATATCCAAATGTTCAATAAACACATCAAAAGGTAAGCAATATTCCTACTCATTGGGGAAATGTAAATTAAAACCACAGTAGTATACCACTACACATTCACCAGAATGACCGAAATGAAAAAGACTGAAAATACTAAGTGTTGGTGAGAATGTAGAACAACTGTACCTTCTACGTATTGCTGGTGGGAGGGTAAAAGAGTACAACACTTCAGAAAACTGTTGGGCAGTAATGAAAATAAATATTTGCCTCCTTATGACTCAGAAATGCTACTCCTGGGAACATACCCAAAAGAAATGAGTGCATATGTTCACAAAAAGACTGGTATAAGTGTACACAGCAGCTTCATTCATAATCCCCTCAAACTAGAAACAACCCAAATGTTCATTAGTAAGAGAGTAAAAATAAATACATTATGGTATATTTATGCAATGAAAAGAACAAGCTGCTGAGATATACACAAACATGGATATTAAAAAAACAAAACATTTCAACTAATAGAAGCCAGACACAATAAGTATATACAGTACAATTCCATTTATGTGAAGTCCAAGAGGAGGCAAAGTAACCTTTAGTGATAAGTTGAGAAATAGGATGGTGATTACATGAGAGTATAAATACATAATAATTCAAAATGTATAATGTATGTAAATTATACCTTAATAAAAAGATTTTATAAAAGGTAATAGATAGAAAATTATTTAGGAGGAAAATATGAAAAACTGACTTTCCAAATTACTTCTACGCCACGTTCATAACATTTCAAGTCATTAATAGCTGTCTCTCTTACCTCGAGGAAGGTCAGTAAACAGCCATGAATCCTGAATGAGCCTACCCTGTATGGAAAGTTAACTGGCAGATGAATTCAGGGTTATAGGCATCCCAGGTCTTAATAATTCTGTTTTGTGTTCATTTACAGTTTCTAAAGTTTGCTAAATCACAACACACACACAACCTAATAGTTTGGGCATACTCAAAAGAAATTATTAAGAAGTGTACATTTGAACACATTCGCATTTCTGGGGAAAAAAAACCTCAAAGTAGAAATATGGAAGTGTGAATAACTAAAAGTGCTTTTGAACTCAGTGTCTTGACCCAAGTACTTCATAAGGAAGCTAATAGCTGTCATCTATGAACTTATTTCTGCACGTCAAAGTTCTTTTTCAGAAACTAATGATTCTCAGGGCCATACTGTGGCTTTCTAAAGGGGTGGAACAAGTCTCTAGACCCACTGCCTGACACTTGACAAAGCAAGTATCTGGCATACTGATATGCCAGAAGAAAGAGCAAAAGGCTATGATGTTAAGAAAGAAAGGAAAATAAATCTGAAGGGCATGAAAAGTCACCTTGACCATCAAAGATTTGCAATTGCTAAGGTATGGTCTCAGTATAGGTTGGCAATGGGACTTAAAGGCATACTAACCTTTAATAATGGGGAACTGGGCCAGAGACAACTCAGTTAAAATAGGCTAAATTTCCCATTAGCTCTTTCTGACAGCTGTAAAGGAATCTGGGGCTCCTGGTTAACTAAATTGGCTACAGAATATAAGCCCGAACTTTATCTTCTTTTGCATTTTTTTTTTGTTTTTTCTTTCTTTTTTTTTTTTTGAGACAGAGTCTCACTCTGTCGCCCAGGCTGGAGTGCAGTGGCGCAATCTCGGCTCACCGCAACCTCTGCCTCCCAGGTTCACGCCATCCTCTTGCCTCAGCCTCCCGAGTAGCTGGGACTACAGGCACATGCTGCCAAGCCCGGCTAATTTTTTTTTGTATTTTTCGTAGAGACGGGGTTTCACCATGTTAGCTAGGATGGTCTCGATCTCCTGACCTTGTGATCTGCCCGCCTTGGCCTCCCAAAGTGCTGGGATTACAGGCGTGAGCCACCACGCCTGGCCCCAAACTTTACCTTCTACTTCTCCTCCAAAGCTTCGACATTCCAGAAAATTATACTCCTGAATTTTCTATTCCTCAATATTTAATTCACAAATTGTTCTGGCTTCCAAATTTAATAACAATACCTTTAATACCTACCTAGTTTGGTTCTTGTTGATTGGCCATTATTGTCTATTGTTTCTTTTGAAATGAAACCCTTGTTCCATCTTTCAAAAAGAAAAATTATTTTCTTCATAATATTGGATAAATTTGTAAATAGTAAGCATGATATTGCTTATATAGTCATTCCTTGGTATATGTAGGGGATTGGTTTCAGGTCTACCACATGTACCAAAATTCATGCATACTCAAGTCTTGCAATTGGCCCTGTGGAACCCACATATATGAAAAGTCAGCCCATCTGTATACATGAGTTTCACATCCCAGGGATACTGTATTTTCCATTTGTGTTTGGTTGAAAAGAATCCTCATATAAGGGAACCTGTGCAGTTCAAACCTGTATTGTTCAAGGGTCAATTGTACTTGATTCTTAGACTTTTAATGAAGATGGAAATGAATTTGAATCAACAGAAATGCTGTGATATAGACAATTCAGAACCCTGAAGTTCCTTGGCACTTGGAGACTGCTTTTAGTAACACATTCTCTCTCTGACACCCAGGCCGGGGTGCAGTGGCAGGATCTTGACTCACTGCAACCTCTGCCTTCCCAGGCTGAAGCGATCCTCCTGCATCAGCCTGCTGAGTAGCTGGGACCACAGGCGCATGCCACTACACCCAGCTATTTTTTTGTGTTTTTGATAGAGACAGGGTCTTGCCATGTTGCCCAGGCTTGTCTGAAATTCCTGAGCTCAATCAATCCCTGCCTCGGCCTCCCAAAGTGCTGGGATTACAGGCATGAGCCACTGCGCCCAGCTCAAGATTTTAGATTACACACAATGTCCAACTACATAGAGAAATATTAGGTATATTGCATCATTTTATTTTAAGGGCACATGATATAACACCAACTCAAAATGAGAAATCATGGTTAGCAACCAAAATTTTTGAGATACCAAAGCTAATTGAATACATCAGGGCTTTAAATTAGTGCATTTTAATTTTAATTATAATCTTTTCTTCCACAAGTGTGAAGAAAGTAAGATAACTATTCTAAGATAACCTGGTGTGTAGTAAACAGTTCATCAGGACTGTGTCAATTAAATATAGGAAGACCTGTTTGAAACATTGGCCTTTAGCGGACCTGAATTTCAGGAGTGATCCACTGTTCTCTAAATGGTAAGACTGGCTCAATTTGCCTAAACTGTCTGTGCAAATAATGTGGTTTATGCTGAATATCCACTTTCCTTCTGGAAATCTGGAAGTTTGTATATCCTAGGCAGAGGGTACCTAAGTGACTGGCCTTCAGTAAAAACTCTAGGTACTGAGTCTTTAACAGGCTTCCCTGGTAAAGGTATCCCTGGTGAACACATTTCACAAGTGTTGTCTCAACTCATTACTGGAGGAATTAAGTCTATCTTGTCTTACTTCACTTGGGGACTCTTGGAAGCTTATGTTTGGTTTCCCCCAGATTTTGTTCCATCTACCTTTCCCTTTGCTTATTTTGCATTGAATCCTTTTGCTATAACACATCAGAGCCATGAATATGACTATTTGCTGAATTATGAGAGCTCTCCTAGCAAATCATTGAACCCGAGGGTGGTCTTGGGATCCCTGGATACACCTGTTATCTGTGAATCTTCTACACAGAATGAACGGCAGCAATGTTAATTCCAAAGAAAGGAGAAATAGTTTCAGGGGAACAGCATTTTTCAAAAAATGTTCAGGTCAAGCTGTCATATAAAATTCCCATCTGCTTTAGTATGAGTCTGATCAATGTGTGTGCATTCTTCTTTAAACACATAGTTCAATTACAACAACAGAAACAAAATATATTTCCTCTTTTCATTGCTTCAAGGTGAATATTTGTTTTCTTATTATTTATCTAGTAGTATTTTCCTCATACCTTTTTCTAACACAGGTCCCTTAGACTGGTCAATAACAAGTAAAACAGCTAAATTCAGTATCTTTGAGTTGAGTTACTAGCCAAATTTCCTCTGAGCACAACCTTCCTAACTTTAACAAGATCCAAAAGGCATTTTCCCCAGAGATGCCTTTAACTTGGCAGAGAATGTGGGAGCATCACATTTGTAGCATAGTAATTGTTTTGTTCTTGTAGTTTTAGCAAATGTTCAAGAGTCTATCTATGTATGGCCCACTGGCTTCATCCTCTTTCCTTTCTATCCAGGCTTCTTAAAAATGCAGCTGGTCACAAGAACAAATAATGGATGTGCCCAATATCCTTACTTTCTTTCACAATTTTTAACCTGGTGACATTGCTTTAAAGTGTAAAACTCCATTGGTAAACAACATGAAAAAGAATAAAAACAAAAATTATACCCTGCAAAGTAGGAAATAAAAATGTTACATGATGGAGATGTGGCTGTGGCTGACTCCTCTATAAGTACTAATGCTAAATCACCTTATACTGGGAGCTGAAATAGTATTCTGGTAAGCAATACCTCAAAATGTCAAAGGGAAAATTTTTAGACTCATGAATACCATTGCATATTTCTTTTGCTTCTAATTACAATACAGTCTATTCTTGATTCCAAGTTCATTTTGCATCAGTGAACATTTCCTATTGTTTCTAGACATGTATCACTACATGGTAATTTGTCCATTAGTTCTCATTTGTTAAAATGTTTTCTATCAAGTCACATATGGCCAATATTAATTTTCCAAGTACAACTGCCCTTTTGCAAATGTTTATTAGCATTCACCAAAACATTTTCAGCTCTTCCTTGTAAAACAGTTTCACTAAAATGTCTTCTCCTGCAGATATAGAAATGTCACCTGAGAAATTCATCCTTTTTTTTTTGACTCTAGAAACCCCATTGTTCTCCCACTCAAATCAAGCAATGAGCCACAAAAACTCAAAAGACCACAGATAACAATCACCATCTAAAATATAAAATGGGGAAATGACATCTGAGGGCACTCACCCACTGGATTCTGCAGAAGTGATAGCAATCAGCGGCAGAATCTTCAGGGGGAGGCTGGTTGGTCGTTGAATGTTCTCTGATTCACTTTTCAAGTCAGCTTGTTCCAACTGTCTGAAGGCGAGAGGGGGAAGCTGAATATTGCGACATGAAAGTCTCCGGACAAGATAGGGTTCCATTCCGCGGAAAGGGTCTTCCTCTTCATTACTGGAATGTAGTGTTTCCTCAGAGGCCTGAGGTAATAATTCAAGAAAGTACATATAATCAACAAAAATCACAGTGTTTATCATTACATAATGGCTTAATACTTTCCTGGGAAAGAAATTAAGTAAAATGTATACATGAAAAATGCTATCTAGAAAACAGTGACATTAACTGAACAATATTTGATTAACTAAAATCTAAATTTATTTTTAAAATAGAAAATTTGTTCACCAGGTGTGGCTTGGTTAAAACAGTTAACTAACATCTTCAGTAATCTTAGAATTTATTAGCTTTGTGTGTGAATTCTATAAAATCAAGGATAAATCAAAATGTTTTTATAACTTCTATGAAATGAATTGCAAACATCATTAAATATACACATTGACATATGCATGTGTCATATATATATATATATATATATATATATACAGTTATGCATCACTTGATAATGATCCATTCTGAGAAATGCATCATTAGGAAATTTCCCTGTTGTGTGAACATCACAGTGTATTTACACAAACCTAGATGGTACATTGTTACTGTACTAAATACTGTAGGCAATTATAACACAATGGGAAATATTTGTGTATCTAAGCATATCTAAACATAGGAAAGATACAGTAAAAATACAGTATTATAATCTTATGGCCACCATGGTATGTGTGGTCCATAGTTGACTAAAATGTTATATATCACATGACTGTATATTTATATATATCTTTCTTATACGCATGCCCATGAAGAGAGAGGAAGAAAAAAGTTCTATTTTTTTCTGCATATTTAAGGCCATATTTGAAACATATGTTTTCATATGTCACATCTTACTCAGATATACTCTTGCCAATTTTTATAAGACTGAGAGGGTAGTAAGAAAAAAAAGACTTTAAAAGAAACTTGAGGACCCAGTAGAACTGTATTTAAGTCACAGCTCAGCAGAATTTTGCAAATTTGATCCATGTTATCCACATGCAAAGGTAAACGCAGGTCAAAAGTTAATATTTTGATTCTAGTTGAGAAAAATATACTATCACATGAGCAATAATTATTTCCAAATGGCTGGAAAGTCTACTCTAGCAATATTTATTATATCCACATATTGAGAATTATAGAATCACCAAATGTTATAACATGCTTCTATAGAGTGCTGGGTTTTTGAATCTTTGCACTGCCACTTTACTATTTGTATTGATAGAGTGTTGCTTAGTCTCTCTAAACCTTCTGTTTCTTTATTATAAAAATGGGACTAATATTTACATACAAGAATTAAATGAGACCATGCATATGATGTGCATAGTTCATTACCTGCATTGTGATTAGTACTCATATATGGCAATTTCCTTCCCTTCTGAGTTTTACAGGTGAAGAAGTTTATATTTCCCAAAATTAACCCGTTGGCTGAAAGTTAGACATTCATCGAGCTTGGAACATCCAGACCTTATTTATTACACTCCTTAGTATACAACTATCTTTGGGCAAGTCACTTAGGCTCATTGAGGTTGTTTCTCCATCTGAAGACTGAGATAATAATATTTACCTCTCAGAGTCATTGTGTGGGCCAAATATGTAAAGTATTTGAAGCACCAATATCTGGCAAAGAGTTTGCACTCAACAAAATGGCAGCTATTATTATAATCCAGGCTAATTTCCCCTTTCTCCATAGCTCTATGCTGTTTTTGATGCTCATTCTTCATATTGGTTCCCAAATAGAAAATTTTTGTCTTCTTGATTTATATCTTGAAAAAGGTAAAAGGACGTGAGATGGTGGACTCTATCCAACCTTGGGTTGTATTGTCCAGTTGTATAGACAAGACGACAGAAAGGTACTGAGAAGGTTTAAAAAACAAACAAAAAAAAGCGGTCAAAGCTAAAAAGAAAGTTCATTTATCTCAAATCCTGAATTCTGAGAATCTGTGCTTTGAGGAATCTACTTGCTTTATAAAACATCAATAATAATGACTAATATTTACTGAGTCTTTATTAAGTAGTGCCATGTTTTACATATACTGTCTCATTTAATTTTTACTAAAATCCTATGAGTTAGTTCTTCTTGCTTTTCCCATTTTACCCATCAAACACCCCAGAGACCTATCAAATAGCATGCACTGGCCACACAGCCACATGGCTAGTGGGGTGATTAATCATCTTACTTCGCCTGGGACCTTCTGATTTTAGCACTCAAAGTCCTATGTCCAGGGAAACCCCACAGTCCCAAGGAAACCAGGATGATTGATCACCCTACATGTCAGGATCCAAACCCAAATCTCTTCCAGTTTAAACTGGAGCTAAAAGCCACCATGCTGCACTACCTTGACAAGTGTAATCACTGGCAGAGTAAGTATTACTAGAAAAGAACAGAACACACACTAATTGATCATAACTCAATAAGCTTCACATTTTCATTTGAAAAATTAAACAGAACTGAGATGAGAGCAGCCCTACATAAACATTAGAAATGAATGACAATCTGTCATTAAATGAGAGAATAGAAATTTTATCCCCTGTTCTGCCAGTAATTATTCAGGTGGTCTTAAGAGGTGCCATTTGTTGTTACAAAATCAGAGTACTTCATAACTGGAAGGGGTCTTAAGGTTTATTTTGTATAATGTCTTGACTTTTTGTCTGCAGAGACTAAAGATAAGCAAGGTTAAGAGCAGCAGATCTGGAATAGGACCTGGGAGTCTGAATTTTAGTATGCACCACCTATGATCCCGATGCGGAGGGTTTGAACATCACATTTTGAAAAACAATGGCTTGGAGACATTAGAAATACTATCTTTTCCATCATCTGCTTGCAATAATTCCATTTTCTAGCAACAACATAATATACAAATTGCTATAATAACTTATTCCAGATCTGCTGGTCTTAACCTTGCTGGTCTTTAGTCTCCATAGAGATAAAATCAAGAGGTTATACAAAATAAACCTTAACACCACTTCCAGTTATAAAATACTGATTTTGCAACAACCAATGGCAAATCAATGTTTCTGTGAGACAACAAATATAGAAAAAAACAGAAAGCATGTGCACTTGGAACAGTCTTAGCTTTTAGATTGGGAAAGTGAGCCTCTGTGTACTTATGTACTTAGGAAGTCCCTCTAAGAACAGAACTTCATTCTTGGATTGGAAATAGGTCATGATTAAGTTAATGACTTATGTGTTGTGATGGTTAATACTGAGTGTCAACTTGATTGGATTGAAGAATACAAAGTATTGAACCTGGGTGTGTCTGTGAGGGTGTTACCAAAGAAGATTAACATTTCAGTCAGTGTACAGGGAGAGGCAGACCCACCCTCCATGTGGGTAGGCACCATCTAATCAGCTGCAAGCACAGCTGGGTTAAAAGCAGGCAGAGAAACATGGAAGGACTAGAATGCCGGAGTCTTCTGGCCTCCGTCTTTCTTCTGTGCTGGATGTTTCCCGCTCTTGATCATCAGACTCCTGTTCTCAAACAGTTGGACTCTTGGACCTACACAAGTGGTTTGCCAGGGGCTCTTAGGCCTTTTGCCACAGACTGAAAACAGCTTTCCTACTTTTGAGTGCGATGAGAAGTATAGAATCATCAAATGTTATAACATGCTTCTATAGAGTGATGGGGTTTTGAATCCTTGCACTGCCACTTTACTTACTTTTGAAGTTCTGGGACTTGAATGGGCTTCCTTGCTCCTCAGCTTACAGACCATTGTGGGACTTCACTTTGTGATCGTGTGAGTCAATACTCCTTAATAAACTCCCTTTCACATATACATCTATCCTATTAGTTCTGTCCCTCTAGAGAACCCTGACTAATACATGTGTAAATACTCTTCTTCTGGATGAACATAGAAAAGAAGAACAAAGGATGAGTCTAGCAAAGCTTCAGCAGCACTAAATATAGCTGGCCAAAGTTAACATCTTTTTATAAGCATTTAGCTGCCTACTCTGGATGTTAGCATTGCAATTGCAAAAATGCTTTATATAACTGAGGTTATCTGTTGAATGACTTAATGTTTGTGACATTCTCTTTTAGATAAAACTGCCTCAAGATGTAACTTTTTTGAGATAATTATCTCTACTAAAAATGAAGTTTACACTCATGCTTATTATACTCTGTTAGTTTAAACCCACTTTCTATAAATACTTTTATCTTTATAATAAAAATGATAAAGCACTAGAGGGCTATATTCTAACATTTTCCATTCCAAAACAGTATAAGAGGCTTTTTTCACACTCTAGATCAATGTGTATCAGTTATGGTTCAGAAATAAAAAGAACAACCATATCAGGTACAAGGTAAGAGGTTAAATGCATTTATTTTGGAGAGAGATGTAAAACTAATTGCCAGAGCAATAAGTATCTTATGTTATTGTTAGAAAATGGCATTATGGCAGGGAGATGATGGAAAAAGATAGTATTTCTAATGTCTCCAAGTCATTATTTCTCAAAATGTGACATTCAAACCCTCTGCATTAGAAGCATAGATGGTGCTTGCTAAAATTCAGACTCCCAGGTCTTATTCCAGATCTTCCTAAACACAATCTTTATGAGTAGGACTTATGAGTCTGAACAGGTCACCAGTATCATTCTAGTGCATATTAAAGTTTGAGAACTAATGGTTTTGACATTTTAGACATAGTTTAATAAAACTGTTTGGTGAATATACAGGCACAAAGATGTTCACTGCAGCTCATTTATAATAGCAAATAACTGGATGTAATCTAATTGCTGTACTGAAGGATTGACTTGGTAAATGTTGATATATCATATGATGAAATACTGTGAGGCTGTTAAAATAATGTAGAAGAATACGTAATCATGTTAATGATACAATGTTGAGTGGGAAGAACAGATTATAAAGTGATCCCATTTTTATAAAACAATAATATCAAAACAAAACAAAAAAGTCACATATTATATTCATAAAACAATTGTTTAAGGATGTATCCTAATTCTCTAAAATGGCTCTCCTGCACAGTATTGGTAATAATTTTGTTTTAGTATCTTTATTAATTATTAGCTTCTGTATTCCCTATAATAAAAATGTCTTGTTTTTCAATTTTAAAAGTATAATAAAAGTCATAATAATAAAATGATACAACATTCACCTTGCTATTGATGGGACTTAGAAATATCTCATATTCAGCTTCAAGATATGCAATATCAAAATAAAAGAAATGCTCTCATATGGAAATAAATGTAATATGAACCTGCCACCTTGTAGTAAAATAAAATTATATTCAATAATTAGCCAACTTATATGGAATAATTGACAGACAAATAACTTTCATGTTATGCTTTTTACTGCATAAAACTCTTTCTGAAATACATGCCTAAAGTAAGCAATTCCATAATAATTGACACTTACAATGGATGAATGTTAAATTTAGTATTATTATTATTTTCCTTTTTGTTTGTTTCAGTTTTTATCCAAGGTATTTAATTAATTTCTTTGTTTAATTTTTTTTTCTTTCAAAAGTAGATAGCAAACTACTTAATGGCCTTTAAAACACAGGCATGCACATCACTAGGGTTAAATAAATTTCTGTGGTTCTTAATAATCTCACAGTCTCTGATATTTATTTCATATATATATAGAGAGAGGGGAGAAATAAAATTTCTATAAGAAAATCCCCTTAAGAAGTGTGGGTGTGTATATATATATACACACACACACTATATGTATACACATATATATACATATACATACATATGTAAACATGTATATACATATATATATATTTACACATATACATACACATATATAGGCATTGCAGGAAAGAATGTTTCTTTCTGGGCATGCAGTGAGACCACATCTCCAGACTCCCTTACAGGTAGCTATAGAGATGTCAGTGAATATTACATTACATGCTCACTGATTGTAAGTTGAGGAAATGTGTATGTGTCTGTGTATGTGCCACTTTCAGGCCTGTCACATAAAAACGTTGTGAGTACAACCCCCTATTTCTCTTCCCCTCTGTAGCCCTCACCATATGTTGAAGATGGTAGAGCTACAAGATGGAAGAAGCCACAGTTTCTTAATCACTGTTTACAAGAGAGACACTTGCCAATCAGAAACACTTAATTTGGGGTACATGAGCCACAGATAATCTTCTGTTGGGGTAATCCACAAAAAATTTAGCATTTTCTTGTTACAGGTAGTGCTATTTTATATGTATATCTCTAAAGGAGTTCAACCTATCTTAATTGTATTTCCATTCCTATTAATTTCTCAATTAGTCATTTATTGAACACCTACTACCTTTGATGCTTGTGTCGGGTACTGAAAATGCAGAGATGAATTAGGCACCTCCTTTTGCTTAAGCACTTACAGTTCATTTGAGGAAAAATATAATAGACAGATAATCACCAGTATATGATCAAAGCTGTAACAGAGAACTTAGGGTTTACTGGAGTACATAACACTTTTGCAAGTTGAAAGAAAGTGCTAGGCAGTTGTGACATTGACAAAAAGAGAACACCTGGACTGTCGCACACAAAAAAAAAGATGTAGATCACCCCATAAATTGAACATTTATTTTTGATTTCTGTCTATCTACTTTTCCAGTCATTTTCACTTAGTCTCATTGCTGGCTCCTCAAATAACTGTCTTTAAAACCTAGGCATTGTCCAAGCTGCTATCCTCCAACCATTTCTCTTTTCTTTTCTTTCTTCCTTTTTTTTTTTTTTTTTTTTGAGATGGAGTTTTGCTCTTGTTGCCCAGGCTGGAGTGCAATGGCGTGATCTCAGCTCACTGCAACCCCCGCCTTCCAAGTTCAAGCGATTCTTCTGCCTCAGCCTCCCAAGTAGCTGGGATTACAGGCACCCGCCACCACACCCGGCTACTTTTTTGTATTTTTAGTAGAGACGGAGTTTCATCATGTTGGCCAGGCTGGTCTGAAACTCCTGACCTCAGATGATCCTCCCGCCTCGGCCTCCCAAAGTGCTGGGATTACAGGTGTGAGCCACTGCACCTGGCTGCATTTTTCTTTTCAATCTGCCCACTAAAGTTGAAAATATCATCCAAGACAATGAATACAAATATCTTCTGCCTTTTTATTTATGACACCAAGTCAGCCTTCAGCCTGACAATTGTAGGAGAATGATTTGCCTATGTGACTACTCACTCTGTTAGCCTGGACACATGGACACACCTGGAAGGAAGGGAGCCAAAACAACTTTTGTACCCCTAGCACTTAGCCAGTGCCTGGAACAAAACATATGCTAAATAAATCTTGCTGAGGAAAGAGTGAAGCATATAGACATACTCATCTCCATTTCTTCAACTGCAAGAAATTAGGAAAGAGGAAACGGTATTAGATATTGGTGTTACTAGCAATGTAGTATTTGTAACTATTATTATAAGTCAGGCATAAAGTTGAAACACATAATAGGGAATTTCTATAAAAATTCCAAAACTTCAGCGACTCAAACTGGTTGGGTCTCTCCCCATGTTCAAATATTCTTTCAAATATATAGACATCATGATTAAGTATTTTCACCTATTTTGTTTTAAATAAGAACGAAGGATTTCAGGCACTCAGTGCTTTCAGAGGGCCTACACTATGCAGAGCATTGTAAAGGTCAGCATGTTAAATAGTCAGATAGGTCCAGGAAGAAGACAGTCATAGGCAGAGGATGTGTTTTGTTTTATCACTTCCAATGCCACATTCCTTTTTTTTCCTGTCCAGTTAGTTTGGTGCAACATTAAGTTCTGTAAAAGTAAAGTTTCCCTGTACCTAAATTTGTAGTATAAACAAGATAATGTTAGTGACTCTTCAAGGACTAGGATACAATTTAATAGGCTATTATCACAGTGAATTAAAAATCATATTTGCAATCTTAACCTATTATATGCCAATAGCAGACATTTTCTCCATATATTAGTCTTTCATGTCCCCATGAAATTGTTAATAATGCACTAAAGCAATAATGGAAAATGAGCCTTAAAATTCTCTAAGCCTTATGCCAAATGTTTTTCCTCTTGTCTCATTACTTATTATGTATGTTTTATCTTAAAACAATGCTATTATTGCCCAAATAACTTTACAGGAAACAAACAAGTCAAGGCAATAAACATCTTGTCTTTTAATATAGAAAAGGGCATTGTATCGACCTAACACAATCAATTTTCAAATGGATATTTGTATATAGAAAAGATACTCTTGCAAAACTAATTCTATATAAAAATGAAAATTTCTACCTCAGGTTAACACAAAGATAACAGATAGGTTTCAAACATTCACAGAGCATAATCCAAATATAGGCTGTGATTTCATACTGATTAGAAGAGACAGAAATCACTGAAGTCTTTCTAAAGCCAATTTCCTATAACTCAGTCATCAAAACTTCCAAAAAGTTTCCAAAAAGGAATAGAAAAATCTCTCATTCAGTAATATTCTACTGTATATTCTCATCAACAAGAAACTCGATCTGCAACTCTAGGATTCAATTAACCTTTTATAAATAGCATTGTACATTTCCTGGGTGACTTTAAAAAATAAAGTCAATTCTATTTTGTTAGTAGAGGAAGGAAAAGAATTAAGGAAAAACATGAGTTCTGTCAATTATTTCCTTCACAGTTACATACAGTAATAGAATCCCAAGTGTAGAAAAGAAACTAACATTGTTTTTTTAGCAGCTAAAAATTATGTCTTACAGTAAGTATAGGTAAAACTCAGCCAGTTTACTCTCTCAAGTGTTTTGAAAAGTTTCTCACTTGAGGAATCGGGGTCAAATCACAACCTTAAAAGAAATACAAAGAATCTATTGTCTTCATTCTCAAGTTTTATTTAAATACCAATACCAATCAAAACTATGTGTATAAACATGAAAGCAAAACCTAAAACCATCATTTAAGTGATGATATATTTATAATGATAAACTGGGTATGTAAATCTAGAATAAACTAACAAATATTGGGCTGTGGGAGGAAAGGGGAGACAAAGTAAAGCTAAGTTCCCTTTCCACATGCAGAGAGCCAGAAATGTTGCTTTGCTTTTGGCTTTGATATTCAGATAACTACAAAATATCCCCTTGATAAACAAACTATGGATCAAAAGAATGTTTATATTAAATTTATGTTTAACATTATATCTACTGGTAAAGCATAGGTTCATGCTTAAGATCAGGATAATAATAGAAACTTAGTAATATTTATTGTATTACATATATTGTATAGGTAGCTACTTGATTCTTATAAAAACTGTACAAAAAACTGTTACTATTCCCATGATACAGATTTGGAAAATGAAGCTTAAACAGGTTAGTTTGTCCATAGTGACACTATCAATTGTACAAAGGTTAGTTTGCCCGGAATGAGAACAGCAGGCTGGTTCCATGGGAGCTTTCCACAGGCCATCTAGGCCTGGCTGCAGCCTTGCTTCAGACAAAAAAGAGTGTCTTAGGTGGTCTGAGGACTCAATGTGTGTGCAGACCTCTCTCTAGCCACCTTGTCTTTTAAGACCTCTCAGTTCTAACTGAGGATCCTTCAGAGTTTTGAGACCAGGTTTAGCTGATATCAATGTTCATAGTTTTAGCCCAAATGTAACATTGCTCCCATTTTTCAAAAACCTCTAACAAATTCAGTAACCCAATGTGAGGAATAGAAATAGGAGGCATAAAACTGAGAAAAGTGAAGGCAACTTTATCCTTATCTGATTACAACCTAGTTTAATGTAGGAAACCCAGAAAAATCAACTGAGAAATAATTGAAAATAAGAATAGTCAGGTAAGTTTGTCCAGTTTTAAGTAAAATATGCAAAAGGCTTTTATTTATAAAATCAAAGACCAGTTGTTAAAACTACCACACCAACATCTCATTTATAAAAACAAACAAAACCAAAATGTTTAAAAATAAGCTCAGAAAGAAATAAGTAGAACTTAGATTAAGAAATCTATACAACTTTTCCAAGACTTATATAATCAAGACTTATGTTCCTTTGAATAATTTTCTAAGTTTAATGTTATTGCAAGAAAATCATCTCTTTTTTGTTTTTTTATTTTACTTTTTGGAGGAATTAGGCCATGTTATAAAATATAACATGGTTACAGTCTTGCTCTAATACATATAAAATTTTACCATGAAGCCACAATGACAACCAAAAGTGTGGTACCTTCAAATAATCAACAGAAAGTTGAGTGGAAAAATACAAAATTCCCTTAAATATTTTCTTATATAAGAACTTAGTGTCAATACGTGTTACAGGAAACACTATTAGCTATTGGGGAGAGAACAATTATATAAGTGATAGGAAAGTGACTATGTACATGTGAGATGAAATAAGAGCAATACTAAATACTGTAAAAGTAGTCTATAGAGTTTCATCAGCAAGAGATCTAATTCTCCACCAGAGACGCCAACTTAGCAATAATATATGATCCAAAAAGTTTTATGAAAATTCTAGAAACCAGTCAAGAAGTTGCAGTGCCTGAGGCAAACTTAAAGAAAATAATAGTCTCATTGAAACAGATGAGAAAAGGCATTTCATGTCAACCATGACAGCCCTTCCCCCAAGCCAGCACAGCTTGGTGTCATCAGGAAAAAAAAATCCCACCTTATGACTTCTCCCTTAGGAGAGAAAGAGAAGAGTGGAATATATGTCCAATGTTCTGGTTTTTCAGAGTGTTGTCTGAGAGATTGGTTTCTGTCTTGCCTGATTCAGAGCACTAATGGAATCTACATACTTTGGATGCCTGGGGTCTGCAGAGAGCAAAAGGTAACTCAGCCCTAGCCAGAGCAATTAGACAAGAAAAAGAAATAAAAGGCATCCAAATTAGATTTGCAGATGACATTTTCTATATCAAAAAATAACTCTAAAGACTTCACCAAAAAACTGTCATAATTAAAAAAATAATTCAACAAATTTACAGGATACAAAATCAACATACAACAACTAGTTGCATTTCTATATACTAACAATAAACTATCTGTAAAATAAATTAAGAAAAACAATCCCATTTAATAATATCTAAAAGAACAAAATACTTAGGAATGAATTTACCCAAGGAGGTGAAAGATCTCTACACTTAAAGCTATAAGACATTAATGAAAATGAAACTATATCCCGTATTTATGGATTGGAAGATTTAATATCGTTAAAATGTCCATATAGGATCTACATATTAAATGCAATTCTTATCAAAATTTCAATGGAATTTTTCACAGAAATAGAGAAAACCATTGTAAAATTTATATGAAACCACAAAAGACCCTGAATAGCCAAAGCAGTCCTAAGAAAGAAGAATGGCTGGGCGTGGTGGCTCACGCCTGTAATCCCAGCACTTTGGGATGCCTAGTTGGGTGGATCATGAGGTCAGGAGTTCAAGACCAGACTGGCCAAGATGGTGAAACCCTATCTCTACTAAAAATACAAAAATTAGCTGAACGTGGTGGCAGGTGCCTGTAATCCCAGCTACTAGGGAGGCTGAGGCAGAGAATTGCTTGAACCCGGGAGGCAGAGGTTGCAGTGAGCCAAGATCATGCCACTGCACTCCAGCCTGGACAACAGAGCAAGACTCCATCTAAAAAAAAAAAAAAAAAAAGAAGAAGAAGAAGAACAAAGTTGGAAGCGTCATACTCCCTGATTCCAAACTATATTACAAAGCTATAGTAATCAAAAGAGTGAGGTACTGGCATAAAAACAGACACACAGAAAAATGGAACAGAATAGAGATCACAGAAATAAACCCTGCATATATAATCAGTTAGTCTTTGACAAGGGCATGAATAATATACAATGGGGAAATAATAGTCTCTTCAATAAATGTTCCTGGGAAAACTGGATGTTCATATGCAAAAGAATGAAATTGTATCCATATTTTATTACATACAATACAAAAATTCACTTAAAAGAAATTAAAACATTAAACCATAAAACTCCTGGAAGAAAACAGGTGGAAAGCTTCTTGACACTGGTCTTGGTGATGATTATTTTAATATGATACCAAAAGTGTAGGCAACAAAATAAAAAATAAATGGGACTACACCAGACTTAGAAGCTTTTGCATAGCAAAGGAAACAATCAAAAAAATGAAATATTTTCTACATATGGATGATAGAAAATATTTGCAAAACATACATAGTTTTACCTTGGTATCCATGGGGGATTGGTTCAACCTTTCCCACCCTCTGCAGAAACCAAAATCTTCAGATGCTGAAGTCCTGCATATAAAATAGCATAGTATTTGCATATAACCTACATACATCCTCCTGTATACTTTTAATCATCTCTAGGTTATTTATAATACTAATACTATGTAAATACTATGTAAATAATTATTATACTATATTACTTTTTAATTATTATTTTTATTGATTCATTGTTATTTTATTTTTTTCAAATATTTTTGATTCTCAGGTAATTGAATCCCATGATGCATAACCCACAGATACAAAGGGCTGAGTGTACCTGATATGTTAAAAATACATAAAAAACTCCTACAACTCAATAGGAAACACTTCAATAACCCATTTTAAAAATAGGCAAGGGACTTGAATAGACATTTCTCCAAGGATGACATACAAATGGCCAAAAGTTATATAAAATGGTGTTCACCATCATTAATCACCAGGGAAATGCACATCAAAACCGCAATGAGGTACCTTCTCACACCCATTAGGATGGTTATAAAAAGTGTTGGTGACTATGTGGAGAATAGGGAACGCTTGTAGCACTGTGGTGAAAACGTAAATTGGTACCTCCATTATGGAAAACAGTATGAAGGTTTCTCAAAAAATTAAAAATAGAGATACCATATGATCCAGTACTCTAATGTTTGGATATATATCCAAAGGAAATTAAAGGAGCATGCTGAAGAGATGTCTGCACTGCCGTCTTCATTGCAGCATTATTGACAATAGCCAAGGTATGGAACCAACCTAAGTGTCCATTGACAAATGAATTAATAGAGAAAATGTGGTGTATATACAATGGAATATTATCCAACAGTAAAAAGAAAAACAAATTCTGCCATTTGAGAAAACATGGATAAACCTGGAGGACATTATGCTAACTGAAATAAACCAGACACAGACAGCCAAATGCTGTATGATCTTGCTTATATATGTAATAGAAAATAGTTGAACTCATAGGAGCAGAGAATAGAATGGTGGTTGCCAGAATCTGGGACATCGTAGAAATGGGGTAATGTTGGACACAGCATACTAACTTTCAGTTATAAGACACATACATTATGGGGATTTAATATTGCAGCTTGGTGACTATAGATAATAATACTGTATTGTTTACTTTAAGTTTGCTAAGAGAGTAAATATTAAGTATCCTTACCACACACACACACACACACACACACACACACACATTCACATACACATACACATACATATATAGAATAAGGTAACCATTTATAGGGATGGGTGCATTGATTAATTTGATTGTGGTAATCATTATACAATGTATACATATATCAAGTCATCACATGTCTACCTCAAATATATACAATTTTTATTTATTATTTATACTTTAATAAAGCTGGGGAAACAAAAAACAAAATATGCTTATCCTCTCAAAATAATAAAACATTAGTCATTTATCAAGCCTTTAGATTTAACTAATAATTATAGAAAATTCAAAGGACAGGTTGAACAACACGATAGAGACACAATCAGCAAAATTGAACCTATGAGAAACTCTGTAAGATGTATGACCCAGTTTTTTTTTTAAAGGGATGCAGAGAGAAAGGATAGAAAGAGGAAATTTATAGTGTAAAAGAGAATTCAGACACATAATGATTTCGATCTGTTAACCTTACTTGCTACCATTTCATACCAAAAATTAAAATTATTTAATAAAATTATTTTTAAAATCAGCTAAATTTGATAATAAGAAATTATTAGGAAATTTGTTAGGAAAATTTACAAGCATATTAATGTTATTCAGGTAATTTTTAAAAGACTACTTTTAGACACATACTAACGGACTTACAGATGAAGAAATATTGTGTATTGAATTTGTTTGAAAATAATTGTAGAGGAAGGAAATATGGGTAGAGGTATAGGTGAAACAAGAACTAACTGTATATCGAGAATTGTTAAAACTGGGTGATGAGTATTTAAGATGCATTATATTAGGTTGGTGCAAAAGCAATTGTGGTTTTTGCCATTACTTTCAAATGGCAAAAAAACACAATTACTTTTGCATCAACCAATACTATTCTCTGTGCTTTTGCATATATTTGAAATTTTCAACTATGTATTTTTAAGTATAAAAATGTATAATAATTTTCTCCTTTAGCTTACAGAAGGAGAAATAAGGTGCTGCGCAAAAAGGAGGTATCCCTGCAAGCAGAAGAGTCACCAAAATAAAACAGTGTTTGCATCACCTTTTTACCTAAGACTGGCTCTAAAACTACGGTTAAGCAATATGTCCCCCATGCCCTATGAGAAGGCTGAGAAAACTAATTAAAACAAATTCATAAATTGCTAAGTATTCCTCAGAGATAGACACTTGTATACTCAGCACATAATAATGATGATGATGATACAGGATATTAAGGTTATGTGGCACTGCTCCATAATAGAAATTTCTCCCATTGTTCTGTGCTGTAAACATGATGATGCATAGGTCTAAACCAACCATTAAGTATCCACTAACCTTTTAACAATTACGTGCTTCTTTTCTTTTTTCCTGAAACTAAGCAGGAGAAAATGTTATCCCTTATCAAATAACATTTAACAAAAATCTACTACCATATCAAATTTCAAATAAACAGCAAGTTTCCAAAAATTTAATAAGCTATTGCTTTACATAGTTAGCGTACAGCACCTCAGGACTGCATTTTAAATACATTCATTTCTAGAACTCAAATTCAGGGCTTTAGACTTTTTATTTTCCCTTCAGGTTTATAAAGAAATTTTTCATATTTCTTGATTTTGAAAATATTAAAATGCTAGACCTTCGCAATAAAAGGTGCATAGAATTTCCATTAAAAACTATATACTTAACTATGTGTTCCTTTGCCACATGTTGGCCTCTGAACATTATTTTCTAGGTTAGTTATAGTATGATTTTTCAAAACGTCACCTTCAGTTACCACCCCAAACAATGAAAACTGAAATCAGTTCTCAATGATTTGATTTGTTATCATGGGTCTCTTTGAAGGATAGAATAACAAATCATGCCAAACCTCAAGGCAACATGTGTTTTGTAAGTTAAATTAGAAATACCAGGGAATAAAAGTATATTTTCATCACATAGGAATGATTAATTGCTGCTTAGATGACACAAAATGATTGAAAATGGAATAATCACTGTCATCAATATGGACATAAGATATAAGATACAGTTAAATTTCAGAAAAATCTCAACTGTTGGATATTTTCCTTTAAAAATCTAGCCAATAATTTCCTGTCCATACCACAAATAAATAACTGGCAAACTGCTTTCTCAGTTTTGTTACCACCTATACCTATTCTACTTTAACTTTACTATGTTTAATATTTAATGTAAAATACATAATCCCATTCTATGTCACTGTCTGATAGACTTTCAGGGTTGGCAGTAACTTTAAACGTCTTCTACTTCAGTATTTCCCTTGTTTCACAACCCTCTACTTGTGTTGTTAATTACTTTTTCCTACAGCACTGACAAATAGACCATGATTCTATGTTTGAATATCTCCAATTATGAAATCTACAAATATTTAATGATCTCCTACTACATGGCAGGCACTGATTTAGGTGCTCTGATATAGCTGTAAACAAAATTGACAAAGATCTCTGCTCTCAAAGAGCATACATTCTAGCTGCTCCTGGAATGGAATTCACCACTCACAACCTGTTTTGCCACATTTATTCAGTTAAGAGTGGCTGAGTACAAACATTGTCAGAAACTCTTCTCAGTACTGATGAACAAAAGATGAATAAAACAGCAAGTCTCAAGTCACTATAAGATAGTTATTCTATATAGTTAATGGAAATATGTTTTCTTATTATTAATACCAGTGTTTAACATTTTGGGGACACAAAGATTGGGTCTAATTGCTCTGCCCTATGAAAGCCCTCCAGATATGTTTATATCTCTCCAACCCCAACCTTGTTTTACAGGCCATGAATTCCCCAGTCCTTTTTTATCCCCCCAGGTGTTAGCACCCCAATTGCTATAGGCACCAGAAATTTAAAGTAAATGAGTAAAGTGGTCTGAGAGGAACACAAACACAGGATCACACACCTTCACAGTAGCAAGAGTAAGTCCCAGAAATCTATATTTAATGAGACATCTACTAATTTTGAAACATCTGCCGCAAATTCAAATTTCTAAAAACCCCATATGGGCCATTTAGAACACATCTGAGGGCCATAAGTTTGAAACCACAGCTTTAGGTATTCTTCACGTGATACAGTTTTGACTCATCTTTCCATGAGGATTGCAAGTTTTAGGTATACACTACTTCTCAATGTTCTTAAAGTGAATTGCCCAGGATTGGGGTCATAGTTTTAGGTATGGGAGAAGCAACATAAATTTACAGCCAAATCATTACCTTTTCTATTCTAAACCCAGTTCTATTCATGAAACCCAAGAATGAATGAATATTTGGGGGGAATAATGTCATATTATTGATTTATGCTTCTGCAACTACCACCTAAACCTACAGTTGTTATTAAACTAGGTCTCACCTTCGCTCCTATTGCTCCTCAAACAACATTAGTTACTACTTCTCTCTGGTGTTTTAGACTTTCATATTTTCATTTTAGTGTTTTGTCTTATTATATTTACCTCTCCCCTTTAGTCTGTCAAGTAATGTTGTATGCTGATTTTGTTAACAGCCATATTAGTGGTTCCTGCCATTTTTATTTCATCTGTGGATTAGCTCCTTATGCCATTAATACCACCCTCAAAATTAACAATGAAAATGGTGAACAGGAAATGTGAAGACCAAATCCTTCAGCCAATTATTAGAGGTCTCTCTCTCAACATTGATTCATGAATACAGGCATTCAGCTGTTACTCTGCCTAACAGTATCATCAACTGCCTTCCTACATCTTAAGCATAAGTTCATCATGGAAGGTTTCTATCAAACGTTGAAATTCAGATAGACAGGGGGAACAGCACTCCTCAGATACACTAGTCTTATGGGAAAAGTAAGTTATTTAATCTGATATGCTTTACTATTAGTGACCTAATACAAGCTCCAGGTGATCATCGCTTTCCTTTCTAAAGGCTCACAAGATGTTTGTTTGTTTTTTTAAGATCCATTAAAGAACTTTTCCTAAGATTAATCAATTGATTGATTCATTCATTCAATAATTATTTATCGAGTACCTATAATAGGCACTGGAAATACAGTAGTGTGACAATGACAAACATTCCTGCCTTCATAGAATTTCACTAGTGTAGGGGAAGAGAAAATAAACAGTATAAACAAGTGAGCTATAGAGAAAGTTAGTGTCATGTGTTTAGGATATAAAAAGCGCTAAAGTAGATAGAATGTGTTAAAATCAGATCAAGTTAGAAATTTTTTTTAAAGTTTATTGAGCATTACAAAAGGACAGTTTGCAAACCAGGGACCTCAAATCAAAAGTGGTAAGAAGCTCTGTTCACAGCATTTAAAATGCAGCTTATAAAGCATAATTAAGGAACTGCATCTGTCTTCGCTGTGGTTGGCTATTATAAACTTATATTCCTTTTAGGACAAGTAAAACTGTTTAAGCTGATTTGTCTGCAGCTGATTGGTTTAATTTTACTGAGTCTTGTTGACAAGGATGAAAACTCACATTTCACGTTTTGTTTATGGTTAGACCTAGTATTTTGGAGAAAATTGAGATAATTTAAATTTTGGCTATGTGGCTAATGGCAGTTGGCCTTGGAGTATGTACATTGTGGCCTCTATTTTTTTTAAACAAAAGTCTATAGAATGGGGAGTAATTTTAGATAGGGATCCATGAGAAGCCTCTGTGAAAGTAACATTTGCAAAAAGAACTAAAAGAAATACAATTAATGTCCTATTCCCCAAGCATATAACTGAGGAGAATTCACTTTCCTCTTCTTCCTGAAAATTAGAATCATTCAATCCCATCTCTAATATACTGTTACGTATTTCCTCAAAGCTGCTGGCAAGTTATTTAACTTTTATATGTCTACTCATTTGTAGAACAGGCATGAAAATAGTGCCCACCGCATGCAGTAATTGTGAAGATTCAGTGAGATAAAGCACATAGTTTGCAACAGTGCAAACATTGCAAAGCACAATGTATTCTGAAACATGTTTCTCTAATGCAAATAAATTCATACAAAATTGATAAATTAGGGATACATGTCAATATACCATGGACATTTTGTGGATTCAGATGTGATTTTCCTCAGCACATTATGTTTTCACAAAGTAAAAATCAGTCAAATGCAAATACACAAAAAAAGTTTATCACTCACCAGGGGTGGTATGTGGTACTGCACATGACATCTGTGTACCCCTCATACTTCCTCTTGTCTCATTTTGGCCACAGGCTTTGTGTTCATAAAGCCTATTGCATGGAACACTCGATTCTTTGTGCATTTTGCTCTTGTCTTATGGTGAAATGTTGTATTTGTTTCAAATATTATGATGCAGACTGAATATCTTCTACAACATAGGATAGCTATCTAATGTGCAATTTTGAGATTATCTTAAGTTCTAAATCATTTTTATTTTACTCAATTTTATAGGTAGTAATGATTTTTTAAACCTTTGTAGTAAACAATAGTAAAGCGTTCAATTATTGGTATTATCTAAAATAAACTCAAACTAAAACCTCTTAACATCTCAGTTACATCAACAACAGTAAAAAGTGTGTTCTGCATGGCACAAAGGCCATGCATATGTGAGATGAAAATGAATTGTATCACTTCACAGGAGAAATTTATCTCAACCTGCCCTGTTTCTCAGGAGAGGACTGATGCAAACACAGTGCTAATAAAGACAAGATTGTAATTCTGATTCCTTACCAGTCCCTGCTAGCTTCACTGAGGAAAACAGGTCTGCAAACACAAAAGGCCCCATTAGTTCCAGCAATCACTTCACAAAAGATGTTATTTTTTATAGAGAATTTCAAACAAAAGAACATGGACAGCTCCTCCTAAGTGGTCAGCACTACTGAGAGTGAGAAATGGAGCTCCAGAAAGGGCACGTTCTGCTGATGGGTGGGTCAAAGACCTATGCATAGTTTCCTCATTTGAATATCTATGTGGCACGAGAGGAAAAGACAAGGTGCAGGATTTAGCCTGTGGCAGTAGTTTGCTGACACCTGTCCTAGACTGTTACTAGATGAGAACAAATAACACTTGGCAAAAACAGAGAAGTCTGTTTAAAAATGACTGTTATTTGTGAGCGCTGGGAAAAGGGACACACATTTGCAAAAGTTTTTGTAACAATGTTTACTTCTATACATTTCTTAATTTTATGCCAAAGAGACCATATTACACAAAGTTTTTATTAAGCCCTGTCTTTTCTATTGATATACTATATTGACATTAAAAACAGCAGTCTATGCATAGGTCCTTTTCTGCTGTTGTACCACATGGCAGTTTAGTATTTGTAGCAGAAATGATGTGGCCCAGAAAGCTGAAAATATTTACTGCCAGGCCATTTACAGTAAAAGTATGCTGACCCTTGCTCTAGGACATAAAGAAGCATCAGAGCAAAATATGGAGACCCTGTTTCCTAATTAATAACTTGGTCATCAAAAATCTTAATTACAGCAATTCTTAAAAGGTGGTTCTAATTGACAGTTATGTTTTCCTCAGACTCAGGATCCACAAAGGAACTGGGCAGTGGAGAAATAAAGGCTCTCATAGACATTAAAAATTCATTCTAAATATTTAGATGCTATAGCTCTTCAGGCTACTGACCATGATAGCCACTCACCGAGACATCACTATCACAGTGGTGCATGAAAGTAGGACTCATATAAATTGGACTACGGGTAGAAATGCTGTGTGCTGACTCACTGCCGAGAATCTCAGAAAAGCTATAAAAATGAACAATAATATATAAAAATAAGTCAGATCTAAAAATTACTCCCTATCAATGCCTAAGATACATTAATAATTGAAATCCTTAAAAGAAATTAATTGAACTTTTTAATGGGCCGAATGATAAAGAAAAGAAACTATCCTCCCAACAAGAACTGCATGAATGCATACTACTTTTTCCTTTTAATGTATTTCTTTTTAATGCCACTCTAAATTTCTCCTTTTTAATCAAGTAACTCTACTTTTCTTAAACACGACTTCAAATGATTTCATTTTATTCTATTCAGAATTTTCAATGGAAAACGAAAGTACAATGTGACTTTATAAGAGAGCATAAGCTTTCAGACTGAAATAATAATCAGCATGAGGAAAGATAAGATGCTCAGAATGATTCAGAAAAAAATCCTGACTTCTGCAACCGAGACTTGGAGAGGAACACTGGCAACTCCGATTTCCCTCTGGGTAGGAACACATTCAAGGAAGACGACTGCTATAACCAAAAAAATGGACTATTCTACAGATGGAACAAAAGATGGTAGAGATAGCATGATTTTTTTGAACTGTGTGAGTACTACAAATGCCATCGACAGCTTCATAGCCTGACAGTTTCTGTGTGGGAGTCCCCTTTTTAGGAAAACATCATATTCTCAAGCAGTTAAAGATTAGATCATTGAAATAATTGAAGGAACAACCTGAATCCCATGAAAATTTAAAGGGATTCTGATGCGTGTCAGGAGCTACCAATTTGCTCCCATCGTATTCTAACCAGATGTCTTTTTCCACCTATGGCTCAAGATCTGCCCACACACTGTGACCAAGTTTAACTTTTGGCTATAATTATGTTTGGAGCCACTGGCTCCAAACTATCAAATTTTTCTCTTGCCTCTGCACCCCACAGCTATTTGTCTCAACATATTGGGTATATCTAATTCTTGTTTTCCTGGATTTCTTGCCTATGTCCCTGATTTCTGCTCTCTAACTCCATAAGCTTCTATGTCTGGTTTAGATTCATGAGTGCCCTGACTCTGCTTTTTTGGACCCCGTATAATCCTGACTTATTTTCTGGTTCCAAACTTCACCATCACTGTGTATTCTCATACAACTGTGATCCCTGATCTCAAACTTCCACCTCTCCCAAGGCCAACAGCTTTTGGCCAAGAACTAATAGTATCTAACACCAACCTTTCTTTTCAACTTTTAACCTTTTTACCTTTAATCACCTTGAGCTATGCAAGTGCTGATTTCTGATTACAACCTGGTCCTGATATGATAAAACCACAGTTAGTCCATTCAAAATCTAACTGCTGGTCTGCCAAGTACACCATTAAAACATGGTAGCCACTGTTAAGTACCACTGTGAGTACCTCGTGTGTGTGTGTATGTATATGTGTGTACAGTTGTCACAAAGATATAGTAGCATCTGTGTCATGTTTTCTATTTTACAAGCAGCAAATAAGAATCCCAGAAGCACAGCAATTTGCCCTAAGTTATACTACTAATAAAAGGTAAAAGAAGATGACAAATTTATTTCTGTCCAGCTACCAAACTATTCTCTGTGAGAGATTGTTATATGGGTGACCCATAATAAATGCTACCTCTTGGCACTCCCACTTCATGTAGTTTCTCCTGTGTTGATCCTGGCCTTGCCATATGACTTACTTTGGCACATTAGAAAAATGATGCAAGCAAATGCTAGATAAGTGCTTGCACATTGGGCAGGCCTGTTCCTTTAAAACACCTTCCCTTGGAGTCAGCCTCCATATAAAAAAATCTGATCAGCCTGCAAGAGACTGAGACCATCCTGGCCAACATGGTGAAACCCCGTCTCTGATAAAAAATACAAAAATTAGCTGGGCATGGTGGTGCACACCTGTAGTCCCAGCTACTCGGGAGGCTGAGGCAGGAGAATCGCTTGAACCCAGGAGGCGGAGGTTGCAGTGAGCCAAGATCATGCCACTGCACTCCAGCCTGGCGACAGAGCAAGACTCCATCTTAAAAAAAAAAAAAAAAAGTCTGACCAGTCTGAATCAGCCATACTATTAGGAAGCCCAAGATGATTCCACATAGAGGCCATATGGAAAAGCTCAGAGGTGCCAGGTATATGACAGAATCTTTCTTGGACCATCCAGCCCAGACCAGCTACTGACTAAATGCAGCCACGTAAGTGACCTACCTAATCAATACCACATGGAGCAGAAGACATACTCAGGAAAATCCTACCCATCAGAAATAGGAAACTGTTATTTTAATCCACAAAGTCCAACTCAGGACTTGCTGGCTTAGAAAATAATATTATTTCTCATTCTCAACCCCTCCAGATGGCAGAAGGTTTTCAGAGTATAAAATGGTCTCTGATCAAATCAAGTACTGCTAGTACAATGTGGCCTCAGGGTAAATATCAAGTCAAGAATGTGGTAGCAAGATACCTCTTAAAACCCTTATAAGTCCCACTCTGCTAGGAGACAAGGGTGATTAAACTCTTAAAAATGTTACTGCACAGGATTCTGACTCTCAGTCTAAAGTAGAAAAGTGTCGGTCTTAAAGAGACTTGGGGAAATAGCTTTCAATTCCAATTTGAAATAGCTTTCAAATCCCATTCCAATGGAATGGAATATAACTGGATACATTAGAAAATTACAAAGTTTTAAAAGAAGCTGTACCACCTTGGAAGAAAAGGGAGAGTGACAGGACAAAATGAAGAGAAGATTTTAGGCCTCCAAACCTTTAATGGAATAAATAGGCTCAGAAAGTGACTCCATTTGCAAATGAGGGCCATTTCTTACAGAAAAGGAAGGTTAACTTAGAGGAGAGAGTCAAGAACCACTGAAAACAATGGAATAGAAAGCCACATCCAGAGAACAGGATCCTTTTCAGGAAACCTAGATTTGAGGGAATTGGTAACATGTTCCCAGCTGGATCTCAGAATTTTTATGAAGCACCGATTGCTATGTGCCTCTCATTTCCCTTCTTTTGAATGGATGACTTTCTTGCTAGCGATACAACAATCCCCGTCTCATCAATGTATGTTGCAGGGAAGGGGGATTACACAGAAGGTATCATTTTAGGTACAAGCATCTAGATAAAGAGGGAACATCAACTTTAAATGTACCCAATTTAGATGATGTGATTTTGGACCTTGAAGCTGGGCCCAGCACTGTAATGTGATGAGACTTTCTGAAAAGGGACAAGAAGTGCTGTGGCCAGAGGGAAGGTGGTGATAGCTAGTCTCCAACTATTCCTCTCATCCCTGCCCACATATGCTATTCCTCACACCATGAAGTAGGTTGTAGTTTTCTTCCCCTTAGCTATGAGCTAAACCTGTGACTTTCTTTCACCAATAGAATGCAACAGTAATGATATCCTGGGACTCCTGAGCCCAGGTCTGACAGACCCACTTGCTCTCCCTGGGAAGCCAGCTCCTATGCTGTAAAGCAGCCCAAGCTTCTTTGGGCTAAATGATAAGACACTACATAGAGAGTATGATGATTAACCTTATATGTCAGCTTGGCTAGCCAATGGTACTTGGATATTTGGTAAAACATATCTATATTGCTGTGAAACTATTTTTTAGATGAGATTAATCAGTAAATGAGTAAAATAGAGTACCCTCCATAATGTGGATGGGCCTCACTCAAAGAACTGAAGGCCTTAAGAAGCAACAATAACAACAACAACAACTGATGTTCTCAAAGGAATATCTGCCAGTTGGCAGCCTTCGGATTTGAGTTGCAAAATCCACTCCTTGGGTCTTCAGTCTGCTGGACCATCCTGCATGTTTTGGACTCACCAACTTCCATGACCAAATGAACCAATTCTTTTTTTTTTTTTTTTTTTTTTGAGACAGAGTCTCACTCAGTCGCCCAGGCTGGAGTGCAGTGGCATGATCTCGGCTCACTGCAAGCTCTGCCTCCTGGGTTCACGCCGTTCTTAAAATAATCTCTGTTCTCTCTCTCTCTCTCTCTCTCTCTCTGTGTGTGTGTATACATACATATATATACCCATACACACAGGCATACCTCAAAGATATTGCAGGCACAGTTTCAGACCACTGCAATAAAGCAAATATCATAATACGGTAACTCACATGAATTTTTATGTTTCTCAGTGAATATAAAAGTTATGTTTACATTGCACTATCCTGTAGTCTATTAGGTGTGTAATGGCATTGTAACTAAAAAGTGTACATACTTTAGTTAAAAATACTTTATACTAGAAAATGCTAACAATCACCTGAGCCTTCAGCAACTTGTACTCTTTTTGCTGACAGAGGGTCTTGCCTAAATGGTGGTAGCTGATGACTGATCAGAGTGGGGGTTGTGAAGCTTGGAGTGGCTATGTCAATTTCTTAAAATAATACAACAATGAAGTTTGCCATATCCATTGACTCTTCCTTTCATGAAAGATTTCTCTGTAGCATGTGATGCTGTTTGATAACATTTTTCCCACAGCATATCTTCTTTCAAAGTTGAAGTCAGTTCTCTCAAAACCTGCCACTGCTTTATCAAGTAAGTTTATATTATATTCTAAAACCTTTGCTGTTATTTCAACAATGTTCACAGCGTCTTCATCAGATGTAGATTCCATCTCAAGAAATCACTTTCTTGGCTCCCATAAGAAGTAGCTCCTCATCCCTTCAAGTTTTATCATGAAATTGCAGCAATTCAGCAACTTCTGCAGTTACTTATTCTACTGAAACCTTGAAACTTTCAAAGTCATCATGAGGGTTAGCATTAACTTCTTCCAAATGCTGGTAAATGTTGATATCTTGACCTCCTCCTGTGAGTCATAAATTTTCTTAATTGTATCTAGAGTAGTAAATACTTTCCAGAAGTTTTAAAATTTACTTTGCCCAGATCCTTTAGAGAAATCACTATCTATGGCAGCTATAGCTGTATGAAATGTGTTTCTTAAATAGTATGACTTGAAAGTCAAAATGACTCCTAGATCCATTGATTGCAGAATGAATGTTGTTTTTGCAGGCATGAAAGAAACATTCATCTTCTTGTATACCTTCATCAGAGTTCTTGAGTGATCAGGTGCATTGTCAACGAGCAGTAATATTTTGAAAGAAATCTCTTTTTCCTAACCAATAGGTCTCAATAGTGGGCTTAAAATATTCAGTATATCATGCTGCAGACAGAAATACTGTCATACAGGATTTGTTGTTCCATTTATAGAGCACAAAGAGAGTAGATTTGACATATTTTATTTAATTTAATTTTAAGTTGTTGGATACACATGCAGGACATGCAGGTTTGTCACATAGATAAATGTGTGTCTTGGTGCTTTGTTGCACCTACCAACTCATCACCTAGGACTTAAGCCCCACATGCATTAGCTATTTATCCTGATGCTCTCCCTCCCCTAGCACCCCCTGAATGGGCCCCAGTGTGTGTTGTTCCCCTCCCTTTGTCCATGTGTTCTCATTGTTCAGCTCCCACTTATGAGAACATGTTGTGTTTGGTTTTCTGTTCCTGTGTTAGTTTGCTAAGAATAATGGCTTCCAGCTCCATCCATGTCCCTGCAAAGTATATAATCTCATTCTTTTTTATGACTGCATAGTGTTCCATGGTGTATATGTACCATATTTTCTTTATGCAGTCTATCATTGGTGGGCATTTGGGTTGATTCCATGCCTTTGCTATTGTGAATAGTGCTGCAATGAACATACATGTGCATGTATCTTTATAATAGAATGATTTATATTCCTTTGGGCATATACCCAGTAATGGGATTGCTGAGTCAAATGGTATTTCTGATTCTAGGTCTTTGAGGAATTGCCACACTGTCTTCCACAATGGTTGAACTAATTTACATTCCCACCAACAGTGTAAAAGCGTTCCTATTTCTCCACGGCCTCATCAGTATCTGTTGTTTCTTGACCTTTTGATAATCGCAGTTCTGACCGGCATGAGATGCTATCTCATTGCGGTTTTGATTTGCATTTCTCTAATGATCAATGATGTTGAGCTTTTTCTCATGTGTCTGTTGGCTGTATGTATGTCTTCTTTTGAGAAGTAAGTATCTGTTCATGTCCATCAGATTAACAGCAGACCTTTCAGAAGAAACCCTACAAGCTAGAAGAGATTGGGGGCCAAGATTCAACATTCTTAAAAAAAAAAAAAAGAATTTCAAACCCAGAATTTCAAAGCAGCCAAACTAAGCTTCATAAGCAAAGGAGAAATAAAATCCTTTTTAAACAAGCAAATGATGAGGGAATTAGTCACCACCAGGCCTGCCTTGCAAGAGCTCCTGAAGGAAGCACTATATATGTAAAGGAGAAAGCATTACAAACCACTGCAAAACCACACCAAAATATAAAGACCAAGGACACTATGTAGCAACTGCATCAACAAGTCTGCAAAATAACCAGCTAGCATCATGATGACAGGATCAAATTTACACATAACAATATTAACTTTAAATGTAAATGAGTTAAATGCCCCAATTAAAATACACAGAATGGCAAGCTGGATAAAGAATCAAGACACATCGGTGTGCTGTACTCAAGGGACTCATCTCATGTGCAAAGATATACATAGGCTCAAAATAAAGGGATGGAGGATAATTTACCAAGCAAACAGAAAGTGGAAAAAAGCAGGGGTTGCAACCCTAGTTTCTGACAAAGCAGACTTTAAACCAACAAAGATCAAAAGAGACAATGAAGGACATTACATAATGGTAAAGGGATTAATTCAACAAGAAGGGCTAACTATCCTAAATATATACGCACCCAATACATGAACAGCCAGATTCATAGAACAAGTTCTTAGAGACCTACCAAGAGACTTAGACACAATAACAGTGGTAGACTTAAACACCCTACTGTCAATATTAGGCAGATAATCAAGACAGAAAATTAACAAGGATATTCAGGACCTGAACTCAGCTTTAGGTCAAGTGAACCTGATAGGTATCTGCAGAACTCTCCACCCAAAAACAATAGAGTATACATTCTTCTTGGTGCCACAGGCAACTTACTCTAAAATCAATCACATAATTGGAAGTAAAACACTCCTCAGCAAATGCAAATGCAAATGAACTAAAATCATAACAGTCTCTCAGACCACATCACAGTCAAATTGGAACTCAAGATTAAGAAACTCATTCAAAACCACACAACTACATGGAAATTGAACAACCTGCTCCTGAATAACTCCCGGGCAAATAATGAAATTAAGGCAGTAGTCAAGAAGTTCTTTGAAACCAGTGAGCATAATTCTTAAGAGCCCTAGGATTTTTGAAATGCTAAATGAGCACTGGCTTTAAATTAAAGTCGCCAGCTGCATTAGCCCTAAGAGTAGAGTCAACCTGTCCTTTGAAGCTAGGCACTGACTTCTCCACTCTAACTATGAAAGTCCTAGGTGACATCTCTTCCAAAGTAAGGCTGTTTCCTCTACATTGAAATCTGTTATTTAGTGTAGCCACTGTGATCAATGGTATTAGCTAGGTCTGGGTAACTTGATGCAGCTTCTACATCATTTGCTGATTCACCTTTTACTTTTATGTTATAGAGATGGCTTCTCTCCTTTAAACCTCATGCACCAACCTCTCCTAGCATCTGAATTTTCTTCTTCAGCTTCCTCACCTCTCTCAGCCTTCATAGAAATAAAGAGAGTTTGGAGCTTGCTTGAGATTAGGCTTTGGTTTAAGGGAATGTTGTGTCTGGTTTGAACCTTCTGCCCAGACCACTAAAACTTTCTCTATATGAGCAAGAAGGCTATTTGCTTTCTTACCACTCATGTGTTCACTGGAGTAGTATTTTTCAATTTCTTTCAAGAACTTCTTTGCTTCAAGAATTCAGAACTTCAAGAACTTTTATTTTTTTTTGCATTCACAACTTGGATAGCTGTTTGGCACAAGAGACTTAGCTTTCAGCCTATTTCAGCTTTCAACATGCTTTCCTCACTAAGATTAATCATTTCTAGCTTTTAATTTAAAGTAAAAGACTGAAAACTCTTGAACATGTAGAGGCCATTGTAGGATTATTAATTGGCCTAATTTTAATATTGTTGTGTCTCAGAGAATAGGGAGGTTTGAGGAGAGAGAGAGAGATAATAAATGGACGGTTGGTGGAGCAGTCAGAAAACACACAATCTATCATTTAAGTTCACAATCTTATATAGGCATGGTTTTTGACACCCTAAAACAATTATAATAGTAACAACAAAGATCATTGGTCACACATAACACCGTAACAAATATAATGATAATGAAAAAGTTTGAAATATTGTGAGAATTACCAAAATGAGACACAAAGTGAGCACATGCTGTGGAAAAATGGCATCAATACACTTGTTAGATGCAGAGTTTTCACAAACCTTCAATTGGTGAAAAAATAAAATATCTGTCAAGCACCATAAAACAAAACACAATAAAATGAGGCATGCCTCATTTGTATGTTTACGTATACACACATACACACACTAACATACAGGCTGTATGTATACATATACACACACACAGCCTATTGGTTCTATTTCTCTAGAGAACACTATGACAGTGAAAGAAACAAAGATAATATACAGAGGAGGCCTGAGGCACCACAGATGGGAGTGAAGGCTTCCTGGAATTTCCAGCCCAGACCAACCCAGCCCAGCCCAGCCCAGCCCAGCCCAGCCCAGTCACCAGTTGGATGCAGCCAGGTTGATGCCACATGAAGAGAAGAATCACCATGCCAATACCTGATCTGGCCTAACAAATTGTGAGGAAAAAAATAATTATTGTTCTTAAGCCATTACATTAAGCCACAACATAAGGAAGTGAAACATCTTCTTTTCTTCCAGCCATTCTCTCTCCCATCCTAGACATAAGCTTAATCGTGTTTATAGGGTTAGCTCTGAGGGAAGTGGAAGGTCAGCCTATAACTGGGAATTTGTCCACCTCCAATCAGTAAAGTCTGAATTTTTTTCAAACCAATCATTTGGGATCATGTTTGCATTTATATGACAATTTGGAAATTTTTAATAGCCAGCTATTTATTCATCTTATAGCTGTAGCCTTCATTTAAGGTCTTTTTATAAAGATAGGAAAGGGGGCAAAATCCAGACAAAGGTACTCTAAGGGGAAAATGAAAGTTAGCCCTCCTACACAAAACCTCAATGGTCCCTAGAGTCTCTATGTCACAATAGATTCAGGAATGCAGTCATTGGAATGCAAGAAGGGCTGCTGCAAGTGGCACCAAGTCACTCAATGACATGCAACAAGAACAATTGGACACAGCTTTATACCTCCTGAGATCAGTGTTAGGTAATAGGCATAGCCACAGAAGCCTTTGAGAATCCAAGCAAAATGAAATCAATTAAATTCTGCCTATCGCTGTTCAAGGAAAATGTCACGCTGTAGCTACCTTGAGATGCAGGCTCAGGGCACAAGCAGTGCTATAACATGTGGCAAACAACAAAAGTGGATGCAGAGTGCTGTGCAAAGCTGCTCAGAATAAGAATTTGTGGTAATTTTAAGCATGGGATCCATCTGTCAATGCAGGAAAATGACACATTTGAGGGTACGTTTATTTATGTAAGGAGTGTAAATTTTATACCATCATTAGCATACTGGATGAAAAGCTGAGGTCAAATTTCAAGTCAATTACCCGATGCTCTGTTATAAATCCAAGAATGCTAAATACACTAAGCATATTGGTATTGATACTTCTGTATAATCTAACCAGTGTTCTTCCTCCCTCAAGAGAAAACAGGAGCAGACCCTGTCTTTAATGTCCTGGTGGTGGACCATTTCAAGTCCATCCTCAAGAAGCACATCTTAGCAGTAAACACTGCATTTTTATTTTATTTTTAACTTAATTTTATTTTTTAAAAGAGATGGAGTCTTGCTACACTGTGTAGGCTAATCTCAAACTCCTAGGCCCAAGTGATTCTTCTGACTTGGTCTCCCAAAGTGCAAGGATTGCAGGTGTGAGCCACCACACCTGGCTGAATATTGCATGTTTTTGTGTAATTAGTAGAAACAAACATCTCTACTCTTTGGACGTGGAGCTGTATTAATGGCTGCTGTATTACTGGCTGCTGTCTTCCAGCTGTGGTTTTGTCATTTGTCAAAGATTCCAATTTAGAGAGCCAAAGTCTGGATAGGACAGCTTTAAAGGTCATTTTTGTAGCTTTATTCTCCTTAAAAGAGCTCCTTTTCCAAAATCAGCTTAGCTTAGAAGATGGGCTAAAAAGGTTTTTGTAGATGGACTCCTCTGTACTCATACCACCTCCTAAAGTTCCCTATAATCTTTCAAATAACAATAAAGTCACCATATTTATCGAATTCTTATAACAGAGTAATATTCCTGTAGAAGAAATGGGGAAGTTAATTTAAGTTATGGAGAGTGCCTAGACTCAAGAATTTTATATTCCTTTAGACAAGGTCTTTAAATGTTTTCCTTTAATCATAATCCAATTTTTAAAATGTGAAAACCAATTATGGCTCTAACTTTTTTGCTATACTTACCTCTTTCTATTACAGACAGGGATATCAATGAAGTTCTTGAGAGCATCCCAGCTCTCTCTCTGTCTAAGATGTCACATCCCTCATTACATCTCAATGTCCCTCTCAGCCTGCGCTCCCAGGCTCCAGATACAGCTGTGAAGCCTCTATTACAAACATACTCCTTTGCCGATGCTGACCCCTCATTGTTATTTGGTAATTACTTATTTCCACCTTAGTTGACTCCCTATCACAGACTCCACAGTGATGATTCTAATTCATTCCATTCTTCTTAGGCTCCTCTTTTGTCTCCCTGGTCCTCTAATTAGTAAGGCATTTCTTTCTGTGCCAAGTGGAAACCATTATATTGTCATAGCCTCTCTCTTATCTATTTCAAAGACACCGAGTTTCCCTCCATCCGCATCTCTTTCCTCCTCTGCTGATGCTGATTCCTCAACACACCTATAGCCTCAGCTCGACCTGTCATCAGCTCAGGACATAATGCTCCATTGAATGTCCCTGTGTCTCTAGCACAGTGGTTAAATTCAGGAGGCCTCTGGAGCAAAACCTCCTTCTTTGAATCCTGACACTCACTTGTTTGTACGACCTCTCTGTGCCTTAATCTCCTATCCAAAATATGAATAATAATAGCAGGATTTATCTCTTAGGTGTCTCATGAAGATTAAATTAGCTAAAGCATTTAGAACTCTCCACGGTGCATAATAAGCAGTCAAATAATGGTAGCTATTATAGCATTCAGCCCTCCTTAAATTCTTTCTCTACCTCAACTGCTTTCTTAATTCCCCCATGTCCTTAGCATCTGGGCTCTTGTTTTCTTACTTCAACTTCTTTGTTTGAAAGCGTGGTTTATATCTACCATTGAACTTGCTCATAGCTGCCTGACTCAACTCCTAGCGATTTCAGTTGCATTCCCCACACCAATAATTTCCTAGCCCTCAGCTCCAAAGGCCCGTTTCTTTTCTTATCTGTCTTCCTTTCCCCACTAACAATGGCTTTTAAGCCTTTCTTCCTGCTTCACATGCATCAATCACCCTGATGCTCCTAATTTTCCTCTTTTCAGATTCCTTTCTCTACTTCTACAGGTTCCCTTCTCTCCACTCCTAAAAGAATGTTACCTGAGGTTTGGCTCTATTCTTTTTTGCGTCACTGCTTCTCACACTAGTTGCATTATAAGGCTGGCTGAAACAACCTTAGAAGCAGAATAATTCATACTATTCCAAGTCAGCAAACTTCATGTTTTAAGTCCTGTAAGTAGAAAATATTCACATATAATGAGTGACTGGAAAATATGGTACGTCAGAGTTTTTGGGGAAGCAAGTGTCACTAACACTGTAATCAAATCAAAGTGAATGTATGCACGACTGTGACCACAGACACCACTAATAATTCCCAACCATAGGGCTAGTATTTCTCTACAAAATGGGTCAAAGAATTTTTCTCTTGATTTTCTTCAACATGTACAATGTCTTAGTAAAACTAAAAAATTTTAGAAAATACAAAATTTTTAATATTCATTATTTTAGCTAAAACTGTAATATAATGAGAAAAGACTAAGAAAACTTATACTACTACCTAGATGGATTTTTCCTTAAAAAATAAATAGTATTCATGGTTGGAATTTTCTAATTCAACTATAAGTGAAAGGGAGAGAGAAAGACAGAATTTATAAAACAGTGTGTCTTCTTACAAACCATAATTATTTATTTTATTTTTGATTGAACATGCACACACACAACCTTTGGTTCAACCACATGTGGTTCAAGTACCACAAATGTACTTAAACAAAAGTTCTGTGTACAGACATGAAACTATGCTTAGTTGCATTTCTTGTTGAAGCTAGTCTGAAAATAGCAACAAGTCTAGAGATTCTAACTTTAGAGAACTGTCACTCTCTATTTATTGTTTCAAAGATGTATTTATTTAAAATTATAGTTTCAATTAGAAATTTCCAGAGGTGATCACAAGCAGTTATGTTTGGAGCAAAAGCTTGTAAGTGGTGAAAATGGAAAAGATACTGAGATGAATTCAGAACAACCTTGAAGCATAGGGTACATCACAGGGCATTTGGTGATTTAAAGCATCATGTAACAGTCCCCAAGCACAATTAGGGAACTCCAAATGAGCACTACAGTTGGCCACAAATTTGTAAGTCATATTTTGATGTTCATTTAAAACAGAGGTTTTTAAATCACTGTGGAGATACAAAATGAGCCTTATTTAGCTGTTCAGTGGAAAACTCTGAAAAATTGTTCCATGGAAACATCCATTGAATGTATAACATATAAATCAATTTGGAAAAACAGTTTGAAGTTAAAAGGCAAGAGAGCAAAATCTTGGTTATGAGCAACGCTTCAAATGCACAAACAAGCAGAGAAAAAAAACTGCTTGAAGTATCATCAAGGTTTGTTTCAGAAGCAGCAAGGAAGGTAGAACTCCCGGCAAGGGAGAGTTTGGTGGAGCCCTGGGTGGGCAAGTTAAATTAGATTTGTTCTGATTCAAAAAGAGGCACTTGAGATGTATTTTTGAGGTGTATTTTTACAGGACAAAGCATTGTTGAATAATCAAGAATATGAAGATAATTTGGATTTATACCAATTATTAGACTGAAGACACAGATGTAAATGATGTAACTACTTTATTAGTTGGCCTCACTTATAAAGTAGTCTGTCAAGATATTGCCAAAGAACTTGAAAGTAGAACTTACGAAAAAGTTTGCAGCAAGATATGAGCATTTTAGTTAGTATGATGTTAACTAGAAGAAAAATGTTAGACTCACATCTATGTTAAGCAAACCTTTGGAAGCAGTAGTTTGAATCAAAGACATTATGCCCCCAACTACTCTAGCAATTAATAATTTTATTTATTCATCCCAAAGTTCTGAGCTTCTTGAATACCAACCACTATGCTAGATCCTAGGGATTCAACTCCAAATAAAACAGACATAGTCTTAACTTTAAAGTGTTTTGCATTTACCAAGAGACCACTCAAAACAACTTTTTTTCTTGATTTTTCTCAGGATGTAAAATGATTTAGTAAAACTAGAAAATTTTACAATATACCATATTTTTAATATTTATTATTTTAGGTAAAACTCTAATATAATGAGAAGAGACTTAGAAAGCTTGTACTACTACTAGATGTATTCTTCCTGAAAAAAATAAATAGTACTCATGGTTAGAATTTTCTTATTCAACCATAAATTAGTTTATTTCCATGTGAGTAACAAAGATATCATGATTTAAAAAAATCCTAAATATTAATCACTTAAACCCAGGAGGTGGAGTCTCACTGGGTTCAATCAGTTGAACCCAGTGAGACAAGGTTGCACCACTACACTCCAGCCTGGGCAATACAGTGAGACCCTGTCTCAAAAACAAACAAACAAACGAACCCTAAATGTTATGAGTTAATTTATTTTTTATACTTATAACAAATTGTGTGTCACATGGGATTGCCTAGTGAGCAGATTTTTCCCTCAAAGTCAGAACACTCTCATTCAACTATTAAAAAGGTAATGTGGTGATGGTTTTTATAAATGGTAGCAAAATTATAACATGAAATGATCGTTTGAGAGTTTAATAGAGATATATCAGAATGTGAATAATTTGAGGCTCAGTTCATTTACATGTGACAAAAATTACAGCATTAGTCACAAAACAAAGATCACTATTCATATTTCTTCATTGAAAATGTCCTTGCTAAATATTTCCATGGGAATATTTAAAACAAAACAACAACAACAACAAGAACAAAAACAGTGGACTAGAGACTCTTTTAGTCCACCCAGACAAGTAGACAAGTTCACCAATGACTCAGCAGTAAGATAGACACATTCACATTTTTGGCAAGAGCAGCCTGACAACATGGCATCATCCTTCCATTTATGATTCTGGCCTTCTCATCATACATCATTCCTCATGCACAGATCATAAAATCTTTAAAGTGCTCACATATACTTAATTAATTTAGGTCCTGAGAATGAGGAAACACCAAGACAAGAAAAAGTGTAGTGATACTGAACCGAATGTATGTGATTAGCTGCCTTTAACTCAGTCCAATTATACAGGAAAATGATAAACTCGATGAATAATATTTAGGGGTTATCTTTTGTTCATCACTTTCAACACCAGGATGAGTCCATTAGCCATCCCCTCAGCTGTTTTCCCAGTTTTCGCTTCTAGCCCCATGCAACCCATTTTCCACACCCTAGGCAGAGGAATCATTTACAAACTTAAATCAGATCGTTTAATCTTCTTGCTGAAAACCCTCAATGATTTGCTGTGGCATTTAAAATAAAATCTACTTCTCAGCATGGTATCCCAGAACCCCGCGCACTCTTCAATTTCATTCTGCCTCATATTTCTGTAGACTTCTTTTTTCTCCATACTAATGAGCTTCTCACACCTAAAAGCCTTTACACACGCAAATTTTTTCTGTCCAGGTGACTTGTCCCGAAGTATAACTGTATCCTCCTTGTTATTCAGGCTCAGTTCAAAGGTTACCTCTTCAGAGAAGTTTCTTTAATCATACCCTCTCATTCCCCCACCATTTTTTTCCTTCTCTCTTTTTTTCTTTTTAATTTTAGATTCAGAAGGTACATGTGTAGGTTTGTTACATGGATATGTTGCATGATGCTGAGGTTTGCTCTTCTATTGAACCTGTCACCTAAATAGTGAACATTGTACCCGATAGATAGTTTCTCAACCCTTGCTCCACTCCCTCCCTCTTCCCTTTTGGAGTCTCCAGTGTCTATTGTTTCCATCTTTATGTCTGTGTATAACCAGGGTTTAGCTCCCATTATAAGTGAGAACATGAGGTATTTGGTTTTCTGTTCCTGCTTTAATTCACTTAGGATAATGGCCACCAGCTACATCCATGTTGCTGCAAAGGACATGACTTTGTTCTTTTTTATGATTGCATAATATTCCATGGTATATTGTGTGGCATAATATTCCATGGTATATATGTACCACACAGTGTATATGTACCATGGTGTATATGTACCTAGGTGTTGATAGGCATCTAGATTGACTCCATGTCTTTGCTGTTGCCCCCCGCCATTCATTATCTCATCACTATGTTTTATTTCCATCATAGTACTCGTTTTCTGAAATATCTCATCCATTACTGGTCTCTCGTCTGTCTCCCTCTCACAACACTGTAAGCGTCACCACAGGCTTTGCCAGTTTCAGTCACAGACATATCCCCAGGGCCTGGAATGGTGTCTGGTGCATGCTAGACACTCAATAAAGATTTGTTGATTAAATAAATGAATCTCAATACAGCAAAACCTTGTCCATTAGTGATGGAATCAGGAAGAAACGTGTGACTAGATCATGCAGTGGAATAAAGAATCTATACATATTTTTAAAACAAAACACATGATACTAAAGAAATGTTGCATTTTGAACTGTGCCATCAAATAACTTGAGTTAAAACTTTCGTGTCCTCTGCTGTTCTGGGTATTGTGAATGAGTTGGAAAATTCTGAGAACCTCTGTTCTATATTCTATATCTGATACGATCATGTCCTCTTATGGCCTCAACTGTCATTCACCTCCAAACAAAGGACCCTGAAATACTTCTCTCTTATTTCACTTCTCCATTTGCTAAATGACTCTTTTAGCTTACACCCCAGACAACATAGACTCTATTTGCCCAAATACATCACTATTTCATGGACCCAGAAACTCTTCCTCTGTTAATCACTTATCACTGTCAGGCTGATAACCTTTGAGCTCTCTTTGCCTTTTTCTTCCATCTTTTCTGTCTCTCAACTTGACTTTTTCCTTTAGCTTCATGTTTTGGGGGCCCCAAGATTTATTTTCCTTTCACACTGGATACAATGTACATTATTTGAGTGATGGGTGTCCCAAAAGCCCTGCCTTCACCACTGTGCAATCTCAACACACATCTGTATAAAATTCTTCACATCTGTTCCTTTGTTTCTACAGCCACTATCCTGGGTCTGACCGCCCTCATTGTTTGCCTAAACTATTGTTAAATTTTTCTAATTGGTCTTCCTCAGTATAATTTTTCCTTCCCTCCAATATATCCACCAATAAATCATGCTCTGTTCATTTCACTCAACTCAAAACCTTTCATGGTTGCTGCTGACTGAAGGAAGTATCCCAATTACTTGTATAAAAATGAGTAAAATCCATGAAAAGCCCCTGATCCATATGTCTAGTTTACATTCCTCAACTGCCTCTTTCCTCCTACAGTTCTTTGCTTTAAGACCCTTCTGTGACTCATCATTCTAAAAACTTCCTTGCATTTTTTTCTCTTTTGATCTTTGATCTCAATATAATCTCTTCCCAGTATGCCCTTCCAATGATTCCTAAATTCTAGGCACTCAATACATATTGATTTGCTGAATAAATAAACCCCTGTTTTGCTTCAAGGCCAAGTCAATGGCAACTTCTCTAATCTTCCTCAATCCCTCCAGTCAGATTACCCTTTCTCTCCTCTTAAACATTTTTGATGCACAATAATTCTATTTTAGCATATTGAACTCACTCCACTTTCCAGTATAACTGGTTAGATACATATCTGTCCTCCCCGCTAAATTAAAAATTGCTTTATGGCTAGGACCATTGTTATTTTTGTTTTGTTTTTGTTATTTATTTATTTTTACTTGTATAAATTTATTGGGTACAAGTATAATTTTGTTACATGCATAGATTGCATAGCAGTGAAGTCAAGGCTTTTAGGGTATCCATCACTCAAATCATGTACCTTATACCCAGTGTGAAAGGAAAATAAATCTTGGGGCCCCCAAATCACTAAGCTAAAGGGAAAAGTCAAGCTGGGAACTGTTTAGGGCCAACCCGCCTCCCATTCTATTCAAAGTCACCCCTCTGCTCACTGAGATAGATGCATCTCTGATTGCCTCCTTTAAAAAGGCTAATCAGAAACTCAAAATAATGCAACCATTCATTTCACTTATCTGTGACCTGGAAGTTCCCGCTTCCAGTCTTCCTGCCTTTGCTTCAAGTTGTCCTGCCTTTCCAGACCGAATCAGTGCACTTCTTACATACATTGATTGATATCTTAGGTCTCTCTAAAATGTATAAAACTAAGCTGTGCCCTAACCACCTTGGGTATATATTGTCAGGACTTCCTGAGGCTGTTAGGGGTGCACATCCTCAACGCCATCTTGGCAAAATAAACTTTCCAAATTAACTAAGACTTGTCTCAAATCTTCAAGGTTCACACCAGTAAGTAATCTTTCATCATCTACCACCCGCCACCACCACCCTCTTACCCTTCTGAGTCTCTGTTGTTCTTCTACAGCATCAATTAGGCAGACTGAAGGTGATTGTCGAAGTCAGGATGGAGGTCAAGTGCTTGTTGGTGGTGGTGATGGTGATGATGTGGTAAATGGAGTGAGCTGTGTATGTGCTAGTTGATGGTACGGGGGCCCCAGCATCCCACATCCTCAGAGATGTGGGAATTTCTCATACTGTGCATTCTGTTTTCCAATTCTGGCTACCTAAAATCCCCAATTAATCCAGGTATATACACCAGTGAGCTCTTAGACCATAAATGCAAGTTATAGAATCATTCCCATCATCACCCATTGATGCCTAAAATGCTGGATTAAAGCAGCAATTGGTTTAATTAATCCCAACATCCTAAAGCCCTAATTACACAGACTTTACCCCAATGTCCATGCGCCAAACACTGCTTAAAGAGTTGGTTAATATCCATGACCAGTAGAGCTGAAAGCTATAAACTAGATACTTCCAATAGAACATTCATTCCTACACTCAGATTTCTAAAACTCATCACATTCTGAAGTCAGCATAAATCGAACCTGAAAAAGACACATGATTTTCAAATAAACTCGCTCCCCAATATATTTCAACCATAGATAACATGGCATAAAATTCAATGCTTTTGTGACATGAGTTTACCTTTATAACAAAATTGCACATATACCCCAAACCTAAATTAAATGTTCAAAAATAAATAAATAAATGAATTTAAAAACTCACACTACCTGGTAAGGAAAATCTACAGTGGACAATTAATTTTTGCTTTTCCATGTAAGTTTTAGACCCAGATTGGCAAGTTCCCCAAAAATAAACAAGTCAGTATTTTGACTTAAATTATATCAAATCTACAGATCAATTGATGGAGCACTGCAATTTTTATGATTTGGAGACTTCTGATCCAGGGACATGGTATGGACCTTCATGTTATTTTAATACAATGTTCCCATAATTTATGCTTTTGTTGAAAATAGATATAGAATAATGTACAACCTAAAAGAGTAGTGGACAACTAAGAACACTTCACATTTTATTTGTGAAAGAATATTTTCTTCTAGTCAGAAATATGAATTTTCCTTGATATCTTTAGCATCTTATGAAACGGATTTGGGTAAAGGAGTAGTGAGGATTAACCACCTATGATTAAAGAAACCCTGATTTATTCTATAGATACAAGAAGAGGTCTTTTGCTTTAACAAACATTTAATTATAAAGAAAAATTTTAAAGGCCTTTCACTTGCAAATAGATTTTAAAGGAAATTAAACATGACGAAGGCTATTTGCTTTCCTTTACTTCATCACATCAGTTCCCAGAACATCCTGCCATTGTAGAGTAAATCAAAACAAAAGCCAAGCACACACAAGGGCCAAAAAAATTGGTGAATCCTAAATACAAGCATGCAGGCTGCTGCAGAAATTGGGAACAGCAGCAGGGAGGAGCCCGGGGATAATTTCCATGTATAGCCTCCCTTTAAATCTGTATTTGAATCCAAACCAAAGCAGATGTCAGTCAGCTAGCCCTGCCTGATGAAGAATAATATATTTACATAAATTTCAATCTATCTTTTTACCTACTGCTAAACCAAAAGCTTTTTACTGGAATTCCACATTTAAAAATTGCAAGAAATTTATGATAAGAATATTTAACTGCTGGAATATCTATTAAAATTAAACAAATAATATGTCTTACAATAAGAGAAAGAGAGAGGGAGGGAAGGAGAAAGAAACGAGAGAGAAAGAGAAACAATGACAGGTTAAAGTAATTGGAATTATTTACCTCATAGAGAAAATAGTCAAAACCTGATGTAATTACATATGCAGAAAATATACAACAGACCATCAGTGAAGCTGAAGCAAATTACAAGAATAATTAAAATCAGCTTTGTTTTCTGCTATTATCTTAAGAAGCTATAAGGAAGCATTTTATTGTCAACTGGTTAGTGATAAATATTATAAATTACCTTTTTAATTAGTAAAGCTTCTGAAGTATTTAGTAAAACTTCAAAAATAGAAGAATTTAGTAATTCAGGGAAATACAATAAAATCTTAGTAAAACTTCAACAATAGAAGAATTTAGTAATTCAGGGAAATACAGTAAAATCTTATAGATTAGGCTATGTCTAAGAAAAATGATAACCATGATGAAGATAGTACAAACATAATTAGTGACTTCTTGGATAGAATATAAATCTGGTCCTCTTTAGACTATGGTATACTCATTTAATTTGATCAATGTGTATAGTCACACCGAATAATTCAGGCTATTTAGTTTGGTTAAATTAGCCATACAATTTCTACTTCTCTCTTGCGTTCTTATTTCTGGATTACAATGCTCTTTGTTAACTTCTCTCTTTGATGATCTCAACACTATCTATTTTCTGAGCCATTCCATAACTAAACAGGGTAAGAGTTTCCAGGACTCATTTGTTTTAAATGGGAAAGGTGCTCATTCCTGCAATATGTTACTTTGATGTTGCCTAAAGCACATTGTGAGCTTTGGAATAATACAAACCTGCATTCAAACCCTACCTTTTCTAGGCAAGTTACGAAACGTCTCTTAGCTGCTTCCTTAAAGTGTCAAATGGGAGATAATTTACTAGATAAGGTAGTTGTAAGAATTAAATGAGATAACATGTGAAGCACTTACTGTAGAGCATTCCACATAGTTATTAAAAAATGTTATTTCTTTCCCTTTGTTTGTTGCCACAAGTTCTTTTAGGGAAGGATGTAAAGCAAAAGATATGCATAAACTTGTGAAACTTTACCACTGTTAAGAATTTCTCAGAGAGAGAAACTACATTCATCTTGGAAATCCATATTGCGTATTTTGAAGAACTGCAGTTCTTCTTGCAAACTCTTTATTTCTTCGAAGTTAGGTCAGGAGAATAATACGGCATCATTCTGTGGACAAGCCATGGTAATTGCTACCAAATAAAATATCTCTGTATCAAGAATCTGGCCCTTCTAAAAGTAGCATTTGTGATTAGAGATCATGTCCAGGTCCATCTACACACAGTACCTGCCCCCCCGACCCCAATATGCTTTTAACTGAGTTTTTACTCACTGAGACCTACAATATTACTGGTAAAGTATCTCAGCTTTCATTTGTGCTGTTGTTCGGTAAACTACAAATTTTCCTTGAGAAACGAGTGGCATTTATTTTCAATGTCAAAATTCTACCTTTGGTTGTATACTGAGAACCAGAACACAAAAATCCCCAGTAATTCATTTCCAGTGTCTGATAACTACCTCATAAATAATCAGGATGTGAAGCGTTTTGCACTAGAATTTTCAAAGAAAAGATATTCAAACCTCTTTTCAAAAGACAATGTCGATGGTTCAACAAGGAGGAGGATGTTTTGGTTATCCTACCACTTTTACACTCCAGGAGTTCAAAACATGTTTTAAAACGGTGAATTTTTATTTTATCCATTTTTTGCCACAATTTCAAAAACAACAACAAAAAAAGAGTGAGTGATACAAAGTAGCTACACAATCTCACTACTAAAGTCAGGTAATCTCCATTAATTGTAAATATTAACTTCAATGCTAATTAATTTTCACCCAAATGAAGTGTAAATATGCCCTTTGCTTTTGTTGACACCCTAAGGATTTAGAGATTCTACCCATTAGGATGTTGAAAAGCAGTGTGGGGTTTTTGAAGAGGAACATTTTCACACCATCTGGATGAATCAAAGGGTCATCTTAGAACACAGTTGTCGGGGAGGAGCCAAGATGGCCAAATAGGAACAGCTCCGGTCTACAGCTCCTAGCATGAGCGACGCAGAAGATGAGTGATTTCTGCAGTTCCATCTAAGCTACCGGGTTCATCTCACTAGGGAGTGCCAGACAGTGGGCGCAGGACAGTGGGTGCAGCGAACCGTGCGCCAGCTGAAGCAGGGTGAGGCATTGCCTCACTCGGGAAGCGCAAGGGGTCAGGGAGTTCCCTTTCCTGGTCATGGAAAGGGGTGACAGGTGGCACCTGGAAAATCAGACCACTCCCACCTGAATACTGCGCTTTTCCAACGGGCTTAGGAAACGGCGCACCAGGAGATTATATCCCGCACCTGGCTCAGAGGGTCCTATGCCCACGGAGTCTTGCTGATTGCTAGCACAGCAGTCTGAGATCAAACTGCAAGGCAGCAGCAAGGCTTGGGGAGGGGCGCCCGCCATTGCCCAGGCTTGCTTAGGTAAACAAAGCAGCCAGGAAGCTCGAACTGGGTGGAGCCCACCACAGCTCCAGGAGGCCTGCCTGCCTCTGTAGGCTCCACCTCTGGGGGCAGGGCACAGACAAACAAAAAGACAGCAGTAACCTCTGCAGACTTAAATGTCCCTGTCTGACAGCTTTGAGGAGAGCAGTGGTTCTTCCACCACGCAGCTGGAGATCTGAGAACGGGCAGACTGCCTCCTTAAGTGAGTCCCTGACCCCTGACCCCGGAGCAGCCTAAGTGGGAGGCACCCCCCAGTAGGGGCAGACTGACACCTCACACAGCAGGGTACTCCTCTGAGACAAAACTTTCAGAGGAACGATCAGACAGCAGCATTCACAGATCATGAAAATCCACGGTTCTGCAGATACCGCTGCTGATACCCAGGCAAACAGGGTCTGGAGTGGACCTCTAGCAAACTCCAACAGACCTGCAGCTGAGGGTCCTGTCTGTTAGAAGGAAAACTAACAAACAGAAAGGACATCCACACCAAAAACCCATCTGTACAACACCATCATCAAAGACCAAAAGTAGTTAAAACCACAAAGATGGGGAAAAAACAGAGCAGAAAAACTGGAAATTCTAAAAAGCAGAGCGCCTCTCCTCCTCCAAAGGAACGCAGTTCCTCACCAGCAATGGAACAAAGCTGGACGGAGAATGACTTTGACAAGTTGAGAGAAGAAGGCTTCAGACGACCAAACTACTCCAAGCTATAGGAGGAAATTCAAACTAAAGGCAAAGAAGTTGAAAACTTTGAAAAAACTTTAGATGAATGTATAACTAGAATAACCAATAGAGAGAAGTGCTTAAAGGAGCTTATGGAGCTGAAAGCCAAGGCTCGAGAACTATGTGAAGAATGCAGAAGCCTCAGAAGCCGATGCGACCAACTGGAAGAAAGGTATCAGTGATGGAAGATGAAATGAATGAAATGAAGCAAGAAGGGAAGTTTAGAGAAAAAAGAATAAAAATAAATGAACAAAGCCTCCAAGAAACATGGGACTATGTGAAAAGACCAAATCTGCGTCTGACTGGTGTACCTGAAAGTGACGGGGAGAATGGAACCAAGTTGGAAAACACTCTGCAGGATATTATCTAGGAGAACTTCCCCAATCTAGCAAGGCAGGCCAACATTCAGATTCAGGAAATACAGAGAACACCACAAAGATACTCCTCGAGAAGAGCAACTCCAAGACACATAATTGTCAGATTCACCAAAGTTGAAATGAAGGAAAAAATCTTAAGGACAGCCAGAGAGAAAGGTCAGGTTACCCACAAAGGGAAGCCTATCAGACTAACAGCGGATCTCTCGGCAGAAACTCTACAAGCCAGAAGAGAGTGGGGGCCAATATTCAACATTCTTAAAGAAAAGAATTTTCAACCCAGAATTTCATATCCAGCCAAACTAAGCTTCATAAGTGAAGGAGAAATAAAATACTTTACACACAAGCAAATGCTGAGAGATTTTGTCACCACCAGGCCTGCCCTAAAAGAGCTCCTGAAGGAAGCACTAAACATGGAAAGGCACAACCGGTACCAGTTGCTGCAAAATCATGCCAAAATGTAAAGACCATCGAGGCCAGGAAGAAACTGCATCAACTAATGAGCAAAATAACCAGCTAACATCATAATGACAGGATCACATTCACACATAACAATATTAACTTTAAATGTAAATGGACTAAATGCTCCAATTAAAAGACACAGACTGGCAAATTGGATAAAGACTCAAGACCCATCAGTGTGCTGTATTCAGGAAACCCGTCTCACATGCAGAGACACACATAGGCTCAAAATAAAAGGATGGAGGAAGATCTACCAAGAAAATGGAAAACAAAAAAAGGCAGGGGTTGCAATCCTAGTCTCTGATAAAACAGACTTTAAACCAACAAAGATCAAAAGAGACAAAGAAGGCCATTACATAATGGTAAAGGGATCAATTCAACAAGAAGAGCTAACTATCCTAAATATATATGCACCCAATACAGCAGCACTCAGATTCATAAAGCAAGTCCTGAGTGACCTATAAAGAGACTTAGACTCCCACACAATAATAATGGGAGACTTTAACACCTCACTGTCAACATTAGACAGATCAATGAGACAGAAAGTCAACAAGGATACCCAGGAATTGAATTCAGCTCTGCACCAAGCAGACCTAATAGACATCTACAGAACTCTCCACCCCAAATCAACAGAATATACATTTTTTTCAGCACCATACCACACCAATTCCAAAATTGACCACATAGTTGGAAGTAAACCTCTCCTCAGCAAATGTAAAAGAACAGAAATTATAACAAACTGTCTCTCAGACCACAGTGCAATCAAACTAGAACTCAGGAGTAAGAAATTCACTCAAAACCGCTCAACTACATGGAAAATGAACAACCTGCTCCTGAATGACTACTGGGTACATAATGAAATGAAGGCAGAAATAAAGATGTTCTTTGAAACCGACGAGAACAAAGACACAACGTACCAGAATCTCTGGGACACATTCAAAGCAGTGTGTAGAGGGAAATTTATAGCACTAAATGCCAACAAGAGAAAGCAGGAAAGATCCAAAATTGACACCCTAACATCACAATTAAAAGAACTAGAAAAGCAAGAGCAAACACATTCAAAAGCTAGCAGAAGGCAAGAAATAACTAAAATCAGAGCAGAACTGAAGGAAATAGAGACAAAAAAAAAACGCTTCAAAAAATTAATGAATCCAGGAGCTGGTTTTTTGAAAGGATCAACAAAATTGATAGACTGCTAGCAAGACTAATGAAGAAAAAAAGAGAGAAGAATCAAATAGATGCAATAAAAAATGATAAAGGGGATATCACCACCGATCCCACAGAAATACAAACTACCATCAGAGAATACTACAAACACCTCTATGCAAATAAACTAGAAAATCTAGAAGAAATGGATAAATTCCTCAATACATACACTCTCCCAAGACTAAACTAGGGAGAAGTTGAATCTCTGAATAGACCAATGACAGGATCTGAAATTGTGGCAATAATCAATAACTTACCAACCAAAAAGAGTCCAGGACCAGATGGATTCACGGCCGAATTCTACAAGAGGTACAAGGAGGAACTGGTACCATTCCTTCTGAAACTATTCCAATCAATAGAAAAAGAGGGAATGCTCCCTAACTCATTTTATGAGGCCAGCATCATCCTGATACCAAAGCCGGGAAGAGACACAACCAAAAAAGAGAATTTTAGACCAATATCCTTGATGAACATTGATGCAAAAATCCTCAATAAAATACTGGCAAACCAAATCCAGCAGCATATCAAAAAGCTTATCCACCATGATCAAGTGGGCTTCATCCCTGGGATGCAAGGCTGGTTCAATATACGCAAATCAATAAATGTAACCCAGCATGTAAACAGAACCAAAAACAAAAACCACATGATTATCTCAATAGATGCAGAAGAGACCTTTGACAAAATTCAACAAGGCTTCATGCTAAAAACTCTCAATAAATTAGGTATTGATGAGACGTATCTCAAAATAATAAGAGCTATCTATGACAAACCCACAGCCAATATCATACTGAATGGGCAAAAACTGGAAGCATTCCCTTTGACAACTGGCACAAGACAGGGATTCCCTCTCTCACCACTCCTATTCAACATAGTGTTGGAAGTTCTGGCCAGGGCAATCAGGCAGGAGAAAGAAATAAAGGGTATTCAATTAGGAAAAGAGGAAATCCAATTGTCCCTATTTGCAGACGACATTATTGTATATCTAGAAAACCCCATTGTCTCAGCCCAAAATCTCCTTAAGCTGATAAGCAACTTCAGCAAAGTCTCAGGATACAAAATCAATGTACAAAAATCACAAGCATTCTTATATACCAATAACAGACAAACAGCCAAATCATGAGTGAACTCCCATTCACAATTGCTTCAAAGAGAATAAAATACTTAGGAATCCAACTTACAATGGACGTGAAGGACCTCTTCAAGGAGAACTATAAACCACTGCTCAATGAAATAAAAGAGGATACAAACAAATGGAAGAACATTCCATGCTCATGGGTAGGAAGAATCAATATTGTGAAAATGGCCATACTGCCCAAGGTAATTTATAGATTCAATGCCATCCCCATCAAGCTACCAATGACTTTCTTCACAGAATTGGAAAAAACTACTTTAAATTTCATACAGAACCAAAAAAGAGCCCGCATCGCCAAGTCAATCCTAAGCCAAAAGAACAAAGCTGGAGGCATCATGCTACCTGACTTCAAACTATATTACAAGGCTACAGTAACCAAAACAGCATGGTACTGGTACCAAAACAGAGATATAGATCAATGGAACAGAACAGAGCCCTCAGAAATAGCGCCGCATATCTACAACTATCTGATCTTTGACGAACCTGAGAAAAACAAGCAACGGGGAAAGGATTCCCTATTTAATAAATGGTGTTGGGAAAACTGGCTAGCCATATGTAGAAAGCTGAAACTGGATCCCTTCCTTACACCTTATACAAAAATTAATTCAAGATGGATTAAAGACTTAAATGTTAGACCTAAAACCATAAAAACCCTAGAAGAAAACCTAGGCATTACCATTCAGGACATAAGCATGGGCAAGGACTTCATGTCTAAAACACCAAAAGCAATGGCAACAAAAGCCAAAATTGACAAATGGGATCTAATTAAACTCAAGAGCTTCTGCACAGCAAAAGAAACTACCATCAGAATGAACAGGCAACCTACAAAATGGGAGAAAATTTTCGCAACCTACTCATCTGACAAAGAGCTAATATCCAGAATCTACAATGAACTCAAACAAATTTACAAGAAAAAAACAAACAACCCCATCAAAAAGTGGGCAAAGGACATGAACAGACACTTCTCAAAAGAAGACATTTATGCAGCCAAAAGACACATGAAAAAATGCTCATCATCACTGGCCATCAGAGAAATGCAAATCAAAACCACATGAGATACCATCTCACACCAGTTAGAATGGCAATCATTAAAAAGTCAGGAAACAACAGGTGCTGGAGAGGATGTGGAGAAATAGGAACACTTTTACACTGTTGGTGGGACTGTAAACTAGTTCAACCATTGTGGAAGTCAGTGTGGCGATTCCTCAGGGATCTAGAACTAGAAATACCATTTGACCCAGCCATCCCATTACTGGGTATATACCCAAAGGACTATAAATCATGCTGCTATAAAGACACACGCACGCATACGTTTATTGCGGCACTATTCACAATAGCAAAGACTTGGAAGCAACTCAAATGTCCAACAATGATAGACTGGATTAAGAAAATGTGGCACATATACACCATGGAATACTATGCAGCCATAAAAAATGATGAGTTCATGTCCTTTGTAGGGACATGGATGAAACTGAAAATCATCATTCTCAGTAAACTATCACAAGGACAAAAAACCAAACACCGCATGTTCTCACTCATAGATGGGAATTGAACGATGAGAACACATGGACACAGGAAGGGGAACATCACACTCTGGGGACTGTTGTGGGGTGGGGGGAGGGGAGAGGGATAGCATTAGGAGATATACCTAATGCTAAATGGCAAGTTAATGGGTGCAGCACACCAGCATGGCACATGTATACATATGTAACTAACCTGCACATTGTGCACATGTACCCTAAAACTTAAAGTATAATAATAATAAAAAATTTTAAAAAAAAAAGAACACAGTTGTCAACACAATTTCCAGAATCAGTGCAGTGAAAGTAAAGCACACAGAGAAATTTGGCAATAGGCATGTGGGAAACAGAAAGAGAGTTTGCTCTCAGTTTTTTCTCCAATAAAAATATTGCCAAGACATAGTTCCAGGATGAAATAAAAATAATATACACTGCTAGCTCAGAGTTATTTACATAAGCTATGGATAAAGGACCACAAGATTTCAAAGCAGTCTCAGGACTCTTTTCTTAGCTAGCAAACTATATCTGAGATGATCTGGTCCTCCCTCTCAGAGGATAAGTAGGAATTTGCTGAGTAGAGAAGATGTGAGAAAGGCAATGATGTGGGAGATAGGAAGAAGCAGGAAGGAAAAGCAGACATGTAAAGGCAAGAAGCATGCAAGTAAAAGTCAGATTTGGTGGATGGTAGAGACTTCAACATAGCTGGAGACAGGGTTATGTATGGATGGGAAGTGCATTCATTTCCCATTGCCCTTACAAAAAATTGACACAAACTGAGTGTTTTAAAACACCACAAATAAGTCAGAAGTCCTGAATTAGTCTTACAGAGCTAAGCTAAAATCAGGATGTCAGTGGGATTAATTGCTTCTGGAGATGCCAGTGGGGGATTCATCCCTTTCTTCTTCCAGCTTCTAGAGGCTTTCAGCATTGCATTGCGGCTTTCAGAATTGGCTTGCGGCTTCACACCAATTTCTACTTCTGTTGTCACGTTGCCTTCTTCTGCCTTTGACCTTCCTGCCTCTCTCTTAAGAGGCCCCTTTATAATTACATTTAGGGCCTGCCTGGATCATCAGGGAAAATCTCCCCATCTCAAGATCCTTAAATTAACCACATCTGCAAAGTTCCTTTTGACATATAAGGTTACATATTCACAGGTTCTGGAAACTAGGACTTGGACATCTTTTGAGGACCATTATTCAGACTACCACAGGCAGTAATACAACTTATGATATTTATCATTTCCGCATGTTATTCATTACACTAGGTACTTTACCTGCATTATATAGCCACAATGCTGTCTCTCTCTGCAAGATGAGAATTATTATGGGTGAGACTCAAAATGTTTAAAAACTTGTGCTCAGGGGCACTGAGCAATCCGAATGGACCAGACACAGTTCTGAAGTCCTCATTGCTGCACAACTCTCCCTCTACTGTATGAGAGAGATCCACGTGGTAGCCTGGAAGACCATCCAGGCAAAATGTGCATACAGCCGGGTGCGGTGGCTCATGCCTGTAATCCCAGCACTTTGGGAGGCTGAGGCAGGAGGATCACCTGAAGTCAGGAGTTTGAGACCAGCCTGGCCAACATGGCGAAACCCTGTCTCTACTAAAAATACAAAAATTAGCCAGGCATGGTGACGTATGCCTGTAGTCCCAGCTACTCAGGAGGCTGAGGCAGGAGAATTGCTTGAACCCAGGAGGCGGAGGTGGCAGTGAGTTGAGATGGCACCACTGCACTCCAGCCTGGGCAACAGAGTGAGACTCCATCTCAAAAAAAAAAAAGTGCATACTTGTGTATACTGATTAAATATCAATGTTGAGAATAGCACATCAAGGTAGGTCCTCTGCCAGGTATTTTGCATTCATTATTGTATTTGATCCTTATTTTCACCCTCTGAGGAAGGCATTTTTGTCTCTATTTTACAGATAAAAATTCAAAAGGCTCAAAGAAGTTAAATAACTTGCCCATGTTCACATGGCAAGTCACTCTGAGAACCAAGAGCCAAACTCTGTGTGCTTCTAGACCCCCTTTTCCTTCCATCAAGTTAGGCTGAGTCTTATTTAAAAATCTAAAATAATAATAAAATTTAGAGATACTTAAGGATTATGAAACCCATATGATAGTCTGTGTAATAAATTAGATATTAGATTTTTGAATCTTCAATGGCAGAGGTGAGGGTGGCCACTCCTCCTCCCAAATAGGGAGAGTGCAACATTATATCAAATGACCAAGTTAATTCCTTGGGAGGCACCCGATGGGCTCACTTACTTGTCTCAACAATTGGATTGCCAAAGCAATTAGAGATGTCATGCGGGCCCCTCCTAAAAACTCAGTACCAAGCTGGGGTCTTAGAATGAGAAAGTCTTGACATCCTTGCCATTCCTTTGCTACTAGTGCCACTATAACATTCCCAGCAGATTCAAACTGTGATTTTAAAAGATACGCAACAACCAAATAAGTTAATTATGCTCTTCACAGTTTGCTTAGACATATAGAATTTAACAGCCACTAAACATGTGAAACACTGAGTGATGTTTCAAAATAAAGTTTGGCTGGTAATATTACAGTTATCATCCTTCATCATTACTTGGAAGATCATATTCATTTTGGATTGATATGACACAAATGAGTGTATTCATGTGAACCTGATAGATTTTACTGTTGGTTTTCTGAGAACATATTTTAAAACAACTATGAAAAATCAGCTACAAGTTCATGAGGTACACATAGCTTAAAATATCTCAAATAATGTCCTAAAGCTCATGCAGACACACTTGTACAGCTACACAGCATATAATAGTGTAAGGACCCACCAATCCATTGTTCAAGTTATTCTAAGGAGGACGTTTTGTTTAAAATCCAGTCCCCTGGTGTACAATAATTCCTGTATCAGGAAAAAAGGATGTGAGCTCATCAGCAGAGTGAATCACAATAACTCAAAAAGGAAGATTGATGAGATAGTGAAAAGGTGTTGGTGAATTCACACAGGCCATTAACCTAATAATTTATTCAACTTTCTCTGCAAACTCCCATGAATATATCCAAGAAGGCACATAAACTCATGTCTCCAAACTCTTGTTAAAAGAATATTAGGGAATTCACAAAGTTCACAGAATTATGGGGAAAAAAATTAACAAGTCCTGAGTCTCCTTTATGCCCTGACACTGAAGTCAATGTTGTCCTCTTACCAAAAAGCAAACATAGGCCTGACCAAGGCACTTTGTTGCCTAGTTACCCTCGTGTCCTCACAGGCCTGGGTTGCCTATCTCTGTGGGAATGAATTAAATTCAGCAAATAAACTCTGACTTGGACATTTCAGGGTCCATGGATTTACTCGGACTAAACTGTGCTTTGTTTATAAATTGTCCTAGAATTTCATTCATAACTTTGGAAAGGGGTAGAGGGAGGAAAAACATAAAATACATATAAAATCTGAAATCCGAAATGTGTACTATTTAAAAACATTTTGTCTTATAACAAACGTTACCTCCATGCAAGGAGGGGGACCCATTGTGATATGTCAGCAGAGACCAGATCACATGCACTTCAGTTACCTGCATACCAGGTTAATTCACGTAGGAATAGGATACACATATGGTTTTTCATCACAGAACAAAACTAGATGAGAATGTATGTGGATAACACTATCTGGTGGGTAGGGACAGGGAGAGAGTAAGCCATTATATAATCTTGAAGTTTGGGGCATTAGGGAATATTACATGCAATACAATATGTTAAAATGCTTAGCACCTATGAATTCAGCTTAATTGATGTATAAAGTACAGAAACAAAGCTCATTTGAACATAACATTTCAATGGAGAAAAGGATGAGCATTTTTTTTTATCTTACTGGTACTAGATCTTTACAAAAAGATTTAAGGTTCATAAATTTCCCTTAATTTGTTTCAGTTTCAAATAAAAGATTATTTCATTAATTTATTATTGACTCTCACTAAGACATATAACTTACTTTTTAGTCTGGGCCCATTTGTTTACTTATTCATTGCTTTCCTCATTCATTGGTTTTATTAATATTTATGTGCCAATCACTATGCTAAGTCATAAAAATTCAAAGCAAACAAGAGGGAGAGTGATCTCTGCCTTGGTGGGGTTTTTGCTGAAGTGGAGAAGACAGGTGATTCTAAAAATAATTAATACATTACCTAAATGAGTGTTTTGAAGGGAGACATGTAGCACATCTGAAAGTTTATAATTCCTAACCTATTTACGTGCAATATTGTTTAGCTAAAGAAATCAAAGGTAGTTCTGAAATATGGAACATAAGCAGACAACTTTTATTCTGACACTTTTTATTTTTAAAGTGATTTCCTAAGCAACCCTAAAATATTTTAAGACAACTACATTTTTTAGTCCCATGCATATTATCAAGCTGATAAAAAATAAAATTTTATATCAAAAATGAAATATTGTCTAAGTGACGTATTTATGTCACCATCATTTTGAAGATTTAGGAAAAATTTAGGTGGCTCCATAGTCTTTCTTGCTGGTTAAATTCATTAAAAAATATAGATATATATGACAAGGTTCTTAGGACCCAACTACGTCTGTGGCCTTGAGACCATATAATCCCATGTCTTTAGTTTACTCTACACCAAGTAGTATTCATTTATAATTTCTGATATTCAAGATGTTTCCTAGCTTTTCAAAGACCCATAGATGTCCTTTCCTCAGTGGTAAAATTGTAATAGCCACCATCAGGAAATTCTGCTATTGTGCTAAGGTTCCTTTCTTTCTCTTTTGAAGAGCAAAAAATAAACAGAGCCAGTTACAGCAGAATGGCTGCCCAGGCTTCCCCACTTAACATTCCTGAACGTATTTATTGTGGAAATAAATTCTGATAATATTGCAAGTATTTTATTTTTATCATTCATTTAGAAATATATTTTGAATGCCCCATTCACTCTGTCAAAACTGGAAACACTTCCTTTTCAATTTTCGCAATTACCTTTATTTCTTAAGATGAAGTTCTTTAAATTTCACAAGTAGAAGAATACTGGACTAATTTATCTATGTGTAGTTTCCATCAGCCACAATTTTTGTATTTGATTAGAGTCTAAGCAAAATTCTTTTCTGAGTTTTTCTAATATGAAGGTTTATAGCTCATCACACAGAAAAAGCAAAGCCTCTTTTTTGGTACTAGTGTGCTGTTGTGTAGAAAGACCAGAGTGTTGACACATCACCAGCAGGATGGGAGCTGTGGCTTGCTTTTCTAGCAGAGTGGGATGCTGTGATTATCTGCCTCTACTCTCTCACCAATTTCCCCTTTGAATAAAAGGTAAATGCTGATAAGCCTCCAGGTTGGGTGGAAATTCCACCTGTAGATGTAGAATAACACTGTCCTAATTAATGTTGTATATGTCTACAGTCTGTGCTTTATCTCACTATAACTTTCACCAAATGAATTAATTAGCTTTCATTTTGGTTATATACAACCATTACTCAGAAATGCATACTTCATGGAAATTATTTCCATGTTCTTAACCATTTAAATTGGGATTATTGATATGGGATAATATTTTAAAAATAAAATGACCAATGGTGTACTATACATATAGTTAATATTAGGTGTATGCACATTCAAAACTAATGATACATTATAATATAATGAACTATTTATCTTCACTGCCTCTGTCCATTCCCTAAGTATTCTGTCAGATAATTAAAAACAAACATAAACTATTATTATACTGAATGTTAATTCTTGTTCCATTTACTGAAAAACTCAATGAGGTAACATTTTAAACAATGATTTCTTCTTTAAGATTTTTATTTACAATTAAGTGAGCCTGAATTCTTTCATAACTGTGTTGAAAACAAAACTCTCCTCACTATAAGTTGAATGCTTTAACTGATTAAAATAAAAGTATTTTAGTATTTTAGTTGGTTAAAATAAAAGCTCATGAAAGGCTCACTGATTCATATTAGTAACTTCAGTTTTATAATTTAACTGCCATTATAGTTCTTATAAAAAATTTCCATCATTAAATCACAAACTGCTCCAAACTTTTATTTTGAGAAGTAATATGTTCATAAATGAAGGTTTGGATTATTAGATATATAGATAGTATATTCATCTCACTGTTGAAAGTTGAAAATTTTGGTCGATAGTCATGGCTTGGCTGATTTCTTCATAGAATTCTCTATGTATGTTCTACATGACATTGCTATGACACTATTGTCCGGTGCCTCCATTTCTCTTGAGAAAAAAAAATCATTTCTTGTCATGTTTCAATCACCCTCTGAGACCAAGCCATACACAGATGAAACAATAGCTAATTCTTTTAGGCAACTAGGAACTCCTTTGTGCCCTGGCAGGATAGTGTTTGAAACTTGTAATATGGTATACAATTCTAATGGTAACATTTGAAAATAAGTGAATTATAGTGGCTGGCTGGCAAGATGGCCAACTAGGAACAGCTCCAGTCTGCAGCTCCCAGTAAGACCAATGCAGAAGGCAGGTGATTTCTGCATTTCTAACTGAGATACCCAGCTCATCTTATTGGGACGGGTTAGACAGTGGGTACAGCCCATGGAGTGCGAGCCAAAGCAGGGTTGGGCATCACCTCACCCAGGAAGTTCAAGGGGTTGGGGAACTCCCTCCTCTTGCCAAGGGAAGCCATGAGGGACTGTGCTGTGAGGAATGGTGCATTACGGCCCAGATACTACACTTTTCCCACAGTCTTTGCAACCTGCAGACCAGGAGATTCCCTTGGGTTCCTATACCACCAGGATCCTGGGTTTCAAGCACAAAACTGGGTGGCTGTTTGCGCAGACACCAAGCTAGCAGCAGGATTTTTTTTTTTCATATCACAGTGGCACCTGGAAGGCCAGTGAGACAGAACCATTCACAACTGTGGAAAGGGGGCTGAAACCAAGGAGCCAAGTGGTCTAGCTCAGTGGATCCCACCCCTATGGAGCCCAGCAAGCTAAGATCCACTGGTTTAAATTTCTTGCTGCCAACACAGCAGTTTGAAGTGGACCTGGGACACTTGAGCTTGGTGAGGGGAGGGGTGTCTGCTATTACTGAGGCTTGAGTAGGCGGTTTTCTCCTCACAGTGTAAACAAAGCCACCAGGAAGTTCAAACTGGGCTCAGCTCCACAAAGCCACTGTAGCCAGACTGCCTCCCTAGATTCCTCCTCTCTGGGCAGGGCACTTCTGAAAGAAAGGCAGCAGCCCCAGTCAGGGGCTTATAGATAAAATTCCCATCTCCCTGGGACAGAGCACCTGGGGTAAGGGGTGGCTGTAGGCCTGCTTCAGCAGACTTAAACATTCCTGCCTGCTGGCTCTGAAGAGAGCAGTGGATCTCCCAGCACAGTGCTTGAGCTCTGCTAAGGGACACAATGCCTCCTCAAATGGGTCCCTGACCCCCGTGCCTCCTGACTGGGAGACACTTCCCAGCAGGGGTCAACAGACACCTCATACAGCAAAGATCCAGCTGGCATCTGGTGGGTGCCCCTCTAGGACAAAGCTTCCAGAGGAAGGAACAGGCAGCAATCTTTGCTGTTCTACAGCCTCTGCTGGTGATACCCAGGCAAACAGGGTCTGGAGTGGACATCCAGCAAACTCCAGCAGACCTGCAGCAGAGAGGCCTGACTGTTAGAAGGAAAACTAACAAACAGAAAGGAGTAGCATCAACATCAACAAAAAGGATGTCCAGTCAGAAACCCCATCCAAGGGTCACCAACATCAAAGACCAAAGGTAGATAAATCCATGAAGATGGGGAGAAACCAGTGCAAAAAGGCTTAAAATTACAAAAATCAGAATGCCTCTTCTCCCCCAAAGGATCACAACTCCTCACCAGCAAGGGAAAAAAACTGGATGGAGAATGAATTTGACAAATTGACAGAAGTAGACTTCAGAATGTGGGTAACAACAAATGGCTCCGAGCTAAAGGAGCATGTTCTAACCCAATGCAGAGAAGCTAAGAACACTGAAAAAAGGTTAGAGGAATTGCTAACTAGAATAACCAGTTCAGAGAAGAATATAAACGACCTGATGGAGCTGAAAAACCCAGCACAAGAACTTCGTGAAGCATACACAGGTATCAATAGCCAAATCAATCAAGTGGAAGAAAGGATATCAGAGATTGAAGATCAATTTAATGAAATAAATGGTAAAGATAAGATTAGAGAAAAAAAGAATGAAAGAGAATGAACAAAGCCTCCAAGAAATATGGGACTATGTTAAAAGACCAAACTTACGTTTGATTAGTGTACCTCAAAGTGATGGGAGAATGGAACCAAGTTGGAAAACACTCTTCAGGATATTATCCAGTAGAACATCCCCAACCCAGCAAGACAGGCCAACATTCAAATTCAGGAAATACAGAGAACACCACAAAGATACTCCTCGAGAAGAGCAACCCCAAGACACATAATCATCAGATTCACCAAGTTTGAAATGAAGGAAAAAACGTTAAGGACAGCCAGAGAGAAAGTTCAGGTTACTCACAAAAGGAAGCATATCAGACTAACAGTGGATCTCTCTGCAGAAACCCTACAAGACAGAAGAGAGAGGGGGGGCCACTCTTAAAGAAAAGAATTTTCAACCCAGAATTTCATATCCAGCCAAACTAAGCTTCAAAGGTGAAGGAGAAATAAAATCCTTTACAGACAACCCAATCCTGAGAGATTTTGTCACCACCAGGCCTGCCTTACAAGAGCTCCTGAAGAAACCACTAAATTTGAAAAGGGACAACTGGTACCAGCCACTGCAAAAACATACTAAACTGTAAAGACCATCAACACTATGAAGAACCTGCATCAACTAATGGGCAAAATAACCAGCTAGCATCATAATGACAGGATCAAATTCACACATAACAATATTAACCTTAAATGTAAATGGGCTAAATGCCCCAATTAAAAGACACAGACTGGCAAATTGGATAAAGAGGCAAGACCCATTGATGTGCTGCATTCAGGAGACCAATCTCACGTGCAAAGACACACATAGGCTCAAAACAAAGGGATGGAGGAATATTTACCAAGCAAATGGAAAGCAAATAAAAAAGCAGAGGTTGCCATCCTAATTTCTGATAAAACAGACTTTAAACCAACAAAGATCAAAAAAAGGCAAAGAAGGGCATTACATAATGGTAAAGAGATCAATGCAACAAGAAAAGCTAACTATCCTAAATATACTTGTACCCAATACAGGAGTACTCAGATTCATAAAGCAAGTTTGTAGAGAACTACAAAGAGACTTAGACTCCCACACAATAATATTGGGAGACTTTAACACCCCACTGTCAATATTAGACAGATCATTGAGACAGAAAATTAACAAGAATATTCAGGACTTGATCTCAGCTTTGGACCAAGCAGACTTAATAGACATCTACAGGACTCTCCACCCAAAATCAACAGAATATACATTCTTCTCAGCACCTCGTCGCACTGATTCTAAAATTGACCACGTAATTGGAAGTAAAGCACTCCTCAGCAAATGCAAAAGAACAGAAATCATCAGAAACAGTCTCTCAGACCACAGTGCAAATTAGAACTCAGGATTAAGAAACTCACTCAAAACCACACAACTACATGGAAACTGAACAACCTGCTCCTGAATGACTACTGGGTAAATAATGAAATTAAGGCAGAAATAAATAAGTTCTTTGAAACCAGTGAGAACAAAGACACAATGTACTAGAATCTCTGGGACACAGCTAAAGTACTGTTTACAGGGAAACGTATAAGACTAAATGCCCACAGGAGAAAGCAGGAATGATCTAAAATCGACACCCTAACATCACAATTAAAAGAACTAAAGAAGCAAGAGCAAACAAATTCAAAAGCTAACAGACGAAGACCAGAGCAGAACTGAAGGAGATAGAGACACGAAAAACCCTTCAAAAAATCAATGAATCCAGGAGCTGTTTTTTTTTAAAAGAGATTAACAAAATAGACAGACCACTAGCCAGACTAATAAAGAAGAAAAGAGAGAAGAATCAAATAGACACAATAAAAATGATAAAGGGGATATCACCACTGATCCCACAGAAATACAAATTACTATCAGAGTATACTATGAACAGCTCTGTGCAAATAAACTAGAAAATCTAGAAGAAATGGATAAATTCCTGGACACATACACCCTTTCAAGATTAAACCAGGAAGAAATTGAATCCCTAAATAGACCAATAACAAGTTCTGAAATTGAGGCAGTAATTAATAGTTTACCAACCATAAAAGGCCCAGGACCAGACAGATTCACAACCAAATTCTACCAGAGGTGCAAAGAGGAGCTGGTACCATTCCTTCTGAAACTACTCCAATCAACAGAAAAAGAGAGAGTCCTCCCTAACTCATTTTATGAAGCCAGTATCATCCTGAAGCCAAAGCCTGGCAGAGACACAGCAACAAAAAAATTTCAGGCTGATACCCCTGATGAATATCTATGCAAAAATCTTCAATAAAATACTGGCAAACAGAATCCAGCAGCACATCAAAAAGCTTACGCACCATGATCAGGTCAGCTTCATCCCTGGGATACAAGGCTGGTTCAACATATGCAAATCATTAAACATAATCCATCACATAAACAGAACCAATGACAAAAACCTCATGATTATCTCAATAGATGCAGAAAAGGCCTTTGATAAAATTCAACACTCCTACATGCTAAAAACTCTCAATAAACTAGGTATTGATGAAACATATCTCAAAATAATAAGAGCTATTTATGACAAACCCACAGCCAATATCATACTGAATGTGCAAAAGCTGGACGCATTCTCTTTGAAAACAGGCACAAGACAAGGATGTCCTCTCTCACCACTCCTATTCAACACAGTATTGGAAGTTCTGGCCAGGGCAATCAGGCAAGAGAACGAAATAAAGGATATTCAAATAGAAAGAAAGGAAGTCAAACTGTCTCCGTTTGCAGATGACATGATCATATATTTAGAAAACCCCATTGTCTCAGCCCCAAATCTCCTTAAGCTGATAAGCAACTTCAGCAAAGTCTCAGGATACAAAATCAATGTGCGAAAATCACAAGCATTCCTATACACCAGTAATAGACAAACAGAGAGCCAAATCATGAGCAAACTCCCATTTACAATTGCTACAAAGAGAATAAAATACCTAGGAATACAACTTACAAAGGATGTGAAGGACCTCTTCAAGGAGAACTACAAAACACTTCTCAAGGAAATAAGAGATGACAAAAACAAATGGAAAAACATTCCATGCTCATGGATAAAAAGAATCAGTATCATGAAAATGCCCATACTACCCAAAGTAATTTATAGATTCAATGCTATCCCCATCAAGCTACTATTGACTTTCTTCACAGAATTAGAAAAAAACTACTTTAAATTTCATACAGAACCAAAAAAGAGCCCATATAGCCAAGGCAATCCGAAGCAAAAAGAACAAAGCTGGAGGCATCATGCTACCTGACTTCAAACTATACTACCTTGGCTACAGTAACCAAAACAGCATGGTACTGGTACCAAAACAGATATATAGACCAATGGAACAGAATATAGACCTCAGAAATAATGCCACACATCTAAAAACATCTGATCTTTGACAAACCTGACAAAAACAAGCAATGGGGAAAGGATTCCCTATTGAATAAACGGTGTTGGGGAAACTGGCTAACCATATGCAGGAAACCGAAACTGGACCCCTTCCTTACACATTATACAAAAATTAACTCAAGATGGATTAAAGACTTAAACATAAGACCTAAAACCATAAAAACCCTAGAAGAAAACCTAGGCAATACCATTCTGGACATAGGCCTGGCCAAAGACTTCATGACTAAAACACCAAAAGCAATGGCCACAAAAGCCAAAATTGACAAATGGAATCTAATCAAATTAAAGAGCTTCTTCACAGCCGAAGAAACTATCATCAGAGTGAACAGTCAACCTACAGAATGGGGAACATTTTTGCCATCTATCCATCTGACAAAGGTCTAACGTCTAGAATCTACAAGGAACTTACACAAATCTAGAAGAAAAAAACAAAGAACCCCATCAAAAAGTGGATGAAGGATATGAACAGACACTTCTCAAAAGAAGGCTTTTATGCGGCCAACAAACATATAAAGAAAGCTCATCACTACTGGTCATTAGACAAATGCAAATCAAAACCACAATGAGATACCATCTCATGCCAGTTAGAATGGTGATCATTAAAATGTCTGGAAACAACAGATGCTGGAGAGGATGTGGAGAAATAGGAATGCTTTTACACTGTTGGTGGGAGTGTAAATTAGTTCAACCATTGTGGAAGACAGTGTGGCGATTCCTCAAGGATCTAGAACCAGATATACCATTTGACCCAGCAATCCCATTACTGGATATATACCCAAAGAATTATAAATCATTCTACTGTAAAGACGCATGCACATGTATGTTTATTGCAGAACTGTTTACAGTAGCAAAGACTTGGAACCAACCCAAATGCCCATCAACAATAGATTGGATTAAGAAAATGTGGCATATACACCATGGAATACTATGCAGCCATAAAAAGGATGAGTTCATGTCCTTTGCAGGGACATGGATGAAGCTGGAAATCATCATTCTCAGCAAACTAACACAGGAACAGAAAACCAAACACTGCATGTTCTCACTCATAAGTGGGAGTTGAACAATGAGAACACACGGACACAGGCAGGGGAACATCACACACCAGGACCTGTCGGTGGGTGGAGACTAGGGGAGGGATAGCATTAGGAGAAATACCTAATGTAGATGATAGGTTGATGGGTGTGGCAAACCACCATGGCATGTTTATACCTATGTAGCAAACCTGCACATTCTACACATGTATCCCAGAAATTAAAGTATAATAAAAAAAGAAAATAAGTTAATTATAAACTAAAGGATAGTCATCAAGAGTTCATAAGCCTTTTAAAGTATTCTCTCCTAAATAAGCATATTTTATACTTTATCAAATGATGTTGTCTTTTGTAGGTATTTCTACCTGCAGAAAACAAACAAAACCAGACCAAAACTGTGGGAAGAAGAAAGCAGGCTGAATACAAAACATGTTGCATAGGAAATTCCAAGCTTTATCTCTAATTATAAAATGTCTAGAATACTGCAGGCAGCAAAAAGCAACTCAACAAATATAAAGAGATAACTACAGATGTGAAGTCATTATCAAAGACTAAGGAGAAGAAATAAAACAGGTTCAATCAATCATGTAGCCCATTACAAAGATCAATGGCATCAATAAACACTGCCTTATGTTCCAAGTTGCATATACGTCAGCTTTCCCAGCAGCTAGGAGCCTTGGCAGCTCCGAGAGACCAGGGACCAGACAATATAGCTTTTGATTTATCATGATTATTTGTATGGTGTTATAGATTGCAAATATATATTAAATTTAATTAAATATCTGAAAAAAGATATAAAATCACAAAAACTAAAACCTTACAAAAGCTTCAAACTTCTAGCAACAATGGCACGTACATAGGAGTCTTAGCCAAGGAGCAAGGAAAGAAAGTAAGTGGGGTCAATGTCTCTTAGGTGTGCACACATCTCTGTGGTTAATTTCCTCATACCTTTCTTCAAAGCCCAAGATAAGTAAGTTATAAAATTTGTTTAGAACAATTGAGCCCATTCTCCTTTCCATTAGCATTAGATGGCTAAACTATACCAATAGCTTATTGTAATTGAAAGACTAAGCCCTCTACAGAAAATGTATATATTGGAATAAGCATAAATGTACTCTCTCTCTCTCTCTCTCTATCTATCGATATATATATATATGAAAGTTGTGACTGCATACTATAAGATAGCAACACATGTGCTTTGTACTAAGCACTTTCTTATATCTCACTTCATCCCCAACTCTGATTGAAACTTATCCAATAAGACATAAAAAATTGAAAAGTGAAGTTCAGTGACTCAATCCAAGGTCACTCAGTCAGTAAGTGATAGAGAGAGGATTCAAAGCCAGGCAGTCTGACTTTAGAGCCTGTGCTCTTAACCACTACCATATCCACTCTGTCTTTCATACTACAGGGTGGAGGAACCATGGAAAGAAAGTAGTAACACAAAGAAGCAAAATCAATTATAAGGAGGGATAAAGGGAAGGAAGAAAAGGCTTAACAAAGGAACCAAAAGGAAAAGGAGAAGGAAGGAAGGGAAGAAAGGAAAGAAAGACAAGATATAGGTACTAATAAAAGAAGGAAGTTGCATGAACTTCTGTGTCCTTGCTGTATGATTTTCTCAGTGAAATTGTAGGAAAATGAGAAATCTTCATCTCCTCTGAGCATAAAACATTAAGTGCCATATCAAAATCTCATAAAAGAAAATACCAATATATGTATGAGTCACACTTCCACTTCTACTCCCCAAAATTGCCTGATTTCTTCATTGTAAGTAAGATATTGGGTTTCCCTTGAATGAACCCATCGCAGCATTTTCTATTTCAGTTCATAATACAAAAAATCGCTGCCTATATTAAACACCTTTTCCCAATGAGGCTGGCAGGCTGCACTGAGAATCGGAGGCACCAATCCCCAAACAAGTTTTCACTGAGACTCTGCTCAAATGTCTGTCATAGTGTGAATGATGAAGGAAGACAGGAAGCAGCAGTAGCAGGACGATCTGTCAAAAAAAAGCATAGCCAGCCACAGTGATCAGTGTTTTTATGCTAACTAGATTTCCCCGCAAATTTAAGTGGAAGAGAGACAGCAGAGGGTTTATTAGCATATGTGTGGAGGGGAGGGAGGGGCTGTCAATGAGCTCTGGATGATCATACAGTTTCTTCCTGTTCTATGATTCTGTATATCTATAATTTCAAAGCACAATGATATATTTGCAAAGAGAAGTCAAGAGGCGCAAGTTCTGGGCTCTGCTCTCAGTCTTAAGCAACCTATCTCATTTTTCTGGGCCTAGGTTTCCGTATCTTTAAAATACAGTGTCCCTTTTAGCTTTTATAATCTATGGCTTTTTGATGACAACTACCTTTGATGATCACCATTTTGTACATAAAAGCCAGCACGTGCACAAGTACGCAAACACATACACATACAAACATGAGCTCTAACTTGATATTATTATGACTCTCTACCTCCAGGTAGAAATATAGCTATTTTATTCAAGATCAGTGTTTATGTAACCTAAAAATTTATTTGGATGACACATTTAATATCTTACTAGGAAACCTATTCCAACACCTATCAACAGAAACTTAAAGGAATTTTCCCACGTATATAAACAATTGTTTTTGAATTGGTTTTTAAATCTTACATTAAGGCAAATAAAAGTCTTGAGTTCTTCTATTGGCTCAGGTATATAATTTCATGCCTGCTTATATTTGATGAAACTAAAGTCTCTACACAGAATAAATTAGAAACTAGAGATATTTAGATGATGAAAGTAAAACCACATCGATCAGGATTATCAATGAAGATGCTAAGTAAATGATAATAAAGATCAGTAACCAACCCAGCAAGTAATCACAGTTGTGAAATTTGAAAAGCAACAATATACAAATGTTAGGATGTACTCATCTTTACATTAGCCTTCTAGGTCATCCGCAATAAGGTATTTGAAGGTATGTATGCCTGGAATTCAGTTATGAAAAAATAAAAAAGAGTAATATCTGAACAAATATTTCTCCTATTTCAATACTCGGCTCCAGCCACACCTCCTCTCCAAAGGCTTTCCTCATTCACTTTCTCCATTCCTCTCCAGAGCCCTCTGTCCCCAGCCCTGTAGAACTGTGTCTGTCTTGCACATAGAAAATTGTATCGCTCTTATTTTTTTATTTCGATGCTGGTCTCCCATTAGCTAGTGTTGAGTTTTTGAGGACAGTGAATATGTATTATTTGACTTGCACAATGCCTAGCACTCTGTAAATATCGAGATAAATAACTAATTTATGTAAATATAATACTGGATTCCTATCTCTAACATGCTATTAATGTAGAGTATATTGAAATAAGATTTGGGTATAGGTACTTAAGACCAAAGCCATTTTTCATTTGAAGAAAATAGAAGTTATATATTCCTGTGTCTAGATTAAGAACATACCATTATAACTGACTACAATTTAATGTTAATGGAACAAAAAGCTTAACATCTGATATATATACCAAAGGTCTATAGTCCCCTAAAATTGTATACAACATGTTTGGGAAAGTATACTATTATTCTGGAAAGATAGATTCTCTAAATCTTCTGCTTTGTAGTTTATTGATTCTGGATGCTCTATGTCTAAGTGTGATAAGTGGCAAGAAAATACTGATCCTTAGTCAAACTCAAGGAACAGCAAGGTACCCAAAATTGAGGTTTAAAGAACACTTTTTAAAATGGTGGGTATTTAAAGGCTGCTGAATATATAACTTAAGTTTTGAGCATTTTGGGCTATTTTGATTAATCCCACTCCTGTTTCTTGGGATCACTAAAACCCTTCCTGAGTATGATTAAAAACAGTGAAATAAATAGTGTGCTAAACTTTGGGCCTTCTGGATTTTGTTCTGGGTTTTTTGTTTTGTTTTGTTTCTTGCATTTGATCTGCTGACTTCATATTATGCTAAGAGATTACTATTCTGCAAGCAGTGACTGAAACCAAAATAATGAAAAGTGAAAGAAATAACATCTTCAGAGTTAAATAATAACATCCCCATAAGGATTATTTATAAATTACAAAATCTTACTCTTTTCCTTTTCAGTGTTAGCACTGTTATTATAAAATTGTCTATCCAAATTTATAAAGATATAAATGAAAGTAATATCTCCAGAAAATGTAATCTCTATTTTTACCTTGTCTCCTGGGGAAGAGAAGATGAAATAAACTTAAAAGCTGCTAAAAGTATTTCTACATGAAGCTCTTTTATGGGATGGAACTGAGAGTTGTTTAAAAAATCATAAAAGTTAGAATATCCCCATAATCACGTAGTTTACCATTAAAATACAATAAAAAGACAGCTCATATTGACAATCTCTTGTTGCCCTATAACATTTTGAGAAAAAATTAAAAGGCAGTATTGTCACTCATACAAGAGACACAATATGAAAGCATCATAATATGAAAATCTTCATTTTTTAAAAAATAAAATGAATCCCAAATCACAGTTATTCATTGTTTTAAAATTCTGAATAGTTATATTAATTTCAACCTTTATATATATTTTCAGAAAAATGATATCCATACCATTCTTTCTAGCTTCTTCAGGAAACTAGAAACATCAATGAAATTAGAAGTTCTATCTTTTTTGGCATTGTCACACGTGTGTGTGTGTGTGTGTCTGTATTCAATAAACATGTTATTTCTCCATTCTGTATGATACAGTAATGGTGGATACATGATATAATGTAATTGGCAAAACCCAAAACACACTGGAGATTTTCCTGAGAATTAAGTTTTATGCTGTTGGCACCAGAGAACACTGTTGGCAGCTGTCTGTGATCTTTCCACTTCCCAGTTTCTTGCATTCTAGTCGCAACTTCTCTAATCACCTAACTCCAAGTTCTCAGAACGACCATGTAACCTTTTAATTACCTGTATTATATAATATCTTGTGTGAACTACCTAGAATAGCATCTATTTCCCTGATGAATCTGGTCATATGTATTTACTATCTTTCCCATCTTAGATGTCACTAAAGGGGAGAAAAGTACAAAACCCTAATGGTAGTAAGGAACTGAAAGAGAGTCATGAGAATACAAAATATGTCAACAGATGTATAGATGACAAAGCAGATAAAGAAGAGATAACACATGAAATAGAGTCAACCACAGGTTAGATTATCTAGAAGGGATATAAACATGACAGACTGAGAGACAGAAATTGCCTTTCCAGAAAGGCTAAGGATTCCAAAACACCACATATAATGAAGACAGGAAAGGGTACAGGAGTGACATGGGGAACTGACGATTATAAGTGTCTACGGGTAGAAATAGCCACTATCCAACCCTGCAGGAAAGAGGACACCAGGAGACAGGCCTCTCCAGCTTAGAGAAATATTTGAGGATTCTTTATAACTTCACTAAAATAAAACCTTTCTAAATCAAAATAATAGCTCCAGACAAAAGACTTCCATCATCTGGCATGTTCTGATCCCCCCCAGGAAAACTGTTAATTCATAGCCCCATGACTCCAAAGCAAAGTGCAAGTCAGAGCCCAATCAGCTTTTCTATCCTTAAACTTGAATAAAATTATAATCATGGCTCATCAGGCATCTAAAGAAAGCTTGCTTTGAAAAAAGACAGTCCAAGATACACAAATAAAGATAAAATAACCCCAAGTGAAGCACAGATAATTTGGAGAAGAGAAGAAAATTCATAAATACTCTAATAATTATTCTATAAGAGATTTAAGAAAATCTTGATTTCCATCACGAAGTTCTCTCTCTCTTGCTCTATCTTTCTCCATCCCCCAGTAGATATGCCCACACTACTTTGATAAAAATCTTTTAAATTTGAAGAAGTTACTCTAAAAAGGGAATTTTTAAGTTAATTCAGTTATTTGATTTATCCTCTTCCACCTATTTAAAATTACAGCAGAGCTTGTAAAAGCCAACATTTTGGTCATAAAGACACCTTTTTCTGTCTGTTCCCGTGTGTGGAGACTAAAGCAACTCCATCTTCGTTGTCAGTCCACCATACTGACATCTGATTTGCGCCAGTTCCAGGAATGCCTCTAAGATTTGTACTTTACCTACTGTTACCATAAATTCTACCCTTTGTTCAAAACAGCCTTGACCATAAATCCTACCCTTAGGCAGATTTACATAGCATGCTTGCCTTTCCCTGAGGAGTTGATTTCAACTGTCCTACATGTTCCTTCACTACAGTAAATAATTCCTAGGTCTGGGGCTAACACTGCCGTGAACCACCATCTCCTTTTGCAGCCACCTAGGACCTGGCTATTAAATGTTTTTTGTTTCTTCATTTTTCCTGAGAAGCTGGATATGTCAGCCTCTTCGGCCTCTCAGCTTACTTGAACTTTGGGGGTAGGTTTGCATAGATCTGTTCACTGCAGAACACCATGTAATCTTAGAATTTGGTAATTGATATCTTGATAGATGCAGAAAAGGCCTTCAACAAAATTCAACATCCCTTCATGATAAAACTCTCAATAAACTAGATACTGATGGAACATTTCTCAAAATAATAAGAGCTATTTCTGACAAACCCACAGCCAATATCATACTGAATGGCCAAAAGCAAGAAGCATTCCCTTTGAAAACTGGCCCGAGACAAGGATGCCCTTTCTCACCACTCCTATTCAACATAGTATTGGATGTTCTGGCCAGGGCAATCAGGCAAGAGAAAGAAATAAAGCGTATTCAGATAGGAAGAGAGAAAGTCAAATTGTCTCTATTTGCAGAAAACTTGATCCTATATTTAGAAAACCCCATTGTCTCAGCCCCAAATCTCCTTAAGCTGATAAGCAACTTCAGCAAAGTCTCAGGATACAAAATCAGTGTGTGAAAATCACAAGCATTTCTTTACACCAACAATAGACAAGCAGAGAGCCAAATCGTGAATGAACTCCCATTCACAATTGTTACAAAGAGAATAAAACACCTAGGAATACAGCTAACAAGGGACATAAAGGACCTCTTCAAGGAGAACTACAAACCACTGCTCAAGGAAATAAGAGAGGACACAAACAAGTGGAAAAACATTCCATGCTCATGGATAGGAAGAATCAGTATCGTGAGAATGGCCATACAGCCCAAAGTAGTTTATAGATTAAGTGCTATTCTCATCAAACTACCATTGACTTTCTTCACAGAATTAGAAAAAAACTACTCTAAAATTCATACGGAACCATAAAAGAGCCCATATAGCCAAAACAATTCTAAGCAAAAAGAATAAAGCAGGAGGCATCACACTACCTGACTTCAAACTATACTACAAGGCTACAGTAACCAAAACATGGTACAGGTATTAAAACAGACACATATACCAATGGAACAGAATAGAGACCTCAGATATAAGACCACACACCTACAACCATCTGATCTTCAACAAACTTGACAAAAACAAGCAATGGGGAAAGGATTCCCTGTTTAATAAATGATGCTGGGAAAACTGGCTAGCTATATGCAGAAGACTGAAAATGGACCCCTTCCTTACACCTTATACAAAAATCAACTCGAGATGGATTAAAGACTTAAATGTAAAACCCAAAACCATAAAAACCCTGGAAGAAAACCTAGGCAATCCCATTCACGACATAGGCATGGGCAAAGATTTTATGATGGAATCACCAAAAGCAATCACAACAAAAGCTAAAATTGACAAATGGAATCTAATTAAAGAGCTTCTGCACAGCAAAAGAAACTGTCATTAGAGTGAACAGGCAATCTACAGAATGGGAGAACGTTTTTGCAATGTACCCATCTGACAAAGGTCTACTATCCATAATTTACAAGGAACTTAAACATATTTACAAGAAAACCCATTAAAAAGTAGGCTGCATAGTATTCCATGGTGTATGTAACTTACCTGCACATTGGGCACATGTACCATAAAACCTAAAGTATAATAATAATAATAATAATAATAATAAAAGAAAAAAAAAAAGAAAAAAAAAAAGTAGGCAAAAACATGAACAGACACTTCTCAAAAGAAGACATTCATGTGGGCAACAAACACATGAAAAAAAAGCACAACATCACTGATCATTAGAGAAATGCAAATCAAAACCACAATGAGATACCATCTCACACCAGTCAGAATGACGCTTATTAAAAAGAAGTCATGAAACAACAGATGCTGGAGAGGCTGTGGAGAAAGAGGAACACTTTTTCATTGTTGGTGGGAACGTAAGTTAGTTCAACCATTGTGGAAGACAGTGTGGTGACTCCTCAAGGATCTAGAACCAGAAATACCATTTGACCCAGCAATCTCATTACTGGGTATATACCTAGAGGAATATAAATAATTCTATTATAAAGATACATGCATATGTATGTTTATTGCAGCATTATTCACAATAGCAAAGACACAGAACCAACCCAAATGCCCATCAATGATAGACTGGATAAAGAAAATGTGGTACATATACTCCATAGAATACTATACAGCCACAAATAGGAATGAGTTCATGTCCTTTGCAGGGACATGGATGAAGCTGGAAGCCATCATTCACAGCAAACTAACACAGGATCAGAAAAGCAAACAGAAATCCATCTTACTCATAAGTGGGAGTTGAACAATGGGAACACATGGACACAGGGAGGGGAACAACACACACCAGGGCCTGTTGGGTCGTGGGGGCACGAGGGGAGGGAGAGCATCAAGACAAATAGCTAATGCATGCAGGGCTTAAAACCTAGGTGATGGGTTGATAGGTGCAGAAAATCACTGTGACACACATATACCTGTGTAAGAAACCTGCATGTTCTGTACATGTATCCCAAAACTTAAAGTAAAAAAAGAAAGAAAGAAAGAAAGAGAGAAAGAAAGAAAGAAAGAAAGAAAGAAAGAAAGAAAGAAAGAAAGAAGAAAGAAAGAAAGAGAGAAAGGAAGGAAGGAAAGAAAGAAAGAAGGAAAGAAAGAAAGAAAGAAAGAACGAAAGAAAGAAAGAAAGAAAGAAAGAAAGAGAAAGAAAGAAAGAAAAAGAAAAAATTTGGTAATTTGGGAGAAAGGAAGAACCTCAATACAGGAATATATTTATGTAAACATTAGGATCCACTCTTAGGTATAAAGTGATACTTTCTTAACTTTATAAATATTTATTGAGCAAATGCTTTGTCTAATTGTGTCAAGTACAGAGAGGTTGGAAAAGGTGTGGGAAGTAGCATCAAGATATTTGTCCATTTAACGAGAAAGATTAGTAAAATATGAAACCAGCTTTGCAAAGATTATAACAATGAGAGAAGGCTAGCATGGCTGACTCCATCTTGCTTCTAGCCTCAGAGGGTGGCTTTCCTTGCTTGTTCCTAGGTGTAGGCCAACCTTGCCAAGGGAGAAATTTAGTTTATAGTTTGAAAGAGATTGAGATTGAGAATGAGATTGAAACAGTGCTAAAATGGTTGTTATGAAAGCTCCCTTGAAAGCTGTCTGGAAGAGTAAAAATGCTATATGTGAGGCGCTTAACACAAAGTCTAAAATATTGTAAGTGCTAAATAAGTAAGTATAACTGATTTTAATGGATTATTTTTGATGGATAAAGAAGTAGGTAAGTGAGACTTGCATGGAGGTGATGGCTGGCATAATTTGGAAGAATTAAGCCTGAGAATCTAGATAGTGATAAAAAGATTGAGGGTTTACAGAAGATACTGCCTTTGCGGAGCATGGATTTTGACAGATGACAGTGATACAGGTCAAAATGCATGTTTACTTTAGGGGTAGGATGGAGTAGGGGTCAGCCATAGATTGGCCCGAGGAGATGTGCCCATGACACAATTGTATACATTATGCATCTTTTGAACACAAAAGTCTTCCTGGAACTATGATACCTAAATGTTCACCATAGTTATCTGAGGACAAATTGATTTTAAGTAATTTTTTCTCTTTGCATCTTTCTTTAAAATCTTTTAAATAATAATCACATATAATTTTCATAATCAGATAAAAATAATAAATCTATTTCCATTTCTTAAAAGTTTTTATCCATAAAAGTTAATACTTATGGAGGGTTTACTGTGTACCAAAGAATGATCGAAATAATTTAACAACATTTATTCATTTTATATTTGAAACAAAACTATAAGGTAAGTTTTATTGTGCATATTTTATGAACGAGGAAAATGAGAACAAAGAATAGGTTAAATACATTGCTTAAGGTCATATGGCTAGTAAGGAGAAGAACTAGTATTTGAAGGTGTATAGCATCTTATGCCTCTTTGTGTAACTACATCTCATACTCAGAGCTCTCGTGCTGTTTTCAATTAGAAAAAAATCCACACAGCATTAATGATAGGCGCAGGCAGCCCTACTTTGCAATCTTCTTATTTTGCACCCTTCCACTTATAAAATGTAATATTTTCTGATTAAAAATTTCAAGCTTGTTCATTTGACTGACACTATCAGCATAAAGCCACATGAACAGCTAGAAATATGCCATTCAAAAACTGTTGAGATGCGGTCGCCTAAACAAGTTGCATGTGAAATCAAGTCCCTCTTGTATTATTTCTCCATCTCCTCTTAGATTAAATCAATGGATATCTCATCACCTTTCCTCAAAGGGCCATTTCAAAACCCTTCAGTTATATTGGCATCTCTGCTCCCAGTATAAATGTCAGGCCATATCGGGGTTAGATAATGAAATGTGATGCCATCTATTTGCTTGATTTTTCAACGGCATTTGGTGAGAACTGCTGTTCTATACACCTTATCCATCACCCTATTACTGCCTTGACTGCAAAAGAGTAGGAACTGCAGGTAATTCTTAATTCTTTTGCCTCTAGGCAAAGCCTATGCTGTAATGTAGGACAGTAAAGAAATACAATAGTGAATAATTCCTAACAAACCTTCAATACACACATTGCATTGCTATTCTTGGGTCTTTTTGGTTTCCTTTTGTGCTCAACTCAAAAGGATTCAGAAAAGCAGATTTTGAGTATAAGCCTTTTCTTCCAAGAAGCTCTTAATTCTGCTATTAAGGAATCAGATATGCAAGATAGAATCTATGTTTAATCAGATTCCTTAGTAGCTAGGCTATTGCAAATATAGTGCAAGTGTGTGTGTCGTGTGTGTGTGTGTGTGCGTGCACATCAGGGCTATGATCTATTATTTATTTTATGTATAAAATTTATGTTTTACATGCACATTCTATATTACATCGTATTGTGATTATTTGTGTGAGTAGGTTACATGACCTTAAACTAGTTACCAATTTATTATTATTATTATTATTATACTTTAAGTTTTAGGGTACATGTGCACAATGTGCAGGTTTGTTACATATGTATACATGTGCCATGCTGGTGTGCTGTACCCATTAACTCGTCATTTAGCATTAGTTATATCTCCTAATGCTATCCCTCCCCCCTCCCCCAACCCCACAACAGTCCCCAGAGTGTGATGTTCCCCTTCCTGTGTCCATGTGTTCTCATTGTTCAATTCCCATCTATGAGTGAGAACATGTGGTGTTTGGTTTTCTGTCCTTGCGATAGCTTGCTGAGAATGATGGTTTCCAGTTTCATCCATGTCCCTACAAAGGACATGAACTCATCATTTTTATGGCTGCATAGTATTCCATGGTGTATATATGCCACATTTTCTTAATCCAGTCTATCGTTGTTGGACATTTAGGTTGGTTCCAAGTCTTTGCTATTGTGAATAGTGCCGCTATAAACATACGTGTGCGTGTGTCTTCATAGCAGCATGATTTATAATCCTTTGGGTATATACCCAGTAATGGGATGGCTGGGTCAAATGGTATTTCTAGTTCTAGATCCCTGAGGAATCACCACACTGACTTCCACAATGGTTGAACTAGTTTACAGTCCCACCAACAGTGTAAAAGTGTTCCTATTTCTCCACATCCTCTCCAGCACCTGTTGTTTCCTGACTTTTTAATGATCACATTCTAACTGGTGTGAGATGGTATCTCATTGTGGTTTTGATTTGCATTTCTCTGATGGCCAGTGATGATGAGCATTTTTTCATGTGTTTTTTGGCTGCAAAAATGTATTCTTTTGAGAAGTATCTGTTCATATCCTTCACCCACTTTTTGATGGGGTTGTTTGTTTTTTTCTTGTAAATTTGTTTGAGTTCATTGTAGATTCTACCAATTTTTTAAAATACTGTATTTCCCTATACACAATATATTTTTGCTTGATAGTATTTAGTACATGGAGATGTTTTTGAACAATCTTTTGATAAGATAGTAGACTTTTTACAACCAGCTCAGTTCATTGCAACAAGGTACACTATTGACCTAGAAAATGAAATGAAATACTCAATTTGGGGTCTAGAATTACTTAATTCAACTAATCTTACCATTATCAACTTTGTTGCATTTTGTAGTGTGCAGCTCCTTCCTAAAGCAAATTATCATCATCATCATCATCATCATCATCTCAGGAAAATGACCAAGAAAATCTGAACTGAAACAACAGTTTTTCTCTTTGATGCTTTTATTAGGTGAGTCATCTCATTCGTAAGCATTACCCTGGCTTAGTCTACATAATTTAAATTCCTTCTTTTAACTAATCTCATTTGCTTCCATATATGCTGATGTGCATTGTTTTCTCCTGAGACACAGTGAAAAGGAAAATTGTTGTGCTTTTATCTATTCATATGTTCTTTCTATAATCCAGCAGGAAGCTCAGTACAGCATTTTACTGTCACACAATTATGTGGTCATCTGTCACCATCTATAAGTTTTTCAGAGAAACTGCTCTACTTCTACTTCTCTGAAATTTCTCACACTACTTCAATGATTACGAACAATACAATAATAAAATAGGAAAGAAAGTTCAAAAACAAGCAATAGAAAGATAGCATCTCTGTCCTCTCTGGACACAGCTGAATTTTCTCCTCTGATGTTTGATATATTCATTCATATATGTCTACATTTCACTTATTCGTTTTCCTCAAGTCTCATAAACCTAAAAAATATCCTGAGCAGTTCTATATTTTTCATTGTTAATCCCAGTAATTTGTCCTCTCCCCTAAAGTTCGGCATGTGATCTGTAATGTAAATTGATGTGATAGATGAGAACAATAGGAAGAAAGATTGGATTGGCCCAGACACACCTTTGCAAATACAAACTAGAACTGAAAGAGATAGAGGAAAGCTCAGTCTATGTTCTTGAATATCAGGAAGCAAGATGAATTAAAGGGAGTTTCCCTTTAATTTCCTTATAAATTGCTCTATGTCTCAAAATAATAAATGAACTGTTACTTATAAATGTAAGAACATGCCCCAAATTTAGAAATTCTAATTGAGTTTAAGAAAAGAAAGGAAAATTAGAATACCACTGTGTGTTTTTATTTTAAAAAATTGTGCTAAAAACATTAAACACAAAACTACTTTCTTAACAAATGCATATGTGTACAATACATTATTGTTGACTATAGGTACAATGTTGTATAACAGATCCCTAGAACTTATTCATCTTTCTTGACTGAAACTTTATACCCATTGTTTAGTAATTCCCCATTTCTCTCTCCCTCCACCCACTGGTAACCACAATCCAACTCTTTGATTCTATGAATTTGACTATTTTAGATAACTCATATAAGTGGAATCATGCAATACGTGTCTTTCTATGACTCATGTATTTCACTTAGCACAATGTCTTTAAGTTTCATCCATGTTGTTGTCACATATGACAATAGTTCCTGCTTTTTTAAGGCTGAATAATAGTCCACTATTTATATACCATATTTTCTCATTTATTCATCTGTCAATAGACACTTAAATTGTTTCTAAATCTTAACTATTGTGAATAATCCTACAATGAATATAGGAGTGCTAATACATCTTTGAGATCCTGATTTCAATTCTTTTGAATAAATACCCCAAAGTGGGATTGCTGGATCATGTAATTGCATTTTTAAATGTTTAGAGGAACTTCATTTGTTTCCCACAAAAGCTGCACCATATTGCATTCCCACCAATAGTGTGCAAGGATTCCAATTTCTGTACATCCTTGTCAACACTTGCTATTTTCTGTTTTTTTAACAGTAGCCATTCTACTATAGTAGGCATTAAGTGATATTTCATTATAGTTTTAATTCACATTTCCTGGATGATTAGTGACACTGAGTATTTCTTAAAATATCTGTTGGCCATTTGTATGTCTTCTTTGAAGAAATGTCTATCCAAGTCCACAGCCCATGTTTAAATCAGGTTATTTATTTATTTATTTATTTTTCTCTCTCTTTTATTTTAACTAATAACCTGAAGGGGTTTATTTTAGATATTTTGGATACTAACCCTTTATCAGATATACAGTTTGCAAATATTCCCCCCATTCTGTAAGTGTCCTTTTCACTCTGTTGATTCATATCATTATTTTATTAATTATTATTATTACTATTATTTGCAACAGGGTCTGGATCTGTCACCCAGGCTGGAGTACAGTGGCCCAATTTCAGCTCACTGCAACCTCTGCCACCTCCCAGGTGCAAACAATCCTCCTACCTCAGCCTCCCAAGTGGCTGGTACTACAGGTGTGAGCCTACCATATCCAGCTAATTTTTTCTTTAATTTTTTGTAGAGACAAGGTTTCACTATGTTGCCCAGGCTGGCCTCAAACTCCTGAGCTCAAACAATTCACCCACAAGCTTTTTAGTTTGATGTATTCTTATTTGTTTATTTTTGTTTTTGTTGCCTGTGCTTTTGATGTCATATCCATGAAACCATTGCCAAGACCAATGTCACGAAGGTTTTCTTCTAGTAGTTTTATAGTCTTGGTCTCATGTTTAATCTTTAAGCCACTTCAAATTGATTTTTGCATATGATGTAAGACAAGCATCCAGTTTCATTCTTTAATATGGATATCCAGTTTTCCCAGTACCATTTGTTGAAGAGACTCTCCAATCTCTATATGTATTCTTGACACCTTTATCAAACATCAGTTGACTGTTGCTATAGACTGAATGTTGGTGTCACCCAAAATCCATATGTTGAATCTTTGTCTCCCTAAATCTACATGTTGAATGGCACTAGGAGACGGGGACTTCCGGAGATGATGAGGTCATAAAAGTGGAGACTTCATGAATAAAAGACATCTGAGAGGAATGCTTCACCTTTCCACCATGTGAGACACAGTGAGAAGGCACTAACTATGAGGAAGCAGTCCATCAGTATCTGTGCCTCAATTTTGGACTTCCAAACTTCTGGAACTGTGAGAAATATATTTCTGTTGTTATAAGCTACCCAGTTTATGGTATTTTATCATAGTAGCCCGAATAGAATAAAACAACCAAGTATGCATAGATTTATTTCTGGATTCTCTTATGTTCCATTGGTCTATATGTCTGTTTTAATGCCAGTATCATACTGTTTTGATCTCTGTGGTCTTGTAACATATTTAGAGATCAGGAAATGTGATGTCTCTAGCTTTATTCTTTTTTTCAAGATTGATTTGTCTATTTCTTGACTCGCGGCTCCATGTAAATTTTAGGGCTTTTTTTCACTTTCTGTAAAAAATGCCATTGAGATTTGGATAGGGATTGCATTGAATCTGTAGATTTCTTTTGGTAGTATGGATATTTTAACAATGTTAAGTCTTCTAGTCCATGAACATACAATGTCTTTTGATTTGCTTAGTATCTTTCATCAATGTTTTGTAGTTCTTAATACACAAATCTTTCACCCTCTTAGTTAGGTTTAGGTGTATTACTAAATTATTTTATTCTTTTTGGCACTAGTTTAGATGGGCATTGTTTTCTTAATTTCCTTTCAGATAGTTTGTTGTTAGTGTATAGAAATGCAACTGATTCTGGTATGTTGATTTTGTACTCTGTAATTTCACTAAATTCATTTATCAGTTCTAACAGTCTCTTAATTGAATCTTCAGAGTTTTCTCTATATATAGGATCATGTTGCCTGCAAACAGGGAAAATTTTATTTCTTCCTTCCCAATTTAAATGCCTTTTTACTTTTTTTCTTACCCAATTGCTCTGGTTAGGGCTTCAAGTATCCTGTTGAATAGAAGCAGTGAAAGTGGGCATCCTTGTCTTGTTTCTAATCTTAGAGGAAAAGCTTTCATTCGATTTTTCACCATTGAGTATGATGTTAGTGATGGGCATTTAATATATGGCTTTTATTACGTTGAGGTATATAATATTTGTATTTGTATTTGACATAATCTATTACTAGTTTGAGTTTTTAATTAAAAGATGTTAAATTTTGTCAAACCCTTTTTCTGTATCTTGAGATGATCACATGTTTTTATGCTTTATTTTGTTAATGTGGTATTTCACATTAATTTTTACACATTGAACCATTCTAACATCCCAAGTATAAACCCAATTTGGTCATGGTGTATAATCCCCTTAAAGTGCTCTTGGATTCAGTTTGCTGGGGTTTAGTTGAGGAATTTGTATGTTCATTCTTCAGGGATATTGGCCTAGAGTTTTGTTTTCTTGTGGTGCTTTTGTCTGACTTTAGTATCACAGTAATGAATTTGGACATGTTCCCTCTCCCCTTCAATTTTTTGAAAAGTTTTAGAAGAATTGGATGAACTTTTCTTTAAATGTTTGTTAGAATTTCACCAGTGAAGCCACCTGGTACTGGGCTTTTCCTTCTTTGCAGCTTTGTAATAACTATTTCAATATCTGTACTAGTTATAGGTCTGCTTGGACTTTCTGCTTCCTCAGAATCCAGTCTCGGTTGATTGTATGTTTCTAGGAATTTATTCATTTCTTCTAGCTTATCCAGTTTGTTGGCATATAATTGTTCATAGTTATCTCTTATGATTCTTTCTTATTTTGTGGCATCATTTGTGATTTCTCTTCTTTCATTTCTAATTTTTTTTATTTGAGGCATTGCTCTTTTTTTCCTAGTTAGTTTACCTAAGGTTTTACCAATTTAGTTTATATTTATAAAAAACCAGTAAAACCAATTCCTAGTTGTCTTATGTTTTTTTCTATTATTTTTGAATTTTCTGTTTCATGTATTTCTGCTCAAATCTTTGTTAATTCCCTCTTTCTGCCTAATTTGGCCTTAGTCTGTTGTTATTGTTCTACTTCCTTGAGATGTAGTATTAAATTGTTTAAGATTTTTTTCTTTTAAATTTTAATTTCTTTAGCAAATGGGATGCATTCTTTAATTGGTGCACACAGTCATCTAAAAGAATAAAGAATCAAAGATTACCACATTAAAAGCTGCCTTACAGAAGGCAAATTAAGTCTTAATTTGCCTTCTGTAAGGAAGTCTTTTTCACTAATATTATTAAAAGTCTTTTTCACAAGTATTATTCAAAAATCTTAAAAGTCTTTTTCACAAATAGTATTCAAAAGATTTAGCCATCTGGGCAAAAAATCTTTTTCCATTGGCCAGTAAAACAATTTGGATCCAGATATTAAAAAGCATTTATTTTAGGTTCAGAGATACATGTGCAAGTTTGTTATATAGGTAAGCTTGTGTCATGGGAGTTTGTTGTACAGATTGTTTTGTCACCCAGTTGCTAAGCCTAGTTTCCATCTTTGTGTACATGTGTTCTCAACATTTAGCTCCCACTTATAAGTGAGAAAATGCAGTATTTCATTTTCTGTTCCTGCATTAGTTTGCTAAAGACAACGGCCTCCAGCTCTATCCATGTTCCTGCAAAGGACACGATCTCATTCCTTTTTATGGCTGCATAGTATTCCATGGAGTATATGTGCCACAATTTATTTACTCAGTTTACCATTGATAGGCATTTAGATTGATTCCATGTCTTTGCTGTTGTGAATAGTACTGCAGTGAACATACGTGTGCATGTGTCTTTATGATGAAACAGTTTCTATTCCCTTGCGTATACATCCAGTAATGGGATTGCTGGGTTGAAAGGTAGTTCTGTTTTTAGCTCTTTGAGGAACTGCCACACTACTTTCTACAATAGTTTAACTAATTTACACTCCCACCAACAGTGTATAAATATTTCCTTTTCTCCACAAGCTCACCAGTATCTGTTATTTTCTGACTTTTTAATAATAGCCATTCTGACTGATGTGAGATGGTATCTCATGGTTTTGACTTGCATTGCTCTAATGATCAGTGATACTGAGCTTTTTTTTCATATGCTTGCTAGCTGCACGTACTTTTTTTGAAAAGTGTCTGTTCACGTCCTTTGCCCACTTTTTAATGGGGTTGTTTAATTCTTATAAATTTAAGTTCCTTATAGATGCTGGATATAAGACCTTTGTCAGATGCATAGTTTGCAAATATTTTCTCCCATTCTGTAGGTTGTCTATTTTCTCTGTTGGTAGTTTCTTTTGCTGTGAGGAAGCTCTGTATTTAATTAGATCCCATTTATCATTTTTTTGCTTTTGTTGCAATTGCTTTAGGTATCTACATCATAAAATCTTTGCCAGTTCTTATGTCTGAAATGGTATTGCTTAGGTTGTCTTCCAGAGCTTTTATAGCTTTGAGTTTTACTTTTAAGTCTCTAACCCATCTTGAGTTAATTTTTATGTATAGTATACTGAACGGGTCCAGTTTCAATCTCCTGCATATCGCTAGCCAGTTTTCTCAGCATCATTTATTGAATAGGGAGTCCTTTCCCCTTTGCTTTGTCTAAGATCAGATGGTTGTAGGTGTGCAGCCTTATTTCAGGGCTCTCTATTCTGTTTCACTGATCATGTATCTGTTTTTATACCAGAATCATGCTGTTTTGGATTCTGTAGCCCTGTAGAATAGTTTGAAATCAGGTAGTGTGATGCCTCCAGATTTGTTCTTTTTTGTTCTCGTTGCTTAGTATTGCCTTGGCTGTTTGGTATTGCCTTGCTGTTTATTTCTTTCTCTTGCCTGATAGCTCTGGCCAGGACTTACAATACTATGCTGAATAGGAGTGGTGAGAAACGGCATCTTTGCCTTGTGCTGGTTTCCAAGTGGAATGCTTCAAGCTTTTGCCCATTCAGTATGATGCTGGCTGTGGATTTGTCATAGATGACTCTTATTTTTCTGAGGTACGTTCCTTCAATACCTAGGTGGCTGAGGGTTTTTAACATGAAGAGGTGATGAATTTTATCAAAAGCCTTTGTGCATCTATTACAATAATCATGTGGGTTTTGCATTGGTGCTGTTTATGTGATGAATCACAGTTATTGATTTGTGTATGTTGAACCAACCTTGCATCCCATGGATAAAGCCAATTTATTGTGGTGGATTAGTTTTTCGATGTGCTCCTGGATTCATTTTGCTATTTTGTTGAAGATTATTGTATGAATGTTCATCAAGAATGCTAGCCTGAAGTTTTTTTTTTCCTGTGTGTTTGCCAGGTGTTTTTTTTTTTTTTTTAAATCAGGATGTTGCTGGCCTCATAGAATGTGCTGGGGAGGAATCCCTCCTCCTTAATTTTTTGGAATAGTTTCAATATTAATGATTCCAGCTCTTCTTTGCATATCTACTAGAATTTGGCTGTGATCTGAATGGTCCTGGACTTCTTTTGTTTGGTAGGCTATTTACTGATAAATTTACTGATCCAATTTCACAGTTCATTATTGGTCTGCTTAGGGATTCAATTTCTTCCTGGTTCAGTCTGTGAGAAAGTATATGTCCAGGGATTTATCAATTTTTCTATATTTTCTAGTTTGTGTGCATAGTACACAAACCATCATAGTAGTCTCTGATGGTTATTTGTATTTTTCTGGGGTCAGTGGTAATTACTATCTTATTTTTCAAATTGTGTTTATTTGGATCTTCTCTCTTCTTCTTTATTAGTCTAGCTAGCAGTCCATCTGTCTTATTAATTTTTCAAAAACACAGCCCCTGGATACATTGATCTTTTGAATGGCTTTTCATGTCTCAATCTCCTTCAATTCAGCTCTGATTCTGGTTATTTACTGTCTTCTGATAGTTTTGGGGTTGGTTTACTCTTGCTTCTCTAGTTCATTTAGTTGTGATGTTAGGTTGTTTATTTTAAATCTTTCTAATTTTTTGATGTGAGCATTTAGTGCTATAAATTTCCCGGTTAACATTGCCTTAGCTGTGTCCCAGAGATTCTGGTATATTTTATCTTTGTTCTCATTAGTTTCTGGGAACTTCTTGATTTCTGCTTTAATTTCATTATTTACCTAAAAGGCATTCAAAAGTGGGTTGTTAAGTTTCCACGTAACTGTATGGTTCTGAGCAATTTTCTTAGTCTTGATTTCTAATTTTATTGCACTGTGGTTCAATATGACTTTGTTTCTTTTGCTTAGGATTGTCTTAAGTCTGATTATGCGATCAACTCTAGAGTGTGTGCCATTTGGTGATGAGAAGAATGCATATTCTGTTGTTTTTGGGTGGAGAGATATGTAGATGTCTATTAGGTCCATTTGGTCCAGTGTTGAGTTCAAGTCCTGAATATCTTTGTGAATTTTCTGCCTCAATGATCTAATACTGTCAGTAGGGTGTTGAAGTCTCCCACTATTACTGTGTGGAAGTCCAACTCTCTTTGAAGATCTCTAAAAACTTGCTTTATAAATCTGGGTGCTCCTGTGTTGGGTGCATACCTATTTAGGATAATCAGCTTTTCTTGTTGAATTAAAACCTTTACCATTAAGTAATATCCTTCTTTATCTCTTTTGAGCTTTGTCAGTTTAAAGTCTGTCTTGTCTGAAATTAGGATTGCAACCCCTGCTTTTTTTCTGTTTTGCATTTTTTTGGTAGATTTTTTTGCATCTCTTTATTTTGAGCCTGTGGGTGTCACCGCATGTGAGATCAGTCTCTTGAAGACAGCATACCATTGGGTCATTCTTCTTTATTTAGCTTGCCACTCTGTGCCTTTTAATTGGGAGCATTTAGGACATTTACCTTGAAGGTTGGTATTAATTTGTGTGGGTTTGATCCTGTCGTCATGTTGTTAGGTGGTTATTATGCAGACTTGTTTGTGTGGTTGCTTTATAGAGTCACTGGTCTGTGTACTTAAGTGTGTATTTGCAGTGTCTGATAATGGTCTTTCCTTTTCATATTTAGTGCTTCTTTCAGGGGTTCTTGTAAGGCAGGTCTATGATAAGGAATTCCCTCAGCATTTGTTTGTCTGAAAAGGATCTTATTTCTTCTTTGCTTATGACACTTAATTTGGGCAGATATGGAATATCTTTTTTTGAAGAATGTTTAATATAATCCCCCAATCTCTCTGGCTGGTAGAGTTTCTGCTGAGAGGTCGCTGTGTCAAAAGGACTTCCCTTTGTAGGTGGCCTGTCCTTTCTCTATAGTTACCTTTAACATTTGTTCTATCATTTCAACCTTGGAGAATCTGATGATTATCTGTCTTGGGGATGATCTTCTTGTGAAGTCTCTTATGGGGGTTCTCTGCATTTCTGAATTTAAATGCTGGCCTCACTAGCTAGGTTGGGGAAGTTCTCATGGATGATATTCTGAAATATGTTTTCCAAGTTTCTTCCATTCTCTCCATCTCTTTCAGGGATGCCAATGAGTCATAGATTTGGTCTCTTCATATAATCTCTTATTTCTTGGAGGTTTTGTTTGTTCCTTTTTATTATTTTTTCTTTATTCTTGTCTGACTATTTTATTTCAGAAAGCCAGTCTTCAAGCTCTAAGATTCTTTCCTCAGGTTGGTCTATTCTGCTGTTAATACTTACAATTAAATTATGAAATTTTTGTACTATGTTTTTTCAGTTCTATCAGGTTGGTTACATTCTTTTCTATACTGAGTGTTTTGTTTGTCAGCTTCTGTACTATTTTATTGTGATTCCTAGCTTCCTTAGATTGGTTTCAACATTCTTCTGAATCTTGATGATCTTCATTTCTATACACATTTTGAATTTTATTTCTGTCATATCAGCCACCTCAGCCCAGTTAAGAACTCTTACTGGAGAACTAGTATGATCATTTGGAGGAAAGAAGACACTCAGGCTTTTTGAGTTGTTAGAGTTCTTACACTGGTTTTTTCTCACCTTTGTGGTCTGATGTTCCTCCAATCTTTTTCCAATTTTTTTTTTTTTTTTTTGAGACGGAGTCTCGCTCTGTTGCCCAGTCTGGAGTGCAGTGGCACGGTCTCGGCTCACTGCAAGCTCCACCACCCGGGTTCACGCCATTCTCCTGCCTCAGCCTGCCAAGTAGCTGGGACTACAGGTGCCCACTACCATGCCCGGCTAATTTTTTGTATTTTTAGTAGAGACGGGATTTCACCATGTTGGCCAGGATGGTCTCGATATCTTGACCTCGTGATCCACCCACCTCGGCCTCCCAAAGTGCTGGGATTACAGGTGTGAGCCACCGTGCCTGGCCTGTTCCTCCAATCTTTGAAATTGCTGTCCTTTGGATTTTTTTCTTTTGTTCTATTTCATGACGTTGGGTGTTTGATTGTGGTATAAGGTGGGTTCAGTTGACTGGCTCAATTTCTGGAAGATTTTAGATGACCAGGACTCAACTCTGGACTCCTGGACTGTGTGCTCTAACCCTGGGGGACTGGTATCAGTCCCCAACTTTGTTTTCTGGCTCCTCAAGGTTAGGAACCTGCTGCACTGGAGGGGCTGAGTTACTTCTGGACTGTTGGTCACAACACTGTGATGGGTGGTGCCAGACAAAGAGCTTCATATAGGGCAGAGGCAGCAGAATCTTTTCTCATTTGCATGTGCCAGCAGCAGTGACAGTGGCAACACAGTAGGGTGCATGCTTGTTGGATGTGGCAGTGTGCTAGCAGGTGCTGGGGTTCTGGCCTCTGTGTGGGCATTCACAGCAGCAGTGGTGGCCACATGGCGACATGGTGTGGGGGCGGGGACCCCCACCAGTGACTGTGTGTGCATTCGTGCTGGTGGTGGTATTAGCATGGGGTTGGAGTGCTGATGGACACAAGACTGTGGACCCTCTGTGTGTTTTCATGCAGGCAGTGGTGGCTGCTCAAGGCAGGGTTGACTCTGCTGTTCTCTGTGTCTAGTTCCACATTGCTGGCAGTGTTGGTGCCAGAGCAGAATGCTGGCAAGGGCAGGGCTGGTGGGCTCTGTGCCACCCAGTGCTCTAACAACAATGGTGGTTTAGTGGTGTGTTGGCAACAAGGTGCACTCATGCAGGCAGCAGTGGTATGGTAGGATGCATGCATGCACATATCTTGGTGGGGTAAGGAAGGCAAAGTCTACCCATGCAAATACATGGTGGCAAAGCAATGTGGGGGTGGCCATTGGTGAGTACGTGAAGGCCAAGTAGCATGGGGGAGGCTGCAGTTGTGGGAGGCCACAAGCATGCTGGTGTCTGCAGGGACTGCTATGCTGGAGCACTCTGCCAGTCAGGCCTGACCCACTAGAACAGGAGCTGTAATGCGGGCCCCCACGAGCTACCTGGGGACTGCACTGCAAGCAGCTGCAGCCAGGCTGGGGCCCCTGGAGAGGCCAGCAGACCAAGGGGGTACTCAAGGTGGACTGCCATTTCATGGGCAAGACCTCCCTGCAGAGTTCAGGTGACAGTTCCCCTAGGGCTACAGTCTCCTATGGAAACAAGTCTAGCTTAGGGAGATAGGCGTCCCTGGCCATGCTCCACTATAGGTGCTCCCACTCCAAACCCTTTGGGCTCTGCACTGGCTGGACTTCTGTCCCTTCCACTTCTCTAAGCAGCTCTCTCTGCCAATTCAAATGTCCGTGGTGGTTGAAGGGTTTCCCCATGCCAGGATTCCAGAGATCCATGCGAGAGTGGATCGCTCCTGGCCTGTTCAACTCACCCCTTCCCCAGGAGTTGTTGGGGACCAGGAACCGGTCCTGGTGTGCACTAGCATTGCTCAGGGTTCCCAGCTTCCTCCCTCTAAAGCCCAGCATCTGTGTCTTCCCTCTATCTGCCCTCAGTGCCTTCCCTGTGAAGATCTGCTAGGAGTGTGTCAGTCTTTCTGATGTCCCAGTCCTTTGGTGGGAGATGTTCCTTCTGGCCGCATCTAGTCGACCATCTTGCCTCCTTCCTGATCTAGATATTCTCTAGTCCAGAGACTTACCAGCTTGCAAAATGTTTTTGCATTCTTCTTGGATTCCAATCTCCCCTACCTTGAAAGTTTGTGTGTTTTAGGTTCTGTAGAGATAGGCTTTCTCAACAAAATCAGAGTTGTGCTCTCTAGGTGAGTCTCTTAAATTAAAATCCTCTCTTCTTTTCTACTATAGGCATTTATCACTATGAAATTCCCACTTAGCAGTGCTTTAATTGTATCCCGTACGTTTTGGTATATTTTGTTTTCATTTTCATTGGTTGCAAGGGATTTTCTTTTTTTTTCTTTATTTTTATTTCTTCTAAAAAAAACGGGATATATGCTCAGAACATACAGGTTTGTTACATAGGTATATGTGTGCTATGGTGGTTTTCTGCACCTGTTGACCATCTCTAAGTTCCCTCCACTCAATCTCCTCCCCAGAACAGGCCCTTGTGTGTGTTGTTCCCTCTCTGTGTCCATGTGTTCTCAATGTTCAACTCCCACTTACGGGTGAGAATAAGCCGTATTCAGTTTTCTGTTCCAGTGTTAGTTTCTGAGGATGATGGCTTCCAGCTTCATCCATGTTCCTGCAAAGGATATGGTCTCATTCCTTTTAATGGCTGCATAGTATTCCATGGTGTATATGTACTACATTTTCTTTAACCAGTCTATCATTGATGGGCATTTGGGTTGGTTCCATGTCTTTGCTATTGTAAATAGTGCTGCAATAAACATACAAGTGCATGTATCTTTGTAGTATAATTATTTATATTCCCTTGGGTATGTACTAAGTAATGGGATTGCTGGGTCAAATGGTATTTCTGGTTCTAGATCCTTGAGGAATTGCCATACTGTCTTCCACAATGGTTGAACTAATTTACATTCCCACCAACAATGTAAAAGCATTCCTATTTCTCCACAACCTTGCCAGCATCTATTGTTTCCTGACTTTTTAATAATTGTCATTCTGATTGGCATGAGATGGTATCTCATAGTGGTTTTGATTTGCATTTCTCTGATGATCCATGACATTGAGCTTTTTTCATATGTTTGCTGGCCATGTAAATGTCTTCTTTTGGGAAGTGTCTGTCCATATCCTTTGCCTACTTTTTGATGGAGTTGTTTTTTTCTTGTAAATATGTTTAAGTTACTTGTAAATTCTGGGCATTAGACCTTTGTCATATAGGCAGATTGGAAAAATTTTCTCCCATTCTGTAGGTTCACTCTGATGACAGTTTCTTTTGCTGTGCAGAAGCTCTTTAGTTTAATTAGATCCTATTTGTCAATTTTGGCTTTTGTTGCAATTGCCTTTGGTGTTTTTGTCATGAAGTCTTTTCCCAGGCCTATTTCCTGAATAGTATTGCCTAGGTTTTCTTCTACTGTTTTTATTGTTTTGGGTTTTACATTTAAGTCTTTAATCCATCTTGAGTTAAATTTTGTATAAGGTGTAAAGAAGGGGTCCAGTTTCTGTTTTCTGTATTTGGCTAGCCAGTTCTCCCACCACCATTTACTGAATAGGAGATCTTTTCTCCATTGCTTGTTTTTGTCAGGTTTGTCAAAGATCAAATGGTTGTAGATGTGTAGTGTTATTTCTGAGATCTCTGTTCTGCTCCATTGTTCTATGTGTCTGTTTCAGTACCAGCACCATGCTGTTTTGGTTACTGTAGCCTTGCAGTATAGTTTGAAGTCAGGTAGCCTGCTGCCTCCAGCTTTGCTTTTTTTGCTTGGGATTGTTTTGGCTATCCAAAGTCTTATTTGAATCCATGTGAAACTTAAAATAGTTTTTTCTAATTCTGTGAAGAATGTCAACGTAGTTTGATGGGAATAGCTCTGAATTTATAAATTACTTTGGGCAGTATGGTCATTTTCATGACATTGATTCTTCCTATCCATGAGGATGAAATGTTTTTCCATTTGTTTGTGTCCTCTTTTATTTCCTTGAGCAGTGGCTTATAGTTCTCCTTGAAGAGGTCCTTCACATCCCTTGTTAGCTGTATTCCCAGGTATTTTATTCTCTTTGTAGTGATTATGAATGGGAGTTCATTCATGATTTGGCTCTCTGCTTTGCTTTCCTATTATTGGTGTAAAAGAATGCTTGTGATTTTTGCACATTGATTTTGTATCTTGAGAGTTTGCTGAAACTGCTTATCAGTTAAGAAATTTGGGGGCTGAGATGATGGGGTTTGCTAAATATAAAATCATGTTGTCTACAAACAGAGACAATTTGACTTTCTCTCTTCCTATTTGATCACCCTTTCTTTCTTTCTCTTGCGTGATTGCCCTGGTCAGAACTTCCAATACAATGTAGAATAGGAGTGGTGAGAGAGGGCATCCTTGTCTTGTACCAGTTTTCAAATGGAATGCTTCCAGGTTTTGCCCATTCAATATGACATTGGCTGTGGGTTTATCATAATTAACTCTCATTATTTTGAGAAATGTTCCATCAATACCTAGTTTATTGTGAGTTTTTAACATGAAGGGATGTTGAATTTTATTAAAGCCTTTTCTGCATCTATTGAGATAATCATGTGGTTATTGTCTTTGGTTGTGTTTATGTCATGGATTACATGTATTGATTTTCATATGTTGAACCAGCCTTGCAACTCAGGGATGAAGCTGGCTTGATCATGATGAATAAGTTTTTTGATATGCTGCTGGATTTGGTTTGCCAGTATTTTATGAGGATTTTCGAATGGATGTTTATCAGGGATATTGGCCTGAAGTTTTCCTTTTTTGTTGTGTCTCTTACCAGTTTTGGTATCAGGATGATGCTGGCTTCATAAAATGAGTTAGGGAGGAGTCCCTCCTTTTCAATTGTTTGGAATAGTTTCAGAAAGAATGGTACCAGTTCCTCTTTGTATTTCTGGTAGAATTCAGCTGGGAATCAGTCTGGTCCTAGGATTTTTTTGGTTGGTAGGCCATTAATTACTGCCTCCATTTTAGAGCTTGTTATTGGTCTATTCAGGAATTTGACTTTTTCCTGGTTTTGTCTTGGTAGGGTGTATGTGTTCAGGAATTTATCCATTTCTTCTAGATTTTCTAGGGTATTTGCATAGAAGTGTTTATAGTATTCTCTGATGGTAGTTTGTATTTCTGTGGGATTAGTGATGATATCCCTTTTATCTTTTTTATTGTGTCTATTTGATTCTTCTCTCTCTTCTTCTTTATTAATCTAGCTAATGGTCTATCTATTTTGTTAGTTTTTTCAAAAAAAGAAAACAGCTCCTGGATTTGTTGATTTTTTTGGAGAGTTTTTCATGTCTCTATCTCCTTCAATTCTTCTCTGATCTTAGTTATTTCTTGTTTTCGGCTAGCTTTTGGATTAGTTTGCTCTTACCTCTCTAGCTCTTTTTAATTGTGATATTAGGGTGTCGATTTGAGATCTTTTCAGCTTTCTTATGTGGGCATTTAGTGCTATAAATTTCCCTCTTAATACTGCTTTAACTGTGTCCCAGAGGTTCTGGTATGTTGTCTCTTTGTTCTTATTGGCTTCAAAGAACTTGTGGATTTCTGCCTTAATTTCATTATTGAACCAGGAGTCATTCAGGAGCAGGTTGTTCAATTTCCATGAAATTGTGTGGATTTTGAGTGAGTTTCTTAATCCTGAGTTTTTTTCTGCTTGAAAATTCTTTTAAGAATGTTGAGTATTGGTCCTCAATCTCTTCTGGCTTGTGGAGTTTCTGCTAAGAGGTCTGCTGTTAGTCTGATGGGCTTCCGTAGTCCCTCTGGACAATTCCTCAATGCACAAGAAAGTGACTAACAAAAGTCTTCTCAGGTTCTTTTTTGTTTGTAGAGGTTAATGAAAGTTTGAGTAAAGTAACTTCATCAGGATCATAGGCACTACTTTACATCTTTTTCTTCCTTCTTCTTACCAAAGGAGAGTTCTCCCCATCCACTCTCCATTCCCCACTATAACAGTACCTACTGCAATATTACACAAAGTGGTTTACTTCCCAATTCAGTCTCTGAAAGGGACATTTCCTCTCATCTTCCTCACCCTCTATGTTAGGGAATGAATGTTTTTCTGCCACCCAAAATTCATATGTTGAAATTCTAACCTCTAGTGTGATGACATTAGGAGGTGGGGTCTTTGGGAGGTAATTAGGTAATGAAGGCAGAGTCCTAATAAATGGGATTAATACGCTTATAAGAAGAAATCAGAAATCCTGTTTCCTTTCTCTGTTATACACGATGTAAGGATATAACAAGAAGACACCCACCTGCAAACCAAGAAGAGTGCCCTCACTAGACATTGAATCTGCCAGCACCTTAATCTTGGATTTCCCAGCCTCCAGAACTGTGAGATAAATGTTTGTTGCTTAAGCCACCTAATCTATAGTAATTTATTACAGCAGCCCAAAATGACTAGGACACTATAGTCTCCTCACATAGGGCCCAGCACCATTTTTCCTCCTTGTCTTACTGAATGACTACTCTAGTGCAGAGGTGATCTGATCCATTACATACTTTAGTTTCAGAAATTGACCAGAAAATTACAGGCATCATTTGTGCTCACAACTCATTGGCTAGATCTAGTAGCAGGGCCCCACCTAAACACAAGGGAGCCAGGAAGTGCAATTCTACTTTGTGTCTGGAATAAGGTGGAATGTCACATCTCTGGGTATCAGCACTAGTGCTGCCACATTGCCCTCTTGTTCTTCATTTTGTGCCATTCTCTCTCCTATTCATTCTTGCCATGCTGGCCTCCCATCAGTTCCTCAGTTCCTCATGTGACCTTTGGGCATGCTGCTTGCTCTACTTAGATTTTCTTTCTCCCACCTTGACTGACACCTTCTGATTTCTCAGGTCATAGCTAAAATATTTTCTTCCCAGAGAAGTTTGCTATAAAACCTCTCCTCCCTCCATCTGAGGTTAGCCCCCTCTATTACTCTTTTTCAAAGCCCTCTAGTCTATTTATTTTGCAGCTCTCATGTTCATTTGTAATTATATGGCTGATGTGTTCACCTGATTGAGTCATGTCCGTCCCCTCCACTTCACTGTAAATGCCCTAAAAGAAGTGATCAGGCTCATTTTATTTACCACCTTGAATATACTTGATGCCTAGCTTGCAATTGGACAATATATATTTGCTGAATAAATAAATGAACTCAGGACCTTTTAGTGGTCCACCTCAAGTAACTTTAGAATTACATTTCTCTCTCACCTTATACCCATGAATTATATTAGACAGCACCATATATGACATGAGTTACATATTTGACAAGCTATATTGAGTAGCAAATACAAAGAAAACAAGTAATAAGAGAAAGATAGGTTAGGCTGTAGCAAAAACACTCAACAGTGAAAAGCAAAAGAAGCCACTCACAATTTTAATAATGTAAAACTCTACAAAATCTAACATTCTTTCAAAGCAAACTTGGCACAATATATTTGTATGGCAAAGCCTGAGCTTGGTCATCAGATGTAATCATCAAAGAAGATGGCCAGTAGTATGGAAGATAGAGAAGTAGACTTTCATAATAAAACACCTGAGAAGTTTTTTAGTTTTTGTGTTTGTTTGTTTTTCAAAATAGAGTCATTAGCCCCAATTTGTATAGCCCTTACTCACTTCCTGGGCCTCAGAAATACTCCTTCCTATTATACAGCTGTTCCCAAAAAGTTTCAAGATAAATAAAGTACACATAGAACTGTTTAAGGAAGTTCCCTTAGAACTTTAAGTGACAGCCTTAATAATGGGCTTGTTCCTTGCCAGTTGCTTTCTTTAGTAACTCTACGGTTATGATCTGGCCTGGTGGGAGCCAAAGGTTAGACTTTACCATTTGTCAAGGTGACAGCTCTTGACCCCATTTAGCTTTTAACCTTTTGGCTTATTAGAAATTCCCTCTAAAGTCTATGCCAGTTTTCTTCATTGTAAATTGCAAACTGAGGCGTCTCTGGCTGATGTTCTATAAAACAAGAAACAAAGCTTTAGGCCCAGTTATTTTTTATGTTGTTCGCTTTTTCATACATTATTGCTTTGTGAAAAATTCATGAAGAATAATACATGAACATTTTTAGATTTTACCCATGAGTTCATGTGAACCAGATCTGGTAATATGCTAAGCAAAACAGACAAGAAATAAACCCCTTATCTGATGATTAATACAGCTGTAAGAGTAAGCATAGAAATGGTGTTTTAAACATCAGAGAGAAATTTTCAGTGGGGTGCCAAAGGGATTTACTGTGATACCATTTCTTTTATAATTGTAACTGAATTATTTACATCACTCTTATATAAGATTGAGGAATTCTCCCCATTTACAGAAATTAGAAATATGACATTTTATGACAGTGATTCTTCGCATCTTAACGTGTGTGTGTGTGTGTGCGCGTGTGTGCGCATGTGCACACATGTGTGTGAGAGAAATATGGGCCTGTGTGAGAATTTGGCAAAAGTCTTCTTTCCAGAAAAAAAAAATCTGCATATACCACTTCCCCTCCAAAATGTACATACAATTTGAAGATATTCAGTGACCCATTTGAAGTACATGTGGGAAAAAGAAAACAAGAAAGCTACAGAGCAACTATTTAAAAGAACATTTTAAATCAATGTTCCAAACATGTAACTCTCTTAAAGTTTGTTACTGCAGGGCTAATTCTATTAAGTAACTGTTAATCCTGCACACCTACATAGTGACCCACCTTGGTTAGTCAGCAGTCATGTATTATTACCAAAATATTACATAGTTTCTGTCCAGGTGGATAAATAATTACTACTTTGAACTCCCCCTAGCCCTCAACTGTTAACCTGCCCCATCAGCCAGATAAGTAGTACCATGTAATGATCCAGCAATGAGGAAATTTAAGCCTGATTGATATAACAGGGGCATCCAGGATGCAGTGTCTACACAAAGACCAATTCTGATTGTTCAGTGTCCATGCCTTATTTAGGTATTATGAGATATTTTGAATATAACCTCTGATTTGCCCATTTTATTTTTCCTAAGAGTAATAATCTACCTTGAAAAAGAGACAGAACTCTAGATACTTTCTTTACTCCACTGAGATTAGAGTATAATGAAGCAGTTGTCTTTGTCCTGTATTTTTAAAGGTAGGAACCTGAAAAGATTATTCACAGGTTAATCTTCCAATAGAAATGCAAAAAAAATGAGAGGGGAAAAGAGTTCGGGAATAGCAGATGCTGGGTAGTTTGGGTAAGGGAGGGAATATAGGGAATAGGGAATATATAGAAGGAATATAGCCTTAGGGTGTTTATCCAGGTATTTTTGACTGCCTAGACTCATGTCCTTTCAGAAAGCATCACACAATCATTCCACATGATTCTTGCAGAGCCCCTCTCTTGTTCCTTACTTCCTAACCTCCAGGCATAGCCAGTCTTATTTTCTCATTCTCCTATTAGCAGTAATGTATCTAAAAAGTAAATATTTAATCCAAGCAATTAGCCAAGCAGAATCCAAGCAGATATATTGATAATGGGAGAAAGAAACTCTTTTCTATGGGAGGTTGTGCCTCTGTCTTTTTTTCCAAGTGGAGAATGCCTTCATGTAGATGTAGCTAAGAAGAGGTAAGAAAGTGATGGAGGGAAAAAGTCCTACTCATGATGAGGTGAGTCTCTGAGGCACTGGCTCTACAGTTACTCATTTTATTTATACATCTTTAAATATCCTTCCAGTTAAGATAACTAATAAACTTTCATCATTTATTGTTGTTATTATTTAAGTTGCTTATGCTATTTTGAGTTGGGTTTCTGTCACTTGTAATCAAAAGAGGGCTGATTAATTTAGAGGGTTAGGTGAAAGGCCATGTTTATGTAAAAAGGGGATTTGTAAATGATGCAATTATCAGAGACTAAGGCACAAAATTCTAAATAGAAGGGACAGATTGTCAATATTAACACAATTGACTTTACAGCTATCTGTGATAATTTTTAAAAGCATATCCTCTGACAATGTTTTAATTACTTAGTAAAAAAATGGCATAACAGCCATCTATTTTACTCAGTGCAAATATTCTGCAGTTTGGAAATGCAATACTTTTATTATGATAGCCAAAAATACCACACACTGAATTAATCTAGTTAAATCTCAACTAGAAAAAACACATATTTTTGAAGATTTATGTTAAGAAAGTCTTAAATATTCTAGATAAAACAATAGGGGAAGCTGAGGTTGAGCTTTTCAAATACTTTTTCCAATAAGATGGAATATATGGAAGCTTTATTTTTAAAATACTATTTAGGTTTTCTGATATAAAATCAAATAACAAACTATTGCTTTATTAACGTATTTGTTACTCAATGTCCAGGGAGCTTTAGAAACAAAAGAACTGCTCGATATTATAGCTCTTTAAACTATATATTTTTTATATTTAAGAATCAGTATTCTAGCCTTTCTAGTGACTAAACAAACCCACAAGAACATTTTATGAACTAGTGCATAATTATTCCCATTCAGTAGAGAGAGTCATCAAGCTTCATAGCATTTACTAAAAGCTTTAGCCATAAATGGAATTTTCCATAACAGCAGAAAACTCATCACAATTATATGAAAAGTAGATTGTAAGATAGTATAAGGGGACAAATGGTTATAAAGTAAATGATTTGCAATAATTCCATCTGCTGCCTAAATGCAAACATATGGTTGACAACTCAAGAGAGCAGGAGACATGTTCAATCTCCCCATCAGTCTGGGAATCTTCATGGGAAGCCCACTCCAGTCCCATCATATGGGAACCATTGGGTACCCCAGAGGGCTGATTTGAAGACAAGGTACAGGACATTAATCTCAAAGACTGGCATGCATATCTAGGCAGCTACTCTGTGCTTCAATCAGTGGGGGTGCCATGTTGAAGAGATTGGATGATGCCATAGTGCTGCAAGGGGGAGCACCATTCAAGCAAAGGCCCAAATCTGTGGCTGAATTTTTTATAAATCCCAGGTAGAGCTTTCCCCTGGCCCAGAAACAACTAAAAGTTGGGACTGAGTTCTGGTACTCACCTGTCTTCACCAGACTGGGAAAGAACTGTAGGGCAGCAATATAATTTCAGGACAGCTTTTAACTTCCAGTGCTCACTATAAAACATCCCCAGAGTGGGAAACAACTGCAGGGCAACAAGTTAGTTCCAGCAAAGTGTTTTTGTACCAGTGCACACTATAAGCCTACCAGAATGGGAAGAAATAACAGGCTAACATTGAAGTTTCATTACTAAGGAATAAAGGCCTAACACCACCAAATAAAACCCACAAAAATTGGAAGAGGTGGCTGACTCTTCAAACACACAAGCATCAACATAAAGACACAAGGATTGTGGAAACTCAGAGAAATATGATACCACTCAAAGAAACCAACAAAACTCCAACAATAGACACAGAAAAATGCAAGATCTTCAAAATGTCAGGCAGAAAATTCAGAATAATTCTCTTAAAGAAGTTGAAAGAATCACAATAAAACACAGACTGAAAATTGGAAAACAATCCAGGAACAAAATAAGAAATTTCACAAAAATAAAAACAATTTTAAGAAAGCAAACAAATTTTAGAAGCAAGCAATATAATAACTGAACTGAAAAACTCCATAGAAAGCTTCAACAGCAGACTTGATCAAAAAGAGGAAAGAATTAGTGAGCTTGAAAAAAGAATAAATGAAATTACCCAATCAGAGAAGCAAAAGGAAAAAGAATTTAAAAAAAGAGTAAAGAAGAATAAGGGGACACCATCAAGCAAACTAACCTCCACATAATAGAAATTTCCAACAGATATTATATAAAAGAGGAAAAGGTCTAGAAAGCATATTTCAAAAAATAATGGCTGAAATTTCTGAAATCTGGAGAAAACCAACACTATCCAAGTGCAGGAAGTTCAAAGTTATTAATCAAATTCAACTCAAAGAGAAAACCACTCAGATATATTATAATGAAATTAGTAAAAATCAAAAACAAAGAAAGAATAGTTTAAGCAGCAAGAGAAAAGAAACATTATATTCAATTGAGCTCTAATATGGCTTTCAGCAGATTTCTCAGAGAAACTTAGCAGACCAAAAGACGTGAGATGCTATATTCACAGTGCTGAAGGAAACAAATACAAAAACCCAGCTAAGAATACTATATCCAGGAAAGCTATCCTTTAAACAGGAAAAAGAGATAAAAACTTTCTCAGACAAACAAAGGCTGAGGAAATTTACAACACGACACTTTTCTCCTACAAAAAAATGCTACGGGGAATTCTTCAATCTGAAAAAAAAATGGATGCTAATGTGTAAAAAAACAAAAAAAAACTAAAGTATGAACTTCAGTATTAAAAAACAGAAAAATTCACAATACTATAATACTATAATTAGGGTAAGTAAACAATTTATATCTTAAGTATGAAAGCTAAAAGAAAGAACTATTAAATAATCTCAACAATTGATTAAGAGTTAGGCAATATAAAAATATGTAAATTGAAACAGCAATAAGTCAAAATGTGCTAGGGGTGGTATTACAATGTAGAGTTTATTTTTATTTATTTGCGTCAAAGTTAAACTATTATCAGTTTAAAATAACCTATTATAAATATATTTTTATAAGCCTTGTAGTAACGACAAAGCAAAAACCTATTATAGATACGCTAAAAATAAGTACCCAGAAATCAAAATGTCCTAAGAGAGAAAATAATTTTATGACAAAAATGAAAGTAAGAGAGAGAAAAAGAAAGAAATGATTCTACAAAACAACTAGAAAACACGTAACAAGATAGCAATAGTAAATCCTTACATATCAATAATATTCAAACCTTGAATATAAATGAATGACATTCTTCAGTTAAAAGAGTGGCTGAATGAATTTTTAAAAGGATCCCACTATATGCTGTCTACAAGAAACTCACTTCATCTATAAAGACATGCACAGACTGAATGTGAAGATATTTAAAAAGATATTAGAAGCAAATGGAAAACAAACAAACAAACAAAAAGAGCAGAAGTAGCTATAATTATCAGATAAAACAGACCTTAAGTCAAGGACAGTTAAAAACAACAGAGAAGGCAATAGTAGGAGACTTTAACACTCCACTTTTGGCAGCAGACAGGTAATCTAGACAAGAAAATCAACAAAGAAACATCAGAATTAAACTTTACTCTAGATCAAATTGACCTAACAGACATTTTCAGAACATTTTACCCCATAGCTGAAGAATGCAGATTTTTCTTAACAGCACATGGAACATTCTCTAGGATAGACCATATGTTAGGTAACAAAACAAGTTTTAAAAATTCAAAAAAGTCAAAATTGTATCCTGTATATTTTCTGACCACAATTGAATAAAACTATAAAGCAATAAGGGAAGGAACATTGGAAATTGTACAAATCCATGGAAAGAAAACAACATGCTACTGAAAAACAAATTGGTCAATGAATAAATCAAAAAGGAAATTTAAAAAATTTTCTTAGGACAGATGAAAATGGAAATACAACATACAAAAACCTAGAGGATATACCAAAAGCAGTTCTAGGATGGAAATTTGTAGCAATAAACACTTACATCAAAAAGTAGAAAGACTTCAAACAAACAACCTAACATTGTACTTCAAGGAACTAAAAAAGCAAGAACAATCAAACTCAAAATTAGTAGAAGGAAAGAAATAATAAAGATCAAAGCATAAATAAATAAAATTTGAACTACAAAAATACAAAAGATCAACAAAATGAAGTTGGTTTTTTGAAAAAAAAATCAAGAAACTTTTAGCTACACCAACCAGAAGTCTAAAAAATAAAGTCAGAGATGAAAAAGAATATATTACAACTGATACTACAGAAATACAAAAAAAAATCAACAGACATGATTATGAAAATTGATACACCAACAATTGGAAAACCTAAAAGAAATGGATAAATATCTGGACACATGCAAACCATGAAGATTGAACCCATGAAAAAAGAGAAAACCTGAAAACCAGTAATGAGTCATGAGACTGCAGTAGTAATAAAGGCTCCTATTAAAGGAAAGCCCAGGATCTGACAGCTTCACTGCTGAATTCTGCCAAACGATTAAAGAATAACCTATACCAATTCTCTTTAAACTGTTTCAAAAAAATTGCAGAGAAGGGAATACTTCTAAACTATACTTCTAAACTCATCCTACAAGGCCAGGATTATCCTGATGCCAAAACTAGACAAAAACACAACAAAATAGGAAAACTACAGGTCAGTATCACTGATGAACACAGATGCAGAAATCCTCATCAAAATACAAGCAAACTGAATTCACCAAAACATTAAAAATATTCATCACGACCAAGTGGGATTTATCCCAGGGTTGCAGGGATAATTCAACATATGTAAATCAATCAATGTGATACATTGTATCAACAGAATGAAGGACAAAAACCATATGCTCATTTCAATAGACGCTAAAAAAGCATTTGATAAAATTTGACATCCCTTCATGATAATAACTGTCAACAAACTGGATACAGAAGAAATATACCTCGAAACAATAAAGATCTTACATGACAAATCCACAGCTAGCATCATTCTGAATGGGGAAAAATGGAAATTCTTTCCTCCAAGATCTGAACAAGACAATGATGCCCACTTTTACCACTCTTATTCAAGATAGTACTGGAAGTCCTATCACAGTGGTTAGGCAAGAGAACAATATAAAGTGCATCTAAATTGGAAAAGAAAAAGTCAAACTATCCTTGTTCACAGATGACATGATCCTATATTTAGGAAAACCTAAAGACTCAACCAAAACCTCTTAGAACTGAAAAACAAATTCATTAAAGTTGCAATATACAAAATAAACATACAAAAAGCAGTAACATTTCTATATACCAACAGTGAACAATCTGAAAAAGAAATCAAGAACGTAATCCCATTTACAATACTTACACATACAAAAAAAATACATCTGGGAATAAATTTAACCAAAGAAGTGAATGACCTCTACAATAAAAACTATAAAACACTGTTGAAAATAATTTAAGAGGACACAAAAGATTAAAAGATATCCATTCCATGCTCATGAATTCGAAGAACATTGGTCTGGGCAAAGATTTTTTAGGTAAGACCTCAAAAACACAAGCAACAAAAGCAAAAATAGACAATGGAATTACATCAAGCTAAAAAGCTTCAGCACAACAATGTAAATGATCAACAGAGTGAAGAGACAACCTGTTAAATGAGAGAAAATATTTGCAAACTATTCATTTGACAAGGGACTAACATCCACAATATACAAGGTAAAAAAGTACATAATCCCATTCAAAAGCAGAGAAGGATATGAATAGACATTTCTCAAAGGAAAGCATACAAATGGCCAATGAGTATATTTAAAAAAACCTCAACATCACTTAACTATCAGGGAAATGCAAATGAAAAACACAATGATATATCATCCCACCCCAGTTTAAATGGTAATTATCAAAGACAAAAAATTAAAAATGCTTTTGAGGATGTAGAGAAAGAGAAATGCTAATACACTGTTAGTGAGAATGTAAATTAGTACAGCTCCTGTGAAAAACACTATGGAGGTTCCTCAAAAAATTAAAAATAGATCTACAGAAGACCCAGCAATCTCACTGCTGGGAATACATTTTAAAAAATGAAATCAGTGTATTAAAAAGACATCTACACTCCCATGTTTATTACAGCACTATCCACAATAGTCAAGATATGGAAGCAACCTATATACCTATCAGTAGATGCATGGATAAAGAAAATGTGAAATATATACACAATATAGTATTATTCAGCCATAAAAAAGGAATGAAAATCTGTTATTTGCAACAACATAGATGGAACTAGAGTATATTACGTTAAGCAATGGCACAAAAAGACAAATATTGCATGTTTTTACTCATATATGGAAGCTAAAAAAGTGGATCTCATGAAGGTGGAAAGTAGAATGATGGTTACCAGACATTGGGAAGGGAAGCAGGGAGGAGATGAAGAGAATTTGGTTAATGTGTAAAAAAATACAGTTAGATAGAAGGAATAAGTTATAGTGTTTGATAGTATCATAAGGTGGCAATAGTAATTTATTTTATATTGCAAAATAGCTAGAAGAAGAGATTTGGAATGTTCCCAACACAAACAAAGGATAAATGTTTGAGGTAACTGATAACCTAATTACTCTGATTTGATTATTACACATTGTATACATGTATAAAAATATCACATGTACCCCGTAAATATGCACAATTCTTATGTTTCAATAAAAAAAGAGAGAATGGAGGGTACTAGGAATAAAGTTAGGACTTCTGCACTCTAAAAAAAAAAAAAAACACTCTGAACACTCTTAGAAGACACATAGTAGAGATCTCACTCTTTCTGACAATTAAGTTTCTTTAACTCTACTCCAATGAGGCCTAAAAGTGAATCACCAAGCCCATATCACTGCCAGCTGGAACTAATGCCAGATTATTTGTGTGAACAAGGCTGTAGGCTAAATTACAATGCTCTGGAGCAAGATTCATAGACTTGGGACACTCTTGACTCTGGGGACAATACAAACAACTAAGTCATAGGGGAAGCATGACTGGACTGCATCGGGGTGAGCCCAGACATGACTCACGACGAGGGACTATCTGATCCAAGCATGTCATTTGTACTGATTCCAGTCTTACCACACCAAAACTTTCAGAATCAAACCAACAGCTTACAAGTGGTTACATATCTGATAGATTGAAGGTGTCCCAGAAAAGTTGTGAGGTTAAGTGTGTAAATTACAGATTATAAAGAAGTGAGAAGGAGAGGTAGGTGTGGAATCTTTCTGAAGAAGCCTTGAAGTGATATTGCCATCAAACAAAAAAGATGCATGAAGCACATATTCTGCCCTCAGCTCTGTGCTGGGTGCTATATATCTGACATGATTTAGATCCCCTGCTTATCCTTTGAAAGGATTTAATGGGTTCTCTAAAATTCTGCAATACCTAGATATGGTTGCCGTGGACACCATGTTGTTCTGGGTTCTTCTTTTTATATTCAGGAGGTGACCAAAGGAGGAGTGAATTAAAAAGAAGAGACTATCTCTGCTTTCCACTTGTTCCTATCTCAGATTATTTTTTGAGGCTCTTCTCTCAAGAAATATACCAGTTTTCGTATCGGGGCAAAAGGATGGAAAAGGCTACTTGTTCAAGTATCTTCATGCCTGGGTAGAGAAATCAGGCTTCAGAGATGAACCAGAGAGTGGAGCAAAGACAAAGTGCTGACTGTTGCCTTACCCCCACTCTGTCTTGAACCACTCATCTCTTAGGACTAGAGAGTAGGAAATAAGAAAAGAAAATTAAATTTCAGGAGTAACTTTACAAGACTTATGCCATACTCTCTCTAGAAAAACGCAAAAATGAAAATATCCTTATTTTAAATAATTAAAAAATAATTCTCCACTAAGATTAAGGGTGATTTTTAACTGGGCAAATGTAAAAATGTTTTTTTTGCAACGAGTTTTGGTGGTAAGTAAAATTACATATGGAGTTCTGCAGATATAAATATATAAATTGAATAATAAAAATGTTTATAAATGATTTCTGTAAGATAATATACCAACAATTATCTATGGATGGTGAAATTAAGAGTAATTTTAATATTAATCTGAATAAGTTTTGAGTTTTTTCCTAAACTTTCTTCAGTGATCACCTGTTACACTTATAATCAGGAAAATCAGCATTTTTATTAAAAAGGCAAGCACTAAATGAGTATTTTAAAATAATATTGACCATGCATATATCACTAACTTTGGAGGCAGCAAGATGTAGAGTTGAATATCAGCTCTGCCACATACTAACTACATGATTTTAGTAAGGCCAAGTTTCCATCTTTCCTGAGTCTCAAAGTGCACATCATTGAATTCATGAGAAATGATCTGTCAGTGGTATACAGTGAGTGATTAAAGTCACTTATGGGCAGCTTATAAAACATCAAAAACAAAGTTGAAGGTAACCTAAATGTTAATGAAAATATATAAATTTTTAGATTATTCTAAATAACACACATTAAGATGGCATGGTTTAACATTGTAGAGAGACTTTAAGTTAAAAGACTAAAAATACTTCTATTTAAATGGCTACTTTTATGGATTGCATTGGGTCTCCCCGTAATTCATATGTTGAAATCCTCACCCACCCCCAGTACTTTAGAATGTGATTTGGGTTGGAGATAAAGTCTTTACAGAGGTAATCAAGTTAAGATGAAATCATTAGGGTAGGCCCTAACCCAATGTGAGTGACATGCTTTTTTTTTTTTTTTTTTTTTTTTTTTTTTTTTAAGTTGGAGGGTATTTGAACACAGAGAGGTGCACAGATGGAAGACAATGTGAAGAGACATACAGGGAAGGAAGTTCTCTATCTACAAGCCAAGAAGAAAGGCCAGGGACAGATCTTTCTCTCAGCTTGCTCAAAAGGAATCAACGCTACTGGCACCTTGATTTGAGACTCCTAGCCTCCAGAACTGTGAGATAATACATACATTTCTCTTGTTTAAGCCATTCAATTTGTTGTACTTTTGTTATGGAAGCCCTACAGTTACTTTACTTTTCTGTATATTAATATTTTTGAATGATCACTCTTTATTTGTCTTCACCCTCATGAAAGCAAAATGTACAAATAGAAGTCTAGCATTTATGAGAGCACTTGGCATGAAGCAAGATAACAAAAATATCTACATAATATAATTTTTAACACATTTCTTTTTACTTATTTATTTACATATTTATTATACTTTAAGTTCTGGGATACATGTGCAGAACGTGCAGGTTTGTTACATAGGTATACATGTGCCATGGTGGTTTGCTGCACCTGTCAACACATCACCTATGTTAGGTATTTCTCCTAGTGTTATCCTTCCCCCAGCCCCCTCACCCCCAACAGGCCCCAGTGTGTGATGTTCCCCTCCTCATGTCACTGTGTTCTCTTTGTTCAACTCCCACCTATGAGTGAGAACATGTGGTCTTTGGTTTTCTGTTCTTTTGTTAGTTTGCTGAGAATGATGGTTTCCAGCTTCATTGATGTCCCTGCAAAGGACATGAGCTTATCCTTTTTTATGGCTGCATAGTATTCTATGGTGTATATGTGCCACATTTTCGTTATTCAGTCTATCATTGATGGACATTTGGGTTGGTTCCAAGTCTTCGCTATTGTGAAAAGTGCCACAGTAAACAGACGTATGCATGTGTCTTTATAGGAGAATTATTTATAATCCTTTGGATATATACCTAGTAATGAGATTGCTGGGTCAAATGGTATTTCTGGTTTGAGATCCTTGAATCACCACACTGTCTTCCACAATGGAATCTGTCTATCTACAAGTTGTTTATCTACAAGTACAATGGTTGAACTGATTTACACTCCCACCAACAGTGTAAAAGCATTTCTATTTCTCCACATCCTCTCCAGCATCAGTTGTTTCCTGACTTTTTAATGACTGCCATTCTAACTGGCGTGAGATGGTATCTCTTTGTGGTTTTGATTTGAATTTCTCTAATGACCAGTGATGATGAGCTTTTTTTAAATATATTTGTTGGCCACATAAATGCCTTCTTTTGAGAAGTGTCTGTTCATATCCTTCACCCTCTTTTTAATGGGGTTCTTTGTTTTTTTCTTGTAAATTTGTTTAAGTTCTTTGTAAATTCTGGATATTAGCCCTTTGTCAGATGGATAGATTCCAAAAATTTTCTCCCATTCTGTAGGCTGCCTGTTCACTCTGATGATACTTCCTTTTGCCGTGCAGAAGTTCTTTAGTTTAATTAGATCCCATTTGTCAATTTTGGCTTTTGTTGCCACTGCTTTTGGTGTTTTAGTTATGAAGTCTTTGCTCATGTCTGTGTCCTGAATGGTATTGTCTAGGTTTTCTTCTAGGGTTTTTATGACCAATGGAAAAGAACAGAGGCCTCAGAAATAACTCCACACATCTACAACCATCTGATCTTTGACAAACTTGACAAAAACAAGCAATAGGGAAACGATTCCCTATTTAATAAATGGTGTTGGGAAAACTGGCTAGCCATATGCAGAAAACTGAAATTGGACTCCTTCCTTACACCTTATACATAATAGAATTTTTAAAAATTAATATTGTTTAATTAAGTTTTTTTCACAGATGGAATCTCCAAATTATGCATTTTCTTACAAAAAGAGAAAGCAAAACTTCAAATTATAAAGACAACTTGTTTGCTCTCTACTGAAGTTCATGATACATTAAGAATAAACAAAAATACATAGGATGAAAGAAGGCAACTTTAAGTTGTACTCCACCTCATGTCATATATTCATTTGAATGTACTTTATAAGCACACAGGACTATCTAGAAGGAAGTTTACTCTTACAAGTCACTGAATGCTAATATATAGTTTTGATGAGACTAGAAATATCCTGGTTTAAGCCTGAAACCCTGAAAGCTAATGACTGAGGCAATTATGATGTTTCCAGGGGGCAAAATGGAATTCTGAGCTTTTATGGCATTTAATTACATGGCTGCTGGGCCATTTACAAGGTCATTCCAGTTTATAAGCAAATATCTAATTCTTTTATCTCATACCCAAGTCTTACCAACACTCTTCTTTCTTTTCAGAGTAACAGTTAATGCCTCAGAAAACATCATTAAAATGAGTATTTCTTCATATAACAAGGCTCTTATTATTTCAGTCACTGGGATCTTGGATGGACATTGTGCTTTCAAGGATTTAGAAGTGTGAATTCTTGTTGATATTCATTTCAACTAAATGGGAGGTAATATGCTAAGCTAAAAATGAATATGATCTAGTCATACTCTTATTCTAAAGCCATAGCTAGGGAATGAAGTCTTGTCCACGGCAAAGATGGAAAATAGGAATGAAAAACATGTGAAGGAGAAATAAGAAAATGAGTGCTTTGCATTGGCCGTGTACCTAGATACTGCTCATTGGATGCTATGAAGTTGTGTGTGTGTGTGTGTGTGTGTGTGTGTGTGTGTGTGTTTAACAAATAAAAAGTAAAGAAGGAAAGATTGTCTTTTGCTAAAGGACAAATAGAGAGCAAGTTGGAGAAGTGCAGTATGAAGCCCTGCCTTTCTGATCTCAAATCCCATTCACATCTGAAAACTGCACATATAATATATACAACTTAAGTAAAAAGAAATTGTGAACTGTTTTTCTGAACTTATTCTTAATAAAAGGTTATTAGGTTATACAGTTTTAAGAGTATGACTTAATCACTTGGGTCAATTCAGCCTTGTCATTTGGGCATAGGATATTCTCTATTTGAGTATCCGAAGTGACATAGTAAATTTGTCTATACTTTAAGACTGATACCTTGCTTGCTCCCAAAGTTATAGCAAATCCACAGTTATTAGAACAATAAGGTAAAGTTAGAGATCAGTTAGTAACAACTCTCCTGTATGTTAAAGTATTTGTTTACTCATTCAATATATCCTATGTGTGTGTGCATGTGTGTGAGTGTTAAATCAGGTGCTGTGATGGACATTGGAAAATCCAATAATATACAAATCAGAAAGGATCTCTCCTTTTAAGTTTACAGAAGCTTCAGATCCAGAAGGAACTAGATATTTACCTGCTCCTGTAGGCTAATGGGGATAAAAAGAGACTGGAAAACTCTTAATCAACAGTTGCAGTGTCACTGGGTGTGAAGTGAAATTACTTAATCTCAAAAATAGGATTTCTTACTTAGCTCTGAATCTATCTCCAGCACCTAGTATCTGATGAATGTCTGTTACCCTCATCTAAACTGAAATTTTCCATTAAATCTTTTATCACGGGTCACAGCCAGACACAGTGATTTAAGATTGACTTCCACTTACTCTTTGCCTTGGGAAAACTCTTAGGAAAACTGTCAACACACAGCCTGGAAGTTGGTTAATAGATATAGAAATATGGTTAAATAGAAGGAATAAGTTCTAGCATTAGATGGGACAGTAGGAAAACTATAGTTAACAATAATTTATTATATATTTCAAATAGCTAGAGTAGAATTATAATGTACCCCACACATTTTTCTATACAAATGCAATTGGAATTTTAATAGGGATTGAATCTGTATATTACATGGACAGTAAAGGCATGTTAACAATATTAATTCTTCTAATACATAGACATAAAATATGTTTTCATTCGTGTCTTTTTAAATTTCTTTCATCAATGCCTTATAGTTTTCAGTGTACAGATCTTTCACCTCCCTGGTTGTATTTATTCTTCTATATTTTATTATTTTCATGCTATTGTAAATGGACTGGCTTTATAATTTCTTTCTCAAATAGTTTTTTGTTAATGTACAGAAATGCAACTGGATTTTGTATGTTAATTTTGTATCCTGCAACATTGCTGAATTTATTAATTTTAACAGTTTTTTGATGAAGTTTTTAGAGATTCCTATAAAAAACCATGCCTTATGCAAATAGAGACAATGTAACTTCTTCCTTTACAATTTGGATGTTTTTTATTTCCATTTCTTGCCTAGTGGCCCTGGCTAGGACTCCCAGTACTACGTTGAATAGAAGTGGTGAGAGTGAACTCCCTCGTCCTCTTGCTGATCTTAATCGTAAAGCTTTTGGCTTTACAACATGAGTATGATGTTAGCTGTGGGATTTCATGTGTTTTCATGACGTTACTTCAGGTCCTTTCATTCCAACTTGAAGAACTCCCTTTGGCATTTCTCTTAAGGCAAGTCTAGTGGAAATAAACTCTCTTAGCTTTCTTTTTTCTGGGAATGACTTTATGTCTCTTCATTTCTAAAGTACAGCTTTTACAGGCTCATTATTCTTATGTGGCAGTTTTGTTTTTCTTTTAGTGCTCTGAATACATCATTCCACTCCCTCCTGCCCAGCAAAGTTTCTGCTGAGAAATCTGCTTGTAGCCTTTGTGAGTACCCTTCCATGTGATGAGTAGTTGTTCTCTTGCTGCTTTCAGAATTCTCACTTTGTCTTTGATTTTGACAATTTGATTTTAATGTGTCTAGGAAAAATATTTTTTGCATTGATCTTGCCTGGAGCATTTGAGCTTCACTAATCTAGACATCCATATTCCTACCAACATTTGGGAAGTTTTAGCCACTATTGAATGTAATGAATATAAAATATATTGACATACTGAACAACATGAAAATCAAAAACATTTGCATGGTAAAAATTCACCATAAGTTAAGGCAAATGATAAATGTCAAGGAAGGAATAAAAGTATTTGCAACTCAGATCATAAACAAAGTACAAACCTCTCTACTTTGTAAAGATTTGACAGAAATCAACACCAAATGCCCAGTGAAAAATTAGCAAAGGAAATATGGTTTACTGAGAAAGAAAAACAAATGGTTATTAAACTTATGAAAATATGTCCAGGTTCATCTATAAGAATAGATTGAAAATGAAAACAAGTATATCATTTCTCACCAATTAGATGTACAAAAATCCAAAGTTTGAATGTTTTTGAAAGGATGTGTGAAAAATACGCTTTCAGACTTTGCTGTAGGATTACAAAATGGTGTAACTACTATGAAGGGAAATCTGGAAATTTCTACAAATCTACAGAAACAATTTACCCTTTCAAGCAGCAATTTCAGTTCCAGAACTCTATCCCACAGATACTTTGTACACATATGAAATGAGAAACGATGTTAGTTATTCACTGTAACATTGGTTTTTCACAGCAAAAAGAAAGAAAGAAAACTCCGGAACAACTCAAATATTCCCTGATAAGAATTTATTTAAATAAACCATGATATTTCCACATAGTGGAATACTATGCAGTTGAAAGAAAAAAGAGGAAAAGCTTCATGAACTGATATGAAAAAAATCTTTAGTATATTTTATTAATTGGTAAAAATAAAGCTAGGAGCAGGACAGTGAGAATGGAAGGAAATTGATAAAAATGGAAGGAAATTACCTATATGTATATTTGTGTTTGTATAACATATAATGAGTATTACATATAGAAACACTGAAAAAATAAACATGACACTAATAAATATAATTTCTCATAGATGGGGAACAGGGTGAAGGAGGAATAGATGGGATTGGGAGACAGACATCTCTGCTTTACCTTTTTATAAAGTTTGACTTTTAAGTAATATAATTATTTTACCTACTCTCAAAAATATTAATTTAGGAAGGAAGAGATACAAGAGAAGAAGAAAGGAAGGAGGGGAAGAGAGGAAGGGAAAGAGGGAAGGAAATAACTGGGTCTAGAATATTTGCACTGGTTTTGCCTTCCCTCATCCATACTTCCTTCACAATGCAAAATAGCACGAGTGAGTCAGACACACGCTTGATACCACTTGGGAAACAAGAATATCTGAGACTCCTATTTCTGTCATCAGGAACTACCACTCTTCTCAGGGTTCTTCAACCTTGCATTCTTTTAGGTATGCAACTAAATTGCAACTAAATTATTGATTCTGCTGAAAGGTTATATGAGTTTATGCACTAAATGCTTTCATCATTTATCACCAGCCCTGCAGTGAGACACCATGGGCATATATCAGCTCTTAGGAAATATGTTCACAGATACACACTGTGGCATGAGCTTTTTCTAAGTCAAAGCTGAGGCCTCAAAAGCACAAAGGATGTTAACCTTCTACATGTTTTAAATACATCCATCTGTGAGAAGACTTCAAAATGGATTTTGCAAAAGGTAATTGGAATTAACAGCTTTTTGTGATTTGGAGGTTGGCATAGACACCAAACAAGAACAAAATGATCATGTTCCTAGGAAATTAGGGCCACTGTCCATAGCTGTTAGGTCTAAATGGAGTATGTGGAGTTGAGAATAGTGCGATATAAATTGATACGGTTATTTGTGTGGTGCAGCAGCAAGGCAGAAGTCAGGGAATCTTCCTTGGTTGGAGGCTTTAGAAATCTCCAGTGTAATAAAATCTGGTATAAGCACTGAACAAATAAAGAGGGGGGCAACCTTCCTAGAGAAGTGAAATGAATGCAGGTCCAAAATTCAAAGCTCAGGAAATCTGACTCAACATCTGGTTGCCTTCATCCATTTTCAAGTACTCTTATTCAATAATGAGGCAAGAAGAAAAGTACACCTTTGTAATATCCACATTCTTGCTGCCAATTCTGAATCTCAGGGCACAACATCTTATATTCATTTATTTATTTATCAATGGCCAAGCATTATGCTCTAGTCTAACATTGTTTCTGAAGTATTTTGAATCTACCTCCAGAGCGAAGGTAAACTAGTGAATTTCCACTCCTCCACCAGTAGATATAAGACTTTAGGCCAATCATCAGCATTTTCTCATCTAAAAGTAAGAGAATTTGCGTTGGAAGCTAACAAGTTTTTCAATCCTAAGAATTCTACATTATATGTACACTCTGTTGCAGAATAAAATGCTTCATAAGCCTAAGTAGAATCTTAGAAGCTAGGAGCTGAATCCTGAATCATTTAGTGGAGTAATTGTCTCTAAAAATGCTAATGGAATTTCACAAATGCTTCCTGCCACACCCACTCCTTTTCAGAGAATAGAAGATGAGGTTGTGAATTAATGGTGATAGAGCAAACACCCAAACACATAGCAGTTTAATTTTCCTTTATTATTATATTTTTAATTTACTGTGGATGACTAACACTTATTAGTATTCTTTTCTGCTGCCACCAACACTGAAAGCTTCTTTCTGTCTGGGTCTTGGCAAAGTATGAAAGTAAATAATTCTTTAAAATATACATAGTCCAAGAAAATTGGGAGATCTTAATTGAATTTGGAGTCACTGATGTACTTCACATTTACCTTAGAAAACTGATCTAAATATAGAGTATCAAAGAAATTAAAAATAATTAATTTTTAGAATCACAATGCAGTATAAATCATTCAACCAAACTCTACACTCTAAATGGCCATTAATTTACCAGTGAAGTAGGTCACTGGAACTCTTAATATATACCAGGGATTTCGTTTTGTTTTGTTTTTTGTTTTTTGCTTTTTTGCTTTTTTTTAGTTTTTTTAATTTTATTTTTGATACAGTGGGTACATGTGCAGATTTGTTACATGGGAGTATTGTGTGATGTTGAGGTTTGGAATATGAATCCTGTCACTCGACCAAGCCTTTTGAATTGTGAAGAAGAAATCTTTCAAACATCCTGCCAGCTACCCACTGCTGGCAATATGAGTTGGGGAGAGTAGGGGAGAGAATTCAGGTAGGTAGGAAAGCAAGGCTGCATAATAACACTTACACTTTTACAAACAATGCTCTAAATAAATTCATAGAATTTCATTTTAACATGACTGTCACATTTTGAAGAAACCTTAAGACCCCAGGACTGAGGTAGCTAGGGAATCAGTTTTTCAATAGTAACATTATTCACACTGACAGAGGGAAGACAGAGACTTATCAAAACAGAAAGGATAGAGATTACCCAGAAAGTTGAAATAGAAAACAGATAAAAGACTTTCTTCATCTCTTAGAATTACTAAGAAAAGGGATATTTGCAACCATGGGGTCATATTCAACGTATTTTAATAATCAGTATGCTTGGGCACAAACCAATGACATTTTATCTTCTGGCCATGACCAACCAGAAGATATATTCATTGTAAACAGTCAACTGAATACTAGTGTTCTACAATCCTGCCAGGAAAAGGAACCTGTCCTCACACTAATTCCATTTTCAGTTTCTTTTCTACTTGCAATTTTCATTTTACTAAAGAAGAAATGACAAAAAAAAAAAGAAATAAAAAACACCCAAAAAACATTACCCACCAGGAAGTAAAGGAGTTTGTGTTATAGAAAATTCTCAGAGAAACTTTGCACTATGAGTCCCATTAATTCATGAACTCCTGCAGGGAGGTACCATGACTACTACAGCTCCTAGAAGAACAATTCCCAGAAGAATAAATGCAGTCAGTGTTGCTGACTCACTGCATGACAGAACAGACATGACAGCCTAAGTAAGAGCCTTGGAGTTATGTTTCCTGCTGGGGATTCAGATTCAAAACAACTGATGATGATGGGCTCCTCTCTGCTTTTGGGTGGACATGAACTGAGTAGGCATATCAAACTTCTGAATTCAATCACAACCATCACTTAGGCTAAGAAGAAAAGAAGAATAAAAAGGGGAAAACGACACAAGAGATGAACTATTTCAGCAAAGAGGGGAGTAATTCCCATACCAGCATTCCAGCCATATATTACTAGCATATGGTAGAAAGATGAGATTTATTAAACAGGAATGAAGAACATGTAGCCAGGCCCCACCATGAGCCAAACTGTTACCATTGCTAGAATTTATATAACTATGAATACATGTAGTGACCTGTTGGTCCTCCAGAACTTCACTTTGTAAGAAGGAAGAAGCAGCTCCATGGAAAAAAATAAACCTGAGACAAAACAGATAGGCATAACAAACTTTACTTAAGAGCAAGCTTTAATCTTTCAAGAGGAAGAGTAATTCAGAGTAAATCATTCTATCTGTCACTCTCACTAAATTAAAAGAAAAAAATGGTTTATAAAATATTAACAGGGAAAAATCTAATTTACTTACATCTAGCATTAAGATGAATATCAAAATGTGAATTAAAAAAATTAAAAATCTATTCTTTTGGTTGGGTGGTTGCTTTTCTGGAAAGAGCGAAGTGGGAATCAAATGCCAAAGCTATTTGAAGGAAATAAAAACTATTTGGCTAAGACTTCAGAGGCACAGTCAACAAAAACGAAAATAGTCAAATGGGACTTTATTAAACTAAAAAGTTTCTGTACAGCAAAGAAAACAATCAACAGTGTGAAGAGACAACCTGTAGAATGGGAGAAAATATTTGCAAACTATTCACCTGACAAGGGACTAATATCCAGAATATACAAGGAACTCAAACAATTCAACAGAAGAAAACAAAAAAGCTAATTCAAAAGTGGACAAAATATCTGAATAGACATTTTTCAAAAGACTTGCAAATGGCCAACAGGTATATGCAAAAATGCTGAACATCACTAGTCATCAAAACCACAATGAGATATCATCTCACCCCAGTTAGAATGACCATTAGCAAAAAGAAAAAAATCACAAATGATGGCAAAGATGCAGAGAAAAGGCGACTTTTATACATTGTTGGTGCAAATGTAAATTAGTTATTTATGGAAGACAATCTGGACATTTCTTTAAAAACTAAAAATAGAACTACCATATGATGTAGCAATCCCATTACTGGGTATCTATCCAAGGAAAGGAAACCAATATATCAGAGGGATACCTCTACCACCATGTTTATTGCGGCACTATTTATAACAGCTAAGATATGGAATCAACCTAAATGTCTACCAACAGACAAATGGATAAAGAAAATGTGGTATATACACACAACGATATACTATTCGGCCATAAAAAAATAATGAAATCCTGTCATTCTCAGCAATGTGGATGAACGTGGAGGATATTATGTTAAGTGAAATAAGTCAGGCACAGAAAGATAAATACCGCACATTCTCACTCATAAGAGGGAGCTAAAATAAAAAATTGAGCTCGTGGTAGTAAAGTAGAATTGTGGGTATTAGAGACTGGGAAGGATGGGGGAAGAGGAGGATGGGAAGGAGTTGGTTAACAGATATAAAATTATAGCTAGATGAGAGGAATGAGCTCTGGTGTCCTGTAGCTCTGCTGGGTAAACATGGTTAGCTATAATCCATTGTGTATTTTCAAAAACTAGAGGAGAGGATTTTGAATGTTCACAACACAAAGAAATGACAAATGTTTGAGGTGATGTATATGCTAATTACCCTGATTTGATCATTACACATTGTATACGCATATTGAAATATCATTCTGTACCCCATAAATATGTACAATGATTATGAATCAGCTAAAAAAGAAAAAACCTATCTCACCAGGATATTTTTGGTTATTATATGTCAACAATAATATTAATGATACCATAAGTACTGAGCGCAATGATCCCCAGGAAATTAGTTTGAGCGTTCACCCAGAAAACAAAAGTAACATATTTGTTAAACATCTTACCTAGAAATTCTTGTATTTGGAAATATTCCTGAGCATTATACAATTTTGAAGATACACATCATTATTGGAATGGTTTTCACTATGATGTCCTATCAAGAGCAAATATTCTAGACATACATCTTCCCCCATTTAACTAATTAGCATACGAATTAAAATATAAATTTTATATATTTCACTCATCTCTTATAGTAGCATGCATTTTTCCAAATGGGCATATCTGTGATTAATCTATTCAGTCACACAGGAATGTTACTAGGTTTTCTACAAAGACATATAATAAAGAAAAATATACCTTGTGATAAAGTAAATAAAAATGATGTTATTTAATACAATAAAAACCTAAAGTTAATAAAATTATTAGTTTTGTTCTCATTTGATATGGGAATGATAAATACTTTATTTCCAGACTATTTTATCCTTTTATAAAGATTTTTGTCTTTGCCAAACATCTAGATTTAATTCATGATTTCAACCTTAACAGTTACTTAATTTAACTTACTTGATTAAAAACTATTTTTATCTCATCTTAGTGTTTTGATATCTGCATCGATTATATGGCTTTTAAAAAAACTGACTTATGGGAAATTCCTGACCCTAAAGTTGGTTTCTTCATGCTTTACAAATAGAATCCAAATGAATCAGGTAAAGCCTTCAATCAATCCAGCTGCCTCAGGAAACTTCACTAATAGAAGAGCTGCCATTATATTTCTGTATATTTCATTAAAAAACTGATTAATTATACTTTTTAAAAAGCTTGATAATCCAAAGAGTGTGTCAATTTTCATTCTGAACATTATTCATCAACAAAAATAAATGCTTATGTGCCCAATTTCAGACATCATAACCAATGTATTATTCCTTTTACCTTTGACATCTGCTCCACGGAGTGAGTAACCACTACTGTTTTGAACTGTTTGGGGTCGTATGGGGTTGTGTTATACAAAATTTACAAAAACAGTATGATAAACAACATGACGCACTTCTGGTTTAGTGTCATGTTATTTGGTCACCTTGATTCCATAAGGACCATCCGAACTTTCAATCACAACTTGAGTGACTTATTTTATTGGGTATTCTACTTAGTCAAAATAGCAAATGCCTGATCTCATTATTTTGAAAACTATACTTCAGGGCAAACTTAACACTAAACTCATGGCTAAGAGGTAACTAAGAAATGTTACTTTGGTCTTGTCATAAAACCATCTGAATAGATTCTCTCCTCAAGATCACTCTCTCAGGAGGGCCATAACACCCTCTGCTGACTATGAGTCAACCGAGGATCCTTAGTTCCTGGCTATATCCTACACTATACAAGGTCCAAGTAGAGAACACAGAGGAGAATGGCTCTGGGATCTTTAATCCAAGAAAAGAGAAGAAGGTAACTTTATTTTTGCCTCATTCTGTAACGCCATCCAAAATTTCCAGAAGAGAGCAGGTTCATGAGGGTTCTGCTTCTGTTTGCCCTGAGTTATCCACAAACTGCTTTCAAGGGTGAGGGTTTGGCATCCAATCCAGGGAGATGAGACGTACATCAGCTTCATTTGAAGAGGTGGTCCTATGGGCTTACTTTGAATTATTGTATGAAAAAGTCCAGTCATGTACTTTTTAGCCTCCATAATAATATAAAATTTTATACTCCAATAATCAGGGCCTCTGTCACTTTCACATTATGCATTAAATAATGTAACTCTGTGTTCACCATTTAAAAGAAGGGTGAGTCCTAAGCAGGAGAGTCAAGTTGGCATCATGCCCCCTCCATCCTATCACCTCCTTCCTTAAGAAAATAGAAGAAACTTAAGAAACTGTAACTTTTTTGAACATAATACCATAAACTTATTTGAGATCAACGATATGCAAGATTGAGAAGGATGCGACAAAAATCACAAAAGTGAACACAGATGGACTTTACCCTCAAGACGCTTTTAAAATCACCTTTTCCTTAACCCTTACATTGCCATCATTTTAGTCTTTGTGTTGCCCCCTATTAAGGAATCATGGCAGCTTCTCACCTAGGGGTCACGTGGAGGCCTCGGAGCTGGACATTTCGTAACATGCCTCCCTTCATCTTACCATAGTTGCTCACCACGTGTCCAGTTCTTTGGGGGCCATACATGGTTATAGACCCCCTGAGTCTCTATGTTCCCCCATGACATTGGAAGAAATATTGTTCTCCTGATAGAAGGTCAGTTCCTAAATCTGTTCTTTTGGACCCATTCACTTCTGCCTACCCAGAGACCTTGCCATAACAATCAGCTCTTATCTCTCTTGTGTCTTCAACCACTCCCTCTAAGTTGGCTCTTTTACAAAAGTATTTAAATGTACTCACAGTATTAAACAACAATAAGAACAAAAAAAATTTCTCCCTTGACCCTATAACCCTAGAGGCCACCTAAAACTGCCAGGTTTACAGGTGATCCCTCATGGCACCAATAGTACCTCCACATAGTTCAACTCCAAAGATATGCCTGGTTGTCCAAAAATTGTTCTGCAACATGGTGGCAATATTTACTGGAATGTAGAGTGGCAGTACCCATCAACAGTGGAAAATGTTTAACAAAACTCTGTTGAAATAAATTATACAACCAAAGCTATGATATAAGAAATGGGTAACCTATGTGGATAATAAAGTTGATGCTCCACCCGATTCACTGAATCTCACATTTTCATAGTAACTAGTAGTATTTCATAGACTCGGTACACAATGGATGTTCACATTAGGTATTAACTGATATTACTTGTAAATGATATCCATGTATTTATTTTTACAAGATGGCAACTTAGTTTTTAAAATATAAGTGATGTGGTAGGGCAATCATGTTTTAACTGTAATGAAACATCTGTATCGGTACTTAGAAAATATAAAGCATTATTGAAAAAAATTCTCTGACTTGTAATCGGTCATTATGTGCTTTTATAAGTTTTAATGGCTAAGACTATCTAATTCAGATTAGTCAAATGCAGAATAAAGACATCCTCAATTTACTTGACCCTGCAGAACCTCACAAAATACAATCAGCATCTCTCAGGAATTATGTTGTTTCAGAGCTGGAGGTCAAGACATTATGATGAGTACAAACCAGAGAATATAATTACTGAATCTGATTCCCAATGGTGGACAGGATATACTGAAGAAAAACCAATGATTAATTCCACAAGTTTATCCCTGATGTTGCCCCAAAATGCTTTGCTTTACATGAGGTAAAAATCTCACCAGGCTGCAAAGGAACTCTCATCCATCACCACTTTGCTTGTTAAATCTTACTGAAATAACATAGAATGTCACAGTGGATGAGAAACAATAAGTAAGGCAATATTACCACTTTTAAAATCCACACTTAAGGCTGATAAAGACATTATATGTATATGTGTGTATAAATACATATAACTATGTGTGTATGTATGTGTGTGTATATATATATGTATGAATAAGCTCTACACAAATAATTACATAGATTAGATAGATACATAGATGGATGGATGGATGGATGGATAGATAGATAGATAATACTTAGGATGCCTCACAACAGTTCCTAAAAGCCATTATATAGAAAAAAACAGAGTATTCAGTAGATTGAAGTGGCAGATCATATTTTCTATTACCAGAAATCTACACAGTCCAGAGATATTTTGAAAAAACTTCCCCAGTGTACTGACAGAATGTGGTTCTCCTATTCTTGTGTGGGGTACACTGTTAACATAAAAGAATTTCCAAGGTCTCCCTCTGAGAGTAGCCATCTTTGTGTGTCACCGTCCTTTAATTGATCCATTTCATAGGCAGTGCTGGAATGGTTATGAGTCACTGCTGTGTTTGGCATCACAGGGTAAGATTCGCTACCATGTTCCTTCCTCATCATGAGGTCTCTGAGTGAATCTGACACAGAACCACCTTCAGGGGTGTCACTCATGAACAAAAAATTAATTGCATTTATTATTATAATGGACTATGTAAGAAAGTCACTGGAGACACCAAATAATGAGGATAATTATTTTTTAAAAACTAGTAATTTTGAGCACCTACTATGTACCAGACACTGGGCAAAGAACTGTATGTTCACTATCTTGTGTCTTTCACAATATAATGCTATAATCTATGTATTATCTCTATTTTTCAGTGAGAAGCCTGGATTTACACAGCTTAAATAAAACACTCAAATTAAACAGCCAGTTAGTGACAGAATTGGTATTTAAATTCACGACTCTTTGTGTATTTTGTCTCTGTATTTCCAGATTCAGGCTGTTTAGTCACTTGAGATCTAGAAATAGAGGTACTAGATAGACACAATTCCATTGTATTATAATACCAACATCAATATAATATTCAGTGCTTTTAAAAAAGAATATGTTTCTTCTTAGGTGAAATAAGTGAATTATTGACCAGTTTACTGATTCAGTAACTGAATGACATACTCATTCACATAAGATTTTACATGAATGGAGGAGAAAGGAGTAACCTAGATCTTGCTGTCGTGCGCTCAATTCTATGCTCACAGTTTAGCATAGAAGATTTAAGTTGGAGGTTATGCTTTGTAGTAAACAACATTATTTATGGATAAGAAAGGAAACTATTACAGAATGGCTCCTGCCACAATGCTTGGTCTATGTATCTTTAACTCATCTCCAGAAAGGTCTTCTATATAGCATGATTCCCAGCCTGGTTGTCACAATTCAAGTCTATGGGAGGGCAAATGATGGATTATAGCGAGGTCCTGAGAAACAGCACAGAATCCACAGTCTCTCTTACATCTTCAGCAGCCATGTGCAACACAGACCAACCTAGATGGTGTTGTGCACGTGAACTTTTGCCCACAGACAAAAGGTTGAGACCCAGAGTTCTATAGGAGGAGCAACAGCATATAAAAATTACATACATTTAATTCTGAGCTTCCAAAGATGTTAATAAGGGAAACCCCCTTATGCCTACTGACACCCCCCATTGCCATATAGTGCCACCAGCACAACATAATTCTTTGGAAGTCTCCCATTCTAAAGCCACTCATACAGAAATTTGACCAATGTGTTGTCCCAGATAAGGAGCAGAGGAGAAAATGTACATTCTTAATTCTGTCAGCTTTATAAATACCTCATAATGCAGAAACTGATAGTCTATAATTAGGTTAATTATTTATGGGAAAATAATTGGGTTAATGAGATATTTCTTTATGGGAAAATTCAGTTGGTGCTGCTAAACAGAAAAAAAAATCAAAGATCTTAAAGACATCAGAAATGAGAGCAGGAAAAAATTAAATTCTTACATTTGGGAAATTGCAAACTCATTGCCCATAGGAAATGACATCTGGAATGCAAAAATAACTTAATATATTATAATAACTGAACACCAGTTTGCATCTATCATGTTAATAAGTATAGCTACCTATGCAGAATGGTACAAAGCAAGCAACATTTTTGTTAATCCCTTTGCAACAACCCATTCAAAAGATCTGAGACTATGAGATGGGAATAAAACACCTTACTTTCATAAGCTAATGTTAGCTATACTTTTAATATTTTTTCCACAAAAATTATTATGAAGAAGAAAAATAATTTGACATTACCCAAAATTGCATATTTCTTAAAAAACAACCATATTTCCTTCCAACTCTTATCCACATGCATAAGTAATTTTAAATAATTGTAATTATAGTGTTGATATAACTTTATATTCTCCGTTTCAGTTAATGTTGTATTTTGTTTTGGCATTAAATTATTTAAGAGTAACTAACACTTTTTCCAAACAAAGGAATGGTTCTAGTAAGAACAGCCACATTGATCTGTCATTTTTTCACTTTTATCCCTTAAGAGCTATAAATCCATTTTCTCCTATAAGACCTACTGGCCCTTTGTTTTTCTTTAGTATCTTTAGATACTAGATATATTCCAGATTACCACTCACAAGTCTATATCAAACACATTCCTGATAAACTCAACCCTACACTTAAAGTTTTCACTTTCTTTTCTTTATCCTACCACCTCAAAAACATAATCCCAACATTTTATAAATCAGCCCACATTAGACTACAATCTGTAAATATGGAACTATTACCTTCTCTTTATATTCCCTTTTTAAGAGAATTAATTAACTACAATAAAATATGAATGTGCTGTCTTACTTCATGGCCCTGAAATTTGATTTATATTAACTCTAAAGAGACCCTGATCCCACAACACATGATCCATCATCAGTCATCACCTTACTCCTTGCCATCTTGAACAGTTACTATTCTTTCTGGTTCCTTTCCTTTTCTCACCACACATGAAGAGAAGACCTCTGGCTCATAAAAATATTCTACTCTGATTACCCCTGCAGCTACCAACCCTCTTTCCTTTTTGCCACTAAACACACACACACACACACACACACACACACACCACAGAGAGACTGTTGAACCTTTGATGACTTCATTTCTTCATCCCTTAATCATTTCTTCAACCCCCTCAATCTGACTTCTGTTCACACCACTCTGCTGAAATCTCTCACAAAGATGACATGAACACCAACTTGCCAAACAATTGATCTATTCTTTATCTTCATGTTGTTTGACACTTGTATATCTTGTGGCAATTTAACCACATTCTCCTGAAAATCACTTTTTGTTGTTGTTGTTTCTAGGCCACTGCATAGATTTCAAGTTTCCTATCAGCTCTGTTGACTGTCTTTTCTCTATTTTCTAAAAGTGAACATTACCCAAACAAGTTTCTGTCATTAACTCTCATAGTTTCTTACTTTAAGCAGCCCTATCCTGAACTGATCACTGCAAGAGACTCAGTCAACCCATTTCCCTAGGTGGCTTATCTGGTGACCTCTGGCTCCTTGAGACTGTTTAGGTTGAGGTTTACTTATGCTGACTGTCATGCTTCCGCTTTTGTTCCAGTTACTCTACTTCACACTTGAGGGTTTGATTAAGTTTTTCTCAGGAATCCCATGCACTCACTTTTCTTGAATGCTTTGCCATTTGTGCCTGGGTTTTTAAGCTGATGGTTTCTTTCCTCAGCTTGGTCCTCCAGGCACTGTATATGGCAGATATAAGTCACAGTTTTTGACCTCTGTGTGGAAACCTTTCCTGTTTTTCAGGATGGATGTAGATTGTGTGTGTGTATGTGTGTGTGTGTGTTTGTGTTTGTGTGTTTACTGAGAATCTGCAATAAATAAATAAATAAATAAATAAATAAATAAATAAATACATAAAACATGTGGGCTCAAATGGCCATTCAGAATTGAAATTCCACCTCTTACTTTCCAACTATCTTACTTTGGACCATTTTTGCCTGATACATCAGTTCCACAGCCATTAGATCAGTGTTTCTCAAACAACCTGCATTATCATCTTCAAGAGTGGTGTTTTCCTGCATGACACATGTATACATATGTAACTAACCTGCACATTGTGCACATGTACCCTAAAACTTAAAGTATAATAATAATAAAACAAAATAAAATAAAAAGAAGATGCTACACATTGGAAGAAATAGGTCAAAGTTTTGAATAGTATTTAGAGGAAATATTAGAGCCTTAAAACATGTATTGAAAAAGTAGGAACCTTGGAAATTAAAGAAAGTGGAACAAAATTAAAATATAAGCTACTGAAAGTAAAACCCAAATACAGCAGAACAAAACAGGATTATTGTATCAATTTACAATGTTTTTAGTAATTAAAACACATGCACACACGTGTGTGTATGTAGGTTGACTAACTTAAAAAAAAAAAGAAAAGAAAAGAAAATGCAGCTCACTGCCTTTTAAATCCATTTCCACTGAAACAAAATCTCTGAAGACGGAGTCCTGGTATGAAGCCCTCCCAGCATATTATAACATGTTTCCCCAAGAGATTCTGATACACACTAAAGTTGGAGAACCACAGCACCAGACTGTAAGACCCCTAAAATGAGTGCATTCAAGGTCTGTGCATGCTCTACTATCCAGGAAGTACACGCATAGGCCCAACTGATTCTTCCTGAAACATGGTCTGAAGCTCATGGCAAACTCCTGGTACAAAAAATTGTTATTACTACCAACAGCAAGATAAAGTCCTTAAACCTTGTTAGTCTGTCCTTTAAGGTATTCCACAATCTGACTTTCATCCATCATTTTAGCCTTATCACCAGTTACTTGATGACATTAACCTTATGCTCACATGTTCCATCCGTGATTGAGAGGCCTTGGTTAACGTTCATATGAAAACTATGATGGACACTATTCATATAATAGTTTACAATTTGACTGAACGTCTAAGAAAGTTCTGTAAGTTTCAGGAACTCACAAAAATCAATAAGTAACTGTAAACCAAATATGAGCCTTCTGAGAGCATGCCTTCTCTATAACCAAAGGCTGGATATCTTTCCTCCAGTGAATGTGCTTGCTGAAGCAGAGATTCAAATAAAGAATTGAAATAATCCTTACAGGCTTTCACCTTGTTGGAGTTCATGATGTTTGGAAAATGGTTGTCCTCTGGAATTAGATTTTCTGGATTTAAATCTCAGCTCCTTCACTGACCTTGGATAAGTTACTTAATCCCTTGGCTTCAGTTTCTTCATTTATTATAAGAACATAATGAGAAGACTTACCTCATAAGGCTGTTTGGGGAATTAATGAGTTAATAGATATGAAACATATAGGACAGTGCCTAACACACATAGTAAGTATATGTGGTACACACACTCATACTCACACTCACACATGCATATACATAAGTGGGTATGAGAAATATTAAACTTTTATATTTAAGAAATTTAAAATACTAGGGGTACATTCAGATGTAAATAAAAATCTGTGACTCAGAAAGTTTGGTCTTTGGTCATTCAGGAAGAGATTTGGGTGTCATCAGTATATACATGGGACCTGAAGCCACAGATTCATATGAGCTCACACTGAGAGGTGTAAAGGTAAAGAATATGAGAAACTTCAGGATAGAAGCTAAAAACAGAACCTTAGTGGACTTGGCATTTCATCAATTATTTCCAAGCATTCTTTACAGGTCTAAAAGAATAATCTACAAGCACAGAAAAACATCTTCTTATGGAAAATAACATTGTTATGCATTCCAGAGGTTACATGTAGAGCCATGAAAATTATTTATACTATTGCTTTTTTTAGCTGTTCATCAAATTCTTCTCCAATATGTCCATTGCATTAGAACAAATTCATGTTTTCAAGACAAGTGAAGCAGAGCTTACCGTACTTTGTGAAGAGCATAGATGCACTAACAGGAGAGGTAGTGGGTCTGAGTAACTCCAGATAGGGGTTAGTTGCTACAAACTTCGTGTACCTATGGAGGATGCTTACCATGTGCTCAAAGTGAGGAGGTCCACTTGGCAGAAGGGCAGGAAGCCACATATGTTGCACCAAGGTATTGACAATGCAAGGACAGCTCTTCAGAAACAAGAGCTGTGTAGACAGTGGGTGATCTGCAGAGTCAGACTCACATACCTTTTAAGTGGGCATTCTCTAGAGTCACTCTTCCCCTGGGATAATGATGGGAAAGAACCCTGCAGAACTTCATTCCCATGGACAGTCTTGTGTCAGGTGGGCAGCTGGGTTTTGAGTTCTGGTTTGGCCCATAAAGCTGTCCAGTTCCTAAGAGAGTATTGCAGCCCTGCCCATGTATTATATACCTATATTACTGCCTGGCGAAGTTTATACTCCCACATCTTCCCACCACATCTTCCCACCCATTGCTGCATCAACCTGCAGCAATGGTTGAGTTGTCTAGTAATGGCTTTTACCCACTGTGATAGTTAACACTGAGTGTCAACTTGATTGGATTGAAGGATGCAAAGTATTGATCCTGGGTGTGTCTGTGAGGGTGTTGCCAAAGGAGATTAACATTTGAGTCAGTGGGCTGGCAAAGGCAGACCCACCCTTAATCTGAGTGGGCACTATCTAGTCAGCTACCAGCACAGCTAGAATATAAAGCAGGCAGAAGAATGTGAAAACATGAGACTGGCCTAGACTCCCAGTCTACATCTTTCTCCCATGCTGGATGCTTCCTGCCCTTGAAAATTGGACTCCAAGTTCAGTTTTGGGACTCGGATTGGCTCTCCTTGCTCCTCAGCAGAAGGCCTATTGTGGGACCATGTGATCATGTGAGTTAATACTATATATATATAGGATATATAGGATATATATATATATATCCTATTAGTTTGGTCCCTCTAGAGAACCCTGACTAACACACCCACTTTAGGGGATGAGGAATAAGATGCATTTTTAAAAGCCCAGAAAAGGTAGAGAAATGCTCAGCAAGTGTTACTTTTAGAGGAATTATTTCTAACTCATAGAATAACCTTGTATTAGTCTGTTTTCATGTTGTGATAAAGACATACCCAAGACTGGGAAGAAAAAGAGGTTTAATTGGACTTACACTTCCACGTGGCTGGGGAGGCCTCACAATCATGGCAGGGGGCAAAATGTACTTCTTACAAGTTGGTGGCAGGAGAAAATGAGGAAGATGCAAAAGCAGAAACCCCTGATAAAACCATCAGATCTTGTGAGACTTATTCACGACCATGAGAACAGTGTGGAGGAAACTGCCCCATGATTCTAATTATCTCCCACCAAGTCCCTCCCACAACATGTGGGAATTATGGGAGTACAATTCAAGATGAGATTTGGGTTGGGACATGGAGCCAAACCATATAATTCCCCCCTGGGCCCTCCAAATCTCATGACCTCACATTTCAAAACCAATCATGCCTTCCCAATAGTCCCTGAAAGTCTTAACTCATTTCGGCATTAACCCAAAAGTCAACAGTCCAAAGTCTCATCTGAGACAAGGCAAGTTCCTTCCACCTATGAGCCTATAAAATCAAAAGCAAGCTAGTTACTTCCTAGAGACAATGCGGGTACAGGTAGCGGGTAAATGCAGCCATTCCAAATGGGAGAAATTGGCCAAAACAAAGTGGTTACAGGGCCCATGCAAGCTCAAAATCCAGCAGGGAAGTCAAATTTTAGAGGCCCAAAATGATCTCCTTTGACCCCAAGTCTCACATCCAGATCACACTGATGCAAGAGGTGGGTTCCCATGGTCTTGGGCAGCTCTGCTGCTTTGGTTTTGCAGGGTGCAGCCTCCCACTGGCTGCTTTCACGGGCTGGCGTTGAGTATCTGTGGCTTTTCCAGGCACATGCTGCAAGCTGTCATTGGATCTACCATTCTGGGGTCTGAAGGCTGTGGCCCTCTTCTCATAACTCCACTAAGCAGTGCCCCAGTAGGGACTCTGTGTGGAGGCTCCGACCCCACATTTCCCTTCCATACTTCCCTAGCAGAGGTTTTCCATGAGGGCCCTGCCCCTGCAGCAAACTTCTGCCTGGGCATCCAGGCATTTCCATACATCTTCTGAAATCTAGGCAGAGGTTCCCAAACTTCAATTCTTGACTTCTGTGCATCCGCAGGCTGAACACCACATGGAAGATGCCAAGGCTTAGGGCTGCCACCCTCTGAAGCCATAGCACAAGCTGTACCTTGGCCCCTTTAGTCACAGCTGGAGTGGCTGGGACGCAGGGCACCTGGTCACTAGACTGCACACAGCACGGGGACCCTGGGCCTGGCCCACAAAACCATTTTCTCCTAGGCCTCCAGGCCTGTGATGGGAGGGGCTGCTGTGAGGGCCTCTGAGATACTCTGGAGACATTTTCCTCATCGTCTTGAGGGTTTAACATTTGGCCTCTCATTACTTATGCAAATTTCTGCAGCCAGCTTCAATTTCTCCTCAGAAAATAGGTTTTTCTTTTCTATCACATTGTCAGGCTACAAATTTTTTAAACTTTTCTGCTCTGCTTCTCTTATAAAACTGAGTGCCTTTAACAGCACTCAAGTCACCTCTTGAATACTTTGCTGCTTAGAAATTTCTTCCACCAGATACCCTAAATCATCTCTCAAGTTCAAAGTTGCACAGATTTCTAGGGCATGGCAAAATGCTGTGAGTCTCTTTGCTAAAACATAATAAGAGTCACCTTTGCTACAGTTCCCAACAAGTTCTTTATCTCCATCTGAGACCACCTCAGCTTGGATCTTATTGTCCATATTGCTATCAGGCTTTGGGTCAAAGCCATTTAACAAGTCTCTAGGAAGTTCCATACTTTCCTACATTCTTCTGTCTTCTGAGCTCTCCAAACTGTTTCAACCTCTGCTTGTTAGGCAATTCCAAAGTCGCTTCCACATTTCAGGTATCTTTTCATCAACACTCCACTCTATTGGTACCAATTTATTGTATTAGTCCATTTTCACATTGCTTATAAAGACATACCCGAGACTGGGAAGAAAAAGAGGTTTAATTGGACTTACACTTCCACATGGCTGGGGAGGCCTCACAATCATGGCAGGAGGCAAAAGGTACTTCTTACATGTCAGTGGCAAGAGAAAATGAGGAAGATGCAAAAGCAGAAACCCCTGATAAAACCACCAGATCTTGTGACACTTATGAGAACAGTATGGGGGAAACTTTACCCCATGATTCTAATTATCTCCCACCGAGTCCCTCCCACAACATTTGGGAATTATGGGAGTACAAGTCAAGATGAGATTTGGGTGGGGACACAGAGCCAAACCATATCAAACTTCAATGTCAAAGTCTTCTTGATATGCAGTGACCAGGGAAAGAAGGAACAGATGTTAAATACATGAGGAATTTTCCAGTTGTTTTATAAATAAATATACCTAATGACAGGAAGAAAACTCTAATTTCCAGTCCCATTTGACCTTTCTGATTTTACTCTGAAACCATTAGATCAGCATTTGAATTTGACCACAAAATAAAATGTGGCTAAGCAAAAGCACTATAAAATTCCAAATAAATTAAACAATTACCCCGCAACCAAATAATACTGCATGGAAATCTTTCACTTTGATAATTAAGAGGTAGAATTAAAATATTACATGATAATATCCCAGTACAAATGGTCACATTTTCAAATTCCCATGGTGGTACAATATACTTATCATTTATCAAAATTTGAACATAACACTTAATTATATAATTAAACTATGGGGTCTTATATAAAGAAACTATTAGGTCTGATTGGCCCTAGTCTCTTTTGAAACATCATAATGCATGTAATATCTTTTTAGTTTAATTTTCCAAAATTAGTTTTATTTAATACCATGGCAATTGCCAAGTTGGTATCTGTTTTTCCCATGTTCTTTGTGATTGTTTTAATAAAATGCTCCCCCTAACCACAACTGTCTAAGTACTCAGAACTTTCTCAGATTATTTCTTACAATATTTCAGCTCTCAGGGCTGTCCAGAAATATTACTACATCTTCCTAGTTCATTCACACTCCTGCTTACAGATGATTATTTCACAACTCTCTTTAAATTTTTAACAGCTTCTGCTCTATCCTCACACTCAGTTGATAGCCTATTTATTTGAAAAAAAAATAGCAAATTAGAAAACAATTTTTCTCTGCAGCCCCCATCACATTTATCAAATCCTCCATTTATGTGCATGATCTCATCTCTTTTCTCCTCTTCAAGTATATCACTCCAGTTATTACTGTCTCTGTTGCATCACTAATTTCCTCCTCTTCTCTGGATTCTTCCTATTTACATAACAACCTGCCATAATATGTCCAATTTAAGTCTTAACTACTATATATCTTATTTCTCTGCCTAAATTCTTTAAAGTAAAACTCCTCAAAAGAGTTTTTCAAACTCATGCTATTCGGTTCTTGCCCTCCCACCATTTCTTCTTGAATGTACTCCTATGTTTTTGCTTTTAGTACTCCACTGAAACAGCTCTTCTCAAGATCATCCGAGGTCTTCTCAGTGCCAAATTCATTTGTCAATTCTCAGTTCTCACTTAAGTAATCAGCAGCATTCACAATTAATCATGCATTCCTTTGTAAAACACTATCTTCATTGACTTCCAAGCCTCTCCTCACTCTAGGTTGTATTTCTGCCTCACCAGCTGCTCCTTCTCAAAAGTTCCATTTCCTTTTGAATTTCCAACTTCAAAACATTAGATTGGCTTTTCCTATTTATCTATGGTAATTCCTCAGTTTTTAAATCATCAATACCCAAATTAGATTTGTAAACCCAACCTGAACTCAAGACTACCATAACCAACTGCCTATCGTTCCACTGATATATCTGAATGAATGTACCAAATTTAACATGAAAATCTTGATCTCTCCCTTTCCATTTCAGTAAACAGTAACTCTATTTGCACAGTTTCTCAGACCAGAATTTATATAGTCATTTTTGACTTTCCTTTTCCTTGCAACTGATATCAATCAAGCAGCAAACTTGTGAAATCTACCTTAGAAATATATCCAGATCTTATCTTTCTCACCATAAACACAGCTCCCACCCTAGTCCAAACCATCATCATCTCCTGCCTAGAATACTACATTTATCTTCTATAGTAGATGCTACTGACGGTCTTCTCAGATCCCCTTTATTGGGCAGGTACACCCATCTTCCAGAGGTTGTACTGACTGCTAAACAGCTCATAGCTGTACTCCTGCAGAAATGTCTTTGAAAGACCCAAGGGGGGAGACAAAGAGAGAAAGAGAGAGAGAGAGAGAGAGGAGTGATTCAATTAGATAGATAGATAATTATTTATTACCTATCTTTCAGAATGTAAGCTCTGTGAGGATAGAAATGTTATTTGTTCACTGATAAATTCCCAGTACCTAGAAGAATTTCTGGTACATAATTGGAATCAAAATATATTTGCTGAATTAAGGAATCCTCTAGTTTATCCTGCTCAATGCTCACCTTATCTTGGCTCTCTGCCAATATCCAAATGAGAAACAGAATTTCATTTACGGAAAAGGTAACTGCTAAGAATTAAATGTCAAAGACCACCTTCCTAAATAAGAAGATGAGGCCTATAGTTTTGCTATTTTGAGTTAAAAGAGCCCTTTAATATCCCAAATATCCTAGCCTAAGAGAAGCAACAGTTTGAGAAAGAGAAATAGTTGGGGGCATGGTTCTTTTGAGTTAAAAGGGCCTTTGACTATGATTTTATCTCCATTAGCTTCAGAAGATTTGGTGCTCAATTTAATAAAGCTTCAAGAACAGCCTAAATTGTAATACATATTCAACATTTGACTCGAACAGTGAATTGCATCTATCAGATCATCCAGACATTTAGAGTTTTGCTAAAAAAAAGGTTGTTGACTTACTCTCCCAAATCCAGCTATCTTCAGACAATAAAAACCAAACTTAAACCTGAGGTCATTGGCACAAGTCACAGATGCCGAAACAACACTCTAAATATCAAGCAGAAAATATTTTACTTTTATTCTGCCATACTCTACTTATTTTTTCATAGTAAGTGCATAGAAATTTTATTACATAGATTTTCTATCTGAGTATTTATTAACGCTTCTACCAAATCTTTGTTCCTTTAGAAACAAACAGATGGCTAAAAAATGAAATGGGAATAAATTAACTTGATATGTTCAAGGCAGTCTTAATATATCAATAAAAACCCTCCTTCTGAATAGCAACCTCATGTGTCTGTCTGAAACAAAATGGCACACTTGCATTTTTTATTAGGAGTCAAACTGGGCTGGCCAACAAGGCAATTTTGTGAAATAGGTCTTTCAAATGAATATATTTAAACACTAGCCATTAACAGCCACTTCAACTAAATAAATACTTATTGAGACTCTCTCTGTGCTAGGTGGTAAGGTAGGGCTTGAGATTAAAAAATGAGGAGTTGCCGAGAACAAAGATGCTTATTGGATACAATTGTGTGTGAGACATTGTTCTAGGTACTACTGATGCAATGATGAGTAAATAGACATTATTCAGTGAATAAAAGAGACATTAACAATTTAATTACATTTACATTAAATTATACATTTAATCATATCTGATAAGTACAGTGAAATAAGTATGCAGTGTATGTAGTACTTCTACAGCATATAGAGAAGATAGTCCTGACAATATAACAGTCCAGAGAAGTCTTCTAAAGTGAAGTGAATTTACAAAGATGGTAAGGATGAGGAGGGATTCACTAGGTAAAGGGGAGAGAAAAGCAGAAGCATATGTTCCTGACAGAGAGAACACCATGAGCAAGTGCCCTGAGGCACTGGGTGGAAAGTCAGTGTACAAGAAGCTCAGGGAGTGAAACAGGCAGGGGATACTTCAGGATAAGGCAGAAAGGAGGCTGGAGACAAGGTGTGATTCAGATTATTGAGCCCCTGGACAATCACACAAAAACGACGTTAATAGTCTTAAGAACAACGGGAAACCACTAACTGGTTTTAAGGCAAGGGTGTGTGGTGAGTGATAAGGTTGGACTTGTGTTTCAAACAGGTGACTGACTGCAATATGGAGAACAGATTTGATGAGGGGCAAGAGCAGACGCCAGGAAATGGATCAAGGCAGCTATCACTGTGGTTCAGGAAACAGGTAATGCCAGCACAGACAGGCCAGCCCCGGGAAAGATGAAGAGAGAGGGATAGATACAGCACATAACTGGAAGGTGAAATCGAAAGGCCTTAGTGATAGGGTACTTACAGCAACTAAGGGAGGAAGATGAAGGTGAAGAATTGGATGACTGTTGATACTCATAGTTTTAAGGGCCACAAGAGAAAAATCAGGTCATGGTAAGCAGGCCGTGAGGGGAAAACAGAATTTCAGTTTTGGATATTTTGGATCTAAAATGCCTCTGAAACACTCAATGGAAGATATTGAAAAAGCAGTAGGATATACAGGTCTGAGTTTCAGAGGACAAATATGGGCTGAATATACAAATTGGTGAGTCCTTAGTATATAAGTGATCATTGAAATCAGAGGCATGGGAAGTATAGTGTAAGGCAATAAAAAGGAGGACCACGCCTGAGGCATTGCCAACACTTAATGGTCAAATAGAAGTTAAAAGGGAGATAAAGAAGGAGAAGCCAGAGATGAAAGAGGAAAACTGGGAGATAGTTGCAATACTGAACCAAGGAAGAGGTCCTGTGAGGACATGGTAGCAGGGAGAGACTATGTTCAAGTAGTAAGATTGGGAATGAGTTTACTTCTTACCTAGAAATTGGAAAAGATCTGGAATAATGCATATTAAACTCCTGAGATGGGGAAAACTTATCCAAAACTGTAAGCCTAAGTCAATAAAGATGATCTTGGGATATATCAGTCAGGAAGTCTATGGAATAATACTGTCCAAAAGAAACAGACATATGTTATAAATATAATATGGATGCAACACATTTGTTTTAAGGATTACAAAAAGAAATTGATTTGGATACAGTGCAGTATCATCTGACCTTAAGCAGCAAGTGGCAGAGAGTCAATAAAATTCATTCCTTCTTCCCTGGGCCCATAGCTAGACCACATTTCTTATGTATAGACATGTAAATGTAAGGTAAATAAAAGCAACATAAGCCACTTCTGGGCCTGCTCATAGGAAACATCTCTGGGTTCCCCATTCACATACTGATGGGAGAGAAGTCTCAAGTTTGAGAGGAAAATGAAGCACAAGTGCATAGGAAGAAACCCAGGTGTCTGGGTGACAAGGTGGAAGGCAGCTGGTGAACCAGAAACATCAACTGACTTAGCATGAATGAGAGATAAACTTCAATTGTTTGAGCCACTGGGATTTGGATATTTATCTGCTACAACAGTTAGTATTAACTACTCTAACTGATACACTGAAGTTGGCTACTTTGGAAGCAGCTCAGGGGGCAGCATTTATCTCATAGACCATGATCACCTTTTATCTCTCACTGATTCACTAGTGAACCATATTTCTATGATACAGACAGAATGATCAAAACCAAATAGCAGTTAATTTGCTATGATGCATTTTCTTAAATCTGAATGGGTTAGAATAATTTAAGGTGGTTTTGTTTTCCTGTCAAACTGTATAATGTTTTCAAGTAAATTACAGTTAAGCCATGCTTTAACAGAGGAGAAAAACAAAGTTCCATGTTATTTCTTTGATTGACAGTTAATTAAAAAGCAAACTCAAATTTTGTCATCAATATTGTGTTACAGTGATTTAAATAGTAATTAAGCAAAATGTAGTTCTCTCAAATTGAAACAGAAAACTCCAGATTTTTAAAATATGTGCTTTTTGCTTAGAACAGCACTAAAATTTATTTAAAATATGTGTTTTTATATAACAACATGCAAGTGCTCATATGACAGCTTGGCAGAGATGCTGAGGAATCTTTATAGAAAACCTGGTATGCATATTTCATATGCTTAATCATAACTTCTTCTTTAAGTCTTTGGAGGAGGAAATAAAGGGCCAACAATGGTATAATAATGGAACTTGAAAAGTTCTACAGGTAGAGAGAAGAGGCAGGAAAAAAGAAATGTCAAATCCATGAAAGTATTATTAACATGATTGAGAATTTCTCTGGGTTCTCAACATCTTTCAGGTTTAATTTCAGTATCTGATCAGTAATTTGATGACTGCAACTTAATTTTTAGCTCTCTTTCAGGTAGGACCAGCTACATGATATAAGAGCCCATCTAGGTGTGGAACCCATGTGAATATATAGTTTGTATATCCATGAAGCTGGGCCTGCACTCATGTCACTCTCAAAACAACAAAAAAATTTCAAAATACCATAGATCTGAGGCCAAGTTTTCAAGTGTGATGAATGGAAATATTTGGTTGCTGCTGTTAGAGTTTTTGTATTAACTGTAGCCATTAATCAATGTTGTCCTACAAAAACTCTATTAAAGTATAAGATCTTTGGTTTCCTGACTTTCTTTTTTATTGTGTCATATGGATAATCAAAATGTAGCTAGAACAGAAAGGTCTCTAAAGCAAAATGATGCAATATTCTTTTTTGACCTTGCTGCAGCCTGGATGTTTGTATTCCCTGAAAATTCATCTGTAGAAACCTAATCACCAATGTGATGATATTAGAAGGTAGGGCCTGGGGGGTGATTATATCATGAAGGAGGAACCTTCATGAATGAAATTAGTGCCCTTATAAAAGAGGCCCCAGAGACCTGACTTGTCTCCTTCCACCATGTGAGGACACAGGTAGAATGCGCCGTCTATAAGCCAGAAAGTGGGCCCTCACCAGACACCAAATCTGCTGGTGCTTTGACCTTGGCCTTCCCAGCTTCCAGAACTGTGTGAGAAATAAATTTCTGATACTTATAACTACCTAGTCTATGGCATTTTGTTGTAGCCAAATGGCATTTGTTGTCTAAGTCAAAGGGACTTAGACAGCTCTAAACTTAGACTGCACAAAACAGGATGGTGTGCACTGCTGATTGAGATGGGTTCTCATTCTAGAGATTACCAAATATTGGCAAGCTTACAGTAGAAAAGTATCCTGGTGAGAAAAACGTTACTGGAATTTCTCAGGCAAGTTCAAAGGACATATTTTTTTATGTGAGATGCCCAATCTGTCTCCATGGGCAGGAGAGGACACACTTCCTTGACAGCCTTTGTAGATGAGCGTGATAAGAGAGATTAGATTTCTAAGACAGGGCTATGTCTATAAACAGAGACCATCCTTTTATTTGCTTTCCCATGAACCCAACTAGTTCCACTGCACAAAGTGATAGGCAGGATGGCAAGAGGCTCTTAAAAACAGGTTTGTGGTATCTGCAAAAAGTAAAGGGTGATGACTTGCACTGTCGCTGAACATCCACTGAGCCTCTAGACCAGCTTATTTGTCTTGGGGCTACTATCATGGGGAAAGAGTATTAGTAAAAGATGACACAGTGGTTTGGCTAAATAGGGTCAAGACACAGACCATCACATTGAGCTTTAAATTTCAAAGATGTAAAAGATATGTCTGTGCCTATGGGTCCCAGGTTGGTGTTTTCATATTGTTAAGTTTGAAAACATTTACACTGATACACAGTTAAGACTTACATGACTTGACTATGGAGCAATTCTAAAGCTGAAAACTATAAACAGGGTTTTCATTTTTATGACTATGTAAAGATTATTTTCTGCAGAGTGAAATAGTTAAGATTACATTTCCTTTTCTCTGATTCCTATGTCAGAATTAGTAGGCCACTCAGAGAAGGATGTTTCTAGCATCAATTTACACCCTCAAGGTTTTCCAAAACCTCATTCACACTCTCTAATCTATTAATATCCTCTTTCCAAGAGATTTTCCTAAACATATTTTATCTATTTTCCTTCATTTAATGTTTTCATTAAATAAACTTTGTTTTGCTTTGTTTTTGCTTCTGTTGAAGTGATGGTAAATACCTGGCTTCATGCCACGTATTCTAGTATGGGGCTGAGAACAGACGTGATAAGTAGAGAAGGATAAAACTGGGCCCTCTACATTGTGTTAGATCCACAAATGCTCAAGATTTATCCCTTCCCTGTATACACCCTTTTGCAATGTGACTTTGTAGTTCTTCTCATCAACAAATAACAGTCTGTTGCGATATCCTTTGAATCTGGACTGGTCTTATAACCTAGTCAAGCAATGCAAGAATGAAGTTAATGTGTGACAATTCTAAACCTAGACTTTAAGAGATCTTGCATTTATATTATTTCTCTTATAATCCTGCTCCTCTACTAAGTGACAATCCCAAACTAGTCTGATGAGATTCGCAAGGCCTAGTGGCCCCTATCATGCTAACTGACACCCAACCAACCTGAAGAAGCAGAGCTGATCAATGGATTGGTTGAGCAAAGACACAGGAATATGCCCATATAAGCCCAGCCAAAATGGCTGACCAGGCAGAATAGTAAACTAAATAAACGGTTGTTTTAAGCCATTATGATTTAAAGTGGCTCACTGGACAGCAAAAACTAGTGCACATGCTCTTGATCAAAATGCTGATTACATCTGTGTTTCTCATTTCAATGTCCATCAGCATTGGCTTATCTAAAACTGGAGCCTTGCTAGCTTCTGCCACGTTATTAGGGCTTCTTCTTGGGTGTAGCTCCCTCTACAAATATTCTTTGCAATAATTGACTTTGTTTTGCTTCAGTAATCAACACCTCTCACTCATATTTCGTCTTCCAGAAATTTGATAAAATCTCTTACCACTGATGGCCTTTTCCCCATTCTCTTTATTGTTGTGCATTATACAGATTTAGTTTTTCTACTATTTTAATGGGTATTAGGAAAAGTAAAGGAAAACAAAAACCATGTGTTCTGTCAACATCTTGAACTAAGTCAATGAGTATTTATTGAGCACCTAGTGCATGTAGGCTATATAAAATATTAAAAACAACATTTGTTTAAAAATAATGTTAAAAAGCATTCTTATTCGTTTTAGAAAAGCATGCTTCCTAAATTTCATACTCAGGAAAATTTGTTAGTGTAATCCCTGTGTATTTTAGAAATTAATTTAACTGCTTTTATTTAAAAATTGTTTTCACACTTTTATTGCTTATTCATTTATGTATTACCGTATTCCAGAAAGAATTTACATGTCGGTTTTTGAACTAATCTAGACAACTTCTTCCCTCATTGTTAACAAATGGTAAATTTAACTATAATTATATTTCAGTAAAAAAAATAGAATCAGTATATTGTAAATACCCAATTATCTGATGTGTGTAAGTGGTGATTAAAGAAAACCAGACAATCATACTCAGTCATTCATGCATTAGATACTTTGTATTGACAATACGCAAGATACTTTCTGGTAAAATAGATGAGGACATGGTTAAAAGAGCATATTTTTATTCATAATACAAATATTATCAAAGGCACAAATTTTAGTATTGGACAGTTCACTATGGTTACATTTAAAATATTACTCAAGTAGGGAGGCTGAGGCAGGAGAATTGCTTGAACTCTGGAGGCAGAGGTTGCAGTGAGCTGAGATCGCACCACTGCACTCCAGCCTGGGCGATAGAGCGAGACTATACCTCGAGAAAAAAAAAAATTACTCAAGTAAATTTTGTCTTCATTGTGAGTAAATTCACTGACATAGGTAAAGGCACTTTTAGGCATATCCCTGTTGTCTAAATGAAACAGGAAATTACTATACACTCTGTTCCAAACAGAGTGTATATAGTGTAGTCCATTGCCTCTCTCTTCAGGTTGTGTTCCACTTCCACCAGATGAAGAGCTAAATAATAAAAGCTCATGTTTCCACATAAAAAAGGCATCAAAGTCCAATTTCTGGCTCTGCTACAAACTGTGTAACCTGGAGTAAGTCACCTAACTTATTTGAGTTCTCAGTGTCCTCATATCTATCAAATAAAGAGGATGAACAAGGTGATCTCTAATTCTCTCATCAATCTCTCTCCTACGTTATTATCAAAATATTCTCCAATTATAGGCTTTGGAGTCACTTAGATGTGGGTTAGAGTTCATACTCTGCCACTTATTGCAGTCAACTTTTTTATTTATTATAATTTTTTTTTAGACGGGGTCTCGTTCTGTTGTCCAGACTGGAGTGCAGTGGTGTGATCTTGGCTCATTCCAACCTCTGCCTCCCGGGTTCAAACGATTCTCCTGCCTCAGCCTCCTGAGTAGCTGGGATTACAGGCTGTAGTCAACTTTTAACAAATATCAAAACCTAAATTGTATTATCTATGACACAGAGATAACCTGACATAACTATCATGAAAAAAAAGACACAATGCAAAAATTGCTCCTAACCCAGTGCGTAAAACACAGCAAGCACTCAGTAAATGCTAGCTAATATTAATTAGTGTTATACTACAACATCCTCAATATTTGTCTAGATGCTAACTGGATATTTCCATTAACAGGTAGATCACTACTTTGTGAGAAAATCCTTTCACTCTAGGACATCTTAATTATTAAGGCTTTATATACATATACTTATAATGAGCTTAAATCTGACTCCTTGTAACTATATACTCTACCATTTAGTAGTTTTTAACCTGGAGTCCACAAAGAATTCAGGAGATTGGTAAACTTGTATGACAAGCTTTACATCTGTATTTTTACTAACTTGTAACTGAAAAATACCATTTTCTTCAATTATGAATATAGTTACCAAACCACTGTAGTTTGTGACTTTGTTGCCAGTAAAAATCATAGATACCTTCTCATTTCATTAGACTTTTTGCAAGCACTACAAAATTAAGTATGTTAGATATGTGATCTGCTAGATCTTATGATTTAATACGTTAATAAAGATGCACTTATATAACTATACCAAATTTTTATTTTAATATTTTTATAATTTTTTAAATACAATTGGTTTCATTTTTAATTCTATAATTTTTTTGTGGTTATAAACATTATACAGGCTGAGTGTGGTACCTCACCACCAGCACTTTAGGAGGCCAAGGCAGGAGGATCACTTGAGGCCAGGAGTTTGAGACCAACCTAAGTGACATCTCTTTTGTAGAGACCCAATCTCCACAAAAACAAATTTTTAAATGATCCAGGTGGTGGCCCACACCTGTGGTCCTAACTAATAGGGAGGCTGAGACAGGAGGATTGCTTGAGACTGGGAGTTTAAGGCTGCATTGAGTTACAATCACACCACTACACTCCAGCCTGGGTGATATAGCAGACCCTTTCTCTAAAAACAAACTAAAAACAACAAAAAACTATTATACAGTTGTCCCAAAGTATTCATGGGAGATTACTTCCAGCACCTCTGGCAGATGACAAAATCCATGGATGCTCAAGCCCCTGATAAGAAATGGCATAGTGTTTGCCTATAACCCATTCACATCCTCTCATATATTTTAAATCATCTCTAGATTTGTTGTAATGCCTAGTATAATGTAAATGTTATGTAAATAATTGTTATAATGTATTGCTTAGGAAACAATGACAAGAAAAAACATCCATACATGTTCAGTGCAAACTTTTTTATTAAGTTTTTGATCCATGGTTAGTTAAATTCCAGGATGCAGAACCCATGGGTACAGAGAGCCAACTGTACTGAGATGGCATTCATAGGTGTACCCTTCTTACTGAAAGGATTCAGGATTTACACCCACTCCATACACACACATAGAAGATTAGTAAACTCTGCTCTGAAGCAAGCTCACATAATTCTACTCTTCCTCCCTGACGAAACTCTTAACCACTGAAAGACAAATAAGACCTTGGAATGCTCTAAATGTCTGTGTCCTTTCAAAATGTATATTCTAAGACCTAATCACTAATGTGATAATATTTTGAGATGGGGCACTTGAGATGTCATTAGTGGCCCTATAAAAGAGGTCCAAGGGAGACGCTTCGCCCCTTTAACCATGTAGACACAGCTATAAGGTGCCATCTATGAACCAGAAAGCACACCCTCACCAGACACCAAATCTTCTGGCACCTTGATCTTGGACTTCCCAGCCTCCATAACTTTGGGAGATAAATTTCTATTGTTCATAAGCTACTGAGTGTATGCTATTTTATTATAACAGCCAGAATGGATAAAGTCAGATCTAATTGCCAGATGTCTTTCTTTTCTTTCTGCCTCTACTTAACATCTCTAGTTGAGCATGCCTACAGGCATATCTCGTGGAAGACTAATGTGCAAGATGAGCTATGAAAAAAAGTAGTCTATTGTTCAAAAATGGGGGAAGGGAAAAGGAAAAACCATCGAATACCAGAAGCAGTAACAGGAAGGGTAAAAAAAGAAGGTAGCTGGACGGAGAAGCAAAGTTAAAATGATTTTTATCAGACAGAGCACCTGCATTTGTAGAAAGAAGTTAGGAGCCATTGGAGAACGAAATAATCAAAATAGAGAGAAGTGATGAAGAGAGGACCATAGTGCTGGAAGAAAGGTCAGGGGATGAAAATAAAAAGTAAATAGCTATAAAGGAATGTATATCCTTTCAGGACACTAAGGTGGGACATTTCTCTTCAGGCTTCCTTAATGGCCTCCTGTCTTGGACAGCTGCAATGCATATTGGTATATTAAAGACCATGAAAAGTACGGCTCAAAAGACACCTTTTGCTTAACAATTCATCCTTTCCAAGCTTCTTTGACAATAGACCTTCTCTTCTCATAATAATCATTAATGTTCTAAGAGCTACTGCTCTGAAGAACACACTCTGGGAAACTTGTAATTTTTTCATTGTACAGGATATTCCATAGGTGGTCTGACAATTGTTTGAGCACAATGAACTACTGCTACCTTTCTTGTCTGAGCAATAATATTTCAATTAATGTTGATTTTCTTTCCCTCTAGAAAGATTCAATTTAGAAGATTTTTAGATAGACATCACATATTTGATACGGTACTTGCAATTAACTACCATTTTTATGAGAACTGTCCATACAATGAGGTCTTTCTGTACTTGCACTACTGCTTTTTAAAAATTTTTTCTTAAAGCCTAAATAAGAAATTAACCTTTCTTTCCTGTTAGATTGTGTCTTGTTATTTCTGGACTATCTCTTTTTTTAATTTTTGAGATGAAGTCTTGCTCTGTTGTCCAGACTGGAGTGCACGGGCATGATCTCAGCTCACTGCAACCTCCTCCTTCCAGGTACAAGTGATTTGTGCCTCAGCCTCCCAAGTAGCTGGGATTACAGGTGTCTGCCACCATGCCCAGCTAATTTTTGTATTTTTAGTGGAGTCAAGGTTCCATTATATTGGCCAGGCTAGTCTTGGGCTAATAACGAGAGCTTGCTTACCCCCTTTACTCTCTGGACCTGCTTCACCTGATCCTGGTCACCCTTTTCATAATTCCTGCTCAGCAACTTACTGCTAAGTCTACTTCTTGCCTTCCTGTGGACCTAGGACATTGGTATTATCTGCAATAACTGCCATTTAAATAGACATAATCTTGGAGATAATCTAACCAATCCTGATAAGCTGAAACAATATACGTTTTCACACGGGAGAGGCCTTGGTTTGAATCCTTAACTAATGCTTAGAAGACATCTAACCAAAATAAATTTACTTAACCTCTTGATTTCTCATCAAGATAATATTGGTTTGCTCAATGAGTTTTTAACCTAAAAATACAGGATAATTTAAGTAATAACAATAACTCAAAATAACAACTAGATTTCTGGTCTATATCTCCTCTCCTAAACCCTGATCATCATTTGTACAGCAAGTCATGAATTTTGGGTCCTTTCACTTAAAACATGTACCTTTACATTCAGTACTTACACATGCAAAGCATTAGCCTAGAAACTGCATGGAAAACAAAAATTTACCAATCACAGGATCCTGCCCAAAAGGAAATTACAAAGTTATAATGGACAATACATAGAAGGAAGGATGGAAGGAAGGACGGAAGGGAGGGAGAGAGGGAGGGAGGGAAGAAGGAAGGAAAGAAGGAAGGAAGGAAGGAAAGGACAGAGAGAAGAAAGAAAGATTTGAAAATTGTCTACTGTGCACTATGCTTTTTACACACATAATCATACTCTTCACAAGCAGTCTTTTAGGTAGGTGTTACTGTTCTCATTTTATGAATAAAAGAACAGAGGCTCATAAGGATTAAGTCACTCTGGGAAAATATATTTAAAATGGTTCAGATAATGTGCTGTGATGTGATTACAGTAGAAACAACATTACTTTTAACTCTGTAGTTCAGGGCTTTGTGAAGCAGATGAAATCTGAGCCCTCTATACTGGGTGGGATTTAGGCATTGGCAGAAACACCAGCATGAGCCAGGGTTCTGACAGCAGAAAGAACATAGCCATGTCCAGGACTACCAAACAGTTAGATCAGTTCAAAGTATTATACACAAAGGGGAGAAGTCTCGGGAATAAGGTTGAGGCCAGATGACGGAGAACCTGAATGCCCAGCTAATGTTTTGTAAAATTACTGTGGGTAGCAGAGAACCACTGAAGATGAGTGAAAAACATGATGCCCTCAGGTCTTTGGCCAGATGCAATGTCTGAGAAAAAATTTGCATGGGGAGCATATGACAATTACCAAGGCAGGAGGTAACAGGGAGTTTGATTTAGGATTGTGGCCACAAAAATGGACAAATGATGAGGGTATGACAGAAAATTTGCAGAGGTAGAATCAACAGATCTTGATAATCTTTAAATATATTTTTTAAATTTTAACTACTTTTATTTTGAATTATTATAGCTACATGACATTAGATTAGACGGTCAAGAGAAGAAAAAGCCAAAGATGTCCTGGATTTGGGGAATAAGACACCCTCCCGGTAGCTGGGAGTGAATAAGGAATCAGACCTTTTCTCTTCTACTCTATGGGCTTTCTGTTTAACAGGAAGCTAATTTTGAAACTTTTTATGTGAACAAAAAATGAAGCATATTGTTTTCATAAACCTTTGTAAAATCTGCTGCATTCTCTGACATGTTTGCAAATAATGCCACATTCTCCAGACAGTTTATGTGCAACATGCTTCACATTACTAACAGAGAAACATCACTAAAATAATATTCTATAACAAAATTATGAAGGTCATTCCTTAAAATATGATTTTTAAAATGGAAATACATTGTTGAGAAGTGTTAATAATTTCAGACTTATACATTAGACACACATATATTTTTACCCACTACCAATCTGGATTTTATTATTCATCTTCAAGACATTTAGAACAGTGGCTGTCAACTCCAGCGGCACATTAGAATCACCTGCAGAGCTTTAAAGAATGCCGTTGCCTGAGTCCTAACCCGAGTTCTGGTATAAATGACCTAGGAGCAGCTTGGGAAGTGTGTGTGTGTGTGTGTGTGTGTGTGTGTGTGTTTTGGGGAGGGGAGCGGTTAAGCTCACTAGATGATTTTAATGCGAAACCATGGTTGAGAACCACCCAGCAATAAGAAAATTGATTGATTATGTTAGAGATAATTCACTAGTTTATCTTACCAACAAAAAGACTATTTGCTAAATTTATATAAATTATACACATAAGATCCCAAACTAGTCTTGCCCTAATATTAAATACGATAAAAGTTGTATCAAGAAGGAGAGCTTGGCGGGCTCAGTGGTCAGAATAGAGGGAATAAATGAACAACAAGATGTGAAGCAGGCTGACTCCTGAAACACTTTGCTTATTCTTTTCTCTTGATTCAGCAGCAACTTCTGGACTATTACAGCAGAGAAAGCTCTCCTTTTGCTCCTCCCTAGTCACTCTGCAAACACTCATTTGCTGGTGGCTGACCCTATCATGTACATCCCCAGTTCCTCCACTCATCCTCCCAGTGGCAGCTGTGACCTCCAGGTGCAAAGGCCAAGGTAAGGCTTTTGGTCACATTGGAACTCATAGAAACTGGGAGGGGAGAGCTAGCTGTCTGGCTCTGTTTCTCCATGTTTGCAGGAATGCTGAATGATCTGCTCATTCCCAGATCTCTTCTTTTTCCTGTCATACAATGAGTAAGGTGCTGATTAGCTAGCTCCATGGCTTAAGGCATTGTCAACAGAAATTCCATATTAAATGTGCCTGTTGCCTAGGCAGAGTGAAGCATTTCTTTCTATTGCTCATCGTCGATAAAGAGAAAACTGCTACCCTTTCTGTAGCAGGCAGGACTGTGAGGGAATTGGACAAGGTAGCAGCCATGGGGAATATTTAGAGTGCACAGCAGTAAGATGATCTCTAGCTTTTCTGCATTGCTCACTGCTATTCCATTAAAAAGGTTTTTTTCCAGCTTGGCTCTGGTCTTCATTCATTTGTTACTTTTCCATGGAGTCCTCCTCAATGTTCCAACTAGAATTCTATCTATTTCTCAAAGCTTAGTTAAAATACTGTTTTACTCATCTGACCATACCAACTTAAATAATCTTTCTCTCCTCTCTCAGCTTTGGAATTAGATATTTTTGCACTTGTCACTCTTCTTTACTATACTTAAGCATCCCAAGACAGAATTTTGCCTTTGTCCAATGTATATACAACACGGCACCAATTGCCATCCAGTGCACATAACAGGTATTCAACAAATCTGATAAATGAATTAACTAATATAGATCACTCTAAATCTCATCAAATAATTCATGAACAACTGGAATTATTTCAGTCTTGAAATAACTAGTAAATTTGGACATGAGAGAGGTGAAAGTCTCAAGAGCCTCCCCTGGAATGGATATCTAAAGAGGTATTTAATTATTTGACATAAATAATGGACTTGTATCTGAAACAAACATGAATATTCTCACCTCACTTTATCTTATGGGATTGCAGTTGGTTTTTTTCCAACTCTTTAATAGGAGCATATGTTCTTTTCTGAAACACTATTTAAATAAGCTTGCTTTATGCAAGTCCCAGAAGTCACTTCTTGTAGTTGTACCACTGAAATCGCTATAATTCTTAGTTTAAAGAAGTTAATATATTTTCTGCCAGAGTGACAAGCGGGTCATCACTTATCTCTGAGCCCTACATGTGGCACACTCAAGAATGACTTCTCCATCTCCAAGGACTGACAAGCTGTATGTTTATTTATGAGACCTTAATCCAAACTATCCTTGTTTCCTGATTGCTGGGGGAGCTACAAGGAAGAGATTTTAATTACCAAAGTCCTCAACAGTTCTAAGTTACTTAAGAGTCATCTTAACATTGCTTCCATTGCAACCCATGGGGTTTTAGCCTATTTAAAATTGCTTTGCTTTTACTTCACAAACCTTGTTTGACCCAAATCAACCTTGTTTCAGTTGATAAGTTTCACAAAATTTGAAGAAGTATTTGGAAACTTTTTTCATTTCCACACATCCTTTGAGGTTTTCCTGCCCTACAAAGTACCTAGCAGAGAGCCTTTCAGATATCCAGTACTCAGGATACTTGGAGAAATAACAAATGAATGAGGGAATGGTCTTTACATTTTGCCAGTAGAAGTAATTAAGATCTGAATTTGAGATATGTTGGTATTTATTTTGAAAAATGGAAACATGATGGAATTTTTGGCTGAAAAACTTCCTTTGAAATCTATCTAAATATCTTATAAATAAGATATGCCCTTGCCTTTGTTAATAGGTATCTTGTGATACATATGTCCAAATCTTTCAACTAGATTATAAATTACTGAGGAGTCTGGGTGTGGTGGCGCACGCCTGTAATCTCAGCACTTTGGGAGGCTGAGGCAGGCGGGTCGCCTGAGCTCAGTAGTTTGAGACCACCCTGTGCAACATGGTGAGACCCCGTCTCCACTAAAATACAAAAAATTAGCCGGGTGTGGTGGCGTGCACCTATAGTCCCAGCTGCTCGGGAGGCTGAGGCATGAGAATCGCTTGAGCCTGAGAGGTGGAGGTTGCAGTGAGCCAAGGTTGCGCCACTGCACTCCAGCCTGGGCAACAAAGTGAGACTCCATCTCAAAAACAAAACAAACAAACAAAAATTACAGAGTAATTATGTTTATTGCTCAGCACAGAACCTAGCACCTGGTAGTAGATGTTCTATAAATGTGCATGGTTGATCTATTTCTACATCGTGCAATATTTCACCTTCAGTCTTGTGTCTCCACCATCATATAGTCTCCTTCCAGATAGAACCTGCTGGATTGGAATTTAGTGTCCAAGATCAGACCGAGCTATTTACGCAAACATAATATCAAGACCAGCTCATTGGAAAATTGGAAAACGGCAAAGAATGTCCTCATTGACCCTTTTCCTCACAATTTTCTTCTTCTCCATCAGGTAATCATTGATCCTCTTCTTTCTTTCATAAAGGATCTGATTTACTCAATACAAAGGTATATTAAGAAACAAAAGCAAATGTACATAAATGGGAATGCATCAAACTAAAAGCTTACATCTGCACCACCAGAAAATAATCAACAGTATGAAGAAACAGCCTATACAATAACAAAAAAATTTGCATCTGATATGAATATTTGCACCTGATATGAAGTTAATATTCAAAATACAGAACTCAATAGCAAGAAAATAAATAATCCAATTTTTAAAAAAGGTAAAGGATCCGAATAGACATTTCTTAAAAGACATACAAATGGCCAACAGATATATGAAAAAATGGTCAACATCACTAATCATAGGAAAATGCAAATCAAAACCACAATATCACCTCATACCTGTTAGAATGGCTATTATCAAGAAGAAAAAAAGATAATAAATACTAGGAGAAGAGGGAACCCTTGTACCCTGTTGGTGGGAGTGTAAATTAATACAAGCACCGTTCAAAGGAGCCACCATTTTAGCAAGTCACTACTGCAGCAAAACTAACAGCTGTAAAGTCTATCGGAGGACTATGAGCAGCCCTATAGGAAAAGAAAGAAAGCTACGTTGGTACTTCCCCATTGATCACAGATAAAGCATGAACTCTCTGTTGAATTGATTTTTCTTGGAAGAAATACAAGAAAGATTTCCCAGAACACCTTTGAAAGCTGGTGCCTTATAAAGGGAAACAAAGAAATCACTTAAAAGAAAACTTGTTTGTTTCAACAGACAGGTCGTGAGGCTGCTTCTTACTGTGTAGATCACAATGGTGACCAAGTGCTGGCTGTGAATGGGCCACACTGCATTCATTATTTATCAACAAGATTAAAGGAATAGTGACTATGACACTATCATTTCAAACTCTAATTTTCTGGGATTAACAGGGAAGGTCAGCATTAAAAACACTTTATTTTCTTACATTCACTTTTCTTTTAATCATGACCAGTCAAGATAATGTAAATGAGATATCTATTTCTGTGTAATGAATTATCCCCAAATGTAGCATCTTAAAACAACAAATGTCTCTTACCTCACACAGTTTCTAAGGATCAAGAATTCAGGAGAGCTTAGGGTCTCTCAAGAGGTTGCAGTCAAGCCTCCAGCTGAGGCTGCTGTCACTGCAAGTCTCAACTGGAGCTAGAGAAGCACTTCTCGAGTCACTCACATGGTTGTTGGCTTGTCTCAGTTCCTTGCTGACTGTTGGCTAGAGGCCTCCATATTTTACCACGTGGCCTTCTTCCATAGGCTGCTTGAGTGTCTTTGTGAGTTGGCAGCTAGCTGCCTCCAGAGTGGGTGTTTGGAGAAAGAGAAACTGTATCCAAGACAGAAGCCACAGTTTTTATAACCTAACCTCCAAAGTGGCACATCATAACTGCTCCTGAATTTTCTTGGCCACAGAGATCAACCCTGATACAATCTGAAAGGAGATGACACAAAAATCTGAATACCAGAAAGTGCAGATCACTGGAGGCCATCTTGGAAGCTGGTTACCACAGAATATTTCTTTAGATGCCAATTCTCTATGATGTATCTAAAGAATCTGATGTTCCAAGGACAGTTTATTACCCCCACCAAGCAGTAGTTCCTAACTTTTTTGGGGGTGGGGCGGGGGAGTAACATAGGTTCCTTTTAAGTCTCTAATGAAAGCTCTGAATATACTTCCCAAGAGAATGTACAGTTGACCCTCTATATTAGTAGGTTCTTCATCCACAATTTAACCAACTGGGGATTAAAAATATTCCACAAAAATAAAAATACAACCACAAAAATAATAATAAAAATCATTGTTTATAACAACTATTTACATAGAATTTACATATTATTAGTTATTAGAGGTATTCTAGAGATAAAGTGTATGGAAGGATATAGGTTATATATTAACACTATACCATTTTATGTAAGGAACAAGCGTCCACTGGGTTTTGTATCTGCAGTCTTGGTATTTGGCTCTGGAATCAATCCGCTACAGATTCCAAGGGATGACTGTACAAATGAGTCATTATAATTTTGCACATAATTTCCAAGAGTCCAAGGAGTCCCTAAGATTTTCTAATAACTTCAGGTTCAGAAACACTGTCCTTAACAGTTAACCTTCATCTTGCAATCACTAAGCACAAGGACATGGCTGCCATTGGGAACTTATAGTAGGACATACATTTAGATAATGAAAGACTTATTTAATGAAATCATAGTTGGAATTTTTATTTTACCAGAAATTCAAAGAGTTTTGAATAGAACATGGCCATTTTCTGAGCCAGACTTGCAAAGAAATTCCTGTATGGGAAACTCAAATGCTTATTTATATCTTGCAGTCTTTGAAAGATAAAGAAGTCCTGGGGTGCTGATTTTTTTCAGGGCAAAGTAAAGGGAGATGGATGAATTTTGCTATGGAGAACTCCTATGAACAAAAATGTAGTGTTTCACCATAAGTGTTTGATAATATATGAGAGATATCTATGTTTAAAACTGTGATCAATAAAATTGAGCCTAATTTGATATTTTTGTAAGACCTCTTCCCATTCTTTCTTTTTCAGGTTTTCATTTTGAAATCCAGACGTTAAACCACTGTCTTAGTCCATTTTCTGTTGCTATAACAGAATACTATAGGTTGAGTAATTTACAAAGAAAAGAAGTTTATTTAGCTTATGGTTCTGGAGGCTGTGAAGTCCAAGAGCATGGTATCAGCACCTGACAAAGGCACAGCAGAAAGCATCATATGGTGAGAGCACATGAAACAGAGAGAGCTTGCTTTTATACCAAAGCCACTCCTGCAATAGCTAACCCACTCTCACGACAACAGAATTAATCTATTCATGATAGAAGAACTCTTATGACCTAATTACCTCTTAAAAGTTCTACTCTATCAACACTGCTACATTGGGGATTAAGTTTCTAATACAGGAATTTTGGGAGATATATTCAAACCATAGCAAACATAGACACTCTGCTCCAGCCTACTAGCTACTTTTACTGAGTTATTATCTTTCTTTTCCACTAAAGGTAATTTTTAACCAAGTTCCCCAAACATGACCTTCCTCTTACAAATGGCCATTTAGAATTTCAGTAGATCCTATGTTCTGGTATCATTTAATGAAAGACTTTGGACACAGAGTGAAAGTTTATGATACTCTAGGACTATGTTCCCTTCCTATGCATTCTCATAGCATCCTATATGTGTGTACATATATGTATATATAATTATATATACTAGTACTATATATATACAGATATATAGTATATGTAGATATAGTACTACATATATGTGTATATATGTATATATAATTATATATACAAGTACATATTATATATACTAGTATATAATTTATATATAATCCTATATATACATATATTATATATAGTATATATACTAGTATATATAATATACATGTATATGTAATATATATGTGTATATAATTATATATACTAGTATATATATACATATGGTATATATAATTCTATATACTAGTCATATATACTAATATATAGAATTATATATACTAGTACTAGGATAGTACTATACAAATTAGACAATTTGTATAAAATGGACTATATAATATTCTAAATTAGTAATTATTATTCCATAGTTCTATATGGAAGGAAAATACAACCATGAATCTTACAGGGCTGAAGTAAAATAGTAAGAGATCATGGACTGAGTTGGGAAGACTGGCTTTGATAGTTCTTAGCTGGGCAAACTAGGCTCAGTCTCTGTTCTGTTACCTCATCAGTTACCCTATACAAAATGGCATAATGCATTATATGACCACTTTATAGAATTTTGGGGGGTCCAATGGGACAATTAATGTGGAAAATATCTTGTAAACCATGAAATACTAAACTTTTTATGTATTATCGTTATTATTAAATGCACTGTTTAGTTGACAGAGATGCTATGCAACAAGATAAATAGGTAATTTCTGTTTTTAAAAAGTGTCTCTCAGAGAGAAATCTATGCTCACTGGTCTGATGGTGTCAGAAAAAAAATACTTTCACGTGGTAAATAAACACCCATTTCTGTTCTGAAGGCTAAATTCTGTGTCCTCTGTCATTATAAAACCAGTTATTGATCTTGACGAGTACAGAAAGTACCTTGCAGAAAATAAATATGACAAGGTCCCTAAGTACTAGGTTTGCATCTAAACAGAGATAGAAGACTTGGCCTCAATAATAGAGCTCACCCACTTACCTGAAAGTATGGCCTAACCCTAATGGTTTGGAAATCTGTGAATACAGAATAAAAGGCAACTAGGCAAACTCATGAGTTTGTCTCTACACATGTCAGTAAAAACATGGGTATACTCATGCATCACAGCCCCTTATCATAAATGGAAATTTGGAAATGGCTCATATAGACACTTTGTGGGATGTAGTAGCATTGACAAAAATAGAACTTATGTTTCTAGCCTTAAAATAATAAAAAGTAACTAATCTTTTACACCAGAGTCAACTTTCAGCAAGCCACAAGCTGAATTATGGGATAACACACTGATTATTTGATAAGTGTGCTGTTTTTAATTCCCTCTAATCAAGTACAAAGATCTTGTTCAAATTCCCATCTCAATGTGATAAGTGTACTCAGCAAATAATTAAACATAGAGGAAACAAAAAACTTCATAAATCTCTTTTAGAAGCAACATTTACATTTTGTTCCCAAAATGATCTGCCTGCCTCGGCCTTCCAAAGTGCTGGGATTACAGGTGTGAGCCACCACACTCAGCTACCATTTGAATTTTCATAAGGATTGTATTGAATCTTTGGGTAGTATGGACATTTTAACAGTATTAAGTCTTCCCATCCATAAACACAAAACATCTTTCAATTTATTTGCATCTTCTTTAATTTATTTCATTAATGTTGTGTAGTTTTCAGTCTTTCACCTTCTTGGTTATGTTTATTCCTAAATATTATATTTTTTGATGCTATTGTAGATACATTTTTTTCGTAATTTCCTTTTCAGATAGTTCATTGTTAGTGTACAGATACAAAAGTGAGTTTAACATGTTGATTTCATATTCTGCAACTTTACTGAATTTGCTTGTTTCAACAGATTTTTGTAGAAAGAGGGTTTTCTACATATAAGATCACGTAATCTGCCAAGAGAAATAGTTTTACTTCTTTCTTTCTGATTTAGATGACTTTGATTCTTTCTCTTGCCTAATTCCTTTGATTAGGACTTCCATTACTGTGTTGAACAAAAGTGGTAAAAATGGATGTCCTTGCCTTGATTAAGACCTTTTAGGAAAAGCTTTCAGCTTTTCATCATTGAGTATGCAGTTAGCTGTAGACTTGTCAAAAATATGGCCTTTATTATATGTAGGTAAATTCTTTCTATACCTAATGTATTTTAGAGTTTTTGTCATGAAAAGGTATAGAATTTTGTCAAAAACTTTTATTAAGATGCATCTATTAAGATGATCATGTTATTTTTAATCTATTAATGTGATGTAGTACATTAATTGATTTGAGCATGCTGAACCATCTTTGCATTCCAGGGATAAATCTCACTTGATCATAGTATATCATCCTTTTAGTATGCTGTTGAATTCAGTTTTCTAGTGTTGTGTTGAGGAGTTTTGCATCTATATTTATCAGTAATTTTCTTTCTTTGAGTGTCTTTTTCTGGCTTTAGAATCAAGGTAAGATTGGCCTTAAAATGAACTTGGAAGTGTTCCCTCTTCTTCAGTTTTCTGGAAGAGTTTAAGAAGGATTGGTGTTGTTAACTCTTCTTTAAATGTTTGGTAAAATTTACCAATGAGGGGGCCAGGTGTGGTGGCTCACGCCTGTAATCCCAGTACTTTGGGAGGCTGAAGCAGGCAGATCACGAGGCCAGGAGATCGAGACCATCCTGCCTAACATGGTGAAACCCCGTCTCTACTAAAAATACAAAAAATTAGCCTGGTGTGGTGGCAGGCGCCTGTAGTCCCAGCTACTCTGGAGACTGAGGCAGGAGAATAGCGTGAACCCGGGAGGCGGAGCTTGCAGTGAGCCGAGATTGCACCACTGCACTCCAGCCTGGGCGACACAGCAAGACTCTGTCTCAACAACAACAACAAAAAATTTTACCAATGAGGCCACCTGATTTTGGGTTTTCTTTGTTGGGAGGTTTTTTATTACCGATTTCAATCTCGTTTGTTATTGGTCTATTAAGGTTTTCTATTTCTTCCTGATTCAATCTTTGGAGGTTGTGTGTTTCTAGGAATTTATCTATTTCTTCTGGGTTATCCAATTTGTTGGTGTATAATTATTTATAATAGTCCCTTATGATCCATTTTATTTGTGTAGCATCAATTGTACCATCTCTTTCATTTGTGATTTTATTTATTTGAGTTTTCTCTCTTTTTTCTTAGTCTTGACAATAATTTCTTGGATATGACATCAAAAGCACAAACAACAAAAGTGAAACTAGACAAGTGGGACTACATCAAACTAAAATGCAACCAGGAAGCGAAGGAAGCAACACAGTGAAAAGGCGACCCATGGAATAGGACAAAGTATTTGCAAACCATACATCTGATAAGAGTTTGATATCCAAAATATATTTGGAACCCAAACAACTCAATATCAAGAAAACACATAACCCTATTAAAATATTGACAAAGGATTTGAATAGACATTTCTCAAAACAAGGTATGCAAATGGCTAACATGTAGATAAAAAATGTTCAACATCACTAATCATCAGGGAAATGCAAATCAAAACCACAATATCACCTCACATCTATTAGAATAGCTGTTATCAAAAAGACAAAAGAAAACAAGTGTTAGCAAGGATGTAAAGGAATGAGAACACTTGTACACTGTTGGTGGAAATGTAAATTAGGACAGTCATTATGGAAAACTGTATGAAGCTTCCTCAAAAAATTAAAAATAGAAGTACCATATGATCTAGAATTTCTACTTCTGGGCATATATACAAAGGAAATAAAATCTGTATGTTGAAGAGAGATTTGCATTCCATGTTCTTTGAAGCATTATTCACAATAGCCAAGATATAGTATCAAACTACATGTTCATTGATAGATGAATGGATAAAGAAAATGTAGTGGTTGTGTGTATACTGTTCAGCCTTTAAAAAGAAGTTAATCCTGCCATATGCAACAACACGTTTGAACCTAGAGGACATTCTGCTAAGTGAAATAAGCTAGTTACAGGGAAAAAAACATGGCATGATTCCACTTGATAAGAAATTAAAATAGTTAAACTCATAGAAACAGAGTAAAAGAGTGGTGGCCAGGGTCTGAGGAGAGGGAAATGAGGGATTGCTGTTTGATAAGTATAAAGTCTCAGTTATGTAAGATGAGTAAGTCCTAGAGATTGTCAATACAATACTGTGCCCGTACTTTACAATACTGTATTGTCTACTTAAATTATTTTAAGATTGTAGATCTCAATTTAAATGTTCTTACCATAATAAAAAATAAACAAAAGCATTACAGCAGGTCAAAAATAACACTAAAATTTGTTTCAATAATAAATTCTGGTAAAATATATTTGGCATTTTAATAAGTGAAACAGTGCTTTTTTTCAAAAAGACTTACTGCTTCCCATGGCATCATGAGATCATATCAGGAGATATTCTGGGGTTACATTTATATGTATCACGTGGTAAGCTCAATACCAGGATTTGGTAAGTTAATTGAAAAGAATGAAAAAATTCTATTAACTTCTTTTTTTTTGAGACAGAGTCTCAGTCTCTCGCCCAGGCTGGAGTGCTGTGGCACCATCTTGGCTCACTGAGAACTCTGTCTCCTGGGTTCAAGCAATTCTCCTGCCTCAGCCTCCTGAGTAGCTGGGACAGGTGTCTGCCACCACACCTGGCTGATTTTGTATTTTTAGTAGAGACGGGGTTGCACCATCTTGGCCAGGCTGGTCTGGAACTCCTGACCTCATGATCCATCCGCCTCAGCCTCCCAAAGTGCTGGGATTACAGGCATAAGCCACCGCACCCGGCCCTATTAACTTCTTACTGAAGAATAATATGTATACAAAAATTGCACGTAAGTGTAAACATCAATATGTTTTTATAAAGAGTACACCATATAAGCAGCACCCAGATCAAAAAGCAGCATATTATCAGCACCCCAGAAGTCCCCTATGTGCCCTCTTCTGGGCAGTAGCTCTCCTACTCCATAAGGGTGACAACTATCCTGATTTCTAAAACCAAAACAATACTTTTGCCTGTTTTTGCACTTTGTTTAAATGGAATCATATAGTATGCATTCTTTTGTGCCTGGCAACCTTATGTTGAGAGATTAATTAATCTTTTAAAATGTAGTTGCAACTACATACTATCCATTCATTCTCATGGCTGATTAGTATTAGAGTTGTATTCTTAGGTTCTTGTGAATATATTACAATTTATTAGTTGGTTCTTTCTTTGATGGGCATTGGGTACTTTCCAGCTTTTGTCTGTTAATACTGGTGTTATCATGAAACACTCTTGTATAGTCTTTATGAAAAGTTGCATGCAATTCTGTTTGAGATACATCTAGGACTAGAATTACTGGGTCATAGGTTATGCATTTGTTCAGCTTTAGTAGATACTGCCAAAGAGTTTTTCAAGCCAATTACCAATACACACTATCACAGGAAGTGATTGAGGGTTCTGGTTGCTCCACATTCTTGCCAACACTAGGCATTGTCTATCTTTTTTTATTGCAGCAATTCTTGTGGTGTGTACTAGTATTGAATTATGGGTTTGGTTTTCCTCAATGATTAGATTGAGCCCCTTTTTATATGCTTATTGACCATTTGGATTTCTTCTTTGGTGAAGGGCCTGTTTACATCTTTTGCTCATTTTCCTAATGGGATGTGTGTCTCATTCTTATTGATTTGTACTAGTTCTTTATATATTCTGCATTCAAGTCTGGAGTTTTTGTATTCTTCAATCATTCATATGAGATGATATGGCTCCATTACATGAATGTATTAACAACAAAATTTAAGTATTTGAAATTCACTTGACAGATATTTATCAAGCATCTACTATATATGCTAGACACTGTGTGCTAGGCTTTGTGGAAATGACTTATAAGCCTTGACTTAATAAATAAATAAATAAATTATATGATGCTAGTTTATATCTGCAGAGGTTCAGGTAGAATAAATTTTCATATTTCCTCTATCTCAACACCCAGGCTCATATAATTTCAGAGGCCTTCGACTTCTAAAGGTCTAAAAACCAGCCCAAGAATTAAGGTGTGTTCTTGAATCTATTACAATAGTTCACATAGCTTTTCATTAAATGAATCAAATTAATGGAAAGCCTTGTTATTAGAGGCTGTGCTTTGGCTTGCTGCCCCAGTATTCTGGATGTTTCACAGTCTCTTAACAAGGACATACATAATGAAAGAACGAGGAACTTGTGTGCTCAAGCTGCTCAATTTAGGTACCAGGGTTGCAGGGGCAAAGCCAGAAGTGGAAATGTGTCCAACAATCCAAGAATCAAGGGTACAGTCCTCAGAGTTACTAGGGTAAGAGGCCAGGAAGAACTTTCTGTCTGGAACCTGGGCTAGCCACAGGATAAAACTACAGTAATTGTTGCTACTACCACTTTCTGGGGGCCCTGCCGCCTTCCAAGCCCAGGTAGCTCGGGCCTCGCTACTCAGTTTGTTTATCATGTTTGAATATCCTTTATTAGTCTGTGCCCAAGCTCACTCAGTGCCCATTTTTCACTAGTCCTAAAGGAGGAGAATATATATCTGGTTATTAAATCCAAGTAACTCATATCTTTTTTTTACTGGAATCCAAGATTGAAAACATCTTTGAGAGCTTCCCCTGGAGTGAGCTTTCCTCCAGAAGTCCTAGTTATTTGCTTATATTAAACTTTACTCATAAATTCTTCAGTTACATGTATATTCCTAGATAATAAAAACAATACTAGACTATATTCATTTCTTCATATAAAGCCATAGTCTATTGTATAAAACATAATCACTTCTGGATTATCACTAGTATAATACAAAATCAGTTAAAATATTTAAAACTTTTTTTCAATATAAAATTTCATTCTGGAACACTTGAAAAATAAAAGTATAGAGAACAATAAAACAAAATCACCCACAATCTTACCTGCCCTAATTTCTGTTAATATTTTGGCACAATTTCTACCATTTTTTCTGTGTATGCTTTTAACATGTCATTTATTCCAATGTTTATGCTGTTTTTCAAATTAACTTAAATTTATTTCATTGGCATTTTTTTCATGTTAAAAAAGCTCTTAGTAAACCTAACTAATGATGTTTATATAATATACCGTGAAAGAGAGTTGTCATAATTCATTTAACTGTGTCCCTACCTTTGGAATTTAGAATTTTTTGAACTTCTTTCACTACAATAAATACTGTTGAAGCAAAGACTTTTGTGCAGCAAAAGCTATTTTTTAATTATGGATTGATTTCCTGAATACATTAATATAATTAAAATATAGTATAGAAACATTTTTAAAGACACCATATTCACAAAGTACTTTCCAGCAAAGTGTTTTTCAATTTTGTAAGAATGTTTGTTTTGCTTCACCTTCATGACCATTGGGTATATATCTTTTTGAATATGTTTAAATCATTGTTGGTAGATGAAAATACTAATTGCTTTTACGTATTTTTACTTCCTTTGGTTTTTAGCAAAGCAGAATATTTTAAATTACCTATTGGCCACATGAATTTTCTTATTTTACTTATACATTCATTCATTCAAATATTTATTGAACATCTACTATGTACCATGTAGTGTTCTAGGTACAAGAAAATTATCAGTGAACAAAGCAGAGAAATTCCCTGTACTTTTGAAGCTAGAGAGGGAAGATAGTCTACAAACAAACTACTGTGAAATGTGTCAGGTGGTAAGTTCTACAAAGAGAAAATAAAGTAGGTTAAGATTTAGAGAATGAGGAGGGTGCTATTTTAGACAGGCATTAAGGAAGACCTCTCCCTAATGAAATATCACTTAAGGAGAAATATTTGTAAATATTCTGTTCATTTCCTCAACCAATTCATTTAAAGGAATCTGTTCTCTTAAATTGTGATCCAAAAAAGATAGCCAACATTTACAGTATTTGGATCTAACAAAAACTAACTTCTTAAACTTCCTAGATTTCATGGTCTTTCTTCTCAGATGGTGCAATGATTTCAACTAATAGTGGTCCAAACCTACATCACTGCTCCCAATACAGTTGGCTTTTCCCAATAAATAATAATGTGATATTATTTAAATACAAACAGAAAATGAACCATTCTTTTCTTTTCTTTTTTCTTTTCTTTTCTTTTCCTTTCCCTTTCTTTCCCTTCCTTCCTTCCTTCCTTCCTTCTCTCTCTCACCCCCTTCGTCTCTTTCTTTCTTTCCTCTAGCATTGAGGGCATGCTTGTGATAGAATATCCTATATCCTATTTCCCATGGAAAAAAAATGGTGCTAATTGATAGTACTAAATTCATAAGGTTATTGTGAGGATTGCATGAGTTAATTGCATGCTTCACTTGGTACCTAATACATATTAAGTACAGTCATGTGTCACTTAACAATTAAAATATGTTCTAAGATATCCATCATAAGTGATTACGTTGTTGTATCAACATCACAGAGTATACCTACACAAACCTAGATGGTATAGCCTAACACACACACACCTAGACTATATTGTATAGCCTGTTTCTCCTAGGCTATAAACCTGTATGCCATGTTACTGTACCGAATACTGCAGGCAAGCGTAACACAATGGTAAGTATTTGTGTATCTAAACATATCAAAAAATAGAAAAGATACAGTAAAAATATGGTAAAAGATAAAAATATACCTGTAGAAAACACCTACCGTGAATGGAGGCTACAAGATTGGAAGTTGCTCTGGGTGAGTCAATGAGTGAGTGGTGAGTGTGCCTGGGACATTGCTGTCCACTAATGTAGAGTTTATAAACACTGTACACTTAAGCTATGCTAAATTTATTTATTTTTTATTTATTTTTTTGAGACAAAGTCTCGCTCTGTCGCCCAGGCTGGAGTGCAGTGGCGCGATCTCGGCTCACTGCAAGCTCCGCCTCCTGGGTTCACGCCATTCTCCTGCCTCAGCCTCCGGAGCAGCTGTGACCACAGGCCCCCGCCACCACGCCTGGCTAATTTTTTTATATATATATTTTTAGTAGAGACGGGGTTTCACCGTGTTAGCCCGAATGGTCTGGATCTCCTGACCTCGTGATCCACCCGCCTTGGCCTCCCAAAGTGCTGGGATTACAGGCGTGAGCCACCGCGCCAAGCCAAGCTGTGCTAAATTTATTTTTTACATTTTCTTTCTTCAATAATAACCTTAGTTTATTGTAACATGTTTATTTTATAAACGTTTTAATTTCTTTAAGCTTTTTGACTTTTTGTAATAATGCTCAGCTTAAAACACAAACATATTTTACAACTGTAGAAGAATATTTTCTTTCTTTATATCCTTATTCTATAAGTTTTTTCTAGCTTTTTTTAATTAACTTTTTAAACTTTTTTGTTAAAAACTAAGACAGAAACCCACACATTAGCCTAGGCCTACACAGGATAAGGATTATCAACATCACTGTCTTCTACCTCCACATCTTGTCCCACTGGAAGGTCTTCAGGGGCAATAACACACATGGACCTGTCATCTTCTATGATAGCAATGCCTTCTTCTGGAACACCTCCTCAAGAAACTCATTCCTGAAGTTGTTTTACAGTTAACTTTTTTTTTTGTAAGTAGGAGTACACACTAAAACAATGATTAAAAAGTATAGTATAGTAAATACATAAATCAGGAACATAATCTATTATATTAAGTACTTATCAGTAACACTTATTATCATTAATACTTGTCATCAAGTATTATGTACTGTACATAACTGTATGTCCTATCCTTTTATATCACTGGCTGTGCAGTGGGTTTATTTGCGCCAGCATCACCATAAACATATGAGTAATATGTTATGCTACAACTTTATGATGGCTATGATATCAGTAGAGCTGACAATAGGAATTTTTCCGCTCTATTATAATCTTATGAGACCACCATGGTATGCCATCCATCACTGACCAAAATGTTACATGGTGAATGACTGTACTAAATAAATATTTCAATATTTTAATTATTAACATAATCATCACCATATAATATTCAGCTGAGCAAAGCTGCCCAAATTTGATTCTCACATTCCTCTTGCATTGGCTTCTTAGAAATCAAGGAATGAGATGTCAGGAGAATTTGTTCATGATGTTGGCTGCCATTTAAAATTATAGCTGCATATAAATCCTGTTTACTTCCAAATTTCTTTGTGTGAATGAGCATCATTTGAAAAGTTAAAAGATTTACAGTTGATCCTTAAACAACATGGGCTTGAACTGCACAGGCCAACTTATATGCAGATTTTCTTCTGCCTCTGCCACCCCTGAGACAGCAAGACCAACCTGATCTCTCCTTCCTCCTCCTCAGCCTACTCAACATGAAGATGAAGAGGATTGAAGGCCTTTATGATGATCCATTTCCACTTAATGAATGGTAAATATGTATTTTCACTTTCTTATGATTTTCTTAATAACATTTTCTTTTCTCTAGCTTACTTTATTGTAAGAATACGATATATAATACAAAAACAAAAAAATTATGTGTTAATTGACTTTGGTCAACAGTAGGCTATTAGTAGTTAACTTTTGGGAGAAGTCAAACATTACACACAGATTTGCAGCTGCACAGGGGATGGTACCACTAACTCCCGTGATTTTCATGGGTCAATTCTATATTGAATTTAGTCTTTTCCCTATTTTGTAGTCCTCTGAAAAGCCATGCAAACTTGCTGGGAATCCAGAATTAATCAAATATAGAGCTCTGTGGATTGCAGGAACTTTTAACTATCTCACACAAAAACACTAACAAAATTTCTTTTTTAAGTGAAAAAAAAAATAACTGGACCAGAGTGTGAGAAACACATATCATTTATTCATTCAAGTATTTATTCAGTTGCTTTCCTTATTAGTCCTTCCTTTCTAATCTATCAAATCTCATTGGTTTGTCTCACAGAAAATCCCTTTGATATGAAATGTAAATTTCCAAATCTGCTGTTTCCTCAGTACTTTCACTAGCATGGTTCTATGGACTCTTACTTTTAAGAATATACAACAGAAGTAACCAGAAATACTTCTTCTCTCACCTTTTCCCTAGTATTCCTGTCTTCCTCTCCACATCTCTTACTCTTTGTCCTAAATGTGGAAATTGACAAATGAAAATTTAAAGTCACTACCTTATAAAAGACTGATTTGAAGTTTTTCCATGTCATTTTTTTAATTCTAGGAAAACATCTTAAATCTATAAGTCAATAAAAACACTTCAAAGCAGAGACCAGGTAACATTAGCCATCAAAATTCATCATGAGTGCTGGGCACAAAAGATTTTCTTAATGAATTATCCATTAAGATATCAGATAAATTAATTGACATAGAATTTTCTAAAAGAAAGTAGAAGGAGAAGGAAATAGTGAAGTACCCCAGATGCTAAAGGAAATCAATAGACACTGAGAGAAGGGCCACAATAATTCTCATGGCTCCTTTCCACTTTCTAGTGTTCCATAAACCTGGTATTTTGTTGTCTCTACCTCATACTATTTAATTGTTCTTCTGAGAAAGTAGACTGCATAAGTTGACTTCAGATCCATTTTGGCTTTTGAGTTCCAAATGGGAATTTACATTAATAATACAATCTGCAATATTACATTACATTAACTTTATCACCCATGTTCCCCTTCTTCCTCACCATCCAGAATTAATAAAGAAACTAATAATCTGGCCACTGAGAGTTTGGACTCTATAAAAGGAAAATCTATTTTACCGCTTACTTTCAGATGTTGTTGAGTATGAAACAACATACTCAAGCGAAACATTTCACTTGAAAACGCTGTCTTCCTACTCTTCAACTGCCCCACCTAATGGCAAGAGGTATGAATAACAGCCATATTCTGGATCCCCTAATTGAAGAAACCCAACAGTAATTTTTCAGATCTGTGCAAACTTGTAGCCCTATGATGGAAACATGCATATTTTCCCCTCACCTTCACAGTACTGCACTACACTCATTTACAGTGCCTGAATTCATGCCACTTGCAAGCTTTTTAATTTGTTTCTAATGACAACATGTTGTCATTATAGATAAATTGTGGTAAAGTTTACTGAGATAACAAAGGCTTCGTACATTCTCATTCTATTTAGCATTAGAGAGGACCACAGAAATCATTCACTTTCCACTATCCCTATTTTACAGAGGAGAAAACTGAGACGCAATGAGGTAAAATTATTTTTCTAGAAATCACATACATCTTTAGTGGAAGAACCCTGGTCTTCAAGAAAGATGCTTATTCATCAGACTGCTGCACCCACCCCCGAAAGCATCAACCTACCACCATTTTCTGATAACTAAATTCTTCCAATCTTTACTCTTAACAAGAGGAAAGTGTTATTATGCCCTTTAATAAGCTCGAGGGAAAACAGTGGCGGTGGGGGCCTTTTTAAAAGTTAGAACTTGAATTAGAAAACAAAAATTAGAATATATACCCAACAAAATTAAGTACATTATTGTAAAAGAGATGTTAGCAAAATAGATTTATCCAGCATGCCCCATATATGGAAGATTAGTTTAGTGGGTAAGATTGTTCATGCTTTCCAGAGCCCAGGGTTTGGTGTCCATAACGGAAATTAACCATGTTTCTTGGCAATGTCGTCCCTATTCTTCCATGTCAACTAAGAGTTGGCCTCGTTAGGTCTCCGGAGCTGAGACAAATTACATTGTATCTCTAAGGACCTACTTAAAACCTTTTGTTGGGTTTTGCTTTGCTTTGAGCCATTTGCTTTGTTGTTACATCATTTGAGTTGTTTGGAGGTTTTGTGTATTTCTTTTATTCTTGGTAGTAATATTTGATCTACAAAATCCAAACTTACCTCCCAATTCTAAAAGGCAGCATTAGTCAGTGTGGCCTTCAGATCATCTACATTAGAATGACCTGGGGAGCTTGTTTAACTGTGGCAATTCCTGGAGCCCTTCCCAGAGATACTGAATCAAAAGTCTCTTGGGATAAACTTCAAGAACATGTATTTTAAGCAATCATTCCTAATTATGTTAATGAATATTAAATTATGAGACTCGCTGCCAGGAAGAAAAAAAAAGATGCTACCCAACCACAAATGGCAAAGGAAGAAATTAATTTTCCCTTATCCCAGAAAGCCCAACATTTGGCACCCCTTTTACCTGGTACCACAGACTTAGTTTGTAGAACTCCTTAAATTAATGAGAGGTTTCATTAGCAGAATTTAAAATGGTTCATTCCTAGTCCCTGTCCTGAGAACAAACTACACAGAACCACAAACAGATGGTTTTCAGTTATCTGTTTTTTAAACAATCTAAGTTAATTGAAAAGCACAATGTGTTATTATCAAATAACAGCTGTACCAAAACCCTACCAAACTAAAACTCAAGGTCATTTTGAGGGAAAGAAAAAGAGGTATATGGGCTTATGCATCTCTTTTTAATTGAAAGCCTGGGCTAACTCCTGAGCTAGCTATGTGTTTCATAAACTGCTCTGGTCAGTTACAATAACACATAAGCGTGTTTCCTCTTTCCCTTTCCCATTGTTATTCTCTCTTCACTTTTTCCATTTCTATCCCTATTTTCTTGCCTATTTATTACTCTATATTTTCATCTCTTGAGAACGTTATTGAGTCCATTTCTACATATTTTTTTCACTGGGTAGGTTTAGCTACACACCATTCACTTCCTCTGAGCAACTTGGTTTCCAGAGCAGCTTTTTCCAGCAGTCTTTCCTCTTTCTAATAGGAAATGTAGTTTTACGTTTACCCAAATGCAGAGGCACATGTGGGTCTGATCCTACAGACAGCAAAGGTAGACTGACAAATAACTGGCTGATTCCAAATTATACCATATATGTTCTCTTCCAATGATTATAATACTTGTGCTCATCACTTCAGGGATGCACAAGGCTCAGTTGCAGCACTGCTCTGGAAACTAGTTAACCATATTGAGACTTCTTTATGGGGTGTGCCCTTAACTAGCACTGCCAAGTCTGTAAACTTATTTCCTCCAAACTTTCGTTCAAGGAGGCACTATTTCTCACCATTCCCAACCTCCCCTATCATGCCAAGCCTTGAGTTAAACAAGAAAGGGGCAAGATTTGGAAAGAAAATATTGACTTTGAATACAAATGAAAAGAAGAAGCCTGGCCCACTAGCCCCAGGACATCCCCATTGACTTCCTGGAAATCTGTGCATACCACAAATGAGATGATGATATTGGAGAGGAGAGCATTCTAGCAGAAACCATCTGGTAAAGGCTGATCTATCTGTTGGGGATTCTTTTCTAGGAATGAATGTATCATTTAAATATGTTAACCTCAAAATGCCACAGAGCTGTCTTTAATACCGCTTAGCCTCTTAATAGCTATTTATTCTTCATTTTGTTCTATTAACCGTCTCTTTTATAACACTTTGTTTTTAAGGAAAATAATTTAATAAAAATAAATTCTTCTCAAACTCTCAATATGATGACAAATCAAGCAATAGATTGGGATATGAATGATAAAATTATTACTAAATTATCAATAATAATTCTAAATATCAGGTAAAGAGGAAAACCAAGGATGCAGAGTAAAGAAATCCTTTATTTACAACTAACAGGAAAACTATTCAAAGGCACTGGTCAGCAAATAAACCTGGATTAAAAATGGAATTTTTCCAGAAGTCTAAGTGGAATACCCCTTATGTTGCAAAAACCCAAAACCTAGTGAAATCTGAAAGTTAATTATTTTCCTTTTCTCCTTCCATTCTATTTAAGCAATCAAAAACTCATACTTCCACAAAAAAAGATGGACTTTTCAATAAATGGTGCAGAAACAAGAGGATACCAGTTTAATAAAATACATGCGGCTGAATATCTGTGTCACTACTTATAAGTAAATATGTTGATTACTGAGTAAAAATACTAAATGTTAAAAAAATGAAAACATGCTCACAGAATGATATAGCCAACATGGAACTGGCAGTCAAGGAAAATGTGATGGAAATTTTGGCTCTGTTAATTATGCTGGGATTCCTAAATCATTGCAGGAGGACATGAGCTGATTTTGTTTTGTTTCTTGATTGACATTCTGTCAATTAAGTATGCATTTATCAAATACAAAATGATGTTTTGAAGTATTCCACATTGTGGAATAGTTTAGCTAATTAACATATGCATCAACTTACATAGTTATCACTTTGTGGGAGAGCATTTAATACCCACTTTCCTAGCATTTCTCAATAATACAATATATTGCCATTAACCGTAGTCACCATGCTCAGAAATAAATCTCTTGAATTTATTCCTCCTATCTGAAATTTTGTATCCTTTGCCCATTTGTCCAAGCCCCCTCCCTCAACCTGTCTAGCCTCTCTACCATTTTCTTCTTTATTTCTATGAGATCAATGATTTTAGATTCTATGTGAGTGTGGTCGTACAGTGTTTCTCTTTTTGCGCCTGGCTTATTTCACTTAACATGAGGTTCTCCAGGTTCATCCATGTTGTTGCATGGATGATTGAGGTGATTCCATATCTTGGCTATCATAAAAATAGTGCTGCAATAAACATGGACTGCCCTTTCACCACTGTGTGTTCTTGGCACTTTTGACAAAACTCAGTTGGCTACAAATGTGTGAATTTATTTCTGGGCTCTGTATTCTGTTCCATTGGTCTGTTTGTTTTTATGCTGATATCACGCTGCTTAAGCTAATTTAGCTTTGTAGAGTATTTTGAAGTCAGGTAGTGTGATGCCTCCAGCTTTGTGCTTTCTGCTCAATGATACTTTGGCTATTCAGGTTTTTTATAATTCTAATATTAATTTTAAAATTTCTTTATTTCTGTGCAGGATGTCATTAATATTTTGGTAGGGGTTGCACTGAAACTGTAGATCATTTGGGGTATTATGGAAATTTTAACAGTATTAATTATTTGAATCCATGAAGATGAAATATCTCTATTTATTTGTGTGCTCAATTTTATATCTGTATAATATAATAACATTATTATATATAATTATAAATGTTTTTATAATTATATATAATTACATTATATATAATTATATATAATATAATAACATTTAACTTTCGATCTATGTGTGTACTTACAGGTGAAGTGGGTCCCTTGAGGGCAGAATATGATTGGGTCTTTTTGTTTAATCTATTTTTCTGTCTTTTGATTGCAGAATTTAATCCATTTACATTCAGGGCTTATTTATGGGTAAGAACTTACTACTGCTATTTTGTTCATTGTTTTCTAGTTGTTTTGTAGAGTCTTTCTTTATTCCTCTCTTACTGCCCTTCTTTGTGGTTAAGTGATTTTCTCTAGTAGTGTATTTTGATTCCTTGCATTTTGTGTTTTGTGTACCAATAATAGGGTCTTCCTTTGTAGTTATCATGAGGCTTATAAAAAACACTTTTTAAAATTTATTTATTTATTTATTTGAGACTGAGTCTTGCTCTGTCGCCCAGGCTGGAGTGCAGTGGCATGATCTCAGCTCCCTGCAAGCTCCACCTTCTGGGTTCACGCCATTCTCCTGCCTCAGCCTTCCGAGTAGCTGGGACTACAGGTGCCTGCCACCACGCCTGGCTAATTTTTTGTATTCTTAGTAGAGATGAGGTTTCACCATATTAGCCAGGATGGTCTCGATCTCCTGACCTTGTGATCCGCCTGCATTGGCCTCCAAAAAAAAAAAAAAAAAAAACACTTTATAATTTTAACAAGTTATTTTTCCATTGTAGTTTTCATGAGGCTTATAAAAGACACTTTATACTTTTAACAGGTTATTTTAAGCTGATAACAACTCAACATGGATTGCAAAATAAAAATTAAAAAACTCTAAACTTTTACCTCATTCTCTCAAACACATTTTGAATTTTGGTGTCACAATTTACATCTTATTATACTGCATGTCCTGTAACAAATTATTGTAGTTATTATTTTTACTAATTTAGTCTTTTAACCTTTCTTCTAAAGATATAAGTGATTTAAACACCACCATTACAATGTTAGAGTATTCTAAATTTGACTATGTACTTTTACCAATGAGTTTTATATTTATAGATGTTTTTGTGTTACTACCACTAACACATGTTTTTGTATTATTAGCATTCTTTTATTCCAGCTTGAAGAACTCTATTAAGCATTTCTTTTAATACAGGTCTGGCAATGATAAACTTCTTCAGCTTTTGATTTTCTGGGAAAGTATTTATTTCTAAAAGATGGCTTTTCTGTGTATAGAATTCTTGGCTGGCATTTTTTTTTTCCTTCAGCACTTTTAATATATCACCCAGTCCCTCCTGATCTATAAGGTTTCTGCTGAGAAGTTTGCTGATAGACATATTAAAATGCCCTTATGTGTTGTATGCTTATTTTCTCTTGTTGCTTTCAGGACCCTCTGTCTTTGATTTTTGATAATTTTATTGTAATATGTATTGAATAGTCTTTTTTTAATTGATCTGATTGGAAATCTTTGATCTTCCTGACCTGAATACTTATTTCTTTCTCCAGATTTGGAAAGTTTTCTGCTTTTATTTCTTTAAACAAACTTTCTACTCCTTTGTTTTTTTCTTCTTCTTGACACCAATGACTCAAACATTTGCTTTTTTGATGCTGTCACATAAATCTCATATGCTTTATTCATTCCTTTCATTCTTTTCTCTACTTGAACTGTGTATTTTCAAATAACTCTGTGTTTAAGTTTACAGATTCTTTTTCTGCTTGATCAAGTCTGCTGTTGATGCTATTTCATTTTCATTTTGTTCATTGTATATTTTAGCTCTAGGATTTCTGTTTAATTTTAAAAATTATTATTTCAATTTTTCTATTTCTCATTGTGGGTCAATTAATGTTCTCCTTTTTTAAAAGAAATTGTTTAGCTGTCTTTTCTCAACATTCACTGAGCTTTCTTAAACAGTTATTTTGAATTCTCTGTCAGGAAGTTCACACATCTCCATCTCTTTAAGGTCAATCACTGGCACTTTATTCTGTCCATTTGGTGACATCATGTTTCCCTGATTATATCTGATGTTTGAGGACATGTGTCAATATCTGCACATCTAAAGAAGTAAATACTTATTCCAGTCTTTACAGAATAGATTTGTCTAGGAATGGTCTTCAACAATAAATCTATCCAGAGATTCTGGGCAGACCTACTGGCATGATCCCTCTGTCCAAGACTACTGTGGCCATTGCAGCAATAAGGGGTACTCTTAGCCTGGGACTACTGCCTGTGCAATCAGGTACAAAGCCCTGAGATATAGATATTTTCTACTTTAGGTTGCAAACCACTCTGGCTATAACAAGATTTATTAAAACTGATAAGTAAAGTGTGGACATAGTGAAAGAACAGCTAAAACCCAAAAGAGCTAATCAAGACTTATCGAAGTTAAAAGTAAAATCTTTTGAAGAAGAATGTTTTCCTGGATAGGGGTTTAGAGCAGATTTTCCACTTAGCATAGTAATTTCAGGAGGAAGACTTTAATGCCTCAGTTTTTCCAATTCCATAATCCCTGTTTTCTAATTCCTCACTGGAAATAACTTATTGGCTATTTTCTAACTAACCATTCCACTGTAGGCTCCACTCTCCCTCACAAAACATTATGAATCTCTCCATGCTGCCCCTTCTTCTGTGAACCCTCTTCTGAGTAGGCAGGCTGCGTAGCCACATATATGTATATAGTTGTCCTTTGTACCCATGGGAGATTGGTTTCACAACTTCCAGTGAATACCATGGATGCTCATGTCCCTGATAAAAAATGGCATAGTATTTGCATGTAACCTACACACATCCTCTTGTGTACTTTAAAACCACCTCAAGATTACTGATATTATCTAATACAATGTAAATACTATGTAAATAGTTACACTGTATTTTTTAGGAAATAATGACAAGGAAAGTCTCTACGTGCTTACTACAGATGATTAAAAAAGTATTTTAGATTTGCAATTGACTGAAACCACAGATGCAGAAATCGTGAATATGAGGGCTGATTGTGTATGTCTAGGTAAGTGTCAGTACATATTTATTAATATGGCTGTACCTCATGCAACATAATGATTGAAAATAAGAAAAAAGAACAAAAGAATGCAGTTGTTTCTCAGTATACCACTAGAGCTCTTGTTGTTGTACTTGTTATTACTACTTTTTTCGTTTTGTTCATTGTATTTTTTAACTCTAGGATTTTGTCTTCTTTTTCTCTTCTATAAGATAACCTATCAGAATACGGATAAGACAGCTTGCCATGGAGGATTATTAATCTCCAAGAACTATTTCAAATAGCTATCCCTCAAGCATCTAGGACATTTGAAAGGAAGTTTGTCAAGGTTAGGGGAAAAGAGAATAACCATAAGACTGTTCAAAAACATGGGCAAAATTATCCATAATCTTGCAGCAGAAAAGCCTCACTAAGCAAAATACAAAAATAAGGAAACATTAAAGAAAAAGATCAACTACATTTTTTACAACACAAAAGATGTACCTCCAGTGTTTATTATTGTTTAAACTTTCATATATTTATATACTGTTTAGTAGTTTTCAAAATATCTGAAATGAATTTGCTCAGATTTTTTTCAACTGAAATATTTAATTCAACCTAATCGAACCTCTTCCCTCACAAAGAACACAATAATTTTTTTGCTGGGGTTAGTTTCTAAATCTATCTATGAGATAGAATTCATTCCTACTGTAGAATGGACAAAGAGAAAAGCTGAATAAAGGGAAGAGATGAAGAAATAAGGCACTATTTCTAATTCTATTTTTAATTCATTTATTAATCTACAATCAATTAATAATAATATAAAGTTTTCATGAAGTCCCCATTAGTTAAGACATATTCATGTTGAGTGAGATATAAGCATGCAAGCATTCCAAGTCTAAATAAACTATTTTGGAATCCCACTTTTCCCTCTGTTCCCTTTATTACTGCAGAGACAGATTCTTAAAAAATTGAGAGAATGCAATAACAATAATTTTTTAAATCCATTAATTTCCATTCTTCTTGATTTTAGCATAATTTTATATCACTTTACATTTTATGGACCTGCAAATTATATTTAGTTTGCATTATCGACATGAAAAGCCTAAGAAACTCAATTTCACAACAGTTCTCAGAAAATTGCTCAGTTTTTACTCTATACTCTGCATTTTTCTTTCTTTTCTGATGCCATTTTTACCTCATAAATTATACTGACCATGATCTTTTTAGAGTCTAATTTGCATTAAATATTATAATTATTTTAATTTCAGAAGGAAGAAAAATCACATAGCATTGAGGAATAGCCAAGCTAGAATATTATGCCACCATATGGCATACGGATGGATAAAATGGTACCGTGTTAGACACTTTAACACACTTCATCTCATTTAGTTTTCATAGCAATCATATGATGTAGTCATTATCACCTGTATTACTTGGGATGAGTCAAATAAGGCTCAGCTTGGTAAAGTAATGGCTAGTAACTGATAGGCTAGCCTTTGACTATTGATCTACATAATTCCAAGGATACGGAGTAAAAGGGAACAAACTAAAAAAGAAGGAAAAGAGTGAACAGATCTCAGGTAAGGATTTGAAAATATTCCATTTAAATGCCTTCTCCATTACATGATAAAAGTGTTTTCTTGTCTACAAATAATAATAATAACAATAACACAGCCTAATGTACAAGGTTGTTATGAGTTGCAAATAAGGTAATGTTTTTAAGAGGACTTTGTAAACTGAAAAGCATAATACAAATGTTTTATATAGTATTATGATAATGAGGCCTCTGTACACAAAATAAAGAGCACTTGATTAGAGAATTACAGTGATCCAGAAAAATCATGAAGAGAAACACGATAATGATATAGATAATATGTAATGACATAATAGATGAAACAACAGAAGAGAACATCTTATTAAATTACAATAAACTGTTGAGACAATTCTGAGAATACGTATATCTCTGACGCTTTAATTTCTAGTATTGATAATGGAAATGATGAAACTTCCAATAGTTTACTTTTAAAGTGGAGAAAAAGCTGGGAAAGCTTAAGTGAAAATGGAAAACCATAAAATCTGTCAGATGGAAAGAATAATAATCTAACCATTGAAATATTTTCAAGTTTGGGATCAAAATATGTATCTGGCAGCACAGGGTTATGATTGTTGAAATAAAGAATCTATCTTCTAGATACTTCAAAATCACCTTACCTTCAGAAGTTAAAATATAGTGGAATTTTTATCAAATAATACTCCATGTACCAAAGATGGAATGACTACATTGTCATTTGTTGATGTGCACATCAGCCAGATAGCCAGTTAAGCAAAAATAGTATACACAAATCAAACTCTGTGGCTCCTTTGTAAATGCAAGGCAATAAACTATATGAGAGAATTTCAATTGTTTTTGGAGAGAGAGAGAAATAAACCATATTTCTAGTTAGATACAGTTGATTCCTAAAATTATATTGTTCTGAATATGTACAGGGAGAGATACTCTTTACAGAAAGGGAACATTGATGAAGGCCGTTGTGTGTTTTCAGAATTCATCTTAGTTCTACTGAAGTACAAAGTAGAGACAAACTGAAAATTTGTCATAGAAACAATGAAAGCTCAATTTAAACAAAGTATGAAACTTAGAGAAATGCATTGATCTGAGGTAGAAGGAAAGGTTAACACATCCAAGGAGAGACTGAATAAAAGCTCTTACTATTCTGAAACTCACATAGGCTTTATAAATATTTTTTCCAGAAAGGATTAAAACCTATCCCACTGTGGATTTAAATCTAGTGAAATCTGAATGACCATCCTCTAATTAGAAATGAAGTATTTGGGAAGACATGTTCAAAAGGTCATAAGGCCTTCATGGCCACTTATCTTGGAGAAATTGCTATTTGCATAGGTGCCTTCTTACAAGCTATTTAAAGTTATAAAAAAGAAACTGAATAATGTATTCCATACTCATATCCAGACAGGAAGTCTAAAGTTCACTCTTGAGCAAAATATGTCCATATACTAACTTTAAGGTTTTAAAATGATTTGACTTTTCAATTTTATTATTAAAATCTACATAAAATTTTGAGACTTTTTCCTCATATTCTCTTATTTCAAATATGTATGTTTTAGGTATTTTAGACATAAGTATCCGCTACTTTGTGTACTTTAGTTTGTTTATCCAAAAAATATGAATAATAATAGTATCATAGAATAGTTACATAAAATATTAGTGTCATAGAACAGTTTTGAGAATTAAATGAGTGAATATATTATATATATATATATATATTATATATATATACACACACACACGTTGGCATTTGGTAAGGTCCTCGATAAATTTTGATCACAGAATATTGTATCAACCAAATTACTTTATAAGTTAATTTGAAATAGCATAACCTTATGCCAAGTACTTCAGTACACACATGCACACACACACACACACAAATATGCAAAATATTTGAATGTATTCAGAATTCTGTGGGCAATACAATAAACAAGACCATCTCCCCACAAAGCAATGGGACATTTAGAGCCCTTCCCAGCATTTCTGGGAAATACCTCCAAAGGGACAGGTGCTTCACCAAGCCTAATTATTTGTCACAGCTTCCTCTGCACAGTTGTTCCAATTCCACAGCCATCATTGCTTTCACTCTGCCCCCGCTACCTTTCTTCCCTGTTTTGTCTCTAGGAGGAACACAGCCCTTCTCTTCCCACCTTGAGGCAAAATTGTTACAATGCTGTTGTGATTACAGAAAGTTTAAAGGAAGGGTTGAGGGGAAAAAAAACCAGACAAATCTTTAAAACTGGTTACTAGAACTCATTCATTCTAAAGAGGCTTTAACCAGGCCATCTTTGCTACAGGGACAATTGGTAGTCCCTCTTCCTAAGCCCTGTCTGCTGCCACGTGGCTCTATCCCTGCAGAACTTTCTTATATCTATTCACTTACCAGAGTCCTCCAAAGCACTGCCGCTCCCCAAACTTCATCTCTTGAGCAGTCAGGGGACAAGTTTAAAAATCCTAATACTTTATTATGCAAAAGAGTTTACCTTCCTTGTGATTTAACAAAGGCTAATAGGGATCCCCAACAAGCCTCCATTCACAATTCAAATGTCTTCCTAAACAAAAAATCCACTTTCTGTCATATTATAGAGTGCAAAAATATCTAGAGTTTACAATATAACATTGTTATCCAACTGTGAGGATAGCTATAAATATAGATTATTGACTATAAATATGTTACAGTTTCTCTCCAGTAGGCACATGGTGTAACAGGTACATTGGTACATAAGTGATGCCTACAGTTACATTTGTGTGGCTCCAAGGTTTAGTGACCAAAGTAAGGAATTTGGAATCAGAAGAACTGAAGTGTATCTAGGATTCACCATTACTAGTTGTGCAATCTTGGCTAACTCACTTAACCTGCCTAAGGCTCATAAAATGAGGATAAATATAACTGCCTTTCCTACCTGTAAGTTTTTATAAAGGAAAAAAACAAGAAAATGTTGTAATAGTATATGGAAACTTAAAAGCATTTTGCAATTCTAAATTATTGTTGTTATTCTTATTAGTCACATTAACACACATATTAGACTTTAATTCCATTTGAATCTGGTATAATAAATAATCTAACATTTCATCTAATCAGTCTTTGCTATAATTATTCCTCACAAATAATGAATTACGAATGATGGCTGTAATAGAAATTACACACACACACACACATACATACACACACAATCAGGATCCACCTTATTATGAATTTAGTATTTAAAGGCTATCTTAAACTGTAATCAAAAGCAGTTGTGAAAAGACATAGATTCAAAACACTTAGTACACTATTAACAGGAAAAAATAGAGTTGCCACAGAAACAGCTAATGGAGCAACAGTCAGCAGCTTCCATATGTAATTTTACTACTTATCACTACTGTGGTATATTTTAATGAGACCCATCTTGGGGAGAAAAAATAAGGTGATCCCAAGGGCACTGGTGGAAAGGGAAGTCAAGCTGAGATGAGGACTCAGAAATATGTACCCACAAATACATGCAATAACACCTGTTGCTTGTTTAGATGTTGGGAGGGATGATGAGTCTGGAGCTGAGGAAGGTTCCCAGGGCTCTGCCTTAGGCAACTGGATAGCTGAGGCAGTAAATATAATAGAAAATATTTAGAATATGTAGCAGTATGTTTAAAGATGAGGAAGAATAGTGGATGGATCTAGTTTGGGAAATGTTGTGTAGATGTTATGAATGTCCAGCAAGCACTTGGTTAGAGTTCTGTGACTAAAAGTAGAAATGTGAGCTAAATATGGAAATTGAGAGATAATCAAATAGAAGATAGTTAAGACAGGAAAGGAGATATCTTATGATCTTTAAGGTGTCTTCATACCTTAAAATATTACATGGGCCAATGACTTAAATCTTGGGGAACAGCATTGTTTAAGGAACATGCAGCCTCAGAAGGAAATAGCAATAACTACTAGAAAGAAAAAGATAAATACTAGAATTGTCAAAAGAGATATACATGGACGGGAGTGACAGAAAGGACTGGATGGTCTAGTTCGTAGACTGAGGTAAAAAGGAGAAATAGAAGAGAGATTAGCTAAATTGCAATTGAGCCTATAGAGGGAGGAGGCAATTGACTAAGCCTCTGAGGCAATAGAGGAGTTGGTCTTGAATAGAAGAAACAGCTCTACCCTCTCAGATTTGAAAAAGGAAAGACAAAATAAAATGAGGATATAGGTGCATATTATTTTGGGGACATCAGAGAGAATAGGAACCTAAAAAGTTCAGTCAGAAAAATTTAAATTCCTGTTTTAACTGTATTATTATTGGGTATAGAATTCTGAGTTACTGGGTTTTGTTTTTTCTTTCGATACTTTAAAGATGTCATTCCTTTTTCTTCTTGCTCACAACGTTTCCAAGGAGAAATTTGCTGTAATTCTTATCCTTACTTCTCTTTAGGTAATTTATCATTCCCTCCCTCTGGTTGCCTTTAAGGTTTTCTCTATGTTGTTGATTTTTAGCAATTTCAATATAACATAACTCTGCACATGTGTGTTTATTTTGGTATATATCTTGCTTGATATACTTGGAGATTTTGAGTCTGTGATTTGGTGTCCATCATCAATTTTGGAAATTTTTTCAGCGATTTTTTTCTTCAAACATTTTTTCTGCCTCTTTTTCTCTTTCCTCTCCTTCTGTCATTTCAATTATGGATATGTCATGCCACATAATATTGTACCAGAGTTCTTGGATGTTCTGTCATGTTCTTTCTTTCTCCCTTTTATTTCCACTCTTTTTTCTGTTTGGGTAATTTCTACTGACTTATTTTCAAGTCCAGTGATTATTTCCTTAGCTGTCTCACGTCTACTAACAAGCCCAAAGACTTTTTTTTATCTCTTTGACTATGTTTTTAATTTCTATCATTTCCATTTGATTTTTCTTGGTTTCCATAATCTCCTCTGAAATTACCTATCTGATCTCACATGCGGTCAACCTTTTCCTTTAGAACCTTTGAAATATTAATCATAGTTACTTTAAATTCCTTGTGTGATAATTTTTATATGTGTCCCATATATCACATGTTTGTGTGTATTATCTCTTTGGAGTGCTTTCTCTTGCCTTTTCATATGCTCATAATATTTTGCTGAAAGCCGGATATCTTGTGTAGGACAGTAGATACTGAGATAGATACTTTTGGAGGCTTAAAGAGGAATAGATTGTGAAATGGCTTGCCAGTTGTTATTTTCTTAATATTTGCTCCCCCTTTAGCTTTGGGTCTTCCCTTAATGCTGGGCCCTAAAGAGAATGTGTCTCTTGAATTTCTTCCATATTCAAACATATTCCCATATTATTTTTACTCAACACTTGTTAGGCTGTTGGTAGCAGGCCAGGGAGGAAGGGCATTCCTTGATGTTCTGATTAAGACTCAGTCTTAGGTAGGTAATATGTACCTCTGTATCAGCAATGTGACCTTCACAAGTGCTCCTGCAACTTTCTCCAATTGTTGTGCAAATCCTAGCATATATTCCATACCCCACCCCTGGGGATAGAGCATTACTTTTTTCTCTTCCCCTCACCACGATCATTCTTCCTACTGCCGCCATCACCAATGGGTTTCCTCCAGTTCCCTAAGACAACAATTTTTGCTATTCTCTTTGCCAATTAACTCTTTTATTCCACTGGGAAATGGTTGTGGTTTTGAAGGTGGCTGCTGTTCTCCCCAGTCTTCCCTGTGAGTGCCTGGTGGGGTTTGTGGAGGAAAAGCCTGCTATAGGATGCATCCCCTATATCTGCCACCTCCAGTGTGTCAATTTTCATGCTAGCCCAGACTCAGCCTTTAGCAATTCATTAAAATGTTTAGCTGAATCATCTTGCTGGTTTACATGACATCCGGTGGTGTCTACCCAAGGAAAAACAAATGATGCCATCCTCTTTCTCCTTGCAGGTGCCTGTCTCTTTCCAGATTTTGAGTTGTTTGGTTGCCTTACGACCTAAATTTGCTGGTGCTTTTTTTTTTAAATTAATTAATGGGTAGTTTGTATAGTTTTTTCCTTACAGTAAGAATGAGAAGGACACTCTTTGAAGCTCTCTGCATCTCTGAGCTTAAATCAGAAGCTAGAGAGTTTACTCTGGAATTTCTTAATTTATCAAAATAAACAACTTGAGATTATTTACTGTGAGTCATAGAAATGATAAGGGTTTGGTGAGGATGACAATTGTTTGGATTCATTGATTTTTCCATGTCTTTCAATATTTTTATTGGAATGGGGGTACTCTTGGCTGATAACTGATCCCAGTATTGTCTAAAGTCTTAAATGAAAACATCTGGGAGTGTGAGACACGAAATGTTATTTTAAAAGAAAAGGTGTTATTCCAGCTTTGAAGAAAGATTGCTCCTTTAGTTTGACAAAAGACTGGTTAAGGTCTGTGTCTGGAACATAGATGTTCCAGTCTAAATGCCTTTGCATAACGCTGTAAAAGGAGTTTTTGTTGTGGGCAGAGTTGTATCTTTGTAAATTATTATGTTTACTTGAACCTGGAATAAGGGGTTTTTCCTGGCTTTCCTGGAGTAAAGGGCCTGGAAACCACGTAGGATATAAGAAGAAAGACATTTCACTGTGGGAAGATAAGCAAAGCAACAGGGGGTAGGTCAGTAACTAAGCAGAAAGGACTGGGTTTGTCCTGTAATACCAGAAATGATTATTTTTTTATATTCAGTCCTATAGTTTTCTTTCTACACTATGATTTTTTCCCATTATGTCCAGGACTCAGTAAAGTTTGGTTGCATGTTACCGCCTGGAACTGGTTATAATTCAGGAAAGTGAGGAAGAAACAACACTGTCCACATTTGGCACAATAATTCAGAGGTCTCTGTTAATGGAAAAACAAACAGGCTTGGTGGGACCACAGGTGAAATGCAGGGGTCAAAATGGTAGTTTTCAGAAGAGAGCTGGTTGCTGGTCAAAGCTGCTGTCATTGGAATACAAAGCAAAAGGATTCAGATTTCTTCAAAGCACAACCATTCAAAATATTACAGCTCTTATCAGCAACATGTATGGGTAAATTAAGAAAATTAATGTTTAAAGCAGCAAAAAATTTAAATAATTAATTCTCTGAGGTCCCAGTAAAATGAGGTTATTTTCAATTCCATCAATTCTTAGAGGCAATAAATGTCCAACAAACAGAGGCAGTGATTTTGCATACTTGGCAGAGATTCGATGAACTCAGTTTATCAATCAGGATCCTGTTTATACTTTGGGTGGAAAGGATAGTCATTTGTTAGGTTAAGAAGAACCTATTCTTTGACTGCAAAGTTCATAATGTGAAAAATTATTATTGAGCCTGTTCTAAGAAGTACACAATCTTGGAAATACATTGCCATAGCTTTGGAGTTGAAAGAAATCTTTTCGTTTATTTAATCTACTCCTCTCATGTTACACATGAGTGATATAGACACCAGTGAGGTCATTCACCCAAAGTCATGTAACAGTAAAACTGAGCCACAAGATAATTTAATGAATGACGTGTATTACTGTAATGAAAGTATACAACTTTAGTTTTAAATGAGCAGATGCCAATTAACATATATGTTCATCTTCCTCATGAATGTCTACATATGCACAAATTATATACACGTTTATAAATATAATGGTGAGAAGTTAAAGATTATAAACTAAAATGTTTAAATTTTTTATAATTCAGAGTATGATATTAACAATACAAATTTAAAGAACCATAAATACTTCATCAGATTGTTAAAAGATCTTGATATAAGACCATTTTATAATTTGCTCAAAAAATACTGCCCCAATGCTAGAAAACCCTGTCAGAAAGTTTTAACTTACATCTATTCTGAGTCACTTTTACCAACATCTAATTGCATTTTATGGCGGTTGTTTTCAATTCTCCCTTCCTGCATTAGGACGTTTTCAGCATTGTTTCAGGAAATCAAAACATGTAAATGCTTTCCAAATAGACTACAACACTACCCACTCAAGGATATGGTCTTCTTTGACTACTTGCCAATTATTTCATTTACTTTGGGTAAGGAATGCATGTTCTGAATCCCTGCAGAGCACTTGCAAAGAAAAAAAAACAATTGGAAACTTTTACTTTTTCAGCCCTTATATGCAGACATACTGGAGATCTCTCCTTTTCCTCCAATCCCTTGTTTATTTTGAGACTATTGTTTCTGAGCAATGTCTAGGTCTCTTGGTATGTTCAAATAGAACCCTGCTGGCAAATCAATGCTATATAATGACCTCTTCTAGAAAAATAAAAGTTGGACATTTAATAATATTTTTAAGAACATACAATAAGCAGAGATGATGACATTTAAAGCTTGTTGTTTCTTGTTTTAAATTAATTTATAGAAAGGATTGTTTAGGTTGTGGTACTGTGGTGTTATTTATCATTTGTTTTCAGTAATTTTAATATATTTGTCTAAAAGGCAATATGATTTCATAAGCAAGATCCTCTGAAAATCTTAAAGCCCAACCTGGAAGTGAATTGCTGGTGTGCTAACTCTCTGAACTGCTGGGGTACCATTTGGTATACAGTTCCGTGGGATGTAACTGTCATAGTTTGGTCAAATAGTTGGTGAGGGCTTAACAAATATCATAGATTGTATTAAATTCAGGATGTTGAGGGCTGCAAGTACAGTCATATCCTTACTACGGAAGCAATATTGCCAAAACAGAAGTCCAGACTACCTGAGTAGGAAGAATGGCAGTGGGAGGGGAATATTACCATAAAAGAGTTATAAGCTAAATTTCTTATTCTCATTTCTTGTGCTATAAGTGGGGCAGTATCCCTACCCCCATGTGTGTGGCATATAACATATCCTGGGTAATAGGAAGAACAAGAAAGCAGGGTCAGGGTCTCTCTAACTATATACCAACGAACCATTCTTGGCCTTGCTATCATGGCTTTTAATTTGCACAAGTTAGGGAAACTTGTGAACTGACAAGAGTGACATTTTTCAACAATAAAAGTAAAGTTGTTATCTGCTTATTGATGGACTAATTCCATTTAGGAAAGCTTTAAGACTTGAAGGTTTTGGTGCAGAAGTATAGAACACAATTGATTATTGTATAGCATTTTTAAAATGATTTTTGCTTGATGATTTGGTTTGGATTTTTTGTTTGCTTTATTTTTTAATGTGATTTCAACGCTGTTTTTCTCATTTTACCCTTGAAAAAAATTATGCTAGATATTGGAAGCATTTGATAATAAATCTAATTACTTATGGTTCTCTTACTCCCACTTCTTCTACCAAGACATAGATGCACAGATGCAAAGCCAGAACTATAACTCAGGGACAATTCCAGTTCTGCCCTTGAAAGTGCTGACCATGGGAAACAATGTAAACACACCAATAACTTTAATTGAAGTCAATTTTTTAGTTTTCAAAACATTTGCTATTTCAATAGTGAAAAAAAGCTAAACAAAATTTTAAAAGAAAATTACCTTCAGTTAAAAATAAGCAGCCATTATAAACATTTTTCTAGAGCAAATACTACTGATAGAAAAGTCCACCAATTATGCTTTTCTTCAAAATTTCACTTTGTTATAGAGAGATTTTGTCTGTAAGAATAATTTTTTATGATTCATTATCAATGCAACAAGATTTCTCTCCATTTTTTTGTATCTGTGGTGTTTACACTGGTAAGTACAATATATGCAATTATTTCTTGGACGTAATCATTTGTAATTCAACTTCAACTTGAAAGTGTCCAAAAATGAAATAGCAAACACATCACAATACAGAACAAAGTGGAGCTTTTTCCAAGATGACAATTTAATGATTGGCTTTGGCCACTAAAACAGTCATGTGACATGTGATTGATTTAAAGCAAATGGTTGCTGATCAGTCCCTATTCTTTCAGACCTTTCCTGTCATTCTCACATTTATTTATACTCTTGGCTATTCTTATACTATTGTTGATTATCTGAGAAAAATTCTTTTTATCCACTCTGAAATAATCTATGTTTCTGCAACAATGAGCATAATTGTCAATTATAGCACATTATTCACAGCTCAAAATATCCCTACTAAACAGGGTGCCCACAACGTGATGAAGTGCAAATACATAGAGACTTCAGAGAGATATAGAACTTCAGTCTTCCTACAAAGAATTAAAGATTAAAATGGGATAGATTTAGGTGATCAGGGTTAGGGAGACAGGGTGGTGAAATAATTTTAACAAATTGTAAAAATTATAAATTTAGTTATCAGATATGCTCTATGAGGGTAGAGAGAACATGTATCTTACATTGGATACTCAGAGCCTAACACACAGTAGCCATTCAGTAAATATTTGTAGAACTTTGTAAAGAAGGAGAACAAGCTGGAAGGCAGGTATAAGGACCAAAGGAGTGAAATCTCTAAAACTACAACTTCTCATATCAATTTGTTTTCAATAAAGACACAAGCAGGAACTTGGTTTTGTTTTGTATTTTGTGCTTTTCAAAGGATTTTACCTACAGCATCTCCTGTGACCTTCTTTGGACCCTACTGAGTGAATACCAGTGAAAAAATCAGTTTATACATCCTTAACTTTATTAGGATTCTAAGCTACAACAGCTTTGTCAATCTCGTAGCTTAGGTGGGGTTGAATATAGTAGAGAAATGAAGCCCATCTTGGAAGGAATTTGTTATTTTTACTTTAACCATACAAATAAAAAATACTCTATCTTACAGGGTAATTGTGAGGGAAAATGAATGCAGATAGCTCTGACGTGCCATAACAAAATGCACCATCTTTTCCAAATTTATTTTTTGGCTGCCCACTCCAGGTGGACACTAAAATGCAGATAAAATGGCATAAATAACTCACCCTGGGTCATTAGGTGAGTGACTGCTTCTAAAAGCTCAGCAATGTAAAGGTACAGATGGAAAAAATATATATTTTCTTAAGAATAAAATCACTTTAGTTTACGAAGTTTGTACAATATTTTTAAAGTCTTCCATGAAAATAAGCAATTCTAGGGAGCCTACTGGGAGAAATTTCACCAGATGGGCTCCTAGCCCCTGGACTCAAAACTGACAGCCTATTTAGGTGGGCTTTAAATTCATTATGGGAAGAATGTGCCAGGTACCCTATGTCTTCCAAACACCAAGAAGTTGTTTCCAGTTTTGAACGAACACTGAACAACAATTCTATCAAAAAAGAACAGGGAACATCAAAGACATCTGGTGAGTGACAAATTTATCCAAATGTAGAACATCCATAAGAATCCTAAGTCAAATAAAGGGCAATTTCATCAAGAAAATTAACAAATCCAATTGAGTAGATGACATCTTGAATATCTTCAAACTGGTAGGAAGAAAATGATTCGGTGTACTAGAAAATTGGGAATTTAATGCAAAAGACTACAAGAAAGTTTAGAATTTAATACCTAAGAAAATTTATTAATGAATAAAAATTAAAATTTATCTAGTTTATTCTCCAGATGAGAAGATTTATAAAACTTCATGAGTTTGGAGAATAACAGGGATATTGTAAAGAAAAAAAATGCTAAAATTTTTTGTTTAACTCCTGATTTTAAAATATGTAATTACAACAAAAATTTTTATATCCTGTTCTTTTGTCTGTACCTTTCCTTCCCTCCCCTGATTAGCTAAAAGCCAGTAAGAAAGCAGGCATTAGCAGAGGGAAGAAGGGTAACTGAGATAGTCAGTTCTGAAATTTATAAACATCTGAAAAGTTAAATGGTAAATCCATTGATAGCACAAGATACTTCAGAGACCTGTGTCATTGGATTCGATGTTAAGAAAGAACAATATAAAATAAGCAAACTAAGAATAGTGAAGAAAGAGGAAAATCATTTTCAGTAAAATTAAAATTAACTCCTAGGTTTATGAAGGGATTATTAGACTTCAAAAATCATTGGTAAGAATGTCCCTAACATAAAATTTAGAAAATAAGAAATGAAGAGAAAGATGTTGACCAGATCATTTTCAGTGTTATCAAATTGGGAAAACATACAGATTCCAGTATACGAGTCACTACCCATTGGGCTTACACAAGACAGTGACTTTTTAAATCAATCATCACTTAAGAATATCAAATTCACCTGAGGTCAGGAGTTTGAGACCAGCCTGACCAACACGGTGAAACCCTGTCTCTACTAAAAAGACAAAATTAGCCAGATGTGATGGTGCATGCCTCTAATCCCAGCTACTCAGGAGGCTGAGACCGGAGAATCGCTTGAACTTGGGAGGCAGAGGTTGCAGTGAGCTGAGATCCCGGCATTGCACTCCAGCGCTGTGGCTCATGCCTGTAATCCCAGCACTTTGGGAGGCCGAGGCGGGTGGATCACGAGGTCAGGAGATTGAGACCACTCTGGCTAACATGGTGAAACCCCGTCTCTACTAAAAATACAAAAAAAATTAGCCGGGCATGGTGGCGGGTGCCTGTATTCCCTGCTACTCGGGAGGCTGAGGCAGGAGAATGGCATGAACCCAGGAGGAGGAGCTTGCAGTGAGCGGAGATCACGGCCCTGCACTCCAGCCTAGGCAACTGAGCAAGACTCCATCTCAGAAAAAAAAAAAAAAAAAAAAAAAAAAGAATATCAAACTCTCTTATGGACCAAATGTTTGTGTCCCCCCTGAAATACATTTGTAGAAGCCCTAACCCCCAATGTGATGGTTTTTGGAGGTGGGGTCTTTGGGAGGTAATTAGTATTAGATGAATTCATGAAGGTGGGGTCCTAATGATGGGATTAGTGACCTTAAAAGAAGCAGCAGCAGAGAGCTTGCTTTCTCTCTCTGCCATGTGAGGACCCAGGGAAAAAGCAGCTTTCTGCAAGCCATCAGCAAACCAGGAAGAGAGAGCTTACCAGGAACAAAATTGGTTGGCATTTTGATCTTGAACTTCCCAGCCTACAGAATTGTGATAAAATACATTTCTGTTTAAGCTACCTAGTCTGTGGTATATTGTAGCCCAAGCTGATTTATATGCTTTCTTTGCCCTGATGCCTTGATTTTATATTTATTTGGGAACTGGTCTTTGATTCAACTTACGAATGAGCACAACATGGCATAGAATCATAGAAATTCATAACTGGTAGGAAACAGAACACTCACGTAGTTTAACCACCCATCTTATGCCTGAATTGTTTGAGTTGAAGAGTGACTAAATGGTCTTCCAAGACACACTGGAACTCCTCTCATGAGAGGAACTCACTAAGTAAGGTGATCGTTTAAGGATGATCTTTTTTCTACCTCTTTTTTATGCCTTAAATTTTCACAATGAAAGATGCAAGACCTACAAGAGAGGTATGTAGGGAGGAACAGAGACTGTTTTAAATTTCGAACATTTTCTTTGGATTTGCAAATGTCATAATGCCAAAGATAAATATCCTCAGATTCTAAAGAGAACTAATTCTTTAAACTTTCTTCATCAAAACCAGGAAACATCTACCTCTAAGTATACAATTTTGGATTATATTACGGCAAAAACATAAGCGTTGGAGGGTTATATACTCAGACCAGAGCAAAATAAAATTTTATAGCCTTAAAGTGACAACTTCTAACTAGGCAATAAGTCTGGCTCTTTTTTCTGATAAACATTAACTTCTGCTTAGAGTCATTTAATTAAGTGGAAGCATTTTCTTTATGCCAGTGGATTCTCAAGAAGCCAGGAAGCAGTGAAATGAGAGTTCTACTATTTACATTTGGACAAATGTAGGCAACTCAGGTTCTCTTAATCTGGAAAGCTTGAGCCTTTCCACCAAGATAAAATTTTTTGCATTAAACAAATACTAATAGGAAATCTCCTAGCATCATTAAGTAGTCTCAGTTCCTTAAAGTCACGGCTCAGTTAATCATTTGCTTTTACAATGTTTTCCTCCAAGAATAGGGAAATGTTTAATGACATATTTGTAATTATTCAAAATATTCTCCCTGTTGCCTTTACACATTTTTTTTCAGATCACATGTCTCTGAAATTCAATAAAAGAAAACATTATATGAACAGTTTGCTTTCATATTTAATTTATAATAAGAAAACTCAGTAAGAGAAAGATGTGTTTGCAGTTTGGTAGTTTGTATGCAGGTCACCTCCTATTACAGTGAGTGACTTTGTATGATGATAAAAGGAATTCCAGGCTCAAAGCCATGGCCCCTTCTTTTATGCAATAATCCATACAACCAAACACCAACCAGTAAAACACATAAATTTGAACAATTCCTCAGAGTTTGTTGAATTTACTTGGTTGGTTATTAAACACAGTATTCAGTCAAAGGATTGGCATATCTCTCAGCATATCCTCATTTTTTAACAAACACAGTTGGGCATACTATACTTTATCTGCACATACTCGTGCCTCACCCTTAAAAGCTGGATGGTAACTCCATAGAAAGAATGAAAGATGGCCTTGGGCCACCACAATAGAATCACTGGTTATAACACAAAGTGTTCCCATACTAGAGAAATGTGTTTGCATTTGTGGTTTTTCTGATGCCTTCAAATGAATGTTCCTACGTCACAATTACATCTGTTTGGATGCCTTATCCCCCTTGGGTAAATGAACAAAGGGATGTGTTCTTAGCGCTTGCTTGATGGAAATTAACAGTCTGCTCTCATCCTTACCTTTGTGGCTTTCTTTGAGCTGCTCTATTTGCTTTTTTCCATACAATAAATTTTAAAAGTATCATGATTGTGGTACCTTAAGAACACTACGTAATTGGAAATAAGGTTTAACCTTCAGTAGAGCCCTGAGGATGTTCACTTTAAAATGTTTTTAAAAAAAGATTAAAAGAAGAAATTAGAGATATATGCCAGGGTAGAAAGCTCATGGAAGGGAAGAACTTTCAGAATGTGACTGGTTGAAGTAACTAATAACGTAAGTATAATTTATGCTTTTGGACTTGCCCAGAAGGTTTCATATTCAAGACATAAATTCCCTATGTTTTGACTTTTAATCATATATTTTCTGCATGCACTCAAAAATTAGAGTGTTCAATATCAGGCTAGTAGACTTATATGAATGAATGGTAAGATATAAACTAGCTGAAAGAATTCTCATCAAATGCTAACCAGGCCACATAGACGAACTAGTCTTTGTTTGTTAATAAACTATGTACAGTCAGAGAACTGAAAGTTAACTAAAGGTTTCCCACAAACCTAATCATGATAGCATAGTATTAAAATCCAAAACCAAAACTAAAATGTTATATGTACATGTGTTTAGAAAATAGATGAAAACAAAAGTTACTTACACTTTTGCTCCGAGAAAGCAAATCACAGGTATTTCTTTTCATCGTAGTGTTTTAAGTAATTAAAATGGGAACTAGTGTTTCCAGTGTCAATGCTCTCACTGCAAGTATCCACTCAAAAGCCAACTGGAATACTGAAAAGAAAAGGAAGGAAATGTTTAATCAAGTATATGATTAACACTTGCACTTTGAAATGCTGTCTTAGACTGGGACAGTTAATTCTTAAATATCATCAGAACAGGCTAAAATGGTGCTGTGTTTAAAGCAATAAAAAAGTATACATAAGCAACATTTCCAAAACAGCTTTTGTTAAATGTAAGTTAGAGATTTCAAGCACCATCTGTTTTCCATTAAATATTCAACTCTACAGTTTTAGTGGCTGAAAAAAAAAAACAGATATGGTAGCCATAACCTAAAGTTACATGTATAAAATGAAGATGCAAACTGAATTGTGTATATGTCAATTCTTGTTGGGACAGCTAAGGACTCGACAATTTTTTACTGAGGGATCACTAAGGTGATCCACTGCTGAAGGAATCTTACTTACATGTGAAGAAAAGAGCCCTCTGAGCAACTGCATCATTGCCTCTTGTTTTACTGACAATAATCAATAGTACCTTGAAGCCAATCCAATGACTCTTCAGTAAATTTAGTGAGTAATCTACCCCTTTAGTTCTAAGTGATTGTAAGGAATACTTAAGAAGATAAGAACAAAAAGTATAAGCAATAACTGTTAAGTAAGCAGTAACTGTTAGTTCAAGGAATATTCCAGAGTAATTGCCACTTGAATGGCATTGATATCCTCATCACCTAACTAATCTTCGCTTTCTCCTAGACACTACACTGGAGATTCTCCATTTTGAGTTTTGAAGAAAGAACAAATCGAATAGCTATATGTGTTGTGTTCGTTTATGATATTCTGCTACATCAGGACACAACCTACATATTTATAAGGTATATTTGCATGTGGGCTGAAGTGCTTTATGGGAAAGAACTTACTATAAGGGAAAGAAGACAAAAGGCTTGGTCAAACCACAAAAACTCTGATATTGCAGGTTTAGGCTAATAGTGTAGGTGTAGGCTGATGCTAACAGCAGCATGTAGTTCTATCATTTGGGTTTGTTCTAAGTTTCTCAAAAAACATGTGTCTGAGACTTAAGGAAAAGAGTAACAGTGATCAAGGTCTGAAGGAGCTGGTTTTGCTAAAATGATTGAAAAATATTAAAGTACAAAGTAGTATGAATTACACATTTAAAAGATAAAAAACAAAGTAACTATGTATCATTTTTTAAAAAACATACAAAATGAAAACAGAGAAGCCTGCAGGGAACACAGCCTTTTTAAAGGCTGAAAATACTTGTTTGGAATATATGTGAGTCACCCTCTGAAGTCTTCTCAAAATAAAAGGAAGAAACTTTGCGGGAGGTCAGAGGTCCCACAACAGCAAAGTAGAGGTAGAAACAGAGAAGTAAGGTTCACTGTGGCTAAGAATATCTCCAGATGCAACCTGGGGACTCAAAGGGAAACAAGGGACAAAGCCTTCTTCCAAGGTTGATAGAAATGCTTGCCTGAAGATTAAAGAAAAATGCACAATCAAATGTCAGTTGCTAAGATAAATACTGTTTCTCTGAGTGTGTATGGATTTTTTCTAAAGGAGTAGGATTTGAAGGGAGGAGCTGATCCACAAATGGAAAGTTCTCAGCTAGTACACCTCCAGGAATTGAATCACCTTTACAAATTAGCATCCTATAGGTCCCAGAAAATGTGGAATTATGTTACTCTTGTAATTTAGGAATTGGACAGAAATAATACAAACTGAATGAAATAGTCCATATCTAGGGAGAAAAAACTTTAGATAACAGCTATAGGAAACTTATATATTATCAGAGAAAAACTTATTCAAAATTTTTAATTATTCATCCAGGATTTAATGAGTAGCCTTAGGGACAACCATGGAATAGTTGCCCTACTGGGCTAGTGACTCAATGGTAACAAATCAGTCAAATCAGACAAATAATGGATTTGACCTGATAAGCTTTGCTGAATTAACCAGGTTTTTAAAAAATTTGCCTTGAAATCATTTAAAGACCATCATTAAGAGATACTTTCCTACGGGAATTTAGAACTTAGAGAAACTTCAATAGGCAAAGAGATTCAGTTGAAAACTGACTGCTGATGGAATGGCTCTTCTCACCCTGTATAGCTAGGAGGCACCTAGCCTCACTAAAAGAGTACAGACTTTGGAACCAAATAGGTATAAGTTGGAATTTCAGCTCTCCACTGGCATTCTATGTAGCTTTTAGGTACATTATTTGATTTATCTGAACTTTTTCCAGATCTACAAAAGAAAGATAATAATACACATATGTGTTTTCAAAATGAATGAGGTAAAAAGGATTGTCTAGGAGAATGTTTGGCTCATAGGAGGTATTTGGGTCTCATCATCATCATATCTTTATCATCATCCATCATCACTACCTTCTTTTTCTCTTAGTATCAAATGGCAAGTAAAAACAGCCCATTCTTGTTTTTTCTCCTGTAAGTGCTAACCTCTCTCAAATAATACATATGTAGGCAGATCTACTTTCCACTAACCAGTATGAATAATCTACCAGTTAAAGGTCCAGGAATAAACAGACAGCATACTTTTATTAGGATCATTTACAGCAGGTTCAACAAAGAGACTCTTTAAGGAGATGTTGGTAGGGTAGAGGAATCCACAAAGGATGGCACAGTACCTGGAATAAGGAATAGCGAAGTTTTCACCCTAAGAGGGATGGGTTGCCCATACCTAGGAAAAAGCATCACACAGAGTGGGATGCCTTGAAAAGGGAAGTTGCTCTCTGGGACACAGCTAGACCCTAAAAAGAAGGAGATAACAAGTTGCACGCAGTCTCATTTTCCTTTCTCCATCTGTCTCCTCCTAGGACTCCCCACTAGCCAAATGCAAGCAAGCAGGAGGGCAAAGGAGGAAGAAGTACATCTGACTGGTCAGCCTTCCAGGGTTCAAAGCCCCCCAAGGTAGGGCAGGGAGGAGAGTGGAGATGGAGGGGAAATGGTAGATGTGCTCTGCAGTCTATGAAGAGGATTCATGTTCTGCTACCTCATTTATCCTTAGAAAATTCTCTATAATGTATCATTAAACTTTCCAATACTCCTGTGAGGTAGACATTGTTAATATGTTTTCCCATGGCACAAACGAGGAAATCAGCACCAACGAATGAAGTAAATTGCTCAGGAAATGGCAGAACCAGGATTCACACCTGATTTGTCTGCCTCAAAATCCACGTTTTTGTCTACTCTTCCATAGTGCTTTGCTGCCAATAGCATGAACCAGTGCATTTTAATTATGAACAAGTGGTAACCTCTGCAAAAATCAAAGCTGTGACTAAACTAAAGAATGTTTGATGAAAAGGTTGACTCTCAGGAAGGCAGTTATCTTAGTTCCTACAAGTTTCTCTCTCAGCAAAGATAATGCGGTGAGACTGCAGAAAAGCTTCCTCCCTCCAGGTGCACTAAAAAGAAAGCCAGGAGAGAGAACACTCACACGTGCAATTTTGTTACGATAGGAGTTTCCACATAAAGTTAATTAGAAAGAAGGAAGAGTCAGCTCCTGCAGGGAGAACACTTTAGAAATAAAAATGAAGAGAGGAGGTGGATAAGACAGTGCTGGAATATTCAGAGATGGAATTAGATGGAGCACCTATATACATTTTGCTGTGTCGATGCAAAGGGAATTAAGACAGGTTCTACCCTAGAGATTAAAGATTTATATAGCAGAAAATGTCTTGAACTGGTCATCAGATGAAATAAGTTCTACTTTCATTACTATGTCATATACACAAACTGTATGGTATTAGGAAAATCCCTTCCCTTTTTTCCCTCATATCTCCACAACCCACCTCACAGCGTTGTTATGGGGATTAATCAGATAATATCTCAGAAAAATTTCTGGGGACTTTAAGTTCCCTGCAAATATAAATCTATGTATTGAAACAGCAAATGTCCTCATACATAATGACACCCTTAAATATAAGAAGGAAAAGGGATTCCAATCATTCACAAAATATTAGAGAAGCTACTGAACAGGACATGTTTTATATATGTAAGAAGAATTCTTTATTCTCCTCTTTTTGAACTAATATTTTTTTCTTCTACGTAGTAAGTCAGTTCATGTAGTAACTGCTGAATTATAAAGCCACTCAGATGCATTGGTTTTAAAAAGTTTATTGAGCACCTTATATGTGCCAGGCACAGTACTAAGCTGTCAGATAAACAACAAACTTTCTTGATGTGAAGGGGAAGAATTGTTTGGGTACAGCTGCCTCTGAGTGATCAAGGTGTAATGGATTAGCTCTCTCTCTAACTTACTGTTGTCTCCAACTTATCAAAAGATATATTTTTCTAGGGTTGCATAAAGTAGACATCAAAATGAAACCAAACTGGGAAGTTTATTCCCTTGATTAGATTCTCATCTAAATGAAGAATGAATGCACGTGGCATGTAAAAAAGAGAAGCTTGATCACAATCAAAGACAACTCCAAAGGAATATAATAAAAACAGGCTTAATTTATCAAGGTTTACTCACCAAAGTATCTGCAGGAAAGAAATTAGGAGGAGGCAACACAAGAATTAAATACTCAAAAAGTTAAAAGAAAAGAAACATACAAGGATGGAAAAACAGATTTTTCATGGGAATGGTTGAATTATTGCCTTGGGCTCTTAAATGTCCACTAATTTGCCCTCTACACATGTAAGATAGATAACGTGAACATCTGCTTCAGTTGGCCGTCTGCTACATTGGTAGCAGAAACAAGGGAAGAAAGTTCTGGATATCTCCTCATACCTTCTAAAATTGTGAATTAAAAAAAAGGACTTCTTATTCCAGATCTAAAGATGACAATAGAGATTTCCTGCTATTTACATTTTCTCTCTTTTCTCTAGAGTGCTGTTTATCTGAAGCTATGCTTTATCTGAGCTCCTGCTAGAGGCTATAGAATCTGAGATCTAGAAAGACCGTAGAGTACAAATAGGGTAATTGAAGTATAGGGAACATAAGTAGTCCGCCTAATGTCATAGAACTGCCTGGGACAACACAATAATGAGAGGACCCTGTATTCCATGGCCAGTGCTGTGTCTAGCTGATGATATTGCCCTGTGCATGCATTTTCCTAAAACTAGTTTCATCTGTCAACCCAGATATATCTTATAGTCTTCCCAGCACAGTTTAACATCTTAAAACTTGCCAAAGTCAGTGCAATCTACCTGTAACCACAAGGATGGCTTTATATAATCAGGTTGTAGCTTATGCTCAGTAGGAACTCCAGAGTGATGTGTTTCAACCAGAAGAGTCAAGTGATCTGTGATTTGCATGCTTAATTTGGCCTTACCTCACACTCTATCTCCCAACACCACCCCTCTACCCTCCAAGCTGGTCTCATCTCTGCAGCACCTGAGACACGTCCATTTCTACCTCTTGGCCTTAGATTCATGCCCTTTAATTTTTGTTCTCTTCATTTTATGGGACTCTTTCTATTCAAAGTCCAGCAAAAGCCCTTCTTTCTAATAACAACTTCCCCTACTGCGCCAAGTCACATAGATTTCTACTGACTCTGAAGTCCAATAACAAAAAGTATGTTGTACCACAAACTCATCTACTAGCTAACATTTTTTTTCAATAATTGTTTTATGGGTTTAATCTTTGCTTCTTCAACTGGGGCATTGATATGGTTTGGCTGTGTCCCTACCCAAAATCTCATCTTGAATTGTAATCGCCATAATCCCCACGTGACAAGGGAGAAACCAAATGGAGGTAATGGAATCATGGAGGCTGTTTTCCCCATGCTGATCTCATGATAGTGGGTGAGTTCTCATGAGATCTGATGGTTTTATAAGTATTTGGTAGTTCCTCCTGTGTTCATTCTCCTTCCTGCCTCCTTGTGAAGAAGGTGCCTTGCTTCCCCTTTGCCTTTCAACACGATTGTAAGTTTCCTGAGACCTCTCCAGCCATGCAGAACTGTGAGCCAATTAAACCTCTTACCTTTATAAATTACCCAGTCTTGAGCAGTTCTTTATAGAAGTATGAAAACAAACTAATAATACAGGGTTGAATAAGGTACATTGTAAAGTCTCTTCCATACTGCAAGTTGTATGATTAAAAAATATAACTTCTACCAGGCACTGTGACTCATGCCTGTCATCCCAGCACTTCGGGAGACCAAGGCAGTTGGATCACCTGAGGTCAGGAGTGTGAGACCAGCCTGGCCAACATGGTGAAACCCTGTCTCCATTAAAAAGAAAAATACAAAAATTAGCTGGGCATGGTGGCAGGCACCTGTAATCCAGCTACTCAAGAGGCTGAGGCAGGAGAATCGCTTGAACCCAGGAGGCAGAGGTTGCAGTGAGCTGAGATTGCACCATTGCACTCCAGGCTGGGTGGCAGAGTGAGACTCCATCTCCAAAAATATATATGTATTTAAGTTTGAAAGCAATTCATTATTATTCTTTTGCCTTTGCCGTAGTATTAATATGTAACACACATTGTACCACTTACAAAATATATTAAAAATTAAAGGTATAAATCTACAAAAATTAACATTTTAATTAATAAGTAGAAGTTTTGCAAAATTGGAAATAAAATTATATCAAAATATGGGGTATATTCAATCTCACTATTAATAAAATGAAAATTAAAATCTCAAGATTTGTCTTGCTTAAAAATTGTTTTACTTTTAAAAATAAAATACTTGAAAATGGTGTATATATAATTAGATATCCATTTCATATATTGCTGATCAACTTTCCAAATGACATAAGTCTTTGGATAGGAATTTGATAATAAGTACCAAAAGCTTTAATGATATTATACACTTTTATATCATAGTTCAGGAAGTAACTTGAAATATGGAAAGTGCTTTGTATGCAGAAGCATTCCAGCAGTACTACTTAAAATAATGAAAATCTGGAAACAATTTAGATGTCAAATAGTAAAGGAATTGCTAAATAAAATATGAGAACCTTCATGATGTACTATGTAATTAAAATCATATATTTTGCAAGATATTTCAATTATATGAGAAAAAGCTTGTGTTATAATATTAAGTGAAAAAGGCAGGATTAAAGTTGTATGTGTAGTATTATCCTATAAAAAGTTATGCACAGAGAAAAGACTTAAAAAATTTAGCAAAATATTAGTAGTTATATTTAGGTACAGTATTATGGGTAGTTCTGTCTCATTTCTATGTTTCCTGGCTTCTCAAATTTTCAACACTTAGAAAAAATACTTAAAAGTTGGATTAAAAGAAAGTATTTGAGTGAATACAAAAGTTACTCTTCTCGTCTTACTTCAGAGGACATACAAAACTGCTAGATTTTGTTCGTGGAATTGTTAGATTGCTTTCTCATTTGTTTGTTTTTGAGTGCTCAAGTTTTCTATTTCGTACCCAGTGTTAGACTTTGTTTTCGGGAATCTATAGACTGGAGAAAAGCCCAGTTGGAAAACAGATGGCTAAAATTAAGTTCTCTCTTCCTGACTCTACTATTTTCATCCTCCATTTGGGTGTCAATTAACTTACCTCTTTCTTTCAGATCTAGTAATGGTTTCTATAAAAGGGAAATCTTCAGGTTCCACTTCACCTAGGAAATTAATCAGGTGTTGAGGCCTCCCTGCCTGTGCTAGTTTCCGGGAAGGCAAAACACATGGAACATGAGACAAATGCAAATAAACAACTGAATCAGCAAGCAAAAGATTTGGGTTTTATAGGACCAACAGGAGTTCGATCTACAAAATAGGTTCATATTATTTCAAGTTGGAAAATAAATGCAATGTGGGTAGGAAAGGCTATCACAGGCTGGGCGCGGTGGCTCACGCCTGTAATCCCAGCACTTTGGGAGGCCGAGGCGGGCAGATCACGAAGTCAGAAGATCAACACCATCCTGGCTAACAAGGTGAAACTCTGTCTCTACTAAAAATACAAAAATTAGCCAGGCGTGGTGACAGGCGCCTGTAGTCCCAACTACTGGGAAGGCTGAGGCAGGAGAATGGCATGAACCCTGGAGGCGGAGCTTGCACTGAGCCGAGATTGCGCCACTGCGCTACAGCCTGGGCGACAGAGCGAGACTCCGTCTCAAAAGAAAAAAAGAAAAAAAGAAAAGAAAAAGCCGTCACAATTTTCAAGAAAAATATTTTTAAAATAGTAAGTTAACAATAGGGCTCTTTACCTAGGTTTAGTTTCAACAAGCTTTTACCCTTTCAACTATTTGAGCCTCTTAATGTCTCTCTGAACATCCCATCAAAAACTATGCCTCTGCTTCCTTCCTCACCCAGCTTACTCTCCCTTACCTCCTTTCCCCCTGTCTGAGAGGATGAGTGAGGTGTTTCTCCTCCTATGAGGAGTCCTGTCTTCTACCTATGCCTGTCTTTCCTCCTCCATCTGCTCTAATTCTAACTGGCTCTCTCCCCTCAAGATCTAAATACTCTCTTGAGTCTCTCCTCTTGTAAAAAGTAAATTATCCTTATAACCCTATGTTCTCCCTCCTCAAGATATCATTCTCTTTCTCTTCAAAATCAAGCTATTTGAAAAAAAAGTCTATAACTTTCTTTACCTCCTTATTCCCACTGTCTACCCCTCAACCCAATGCAAGCAAGTTTTACTCCTTCCACACTTAAGCTACTTTCTCTAAAGATCCTAGACCTCCATATCACAAAATCTAATAAACTCTTCACAAATTATCAGACTAGAACTCTCTACTATCACATTGTTTTTCCTTCTAGAAAATCCCTCTTCCTCTGTCTTCTGCTGGGTCTCCAACCGACTGCTCAACTTCTTGCTACTTCATGGGGTCTTCTTATTTTGTCTACATCTAAAATATGAGTGATACCATTGATATTATTTTTATCAGCATTTCCCAAACATGACTGCATATCAAAATTAGCTAGAAATGCCATAAAATACAGAGGGCTGACTCTCCACCAATGAATCAGAACTTTGAGGAGAGGTACTCAGGAATCTACTTTTGACCAATACCCCAGATAATAATCATGAAGGGTGGAGAGCACCACCACTTTTGATTGGCACTTGGAAGCCTCTGTTCTAGATTGTTTCTTGATAACCCACTAGTTTTCATTGTTTTAGCTGTCATGTGTATACTTAACCCGCCACATACATATCTCATACACTAAGAGGGGTCTACCGCTACTACAGTCTTCCAGAGTTTTATCTACACAAATTCAAGAACTTTCTAATGTTCTTCTTGTCACCAATACTGCCTACTTCAAGTCCACCTTAAAATCTGTCAATAGCTACCTATCCCCTACAGCATAAAGTCCAAATAAATCTCCTTCACATGGTAAGTAGGAGTCCCCCTGTCTGCTGTTTGCAGTAGCATCCCTTGACCTCCCACACAGCATTGTTTCACTCACTTGCTATAGGGAACCACTTGTAATTCTTTGCATATGCCATACGGTTTCTCACCTCCATGTCCTCTGTCTTGGACTTTTTTCCCTCTTCCTTTACCCCATAGCCATGCTCTTCTTCATTTGTTTGGGAATTCCTGCTTCAAGACTCAACTCAGGTGTCATCTCCTCCTGGAAGAGTTTCCTGATTCTCCCAATATCCCAGCCCCATTCCCACTGCCAGCCTGACCTAATATCCCTTTTTACTCCCTCCATAATGCCTCCTGAATGCCTCCCACAGTGTATTTGTCAAATTACATCAAAATGATCTGTTTAATTGTACGTCACTGCCAACCTTGCCCTGGACTCTAAGTCCCTTGAGGTTAGAAAACATTTCATGTTTATATATACAATTACAACATAAAATATGCTTAGTAAATGTTTACTGATCTCTGCTGAATTGAACAGAGAATTATGAGAAGAAAAGCACATTTTGTCTCCAGACTGAAAATAATCAAATCCTTTCCTCTGTAGTTTATGCCCATATAAAACCATCATTCTATTCCCTTCTCTTCCTCCAAAATGATAACAGCAATCTCTTTTACTAATTCATTCACCAGACATTTACTGGATACTTGTGGTATGCAATGAACTGTGCTCTAGGGTCCAGAGATGCAGAGATAAATATGATAAAGATCTCTCTCCACGTGGAACTCTCAGTCTAGTGGGGGACAGAGACAAATAACACAATACACTAAGTGCTCTGACAGAATCTCAGAATAGCTGGTGTGGGACCCCCGAGGAGGCAGTAAGTGATTCATACACCTAATGGCTTCAAAGCCTGTTCCGAGTTATTCTGCTCTTGTGAACACTTCTCTTTAAGTTATTCAAATGCCATTTCATATGCTGATGTTTTTCCCCACGTAGAGGGAAAGGAACATGAAGGTAGACATTGATGGTTCCTTTCATCTCCTTTGTGCATCTAGTCAGAACTTTGTCCCTGCAGAAAAGGCTTCTGTAGAATTCCACACCTATAAAGTATGCTGTAAATGACCATTGAATGAATAATATGCAGGTGGTCACACTTACATAGAGAACACAAGCCACTTTTTATTTCAGCACAAATTTATTACAAAATAAATGACATTTTTGGAAATAAAAGCATATCATTTGGCTCCCCAAATAGCCTAATTCTTCACTCCCAAGGGTATGGAAATGCCAGAGTACCCACTCTTTCAACACTCACCTTGACCAGTATTTCAAAATGGCACAGTTCAGTCATTGAGCTATAAATTAATTACTTTTCTCCCAGGATTCCATTTCCTCCCACCTAAAATAATTTCAGCTCTCTAAAACACAACTCTCCACCCTAATTAAAAGTCCAGGGACCTTCTCATTAATATTGCATAAATGTAGGGTCTGTTGCTTGATAATACTTTGCTTTGATATTAGCCTCCTGCAGCAGAGAAGAAAGTTACAACAAAAGCTTCCTTTTAGCAACTTTCCTAGCCATACACCCTCCCACTGCCTCATTATGGTGCCCTTCCTGCCTGGGCAGTGGGAGGTGTCTAGAGCAGTTTTGTCCTGTGAATCATAGGACAGCATGGTGCGTAGTTTGCTGGCCTGAGGCCCAATATGGAACGAGCCTCTGAGATGTGTCATCATCAGCTTGACTGTAACAGATCCATTGAGAGCCTCAGGATAAAATTCCCTGAGTCACCATGAGGAAAATAAAATGATAGCAAGATGATCCCCATAAAATCTCTGGTGCAAGCTGCTTACTATCTACAAAGAAAAGTGGAGTTCATCAAGGCACTGAGCCTTTCATTCTTTTTAATGTTTCTCTGTCCCATATTAAAGTAAAATCTGCTGTTTGAATACTTGTGAATTTGAGATGTATTAGAAATGGCATTTCACTGAGGGTTGTAGAATGTATGCAGAGACTGCGGTCTACAAATCATTAATTACAAATCATAGTCTGTACTTTGTATCATGAGACCAACTCGGTTCTAAAACATGAACCATTCTGCCTCTCTAGCAAAAACAAGATAGGAAGATGATAGATAGATAGATAGACAGACAGACAGACAGACAGACAGGAATAGGTAGCTGAAAGAGAGAAGGAAAGGTGAGAGTGAGAAATAGTGAGAAATTGAGAAAGACAATCCATGTTATAGATCTTGCATTCTATTATGTATAGCTTTCTCAATCTGAGCTATAGAACCAAAATTATTATCTCTGGGTAACTATGAGCCAGATACCTTCAGAAGTTCCTTTTTAAAATCAACATACCCTTTGGTTCTTCAGTTGCTTTTATTTAGTCAATCAGCAGTGAATTCTAATTTTTATTTTCCCACAAAATCTACTGTGAATAGCCTCCTTAAGAAAAATACAAGTGAATTATTTTAAGACCTAATAATACTCTTGGTTTAGATTATTTGCGGCACAATGAGAATTTAAATAAAATAAACCAGAGTTAAAGTAAAGCTAAAAGAGACAAAAGGGAATTGGTAGAGCATCATGCAGATCTTACTTGAGGTAGGTACATAAAAGTTGTTCTAATGCGGCTTCAGTAGAACAACTTTTATCCTAGCACCAAGTGAGTCAGGAAGTACCCTCAAGCTATCATTTCCCCCTAATTAACAAGTGCTACCCAAGGAGTCATTGCCTGCAGACTGTACAAACAGAAGAAAAGCAAGGCACAAAATGAAGAAACTCAATGTTAATTAAAAGAAACATAAACAAGGAAAATAACACAGCTCAGAAACCAAGACTATGAGTAGAAACCAAAACCTCTCAATCCTCTGTCTCTTAGGAAGCAACAGCCCGTTAGCGTCCTTGCAAGGGAATGAGCCCACCGTGGTGGAGTCATTAACACCCGCAAATTGAAAACTGTATATGCCCCTTAGTTTGGAGCAAATTTCTAACAAATGATAAAGAGCAGATGGATTTTTGACATTAAAAATAAAATATCAGCAGAAAAAAATGTGGGCAAAGAATTTGGATTTTTTTTTGCTTTTCAAGAGTTTTACTGTTTTACCAATTTATTATAGAGATTAAAAATAACAAGCAACAAAATCGAGATCTAGTAGAGCATAAATTATAATATTTTCTGCCATTAGAGAATCATTTTCAATATACTCGTTTTCTTTCATATTGTGTATATGTGGTAGATAAAATAAACTCCTTCAGTGTAGTGTCTTGTTTTAACTGCTTTTGTTCTTAAGGAGATTTTTTTTCTCACCCCATTATAAAACAAGAACTCTAAGATATCCCCTAAACAAAAGTAATTTATGTAAGAGATGTTGATTCGGAGAGATGAAGAGACAAAACTAATCAGTGGAATACTAAGTTTTGGAATCAGTCATATTCCATATTCCAAAGACTTTGGAGTCAAATTCTGTTTTGGCCATTTTCTAATTTTATGGCCATGAGAAACTACTTAACCCTTTTGCAAGTCAATTTCAGGATCAAGATAAATGTAGATACTGAAACTCACATTTCAAGGCTACTACTGTGTAAACTAAATGATGAACTTACATGTCAGCGTATATAACCACTGTACCTAACTCTAAGAAGGCACTCCTTAAATGTAAGCTTTTTATTACTTTGTCCCCTGACATGTCTTTAACACCAAGAGCCTCAGCAAGCTCTAAGAATCAAGGTAAATTACAGTTAGAATTAATCCTTCGAAATGTAGGATAGGGGAGCTCAAAATTTATTGTATAACCTGGTGGCATAGTGAGAGGCCTTGAATTATGGCTTATCCTTCTCATCTTAGAGTAAGCAAGCATTGGGTTTTTTAGGAGATCTGGATTTTACTAACCCTGCAAAAGTGTTTCATTAAAAATGCACTCTTCCCAGGATTGTTAATCTGCTGTTACACTGCCACAAAATGAGAGAAGCCTGTACTAATTCTAGAGACACTCAATTATAGTACAAGATTTAATCTTCAGTTTCTGTGTCCAAGCCTAGGCTTTTCCACAGCCATCAGTGAGGTCAAATGAACATTTCAAACCTTATACCCAGAGATTTGAAATCCTTTTCATTCTGATGCTTCCTTCTTCAAGGACTCATTCAATGAGCCTCAACATGAACCCATCACTTTTCCAGCAAGATGTGAATTGTGACACCCACTCTTAACTGCTAGGACAAAGCAGATACCAAGCTTCATAGCAAATTCAAAGGCTCTGAATATAGAGAAAGAACAAGTGGAGGACCTGACACACAGAAGAAAATTCACCTCAGTCACCAAGATCTCCTGATTATCCAAATAGCTGTTCAGAGCTTGGTATCTCTAACTGGAGCCTGTGCTGAATCATTGCCATTTGTGTGGCACCCATCTGGCACCTGGAATTAGATTTTGCTCTCTCTTCATTCAAAATGGTGATAAGGGATAAATGAGGGATTGCACAACAGCAAAATCTCATAAATATTATTGTGCTAATAGATGAATTTCTTAGTGAAAATGGAAAATGGCAATTTCTTTTCTAAGGATCTGGCTACCCTTTAATCATCTCAGGGCTTATTAGTTCAATTTTTCAAAAGGACAATGATGCTTGAGAGGCTAGAATTTTCTCTTTAAAAATCTCTTTAATTCACTAAAGAAGTAATATAAGCGAAAGCATATAAATGAAAAAGTAAAACCAAATTTAATATCTGAAATAGAAGTAGCTGAATGAAAGAAACTTAGTATTAAAAGGGTCTTTCAGTTTCTAACTCATCCAAACACTGCTAAGATGAAGATGATGTCACAATATATCATACCATACCAAGATACTGTTACAGATTATCTCATTCATAAATATTACTAAGGAAAGAGACTCCATATTCCCAGCAAGAGTTGGGTGCCAACTTAGTTGGCAAAAACAGATGTAATTCCTATTCTTTGCTTATGGCAAGAGAACAGAATTAGAGTATTAAACCAGCTTCAGATACTTCAAAGTGGAGGCAGGAGAGACAGACACCAAATCATCCTAAGAGCACTCAATTGGAAAACGGCACATGAACCAAAGTCCACTTCACTCCTAACACTATGAGAACAATCATAATTTTATATTATAATTACAAACACTTATGAGACATTTGCTATGTACCAGGAAATGTTCTAATCACTTAAAATATATTAACTAATTCAATTCCCACAAAATTCTGTAAAATAGTTATCATTTTAATATCCAATTTGCAGATGAAGAAATCAAGGTAGAGAAAGGTAAAATAATCAGCACAAGATTACATGGCTAGTAAGTATAAATCCAGGATATGTATGTTTTCTCCTGTAGGCAGAAGTTATTTTATGTTTTAGGGAAGACACCAGAAGTCATTGAAGAGGAGAAAAACAGTTCTGATATATAGCTAAACTTTCAATTATTCACATACTGACCCAAAAGAAACTATTCTAATCCCGAAATGAATTAAAGTTTGGGTGTTTTTCCCCGCCTCATCAGTGGGAACAATGGCTCTACAGCTAGAAACTAGAGCTAGAAAATTTGCTGTAAGAAATAAAAGCCACATTCTTTAACTATATCTGAATTTCAGTCAGTACCTTTGACTCTACTGTAGATGACAGTCAATGCAAGTATGCCAGACTTCCAGTATAAGATAGAAATTTCGGTCCATTTATTTCACTCTCCTTGCTCCCGAATTCACTTAGAAGCAAGAAACAATAGAAAACTCATGGAGAAATGCCATCAATTTAGGGAATTTCTGTAAGACAGTACACAGGATCCATATTATTCATGACTTTACACACTCTGGAATGTGAGAAGGTTTTAATAGTAAGAAACCTATTAATATAACTCATTAAAGTAATAGAGCAAGGGAAAAGAAAAACACATAATCCTTTCTAAGAATGTCTAAAACGCATGTGAAAACCCTTAACACTGAATCCTGATTTTTAAGATTTAATAAAATGGGACCAAAAGTCATTATCTTCCTCAAATAGTCAATGTCTTGCTTAGTGATCAAAGATGGAAGACATTCCCATTAAAGCTGGGAACAGCAGAAAAATACCCACTACCACCACCCTCAGTTGCCAATGTGTTTAAAGTGCTAGCTAATAAATCCCATAAAGGAGAATCATAAATATTGAAAATGATGAGGCAAGTCTATCACTACGGGAAGACCACAGAATTCTCTACTTGAAAAACTTCCCAAAAAGAAAGCAAAAAAAAAAAGGAATAGAGTTTTTTTTTAAGTTAAGTAACTTGGTTGATTACAAATCAATGTTTTCCTATATACCAACAATTTGAAATATAATTGCTACACACACACACACACACACACACACACACACACACACACACACAACTTAAAAACTAGGCATGAAGAAGCTTTCTTAGGTTTTGTATGCTTGTTTGTTTAGAAAGGTAGAGGGACTATATAAAGAAATGAACTACAAAACTTCATTGAAGCACATAAAAGGAGACGTTTTTTAAAAAAAACATGTTTCTAAAGAGGAAAGCATGTGCAATTCCAATGACATGCAGTTCTGATCTGAATTATTTACCTAACTATTTATATAAAGTTTTGTTATCGTCACTTTCACACATTCATGCAAGCGGAGTAAATAGGATCATGAGTCCCACATTGCCATCAAACAGCTACAACAATATCAACATTTTTCCAGACTTGCTTTATTTACCCCCAATTGCAATTCCCCCTTGTCTCCCATTGCTTGTGTATTTTAAGACCTCATATAAACAAATGTAAGTATATCCAGAACATTTCTGAAAGACAATATTAACAAAGGAGTAATTTCTGTAATAATTATAATAATTGATACTGGCACCAGACCAGAAGAGAATCCAATAGAACTGAACAGAAACACCAAAGAGATACAACTATACATAAGAATTTGATGTTTGACAGAGGTAACATTTTTTATCAGCATATGGAACACAGGTTAATCAATTATACTGGGACAACTTGATAATCATTTGGGAAAATAAGCCTAAGACTTATATTATGCCAGAATAAAGTGCAGATGAATTCAAACTTTAAATATGAAAAAGGAAGCTATGGAAATACTCAAAGAAAATATATGTCAAGGTTTTATTTCTCTAAGGGTGAGGAAGATCTTTCTGAGCACTATATATGCCACATGCTTTTCTAAGTGCATAAACTATGAATAAAATGATTTAATTAATTTTATTTATTTACCTATTTATTTGTTTTTGAGACAGGGTTTGGCTCTGTCACCCAGACTGGAGTGCAGTGGCGTGATCAAACTCAGCTCACTGCAACCTGTTGCCTGGGCTCAATTGATCCTCCCACCTCAGCCTCCCTAGTAGCTGGGACTACAGGTGCAGGCCACCATACTAGACTAATTTTTTAAAAAAATTTTTGTAGAGATAGAGTTTCCTCATGGATCCCAGGCTAGTCACAAATTTCTGGGCTCAAGTAGTCTGCCTTCCTTGGCCTCCCAAAGTACTGGGATTACAGGTGTGAGTCATCATCCCCAGCCTGTGATTTAATCAATTTTAAAACAAAAACTTCTATATATCAAAAAATTTTAATATACAATACAACCTGGGAAAATATTACATATTACATATTTTATAGTTAAAGAGGTACAACATGGAGAACTCTTAAAAATCAGTAAGGGAAATAAATATGTCCCACTAGAGAGAAAGAGAGAAAAGAATCATGAATTTACAAAAAAGGATACATTAAAAATTTTAAATTAATGATATGGAAAAATCAACCATGCGAGAAAACAAATGAATAAAAAATAAAATAAGGAGATGCCTATTTTGTCTATCAGATGGTACATGAAAAGAAAAAAAAATCCAGTTTTGAGGCATTCACTTCCTGCCAGAGGGAATACAGTCAGCACACTATTTCTAGACATGTATTTGGCAAATACATCAAAAGCCCGATAAACACGCATGCACCTTGAATCAGTATGAAAAAAGGACACATGGATGTGCAAAGATGACAGTCAAAGCCTTGTTCATAATAATAAAAACAATGTGAATAATTTTTTGAGACGGAGTTTCACTCTTGTTGCCCAGGCTGGAGTGCAGTGGCGCAATCTTGGCTCACCGCAACCTCTGCCTCCCAGGTTCAAGTGATTCTCCTGCCTAGCCTCCTGAGTAGCTGGGATTACAGGCACCCACCACTATGCTTGACTAATTTTTTGTATTTTTAGTAGAGATGGGTTTCATCATGTTGACCAGGCTGGTCTCAAACTCCTGACCTCAGGTGATCTACCTGCCTCCGCCTCCCAAAGCGCAGGGATTACAGGCGTGAGCCACCATGCCCAGCCTAGTGAATAAATTAAATACTTAACAATAGCAGATTACCTAAATTAGTATCGCTATAAAAATGCAACGGAACAAGGCTACTACAGATGATAATGTATATGAATATACAGGTGTTTATTGTAATAAATAGCTGACTGAGGAGCACAGATTACAAAACTGTATGTAGAGTGTGATCCCATTTCTGTACTATGCCTCAACATCTATAGAAAATAATCTGGAAGGATATACCTCAAAATTTGATACTATTTAGTACTGGAATTATGGGTGGTTTTTCTCCTTTAATTTCTGTGCCTAATGTAATCTAATTTTTCTACAGCGAACATGTGGGCTATTTGTATCAAATACGTTTTTAAATACAGAAAAAGTATATACAGTAATAGCTTTAAATGTAATTTGTAGCTAAAGACCCAAAAAAGTTGCAGGTGGAAAGAATGATCATGAAATTCTATAGTCAGAATTGTGTTGATGCTTCTCATATGAAAGACAGTGCAGGTATCCATGCCTTAACTGGAGATAGGATGTAATATTTATGCCCTAGCCACTATCCTATGCAAGGTAGGCTTTGAAATTCAAGCATAATTATAGAAATTCAAACTTAGAATCATTTCAGTCAGTTCTCCTGAATACTAACAAAGTTAATGAAAGCAAAAAAATCTTAAAAGCAAAAGATTATTAACATGTTTATAAAAATGCATAATTTTTAAATTTGCCAATAATTGTTCCTGAAGTGAGCATTAGTTTACATCTTTAAGATGCAAAGTTTCATTGATTGAATTAACTGTACACAAAAGCACTTGCCAGCACATTTTTCTGTAAATTAAAAGAAGAAAGCACCACATTGTTTAAGGGTAAGCAGGCAGGAAACAGCCAGGTGCTGTCTCACCTGTCACTATAGCCTGTGGCATCTTTTATCTGTCTGTCTGTCTATCTGTCTATCTATCTATCTATCTATCTAGCTATCTATCTATCTATATCTCTCTATCCATCTCTCTATCTATCTATCTATTCTTCTTTTCACAGGTGTTGGCCTCCCTAATTATCTCAAGCTTAGCCCAGACTTGTGCCCCGGAATAATCCTATTTCCAATCGGAAGTAACTTAAAGAGCTCTATATGAATGGGCATTTAGAGAATCAAAGAAAGCAGATATTTGTTGAGTGGCAGCTTCTTGCCAGATGCAGTCTAATTAGCTTATATCTATTATTTCACTTAGTTCTTCAAAATCAATGGGCTGGATGGCATTTCCCCCATTCTACAGATGATATAGCAAATCTAAGATAATCAAATGATTTTCCCAAAATGTCAGAAATAACAAGTGGTAGAGGTGAGATCCAAATCCTTATCTCTCTAGCTCAAAGCTTTTGCCCTTTCCAATAGACTGTAAAGACTCAATTTATTTTGTGTCACCTTTTAGTACTTGAAGGTGGGATAGCTTGGAGGATAAACACACAGACTTTTTAACCCAGAATGCCTGGATTAAGATGTCTATTCTACCACTAATTAGATGTGTAGCTCTGCAATGTTATTCCACCTTACTGTGACTCAGTTTACTCCCCCCTAAGGTGGGGATGATAGCAGTACCAGCCTTTAAGGACTGATAGAGTTAAAATGTGTGAAGGACCTGGGACATTTTCTGACATATAGTAAGCATCAATAAGTGTTAGCTATCTTTATTATTATTATCTGTGGGGATTATTATTATTTTTGTGGCCACCTGTGCCCCGTTTTCAACAGCTGGTCCTTATCGTACTCCCCCAACTTCCTTGTCTCCCAGGTTTCTGCCTGAGAGCTCCTTTAAGTCTGCAACTCTGATCCCCAGCTCAAAGGCTGGGTCCCCTGTCAGCTGCCAGGCCTACTTGAGCCCAGCTTCATGACCCACTGCCTGGAGCACCACAAACTGGCCACTCTCAGGCTCTGTCTTGTTGTGATGAGCCAGCCCATGGAGTACCACCTGTGAGCCTTTGCAGGACCTTCCCCAGTGACAGCTGGCTTAGATGTGCAACTTAGCACTTAGCACTCCTCTTTCAGTACATCGCACTCTGCTTGCAAACTGGCAAAACATCCTTTTGTCTCTACCAGTGGGACCTGCCCCTCACCTTGGAGCAGATCTTGTTTTCAAATTCTGATACCACAAAATCTAAAAATGCACCCAGCCTGACCCATCTATTATCCACTGAGCTGAAGCCAGCATTCAAAGGGACACTAAAGAGAAAACTTCTAAAGATAGAGAATGTGGACCCTCCCCAACCTTCAGAACACTCCAAAAACTTTCCTGAAAAGGCAATAGGGCCAGGCACGGTGGCTCATGCCTGCAATCCCAGCACTTTGGGAGGCCAAGGTGGGTGGATCACCTGAGGTCATGAGTTTGAGACCAGCCTGACCAATATGGTGAAACCCTGTCTCTACTAAAAATACAAAAAAATAAAAATAAATAAAATAAAATTAGCCGGGCATGGTGGTGTGTGCCTGTAGTACTCGGGAGGTTGAGACAGGAGAGTTGTTCAAACCTGAGAGGTGGGGGTTGCAGTGAGCGGAGATCATGCCACTGCATGATCTCCTGGGCAACAAATTGAGACTCTGTCTCAAGAAAAAAAAAAAGAAAGAAAAGGCAATAAATATGCATGACAGGGAAGAATCATAAATGTACTTCATTTTGAAAATTGGACAAACTACACAGTATTGAATTAATGTCATTAAGTGAGGTATCTCCAGACATGGTACAGTTCCACACAAAGAAATTCTATCCCAGTGTTTCTTGAAAAAATGCTGACTTGTGCATCCTAACCCTCTCAGCTTCTTTTCTTTCCACCAAAACACATTCACTGGCACTTTGGCTTATCTCATCCAAAAGACAGACTTGCAGTGTAACCCCTGATTTGAAGTCACCTGCAGATCATCCCTAGCTTTTGCCACCTTTAATCTGATGTTAAAAAATGCTTAACACTGTCTCAGAAGTTCAAAGCCTTCCAGATTACCTTTATTGCTACAGGCATCTCCTCAAGGAAACAGCACAGGGCTAAAGAGAAAAATATATATACTCTAATGCTTCAAGGACAGATTTCCCAACTTTTCTAGTGCTCTAGAAATGGAATGATGAATTATTTGGCCTTGCAATATACCCAAAATTTCCCATGCTTTGTTTTGAAATTTCTAAATATTTGCATTTTCATTTTGCTTTTTGAAGATGCATACTTTGTACTTACACTACACCTTTCACCTAAAGTTCTCAAAAGTGTTCATACAAACATTTCACAATGTGGAAGTTTGGTGTTCAAATTTCAAATATAACAGAAGCAAAATCTTCCAGTGACTTTCTGAAAATATGTGTGCTCATAAAATGCATAAAACTAGTACCAGATTGGAAGGATCTGCTTCTGGATAAACCACATTTTACTATCTATCCTAAAATGATGCCATCGTTTTTATTAATAGCAGAACTCATACCTATACAGGATGAAAAGCCAAGTATTTGTAGGGCATCTCTTAATAAAACAACCTCTACTCTAGAAAGTATAGGCGGGAAAGTATAAGACATAAATCTCTTGAAGCACTTACAATCTTGTTTAGAAAACAAGGCTTACACTAGAAACAATTATAGAATGCTACAGTCTATAATTAAATAAGGATTAATAAATTGTGTGGTACACCTGATAAGTTCAAAAGTAATAAGAAAAGAAAAATGAGAGAGATTATTTGTTGTAGGCTAGGGACATGAGAAACAAACTGTGTAATTTACAGGTGGATCTTACAGATAGGTCCATAAGGTGTATGGATAAGCAGGGAAAAAAGAATGACATTCATGCCTGAAAGGAACATCAGAGAAGAAATAAGAAGTCCCTGAAGCAGGGCAGACTAGTAAATGGGTGCCTAACACAGGAGAGGTGGCTGGTAAGGAAGAAGGAAGAAAAGAAGAGAAACTTCTTGACTAGAGCAGAGGATTTGTTACAGGCAGCTGAGGGAAATAACCTAAGATGGTTAAGGGGAAATGAGACTATATGAGGCTTTGAGTGCCTTGCTTGGCACCTGAGTGTCTTAGCTTGGATTTGATCCAGTAGGAAACCAATGCAGACTCTTAGCAGGAGAATGGCACGGCAGGTCCCTACTTCAAGACGAATATTCAGCTAACAGAGGATGAATAACATGGAGGGTAGTCTAATTCTTTTATCTGTTGTTTTCTAACAGAAGTCCTTATTTTACAGCATAACTTGAAAAGATCATAATCTTCTCTCATAATTTGTGAAACCTTGAGTAATTAAAAAGATGTTCAGAATTTCAGTTCAAATAGGAATAATAATGTATTTTTACATTGTTTTTATAAGAATTAAAATAGAACATATATAAGAAGTGATTGAGATATAGTAAACATTCTCTCCCAAATAAACTACTTCAATATTCTAAAAATATTCAGTGATGAGGTATAAATGAGATTCTGAGATTTAGACAGAGCTGTTACATGAAGTGTCCAGAAAGTTATAGAACAATCACATTTAGTATTGAATCAATCAATGGTCTGCTCTTATTTCAGTGTGATCGACATAGACCTAGGACTCTTACTCATTCCAAATGACTTCATTAATAAGTCAGTATACTGAATTTTGACCCAAACTTAAATGGGGGAAGTCATTATAGCATTTCTGCTGCTGTGGGTATAAACCAGATTAAGAAATAAATGTATGGGGCTTCTAACCATTCATTTGTTCTTTCAAATACTTATTAAGCACCTACTAAGTGACAGGCATTGTTCCATGCATTCAAAATACAGCAGTGAACAAAAAGAAAAACCTCTATATTCATTTACCTTATATTCTACAGAGGGAGGTGCAAAGACAAAAATAGAGTGTATTAGCAGTAGGGATTGCAATTTTAGATAGCATGCCCAGGAAGAGCTTCTTTGAAGAGACAACATTTGAGTAACAGCCTAATGGAGGGGCAGGAGCGAAGCCTGCAAGTATCTGGAAGTACCTTGGTGTGTCTGAAGCACAGCTGGGGCCAAGTGAGCAGGGAAGAGAGGAGTAGAGAAGAGTTCAGAGATATCACAGGGTGTATGTAGGGTTGAACTGTGTAGTTACGGTCTTGTAAGTTTTAGCTACAGCAAATCTACGGGTGCACAGCACCTCAAAAAGAAAGCCCAAGAGAATAGCAGGACAATGGCTCCCCCTTAGAGGTGTCATGGAAAAGGCAGAAAAGGGCACCAAGCTCCAACCTGGCAGCACCAGGTATGCTTTCCCTTCAGTGCTGCCAGATTTTAAATGGCTTCCCCCAGCACCCAGCCTCAGAATCCTGTCTCCCATTGTATTCTTATAAGCAGCAACAATGATCAGTAAAATAAAGTAAAAATATAGTCACTGCGGCATTAAACGTCATTAATGCATCAAAGTGCAGTCCGTCTGTGGACTAGCAATGGCACCAGGCTACCCTTTGAGAACCGTTATCCTAGACCTGACGGGACACCATGCAGCATGCAGAAGTTGCCAACAAGGGCAAGGGATACCAGCAAGTGCAGGAGGTGCCAGCAAGACAGATGGGATCTACAGGAAACCTGCCTCACTTGGGTTAGGCAGCCAATGACAAGCATGAAAAGGTGAAGGAAAAAGCAACTCGAAGCTGATAATTAAAACCAGATTTCCGAGATCTTTGCCTTTCCATCAACTGATTTAAAGCCAGGCTGCCTGGACTCTTATTTTCACTGACCTGGAAGAGAAATCTGTGCTGGAAACCTCTATGTACAGTCAAATAACATTGCCAGCAAGCCCTTAGAAATAAATCCTGCTTGTCCCCAAGGAAAGTATTTTTTCTTTTTTTTTTTCTTTTTTTTTTTTTTTTTTTTTTTTTTTTTAGTGTTAATGACCAGGTCGCCTGGGTTGCTCCCTGTATAGCACTAGAACCCTTATACTTTAGAAAATTAATCAGGAAATTCCTAATGATAGGTAGCTTCCTGTTTTCCAGAGACAAAGAAAATTATGCTGTTGAGACGTTAAAAACATTGCTATGTCATTCTTTTCTCTCTGAATAACAATGGGGATTTTGGAAAAGCTTCGTGTTGGCAATTCATCTAAAAAACAAACACTAGAATTTTAGCAACACTTCAATCCAGCAAAGGGCCTATTGTTGTATGGCATTAAATAAAATAGAGGAAGAATCAATAATGATAATGTCACAGGATGGTAAAATGTCATCATTATCTTATGGCAATTTTTGCAACATCATTCTAGTGTGGGATTTTTTTCCTAGTTTGGGCATAGTATTCATCTTCTGAGATAAGTTTAAGAAGTTATTACACTTACGCTGGCAGAGAGATGAGAAAGAGAGCCGGAGGGAAGAGGGTGGGAGGAGAGGAAAAGAGGGAGAAAAAGGGAGGGGGAGAAAAGGAGGGAGAGGGAAGGAGGGAGACAGAAAGATCATGAAGGCAAGTATAAACTGGCTGTGTTTTTTAATTATCTTGAACCTAATGAAGTGTTTGCTTTAAGTTTAATTATCTTGAACCTAATGAAGTGTTTGCAATAATTATCTTTGTTGAGAATTTAACAAAAGCTACCATCAGAAACCTTGCTAAGTAAGTAAATTACTTATTTTTAAGTAATTACTTTTCTATTTCTGCAGCTATAAGGCAAAATACACTGAAAAGAAAATAAAATGCACGGCAGCTCAGTCTTATTTCCCTCAATGTGAATTGCAAGCACAAATTTTGAGATCCATACTAACTTAGAATCTACAAATGTCAATGTAGATTCTAAATTGGGAAAAAAATAATACCGCCAGTTCCCTTAACTACTTAACAAATGTACTCAATCTAATATATTAACTCAAAATAAAAACAAAGTTTTAGTAAAACTGCTAATTGTGACAATTTTTAGTAATTATCCAGGTTTTTAAAAAATCCATTAATGTTGGCAAAGATAAACTGAGAATTGAAAAAATTATATATAAATCCTCAAGCTTTTTATTTTTTGATTTACCTCAAAAAAGAGATGTCTCATTTGTTTTTTAAAAAAAAAAAAAAACAACTTTTAAAACCACATGCTAAAATAAAGAAAACAGCCTCATTAAATTATAAAATCAAATTTAACTTTTGAAACAGCAAAGTAATCAATACATAGACGCATTCAATCCTTAAAACAAGGAAAATAAAGCTGCATTCCACCAGGAAGCGAATTAAATTATTCCAGACCAACTCCTTGCTTATTTAGCAAAAGATAGTAAAGGCTTTCCCAACAAGGAAATAAAAACATCTCTGAAGTAAAAAAGGATACACACCCCTCCCCAGTTTTTTTTAACCTGGAAGCTCTTTGATGTCTAAGAAACCATGTTAATTAACTGTTTTAAAACCTATTTCAAATTTCACTGTTTATGTAAATACTCATGGCACGGTATTATTTTTGTAGGGTTTCCTAATTTTTTTTTTTTTTTCCAGAAATATTACAAGATTACAGCCCAGGTAGTTCTGGTACGCTAGAATGTCAGGGAAGATGACCAGGTGGCCTCAGGGACCAAGAACAGTTTCACTTTGGTGCTTCTATTTCTAACGGCTGCGTTTCCATCATAATGGTGGATGCTCTTTTATGGGAGTCCAGGCCACTGCAAATGGCCCAAGCTGAGAAGTGGCACAGCCACAGCTGGCGGGGGCGGAGATCCTGGCGCTGAGCCTGCATGGGACTGGGGCGGACTGAGGGGCGCGACAGGAGCCAGCCAAGCCCCTCAGCCGCTTTCTCTCCACCTGGGCGCAGGAATCATTGAGCCCTCTCACTCTGCTGAAATGACAGAGGTGTCCTCCGAGCTCGGTGACGCTCAGTAGACCAAGAACGAAACTGTCATTCCGGAAACACAGCTCCTAATGCATTTCTCTGCACCTAGGGACCCTCACATTAGCTCGTAGATGCCATTTCTGTCCCTGGAGGTTGAAGGAGTTTGTGTGGACTTTAACCAGTTCCCAGGAGACGGAAAGAAAACGTGTCAAGCAACATCCGTTTTGCAGATAGGGGAGCTAATGTACAGAGCAACCCTTCACAGGGCACTGGGGACCGGTCCAGAGCCCATTTCATATGGCACAGGTCTCTAAGCCGTCCTCAAGGGAAAGCTACTTGCTTTAAGAATCTTGGGGGGGTGGGGTAGGGAATATATATATACAAATTTTTATATGTATATGTGTTTATTTATATATTGTGTTTATTACGTGTTTTATTTGTATATTTTTTATTTATATTATATGAATAACATATTTATATATATTTTCTCATTTAATGTTTCCATATTTGTTGTCTATGCATCATATGCATATTAAAAATGAAAAACAGAAAAGATAGAACTAGAAAAAATTAAAAGAAGATGTTACTTGTGAAACTGTGTGTGCTTCCCTACCCCTACCCTCATTTTCGTGGTTTATTCTGGTTTTTAAATTAGCTATTTGGGTGGTAGCAACATCACCCACCTGATGGTACAGTGTTTACTGGTACTGTATATACTGAATGAAAATGTCTTAAAATATTTCCTGAGCATGTCTTTATGTAAGAACACCTGAAATTGTGCACAGGCTACTTTTGGAATCCATGATTAACTTAATTTCAAGGCAAGAAATCTGTTTGTGTTTTGGAGGCTTCAGAGTGACTGAAAGAGGCTCATAAATCTAGAAGCTCCCCAAGCACTACTTGCAAAAGGAAGATATCATTACATATATATGTAATTTTTAAATGTACATAGCAGCTGTTATCATGAATTTTAGAAATTTATTTTAAGTGTCACTAAATTCATAGTAGCTCTTTGTCATTATATATATTTTTTTTTCTCAAGTAACACATTCTAAATATGTAATTATTCTTATGTGGAACTGTCACAGACTGGTAAATTTGCCTGCTTAGCATCCATTTTCTATTTTCTCTTTTTATAATACAAAAATCATAACTTTCTGTGATTCTCATGGAAAAATCCTTTCCATGTTTTCGGTGTGACTGACAATATTCCCTCCACCAGCAGGATGGGCATGTAACCCAGATTTAGCCAATCGGAGCACTCTATGCTTACAGCCTGCAAGTGATTGGTGCAGTGAAAGGCACCTGACCTAAGCCAGGCCAATCAATCTCTTCCCTAAAATTTGACCTGGGGATACTAGAAGAGAGAAAGGTCCCTTCTTTTGGGATCAGAAATTGTAAGCAATATGTAAGTCTGGTTTCCAGAGTCCATTTTTTCCTAGTTTCATGGAAAAAGTCTGCCTAACAATGACTCCAATACAGAGGGCAGACAAGCAAAGCAAAAGAGGGACAGAGAAAGGTTTAGCCCGATTGCACCACTTAAGCAGCTAATGCTAGATCTGTCCCCACTGCACTTAAAGTTGTATGTGTCAATAAATTCATTTTTTGCATAAATGACTTCAAGTTGATTTTCTGTAACAAAGTCTTGCCTAATACTAGGGGCACACAGAATTTTTGTTACCGAAAAGATGTCATACTACAAAAATTGATAACTGCTGCACTACAGCATTTTCCCATTATTATCCACTTCCTTCTTCCTAAACTTTTGTTCATCTTTGGTTGCCATAATACTACATTTTCCTGTGTTCTTCCCTTGACCCTGTGACCATTCATTCTTAGTCTCCTCAATTGTCCCTTGAATGTTCATGTTCTCAGGTGCTTCTCTTCTCTACAGATTTCCTTATCCATGTCATCCATCTTTTGTCCAGTATATATGATGAACTGGTCCTCAACATTAATTTCTCCCTTCTTCCAGAGAGCTCACCTGTATTATGGAGTCTGGAAAGGCAAAAACTACAATTATCAGACTACTTTGTGATAAGGGTTTCAAATACATATTAGATTCCACCAGTTTCATGTGCTCTAGTGGGACAGCTGGCAGACAGAAGCGAAGCAGGGGCTATTTTCCTATTGCTTTGGTTATTGTTGTTGGCAAATAGGGGTGTGGAAATGTTAGGTTTGGGGCAGCAACGGCCCTGTGTGGAGTCACTGACACCATGGTGTCTGAAGAATTGTAGCAGCCATGTTGGTGGCAGCCTCCTGTTCCCAGGATTTCCATCATACTATACGTTCTTGAACTCCAAAGGTTCACTGGCAGCCTTCTGAGATGATTCTCTTGAGACCAGTTGGATGGTCTTGTTCTGGGAGTCATTTCTGGAAGCCTACCTTTTCAGCCCTCCCGATTCTTTTTGCAATTCTCTGTAAAAGCTAGGAATGTTTGCCATTCCATTTCTTAAAAATTCTCTTCCCCCGTTCACAACAGGATAAAAATTTTTTAAACTTTTTTTATAGTCAATAAGGCCAGGCATTATGGAGCCACTGCTTCCAAGAGTAGCCTTGGTGCTGCGTTTCTGCTACACCTTTACACAATGACAAGCCAGTCTTCCTTTATGCCTCTGTCATTGGCACCTGTCCTCCATTTTTCTAGACCTCCCTCTGGCCCTCAATTGCCCTGTAAATCTATGCAGCCTTCTCAGACTCGTCCAGCAAGATTAGGTGCCTATAGGCACCACAGGACTTTATGCTGTATGCTTTTAGAATAATCATCTTAATGTATTATAATTTTGTTTTAATGTTTCTTTCCACTATAATTGAAATTCATTGAGGTCATGGGAAGTGAATTTTTCTTGGTTTCCCCTGTGCCTATCATAGTACATGATACTTAAATGAACAAGGTGGGAATTAAACCTTCCCTCAATTTACGAAACATTGCAGACGCTTAACTTCCATATCATCTCCTTGGGAGAGATGCTAAGATCAGAAATAAAATGTTTTCTCTTTGAGAAGAGAGTACATACACATGAAAACTTTATTAGTATCACTTCTTATGTAGCCTCCAGAAAGTTTTCTACCACCAGGCACCACTATAAGTCATTTAAAGCCAAGGAAACGTCAACGGTGTCCTGAAATACACACAAACTCAATTCTGCTCATGACCTAGTCCACTTTTCTATTTTCTCCGGCAAATTCATAGAAAGGAGACAGGATACTTTGACAATCTTTCTCTTGTGTTATCTTCAATACTTTCTATTTTGTGTGTTTACATAACTTACAGAATATTTTTTAAACTTGATTTAAATGAAGATGGCCCATGTTTGTTATCTAGGAGTAAGGTGGTGAATACAGAAACTGTTAATGAACTTAATAAAAATGAATTTAGTATAACTACTAGATACCAATTGGATAATATTATTTATCTTCATACTTAAAGAAGAATTAAAGATTACTTCTTAGGGCAGAAGTAGAAACTGCAAAGTATGAAATAGTGATGTTAGCAGGCATACCACACTATCATGACATATTATGGACAAGTATTTTAACCATGATGCATGGTCCTTCAGAAACTGAACAGAGGACAGAAGCCCTTATTGATTCTTAATACTTACTTAGAATAGAGAAAATACCATACTGCAAACAGGAGTTTGTCCTAAAAGGAGACATTTAAACCTAAAGTGTTCAAGGAAGAAAGAAAGCTTCTAAAGTGGAATCTCTGTGCCCCAGAAGTCCTTGAGGCCATTCAGTACTTAAATTTCCATCATCTGAAATGTAACAGGTGAAGAAAAATATCACCTGATACAGTTATTATTGCAGAATCTGTATTCTTCCTCTCTCCCATGCTACTCTCAGAATCATCTCTTGTATGTCAGTACTGATGGAACATTGCTACCAAAAAATTTCTTGCTCCCAGATTTTAATTTATGAGGTAGGCTAACTGAAATTCTTGGCCCTGTCTGATAGAAAGAGAGCAGTATGATTCACTCCTTTATAGCAATTTCTATGATTCATTTGGTGACCAAATCTGGAACTGACAGAATTTAGAATCAGACCTTTTTAATCCCAATTGGAAATACTACTTAAAGACATTTGATATCTGGTATATACACAACAAGAACATGTAAATAAAAGAAAAATAAACATACCACAAAATCTGATTAGGCTGAACAGATTTAAAAAACTGTAGAGCAGAGGTTAAGGCTACTTGCAATGGGATAAAAAACTATCCTTGTGTGTTAAAAATAGCTACTTATGAGGATTTTTTTTCCCTTCTACAAGATGCATGGCCTCCAAGAAATTAATCTGATATATGAATCTATCTTTTATCCCAACCCTCAAGCAAATCAAAATTACAAAATTAATTGAGGAGCAAATATTTTCATTTTTATAAGAAAGGCTCTTTATTTTCCAAAGAAAATACAGTTTCTTTTCATTGAAAGTTTCCCTAATGAGACAAAATATGATGTATAAAGGACTTATTCATGTTAATATGTTTAGGGATGTATCTTTTATCTACTTCTTAAAGTGTGATCCCTGGACAAGCAACAGCAGCATCACTAGGAACTTGTTAAATGTTGGGGCCCTCTCCCAGACCTATGGTATCATAAACTCTTGAGAGATTTGGCCCAGCAATCTATATCTTAACTAGCCATCCAGATGATTTCTACACATGTTAAAGTTTGAGAATCACATATCCCAAGATAAATAAGATAGAAATAAGAATTGAATACAGAGTTCCCTAAGAAGTGCTTATTCCTACAGAGTTAATACTCGAAGTAGCAATTATTCAAAAGCAACTATGTTGTTTATCTGTCACAGTTATCAATTATCTAAATGCTGTTGTAGCCATAAGAATTTTATACTTATGTTGGAGAAACTTAGGAAGGAAAGGGAATTAAACATGAATTACTAACACAATATCTTTTAAGGGTGATAATCTGGGAGATTCTGGGGCCCCTATTTTACCATCAGGAACATCTCCTTGGAACCAGTAAGAGAAAATCAGATAGCGCTTTATTCTGATGGATGTAATATAGGGATCCACTTTTGACCTTAAAAACCCATGAAAGTGACTTCCAAGTAAGAGTCTGGAATTGCATCTTGGATTTCTATTTTGCTTAGGCCTGCAGTGATCCTCTATAGAGCCCCAGTTCTGAGAGCCAGAGATTTTCAACAACCAGCTCACGTGAATCAAGCATTTTTATTTCCTTTGTAATAGACATCTATTATTTGTGTCTGCCCAGCACCTTATTTCCCTTCTCTTGGTAGTGGCATACCTACTTCTTTGGGGAAATTGCTTCCTTCTTTATTTCAACCTGTGATTACATACTTTAAATGTAAATGGATTAAATTTTCCAATCAAATGACAAATTGGCAGAATAGATTAAAAAACAGAATCCAACAATATGCTATCTACAAGAAACTCACTTTAAATCCAAAGACACAGATAGATTAAAAATAAAATAATGAAAAAAATATTCCATGTAAACAGTAACCAAAGGAGAGCAGGAGTGGCTATGCTAATATAAGACAGAATAGACTTTAAATCAAAAAAATTGCAAGAGACAAAGAAAGACATATTACATATTAGTAACAGTTTCAATACATCAAGAAATATAACCATTTTAAACATTTATGCACCTAATAGGACAATAAAAATAGGAAGCAAAAACTGACAGAACTGAGAAGAAAAATAGACAGTTCTATAATAATAGTTGGATATTTTAATACCCTGCTTTCATTAATGGATAGAAAAATCAGACAGAAAATAAGTAAGAAAATGAAAGACAACACAATAACCAATTTGATCTAATAGACATATACGGAACACTACCCAACAATAACATCATACACATTCTTCTCAATGCACATGGGACATTTTTCAGGATAGACAAACATAGTAAGCCAGAATTTAAGTCACAGTATGTTATATACATACAATGGAATATTATTCAGCCTTAAAAAGGAAGGAAGTTCTGACATATTCTACAGCATGGATGAATCTTGAGGACATTATACCAAGTGCACAGAAGACAAATATTATATGATTCCTCTTATATTACCTAGTTAGAGTAGTCAAAATCGTAGGGACAGAAAATTGACAGGGGGTTGCCAGGCAATGGGGACAAGGAGGAATGGGGAGTTGTTGTTTAATAAATATAGAGTTTTGGCTTTATAAAATAAAAAGAGTTCTGGAGATGGGTAATGATTATGGTTTTACCACATTATGAATGTTTTTATTAACACTAAACTGTATACTTAAAAATTGCCAAGATGGTAAATTTTATGTATGTGAATGTTACCACAGTTTTTTTTAATGGGGAAAGAAGCAAGCCTAGCATCTGCCAATTTGAATGCATTATGTGGTGACTGGATTTTCAAATCACATGTAAAACACAACGCAAAAAGCATGAACAATCACAGAAAAGTGATAAATTAGACTTCCTTAAAATTAATAACTTATGTTCATCAAAATAAATTATTAATAAAAAACTAGCAGGACACAGACTGGAATCAGATACTTGTTAATTTGATTTTTTTTCACATTTATCAGAATACATAAAGAACAAATCAATAACAAAAAAGACAATTAAAGGAAAATAGCTAAGAGATTTGAATAGTATTTCATATAACAGTTTCCCAGAAGGCCACTAAGCATATGAAAAGGCATGGAATATTATTATTAATTAGGGAAATAAAATTTAAAACCACAGTGAGATACTACCACACATCCACCAGAATGATTACATTTAAAAACACTGACAATATCACATATGGGCACAAATGCAGAGGAACTAGGGCTCTCATACATCACTGGCAGAAATAAAAGTTAGTACTATCACTTTATAAAATCCTTTGGCAGCATTTACTAAAGCTGAATTATGTCTACCTTACAAACCAGCCATGTTAACTCTAGCTATGTCAACTAAAAAATGAATGAGTAGATGTATTCATCAAAAATCACAGCAGACATTCATAACTGAAAAATGAAAATAAAGATCTATCAAGAGTAAAATGAAATCTCCATAGAGTATTACATCACAGTAAAAATGAAGCTAATGATTATTTATTATATCGTAGGCAAGAATACACATGAATCTCACAAACACAATATTGAGCAAAAGAAAGCAAACATAAGGTATCATTCCATTTCTATGAAGAACAAGAACAGGCAAAATCAAGTTATGGTGCTTGAAGTCAAAATGGTGGTAACTTCTACATGGAGGAAAATTAACTGGGAAGGGATGAGAAGAGATTTTTTTAATCTTGCTTTATATCTTGGTTCAAGTGGTAGTTATACTAGTGTACACATATGTAAAAATTCATTGGGTTGTATATTTAAGATCGATATACTTTCCTATCTGTGTATTATACCTCACTTAAGGAAAAAAAATAAATTTTAAAAATGCCACATAGATGTCCTAATTCCCCATGTTTTTATGAGGATTCAAAAATATAAGAGCCCAGAAGGGAATGGAATTGAGAATTATTTCAAATGGAAAGTCTGTGATATGACTGTGAAGTCCACATTTCTTCCTAGATAAGTTGAGCAACAAAAGAGTCTAAAAAATATTCAACTATTTTAGGGTTGTTTGGGGACAAGATGTGAGAAACCGATGAGCAGAAATGATTTACATATGTTAAAATCGTCTTTCTTGATCCACAAGTTCACACCAAAATGAATTTACATGCTCCTTGTAAATCAGGGAAAATAAAACTCATTCAGTTCCACAAACCCTCTCTATGAACCATGTATACTGGTGAATTCTGTCTTGAGAAGTATTGTGTTATTAAATTACTATTTAATTTTATAAACATATCCACCTCTTCTAAAACACCCTCAAATAATTATATTTTCTCTGTATTTTCAAATTACCTTAGAAAAACCCATACATGACAGAGCATTAATAAAATAGCATATACAGCAGCCTTATTATTTCTAGCTAATCATTAAAGTACAATAAACTTGACAAAAAGCATGCCTAGGCAAATATACACACTCACAAATATTATCCAATCTCTTTCCAAAGCTCCTGCATGTTGACCTCATCAACCTAATTAGATGGTTACCCATTTCCAAAGCAAAGTTAAAAGCAGTAAACATATCCTTATGAAAAACAGGCAAAGGTTAGCTTCCTGGAGAATTGTTGTTACAACAGATGTATGATTTTTGTCAATTTGTTTTGAGAAGTGACAATTGCTACTGGAATAATCTGTTTTATGTTTGTTTCACTGACATAATCTAGTAGCTCTTGTTGAACATAACATTTTAGAACTGAAAGAGACCTTAGGAATAATGTAGTTCATTTTCCTCATTCAAGAAGTGAGAAAACTGAGGGCCAGAGAGTTTTTAATACTTGCTCCACGTCAGATACGTGGGATACACCTAAGTTTCCTTACAAATATAATTTAGAATCAGTCTATGTGCTATAAAGTCTACAGTAAATAACACATATCTCACAAAGGGAATTTCAGTTTACAAATTCTGAGGAAGCTACCATCTCCATTGAAATATCGGCATGGTTCTTGAGTTACATCTTGAAATGCAAACCAGTGGTTCTAAACCTCAAAACTAATGGGCATCTAAACTAAGGCCAGGACCTTAGATACGGCAAGAAAAGGATATTTTAAAATATGGGTAATGGAGGACGAGGACTCCTGAGTTTCCTGGTTGAAAGGATATTGTGATAGTCTTCAATCTCACTTTCTACCTACATTTATTCATTTTTGTAAATCATTCTTATGAACTTTTGGAATTATGTTCCTAAAGCACAGGCCTCCAATGCATTCCTTATTGTCTGTCTTAATTGGGCTCCCTGGAAGCAGATGTTCACACAATGAATCATGTGAAGGTAATTTATAACTAAGAGTTCCCAGAGAAAAACAAGGAGCAAGATGTGAAAGAGGGAAAGAAATGAGGCCAGGCAAGAGTGCAAGGTAAAGGCACGTCCACACAGGGTAAGTTTGGTTCACTGCTGCAGAGCACACTGGAGACAGTGAAAGTCAGCACTACCCAAAGTGTGGTTTGCAGATCCTTCGTCTGTGTCACTGGTCCATGATGAAATAAGGTGCTTGCAGCTAAGTCACTAAGTCCACTATTTACTTCGGCTGACCTTTCTTTCACAGAACCATTTCTTTGTGAAGGAAGCAGCATACAGATTTATGTTCTGGCACAAGCTCATCTTGTCCTAGATAACAAGGCAAAGTTTGCATATTGGCTACTTGAATGGACTAGTATAGATCACATGTCAGAATTAGCTTGATTAGGAAAGAGGAAGCTGGATTACTTATATCATATCATCAGCAATCATTGCTTCAGGCCTATGCCCTGGGGGTGTGGAGCAAAAACTCCCAGGTCTCCAGGCTTGTGGGTGGCAGTGGGGGCGGTTTGCTTGCAGCCTGTCCACAAGATCAGGTGCTAGTTGTTGGTTGGGAATAATGCACACTGCATGAGTGCATGAAAAAGGTAAAGGACTCCAAGATGATAAGAAAGGGACACTAACCTAACAGCATTTGCTAATTTGCCCACGAAGTATACAATTTGTCCTAGAGCATTCTGTCTTGCTACATATGGTCTTCATCTCTTCTGTTTCATCTCCAATGGCAACATATCCCATTTCACCTCACTCTATACCACTGGTTTTACATTTTGCTTACAGATTGTAATCACCTGGGGACTTTTAAAAATGACTGATGCCTGAGTTCTTCACCCAACTATCCTGATTTTATTGGTCTAGTAAGGCCTAGATATTGGAGATTTTTACATTCTCCCTCAGGTGATCCTATTGTGCAGCCAAGACTGAGAACAACTGCTCTAAGCTTTTATACTAAATGACTTACAATTCCATGAGGTTGACATGGAATGACTTTGTTTGCCATGCCATGAACATTGCAGAAATAACCTTCCCCATCTTTGCCTTCAATTGACATTTAAAATGCTATTCATTCTTTAAGGCTGAATTCAGCCATTTTTCTCAATTACAATGGTTAATAAACACATGAACAAAGTGTTCACTATGCTTATTAAAGCATAGTGAAATACCTACTTCACTTACCTGGGTCACTTACCTAACCAAAGCATAGTGAAATAAGTCCTTTAATAGCCTACTGGTAAATGTGTATAATAATTTAAACCCTGTAGAAAGCAATATGGAAATGTGAAACATATTCTTTGATCTAGAACATTTTGGAAACCCTAGCCCAAGGAAATAATCCTCAACACTAAAGATCACCCTTTATGAACAACTCCACTGCATTATTTAAATAATGAGAAACAACCTAAAGGTCTATCAGTAACAGAACAGTTACATAAATTATCAATAGTCTTACAATGGAATATAACAATTGAAAATGATGCTTAAAAATAGTCTTTAATAATTTGGAGGACAGTTTATACTGTAAGGCCAACCACACATACACACACACTTACACACACAAACACAATGAATTTACAAAATTTCAAATACCAAACGTTCTTATTTATTTTTTAAATGCATGAAAAAAGACTGGAAATTACATCAAAATAAAATAAATCAACCATTATTCCAGAAGTGGAGATTATAAATATAAAAATAAGATATTATTAAAATTATCTACAATTACCATGTGTTTACTTATTTGAAAAATACATGTACCTTAGTTTCTCCCTTTAATATTTTCCCCTCTGTATTAATTTCTCTCTTATCAATTATATGGCTTATTTGTCTTTCATGTTCCTTGGATTATGCCTTGTATTTTTTATCAGGGTATAATTTACATATAATTTCCAGAACATAAGTGTACTGTTGAGTTGATTTTGATAAATTTGATGGAATATTTCCGTTACCCCAAAAGTTTCATTTTACCCACTCCCAGTCAATCTGCCTACTATCCCTGTGAGAAGCAATGACACATAGGCTTTCTATCACCTAGAGTTCTGCTTATTCCAGGATTGCATACAAGTCAAATAATATGGTATGTATTATCTTTTTCTTCTTTCACTCAGAATAATATTTTTGAAATGTATTAACATTATTGCATTCACTAGTAGTTCTTTTTTATCACTGAGGCATTTCCAATGTGTGAATATACTACAGTTTGTTTATCCAGACTCCTCTGAACATCTGGGCTGTTTGACCCAGTTTGGCTATTATAAATAAAGCTACTATGAACATTCTTGTACCAGGTTTTGAGGGACTTTCATTCCATTTCCCTGGGATAAATACCTATTTTGTAGCCAAACTCCAAAAACAGCATGCAATAGTCCTTGCTTCCTTATCTCAATGCTCTTGCATAGCCACACCCTTCTCCCCACACACCTACACACATCATACACTCAATAGGGCTAATTTATGAAATTAATAGGATATATCACAAAACTATGGAGTATGACTTTTGAAGTGAGGTCATAAAAGCTTCCACCTTGCTCTCTATTGAATCATTCACTCCAGGGCACGTCAGCTTCCAGGACACTCAGCAGCAGTATATGGGATCCACATGGCAAAGAACTGAGGTCTCTGGCCAACTGTCATCCTCAATTTGTTAGTCATATGAGTAACCTGTATTGGAAGCAAAGCCTCCAGCCCCAGTCAAGCTTTGAGGGGACTGGAGACCTGGCCAACATGTTACCTGAAATCTCATGAGAGACTCTGAGTCCAAACCACCTAAACCCTCATCTGAATTACTGATTCCCCAGAAATTGAAACGATACATGTTTATTCTTGTTATAAGCCATTAACTGTGGTAATTTGTTATCCAGATAACTAATACAATTTAGGAATAGAATTTCTAGATCATAGGGTAGATGTACATTGAACTCTGTAAGGGATACTGAACGTTTTCCAAGTTGGTTGTGCCATTTCCATTTCCAGAGTTATAATTGCTCCATATCTATCTTTGCTAATACATGGCATAGTTAGTCTTTTTCATTTTAGCCATTCTCATAAATGTATAGTGGCATCTCAATGAGGTTTAAATTTATATCTCTCTGATGACTAATAAAAGTAAACATTTCATATGCTTATTATGAGCCTTGTGGTTTATATATTTTTAACATTCCTTTCACAGGACTGTTAATAAGCATTTGCCATGGAACTTGGTACTAATTAGGGATTAATGAATGTTTGATGAAGAAATGAACAGGTTTTTCCTGTCAAAACTTCCAAATAGAGGTAACTGTGAGCTCTTTTAAAGATATGAATTGTAAATTGCACAATATAAGCTATAACTCAATTACTGGGTGGTAGATATTTATAATGAGATGTAAAAAGTTTTTCTTCTTTTCATTTCCTAAGCAAAAATATGTAAATGCTTCCCCTTTCTTACTTACTGGGATCTTTCTTGTTAAGTGCGGTTGGCACTGCACTGAACGTCTTGCAGGACATGGTGAGAATAGAGTGACCCTTAGACAGTACATGGAGGCAACAGTGAGGTACTCAGGACTCTGAGTTAAATTAGGAAAATCAACGTATAACAAATGAAATCTGATCTCTGAGGAGATCCTTGAAAGACACCATATTACAAAGTCCCAAACAAGCTTTGAGTCTACCTAATTAACAGTGTAAACATATATATCGATTAAGTTTGTCATTACTTGTGGAATGGTCACATTAGAAGGAAATCAATGGTAACCAGGAAGCCAGAATCTACTATAATTTATTTAGCATGTATGGAAGAGAACAATACTGAATGAGGGCATGGGACACCACAAGAATTCTAAGCACCAAAGAGCTGTTCTCTATTGTAAGGCAGAAGTGGTTCATCAGGCTCACGATGACCCACATGACAGAGCTCCTATTACCTTTGTTCAGAACTTCTGATGACTGAATGGCCTGATGACTAATTTATCCTCCCAGCATGAGTACATACTGGAGCAGACACAAGGGTTCTGATCACAACCGAAAAACCATTCCCACTGTAAAAGAACAAATGGACACAGGAAGAGATGAGCTAATCAGATAATGGGGATTTTCTAATTGGCTTACTGGCTGTACTTCACGTATTTAATTAATATGGTAGATATTGATCTCACAAGCTGCAAACTCAATTGTGCTAAAAAATAACTGTTTCATTTTTCTATTACTATTCTTAATTCTCAAACTCCATTTTTTCCTACTGGCAAATAACCAACTTAGTTCAAGATGATAGTCTTCAGACAAACCACAGGTTCTTCTGCCATATGAGGATATTTCCAGTGAAATGAAGGTTCCTCACCATCCCGCCTTTTTCCTGGGTAGTGTCTAAGACTTAGAGAGTAAGTGGGTGGCTAGCAAGGCTGCAGTGTTGTACAACTCCAATGATACCAATCATGGCAGTATTGTTTGCTTCTCTGTCAACATTTGTCCATGCTAATGCCCACTGCTGATGAGCAAATGAATGAGTTTTCCTGTTCAAACTTAAAAAAAGAGGCTCCCCTGAGGTCCTTTTAAGGTAGATATTGCATAATTGCAAAATATAATCTATAGCATTGTTCCAAAGTGTTCCGCTGGGAGTCAGTTTGTGAGTTCTCTGACCAAAAGACTTCTTGAGGTTGAAGTTAGACAACTCTGTCTATTGCAGCCCTCTTCTAAGAGCACATGAAGAGCTATGACCTGGTTATCTACCGTGAGGAAGTAAACCATCCAAAACTTAATGGCCACAACAATAATTATTTTTATAATGTTCATGCCCCATTGGTCATATTTTTAAGAACTGGGTTGTGTGATTCTGCTTCCCTTGGGTCACTTGGTGGTGTTTCACTGTGACTGAACTGGTTTGGAAATCCAAGACGGCTTCATTCACATGCCAGTCATGTTGGTGAGATGGATGGAAGACAGGACTTAACTGAGCTCCTCCCTCTCCTCTACAGGCAATCTCAGCACCTGCCCAGGTAGGCTCTCCAGCAGCATGGTCAGACTTGTTATGTGACAGCTGGCTTTCTTTGTGGGGAGCATTCTAAGAAATCTAAGTGAAAGCTGCAAAACTTCTTGTTATCTAGCCTTGGAAGTCACAGATGCTCACTTATGCTGCATTCTATTCCTCAATTAAGCCACCAGGCTAGCCCACATTCAAGGGGAGAGGAATTAGACTCTGTCCCTTCATGGGAGGTAGAAAGAATTTGTGGCCATTTTTAATCTGGGGGGGTGGGGAGAGGGAAAGAGCAAGCCACTCTAGGGATCATAAGAAACTCAGTGAAGTTAACTTAGGCTTTCTTGGCCCAAGATACCACATCATGCTGTATTATAGCATCACCCCTATTCAACTGGTGTCATACTATCCCAGGATATGACAAAATTCCAGCATCTGGGTATTTTCCCGCGTACCACCTGGGAAGCAAAGGACAGGTCCTTCTGCTCTTGGAGCCTCAAATTCATTTCAAACTATTATCGCTGCCTCCTCAGGGATCTCAGTTTTGGAGTGGGGTGCAGGGCATAGAACTTTTCAGGGACCAACATCTGCATTTACTTCATTTCCATCTTCCCTAGTTCCTTTGTTCTATCCATGTCAAGAGGATCTTCATCATTAGTCAGCAGGCAGAGCAAACAAGGCTTGACTGAATGAATTTTCTTACCTGCCTCGTATTTATACCAGGGCTTTAGAATGTCAAACCTCAAAGACAATTAATAAACTTTTTTTTCCTCCATTAGATTTTAGTCTAATAAAATCTCCCTTCTCTGAGGCACAGAGACCGAGATCTAGATTGAAGAGGCAAACAGAACTACAGGTAAAAAGGGATTGCATGAAAAAAAAAAAAAAAAAAAAAAAAACTCACCTCAGTAATTGTTTCAAAATATTTTCCTGTTACTTTTATAAATGGAGCTTCTGTCTCTTACATTAGTCACTATTAGGTTCATTTGTTCAATCATCTGAGAGACTGTGAGATGATTAAATCTGAGATCACTGATAAAACTGAATTGCTCAACCTGCAAAGCTGAGAACCCAACTCCTCACTTTGCTGAATTCTAACATGGGAACTCTCTGGGGTTCCACTTTATAATAATGGTAACTAAAAGCTACCTTTTGTTTAATGGGTACCTAACACTCTACTAAGTACTGTACAGTACATATATTACCTCATTTAAATAGAATAAAAATCTTATGAGATAGATCATATTACTATTTATATTTTACAGATAGAAAAACTGAGGCACAGAATGATTAAGCAACTTGGAGAAGGTCACATAGTGACAGAATCAGAATTTATACCTTGGTAATCTCATTTTAGAGTTCATGCTCCTAATGACTGGGCTACTGACACACTAATGTTTGTTTTGAAACTGTAACAAAATATTAAATCAATAAGTATATGTATATGCAGGTTAAATATAGCTAGAACAAAAAGCATAATAGCAAACCTAGAGAATATAATGGATATATAAAAGTACAATATTCTAAATCCTGTCAACTTTGTTATTTGAATATAAACCTAAAAAATATTTTAATAAATCAAAGTAGTTGGATATTTCTTGAAAGGAAAGTAATAACCTGTAAATTGACTATTAAATGCTTCTTATTGACATGAAAAGGTTCTTTAAAGTGACTATGCTAAGAAATCTTTCTTTATATCCATGTCACATATGGTGACAGCAGAGGTTAACTTCCTAATTCCCAGTTGTGAACTATTAAAACAAAGTACTAGACTTCAAGAGATTAGAGCTATAATATTAAAGTGACAATGAATCCTAAATCACAGCTGCTCAAATAAATAAAACAGGGTGCCCCAGAAAACCAAAGAAAAGACCCCGTTGGAATGAACCTTCACAAAAATAATGTAAGCCTTAATGCACGTGCCTTGACTCCAGATAGTTTTATAAATGTAGGAAAGATGCCTTGAAATGCAGACATTTAATTTTTTAATTGAAAAAAAAAGCATTATTTTTTAAGTGCATTTTTAACAACTTCTTTTTTTTAATGCTGCAAGGAAGGTCATCTGTAGGCAAAAGCTAAAAGAAAGCAGGCTGGAATCAGAAGAAACAAGAGTGAAGGCTACCCTAAACTGGTTTCAAGAGTGGTACTGGTTTCTTGTTCTGTTCTCATTTTTCCCCAAACTCTTTGTCATCAATGCCATCTGACACCTCCAGTCCCAAGCCATCCTTCTTCACTCAGGTGTCTTTGTTAATTTCTACACATCACACACACACACCACCTGAATATTAATATTTTAAATGGTATTAAACTAACCTCACCATCCCAACCCATAACCTTGATTAATTCTAACCTCGCCATCCCAAATTATAACCTTGAAGATGACAGTCTGTCATCTTCAGTCTGTATTAAAATAATTTCCAATCAGTCTTTGAACTAACCACCTATTTTTTGACAGAGGGGAAAATATACAAACAGATATATAGATAGATACACATACACACATATGCACATAGTGCATAAACACATAATTATACCTAACTTCTTGAATATTTAAAGTTTCCCCAATCAATCACAAAAACAAAATATATTTCTACAATCAGAATTTAAATGGGACAGTCAGAATCACAGTAAGCCATTAGTTATTAAATATCGTAACATAGGTGGATATGCTTAATATATGATTGGCATTTGGTAATTATTAGTTCCCTTTCCCTTTCAGTTGTGCATAAAATATAAAGATTAGAGAACTGACAGTATGTAAAAAGGATAGTGAGAAATATTTCATACAATACCTAGAATGTAAGTTCCATGAGGTCAAGGACTTTGTTTTGTTCATTGATAGATCCTTAGCACCCAGATGAGTTCCTGGCTACAGTAGCATTCCATAAGTATATATTGAACAAATGATTGTGTGATAGGAAAGAGGGAAATAAGGGTAGAAGGGAGGGAAGGGAGGAGGAGAGGAAGGGTAGAAGGGAGGGAAGGGAGGAGGAGAGGAAAGGAGGAAGGGAGGGAGAGGGAGAGAGGGAGGGAGGGAGGAAAGGGAGGGAGGGAGGGAGGAACAGAGGAAGGAAGGAAGGAAGGAAGGAAGGAAGGGTTTTACTTTTGTAAAAACCTCCTAATTAGTCTTTGCACATTCACTCTTGGCCTCTTAAATTGGTTCTCCACACAAAGGCTAGATTTATTTTTACAAATTGTCAGTCTTGTTATTTGCCATGATCTTCAGATGATCTCTTAAATATTTCAGTGCTATTCTATTGCTCTTACAAATTCTTATCATAGCCAGTAAGTCCCTATGTTCTCTGGCTCCCATTTTTTCATTGCAGTCGCACGTCACATCACTTTTTCCCTAACTTTCTGCATTATAATCACATTGTCTACATTCATTTCCTCAAACACCCTTCTCCCCTCAATGTCACGTTCTCTCCCACCTCAAGGTCGCCTCCTGGAATGCATCTCTCCCACTGCCTATCACTTTACTCTTCTACTCTACTCTCCTTGCTCTTTAAATAATTCAAACACACATCTCTTTCTCAGGGAATATTATCCTGACTTCCCTTTCCTAATATTCATGTACTCTCATGGCACCCTATACTTTCCCTCTACCATTTATAATACAGTTTATAACTATAAACACACACACACATGAATACATATATTTGTTTAGTTATTTGATTATATCTGCCTCTCCTTATAAACTGTCACCTCTACAAATCAAGGTCATGTCTGCCTTACCATGATTGATATACAGAAGATATTTTTCAGAGATTAGCAAAGGCTATGCAAAGCCCTACTAATAGGAACTAGGTCTAACTAAATCCATCTATCCATGACACAAGAGAGTATATGGGTAACTAGTATTTCTCATAATGAACAGAGAAATATTGCACGTCATTTGAATGAATCAATAAATGATCATGCAGGAGATGATTACTTGGGTGCCCCCCAATGAGCTGTGCTTCCCAGCATTCACATCCTTGTATCCCCCTCTCTCCTTGAATCTGGGTTGGCCCTGTGACTTCCTTTAACCAATAAATAGAATGCTGCAAAAGCGAGCTGTGCCAATTCTGGGTCTAAGGATTAAGAAGGCCTGGAAATTTTTACTTTTGTATTTTTGGGTACCCTGAGCTGCTGTGTAAGAAGCTAAACTACCAAAAAAAAAAAAGCCACATGGAATGACTATGTGAAAAGAGAGAGGCCCAGAAACTACACAGAGAGCGAGAAGTCATCCCAGCATCCCAACTGAGCCTAGCTCCAGCTCACTGCAAACCTGCCTGCTAAATACAGCCGTGAGTGACTGCCAGCCACAAAACTACCCAGCTGGGCCCATGTCAGATTAAAAAATCATGACAAACAGTGAGAATGGCTATGGTTTTAAGCCATTAAATTTGAGGGCATTTATTATGCAGCAATATATAAGGTAACAGCTGGGAACTAAGAATAATTAGGGATCAATTTAAAACAATTTCAATATAAGTCTGCTGATACATCTAGATTTTGAAATATCAATATTCTCTTCTTCCTGCACATAATAAGAAGCCAAGCATTGGAAAGCTAAAAATTTTGAGACACTGTAAGACTATAATAGTAGAAGTATATGTGGCTCACCATTCATAAAAAATAAACATCCTGGCACTTCAATATATTCACTTCAGAACTTTGGTCCTCTTTTAAGAGCAATCTTTAGTCAGTACTATGTTTTCAGCTTATGATGTATTATTTGCATTTAAAAATGACAATCACAAGATCAAGTCATTCCTCTCACAAGGTTAACATATCTACTTTTCTTATAAAGCATTGTTTTTGTCAGTCACAACGTTTTATCCTGAGATTAGCCTAAGATGCTTGATCCCAATGTTCTTAAAGATTGCTAAGTTTTTTTACGTTAAAGAATAAAAGAAAAATATTTAGATCTTGAACTAAAGTTTTCAGAATATTTCAGAGAAGCTAGGAAGATATAAGTATCATCATCCTTAATTTGTAAATGGTCTCCTGAGTTCTGAAGGATGGCATTATTTGCCAAACACCAATGGAAAACTCCATGCTATCAAGACAGATCTCCTTCAACAGTTGTCATAACAACTGACATGTTCATGTCCTAGATTCTGGCCCACTTACTATCATCAAAAGTAAATTCCTGTACAATCAATTTCTTTGAACAATTACTTGGGTTTAGCTTTTAGAACTGCAGTTTCGAAGTAGTAGATCAATTGGCAAGAATCAGCACTTGATTTTGAATACTTCCACAGCTGCAAGCATAGCAGTTATTCAGCAAGGTTTCATTAGAGAAATCTGGAATTCAGCCCAATCAGTTTGGATAAAAAATAGTCTTACATAACTCTTCTTCATTCTAATGGCAGTTTAGCCTCACAGAAGAAACTATTTCTGCTGAAGGGGCATTTTCACTCACTCACATTAATTGTTTGGATAGTGCTGACCACATAACACCCAAGCTCTTCAAAAGAAAGGACATATCAAAATAGGGCAACAAGCATCTGGGAGGCTGTGCTGGATTACAACTGGGATTTTATGCTTATTGTTGATTTTGTTTTCAATTAGCAATAAATTATGAAAGGCTCAAATTTAATTTTAAAAAACACAATGATTTTAAAGTGAGAAACTAAAATGTGAATCTAGAAACTCTTAAAAAACATCTTGAGGGCTTTATTGATCTTCAAATGAGTTTTTAATTATTTTGAAATAGTGGAGTTTTTGAAGAAATCATTCAATAAAATTACTAGACAAGATGTTCTGAAGAAAAAACAAGTCCCCATTCTTGAACACTGCTACCTAGACAAAAGTGGGCAAATGTGATGTCCTTTGCAAAGTGGAAACTTATTCTAGTTTGTATTTTTCATTCCTTGCAAACCACCCATATCCAGAGTGAGTGAATTATTCTAGATTCTCTCTCTGCCACTAGAAGAGGGACTTTCATCACCAATGTAATTCATTCTTGTTTTGGCAAAAACAACTGGACTACTGATTTTAATTGAGGTTGACATAACACTTTTAGGAAAGGAGAAGCTGGGCCTTCTTTCAATATTACAAAAGTATTCCATGATCTTTGACATAATGATGTTTGGCTAAAGAGAACTTTGAGTCAATGATAGAGGAAAAGTGCTAGACTAAATGAGTATAATGACATAAGTAAAGGTCTCAACCACTATTATGTTTACACAATCTTCACTGAGGAGTTTTCTAAAATCATTTGGCAGCCTAAAGTGAAGTGGAGCTTAGGATGCAATGGAAAGTTAAACATCATCCATCAGAAGTAGGTAGGCTTTGGCATAAAATCTGGCAGGAACAGGAGTTAAGGTTTGCTTTTTTCCCTGATCTCTCATTATTCCTACCTGTTCACATGGAGAATGCAGTGATGACCTGGGGAATGTTAAAGGTAGAAGTTTGTTACAGAGGAAAGAAAATGTATGTTCATGCATAAAAGAAAAAGAAATACAATTGGGAATACTTCATAAAGTAGAAAGAAATTAAAACTATGTATTTTTGTGGGGTGGGGAGGACAGATTCATTCTTCCATTTTCTGATAGTAACACCATGATCTTCTTTGGTGAATCCACACTTCTCTTCTCTCATCTCAGTCAGTCTTGGTGCATGACACTGTCCTAGCTGTAGTGATTAGTTCAGTTGGGGTCATATGACCTGCATCAGTCTTGTGAGATGCAATCCTGAGACTTTTATTTAAAACAAATAGAGAAGCTATTGTTCTATTGAGATTGCTGAAACAATAATATATAAACTTTGTGGCAAATTATTTATGTTGGTGACAGGGTTGCAGGAGTAGAGTCTACTTGAATGAAGCTGATGCAGAGAAAAACTGAGCTGTGCAATGGAAAAAAATGGTCTTAATGATATTTTTGTAGCCTGGGATCCAGACCTAACCCTAGAATTTTCAATGATAGATCCATTTAAGTTGGATTATCATCACTTGCAACCAGTATGTCCAATAAAAATCCATGCCTTGAACAATACATGGAAACATGTCAAAGAGACAAAGTAACTGAAAATTGTATGAAAAAAATACACATTCAAAAGGCTACAGTAAATTATTCAAATAAGACAGTTGTAATCCTATATAACCATTCCCTGCTATGTAAATAAACATGACCTCTCAGGACAATGACCTCAAATTCTTCATCTTGAGCTCCTAAGATGTTGTCAGCTCTGTCCTTGGCACTATTAGGGCTGGTATAAAATCAAGATCACAGTTTAGCTATGGAGAGGAGCTATTAATATTTGAAACAGTTGCATAATAGTTGTACGCCAAAAATGAGTTAAACAGACAACAAATGTTGGAGACATCCCGCTGTGAGCTGACATATTATAGAGGGAGGGGGACTGCCTTAGTCAATTGTTTAATAAATTCCCTCTAATCATACTCATTAGCCTTGTTCAAGGCTTTTTACTTTCACAGATAAGATCTATAACCAACTGTTTGTAACTTTGTAATCTATAAAAAAGAACCACTATCACATGTTAGTGTTTCACACACAAAGTGGCTCAGTAGGATATGTAAATTTAAATTGCTTCGATTAAAGCAGTTCTAAGCAATTGCAATATAAAGTTTAGTAACATTAAGACACAATGAAATACTGTGGGAAATACTTTAAAACAGCAGCAGATATTAAGCAATACTGTGGTTATCATTATGGTTCTGTTCTCTTAAGACAATAATTTAGATGCTTACAGGGGTGCAAGTAGGTTATACTAAGCCTTTTGAGTCAAGGAATAATCCTACTTTCTTGCAACTTTAAATGCTTTAATTCTCTGGTCAGTTCTTCTTGGATTATGATCAGTAATAATTCTCCTGGCACTGCAGCATCAGTCTCACATGTTGGTAAATCTAGACTTGGAAAGCAAAATCAATGGTATGTTTTTGAGACATCAAGAAAGATGTGACAGCACCTCAGACCCTATGCACTGAGCTACTGTCCTACACTGCAATGAAAAAGGCTATAGATGTTTCTCAATAACTTGTGTACTAAATTGAGTAAAGCAGGTTATTTCACAAGGATCCAGGAAGCATAATTATTACTAAGCATTTTCATAGCAGTCAGTGTGTTTCTAACTGTTCACAAAACATAAAGAAGCCTTACATCCAGGCTATGGAATACAAAAGGTAAACTGAAACGTGCTCTATGGAGCTAAAATATTTTCAAGTTTCTCTTAAAGATATTCAAAGTGCCAACACAGAGGGTGAGACAGACCAAATAAAATTATTTAAATAGTCCGCAGAAACTAGGAAGAAACATAAAAATGTAATAGAAACTGGAAATCAAAATAGTGAACACATGCAAACACAGAAGCAGCCATACTACTAATAGAAAACATTACAGAGAAATTGGGGAGGGGTATTAAATAATCCCAATTATCCCTTAATACTTGGAGGATAGGATTCTAAAACTCGGCTGCAAGATTAGAATCCATATAAATACCTCAAAGTGAAATCTCATGGGAATAAGGTTAGCTGAAACATGCAAACTCAAGCATATCAGATATAACTATATAGACTTTAGGATACCAGTAGAAAGAGGTTGTTGTCACACACACACACATACACACACACACACACACACACACTGAGCAAGTCACACACTTATGATCCATTCTTGTCATTCATTCCAATGCACATTCATTAACATCTCATATGATAAGTATTTTTCTAGGTAGCTGAATATCTGTAATACTCTTCTAATGTTAAAACTTGAATGGTTATTAATTTTTTGAGCCACCTGGTTCCAAAGGCCACTGAACAAAGACATAGTTATAGAACCATGGTTCTCTAATTTCAGATTTCATGGAAAAGTACAATTTCAAAAAATATTTTTAAAATTACTTTGAGATCAATATAGAAGTGCCAACTGTTCCTCTAGCAAATTAAAGACATTACAAAATAACTGCCATCTACTGTAACTAACATTTCCTTTTTTTTTTACAAAGGGAAATTTTAACAGAATAGGAAGATCAAACTCTTGAAATAAAAGGTAATTTTCCAATAAACAAATATTGTAGTCTTCCTATATTTATTTATTTCTCAAACACATATAGTGCTTATGTTGTGCCACATATTGTTTTAAATGCTTTTCAAATATTAGCTCATTTAATGTTAAAGACAACACCATGATAAAGGCACTATTATTATGCTTACAGGTGAGGAAACTGAGACACAGAGAAATTAAGAAAGCTGTAAGTTCCCACAACTGTTATGGTGAGGTTGACCTTAGGCACTCTGGCCCAAGTTGATGATCTTAACCACTCCCCTGCATAACTTCTACATGCCATGCTATCTCAACATACATATTCACATTACTTTTAAAAAACAGTTTTCTTGAGATATAATTCACATACCATTTGAAGTGTACAATTCAGTCGTTTCTACAAGATTCAAAGTGATGCAACCATCAACACAATCAATTCAATAACATTTCAACCACAGGTCCATTAACAATCACTCCCTCTTGTCCCAAACCTCCTAGCTGTCAGAAGACACTAACCAACTTTCATAGATTTGTCTATTCTGGACACTTCATATAAATTGAGTCATACAAGAAGTAGTGTTTTGTGACTTGCTTCCTTCACTAAGCATAATATTTTCAAGGTTCATCCATGTTGTAGCATATATCAATACTTTATTTCTTTTTATTTCTCAATAATACCTCACTGTATGGATATATCACATTTTGATTGTCACCTCACTTGTTGATAGGCATTTGGGTTGTTTCTATTTTCTGCTATTATAAATAATGCTACTATGATCATTTGGGTAAAAGTTTTCTTGTAGATATATGGTATTTCTCTTGGATATATACTAGGGAGTACAAAAACTGCTGGGTCATATGCAGCTCTAGAATTAATGTTTTCAGAAACTGCCAAATAGCTTTCCAAAGAGACTGTGCCATTTTATATTACCACCAACAATGAATGAAAATTCCAATTTCTCTCTTTCTGGAAGGAACTTGAGAAGGATTTGTGGTAATTCTTATTTAAATTTTTGTTAGAATGCATGAGTAAAGCCATTTGGGCCTGGGACTTTCTTTGTGGGAAATTTTAAAATTAGTAATTCAATCTGTTTACTTGTTGTAGGTCTATTTGGAATTTTTATTTCTTATTGGGTCGTTTTTGGTAGTTTCTGTCTTTCTAGAAATTTGTACATTTCATGTAAGTTATCAAATTTGTTGGCATATGATGGATGAAGTTTGTAATCCTTTATTATTTTATTGATGCCAAAATTTCTGATAGAAAAAAATTCTGCTACTAGCCAGAAGAAGTAAACAAAGAAGACGAAATCGATGTCCTGTTGCTAATTTCTTGCTCTAGCCCTTCTCAAAATGCCTTCTGTCATGATGAAACCAGAAAATATAAACTGTGTTCTAGATAACAGGCTTAAAGTCATAGCCATAAAGAAAATCAGAAACTCTTTTCTAATTAAAATATAACAGCTAAATTATTAATTAAAATGTGTATGATAAATATTTTCTCATAATCAATTTACAATGTGTTTATTTCTAAGAAGACTGTAAGTGCTCCTTAGAGGATTAAACTCCTATTTGGAATTCTGCTGACTAAACCCCTAGGAATTTTATACATTGTATTTTCTTATTTATATTTCAGACTTGTTTATAAATTGTAAATCAGATCCAAAGAAGCATCATATAGTGACCCCATTATAAAATCTAGAAGAAGTGTGTGAGGTATTTATAAGAAACTACAATGATATCTTCTATAGTACAATGATTATTGCAGGTATAATAAAACCTCCCAAAGTAGTTTGAAAAAGAGGGCTTGCCCCCAACCACTATGAATCTGTAGTTAATTAGGCAGCCTCCACTTGGAAATATAAACAGTCTCTCATCTTTAGGCTGTAAACCAGAATGACAGCCTAGATCCCGCTCCACATCTCTTACTCTATACTCAACAATGAGGAGCATCACATACTATGTGAGCATGCAAATGTCAAAAGACTCCAGGAGTCATCTAGTTCAGCCCTCTCAGCTCACAAAAAAAATAAAACTGAAGCCCAGAGAGGCCAGTAACCGTGTCAATATCATACAGCTATTAGTCTCCAATCCACTGTGATCAACATCTCACTATAGCATTACCCACTTGCCTAATATTTTCAGAGTTTGAGGGTGCAAATGCCTCCTTATTATATTATTGATTTCAAAATATTTCAATATAACAGAAAAATATAAAAAACAACACATGACTATGCCCTTAGCCTTATTAGACTTTAAGAGTTTATTATATTTCCTCTTTTTCTTAAGGAATGAAACAATTCATCCCCACACAAATACAGCCAATTTATTTTTAACATCAGTGGAAAAGCAGTTCTGTAGAGAAAGGATAGTCTTTTCAGCAAGTGGTGCTGGAGCAATGCATATGGACATTCACAGACAAATTAAACAGATAAAATAAATCTCAACTTGCACCTCACTATTTATACAAAAATTACTCGAAATGGGTGGTAGAATTAAATGTAAAACTATAAAACTTCTAGAAGATAGGAGAAAAACGTTAGGACTTAGTGCTTGGTGATGAGTTCTTGTACAGAATGACAACAAAAGCATAATTTACTTTTAAAAATCAATAAATTTGACTTCATCAAAATTAAAAACTTTTGTGAATGGCCCCTGCTAAGGGATTGAAAAGACAAGCTATAGACTGAAAGAAAATATTTGTAAACCAAATATTATAGAGGACTTATATCTACAACAAAAAAAATTAAACCTTCAAAACTCAATACTAATAAAACAAACAATCCAATTTGAAAATGGCAAAAAGACATAGACTTTTTACTGAAGAAGACATATGGATGGCAAATAAGCACATGAAAAGATGCTCAACATATCTACCTATGATAGGCAGAACAATGGCTCCCTAAAAATGTCTACACCCAATCCTCAGAACCAGTTATTCTGGCATGGCAAAGGGGGCTGTGGCTGCAGATGGAATTAAGATTGCCAATTAGCTGACCTTAAAATACAGCCATTATTTCAGATTATTTGGTTGGGGCTACTTTAATCACAGGGGTTCTGAAAAGTGGAAGACCCAGGCAGAAGAGGTAAGAATGATGTGATATGAGGACTGAACCCACAAATGCTGGATTTGAAGACAGAGGAAGGGGAGCCATGAGCCAAGGAATATGAGTAGAGCCTAGGAGTTAGACAAGACGAGGAAACGAATTCTCCCTTACAACCTGCAGAAAAGATTGCCAACAATTTGATTTCAGTCTGGTGAAAACTGTGTTAGACTTCTAACCTACAGAACTGTAAAATCGTAAGTTTATGTTGTTTTAAGCCACTAAGTTTACAGTCATTTGTTACAGTGTCAACAGAAAACTAGTACATTATCCATCAGAGAAATGCAAATTAAGACTATGATAAGACATCACTACACACCTCTTTGAACTACTAAAATAAAAAGTAGTGACAATACCAAATGCTTACAAAGAAGGAGAGAACTGGATCTCTCACATGTCATTAAGGGAACAACGACATATGGCTGTGCCATAAAATGGTACAGCAACTCTGGAAAATAGTTTGAAAACTCTGGAAAATAGTTTTAATTTTCTTTAAAAACTAAATATGCATTTACCATATGACCCCATAATTCACTCTGTAGCATTTATCCCAGAGAAAAAGAATTATGATTGCAGCAAAACTTATATGCGGTTGTTTGTAGTAGCCAAAAATTGAAAAGACTAAAATGCCCCACAATAGGTGAATAGTTTAAAAACTGTTACAACCATATCATGGAATACTACTCAGCAATAAAAAGGAATGGATTACAGATTCATACAACAGCTTGGAGGATCTCAAGGATCAAAGACATTATGCTGTGTAGAAAAAGAGCCAATTTCAAAAAGTCACACTATATGGTTTAATTTATATAACAGTCTCAAAAAGACAATATTTTATAGAGATGAAGAACATATTAGGTGGTTACCAGGGATTAGGTGTGGTGGCAAAGGGGTGTGGCTGTGACTATAAAAGCATAGCACAAGGGAGATCATTGTAGTGATTGGGGCTGTTCTGAATCTTGATTGAAGTGGTGATTACACAAATCTACACATGTAACAAAATGACATAGAGCTACACAAACACATGAGATCAATGTCAAATTCACAACTATAATAACTATAGTCATGCAAGGCATAATCATTGGGTGAAACTGGGTGAAGGGTACACAGGACATATCTGTACAATTTTTGCAACTTCCTATGAATCTTTAATTATTATCAAATAAAATGTTGGGGAAAAAAACAAACAATTCAGTTAGATTTGAAATCCCAGTGTATCCTTCCCTCTCTGAGCCCATTTGCCTCCTTCCCTACCTCCCTTCACAGAAAAATCCTACAATTGGAGTTTACGATTTCCACTCTAATTATTTTACTGCCTATGGATGTATTCTTTAAAAATATAAAATATTGTTTTGAATGTTCTAAAACTTCCTAGAAATGGTATCAAATAATATTCATCCTTCTGCAAGTTGTTTTTGTTTTTGCTGAAATTTATGTTGTTATTATGTTGTTTATTAAATTTATTAACATACCCATGTTAATGTATCTCATGGAATTTATACATTTCATCTACTATGCTGTAGTCCACTGCACAAATATCCCACTTTTTATTTGTACTTTCTTCTGTTGATAGAAATACAGAATTTTATTTTTGAGTATCATGCTATTTCAAAATAATGCTAGTATAAACATCCTTGTGCATGTCCCCTGGCAAACACATCTAATCATGTTTCTAGATATATGCCTAGAAGTGGAATTCCTCCTTCAAGATATGCAAATGTTTAACTTTACTAAGTAAAGTCAAACTGACTTTTCCAATTGGTTTTACCAATTTATTCTTATTTGGCACTTTCACACTTTAATTCTTAAAACTGGTTGGTATGAAATAAAATTTCATTTTTTTAATTTGCATTTACTTGATTACTAGTGAGCTAAGGCAAATATTTGTGTGTTTATCAGCCATTTTTATTTTTTTTCTGTCGATTGCTTGTTCACATCTTTCACCTATTTTTCCATTGGATTGAATTTTTAAATATTTGTTTGTAAGATTCCTTCATACAAAATGCATATTAATTTTTGTTGGTTGTATATACTATAAATGTCTCCTATTCTGAAGTTTTTAAAAAATGTTGTTGGTGTTATTTGCTATTCAAAAATGTTTTAATATATTCGACCTATTATTATTTTTCTTTATAGTTTGTCTTTTAACCCATTTATGCCTGAGGTTGCAATTTTTTTGAATTTTTGCAATCAGGCCTTGGCGATGATCTTGAGCAGTAGGATAATAAATAACTCTCACATGCTTAGCGTTCCAATAATGGAACACTAGGCATAAATGGGTTTTAGTCTTAAGAAACCCTTCCCTGCCGAGTGGCCACAAAGATACTTCATACATTTTCTTCTAAAAAACATAAAATCTTTACTACTCTTTTCACCTTTACACCTACATTCCACATGGGATTTAATTATTATATGTTGTGAGAAAGGGATCTTATTATTTTATTTCCTCATGTGAATAATTATATCTCCTAGCATCATTTATTGCATCCTTACCACACTGATTTGTAATACATCCTTAGGCACACATGAGTCTATTTCTGAACCTAGTATATTTATTTATTGCTGCTCCAATATCCCAATGTCTTAATCACTATACTTTTACAGTAGCTCTTGACATGTGGTAGGGCTAATCTTCCCAACTTCTTCAAAATTGTGTTGGTTATGACTGACGCTTAGCTCTTTGTATACATTTTGGAATCAGATTAATCAGACTGTCAAGTTCCTGAAAACAACCAACAAAACCACCCTTGTGTGAGCTCTTATTAGAATTTATAAATGAATACAGAAAGAATTGAAATCTTTCTGATACTGAGTCATTCTGCTTTAAGTATAGTATATCTTTCTATTTATCATCTTCTTTGTGTCTTACCTTAAAATTTTGTAATTTTATTTGTAAAGATTTCTAAAAATCCTTTGTTAGATTTATTACTACATGTTTCTAAATTTTGCTGTATTCATGGTATCTGCTTTTAAACTGAATTTTCTAATTGTCTTTTGCTGGGTTACACAAAGGTGGCTTATTTTATATCTAGCAATTTTCCTGACCTTTTGTATTATTTTCTAGTAGCTTTTCAATGAAGTCTCTTTACTAATAACAATTAGGTTTCTCTTTTTTCTTTCTACCTTTTATTTATTTCTTTTACCTACAATGCTGGCTAGAACAACCAATTAAACATAAACAGAACCCAAAGTCATTTTTCTCTTGTTCCAGATGTACAGGGATTATTTCCAATATACTAGTAGCTGTAATGTTTCCAGTGGTTTTCTTGCTCAAACATGCCATGTTAATCTATTCATTAGTCTTTTCAGAGCTTTCAATTTTGTTTTATATATTATTAATACACACATTTTTCTTTTATTATACTTTATGTTTGCTTTGCCTACTCTCTAAGTTCTTGAATTGGATGCTGATCTTATTATTAATATTTACTCCTTTGGGAGCAAGATGGTGGAATAGAAGGCCCCACTGACTGTCCCCCAACCCCACAGGAACACCAAATGTAACAACTATCTAGGCAAAAATAGCACCTTCAGAAGAACCAAAAATCAGGTAACAGCTCAGCTATGGTGGGGTAGGGCAACAAGCAGACTCTTGGGGTCCCCAGTTCCAAGGCTTGACTCTTGAATGGCATTTCTGGACCTGCCCAGAAAGTCTTCCCAAGAAGAATGGGTATAAAGAATCCCAGACTGTGAAGATTACAATACCTAACTCTTCAATGTCCAGACACTGACAAACATCAACAAGCATTAAGACCATCCAGCAAAACATGACATCACCAAACAATCTAATTAAGGCATGAGAAACCAAACCTGGGAAACAGATATATGCGACCTTTCAGACAGAGAATTCAAAATAACTGTTTTGAGGCAACCCAAAGAAATTCAAGATAATACAAAGAAGGAATTCAGAATAATATCAGATAAATTTCACAAAAAGATTGAAATAATTAACAAGAATCAAATAGAAATTCTGGAGTTGAAAAATGCAATGGATATACTGAAGAATGCATCAGAGTCTCTCTCTCTCTTTTTTTTTTTTTTTTCAGATGCAGTCTTACTCTGTCACCCAGGCTGGAGGGTAGTGGTGTGATCTCAGCTCACTGCAACCTCTGCCTCCAGAGTTCAAGAAATTCTCCTGCCTCCGCCTCCCAAGTAGCTGGGATTACAGGGACACGCCACCACACTTGGCTAATTTTTGTATTTTTAGTAGAGACGTGGTTTCACCATGTTGGCCAGGCTGGTCTCGAACTCCTGAACTCAGGTGATCTGCCCGCCTTGGCCTCCCAAAGTGCTGTGCCCGGCTGGAGCCTCTTAATAGCAGAATTGATCCAGCAGAAGAAAAAATCAGTGAGCTAGAAGACAGGCTATTTGCAAATATACAGGCAGAGAAGACAAAATAAAAAAGAATAAAGCATGCCTACAAGATCTAGAAAATAGCCTCAAAAGGGCAGATCTTAGAGTTATTGGCCATAAAGAGGAGGTAGAAAAAGAGATAGAGGTAGAAAGTTTATTCAAAGGGATCATAACAAAGAACTTCCCAAACCTAGACAAGAGTATCAATATCCAAGTACAAGAAAATTATAGAACACCAAGCAGATTTAACCCGAAGAAGACTAATGCAGGTGTTTAATAATCAAACTCCCAAAAGCTATGGAGAAAGAAATAATCCTAAAAGCAGCAAGAGAAAAGAAACACATAACACAATAGAGCTCCAATATGTCTGTCAGCAGACTTTTCAGTGAAACCTTAAAGACCAGGAGAGAGTGACATGACATATTTACAGGGTGTAAAGGAAAAACTTTTACCCTAGAATAGTATATCTGGTGTTAATATCCTTCAAACATACATTGTCTATAATAAACACACTTCACCTATAAACACACACAGACTGAAACTAACAGGGTGAAAAAAGATATTCCATGCCAATGGAAACAAAAAGAGCAGGAGTAGCTATACTTAGACAAAATAGACTTCAACACAAAAACTGTAAGAAGAGAAAAAGACGGTCATTATATAATGATAAAGGGTTCAATTCAGGAAGAGTGTGTAACAATTATAAATAGGCGTAACCAATATTGGAGCATCCACCCAGATATAAGAAGCAAATATTATTAGAGATAAAGAAACAGACCCCAAGAAAATAACAGCTGGAGACTTCAACACCCCACTTTCATCATAGGACAGATCTCCCATATAGAAAATCAACAAAGAAACATCAGACTTAATATGCACTACAGACCAAATGATCCCAATAGATATTTATAGGACATTTCATCCAATGGCTGAAGAATACACAGAATACACATTCTTTTCCTCAGCACATGAATCATTCTCAAGGAAAGACCACATGTTAGGTCACAAAACAAGTTTTAAAACATTCAAAAAATTTGAAATAATATCAACTATCTTCTCCAACCACAATGGAAGAGAACTAGAAATCAAAACAAGAGGAATTTTGGAAACTAAACAAACACATAGAAATTAAACAATATGCTCCTGAATGACCAGTGGATCATGAAGAAATTAAGAGGGAAATTGTAAAATTTCTTGAAACAAATGATAATGGAAACACAATATACCAAAACCTATGGGATACAGCAAAAGCAGTACTAAAAGGGAAACTTAACAGTTTTAAGTGCCTACATCAAAAAAGAATTTAAAAAACCCAGTGGTGTGTCTTAAAGAGCTAGGAAAGCAAGAGCAAACCAAACCCAAAACTAGTAGAAGAAAAAATAATAAAGTTCAGAGCAGAAATAAATGAAATTGAAACAAAGAAAATACAAAAGATCCACAAAAATGTTTGCTTTTTGAAAAAGACAAAATAGATTAACCTTTAGCCAGATTAAGAAAAAAGAGAGAAGACACAAATAAATAAAATAGAGATGAAAAGGGAGATATTACAACTGATATTGTAGAAATTCGAAGGATCGTTAGTGGCTATTATGAGCAACTAAATCCCAGTAAATTAAAAAATCTGGAATAAATGAACAAATTCCTAGACACATACAACCTACAAAGGCTGAACCAGGAAGAAATCCAAACCCTGAACAGACCAATAATAAGTAACAAGATCAAAACTATAACAAACAAGTCTCGCAGTAAAGAAAGGCTGTGTACCTGATGGCTTCACTGCTGAATTCTACCAAGCATTTAAAGAAGAACTAATAACAATGTTACCATTTTGAAAAATAGAGGAGGGAATACTTCCAAACTCATTCTACAATGCCAGTATTACCCTGATACCAAAACCAGACAAAGACATATCAAGAAAAGAAAACTGCAGGCGAACATCACTGATGAATATTGATACAAAAATCCTCAACAAAATACTAACAAACCAAATTCAACAACACATTAAAAATATAATTCATCATGACCAGTTGGGGTTTATCCAAGGGAAACAAGGATAGTTCAAGATATGCAAATCAATCAATGTGATAGATCATATCAACAGAATGAAGAACAAAAACCATTTCGATTGATGCTGGAAAAGCATTTGATAAAATTTCACATCCTTTTATGGTAAAAACCCTCAAAAAGCTATGTATAGAAGGAACATACCTCAACACAATAAAGCCATATACAAAAGACATATACCTAGTATCACACTAAAGGAAGAAACACTGAAAGCCTTTTCTCTAAGATCGGGAACATGAAGGAAGCCCATTTTTACCACTGTTACTCAGCAAAGTACTGAAAGTCCTAGCTAGATCAGTAAAACAAGAAAAAAAACACAGGGTATCCAAATTAGAAAGGAAGGAGTCAAATTACCCTTGTTTGCAGATGATATGATCTCATATTTGGAAAAACCTAAAGACTCTCTCAACTGGTAAGCAAATTCAGTAAATTTGCAGGATACAAAATCAATATACAAAAATTAGTAGCATTTCTAAATGCCAAGAGTGAACAATCTGAAAAAGAAATCAAGAAAGTAGTACCATTTATGATAGCTACAAATTAAATACCTATAAATTAACCAAAAAAGTGAAAGATTTCTACAATGAAAACTATAAAACACTGGTGCAAGAAATTCAAGAGGACACAAAAAGATGGAAAGATATCCCATGTTTATGGACTGGAAGAATCAATATTGTTAAAATGTCCATACTATCCAAAGCAATCTACAGATTCAATGCACTCCCTATCAAAATACCGATGACATCCTTCACAGAAATAGAAAAAAAAAATCCTAAAATTTATATGGAATCACAAAATACCCAGAATAGCCAAATCTATCCTAATCAAAAGGAACAAAACTGGAGGAATCAAATTACCTGACTTCCAAATTATACTATAGAGCTATAGTAACAAAAACAGCATGGTACTGGCATAAAGGCAGACACATAGACCAGTGGAATAGAATACAGAACCTAGAAATAAATCCATACATCTACAGGGAACTCATTTTCAACAACAATGCCAAGAACATACATTAGGGAAAGGATGATTTCTTCTATAAATGGTGCTGGAAAAACTGGATATCCATATGCAAAAGAGTGAAACCCAATCCCTATCTCTCACCATATACAAAACCAAAATGGATGAAAGACTTAAATCTAAGACCTCAAACTATGAAACTACTGAAAGAAAACATTGGGGAAACTCTCCAGGACACTGGACTGGGCAAAAATTTCTTGAGTAATGCTCCACAAGCACAGGCAACCAAAACAAAAGTGGACAAATGAGATCACATCAAGTTAAAAAGCTTCTGCACAGTAAACAGCCAACAAAGCAAAGAGAAAACCCACAGAATGGGAGAAAATATTTGCAAACTACCCATCTGATAAGGGATTAATAACCAGAATATGTAAGGAGCACAAACAACACTATTAAAAAAATCTAATAATCTAATTTAAAAATGGGTGAAAGAGTTGAGTAAAAAATTCTCAAAAGAAGACATACACATGGAAAACAGATACATGAAAAGGTGCTCAACATCATTGAGAAATGCAAATCAAAACTACAGTGAGATATCATCTCACTCTCATTAAAATGGCTTTTATCCAAAAGACAGACAACAACAAATGCTGGCAAGGATGTGAAGAAAATGGAACCCTTGTACACTGTGGGTGGGAATGTAAATTAGTACAACCACTGTGGAGAACAGTTCGGAGGTTCCTCAAAAAATTAAAAATAGCGCTACCATATGATCCAGCAATCCCACTCCTAGGTATATACTCAAAAGAAAGGAAATCACTAGATCAAAGACATATCTACACTCCCATGTTTATTGTAGCACTAGTCACAATAGCCAGGAATTGCTAGCAATCCATTAGCAGATTAATGGATAAAGAAAATGGGGTACATATCCACAATGGAGTACTATTAAACCATTAAAAAGAATGAGATTCTGTTATTTACAACAATGTGGATGGAACTAGAGGTCATTGTGTTAAGTTAAATAAGCCAGACACAGAAAGACAAACTTTGCATGTTTTCACTTATTTGTGGGAGCTAAAAATTAAAACAATTGAACTCATGGAGATAGATGGCAAAGGGATGGTTACCACAGGCTGGTTAGGGTAGTAGAGGAGGAAGGGAAGTGGGGATGGTTAATGAGTACAAAAAAATAGAAAGAATGAATAAGACCTAAGATTTGCTAGCCCAACAGGGTGACTATAGTCAAAAATAATTTTATTTTACAGTTTTAAATAACTAAAAGAGTGTAATTGGATTGTTTGTAACACAAAAAATAAATGCTTGAGGTGACAGACACCCCATTTACCCTGATGTGATTATGATACATTGCATGCCTGTATCAAAATATCTCATGTACCCCATAAATATATACATCTACTATGTAGCCAAAAAAATTAAAAGTTAATTTTTTTAATTTGTACCTTTTTTCATTTTCTTATATAGGCATTTAAAGCTATAACTTTCTAACTATAACTTTCGTTGCTTCTCATACAATATTTAATATATTAATTTAATTAATATTAACATTCAGTTTTAAATATTTTCTAATTTTCATTATGTTTTTTGCTTGACTCATGAGTTGTTTAGACGTGTGTTTATTTAATTTCAAATCCATGTGGGATTCTTTTTGTTGTCTTTTAATTTAAATTATTAATTTAATTGCATTCTAGTCAGATACTGCCTCTTCCCAATTCTTCCTGTGCTCGCCTTCTAGAAGGCCTATGAAACATATATTGAATCTTATGATCTCCAACATGTCTCTTAACTTCTTTTTCATATCTTCTATCATTTTCTTTTCAGTACCTTCTGGTTAATTTCTTCAAGTTACATTACAGCCCACTAATTTTCTCTCCAGCTGTATCTAATTTGTTTAACCTACGATAAATTATTAATTTCAATTACTTTAGTTTTCACCTTTATAATGTGTGTTCTTTTTTTTGAACCTTATTTTTTCTCATATTTATAATTCATTTATGTCTCTATCATTTTCAATATTAGTTTTTCATAGTCTATGTGATAGTTCCATCATTTTTAGGTCTTATTCTAATCCTGCTCTTCGTGTTTGCTAACTCTCATTTATGGGGGATTTTGTTCTTATGTTTTATAGTTTGAGGTTGTGAGTTAATCTTTAGAAGATATTTATGTGTAGGAATCTTGTGAAACTTGGTTGAATGGTATCTTTCTCCTAAGAAGTTTGTAACAGATTCTACCAGGTGCTTTAGAAGTATCAGTAATCTGGGCTCTCTGTAGTTAATTTTTCAAGTTGTGATTTTTCCATACTACACAAGTAGTACAAATTCAATTCCCAAACCTAAATGAGGTACAAATCCATAGAGATGTGTCTTTGAAGGAGACATTCTTTTTCTAAGACACAGCTTCCTTGTCTCTTCTGTTCTGATGATTAATTTTTTTTCAGTCCTTTCCATTCCAAGGTCACAACTTTGTGCTGAAGATCTCTGTTCCAACCCACAGAACCTCAATTTTCCATTTCATATCTCAAGCCCTTTGTTAGTGAGACTAATAATACTGTCCCAAAGGCAGCCACAGTATCAATTCAAATGTTTATCCCTGGGGTTTTCAATTCAACCTTTACTTCTGACCCATAGTAATGATTTTATTTCCTTTCAAGATTAGACATGCATGGAAGAGGTCACTTATTTTATCTGGTATTTCTAAGCATCCGTAGCAGGGATGATAGTAAGATTATTAGCCATGTTTCTAGAACTGTTAGTAAAAAGTAACTTATTTTCTCTAGTAAAAATCAACTTACAGCACAATTGGCAGGCTGAATCCTTGTAATTTACCAATTGTGAAACTTTTTCAGTTCACAATTATATTATCCAAAGCTTGTTTGATTCCACTTGGTCCCAGTTTCAGAAAACCAAATGGAAAAAATATATAATAATTATAGGTGCATATATAGCCCCTAGCTACAACTAGAAACATTACACTGAACTTTACATGGATCCAAATAAATCCTTTAATTTTCTGGACTCCCTCTGAAGCCCATCCCATCACCTTTTTCTAGAGTCCTCTAGTGCTTCCTCTCTCTCCTCTCTCTCTCTCACACACACACACAAGACAGAGACAGAGAAAGGGAGAGAGATCATTTTTCATATAAGTGTTCACTGCTTACTGTCAACAAGTTATATGGCTTTTCTTCTTCCTTTCCATTAATTCAATACAACTTGTCTAAACTCCTGCTGTGCTCTAGACATTGGAGATGTTGCCAAAAACAAAACAAAACCTTTGACCCACAGAGTTTCAATCATAGTTTAGAAGAAATACAAATAATAAACAAATTAATAAATTCATTTTAGTTTGAACCAAATGAAATGGCCAATATTCTGCTGTTCTTGATCCACCCAAAGGCAATTTCATATGGTTCGACTTGTTAGAATATGACAGGTGGTGCTACGTGCTGTGAAGAAGATAGGGTAAGCGGAGAGAAAGTCATGGGTGCATGTAAGTGTGCTATTTTAGATAGCATGGCCACAGAACCTCTCTTTTTAAGTGCTGTTTGAACAGATGAGAATGAAGTGAGAAAGTGTGTAATACGGATATCTGGGGGAAGAACATTCTAATCAGAAATGAAGGTGGGATGGCATATAAAAGAACATTCTAATCAGAAATGAGGAGGGATGGCATATAAAAGAGCAGCAAGGAAACAGAGGGACATGAAGGGAGCGAGTGACAGTAAGAGTGGTGCAAGATAAGGACAGAGAAGGTCAGGGCCAGGCCCAGGAATGCCATGTCAGCCACGGCAAGACATTTGATCTCACTCCTCATGAGTTGGGAAGCTGTTGGCAGGTTTGGGCAGAGGAGAGGCAAAATCAGACTTGTATTTTCAAGGATGTGGAGGCCAGCCTCCAAGGAGCAAGATGAACATAAGGGGCTTAGATAGGAGATGACTGCATTCATGCAAGAGTGAGACCATGGTAACTTAGACTCAGGTGGTAGCAAAGGAAATAGGACAGACCGGACCTTCACAATTCTTTCATGACCTTTCTTATCTTTCTTTTTTAAAAGTATATTTGTCTTATCAATTTCTTATTCCCAAACAAGTATATTTCCAAGCTTCCACTTCTTGCATTTGGTTGGTATTGGTGTCAAAATCATTTTGCCTGCCTGCTTCGATAGCCTGCTTTCCAACAGGAAACTTCTAAATCTCTCTACATTCAGTGCCCCAAAAATACGCATTTACACTTCCCATAGCCTGACACATCTGCATCATCCCTTTTGTTCCTAATCACTCTCAGAACAACAGCAGCATACCTGATTGAGGAGCAGCTGGCATTCACTGCGCAAAGAGCACCATCAAAAATTGAGCATGTGGCTCCAAGAGCCACCACTGTTTCCTTCTGTTTCTTGCCAAAGACTGTAACTTGTGGGTAGGCTGGGCCTGAGTAATAGCAGGAAATGGCCCACTGCCATGCAAAGTGGCTCCTCTGAAAAAACTTTTAACTGTATCCCTGCAGCTGGACCCCTTCCTCTGAAGTTTCTAGATACTGCAACTCACCAAAGAGGAAGTTGTCTAAGGGAGGTACAATGCTTTAGGGAGAAACTGACCACAGCTTAATGGCTTGTGAATGCAACCACTGCAACTTCTGGGCCCATTTCCCTCTCATGCCCACACAGGGCTGGGTGTGTTCTATTAAACATTTAGGTAAAAGGAATAAGTAACTAGCTCAGCAAGGTCAGCATCATGTCACCATGGCATGACAGAAACTCAGTTTTCTGACTCTTAGTGAAATGGATCATTCAAGAGTAAAGCATTAAAATGTTTATAAAATACCATTGGTCCAAGAGGACAAGTCGTGTCAAAATCCTTTGCCAAGACACCTCATGTTTTAAAAAACCCTGACGTGTAGCCTGCATGCAATATGCAAACAGGCTGCTAAGGAGAGGACATGACATTAAAATGTCAGTAAAATTACTGCTCAGCTGTAAGAACTCACACACTTTAGATTTAACAGCACTGAGTTTACGTTGGGTCACAAGAAATATGATTTAAATGAATATTCCAAACCTATTTTCTGAAAATGCATTTTGCAAAGATACAAGTAGGCATACCTACTTCTGAAAAAAAATTCATTTGCAATAGAAAATGGGATGAGAAAACAGAAATAAAATGTATTCATCACCCTTGTCACTCCTCTATTTTAAATAAAGCAGAAACCACACATAACATTTCAGGATATTAAGCTAGGTATGAAATGATGTTCAGACTATTAAGGCTAAAAATTACAGCCATAATTCAATCTGATATTAGACACATTTATGATGCCATATAATGTGGGAGACATTTAAAATGACTACCAAAATTTCTACTAACATGACCTTTTCTTGAATTTTATTGTTAAAAATCCTTTTCTGCCAAAATGTCAAGGTTTCTCACAGTGCTTCTACATACACTGTAACCCCAATAATAGAAAATGTATATTTTCTGTAGACACTGGGCTATCACCAGACAAATTTATTCTGCTGAAACTGGAGTCAACATTAAAAGAGTTTTTTACAGCATAGGTATTTTTTCACTTATAAGTTATTACTCATTTTTTCTAATACTGTGCAGATAATAACAATATTGAAGGTAATTTTTTAATATTTGAAAATTCATTGCACATAAAACATGCTATGCTATTGTTCCTGTTTTAGGTCCCCAGTCCCTGATCAAAGATGATATACATCTCTAGAGGCAGCTAGGAGTTGTCTCTAAGCTGGTAATAGTCAGGGTTGGATTTGTCTCAAAGCAGCAAAAACTTGTAAAGATGATTCTGCATCCCTAAGCCTTCTCTATCTGATAACTTTGATTATTTTCAAATATAATCATGTGCCATATGATGACATTTAGGTCAACAATGGACCACATACTACAATGGTCCCATTAGATTATAACGAAGCTGAAAAATTCCTATGGCCTAGTTATTAATATACCATAGGCATAGTAATGTCATAATGTAAAGCAGTACTCATATGTTTGTAGCAATGTTGGCATAAAAAAGCTACTGTGCTGTCATTCATATAAATTAGAGCACACACAATTATGTGTGCTATATAATACACGATAACAATAACAAATAATGGTTACTAATTTATGTGTTTACTATACTTTTTATCATTATTTTAGAGTGTGGTCCTTCTACTTATTAAAAAAATAGTTAACTGTAAAACAGCCTTAGGTAGGCACATCAAGAAGTATTCCATAAGAAGGCATTGTCATCAGAGACGATGGCAGCTCCTTGCATGTTATTGCCCCTGAAAATCTTCAGTAAGACAGTGTGTGAAGGTGAAAGACAGTGATATTGTTGATACTGACTCTATGTAGGGCTAGACTAATATGTGTATTTGTATCTTAGTTGTTAAGAAAAAAGTTCAAAAAATAAAAGAGATAACTAGAAATTTTTAATAAGAAGCTTATATAATAAGGATACAGAGAAAGGAAATATTTTTGTACAGCTATACAATGCTTTATGTTTTAAGTAGTGTTATTACAAGAGTCAAAATTGTTAAAAATAAAAATTAGCTGTTAATTTTTTATTGAAGAAAGAAATTTTCTTAACTTTTGAGTTCAGGAGTACATGTGCAGGTTTGTTATATAAGTAGACTCATGTCATGGGGGTTTGGTGTACAGATTATTTCATCACCAGGCATTAAGCCTGGTACCTGTTCGTTATTTTTCCTGATCCTCTCTCCCTTCGCATCGTCCATCTTCTAGTAGGCCCCAGTGTTTGTTGTTCTCCTCTATGAGTCCATGTGTTCTCATCATTTAGCTCCCACTTGTAAGTGAGAACATGCAGTATTTGGTTTTCTGTTTCTGCATTAGTTTGCTAAGGATAATGGCTTCCAGCTCCATCTATATTCCTGCAAAGGACATGATCTCATTCTTTTGTATGGCTGCATAGTATTCCATGGTGCATATGTACCACTTTTTATTTATCCAATCTACTATTATTGATGGGCATTTAGGTTGATTCCATATCTTTGCTATTATGAATAGTGCTACAATGAACATATGACTACATGTGTCTTTATGACATAATAGAATGATTTATATTCCTTTGGGCATATACCCAATAATGGGATTGCTGGGTCAAATGGTAAAAGAGATATTTTTATAAATTTAGTGTACCCTAAGTGTACAGTGTTTATAAAGTCTATACTAGTGTATAGTAATGTTCTGGGCCTTTATATTCATTCACCACTCACTCACTCAGAGCAGCTTCTACTCCTGCAAGCTTCATTCATGGTAAGTGTCCTATACAGAGGTCACTTTTTTTCCTCTTTTATTTTGTATTTTTACTGTACTTTTTCTGTGTTTACATATGCTTAGATACAAAAATGCTTGCCATTTTGTTACAATTGCCCACAGTGTTCAGTGCAGTAGCAAGATGTACAGGTTTGTAGTCTAGGAGCAATAGAATATACCATATAACCTAGGTGTATACTAAGCTATACCACCCAGGTTTATCTAAGTACACTCTACAATGTTTGCACAATGACAAAATTGCCTAATGATGTATTTCTCAGAATGTATGCCTCTCATTAAGTGACGCATGACTGTATTTAGGTTAGATGGATGTGTAAGCTAAAAATACATGGGGGTGGAGAATTTTGCATTAATGCACTTTTTAAACAAAGAAATATATATTTATCATTTATGGATGAAATAGTTTCTTCTTAAAAATGCCATTCCAATTGGCACAATCAATATTCAAAATTTTACAGCACACTTTTTTACTTTTTTTGTTTTTTTGTCAAACATTAGCTATAAACTCACTCCAGTTTATTTAGAGTCTTTCTAAATATGTTTTAAAATACCTGAAGTTCTACAAAAAGTGGGGAGCCTTTCAAATGCATGACAAACTAGGGTCAGTAGGTTTTGGAGAGTTGAAATACATTTGAAAATATGGTAGTGGAAATGAGACATATAGAAATGAAGGATGCTACACCAATCAGGAATTAAAATTCAACTTTATTTCAAGTTTCAAGATTTTTACTCCTGTGGAAAGAGTGGGGAATTGGAGTAAAATCCAAGAGAGCAGGAACCATCTAGAAGTAAATTAGCCTGCCCAATCTCTTTGGCTTGCTTCCTCCTCCTCATGGATCCCTCTCTATTGATAAATTTTAAGTAGTGCCTATACCACACATAGGCTCCATTTTCCATCCCAAGCCACATCTCAAGGGAAGAGCTACAGGAATAATACACACAAACTAGAGTGGAATTTTGATTCCTACCACTTGGAACTTGACTAGAATGTTGAAAAACCAGATCCCATCTGATGACTGTATACATTGGTGGAGGAAGTCAATGCTTTGAAAAGCCATTAATCACTGGACTGAAGAAACAATTTACTAGCAACAGTCACTATTAGTTATGGACAGCACAAAAAAGACCAAAGAACATCAGTACCCAAGGCCAATTTATGGAAACTAACTGAATGGCACAAAGTTAACCAGAAGGAGCCCACGGTTCTGCTGATGGCAGTTGCTCTGCAGGTTTCAACCATTTAATTTTTAATCTGAGCTCCTACAGCACAGGCTCTTTGCACCTTGCCCTAGAGGACCTGAGTAAATGCGTTTTTATTTTTAGATGTTTTCTCTCTTGACACAGGGTTCCACAAATATGAAAGAGCAAGTCATCCCCCAGGCATGCTAGAAGTTGTTGCTTTCTCTTTTCTCTCCCTCTGTGGTCTCCTGCAATCACTTAAAATAATAATGTGCCAAGAAATGTTTTCCTACAGAACAGGCCACTTTTCTTGACTGGCCCTAAAATGTATGTGTGTTAAAAGGATTGAGTCTGCTTTGGAATATTAGGTTGTCCCTTTTTGATGAATTGGAAGGTGTTCCAGACTTGAGAGGCTATCTCAATTTTACAGTAAACAGCTATTTTATGAGAAAGGAAAAAAATTCCATGAGGTGTTTTTACCAAAAACATGATTATTACCAGCCTAGCGAAAGAATCCATTGTGAGGAGAAAAAGCACAGCCAACTTAATTAATATTATTTACAATCTTTACCGATGCTCACACAATACCACATACTTCTCATGTGTAGAATGAGTACTAAAGTCAAGGGTATGAAATCAAAAGGAGCTAAATGTCTTCACAGCTTCTAAAATAATGATTCAAAATGAGTTTGTCGATATTTCAGAAACTACATGTCCCAGATTAACCTATAATATTGGGACAGAGTAAAGGGAACCTGATTCAATGATAAATTATCCACAGAACTATGTGGTGTGATAAATTGCTAACTCAACAAAGCCATCAACATATTATACTTTAAGAAAGTTTCTTGTTTCTGAAAAGAATCATCAATCAACCTTGGTACTTAGAAGAGAGTATCTTAGATATACCTCTTCTTTCTACGCCCTTCTAAAATTATTTTTAGCTAGGGATGATAAACAAAAGATAATGTAGCACTGTCAAAGTGAAGACACTGATGTTTCTCAAAGGAGAGGCATTGCTATGTGGGAGACTACCTATGATCCCTTTGTTCTTGGGCTGTAGTCCCTTGTTGGCTGCAGAGTCCAGGGTTCAATCAGAGATGTTCACATTATACCAAGAGGCAAGAGATTTCTTTCCTTCATGGTTTCATGACACCTTTTAAGATGCTCAATTCATGCTTATGCCAGCAACCCTGGCCCCTAAAGAACACAATTAGAAATACGTTGTTCTGTTCATATTCAGTCAAAGATGCTATCTTGTCCAGCCCCTGCCTTTAAGCAAGTGAAGCATTATTCATTCCACTTAATAGCTGAAAGAAGTTGTTCCAAGAGCATATCTTTTGCCAGAACCCATTTGCCCTGATGCCCAATCCAATGTGTCTTCTGCTAAAGAAAAACCAACAGCAATTAATAGACGGGGTTTTTATGGTGTCCCTTCATATAATCCTGTAGCCATAACTTGATTGAGTTTCAAAATCATCTAGGTAAACCATGAGCAAAATCGTGTGTATAAATCATGTAGAATGCTTAAAGTGCAAAAAGCAGGAGAGAGTTGTTAATAGCACAGACTATGTCATCATGATACTTAGACATCATCTGATTAAGCCAGTAATAAAATGTGTAATCTTAGAAAGTGATTTACCCTTTCTATGCCTCAGGTTGCTAATCTATGGCATGAGAATATTAATGGTATATACATCATAAGGTCACTGTAAAAATTAAATGAGAAAGCATGCAGTTAGCCCTAAGTGCCGTACCTGGCATATAATAAATGCTCAATTAGTACAGCTATTAATATACAATGAGAGTGTTCATTAGCAAGTACTCTCATTCTCATAGCAAATACACTGAAAAATAGCATCATGGCTTAAATACTTCCTAAAGAAGAATACTGCTGCCTCAGTTTACACTTTGCTTCCCCGGCTCAGAAGTGTCATATTTACACTTTTTCCTTTCTCTGAGTTTAGTGACCATCTCTTCATATCAAGGGATGAAAATGACTATCATTGTTCAACCAATTCAACAGAGATTAGAAAAAGATTTAACTAGGGATGATAAGCAAAAGAAAACGTACCATTGTCACAGTGAAGACACTGATGTTTGTCAAAGGACAGACATCGCTATGTGGGAGACTACCTATGATCCCTTTGTTCTTGGGCTATAATCTCTTGATGGCTGCAGAGTTCAGGGTTTAACCATAAATGTTAACATTACACCAAGAGGCGACTTGACCAACACTAACTCATTGGAACTTCTCAGAATACACAAGGAATCCCTCTTTTATATGTCACAGTAACTATTCATGACTTATTTATTATATCCTAAAAAACCTTTCAGTATCTCAAAATATTGGTCTTTGGACTCAATGAGAAGTGGGTTCAAATCCTAACTGCAGCTTACTAGCTATATAACCTAGGGCAACTCACATCTTCTCTATGAGCCTCAATTTTCTCATTTATAAATGGACAGAATTATAACATAGTATATTGTTATAAGAAGTAAATAACTCAAATTCATACTTGATTGCTCTTTATCAACATCATCATCAACAACTACTCAAAAGTAAGCACGGCCAGGTGCAGTGGCTCACACCTTTAATCCAAGGCGGGAAGATCACTTAGCCCCAGGAGTTTGAGACCAGCCTGGGAAACATAGTGAGACTCTATCTCCACAACAACAACAACAAAGGAATAAGCTTAAGAAAACACTATGCAACATATTTTCCAATGTAATGCTGGCAAATGATTCCTCAAACATTGTGTCTGTATATCTTTTTACATTTCTTCAACTTGATGGTGTCATTTAAATTATAACCTTGACGTTTAACAAGCTCATCATCTCCCTGGACACATTTGTTGCCAAAGAAAGAGCTCACAATTTCAGTGTTGTATTTGGAACCTCAGAATTTAATTTTACTGAATAAAAATCAGATGCATACAGTTCCTCCATGCATCTTTACTAAGCCTTATATGGACTCTCTTGAGAGTTATCACCATCAGATTTTGCTGTTGCTCCAGCTGGCCAAAGTTGTCCTCTCTATTCCAAACTGTTGCCAGAACTTGGTCTACATGCAGAGTTCCAAAATCACATAATCCCCACACTCAAAGATATTACTTCAAACATCACCATCAGTACCACTACTTTATAATGGGTTTAATTATTTTTAAGCATGGCCTCATCAGAGGTTTGAAAATACCTTTAAAAGAAAATTTTGTGAAACCACTTATTTAAAGATTAAGGGACAAACAAAAAATATAATCACAATCTATTTTATTTTATAAATCCTTAATTTGTGATTTTGTTTAAAATATGAAATCAATAACCCTAAACTCATGTGCTCTTCAATTACCTGGAAATATGATCACAATTTGAATCTCATGAATGTTTTAGAACGAAAGAGAATCAAACAACAGCATTTATTAGATACATAGCGCATAAAAAAAATTTCTAGTTAACACACTGGAAAACATAAAGAATGTAAAATTAGTCTTACCTTAAGGAAATAATACATAGACATACCCAAGAGGATTTGTAAGGCAACATATTTTGAATATGTGAGCTGACATAATGCGGAGGAGACAGAACTGAAGAAAATTGAGGAGGCAAATGTCAAAAGAAGTAAAGCCCCCACTGACAAACAAGAATGGGTTTGCTTCTTGGGGAGAATGTATGTGCAAACATACTGAGGTAGAAACAAGAAAGTTGATTTTTAAAGTGTTTAACAATATTATAGAATCCAAAATTCATGTTGAACTTCACATACATATATCTACACACACATACACACACACACCCACATGGTAACTATGTAGAAGTGATAGATATGTTAATTAGCTGGAATGTAATCATTTCACAATAAATACATAGAATAAAACATCAAGTTGTACACTTTAAATATATACAATCTGTATATGTCAAGGATATCTCAATAAAGCTATTTTTAAAATAAAATAAAATTCACACAGAAAAGATGGCCAAAAAGAATTAAGATTTACTTCTACATGTAATAAGAAGGTATTATAGAGTCAAGAAAGAAAGAAAGAAAAAGAAAGAAAGAAAGAAAGAAAGAAAGAAAGAAAGAAAGAAAGAAAGAAAGAAAGAAAGAAAGAAAGAAAAGAAAGAAAGAAAGAGAAAGAAAGAAAACACAACAAAATCATATTTGGAAAAACCTCTTCTATCCTCAAATCATTTCTACACAAAACTTTCACTATTAAGGTAAAAGAGCTATTATTTTCTTTGCTATAGGACAATTTTTGTGGCAGCGGTAATATCTGAGCTATTTTCAAGTATTTCATGCTAGACCAAAAAAAAGTATTAAAAATAAAACTATCTGCATGCTTTGATGTAGTTTGTAAAGTGTCTGTCCTGTTTTCAAAGGAGCCCTTAGCTTATGATGTATCTGAAGGCATTTAGCATTTAGTTATCTGATAAAATGACAAAGGACTGAAATAGACTGCTGAGATTTTATATTGACTTTTGTCACATCCAGGGATTTGAGGGGTGAAGTCACGCTAGAGAAAGCACTTCTGCCAGTAGATGCTGACAGATACAGCAGCTCCTCAGACAAAATGGACATTTCTCTGTCAATATGAATCCTCAACTCTATGAAGTGTCTCAAGCAATCCCAGCTGCAGAAGGATGTCTGCAGAAGGATGCCAAGTACAGACACAATCTGTCCCCTCTCCTAAAATGAGGTTGATTCTCATTATTCTTAAGGAGTCACAGACAAGCTGTTATCAATTTGCTCAAGTGAAGAGCAAACCATAGCGAGCTGTTGCGACACTTAATATCTAGGAAAGCAACATAAACCAAATGCACCCACAGCCCCAACGTACCAGCAATTTCTGGACCTATCTAATAATAGTTGAGACAAAGGGAAGAATGAAGCCTGCCACACACACCTCACTCGCCAGGCCTTGCTTTTGCAATACTGAACTAACAGAAAGAGGGGACTGTTTAGTAACTCAGCTCCCTCCTCATTATTGCATTGCAAAACAGTGCACAGAACAAGCTGCTCCAGCTGCCTGCTGATGGTGATTTTACCCTGTTTCATACACTATCCTTGGGCATCAGCAATGCAGTGGTGTGTGAATATACAGTCCCTGCAGGAAATAGCATGTTTTATGGAATGAAGCATTCATACAATTCAATAAGAAAAATAAATAGAAAGACATAAGTGGACAATTCACAAAAGAACAAAACTGACAAGTATGAGAAAAGATTTGACCTCAGTAATAAGACCAAAAAATACCTTCAGAAATTAAACAAAATAATAAAGCATTTTCCCATTAAAATCAGTCAATATTTTAAAAAGTAAAAAAAAAAATGTTCTTTGCTGGTGAACTTGCAATGAATTTGGAATGTTCATACATTGTTTAAAATAGCAAATATTGACACATACTTTTGAAAAGCAGTGTGCCAATAAGTGTTTGATGCTTTGAAAATATTCAAAAGGAAAAACATAAAAATATTCCTGTCTAAAAATGTCTACTCCAGCTCTTGCATATAAATAAATAAATAATGAAGGCAAAACCTCATAAGGAACATAATAATAAAATAATAAATGTTTAAGGAAATCATGCAGAAACAATTAAAAATTCTGTTTGTGAAAACTGTATTACTTAAGACTTCTATGATTTTAAAAATTTTATTGTAAAAATATTTCGTATATACAAAAGAGCAAATATAACTATTATAAACACTTTCTATAACATAGTTTCAAATGAAAAAAATCAGGACACAAAATTATATATACAATATGATTACAACTATACATAAAGATTCTCTTTGCAGGAAATATGTCTAGAGAGAAATAACCTGAAGTCTTAACAATGGCTATTCTTTGGTAGTGAAATGATAGGGTTTTTTTCCCTACTTTCAAAACATTAACTTCTGCTACATATAAGCTCATCATATTTACTATCTCTATCTTCAGATGCTAAATTGGAAAAAATGTCTGAGCCACTATAGTCGTCTTTTTATTTTTCAACAAATATTTATTGAGTTCTTCCTATAATCATAAAACACTAGGTATCAACGGAGAAATAAATGCATATAAGACATATTTTATACTTTCCAGAAGCTTATAAGGAATACAACAGGTAATGGAACAGCAAAGTAGAAAAACAAACTCATCATAAATTTAATGAATTGAATTTGTATGTACACAGTGGCATTGTACAAGGTGAATGATGAAGAAAACGTCATGGCATTTTGTCCATTCCTCATATATTGGTAATCTGGACAAACTTCTCCAATTAATAATTTCACATTATCAGACAGAATCAAGGTAACAGGCAAATTTATCCAGACCAAGGAAAGAAGCCAGTAAGAACCACCTGCAAAGCTGTACTCTGCCCTTCTTTAACCTACCTGTGGTTATCTATGAGTAATTTTATTCTTATGTTATCTTTACAACCTTAGGAAACTCACAGATTCCTGATCATAGATATCATCTTGACTAGTTTCCACTCATTTCAAAAATTCACTCTATAATAACATTTTCTGTGATAGGGAAGCTCAAAACTTTCAAGGCAGTGCCTTCCACTTACGGACAGTTTGACTCATTCAACACATCTTCCAGGTATAAGCACAGGACTAGACCCTCTTTACACAAGGCAAATAAGGAAAGTCTCCTGCCTCAAAGAGTTCATGATGCAGAAAGGTACACGTGGAATGCACAAACTCATCCATAGTCAAGAGCCCTGAGTGCTCTCCTGGGTGTTTTATTGTATTTCTGGGATGGGCACCAAGGAAAGTGGCTACTTCTGCTTTGCAGATGAGCCTGGTCAAGGGTTAGTGGCATTAAAGCATTAAAAAGAGAAAAAAAAAAGGAACTATAGTTGTATACTTTCAGGAAACTCCTCTTAAAGATCTGAAGATTTACAATTCTTTTTTTAAGCCAAAACATGTGAAAGACTCACATGCTTCAGCAAAGAAATCTGTTTAAGTTCATTTAATCTTTGCCTCCCCATCCCCTCCCAACCACCACCACCTATTTTTAAATGGGACCATTTTTCATGTTATATCTGTTAACATCCCATGGAAAACCCATTGAAAAAAGCTGCTCTGAATCTGGCCACACATCTGATAGTGATAAACTGAGGCTCAGAGGCCTCTGAGCTCAGTAAATTACCCACCCAAAGTCATACCAGTAACTGTGACAGAATCATGGTTGGAGCCCAGGATGCCAAGTCATATCCATGCTAATCCTATGTCCTATACATCATAGACCCTGTCACACTTTTTATTTTTTAAAAAATCACATATTTTGGATATTGACTGACGGAACCAGCATATTTTAGCACAGAGCAGGGGAATACTAGCAATGCAAAGAATAGGCAAAAAATATGAAGGTCTAAAGTGAATGTAAGTCAACAACACAATATGAATTTATAATAAAAGAAACTTATAATCTCAATCTGGAAGAGAGAAGACAAACCAGTCACAATGAAGGGACTGAACTAATTGTTCCCTAAGGTGGTCATGTTCTCTAAGTATCTGTCAATCTGCTCAAGTGCCATGTAAAATGACTTTACATGGATGCAGCACTGTTTACATAAAGTTGATCATCCCTATAGAGAAGATGAACAATAAAAATAAACAACAGAATCCTTCTCTGAAAACCCTCTAACTTCACAATGAGTTCCTAAGGGACCATGTGTCTTCTGTACTAGAAGTTTCATTAAAAAACAGGATAGATTAACATCTACTGGGAAAGGTATAAGAATAGTCTTGCCAAAAGGAAAAGAGATAGACTTGATAAAATTTCAAAGTCATTGCCAACCTCACAAGACAGCCTGTGAGTCAGAGGATGGCCATCCTGTTTATATGCCACCCAGAGACTGTCTCTCATTCTCCTTATTTGCCTCATATTTTGATCATTTTATTGTTTACTGGAATTTTGTCTACCCTATGGGAAGACATAAAAATGAAGGAAGACTGGAAACATTATTATATTGAATTCCTTGCTAGAGATATTTATTTTATTGAACATAGAATACAATAGAAGAAGGTAAAAATTACAGCTAAAATATGGTTTAGATTATATGTGCATTGTTCCATACCATTTCTTGATCAAATTAGAAACAACCTTGAATGTTTGGATGGTAATCACTGACCAGGTTACGTTTGAGAAGAGTTGCTTTAGTTAATTTTCCAAACTTAGTTTTTCAGAATCAATTTTCCTACTCCAAATCAGACCCGAAAACAATTTGAATTGATTCTCCTTCTCCCTTATATCTTCCCCCTACATCTCTTTTTATAACCTGCAACTAAAAGGAAATACTTCTGAGAAGGCTTTAGAGGAATTTCAATATGTAATTAAATTGGTACCTTTGTATTCCATTTAACTTTAAATTAAAATAATATAAAAACAATCACAACACTAACATTTCTTTCATTTAAAATAAGAATATGTATGTTTTTGGCTTACCTGAATTAATTAGCACTGATGGTCTTTGATTACTTTTGCTCATAATGAAAGAAAGAGGTGGGCTGAGTTTAGCACTTACAACCTAAAGATAATGCCCAAGGTTTAAATGTTAATGATTTTTTTAAAAAATCAATTTGCATTGATCAAGCTTAACTCCTCCTGTAAGTACTAGTCAAAGAAAAAAAAAGTCTCTTCAATTAAGTATTATCAGAAAGAAGAAATTACCAATCTCCTGAGCCACAAGTGTGCATGAAACAGATAAAAATGATGTTTCTGCTGTTTGTTATTTCCTTGAACTCCCCCCAACCCTGTATCCTACATCATATTGACCAGAGGAAGTGAAATCCCCCTGTGACTTCTCGGCACTAATCATGTCCCATAACTAGGCAGTTGACAGAACCAAAGTTCAGTCTGTGTAATACTTGGGAACTTACCCCCAAGTCTTTCTAGTCTCTTCACCAACCTTCTACCTCAGCGTAAGAAAGAACAGGGGAGATTATAAACAAGCTAAAGTCCTTCTAATCTACCCTCATCACCCACAAAGCCTACTATCACCTGGATTTGGCAATAACTGTGACTGAATTATGGCCCTGAAATTGACCCCATGAAATAACACCATTGTAGAACGGTTAGTCAACTACACCTGAGTTGCTCCCTTCCCTCAAACACTGGAAAGAATGCCTGGTCTGATAACTAATTTAAATTGTTTTTGTAAGTTGGACCAAAAGACCTTGGGCAAACATAAATCAAAACATCAGCAAAACACAGCTTTTAAGAACAGAGACTTTTGAAATCAGGCAAACGTAAGTTCAAATCCTGACACTTACACTTGTTCTGGGACCTTGGACAAGTGTACTTCTGAGCCTCGGCTTCTTCCTGTAAAGCAGGGATCCTGGTAGTTCCTCACATGTCAGTGCTCATTCAATGGTAACCATTATCATCACTGTCTTCTTAGCAGAACATTTCCAGGACATAGAAAGCCTCTCTTTCTTTTACACCCAATATTCTGCAGACAGAGAAGGGGTTTCCTGACCTGTGACTTAACTTTAAAATACAATGATTTAACAAAAGTATGTGATGAGACTAAGATCTCCATTTTCAGCATAATTGAAGTCACATTACAGAAACTAGAAATCACTTCATAAAATGCACTGATGATGTACATTTATTTTCAACACTACTTTCTAGCTTTGTCAGCACAGCCTCAGCGAGGGTTCCTCCCATATGACAGGGTATTGTTTCACACTAAGGGTGGGGATAGGGGAAGGGTTAGGGAGAATAGAGAGTGGAGAAAAATGCAGTTGGAATCAAAGTAAGGTGTGCCTCAACTTTCTAATTATCTGTACTTTGGGAACCACCATCTATTTGTGCAAGAAGGAAAGGCAGTTTGGATAGGGGAGGAAAAAGAGCAGCAAAGGAGAAATCACTACGTATTATAAACAAAAACTCAGTCTTCACGACTGACAGCTTCTCATGGGACTTCCCTGGGGAGCCAATTAGTGCTGGTTGCTGAAGTGGGTTTGGTCCCATAAACCTCCGTGCTAACGCCCACCTGTGCTACACCAACCTCCAATGGAGCCACAAAGTCTCTGTTAATGAGGCTTAGGACCAATCATCCCACAGAGAGAGTTCTGCTAAGGGCTCCAAAGCAGATGTCTTAGGGTAACCAGCAGGGAATCTCCCTTAAATTCCATTGCCTGGTTGGAAACTAAGACATTTTAAAATAATGATTTGATTTATTCTTTCTGCACCTCTTTTTCTTTGTTCCTTATCACCTGAGACAACCGTGACCACAGCCTCCATGTAAATTCTAATCCATTGCCCGTCTAGCTGCTGGGTGACGCCACAAGGAGCAGAAAAGAAATCTAGGCAAAGAACAAGTGACAATTAGTAACATCTCTAGAATCATTGTCTCCAGTAGCAGTGGGAGATGCAGTTAAAACTAGCTCTACACAACAGTTAAAGCAGAGTTTAGCAACATCTGGGAAGCTGCGTGATTGCTCTTGCAATAAAATGCTTCATGGTTTCTGTTGCTTCAATACACACAGCTCAGGAGGCCTTGTGAACCCATTTAATGTAAGCTCAAACAAACTGACACCAGTTTTGTTATTTTGTCTCCTATGAACAACACTCACCCTTACAGAGGCATACCTACCTGGTTCCCACCACCAAAAAATCAAGCAATGAAAACCTATTATGAAAAATAAACACCTATCATGAGCAGAGCACTGTATAAGGCACCCTGGAAAGAAAAGAAAATTCCTCAAAGCCCTTGGCTTTGAGAAGCAAAAATGAGTAAAATTAATACCAGTGACACTACATGTGAAAAAATAATAAACTAAAATAATAAAAATAATTTCACTACATGTGAAAAGATAATAAACTAAATAATAAACTAAAAATAATAAAAATAATAAATACCAGTGACACCTCATGTGAAAAAATAATAAACTAAAATAATAATAATAATAATAAAATAAATAATAAACTAAAAGGGATTTCTGAAAAGGAAACAAAAAGATAAATGAGGGAACAATTCCCCAGAAACCAGATGTGAACTTAACTTTTTAAATGGTGAGACTTAGATTGGAGGAACGGGCAAGTATATGAAAACAAAGCTTTAGAAGTGGGAATGCACAAAATATGAAGCCTGAAACTAGAAGACCCAATGATCTGAAAAATGCTCACATTCTCCTCAAGCTCAAATTTTCATGAAAATAAAGGGAAATAAAAGATAGTTTCCTAAATCTCATGTAGGCCACATTTTTCCTGACACGACTTGAAGATGGCTGAGAAAAAAATGCCTGTTGATTAATTTGACTGCAATACAAACAGAATAGGGCAGTACCTTGGCCTAGCTATAGCCAAAACAATCACAAAAACGCTAGAATGAAAGCTCTCTGCCTCCCCAGGCCCCACGCTCTCACTGTTGCTGGTAACTGCCATCTCCATGAAAAAATCAGAATTGGAGAAGATAGCCCAGAGAAAAAAAGAGGGAGGCACTAATGTCCTTTCACATTTACTGGGTAAGGGGACTAGAATGTCTCAGAAGATGTGAAGTACAGTTGCTTGCCAAATTCAGTGACATCTGTCAATGTTTATCTCAAGAAAAGTACATCAATCTAACACTGAGATGGCACTGAACTGGGGGTGTGGGATACATCCTAAGGATCTGTTATTCTCTTTGGCTTGCTTGGGATACCTCTGAGGTTGGAAGAACCTGGAGAAGTTAGAGGGGACATGCACACCCTGCTCACACCCCTCATTCCATCCCTGATTATGGAGTGACAACATTTTGCAAGTGAGAGGAGAAACTATTTAGTGGAATCTTTACTCAGAAAGAACCCTTGGAATTCACTCATTCATTTATCCAACAGATATTTATCAAGTGCCAGGGAACACTGTGCTGGACACCAAGGATATCATGATGAAAATTACAGGCATGTTTCCTTCTCTTTGCAGTGTGTTACATGAGAGAGGCCAAGTGGTTGAAAAGTGGAAATACAGTTACACATGCTAGGAGGGTAGAAAAGCTGAATGCAGTGTCTTCTTTACCCCATTGGTGAGGGAGGAGTTCCTACCCTAGAGATATGGGGATGGCCAACCACATGACACTCAACCTTAACAGAGGAGATTAATAGCAGTTTGCTAGTCATATCTACTCACGGCCCAGGGGAGGACAATGCACCCCACCCAGGCCACACAGGGGCCACACTCAGGAAAGGTGAACAGGCAGGGCCTGTGTGAGGCTGGTTTTGAAGTAACAAAAGGGCAAGGTAGCCCTGGTCCCCACAAGAGGATGTGACTGGCTTGTTTGAATAATTCCACAGGCTGTCAGGGAACCAAAATCCACTCCTCAGGGATAAGCAGATACTGGGCCTGGTCCCCGAGATAAGGAAAGTCATTTGGCTAGGAGACCTCACCCACAGGAGCACAATGGAGAGGGAAATTTGTGGTCAGGCTGTCTGATGCGCTCTTGGTTTTACCTTTTACCTCTCTTGGAACCTTAATTCCAAGCCTTAACCTGACACAGTGGCAGAGCAGAGAATGATTTATAGGCTGCCTCAAGGTCCACCCTGGGATTACAGATGGCTCAATCAGAAGGCCTTAGCTGGTGGGACCCTAGAATAGAAAAAACCCTTTTTCTGTTCCACTCCCGCTCTGTACCTGGCAAAACAGCTCAGGCACATAAAAGGAGCCAGAGTCACCTGCCATTAACACTCTGCTCCTTCAAAAAATGCTGTACTTGCTCTGAGACGTCACACCTCCTGCCAACCTGAGCCCCAAGGCAGGGCAGAGGAGAGCAAAGTGCTTCTTTGAAGCAGCCTTTCTGTCAATTGTATTCACTACAAAGTCAATAAAGACATAAAGCCCCATTTACATTAGCGAACATAAGTTCACAAGAACAGGACAGAAGCTACAGAACTGCAAAGAGCGTTGGTCCCTCCTGAGATGGCAGGCAGCTTGGGAGAAGCAGCTGTCCACAGTAGAAGGAAGAAGGTGCTTTGCCTCACAGGGTTTGCTGAGACCTGGCAGAAGGCAGGAAGCTAGATGTAGCTGGAAAAAGGAGCAGACATTTACAAGGGCTGGGTCCGCTGTTGTCACTCAAACAGGCGGCCAAATTTCTACCCTGAACACAATCTTATCATCAGTAAATGCAAGGGAGAAAGAGAGAGAGGGAAACTGATTAGAGAAGTTAAATCTCTTGCAAGAAGTACAAACAGTTTGCTTCCCCACAGCAGGATATTGGAAAGCCCCATGAAATCAGGCTCTGGAGAGACATAGATAGTGGAATGAGAGTACTTTTTTAATATAATTTTTATAAAGAAGGAAACCTTGAAGTTCAAGAGTCTGGCAATCTAAAATTTTTGTAGAGAAAGAAAAGATTGGGTTTCAAACAGATAAGTGCTGGTGGGCATCTTTCTAATTTGCTCACTTTTCTTTCTTGGCATCCTATTATCATTGGCAGCTTCTCCAGGCTGCTGCTGCTTCACCCTTGGGCAGTGTGTGCCTGAGAGGATGCTTGCCGGTAATCCGCAAGGGGCAGGAGACTAGGCAAACTTCAGGCTTCTGTTTCCTGAGCTCTGACAGCATCCAAACATGGGCGTACATACTGAAGGCATTAGTCTTCACTCTGGCCCAATTCTAGGTGGATATACAATCTAGTCAATAAGCTTTAAGAGTTTATTTCTAAGAGAGCAGGAGGAAGACATCTGAGTTATACCCGTCTTTCTGTCTTCTTAGGGCTATCGGTGAAGTGGAAATAGAATGTCAGTAGACACATTTTCTCTTGCATTCCAGGCTCAGCCAAATGACTTAATTATGTTCTCCTGTGCTATGGACAAAATGATAATGTCCCAACCATTTTAATCTTGAGCAGATGTAGAGGAGTGAAGAAAAGTGCACATGTATTATCCCAAACCCACGTGTTTCTGCCCAGATTGCTCAGGGACTATGGTGCTCTTTCTGCTTTTCCTCTCATCAGGCAGATCTTATGAAGATGACATTGGGGGAGCACTAAACTATGTGCAGAATGAAGCACCATGCAAAAAGTTATCGCAAATACATATAGAATAAGGATGTAAAACTGTTTGTGTGTTTCCATTACATTTACATTAGAAATATGATTGGGGGAAAGGATTGGAAAAAATACAACAGCATATAAGCAAAGAGATGAGAGAGGAGAGGAAATCTTTATCAGGGCCAGTTATTATCTATCAGGGTCTACAAGTGGCTGTGGTTGGAGTAGAACTGTTTCATGTGAGGGTTGTGTGTGTGTTTATATCTTTCTGTATTTTCTAATTTTATTAATGAGATCATAGTATATAAATAAAAATATTTGAAACACATACACATAAAAGATAATTAGAGCACTTCAAAACCATGTGCTGTCATACAACCTATTTGTTATAGATGAGAAAGAGCTTGACTGGAAACAGACATACTCACTTTTGTCTCTAACTAACTGTATACTTGAGCAAAATATGCTTTGGGCTTCAGTTTCCTCACCTGTAAAAATAAGACCACCACCACCTACTTCACAGGGTTTTCCTAGGATTCAGTATTACATCTGTGAAAGCACCTTGGCCAGTGCTGGTACTTGGAGGCATCAAAAAGTTCATTTCCTTACCTTTTCCACAATTCCTCTGCTCAATGCAGGGATTCAATCCTCTGTTTTGATTCAGGGCTCTCCACAGAGATTAGACTGTAGAGGGCTTAACAACTTGCAAAAAAAGTATCAGACAGCTGTTTCCAGATCTGTGTTTGCCGTTTTTATTGCACCAAAGAAAACACTTCTCCTTTATTTGTAAAATCTGCTGTCTGTGGCAAGATTTATCAGGGCGCTGTAGGAGTTTCTGACAAAGAAAGGGCACTCTTCCACGTTCATTCCCAGTCAAAGGCTGGCTCTGGGGTGCTGGTAGTGGTACTTTTCCCTCACTTACTAGCTAACTTAAGGCTATGAAAGAACAAAATCACCCAAAACCGGAGGAAATGAGACCTTTCCAAGCCCTAATCATGCAGGCTGTGCAGGCACCAGGTAGAGAACCGCTACAGCACCAAGCACAATGAAAAATTCTAGAGCAGACAGATGCCTCATTCCTGTTACCACCATAGTCAAGGTCATATAAGGAAAACTGCCAGAAAATGGAAGAAAACAAATATTCTCAAGAAAAAAGTCTTCATCATGCCTGTTTACAATAAAATCATCAAATCTGAGAGGAAATGTTTAAGAAAGTAATAGATACAAAATTCAGTAATGTGAGGCGCACGTTATATTTGCTTACTTCTAGGACCCACCACTGACTTAGAAGCCACTCCCCTAGGTCTCTCCAATAAAAGCTTATCTCTTCTGAAAGGAAAAGCTTTGGCACTACTACAAAGAATAACATTAGTAACCACCATAGGGGGAACCTCTTCAGGTGTGGACAGCTACCTCACAGGCTTAGCAACTTACAGAAGGTACCTCAGTAGCACATAATGAAGGGTATTGCAAAATGATCTCAAGTCTCCTGGACAGCCTAGTTTCAAGGCAAAAGCTTAAAGTACTAAGAATTTGTTTTGCCTCTGCTCCCAGCCTCCTGTGAGTGAGCAGGCAGATCCTCTGGGTCCTCCATCATCTCTTAAATGAGAGCATTGTGCTTATTATCAAAAAGCTCTTGATCGAGGCCCAAAATCCTGCTGAAGTTCTATGCCATATTTTGTGTCTATGGGCAGATGTTCATTTTTCTGAGAGAAGTTTCATGTCATTTGTCAGATCCTCAAAGAGGCCCATGATCCAAAAATATATTAAGACCAACTAAACTAAATAACTTATAAGCTTTCTTACAGATACCAATCATTAGAGCAAGTTTTTCTGGTTATAAAAACAATGCAATTCATTGTAGAAAAATCGAAAAGTATAGGCAAAAAGAAAAATCTGCTGTTATTGAGCCATTCAGAAATAACCACTGGTAACATTTATATATACATAAATATTTCTTGGCTGGGTGCGGTGGCTCACACCTGTAATTCCAGCACTTTGGGAGGCCCAGGCGGGCGGATCACCTGAAGTCAGGAGTTCAAGACCAGCCTGGCCAACATGGTGAAACCCATCTCTACTAAAAATATTTTAAAAAATTAGCTGGGCATAGTGGCACATGCCTGTAGTCCCAGCTACTTGGGAGGCTGAGGCAGGAGAATCGCTTGAACCCGGGAGGCAGAGGTTGCAGTGAGCCGAAATCGTGCCACTGCACTCCAGCCTGGATGACAGGGCAAGACTCTGTCTCAAAAAAATACAAAAAACAACATAAATGTTTTTTGTATTTTGTATTTATATGGTATTAGGCTCTGCTACATTCTACATTTTCAAACATTAAAAATTCTTCAAAAACAGCAACTTTAATGGTCACATTTTATCATAAGGATTTAATTACATTTTATCTAACTGTTTTCCTATGGTTAGACATCTGTGTTGATACTAATGTTTTGCCATTATAAACAATGCTGCTGTGAACATTCTTAAAAGTCCAATTTGGTTATATTTTTGTAGGTAATAGCTACTAACAATTTTTGGGCAAGAAAATAGCAAAATCTCCAGAACTAGGGATCTATTGTACATCATGGTGACTGCAATTAATAAAATGTATTGGACACTTAAAAACTGCTAAAAGAGTAGATCTCAAATGTCCTTACCACAAAAAAGTTATACATATGTAAGATGATGAATATATTGATTTGCTTGATTTAATCATTTCACAATGTATACATGCATTACAACATCACGTTTATACCATCAGTATACACAATATTTATTTGTCATTTACATCTTAATAAAGCTGGAAGCGGAAACAAAAAGAGCAAAATCAATATTTGTCTTATGATAGTGCAGGAGATGAATTGAAATGGGGAAGACTAAAGGCTTGGGAAGACTAAAGGCAAACGGTTATTATCTGAGAACTTGAACCTTGGGAGAGGCAGTGAGACTGAACATGAAGATCTGGATACAAAACACATGCTAAAGGGAAATTGCCATAAGTCAGTGGTTCAGAGGGAGACAGAAGAATCAAAGAGTAAGCTGACTTTCTACTTTCACAATTGAAAGAATGAGTATACCATTAACCAAGACAGAGAAAATATAAGCCAATTTAGAGATAGGAAGGTGAAGAGTCATTTCTAGAAGGTTACTGCAAGAAAGATAACTGCAAATGTCATGATTGAACTGCTTCTTTTTATCATAACAAAACGTACCCCCAAAAAGCAACCGATAATCTAGGATACTCATTTACAATTACATAAACTAGAAAGTAGGAGACAAGGGAACCCATTGGTGTAACATCTCTTTGCTCTTGAATGTTCAAATCTAATAAATTAGTTATTAATAATGATATCTTCTAAAACATAAAAGCTGAGCAGTTTGTATCATTCAGACCAGAATAATATTTCATAATTATGACTACACACCTAGAATGGTAATTTTTAAAAATTATACCACATTTTTCATCTTTATCTCTATTGTTTTATTTTGCTTTTTATTTCTATAGGTTATTTTAATCAATTCTATTTCAAATAAATGAGGTAAGACCTATGGGAAAAAGAAAAGTCCGGGAATCAATGTCGCTAACATATAAAACACCACCAGGAGGAAGTCAGCTAGAAAACTAATTCAGTGATGATATTTTGAGCTCTCCATGACATAGTAAAGCCAGTAGGAATGAAAAGTAGAGATTTTCTCAATGAAATCTCTGCTTATAGTTCAGATGTCTGAATTCAGCTCTGAAACAGTAACTCTGGACTTAAATTTAAAATGTCATATTTTATTTAAATATTTACTATGTAAAAATTTCTATGTCATTCTTTATTATTGAAATACATTCTTTCCAAAAACTTCAGATTGCCAAGCAAAGATGTAGCTGAATTTCTGATAAGATTCTTTGAAAACACCATTTTTACTGATTCCAGAATACTCAAGAGAATAAAAGATGCAGATAGTGGCCATCTAGCAGAGAGGATGTTGACGTTCTCTTCATTTTAGTACGAGGTTACTATTTTTTTTACAGCCACCTTTCCTGGTATGATAAATCTATTACATATGTATTTATTGAAAGCTGTTTTCACATGCCAGGCACTGGTACTAGGTGCTGATGGTATACATGAGATCAAGCTCATAGAAATGTAATTGATCTAATTCTTTTCTTGTAACTGGAAATTAAAGGAACAAAGAAGCTAACTAATTCATTTTAACATTAATCCTATAATTTCACCTTCTAATTCTTTCTTTCACAGTCCTATAATGAGTGAGAGGAAAATTGACTGGTTACATGAGAGCCAGCGAGGTGTAATCCCCACCAAAGAAAAGGCCCTATATAGTAATTCTGAAAGCCAGAGAAAATATGAGGAGAAGGTTTTAATAGCTCCAAGCCTTCCCTGTGCTAATCTGGTTTTCAGATAAGACAGTGAAAAATGTGGTAAAAACAGCTCCATGTGTCATTTCAAATGAAACACAACATTTAAATGGCCTCAGTCTGAGTTATACGCTGCACTAAGCCATACTTTTCCATATAAAGTAAAAGATACAACCTCTGCTCCAAAGGAACATGAAGTAATTCAAAAGAATGGCACACAGTATTGAGAATGACAAAGCATCTAGAGACCATGATCTATTCCCTAATTGCAGGAAATGAAACTTGAACTTCACAAAATAAGATTCAAAGAAACGGAGACGATGAGGAAGAATAAATGGATTCTAGAGCAATTCCTTTGTGGCAGTGCATAAGGAAAGGGACAGAAGCAAGAATAAGCATACCTAACTCCCAAGATAAGCCTAGAGAGCGAGACTCTACTGGTATTCAGTGTGCCAGGCTCCTCCTACAGGAGAAACAGTGACATTAATTTGTGCTAGAATGTGGTCTATAAAGGGATCATCAACCCTCCACCTGGGAGACAGCATTAAAATTATGCTCTGCAGATTGCAAAAGAGGATGACCCCATACAACAGCAATCAGGAGAACATGGTAAAACTCAGATGGCCTTGAGGGTCCAAAATTTTAGTGAAACATTGGCAAAGGCCCTAGAGATGTTGGGCTGGAGTGTTTGTCATCAACCCATATACTTATTCATTTGCTGTTCATTTAGTAAACTTCAGTTGATGTTACAAAATTTCCCTAGGCAAATATGCATGTAGGAAATGAACTGCAATCTTTTAAAACTGGCGTTTCCATCAAAGTTAGTAATTACAGCTCCCTGGAAGAAGAGATCACACAGGTCTGCAGATCTTTTAGAATGGCATGGGTTTATCACTCAACAGAGAAGACTGCCAGCTCCACAACATGAAGGCAATTTATTCTTCTCCAACCTAGTGCTGATTAGGTATAGATTGGGCAATCTACCACATACAATCTTCTCTCTGAAACAGAGAGAAGGCAAGGATTCAGAACATGGAATTCTCTCAGTTAGACAAAAATCCTCATCTAGTTCTGGAAGGAAATGAAACCTAGAAAAAAAGAACTGCTGCAAGGATATAAAGAATTTAATTGTTAACTGAGGCCCTTTAAAAATTATATTATAATACCTCGGCAGAAGGGAATATGTCATTCAACCTAATGACTTCTCTGCTTATTTTAGGTATACTTTTTCTAAATATCCTAGAACAAGAAACTGAGCACTGTGATAAACAGAGAAGCCACTATCTATAATGTGATTTGTGTATTTCTAACAGTTATACGACTGCCTCAAAACCTCTCTCACACTTATTTACCATGACAGGTTCCTTTCCTTACACTAACTGGGTATTTTGTTTATTAATAATTATTTAGCACAGACTATAATAGAGACATCGGGCTTGATGCTAAGGGCAGAGTGAAGAAGATGATCCCTTCTTAAGGAGCTACTGAGGAAGATAAACAAGTAAAGAGGGAATTGAAGTTCAGTGTGATAATTTTAACACTAAGGATGAGAAGAGGGCATGTAACTCACCCTTGAGAGAGGCAGGGTCAAGGAAGTCATCTATTCAGAGGTAGGGTCTTAGCAAATAAAAAAAGAATAAGAACTAGGCAAACGGGAGAATGGAAAGACACTCCAAGCAGAGGCATCACCTCTTCAAAGGCTGAGAACCTACAGAGAAAATGGTACATATGGAAAATGCATCCAGTTCAAGGTGAAAAGAAGATCCTTGGAAGGTGACCAAGCACCAGATAATTAATAATTTTTAAGTCATAATAAGGACTCTCAATTCTGAGAGCAATGGAGATCTACTAAAGGGTTTTAGATATACAAAGTGGCAAGAATAAACACTCGCACTGCCATATGGAAAGTGGATTAGAGATGGACAGACAGACTAAAGGCAAGGAAATTAGTTAGGACACTGTAGCAGCAATTAAGCAAGAGATGATGAAGACCTGAACCAGAGAAGTAGAGGCAAAATGGTGAAAAGTAGGTGAAATCAAGAGTGATAGAATCCACAGATCCTAACAATAAGTTCCATTTGGGGTGGAAAAGAGGGAAGGAGAATCAAAAATGCCCCCCAAGTTACTTATCACTGAAACAGAGAATGCAGGAGGAGAAGCAGACATGGTGGGGAAGATGAGTTCTAGTCTGGGCACACTGAATTTGAGGTGACTTTCAGAAATCAAAAGAAAGATGTCCACTCAGCGACAAGCCAGAGAGAGATCTGGCCTGGCCCGTGGAGTGATCGATCTAGCCTGGCCACAGAGTGATCAGTACATGAGTGTTTCTTGGGAACATTGGAATAGATGAGTATGCCCAGTCAGAATGCATGAAACAAGATGTGATGCTCTCAAGACATTGGTCTCAGGGCATCAGGAGATGGTGAAAGGATCCATGTTACCTTAAAAGGGAGGAAGCTGATCCTCTCCTGATACACTGGAATTATTTGTGCATCCCATCAGCTAATTTTTAGCTGAGTATGAAGAGGTAAACTTTGAAAGATGGTGAGTCAGGCAAATATTGATGATGGGGGTAGAGAAAAACAAGATGAAGTTAAAAAGCAGGGTGTTCAACATTAGTTCTAGACAATAAGGGATAAAACCATCACAACTGGGATTCTTGGGCAACTAATGAGCCACTTAAAATCAGTGATCATCACTTTAGGTTTTATTTTGTTGTTGTTTGGTTGGTTTTTGTTGTTGTTGTTGTTGTTTTGAGACGCAGTCTTGCTCTGTCACCCAGACTGGAGTGCAGAGTGCAGTCGTGCAATCTTGGCTCACTGCAATCTCCACCTCCTGGGTTCAAGCGATTCTCCTGCCTCAGCCTCCCGAGTAGCTGGGATTACAGGCACGTGCCACCATGCCCACCTAATTTTTGTATTTTCAGTAGAGACAGGTTTTCACCACGTTGGCCAGGCTGGTCATGAACTCCTGACCTCAAGTGATCCACCCGCCTCAGCCTCCCAAAGTGCTAGGATTACAGGCATGAGCCACCATGCCCAGTCGGATCATCACTTTAAAGAGAACAAGAAGTATGTGCTCTTCAGTGACTCTACAACCTCAGGTACAGAAAACCAAGCAGAGATGATTCAGATTGCTTGGGCTATTGGCAGTGTACCATAAAGCTATCTAGACTAGTTGTTTTCACCTTGGCTGCATTCCCACTTGGAAAATTTTTTAAAATGCAAATATCCAGATGTCCTATGGACCCCTGTAATTCAAATTATATTTTTGCTACCAGCAGTATTAGCATCTGTGGGAGTGTGTAATACCCAGACCACAAATTAAAATCTGTATTTTCCTAAGATTCCTTGGGAGATGTGCATGCACATTAAAGCTTGAGACCTGCTGCCTCAGAATCACTTGAAGGAGTTGTTAAAACAGAGATTGCTAGATCAGGGATGGGGCTTGTGAATTTGCATTTCTAACAAGTTTCCAAGTGCTGCTGCTGCTCCTGCGAGGCTAATACTGTATTTTGAGAATTTCTGCCATAGAACAATTCAGAATCTCGCTGGATGGGACCCAGGCATCAATATATTTTTAAGCTCCCTAAGTGATTCTGATTTCCAGCCAAGGTTGAGAACCACTGGTAAAAATATTTTTCTGCTCTTCATTACATAAGTAAGGAAATGAATATGAGAAGCAACTTAGCTATCCTCTAACACCAGCTTAAATTCATGACTAAACTGTTCTTTAATACAAGATAAAATATATTTAATATAATTTTGATTAATCAAAAGAGAAAGAAAGATGCTGCATCATCCTTAGTGACTCATTTCCAGAGATATGTTTGGTTATGATTGGAAAAAAGGTCACCATAAGTAACCATTATCTTAATCATTACAGTAACCATCAATCAATTTATTAATTTTAATTTCTGATAATTTAATAGGGTATTGGCATTTTGAAGGCCACAACGTCGTTTTTTGAACTCATGTTTTTTTTAACAGAAGCAAGGATGTATAAATTATTTTTCCCCAATCAGCCTACAAAACCAATTCTTTTCTTTCTTCTGTGTGCTTTGGGTTTAATTTTACCTTCTTTTTTCTAGGTTCTTGAAGTAAAAGTTTAGGTTATTGATTGAGTCTTTTTCTCTTTTTTGATATATGTATTTGGTACTATAAATTTTTTTCTCGGCATGGCTTTAGTTGTGTCCCACAAATTTTATAGTGCATTTGTACTTTTGTTAAGCTTAACTTTTTTTATTTCCCTTGAGAGTTTCTCTTTAATCCATGGATTTTTAGGAGTCTGTTGTTTAGTTTCTAAATGTTTACAGATTTTTCTATTATCTTTCTCTTATTGATTTCTGGTTTGATTCCATTGTGGTCAGAGAACAAACACTCCGTATGATTTAATTGTTTTGAAATTGGTTGAGGTTCTTTACATGGCCTAATCGTCTGTATTGTTATAAATTCTACAGACACTTGGGGAAAATGTGTATTTTGCTGTTATTGAAAGGAATGTTCTCTAAGTGTTGATTAGATCCAGTTGGTTGATGGTGCTGAGTTTTTCCATATCCTGGATGACTTATAGCCTAGTTGTTCTACCAATTGTTGAGAAAGAAGGGCTGGAGTCTTCAACTATAATTGTAGATTTGTCTATTTCTCCTTTCAGTTCCATCAGGTTTTGCTTGCATATTTTCAGCCCTGTTGTTGTCTGCATATGCATTTAAGATTGCTATATTTTCTTGGTGAAGTGACCCTTTTACCATACCTAATTAAACTTGCCTAAAGCTGACTCCTTACACATTTTAAGTTAGGCCTGATGTTTTATATGTATATAGTGAACTGTAACCTAACAGGGTGTGTAAATAGACAGCAACCTACTCTTATAAGTAGCAGAGTCTCAGCCAATCACAGCAGCCATACTTTAGCATTCACAGACAGCCAACTACTCAAACCTTGTTCAAATAAGACAAACACCCAGCTGTAACCAATCCAGGTGTTTCAGTATCCCATTTCTATTTTCTGTACATCACTTTCTTTTTTCTTTCCATAAATTCTCTCTGACTACACAGCAGTGCCAGAGTTGCTCTGAATCTATTCTGGTTCTGGGGGTTGTTTAATTTGCGAATCATTCTTAGCTCGATTAAACTTGCTAAATTTAATTTGTCTAAAGTTTTTCTTTTAACACCATTTTCTAATGTACCTCTTTGTCACTAGTAATTATTTTTGCTCTGAGGTCTACCTTATCAGATAGTATAACTATTTCTGCTTTTCTGTGATTAATATTTATATGATATATATTTTTATCTTTTTAATTTTGAACTTGCCTATATCATTATATTTGAAGTGAGTTGCTTGTAGACAGCATATAGTTAGGTCATATTTTTTATTCCATAATGCCAGTCTTTGTTTTTTGCTTTGTTTTGCTTTAAGTTTGTTTGTTTTTTTCCTTTACATCATGTGCCTTTATTTTTACTTTTTAACTGTATACATTTAAGGTATATAAAACAATATTTTATATACGTATACATAATAAAATGATTACTACAGTCAAACAAAAGAAAATTAGCATATCCAATGGGGAAAAGTGGATTTTTCTCTAACAGCCACTACAAGACAAGGATCCTCACTCTTGCCACTTCTAGTCAACATAATACTGAAAGTTCTAGCAAAAGCATCTAGAGAGGAAACAGATTTAAAAATACGTCTATATTAGAAAAGAAGACGTAAAATTATTCCTATTTGCAGATTACATGATACAAAATTCCAAAAAAAATGTTAGAATTAATAAATGAATTCAGTAAGGCTGCAGAATAAACAACCAACATACCAGCATTTGCATTTCTTTTTTTTTAATTTATTTATTTATTATTATTATTATTATTATACTTTACGTTTTATGGTACATGTGCGCAATGTGCAGGTAAGTTACATATGTATACATGTGCTTTACACCAATAATGATCTATCCAAACAAGAAATCAAGGAAACAATCCTGTGTACCATAGCATAATGCAGTTATATAGGATAAAGAATTCTGGAGATGTAATGTACTAGCATGAGGGCTATAGTTCATAATATTACATCATATACTGAAATTTTGCTAAGAGAATAGATTTTATGTGTTCTTACCACAAAAAAGGTAACAATCTGTTTTTTAATTGGTGCATTTGGACTATTTACAGCTACTGCAATAATTGGTATGCTAGGGCTTAACTCTACTATTTTACTTTTTGTTTGTACAGTTTTTTTAGTAGTTACTCTAGGTATTACATCATATTTGTTTAATGTATCAAAGTCTATTGGTTTTGTCATTTTATCACTTAAAGTGAAGTATAGAAACCTTACCTCTTTGAACGTCCCTTTAACCCTCCACACTTATAATTCCCTTAAATATTTTCTCTACATACACTTAGAACCACACCAGAAAATGTTATAATTTTTGTCAACCATCAAACATAATTTAGAAAACTCAGGAGAAGGAAAGTCTATGGTATTTTTACATATTTTTGCTTACCATGTTCTTTTGTCCTCCCTGATGTTCCAAGGTTCCTTTTTATGTTACTTCCTTTCTGCTTAGCTAACTTCCTTTAGCCATTCTTTTAGAGCAGATCTGCTGGTGATAATCTGTTTTTATCTAAGTACGTCTTGATTTCCTCTTCATTCCTGAAGAGGGTGTTTTCACTCAGTATAGGTCACAATTCTTATCTTTCAGCACATAAAAAAAATGTGTGTCACTTCCTTCTGGTCTCGGTGCTTTCTGATGAGAAATCTACTGCCATTTCATTGATTTTCTTATATAAGTAAGGAATAATTTTTCTCTGGCTGCTTTCAAGATTTTCTTTGTGTCTTTCATTTTTGAAAGTTTAATTATGAAATGGTGTGAATTTCTTTGGGTTTATCCTGTTTATGGTTCACTCAGGTTTATGTGTTTTACTAAATTTGGAAAGTTTGGGACCATTACTTCTTCAAGTACTTTTTCATCCCATCCCTCTTTCTCATCTCTTTCTGTACTCTGATGACACGAATGCTAGATCTTTTGTTATAATTACATGGGCCCATGAGCCTCTTGTTTTCTTTTGTTTTGTTTTTCCCATTTATTTTTTTTCTGTTGTGTAGGCTAGGTAATTTCTGTCTTCCATTTTATTATTTTTTTATCTCCTGTATTCTGCCCATCCACTAAGCTTTTTCTTTTAGTTATTGTATTTTTCAGTTCTAAAACTCAATGTGGCTCATCTTTTTCTCTTTTATTTCTTTGCTGAGGGCTTCTCTTTCCTTGTTCAGGTTCTCTATTTTTTCATTCATTCTAAAGGTGTTCAGATTTGCTCATTGAAGTGTTTTTATCATGACTATTTTAAAACTGTTGTCAAATAACTCTAACACCTCTGTCATCTCAGTGTTGGTATCTATTAATTGCAATTTTCCTTCATTTTGAGATCTAGTTCTTGGTATAAGAATAATTTATTAAAGCCTGTTCATTTTTAAATTATGTTAAGAGACACCATTTCTTATTTAAATCTTCTGTTTTAATTGGCTTTCTCTGACACTTCTCTGGCAGGTGAAGGTGTGGGTGGTACTGCCTCATGATTACCACATGGATGCAAAAGCCCAGATTCCCCATTCAGCATCTTAGGAAGAGGCTTCTTATTACTGCTGAGTGAAGGTGAGAATTCTAGGAGTTCCAACTCCCAACATGGTCTCCACTGACACTGCAATGAGGGTGGCCTTGTTATCATAGGGCAGTGGTGATGGTCCTGAATATTGTCTAGGCCTCCACTGACACCAGCCCAGTCAGGAGAAGAAAGATCACCCTATGACTTCCCGATGGCTTTGGAAGTCCAGAATTACCATGTGGTCTCCACTGACACTGAGAATAGAAATGGAGCTCAGTGATGATAAAACTCCTGGTTCCCTCCTTGCCTTTTCTGACACTATCCCAGTGTAGACATTGGGGTACTTCATTAGAATCTCAAAAAAGTAAAAACCTAAGCTCCTGACATGGCTTTTGCAGGTATAGATGTGACTGGGTCCACAATGCTTTCTCTGTTATTTACCTGGAATATGGTGGTTATTATCTAAATGTTTTGTCTTGTTAGATTGACCCTCTCTGGTCCTTTAGTTATAGAAAGCACGCTTTTGTTAAGAATGTTTTTGCTTACCATGTAATGCATTGGTATTTTTGTGTTGTTGATTTCTTTTTGTGTGTGTGTGTGTGTTTTTTTTTTCCTTGAGACAGAGTTTCACACTATCCCCTGGGCTGGAGTGTAATGGCATGATCTGGGCTCACTGCCTCCTCCACCTCCCGGGTTCATATGGTTCTGCCTTAGCCTCCCGAGTAGCTGGGATTACAGGCACCGCCACCATGCCTGGCTAACTTTTTGTGTTTTTAGTAGAGATGGGGTTTCACAATATTGGCCAGGCTGTTCTCGAACTCCTGACCTGATGATCTGCCCGCCTCGGCCTCCCAAAGTGCTGGGATTATAGGCGTGAGCCACCACATCCAGCCCATGTTGTTGATTTCTTAAGCTCCAAGTCTGGTATATATGAGGGAAAAAGAAAACCCAGGGCACTCCAGGCTGGGCAACAGAACAAGGCCCTGTCTCAAAAAGGAAAAGAAAAAAGGAGAGATACTCTGTTTCTATATAAATAACATTGTTTTAAACAACATTACTCAACATATGCAACAAGTGAGTCATTATCATTCCTAGAGTAAGGAATCTAAATTGATTGAAACTCATGTGACACAGCAATTAATGTTTTTCTTTTGATCCCAAGGCCGCAAGCCAGTCTGCCTTCTGCCTTCTCTCCATATTTCAGAGTATTCCTCTATATGCATACATATATATATAAATATATATATACACATATATATAAAATATCTAAGATTTTTAGTTGTATTTAGCAGGAGGAATAGGGAAAGCTATGTATACTCCATCTTCCTGGAAGTCTCAATTCTTTAATAGGATAAATAATTAATTAATATAATTAAATTTAACTTTCGCAGAATAGAAATTATCTGAAAACATTACTAAGTCACTAACAGTAGCTTAAATAAAACAAGAGAGTAAGAAACAAACCAGGAACAAGTACAAGCCAGAGTTATAGATATAATCTGAGGCAGGGAGAGCTACACCTCGTGGCCTCAGGTTCATATAACCAGATGTCAGAGGCTGCTGGAACAAACTCTCAGCACCTGATGCCTGAAAACAGGATGCGTCATGGGCCTTGAGAAGTTCCTTAACTCTTCATCAGTAAATAGCATCGTTGTGAGAGCTAAGTGAGTTGGTAAACATAAATAATATATAGCAGGGCCAGGCTCACATTAGGGCTCTATAAATGTTAATTATTAACTTACTAATTAAAAATATGTTTATTATCTAAAATAAGGGCTATCTGAGATAAAAATCTATCTGGTGTAATTCTTAGGCCACAAATCTCTAAGGCTTTGGAGGTCAATGTAGCAGAGGACATTAAGTTCACCATTACTGAGCTTAACATGTGAAATACGCTCTGCCTGCTGACAAGGACGTTTCAATCATTTCAGGCACCTGCTTAAGTTCATAGGCAGCATTGTCAATCTAGTTTAGAAATAAATATTGTAAAAGAGATACATACAAGGTCAGGGGAAGCTAAGTCTACCCCTCCGTCTCACTCTACTTTGTTTCAGTAGCAGACTTCCCTGTTAGATACTTTCTCCATACATACAAGAAAGTACCTCAAAACCACACAAATCCAAAATCAAACTTCTTGTCCTTCCTGTGGAAATTTGCTCTTCCTTCAGATTTCCCTATTTCAGTAAGGAAATATTAACCTCCAAGGAAACCAAAACAGAAATTACAATAATCCTTTATTCATCATTCCTAAAAAGTCACTAAATGTACTGATTCTATATCCACACTGCTTTAACTTTATTCCTGTCTCTCCCCACTGTCATTTCTGTAGTATACCAACTATGATGGCTGAAATCTACGAAATCTTTACAAAGACTTATTCTAAATGATAAGAAATTTATGAAAGGAACAAGAGTTTATTTCAATAGATAGTAGATCTCATTCAGGATAGTTTGAACATAACCAACCCTTTTTTTAAAAAATTAAGCAAAAGAAATGTTAATTATTAACTTACTTAGTTAATAATTAACTTAGCAACAGAAATGAAAAATAATAGAAAAAGTAAGAATAAGAAAAGAAGAGGCCGAGCATGGTGGCTCAATCCTGTAATCCCAACACTTTGGGAGGCTGAGGCAGGCAGATGGCTTGAGCCCAGGAATTTGAGACCAGCCTGGGCAACAGCAAAACCCTGTCTCTACAAAAACATACAAAATTAGCCAGTCCTGTTGGTACATGCCTGTAGTCCCAGCTACCCAGGAGGCTGAGATGGGAGGATCACTTGAGCCTGGGAGGTTGAGTCTACAGTGAGCTGTGATTGTACCACTGCACTCCAGGCTGGCCAACAGGAAAAAAGGAAAAAAAATGAGAGATATTCTATTTCAATAGAAATAACATTGTTTTAAACAACGTTACTCAACATATGAAACAAGTAAGTCATTATCATTCCTAGTGTACAGAATCTAAAAGGATTGAAATTCATGTGATATAGAAGTTAATCTTTAAAGAACAAGAGAGAAATAAACATATATTTATATATTTCTCAAAATGATCTCTATTTGTCAGGCAAGACTATTCAGGGAAAAAAGGATTATACAGTAAAAAAAATCTAGAATATGCTACATTTGATCAATGAAGATTGAAGAGTGCATTAGCATATTGTAGGTTGGAAGTCCTGTGGTAACTTGTTTAATTTGGTCTAATATGAAGATCCCAAGGTTTCAGTGACAGTGAAAACATTCTATTTCCTCTAAGTGGCTTTCACAGAAATAATGAGAAGCTCCAGCTTAGAAACCACATGGAGTCCATCATCATTAAAAATTTGTTGATTTCAAATGAAACAAATAAAATTTGTTATTACTATGTTCTTTGTGTCTATGTCCTCTTGTCTTCTTTCTTTTATAAAGACATGTTTTGTTGGGTTTGGGGCCCAGCTGGATAATCCAGGATTATTCCATTTGGAGATCCTCAACTTAATTATGTCTTCAAAGATCAGTTTCCCAACTAAGTTCATATTGACACGTTCCAAGGGTTAAGACATAGGCATATGCTTTTGGAGGCTGCAGTTCAATCCACTACATATGAGTTATTTGGAAGTATGATATTTAGTGTCCAGATATCTGGGGACTTTCCAGGCATCTTTCTGCTACTGATTTATAACTTAATTCCACTGTGGTTTGAGAACATAGTCTGAAATCCTTTTAAATGTACTGAGTTATATTTTATGGCCTAAAATATACTTTATATTGGTAAATATTTCATGCACCTTTGAAAAGAATGTATATTCTGCTGTTGTTGGGTGGAATGTTCTAAAATGTTGATGCAGTTATTTGATTGTTTTTCAAGTTTCTATATCTTTACTGATTTTCTGTCTACTTACTCTACCAATTACTGAGAGGGGTGGTAAAATTTCTGACTATAATTATGAGCAGTATGTACTATATTACCATGTTTTCTAATATTATCTCCATCCTATACCCTCAGGTTCATTAGTATCTACACAGATAGTGCTTCCTAATGCATTATCTCCATCCTCTATTAGAAGTCTTGCCCATCTTTTGTCTTATTTTGTCATAGATATTTTTTCATAAATTTTGGTTAATATATAGTAGATAGTTGACTTCAAAAAATTCAATTTCAGATTTTACTCATACTTGGAGACTCAAAATATATTTTTTGTTACAAATGTTGTAAATTATGTTCTTAGTTTCATGAACTGTCTGCTCCTGATCATTTGATGCAATTCTGCATACAATCAAAGCCACTTACGACATTTTGTGAGAGGTACTAAATGCTCTACTGGAAAGCTTTTGGCATTAAATGTTTTAAAAGAAATAAAAAATGGTAACATTTTTCCCAAATATGTTAGCAAATTCAAGAAGCAGATTATACTAATTACAATTACTGTGAAGTTACATACGCATCATGAACTCAAATTTCTCTTTATGAGGCTTAATGTAGCTTAACACTTTACCTCATGGGACTTACAATATGGAAAGAACACATAAAAAAATTGAGTTGATTGTTCTATATCACAGCAGGGCCTGTAAAATGTGCCAGGCCTCCCAAGGTGGCCATACTCTTTGATAAATATGAGCTGCTGTTATATTTGAGGGAGGCTCATGAACTACCATCTGCAGAAAAGGGAAAGGCACATGAGGACTGCGTGTATTTCCTACGCACTGAGTCAAGCTCACTACTTGGAAAAAAAAACTGTCCCATATTCAGCCAGTTCTGAGAAACCAGCTGAATGAATACAGTGTGGTCACATCTCAACATTAAAACACAAAGAATCATCCACACTAGGTAGCACAGTGAATGGAAAGATGAGACAAGATCCAACTAATTGATATGGTAAAACTGCAATTTGTGATAGGAGACAAATTTCTGTTAAAATTATAATGCAAAATAGTACACTTTGGGAGCTTGATCATTATTTTTACATCTATTTAGCACTCACCTTGTTTTAGGTAACTATGCCTGGTAGTATAGAGGGCTATTAATGTTTCTATTACCTGATCTCAAGGAAATTAAAAATTAATGTTAAAAATGCATAATCATGAAAATAAGGTAGCCTGTATTTCTGCTATTATTATGCCTACCAATAATAGAGTTATCTTCTGGGTAAAAAGTCCCTAAGATAATCTCCTACCTAGGTGTGGAAACTCCCAGGAAATTGCACTTTTTAGGAACACTTTCTTTGGTCACCAGACTTCTCCCCAAAGTAATCAATGCCTGTAGGTCTTAACTGTAACACTAAAGTCCTAATTCAGATACAAACGCATTATATGAAAAAAAAAGTGTGTTATCTGCTTAAAAGTTTAGGATGACAGTGGTGTACTTTGCCATGAGCTGCATCACAGAAAAGAGCCCCCGATGATATTTCTCCAGGACAGCTAAGGCAACAGGACAGCCTCCCCATCACTATTAGATACTCAAATAGTGAGAATCTGTAACACTTTGTTCCCCTTTCTTCCCCACTTTAAAATAGAGAACAGCTAGAGGCTTGTGATTTATTCTCATGTTAGAAGCCCTCTTATATGACATATTCAGGATAGGTAGTTGGCCAGTTTGTTAAATGAATATATTAAAGTTAAGAATCTTCAGAAACAATACCTCAAGTATTCTTTATAAATGGAGACATTTAAATGCACAGAGTTGGCTACTCTTTTGATGTAGAGCCAAGGCCTTTGCTTTGAGTTTGAATCTCTTAGTTACATTTCTACGATGTCTTACATCAAGAACATCCATTATGCATCATCTATGACTTACAGTGTTTCTTTGTAATTGAGAAGTTAAGGCACTCGAGAAGCAATCTAAGAATCATTCACATTTCCTCCCAATCTTTTATGATTGGCTCACCTACACCTAATTCTACAGTAATTTTTTTAGCAAATTTACTAGCATTCTATTTAGTTTTCACATAAACACTTCTCTTTACTTACATGTTACATCAGTCTACATAATAATTATATGATATAATATAATAGCAAGTATACAGTCATTAACAGATTTGGGACTCCTGGCAAACATGCACCGCCACAAAGGGGACCTGAAGTACAAAGGTGTACTAAAGAATAGCTGTCTAGAATGTCATAGACATTGGTGTGCTGACTTTAGAGAGGACATAGTGTCTGCTAAGGCACTCTGCTGAAAAATATGTAGAATAAGGATTCGGCTGTTGCTTCTTGAGCTTGTAACTTTGTGTAAAGTCCTGATTATTTAGAAAAGAACAAACAAAAAAAGAACCTGCCTAATGCTCCCCATTACAACTAGAAAGTAACCTTAATCAAAATACACAGATATAAATAAAAAATTACAGAGAAGAAAAACAACAAATCTGTTTGGGAGTTGAAGTATTAAAAAAATGAAATTTCAAAAAAATCAACACAGTAAAAGAAGGTTAGCAGAGGAAGACTTCTACCCTAAGAAGAAAAGCTATGTGTGAATATAACACTACTAAAGTGAAAATAAAGAGATACTACCTTACCAGCCTCAGCTCCCTGCTACAAGTTCATAGAGTGACGTGGTGCCCACAACTTCCCAAATTCATCAAAGATGGATTGCAATAAAATGACCTTGAGAATTCCTTTCAGGTCTATTTGTACAAACCTTGGCATGTGAGTGGCAGTTTCAACGAAAACCCAGCAGATCACATGACTGGGTTTGCATGTTTATAAAACTGTTTCAAATGCAATCACCAGATTTCAAGATTTGAAAAGCATTCTAAAATGTTTCATAGTGCACAAGTAAAGGGGAAAGGAACATTTCGTGCCTCTGAGCAAATACAGAGCTTTAAGAAAATAGCTGGTATCAGTGAAGACATTTTGATTGGACAACTTCAGGCAAACAGGACGCCCATTTAACACTACACGTTCTCATTACCTTCACCATGAATTCAGGCATAGCTATCCTCAATCTGTCACAACAACCCGGGAAACATGATAATTCCTATAAGTGCCAGAAAAAAACTATTTAAGAAATAGCAGAATTTGTCTGTTTCCTTAGTGAGAGAGGAGATTGATACATACCCTGGGAGAAGCTGTAAAGTAATACCATTCCCATGAAATACAACAAGCCATTGTAGATACTTAAGTAATATTGTCTAAAGAAAAACAACATTCTTAAAGACCATTTTTGACAACAATGAAACCAAGTCATGGCCGCTTTTTTCTTATATTTGATCTCCATAGATATTTGTACTCTAAAGATAGACATTTGTTTACATAAAATAAAACATCATAAATTGCCAACTAGAGTAAGATGTGTGTCAGAATAGCTGCAAATGACACTTTTGCAAAAACCACAGATAATATGATGTGGCCGCTAAGAGATTCATCACTGGTTATTTTTGAAACTCCAGCCCATTACACCGACTACCATTATAGCTATTTAAGCATGAAATGTTTGCCCTCTTTTTTATTCATATGTTTTATGGACCATTTACTGTTAGCTAGAAAATCGTTTAAAAGGTAAATTCAGTTTACAGCTGAGGAAAAATAAGAAGCTGCCGAAACAATCTCAGAATATTGACTTAGTGTCAGATAGGTAGGAATGAACTTAAATTCAATGTGAAATTGGGGTGAAAGGTGACTTTTTAATAAGTAACTTTAAAAGAAATAAATGAGAAGAGTAGCTGGCTAATGTTTCTCTTTTTGTTTCCCCGTTAATAGGAAACATCTTAGCCACAAAGGGATGAGAACTTCCTGCAAAGTTTTCATTGTTCAAAAATAACATCAAGTGTGAAAGGTATGGCTTCAACACAGTATTAACTACTGTTGGCCTCTGCCACACAACACACTGTAAAGACTTTGAAAGACTAGATTAGTGAAGAATAGGACAACCATGCCTTCTATGAGACATATTTTATTTCCCAGTAAAAGCAAAATTTAAATATATTCCGAAAGTCTTTAATCCTTACTGTGTGTCCAAGGCACTACTCTAGACAGCACAGAAGGATACAAAAATGGTAAAACCTAGCTTGCGGCCTAGAGGTCTAGAGGGAAGAGAAATGCCCGAATAACTTCAGCACAAAGCAGTGTATAAAACAGGCTACAAATATACAAAATGCACCTTCTGCTGGAAAATGCAGCTCCCCTAGCTGTCAGTTGGGTTGAGGTGCCATGAGAATAAACTCCACCCTCATATTGCTGTGTAGGAGAGGCGCCCCCTTCAGGCCTTAGGGCACCATTGCTTGCCTCTTGCAAGTATGTGTTTCCTCTACTAAAGGAAGACCCTTCAAAGACAAGAACTGAAATTCTTATTTACCCTGTGTGCCTAGCACTTAGTTTAGTATCTTGTATATAGGAAGTAATCAGTAAATTTAGAATGAAGAATTAATAAATTCCCTCAATCCAGAATCCTCTGCCTCCTTTTCTCTACACATGCCTATTCACATTTCTGAATGTAAAAATCCTACCCAGCTCAAATGCCACTTCTTCCTAATAGCAATATCCAATCTTGCCTCAAAATCCCCATTCTTGGCAGAAATATTGTTTATACTTTCTCTGCTTTCTCTGGACTCTTTAGTTTATACCCCTAAAACTTCTAAAACTTTGAAATGGCTGAATCTTTAAATCAACAGTTGTCACTAGCTCTTATTTGACACAATCCCCTAATATTTTATTTGATTATTGCTATTTGTGTACATTTGTTTTTATGTGTAAGCTCCAAGAGGGAGGTACCTGATGCTAACATGCCATTTATGATGCCTCCAGCATTTTAAAGGCGCATCCATTTGTTGGTTCAACAAGAACTTCTTTAGCATCAATATTGTACCTAGAGCTAAATAAAATATTGATTTAATTAAATCATATTTCTAGAAGTGATTGAAAGATTCCAATGGAACAAGGGTCTTAACCTCCGCAGATTTTTGTCTGTTCTAACAGTGTGCTGTGTTTGTGCAAGGATTATCATCACCTAGGGCTATCCTGAGACTAACTACTCCAAGCATTTTCCCCTCAAATCTGCAAGCATTGTTTCCCTCAGATTCATCTTCTTCTTGGATAATGTCACAGATGAAATATACTAATGATCTTACATCAAATACTTAGAGGAAGAGGTTAAATCATTATTTGCCCCATAGTGGTGGTCAGCTTCTAGCTGTGACCACCAAACCTCTGCTACACATTTATGAGTCTTCCTAAACCTCTAATTTAGGTTTCTAAATTCAAAATGCAAATGTCCTCTCCACCCCTAGAAAAGTTTGACATCTTTTTGTTTGGTCTTTCCCATCTCTACAAATAACAAAATAAAACAAAACAAAAATACAATGAAGAATGCATTAAATGCACAGCTTTTAGCTCACTGCTGGGCATATAGGAAAGATGGGGCTAAAAATAGTTAACTAGTGATATGTATGCAAAAAAGGTTTTTTAACTATAAAGAATATTTTGTGTAACTGGATATTTTATTTCACAGACAACTCTCATGTAGTCAGAGACTTCAAAATGCAACACTCATGGCTGGTATTTTATGTGCTTTGAGTTTGAGGTTTCTCATTTACAATGAATCATTTATATTTTCTCTAAAAAACATAAAGCATTTTTGTTATTTTCAATCACATCAAATTGATTTTATTCTTGACATGATGACCATAATTGCAACAAGAACATCAATGATCACAATGGGATATGAGTATTTCACTTCAGCACTTCATATTCACCAAATCATGCCATGTGTGTACCCTAAATTTCTGAGAATTCATTTTTCAGAATCATCTTATAGATTGCTAATTTTCGTAATAAACTAAACTGCTGACTCACCTACAAGAAAACACAGAAGGAACATGTATAACTATATTTGAGTCAACAGCTGCTGTGCCCACTAAAATCTTCCTCGTCTCACATTGAGAACACCATCACTACGTTTTTGCAGCTAAAAGAAGGTTGTTCTAAAAGCAGATAATCTGAGAATCAGTCATCTTACATTCATATCTTTCCCCAGAGTGGTTTAAAGGAAAATGCTTTAGAAAAATGTTTATAACATTTAAATTTGTTAGTTGCTGGAAACACTAAGTCTAATGTAGGCTGTTTTGAGAACTCCTTAAATATCACCCCCCTCAAAAAAATAACAGAATGCAAAGTCCAGTATGTCTGATTTAAATGTATCTATAGAAGCTCAAAATAAGCATGACATTTTGCCCTAACTGGTAAAAAGTTCTGGAGTAAATTTTAGACAATTTGGGTGATCCTATAAATCATGATAATCTCTCACCATCTGTCTCTTCTAATTTCACCATTCCTAACTTCTGTTTCTCTCATCACAGCCCCAAAGTAAAGAGTCTGCTTTGAAGGTTATCAACTCTTTCCCCACCCCTGTAGAGGAGACTTCCCTACTGCTAAAATAGCAATAAAGAATAACTTGCCTACCAATTACTGAGATGGTTATAGAATCTCTGATTGGACCATCCTCTGGTTAAATGTTTAAAGCTCGGTTAAAATGCAAATTAACAGTAGACAATGTAGCAATTATGGCAAGAGTGGGACAAGAGAAAAAGTTTCATCCAAGAATGCAGATTTTTGAAACTATAATTAAATGTGCAATTTGTTCCGTTTTATAGAGATTTTTATGGCATGGAAAGGTACCAGGAAACCCCAACTAAAATAGTGCCAGATTAGTGTTTTTAGTCTGGTCAAAAAGAATCACCTTAGAGACACTGCAATTTTGACAGCCCATCTTTTATCTCATGTCGCTGAATTGATTTTTCCTAAATTGGTAAATTGGGTAGGTTAATGTAAAATTCCCTGAGTTATTTGGAGGAAGATGAAGTAATTTATGGATGAGGATGAAACTTTCTAGATATGTAAAGATATGATTGCTGCATCACAGAGAGGTTGGTACTCATATGTGTGAGTAGGAATAGTGTCCCCACTAGTGGCTTGAGTAAAATCTATACATGCATACGGAACATATGTGGATTCCATCTGACCAGCCATTCACGTAACAGTTGCCAGTGTGGGGATGGGTTGAGAAGAGGTGAAATTAGAACAATAAAAGATCAAAAGTAATAAGAATATAACAGAAGGCACAAAGCACTAAAGGAGGAATCACCTGAGAAGTAAATGATTATAAATCATAACAGAATGGAGATTGATTTACATTCTGAAGATCTCAAGGAAACAAAATGTATAAGGAACGAAAAAAGAAATTAATGTGTGGTAAAATTAAGAACTGACACATCTAATAAGAAATAACTATAGAAGAGCAGAGAATTAATGGTTTGTTCATATGGAATAACCCATACTTGAAAAAACTTATACATTAATATGAAAAAATACATATAGAATAATACATAGGAGGCGGGGAGGGGTGGCTCACACCTGTAATCCAAGCACTTAAGGAGGCTGAGGTGGGTGGATTGCTTGAGCTCAGGAGTTTGAAACCAGCCTGGGCAACATAGTGAAACCCCGTTTCCACTAAAAATACAAGAAGTTAGCTGTGCATGGTGGCGCACACCTGTGGTCCCCGCTACTCAGAAGGCTGAGGTGGGAGAATCACCTGAGTCTGGGGAAATGGAGGCTGCAGTGAGCTGTGATTGCACCACTGCACTGCAGCCTAGGCAATCGGAGTGAGACTCTCAAAAATAAAAATAATAATAACAAATAGGAGAGTATATAGACATAGATAAAGCAAAGGCATAATGATTTTTAAAAATACTCTTTCCCCTAATGTATTTGTAACCCCCCAAAAAAGGGTCACAAGCCAATAATACAAATAGACAAATAGTAAGTGCTGTAACACAAAGAAAGAGACCTGAATATTTTCTAAAGAATGAAATGTTCTGCACTGTCTAGAACAAATGTGAGGTAGCATAAAAAATTGTTAGAATCTTTTTTCTGGGTTTCCTGTTTATCCAAAGAGCAACATCTTTAATGAGCAATGACCTGGACACTGATTCAACATCTTGACATGGATACAAACCATCTTGACATTGCCAACCTCCATTACAGACTGATAATATTGGTTCCAATCTTGGACATTTTCAGGAAATGAGACAACAAGCTAACCATCTGCCTTCCTTTAGTTGTAGTTTTAAAGCAAGGATATTCCAAAAATAAAAGTCAACTATATGCTACAGATTAAATATCAAACTATGAATGATATCTGCTATCCAGGTAATAAAAGTGTAAGATTCCACTTGCCTATAGGGTTCTTTGAACAAAATAATAAAAATGTCAAATAATTCAATTTAAAAAAGAACTCCATTGAAGAAAATTTTACTTTCCTAAATTAAAAATCAAGTATATAATTAAAAGCTTAATAGCTAAATGCAAAAAAAAACCTATTACAATATAACGAACAAATATAACGTTTTTAGAGAAGAGATGATGCTAATCATTAAGAAAATCCTAAAAACCCTAAAAGACAAAGGCCTGAAAAGACAGGTTTTTAAATTTCAAACTCACTAGTAATCCAAGAGATGCAAACTAAAACAATGAGATTCTATTTATAAAAAACAAAATTTAAAAAAAAAAACCATGTAAGGCTAGCAAGTGGGCAGTAAGACAAGCATACTTGTATAGAATACAGTGGGAATTTCTTTTTGAAAAATAAATTGGGAAAAGCCTTTGACCTGGTAGTTTCACTTCCCAGAATCTATTCTAAGTAAATAATCCAAAATGTAAATAAAAAGGTATGCACACAGATGTTCCCTAATAATTTGTATGTAATATGGGAAAATGACCAATACAATAAAAGAATGGTTAAGTAAATTAGGATATATAATTCATATAATACACATAATACAGACACATTATACAGACTTTTTCATTACATAGGGAAACATTCCTGTTAAGTAGAAAAGTAGGATTCAACATTTTAGATATAATGTCAGACTCTGTGTGTGTGCATGTGTTTGTTCATGTTCATACCCACAAGTACATATTGAAAACTACATTTTGAAATAACTATCTCTATAAAGATAGACATTATTTTTCTTAATAGAAAAACACATTATTTAAAGAATAAAATTTTTACTGTTTTCCAATAATACCATGTAGCCAAAACAAAATATCCTTTTGGTCTCACTAAGTATGGTTTACAATAACTGAGGATTATAAGAGAATCCACAGAGGGTCTCGGCATGGCTAAGTAAAGCCTGTCTTCACTGTATACACACTATTCATTTAAACAAAGTTGAAAGCCAAACATTTCAAGACATCAAATAACACTTAAGACTTAGATCCATTTGGTATGCTAAATACAAATTGTTCTTTTGTACTTCGCTCTGCCAAGAATCTTTATTGATTAACCTGTAAACCTTAAGAGAAAATGGTATACATCTGAAACAACATAAAACACACTTCTTACCAAAGATCCTACAGTCCTTCCAAACAAGTCTAATTCTACTGAATGCTTAAATTAATTCTATCAAACATTCATAACTTTTGCTGTGAAGAGTTATGAAGGCTATTTCTTCCAATTCTAGAGTTTGCAGATTTAATAACAAAAAGTACATGTAAAATATTTTATTCCTAAAATGTAGATGTGTTTCTAATTAGACGAACAGGTCCTCTCCCCCTTCCCCAACAAAAGATATTGCAGAGACTGGTACTGTCGATGAATTGAGTAATGCCGTTTATTAATACCAGTAAAAACAAAAAACTTGAATTACTCTCAATTCTAAGACTAGTTTCCATAATCATGTTGTTGTTGGAACATATGACTAATTTTGAACTATCTCCTCTCTATTATGACATGGTCCAAAATGATAATAGGTCCTTGTTTGATCATGTATATTGGAGAACTCTAAAGTTTCCTTATGAAATATTTATTTTCAAGAACGTAAATTCCTTTTTTTTTTTTTTTTTGAGACAGAGTTTCACTCTTTCACCCACGCTGGAGTGAAGCGTTATCATCTCGGCTCACTGAAACCTCTGCCACCCCAGGTTCAAGCAATTCTCCTGCCTCAGCCTTCCCTTATCAGAAAAAAAAATTGATGAACTATTTCATAAGCCATCCCTGTTGAAGAGTGATTAGAAGGATTCCTGAACACTGACTACCAATTTACTGAAAATACTTAAAAAGATGTAACCCAGCCGGGCACTCACACCTGTAATCCCAGCACTTTGGGAGGCGTTCACAAGGTCAGGAGATCAAGACCATCCTGGCTAACATGGTGAAACCCCATCTCTACTAAAAATACAAAAAATTAGCCTAGCATGGTGGCACACGCCTGTAGTCCCAGCTACTCGGGAGGCTGAGGCAGGAGAATCCCTTGAACCTGGGAGGCGGAGGTTGCAGTGAGCAGAGATGGCACCACTGCACTCCAGCCTGGGTGACAGAGCGAGACTCTGTCTCAAACAAACAAACAAAAAGATGTAACCCACATCCTTATGATACAGAACATTTCCATCTCCCTAGAAAGTTCTCTCATCTCTCTGGTCAGTCTTCCCTTTCAGAGGCAATCACCTTTTTCTAACCTAAGTTTTGTTCTAGAACTACCTAGAAATTGAATCATACCAGATGTATTCCTTTTTGTCTTGATTCCTTCACTCAGCATTTTGTCTGTGAGAGTCACTCATTTTGTTGCAGGTATCAGTAGTTCATTCATTTTTGTTGCTGAGTAATATTCCATTGTATAACTGTGACAAAATTTGTTTATTGATTCTCTTTTGATTAATATGTGGGTTTATGAATATGTGGGTTTATGAATATTTCAACAAGTATTTATGCATGATATAATTTTTTATGTGTAACATAAAATTTGCTTCTGGGTAAATAATAGCAGTGGAATTGCTGGGTCAAAGGGTAGGTGAAGGTAACATTTTATTATCTGCAAAATATTTTTTCAAAGTAGTTACAACATTTAATTTTCCTATCAACAAGTGTAAGAGTTCAGTGGTTCTAACTCCTTACCAGTATTTGGTGTTTTCAACCTTTTTAATTTTGTCCATTCTAGTGGGTGTGTGGTGGTATCTCTTTGTGGTTGTAAATGCATTTCTCTGAAGCCTAAAGATGTGGAGCACTCTTTACTGTGTTCATTGGCCATTTGTATATTTACTTTTGTAAAGTGTCCCTTGAAATGCTTTGCCCATTTTTATTGAGCTATTTTCTTTGGTCTTTATCTTATTAATGTAGATTTGCTTTATGTGATATTGATTAAAGTCCTTTGTCAGATATGTTTTATAAATACTTTTGTCCTGTTAGTGGCTCCCTTACTTATTTACTTACATCTTTTGATGAGCAGTCTAATTTACCAATTTTGAGGGTTATTATTTTCTGAATCCTGTCATGTTCTGTTCTTGAAGTATCAGAGTTTTACCTTTTGCTTTTAGGTCTCCAATCCATCTTGAATTGATTTTTCTCTGAGGTGTGAATTTAGGGAGTGAAAATTTATTTTTTTCCCATATGGATATCAATTTATTCCAATTTCATTTGTAAATAAAACTCTCCATTCCTTTATTTAATTGCTTTGGTGTCTTGAAAAAAATCAACTTACTGTATAAATGTGTGTCTATTTCTGGATTCTTTTATTTCCTTCATTTATTTGTCTATTCTTATGTCAAAACCTCATGATCTTTAATACAACTGTATTTTTATAGGAAATGTAGAGTTAGGTAGAATTGCTGTTCTTTTTCAAGATTATTCTGACTATTCTACCTTCTTTACTCTCCCAAATAAATTTTAGAATAAGCTTGTCAATTCCTATAAGATAAAAGCCACTGTGAAGAAGATTAAGATAAATTTGAATATATAGATCAATTCAGGAAAAATTAATATCCTAAATTGTTATTGAGTCTTCTGATCAATAAGCAAAGTGTATCTCTCCATTTATTGAAGTCTTCTTAAATTTATCTCGGTAAATTATAGTTTTCAGTATAAGAATTGTGCACATATTTCATTAAATTTGCTACTAAGTATTTTCTATTTTCTGGCATTATAAGAAATGAAATGTTTAAATATTTAGCTTTAATTGTCCATTGTATTTATAAACATGATTAAATTTGTATTGACTGAGATACTGAGACCTTTCTAAACTCACTTATTGGTTCAAGTCCCCTTTTTGGAAGCTATTCCTTATGGTTATTTAAGTATCTGTTTATGTCATATGTGAATAAAAGCTGCTTTACTTCTTACTTTGCAAATTGTGTGCGTTTTAATTATTCTTCTTGCACTGTTGCTAAGACCTTCAGTAAAATGTTGAATAGAGATTTGAGAACAGACATTACTACCTTGTTCCCAATCTTATGGGAAAAGCAGTCTTTCATCTTTAATTATGATGTGAGCTGTTGGGCTTTTATGTAGATGGCTTTTATCACATATTCCTACAGATGACTCTTTGCTGGGATGGGAGTAGGTGCTGTCCTGTGCACTGCAGGATGTTTAGCAGCAACCCTGGCTTCTACCAACTAGATGGCAGCAGCACCCTTCGTCTAGCTGTGACAATGTCTCCAGACATTGCCTAATGTCCCTATGGTCAAAGTTGCCCCCATTTGAGAACCACTGAGCTAAACTGAGGCAGCAAGTCAGGCACAAACACAGGAGATTACAGCTAACATCATCAGGCACCTGCCTGAATGGGGACTTGAGTTTTCTGAGCTGCAGACTGACTTGCTTGGTTCACCTATGTCTTTAGATCCCCTTGCCTATTAAAAGGCTGTCTTAGTCCACCTGGGCTGCTATAAACAAAATGCCACAAACACAATGGCTTATAAACAATAGTAATTTATTTCTTACAATTCCGTAGACTGGGAAGTCCAAGATCAAGGAACCAGCAAATTTGATGTCTAATAAGGGCCAGCTTCATCACAGATGGCACCTTCTCACGGTGTCCTCACGTGGTGGAAGAGTTAACTGAGATCCCTAGGGCCTCTTTTATAAGAGCACCAGTCCTATTCATGAGGAGGACCTAAACACCCCCTAGAGGCCTCAACTCCTAATACAATCACCTTGGAGGTGAGGACTTCAACATATGAATTTTGGAGGGACACAAACATTCAGACCATAGGAGAGGCTCTGACCCATTCTTCTGGGTGCAATGCTTACATAAAATAGGAACATTCAGACTCAGGACCCTGAAGATACTTCAATAGCACCCTGGGGAGGAAGTATTTTTGGGCCTCTAGGCTTTCTGTAGATGTCAGAGATGGCACAGAATGACAGCAGCCTAGTCTTCATCTCCTTTATTTGTTTTTTCCTGTACAATTAGAGAAAATGTCTTGAGGTACTTTCTTACCTCCAATGCAGCTATTATTCCAAAAAAAAAAAATGACTGGGTAAGCCTCCTTTTAAAAAGAGCCATATTTTGACACACATATGTATGCACACACACTTTCTCTCTAATAAGTACCATAAGTGCTTTCCAATTGTAATAAAATTTGACAAAGTTGGCGTATTTGAATTGTACAATGAGTCAATGTTTTTCAATCCCTTCCCTCATGCTGTTGCAAAAGACACATGCACGTATATGTTTATTGCAGCACTTTTCACAACAGCAAAGATTTAGAACCAACCCAAATGCCCATCAATATTAGACTGGATAAAGAAAACATGGCACATATACCATGGAATACTACGCCACCATAAAAAAGAATGAGTTCATGTCCTTTGCAGGGACATGGATGAAGCTGGAAACCATCATTCTCAGCAAACTAACACAGGAACAGAAAACCAAACACCACATGTTCTCACTCATAAGTGGGAGTTGAACAGTGAGAACATACGGGCACAGGGAGGGGAACATCACACACCAGGGCCTATCTGGAGATGGGGGGCAAGGGGAGGGATGGCATTAGGAGAAATACCTAATGTAGACGATGGGTTGATGGGTGCAGCAAACCACCATGGCACGTGTATACCTATGTAACAAGCCTGCACATTCTGCACATGTATCCCAGAACTTAAAGTATAATTTTAAAAAAAGGTTTGAGTATTTATACATTGAATGAACTTTGAATACTGGAAAAATGTACATGCTTCTCTTTTTCAAATATTTTTGGTATTAATAAAATTCAAAATAATTTAAAAGCAACTTTTCTCATCAAGTATTTTCAAAATTCATAGATACTAAACCTTACCCTTCTTGGGTAAGGTTTGCCAAGTTTTGTGACATTAGAACAGGCTGGTAACAAGGATCCTAGGCAAAAGCAGAAATATAAAGTAATGAAAGCTACAAATATGGAGAAATATTAATCACTGGATAATTTTCTAAGATCCACTATGAATAGAACTGGTTAATAACAGAAGGGAGAAAATACTATGAAATTTAAAGGGTTTGAAGAAATAAACATTTACATGGAAAGCAATATATCGAGAAGTATGTTATGGTTACCAAATATGCTATAAATCTGGACATCATCTCAATTTCATCACCAAAACATTTTTAACTCAATCTTCTGGGGAAATTTCTTTCATTTCATTTTATTATACATTCTATCCAATTGTATAATCAAAACACAGTTCCAATTACTGAAATACACTTTATAATAAAATTGCTGGTATTATCCTATAACCAAAGGTTAGTAGGTTCACCTCCAAATAAAAAGGCAAAGTGTTTTTATTCATAAACGAGAATTTCTATTCCCAGCCACTTATACAGGAAGTGCCAATAAGATTTCATTGTGGAAATTTTAACACAATATAACTTCTTTGCATGCTTAATTTAGCACAGCCAAAGAAGAAACATCTTCAAGATGTTCCAAGTGTGGGGCCCACTCCAATTGTAGATGACTCATGTTTATGGATGTGATTAACAAACTGCCAGTGCATTCAGCTGTGGAGTAGAATTTTTAGCTACTTCAAATGTACATTCAAAATAATGTATTTCTCAATTATCAAATTCTTTTTGTACCTTCATTTCAGATAATCCCTCTACTTGAGCAAAAACTATGAATTTGTCATTTGGCTGTGGTTTACATATAGTTTGACAATTCTTTTCTATCTTACTTTAAATCCACAAGCATCTACCAGAAAAATTAAAAAAAAGATTACAGGAAAAAATTCCAATTAACTTATCAGGTATAGAAAATATATTTGCATTAAGCATATTATTTTTCCTCAGTCTCTCCTGTTTATGACTAACTGCATACCATTCAACTAACATAAAAGTGTTTACTGAAAGATCAGAGAAGTTATCCACCTTCATAGCCATTTGGAAGAGAAAAAAAATCTTTCTACTGTTTCCAAAATGGGTTATAAACACATCCCTAGAGAAATTTCAAACAAATGTATTCCTCTGCAATTTGATTCTGCAAAAAAATGTATACAACTGAAAATTACACACAGAGAATATTTAAATCATGACTATGGAATAACAATTACTATATCTGGATACACAAATTATGCAACTAATTATTTCAAAAATGCAATCGTGCACACAAATAGATATTCACTAATTTCCCTCCCACTCTAATCCCTTAACTTCCTTCTGTGTTTTTCACATCAATTTTAGCTCTCCTATCATTTTTTTCTCTACTAAGAATGATTTGTTAAATGGTTTTTTATCTTCCACTAATATGTGCAATTCAATTATGTTTTCCTGTCAATGTATCCATCAATGAGAATGATTAACATCCATTATCTGACCCTTCATTTTCTATATGACCTTTGCAAATCAGTGGCATAAAAGAAATTCTTGCTCTTTGGTTTGTGTCAGCAATAACAACAAGAGAAACATACCAAATATAAGACATTAGAAATATATCACAGTAAATTCAAACACAGTGCGATTCTGTTATATTTCAACAGTCACCACAGAACTTTTAAGTCTCTGTTTCACTTATTCTTTTGAGGGATTCTTACCTCAAAAAAAAGGAAGAAAGGAAACAACTAAAAGTTCATACTTTAATATTAACTACAGGATTGTGTCTTCATTCCAAGGGGAGCCAGAGATTTAAAAATTAGATGATTAGTACACAAGCTCTAAATAAAAGTGAAATTAGGCTTTTTTTCAACCTTCTGTTAGGAATTTTAGGTTCAAAATAGCTTCTGGCTAAAATCACGTAATGCTGCTGTTTCCAACTTGTCACTAAAACCATTGAAGACAGCCTTTAAAACCAAAAGTAATGGATAATCAATTCCATAATCTTAAGAGAAAGATAGGTTCTAACTTTGAAACCGTAAAGGGAATTTAGTTATTCCATGGCATACCCAGCTTTCACTTCCAATTGACTGGTTCAAAGACATAGAAAACTAAGAACATATCCTTCTTTTGTTTTTTCCTTCAACTTTTAAGTTCAAGGGTACATGTGCAGGATGTGCAGGTTTGTTACACAGGTAAACATGTGCCACGGTGGTTGCTGCACAGATCATCCCACCACCTAGGTATTAAGCCCAGTATACATTACCTATTATTCCTGATACTCTCCCTTTCCACAAGCCACCCCACCCCCACAGGCCCCAGTGTGTTTTGTTCCCCCATGTGTCCATGTGTTCTCATCATACAGCTCCCACTTATAAGTAAGAACTTGTGGTGTTTGGTTTTCTGTTCCTGCATTAGTTTGCTGAGGATAGTGGCTTCCAATTCCAACCATGTCCCTGCAAAAGACATGAACTCATCCTTTTTTATGGCTGCATAGTATTCCATGGGGTATATGTACCATATTTTCTTTATCCAGTCTATCATCGGTGGGCATTTAAGTTGATTCCATGTCTTTGCTTTTGTAAATAGTGCTGCAATGAACATACACATGTATGTATCTTTATAATAGAAAGATTTATATTCCTTTGGGTATATAGCCAGTAATGGGATTGCTGGCTCAAATGGTATTTCTGCCTCAAGGTCTTTGAGGAATCGCCACACTGTCTTCCAAAACGGTTGAACTAATTTACACTCCCACCAACAGTGTGAAAGCATTCCTTTTTCTCTACAACCTTACCAGTATCTGTTGTTTTTTTATTTTTAATCATAGCTGTCCTGACTGGTGTGAGACAGTATCTCATTGTGGTTTTGATTTGCATTTCTCTAATGATGTGATGTTGAGCTTTTTTTCAGATGCTTATTGGCTGCATGAATGTTTTCTTTTGCAAAGTGTCTGTTCATGTCGTTTGTAAATATGTTTAAGTTCCTTGTAGACTCTGGATACTAGACTTTTGTCAGATGGACAGATTGCAAAAATTTTCTCCCATTCTGTAGGTTGTCTGTTCACTCTGATGATAGTTTTTTTTGCTGTGCGGGGGCTCTTTAGATTAATTAAATCCCATTTGTCAATTTTTGCTTTTGTTGCAATTGCTTTTGGCATTTTCATCATGAAATCTTTGCCTGTACCTATGTCCTAAATGGTAATGCCTAGATTTTCAGATTTTCTTCTAGGGTTTTTATGGTTTTGGGTTTTACATTTAAGTTTTTAATTCATCTTGAGTTAATTTTTGTATATGGTGTAAGGAAGGGGCCGAATTTTAATTTTCTGCATATGGCTAGCCCATTCTCCCACCACCATTTATTAAGTATGGAATGCTTTCCCCATTGCTTGTTTCTGTTAGATTTGTCAAAGATCAGATGTTGGAGGTGTGTGGTATTATTTCTGAGTTCTCTATTCTCTTCCGTTGGTCTATGTGTCTGTTCTTTTTTTTTTTTTTTTTTTTGAGATGGAGTCTCACTCTGTTGCCCAGGCTGGAGTGCAGTGGCACGATCTCAGCTCTGCAACCTCCACCTCCCAGGTTCAAGCAATTCTTTTGGCTCAGCCTCCTGAGTACCTGGGATTACAGGCGCATGCCACCACACCTGGCTAATTTTTGTATTTTTAGTAGACACGGGGTTTCTCCATGTTGGTCAGGCTGGTCTCAAACTCCTGACCTCATGATCTGCCTGCCTAGGCCTCCCAAAATGCTGGGATTACAGGTGTGAGCCACCCCGCCCAGCCTTCTGTGTCTGTTCTTATACCAATACCATGCTGTTTTGGCTACTGTAGCCTTGTAGTATATTTTGAAGTCAGGTAGCATGATGCCTCCAGCTTTATTCTTTTTGCTTAGGCTTGTCTTGGCAATTTGGGCTCTTTTTTGGTTCCATACAAATTTTAAAGTTGTTTCTTCTAATTCTGTGAAGAATGTCAATGCTAATTTAATGGGAATAGCATTGAATATACAAATTACTTTAGGCAGTATGACCATTTTCACAATATTGATTCTTCCCATCCATGAGCATGAAATGTTGTTCCATTTGTGTTATGTCTGATTTCTTTGAGCATTGGTTTGTAGTTCTCCTTGAAGAGGTCCTTCACTTCCCTTGCTAGCTGTATTCCTAGGTGTTTTATTCTTTCTGTAGTAATTGTGAACGGGAGTTCATTCATGATTTGGCTCTCTGCTTGCCTGCTGTTGGTGTACAGGAATACGAGCAATTTTTGCAAATTGATTTTGTATCCTGACTGCTGAAGTTGCTTATCAGATTAAGCAACTTAATCTGATAACTTGGGCTGAAACTATCGGTTTTCTAGATATAGGATCATATCATCTGCAAACAAAGATAATTGGACTTCCTCTCTTCCTATTTGAATACCCTTTATTTCTGTCTCTTGCCTGATTGCCCTGGCCAGAACTTCCAATACTATGTTGAATAGGAGTGGTGAGAGAGGGCATCCTTGTTCTGTGCCCATTCAGTATGATATTGGCTGTGGGTTTGTCATATACGGCTCTTATTATTTTGAGGTATGTTCATTCAATATCTAGCTTATTGAGAGTTTTTAACATGAATGGATGTTGAACTTTATCAAAGGCCTTTTCTGCATCTATTGAGATAATCATGTGGTTTTTGTCTTTAGTTTTTTTATAGGATAAATAACACTTATTGATTTGCATATGTTGATACAACCTTGCATCCCAGAGATGAAGCCAACTTGATCATGGCAGATAAGCTTTTTGATGTGCTGCTGGATTTGTTTTGTCAGTATTTTATTGAGGACTTTTGCATCAATGTTCATCAAGGATATTGATGATCAAGGATATTGGCCTGAAGTTTTCTTTTTTTGTTATATCTCTGCCAGGTTTTGGTATCAGGATGATGCTGGCCTCATAGAATGAGTTAGGGAGGAGTCCCTCCTATTCAATTTTTTGGAATAGTTTCAGCAGAAATAGTACCAGCTCTTCTTTGTACCTCTGGTAGAATTCAGCTGTGAATCCATCTAGTCCTGGGCTTTTTTTGGTTAGTAGGTTACTTACTACTGTCTCAATTTCAGAACTTGTTATTGATCTGTTCAGGGATTCAATTTCTTCCTGATTCAGTCTTGGGAAGGTGTATGTGTCCAGGAATTTACCCATTTTTTCTAGTTTTTCTAATATATGTACATAGAGGTGTTTAAAGTATTCTCTGATGGTTATTTGAATTTTTGTGGAGTCAGTGGTGATATCCCCCTTATCATTTCTAATTGTGTTTATTTGATCCTTCTCTCTTTTATTCTTTTTTAGTCTAGCTAGTGGTCTATTTTATTAATTTTTTTCAAAACACCAACTCCTGGATTTGTTGACATTTTGAAGGATTTTTTTGTGTCTCTATCCCCTTCAATTCAACACTGATCTTGGTTATTCTTGTCTTCTGCTAGCTTAGGGTTTTGTTTGCTCTTGATTCTCTAGTTCCTTTAGTTGTGATGTTAGGTTGTTAATTTGAAATCTTTCCAGACTTTTGATGTGGGAATTTAGTGCTATAAATTTCTGTTTTTTGTTTTGTTTTGTTTTGTTTTGTTTAGACAGGGTCTCACTCTGTCACCCAGGCTGGAGTGCAGTGGCACAATCTCGCTCATTCCAACCTCCGCCTCCCAGGTTCAAGAGATTGTCCTGCCTCAGGCTTCCAAGTAGCTGGGACTACAGGTGCATGCCACACACCCAGCTACTTTTTGTATTTTTAGTAGAGACAGGGTTTAACCATGTTGGCCAGGCTGGTCTTGAACTCCTGAGCACAAATGATCCGCTCACCTTGGCCTCCCCAAGTGCTGGGATTACAGGCGTGAGCCACTGTGCCCAGCCTAAATTTCCCTCTTAACACCACTTTAGCTACAGCCCAGAGATTCTGGTATGACGTCTCTTTTTTCTCATTAATTTCAAAGAAATTCTTGATTTCTACCTTAATTTCATTATTTACCCAAGAGTCATTCAGGAGCAGGTTGTTCAATTGCCATGTAATTATGTGGTTATGTCTGGATTTCTTAATCTTGAGTTCTGATTTGATTGTGCTGTGATCTGAGAGACTGTTATGATTTCAGTTGTTTTGCATTTGCGAGGTGTGTTTTACTTCTGGTTATATGATTAATTTTAGAGTCAGTGCTGTATGGCAATGAAAAGAATGTATATTCTGTTGTTTTTAGTGGAGAATACTGTAGATATGTATCAGGTCTGCTTGATCCAGAGGTGAGTTCAGGTTCTGAATATCTTTGTTAATTTTCTGTCTCAATGATCTGTCTAATATTGTCAGTGAGGTGTTAAAATCTTCTACTATTATTGTGTGGGAGTCTATCTCTTTGTAAGTCCCTAAGAATTTGCTTTATGAATCTGAGTGCTCCTGTATGGGGTGCATATATATTTAGGATAGTTATCTCTTCTTGTTGAATTGAACCCTTTACTATTACGTAAGAAAATATGGAATGCTTCAGGAACTTGCATGTAATCTTTGTGTGGGGGCCATGCTAATGTTCTCTGTGTTGTTCCAATTTTAGTGTATGTTCTGCCAAAGCAAGCACTCCTTCTTTTCTTTATTGGGTAAAAGGGACCCAGAGTTCTTGGTTTGGGGAATTTTACTTAGAGGCAAATGCTCTTTCTCCCACCATTCCAGCATATTTAAGAAAAAAAAGTGAGCAGAAAGTAAGGGAGAGAGGCCCGTAAAGCCACATGTTCCAAAAGGCTTAGTCTGCAGAGGTAGAGCCTTTGGTTGATGAAATGGAGAGAAAAGGTGAACAGAGCGCAGAGGAGCAATCCTGATAGGTTGAGAATTACAGATGCCATGTATAACTTCTTATAGTATCAAAGAATCAGGCTGAAGGAGCTGAATGATCAAAAGCCAACTGAGAGGAGATACTTTAAATAAAAATTAACAGTAAATGGTCATTGAAATGGCAACTAAACCCAACAATATTCATTAAACTGTAAACTGGATATTAAGTTTTCACCACCATTGTAATAGAAAAAGAAATGGACCAAAAAAACCCACTCAACTTGGGTATCTTTTTGGCTTTACTTAAAATTGAGTAAAATACATATATATATGTATATATATTTGATTCTCTACTTATTTTAGTTGTGAGAGATACACACACACACACACACACACACACACACAAAACACACAACAGGGGAAAGAGAATAGTGCTCCAAAAATTCAGAACAAACCTCTGAAAAATTTTTACTGCAGAATCCAAAAGAAAAACTCAGAGACTACTTGGTGTCCTTAATAAAGAACCAAGAGATTGGCCTTTATGAAAAGAAAACAGGATGAAATGAAGAGGATTCCAGGCAGGTTAAACAAGGCAATGGACAGTGGGTAAAATGAAAAGGGAGAGAGAATTTTTTTTAAAGGAAGATTACATAGAAACTAAAAGCAAAGTAGAAGAATTAATTGATACTGAAGAAAGACAGTGGGCTTAAGCATTTTTTAACAGTTCTGTAAGCCTTCACAGGGAGAAAGGAAAAGAAAAGTACGACAGACAAGAAGAAAGAATTGAAAAACAGAGACTAGGGAGCTAACATATAGCTCATCAGTATTCCTAGAGGGGAGTCCAGAGAAATAAAACAGAAACAATAACCAAATACATATCCCAAGAAAACTTTCCTGATCTCAGGAAAATGGGTGACATGGCTCCAGGGAAAAAATAAATCAGTAAAAGACCTAAACCTTAACATATCTGGCACTTTTTAAACTACTGAGTAAACAGAAAAAAGTCCTGCAAGATTCCAGGAAGAAATAAAACTTCTTACTTAAAAAAAATAAAAATATTCTAGCTTCAAATAAAATATAGACTCTAAGAAAATGTTGTAGCCCGTGAGACATTACATATTACAATGTGTGTATATAAATATATATATAATGTGTGTATACACACACACACACACACACAGTTATAACTGTAAGAAGAAACTAATAGAAATACAGTACTAAAGTCTAACAAAACTCTCTTAAAGAGAAAAAGTAGCTGGAAAATTAAAAGGATCATAAAGCATATGAGTAAATTCAATTAATGAAGTTGGTCTAACAGTTACATTTAAAAGTTTGGATTCTTCAAATAAAGAAAATACTTTTGTAAAAAGTTGATCAAAAATTGTTCATATATTAGATAGAGGCAGATGAAAGCTATAAAACATAGAAATTATATAAACCACAAGAATGCATAAGTATGTGAAAGACATACACATAATCCAGTGGAATTAATATCAGAAGATAACCTTTAAAAATAAAAACGCAAAGGTAAACCTTAAAATAAAACATTTCTAAATGGCACAGGCTAAAGAATAAATCCAAATTGCAATTACAAACTATTTTAAAGTTAAGAACAACTGAAAAATCTATATAAAATCTAATGATGTGTGGTAAAGGATGGACTCAAAAGGAAAAAAACCCATGGCATTCAGCGTTCTCATCATTTTAAAAATTGAATAAAATAAAACAACAAAATATTCAACTCAATAAACTGGAGAAGTTCAATAAAGGTCAACAAAATAACCTGAAGAAAAGTCACAAGAACGAATCAATAAAAATCAAAACAGAATGACATATTCATTTAATAACCTAGAAAAAGATCAGGACCCCCAGGAAGGTTGGAAAAAATGAGTTAATAAAAATAAAAGCAGAAAAACAGCAATTAAGTAAGTAGAACTCTGCAAGAGTAAGACAAGAAAATTTAGATTTCATTAAAAATTACAAAGTAGATTTGACCAAATATAGAAACAAGATTAAAAATATACAAAACAATAGCATATACAATCCTATTCTGATTAACGTGATAGACTAATGCAGTGGCAATAATGTAAGAAAATATGAAGTGATGAAACTGATCCAGAAACAAATCGAAACCAGAACATAGGAAAACAAATATATAGCAGAAACAAAAGAAAAAGGCTTTTAGAAAAGTCGATCTAAACCAAAAAAGCAAAACAAAAATTGTATAAGAAGTAAGTTATTTCAGAATTACAGTATATTTCACAACATAGATAAACAATGGAAGCCTACTGTATTCATTATATTACGTTGTTGCAAAAGTATTTGTGATTTTTGTCATTAAAAGTAATGTAATAGCTAATAGCTATTACAAACCTAATACCATATCTGACAATGATTATTTTTGAAAAGATACACCTATCTCACTTTTTAAAAATGCAAATATAACTAATTAAATATATAAATAAAGTTCAGGAATATATTAAAAGAAAAAAAATCACAACAAAATAAGAGTTGTAAATACTTTAAACAATGACACAGAAACAGAAGCATTATTTTCCATGGTAATTCTTTTTCTTAAAAGATAAAAAGGAGAAAGATACAATGGGAGTTATGTCATTCTAGATCTTAAAGTGTATTAGAAACCTGTAACAATGAAAATATTATGACACTAGCTCTAGACAAGAAAGACAAATGATTAAAAGAGGTTTGATGCCAAAGACACCCAAATACGTCTCGTGTAAGATTTTAGTATAAGTAAATGTGACATACCAACTCACTGGAGAAGCTATAGACTAATCAAGAAAAGCTATTAAGAAAATTGACTTGTACATGCCAGCAAATTCTCAGGTCACAAGAAGAAAGGCAAAACTCCAGAGGTTAGCCTCTAAATTCAGCCAGACAAACCATCTGAAAGTGAAATGGCCCATAGAACACGTCAATGGGACTGTGAAATTGCATCAACTCTGTCTGCATTTACTAGTCAGCCCTTTCTTCCCCAACCTTTATTTATCACTGTCCCGAAGTCACACTAGATTAGCAAAGGAAATATTAGGTTGGTCCAAAAGCAATTGCTGTTTTTGCCATGAAAAGTAATGGCAAATAATTACAATGTCCCCACAAATTATGCCCCTCAAAATTAACTGAAATAGTAAAGCATGGAGAGTGAAAGCCTATAGTTTGCAACCAGCCTGGCCAACATGGTGAAACCCCGTCTTTACTAAAAGTACAAAAATTAGCTGGGCATGGTGGTGGACACCTGTAATCCAAGCTACTCAGAAGGCTGAGGCAGGAGAATCACTTGAACCCAGGAGGCTATGGTTGCAGTGAGCCGAGATAGCACCATAGCACTCCAGCCTGGGCAACAAGAGCCAAACTCCATCAAAACAAAACAAAAGAAAAGAAAGTCATTTTGTTCACAGGCCATTACTTATTTCCATGACAAGTTAAAAACGGAGATGTTTCTATTTTATTTATACAGAAGAGCAGCAGTATATAGTCTCATAAAATGCCACTGAGAAAAAAGAGAATACAAATTCTGTCCCAACATATGGGAAACATTTTCATACCTTAAAGCCTAGTAATTTTCAAATTCTATCATGTTTGACTTTCCAGCTAACCTTCTCTTTTTCAATGTGTTCTATAGTATAATCTTTCAAAACTGAATTTAAATTAATTTTATTTTGAAAATTTTCCAACATTCCTTGTTGAATTCCGAGGTACGAAATAGCCAAGATTGGAGGTTTCCAAACTAGTCTGACCCACCCCCTTGTGGGTCTGTTTCTAATGTTGCTGTAGACATTTAAGGATTGTCCAACTTTAAAAACCAATAATAACAAATCTTTGGTAATTGGTGGCAAAACTAATGCTGTTATAAGATTATCAGCCCATCAGTAAAAAGAAGAGCCAGAAACCCCACAAAGGCTTGTGTTTCTAAATGTTGCCACATAAAGCAAAATTTGATCAAAGTGCACTTTAGGATGCTCTCCAAAGAATGTTCCACTCTAACACAGCATGGTTTATAATTATAGTATTATGGGAAAAGCCAAAGAAGAAAATTGCATCTGTAGTTTTCACAACCGGTTTTTCTCTGGGTTCCAAGACAATTCAGATGGCAAAACAAATGCCCCAAGACTGAGCTGAGGGATTCGAATTTGAAAATCCTCCCTGGCTCCCAATCTTTCTTCCAGATAACAAACCTGCCCCCCGCCCACCACCATTTGCCCCAGATATCCTACTCTGCCTCTCAGTGATTTAGGGATAAACTCTTCTCCGAAAAATATAAATTGGCAGATTACAACCAAGTAGAATAGGTATTTATGTTGCCTCTATGTTTGCCTTCACATATATTATATACATATTGAGCTCTAAAAGTACATGGCTTTCTTCCTAGATACTCACTGTTTAGTTTATTCTGAGTTCTTGGTGGGAAACTGTTACTATTACTTAAATATTGTTATGGGTGAGTCTGTCAAGAAGAAGTCACTAATACTCAAATCAATAAATGTCACTTATGGGCATAGCATCTGCCTCTGAAAGACAGTCTGAAGACAGGGAGAAACATGAGGGAGGAGGGGGAGGGGAGGAGCTGCAACAGGAAGCTAAATTTAAATTCAGATTACAATGAATTCTGTTTCCTACAACTTCCACTCTCAAAAGCAGCCACATTTATAGAATAAGAGAAGTATAATGGTCACTGTTCACAATGAGTCTAACCATAAACAACTGGACAAACTAAAACTATGGAAACCAGTGGATCCTGAAACTTTGACATTAAAAACTCAATTTAGAAAAAAAATATATATATTTGAAATAGGTAATCCCATTAGTAGACTAGATATAGAGATGGACACTTAGGCTTTTTCCCTTCTTCTAGGAATTCGGAAACTAAATCATTTTCAACCAGTTCTCTTCTCCGATAAGAACATCCACTCCCTCAGGGTTATAATATTTCTTAAAAGAGAACACTGAAAACACAACTGTTGAAAGAAAAGAAAAGGAAAAAAAGACTCATTTTTTTCTCTCCTCACTGGATCTACAGATGAAAACATCAGGAATGGGGGCCATAGGGATATGCTGAAATGGTACAACATCAGTGCCATATTAGCAGCAGGTGATAAATTTTAGTTTCTTATAGCAATGCTAATTTGCTTATATATCATGTAATAATTTGGACTACTGGCCAAATTATTGATCATAAGACCTAGATACTATGTAAGACATGTGGACTAGTTAATATCACAATAAAAAGATTTTAATACAGAAATCCTTGGTGTTTTATTTAAATCCATAATCTAATATATAAGTAACATCATTTGAGTGCACCTATTTTCCTTGACTTCACTTTGGAGTATTGATGAAAATGAATTGATTTGTGAGTGTGAGTACCCTTTTTCCTCTTGGAGAAGTAGGAAAGAATAGCACCTTACCACTAGTGCTTCCCATAGCTGCCATACTGAAGTGGCATCCTGGAGACCCTTCTCCTTCTTCAAATTCTCTTCTTTTTTTAAAAATGCAAAGTCCCCAATCTTGGCCCTCTCTTTCACCTTATAGTTATGAAATCAGTGAAAACAATAATCCCACTTTACCAGCATTTAAAAAAATCACATCTAGAGTATTATGTTCTCCAGTGAGCATCTCATTTTGAGAAGAACAATAAAAATCAAGAATGTTTGCTTCATGATGGCCAGGATAGTAGAAGGTTTGGGAACAAAAATAAACATATGAATAATAGTTGATAGAACTAACAGTGTCTCACTTGGAGAAGGGAAGGTTTAAAAAATGAATGAGGAGGAGAGGGACTGAAGTTTATTCTGCAAAGTTCCAGTGGGCGTGCAGCAGAGACTGGTTAAATGCTCAAAAAAGCCTCACTTTCCTTCCAGGAACACAGGTAAACTATTTTCCAGCCACCCTAGCGAAAAGTGGGGCTGTGTGATTGACTTCTGGCCAACAGAATAGGGTTCTAACAGATACCGACATTATAACCTCCCATGTGCATCTGCTCCTGAGAAATGGATTAGTAGCAGTCAGCAAATCCAACCTTTGCTCTTGCTCTACTTCTGACACACTTCTTCCTGAATCTTTCTTTATGGAATATTTCTGTAGTCTCTCCTTTCTCTTACTCTCTGAGCCTTTGCTCGCCTCTTTAAACATCTTTTTATGCCTTTTGTACAAGTATGTTCCCTTTCTAGCCAAACAAGAAATTCTGCAAGTGGGGGATAATCATTCCATGTGCTCTCCTGTGTTCCCACCAGCATACCTCATAACATTCCCCATACATAGGAAATATGAAGGTTCACACGTAGGCAATTTCTATTAGCTAATCTGAGTCCAATTCATTAAAATAAGCCTTTTCTTTTCTTCTTTTTTTTTTTTGACGTGGAGTTTTGCTCTTGTTGCCCAGGCTGGCTTGCAATGAAGCGATCTCAGCTCACCACAATCTTCACCTCCCAGGTTCAAGCAATTCTCCTGCCTCAGCCTCCCCAGAGCTGGGATTACAAGCACGTGCCACCACACCTGGCTAATTTTGTATTTTTAGTAGAGACGGGGTTTCTCCATGTTGGTCAGGCTGGTCTCAAACTCCCAACCTCAGGTGATCCGCCCACCTTGGCCTCCCAAAGTGCTGGGATTACAGGTGTGAGCCACTGCACCCGGCCTACAAATAAGCATTTACTTCTATAAGTGATTACTCGCACATTTCTAATCTCCAGGTATCTGTATCTTCTGTTCCACAGCCAAAACGCCACTTAGAAAGTGAGGCTACATTTGCTGAGTTAGTTTCAGATTCATAGAAACATCTGTTTGTCTTCTGGAGTGGATAGGAGCATTGTATAGACCTAATACCAGTGGATCAAAGGCAAAAATAAAAATTTCATGACTTTAGTTTAAATTTATAGGTAAACCCTGATATTATCCTTTAAAATAACCTCTAATGTTTAACCCCACCCAAGTCTCAATGTTTAAACAACATAAATTGGTCAGATTCCTCATATAAAAAGGAAAATTGAATATAGGATTGCTGGCAAGATGGCCGAATAGGAACAGCTCCGGTCTGCAGCTCCCAGCGAGATCGATTCAGAAGGCAGGTGATTTCTGCATTTCCAACTGAGGTACCTGGTTCATCTCACTGGGACTGGTTGGACAGTGGGTGCAGCCCACTGAGGGTGAGCCAAAGCAGGATGAGGTGTCGCCTCACCTGGGAAGCGCAAAGGGTTGGGGAATTTTCTCCTCTACCCAACAGAAGCAGTGAGAGACCGAGCCTGAAGAACCATGCACACTCCGGCCCAGACACTGCACTTTTCTCTTTGCAACCCGCAGCCCAGGAGATTCCCTCTGGTGCCTACCCCACCAGGGCTCTGGGTTTCAAGCACAAAACTGGGCGGCCATTTGAGCAGACACCAAACTAGCTGCAGGAGTTTTGTTTTGTTTTGTTTTGTTTTTTTCCGTACCCCAGTGGTGCCTGGAACACAAGCAAGACAGAACCATTAACTCCCCTGGAAAGGGGGCTAAAGTGAGGGAGCCAAATAATCTGGCTTGACAGGTCCCACCCCTACAGAGCACAGCAAACTAAGATCCATTGGCTTGTAATTCTCACTGCCAGGACAGCAGCAGTCTGAGATTGACCTGGGACACTCGAGCTTGATGGGAGGAGGGGAGTCCGCCATTGTTGAGGCTTAAGTAGGCGGTTTTCCCCTCACAGTGTAAACAAAGCCACTGGGAAGTTCCAACTTGGTGGAGCCCACTGCAGCTCAGCAAGGCCACTGTGGCCAGACAGGCAGATTTCTCATCTCTGGGAAGAGCATCTCTGAAAAAAAGGCAGCAGCCCCAGTCAGGGACTTATAGATAAAACCCCCATCTCGCTGGGACAGAGCACCTGGGGGAAGGGGTGGCTGTGGGTGCAGCTTCAGCAGACTTAAATGTCCCTACCTGACAGCTGTGAAGAGAGCAGCAGACCTCCCAGCACAGCATTCAAGCTCTGCTAAGGGTCAGACTGCCTCCTCAAGTGGGTCCCTGACCCCCGCGTATCCTGACTGGGAGACACCTCCCAGTAGGGGCTGACAGACACCTCATACAGGAGAGCTCTGACTGGCCTCTGGCAGGTGCCCCTCTGGGACGAAACTTCCACAGGAAAGAATAGGCAACAATCTTTGCTGTTTTGCAGCCTCCTCTGGTGATACCCAGGCAAACAGGGTCAAGAGTGGACCTCCAGTAAACTCCAGCAGACCTGGGCAGAGAGGCCTGACTGTTAGAAGGAAAAGTAACAAACAGAAAGGAACAGCACATCCACTCACAGACCCCATCAGAAGGCCAGCAGTATCAAAGATCTAAGGTACATAAACCCACAAAGATGGGGAGAAACCAGCACAAAAAGGCTGAAAATTCCAAAAAACAGAACACCTCTTCTCCTCCAAAGGATCACAACTCCTCGCCAGCAAGGGAACAAAACTGGTTGGAGAATGACTTAGACAAATTGACAGAAGTAGCCTTCAGAAGGTGGGTAATAACAAACTCCTCTGAGCTAAAGGAGCATGTTCTAACCCAATACAAGGAAGCTAAGAACCTTGAAAAAAGGTTAGACGAATTGCTAACTAGAATAACAAGTTTAGAGAAGAACATAAATGACCTGATGGAGCTGAAAAACATAGCACAAAAACTTCATGAAACATATACAAATATCAATAGCCAAATCAATAAGCAGAAGAAAGGATATCAGATATTGAAGGTCAACTTAATGAAATCAAGCGAAAAGACAAGATTAGAGAAAAAAGAATAAAAAGGAACGAACAAAGCCTCCAAGAAATATGGGACTATGTGAAAAGACCAAATCTATGTTTGATTGGTGTACCTGAAAGTGACGGGGAGAATGGAATCAAGTTGGAAAACACTCTTCAGGATATTATCTAGGAGAACTTCCCAACCTGGCAAGGCAGGCCAACATTCAAATTCAGGAAATACAGAGAACACCACAAAGATACTTGTCAAGAAGAGCAACCCTAAGACACATAATCGTCAGATTCACCAAGGTTGAAATGAAGGAAAAAATGTTAGGTGCAGCCAGAGAGAAAGGTCGGGTTACCCACAAAGGGAAGCCCATCAGACTAACAGCAGATCTCTCGGCAGAAACTCTACAAGCCAGAAGAGAGTGGGGACTAATAATCAACATTCTTAAAGAAAAGAATTTTCAACCCAGCATTTCATATCCAGCCAAACTAACCTTCATAAGCGAATGAGAATAAAATCCTTTACAGGCAAGCAAATGCGGAGAGATTTTGTTACCACCAGGCCTGCCTTAAAATCGCTCCTGAAGCAAGCACTAAACATGGAAAGGAACAACCGGTAACAGCCACTGCAAAAACATGCCAAATTGTAAAGACCATTGACACTATGAAGAAACTGCATCAATTAATGGGCAAGATAACCCATTATGACAGGATCAAATTCACACATAACAATATTAACCTTAAATGTAAACGGCCTAAATGCCCCAATTAAAAGACACAGACTGGCAAATTGGATAAAGAGTCAAGACCAATCAGTGTGCTGTATTCAGGAGACCCATCTTACGTGCAGGGACACACATAGGCTCACAATAAAGGGATGGAGGAATATTTCCCAAGCAAATGGAAAGCAAAAAAAAAGCAGGAGTTGCAATCCTAATCTCTGATAAAACAGACTTTAAACCAACAAAGATCAGAAGAGACAAAGAAGGCCATTAAATAATGGTAAAGGGATCAATTTAACAAGAAGAGCTAACTATCCTAAATATATATGCACCCAATACAGGAGCACCCAGATTCATAAAACAAGTCCTTAGAGACCTACAAAGAGGCTTAGACTCCCACACAACAATAATGGGAGATTTTAACACCCCACTGTCAATATTAGACAGATCAATGAGACAGAAAATTAACAAGGATATTCAGGACTTGAACTCAGCTCTGGAACAAGCAGAACTAATAGACATCTATGGAACTTTCCAGTCCAAATCAATGGAATATACATTCTTCTCAGCACTTCATTGCACTTGTTCTAAAATTGACCACATTATTGGAAGTAAAGAACTCCTCAGCAAATGCAAATGAATGGAAATAATAACAAACAGTCTCTCAGACCACAGTGCAATCAAATTAGAACTCAGGATTAAGAAACTCACACAAAATTGCACAACTACATGGAAACTGAACAACCTGCTCCTGAATGACTACTGGGTAAATAAAATGAAGGCAGAAATAAAGATGTTCTTTGAAACAAATGAGAACAAAGACACAACATACCAGAATCTCTGGGACTTATTTAAAGCACTGTGTAGAGGGAAATTTATAGCACTAGATGCCCACAAGAGAAAGCAGGAAAGATCTAAAATTGACATGTTAACATCACAATTAAAAGAACTAGAGAAGCGAGAGGAAACAAATTCAAAATCTAGCAGAAGACAAGAAATAACAAAGATTAGAGCAGAACTGAAGGAGATAGAGACATGAAAAATCCTTCAAAAAATCAATGAATCCAGGAGCCAGTTTTTTGAAAAGATCAAAAAAATAGATAGACCACTGGCCAGACTAATAAAGAAGAAAAAAGAGAAGAATCAAATTGATGCAATAAAAAATGATATGGGGGATATCACTACTGATCCCACAGAAACACAAACTACCATCAGAGAAAACAATAAACACCTCTACGCTAATAAACTAGAAAATCTAGAAGAAATGGATAAGTTCCTGGACACATACACCCTCCCAAGTCTACCCCAGGAAGAAGTCAAATCCTTGAATAGACCAATAACAGGTTCTGAAATTGAGGGAGTAATAAATAGCCTGCCAACTAAAAAAAAGCCCAGGACTAGACGGATTCACAGCTGAATTCTACCAGAGGTACAAAGAAGAGCTGGTACTCTTTCTGCTGAAACTATTCCAAAAAATTGAAAAGGAGGGACTCCTCCCTAACTCATTCTATGAGGCCAGCATCATCCTGATACCAAAACCTGGCAGAGACCCAACAAAAAAAGAAAATTTCAAGCTAATGTCCCTGATGAACATCGATGCGAAAGTCCTCAATAAAATTCTGCAAGCCGAATCCAGCAGCACATCAAAAAGTTTATCTACCATGGTCAACTCGGCTTCATCCCTGGGATGAAAGTCTGGTTCAACATATGCAAATCAATAAACATAATCCATCACATAAACAGAACCAATGACAAAAACCACATAATTATTTCAATAGATGCAAAAAAAGCCTTCGACAAAATTCAACACCGCTTCATGCTAAAAACTCTCAATAAACTAGGTATTGATGGAATGTATCTCAAAATAATAAGAGCTATTTATGACAAACCCACAGCCAATATCACACTGAGTGGGCAAAAACTGGAAGCATTCCCTCTGAAAACCGGCACAAGACAAGGACGCCCTCTCTCACCACTCCTATTCAACATAGTATTGAAAGTTCTGGCCAGAGCAATCAGGCATGAGAAAGAAATAAAGGGTATTCAAATAGGAAAAGAGGAAGTCAAACTGTCTCTGTTTGCAGATGACATGATCATATACTTAGAAACCCCCATTGTCTCAACCCAAAATCTCCTTAAGCTGATAAGCAACTTCAGCAAAGTCTGATAAAAATCAATGTGCAAAAATCACAAGGATTCCTATACATCAATAACAGATAGATCATGAGTGAACTCCCATTCACAACTGCTACTAAGAGAATAAAATACCTAGGAATTCAACTTACAAGGGAAGTGAAGGACCTCTTCAAGGAGAACTACAAACCACTGCTCAATGAAATAAAAGAGGACACAAACAAATGGAAAAATGTTCCATGCTCATGGATAGGAAGAATCAATATCATGAAAATGGCCATACTGCCCAAAGCAATTTATAGAAATGCTATCCCCATCAAACTATCACTGACTTTCTTCACAGAATTAGAAAAAACTGCTTTAAACTTTATATGGAACCACAAAAGAGCCCACATAGCCAAGACAATCCTAAGCAAAAAGAACAAAGCTGGAGGGATCACGCTACCTGACTTCAAACTATACTACAAGGCTACAGTAATCAAAACAGCATGGTACTGGTACAGATATACAGACCAAGGGAACAGAACAGAGGCCTCAGAAATAACGCCACACATCTACAACCATCTGATCTTCAACAAACCTGACACAAACAAGCAATGGGGAAAGGATTCCCTATTTAATAAGTGATGTTGGGAAAACTGACTAGCCATATGCAGAAAACTGAAACTGGACTCCTTCCTTACACCTTATAACAAAATTAACTCAAGATGGATTAAAGACTTAAACATAAGACCTAAAACCATAAAAATCCTAGAAGAAAACCTAGGCAATACCACTCAAGGCATGGGCAAAGACTTCATGTCTGAAACACCAAAAGCAATGGCAACAAAAGCCAAAGTTGACAAATGGGATCTAATTAAACTAAACAGCTTCTGCTCAGCAAAATAAACTATCATCAGAGTGAACAGCCAACCTACAGAATGGGAGAAAATGTTTGCAATCTATCCATCTGACAAAGGGCTAATATCCAGAATCTACAAGGAACTTAAACAAATTTACGAGAAAAAACAAACAACCCCATCAAAAAGTAGGCAAAGGATATCAACAGACGCTTCTTGAAAGAAGACATTTATGCCCCCAACAAACATAGGAAAAAATGTTCATCATCACTGGTCATTAGAGAAATGCAAATCAAAACCACAGTGAGATACAATCTCATGCCAGTTGGAATGGTGATCATTAAAAAGTCAAGAAGCAACAGATGCTGGAGAGGATGTGGAGAAATAGGAACACTTTTACACTGCTGGTGGGAGTGTAAATTAGTCCAAACATTGTGGAAGACAGTGTGGCGATTCCTCAAGGATCTGGGACTAGAAATACCATTTGGCTCAGCAATCCCATTACTGGGTATATACCCAAAGGATTATAAATCATTCTACTATAAAGACACACCCACATGTATGTTTATTGTGGCACTATTCACAATAGCAAAGACTTGGGACCAACCCAAATGTCCATCAATGATAGACTGGATTAAGAAAATGTGGCACATATACACCATGGAATACTATGCAGCCATAAAAAAGGATGAATTCTTGTTTTTTGCAGGGACATGGATGAAGCTGGAAACCATCATTCTCAGCAAACTAATGGGAGAGCAGAAAACCAAACACTGCACGTTCTCACTCATAAGTGGGAGTTGAACAATGAGAACACATGGACACAGGGAGGGGAACATCACACACCAGGGCCTGTCAGGGGTTGAGAGCTAGGGAAAGGATAGCATTAGGAGAAATACCTAATGTAGGTGACGGGTTGATGGGTGCAGCAAACCACCATGGCACGTGTGTACCTATGTAACAAAACTGCATGTTCTGCACATGTGCCCCAGAACTTAAAGTATAATAAATAAACAAATAGATAAATAAATAAAATCAATATAATAATAAAAGGAAAAATTTTTCCCTTAGCTAGTTCACATAATAAATACATAAACCTCCGAGATATCTAAATATTCACATATTTTCAAATGAATACCTTTCTTCCAGCCTCCTCAAACAGTCTGAAAAAACAATCACTGTTTTTTTATCCTTCTCATTTCCTTCAAAACCTTTCGTCTTATTTATACAGATGTTGTTAACTCGGGTTTTTCACAAAATATGAGTACATCATGGATTTCTTAATTACCAAAAGAAAATGTATATTACCAAGCTTATGGGAACAGGCCCTAAATCTTGGCCAGTAATTCCATGGCTCTTCTCAAGCTAACTCACTCCCCTCTAGTCACAACAACTACCATATTTCAGGCAACGTCACCCCCACCAGCAACAGGCCCCCACTACACCACTGCCTGAGCATGCAAAGGAATGCCACTGCCCCATTCCCACCAGTGCCCCCACCGCAGCAAACATGCATGCAACTCACTGCACTGCTGTGGCTGCTGACATGCACAAGCAAGCATGGATCCTGCTGCCATCACTCCAGTGAAGTGCTTTGGCCAGCACACCCCACTGAAATGTTGTGACTAGCAGACCAGGAACTTCTTTACCCTTCAACCACAGCAGGTTGCTAACCTTGAGGGACCAGGAAACAAAGCCAGAGGCCTGGTACTGTCCCCCCAGAGTTAGAGCATGCAGCCAAAAGTGTTGAGCTGAGCCTTGGCCCCCTAAAACCTTCCAAAAATGAAGCAAGTAGACTGAACCCACCTTATACCACAATCAAACCCCAACGTCATCATAGAAGATCAAACCAAAAAGTCCATCCAAAGGACAGCAACTTCAAAGACAGAATAAATGTCAGCTCGCATCGATGAGAAAGAACCAGCACAACAACTCTGGCAACTCGAAAACCCAGAGTGTCTTCTTACCTCCAAATGATTGCACTAGTTCCCCAGCAATGGTTCTTAACCAGGCTGAGATGGCTGAAATGACAGACATAGAATTCAGAATATGGATAGGAACAAAGATCATAGAGATTCAGGAGAAAGTTGAAACCCAATCCAAGAAATTTAAGAAATAAAATAAAACAACATAGGGGCTGAAAGATGAAATGGCCATTTTAAGAAAGAAATAAACTAATGTGACAGAGAAAAAAAAAGACTTCTTTCAGGAATTTCATAATATGACCACATGTATTAACAACAGAATAGACCAAGATGGGGAAAGAATCTGAGTTCAAATGCCAGTTCTCTGAATTAACTCAGTCAGACAAAATTGAAGACAAAAAGAATAAAAAAGAAAGAACAAACCTCCAAGAAATATGGGATTATGTAAAGAGACCAAATCTACAACTCATTGATATCCCTGAAAGACAGGGAGTGAAAGGACAACTTGGAAAACATATTTGAGAATATTGCTCATGAAAATGTCTCCACCCTCACTACAGAGGCCAACATTCAAATTCAAAAAAAGGCAGAGAACCCCTGCGAGATACTATTCAACACAATCATCCCCTAGACACACAGTCATCACATTCTCCAAGGCTGAAATGGAGGAAAAAATGTTGAAGGTAGCCAGAGAGAAGGGGCAAGTCACCTTCAAAGGAAACTCCATCAGGCTAACAGCAGGCCTTTCAGCAGAAACACTACAAGCCAGACGAGGCCAGAGGCCTATATTCAACATCCTTAAAGAAAAGAAATTTCAACCAAGAATTTCATATCTGGCTAAATTAAGCTTCATAAACAAAGGAGAAGTATGATCTTTTTCAGGGAAGCAAATGCTAAGGGGATTCATTACCACCAGACCTGCGTTATAAGAAGTCCATAAGGAAGTACCAAATATGGAAAGAAAAGAACATTACCCACCACCGTGAAAACACACTTAAGGACATAGATCACTGATACTATAAAGCAACTCCACAATCAAGTCTGCATAATAACCAGCTAACAACATGATGACAGAATCAACTCCACACATGTCAATGTTAACCTTGAGTGTAAATGGGCTAAATGTCCCAATTAAAAGACACAGAGTGGCAAGTTGGATGAAGAAACAAGACCTAACTGTATGCTATCTTCAAGAGACCCATCTCACATGCAGTGACACTCATAGGCTCAAAGTAAAGGAATGAAGAAAATTATACCAAGCAAGGCATGGGTTTGTATTATAATTTCAGACAAAATTGACTGTAAACTGACAATGATCAAAAAGACAAGGGCATTACATAATGGTAAAGGGTTCAATTCAATATGAAGACCTAACTATCCTAAATATATATGCATCCAACACAGGAGCACCCAGATTCATAAAACAAGTTCTTAGAGACCTACAAAGAGATTTAGATAACCACATAATAATAGTGGGAGACTTCAACACCCTATTCACAGTATCAGATAGATCATTGAGGCAGAAAACTAACAAAGATATATTCGACACCTGAACTTGACACTTGACCTAATTGGCCTAACAGACATCTACAGAACTCTCCAACCAAAAACAACAGAATATACATTATTCTCATCTGCACATGGTGCATACTCTAGAATCAACCACACAATGTGTCATAAAACAATTCTTAGCAAGTTCAAAAAAATGGAAATCATACCAACCACACTCTCAGACCACAGCTTAATAAAAATAGAAATCAGTTGTATTAGTTTATTCTCACACAGCTATGAAGAAATATCTGAAACTGGGTGATTTATAAAGGAAGAAAGTTTCATTGACTCACAGTTCTGCACTCCTGGGAGGCCTCAGGAAACTTACAATCATGGCAGAAAGCAAAGGAAAGGCAGACACCTTCTTCACAAGGTGGCAGGATGGAGTGAGTGCAAGCAGGAGAAATGCCAGATGCTTATAAAACCATCGGATCTCATGAGAACTCACTATCACAAGAACCACATGGGGGAAACCACCTCCATGATCCAATAACCTCCACCTGGCCCCACCCTTGACATGTGGGGATTATGACAATTACAACTCAAGGCGAGATTTGGGTGGGAACACAGAGCCAAACCATTTCATTGGTACTAAGGAAATCACTCAAAACCATACAATTACATGGAAAATAAGCAACCTGCTCCTGAATGACTTTTGGATAAACATTGAAATGAAGGCAGAAATCAAGAAATTATTTGAAACTAATGAGAACAAACATACAAGATACCAGAATCTCTCTCTTATCAATGTTAAGGCAGTGATAAGAGGAAAGTTTATAGTACTAAATGCTCACATCAAAAAGTTATGAAGATTTTAATTTAACAACATAACATCACACCTAGAGGAAACAGAAAAAGAGCAAACCAACCCAAAAGCTAGCAGAGGAAAGGAAATAACCAAAATCAGAACAGAATTGAATGAAATTGAAATGCAAAAAAAAAAAAAATGAAAGATCAATGAATCCAGGAGTTGGTTTTTTGAAAGAATAAATAAAATTGATACACCGCTAGCTAGACAAACAAAGAAAAAAAAGAGAGATGATCCAAATAAACAAAATCAGAAATGGTAAAGGGGCATTACCATCAACCCAAGACAAATACAAAAAACCCTCAGAGACTATAACGAACACCTTTATGCATACAAACTAGAAAACCTAGAATTTTTCAGGGTTAATTCCTGGAAACATACAACCTCCCAAGATTGAACTAGGAAGAAATTCAAATCCTGAACAGACCAATGACAAGTTCTGAAGCTGAATCAGTAACAAAACTCCTACCAACCAGAGAAAGCCCAGGACTAGAAAGATTCACAGGCAAATTCTACCAGACATATAAAGAGCTGGCTGGTACAATTCTATTTGAAACTATTCAAAAAAACTGATGCAGAGGGGCTCCTCCCTAACTTATTTTATGAGGCCAGCATCATTCTGATACCAAAGCCTGGAAGAAACAGAAGAAGGAAAGAAAACATCAGGCCAATATCCTTGATGAACATAGGTGCAAAAATCCTCAACAAAATACTAGCAAACTATGTCCTGGATCAATCAGGACATCAAAAAGCTAATTCAGCATGATTTGTTTTTATTATACTTTAAGTTTTAGGGTACATGTGCACAATGTGCAGGATAGTTACATATGTATACATGTGCCATGCTGGTGTGCTGCACCCATTAACTCATCATTTACCATTAGGAATATCTCCTAATGCTATCCCTCTCCTCTCCCCCCACCCCACAACAGTCCCCAGAGTGTGATGTTCCCCTTCCTGTGTCCATGTGTTCTCATTGTTCAATTCCCACTTATGAGTGAGAATATGTGGTGTTTGGTTTTTTGTTCTTGCGATAGTTTACTGAGAATGATGATTTCCAATTTCATACATGTCCCTACAAAGGACATGAACTCATCATTTTTTATGGCTGCATAGTATTCCATGGTGTATATGTGCCACATTTTCTTAATCCAGTCTATCACTGTTGGACATTTGGGTTGGTTCCAAGTCTTTGCTATTGTGAATAATGCCGCAATAAACATACATGTGCATGTGTCTTTATAGAAGCATGATTTAAAGTCCTTTGGGTATATACCCAGTAATGGGATGGCTGGGTCAAATGGTATTTCTAGTTCTAGATCCCTGAGGAATCGCCACACTGACTTCCACAATGGTTGAACTAGTTTACAGTCCCACCAACAGTGTAAAAGTGTTCCTATTTCTCCACATCCTCTCCAGCACCTGTTTTTTCCTGACTGTTTAATGATTGCCATTCTAACTGGTGTGAGATGGTATCTCATTGTGGTTTTGATTTGCATTTCTCTGATGACCAGTGATGATGAGAATTTTTTCATGTGTCTTTTGGCTGCATAAATGTCTTCTTTTGAGAAGTGTCTGTTCATATCCTTTGCCCACTTTTTGATGGGGTTGTTTGTTTTTTTCTTGTAAATTTGTTGGAGTTCATTGTGGATTCTGGATATTAGCCCTTTGTCAGACGAGTAGGTTGCGAAAATTTTCTCCCATTTTGTAGGTTGCCTGTTCACTCTGATGATAGATTCTTTTGCTGTGCAGAAGCTCTTTAGTTTAATTAGAACCCATTTCTCAATTTTGGCTTTTGTTGCCATTGCTTTTGGTGTTTTAGACATGAAGTCCTTGCCCACGCCTATGTCCTGAATGGTAATGCCTAGGTTTCCTTCTAGGGTTTTTATGGTTTTAGGTCTAACATTTAAGTCTTTAATCCATCTTGAATTAATTTTTGTATAAGGTGTAAGGAAGGGATCTAGTTTCAGCTTTTTACATATGGATAGCCAGTTTTCCCAGCACCATTTATTAAATAGGGAATCCTTTCCCCATTGCTTGTTTTTGTCAGGTTTGTCAAAGATAACATGGTTGTAGATATGCAGTATTATTTCTGAGAGCTCTGTTCTGTTCCATTGATCTATATCTCTGTTTTGGTACCAGTACCATGCTGTTTTGGTTACTGTAGCCTTGTAGTATAGTTTGAAGTCAGGTAGCGTGATGCTTCCAGCTTTGTTCTTTTGGCTTAGGATTGACTTGGCAATGCAGGCTCTTTTTTGGTTCCATATGAACTTTAAAGTAGTTTTTTCCAATTCTGTGAAGAAAGTCATTGGTAGCTTGATGGGGATAGCATTGAATCGATAAATTACCTCGGGCAGTCTGGACATTTTCGTGATATTGATTCTTCCTACCCATGATCATTGAATGTTCTTCCATTTGTTTGTATCCTCTTTTATTTCATTGAGCAGTGGTTTGTAGTTCTCCTTGAAGAGGTCCTTTACATCCCTTGTAAGTTGGATTTCTAGGTATTTTATTCTCTTTGAAGCAATTGTGAATGGGAGTTCACTCATGATTTGGCTCTCTATTTCTCTGTTATTGGTGTATAAGAATGCTTGTGATTTTTGCACATTGATTTTGTATCCTGAGACATTGCTGAAGTTGCCTATCAGCTTAAGGAGATTTTGGGCTGAGATGATGGGGTTTTCTAGATATACAATCATATCATCAGCAAACAGGGACAATTTGATTTCCTGTTTTCCTAATTGAATACCCTTTGTTTCTTTCTCCTGCCTGATTGCCCTGGGCAGAACTTCCAACACTATGTTGAATAGGAGTGGTGAGAGAGGGCATCCCTGTCTTGTGCCAGTTTTCAAAGGGAATGCTTCCAGTTTTTGCCCATTCAGTATGATATTGGCTGTGGGTTTGTCATAGATAGCTCTTATTATTTTGAGACACGTCCCATCAATACCTAATTTATTGAGTTTTTAGCATGAAGAGTTGTTGAATTTTGTCAAAGGCCTTTCCTGCATCTATTGAGATAATCATATGGTTTTTGTCATTGGTTCTGCTTAGATGCTGGATTACGTTTATTGATTTGCGTATGTTGAACCAGCCTTGCATCCCAGGGATGAAGCCCACTTGATCATGATGGATAAGCTGTTTGATGTGCTGCTGGATTCGGTTTGCCAATATTTTATTTAGGATTTTTGCATCAATGTTCATCAGGGATATTGGTCTAAAATTCTCTTTTTTGGTTGTGTCTCTGCCAGGCTTTGGTATCAGGATGATGCTGGCCTCATAAAATGAGTTAGGGAGGATTCCCTCTTCTTCTATTGATTGGAACAGTTTCAGAAGGAATGATACCAGCTCCTCCTTGTACCTCTGGTAGAATTCGGCTGTGAATCCATCTGGTCCTGGACTTTTTTTGGTTGGTAAGCTATTAATTATTGCCTCAATTTCAGAGCCTGTTGTTGGTCTATTCAGAGATTCAACTTCTTCCTGGTTTAGTCTTGGGAGGGTGTAGGTGTCGAGGAATTTATCCATTTCTTCTAGATTTTCTAGTTTATTTGCGTAGAGGTGTTTATAGTATTCTCTGATGGTATTTCGTATTTCTGTGGAATCAGTGGTGATATCCCTTTTATTATTTTTTTATTGCGTCTATTTGATTCTTCTCTCTTTTCTTCTTTATTAGTCTTGCTAGCGGTCTATCAATTTTGTTGCTCTTTTCAAAAAACCAGCTCCTGGATTCATTGATTTTTTGAAGGGTTTTTTGTGTCTCTATCTCCTTTAGTTCTGCTCTGATCTTAGTTATTTCTTGCCTTCTGCTAGCTTTTGAATGTGTTTGCTCTTGCTTCTCTAGCTCTTTTAATTATGATGTTAGGGTGTCAATTTTAGATCTTTCCTGCTTTCTCTTGTGGGCATTTAGTGCTATAAATTTCCCTCTACACACTGCTTTGAATGTGTCCCAGAGATTCTGGTATGTTGTATCTGTGTTCTCGTTGGTTTCAAAGAACGTCTTTATTTCTGCCTTCATTTCGTTATGTACCCAGTAGTCATTCAGGAGCAGGTTGTTCAGTTTCCATGTAGTTGAGCAGTTTTCAGTGAGTTTCTTAATCCTGAGTTCTAGTTTTTTTGCATTCTGGTCTGAGAGACAGTTTGTTATAATTTCTGTTCTTTTACATTTGCTGAGGAGTGCTTTACTTTCAACTATGTGGTCAATTTTGAAATAAGTGTGGTGTGGTGCTGAGAAGAATGTATATTCTGTTAATTTGGGGTGCAGAGTTCTGTAGATGTCTATTAGGTCTGCTTGGTGCAGAGCTGAGTTCAATTCCTGGACATCCTTGTTAACTTTCTCTCTCGTTGATCTGTCTAATGTTGACAGTTGGGTGTTAAAGTCTCCCATTATTGTGTGGGAGTCTAAGTCTCTTTGTAGGTCTCTAAGGACTTGCTTTATGAATCTGGGTGCTCCTGTATTGGGTGCATATATATTTAGGATAGTTAGCTCTTCTTGATGAATTGATCCCTTTAGCATTATGTAATGGCCTTCTTTGTCTCTTTTGATCTTTGTTGGTTTAAAGTCTGTTTTATCAGAGACTAGGATTGCGACCCCTGCCTTTTTTTGTTTTCCATTTGCTTGGTAGATCTTCCTCCATTCCTTTATTTTGAGCCTATGTGTGTCTCTGCACATGAGATGGGTTTCCTGAATACAGCACACTGATGGGTCTTGACTCTTTATCCAATTTGCCAGTCTGTGTCTTTTAACTGGAGCATTTAGCCCATTTACATTTAAGGTTAATATTGTTATGTGCGAATTTGATCCTGTCATTATGATCTTAGCCGGTTATTTTGCTCGTTAGTTGATGCAGTTTCTTCCTAGTCTCGATGGTCTTTACAATTTGGCATGTTTTTCCAGTGGCTGGTACCAGTTGTTCCTTTCCATGTTTAGTGCTTCCTTCAGGAGCTCTTTTAGGGCAGGTCTGGTGGTGACAAAATCTCTCAGCATTTGCTTGTCTGTAAAGTATTTTATTTCTCCTTCACTTCTGAAGCTCAGCTTGGCTGGATATGAAATTCTGAGTTGAAAATTCTTTTCTTTAAGAATATTGAATATTGGCTCCCACTCTCTTCTGGCTTGTAGAGTTTCTGCCGAGAGATCAGCTGATAGTCTGATGGGCTTCCCTTTGTGGGTAACCCAACCTTTCTCTCTGGCTGCCCTTAACATTTTTTCCTTCATTTCTACTTTGGTGAATCTGACAATTATGTGTCTTGGAGTTGCTCTTCTCGAGGAGTATCTTTGTGGTGGTTCTCTGTATTTCCTGAATTTGAATGTTGGCCTGCCTTGCTAGATTGGGGAAGTTCTCCTGGATAATATCCTGCAGAGTGTTTTCCAACTTGGTTCCATTCTCCCCGTCACTTTCAGGTACACCAATCAGACGCAGATTTGGTCTTTTCACATAGTCCCATATTTCTTGGAGGATTTGTTTGTTTCTTTTTATTCTTTTTTCTCTAAATTTCTTTTCTCGCTTCATTTCATTCATTTGATCTTCCATCACTGATACCCTTTCTTCCAGTTGATCAAATCAGCTACTGAGGCTTGTGCATTTGTCACGTAGGTCTCGTGCCTTGGTTTTCAGCTCCATCAGGTCATTTAAGGACTTCTCTGCATTGGTTATTCTAGTTAGCCATTCATCTAATTTTTTTTCAAGGTTTTTAACTTCTTCGCCTTGGGTTCGAACTTCCTCCTTTAGCTCAGAGTAGTTTGATCGTCTGAAGCCTTCTTCTCTCAACTCGTCAAAGTCTTTCTCCGCCCAGCTTTGTTCTGTTGCTGGTGAGGAGCTGCATTCCTTTGGAGGAGGAGAGGCACTCTGATTTTTAGTTTCCAGTTTTTCTGCTCTGTTTTTTCCCCATCTTTGTGGTTTTATCTACCTTTGGTCTTTGATGATGGTGACGTGCAGATGGGGTTTTGGTGTGGATATCCTTTCTGTTTGTTAGTTTTCCTTCTAACAGTTAGGACCCTCAATTGCAGGTCTGTTGGAGTTTGCTGAAGGTCCACTCCAGACCCTGTTTCCCTGGGTATCAGTAGCGGAGGCTGCAGAACAGCGGATATTGGTGAGCAGCAAATGTTGCTGCCTGATCGTTCCTCTGGAAGTTTTGTCTCAGAGGAGTACCCAGCCGTGTGAGGTGTCAGTCCGCCCCTACGGAGGGGGGTGCCTCCCAGTTAGGCTCCTCGGGGATCAGGGACCCACTTGCGGAGGCAGTCTGTCCATTCTCAGATCTCCAGCTGCATGCTGGGAGAACCACTACTCTCTTCAAAGCTGTCAGACAGGGACATTTAAGTCTGCAGAGGATTCTGCTGCCTTTTGTTTGGCTATGCCCTGCCCCCAGAGGTGGAGTCTACAGAGGCAAGCAGGCCTCCTTGAGCTGTGGTGGGCTCCACCCAGTTCGAGCTTCCCAGCTGCTTTGTTTACCTATCAAGCCTGGGCAATGGTGGGCGCCCCTCACCCAGCCTTGCTGCCACCTTGCAGTTTGATCTCAGACTGCTGTGCTAGCAATGAGCAAGGCTCCGTGGGCATAGGACGCTCCGAGCCAGGTGCGGGATATAATCTCCTGGTGTGCCATTTGCTAAGACCATTGGAAAAGTGCAGTATTAGGGTGGGAGAGACCCAACTTTCCAGGTGCCATCTGTCACCCCTCTCTTTGACTAGGAAAGGGAATTCCCTGACCCCTTGCACTTCCCGGGTGAGGCAATGCCTCACCCTGCTTCGGCTCATGCTCAGTGCACTGCACCTACTGACCTGCACCCACTTTCTGACACTCCCCAGTGAGATGAACCCGGTACCTCAGTTGGAAATGCAGAAATCACCCATCTTCTGCATCACTCACGCTGGGAGCTGTATACTGGAGCTGTTCCTATTCGGCCATCTTGGCTCCACCCATCAGTATGATTTTATACCTAGAAAATCCGATAGTCTTTGCCCAAAACCTCCTAGATCTGATAAACAACTTCAGCAAAGTTTCAGTATACAAAATCAATATTCAAAAATCAGTAGCATTTCTATGCACCAATAACATCCAAGCTGAGAACCAAATCAAGAACACAATCCTACAATAACCACAAAATAAATAAAATACTTAGGAACACAGCTAACCAGGGAGGTGAAAAATCTCTACAATGAGAATTACAAAACAATGCTCAAAGAAATCAGAGATAACACAAATCAATAAAAAAAATTCCACCGTCACGCATAGGAAGAATCAATATGGTTGAAATGGTCATACTGCCCAAAGCAATTTACAGATTCAATGCCATTCCTGTCAAACTACCAGTGACATTTTCCAAAAAATTTGAAAAACCCATTTTAAAATTCATATGGAACCAAAAAAGAGCCTGAATAGCTAAGGTAATCCTCAGCAAATGAATAAAGCTAGAGGCATCATATTATCTGACTTCAAACTATATAAGTCAACAGTAACCAAAACAGCATGATACAGGTACAGAAACAGACATATAGACCAATGGAACAGACTAGAGAGCCCAGAAATAATACCACCCATGTGAAATCATCTGATCTTTGACAAAGTCAACAAAGACAAGCAATGGGGAAAGGATTCCCCATTCAATAAATGGTGCTAGGATAACTGACTAGCCATATGCAGATTGATGCTGGACCTCTTTTTTATATCATATACAACAATTAACCCAAGATGAATTAAAGCCTTAAATGTAAAACCTAAAACTATAAAAATGCTGGAAGATAACCAACAAAATACCATTCTGGACTTTGGTCTTGGCAAAGATTTCATGACAAAGATGCTAAAAGCAATTGCAACAAAAATAAAAAATTGACAAATGGTATCTAATTAAACTAATGAGCTTTTGCACAGCAAAAGAAACTATCAATATACTAAACAGACAACCTGCAGAATGGGAGAAAATATTTGCAAACTATGCATCTGACAAAGGTCTAATATCCAGCAGCTATAAGGAACTTAAACAAATTAACAAGCAAAAAACAGCCCCATCACAAAGTGAGCAAAGGACATGAACAGACGTTTTTCAGAAGAAGACATACACACAGCCAACAAATATGTAAAAATGTTCAACATCACTAATCATTAGGCCAATGCAAATCAAAACCACAATAAGATACTATCTCACATCAGTCAGAATGGCTATGATTAAAAAGTCAAAAAATACTGTTTTTTTTTTAATTTGCTGGCAAGGTTGCAGATAAAAGGGAACACTTACACGCTGCTGGTAAGAATGTAATTTAGTTCAGCCATTGTAGAAAGCAGTTTGGCAATTTCTCCGAGAACTTAAGTCAGAACTACCATTCAACCCAGCAACCCCATTATTGGGTTTATACCCAAAGGAATAAAAATAATTCTACCATAAAGACACATGCATGCATATGTTCATCACAGCACTATTCACAATAGCAAAGACATGGAATCAACCTAAATGTCCATCAGTGGTGGACTGCATAAAGAAAATGTGCTATATATACACCATGGAATACTATGCAGCCATAAAAAATGAGATCATGTCCTTTGCAGCAACATGGTTGAAGCTGGAGGCCATTATGCTAAGTGAACGAATGTAGGAACAGAAAACCAAATGCTGCATGTTCTCACTTACAAGTGGGAGCTAAACATTGAATATATATGGACACACATACACACATACACACACACACACACAAAACCCTAACATATTTCAAACTTTTTCAGCTCTTCTCACACCTTTACCTCTCTTTCCTGCCCCCTCACCTTCAGCCAATAATACTGTCTCCAACTTTACAGGAAGATAGAATTCCTAGGAGGGGAACTCTCTCTTCTTTCTCATACCAACCATGCAATTAAGGGCACTTCTGCAAATCCCTTTCTGCCTATTCCCCTTCTCATGAGCTAACACTACCCATTACCTATTTTCTCTCTGAAATAGCTGTCAGAGCTCTGTCAATTAAGTTTTTACCAATGGTTTTTAAGCATACTCAAGTCTCTTCCATCTTATCTAGAAAGTCTTCCCCAAATCCTACATGTCCTGTTCTTCTCTTCTTATAAGTTTTGCCTCTCTGTTCTCATTGCATCCAATTTTCCAGCCCTCACTCACTCTTCACTCTAGTCTACCTTTTTCCTCATAAAATAGCTTTCGCTAAAGTTGCCAATGACTTCCATGTCAATAACTCCAAAGAACTGGTTCAAACCTGTTATTCAAGCAGCATTTTATATTGCTGACCATCCCATCTTTATCAAAATATATCATCCTTTTATTTTTGTAACTCTACCTATTTTTTGTGATATTCTTCCATCTCCTCTGGAGGTTGATCTTCGTTCACATAGATGTGAGATTAAGTTCCTTAAAGCTTGGTTCCAGGCTCTCCTTTCTTCTCAGTCTTTTGTATATCTCTAAGCAGTGGCATCTATGGCCATGATGTCATGTACCACCTGTACACTTATGATACAGGTGTATCTCCAGTGCGGACCTCTACTCTAGGCTCCAGACACAGATTTAAGTGTCTACTTGATGTTTCTTTTCTCCCTCTCAAAGTCACCCCAAACCAAACATATCCAAAATTGAATTCAAAATCTGCCTTCCAAATCTGATCTGCTTCCAATGTCCCTATCCCAGTAAATGGTACCACCAACTGTCAGATAAACTTAGTATCAACCTTACTCTTTTGTTCTCCTGGCTTTTGTTTAATCTATCACTGATTTCTTCCCTTACCTCCTAACTACATCTGATACCCCTCCACTTCCCTCCATCTTTATACCACAGCTCTAGCCCAAGCTCTATCATATCTGGCCTTGTAACTTCAGCAATTCTCTGCTGGTCTTTCCCCAGCATACCTTGGCTTCTTACCAATACTTATGTGCCAAGCTAAAAAGAGCTGTCTAAATAACAAATATGACTTTGTCACTCAGTTATTTTCAGTGACTCTCCTTTGTTCTTGGGATTAAATATCCTTACTACCACCCCAAAGCCTTGCTTTGTTTGGCCTCTGGATGTCTCTTGGGCTTCAATTAGCATGATTACTGCCCCCCACCTCCCACCCCGCAGCCTCTCTCTCCTGAGGTCTCTCTGGTATTCTTTCAGTTCTCGGAATTTCAGTGCCCTGATCTGCTCTGCTATAGGGATTTTGTCTCCTCTGCCCTCTGCTCCCATTCTTTACCTAGTTAATGCCTATTTACTTCTCAGCTATTCCCTCTGAGGTAATATGGCCCCGACGAGAACTAATTCTCTGATTAATTTCCTCTGGTAGCACCATGTGCCTGTCTTTGATGGTGCTTGTCAGCTCCAATTTTCTGTTTATTTCTATGAACGTTTGATTAAGTATATGCCTCACTAAAAGGTAAATAAGCTCTATAAGGGCAGGACCTCATCTGCTTCCTTTACCACTCTATCTCCAAGACTTAGCTTAGCACCCAACACATTGCAAACACTCAAAAGAATTTTTGTTGAGTGAATGAACAAATGAATAAATTGACTATTTACTATTTTGATCTCAGGGATGTGCTGTCTCTAAAATAGTCTGAATTTGAATATTTTTGAGACTGTAAGAGATTGTTTGTCTAATATTTTATTTTTCACATTGCACCTAACATCTGTCCTTGTAATAAACTAGGAGCACCTCTGTTACAGGAATCATGTTCAGTAGTTTTTTATCCATAGGACCCAGAACAGTGCCTAAAAGATGACAGGTCTCCAAAAGTGTCTCTTGAAAGAACAGAACTGTCAACCCTAACTCAAAGATGCTGTATTGTATAAAGAGAGGCCAACTCTAGGCATGGAGGTACTGTGCACCTGTAGTCCCAGCTATCAGGGAGGCTGAGGCAGGAAAATCACTTGAACCCAGGAAGCAGAGGTTGCAGTGAGCAAAGATGGTGCCACTGCACTCCACCCTGGATGACAGAGTGAGACTCCTCTCAAAACAAAGACAAAAACAAAACTAAAGAGAGGCTAACTGTGTAGACTGTGAAGTTAGCTTTCTGAACTCAAATTCTGGTTCTGTCACATACATGTCCAGGGACAAATTACTTAGCTTCCTTAAGTATCTAGAAAATGGAGGTGATAATACCTTGCCTCATATGGTTACTGTGAAGCTCACATGGTTTCACAGTAGGATTTGTGAGCTAATCCTATGAAACAACAGAAAACAAAGTATAGTCAACTATAGTTCTCAGAAAAATATGATTTCTAAAGAGATCTTATTCAGACTAGAAAACTCAAAGACATGGTAACCCAAAAGCTGGAAGACCCTGTGCACAGTGACATAGAAGGGGAAAAAACTAAAAGAAAATGGTGAGGCTCCCCAGGATATGAGTTACAGCATTTCAGAAAGAATTGCATTGGGGCAGTCATGGAACTAGAGAATGGATATTATATTCTAAGCCTTAAAAACAAACCAAAAGTCTCAATCACTTTATTCCCAATAAGATTCATTACATTGCCTCTATTATTCCCTAAGCTGATCCCTGAACCACCTAAGCCAAATGAGAACTAAACAATAGCTTAATGACTGGTCTGACAGGTTCTTCTGGGACAGAAGAAAAGCAGTTATAGAGGGAAAATAACCTCAACCAACCTCCCACTTATTTAAGCAGCAGTTCAGCTATACTGCTTCTTAAAGATCTAAGATTTGTGCCCGATTGTATATATCCCTACAGGTAAAATAATATGATCTAATGGTCCCCTGAAAGTCTGCATGAAGAATTTCAGAAACTTTGTAGATGTCTTTGATGATTGATATTGTCCTTAATGGAAAGCAGAGGCAGTGGCATTCCTTTGATAGCAATCTATAAGATTTAAGAAATGGATGGGTAACGGTTTAAAAAAAAAAAAAAAAAAAACTGATCTAAGAGAAACTACATAGAACTTTCCCTGACTCTCTTGTACTTTATTTTTTATTTTTTTATTTTGAGATAATTGTACATTCACATGCAGTTATAAAAAACAATACAAAATCAGTGTATCTTTTACCCAGTTTTCCCCCATGGTAACAATGTCACAACCAATATATTGACATTGATATGGTCAAGATATAAAACAGTTCCATTATCAGCAGGATCTCCCATGTTGCCCCTTTAATAGCCACACCCAGTTTCCTCCTATTCCTTCCCTTCTTAATCCCTAGCAAATACTAATCCACACTAATCTGTTTTCCATTTCATAATTTTGTCATTTCAACAATGTTATATAATTTGAATCATATAGTATGCAACCCTTGGGGATTGGCTTTTTCCATTCAGCATAATTCTCTCAAGATTCATCTAGATCATTGTATGTATCAATAGTTTGTTTCTTTTATTGCTGAGTAGTATTCAACGGTATAGATGTACCACAGTTTGTTTAATCATTCACCCACTGAATGACATCTGTGTTGCTTCCAGTTTTAGGCGATTATAAATAAGACTGCTATAAACACTTACATACAGGTTTTTCTGTGAACACAGAAGTCTTTATTTCTCTGGGATAGATGCCCAGGAGTGCATTTACTGGATAGTACTTACATGTTTAGTTTTTTAAGAAACTGACAAACTGTTTTCCAGAGTGGCTGTACCATTTTACATTCCCATTATCCATGTATGAGTGGCCCAGTTTCTCCACAACCTTGTAAGCATTTGCTCTTGTCATTACTTTTTATTTAACCATTCTGCTAGGTATCTCTGACTCTCCTTTAAATGTAAAAGATAAGTATAAGGACTTGCCTAAAATCAACGACAACACTAGACACTTTAATTCAGCAACTTAAATTTTGTCCTATGTTTTTCCTAAAATATGATCAGCTAAATTCAGAAAATTGCACTCTTAGGCCATCAGAAAATTTTAAGAATTAAGTAAGGATGAACAACCAGTCAAGTGACCCAATTTCACCTGAAACATCCCATCAGGTACATAATGTTTCTTAGGACTTTTTATCTCATTTAGAACTACTATTTGTTACTGTGATTCTCTTAAGCAAATGGTTTTGCCCACACAGAGCTATTCGCTCACTGACACAGGTTTAACAGGTTAAAGAACTCACAGATTGTTTCTCACCATTAACAGATATTATATTGTTTTACCATCAGTTATACCTTACTTCTGCTTCTATCTTTACAACTACAGGCTTCGGTGATTTTTAAAGTCGTTCAAGTTTAGATTGCATTGACATTAAATCAAATCATAGACGACAAACAACTATGTATTTTCAGTGAGGTGGACACGGTAAAAAGTTCCCAGGCTTTCTCTCCTACTTTTAGATAGGTCTTTTTCAGAAGCTTCCTATCTCCCTAAGAAGTCTGAGAGTTATTACAATTTCTTTATCCCCTACTTACATATCCCACGCCATAGAAAACCGTTTAATAGAACCTACTGTAGCAAAAGCAAAACTTTACCTCTGCTCTCTTAGAGTCCCAGGTAGACCTGATAATGAAATTGACGTAAGATAGATTAATAGGAGAAAAGCACATAACATTTACATGACACAGGAGCCCTCATAAGGAAATGAAGACCCAAACAAGTGGCCAAACCTAAATGCTGTTATACTTGGTTGAACAAAGAGAGGCAATTGTGGAAAAGTAACTAAATTATGTGGGAAGACTAAAGGAAGATCAATAAGAATATTTTAACAAGGTCTGTGTGTACAGGATTCTTCTGGCTATGACTCCTTGTCAAAGAATGTTTCTTTTCTCTTGGCAGTAGGAGAGCAACTTTCACATGTAAGTTTTTATCTCTGTTTTCAGGGGGAAGAAAAAGAAAATGATTAGACTGCCCTTCTTGTATCTGCTGTTATTCAAGTGTCCTTAGTTCAAACTAATCCTTATACCAAAATGGCATATTCTGGGGTGCATATTCTGCCATCCTTCACTACTAAATAACAGAATATATGCTTACCTATGTACTAGCTATTTCATTTCTGGTATATGCCAAACAGAAACGTGTATGTGCGAGCCAAAACAAATCTACAAAAATCTTTATACCAGCATTATTTGTAACAGTCCAAATGGAAAACAGTCCAAGTTTCCATCAACAGAAGAATGCATACCTAAACTGCCATATAGCAAATATATAGTGAAATATTATACAGCAATGGAAATGAAACAGTAGTTTTACCGTTATAGGCAACAATATAGATGAATATCACAAACATTTATGTGGAAGTTACATGGATATATTCACTATATGAAAATTCATCACACTGAGCAAATGATTTTTATGTTTTTTCTACATTTCTATTAAACCTAACATAATAGCTTATACAAATATAATTTTTAAAAACATGAATAAAGAAATCAAAATAATAATTATGATCATGACAATGATGATGATAGAATCTTTCCTCTGACCTCAGACAATTGTCACCAGCCTATTTTCACAAAAGTTCAACCCTCCTTATTGGGCATTAGAATTCAGAGTCCTGGTTTTAACAAACTGTTCATATGGCTCGATATCTAGCTCTAGTCACTGGGAGACTAAGGCAATTTGACCTCCTTCCATACAGTGACTAAAGGGACACAATGGGGTGTGGTTGGCAGCACCTAGGTAAGTAAATAACAACGTTCTGGGGAAAGGAGATTTTATGAAGTTTTGGTCACTCTTTCTGAGAAGAGTCCATTCTTCTGGCTCTCCAAGGGAAAAAGACAGGATCCCAGTTATTATCTCCCAAATGGCAATATTATCTGATCAATTTTTGAACTTTATACAAATGGAATCAAATCATTCAGTATGTACTCTTTTTTAATTGATTTAGTCAACATTGTGTTTATATATTCATCTATGTTGTTGCCTATAGCAGTAAAACTACTGTTTCATTTTCATTGCTGTATAATATTTCACTATATATTTGCTATATGGCAGTTTAGGTATGCATTCTTCTGTTGATGGAAACTTGGACTGTTTTCCATTTGGACTATTACAAATAATGCTGGTATAAAGATTTTGTAGATTTTTTTGGGCTCGCGCATATATGTTTCTGTTTGGCATATACCAGAAATGAAATAGCTAGTACATAGGTAAGCATATGTTCTGTTATTTAGTAGTGAAGAATGGCAGAATATGTACCCCAGAATATGCCATTTTGGTATGAGGATTAGTTTGAGCTAAGGGCACTTGAATAACTGCAGATGCAAAAAGAGCACCCTCATCTTTTTCCTTTTTTCCCTGAAAACAGGAGATAAAATCTCACATGTGAAAGTTGCTGTCTTTCTGCCAGGAGGAAAGAAACATTCTCTGATGGGGAGTCACAACTAAGATAATTCTGTACACACAGACCTTGTTAAAATAATTCTTATTGATCTTCCTTTAGTCTTCCCACATAATTTAGTTACTTTTTCACAATTGTCTCTCTTTGTTCAACCAAGTATAAAAGCATTTAGGTTTGGCCACTTGTTTGGGTCTTCATTTCCTTATGAGGGCTCCCGTGTTATGTAAAACTTACATGCTTTTATCCTATTAATGTGGTTTAGTGGTGTCCCCACCCAAATCTCATCTTAAACTGTAGTTCCCATAATCCCCATGTGTCATGAGAGGGACCCAGTAGGAGGTCATTGAATCATGGGTGGGGGGTTACTTCCATGCAGTTCTTGTAATAGTGAGTGAGTTCTCATGAGATCTGATGGTTTTACAAAGGACACTTCCCCTGCTTCGCTCAGCACTTCTCCTTGCTGCCACTATGTAAAGAAGGACATGTTTGCTTCCTCTTCCACCATGATTGTAGGTTTCCTGAATCCTCCTCAGACATTCAGAACTGTGAGTCAATTAAACCTCTTTCCTTTATACATTACCCAGTCTCAAGTATGTCTTTATTAGCAGCATGAGAATGGACTAATATACCTATTAATCTATCTTATGTCAATTTCACGATCAGGTCTACCTGGGACTCTAAGAGAGCAGAGGTAAAGTTCTGCCTCTGCTACAATAGATTCTATTAAATGGTTTTCTATGTGATGGGATATGTAAGCAGAAGGTAAAGAAATTGTAATAACTCTCAGACTTCTTAGGGAGATAGGAAGCTTCTAACAAAGACCTATCTAAAAGCAGGAGAGAAAGCCTGGGAACTTTTTACTGTGTCCACTCTCGGTGAAAATATATAGTTGTTTGTCCTCTATGATTTGATTTAATGTCAATGCAATCTAAACTTGAATGACTTTAAAAATGACCAAAGCCTGCAGTTGTAAAGATAGAAGCAGAAATGAGGTATAACTGATGGTAAAATAACATAATAGCCATTAATGGTGAGAAACAACCTGTGACTTCTTTAACCAGTTAAGCCTGTGTCAGTGAGCAAAACTGACACTGTGGGCAAAACCATTTGCTTAAGAGAATCACAGTAACAAATAGTTCTAAATGAGATAAAAAAGTCACTCTGGGAGGGTACACAGTGACCACACTCTTGGTGAGTCTCCAAGCAGGTAGATACAATTACAGTATAGAGGAAAATGTAAGATTTTTGTGAAAGGAAACTTTGATCTGATATCTTAATGCTAGAACTTTTTTGAAAAAGTAGTTAATGACTCAATTATGATGGCAGTCCATTGTCATTCTGTAAATATTCATTAAGTATTCTATGTACCAGGCATTGTGTTAGATGTGATGATATAGTGGTAAACAAGAGAGACACAAAGCCTGTCAGCAAATGAGCCTACAGTTTCGCAAGGAAGACAGACAAATAAGCCCAAACAATTAAGTGTACAAATGGGAGCACATGGGGAAAATACCAAAATGAGCCTATAGCAGGAATTAGGGAAGTATGTTCCACAGCTTTCTGCCAACAGCAGAGAATGGTCTTGGCGTCCATGATAAGTGGGGGTGAGCACAGGGAAAGACCAAGCCCCAGGACAGCACACCAACCATTCTGGGAGTGACCAGCATGGGTGGCCCACACACATGGAAGAACTACAGCCCAGACAAGTGGGGCCACACCAGCAGAGGGACCCTGCCAATCGACTCCTGTGAAACAGGCATTCTTTTTTTTTTTTATTATACTTTAAGTTTTAGGGTACATGTGCACAATGTGCAGGTTAGTTACATATGTATACATGTGCCATGCTGGTGTGCTGCACCCATTAACTCATCTTAGAACTTCTTGAATCACCTTAATACTCAGAGTTTGTGCCATTTTTAAGTAAGAAAAGAAAAACATTTTGGACTACAGCAGTATATATGGTGTTTATTAATATTTTCTTTGGACAAAAGTTTGTTCTGGGACATTTGAGTCCTTGCTAGCCAGAACATTTGCAGCAGTTTACTAAACTGACAAATGGAGAGATAAGCCCAAAAGCTACATGGCCATAGGGAGATCAACACATCCATCCAGTACAGATGGATCAGGAGTGAACTGTCCCTTTCAGTATATTTGACATGAAATTCCTCACCTACACCACTGTTATATTGTATATACCATTAATAGTAAAGGTGAATAAATAAATAAATAATAAATAACTAGTAAAGGTGAATAAATGGTCTGTTTTGTTATTTACTCAGCAAATATTTATTGCATGTCACCAAGTGTCAAGGACCAGGCCACGTTCTGGAAAGAACTGGGAAATTATAAAAGCAATGATACTGATAACAGGCAGCATAACAAGGTAGAAAAACACATGCACTTTAGAGCTCAATCACCCGAGGCTTAATCTCAGCTCAACTTCTTACCAAGTCAGTTGCCTTGGGTCTGTTACTTAACTCCCCTGAGCCTCATTTCCCTGTCCCATAATGTGACAGTAGAACACTACCCTGAAGTGTTCTGCAGGATTAAATGAGGTAACATATGCAATGCACCTAAGAAAAGCCCTGCACCAGAATTTACTTGTTCAGAAGAAGCTGGCCCCCAGGCTCTATCCTACCCCTCCTTCTCTTCATGCCAACTTATTCTTTCACTGAGATTTGCAAACTTATGTATGGACACCATGGTTTGTCATTCATTCACATTCCCTGCCCCTTGGCCTCCCTTTGTGTGGAATGCAAACTTCCCTCTGAAGGATAGACCTGTGTCTTGGTTTTGGACTATCCTGGCAGGAAATTCCAGAGTCCAGATACCCAGACCATGGCTTACATGGGAGGGTTAGGGGATATGATTACTTGGACTTACAGAATCCTCACCCTGTGGGGAAGGGGAAGGCAAGAGGAGGGTTTAATTAGGATCCTCTGAAATGCTGGGCTGGGCAGGGAATATTCTTGCTCAAGTCTAAGGGCAGTATGGTTTAGAAGTAAATTCTATGGGAGTATAAGAATTTTAAGGAATAGTCTTTCTACCAGACTATTTCACTGATTGTGTTTCTACAACAATCATCTTTCCTTAGCTACTCTGCTTCAATAGCTATTTTATAGGAATGCTACTCATGTTCGTGCCTTTTCTTGCTTTGAAACTCACTCTGAATCTCTAACAAGTCTAAGGTCTTGAGGTGCTTGCTCATTGTTCTGTGCATCTCACTCTAGCTGTTGGATAAAAGAAAATATTACCTAAACCGTATTCACTGTGGTTGCTGTTAGTGTGTGGATTTAAATAGCTCTTCCAGCTACTATTAAACATACTTTGTATAATGACAACTTAGAGGTGGAAAAAGTTCTAGAAATTTAAGCCTAAGTCCAAAAATTGAATTTTTTTAATATTTAAATTTAAATTTTAGATTCAGGGAGTACATATGCAGGTTTGTTATAGGGATACACTGCATGATGCTGAGGTTTGGGCTTCTATTGATCCTGTTGTCCAGATAGTGAACATAGTATCCAACAGGAAGTTGTTTAGCCCTTGCCCCCCTCCCTCTCTCTTTTTGGAGTCCCCAGTATCTATTGTTTCCATCTTTATGTCTGTGTGTGTCCAGCTACTTATAAGCAGCTCTCACTAATAAGTGAGAAGATGGGATATTTGGTTTTCTGTTTTTCACATTAATTCACTTATGATAATGGGTTCCAGCTGCATCCATGCTGCTACAAAGGACATGATTTTATTATTTTTATGTCTGCATAGTATTCCACACTGCATATGTACCACAGGAAAATGGAAGTTATAAAATTATAAGAAAAAAATCAACAGTATCCAAATTCTAATAAAGATTATTAGCTATCTTTATAGCCACAACCACATAATTGATCAAAATATATTCACTCAAATTTATAACAACAAAATTATTAATCACTCAATTCAGTGGCCATATGTAGCTATGGCTATGAGTTATTTATTACTCAGTGGTTATATATAGATATGGCTGTGAGTCATTTAAAAAACAGAGCCTTCTCTCTGTCAAGGAGACATGATTTATCAAAAAGTCAGAAACAAAAGAGTCAAAATCCCTAACAGAGAAGTCAAAGGGTAGAATATGCTGAGATCAGGAATTATAATTCATGCTCTGTGCCAGGATAATGCAGGTATAGGATCCTGACGTCCAAGGGGCATATGCAAAGCTTGGTGCAAGCTGCCCAGGCCAAGGTTGGCTCTAAGGCAGATGCAGGAAGGTCAACCAGCTGGCTGGTTAAAAGGAAACGACGACCTTCCCCTAGGTCTCTTCATGACCCTGATATATTCTCCTTGTTCAGGGATAACTAGATCCACTGAACTCTTCTCCTACAAAGATTCATTCATCTCTTCTCCTAGTTCAGGTATGACTCGCTCCCCTCACTGATTCACTCCAGGGCTCATCTTTAAAATACAGATGCAAACAGGCTGAAATATCCCCAAGGCTAACAGCTTAAAATATATTAAAGATGAATAAGTGCACCTGGGGCTTCAAGGACTAATGCCATAAAACTGTCATCATTTCCCACCAAACGTTATTTCACCCACTCACTTGATGTACATCTGTGGCCTGTTCACACCGCATATGGCTGTGGACAGAAAATGCCTCAGTTCAAAATTGACACAGTGGGTCTGGAAGAGGCTTCTGCTGCGGCGTTCTCTCTCTGGTTTTAGCTCCGAACCTTGTCACTCTAACATAAGGACGATGAACAAGCCTACGTGGAGGCTCAGAAGATTCCAAATATGGTTCCAACTCTGTGTCTGACTAACTAATATGTGGCCTGAGCAAAGTATTATTTAAAAATCTCAAATGCCAAAAGCAACTACTCTATTTCTGCTACCTTTAAACCTGTCAATCACTCCCCAAACTTCTACCAGCTTCCTCAATTCACCACATGCATTATGTGTGAGCTGCATCCATCCACATCTGTTGTTACAACTTTCCATTTGATTACAAATAATTCCAATGCATCATAACTCACAAATCTCACCCATTTCCACAAGCAAACTTCAGGGTTTTTTTCAACATGAGGTTGAAAGAGAAGAGGGAAAGAGTGGAGGAAAAGGAGAGAAAAGAGAGAAAAAATACGGAAATACACAACGGGTCAATATCAAGTCCAGATAAGATTTCTTCATGGCTGTCGCACACAAAAGCACTGTGGCTCTCAGGGTCACCCTTTCTGTCCTAGCCACAGTGCCTAATCCTGATTCATTTTCACAATGTCAATCAACACACAGCTTTGCTGCCGTTAACTGGATGTAGTTATTCCTTCCCAATGTGAATGTCTATGTGTTTTTTCTTTCTCAATCATAATATGACATCAAGGTCTCTCCAAATTTCTGTTATCTGGATGTCTTCCTAATTTTATCTTCTTGAAGACTTGGTTATGTAAACAAGTCCTGTATACATCATGAAAAGGCAAATTCTAGTAGCTCACATTCAATCATTCTTGATTACTAGTGCCCTATTGATAACTCCTTCTGATTTGATAACAACTCACCCCAGCCTGACTCCCAATGGACCCACCTAATAATTATCATCTTCCAATTTGAGAAGCTAATAACATTAACTTGTTCATCTTGTCAAGCTAGTGGGTAGGGGAATAGAATAATTATTGTAAATTACGTTACAGACCTCAGGCAAAGTTCATCGCAATGATCCCAGTAGCCACAGGGTAATGTCTCTAAGCATCAGGATTTCTGAGTCATCTCCTGCTCTGACTTCATGCCTAGCCCTTCTGCCAGAATTACACAAGATGTGTCCTCTAATTCCCCACTTATAGAGTCCCTGTGGGTCCTTTATCCCATTGTGGGTAGTATTTCCTACTTAGGAGACACAAGCCCAGCACACTCAAGCCACTGCCCCCGAGAGCTGCTGAGTCCATTGAGCTGCCAGGATGGAAAGAACTCTGAAAGGGAGAAAACTAGTTTTCTTGTAAACTTGTGTTTTACCCTCCCAGTTGTTCTTAATGATGCTGAGACTCCCCAAATAAGTATAAAGAGAAAAGAAGGCATAAATACGATTCTAGATTTCCTACCCCTGTTTCCATAAGAGCAATTTTGCCTTCACCTGCTTTATTTTGTGCATTCCATAAAATTTTTTAATGGATTCCATTTACAACCTAATGATAGTCTGAAAACAGCTGAACAGGGTGACCTTCTAGTCCCAGTCTCCTATATATAGCAAAATACACCAAAGGCCTGTTCTAGGAGTATGAGCAGAAGAGACAGCCACCTGTATGCAATGTGATTTAAAAAATAAAAGATGCCTACCCCAAATCATCTCCTTCCCATGTTCCTTGCAATTTCCAAATTCTTCACACTGTCAGAGATAAAGGAAGCCAGACACTAGCTAAAGTGGGAAGGACAGATTTGAACCACTAATACGCTATTGCAATAGGGAAGGGAGTGCAGTGTGAACTGAACTCAACCTTGATTTTCACAGAGGAGACTGGGTATTTTAGAAGAGGAATGAGAGAATAGAAAAGGCAGGGGGTGAGAGCAGGCTCAGTGAAGTCAGAGAAGTGAAAAATTACAAAGGGTTGGTCAACATTAATGTTGATTAGACAATTATGGGAGTTAGGATTCTATCTGCCCAGATACCAAAAGACAGAGGCCCTATCTCTCCTGATGGTTACTTTTTAGAAGAATGGCTCTCAGGTCCTTGAGAAAGACACTCTTGAGCAGTAGGAAGTGCATATATTTATCAAAGGTTACAGGGCAAGGATTCACAATTGTAAGCCCTTTTTAGTAAATGCTCTAAGAAAGGGTAGTTGGGCCTAGCTCCAGGGTGTTGGCTAGAAGAAATAGTAAACTCTCCTGGCAGCCTTGAGCTTCCTCAGGCAGGCATCCTAAGTGGGGTATGGTAGTCCTAGGGACGTGGCCTTGAGCTGTTAGAAATTATTCTAGTGTTTGTGTAAGTCTTTTAATGTGGGGCACGAGTGGATGAAATCATTTGTGTTGAGAATCTGTAGTTCTGATAGGAAGTCAAGGCCTAGTCAAGAAGGGGGTTCAGAGGAGCATGGCTAAAGTTTGGTAAGTTAGAGAATCTTTGTCAACACCTAGAAACCAAAGATGCTATTTTTAAGTCATTAACTGATAGCACTAATATGTCAAATAATTTTAAACTTGCGTCCCTTTACTGATATTTAACTATTATCAAGCAGCTTAGCAGCATGGTCACTTGGTCAGGGCTCTGGGGTTGGAGACAGCCTCACAGTGTAGGTTATTGGAGAGTGAGGAAAAGAATGAAGAATTCCAGACACAACTGCTACCACTCCGACCAAACACTGACAACTTATTTCCAAGTAACTGTCCTGCCAAGCTTGCTTTAAAACAGAAAGGTAAGACTTATGGTAGTATAAACAGTGGACTTGCCAAAAGTCTTTTAAAATAGTTTATTCTTTTATGTAGAGTAAGAAGAACCCACTTGGAAGTTTCTTTCCTTGGCATTGCTTAGTAAGCCTTTTTGTTCCAATAATACATAGATAAACTAGAGGTCAGTCATTTTAATTGTTACCAACTTGAATTTTACTGTAAATATGTGTTTGTGGCATGGCTATCCTGAGAAATAGCAAGTACTCATTTTGATAACTCAGCAAAAGTTCATTTTCTTAAGGGTAGAACCTTAGTGTGTGCTTCCCCCTTTTCCACAGACCACATCCACCTGTTTCAGGGTGTCCTTGCTTCCTGAGTCCCACTCCTCCACAGCACAATTTGGCTGCAAGCTGCCCAGATAGAACTGGTTTATAAACTGGAAAGCCAAGAACTTCAGTCTTCAAAGCAGGCTCGCATATGTTGTTCATGTACAAACAAGTGAATTTCTTACTTCATACAAAAATCTCACTCCCTCTTCTCTTTTTAGGTTGTCACAAAGTGTCTGAATGGCTGAATGATGCTGTTGATAGGATCCATGACCTCTTCTTGCAGTTTCCTTCTCTGTCTGCCAATTTCACACTTACCCTCAATTCTAACAGTTCCCACACTGGCAATACCCATCCAGTGGCATTGGGCTGGGTTGCCAGATAAAATACAGGATGCCCAATTACACTGAATTTCATGTAAGTAATGGATAATTTTTAGTATAAATACATGTTATTTTAATTTCCTAATTTCAGCAACTCTATTCCTAGACAAAAATCCACTATTCAATTATTTTATCTTCCAGGTGTATAAAACATTATTCTGGAAAGTTGTAGAACTATGATAACTGCTTAAATTGTAAATTGATAGGCTGGATGTGGTGGCTTATGCTTGTAATCTCAGTACTTTGGCAGGCCAAGGCCGGTAGATCACCTGAGGTCAGGAGTTTGAGACCAGCCTGGCCGACATGGTGAACCCTGTCTCTACTAAAAATACAAAAAAAAAAAAAAAAAATTTAGCTGAGCATGGTGGCAGGCACCTATAATCCTAGCTACTTGGGAGGCTGAGGCAGGAGAATCACTTGAACCCGGGAGGTAGAGGTTGCAGTAAGCTGAGATTGTGCTGCTGCACTCAAGCCTGGGCAACAGAGAGAGACTTTGTCTCAAAAAAAAAAAAAAATATATATATATATATATACACACACACACACACACATATATGAATTCATAGATCAGTTGTTTCCAAGAGCTGAAGATGTGGGGAGAGACTGGCTATAAGAAAGAGAGAGAGCTTTTGAGGGGAGGTGATCAAACTGTTCTATACATTGATTCTGGTGGTATACACATGACTATATGCATCTGTCAAAACTTACAGAACTCTACAATAAAAGGGATGGATTTTACCGTAAATAAAAAATACCTAAATAAACCAGATTTTTTTAAGTGGAAAATAAATGTATACTACTCAATATCAGATGGCCCTCACACATTTCAGATATCATTTTATTCCTCCCTTGGTATTACCAGAGTAAATGCCTCACAACAGCTATTCTATTTTTTTCATTCTCCGTAGGTTCACAATTCCAACACCACATCTCTCCCTGCAAACAGATTTGTTCAGTCACGCAACCAGTGTGTAATGTTAGCTGGATCTGGAACTATAAAGATGAAAATAGAGTTCCTACCAAAAAATATTCCTCATGGGCTAGTAGGCAAACAGAAACAAATAATAATAATAAAAAAAGACATACAATGTAAAAAAAAATCTGTATAATGGGCGATTATAAGATGTTGTACTGTACAGAGGAAGAGTAAACAGTAAAGTCTCTTCAATAACTCAGAAAAAGTTAAAAATGCTGGAGTTCAGCCTTCAAAGCAGGGAGTTATACAGGTAAATAAAGGAAGGCGAGTACCCAGAGAAAAAAGGCAGAAGATCAGCTGCACAGGTGGGTCAGCACAAACGATGAAAGCCCTTGACACTCAGGTGCTGTGGGAATTCTTGCTTGCCGTAACAGAAACCGGCCTTGGCTAGCTGGAGGAGAAAAAAGGAGACTCCATTGGAAGGACATGCAGGTTCAGACTCGGTAGAAGTCTTCATCACTAAGGACAGAAAATGAGCAAAAACCCAGGCATGCAGGATGCCAAGGAGCAAGAATCACAACCACTATCCTGTAGCAAGAATTACAGCCAGGACACTGCTACTGCCGCTGCCACTGAAAGCCAATGGGTGCCGCCACGGACACCAACAATAAGTTCTAACAGCCTCTTGACCTTTAACCCATTCGCTCTAGAGTCAGAGTCCCAGCCTGAGTCACATGACTATCTATGAACGGTGCCAGGGGCTGCCAGAATGCACAGGGAGGTAAGGACAGCCTCTTTCCAAGGTTCCATACACACAGCATGTCCATGTGACTCGCCCGGAGGTCCCTTAGTAGCCGTCTCGTTAGCAGATCCACCTTCGAGGTATGGCAGTGCTTGTGTTCAAGGAACTCTTAGTTTACTTAATAATGGCCCAAAGTGCAGGAGTGGGGATGCTGGCAATTTGAATATCCCTAAAGTGCTTCCTTTAAGCTAAAAGGTGAAAGTTTGAACCTAATAAGGAAAGAACAAAAATTATATGCTGAGGTTGCCCCTTCCCAAAATAGGAGAGGGGCCTGAATCCCTAGCATCATTAGTATCCAGGGGCTCTATACAATAGTCCCCCATTATCTGCAGGGCATATGTTCCAGGACCCCCAGTGTAGGCCTGAAACTGCACTGATAGTACCAAACCTAATTGCCGTCAATCAGAACACATTTCTGTGTATGTATTCCGCCCACAAATTCAACGCCTCTTTTATCTTAGCTAAGCATTTATTGCACACTGTGGATCGAGGTGCAACAGCAAAACTGGCATGAATTTCTTTTTCCCTCTTCACATCTTCATGGATAGAAGATTCATTTTTAGCATAAATCTTGGCAACCTCAGCATATATTTTTTGTTTTTTTCTTATTAGGTTCAAACTTTCACCTTTTAGCTTAAAGGAAGCACTTTAGGGATATTCAAATTGCCAGCATCCCCACTCCTGCACTTTGGGCCATTATTAAGTAAACTAAGAGTTCCTTGAACACAAGCACTGCCATATCTCGAAGGTGGATCTGCTAACGAGACGGCTACTAAGGGACCTCCAGGTGAGTCACATGGACAGCATGGACATGCTGGACAAAGGGATGCTACACGCCTCAGGCAGGACGGCATGAGATTTCATCACACTACTCAGAACAGAATGCAAATGAAAACTTACGAATTGTGTATTTCTTAAATGTATCACTCAATATTTTTGGACACCGTTGACTGCAGGTAACCAAAACCACAGAAAGCCAAATGAAATAAAGGGTGCCTCCAGTAATATGGCCTGTCTGGTCTTTCTAACCTGGATTCTCCCCACTGGAAAGAAAATCTCTTCTCCGACTCTATGGGTCTCACACTAGCATGTTTTCGGGACGTCACATTTTAGGCTGAGTAATATTCTCTGTGTGTCTTCTGGCTCGTCCTTCCAACTCAACATGTGCTTTCTGGAAGCAGTTATTTCACAGCAGCCATGTGTCTTTCCATTCCCCCTTGTGCTCAGCACACTGCCTTCCACAAACTAGCTGCCTAATGCATGTCTGTGTTCTGCATGGATGTGTTCCGAGGCAACTCAGCATGTGCAGTTGGAAATGTGCCACTTTCATTTGGCAGAGTCAAATCTCCTCCAAACCAGACCCTTTTATTTCAGCTCACAGAAGATCCCTGCCCTAAAGGCCTCTGCCTTGAACCAAACCTCAATAAGCCAGATTAGAAACCAGCCAAAACCACCGGAGATTATGTCAATGGGCATGTGGCTTTGGAGTGCCTAAGAACTGGCACAAAGCATCAGGGAGGCTGCCAGTGAGCTCTCTGAAGAAAGCAAAACAGGGATCCGGGCCCACGGCGCGATGTTCAGGGAATCCCTGCTTACAGCGCCTTTTCAGACATTGCATAAGCTACACAAAAGCAAAATCTGTGAATTATCTGTCTTTTAACAAGCTAAAAGAACCTGTACAGCATCCTATTATTTTTTTTTTTTATCTAGGGAAAAGAAACAATAAATTTCACTAGGTTGAGGAAGAAAAGGGATTACATTTGTGGAGTGGATAGTCTCCTCACCCCATTTAAACACAGAAATATTTAAAGAGATTGTAATAGGAATTTTATCTCAGGCCTCAGATGTTATCCTGGTATAATAGTTTCTCCTTTCATCCATGACTAGGACATGGTGATGCCACAATCCTCCCACCTCTCCAAGAAATCATAATAGCCTTCTTTCCTGACAAAGTTGTTGAAGAGGAATAGAACAGAACACAGACTCATTATGTCCCTTCACAAAGCAGTCACAAGATTAAAAAAAAAAAAAAAAAAAACCACAAGTACTCTCATTTGCGGCCAAGTTCAGGCCTTAAACAAATTTACAGAATAAAGTGGCTATTTAAGTGGAGTTTTCTGAATATTCCAGCTAAGGGATATAATAAAAAAGCTACAAAGTTCAGAGAAGAGTTTAAACAATCCAATTACATACAAAGACAAATAATAATAATATGGATTTTCAAGGACATTGTCCTCAGAAAGGGGCATAAACACAAATATCAGCCTCTGTTCCTCTGTATGTAATAGAAAAAAGAAAAAATAATTTCCCGGTCTTCCATTTCTATGAGTTTTTATTGGGAACTTCTGTTATCTCTCAGTAAGTAAATGTAAGAGTATTCTCTAGAGAGCTGTTTTATTATACAACAAGTACACCATAAAGAGCCATGCTGGCCAAAAGTAACGCAAAACAGAAGTCGAGTCAGACTTCCCTTTCACTATGATTTGCCATCCAGTGAGTCAGAGCAATATCTTGAAACTGTTCTGAATGAAAAATGTTTGTTTTTTTTTCTTCTGTTGAATTCATGTTCATGCTTAAAGAGCAGTAGAAACTACAAAACTCTAGAGCCACAGAGATCAGTAAACCCCTATTGCATTACAGGAGAGTCAATTTGGTTTAAAGTAGTCAAGTGACCTACCTAAGTCATGGCACAGAGCCCAGGCAGGCATCCAGGCCTCCTCTCTCTATCCCTGGGCTCCTCCTGCTGCTCTCCAGTTTTCCATCCATGCCACGGTGACTGTGACCATGCCCTTTCACAGAAGTGGCCACAGGCGGATTCTGAAGCGCCTTTTGTGTAGAGCCTGAGAGCAGGTTACAGTGGTCAGTTCATGCTAACCCAGAAGTGGAGCTGGAGGGGTAAGGAAGAGCTATGGTCACCACTCCCCAGGTGTGTGACTCAAATCTGAATATCGGGATTAAAATTCCTGAAAGATTGTAGACAAGCCAAATGCCAAGTCCATTTAAAGACTCTGAACACAGCATCTTTCATACTTGCTACCTTGTTAATACTTAAAACCAAGAGAAGAAGCCCATACACAGAGTATTTCCCAAGCAAAAACACCATGTTGCTATTACCCTGCTTTTAAAAGGGCACCATCCAAGGCCAAAATTAACCTCAAAGAGTATAGAGCCAGATAAGGATGTACAAAACTCAGAACTATGCACCAGATTGAAAATGTAATAATTATAGGACGCTGGAGTTAGCTCGCCAACCAAACACAGACCCATCAGCCCTCCACCCCACCACTGTCTAATCAACATGAATTTACAGGCAAAGAAGAGCAATAAGCAGTCCACCCACTTAAGTTAAGGAGAGAAGACTCCGTGAGGCTTAACTTCTGCAAACCTCTTGCAAAGCAAATGCAAGAGAAACAGTTTCAAACCATAAAATGTTTGCTTCCTTGGAACAAGTAAAGGACGAATGTCATTTTCAATCTCTGCTTGAGAATGACACAGGACGTGGTCAGAACTCTGTGATCATGGAAGACAGAGAAGAATAAGTGAGATGATTTGATACTTGTTAGGTAGTCTGCTTTATAATCAAAAGGCTCATTTCTTTTTTCTGGAGATTGGTTTTCTCAGCTGTAAAAGGGGAGGCTGAACCAGATGCTCTTTAAAATCATCTCCTGCTTTGACCATTTTTTGCATTTACTTCTTTCCCTTTATGCTTTATTGTTTAACATTTACAATAAGATGTCAACATTACCATGTATTAATAGTGGAAGGTGCGAGCTCAGTCCAGCAGCATGATTTTGTGACCATGGGGGAGGTTTATAACCTCTGCCTCAGTTTCTTAGTCTTTAAAGTGAAGCACCTGTCTCATAGGGTTGTTATAAGTTCCTGTATCACATCAAATGAGAGAATGAAACCAAAGTGCTGGGAGCAATAACTGACATGGAGGAAACTCAAAAACTCTTAGCCATTATTATCTTTTATTATTACTTAGTTGAGATCTGGTCTTAAATGTGAAGAATACAGAACCAGAGAAAACAAGACAACGCTTAACTCCTTGAGATCAATAAATGTTATTTCTGAGAATAGGATAATTGGAAAACCAACGGAAAAAAAAGACTGACAATATTCCAAAACTTAGAAAAGCTGCTATTTTTCATACTGGTAAAAATCTCTCAGAAGAGAAATTCCCAAGGGCTTAGCAAAATGCTACAATAAATAGTGCATTCTCAAAAGGGGAGCAATTTAAGAGGGCACTTTGGCAAAGCCTCGTGACTTATCTGGATGGGATTTTTTTATTTTATGTCTATGCTTCAAAATAGGCAACTATGTGATTATTCCCGGTGGGTCTCTTAAGCCATCTTGTCAAGCTTCTATTCCTTTAAATTTATTAATTTTAACGCAAGCTACAGAAAATACCAAAAAAATTACATATGCATTCTTTCAGTTTTGTAGGACAAAGCTAAGCTCAACTCTAAAGGGACTAGGATATGTAAGGAAATCCTAATTTTAAAATAATTAATTTTAAAGTTAACTTCCAAGGGTCATTTCCCACAGGGTTGTGAATTTTTATCATGGTCCTAAAACTGCCTGGATTCTTTAGAACATTGCGTGGCTCAGTTCTTGTCATCAATGAACTAGGTCTGGTGACTCTAAATGTAATCAACGCAGGGTAGATGAGAATGGGAGGTGGAACACCCCTGCCTCACCAAACACTAAAAATGCTGAAATGACTAGCAACCTGACCATGGCACGGCCGGAAAAGGGCTGTAATTAGAAACAATCTCATAGCACCCAACCTGTAAAGTACATTCACAAAGAGATGTTGCTACTCTGCAAATGGCACCAATGATGATAACAATGATGATGTTGATGACGATGATAATGGTAGTGTCTATTAAGCACATATCTTCCAGGCACTGTTCTAAATGCTTTAGGCATAATACCTCTGAGGTAGGGATTGTTGCCTGTCACACATCCATTCTTCACCCTTCTCTTTCTCTGCTCTGTGTTAAAGAGAGGCAATGCAGAGTCCTCTGTCAGCTGACTTCTGGCTGTGTTTGGCTACAAGACTGGAGGGTTGAAAGATGGGAACACCAAGACATTTCTCTCCTCTCTCGGTGCCTTAAGCAGAATCTCTATCATCAAAAAGGTCTCTCCCATGCCTCTTCCAGTTCCACCATAATTCCAGTGTCCTCAGTCCGTGGACCCAGTAACACTGTCTCCAACATACTGTCCCTTCAAATTAGAATTAGTGGATGCTTCCTGCTATTGCTAATATTCGGGTTGTTTAATGACCCCATTTGGCTTTTCAGCTCTTCCCTCAGCTGCATAGCCAATTAAATTCTCTCTGGTTCAGATACTTGAGATGACTCATCTTTTTTTTTGGACCATTATTATCTACATTTTCCAAATTAGAAAATTGGGAGTAGTTTGTCCGGGATTACAGAGTTATAAACTGCAAATTTGAGTCCAGTGATTCTTAAGTCATACTTCTTGGCCACTACATTATATTGCCTCTTCTTAATGAGACAACATAACAATAGGTTAGACAATAAAAAAGGTTAGAAGTATATGAAGAGGCTCCTATCTACCCCTGCTTCATGAACAATGATCCCCCTCATACTTGCTGTCTTGCTGCCAATCCTTCTCCAATGGACATAGCAAGGGGTTTGGTCTGGACTGTGAGTTTCAGTCCAGGGATCTAAGTTTATACTTCAGTCAATAACAATAGAGCTCTCTATTCGTTAGTTTTGGTTCTTGATTTTTTTTCTGGGCATCTTAAATTTACTGTAACAAAGTGAATATATCATGACCTTCCTTAACTAGGTATCAATCCCTTATAGAGTAGAAAGATATATCAGTGGTCTATTAGACAAAGGTATAACAGTGACCACAATGAAGGACCCATAAAGCCCTTCTGATTCTCTACTAAGTACTCTTTCTACAAAACATTTCTCTTGCACTTTATCCTACAACCTATGCAATAAAATCTTTATGCAAGAATTGTTCAAATTTTCACCAACTACCTCAGTCTTATTACAAAAGCAATACAGAGGCTAAGTAGCACACAAGAGATAAGTGATTTAAACACACACACACAGACAGATGAATTTACTCAGTTTTAATTGATCTTATTATCTATCCAAAGATTTTTTTAAGGGGACATATTTATGCAAGTAAAAAAAGAAAAATACTCATCTATATAGTCTTCTGTAAAGAAGTTCAACAAAATTCCAACCGCATTTTGACATAGTTCATTCACTATGTTCATCTGCCAAGATTTAAAATAAATTATATTGATTTTCTGATTATTAAAATAATAGACATATTGTGGAAAAAGTGAAAACACAAAGAGTGTAAAGGAGAAAATAGCAATAATTATTCAAATCCTAGAGATAATATTTATTAATACTTTGACTTTTTTTGCAATCTTTTAATTTTTTGTCTTTTTTTACATAGTTGAGATTATACTATATACGTATTACATATACAGATATATAGTTTTAGGTCTTACTCTATAAAAAATTAACATTATATTATAAAAAAGGATGAGTTCATGTCCTTTGTAGGGACATGGATGAAGCTGGAAACCGTCATTCTCAGCAAACTATCGCAAGAACAAAAAACCAAACACCACATGTTCTCGCTCATAGGTGGGAATTGAACAATGAGAACACTTGGACACAGGAAGGGGAACATTACACACTGGGGCCTGTCGTGGGGTGTGGGGAGGGGGAGAGGGAAAACATTAGGAGATATACCTAATGTAAATGACGAGTTAATGGGTACAGCACACCAACATGGCACATGTATACATATGTAACAAACCTGCATGTTGTGCACATGTACCCTAGAACTTAAAGTATAACAATAATAAATAAATAAATAAAGGGAGGGAAAAGTAAGAAGCAATGAAAAGAAAATTAACTATTTGATGAGCATCTAAAATGTGTCAGGAATTACTAAATAAAAGAGCTCTCTCCAAAAAAAAACAAAAAATTAACATTATATTGAAAGAGTTTTCCTTCATTATTTAAATAATCTTACTTGTATTTGTTAAATAGTTGCATAAAACTATAGCAAATGAACGTGCCACAAATTATCTTATACCTCTACTTGAATATTAGGTACTATTCAACTTTTTATTATTAATAGTATTTCTGCAACCATCCTTATGCCAAGATGACTGAATTTAAGATTTTTCTCTAGGCTAGATTCCTAAAATAGGATAAATTTCTAAAAGTCCAATTACTGGGCCAGGGGAGTAAATATGTTCAAATCCTGAAACATATTATCAAACTGTTTTCCAGAATAATCCAAATTTCTATTTAAATGATAAAATCACTAAAGCATTTCTAAAATATGTTCATACTCTTTTAACAAACATGTTTTCTTTTTTATAAAAAAAACAAAGCTTATAAAGCTTTGAGTAAAATTCAAAGCTACTCATTCAATTAAGAACTTTAAATTTATCACTATTGTTTTCTTCTACTTATTTTATTTGGGTTTATAAAAATCTTTAAAAATGCATAGGCAACATGCATGAGTTTGTAATCAATTTTGAACTTGCCAGGATGAATTTTTCCACTTTCACGAAGATTCTGGTAAAGATGAATAAGTTTTTCATTTATCTTATACCTACTGACCTTCCTAAGAGAAATTCAACTGGAAAGTTCACCTAGTGCTGAGTGGCTCTGACAGTCCAGAGCATGTCAGATGTGGGTCCTGCTGGTGACATTCTAACACAAGCTGAAGAAAGCAATCTGTTGACATTCAGAAAGCAATAGGCAGAAAGGAAAGCTACAATTTTCTCTCTATGTTCACCCTGTAGAATTTTAGAAAAAGTATTCAGATGCTGTTCTCTAATACTCAAATTACCATTATTTATTGCCTCTTATAAAAATGACAGGAAAATTTGTTCAATCCATTTCCCATGGTTTTGCAAAATCTCTAGCAAATTGCCAGTCTAATATTCATGGCTGTGCCCAATCTACTGGGCAGTAGCCATGACTCATGGTGAGATATTAAGCAACAGCCATGATGCAGGAATCAGAATGTGCATCCCCTGGCCTCAGCTCTGCCACTAATTGTGGGGTCTGAGCCACTCACAGCAACCCAGAGTCTCGGTTTTTATATCTATAAAATAGAGTCTGGAATAAAGGGGATAAACACTCCTATTGGCTCTTACATTTCATGATTTTGAGTCCTTAGTAAAGCATTGTTTTTTAATGCTAATTAAGTATTCTTCCCACATTTCTATAACCCAGTACCCCTTAAGAACAAAATTCCAATGGTGATATTCTGCCAACTTTGGAAATGACACTATATAGGCTAATTATTTAAATCATTAATTCATTCCACAAACAATGCATTGTTGTTAGTAATGGGCTTGAAGTGATGAACTAGAGAGAAGAGTTTCCTGCTCCTACAGAGCTTATATTCTTAATTGTAAACATGTGAACAAATAGACAAAGAAAACAATTTAAGGCAGACAATTAAACAGGGTGATAGGCTAGAATGACTGGGTGATGGCAAACTTGTTATTTTCAGTAGGGTGGACAGGGTAGGTCCTTCTGAGGAGGACACTTAAGCTGTGAACTGAATGATGCATAAGAGCCAGTGTGTCCAGGACATGGGCAGAAAGAATGTCAAGTACAAAGGCCCCAAGTAGGAATGAGCTCTGTTAGTTCAAAAAACAGAGAGGGCCAGTGTGGCTGGAAGTTAAGGAGCAGGAGAAAAGAGTGGGTAAGAAAGAAGATTCTTAGGAGCCAGATCATGCAGACATTTGTAGAAAACATAAGGGGTTTTTTGCTTTTAATCTAAGAGCAATGAAAAGCTGTGGAAGGTCTTAAGTAGGGGACTGACATGATCTAAATTACACTTTAAAAGATCACTCTGACTGTTGCGTAGAGAATAGGTCGCATATTTTATTTCCAGCAATATACTAGAAAGGACTCCCTGTTCTCTCACAGAAATATTGAAAATACTAGTTTTGGGGAAAAACAACAAAAAACGCTGGATAAAATATTCTAAAATATTTAAATGCAGACATGATTTAGAAAGGAAGGGACATGCCCAGACACCAAAATCAATGAGAAAGCACAAGTCTAGAAAGCTAAAAGCACTACTGAAGCCAGCCGCTATCCTGATAGCTTCAGCCCACCTCTCATGCCCGGGAAGAGTCAGCTACATATAATTCCTTGCACACTGAGAAATTCACCTGCCATGATGGGAAAAAGTAGAACAGAGGAAAGAAAATACAAAAGCTATCATGGTGCCAAATTGCAAAGCGAAAACTCAGGATTACACAAAACCTCCATAGAACTGTAATCTGGACCTGGTATTCCCTTCTCAGTTGTTTTCTGCTATTTTTGGAGTAATCACAATCAGCCCAAAAGATTAAAGCTGGCCTTTGAAATTAAGTGGGCATGACCTAAATTATTGCCCGCTTACTTTGCTGAGGTATATGCCCATAAGCCCTACAAAGGACACAATAAACACTCAAGTGTTTCTTAATTTGACTTGTCTCAGTGAAACAACAGAAGTCTTGGTATTGTCCCCTGGCCATGGGGAGTGAATTCAGGGTGAATAAAAGTGTTCAACATGTCTTCCCTTCAGCCAGCAAATTCCTTTCAGCTAGCAAACAAGAACCTGGGGAGCAACACTCAGCAATGATTCTATGATTCCTTCTTCTTTTTCCGTTGTTTCTCCTCACAAGTTCTCATCTGATGCTCCAAACACAGAAAAAAAAATCCAGGCAGAGTATTAGGAAACATGGATTTATGGATTGCTCCCAGGAAACTAATATTAAGTTTAAAAAATGTCTCTTGAACCAGTAAATCTACCTCTGAGAACCCAAATTTTAAAAAAGACTCAAGTATGGAAATGGTCTATATATAAAAGTATTCCACACAGTATTAATTAGTCTTAGTAGAAAAAAATATTTGAAACAGCTAAGTGAACTATGACACACTTGGTAGAATCATTATATGTACATTAGAGTTGAAAATTCTTATGAAATAATGTTAAGTCCAACTGCTTAAAATTTCATTTTTAATATGATGACTTTCATTGAACTCTAGAATATTTGTTCTTTTTTTGCAGCTTGCCTGTATATTACAAAAATTATTTAAGGAATTGATATTACTTTTATAACCGAACATATATTTTAAAGACAAAATATATAAAAATAGAAAATGCATACTTTAACTTCAGTATCCTAACATTAGATAAGGAATGGAAAGAAATCCCATACACAAATTTTCTTTGAAAACAGAATCTATAATTTTACTTTGCTAAGAATGAAATTGGGGACCACTAGGAAAAAGAGGTTAATACTTTTAATATTAATACAAATAGTGTCAATTATCATGTCGATACAAAGCAATATCTTCAAGGAATCACTTTTCCAAGCTGTATGTAAATTACTAAATTAAAACCTAATACCACAAAGTAAATTTGGAATCAAATAGGTAAAATGTGATATAGAGTGGAGCATAGCACAATAGGAAAAAGTTGAATTCATTAGGATAGAGCAATGACAAATACTAGTGAAAAGCCAATTGCTGTTTTTCTCACATGCAGACTATAGTTAATGTACTGCCTCAGCCACTGAACACATCTGACTTAAGCTGAAGGAACTCTTGCATGGATATTTTCATATTAAATACATGAAAGAAAAAATTTCTAACTGAAATAAAGCTAATGTAATTTATATTAATATTGTTAATTAAAATGTTGAGGCTTTCCCAGTTACGATGAATAAACACAGATCTTACAATTACAGACCCCCACATCTAAGGAAAATCAAACAGAGATGAGTGTATTTCTCAAGGTAGCAAATACTTTTTATTTTCCTTTTTTCCTATTTGCACCACTCATCAGTAGGGCAAATTTAAAGATCAGAATCATGCCACTTTAAACTGTTGGCATTTACTATCTAAGGCAGAATTAAAAGATTTCATTTCAAGCCAAAGTCCATGAATACAAATGTCAATCCAATCACTTACTCAGGCTGGAAGAAGGTAAGAGGACTCTTTCTGAAATTTATAAACACAATCCCAAAATAAAAGCTTCAAATGATGAAAGCAGAGTTTCCTCAAGCCATTCTTTCCAACAGAGCTGATAGACCCTGATTTTTTTATATAGCAGGTAAGTAAATCCTAAATCCTAAATCTTTTTGAGGTTTTCTTTTCTCTTTTCTACATTAACATTAAAGTAATTACAAAGTGAATTTTTAAGGGTGGCAAAAATATACATGCACGTATCAGTACATGTTTTGAGAGGAGAGTGGATTGGGAAGCAATTGTGTATATTTCTTGTTTAAAAAAATGTAATGCCCACTTCATGAATTCAGATAACAACATCAATGAACAGATTGCCAACCAGTTGGAATACAGGCCTAGGTTTTGAACCACTTGAATAAGCCTCCTAAGTAGGTTACAGAGTCATTCATGGAGATTATAGGGAAGGATTTCAAATAGCACCATCTGTTAGAACCAGCACCCTGAAAATATTACCCTAGCCAATTATCACTTCAAAATACCACAGGAGTTCACTCCACCTGTGCTGGAACAACTTGGCTACAACCCATAGTTATATCCTGGTGTCAACTTTGTAAACCATGGCTCAGGTTCTAGCCTATCAGTCAGAGTCTTGAGACACCAGCTGCTCCTAGGTGCACTTCTGTGTCTTCCCACAGATGACTCCTGGCAACCTCATACTGGACAAGCCTTCAGGCTTTCCTTGTCGAGATCTTTTCTTCTAGGAACTCAACTTTAACCTACATCCTTTCTCATGTCTCCAGGCTAGGAGTTCTCCACATACTCTGCCCACCCAGATAGCAACTGAGGTAGGCCAGAAACTTCTCATGCACTGGTTACCTCCTGAGCCATCCACAGAAAGGGTCACAGCCTAGATGCTTACAGGTGTCCAGCAGGTTATATTCAATGAGTGAAAAGTAGGCCAAACACAAGATATCAGAAATGCGTTGATGGTTGGGGGACAGCAAATGCAGGCCCCACCTAAGGATGACAACTATTGCTCAGTCCCAGGATGTTGTCAACATGCAGGATGCAGGACAGGTGTGGCCAAATGGCCTAACTATTCAACATATATGAAATAAACTAATTTTCAGATTTGGCTCACTTTTTTCTAAAACTGTTTGGGCCAAACAAAACATCTTATTTTAGATTTTTTTATGGTAATCAAAGGGTCTTGATTCGAGTTTGAGTGGCTCTAAAAACACCTAGACTGTGATCCCAAAAAGATCCCTACTCTGTTTCCTCCTCTTAAATTTTTTTCAAGAGCTTCAGATGCTATAGGCATTTATCTGAGAACATGAGCCAAGGTTCAGAGGCTGTGTGCCAAAGAATTCCAGCTTACACCTGCTATTGTTTCAGTGGATTAAAAACTACAACAAGCAGATAAAAGGGTCTCAGGTGCCGTTGCTGATCTCACAGAGCTGAGTATGTGCTCAGGCATTTTTGGCAGTATTCTCTGAAAACCAGTTTAGTTTCCTGGATCATCCAGAAGTAAATGTGAGAAAGTCCATTTGTGGCCCTAGAAAAGAAAGCCTCAGCACAGAGCCAAAAGGCCACAGTCAACAACAGCATGGTATAATCTCCATCTAGCTCAGCCTTATGGCAGAGATCACCTACTTTATGGCAGAGATTAGAGTTGCCCACTAAATATCCACTCATCTTCTTCTCCTTTCATAACAGAATCACATTTTTTTGCTAGGTATATTTCTGCTTGGCCAAATAGACTAAATTTCCAGGCTCCCTTGCAGCTTAGTGAGGCCATGTGACAAAATTCTGGCCAAAGAGATGTAAGAGGAAATATTGCATGGGCCTCTGGGAAGGAGAGTACTTCTCTCTTTTCTGCTGGCTGGAAATCGGAGGTGATATCTAGTTCTTTAGCAGCTATCTTGGATCATGAGTTGATCTTGAGAATGGAAGCCATGTGCTTAGAAAATGGATAACAGAACAAGAAGGAAATTGGGTCCATGATGACCTTGCAGAATTGCCATGCCAGCCCCAGACTGCCTACTTTCAGACTTCTTTTAACATAATAAACACGTATGTCTGTATTTTATTCACTATTTGGAAAGGAATCAGTATTATTATAGCTGAATATAATTATGAAGCAATGTATAGTCTCTCACCTTGCTGGGTCATCTTTCTTCCCCCTAATTATTTTTTTATTTATTTATTTACTTACTTATTTTTAGAGACGGGGTCTCATTCCGTCACCCAGGCTAGAGTGCAGTGGCACGATCACAGCTCACTACAGCCTCGAACTCTTGGGGTCAAGTGATCCTCCCACCTCAGCCTCCTGAGTAGCTAGGACTACAGGCATGCACTACCACACCCGGCTTTTTTTTTTTTTTCTTTTTTTTGTAGACATGTGGTCTCACTATGTTGTCCAGGTTGGTTTCAAACTCCTGGCCTCAAGTCAACCTTCTGCTTTGGCCTTCCAAAGTGCTGGGATTACAGGTATGAGCCACAGCACTTGGCCTTTTTTATCTTTTTAAACTGCTATTATGAACTAAATTCTCCTATATACTCAAAATGTTTCTATCATGCCTCCACCTTAACCAATACATACCATTCTCCCTGATAATACAAATTTGCTCCCAAGGCACAGTAATGAGCCTCCTTTTTGCCTGTCTATTCAGCTTAGCATGGCTCACAGTTACTGGACAGGTTGCATTTTTCTCTTCTCTCTGGAGACTGACTAGGATGCACAGTCCCTTTAGAAGATGATGCTCCTGACCCATGATTACTAAATAATTTTGAGAAAGTATTTTCTGCCACCTTTCTACACTTTCTCTCTGCTCAAAGGCAGGTAGTATGACTAGGTATGACCAAGAGTGAAAGCTGAGCCCACAAAAGATAGTAAAACTAAATGGCTTACCTGGTGATAGGACCCACTGCTTTGGCCTGTAATTAGCCCTGTGCCTTCAGCCATAGAAATAAGCAGCCTTAGACATTAGCTAGAATATTGGTATTTTCAATCTCTAGTTTGAATGACAGGACCCTGAAGGCAAAACATTTCCTGTGGAGATTCTGCATTTCTGCCTGCTCTTGCTTCTATAACTCAAACAATTCAATTTTGTTGGGCTTCAAAGTACAGTTCAAGGGATATTTTATAAGGAAAATTAACGGGCCTGAGGATATCACCAGTGTAACTCATTGATTAGAGGGAAAATATGGAGTATGTGTAAACACTTTGCGATGGATTTGAAAAAGACACAATTATAATTATATTCGTGATTATTTCTAGTGGTACTCCCACAAATTTCCATGAAATAACAGAATGCTCAATGACTTGACATTGAAACAATTTGTAGGAAGCATGTGTTCCAATGGGATATTGATTATGGCTCAACTAAAGATAACAGAATCTACTCTAGCTATTTTAAGAAGAAAAACATTTAATACATATAATTAAATGGCTTAGAGAATCACTGGGGAGGGCTGAATACATCTAAGTTGAGCCTTCAGAAATAGTTCCCAAGCCACACTACAGAAATGGGCTGGTGGAGGAACTGCTGCCTCTTCTGGGATCAGGAATCTACCTGCCACCTTGGGTCGCTGCCAGTTCCATAACCACAGTGCCTTGCCACAGTTAGAAAACAAACACCAAGAAGGAAGCCAGCTGATCACTAACCACTTTGATCCTGGGACCACCCAATCAGGAAGCTGCTGACCCCACTGCTACTGCTCTCAGCTCCTTAATCATACAGTCCTCACTGTGTTCCTCACCAGCACAGGTGATACCTTATATCCTGCCTCTTAACACCCACACTGCTAGCAAATGGGTCCTGGACTTGTGCCAGTGCTAAAAGCAAAGCAACAAGATATCCCCATAACCCTGCATGGTAGATGAAATAGCAGAAGTTAGTCTCTGCTTCCCTTCCACCTACTAAATCTCATAAATCAGTACCTCTGAACTCATGTCAACTAAGGGGTGCTTCACAAGGGTTCTGGTGAGCAGAATTCCCCCCAACAGACTAGCACTTTCATGGATTCAGTACCTTATCTCCAGGGAAGACTAAGAGATAGTTCCAGCTTTCACAGGGCCAGGGGTACACTAGCAAGAAATTGGAAGGGATGTTGAGAGATAATCCATGACATATACCACAGAATAGTTTACTTTTAATGTGTCATATTAATATATTAATAAGTATGTGCCAAATACTTTATATGCATACAACACTACATATTGACCAGGCGGCCAATAACATTTGCTGAGAAATTCACTGGGCCAGGGGCTTCAATTTCCATCTCCTAGAGCACATAGTGTCTAATCCACTATGATTTTTATACCACCATTCACGGGATCATATTTAAGCAGCCACTGCATGAACGCTTACTTATAAGAATGAAGATCACGGTAACTATTCTGGAAAGCTTTACAAAAAGATATATACTCTCCCAAGAATCTTAATAACTGATAAGAGAATACAGTAGAAATATGAACATCTATGAACTAAGTGACAGAAATATGAAAAATGTTCCAAATCAAACCTTGAAACTTAGTTATAATTACCTTAGAGGTGAATAATTTAGAAAGAAAATGGGGGAAAGTAGGTATATTTGAATCATCACTCTCATTTGACTATTTAAGAAACATTATTTAAGTTATACTGACCACTTTTATTCCAAAGTAGCAGATACAGAAATAGTGCAAAGTAAACAGAAGTTCATACAGGGAACAAAGTGTGTAACAGAAAATGGCAAGGCACACTATCAAATACTGTGAATTGATTTTCAGACCAATGCTGAGATGTGTTAAAGTTAAGTTTGGCACACAGCAGATTCTTTACTTGGTAGTAAAGTTTGGCTCAAAGCAGTCTCCATACATAGCAAGCTGTAATCTAGGAGTATACCCTTGTTACCAAGCAACTGTTTCTCCGCCAATCATAGCAGCCAAATCCTCAGTCAATTCCCAGGCTGAAAGCTGCCAAATTATGCCCACATAAAGCAAACATTGAATTGCACCAACAAGGTAATCTCTATATGTTATTTCCTGTTTTCTGGTTATAAATCTAAGTCACCACACTTGGAGGTTGGGGCATTCTGAACCATTTTTAGTCTGGGATGCTGCCCAGTACTAGGACCTTTTTCTGGCTCAAATAAATTTTGCTCAATGTAATTGGTCTCCGGGTTAGTTTTCATTTTTTTAATGTCATTGAAAAAATAGCCCAAGACATTTATTTCGTTCTGTTGGACACTGAAATTAATATGCTTGATAATAAATCACTAGAGAAAACAACAATTTGACTACTAATTAGGCTACCCACTTGGCAGAATCCACTCTCCAATATAACCAATTTGCAATAAATCATGTGAGAAGGCAGCGCTGGTGGTAAGGGCTATATACTATGATTGCCATTCCCACAGCAAGCTTAATACAGATGAGAATTATGGAAATGCCATGTAACATAGGAGGAATAACTAATAAGTTTCCTGGAAGCTGTTTCTTTGTTACTGTTTATATTTGTTTTTATTTTTACCATAACAGAAACACACAAGATCAAGAAATTATGTGCCACTACTACACTGTAAAAATCCTGTAAAAAGTAAAAACGAGTCAAGGTGTAATAGTCGGGAGACCAAACCTAAGGAAGGTCACTGTGACCTTTGGTCTCCTGACAATTATACTTTCCCTGCACTTTGCAAATGTATCTTGTTGCACATTAGACTAGTACTCTAGTGTTCGTAGGTAAATATTTACATTGTCAGCAAGAATATCTGGCTGCACAACTGGACAAGTTGGATGATGATAATCTACTTTCCCCACAGTCTCCTGGCAGAGGGCCATGTACACCTGGATATCAAACCATTAGTACCTTCACTCCTTGGAATTCAGATTGACCTCTAAGCTCCTTGAACCAGTCCAGGAATAGAGAATTTTTCCAGACATGAAAAACCTTTTAATCTACTACAGCTGACCCTTGAACAAGGTGGGGATTGGGGGCATTAACCTACGTGTAGTCAAAAATTTGAGCATAACTTTTGACTCCCCAAAAACTTAACTACTAATAGGCTACTGTTGACCAATACTATAAACAGCCAATTAACATGTATTTTATATATTATATATATATTATATACTGTATTCTTACAATAAAGTAAGCTAGAGGAAAGAAAATGTTATTAAGAAAATCATAAGGAAAAGAAAATATATTTACTATATATTAAGTGGAACCATATCATTCAAAAGGTCTTCATCCTCATCATCTTTGCATTGAGTAGGCTCAGGAGGAAGAGGAAGAGAAGGAGTTGGTCTTACTGTCTCAGGGGTAGCAGAGGCAGAAGAAAATCCAAGTATAAGCAGACCCACACATTCCAGACTCGTGCTGTTCAAAGATCAACTGTACTTCACTTTATCCCTACATCTAGTCTGGTTCTCAATTCAGAGGAATTTGAAAATAAGTTCTCTCTCACATTTAGTAAGAAATGCCTCAGGAGGGGCCCTGGGAATGCTCCCAAGAGAGTGAAAAAAACTGCAGGGGGTCCATAATTAACTGGTCAGGAACCCCCAGAGCCGCGTGTCAGTCTCACAGATCTAGAGCTGCCCTTTTATCAATCCCCAAGAACTTCAGCATTACATTCCCATTAATATTAACAGTGTTCTCACTGACAAAACAGAGTGATTATTATGTTCTCACTGGCTCTGCTTATTGAACAGCCCCAATAATTACCTTGAAAATTTTATTATCAAGATGAAAATGTAGCATTTTACCTAACCAAGTTGTCAACGCTTTTCTCCGAATACCATTTGCCTTACTCCTCACGCATTTAAATAGACTGCCTTGGGCTGCAGTTTTTATTTTTATATAAATTATAAATTTTGAGAAATCCAAATAGTAATATTACTATCAGCATATTCACATCTGAATGATAATTTTTACGAATACTGTGTTTTTCTCTGGCTACACCAATATCTACCTATGATTAAAAATGTCTGAATTGAAGCCATTTGACATGGCTTCCACCTTCTTCTAATTTATTTCTTTTGAGAAATTTACTAGTTTTCCCTCTTTTCCCCCACTTTAAAAAGTTATTTTCTCATCATTTACTATTGGAAAAATAGTACTGAATATTCAAGTGAACCAAAATGAGTGAGTAAATAAATGATGTTGATATTGATGCCGTACACTAAATTTGTTTCATTTAGCTTTCATCACACTTGTTTGATTAACAGTATATATCACCAGGGGCCCCATGGCTTGGAAGCAGCAGAAGCAAGGAAACTGGCATGTTAGTGCATCATGTCTGGCTGTGCTGGCAGGGCCTCTGTAGCTCTATTACTGCTATTCATCTGGCATGCAGCTATGGAACTGGACACTCACGTCCATCAACACAGCTACTAGCTCCAATGTCATAAATTCACTGGTGATGTTTTTACAGGTTAGGGAAAAAATGAGCTTGATAAAGAAAAATACTGCAACTAGAAACAGAGGTGGAGGAAAGAAAAGCATTTCAATCCCAGTGGAAAGCAGACAGAAAGGGCAAGGAGAGGGTACCAGGAGACAGATGTGTTGCAGCAATACCAAAAAAAAAGCAGGGAATAATTGAAATCAGAGGCCAGAGAGCTGTCCCACAGGTTAGGTGAGGTCCCAAAAATCTAACTTTATCATGTTGCTGCTCCACAGAACCAAGCTCTTCTCATAAGCCTCTGCTACTAAATAACTTTTTGAGCTTCATTGTATTTATGAATGCAGAACCAAGCTGTGCAGTGAGTTCACTTTTAAACTGTCTGGCTTATTTTCTGAGTTGCCTTGTAAAAAAAAAAAATCACCCTTACTCTTTTAACACCTGTTATGAATAATCCATGCCATGCCTTCTTTTCAATTCATTTATCTGTATATTCAACTTCCTATTAGCTACAATTTCAACTCATTAAAAAATTATCTTATCCTGGGACTAGAGCCTGATTTTCATTTTTTATGCCAGACCAATTGCATTTCAAAGACTAAAGTTTTATGTGCCTTTCTACTTGGAATTTTTACTAGATTTCTGTCTTTTGGCTTCTGCTACCTCTCAGTAAAGTTGAGAACAAAAACATTTGAAAAACTGAAGCAATGAGAATTAAAAGCTTTGGGTTATATTATTTCCCTCATAAGTGAAGTAGGATCCATAGTGCATATAGAAATATTTTTAACATCTGCTTGGTAATAACATCAATAGTGATGGTAACAACAGAAGTAATAATAACAATATGTTTTTATTCAACTAGCGTTTCTCATACATCCTCAAATACTGAACTTAGGTGGCCAGTTATACATATTTCACATCTCCACTTACCACATATATGCAGTTGTCCTGACCGTGGCTTCATTAACAAAAGCCATACAATACATAGTAAGTACACAGTAACTCATTTAATCTTCACTACAACCCTATGAGATAACATTTTTATTACTTTCTCTATTTTATAGATCAAAACCCTGCGGCTCTGAGGGTTTAGTAACTATCAAGGTAATAAGTGATAGAAAAGGAAGGGGAACCCAGGCAGTCTGGCAACAGAGCCTTCAGATTTGACCACTCTGGTATACTGTGGTGTTCCCTTGTCTGCTTTCTAGTGACTGATGTGGTTGAGAATGTGAGGACTCAGGTGCGGTAAGGGAGTAGCCCTTCTGCCTGCAGAGAAGACAGATTATATAGATAGATGCTCTTACACTGCTGATTCCCAGGGAATGAGATAGAAGCAAAACGTGGGTTCCTGGCTGGTTTTTCTTCATCCTTTTGCCTTTTACTTCTTCAGCAGTCTTTTTGATCACTGCATTTGGCTTTTGGTTCTCTTAACCATCTTGGGTAGCTGGCAGAGGCATTGATAAATAATCTTGTTTTGGCTGACTGTATCAGACATGTTATGGTATGGTATGTTAAGCCAATAAAATATCTCATTCTGATAGATATCCCCTGGGTGGTACCAAGCACTGCCTTTGGCTTCGCACTCATAAGGCACTTTACAGGACAGCCATCCATCTTTCCCAACCCATGTCACCCATTGTGACATAGGCCTGTCATCCCAGGGCCTGAGTCATCCACACCAGCTACATAATTTACCAAAGCAAAATGCCAAAGCCCCTTGGCAGCAAAATATAATAGTTAATTTTATACATTATTTAATAAGATTTCATTCAAGTTCAGTGTTGAGATATTACAAGAAAAAACTACCTATTTTTTCCCTGAATTTAAATAACAGAAATAAATGAAATCAAATCACTACCAAACAAGATATGTGTGCTGGTATTATATGTGATATTTAGGTAATCTTTTCGCTGTAGAAGGACAAACAGAAATAGGTTTTTATTCTCCTTCTATTAGGAGTCCTCGGTCTGTCTTCATTCACTAATTAATTCATTCAATTAATCAAAAGCCATCAATTGGGCACATATTATGTGTGGGTGACAAGGGTGAAGATATAACCTCTGTCTTCAGGTGGCTTCCATTCTAAGTGTTTAAGTAAGAATATATGTGGTCTTCCATAGCCTAAACAGAATATTGTCATATTGTTATAGGCAGGGCACTGTGGCTCACGCCTGTAATCCAGCACTTTGAGAGGCCAAGAAGGGCAGATTGCTAGAGTTCAGGAGTTCGAGACCAGCCCGGGCAACATGACAAAACCCCGTCTCCACCAAAAACACAAAAAATTGGCCGGGCATGGTGGCACATGCCTGTGATCCCAGCTACTCAGGAAGCTGAGGTGGGAGGATCACTTGAGCCCCGGAGGTGGAGGCTACAGTGAGCTGAGATTGCACCACTGCACTCCAGCCTAGGTGTCAGAGTGAGACCCCATCTCAATAAAATAAATAAATAAACATAGAAAAAAATATTGTTATAAGAACAAGGTACTTGGGAAAAATAATGAGTTTCAAAGGTGGGTCTTATAAAGAAGCAGTAGCTGATTTTCCCCTGTCAATATTTGAATAGAACAAATAAAAGGATGGAACTTCCTATTTATGTCTTATTCTTAGAAAGGGCAACAAAAAGGAAAATTTCTTGTTCCCTAAAGACTTCTTAAAATATTTGCTCAAAACCTTTTCACAAGGACAACACTTTCAGTAAAACACAACTTATAAACTGTCTTCTGGCCTTTATAGACAGTCAGTTTGCCTTTCCCAAAGCTGTTGTTGCACACTATCTGTGCATTATCTGTGTGCTAATATTATGGAATCATTTGGTAAATTGGTGTCTGATCCACCTGTCCTCTTTCTTATCCATCTACCCCCACAACACACACACCTTCTCCCATGTTTCTAGCGCCATATTTTCTTACCCAACATGACATGCTCCTTCCTCACCTTCATCCTCTCATGCTTTTGTAAATACCTTTTGTTAAGGTATTTCATAATTATGTTGCAAGTTGTAGCACTGTGCCAGTGCTAAGCACTTTGAAAACACAATCTCGAACGCCACCAATACCCTACAAAGTGGGTAAACCTCAACAAGAACCTTGTTGTTGAAATGTCCCCGTGGAGCTAAAGTGGATGTGATTTGTTGCTAGGGCACAAGGTCTCCTCTATCTGTGACCTCGGAGCAGGGGTGAGATCAGACAGGTGGGATTGCTCACACAAAAATCAGGCAAAGCAGACTTGGCTTTTTGAAGCCATGTACCAAAAACATACTCATATTACAGTCTTTCTCAGACAAAGCTGTAAAACACTGACCAGAAGCCCTAAATTCCAAGATCTTTGCAGAAGGAAGCCTTACCCCATTAACATGATGACAGCATTAATCTGAGAAAATCATCAAGAGTAAATTTTCACATTCAACTAAAATGCAATTGCTTTTGAAAAAAGCTAGGGAAGAATGTGTAACACAAAAATAACTTACAATCCTCATTCAGAATATCTGCCTTTTCACACAGCAATGGCAGAAAACCAACTTACCACCATACACATCTGCTATTTACTGAAGGGAAAACATGTGGGGAACTGTGGTCAGTAGAAGAAAATCCCTTCTGTGGCTGAAGAACGAAGAGGCCTACTTCAAAGCACCAGAGAGTAGAATATAGGAGTTAAGGATTTACACCTAATTAAGCTTAAATTTAAGTATCTTCATCCATACCTAACACTATATGTGGGTCTTCTTTTGTCATTTTATAGGGACAGTGCTGAATCATCAAGTCTTCTCCCAGAAACTATCACATGCATGGTTGGCATCTGTGCTCTTGTTATCATCAGAAATAAATCCTATGTAAGTGTCCCAACTCAGGAGACCACTGTTAGAGAATGAATGGTGAGGTTCACAAGGCAGTCTTCACTCCACGACTAATCATCAAGTGAGCACTGTTTACTTGAATTATTAGTTGAATAAAAATTATTTTAGGAAATGAACTATCAAATCTTAGTCAACTTGCAACATCATTATGAACATCACTATTGCCAGTGCTAAGCACTTTGAAAACACAATCTCAAACGCCACCAATACCCTACAAAGTGAGTAAATAAAGTGAGTAAGCCTCAATAACAACCTTCTCTGCATGCATTGAGATGTATTCATTTCTGAGCTTAGCTAAGTGAGTGAAGACAACAATAATTCAGCAAAGCCATACAACGTAGTATCTAGCATCGTGATCAAGCACATAGTAGATGATCAAGCACATGAGACCCACCTTCCCTATGTCTGATCTGTTCCCATGGACTGGTTCCCAATAAATGTTGGCTACATTCAAGGATTGAATTTAGTTTGTAATATTATTTAATTTGTAGAATTTAATAATTGATTAGTAAATCAATAATTAGTTACTTGATGTAGCTGTGAAAATTAATCAATCATTGATGCAAAATATATTAAAGAATGAAATCATGATTCAATAAATCAATGGTAACTACATGAGGAAAATAAGACATCTTTGATAATCAGCTTACTTTCTCCACTCTAATAAATCAGTCTGTGCCAAAAATCAAGCAGACAAATACTAAGTAAATATCATTAGTTCTGTTCACAATTAGACTTTCTGCCCTCCCTTGTGGATGGTTTTGGTGGGGCCAGGCACACTGAGTTCTGTTCAACGAGTTTTGAGTTGAAGTGTCACGTTCCATTTCTACATGAGCTTATTTAACCACCTGGGGTAACATCCTTTAGAGTTTCCTTTCTTCCCAAGCATGGTAATTAACAACGTTTGAGATGGTGGATGCTCCATCAACCCATGCCTGAGTGACAAGAATGAATACAGCACTCAGCTGGCCCACAATGGACAGACAGCATGAGCAAGAAATAAATTGTTGTTGTTTAATCCACATCACAGCAGCACATCTTAGTCCACAGTAATTGATAAAGCAAATAAAACTCCAAGATCCTAAAACTTGCAAAAAATAATAGTGAGCCAAGACCATGTCACAGCCCAGACTCACAGTTACTGATTTTGCTCACCTAAATTACAGGCTATGTCCTTGTCTCCCCCTAAATACCTTTACTCTCATCTATTTATTAATTCCACAAGAATTTAAAACTCTGCTTTCTGCTGAAGATTATAATCAGTGCTGGGAATAGAGAGGAGAGAAGGCAATTTATGTCCCACAGAAATGTGATACGCATTCTTGTTGAGGAGAATATACTGAGAGCTCTGCTCAAGAGATGTGAAATAAACCAAAAAGTGTCATGAGACCCACCTTCCCCATGTCTGATCTGTTCCCATGGACTGGTGTTGATGAAATTCTTTTGGCCACAGAAACCCATTTTGCTTTCTTTTGTTTCATGCCTTAAAAAGATGAGTAGAAGGTCAGATGAGTCATCTTTTGGGAACCTGAGAATTTCAAGCTTTATTTACAAGGATTTCATATTTTTCCATCAAGATGCAGCATTTAACAGAATTTCACATTCTTCTGCCACACGGTAACAATAAGGATGATAATTGATGAGGATTAAATCTCAATGGATTATTTACTGCATTAGTTAAAATTTCATCAGCTTCATGGGACATCTCCTGTCCAACATGTCTTAGGGTACAGATAAGAAATATTATTTTATTTCTGGCTAGGCGCAGTGGCTCACGCCTGTAATCCCAGCACTTTGGGAGGCTGAGGTGGGTGGATCACCTAAGGTCAGGAGTTTGAGACCAGCCTGGGCCAACATGGCAAAACTCCGTCTCTACTAAAAATACAAAAATTAGCCAAGTATGGTGGCAGGCATTTGTAGTCCCAGCTACTCAGGAGGCTGAGGCAGAAGAATCACTTGAACCTGGGAAGTGGAGGTTGCAGTGAGCTGAGATCGTGCCACTGCACTCCAGCCTGGGTGAAGAACGAGGCTCCATCTCAAGAAAAAAAAAAAAAAGGAAATATTATTTTATTTCCGTTTGATGTTTAAAAGATTAATTTTGTTTACCTTGGTTCCCAATGAGCCATTTATAAACAATTATATGAGTAATCACAGTGTTTCAGGGTTTAAAAACTGACTCTAGCTGTGCTTATCACTGGTTGCTTATCACCTTGAATGCATGTTTTCCCTTCTTTCTATTGGAAAAGCATTTATCAGCCATGCAGTTAGGCTCAAAGCAAACTAGAAGTTCACTACATTTATTTAATGGTCTGCAAAAATGTCATCAGCCTTCCCATTCTTATCAGAATTACAGAGGTAAAGCTTTGAGTGTGTATGATTTATATAACTATATCTACCATTAGATTATCATACAGTCTGACTTTCAAGTAGTGCATATTTGCTTCTTTTTCTGTTTTAAGGCCGTACTTGGAATTTGCTGCTCAAATCATGTAGCTAATTCCAACAGTACCATCTTTTACTATTTCCTCACTACCCTCTCACCCTATTCTTTCCATCCCTTCCAAATAATAAAGTTACATTCCAATCAAGAGTCAAACAGATTACAAGTAAAGCCACTGAATGTGGGCAAATTGTAATTCATCCATCTAACAAATACTTTTGAGCACTCACTTCATGCCAGATACTGTCCTTGATTCTGAAAATATAGCAATAAAGTACAACAGAGAAGGTACTGTTTTCACAAGGCTTACATTTTAATGAGAGGCAAATAATAAGTAAGATTAGTTCAAATAAGGGCTATGAAGAAAATAAAACAGAGTGATGGGATACTGTGATGGGAGAAGTGGCATCACCAGAGGAGACCTCTCTAAGAAGGTCATATTTGACTTGAGACCCAAATGAAAAGAAGCCAGTGATCTGGGGAAAGAGCCATATAGAAACAGGGACTAGCAGGTTCAACAAAGAGCTTGAAGTGAGAAAGAGCTTAGTCTATTTGAAGAAGAGAAAGAAGGCCAGTGTCACTGGAGATGATGTCGGAGAGAAAGGCAGAGGCCAGCCCGTGTAATTCAAGAGCTTCAGTAGTTCAAGATCTTTACCTTATGTGGAATACAATCCAAGATCTTTACCTTGAACTACATGGGCTGGCCCATGTAGGTGGAAGTTACTGGTGAGTGTTAAGTAGAAAAGTGATATTAAGTTGTAGATATGCAAATATCACTCCAGAAGCCTGATAAAATTGGTCAAACTTCTCAATATTCATAATAGAAAGCTAGTTCTACCAGCTCTACCAGGAATTCACCCAGGCCTTCCTGAGTTTGAAACAGAGAATACCTGAGTTCCAGGTTCTCCTCCGGCTGCTCACACTTGTCTTTTCAGAAAGACCAGCCAAACTGAGGGATCCTGTTGAGCTATTTTCTGAATTCTTACTCTGCCAGTGTAATGTATTACCCAAGCCAGGATCTATCAGAAGATCATTGTCAACTACTTTAGAGGGTGGACAGGAAGGAAAAATTGAAGATAGGGGAAATTACATGCTTTATCACTGGTTTGGCAATTATGTGGATCTTTACAGAATTTCTTTAGGAAAGCATTAGAAAAATAATCAACTCTATTGTAAAATATTAAGTTATTTGTATTAAATAACTTATTTAATTGTAAATTAATACATTGTAAAATATTAAATACTATCATAAAATATTGAATTCTGATCTTAATAGTCTTTGATAAAAACTTAAAGGTTTTCTTACATAGAATCAGTAAAATGTCATTTTTTTCTCAAGCAAAAAAATAAACTTTATGAACCGTGCTTGCACCAGTTCTGTGAAATGCCAGCCCAATTTAAATTTACCTAGATTTGTTTTCAACTTGGCAGAGTGCCATTTGTGCTTAGTCGTTAAAACAGGTGGCATTTCTATCAAGAAGGTTCCTATTTCTTCTTAGAAATGTAGATTAAAGTGCCTAAAAGATTAAATATCTGTTTTTGAAACCAAAATATACAGAATACCTCTATCCCAAGAAGCAGAAATGTAAATGTCCTTCCCATTCTTTTCTTTCTTTTCACTGCCAATCCTAAACCTCCTTGGAAGCCCACGAAGAACCACATTTTAAAAACCTTGATAGACTCGCTTCAGAAAATAAAATTTTTTTAAATAACCAACAACAATGTTTATTTGTATAATCCAAGTGACATAACTAGCCTATCCTCCAAATGATAGAGGGATAAGTAGATGACATCTCTCCTTTAAAACTCATTAAAAGTAGAGAAGCTTTCCACTCAACTTTAAAATAATACAGGAACATATTTCTAAGGGCAAACTTATATAGCAGAGCAGAGGTCACAAACTGACACATAAATACCTAATGTGCCCAACATATTTTCTCCACCTTGGCATGCAACAACATGAGAAGTCTTGCAATGTTAGCACAAACATTTGAATTAATTGTCAATATTTAATAATCTGATTTCACATCTTGATTTCCAGCTCCTTTTGAAATGTCAGAAGATATGGACCCCTCTAAAGCTGCATGTCTGCCTTTCTGCAAGACAAGAATCCCAAGATTGACAGTGGCCACTCCCTGTAGATAGGGAAATACTCTATTTGTCAAGTCCCTACCACTCCTTATGGTTTTTTTAATCTCTCTCTGCATCATTCATTTACAACACCTGCCCAACCTGTGCAAGCAAGCCTTCTCTGGTAACAAAGAAATAGCACAGATAAATAGATGGATGGATGAATCAATAGATAGATAAATATATCACACCTAAATTACCAAGTTTCCCTGAACAGTGAAGGCTTAGAGCAGGCACTCTTGTACCAAGGGTGCTGAGATTACAACATTTCTTGAACTTTGTATTCCTCAGATTAACCAAATCAAACAACAGACTTACATAGTTCAGGCCATCTAAGAATCTGGCCATTTCAGCCAGGCGTGGTGGCTCACCCCGGTAATCTCAGCACTTTGGGAGGCTGAGGCAGGCGGATCACCTGAGTTCAGGAGTTCGAGACCAGCCTGGCCAACATGGCGAAACCCCGTCTCTACTAAAAATACAAAAATTAGCTATGCATAATGGCTCATGCCTTTAATCCCAGCTACTCGGGAGGCTGAGGCAGGAGAACTGCTTTAACCCAGGAGGCAGAGGTTGCAGTGAGCCAAGATCACGCCCCTGTGCTCCAGCCTGGGTGACAGAGTGAGACTCTGTCTCAAAAAAAAAAAGAATCTGGCCATTTCCAGAACTCTAAATCCCACTATTTCTGCTTGTTCTTCAACAAAACAAGAACCAGGACTTGAGGAGCTGAGCAGGAAAGGAATCACAGCATCTTCCACGGACTTCCATCCTGTTCCTGCCTACTGCCTTTCCCCTTCTTTGTGCAGATAGCAGGCTTTTTTTCCCCATTTCTCAGGGTTTTTATATCCAAGCTAAGCTCTTTATGTTTATTTGTAGGACACCAAGCAATTTGAGGCCTATTTACCCTCAAGTATAACTGCCCCAAAGATCAAGAGAAGAAAAAGTTCAGATCATACACCAAGTGTCTTCAAAGGCTAAAACACCACTATTGTTTCAAGCATAAGGCGCTTGGGGTGAAGTTCTCCCTAAGTAAAACACATATAACGTTCCCACTGAATTGAAATATATGTAGGACCATCATCAAAAGCATTTACCAGATAACATTGTGCATGAAGCACTGTACCAGGCACATCTCAGGGTAGCCATGATGTCAATGAACCTTAGTGGCAATCAAGGCCACTTACTAGCCCTTTGTGTGAAATAGAAAAAGATGCCCCTGCCTCTGGGCTGGCACAGACTCACATCACAACGCATGGCTTGGCCAAGCAAAGTGTGGCTGCCTTTCTGCACTTACTCACCCCCTGCAGCCCAGCCAACTTGTGCAGTGAAGAATCTGCAAAAATAGATGCAGCAGCACAGCCCTGGAAGAATTTGAACTTCATGCAAATGAAATAAACATGCACATGAAATTCAACCAGGACATTTACCTGGCAAGTCAAGAGATTAAAAGGGCATGAATATCTGTATTTTTTTATCAGTTACTTGTTTTTTAATCTCTTAAATGAAACAGATTCTAGAACTTTTGAAAAAGGGAAATAAGTGAGTGTCACACCAGACCAAGAGAGGAGAAAATTAAATCCAAGCTCCAACCACTCATCCTAATCTTTGAGATCACTCTGTCCTGGTGAACATGCCTTCTGGGTGGGTGGATACACAGTCTCTTTGGAGAACCAATTTTTTATTGTTGTTGGGAGATAAAAAGTAATTTACAAGAAGAATTTTTTGTCAATAAAATTTCTACAACGGCCGGGCATGGTGACTCATGCCTGTAATCCCAGCACTTTGGGAGGCCGAGGTGGACAGATCACCTGGAGTCAGGAGTTCGAGACCAGCCTGACCAACATGTAGAAACCCCATCTCTACTAAAAATACAAAACTAGCCAGGCATGGTGGTGCATGCCTGTAATCCCAGCTACTCAGGAGACTGAGGCAGGAGAATCACTTGAACCCAGGAGGAGGTGGAGGTTGCAGTGAGCCGAGATCACACCATTGCACTCCAGCCTGGACAACAAGAGCAAAACTCCGTATCAAAAAAAAAAAAAATCTATACCAGATGGAAACTTTGAAAAAACATTTTCTTTTTTTTTTTTATCCTAATAGCCCAAACTAGGTCATCTTTCCTACTCCTTAATAGAATATGCGTTTCCACAAGCTGCCCAGTCGTACTAATCTGAAATTTCTCCTGTCCTATCTCACAGTTCAATTTCATGTTTCTCCCTCCTGCTGGGACCTGGCTACTCTGGGCTTTCCAGTGGGAGTCCTGATGCCCTGGCTCAGCATGCTTGTCATTATAGTCTTCTGTGCTATTTGAATCTGAAGAATAAGCACTGAATACTAAATTAATTTTTTCTGAGCCCATCAGAAGGACACAGCTCAAGTGTTCCTATGACTCTTTTGGAGGAATCACCAGGGCTAAGTCCCCAGACTCTAACATGAGCCCCTGCTTCCCCTTGGACTGAAATAGCTGCCTGTCCCGTCCAGCCCTGACCTGTCCTGTTCTGCCCTGCCCTCTCCAGAGAAAGCACATTCTGTACGTCATTACTGAGCGTTCTTTTTCAGATCTTATAGACAGTGAATATGAAAGAAGCATTATGGAGAAAGAGATTTATTTTGACTCATTGAAATGTTTTTGATGCTCTACAATTCCCTGGTTTTATCCAAGCTGCAAATATTTCAAAGAACAGATCTCCATTATGCTCATAAACTTACCCATTTTATAAAATAACAACAATAATAAGTTTTCTTTATTTAAAATAGGAAGAGTCATACCTTCCTCCTGCAGACAGAAGTCTCGTGTTCTGCAGTTTACAGGTGACAACGATGTGGCTTCACATTCCTCAGCAACAATGTTAGAAAGGCATTGCAGTTGTCTAGGAATGCCATTGCAACCCCTAGGGCACTGTGCATGAAATGGCTGAATAGTAACATTCTGGCAGTCACGATATTAAGTTTCACTGGGAATATCGTGACCTGTGTTCTGGGGCAGGGAGGTTGGCAGGATATGGGGGTTAGGGGGACCCTTTTCTCCCTCTGGCCACATCTTGCTTTAACGCATGAAACAGGAATTACCATCAACACCTGTTGGTATTGAGAAAGCAGTGCTTTCCTTTGCTCTAGCATTCATTCATTTTCCGTGAGGGCCAGAAGAGGGAATTATCTGATCCTTGAGAAAGATTCTGATATGGTTTGGCTCTATGTCCCCACCCAAATCTCATGTTGAATTGTAATCCCCATTGTTAGAGGAGGGGCCTGGTGGAATGTGATTGAATCATGGGGGCGGGATGTCCCCCTTGCAGTTCTCATGATAGACTTCTCAGAAGACCTGGTTGTTGAAAGTGTGTACCAGCTCCCCCTTCTCTCTCTCTTCCTCCTGCTCCATCCAAGTGAAGATGTGCCTGCTTCCCCTTGCCTTCCACTATGATTGTAAGTTTCCTGAGGCCTCCCCAGAAGCAGAATCCTGGACAGCCCGCAGAACCATGAGCCGATTAAACCCCTTTTCTTAATAAAATACCCTGTCTCAGGTATGTCTTTATAGCAGTGTGAGAATGGACTAATATTTCAAATATTTCATTACACGTCCATCACCCAGCCATGGTGCTGGCAGCCTCTCTCAGTTTCTTGCTGTCCCACTCCTTCTCTCCTCTGTGTTCTGCTTGTTTGAACCAAACTCTCCCTCACCCTGTCTGTCGTCTTCTCTCCTCTCCTGCTTTCTATGCCGTTTTCTTTCTCTTCTTACCTGTCTTCCTCCCCTTTTCCACTCTCCCTCCACTCTGGCCACCAGCCTGACAGCACAGATGTTTTTCTGTCCTCTTTGTTTGAAGCCACCAGGGCAGGTGCTGCTGCTTTGTTTGTGACTGAAGAGGTGAGTTCAACACAGGGGGGAATGGTGCAGCCCAGGGAACCCACCACCAGAACAAGGGGTACCATTAGCAGAGGACATTTTGATCCTCTTCTGACTTCCACGTCTTTATTTCCCCATGGGTTCAGAACCCACAGAAAGTGGAGGCAGGCATTAAGCCTCTTGAATACCCAATAACTCCCACAGCTAGGAATAGAGTGCACAGGACAGAACAGTGAGTCAGCTGACCAGAGCACCAAGGCAGAGAGAGGCGGGATGCAGACAGGGGTTGAGTGGGAGTGAAACCTCATGAGCCAGGCCCAGGGACAAGCCACGAGGAGCATGCGCACCATGGTCCATGTCATAGGGACTTCCTTACCTTGCCTTCAGAAAAACCTACGAAAACCTTGTGTTTAATGAGATTGAGACTTGTCTGCTTCTATTCATAAGACCCCAACCTATGAAAGTCACACCCCAGAACAAGGCAGAGTAGGACGAAGACCATATAAGACTAAGTGTGGGGTCTGCAGGAACAAAGCTCACATGAGAAGTCAACATGCACAAAAAAAATATCAGACCAGACAGGAATCGAGGTCATTCTGTGAGTGATATTCATTCATGAGTTTTTAACCAGACTCTCAGTAAGAAAGAACTGGTAAATAATATCCAAAACCTTTCATGTAGTATCCACAGATGTCATTTGTAATTAGGCCTTATCATGCTCATTCCTAGCATTAGTTTCTTTTTTTTTTTCAATTAATGCCTCTGTAAAGTCCTAAATTAGAGAACCCCTGCAGGATTTATTATAGAGAGAAAACCTAGCTGAGTGAACACCTGTGAATGTACTCAGTCCAGAGTGGCTAGGCCAAAAAGCAGCTCCCCTAACAGGACAGAGCCTTCACAAGGCCAGCTCCTGCCCCAGAGGCCTCTGGGTAGAGTATCCACACATCCCAGTTTGCCCAAGTAGTGCTGGTTCACAGCCATTGCCCTGGTGTTCATAGCACCCACTTTCATTCTTAAAAGGCCCCAATTTGCATGTTCAATCAGAAGATCTCTTTGGTATGTGCTATATAATGGACTATTTACAATCCATTAGAGGTGTCATAACAACATATCATCGACTACATTCAACAGAATCTCTGGAACTAAGGAAAAATTGGAAATGAAACTTACTTAAAAATTATCTTCATGAAATTTGCGGGAAGATAAGCAATATATAAGGAAAGGCAAGAATACAAATCAACCCAGAAGAGAAGGAAGTAATAAGAAGAAAGAAAATGCAAACCTGACCTTAATTTTCCACCATTCTCATTAATGATGACTGCTAAAAGCTGGTCAGCCACGCTATTTGAAAGCAATTTTGGAAACTAATCCTTTAAGAACATTTTTTAACCTTTGATTCATGAGACAAATGGCCTATTTTAACCAAGATACCCAGATAGTGATTAGTCATTACTAAAACAAGGATCCCAAATCTAGTTTTGTGTGTATGTGTGTGTGTGTGTGTGTGTGTGTGTGCGTGCCCACTTGTGTGTAAGAGAGAGAGAGGGAGGGAGAGACAAAATGAGAGAGACAGAGGGAAGGAGAGAGAAACTGAGAGAGAGAAGGCGATTTTAGTAAATACATAAAATGAGTGAATTGTCCCTTTCCCTTTAAATACACCCAGGGAACTTAGCTGTTCACATTTTCATCAACCTGCTGCATTTCTCTCCCTAGGAGACCACAAACCAGGAGAAACCATATGTGAGCTCATAACTCTAGCAAAAGCTTTGTTTTCATTGCATATGATTTGATTAATATGATATTGCAGCCTTAAATTTTTTTGTACAGAATTCTAGTGCTGAACTAACAGGCAAAAATTAAACAAGGTCAAGAAGTGAGCTATCAGGATCTACTCTGTATCCACCTTAAACAACCAACTCCTTCCCAGGTTGCACTACGCGAATGGCCTTTGCTGACATCTTCTGAAGCAGGATTAGATATAGCCATGCAGCTGATGTAATATTTTATCATCAATCCCATGACAGGTACATGGTGGACTTCGTCGTAGCAAGATGCTGCTCCCCGTTCAGTCCGCCACGTGGTGATTCTCTCTCTCCTGTCACCATCGTTGTGTCCCTAATTTCCCCCAGCTCCCTTTACCCAGTATAATCGGGGATGCATTAAACAACTCACCCTTTTTTTTCCTAGCTGCACTTGTCAACAATTTCAACACTGCCCTGTCACGATCCTAGACTCCCATCTGGGCCTTATATTTTTTTAATCTCAATTCTCTATTGAAATATAATGTATGCACAGAAAGTACACAAATCATAAAGGCAGTGGATTTTCACAAAGTGAACACAGTCAGGTAATAAAATTTTAAAAATTAGAACATTGCAGCACCCTAGAAGCCCACTTATGTTCTATCTCAGTCACCTTCTTCCCTGAAATATAAGCACCATTCTGACTTCTAACACCAGAGCTCTGATTCTAAGCTTTATGTAAATGAAATCATGGCATGCACTCTTTTGTATCTGGATGCATTTATCAACATTTTATTTTTTAGATTCATCCATATTGTATGTATTGAAGCTCATTCTTCTTTATTGCTACTGCGTATTTCGTTTTGTCACTACACCAAACATTAGTGAGTTGTTTGCATTTTTCACCATTATAAATAATGCTGCTATATGCATATGTCTTTCAGTACAGAAATGTACACATTTCCACTGGACATATACTTATAAAAACGGAATTGCTAGGCTATAGGATATTACATATGTTCAGCCTTCATAGATACTGAAAACGGTTTTCATAGATACTGAATCTACCAATTTACACTCTCACCAGCAGTCTAGGAGCATTCCAGCTGCCCCACCGTCTCACAACACACAGCATTGTTAGTCTTTTTTATTTTAGCCATCCTGATGGATGTCAAATGGTATTGATGTGGTACTGTAGATTTCATTTGCATTTCCTGCTGGCTAATGAAGTTGAGCCACCCTGCTTTCTTAAGGTTTCAACTTTTACCAAGCCAATGGCCAGTCCTGGCACTCAGCTCCTCTCTGGTTATCACCTGCAAGGGATGCTGAGGAAAGAAGCAAGGGTCTGTACATTCTTTCCACTCAAAGCCTTCCTGTCTGTTGGCCTTTCTCAATGGTCCACCAATTGATTCCACATCATGTCTCCATCTCCTGTACAGGTCACCCTGGTGGCAGCCTCTTTTCTCCTGCAATATCCAGTCTGACACCTGCTTCCCCCTTATAAACTATTTTTAAGCTTACCAGATAGCCTTACCTCCCACTTTCACCAAGACAGACAAGCTCCTGCAGTGTGAATACCTGCATGTTCCCTTGCAGCCCTTATTTCATTCTTTTCTTCAGGCTCAGAGGAAGCATTTTTCCTCTTCTCTAAAACCTGTAATCACTGAGAAAATGTGTTCTTTTGAGTTTCCTTTGACACGTACTCTCTGTGTGACCAAGTACAAGTTACTTGACCTCTCCTGGACTCAGGTTTCTTCCCTGGAAAATTAGAATATTTCTTACCTCTTAAAATTGTTGTGAGACTTAAAGGATAATGTGCTTAAAATCCCTGGTTCAATGCCTGGTAGATATTTTGTGCTTAGTAAATATTAAACTCTTTTGTTCCATTTCTCCTTTTATCTCTCCATTATTATCTCCTCCTTTGCCTTAGAGGCAGTGAGATGGAAAAAAACTTGGCATTCGCAATCAGACACACCACAATTTGAAACCTTATGTTTACCATTGACTAGCTCAATTATTAACTCCCCTACGTCAGTTTCTTCGACTCTAAAGTGGAACTGCGGGTGTTACCCTCAGAACTGTGAAAATACAAGTCACTCCGGCTGACTGCAATTCTAGATTAGCTGTCTCAGACTGGTGGCCCACGGGCCATACCCATCCTGTGTTGAGGTTCGTTTGGTTGGTTATTGGTTTTTACTTAAATTGTCTAGAGTTAAATATTAGGATAATTTACATTACATTTCAAAATGCGGGTGTCTTTTGAAAAAACTAGTTCTAGCAAAAGTGGTCACATTTCCTCATGGCAACAATCACCATGAGGAGCTGGCCATGTACTCTCTGGTCAGTCACACTCCCCCGCCCCCCATTCTCTTCCAACCAGGCTAGTCTCCCTCATTTACTCTACCTGTATAGACCTTGATGGGTTTTTTATTATGTTTAGTTGCTACCTCTTTCTCTAGAGTCTTATTGAACTCAATGATGACTTGCCTGAGAGTTGGAAACCACTTCTAAAATGTTTAATATCATTTATTTTACAAATGTAGACTACCTGATCTCCAGATTCTTACAGCTTACAACTGTCAGGCTCTTCAGAAAGCTCCTGTATTGGTTTCCTGTTGCTATTGTAACTACCTAATGAAAAACCTAGTGAAAAAAGAATAGAAATTTATGATCTTACAGTTACGGATATCAGAGGCCCAGAAGGGATCTTTTTGGCCTAACCAACAGGGTTGCATTCGTTTCTGGGAGGCTCCAGAGGAGAATCTATTTTCCTGCTTTTTCTGGCTTCTAAGGGCTGTCCTTATTCCTTGGCTCATGGCCCCTTCCTCTGTCTTCAAAGCCAGCAATGACTGGGTGATGCTTGACTTTCTCATGCTGCATCACTCTGACACTTACTCTATTGCCTCATTCTTCCATCTTGAGGACCCTTGTGATTACACTGGGCCCACCCAGATAATCCAGGGTAATCTCCCCATCTCATGTTCAGTTGATTGATGAACTTATTCCCCCCTTGCCAAAATATATTCATGGGTTCCAGAGACATCTTTGAGTGGCTGTTATTGTGACTACCACAGCCCTCAACACTGTCACCAAGCCTTCCTTTCCTTGAAAGATACAGGTGAGCCAGGATTGCTGATTTATCTAATAGTGCTGCTACATATTTTCTTTCAGTTCAAAAACAATCCCCCAAAATAACAACTGAGTGTTAGCATCATAATGTTGTATGGGAAAGCAGTTTTCTCCTACATGCCTATAAATTCCAATGGACACTTTTTGCCATCTCTCTCCCCGCAAAAAAACACCATCAACATTTTGAATTGTTAGAAAGAAGGGAGGAGAAAAAGGAGAGCAAAAAGGAAGGTGCAAATCCTCTTGGGGATTCTTTAAAAAGAAGAAATACTGAGGAGCATATCAAAGAAACGTTTATATTGCCTAGGGTACTCTAAGCCCTCAGCAAAGCTCCGAAGAATAATTCGGTCTGAGAATAATCCTGAACTACTGAAGTCACCCATGAATATTCCACCATGTTCTGTTCTCTATTCAACAGTGCTTTCATAAATTGCCCCAGGGAAGGTCATCTCACTTATCCACAATACCATCAGAATTAAACCGGAAACAGCAAACAGAATAGAGCAAGCACAGTCACGTAAGATACTATCATATCTCTTCTCCAAATAGATCATCAGGGCATTGTTCCCAGTTTAAAAGGGAAAAAAGATGATAAATTAAATCCAATCCTGAAATATCTGTAATGAGCTAGGATCCAGACTTCATTTGCTACTTCACAATTTTAAGTAAGAAATCTTTCATGTTATATAATATGCTTAAAAATCAGTGAAATATACACATATACATATATACGTGTACATATTTTTTTTCTTTATAACCTTTAGGGAATTTTACAGTGCAACAAATAAATTCTAAATATATTATTGCATGTTTTAATTTCTATCCCAGTTCATTTCTTAAGTCATAGACAAAGTTAGCTAGGTAATCTGGTTCTAGCTCTGAAGGTGGGCAACATGGCCAACCTTGCCCTCCTTCTTGAAACCTTTCCAATCTTTCTGGAATCAGCTTCTTTAATCAGAGTCCTGTTCTTTCTACTTCTAAACTTTCTCAAATCTTCCTCATTGTCTACATTTCCTAGAATTCATTTTTATAACACATCACAGCTTTAAATCATTATCAGGGTAAATTTTTGTTTACCCTATGAGGACAGGGACATATCTGTCTCTTTCTCCCCAGCTACAGCCCTGTGCTTCTGCATAGCTGGCTCTCAAACATTGTTGAATGAATGAATGCTCCCTACCCCTATTTTTCTTTTTGGCATGCCTTATTTGTACCAGGCACTATTTTAAGTGTTTTGCATATATTAATATAATTCTTATAACCAATTTTATTATGTAGGGATCATTATTTTACAGATAAGAAAATGGGCATAGAAAGGTTCAATAACTTGCACATACAACAGTTAGTAACAGATATCATTTATTGAGTACTTAATTTGTGCCAGGCAGGGCTGCCACTAGCCACCCAAAGTGACTATGTGTAAATTTGAAAAAGATGCCCCTTTTACATGGATAAATTACAAAAGGAATCCCTTCCCTAGGCACAGGGCTTATCAGTGAAAGCCAGTTCCTACCTGTACTGGCCCCTCAACCATGAGCCTTCTTGGAGGGCACAGCCTACACAAAATACAGTGTATCTAATATCATTTCTTTTATAATATACTACCAGCTGGGCATGGTGGCTCACGCCTGTAATCCCAGCACTTTGGTGGGCAGATCATGAGGTCAAGAGATTGAGACCATCCTGGCCAACATGGTGAAACCTCATCTCTACTAAAAATAAAACAATTAGCTGGGTGTGGTGGTATGTGCCTGTAGTCCCAGCTACTTGGGAGGCTGAGGCAGGAGAATCACTTGAACCTGGGAGGCGGAGGTTGCAGTGAGCTGAGATCACGCCACTGCACTCCAGCCTGATGACAAAGCAAGACTCCATCTAAACATACATATGTATATATATCTCCTGATTCCCAGATTTTTACAGCTTACAACTGTCAGGCCTCATCAGAAAGTCCTGTATTAGTTTCTTATTGCTGCTTAACAAATTGTCACAAATTTAGTAACTTGAAGCAATACAAATTTGTTATCTTATAGTTATGAATATCAGAGTCCCAGAATGGGCCACAAACTGCTCTGAGCACTAAATGGTCATAAACCCACAGCAACCCTATGAGATAAGCATCACTGTTATCATCATCCTTATTTTACAGAAGCAAAAACCAAAGGCCAGAGAAGAAAAGTGATGGCTCAGAGTTTCCCAGCTATTGAGTGACACAGGTAAGACTAAGCCCAGACATTGTGGCCCCAGAGCTCACACTCCCAGCATTACTATATAGTGAACTGTTTAGCCAGGGTTCCTGTAACAGCCTCCTACTCCCTAGTCTCCAGGCCTCCTAACGCATCCCACACTTCAATCTACTACAGAAGCCACAGGGAATTTCCAAAGATATCAATCTGCTCATATGTCCTTCATGTTTAAAACACTCAGTAGCTCTTCCATTCCCCTCAAGGTAAAGTCAAGACACTTGCCTGTGGTTGAGTAGGCTCTGATGATGTGATCCTGGTCACTCTTCATCCGCATCTCTGGTCCTTCCCTCTGCCTCTACCCCTCACTGCACACAATGACATAACCATAGCAAACATCCTGCTCAATACATTCCCCCGTTCCCACTTGTCCCAGGCCTTAGCAAGTGATGTTCTTTCCACCTGGAAACTTTCTCTTCCCCCTCTTTGTTGACTATCTCCAAACGATAAGTCTCAGCCTAAATGTCTCAACCTCTGATCCATGGTCCTTCAACACTCAGTCTAAATTGGAACTTGATAGAGCCTCTCATCATAACTTGTGTTTTCCTTTATAGCAACATCGTATGTATGCATGTACGTAATTATTCAGTCGACACTGACTTTCACCAATAGTAAGTTTCATGATGGCAAGGACAGTGTCTATTTTGTTAGTTAACTGTAAACTCAGCTTTTAGCATACTTCCTGGTACACACAGGCAACCAAATATTGTCCATGTGCCTCCTGTGAGCTCACTGTGCTTCTCGCCTATAGCATTCCTCACAATATAGTTTATTGTCACCGTCTATTTCTGTATTCCCCATTAGATTTGACTATTTTACACACTATGAGGACAAAGACTGTATCTGACTTGGACCTCACTACTGAACCCCCGATATCTAGCACAGAGCCAGCATATCGTGGGCACTCAAACATTCCAAAATAAATGAATGAACAAGCATAAACAACTGGCCTCTTTGGGGTAACAATCCTCTTTATTACTACTGCCATAAATCAGATCAAGGGATTGAAGAATTGTTCTACTTTAACCACTTTAAAGGAATATAATCTATTTAGAACATTGAGAGAAAGTTATCAGCTTCAAATTCTGACCAAATATTATTTATTAGCCACAACAGACAACAGAGCCAACTCAGGCCTAGATAAGAAACGATCCATGAGTTTAGTCAAAGATCTCATGAGTGACCATTCAGAGAGAAAACTTGGCATCTACCTGCCAACTCCTAAAGAAACCAAGAGCCAAGAACTGCAAAGAATGATCCCAGAGGTGACTGACTGACTGACTGTACCTACCAGTAGTCATTATATTACTCCCTGTTAAAGGCTTAAAGGGAGGTCTTGAAGACAAAAATTTATAATTAAATGACTTTTCATCATGCTGAAAGGAGAAAAAGATATATTCAAATAGAGAAAAAAAGCAAAGGCAAAGTACAAATATTAACAGGATCTGATGAGACTACAGATGAAAAACAATTCCTGAAAAAGATGATCCATCTTCTCAATGGGAAATACATAGGTCTTTTCTACACATAGTATTTAAATGAAGACAACATTAATGTCTGTTTCTGACCTGGCTCCAGAAAGTCTGCTCACTCTTGGAAATGATGACTAGATCCTTTGAGTGCTAGAATAGAACTATATTGTTTTGTCCAATGGGTGAGTCATAATTGCCCAGTTGGATATGAAGGAATTTTAGAACAATCTTGAAGCCCATAAATATGAAGCAAGAACAGTTCTGTTATGGTAATGATAGTAATCCCAAAATGCCACAAATACATTGGTATTTCAATAAATTAATAAGAATATTTCATGGCGACATGAATGCCCTTGTGTCTTCCCACTAGTAAAGGGGATACATGTTGGGTTGATCAAACTTCATCTTCTCTATAATTTAAAACCCTTTCCAACCACAGTGCAATTAGCTCCATACTCTACTCCTAATATCAGGATTCTGAACATAAGGATCTAAGTTTACCTACTTAATTTACCTTCGTTCAATATCCTCTAATCATCTTTGCCATGTTTTTCAACATCTCATTAGTGTTGAAATTAATACCTTAATATGAGTGACACAAATTTTGCTTTGTTTGGCATATTCCCTCAGTAATCCTGGAACCAGCCCCCTTGACACAAAATAGAAACATAAGTAAAATACTTTTATAAGAAAAAAAAGGGCCAGGAACGGTGGCTCATACCTGTAATCCCAGCACTTTGGGAGGCCAAGGTGGGCGGATCACGAGGTCAGGAGTTCAAGATCAGCCTGACCAACATGGTGAAACCCCATCTCTACTAAAAATACAAAAATTAGCCAGGGCATGGTGGTGCCCACCTGTAATCTCAGCTACTCAGGAGGCTGAGGCAGGAGAATCACTTGAACCCGGAAGGCAGAGGTTGCAGTGAGCCTAGGGAGCACCACTGCATTCCAGCCTGGGTGATAGAGGGACACTCCGACTCAAAAAAGAAAAAGAAAAAGAAAGAAAGAAAGAAAAAAGAAAAAAAGCAGTATATTGCTGACAACATGCACAGTGGTTCCATTTGCTTTAAAGCTGTTATGCCAAATTTGACTGAGCATTTACTCCCCACACTGAAGCACCTCCCAGGCAGCAATAAAGGTCCTACACGCATGGTTACCCTGCCTTGGGCAATCAAAGCCCTATTGCATGCCTTTCTGCTCCTAACTATTGTGTGCCTGCTAATAGGCAATGCTCCCTATTGGCACTGAATTTGGAACAAATTTCTTGTGGAGCAGTTTTTAAAACTGTAACCAGGAAAAGAAAAAAAAAAAAAAACATTAAAACCAGTCAACCAAAGAAGACGTTTTGGCTATTTGCTGCATTGCCAGGGACTACTTTTTATTTTTAGAAAGACTTTCATGAAACAGAGCTTTCGGTGTTTTTACCAAGTATAGCTGATCCGGTTACTTTTCTTCATTCTTATTTCCGGTATATTTTTAGCCACAAGAGTTACTTTCTCAGTAAAAGAGGTGCTGCCCCAAAAATAAATAAAACTTGGGTGGACAAAAAGGACATGGTCCACAGGTCCATTCTTGGGAAGTGCAAAGCAGCTCTGAGGACCCAATCTCATGAAGCTGTCCTCAGCCACAGACATCCAAAGGATGCAGAGGAGCTAGTTGACTTGGTAGACCAGCACTTGAAAATTTCTAGAAAGCAGAACCAAAATAGCATTTTTCTCCTGCTGCCCTACAATAATGTCCGCGCCTATGGTCTTTGTGGGGCCTACAGGTTCTTTGTAGGAAATCTTTTAGTAAACAAAACCCCAGAAGAAAAGCCCCCACCACACTACTCAGTGCTTTAATGAGATTAGAAAAAGACACCTCTTTCTCCTCATCCCATCTCAGGACTTGGCTTGTGAGCAAAGCATGGACTGGGTTTCAGCCTCCCTTCACCCGCTTGGCCTGACATCTCACTGTCATTGAATAGCACCTGGATTTCTTTGAAACACTGGGACAATACTTATTCTTACATTAATTGATTACATGTTTCAGCCATGACCATGGGTAAGGTACCTGGGCTCTGGAGAATTCAAAGGTGAATGAAATGTTAACTTTCTTCGAAAAAGAGCCCTCAATCTCAGTGAATGTATGAGCAAAGGTATAAAAGGTGCTAAGATAAAATGTGCCCGATGCTGGTTAATTTTATGGTTTCGCTGGCGTATAGGAAGGTCATGGGTGATTGAGCTTAAAAATGAGCTTACGTGACTAATCAAGAGAAGACCATTATACAGCAGTTATAGAGAACAGAAATGGTTTGTCAACACTGAACTTTGAGGATATGAATTTAGTGATGGTCAGCAGGATAGATTAGAGTATCCTAGCTGGACTCTGCTTCCAGCCTCTTTAGATACTCTAATAGTCATTACTCTATAGTGGCCTCTCTGCTTCCAGCCTCCTTAGATACTCTAATGATCATTTAACACAGAGGCCAGCTAGGAAGTTGATAGATTATATTACTGCTCAAGCATTCCAAGGGAATAGTATACATCCCTAATCCAATAACCTCAGGCCGGGATGTGTCACTTACTTTAGACAATAAAATGGGAATAGATAGTATATGCACTACTTTCAAGCAAAATTTTAAGAGCCATTTTATGGTACTATAATATGCTCTTTTCTTTTTGCCGCAATGTCCCGATCAGGGCTGTGCCTTCAGTCGGGGTCCCAGAATGATTATACTTTGGAGCAGAGCTGCAGTCAACTCATAATAGACAAACAGCAGCATCAAGAAATAACTCTCTTGTTTTAGCAAGTGACACCAATTTGGAGATTGTTTGTTAGTGCAGCATAACATCCTAAGTTCACTGATATGGGAAGCTAGTGCACCTTGAAGATGAACACAATAAGGTCTTAGGCTAAACATAAGAAGTGATATTGGATAGAAAAGGGTAGAGATAATAAAAATCACAACAACAAGAAATCAACATCACTTAGTATTTATGTGTCCAGCATTATGTTAATCACATCTCATTTAATCGTCTCAAAGGCAGAACTCAAACACATATCTAACACCACAGTATGTGCTCTGAATTTTCCCAGCAACCAACAAAGCTTGGTGATTTTTCGTGCATGTGTAGTAAGATTAACTCAGCAAATCTAGGTGGCTCAAACCCTGCACATGCCCAAGAAAAACCTCTCTTCAAGACTGAACTTAGGCCAGCTCCTGAGAGTAAGCCTTGAGCCACAGGTATATTCTGCCTGGTAAGAGTGTTGTATGCCTGAGGCCTTGGACCATGTGGTACCAGTTTGATCAGATAGTTTATGCTAACAATGTGATGCATGATGGGTGCCTGTTCCTTCTCTGAGGAGCTGAAGTCTGAGTAGCTGAGGTAAGTCGTACAGGTGCTGCATGACTATGTGGCTGGCCTCCATTAAAAACATCAAAGCTCAAGTGTTTCCCTGGTTGACAACACTTCGCATATGTCACACGTTATTGCTTGCAGAATTAAGTGCTTCTGTGCAATTCTACCGGAAAAAAACTTTTAGAAGCTTGTACCTAATTTCTCCTGGACTTTTCCCCACATATCTTTTGCTTTTCAGATTTTAATCAGCATTCTTTCACTAAGTAAAACATAATTGTGACTAGAACAACTTTTCTGAGTCCCATGCATCCTTTTAGCAAGCCTTAGGGTGGCCTTGGGAACCCCTGATACAGTAGTGTACATGAGACAGGTTAATGTCAAAGATGACACCAAATTTCCAAGCCCAGTTGATTCAAAAAATGGTAGTTTAGTGAACAGATAGGGGAAAGTCAGGAGGAACTGGTGAGCTGGGAGGGTGGGTAAAGAAAGAAGCCGAGGAAGCAAGTGGAGGATGGAAGGTAAATTTGGTAGCTGACATTCAATTTGACTTCCATATCCAGGTAGGAACATCCAATGGGCAATAGAAAATGTACAACTGGAATCTGTGATGAAAGCCCAGAATGGGAATATAGTTAATGGTTAAAACCATGAGAATGAATAAGGCACTGAGGAAAAGATTAGAGAAAAAAACAGCAAGGAGTTGAACACAAACTGTGGAGGATGAAACTTGGCTGTCTACATAAGAAAAAACAATGAGAAGGAAAACAAATTTTACCTATTTTCAATTCATCATGAAAGATTCTGTGTAATTTTATATACATTTATATTAAGCTAGTTATACTATATACTTTTCACAGAAAATATTTGCTAAAGAGTTTTTTCTTGATACTAAATAACATTTTAAAATCAGCTGTATTTATTTCCTCATTGAAGCCTCATTTTAAGGGCATTTAAAAGTTTGTCTTATGAGCAAAATATTCAGATGTAATTATGATAAGCATTGAAATATATATATATATATGAAATAGTTTGGAGTTATTTCCAAATAAACTGGGGCAGAGAAAAGCCCCAGTCATTCCCGATGCTACTTCGTGTATCTGTGTGGCTAACACCAGGTCTATTTTTATATGTTTATTTATGGTTTTAGCTATCCAAAAATTAGGGTCAAAAGAAAGATAACAATAAAGTCAGTCAAGGTCCTGTGGGGTTTCATTTCACTTAACACATTTCTATTTTTCTGCATTTTCTTTAAATGGCAAACAGAGCTAGACACCAAGAGCATCGGACTCAACTCAAGCCACTCACTCGTTTCTGCTTCCTCCAGGGGTGATTTTTTAAAAATATTCTCATATGCTTTTAGACTTTTATTCTTCTATGGAAGGACGTGTTTGATCATTTCAGAAACTCCTTTAAATAATGTTGCTGTCAGACACTTCTCAAAAGAAGACATTTATGCAGCCAAAAGACAGATGAAAAAATGCTCATCATCACTGGCCATCAGAGAAATGCAAATCAAAACCACAATGAGATACCATCTCACACCAGTTAGAATGGCAATCATTAAAAAGTCAGGAAACAACAGGTGCTGGAGAGGATGTGGAGAAATAGGAACACTTTTACACTGTTGGTGGGACTGTAAACTAGTTCAACCATTGTGGAAGTCAGTGTGGCGATTCCTCAGGGATCTAGAACTAGAAATACCATTTGACCCAGCCATCTCATTACTGGGTATATACCCAAAGGACTATAAATCATGATGCTATAAAGACACATGCACAACTATGTTTATTGCGGCACTATTCACAATAGCAAAGACTTGGAACCAACCCAAATGTCCAACAATGATAGACTGGATTAAGAAAATGTGGCACATATACACCATGGAATACTATGCAGCCATAAAAAATGATGAGTTCATGTCCTTTGTAGGGACATGGATGAAATTGGAAATCATCATTCTCAGCAAACTATCTCAAGGACAAAAAACCAAACACCGCATGTTCTCACTCATAGATGGGAATTGAAGAATGAGAACACATGGACACAGGAAGGGGAACATCACACTCTGGGGACTGTTGTGGGGTGGGGGAAGGGGGGAGGGATAGCATTAGGAGATATACCTAATGCTAAATGACGAGTTAATGGGTGCAGCACACCAGCATGGCACATGTATACATACGTAACTAACCTGCACATTGTGCACATGTACCCTAAACCTTAAAGTATAATAATAATAATAAATAATAATAATAATAATGTTGCTGTCAAAATCAGAGTTTCTGGCTGACTTCCCCCATTTCACCAGAAGAGGCAGCCCCCAAAGTTTATGACCTCATGTACTTCTTACTGAAGTTTTAGAAAACACTGGATCTGCCTTCACTTTTCGTTTTCATTTTCTTAGCCCTACTCTTTTGTGTGAGAGAATACATGTTTATGGCTATCTTTCAAAGAGATTTATGAATTGGTTCTAGGGCTGCATATGAGACAGTGAGCACTAGGGAAGTCAGTTCTACAGCCAGTTGCACCCTGCTACACTTCCTTCAATGAAGAGTTCCGGTCCATCATCTTAGGGTCAAGTTGTTGAGAAAGCCATCAAAGTGTAACTAACATTCAGACTAGTGTCTCAAAAGCTCCCCCATGTGTGCGCATGAAAAATAACTCATCAAGGGAAAGGTTCACTGGAGTACATGCAGAATAAGAACAGGGACCAATTTTCAGATCTAAAAAATGTAAGGTACAAGAAAACACTACATTCTATAATTATTATTTTATTTACATGTGTCATGTTTAAAATCTGAAAGAATAATTAAGTGGGCTGTTTTGTACAGATTATAACATTAGCAAATAAAATGAATGCACTAAAAACAATTATTTTTCTGTAAAAGGTATGAGAAAACGGGCAAAAAAATGAAAAACACTTGGAATTTTTCCAACCATAAGTATACTCAGAAAAGAAATGATAAGCCCTCTGAATATAAGTAACTGATTTATGTTTTAGCCCAAGAAATGAATTCTATGAAAATAAACCAACCAAAACATTAGTTGTACTTTCCAGAAAGCAATTGCCTAATGGAAATGCCTTCCATTTCCCCTTTTGGCCCATTTATCTTTCCCTTAGGGGAAAACACACTACAGCTAAGACTACTGTGTAAATCAGCTACTTCCAATCAAAAGGTATGCTTCCCAGAATATTAAAACTAAGGCTGGCTTGAAAGATGTTCTATTCTAACCTGCCTCTTTTATAGGTGAAGAATGTGAACTCAGAGAGGTGAAATGGACTTGTCCCATTTCAGAGAGTTGGCGGAAAATTTGAGAGCAGAACCCTAATCTGTTTTATAGTTCAATCATTATCACTTTATACTATTCTGCCTCCCAGTTTTTAGTAATAGTAACAAATTATAAATAGAAAAAAATACTAACAAATATTTCTAATGCTAAAATGTACTGATCATTTACTCTGTGCCATTTGAAATGCCTTTAAATACATTATATGAATTAATTCATTTGGTACTAAGAATTAACTTCTGAAAAACAGTTGTATTCTCTCCATGTTATGATGAGAAAATCAAGGCACAGAGAAGCAAAGTACCTACCCAGGGATCTTAAAGATTAAGTGTTGAAGCTACTGTAATAGCTAAGCAGTCTAACTCTACAGACCAGATTCTTAACCAGAAATAACTAAATAGTACAAAGAAAATAGAATTGTTATTCAAAATTCAAAGGGGCATCAGCTATGGCATTAAACCTTATCTTTTGGCAACATAAAATTGAAACCTGTGATAATTCAAACAGAAATAGGGACCAACTTGAAACTAAAAAATAGCAACTAGCTTAAAAGAAAAACCCTTACCTAATTAGGTGAACAAACTTGAAGCTTTCCAAGTACTGCACTTCATACAAATCGTATAAATAGAGGGGCAGCATTTTTCAGTATGGTAGCTCAAATCATGCCACACTATAATTAGAAATTATTCTTATCTATTCATTAAAGCAATCCCTTTCCTAGGCAATTATTGGTTAGCCTAGTTTTCAAGTAATAAAAGTAAATGTCTTAAGTGGAGGAAATCTCTACTACTTTTCTAATTGATTAAAATTAGTATGAACTTCTTAAATAAACAATGACCACTCAACTTCCAAATCCAATAGGAGCATGAAGTCTGACCTTGCCAAGCCTCTCTGCAGTCTTTGACTCTGTTTGCTTCCTCCCTCCTCCTGACACTATTCCCTTTCTTGGCTTCTAGGACATCACTCCCCTGGCCCTTGCCTGGTCCTGCCGATCACTCCTTCACTGTAGCAAGTTCCTCCTCATATATTTGATTGTTAAAAGTTGGTACTCCCAGAAGTTTGTTTTTGTTGGGTTCTTCCTACTCCCCATCCCCACACTCAGCTTGAGCAACCACAGCCACACCCACATCTTCTACTACTACTTAGGGGCTGATGCTCAGCTTCCAAACTGGGGTGTCCCAACTAGTTCTCTTCTCTAATGCCTACACTGTCCATGGAAATACCTCAAATTCAGCATAATCAAATCCAAATCCCATATATTTCACAAAAAAATCCTATTCCTCTTCTTGTATTCCTTATTTTGCTTAATGGATCCCACCAGTCAACAAACCCAAACCTTGAATCATCGAAAAGTCCTTCCCTCTCTCCCAGAATACATACAGCTTGGCTATAATTGCAATGAACTGTGCTTTCTAAATTGAACCAGAGTCTTCCACTCTCACTTGCATTCTCATGAAAATCATCCAGACTCCACCTTCATTGCCACTGTTCCTCCACAAGCCAAAAATCTGTCCCAGATTGGATTCCACCAGAAGTAGAGCCTGAGCTAAGAATTTAAGCACGAGTAGTTTTTTGAGAAGGGATTCCAGGAAGCAAAATGTAGGAGGATATGGAAGAATGGCAAGTATGGGAAGGAATAATACTGGTGTGTGAATGACCAGACAACTGCTGTGATCAGGTGAGACTCAATGTCACCAGGAACCTCCGAGATATTATACAAAACCTGCTGCAGACTCACCCTCACCAGGGGTGAAGAATCTGAGCTATTTATGCATCATTGTCTGAGCGATGCTCTCAAGGATGTTAACTCCTGGTGCTTTGGGCCTGCCTCATTAAAGTCTTGCAAACTTGTAGTCTCTGAGACTTGTAGCTGTTGTCTTGTACAGTAACGGTGATTGCCAAGGGAATATGAGAGGGGCACTGGCAACACTTGCCACAAAAACCTTCCAAGGCTCTCATAAAATCCAAGTGCCTCTGGTACAGCCTGCAAGTCATTCCATGACCTGTGTCCTACTTTCTTCTGCAGCATCGTTTCTCAGTCTTTCTGGTCTAATATTTATGTGCTCTAATCCTATCAACCTACTAACGGTCCCCAAGTCCATAATGCTATTGCCACCTCTGTTTTGTACTTACTACTCCCCCTTAGAATGTCCACCTCTGTCTCCCAATCCTGTTTTCATCTACCTGGAATATACCAACTTTTTAGGAAGATACAGCTCTCAGATCTCTTTCTCTCTCAGTAGCCTTCCCTCAATTCCTTGTACTCTAGCTGGGCACTTCCACCTGTGCCACTGCCCTGCCTTCTGTCTCTCTCATCAAATTGCACAGTAGTTGTTTGTCCACATGGCTACACCAGGCTGCCAGAGTGTGAATTCCCAACAAGCAAGGACTCTGCATAATTTGTCTCTGTTTCCCCAGCACCAAGCCCAATGCAAAAAAAAGAGGAAAAATTAAATAATAATAATTCCTGAGTTATATATTATACAACATAAATAATAAATCTGTAATTAAAATGGCAAACAACAGCTAGACCAAAGAAACTTTGGAAAAAAATATATAGTAATTTTCCCTTTAGTACACGCTTTAAAAAAAAAATGACTAATTAGGAATTTTGCTTTCTCTACCTATGAGCTATAAATCAATTTTGTTCACTCTGCTTCAGCTTCTTAAGCTGTGTGCCTCTTTATTAGCAGTGATTTCCTTAAAGGGAATCAAATGCTTAAGAGACCCTAATAAATCCTCATGGATTTAATACATTCATGGATATTTTGTGACCACACTTCAACCTCTCTAAATCAGAGTCTCTTCCATGTGCCTGACAGTGAGCTGCCTTCACATTGAACCCAATTAGATACTCCTAAAAGGAAGAAACACGTGTTGTAATTGCCCTCCTAAGACTCTTTGCAGGCCCCTCTAGGTCACTTGCTTCCATTCCTCTGTAGGGCGGTTCTGCCAGCTCCAGCACTGATGGGCAGAAAGCCAGTGCAACACTGAGCAGGGGCAGCCCTGCGCCTGAACTTTCACTGGATCCATTACAAGCAATGCATTTATATGCAAATATACCCAAACCTGAATAATGATTAAATTCGGATTCTGGGAACTTCCTGGAGACAAAAGAGGATGAAAAAGGAGAAAGAAGTAATGAACTGTATATCTAAGGCTTCTAGTTCAAAATCGACTTGATGTACATTGATGTGAAAGCTAAACATATGGTAGATATCTTTGATCTGGGATCTGTGACACAGTTTGTGCTTGGCATCTGTTGTTTGTGATTTTGTGATGCATTGATCACTGTCACCATGTCTGATAGAAACTAAATTGCCTTCAGTCCACGCAGACCTGATTGCTGCTTTTACTCTCCTGCCCATTTGCATCCTTATAGTTTCCCAATGCGAAAGAAAAATAACCACAGTGGATCAGGTTTTAACATTGGGTGTTGCCTCTCATCACCTATGTTTTGGATTTGCCCTGGCCAACACTAGGATTCTTTCATCTGAGATGATAAAAATCTACCAATACAGTAACAAGGACAAGGTGATCTGTTACAGAAAAAACAAAGAAGGAAACTTGGAACGTCCTGCTCATAAGTCAGGTCTGCAGTTCATGTTTTATTTCACATTTGCAGACCCACTGCAGGCAGCCAAGGAGTTGCTATTTGAAATGTTTTGCTGACCTCATAAGAAACAATGTAAATAGACTTTGTATCCCAATGACGTCAATGTTAGAGCCAGTATACATGTTCTTTTCTGTTTTGTGAGACTTTTGTGTATATTGTTTCCAACTCCTTGTGCTCACCGGCAGTGTTCTGTTTTGGGGTAAACTGATACCAGTCTTTGCATGCTACCATTTCTCCTAGTTCCCCTACACTGACTATAAAATGAAAGATAACAGAAGGTAAAATGTAACATGGGTGACTGGGGCAAAGATGTCTGTACTGACCCCCTCTTTCCACTCCTATACCCTTTGGTGCTTTTTCCCTGGGGACCTTGTTCTAGGGTTGTCTTATGGACAAAACTTTGCCCTTAAAGGTCTGGGCTTCTGTGTCAGGAAAAGCTCTCTCAAACCATGTTTTTCTTCTACTCTCATGCCACCACAACAACAGTCATCAACACAGAAGAAGACTTCTGTTACCCAAAGTGTGGAGTTTTTCCCCCACACATCAAGCAGTGGACACCAACTGGGGTCCTCTAATTCAATTCTGCCACTATCTACCTGGAGATAGCATCAGATCCCATAGGTTGAGGGCTCAGTCCCAAAGATGCTTCCACCTGTAGACACCAGTCAGAAGTCTGGTGTCTTTTGACCAACCAACTTCAAGTTGGAGTTTCCATGACCCCTTCTTTGGGATTGATTAACTGGAATTGGAAGCAGGTCACAGAACTCAGGGGAACACTTTTACCCTTACCAGTTTATTATAAAGTATATTACAAAGGATACAGATGTGTAGGGTGAGGTATGAGGGAAGTGGCATGAGCTTCCTTGTCCTCCCTAGATGCACCACCCTCCAGGAACCTTCACGTGTTCAGCTATCTGGAAGCTCCCCAAACCCAATCCTCATGGGTTGTTATGGAGGCTTCATTACATAGACGTGATTGACAACCATGTAGAAATGTGATTGGACAAAAAGTACATGATCTAAACCCATCCATGTCTATCTACTCAGACTTTTCTTGGCCTCTCTGTGGAGCATTCATTCCTCTTAGGTATAGAGCAGGACTCTTTCTGGAACGAGGGTATTTTGGTTTTTTGGGGTTTTTTTCTTTATTTTTTCTAAAAAAAAAATGGGATACATATGCAGAACGTGCAGGTTTGTTACATAGGTATACATGTGCCATGGTGGTTTGCTGCACCTATTGACCCATCCTCTAAGTTCCCTCCCCTCACTGGTGTATATTGTTCCCCTCTCTGTGTCCATGTGTTTTCAGTGTTCAACTCCCACTTATGAGTGAGAACATGCGGTACTTGGTTTTCTCTTCCTGTGTTAGTTTGCTGAGGACGATGGCTTCCAGCTTCATCCATGCGCCTGTATAGGACAGGATCTGGAATGAGGGTATTTTGACCGACAGTCAGATTAGAGTCCTGCCTTGGGCAAGTGAAAGGAGGACAGGAGAAGGTTAGAGAGAAAGATTCTGTTTCCTGAGGCCTAAAGTGCCCCAACATTATAACAAGGATTATGGGAGCTAGAAGCCAGGAACCATGGATGAAAACAAGTATCTATATCATAACACCACAGCGACCTAATTAAGTAATCCATTATCCATAATGACAGCTAAAAATTCAACAAATATTCATTGTGTACCTCTTACGGGCAAGTCATGGCTTTTCTAAGCATAGTCACTTCTTTTTTCTTTTTTTTAATTTCAACATTCCTTTGAGGAAAGAAAGGACAGAATTTTAATCCACATTTTGCCATCCAAGAAATTATGATATAGAATATCATATAGATATAGAATATGATATAGAGAGGTTTTACACTTTATCTCCAAAGAGCAAATCTGTGAAAGGATTGGAATAAAATACAAGTCTAACAACAGAAAGTACAGTGTCTTCTCCCTCTTCCTTCCCTACGCTTGCACCAAATTGCACTTTATAACATAGTAGTGAAAAGAAATTCTGATCACAGAGGTTCTCAGCTTGGAGTCTATGCCCACGGATGGATGTAGAAGGTATTCAGACTCTTGAAACTGTATTCAAAAGGTTGGCATATGTGCATTTTTCGAAGGAGAGAATAAAAAAACTCTAAATGGTTAAAAAAATTTAATCATATGATTTATATTTTATGTACTTGAATAACAAAGCAACCTCAATACTGCATGAAACCTGGTATTTCTCCTTCCTGGTCACCTAAAATGCACCCCGTTACAATTCTTCACATATAACAAGCCACCTTAAAACTTAGTAGCTGAAAGTAACAACAGTGATTTCGTTTTCTCACAAATCTACAATTTGGGGAAGGCTCAGCAGGCACAGCTCATCTCTGTGCCATGTAATGTCAGCTGGAATTGCTTGACAGGCTGAAGGATCTGCTTCCAAGATGGCTCTCACACATGGCTGACTGCAGGTTCCTCTCCATACGGGCCTTTCTATGGGCTAGGTGAAGCTTCTTCACAGCATGTTGGCTGGGTTCCGGGAGCAAGCCTCTCAGGAAACACAAAAGTAGAAGCGACACATTTCTGAAGGTCTGCACCAGAAACTGACACCCTACCCCATCCTATTGGTCAAGCAGTCACAAGAGGATACAAAGGGAAGAGACATAGACCCCATTTCTTGATGGAAGGAGTGTCAAAGGATTTTAAGGCCATGTTTTAAAGCTGCCATATCCCTCTGGAGGCATCTTATTTCTTCCTTTGGTTTACTCCATTACTATTCTCTCTCGCTCTCATAGATCTTTGCCATGTTAGAAACCAAGCTCTGGCATCCCTCCTATTTCCCACTTCCTGGGGCAAGTGTACGGCTGTTGCAGCCTACTGCTGCCAATTGACTGGCCCTTCTACCTACATCTCCCTACTTCTTAGCTCTGGGTGTCCAACCCTCGCAACTTCCTCCCTTCCTCCCCTGCTGGAGTCACATGAGGTGCTCTGTGCAGCCTGCTTGTTTAAAGAAATGCTAGCCAATAGCTTTAGGGGGATAGTGGTGGTGACTTCTGTCTAAAGGCAGAGAGATCAAAGTTATTCTGCAGTATTATATTAAATATGAGCCATGTGCAGCAAGAAAAAGAGTCCAATCTTTGCCACAGTACTCTGTGACCTCTGGTTAAGTTTAGAGCAACCCCAATTCTGCCTGTTTCCAGTCACTAACCAAACTCCTTACCCTTTGAAAAGTAAAAGGTATTCAACATTCAAGGAAATGCCAACCAGGACTTACATTGTTTGCATCACTTTCTCCCATTCTCCTTATTAATTAAAATGACTGATCCATAAAATTGGTTATCAGCACTGAAACACTCTCTGATACTCTCTGCCTCCAGCTCCCTTAGGCTGCCCTTTGGAAATGGTCTGCTTTTTCTCTGCAGTAGAAATGATAATTTAAAAAAAAAAAAAAAAAAAAAAACAAGAATCACCAGCTGAGGAGAAAATCTCCAAGGCTCCAAGGCTTGGCCTGAGGGGGAATATAAGCTACTATTCAAAAAATCAACCTGGCACCCTGGAAGTTTTACCTACATTCTCACCTATTCACCATCTCCCCTCCCTCCCGTGCCAGGAACCCTCTGCCCTCAGAGCCTTTGCATTTCCTTTGCTTGGGATAGAAAGTCACTGGCTGTTTCTTCCTTCCTAAAAGAAGTCCTCAGGTCTTTATTTACATATCAACTTCTCAGTGAACCTGCCCTAGAAGCCCCATCTAAAATTTACAAACCTAATATACACATGCATATATATACACATGCATATACATTCACACACACACACGCACACACTGCTTCCTATCACTGTTACCTCCTCACAGTTTCCTCATCACTTATCGCTATCTAATATATGATGCATTTTACTTATTTATTATCTTTCCCCTTCTACAATGATAGCCTCATGAAGGCAAGATTTTTTATGTTTTGTTTACTGTTTGGCCTAGAACAGTGACTTGTACCAAGTAGATGTGCAATAAATGTTTATTGATAAATAATTGAATAAACTATTGATCTAACCTATAACATCCCCACATGGTGATAACAGGGGGCTCGCAGTCACACTGTCTTCCCTGAAGGTAGAGAGCTATAAATCAGACTCTAACAGCCACCCCGCAGATTAGTTTCCTACTGCTACTTTAACAAATTACCATTAGTGGCATAAAACAACAAAAGTTTATCATGACACAGTTCCATAGGACAGAAGTCCTATGAGTCTCAGTGGGCTAAAACCAAGAGGTTCATAGGGCTGAGTTTCTTTCTGGATGCTCTAGGGTAAATTCTCTTTCCTCACCTTTTCCAGCTCTAGAGATCATCCACATTCTGTGGCTTGTGGCCCTTTTTTCCATTTTTAAAGAACACAATGTCATATCCCTCTGACTACTGCCCCTTAGTTTCCTTAGTCACAATTCCCTCTCTTTTCCTGCCTACCTCTTAAAATATCGAAATGGGCCCACCAGGATAATCCAGGATAATCTCCCTATTATAAGATCATCTCATTAGTAATCTTAATTCCATCCACAATCTTAACTCTCCTTTGTCATATAACATATTCAAAGATTCCAGAGATGAGAACATAAACCTCTTTGGGGGCCATTATTCTGCTCACATCATCCTCTTGAGCAACCTAAGGACTGATAAGGCCTCTCTCATGAATTTGATAGCTGTGATGTTCCATGTTTAGCCCTTACATTTAGTCCTTGTTGAGGTATAGTACAAACTTCCCTGGATTGAAAGGCAGAAGATATTTCATTCAAGACCCTTCTGAAACTGTTGTTTTTATAACCTGGGATGACTAACTCAATCACAATTACTGAGACTCCATATTTTCAACAGAAAAGTAGAGTTAATAAAACCTACTGACAGGACTATCATAAAATGAATTGTGGAGAAATCTTTTTATAGAACTTTCATACTTCACACGGTGTAAGGAATCATTGTGAACAGAGATCTCTAGCACCAAAGATACCCTGAGTTTGTACTGACAGTTTTTATTGTTTTGCTCCTCAAAAGAAATTACCAAATTATCACTTGCAAGTTTGAACAAATTACAAACTGAAATTGGCAATGTCACACTCAGTCCAAGTCCTATATTACCATTACATGATTTACTGATGACAATATTGTGCAGACAATCCAACTGTGAATATGAATTTTGTTTTTTCTAGTTGAAGTTTCTTCATTTATTTGTCCTCAGAAAACAACATTGAGAAACAGGTAAGCCTCACCTCTTTTATTTGGTAGTGTGAGAAACAATGACTGTAGTTAATTGTATATTTCCTTCTAGGCTCCCTCAGGAAGAAAAATGTGCCTCATTCACTTTTGTAACTCTGGTGCCCAGATTCTTGCCTGGCAGAGATACTCAATGAATATTTGTTGAAGTAATTAATAAGTTAATATACCAATATTTAATTAGAGATGCACATTAGGAAATTGTCCATGCTGCTGCTATGTAGCTATAAATCCCTTTCCATCTTCATTTTCTAGCCTTTTGTTAATCCCACTCTGAAATTCCCAATATCAAGGGGAAATTGGCCTTTGCCTGACCTCCGGAAAGTCATTTAAAAAAAAAATTTAAGCAAAATTTCTTTAAATGGGGAACACCGTACTCCAGTTCATGCTTCCAGTTACCACTCTCATGATGAAACATTTCTTCCTAAAGTTCCCCTAAGAAGGATACCACAGGGAAGATTGTAAACTTCTTATTCAAGTAAAAGAGGTGGAGATGTGCAACACATTTAAATGGGTTCTTCCCCTAAGGAAGGTGTAACTATTGCTTCTACAGGGAGCCAGGGAAGATTTCCTTGAGGCTGAAAAATATGCCTAGTAAACAAAGCTTTGATTGTGAAACTTCAAGTCTCTGATGGATTTTTTTTGAAGGAAAGCTTATATCAGAGGGGTCAGTCAATGACACACCACCAGATATGTTCAAATAAATCAAATGCTTATACCAATTCCACAACCTGCTTTTGTGAGCCTCAAGACACAACCAACTTAAACCTCCATGAGGTGGATGTGTCACACATCGGAAAAACTTCATAGGAAAACAGTGAGAACTGGGCCCTTACTGATTTCATATTGCCTGATTTGCCAAGAGAGGAGAAAGGCTTTTCTAAGCCAAGAGAGTCTTTAAGCATTGCACATTGTGTCCAATACTTGAGGTGTGATAGTAAGGGTGTAAGAGGAAATAAGTTTCTTTTTTCCTTTTTTCCCCTTGAAGCTGCAAGATTTATGAAGAAGAACCTTCAAGTTTTATGAAAAAGAACTCTATAAGTAGCCTACTACAAATAAAAAAACACTACCAATTTAATCAAGAAGGTCAAGGAATAAGATATGCTTGTATTGCATTTCGCTTAAAATACTCCTCAATTTAAAAGGAGGACTTGGCAATGTGAATTTTGCCAGCAGCAAAAAATTCAAATTCAGCAACCAATTCCACAATAATCATTTTGCCACACTCACAGCAAATATCCCTGGATTCACTCAAACTTAATACTGCAAAGGTAGCACTTAAAACTCTTTTCACTTTAGGTATCCACTGAACACTGAGGTGGCCAGAGCAAGTAATAAACTCTTGGTGGTAATGAATGGCTAGTCCATTTTTCTTTGCCAACATACAATAGATTCTGGTGTGGAAGAAAACAGTTTCACAGTAAAACACTAATTTAACTCTCTTAGGGTACTAATCTATGTGTTGAAAAAGAGGTTTCATTAAATGTTTTCCTGAGTTATATTTCAATTATCTACAGATTTACCTAAATTTTCTAAATCCATGTGTATTTTCTACTAATATAACCTCTTATTTTTTGCAGCTTAAGTGCTCAATAAAGCTCTAATTGGCAAAAGATGAAATATGTTTCAGTCATCTGGATTTTTATTCAATCTTATTTACATGAATTCAAATCTATATTCTCCCCAAAATTTCGACAAAATTCACCTTTGTCAAGTAGGTCTGTCCTATACTTTTAACATGAAGACTCCAAAATATGCACACAAACTAACGCATACAAAGAATTTTTTGGCACAAATGCTAATTTTTCCTACACAAGTCACCGTTAATGAACTGCTTTCAAGAATATGTAAAAAGAGTGGAGAACAATATATTTTAAATTATAGTGGCAGCTTTTGCCTCCTTTTAAAGTTTTCTCTCCATAAGTTGGGTTTGTAGCACTGAAATGGGGATAAGAATGCTCACTGTTTAGTTATTGTAAAGTTAATTTAGGAATTGTGTTTTTATGAAGAACTTTGAACTCAAGGTTTTATATGTTGAAAATAAAACGTATACATTTCAATTGCCTATCGATTTGTCTACATTTTCTGAATCCATCTGTATTTTCCACTAATATAACATTTTATTTACTGCAGTTTTAAGAGCTAAACAGACCTCTAATCAACAAAAGCTAAGTTTCATCATCTAGACTTTTATCCTATTTTATTGACTTCAACTCAAATCTGTGATCTCCAAAATTTTCCTTAGTAAATTCAGGTAATCACTCAGTACAAATGAAGTAAAGACTTTCAGTTACCAGATACTAAATTGCAATTTATAACTTGTCTTGTCTATTTACATATGTTTAAGATCTTTCTTCAGGGATGGAGCAGCAGTAATGACATTACTTTGGCAGAGCTCATGAATCTACATTAATATCCTCTCATCTGGGGTTTTCCACATCTTGCTCCGGTACGAACATTTTCTTGATGGCAAGAACCAAAACTCAGCAACCCAAGGAATTCTTGCAGAGAAATATTAGCTGTCTCACATTTTCACCTTCAGGGTAGTTCCAAGAGCTAATGTCTAAGGCTATACTAATACTCCTAAAGTGACCCACCCGGGCCTAGATTTTCTTCAAATGGCTCAGTCCCAAGACCTTCCTCATGCTCCATCTTAATGTACAGGTGCAGTGGGATTCTCTTAAACCAAATCCGATTCAACAAAGAGGTCATGCTGAGTTGCATAAAATCCGCCCCCCTCCACTGCTGAGTTACAAAAATAATTGTACCAGCAGAAATCTGACAGCCTCCATCTGCTGAATAACTTGTTGAAAACCAATCAACCAGAGACCACTAATTATTCTGAGGTCTTTTTAAAATGTAAGGTCTTTTTTTTTAATTTCTGGAAACTTGACTGCTATTATTAAGATGGCCCATTCAACAACAATGGTTCATAATTATATCTATTTATTTTGACAGTCCATAGCTCCTGATAAAAGGCCATCTGCAACATTTTCAAATTAAGGATTTTTTTCCTACAAAGAACATTATTATTAACAATGTGAAATATTGAGGCTTTGGAAGGGAAGTGTAATCAAAGACCACAACATAAAATTCCATTATCACAGTGTCTGGTTTTGCCTCTGCTTTTTCAATTTAAAGAGGAAGAACTAGAAGTAAATGTAATAAGTAGTGAGGCAGAAAGGATGAGGGAAAGGAATTGCTGAGTTAGACTGAAAACATCTCAACAGCAAAGATTATGCCTTGTATTTCTCTTTCTTTTTCAAAATACAATGCATAATCTACACTGTGTTCTGTTAATAAAGGGTGCCAAGATAGAAGAAAAAAAAAAAAGCAAACAAGCCAAACTCCCCTTCAGAACTCCTCCCTCCCCGCTCTGCATCTCTCTACCTTGCTTAGGTGCCCATTCCATGAGTTGTTTGAGCCCCCTACCCAATATCACACCGCTTAAGCCTGCCCATTACCACCACCAGGGGACCATGTAGAGTGGTCCAGGTTGTTTACCACACAAAGGTACTCAGCTCAAGCAGGCAGGTGAGAGCTAAAACCCAGCCCACGGTTACCAAGAGAATCAGCTACTAGTGCCCAGCTGGAACAGCCTCTTTGGTTGTTTTGTGGGCTTCTTTGAGAATACCAGCTGTGTGCGCTGGTACAGGGCTACATCCACCCAAAGGGGGCACTGCTCTTTTCTGTTTTGCATAAAATAACAGCTTTATCCACTGCACATGTTCCCAAATTTTCACACTCACTCTTCCCACAAAGGAGCAGATATGTTAAAATAGATGATCCTGAGAGTTTATTCTTAGACAAGATTTTGCAGATGGTGGAGTCTATTGAGAGGAGTAAAAATAAGAAAAGCCTCCTGTGTCTTCCTTTATGAAGTCAGGAAGGTGAACTGGGTTGGGCTGCTGCCACCTGGGAAAGACCCTGCCACATATTTCTTTGGCTTCTTCCCTTATTTTCTTACGGGTCTTCTTCTCATGGGGCTAGAAGGAAAGTCAAACCAGGGATTACCCCATCTGAGAAGACCTGGTCCCTCTCTCTCTGGTTCTATATTAACTTTTAACTCCTTTTTTTTTAATTCTTTTTTCTTTTTAGAGACAGAGTCTTTCTCTGTTGTCGAGGCTACAGTGCAGTAGTGTGATCATAGTTCACTGCAGCCTCAAACTCCTGGGCTCAAGGGATCCTGCCTCAAGGGATCCTGCCTCACCCTGGTGAGTAGATGGGACTTCAGGTGAAAGCCACCATAACAGGTCTGACTCCTATTCAAGGCTGGAGATTTTGCCCCCAGACAGAGAAGACCCAGAGTTAGGTATCCATGCCAGCTTGGCCTTAGACAACAGGTAGATTTGTGTTTCCTTAGTCTTAGGCTTGCTTCTGCTGACTTGCTGGCCGACTCATTCCAGGCAGACCTTTCCTTTCCTTGAAAATTAAAGCCTTCAATAGCCAAATTCAGTTGTGGACCTCAAGGTAGGTTGGGAATTGTATGGAAACAAAGAGGAACACTAGGTCATTCTGACTCTTAGCCCATTTTCCAGCCTCACAAAAGAAATTCTTCACGTGGGCCAGTGCAAATTTTTAGGATCCCACATTTACTACTAGCACTCACAGTATTTTTAAATGTGCATTTCCCTTACAAATTAAAACTGCAATGAGCTATCACCTCACATCTGTTAAAACAGCTATCATCAAAAGACAAAAGTTAGCAAGTGTTAGCAAGAATATGGAAAAAAGGGAACATCTGCACACTGTTCATGGGAATGTAAATTAGTGCAGCCATTATGGGAAGCAATATGGGGGTTTCTCAAAAAATTAAAAATAGAACTACCATATGATCCAGGAATCCCATGACTAGGTAGATTTCTAAAGGAAATGAAATCATTTTGAAGAGATAGCTGCACTCCCATGTTCATTGCAGCATTATTCACAATAGCCAAGATATGGAATCAACCTAAGTTTCCATCAATGGATGAATGGTAAATAAAATATGGTATATATACACAATGGAATCCTGTTCAGCCTTAAAAGAAGGAAATCATGCCATGTGCAACAACATTAATGAACCTGGAGGACATCATATTAAGTGAAATAAGCCAAGCACAGAAAAACAAACACTATACCACATGGTTTCACTCATATGTGAAAATTTTAAAAGTCAAACCTACAAAAGCAGAGAGTAGAATGGTGTTTACTGGGGGCTAGGGACAGAGAGCTGTAGGTGGGAGAGATGTTGGTCAAAGGATAGGAAACTTCAGTTAGCTAGGAGAAATAAGTTCAAGGGATCTATTATACAATGTGTTGACTATAGTTAAGAACAGTGTATCATGTACTTGAAAATCATGAGTAGATCTATAATCTCATCCTTTGTACTATTCTGCCTGAGCTCTCATGTTGGAAAACCATCAGATAAAATAATTCCTTATAGTATAATTTAATCACATTGTAGGCAATAACTTACCCTAATCTATTTGTTCATAGAGTTTAGACCTTGAAATTCTTGCACTGTAGCAAAACTAGGTGAGCACTCTTACAGTTATTCACAGCACAGGCTCTACTGGAACGGACAAGATTTCTCAGGATTACCCCAGAAGACATAATTAGGATAGACCATGAATCCCACAGGTTTTGCTTTGGAAGGAGAAAATGCCTTTCTTTTTTGTTTTTTAATCTTCTATGGTTGAATGCAATAAAAAAAATTGCCCAAGAGAATTAGCTCTTAGTGCCCAGCTGGGAAGGCCTCCTATTTTTTAACTGATTTGCAAATGATAGTGGTACCTCACCATCATTGAAGAAGGCCATAGCTGTATTAGCTTCTTCCATCCACCACTCACACAACACATTGGCCAAATCAAGTCAGGGAAAGTGGTCAGAGCTATAATGATGGTGGTAAAAGTGGCTGCCACTTTTACGGATCTGTTACTGGTTGGACAGACCAACTGGCTTCTACCTTGGCCTGGTCAGTTCATTTCCAGATTAGGGTTGACATTGATGGACACTGTCTGAGTGGCTGGTGTTTCACCATCAACATCAGGAGTAGCCCAGCTGAGAGGACTAATCCTTGTCTGAGTTCTCGAGAGAGTTACTGTACCATAGAGTTAGCTATCGAAGGGAACCTGGGACATCCCTCAGTCCACCACACTTACTCCCCAGTGCTAGATCTTCCTCTACAACACCAATTGCATTGTCAACTGACCTCTGCTTGACATTTCCTCCAAAAGCAACCCATTTTTACTTTAAGAGAACCAACTTCTCCTCTATTCTCCTATAACAGGAATTACAATGAGAATAGCTATTTACTAAATACATAATATGGGATTTACATATATGAATTTATTCAATTCCCATACCAACTCTGTGAGATAAAGATTACCACTGCCCTTTTTCAAATGAGAAATAGACTCAGAGGGTGAAGAAATGTGCCCCAAGTCACACAGCTGAACAAGGACTTGCACCCAGGTCTGTCCAACCCCAATACCCTGTCTGTAATCACTAAACTCTGCTTCCTCATGTTAAGCACCCACCTATCTTTGAATTGCAATGAGGCATACATCCCAAAATTAAAATTTTACATCCCTGGAGATCTACAATTTGATTATTTATAGAGGAGGAAAAGCCAAGTTTAAGCAACATCTAAGCCCCACTTAAATAATTGCTTTTTATTTCCTTTCATCTGATCCATTCTAGGCCTATTTTATAGTTGCACTCTCAGAAGGTGTGTTCACTTCTCCAATCCAATTTCTTGGGGTGGGGGTGTGACAGAGGCTATATTACCTCTTAGCATTGCTTATAGAAACTTCAAGAAAGCTATGAAGAAAAGGAACTGAAGGTTATCTCTTTATATTTTCTTCTCCTACTTGAAATACAGACTATTAATAAGGGGCTTAAAAGAATAAAGATGTCAGCAAGAAGGAAAATTAAAGGTTCAAAAGAATGCCTTTAGATAAAATGAGTTGATTATGTATTGTCAGACTGTGGCCTTCTGGTATCTGAAACCCTTCCTATATTTGATGAATTTCCTGCCATGTGAATCTTAGTGGGAAACAAAGCCCCTTCCATTACAGCAGTCAAGATAGCCAGAATCTTTCTTTTTCAGACTCTCTGGCAGTCATGGCACAGATCATGGTCATGGACAATGATATACATCCATCCTAGGGCTTCAGATCTGGGGCCAGTGGCTCAGAGAACAGAGAAACTTCATCCTGGCAACTGTGGTGGCAGCAGCCAGTTGCCAGGCCAGTAGGTCCAGCAGCACCAAGCAGGCGTATCCAAGGCCAACACCAGCAGTGGCCGTGCCAGCCCCATGCCCAGTGTTCAGCAGGAGCAGCAGTGATGGCTCCCCAAGCTGGCTCTCTGGTGTGACTTTCAATTTGGCTCTGGCTTCCCTTTATCCCCACCCATATTCTAAGTCTGGTTCCTACAACTTTACAGTGAGTCCACCAGATAACCTGGTATCTCTCTAGAAGTTACTTTTATGCCTAAGCCAGCCAAAGTCTGTTTCAATTGCTTGCCTTGAAGATCTCAAATGGATATATGATATAAAAGGACACATTTGTGCTCAACCAGAGTAACAGCAAGGGCATCAGGCCGTATCAGGTCCCCTCACTAAATTCACATCAGCATCTGAGGCTTACCCTACCTTTGAATCTGGAAAAACACAAGTATGGCCAGATTCTCTCCTATTTATTTCATGACTGCATCACAAAGTGACCACTGCCTCAGAACCACACTCACTACACAAGAATGTGGAATGGGAAAACAAAAGTGGATGGGACTGGGGTTCGAAAGTTTTCGTTAGTTTTCTGCTATATTGAAATATAAATTCTCGTCTGTAATCCCAGCACTTTGGGAGGCCGAGCCAGGTGGATCACGAGGTCAGGAGATCGAGACCATCCTGGCTAACACGGTGAAACCCTGTCTCTACTAAAAATACAAAAAATTAGCCGGGCTTGGTGGCAGGCGCCTGTATTCCCAGCTACTCAGGAGGCTGAGGCAGGAGAATGGCGTGAACCCGGGAGGCGGAGCTTGCAGTGAGCCAAGATCGCACCACTGCACTCCAGCCTGGATAACAGAGCGAGACTCCGTCTCAAAAAAAAAAAAGAAATATAAAGTCTTATCAATCCCCAAGTATATGTAATGACATATAAATTTCTTGTCCTAACATCCTACTATAAAATCCATTAATTTATAGAATTAAAAGTGAGGGGCCAAGCGCGGTGGCTCACACCTGTAATCCTAGCACTTTGGGAAGCCGAGTTGGGTGGATCACTTGAGGTCAGGAGTTCAAGACCAGGCTGGCCAACATGGTGAAACTCCGTATCTACCAAAAATACAAAAATTAGCCGGGCATGTTGGCAGGCACCTGTAATCCTAGCTACTTGGGAGGCTGAGACAGGAGAATTGTTTGAAACTGGGAAGCACAGGTTGCAGTGAGCCGAGATCATGCCACTGCACTTCAGCCTGGGAGATAGAGTGAGACTCCATCTCAAAAAAAAAAAAAAAAAAAAAAAAAGTGAGGGTGGTGTGGTATTGGGGGTTACAGAGGTGAAGTTTGCTTCGTGCATAAATTTCTTCATTTAATTCTGCATCAGAGAATAATCAAAACACAAGCACTTGGGATAAAGGCCGTCTAAGCTATTTTAAAACAGCCAGTTTTTCAAACAGGGGTACTGTTTACAAAACCGTGGTACTGGGGTAGTTTTGTAAACTTGGTACTGCTATGGAGTCCACAGGGCTTTATTACACAAAAGCCACATTTTAAATACAGGGAAGATGTTTAGCAAACTATCTTATGTGGTAAAACTGTCCAGAAAAGTCAGGACATGATAAGCCCAAATTTCAAGGAGTGGTTCCAACAAGGAGACTGCACAAAAAGCCGGCTTCATGCTCCATAGGGGACAGTGGGCACACTCAAGACTTATTTTATGGTTAGGCTTTTGATGACATGATATAAAGTCTTGAATATATAACACACTTCACAATGAAAAATCTAGAAAACAAAGGGCAAATGATGATAAAAAGAAAAGTCCACCTTTCACGAACATCTTTCTTCAGTCTACTCAATTGCTGAAGCTGCAAAGAGTAAATGACACACATCTCTGGAGTGTGCACACCCTCCTGCCCTTCTGTTAAAAATGAGGATGGAGCCTCCCTCTCACGGCAAGCCCACAGGGCAGGGGGAGGCTTTGAACTGATAATGATGTACAGGTGAAAGTGATCACACAACAGTGATCCGCACTAATGTTGATCAGCACTGTGCAGCATCTCCCTCCAGGCCCCATCTCAGGAGTCTACATGTTAAACGTGAGCACTGGCTAATTCTTCATCTTAATAGGCACTTCCCAGGAAACTCCAACCCTGCTGAGACCCCCTCCAGTTTTCCCAGTCCTGATTAATGTGCTACTTATTACGGAACATTGAAATGGTTCCCAGAACATGTTTGCAGCATCTGCGTCAATCAACAGATATGTCTAGCCCAATAAACTGATACACTCTGTCTTCTTCCCTGCTGCATCTTAATAAGAAACCCGGAGAGCTTCAAGCTTCTTGCTAACTTTTTAAAGCACTACGAAATGAATCTCAATAAAATCTAAATGTGAGAGTACCCAAAAGTGGGAAAGAAAACACAGATTATAACTCCAATCAACCAAGAGTAAAAAGAAAAAGATCCAACATAAAACTTACATTGGAACCCTGACAGCTGGAAAATACGACTGATGACTTCAAACACTCTCTCTCAGAGTAGATGGGGCCACTAGTGGTGATTGTTTCTTTGTTCCAGCAACGCCTGAAATAGCAATAATGTGAGAACAATAATTCCACCCTAAATGACCATGGGCAGAGAACACTGAACTATAACAGCAAATGATATCTGCAGAACATCCTGGAGGTTGTGCGACATACATGGGAAGACATGTGAATTTTGGCATCCAAAAATCTTCTTCTCAAATCTCACCTCTACTTCTTTCCTCTCTGAGCTGCAGTTCCTCATTTGTGTTGTGAAGGCAGTAATGTCTACGACATGGAACAGCTGTGAGTTTACATGAGACAATGTGTGTGAAATGCCCACTATGGTGCCTGGCATGTGGGAGGTGTTCAGTAATTGGCTCTACCCTTGTTCCCTGGGACATCTACAGCCATGAAGAGCTGCTTCATTCCTGCTTTCTATGGGCTAGGCCAGTTGCTCCAGGCCAGTAGCTTCTGGCAGTCCGTGGCTGCACCACTGAGTGGACAGTCATGCCTCGGAATGTCCTGGAGCAGTTTTCCACAATACACACAAGCCTTGCTGCCTAAGGGCACCCAGTTTTGAAGATCACGTTTGGAGCAGTCAACTGGCTTCATTCCAGGTGATCTTATGTTGATGCTTAATATCCAGGAAGACTCCTAAGGGATGTTTATAAATCAGGTTGGTAACTAACAAGCTGTGAAACAGTCCTAAAACTGTCATTGTTGATCCCCTGTTCCTTCATGGTATGTCCCTTATGCTCTCATTATCAGGCACCCTGTAACCATATTGGACAGAAGCTCCCTGTCCTTGCAGGGCTATAATCCCCACATTGCCACCTTCCAAAGCCATCCAACCCAGGCACTGCCCCATGCCTCAACATGAAAACTCACTTGCCTGGTAACCCACTTATAAAACCACAAACCAAACCATTTACAGAAGATCCAGTCTAATCCTCCACTTAATTAATAGGAAATCTGAGGTCAACGCCCACGAAAGGCCAGACGCTAGCAGAGCCAGGCCTGGAGGCCAGAATATCCAGCTCCCAGATCAGAGGTGTCTCCACTCCACAGTGCTGTCTTAGGAGGCTCAGCAGGTGGACCGAAACCATGGCACACAATAGCTTAGTGTGTTCCTTCTCTAAAGTTAATATTTGCTTTTAACAGGGACATATGACTGAATAGAATGAAGAATACTTAAATTTCAAAACAGCAGCCAGAGCCAATGGGATGATGTTTGAGGTTGAATAAGAGACTTTTGGCCTCCCCAAATCATTGTACTTAGGCAACCACCTACACTCCCAGGAAATGTTCTGCAGATGAAGAATGTTTTGTAGATGTGACTTCCATCCTTCCATCCACCTATCTATTCAACAAATACTTGCTGAGTGTCCAATATATACAAGGCACAATTCTGTAGGGACAGAAAAGATGACTTATTCCCCTGTATTCATGTTCTGTGTGCCAGGTCTTGCACCAAGCACTTCCTTTGCCTTGTCTGACTTAATCGTCACAACAATCACACGAAGCAGGTATCATGTCCCCCATTTTACAGACAGGGAAACTAGAGCTAATAGAAATTAAGTACATGCCCAAAGTCTTGAAGTTTAGTAAGTGACACAGCTGAAATTTAAGCCCAGTCTGCTGTACTCCAAAACCTCTGCTTTCCCTCCTTCCTGATGCTGTCTCTCCAACAGGTAGGTGCACAGCTGACCTTTGTCAAGAAAGTATTGTGAAACCCACATTAGAAAACGCATGTGAAGCAGGCAGCACAATGCTTGGCATATAGTAAATGCCTTCTCTTTTTAAGGTTGGACAGGACAAACTGTTTTATAAAACTTTTGTTTAGTTTGGAACTCAATGACTCTTTGGTTTGCAATATTGCAACAAATGCCAATATTTTATATAAATGACAAGCATTTTAGTGTAAACTGGCCACTTTGTTAAAACTGAGCGATTCTCCACAGAAAGGAAGATCTAGAAAAAAGGAAGTTCTAGAAAAAAGATCTAGAGAGATTTTCTGATCCTACAGCCTAACCAAGTTATTTTGTGTACCCAACACCCCCAGTCAGCCAATTCTTTTTTTTTTTTTTTTTTTTTGGTCTCTCTCTATATTCATTTATCTGGAGACAGAGCCACATTCATTCCTCATTTAACTAGTACACAATGAGTGGGTGGTGTTTAATGAAACTATGTTGACTGCTTGGATAAAAAAAATCATCAGAATGGAATGTTGAGCAACTATTATTTTGGTTGGAACAATGGGCTTGTTAACCTGAATGTAATTGAAACTGGAAGTCTTCCCCAGGAATTGCATTACCTCTGCTCAAGTGACTACAAAAACTCTCTGATGTCAGGTCACTGAATACAACTTCAGTGGCCTAAAGCTTCTAGAGCAGCACTCTCTACAAGAGTAGAATTTCTGTGATGATGAAAATGTTCTTTCTGTGTCTCCTCTGCCAAGTAGCTACTAGCCACATGTGGCTATTGAGCCCTGGAAATGAGATTGTGTGGCCCAGGAACAGGATATTTTATTTTATTTTATTTTATTTTATTTTATTTTATTTTCATTAATGTGGAAAGCCACATGTGCCCTGTGGTCAGCATAGTAGATAACATAGTCACAGAAGAATTGACAACAGGAAAGTTGTTTTATAGAGGAGGGAATAAGGGCTCCGTAACATGACATCATAATTTCTAGACAAACGCTTAACTTCCCTGAAGCAGATACCACCAAGAGGGATTGGGCTATGTTGGAAAGAGACCAGTTTGCCTGTACTATTCTTCCTTTCTCTAATCCTGGGCTCCCTTCAGGTAGATCCCAGATCACCATCAAGAACCAGAGAATGAGAGAAAGTAGAGAGATTGTGGAAGCTCTAAGCCATCTTCTCACAGAGGAGGAAACTAGAGTTCAAAGATGCAGCCACCTGCCCCACCTCATATAATGAAAGAACAATAGAGCCTTCTGACATACAGACTACCTGCTTTCAACTAAACTTGGCTGACATCTGTCAGTTCTCTTCTCTAATTAACTGTGGGAAAATAAGTTTTCAGGTGTTGCAAGGGCCAGGAAAACAGTGAAAATGTCTACAGAATGCCAAGAGTAAGGTGAAAGGGATCAGTATCCTATCAGGAGTGGGCATCCCATCGAAACTGGGCAGCTGCCCCTTGCAGCCAATTGCAGCCACGCCATAATGTGTCATCTGACTGTCCAGTTTTCCCAAGAGGAGCAAGGAATTAGTTTGTAACCTGTAGCTTAACCTATTTCGCCTCACTCTCATAACTCTCCTCCATTCTCAACTACCAAGAATACTTGCATTATAATAGAAGATCTGGCATTTTGGAATTTTGTTCAAAACTCACAGGAATGAATCTGTAACTGGTGCAATTTTTGGCTCTATGAAGGACAATGAGGCCACTGGCCCTGTCAAGGACTCTTCAAACCATTCCACATAGGTGGGCACCCCTATGCTATATCCAGCCCAAAGCTAGTCAGGAGTTTCACTCCCCCAGCTAAGAAAATTTAACAAAAGACAGCAAATAGGTCATTGTGCGGAAACATTCAAATGCTTATGGTATTGCTTATTAATTATAACATAGTGGCCTACATCTATTTGAAAAGGAATATTTGCTGGGTATAAAGCAGATACTTCTTTTTTTATTATACTTTAAGTTTTAGGGTACACGTGCACAATGTGCAGGTTTGTTACATATGTATACATGTGCCATGTTGGTGTGCTGCACCCATTAACTCATCATTTACATTGGGTATATCTCCTAATGCTATCCCTCCCCCCTCGCCCCACCCCACAACAGTCCCCAGTGTGTGATGTTCCCCTTCCTCTGTCCATGTGTTCTGATTGTTCAATTCCCACCTATGAGTGAGAACATGCGGTGTTTGGTTTTTTGTCCTTGTGATAGTTTGCGGAGAATGATGGTTTCCAGCTTCATCCATGTCCCTACAAAGGACATGAACTCATCATTTTTATGGCTGCATAGTATTCCATGGTGTATATGTGCCATATTTTCTTAATCCAGTCTATCATTGTTGGACATTTGGGTTGGTTCCAAGTCTTTGCTATTGTGAATAGTGCCGCAATAAACATATGCGTGCATGTGTCTTTATAGCAGCATGATTTATAATCCTTCGAGTATATACCCAGTAATGGGATGGCTGGGTCAAATGGTATTTCTAGTTCTAGATCCCTGAGGAATCACCACACTGACTTCCACAATGGTTGAACCAGTTTACAGTCCCACCAACAGTGTAAAAGTGTTCCTATTTCTCCACATCCTCTCCAGCACCTGTTGTTTCCTGACTTTTTAATGATGACCATTCTAACTGGTGTGAGATGGTATCTCATTGTAGTTTTGATTTGCATTTCTCTGATGGCCAGTGATGATGAGCATTTTTTCATGCATTTTTTGGCTGCATAAATGTCTTCTTTTGAGAAATGTCTGTTTATATACTTCGCCCACTTGTTGATGGGGTTGTTTGTTTTTCTCTTGTAAATTTGTTTGAGTTCATTGTAGATTCTGGATATTAGCCCTTTGTCAGATGAGTAGATTGCAAAAATTTTCTCCCATTCTGTAGGTTGCCTGTTCACTCTGATGGTGGTTTCTTTTGTTGTGCAGAAGCTCTTTAGTTTAATTAGATCCCGTTTGTCAATTTTGGCTTTTGTTGCCATTGCTTTTGGTGTTTTAGACATGAAGTCCTTGCCCATGCCTATGTCCTGAATGGTATTGCCTAGGTTTTCTTCTAGGGTTTTTATGGTTTTAGGTATAATATATAAGTCTTTAATCCATCTTGAATTAATATTTGTGTAAGGTGTAAGGAAGGGATCCAGTTTCAGCTTTCTACATATGGCTAGCCAGTTTTCCCAGCACCATTTATTATATAGGGAATCCTTTCCCCATTTCTTGTTTTTGCCAGGTTTGTCAAACATCAGATAGTTGTAGATATGCCGCATTATTTCTGAGGGCTCCGTTCTGTTCTATTGGTCTATATCTGTTTTGGTACCAGTACCATGCTGTTTTGGTTACTGTAGCCTTGTAGTATAGTTTGAAGTCAGGTAGCATGATGCCTCCAGCTTTGTTCTTTTGGCTTAGGATTGACTTGGCAATGCGGGCTCTTTTTTGAGTATAAGGCAGGTACTTTCCTAAGGTTATTATAATATTTTAATCTCTAAAACACCATTGCTAGATAGTGATTGTTATTCCCAATGTATAGATCATAGATTATTGAAGTTAAGTACTTGCTCAAGGACATAAAGGAAAAACATAGAACATGGACTCAAAAACAAGTTGGGCTTCAAAACCCAAGCACTTTCCACCATATCCTGCCCCTTCTTCCTGCCCCAATTACACCCACAGGGGTTCCTTATTCTATCCAACAGATGGGCTCTGGGTGGCTGTCTGTGCAATAGATCATCTTGCACTTTTTTTTTCTTTCCTAAATCATAGTTTCAGACTTAACTAATTACAACAGTTCCATTCTCATCACTGGAAAAAATAATAAAGATATTTCTTGCTAAATCAAAACAACAAGACAAAATTTCATATCTGCAGTGACACAGAATGGATAAGCATCTCCTATCCAAATTCACCCCATTCCTGATGCCTGTCGGCAGTGGATGAGAAGTATGTGCCCTACACATCTTCTTTTTAAAACTTGCCATGTCTAAATATTTAAAGTACAGGATTCTGAAATGCACAATTAATTTTTAAAACTAAAAGGAGGAACCAGAGACAATACAACTGCTATCCCAAACTCTTTCAACTGTTTTCTCTATCTAAAGTAAAAAACAACTCTCAGTGCACGATTTATAACAGTCATAACTCTCTTCTGTTTGAGATGCCACATCTACAGTGATTAATGGGAAGAGTCCAGGGTTTCTAATACTGTCTCCTCTGATGGCAAATTGATATATAGTCCTCAGCAAATTCCATTTGAGTCTATGATTTTTCTGTAAATGTGCCCCAGAGTGGCTGCCACATTCCTAAATTCCAGCTAAAATTTATGATCACACTTCCATCTTTGATTATTGTGTAGGAGTTTAATGTAAAACTCCCAAAATAGCAATATTACAATTGTGTTTCTTTATTTTATTCCAGGCTGCCTGGTACTCTCAGTTTTACATTAGCAAGCTTTTTGATGAAAATTTGCCTCATTTTCTATCAGCTGCATTAATAAAAATAAGTATTGCTGAGAAAATAGGACCATGTGGCACAATTAGCTAATACACATTCCTTCTATTTCTTGTAAATTATGTTGAAAAAAAATGGCAGTAAAAATGAGTGTGGGGAGTTCCATGTGCTTCCCAATGGCTGGTTGAAAAAGTACTATAAATTCAGCACAACTAGCCTTCCTTGCTGTAAGCACCAAGAGCAGTGTGTTCAACAAAACGTGACTGAAATTGGAAATAAGGTAGGGATGAGGAATGAAAAAGGCCAGGAGATGAGATGTGACGGAAAAAGTGGAGGCCCAGCAAGATGAGCTGGAGGTGGAAAGGAGAGAGTGCATGTTTGGAGAAGTTCTGATGAGGAGCTGCTTGGTGACAAGAGGGTCGTTGAGTACCTGAGAGTACCTTTACCTATTTTATTATGACCACCAAAGATTTCAAATGATTGCTCTGCAGCTCTTAGCTCCCAAGCACACTGGAGCTGAGGAAGGAGACGTTTCTCTCAGAAGATCATCAAAACACTCTAGCTGCAAAAAAAGCCATTGAACATCAGGGCACATGTGTGGTAAATGTAACCTGGATTCGCGCAGTCACAAGCCTATCGCCCTTTCCAGGATATAAGGCCCCTCTCTTCCCCTCTGCTTGCTTCTTTCATCCTTACATTTTTACTACATTTTTTCTTTTTCTTTTTCTTTTTTTTTTTTTTTTTTTTTTGAGACGGAGTCTCACTCTGTCACCCGGGCTGGAGTGCAGTGGCACGATCTCGGCTCACTGCAACCTCCGCCTCCCAGGTTCAAGGGATTCTCCTGCCTCGACCTCTGAGTAGCTGGAACTACAGGCGCGCCACACCACACCCAGCTAATTTTTGTATTTTTAGTAGAGATGGGGTTCCACCACATTAGCCAGGCTGGTCACGAACTCCTGACCTCAGGTGATCCATCCACTTCAGCCTCCCAAAGTGCTGGGATTACAGGTGTGAGCCACCACGCTTGGCCCCTTATATTACTTTTAATGGCAAAAACCGCAATTACTTTTGCACCAACCTAATATTAGTTTAAAACATGGCTGCAAAATTCTTAGACCCTCCTCCCATTTAGAAGGGGGGTCTATGTCATCTCCCTTGAAGTGGGTTGGTTTTGTGACTATTGCAACCAAGAGAAGACAGTAGAAGTGAGGCCGTGTGATTTCCAAGGTTGGACATGAAAAGCAATGTAGCTTCCGTCTTCTTTACTGGAACTTGTATGCTTGGAGTCCTGAACTCCACACCCAGTGTCTGACAACCTGCAACCACCAGGCTGTAAGGACACTAAGCCACACGGAGCCATCCTGATCACCAGACATGTGAAGGAAGGTGTCTTTATATGACCCCATCCTGGCATCCGGTCTCCCCTGCCCTTCAAGTCTGCACAGCTGGAGCAGAGACAATATATTCCCACTGTGCCTTCACTGACTTCTTGACCTGTAGCTTCCTGCGTGAGCATAAAAAAATGGTTGTTCTCAGCTGCTAAGTTCTAAGATAATTTGTTACACAGCAGCAGTCTCTGGAACTATTTCTTGTTTCATTCCCACCTCTGATCTTTCTCTGTGTAGGCTCCAATCCTGAAAGAAGTAGTTTCCACTTGGGTGTGGCCCTAAAACTCTTTGTTCAAATGAAAATTTCCACATAAGCCATTGCCAACTGAGGCTCTGAGGCTCCTCAGCACACAACTTGACAATTACTCTTCTTCTAGAAAGTAAATATGTGACCTTCCTTCTGTCAATCACATAATTTCTGAAGCACTGCTTTCCCTGGAAAGTCTTGCCAGTTTAATCATACGCAAATGGAGGGCCTGTAATCTTCCCTCACCCACTCCCCACTCCCTCCACCAATGATCACCAGCATGTTTGTATTGAGCAGCTAAATATCAAAAAAGGTGTGAAAGAAATACGAGCATGATGTCTTCCTTCAAAGGACTTCTTATCATTTTTAAGAGGCAGTGCTAGCCCACTCTACCACCACCATCAATATAGAACAAAGTAATAAAGGTAGAAAGATATTCTCACCATTACTATGGTTCATAATAAATATAATATAGAAAATCCTTATTTCTGTGCTTATGCAAGATACTTTTGCTCCATGCACATCCATGTCACCAATGTTAATAATCATAATGATTCTTTTTATCTGAAATAAGATAGCATTCAGTCACCTATCATGTATTCAATAACTATGTATTGAGCTCTTTTTTGTGCCAAGTCCTCTGCCAGCCCAGTGGGGAATAAAGCGGACACAGCCCCTGTCCTCTTGAGGCTTACATTCTAGTGGAGAAGAAAGACAAAAAATGTGTAAACATAAAATAGTGACTTATGCAGAAAAGAAAATAAAAAGGAGGATGTGGTATGGAGAGTAATTGGAAGTGGGGATGGCTACTTTGGTTAGGGTGGCCAGAAAAGATCCAGGAAAATCGAGGTGGCAGCTTTTAATGCAGGGACTGAAAATGAGAAGTCAGTTAAGAAAAGATATGGGAAACAGGGCTTCAGGTGATACAGCAGTAATTATTACATACCCCAAAGCAGGAAAAATCACTTCATGTTCCAGGAGCAGAAAGGCTTGTGTGGCAAGAGAGATGGGGAGAGGGGCAGAGGGGGTGAGAATTGTGAGAGGCAGAGCAATTACGTGTCATGATGCCAAGTGCACAAGTGCTCTGAAGTTATGGTCTCTTCCCTAAAACCAGAAGCTATCCAAGGGTAAAAACAATCTATATAGCAATTATCCTGTGCTAATAGTTACTTTATCAGCATCATCATCATCATCATCATCATCATTATAAAGCTTGTATTGATTACCTGCTTACTTTGGATTAATATTTTGGAAAACATCACTGTGCTCTTCCTTGCTTTTCAAATATAAAATATTGTTAAGACAGATAAAGGAAGAAGGAGTTAATATTCAGCATCTGGCATTCAAAATAGGCCATTTGCCAAGTCTTACTGACATATTGTCTTGAGGAAGAATGTTGAAATGTCTCTATTGCTTTTCACATATCCAAATGATTTGGCTCAAAGAGTTCTTCCATGGTGAAATGAAGATTTGGCCTAGAAGAGTGTAGGGGAAACTGTCATCTCTCTTTCTCATCCCAGGAGTGTGAGAAGGAAAAGCAGGGAAGGAACAAAGCAGTCAAATGTGTGTGCCTTAAAGACTCTTGTGTGGATAGAGGAGAGCCGGAGGAATGAAGGATTTCTGCCCCATTCCTGTTCAGGGCTCTAGAAAGATATGCCCTCTCAAGTTGCCCCATACCAAGGACATTTGGGGGAGTTAGGCAGAAGGAGGCCTCAACGTTTAGCTTTTCTGAGCAGCTCTTTGTTCCCTATGGCAACCTTTGAGGTAGGGGTGGGAGTCTGGGTGTTTAAGGGGGAAATTAGAAAGTGACTAGCCGAGAGCTAGAACACAAGCTTGGCAAATAATGTGATGGCACCCTAGCAAAGGCTGGGTGTGAAGAGTCCATCCAGAGGCATTGGTCTCTGTTCCTGAAGTGCGATCAGTGGACACCATGACTATGCCTATGGGTCCAGACTTTTCTCTCCCACCAAGAGGCTGCCTAAGCCCCTCCCCTCCCCTACATACCAGATATCATCTTGGAGAGAAACCTGGAAAATCCTGGAACACAGAGATCTGAAAGTCTGAGCACATTTTCCTAGAGACAGAGCATTATCTAAAATCAATACATCAGACTAAGACAGCTTAGACATTTAATTAATTTTTCCTTCTAATCAGCAGTGGTTTGCTCAGGAGGAAGATCACATTAGTTAAAATCAAAACTAAGAAGCTACCTCTTCTCTGCCCATCTGGATGAGATGTCAGTGAACTTTGTGACTCACCACAAGTTTTGACAAATATCATCTCATTTAATCCTCAGCAACCACACAAAGCAGACACTATGACTGACTTCCATTTTACAATGAGGAGAGCAGTCTAAGGTTAAGCAAATTTCCAAAGCTCTTACAGCTGTCAAGTAACAGAACTGTCGAAGGTTTGTGTGCTTGGCCACTCCAGATATTGCCTCCATGTCCTTGATACAGGCTCTGTGATAACATGATGGCAATGAGCCTCAGACATTTATATTTATTTTAAAAAAAACAAGGCACTTGCCATGGGAAAGACACTGTTCTTACTGCTTTCATAACAGGAATTCATTTAAACTTCTCAATAATCAGATGAAGTAGGTACCATTACCCCATTTTACATATGAGAATACTGAACTAAAAAAGCTGCATACTTTTCCCCAGGTCAATTTTGCAGCTAATACATGGAAGAACTGACATTTGAATGTAGGCTGACCGGCCCTGGAGAATGGGAGATGAGCTATTAACTACTGCACTGGACAAAGAGGGAGTCAAGCAACTTGGGAAATTCTAACTTTTTCAAGTCACATTCATTCTCGGTTGTAATAAAACATGCACTGGTATAATCTTCATTGCTGATAAAAAGGAATATAACTTCCAGAAGGGTTCATTTTCCATTAACTGTAAAAATCTATGCGAAAATAGTTACAGCTGGTAGCTATAACCAAAATAGGTTATGATGTTTAAAGGAAAAATGGACTAAAAGACTAGCTTAAGTATACAGCAAACTTATTTAAGGGCTAGAACTATCCTGGCCTTTCACGTGTATTATTACCACCATTGTATGACATAACCAGAAGAAATTCAGACATGTCACAAAGGGAAGTATCACATAAGTGTTAGCTAATCTCATTATCATCATCATCGTCATCATCATTGCAATTATTATATAAAACCAAGGCATCACAATATATGAAAGTAATCACCATGTAAAAAGAATTTTTCAATGCATACATTTATTTTATACTAAAAGCAAGGAATTTCACATTTTAACATTATTTCTGAATATTTAAGTCCAGTCCAAACCATTTAGCTCTAAAAAAGTGAAATGACAATTTAAAAGATCAGCTCTAAATCAAGGATTAAAAACCAGATCTAAATGAAGGAAAATGTGAGTGAAATTAACCCTAAAGTTAGAAATAAATTTTTCTTATTGCTGCAATAACTAAGCTATGATCCAATGGTGTTCCCCAGATATTTTCCACCTTTCCTAGAAAGCTCAATTTACATACTAGTTTGTTCCACTGCCACTGACCCAACCACCTGAGGAAAAGGTGGCTAGATAGGTGTTATATTGACCAAAATCTTTATATTCCCAAAGATGCCCCATGCCAAATTATATTCAAAAAGATTAATATTTTAAGTCGCTAACTTAATAAAACAGTACAATTCTTAGAGTAACCATCTCTTTTTAGCTGCAGGTTTTTATCCCAGTGAAGGAGTGGTTGGCTTGTTTTTGTTTCTTTCACTTTTCTTGAGGTTTTCTCCATTCAAGGCTAGGTTCATCTGTACATTCAGTCTCGAGACAATAGGACTACAATTATACATGTCTTCAAAAGAACACTAGGAAAATGTTATCTTCACTATTCCATCTTGCAAGTAGATCAACTAAAACACAAAGAAGTTAGGGGAAAAAACAGCCAAGGGAGACTGAGACCAATAATTTTGTTGCCATTCACCCAACACTGCATCTTTTTTATAGACATATTTACACATTCACTTGAAAGAGCAATCCAGAAGAGATAGGAAAACCAGTCAATATCTTTCTAGGGAGACTTACTCCATCTGGAGGTATTTGGGCAGGCTCAAATAATTTAGTGTATTATTCTACCACATTCCACCTTGTTTTCGTCTTTTTTCTGCATGTCTGGATCACTGATTTGTATTATTCCCAAGGAGACAGAATTTTTTCTCAAATCATCCTGGTTCTTTGATGCTTAGTTCAAACTCTGCATGTTTTGCGTATTGATGTAGATACTTATAGCAAAAGGATTCAATCACCCAGAATTATGTTATTGGTTCTAGCAAAGTACAATACTCCTTATGTTTCCAATGATGACTATGAGGCACTCCAAGATCTTAAGTTATGTACTGAATCATTTTGTTAAGTTTTTCTGTTAATTTTATGTCAATTATTTTGGTTATTTAAAAATATGTAACCACTGTAAGGTAATAACAGCCAGCTGATTGTTTTTTATTTGCCAAAGCCTATAGCATTATTTCATATAACCCTTACAACAAATCCTTAAGGTAGGTTTTAATCAAATACTTTTTATAGATAAGGAAACTGAGGTTAGGCTAGAGGTGGAGTCATTTGCTAATGACTAGGTGAATATTAAGTCATAATACCAGGATTTAGATCCACCTCAGTCTGATTCTAAAACCATGACTTTAACTACAACATTATATGGTTGAAGGCATGGAATATATGTATAATTCATTTAACTAAGCTATTTAATAAATGCAAGCTCCTTCATCCCCTCACTAGCTGAGCTCACAAGCACATAATGTTCATGCTATCAACAGTTTTATTTATCCCAGGACATACTTCCTAGATTATATTCCTACTGACTACTGCAGCTTACTTTCATTACGTCATTCACTCAAAAACCCTCAGGATTTTTAGAGAGCAATATACTTTATAACATTACCTCATCAAACCTATAGGCAGAAAAAGGTATATTGTCAGGTCTGTTTTCATTTAAATCCACCTTTTTTCCAATCTGAAGGAGAAGCATCCCTTGCATCCATATTGCTCTGTGTTTTACATTGGTCCCAAAGGTACTCACACACAATAGACTTCCAGAGCCTTTCATTTTCTGAAGATGAGAGGAGGAAGGAGGAAGGAGAAGGAGGAAGAAACGAAGGAGAAACAGAATCAGGAACAAAGTGGTGCACGCTTGGTAAAAGGGCACAAGGTACTTTTAATATTTTGCACCAAGCCTTGTCATTTTTTCCACCTTCATAAAACCAGATTCTAAAAGGGCCAAAGCCTATCCTTATAAATTCAGAATGCCATGGATGTAAGAGAATTTGGGAGTGGTTTGTTTTAATTTTGAATTTCTTTTTTCGTTTCTTTTTTTTGGAGAAAACAGCTTAGAAACTTCAATTTGGTGCAAGTATCATTGACTTACATTGTTGTTTCAGCCCTGCATTAGATCCCAAAGTAACAAATAATCTTAATATAACTACTATTTCCATCCAACCAGTTATAAGCATCTCCTAACCCAAAGAACACGTCCAGATTTTTCTTGCTGCTTTATCAGAGTTAAAGTTCAATGTGTCAAACTTTTTACAGTTCTAAAATAGAAAATAGAACTGATGCCCTATGTCTTACAATTAACTAATTGCATGCATTTCTGTTTGTTCTACCAAGTTTCTCAATAGATACAATTTCTGCCTTCTGGAAGGTAAGCGGAAGGGGTCACGTATTCCTCAGCACATGCTGTGGTAACAGTGCTTGTCTGTCATACACAGTAGGGCCCATGCTAAGATGAATCTCTTCAAATAAACAAGCCAAAGCTTCTGCGCACTAGCAATCCCCGGCTTTGTACTTTATATCAGTTATGTACCATTTCTGCCTTATTGTCCATACATTGTTTTTATATTCTTTAGGTAGTTTTTATGTGTTAATCTGCCTCCCTAGAGAATGCAAATAATAGTCATAAAACCAAAAATTGATATTACTATTTTTATGGGTCATACAACCCTATTAAGATTTTTTATCTTAACTGTTTTTGATCACACTATTAAGATATGCGTTGCCCACCCAGAGATAAAGCTACTTAAAAACAAAATTAAATTAAAAATAAGTTAAATATACATAAACACACAAAGACAGGCAACTATAATTTGGACATATTATAAAAATTCTCCCTGGCATCATTCCAAAGGACATATATAAGTTAAAGATCAGCAAAGTATTGCTTTCAAGGAGAAAGAAAAGATGGAATATGCAATCTACTTCTGTTGGTACATAGAAGGCTACAAAACAGTTAGTTTGATGGTTGTTTAACACTCCAGGTATCTGGAGTAAACCAGTCCTAGCTGTTTTCTGAACTCTTTCTTTTAAGTGTTAATAAATATGGTAATAAAGAATAACCAAGAAACAAAGTTGTGTCTCTTATGTGAACCTAGTTGTAATGGAATTACATTAAATCTGGGAGTCATTCCACATGACAGCCTTCACTTACCTATCTAAGGTCATAACATCCCCAAACCAAGAAGCACCTACCTGGACAAATCCAAAGTGCCTCTTTGTCTCTGGCATACATGTTTTAAAAACTCTCCTTGGTTAAGACACAGGAAGAGGGGAAATGAAATTTGAAACTTAGGGTAATCATTTGCCATTGGGCAGACCCACATCAAGCCAGATGCCAGTACCTTATCACATGGTAGGAATGCCTAAGTGGTTGCACTCAACCTGGGTGAGACAACTGGAAGTCCAAACCTCTAAAGTGCCACTGAAAGGGAGCAATCAATGGTATTCACTAATGTGCATGGGTTCCCTTCTTTCAGCACCTATTTCCTAGACCCTCTGCATCTGATCAGGCTATGAGACAAGTTCTAGCCAATAGAATGTGAATGTAAGTCATATGTACCCCATTCAGACCTGGTTCCTAAAACCTCCAAACCACCTATCATACACTCTTCCTTCAGATAAATTAATGTCCAAGACTCTGGGGCTTTAGAGGATAATGAACTAGGTAAAAATGGCTTGGGAATCTGAGTAACTTTGTGGCACATGCTGTGTCCCACTCTATCCCCAATCCACATTGTAATGCGATATGAACAAGAAATAAATATGCAATATATAAAGCCATTGAGATGTAGGGATTGGCCTCTTAAAGTCTTCTTGCTACCATGACTAATCACACTATGCGATTCCGTCTACAAATGGCCAACATGGTTATTAATTAATCAAACATCCAACTTACCTGAAGTAGACGTCCAGACTCATTTGTACTGCCAGAACAGCCAGAACATGAAGTAGTCATGGTAACAGCCACAGTGCTGTTTGGGCAACCAGATTTTAAAAACTGATTGACAGCAATTGAAAAGACCACATAAAGCAAGTGTGCCCAGAGAACAGCCTCTCTCAATTCTGGGGAGGATTCTCCCCACAGATTTATCTTGTTTAATCTGTGAGATGAGTACAATTGTATCACGGATGAGAGAACTGAGGCTTAGTGTACCTCACCCAAGATCATCCAGCCTACATCTGTCTGCTTGAGTTCAGATCGTGCACTCACAACCATTGCACTCCTGGAGGGCAAAAACCAGACTTCTGCATATCTTTGTTCTGTTTTTTGTTTCCCTCACACAGTTCTAAGCCTAGAGCTTAGTAGTGCCAGTAGTACGAGTTAATACATTCTCCAAAGAAGCTAACACACTTGTTTCTCAGAGGAAAAATCAACTATATTCGCAAGATCTTTTCAAGCCATTCAGTTACAGTGTTTTATAATAAGTTTGAACAATAGGCCAGGAAGAGTATTTGACAGGAGGACATAGAAGAGTCAAAGGCAGTTGGCAACAGGAATCTCAACATGGGAGGGTGGGGCTTGGGGGCTTAGAGCTTTAGAATATAAAGAATATTTTTTTTTAGAAAGCAGTTACGAAGAAGAAAAAAAAACTCTTTTGAATGGGCTCTTTTGAGTGTTGATTCCACAGGTATAGTACAACTTCGTGTTGGGACCACACAGTTTAAAGTACTAACAGATTTAGAGAAAGACAAACACATGAGAAATGTCCTTGTCTTTAATGTTTAAATGGTCAGGGTTTAAAGGGAATGCTAGAGAGAGAAAAAAAAAAAAACACTCTAAGCTAACATTAAAGATAGACACTTCCAAATTTCATAACAATGAGTTCACAATTCACTTTTCAGTATACTGCAGACAAGAACCTGAAAAATCAGAGACTCCTGAATTACCTAGTGACAATTTAATGTTCCAGGAAGTCGAGAAGATTCCATCAGAGTCACTGTTTCCACAGGAAAACATTGATTCGGAATGTTCATTGAGTAGCTAAGCGTTGTCACAAATATCTTTAGCTCCTCAAATTCAGAAGAGCAAGTGAGGTAAAGGAAAAAAAACAAGAAAGAAAGAAAACAAGCTAGAAAGCTCACAGGACATGATTCCATACAGAATTAATAAAGTTAGACTGTGCATTTGAAAGACATGAGTTCAAATTGGGAACAGGCTAGCATATGTTATACCCATATTTTTAAAGCACAAAAAGGGGAGAATAATTTGAATATCAGACTGACTAAAATGGAAATAAAATTGAACTTTCAAAATGGATATTATCAGCTGATTCCTGCCCTGGAATATTAGGAAAATCAACCACAGCAACCACAGTAATAATAGTAACTCTAATTTGTATAAATCGCTGCTGCTTATTTGTTTTGTTTGTTTTTTTGTTTTTGTTTTTTATCCTTCTATAGACTATTTTTCTTTATTTTCTGTGTGACTCTTTTTGTCTTTTTTTGTACTTTAAATTTTTTTTATTTTTAATTGTTCTGGGTACATAGTAGGTATAATATATTTATGGGCTACATGAGATGTTTACACAGAGACATGCAATGTGAAATAATCACATCATAGAGAATGGAGTATCCATTCCCTCAAACATTTATCACTTGTGCTACAAACAATCCAATTACACTCTTGGTTATTTTTAATTGTACAAATAAGTTATAAACTCTAGTCACCCTGTTGTGCTATCAAATAGTAGGTCTTCTTCATTCTATCTATTTTTCCTCATTAACCATCCCATCTCCCCCTTAGCCCCCTTATTTGTTATAACAAGAAACTTGTAAGTTAATCAGGAAAAGATTATTAAAAGATTAAGATGAACGTAAGAATAAAAAATAGAAGCCAATTTTGTAGATGTACCATGGAGAAAATGGATACTGCAGGCAAAACAAAAATGTCAGCATTCCTCCCGTACATTTTTAACGAGGCTATAGCCACTAACACAGCTGCTGGAGGGAAATTTGGCAATATTTAACTAAATAACAAATGTGCATACATTTTCAGGTAGCAATTGCACTTTTATGAATGTGTCCTACAGATATACTGGCATATACCAAATGGTGTACCCAAAGTAGTTCATGAAGCATTGTTTATAATAACCAAAAAGTATGAGTATAAATAGGAATCTGGTGAGATAATTCATGGTATTTTATAAAACTGAGTATCATGCAGCCCAAAAAAGAATGCAGAAATTCTTTATATATTAATATGTATAGCCTCCAAGATATGTCATTAAGTAGAAAAAAGATAAAACACAGAAAAATATATAAAGTATGTACATCATGCTATCATTTATGTGAGGAAAATAAGAAGAGGGAGAGGATTTCATATATATCTAAAATATCTCTGAAAGGGAAAAAAAAGAACTGGCAACATCTATCACCTCTGAGGAGAATTATTAGGCTACTAGATTAGAAGAGAAATTTTTTGCTACATATTCTTCTATAGCCTTTGAATTTTATTCATGTGAATCAATAAATACATTCCGTGATCAAAAATAAAATGATTAGAATTACAAATTTTTTAAGATAGGCAGAACGCATTCTAAACTAGAAACAATTGCAAATCAAATTGACACCTATATATTTCTGCTTCCAGCTATGATAGAGTAACTGGTAACAGATTATCTGTCTCACAGAAAATACTTACGAAACTAAGTAAAATACACGAGGCAACTGTTTTCAAACAGTGGCTAACAAGCCAATCCAGAACTGAAATCCCTCTGCCCACGACTGTCCACCTTTGTGAATAAGGATATTTTCCTAAATATGACAAAAAGAGCTGGAGTCTGAGGCAGCTGGCATGGCTGGCATCTATAAAGCAGTCTTAGAGAGTAAAGAGTTTAACAGAGAAGTCTCAGAAGTTTTGCAGAGATTTGTCCCAGACATGGGATAAATCTGGGACTGAGATCACCACCATACATTTGCAGAGTGAGAATACTTGAGGCTTAACAGAGAGAAAATGTTATCGGGTTGAGAGAACAGAAATAGTGGAGGTCAAGTAATGCTGGAGGAAGAATAGTACTAGACATCATTGCAGTTCAGGTCCTATGGGTGTGAGAGAGCTCTTTAATAAATACTACTTTGACAACCCTGGGATCTACCTGAAAAACAAAGTTGGTACCTCTCTACAAGGAAAGACTATGTCCTAAAGTAAGTCCTATGACTCCAGTAAAGTCTAAAACAAAGCCTATCATCAAGGAAAACATCTTCTATCAACACTGAATACTGCCAGGTTGAATAGGTTGGGAAAGCACCTGGGGTTTCTCAAAGATTTGGACTAACAAAGCCTAAAACCATGCTGAAACATGTTCAACGTGATCAGCCAATAATTGAACAGCATGCTAAGATAACAAGCAAAATTCTTCAGAAGAAAATAACACGATCCAGAGGCATTATAACACATTGTCCAAAATGTCCAGTATGCAATAAAAAATCACCAGATAAAGAAATAAGATCTCCATTCCAAGACGGCCAAATATGAACAACTCCAGTCTGCAGCTCCTAGCGTCATCGATGCAGAAGATGGGTGATTTCTGCATTTCCAACTGAGATACCTGGTTCATCTCATTGGGACTGGTTGGACAGTGGGTGCAGCCCACGGAGGTGGAGCTGGCGGAGGGCAGGGCATCGCCTCACCTGGGAAGCACAAGGGGTCGGGGGATTTCCCTTTCCTAGCCAAGGGAAGCTGTGACAAACAGGACACTCCAGCCCAAAGACTGCGCTTTTCCCACTGTCTTAGAAACCGGCAGACCAGGAGATTCTCTCCTGTGCCTGGCTTAGCAGGTCCCACGCCCACGGAGCCTTGCTCATTGCTAGCAGAGCAATCTGAGATTGACCTGCGAGGCAGCAGCCTGGCAGGGGGAGGGGTGTCTGCCATTGCTGGGCTTAAGTAGGTAAACAAAGTGGCTGGGAAGCTGGAACTGGGCAGAGCCCACTGCAGCTCAGCAAAGCCTACTGCCTCGATAGAATCCACCTCTGTGGGCAGGGCATAGCTGAACAAAAGGCAGCAGAAGCTTCTGCAGACTTAAACATCCCTGTCTGACAGCTCTGAAGAGAGCAGTGGTTCTCCCAGCATGGTGTTTGAGCCTTGAGAACGGACAGACTGCCTCCTCCAGTGGGTCACTGACACCCACGTAGCTTAACTGGGAGATACCTCCCCGTAGGGGCCGACAGACATCTCATACAGGCAGGTGCCCCTCTGGGATGAAGCTTACAGAGGAAGGATCAAGCAGCAATATTTGCTGTTCTGCAGCCTCCACTGGTGATACCCAGGCAAAGAGGATCTGGAGTGGACCTCTAGCAAAATCCAACAGACCTGCAGCTGAGGGACCTGACTGTCAGAAGGAAAACTAACAAACAGAAAGGAATAGCATCAACATCAACAAAAAGGACATCCACACCAAAACCCCATCTGTAGGTCCAAACATCAAAGACCAAAGGTAGATAAAACCAAAAAGTTGGAAAGAAACCAGTGCAGAATAGCTAAAAATTCTAAAAACCAGAGTGCCTCTTCTCTTCCAAAGGATCACAGCTCCTCACCAGCTATGGAACAAAGCTGGATGGAGAATGACTTTGACAAGTTGACAGAAGTAGGCTTCAGAAGGTTGGTAATAACAAACTCCTCCAAGCTAAAGGGGCACATTCTAACCCATCGCAAGGAAGCTGAAAACCTTGAAAAAAGGTTAGACGAATGGCAAATTAGAATAAACAGTGTAGAGAAGAACTTAAATGACCTGACGGAGCTGAAAACCATGGCACGAGAACTTCGTGATGCATGCACAAGCTTCAATAGCCTATTAGATCAAGTTGAAGAAAGGATATCACTGATTGAAGATCAAATGAATGAAATAAAGCAAGAAGACAAGTTTAGAGAAAAAAGAGTAAAAAGAAACAAATAAAGCCTCCAAGAAATATGGGACTATGTGAAAAGACCAAATCTACGTCTGATTCGTGTACCTGAAAGTGACGGGGAGAATGGAACCAAGTTGGAAAACACTCTGCAGGATATTATCTAAAGAACTTCCCCAAACTAGCAAGGCAGGCCAACATTCAAATTCAGGAAATACAGAGAACATCACAAAGATACTCCTCGAGAAGAGCAACTCCAAGACACATAATTGTCAGATTCACCAAGGTTGAAATGAAGGAAAAAATGTTAAGGGCAGCCAGAGAGAAAGGTCAGGTTACCCACAAAGGGAAGCCCATCAGACTATCAGCTGATCTCTCGGCAGAAACCCTACAAGCCAGAAGAGAGTGGGGACCAATATTCAACATTCTTGAAGAAAAGAGTTTTCAACCCAGAATTTCATATCCAGCCAAACTAAGCTTTATAAGTGAAGGAGAAATAAAATCCTTTACAGACAAGCAAATGCTGAGAGATTTTGTCACCACCAGGCCTGCCCTACAAGAGCTCCTGAAGGAAGCACTAAACATGAAAAGGAACAATCAGTACCAGCCACTGCAAAAACATGCCAAATTGTAAAGACCATCGACACTATGAAGAAACTGTATCAACTAATGGGCAAAATAACCAGCTAACATCATAATGACAGGATCAAATTCACACATAACAATATTAACCTTAAATGTAAATGGGCTGAATGCCCCAATTAAAAGACACAGACTGGCAAATTGGATAAAGAGTCAAGACTCATCAGTGTGCTGTACTCAGGAGACCCATCTCACATGCAGAGACACACATAGGCTCAAAATAAAGGGATGTAGGAAGATTTACCAAGCAAATGGAAAGCAAAAAGAAGCAGGGATTGCAATCCTGGTCTCTGACAAAACAGACTTTAAACCAACAAAGATCAGAAGAGACAAAGAAAGGCATTACATAATAGTAAAGAGAGAATTCAACAAGAAGATCTAACTAACCTAAATATATATGCACCCCCAATACAGGAGAACCCAGATTCATAAAGCAAGTCCTTAGAGACCTACAAAGAGACTTAGATTCCCACACAATAATAATGGGACACTTTAACACCCCACTGTCAATATTAGACAGATCAACGAGACAGAAGGTTAACAAGGAAATCCAGGACTTGAACTCAGCTCTGCAACAAGCAGAACTAATAGACATCTACAGAACTCTCCACCCCAAATCAACAGAATATACATTCTTCTCAACACCACCACATCACACTTATTCTAAAAATGACCACATAATTGGAAGTAAAGCACTCCTCAGCAAATGTAAAAGAATAGAAATTACAACAAACTGTCTCTCAAACCACAATGCAATCAAATTAGAACTCAGGATTAAGAAACTCATTCAAAACCACACAACTAAATGGAAACTGAACAACCTGCTCCTGAATGACTACTGGGTACATAACGAAATGAAGGCAGAAATAAAGATGTTCTCTGAAACCAATCAGAACAAAGATACAACATACCAGAATATCTGGGACACATTTAAAGCAGTGTGTAGAGGGAAATTTATAGCACTAAATGCTCACAAGAGAAAGCAGGAAAGATCTAAAATCGACACCCTAACATCACAATTAAAAGAACTAGAGAAGCAAGAGCAAACACATTCAAAAGCTAGCAGAAGACAAGAAATAACTAAGATCAGAGCAGAACTGAAGGAGATAGAGACACAAAAAAAAACCCTTCAAAAGATCAATGAATCCACAAGTTGGTTTTTTGAAAAGATCAAAAAAATAGACCGCTAGCAAGACTAATAAAAAAGAAAAGAGAGAAGAATTAAATAGACGCAATAAAAAATGACAAAGGTGATATCACCACTGATCCACAGAAATACAAACTACCATCAGAGAATACTATAAACACCTCTATGCAAATAAACTAGAAAATCTAGAAGAAATGGATAAATTCCTGGACACATACACCCTCCCAAGAATAAACAAGGAAGAAGTTGAATCCCTGAATAAACCAATAACAGGCTCTGAAATTGAGATAATAATTAATAGCCTACCAACCAAAAAAAGTCCAGGACCAGATGGATTCACAGCTGAATTCTACCAGAGGTACAAAGAGGAGCTGGTAACATTCCTTCTGAAACTATTCCAATCAATAGAAAAAGAGGGAATCCTCCCTAACTCATTTTATGAGGCCAGCATCATTCTGATACCAAAGCCTGGCAGAGACACAACAAAAAAAGAGAATTTTAGACCATTATCCCTGATGAACATTGATGCGAAAATCCTCAATAAAATACTGGCAAACTGAAACCAGCAGCACATCAAAAAGTTTATCCACTGCAATCAAGTTGGCTTCATCTCAAGGATGCAAGGCTGGTTCAACATGTGCAAATCAATAAACATAATCCATCACATCAACAGAACCAATGACAAAAACCACATGATTATCTCAATAGATCCAGAAAAAGCCTTCAAAAAATTCGGTAGCCCTTCATGCTAAAAACTCTTAATAAACTAGATATTGATGGAATGTATCTCCAAATAGTAAGAGCAATTTTTGACAAACCCACAGCCAATATCATACTGAATGGGCAAAAAATGGAAGCATTCCCTTTGAAAACCAGCACAAGACAGGGATGCCCTCTCTCACCACTCCTATTCAACTTAGTGTTGGAAGTTCTGGCTGGGGCAATCAGGCAAGAGAAAGAAATAAAGGGAATTCAATTAGGAAAAGAGGAAGTCAAATTGTCCCTGTTTGCCGATGACATGATTGTATATTTAGAAAACCCCATCATCTCAGCCCAAAATCTCCTTAAGCTGATAAGCAACTTCAGCAAAGTCTCAGGATACAAAATCAATGTGCAAAAATCGCAAGCATTCTGATACACCAATAACAGACAAACAGAGAGCCAAATCATGAGTGAAATCTCATTCACAATTGCTACAAAGAGAATAAAATACCTAGGAATCCAACTTACAAGGGATGTGAAGGACCTCTTCAAGGAGAACTACAAACTGCTGCTCAAGGAAATAAAAGAGGACACAAACAAATGGAAGAACATTCCATGCTCATGGATAGGAAGAATCAATATCGTGAAAACAGCCACACTGCCCAAGGTAATTTATAGATTCAATGCCATCCCCATCAAGCCACCAATGACTTTCTTCACAGAATTGGAAAAAACTACTTTAAATTTCATGTGGAACCAAAAAAGAGCCCACATTGCCAAGACAATCCTAAGCCAAAAGAACAAAGCTGGAGGCATCACACTACCTGACTTCAAACTATACTACAAGGCTACAGTAACCAAAACAGCATGGTACTGGTACCAAAACAGTGATATAGACCAAAGAAACAGAACAGAGGCCTCAGAAATAACACCATACATCTACAACCATCTGATCTTTGACAAACCTGACAAAAACAAGAAATGGGGAAAGGAGTCCCTATTTAATAAATGGTTCTGGGAAAACTGGCTAGCCATATGTAGAAAGCTGAAACTGGATCCCTTCCTTACACCTTACACAAAAATTAATTCGAGATGGATTAAAGATTTAAATGTTACACCTAAAACCATAAAAACCCTAGAAGAAAACCTAGGCAATACCATTCAGGACATAGGCATGGGCAAGGACTTCATGACTAAAACACCAAGAGCAATGGCAACAAAAGCCAAAATAGACAAATAGTATCTAATCAAACTAAAGAGCTTCTGCACAGCAAAAGAAACTACCATCAGAGTGAACAGGCAACCTACAGAATGGGGGAAAATTTTTGCAATCTACCCATCTGATAAAGTGCTAATATCCAGAATCTACAATGAACTTAAACAAATTTACAAGAAAAAAACAAACAACCCCATCGAAAAGTGCACAAAGGATATGAACAGACACTTCTCAAAAGAAGACATTTATGCAGCCAACAGACACATGAAAAAATGCTCATCATCACTGGTCATCAGAGAAATGCAAATCAAAACCACAATGAGATATCATCTCATACCAGTTAGAATGGCAATCATTAAAAAGTCAGGAAACAACAGATGCCGGAGAGGATGTGGAGAAATAGGAACGCCTTTACACTGTTGGTGGGAGTGTACATTAGCTCAACCATTGTGGAAGACAGTGTGGCATTTCCTCAAGGATCTAGAACTAGAAATACCATTTGACCCAGCAATCCCATTACTGGGTATATATCCAAAGGATTATAAATCTTTCTACTATAAAGACACATGAACATGTATGTTTATGGTGGCACTATTCACAATAGCAAAGACTTGGAACCAACCCAAATGTCCATCATTGATAGGCTGGATTAAGAAAATGTGGCACATATACACCATGGAATACTATGCATCCATGAAAAAGGATGAGTTCATGTCCTTTTCAGGGACATGGATGAAGCTGGAAACAATCATTCTCAGCAAACTATCACAACGACAGAAAACAAAATACCACATATTCTCACTCATAGGTGGGTATTGAACAATGAGAACACTTGGACACAGGGTGGGGAACATCACACACCAGGGCCTGTTGGAGGGTGTGGGGCTGGGGGAGGGATAGCATCAGGAGAAACACCTAATGTAAATGATGAGTTGATGGGTGAAGCAAACCAACATGGCACATGTATTCCTGTGTAACAAACCTGCACGCTGTGCACATGTACCCTAGAACTTAAAGTATAATTTTAAAAAATGAAAATATGATACATAGGTAAGCAAAAAAGCGGTAAATACAAACAAATCTTAAAATTACCCAGATATGTCCTAACAAAGAATCTAAAGCAGCTTTTATAAATATGTTAAAGAATTTTAAATATATATGTCCAAAGAATGAAAGGAAATATGATCTCAAGGAGTGAATAGAGGAGTCTAAGCAGGGAAAATAACCAAATGAAAATTCTAGAACTAAAAAAATAATAAAAATGAACAATTTAGTGGACATGTCTGAATAGCTGATTAGAGATGGCAGAAGAAAAGGAAACCTAAAACAGATCAGTAGAAATTATTTAATCTTAGAAAGGAAGAGTGGGAAAAAAATCAAGAAGATGAACTAAGATTTAGGAATAGGTAGGACAATACCAAATAGTCTTAACATAAATGTAATTGGAATCCTAGAAAGAAAAGCGACTGAGAATGGGCCAGAAAAAATATTTGAAGGAATAATAGCTGAAAACTTTTCAAAACGATCAAACAGATCCAAGAAGTTAAGCAAACCCCAAGAAGAATAAATATAAAGAAAACCACACCCAGGCACATTGTAATAAAACTGCAGAACATCCAAGATAAAGAGGAAATATTAAGGGCATCCAGAGGAAAGACATACATTACATACAGGTGAACAAGGGTGAGAATGATCATGGGCTTACGAGAAACAATGGGGACTGAAAACCTCAATGGCATGGCATTTTTAAATTGCTGAAAGGAAAAACGAAAACAAAGCTGTTAACTCAGAATTCTACATCCAACAAAAATATTCTTCAAAAATGAGAAGAAAATAAAGGCACTTTCAATAAACAAAAGCTGAGAAAATTAATCACCAGCAGACCTACACTATAAGAAATATAAAAAGTTGAAGATAACTGATACCAGATGGAAATTCAGATCTACAGTAAGAAAGAAAAAGAGCACTGGAAATGTTAAGTAAATTGGTAAATATAAAGTAATATGTTTTCTTTCTTAGAATTTCCTTAAAGACTACTATTTAAGGCAAAAGTGAAAACACTCTAAGGTGGGGGTTATGACATGTTAAAATAATGAATATGACAATAACCACACAAAGAAAGGGAGATGAGGCCACGTGTTATGGCTCATGCCTGTGATCCCAGCACTTTGGGAGGCAGAGCAGGGAGGATCATTTGAGCCCAGGAGTTCAAGACCAGCCTGGGCAATATAGTGAGACTTCATGTCTACTAAAAATAAAAATTAAAAATTAACTAGGTGTGGTGGCACATGACTGAGTCCCAGCTACTCAGGAGGCCGAGGCAGGAGGACTGCTTGAGCCCCAGAGTTTGAGGCTACAGTAAGCCATGATTGTGCCACTGCACTCCAGCCTGGGTGAGAGCAAGACTCTGTCTCAAAAAAATAAAAATAAAATAAAAGAAAGAGGATGACTAAATTGAAATAAAATGTTATAAGTTCACTAGATTTGTCAAATGTTAAGTGTGAAATGTGGAGAGGTACAATACTGAGTATGAATAGATTCTAATGCATAGGGGCTGCATATTTTTAGTCCTTGAGCAATCAATAAAATTAAATAAAAAAAGAAGATAAATGATAAAGAGAGAGATAAGGGGGTATAACTAAAAGCGAATAGAAAAAATAAAATGGCACACTAAAAAATATTCAAATGCTCCAAAAAGAGCAGGAAAGAAACAACAGAGGAACAAAAAACAGAAGAGATAATGAGAAAAAAAAGTTTGATACCTGGTGTTTAGTGGAATTCACTCAATAAATTCATTCATGCAATGAGAGGCTGCTATACTGATGCCTGAAGATATGTAAATGTTCATAAGACTTGCCTCCTACTCTCAAAAACCTTACAATTATACATGCAACTATACAATAAAATGGCATATGAAAAATACAAATAAAATTATAGTTATCACTGAGGACTTCCCATATACTGAAAATCCTACTAAATGCTTCACAAATAGTATTTATTTCTCACAATGATATAAAGAATTTTCATAATATAGGTGTCCTTGGCCCCACTTTGTAGATAAAGTTGGATGTAAGCTTCATGACAGTACAAACCATAAATATTATTTACCATTGTGTTACCAATGCCTCACAATTTGCACACATCTAATACAAGCTTAGTAAGCAGCTGTAAAAAGAATAAGTGAATGGCAAAGGATATAATAATTTACTCAAAGTCATGCTGAGAACCAGAATTTGGAACCAGACAGACTTTGGTCCAAAGTCCTTGATACTAACAGTCAGGATCCCAAAAGGCAATAACTTGGGTGACAATACATCCAGTTTACACGGATAGTTCCAGTTTATGATTATTGTCCCAGTGTAACTACTAATAGTTCTCCCATTCATTCACCCTCAAAAAATGCCAAATTTGTATGATAAATGTTATGATTTCTCTAGCTATAAGATTTCAGAGGAGATTCTTCCTATCCATGAGCATGGAATGTTTTTCCATTTGTTTATGTCATCTCTGATTTCTTTCAGTAGTGTTTTGTAATTCTCATTGGAGAGATCTTTCACTTCACTAGTTAGCTGTATTTCTAGATATTTTAATTTTTGTGGCTATTGTGAATAGGATTATGTTCTTGATTTGGCACTCAGCTTGGACATTATCGGTGTAGAGAAATTCTACTGATTTTTGTATCCAGAAACTTTGCTGAAGTTATCTAGGAGCTTTTGGGCCAAAACTATGGGGTTTTCTAGGTAGTTTGACAGAGGTAGTTTGATTTTCTCTCTTCCTATTTGGATGCCTCTTATTTCTTTCTCTTCCCTTATTGCTCTGTCTAGGACTTCCAATACTATGTTAAATAGGAGCAGTGAGAGTGGGCATCCTTGTCTTGTTCCAGTTCTCAAGAGGAATACTCCCAGCTTTTGCCCATTCAGTGTGATGTTGGCTGTGGGTTTTGTTGTGGATGGCTTACTATTTTGAGGTATGTCTTTCAATGCCTAGTTTGTTGAAGAGATGCTGAATTTTATCAAAAACCTTTTCTGCATCTATTGAGATGATCATGTGTTTTTTGTTTTTATTCCGTTCACATGGTGAATCACATTTATTGATTTGCATATGTTGAAATCAGTCTTGCATCCTACGGATAAAGCCTGCTCAATGGTGGTGGATTAGTTTTTTTATGTGCTGCTGGATTCAGTTTGCTAGTATTTTGTTAAGGATTTTTGCATCTATGTTCATCAAGGATATTGGTCTGAAGTTTTTTCGTTGTTGTTATGTCTTTGCTATGTCTTTGCCAGGATGATGTTGGCTTCATAAAATGAGTTAGGAAAGAGTTCCTCCTCCTCAATTTTTTGGAATAGTTTCAGTAGGAATGGTACCAGCTCTACTTTATATGTCTGGTAGAATTTTGCTGTGAATCTGTGTGTTCCAAGGCTTTTTCTGGCTGGTAGCCTTTTTATTACTGATTCAATTTTGGAACTTGCTATTGGTCTGATCAGGGTTTAAATTTCTTCCTGGTTAAGTCTTGAGAGGTTGAATGTTTTCAGGAATTTATCAATTTACATATGCAATGCTATTCCTGTCAAACAATGATATTCTTTACAGAACTAGAAAAAACTATTCTAAAATTCATATGGAACCAAAAAGAGCCCAAATGGCCAAAGCAATTCTAAGCAAAAAAGAATAAAGCTAGAGGAATCACATTACTTAACTTCAAACTATACTTCAATGCTACAGTAACCAAGACAGCATGGTATAGGTACAAAAATAGATACATAGACCAATGGAACAGAATAGGGAGCCCAGAAATAAACCCACACACTAACAACCATTTGATCTTCAACAAAGTTGACAAAAAAAGCAATGGGGAAAGGACTCCCTATTCGATAAATGGTTCTGGGACAACTGGCTAATCATATGCCAAAGACTGAAACTGGACACTTTCCTTAGATCATATACAAAAATCAACTCAAGATGGATTAGACACTTAAATGTAAAATGTAAAATTATAAAAACCCTTGAAGAAAACCTGGGAAATACCATTCTAAACATAGGCTCTGGCAAAGATTTTATGATGAATATGCCAAAAGCAATTGCAACAAAAACAAAAATTGACAAGTGGGACCTAATTAAACTAAAGAGCTTCTGCACAGCAAAGGAAACTATCAACAAAGTAAATAGACAACCTACAGGATGGGAGAAAATATTTACAAATGGTGCATCTGACAAAGCTTTAATATCCAGAATCTATAAGGAACTTAGACAAATTGACAAGCAAAAAAACAAACGAGCCCATTAAAAAGTGGACAAAGACACTTTTCAAAATAAGACATTTACACGGCCAAGAAGCATAGGAAAAAATACTCATCATCACTAATCATTAGGGAAATGCAAATCAAAACCACAAGGAGATATCATCTCACACCAGTCAGAATGGCTATTATTAAGAAGTCAAAAAGTAACAGTTGTTGGTCATACTGCAAAGAAAAGGAATGTTTATACACTGCTAGTGGGAATGTAAATTAGTCCAGCCACTGTGGAAAGCAGTTTTGCAATTTCTCAAAGAACTTAAAACAGAACCACCATTTGACCCAGCAGTCCTATTATTGGGTATATACCCAAAGGAATATAAATCATTCTACCATAACGATACACACATGCATATGTTCATTGCAGCTCTATTCACAATAACAAAGACAAGGTATCAACCAAAATGGTCAACAACATTAGACTGAATAAAGAAAATGTGGTACATATACACTATGGAATACTATGCATCCATAAAAAAGAATGAGATCATGTCCTTTGCAGCAACATGTATGCAGCTGGAGGCCATTATCCTAAGAGAACTAACACAGGAACAGAAAACCGAATACTGCATGTTCTCATTTATAATTGGGAGCTAAACATTGAGTTACATGGACACAATGAAGAGAACAACGGACAGCGGGGCCTATTTGAGGGTGAAGGGTAGGAGGAAGGTGATGATCAGAAGACTACATATCGAGTACTATGCTCTGCTCATTACCTGGGTGATGAAATAATATGTACACCAAACCCCCGCAACACACCATTTATCTATTAGAGCAAACTTGAACATGTGCCCCTGAAACTAATATTTAAAAGAAAAAAGATTTCAGAGGAGAAAGCTCCCTTTGATTGACATGATCAGGAATCTTCATTTAAGAGATGACACTTAAATTCAGCTTTTTAAAAAATAAGTAGGATTTGCTATGCAGACAAGAGGTTAAGGCTTAAAAATCGAAAACAGTTCTGTAACTTTAAGAAAACATGACATGAATTTATAAATGGTTGTAAGATTCAGCACTGTAAGAAATCTTTAAATAAAAATTATTGTTCACAGACTTTCATAAGTGATGGGGATTGAAAGCTTTCTAAATGATCAGAAACCAAAGGCTGATAACAAAGACTACTGTGTAACACATCTCACTGGGCTGAGGGGGAGACACCAGAACATTTCTCTTTTTTTTTTTAATATTTGTGTGTTTTAAAAGGCAGAGTCAGTAGCGTGAATGGTATAGATTACTCTAATTTTGAAGGCAAAAGTAAGAAAGATTTAATGGATTTAAATGTACACAAAAAGAGGTAACATTAACCAAGGTGGTTTTCAATTAGTGGGACACAACTTAGTTTTACTTGTTAAATACAATTTGTAATTCAGATACTATGCAGAAAACAAAGCTCATAGGCATCCTAATGGTTTTTAGTTGTAGAATCTGAATCCATTCCTAAATCTCTCTGATTCCATCTCTCACTCAAACCTCCAGATTTCAATGCACCAACAATGATGAGTTTGAATGGAAAAAATCAAGGTACAAAAGGAAAGGCCAGGGCTTTCCTCTCTCTCCCTTGCTCTCAGGGATGGGTCTGTATGTCAAATGAAGGGTACTGAACACTGCAAAGAAAATGCTGATGGAGACACAGAAATGAAATAGGGAGTTAGAGATTAACTGCTTGGAAAAATAATGATTTATAAATATGTTCAGAGTATACTTTGTCAAGAGCACTGACTTATGGCATGAAATTAAAAGGAAGTAAACATGGGTCAAGAAACTGGAAGGACAATTATGAGATGTGTTTGCCATTAGCCTGTAAACTTCTATAACGGAATTGTTGTCTAAGAGATACAAAAGTAGTTCCTTTATGTCTGCAATGTAAAACCGAACTTGAAAAACTATCTAAGAATATTCAGTACAGATGGTTCCTTTTGAATGATGGGAATTACTAGAACAATGTGTTATGCATTTTTCAACTCTGATTACTAAATCTCTATCCTGAATTTCTTTGACACAAAAAGTATTTTAAATCAAACAACTAGAGCATATATTTAAATTGTTTGAATCTTCCCTTTTACTAAAGTACCTGCTTGATAGACACAACTTAACATATAACTTAAATGTTTAAATTTCCAGAGAATCTTTAAGATGTTTTTGAAAGTTCACAGCTTTTCATTTGTTTGGCTTTTTTATTTTTACTCCTAACAAAAAGTTTAGGTTTACATTTGGAAGTTTTATGACAATTGGTGTTAGTTATGAAGATGATTGTCTCTTGACTCTCTTTGCTTAGAAGTCTATGGAGCACGTAGCTTTCAAGATTTTTTTTGGAAACTGAAGTCCAATATTTTATTTCTAATTGGGGAATACCTCTTTCTATTTGCAACTTGGATAAATGAGAAAATTATTTAGGACGTGAAGATTAATGAAGATTCAAGAAGATGAATGTCTCTTGACTCTCTTTGCTTAGAAGTCAATGGAGTATGTAGCTTTCAAGATTTTTTTTTAGAAATTGAAGTCCAATATTTTATTGCAAATTGGGGAATACCTCTTTCTATTTGCAACTTGAATAAATGAGAGAATCATTTAGGACAAGTTGAGTGTTCTTCCATTGCAGACTTTCTTAAGCTAACATTTATTAAACAGAACAAAAAAGACAGATCTTTAATTTTTCAGAGCCTCCAGGGCTGGTTTACAGGTTTCAGCACAATTCAGCTAAGAAGCCTATCAAGGCTAGTAGGGAAAAGGAACACAGCAGAAATGATTGCTATGTAAACAAAAGTTCAGAGTAGATAATGAAACTCTGGAGAAGCCTGCCAGAGTAGCTTTCTTTAGGTAGGCAAATTCATCTGAATTTATCAAAGTGCTGAATATTGATAATTTGTGAATTAGTTTTCTGGTTCTGTTGTTAAAAAATCTTTTTGGGAATGACAACAATCATCCATTGATCCCAAGTAGTACCAATTTATTAGGAACAAGAAGTGTGGCCATATTATTTGTTCTGAAATTACTAATAGTGTCTTATATGAAATCATTAATAGCCCAGAAACAAAGTCAAAAATCAGTTAGACTGTATCGCAAGTTTCTAATATTAATCCTCAATAAAGATTTTTAGAAATCCACCAGCTTTCATTTATTTCCCTGAGCTCTCCTTTGAATGTTTTCAAGACATTCAAATTTTCTCCTATACAAAATCTTATGCTTTCAATACTAGAGCACTGTATGTGTATTTAAAAATTAATAATGATAAGCCAAAACAACTCATGATGTGTTCCAAGTAGAGTTCAAAGTAGATTAAGATCAAGAATTCATTTAATCTAGCTTGAGCTTCAAACAGAAAATACTCATCCCTTCCAAACCCTTTAGAATTGAAGTATGAGTGCCCACTGCCTAAGCTACTTGCAGGTGGCAACCATTATTCATACATGTTTAGAAGCAGTAGGAGTCTTCTCAGGCCACCAGGATGCATTCGGTTCGCTGAAGCATACTGAACACTACCCACAGAACTTATGTTGTTTTTAGAAGTATGAAATTAGGCTCAATGAAGTAATGGGCTAAATAATGGGAAAATTCAGCACTGTTTTTAAAAGTACTGATATTTGACACTTTTCTGCAAGGAATCTCAGCTAATTATCCCTTTACCTCAAGGGAGCAGGCAACTGGCAGAAAAAATATTATGAACATTGTACAGAGAATAGACTATAGTCACGTTTTAAAAAAAATTCATGGGTTTGGAGCTAGAGGTCTGGAGTGCATACATATTCTGACTCGACCACTCTAGATGTGTGACCTCAACACAATCACTTTTTCTCCCCCACCTCATTTCCTCATCTTCAACAGAATATCTACTCTATCTGGTTGTTGTGATAGTTGAACATATGTGAACCTATTTTAAACTGTCGCTTGGCTCTTTGGAAGGTACTCAATAAACACTGGTTGGGCACAAGCTTTGGAATCAGACAAATCTAAGTTTAAATCCCAATTCCATTTATTAACTGGTTGTTTTGGGCAGGCTATGTGACCTGTCTCTAAGTCTAAGTTTATTCATCTGTAAGGTACAATGAAATTACTACCCTTCAGGCTCACTATGAGGATGAGTGAGATAATATATAATGTACTGAGCAAAGTACCTTATACAAAGTATTTAATAAATAAAGGCTATTGTTTCACATTTGACTCTAGAGCACAAGAAAAGCTAAGTGGCCAGCTTGTGGTTTCACTGAAAGTTGATGGTGGGTATCCTCTCCTATCTTTGGACTCCAAGTTTCTCTGTTTCCCAGTAACCTACTGGTAGACTTTTCCACTGCAATTTGCATGGCAGGCCTTGAATAGTCTTAATACACTTGGGCTTTGTCTTATTTTACTTTACATTTATATTAATACCCTTTCTTTGAACATAAATTCAGAAAGAATATGTAAATTGAGGATATTCTTTAGATCTTTGAATCCATTATGGAAATTCAGTTGCCAGTGCTTCCATGGTGAAAGTCTTTCTTTCTACCTTCAGAAGCATCCAGATAAACAAATTAATAAAAGCTTACGTTTCCATATCAATCCGGCTATAGACATTTTATGTCTGGCCATAAAAGCTAAGATGAATTTTTATTTCTACTTTCCCTCATTGGAACAACTTTTCCAAATGAAGACTGACTTTGTCTTAAGGAAAAAAGTCATAAACCAGACTCATTAAGAAGCCATCTCTTTTGTGATTGACAGCAGGCATACGCAGGACAGTAGGCACTCTATGAGAATGGAGTGAAGTGACCCTTGGTGAGGGCTGGAATACGCCCTATAAATTTAACAGATTTTAAAAAGCCTTTAGATAGCATTCGTCCGTTCTGACATGTCAGATAATTCATAGTGGAGAGAAATCATTTTAATGCAATTATTACGGGAAAGCCATTAACCAAACGCTAACCACGTTCTGCATTAGAGAATTTACACTTGCAAGAAATAATAAGAATCAAACAAGGGAGGGAGAGTAAAATTAGAGCACACAGATGAGAAAGAAGCAGGGAGAAGTACTTGGAAATGCCTTTCCTGTTAACCTCATGTAAAACAGCAGCTCTCCTATCTTCACCATCTAAACCCTTATTCTGCTTTATTCTTCTGTGTGGTACTATTACCACTTGATATTTATATTTTTAGCTAATTTATTTTTTGTATGCTTCCCCCTTTAAAATGTAAGTTCTATGAGGGTACAATATTGTGTGTATTTTGTTCCTTGACTGTACCCCTTGTGTCTAGTACTGAGCCTGGCATATATATGCTTCAATACATGTGTTCATCGACAGAAGAGAGGCCATTACCTGAGTAACCCAAGTCAGTCTACACAGACCTGGAAATTAGGACATCTATTCAGTGCCTTGAGAGATGTCAGAAAAATGAGCAAATTTTTTTTGACAGTCACTACTTTCTCATAATTGTAGAGGTTCAAGAATGGTTAAAAGTGAGAAGAGGAAATAAACATATTAATAGGAGGAAGGTGCTTGATTGTACTCCTGACAAAAGAAACATGAATTAAAATTAAAACAAAGTAGCATTTTTTTTCCTATGAGATGAGCACCTGTGTTGGTAGGGTGGTAAGAAAAGCAGTCATTCCCAGACAATCTTCTGGAAAGGAAGATTGGTAAATTTGGTAACTGCTTTTATCTAATAATTCTATCCTTAAGATTTTGTCCTACAGATATACTTGCACATGCATGCACTGTTGGAGACAGGAAAAGGTTGAGACAACCTGAATGTCCACCAGGAAGGAACTGGCTATGTACATGATATGACATATAAGTAGAAGAACACCATGTGGCCTTTAAAAAGAACAATGCGTCCCCCGACACAAAATTTCACCTCTCCAGAAGTTCCCAGTTGATAACCACCAAACATTTGTTTAAATTCCAAAAATACCCTAGGGCTTAATTAGGGACCATTATTTTCACACCAATATCAAAGCTCTTATAACTGCGGAAATACATGTTTTTTACAGGATAATAGACATCCCAGAAAATTGATACAAATGGACGGTGGGTAATGAACAGAAACTTCATTCCATCCTTAATAATTTTAAATTTAGCTTGATATTCATTCTAGATCCACCTCAAGATACATCTTCTCCATGAAGGTATCCTCCTACACCTCAGTGAGTACTACATGACAAGCACCCACAATGACTCAGTCTCTGGAGGTCATACAGGAACAATTCATTCTATCCCAAATGGCATCAGACTTTTGCATTAAGTCGGGTAAATTGATGCCTAAGAATTGTTGGAAATTATCTACTATATGAAACCTTCTTTCATCCATAAGTTAAATAAGAAATATAGCCACAACATCCATATAGATGTTTGAGTGAGAAACTGAGACATCATATCAAATTGCTTTCTTTCTTTTCCCTAACATTTCTTCAGCAAATCCTGTCCATTCTACTTTCAAAATAAATCTCAATTCTACCCACCTCTCTCCATCTCCACTGCTGCCAGTTGAGCCCCGGCCATGCAGTCTCTCACCTACAAGAGCACCCAACTGTTTTCTCTGCTTTCACTCATCTTCCTACTCTCTGTCTTCCATCCATCCTGGGTGCAATTTTAAAAGTAAAGTATTATCTTTTTATTCCCCAGCTTAAAACCCTTCAAAGGCTTTCCACTGTTAAAAAAAAAAAAAAAAAAAAAAAAAACACTAAACTGCTAAACTGCATAACTTGGCCTGAAAGTTCTAGTGACCTATCCCATCTCTCTCCAACTCTCCAACTTCAACCCATGATACTTTCTCCCTCCTTCACTTCACTACAGCATTGATGATCTGTGAGTTTCTAAATGTGCCAAGCTCTTTCCTACTTCAGAGTCTTTGCGAGGTAACAGCCAGAGCCCAGTTAGCAGCAAGCTAACAACAAAAACGTATTAGTGGGGGATGAGTGAGAGGTACTAATTCTATACTTATGCATCCAAAACAATACTCTTGTCATTTTTGACTAGTTTGATAATGACGATTTCTTATCCAAAACCTACACCCTTCCTCCTATATTCATTCAACAAATACTTATTACATTTATGTTTGGAGAACTTTCCTTGTTACTTTAGAATACGAAAAAAATAAACACAAACCCTGTTTTCAAGGAGTTTACAGTCCATCAGGCAACACAAGATTTCTTTGTGTGTAATTAAACTAAGCCAACATGAATTAAGTAAACAGGAAAAGTATAAGATAGGCTGTGAAATTTCAGAAACATAAACAATCATTTATGGCTGGTATGATAGGTGAAGGATCGTGGAGAAAGTCTATCTGAGGTTCATTTGAAGAACTGATATAATTTCTAAAGACACAGGAGAGATAGAGGATAGAAAAGGGTATTACAGGCAGAGGAAGCAGAAGGTAGATATTGAAATGCATATATAATGAAAAATGCACAATGTGTTTAGAAATAGTGAGTAGTGAGAAGGTTGGATTTGAGACAAAATATGAAAGCCCACAAATAGCAGACTAATAATAATAGCATAAATTCATTGACTGTTTACTATGTGCAGGATAATCATTTAATTATTACAACAACCCTATAAGGTAGCACTATGATTATTCCCATTTTTCACCAAGGGAACTAAAGCACAAAGGTGTTGAATAATTTTTCCAAGGTTACAAAACTAGGAAGTAGTGGGACCAGGATCAAAATCCCGGCAGTCTACCTTCAGAGTACATGTTAATCATGTAGGAAATTAACCATTATCACACAGAAATCAAGATTCATTGAAGATCTTTGAGCAAGAATGTGGCATAATTGGACCTTTGATGACTTATTCTGGTTGCAATGTAAAGAATATCCTAGAGAAGAAACAACTAAAGCCAGGAAAAGCATCTTTATGGAACCAAAAAAGAGCCTGTATAGCCAAGACAATCCTAAGCAAAAAGAACAAACTGGAGGCATCATGCTAGCTGACTTCAAACTATACTACAAGGCTACAGTAACCAAAACAGCATGGTACTGGCACCAAAACAGATATATAGACCAATGGAACAGAACAGAGGCTCAGAAATAACACCACACATCTACAACCATCTGATCTTTGACAAACCTGACAAAAACAAGAAATGGGGAAAGGATTCCCTATTTAATAAATGGTGTTGGGAAAACTGGCTAGCCATAAGCAGAAAACTGAAACTGGACCCCTTCCTTACACCTTATACAAAAATTAATTCAAGATGGATTGAAGACCTACACATAAGACCTAAAACCATAAAAAGCCTAGAAGAAAACCTAGGCAATACCATCGAGGATATAGGCATGGGCAAAGATTTCATGACTAAAACACCAAAAGCAATGGCAACAAAAGCCAAAATAGACAAATGGGATCTAATTAAACTAAAGAGCTTCTGCACAGCAAAAGAAACCATCATCAGAGTGAACAGGCACTCTATAGAGTGGGAGAAAATTTTTGCAATCTATCCATCTGACAAAGGACTAATATCCAGAATCTACAAGGAACTTAAACAAATTCACAAGAAAAAAAACAACCCCATCAAAACGTGGGTGAAGAATATGAACAGACACTTCTCAAAAGAAGACATTTATGCCCCCAACAAACATATGAAAAAAAAGCTCATCATCACTGGTCATTAGAGAAATGCAAATCAAAACCACAAAGAGATACCATCTCATGCCAGTTAGAATGGCAATCATTAAAAAGTCAGGAAACAGCAGATGCTGGAGAGGATGTGGAGAAATAGGAATGCTTTTACACTGTTGGTGGGAGTGTAAATTAGCTCAACCATTGTGGAAGACAGTGTGGTGATTCCTCAAGGATCTAGAACCAGATACACCATTTGACCCAGCATTCCCATTACTGGGTATATACCCAAAGGATTATAAATCATTCTACTATAAAGACACATGCACGTGTATGTTTATTATGGCACTGTTCACAATAGCAAAGACTTGGAACCAACCCAAATGCCCATCAATGATAGACTGGATAAAGAAAATGTGGCACATATACACCATGGAATACTATGCAGCCATAAAAAAGGATGAGTTCATGTCCTTTTCAGGGACATGGATGAAGCTGGACACCATCATTCTCAACAAACTAACATAAGAACAGAAAACCAAACACCGTGTGTTCTCACTCATAAGTGGGAGTTGAACAATGAGAACACATGGACACAGGGAGGGGACCATCACACATCAGGGCCTGTCGGGGGGTTGGGGGACTAGGGGAGGGATAGAAGAAATACCTAATGTAGATGACAGTTCATAGGTGCAGCAAACTACCACAACACGTGTATACCTATATAACAAACCTGCATGTTCTGCACATGTATCCCAGAAATTAAAGTATAAAAATAAAATAATAAATAAATAGCCAATACAATATTAAAGGCCAAAAGTAAGGGTTTAGATAAGCACCATAAAAGTGGGAATATAAAGCAAAGCCTGGGTAACAGTAGAAATCAGAGAACATTGAAATGGTTGGCTATGAGAGAACAATCAGCAAACAGCTCACACTTAGGTCTCAAGTTTGAGTGGATAGAAAAATGGTTGCATCATTAATGTAAATATTTCAAATTAAACATTTACTTGAAAGAAAATATAGCTGGAATTTTGTTTTAAATTATATGGAATTTCTATTAATGTTGAAGCTTTTGTGGGGCAGATGGTAGAGCTTTCCAGAAACAGTAGATCCGAACATAGGAAAGAGGCCTGAGTTGAAGGTTAGGGTTGGGGTGTCATCCCTGCAGACATGGTGCAACTTAATATCCACTCTCAGGACATCAGAAAGAGGACCACAGAAGAAACAGAAAATAAAACAGAAAGATACGAACAAATAGACAGTTGAGTGTGACAGACATTAAGAAAGAGCCCATTCAAAATAAAGGGGAATTTTAATGGTTTCAAGTGTTATCAAGAGGTGAAGAAAAATGAAAACTGAGAAATTGACTTAATAATTTGGAGACTGAGAGAAGAAATCAGGTAATAAAGATTTCCAGACCTCAATGTATGAAGAAAAGGTGTAGATAGTGGTCATAGGTCATTCAAGCTGTTTGGAGGTAAAAAGAAAAGTGAAAGTTAAGGTATGCAACTAGTAAAGTCAAGCAAAATTTTTGTTTATTGAGTTGTTTCAAGGATGGAGAATTCTAATGATGTCTGCAAACAAAGAAAGAGGTAAATGGACAAAGAGAGATTAAAAGTTAAAAAGTTGCTTAGGCAATATTTAAGAAGAAGAAGAAGCACACTTAAATGAGGAGGTTCTTTTTCCCCAGGGTAAAGAAAAGAATGCTGATGTAGAAGAATTTGAGGAGTGAAATTGAGGGGCTTGTGTCAGATGAACTTAACATTCTCAAAAAAACAAGGTTCATTTGCCCAGAGTAAGACAGTGGGTGACACCAAAGGTAATGTGATAAAGAATCCAAGAAGTAAACAAAGCAAGTAACAATAAGAACTAGCTAAAATTAGGTAGTATGAACAGAGGGAACCAAGTAAAACAGTGATGCTACTTTCTCCAGCAAAATTAGCATTGCCACCTCAGAGAGTTGAGAAAGTAGACATGACAGTTAGCTGGCTGTCATACCCCCAGCTACACACTCAGCATTCAATTACTCACAAAATATTTACTCAACATCCACTGGGTGCTAGAATCATGAAAACAATGGCTACACATCAATGTGGACAGCTTTGGTCCAAAACATGGCATATCCCACTTCACCCACCCTACCCACCCACTCACCTAAAGCTGTGCTTTCATTACTTGTGATTACCAATAACTCTTGGTGACCAACTCATAATTAGGTATGTGTTAGGACCCTGGTAGCTCAGGAAATAGGTCCTCCATGTTATAAACACCCCGGGAAATTTAGAAAAGTATTTGGTGGAAAGCGTCTTCATTTAAGGATCCTAGAATTTCAAATGTGGTTTCTTAATAAATGGTGATATTTCAAAGTTGACATTATGGCTTCACCCATTCTGTCCTTATTTCTGTTAAACTCAAAGCTGGTCCCTTCACCTCTAATAGCATGCTGTTTTTTTCTTATGCAGTTACTTCACACAAGCCCCTGCCAGTGATTTCACCAGGGCTATGTCCTGCCATACATTCATTTTTTGCATCCATTCATCTGTTCATCAAGCATTCACTGAGTGCCTATGCTATGCCAGGCAGTGGGCTCTGTGGTTACAAAAACACAGTCCTTATTCCCAAAGATATTATAGTACCAGTAGAGGAGGAAGAGCAGAAGAGTAACAGTAAAATACAGATTAAGTACAGTGGTTAAAAATAAAGGAGAGAGATCAGCATTGCTTAAGGGGATCGGACAAAGTTTCATAGAGGAGGAGGCTCTTTGATTGTTGTTTGAAGGACAAGGAACAATTTTCCAGATGGGCGAGGTATGTGTGGGAGAACACTTTGGCAGAAGGAATAACATGTAAAAAGGCACTGGGGCGTGAAACAGCAGACAGAATAGACAACTGCAAGCAGTTCAGGAGGGGAAGGGTGGGGATATGGAAGAGTGGTCAGGGAGAGGGCAGGCAGGTAAGAAAGAAATGTCAACCAGGGGAGGACCTGCTACTGACAAGTCATTCTGGGGGGTCTGACTTTCTTCCTGTGGCACAGAGGTTATTAATGCTTTGGAGTCATGGCTCTTTCAAAATCTATGATACTATCAATCCTCTACTCAGAAAAAAAAATCACCGAAATGGTGTCTACAAACACTCTGAAGTTCAGAAATTGCTTGGACTTCAGGTTAAAATCTTGTTATAGGCAAAGGGCTCATTTTTAGTTTATAAAAATAGCTGGAAGTATGTATACACAACAAGCAGGGCGTAATATGATCCAATTTGTGTTTTAGAACAACAATTCAGCCAACTTTGTTGTGAATGGATTAGAAGCAAGTGAGACCAATGGTAGAATGAGCAATTAAGACATTATGACAACCATCTGGTCAGGAGATGATGCAAGAAACTGCCAAGAAATGTTTGAAAAAGATAAGAATGATTCAAGCTATCAGATGTTTAACTGCATTACAATAATTAAAACAATGTTATGCTGTCCCAAAAAAAGAGAAATCAATGAATTACATTAAAAAACGAGATCCAAAATTTTATATTATGTGTTTTCAAGGTAAAACTTAAAAAGCAAAGGATAGATTATTCAACAAATCATTATTCCACTGGCAAGTGGAAAACTATCTGAGAAAAATATAAAGTTAAATTCTTGCACTCCTATACAACAAAATAAATTCCAGATGGATTAAGATTTGCATGTAAAATAAAGAAACTGGAAGAAAATGTAGGAAAAGTGTGTGTGAACTTGGGATAATGAAGTCATTTCTAAACTAACTCCAAAGGCAGAAACTTTAAAAGGAAAACATCAAAGACTCAACCACTGCCCAGGGGCTGGGGAAGGGGGAAATGGGGATTTGCTATTCAGTGGGTATAAAGTTCCAGTTATGTAAAATGATTAAGTCCTAGAGATTTGCTGGGCAACATTATGCCCATAGTTAATAATACTGTATTATAGACATAAACACATTTTAAAGGACAAGTCTCATGTTAAATGTTCTTACCACAATTAAAAAAGACTCAATCACATGCACAAAAACTTCTCATGTAAAAATATACCCAAGGGAAAAAGTCAAAAAGTGACTAAGAAACTTGGAAAAAAATATTTACATTATAAACAATCTGTAGACACACGGATTACTAGCTATACTATATAAAAATTGTTAGTAAAATTAATTGGAAAATAAGCATCTCAAAAGAAAAATAAGTAAGGAACATTGATAGGCAATTTGCAAAGGATAAAACTATCCAACCTCACTAGTGACTTAACAAACACAGAAAAACCACAGTGAAATGCCATTTTCCCCGTATCAGATTGGCAACGTTTTTAAAAAACAACACTACTTAAGATAGGGGAAAATGTGCCCTCTCATGCACTGCTGGTAGGAGAATAAATTGAAGGGGAAAAAAACTTTCTGGAGAGCAATTTGGCCAAAAAAATCAAACCTTTATAAATAACTATACTCCTTAACCTACAAGCTCTGCATCCTAAGGAAATAATCCTGATTTAACTACCAGGAGACACACAATAATTTTTACAGTAGCAAAATATTTTAAATTTGATTGGCTAAATTAATGTTATTTAACCGTTAAAAAACTATAAAAAATTATCTTGGAGAAAAGTGTTTAAAAGGCATGGATAGATGTTCACACTAGTTCATTAAATGGGGGGGCGGGAAAACAGACTTCAAAATCATGTTATCATATACTAGCCTGAGGCAACACCACTACCACCCCATACTACCTACCATAGCTAGACAAGAAATTCTAGGTTGGTTGAGATATTAATTTGAAGTACAAGTCAGTTGCATTGATACAACAAATGATACCAATATCGTTAGCAGTAACAGAAGTAACAAAGGAAAAAAATGCACAACACCGAAAGCAGCAGGCTGACTCACAGTGATGTGTTAATAAGAGAATTCAGATGGAGAGCTAAGTTTCTATAATCCCTTCATTAGTCTAATGTAACACCTCTGGTATAGCACAATGGACCTTAGTATGCCTGCTCATACTGGCCTCTTCAACCTAATTCTGCGCCTGCCCCCTGCCAAGCTTTGGCCCAGAAATTAGAGAAAAGAACACAGGAAAATCACACGCAGTCAGACCTGAAAATGTTGAGGGGACAGAAAAAGAGATTTGTGGGGGGCGCTGGAGGCCTCAGCACTGCCCTGGGGGCCTTGGCAAATTCTCCAGGAATGATACAGATTGAAACAAGAAGGAAAACCCTACCTCAGATGGATGGCCTGATGGCAATGTGGTGATTGTTTTGGTGTCACTTCAGCACAGGAGCACTTGCACACCATACGGTGGCCTCCAGCTCTCTCACATGTGCTGATTCCTAGGAATCAAAGTTTGTATGGAGCAGGGCAAGTGGCATGTTCTCATCCATTGCCAATATAACATTTTCATTTCAAACGGTCCATATGGGGCCTCTGAAAATCTACAACTATCATCATATGGATAAATTTATCAATCAATAAAACCATATCACATGGTTCAGAATAGCATCTCAAGCAACTTACATTTTATTCTGAGATATGTCCGCATAGGGATTACAGCCTATAGTAGTTAAGCATAATTTGCAATGGAAAAACATGTTTCTACTTAGTTTGCCTTTGCAGGTTTATCTTTGTGATTGCTAATTCCTTTGCTTCTCATTCCCTCCTTTCAAAACTACAGACAAGAGATTCATCAGAAGACTTTACTCTGTGCTGAAAGCAACTGAATATAAAGTAGAAAAGAAGGAATAGCTTTTGAAAAAAAAGAAAGAAAACCAACACCCACACAAATCAGTGTGTGTTTAACAAGGGAAGTTATCTCAAAGGTCACAGATCTGCAGAGGAAACGTGCTATTTACCAATGGCGGGGAAGGAAAAATCCCAAAGACACATAAAACTCACTCTAAATATTTGCCACTCTGTTTTATTTAAGACCAGTGTGTATTAGCAGGGGCAAGCTGAGTACACACTGAGGACTTGACAAGGACACCAAGCTACAGGATCCAGTCCCTTCATCGGCAGCGAGAAGTTGCTCTCAACAGTGCCTAATTGGTTTCAGCAGAATTACTGTTACTACACTAGGAGGGTAGCCTCAGAGAGTATCTATCCTACTGGCCACAGTTCTTTGGGGATATATGTTTTTAAATTTACTTTGTTTATAGTATAGTCTAACTCAATTATTTGGGTTGGGTTTCCTCATGATTTTGCTTATTATCATTTATCTGTAATCTCACTCATAAAACTTGCTTGAATCTATTTTGTTGACATTTACATCTGTTCCAAATAGAAGAAAATAATGAATGATATTTTGTTAAAATAAAATGCAATCAGTCAATTCTGAAAGTTTTCATTGATGATAAAGGCATCTTCCCCATACATTAAACCATATGTGACTTTACATTTAGAAATTCAAAAAATAATTACTTAAAAGCAAAATCATCCATTTACCAGAATAACTCAGAACAAAATGGTACCGTTAAAGACCTGACAGGATTTCTTGGAAGAGAATGTTATTAGTTCATAAATTTAAGGCAGGCACACAGATGTCTGCCCTGCACATAACATAAAGCATTTTGCAACAGAAAAACCTTCATTCATATTTTGACCATCAACACTACTCAATAATCACACCAGCAGGAGGTTTAGACTGTGTTCAGCGTTTTTCCTTCTCACACATTCAGACAGACAAAGACGTACACTTTCATTCTGAAGATGTCCATTTGGTTTTCCCCCACGTTTCATCAACAAACTCATGCCGCACCGAAATTCCTTTTCTGACTTACCTCGAGCATAAAAATCTGGAACAGGAGTGTTGCTTCAGGGAAGCCAGCATCAGAATGGGATGAAGGAAAATGAAATCTCAGTTTCTACCAACAATACAAATCTCTGACATTTGATAGCAGGAAAAAGGGGAGCTAACATCCCATCTAATCTCAGTGCTTTCATAGCAGATATTTTAATGAAAACAATTCAAGCTCCTGACGCAACAGAGGGTAGCCTTTGCATAATGTTTAGTTTCTAATGCCTCCAAAAGGTATCTGATATTTATTTATGATCCAAATATATTAAGTCTGAAATGGAAACACTTCTAGAATTTCCAAAGAGCTTTCATAAAGCTGCCTGAATAATTATTAGCAAATAAGTTAGTAGAAAATATTTTGAAGTTCCACTATTGTTTCTTTGGTTATTGTTTGTTCTCCCCATATCCCCCTTTACCCACCCCCCCAACGGCACACACACACACACACACACACACACACACACACAGGATCATGAAAATATGTTTTAAACGAGTTAAACACAGAAACCATTAATTTGTTAAAATCTCCCTAGATCCCATTTTCAAAGATCACCTGGAAAAATCTTAGGATTTTAAAATGTCCCAAATTCAGAAATCAGAGATTCAAGTGCAAATGTCCTATAGGATGGCTGGCAAGAAAGCTTCATTTGGTGTTCTGAAAGAAACAACTTCCTTCTAAATGGAATTGAAAAGTAAGAAACCATTATTCTCTCTCTTCGTAATAAAAGAAACTAAAGTAAAATCCTGTTTAACTGGAATCTAAATAATCAGAAGTTCACATACCATAATTTTATTGTCATTTTTATGAGAAAGAGACAAATAAAGTAAACCAGCTGATTCAGAGACTTATCTTTTTTAAAAAATCTGTTAAGATATGATTGGTGGGGATTCAACCCCATATTTAGCTCATATATATCAAAAGACTTCTAAACCTGTGATTGATATTCACGACAATGTTAGTATTAAGTACATTTCACTATCTTCTAGGTATTCAAAAGGTGGTTTTGCCCCAATCTGACACAAATTCTAACCCCATGTTAATCACCATATAATTATTTAATTAACCTATCCCCAGCCTAGTTTGGACAAACTGAATTCACAACAAACTGAAAAATAGGGGTTAGTTGTTTTACTTGGAGAAGGGAGGGACAAAAGGGCTGAGTGAACCATTTAAAATGATAATTTTAATATGCAGCATTTCTTTGTGGAACAATTAAATAACACAAGGTTAGGGACCAAAAAACTTGTATCTGCAATTTACTTTATATCAAAATAAATTTGGGAAAATCACTTAACCTCAATTTTACCAAAAGTAAATTAGGGGCACTATTACACTTCTATCTCCCACAATACAAGAGTATGACATAAATACAAATTTCATTGACCTGGCCAAATTGAACTGGATAAAGACAATTGGCCATATACATGGTGATATCTATCTCCACCTGCAGAAAATAGGATGAACCAATGATTTGACTACAAATATATAAATGCTATCTTTATGTCTTTATATGGGTGTATTAGAATAAGATGCTTCCCCACCATCAACCTGCAGTTCCCTGTAAGGTTACCAGGCCATTACTATTACTGTCACCTACATATAAATGACGAAGCAGAAGCAAAAATCATAAAAATAAATTGCCCAACATAGAAGATGGGTCAAAAATAGAACTTAGAATCTTCAAAGCATTAAAGATAGTGCTCTGCGTTAAGTAAGCACTTAACGTATTCTTGGAGCAGACTCTTGAACTGATACCCCACAGTTCTGGAGATCACTAGGCATCCTAAGCACCCTATGGTAGACAGAAGCCCAGTGTCTTGTCAAAAATCCTAGATGCTCAAATGCGATGAAAATTACATAAGGAATATATTTCTGCTACTGCTTTTGATTACTTTTTAAACTGCTTTTATTGATATATAATAGTTGTACATATTTGGGAAGTACATGTGATATTTTGATACCTGTACACAATGTGTAATGATCAAGTCAGGAAAATTGGGATATCCATCAGCTCAAACATTTATCTTTTCTTTGTGATGATCATGTCTTTTTGCCCCTGTCTCTTTTTTGGCCTCTTTGCTACTTCTACAATAACACAAGTTTACTCCATGTGAGTTCACAGCAAGTAATATATTCATAATAGCAGAGGCCCAAGTTATAATTCTAGTCTTGGCAGCTCTCTCAATAACTACAGGCTTTTAGGATGTCATAATAGATGTCTTTATTTTCCCATTCTTAGAAGGGATTAAAGGTTGAATTTGACCAAAAGGCAACTGATACTAAGGATGTTGGAACCACTCCATATCTCCCAAGGAGGAAAACTTGCAGAGGTTTAAATGGAGTTGAGAGATTTTTAAAAGCCAAAGAAGAATTCCCTTTTATCCCTACTTCCATGGGACCCTCTGCTATGCTGCCAAACTCTCTACAGAGACAAAAGGGGGAAACTGGACCAGTTACACTATCCGCTCAATAATGTCTTGCAGCACAACTGATAACAGGATCTTTACTGACCAGAATGCCTGGATGATGTTTTGCCAGGTTTGTTGAAAAGTTATGCTATGTAAAAGAGAAACAGAAATATTATTATTAACTATGTAATGACAATAATAAAGAACTCTTCTACCTGGACTCTCAAAAAAACAGGAAAAGTGACCAAATAGTTTTTCTCAATAGCCCAAAAGACAGTCCAAACAGTTTTAAGGGAAGCTTCAATTAACAGCAAAAATTCATGTTTCTTATTCCTTCTCTTGGAAAGAATTAATAAGCAGTTAAATGAGAAATGATAAGAAGAAAAGCCTCAGGATTCGGATGTCCTATAGGCAAGAATACACAGCCCCTGGAATTTTGTAAATCTCTGAGAAAACACTAAAAGTTTACTTATCCAAAGAACCAAGGGCAAAATCCACACTTGTCTTCAACTAATTTAAGTGTCATCTCATTTCTCAATTATTTTCAATGTAATTGATCACATTGAATTACATTTTGAATAACACCAGGAAAAGGTTGGACTGCAGATGCCTGTTTTCACTTCATTTTCAATCAAAGAACCAAATTAATCTGCAGGACATTATGAGCACATTATCCAGCAACAGCCCGCCACATGTCTGCCCACTCTCAGAAGACAATATATGTCTTATCTTCATTCGCCAATTCCACAAACATTTCACCAACCCAATGAAAAGCCCAGGGTAAAGAAGACAATGACATGAACCCTGTCCTCAAACAGTTTAAAATTTGGTACAAACGATATGTTTACATGCCAAATTACTATAACATGAAGCAAAACGTAATAACTGCCACAAATGAGGACTTAAAAAATTCAAACACCTATGGCATTTCAGAGGCAACAGCTACATTATGGAAGAGGGAACATTTCTTATCATTTTAAAAATCACTCAAAAAAGTATTCCAGATGATTAAACAGACCTGAGAAAATAAAGCATCATAGCTGAAGGAAGAAAAAACAAAATTAAAAAATTGTTTAAACGTAGCATCTTCATGTTTTCATTCAACTATACACACCCCAGAAAAACATAAAATGTGGTCAGATTTCTCCAGTCAAACTTCATCCATTCTCTGTGAGAAAGCTAGGTTCAAATGCCTCCACAATCTTGAGATTAAAATGGAAAGTGAGAGAACCTTACATCATTGTACATGTGCATTGGTCAAATTATCTTTAGGAATTAAAAATCATATTTTTATTTTTTCAATTAACACTGTAAACATGCGCAGTCAGAGGCCTCTTACCTTTGCTGTTTAATTATCCATCTGATTGCAGCTCAGATCAGCTCTTCATAATCCAATTTTAAGAAAATGATACATCTATTTAAAAGCACATATAGCTTGTTTTGTTCAAGTAGAAAGTGACCAAATTCTCCTAGACCGAGAAAAGATTGGCATATTTGCTTGTGCATGTCAGATTATTTAGTCGCAAAACTGGGAATTATTCCACAGATGTGAATGGATTTCTAATTTATGTCACAAAGGAGAGATTATACTCTTAGGATAAGTTATTTACTTACTCATTTTCCTAATTTGATTTCAACACACATGAGAATTTCAAGTCAGGAAAGCATTGCCAACAATGCTTCACCAGAGACAACCAAAAAGAGATCATAAATGTCTTATTAGCTGTAAATAATGATAAAAATCAAATCTTTGGGAATATAATTACAGCTGGTCTAGCTTAAAGGGTTTTACATTTATATTAGCCCAAGTAAATCACAGTATACTAATTTTAATTTATACATTAAAGTAGGTTTGTTGTACTTGTTGCCATAAATTTCAAAACAAGAAAAATCAAGAAGGATCAACTTCTTTATTTTTTTTTTTGAATCACATTTTCCAATTGTAAGGTCCATAGCTCCTCCTTTTCTGCCTGTTGACAAGCGTACTTCTCCTGCTTTCTAACTAAATACGCTCCTCTCTGCAGTAACTTGTCTGAGCTTGTTTGTCATAGTTCTTACTGGCAATTTCTAAGCTAACTTTTCATGATCTTTTGAAGAAACAACGTATAAGTGCACCTGTGTTATTTTATGTTCATGCCTCCCCCTTGTTTTCTTTCCTTGGCACCATAGAAGCAGACATACATGTCTGTAACTTATGATGGCTTATTTATTATTTTTACCTGCATATATTCAGAAACTATTTTTAAGAAAAGGACTGGACTGATAAATCAGAGCTAGGAAGCCTGGTCATTGTGTGGGCTTGGACAAGTGATATAATTCACTAGACCTATATTTTCAGGTGCAAAATGAGGAGGACCCTGCCAGAGAATCAATCATCAAAACTGCAACAACTCTGAAACTGTATGACTCTCCAGCTCTTTGACTTGGGACTTCACACTTAGACGTCATTTGTTACTTTAAAAGATGGTTGGTTCCATTGTGGAAGACAGTGTGGTGATTCCTCAAGGATCTAGAACCTGAAATACCGTTTGACCCAGCAATCCCACTACTGGGTATATATCCAAAGGATTATAAATCATTCTATTATAAAGATACACGCATGTGTATGTTTATTGCAGCACTATTCACAATAGCAAAGACATGGAATCAACCCAAATGCCGATCAATGATAGACTGAATAAAGAAAATATGGTACATATATACCATGGAATATTATGCAGCCATAAAAAGGAATGAGATAATGTCCTTTGCAGGGACATGGATGAAGCCAGAAGCCATCATCCTCAGCAAACTAACACAGGAACAGAAAACCAAACACCACATGTTTTCACTCGTAAGTGGGAGCTAAACAATGAGAACACATGACACAGGGAGGGGAACAATACACACCAGGGCATGTTGGGAGGCAGTGAGGGGAAGGAGAGCATCAGGATAAATAGCTAATGCATGCGGGGCTTAATACCTAGGTGATGGGTTGATAGGTGCACCAAACCACCATGGCACACATTTACCTATGTAACAAACCTGCACATTCTGCGCATGTATCCCAGAACTTAAAGTAAAATAAAATTAAAAAATAAAGATGGTTGGTCTTTCCCCTGGTAGATATAAACACAAAGACGAAGCGGCACATACGTGAGTGGGGAGTGAAACAAGAGAGAAGGGGTGGGGGAAGAAAGTGAGAGAGAAAGAAGGAAAAATGAGGCAAGAGAGACAAAAACCCAGAGACAAGGCAGGGAAAGGGTGGGGAACAGGGTGAAGAATTTAGAGAAAGAGGAGAGAATTTGGGAAAACAGAAGAGTGTATACAGTAAGAGAGCTAAAGAAGAGGTCTAATTAATAGTATACAACCAATTATAGGGTATAAAATTTTAAAATTATTGCATGCATTTTTTGCATGTCAACAAATACCTACAGGTGTTAGTTTCTCTCCAGATTCAGAAAAAGCAAAATACTTGGATATTGAAGTGCTAATTTTAAATGTCTGTAAAAATTTGTGAGGGAACAAAGTTATTTTCTATTATGAATTTACTAAACATTAGATGACATTTTAAGCCATCATATGTTATCAATAAAAATTAGCACAAGAGAAATTCCAGCACAGGGCACAGGATATAGTAGGCAACAATATACCTTAGAGAGAAGAAGGAAAATGAGAGACAGAGGAAGGCTCTATTTTAAAATGACATAAATCATCTTCCTGATCTTGAAGACTAATGGAGATAGGGAGAAAGGATAAAATATGCCCATGCAAAATTGCCTAGACGCTGAACAAACAGCAAGTACAAACTACAGTAAAAAGTTAAATAACCAGAACTCAATTAACTAGAATTCTCAATTTTCTAGAACACATCCACACACCTTTACAGTCCAGTATTCAAGGAGACAACTTTACAAAAAAATAAAAGATTTCAATGTTCATGAAATAATAATAGCAATTACCACCACCACCATTAGCAACTCCCTAGGAATGTCTCTGGAGAACAGTCACATCTAGTACCTACAGCATTAGCGTCCAGAGAACAATAACCACTGTTGTTCAACATGCAGACCAGGAGGCCATGCAAGGACCTCTGCAATCAAGCCTAGTTACTCAAAGTAGTGCCTGCACTTCAAAGTCAATGTGAGTTGACTGCTCTAAATCGTTTCCCACTGGAGAGTTTGAAATGTCAGCCCATGCCTAAAATTTTTGGAGTCAGGGGTCTCCAGCCAGTAGCCCACTCCCTTCTCTTCTCTTCCCCACCTTCAGTTCTTTTCTGCAGTGAGGGGCCTTACACACACTCCCAAGGACACCTCAGCCCACACATCTAAGATTCATACACAGCCCCACACTCTTTGGTCCTAGGAGTGCTCCACACAAGAGGTACAGTTCACCTTTGGGAGATGAGACCCCAAGAGAGACCCACGTAGGCCCTGGAAGTCATCTTGGGATCACTTAGGTAGGAATTGTGGGGTATCAAATGGTTTAGAAGAGGGAATGGGGTGCTTTGGATTGACAATATCCACATGGCTCTGCAGAATCCTCTCCCCATAAGGCATGCCACAGTAGAGGAAGACCAGCAGGGCATTCTAAAGCAAGTAACATGAGAGAAGAGCCTCTTTCCCCAGGTTTAAGGGTGCTACTGTTAATATGGCATTTCTGTCTTAACCTAGGTTAGCCAGGAAATCTAATTAGCCATATCTCATTCCATGCAGCCAGACTGAATAGTATTTGGTCGTGCTATACAATGAAAATAAACAACCTAAGCACTAAAATTACTATAACTCAGGTGGTCAGATGATTTTGGTTTTAATACCCTGGAATCCCTGCCCAATTAGCACGAGAGGATGAATTTTCTTCAGCAACAAACCCCTAAAAGCCTCATGCATACTGCTTAAGAATAAGCTAGCACAAAGAGAATCTTTACTCTCAGTGACCAGAGAGTAAAGTTTTTGTCTCAACTTCTCCTTCCTTACTCTCAGTCTACAAAACATCATGCAAGGCTGACCCAAGGCCAGAAGCCAAATTTAATGGTGAGCCTCCTCTCTTGTTCTCTCTTCTTGTAATACCTCATCCTGACATGCCCAAGTTATCCTCTGTAGGAACACAAGAAGATCCACTTTCCCAAAACAGTGTCCTATACCTCTGTTTCCCACTCTCTACCACCTGATTTTTTTTTTCTTATCTTTTTGGGCTTTAATCTGGTCACGGTCAACTAACTAAGAGAATAAACTACTTACCATATACTAGTGAGCTAGTGAGTGTTATCAGTCGAATAGGGTCATCTACCCAACTTAATTAACATTGCAAAAATGAGGTCAGAGCAGTGGAGGCACACAAGCTCCTTGGAACACTTCGAATAAACTGTACAGCCTGCTCGACCGAGAGACCACCACACATAGACACAGTACAAGGAATATATAAAAGAGACAAGAGACTCGTCCTAATAGATTTGCAGTACAGCTGAGAAACAGAATCTATATAACATAGAAAGAGCTTTAATAATATTATAAAATAACACAAGGATACAAATCAGTGAGTAACAAGGCCTTTTTCCCTCCTGTTTTCTAATGTACTCCCAAAAGTCTCATCTGCCATAAGCTTTCCCTGAAATTTTGATTAAGAGATAGAAGGCTTGGCCTGAATAGTAAAAGAAACAGCTTGGAAGAATTTAGACACATTTCCTTCCTTCTCTGCTTCCTCATGTTTCCTGTCCTTAGAACTTAGGCCTTTTCAAGGATGTTTGGAAGTGTTCCCTGCATGTTCATGTGCTTCTGCTACCTCAGTCTTACTTTTATTACTATAATATATCAGGGCCCTCAAGAGTTATCTTTATTCTTCCTATGTAAGAGTGAATAGTAATTTCATTTCAGTTTTTCCAGCTGCTCCTTTACATTGTTCTGCCCCAAGACTTCAAAAAGATAGGAAACCCTTGAAGTCCTAGAATCCTAGACTCAGAGTCAGAAAGCACACATTCTTATTCTAGTTCTAGTGCTTAGTAGCTGTGAGGAAAGTATTTAACTCTTCTGAGTCTGAATGCCGTCTGTAAGATGGCGGCCTGTTTCAGCAAATGCCAAATCAAATCCCTTTCTGTGAGAGCAAACAACACGGTGCTGCTAATAGGCATGGTTGATGTGAGCACTTGTGGCAGATATTCTCTGCTTTGGAATTTCTCTGAACAAGATCCGATTGATTTGTTTATTCAGTTAACAAATATTTTATTGAGCACCTAATATGTATCAGACTCTCCACTGAGCACTTATTAGAACCACTGGAGCTATGAGCCATCCAGTTGCTACTGGACAGTTTCTATTTTCAAATTACCACTTTTCTAGTGTTCTCCCTTTTGGAGAATAGTTAAGAATATGTGTCATGGCCAGGCACAGTGGCTTACACCTGTAATCCCAGCACTTTGGGAGGCCAAGGCGGGTGGATCACTTGAGGCCGGGATTTTGAGACCAGCTTGGCCAACACAGTGAAACCCCATCTCTACCAAAAGCACAAAAAAATTAGCTGGGCATGGTGTCACGTGCTCGTAGTCCCAGCTACTTGGGAGGCTGAGGGAGGAGAATCAGTTGCACCCAGGAGGCAGAAGTGGCAGTGAGCCGAGGTGACACCACTGCACTCCAGCTTGGGCAACAGAGTGAGACTTCATCGCAAAAAAAAAAAAAAAAAGCAAAAGAAACAAAGAATGTGTGTCATGTTGCTTGCTTAAATTTTATTTGCAGCATTTTGGAATGAAATGTGTCCCTCTCCTGGCTTCATTATACATCAAAATTCCCACAGTTAAAGTTTTTTCAAGACATATAAGTCAGCATAGTCGCTAAGAAATTCTCTCTTGGGCTTGATAGAAGAGAATTAAAATATATCTGGACTTCATCAAGTTTAGTTTTTCAGTCTGTCACGGGAGGCTGGAGTCACTAGGGATAAATTAAATTATTAAGAATGAAAGTTTCCAATAGTGTAAGGAGAGACGTGGTAGTGAGCCGCACATCAAGATAATGAGTGAGCACACGCACCACACACCAGGACCCACGGATACTGCAATCCATAAGTGCACCTCCTCAATATGCCACCTTTGAAAACCAAAAATGTAACAAGCAAATATCAGAATAGTCATTCCTGCTCAGTGGAGTCCCTAGCCACAGCCAAATAAAAGAAGACTAGCTTCTTTGAAACTCGGAAACAAAGAGCACCTTTCCAGTGGACAACTAACTAAAGTGGTGTGATTTTGGTATAAGTTTGTGTGTGTGTGTGTGTGTGTTGTTTGTGTGTGTGTATGTGTACACATTTAGTTTTATCGTAACAAAGCAACTTGTACTTTTCACATTTAAAACTGAGCATCATCTTTCCTTTACAGTGAAACAAAAAGAAAATTTAAAAATAAGCAGGAACAAAATTACAATAGAGAAAGTCAATTCCAAATAAGATCCTACAGGTTCTGCTGATTCTCCCATTGAGTGGCAGGGCTCAAGTCATCATTAGGACAGAATTTATTTTAAAAGTGTCATCTTAAACTGCAAAGATGTCTGTCAAATATCACAATAAACATGCCAAAGGAGAAGCCATGTTGTCAAAATGCCCACTTAACCCACCCAAACATCTCAGATCCACCCTTTGCTGACCTTCTATAATCCCATTTTGTTTTTTAGTTTTTTCTTTTTTTAAACAAGAGAAAATAGACAGATACATGTTGGTAAATGCTAACTGTCCATATTCACATAGAGACACCGTGTACTCTCTAAGCCCAAGATACAGAGAAAAGAGGGAAAAAGCTAGAATTCTATGCACTACTACATAGGGGCCTAGCACCCTCCAGCTTACAGCAGAACGAAGGGAGCAGGTTTTTCTTTTTTCCCCCAGAGCTCGGTGGTGTTGATTCCATACAGTTTTTGTTCAGACAGAAAGGGATAAAAATGAATTTCAAACAGAAAGGCGTAGAGACACTTTTCCCATTGGATTCCGCAATAAGTTGAGAACCACGGTGTAGAGCAAAGAGACCTCAACAACAGGGCAACAGAGCACAAGAGGAAAAAGAAAAGACTGGAACTTGCTCCCAGGGACTGGAGAAAATTTTTAAAACAGGAAAGTTGGAACCTATCAGTGTTCTAGTAATCATCTTTTCCTTCATTCTTCTCTCCTTCCCCCCCCCTTCATCATCATCTTCATCTTCTTCACCTTCATCTTGTCTTCTTCATCAAAGCTTTTTATCCTTCCTCCTCTTCATCATCACCATCATCATCTTCTCCTTCTCCTTCTTCATCATCCATATCGGGAACCAGGTAGTACTGTAATGAGTTTGACCAAATATCATCTTTGGTGACCTCTCCTAACTCATCAGCACCTGCACCAGAACGGCCAGTAAACCAGGTAAAGAAGCTCTCTGGTTCCTCATGCTGCCTCTTCCTGCTGACTTTATTCTGCATTTGACTTGAACGTTTCATCAAATCCTTTCCAGATTTCCATTTCATTTCAGTGGACTTTGAAGATTGATCACCACTCTCATTCAGATGAAATTCTTTGGAGAGAAGTTTATTTTCAAAGTAAGGATTTTCATCAAAATAAAAATCTATTCTGTAACCTGATTTAATATCTTCAAATTCTGTCATTTCAACTCCGCTCACATAATGCAGTGCCTCTTCATCCTCCTCCAGCAGGGCAGACACTTGTGGATGGTTGACAAATATTGTTACCCCAAAATTTGGGATTTTGGCGATCAATTCTGACATCTTCTGAAAAACTGGTTGGCAGAGTTTGTCATATTTCTGTTCTACTTTCAAAATCTCCCCCTGGCTTGTCCATTAAGTCTGTCTATTTCATTTTGTACTTCATCAATGCGTTCAATTGCTTCTTGCTATTCTTTTTCTCCCTTCTTCAGCAAGCCTGCAGAGGCCAATGTCTCCTCCGGTCCCAGAGCAGGAGGCATTCTTGGTTTCTTCTTTTGAGCGGGAGTGGAGACTGGCATTTGGGGGCCATGCAGCTAGGGAAGTCCAAGAACCAGACTACAAGTCTCCTTGCTCATCTGGAAGCAGGCAGAACACTCTGGTATAAGATTTATTGGTTAAAAGTGAGCAATAACACATGGATATTTGAAGGATCCCTTTACACTATTAATTCCATTCTTAATTAATAGCATAAATGTCCATTCTTAATTTTATAAATGCAGAACCATTTATAAAAATGGAAAAGCCATAGCTGTTTGGATCCCCCAAGGAAGCTAATCTACCCACCAAGATAGAACAGGAGTTTGTAAACATACCTTTGGCGTAATTGTTTGATAATTTATTATATAATAGTTAGTTCTTTAACAAATGGCTTTTCTTTTCCCTGATCTACATTAATATTAGAAGGAGAATGAGTTCTCTCAAAAAATGGGAGAAAATGCAGAAAATAACATTATTTTCCCTTCAAACACCCATCTTCTCCATATGCTTATGATGGGTGACAGAAAGAGGAGGAAAATCAGGCCTCCCAGGGAATACACAGTTGGGGGAATCCCTGCCCCAAACATGCATAGGCAGGGCTACCATGTTGCACAATCCCTTTGCACAATTATACTCTTGGCAAAATTTACCTCCAGGACTGTGCGGTGCACAATCTGCCTGCTGTGCACGGGGACTCTATCTATAGGCACCCAATAATCCATGAAGAGGAAAGTGCACCTAGCCCAGGGAAATAATATTGTGTTGCCCTGCGGGCTAGTTCAATCCAAAGGGAGTCAAGGAAAAGAAAGAGAAAGTGTTCACTGACTTTAATAATTATTCAAGATTCAGAAGTATCTGGGAATTATAAAATATTTGATTCTGTAATCACATCAGAGGAAAGCCTTTCCATTTGACTGATTCTCCAGCAAACCAAACCACAGAGGGAATGGCTGAGCAAACAGTTTTCCTACCTCCATGCTCACACACATGGTAGAACATACCAGCAAACAAAAAAACATTCACCAGACTTCAATTGATGAAACACACTGGGAAGAGGTGCCTTCCCTTTGGTTGACTTTAAAAACATTAACTGATATAGTTTAAGTTTTTGTTTCAACCTGCAAAATAGAGTTGTTACCTTAAATATATGACATTTAAAGACAAGGAATTTCTATCAGACCAGATGAAGAATATGCTGGACCTCAGTCTGGTGACCAAGTGTTATTCACATGAGAAACGTTCTTAACCCAAACACTTCAGAATGGCATAGGAAGCTTTCTTTACTGAGATGCTCAAGGATGTGTTACAAGCAGGATCTCTGAAAAGCAGGAGTGAAAAGGACAGGGGGCTGATGCTTCAGAATGCCCTCTCCTGCCCTTCTCCAGCCATGCCTCTCCATGGAACCAGCAGTCTGCAGGGCTGTGATACACACCCACCTGCAGGGACAACTTCCCTTCTAGACTTTTCCCCAGATACTCATGACCCTGGGATGTCCTGCCCCAAGTGCTCCGAAACCAGCTTCCAGGGCCTGTGTGGGTCTTCACCCTCCCAAAGCAGATCAACTCACAAGTGTGCACACCCCTAGGCCTGAGGGGTGTTCATGGGCAGCTAGTGGATGTGGGTGTGAATAAAGTTGAATGAGCAGGCTGGCTCATCCACACACATTCTTACAAGCATCCTCCAGTTGCACCGTGGAGCCAGGGCAAGAAGAGAAGGAATAGGTTGTGGAATAGGGGGTCTTGTCCTGGGCCCTCAAATGTTAGGGGTGAGCCTGGAATGGGATAAATCATATAATGAAATAAGTACTATTCAGTGATCCAAAGAAAAATCTCCTCTCTCTGTTTCCTATCCTCACGGTGACCACATAAATGGAGTATCTCAACCAGGACACTGGGGAGCATGAAAGGTATCTTAACTAGGTGGGACACTAGCTCAACAGGTGAGGCCAGGACTGTCTTGCAAACTAGGATATAAAGTCATCCCAGCTACACCGAACTGTAGAATAGTGTCTCCCCTTATGATGATCATTCACTACCACTGAGCCCAGAGTTCCATAAATCACTGCCATCCATTGGCATCCAGCATTTTCCCCCTCATTGTGTTCTTTTCCTCATTAGAGAGTGTTTGTGTTTGGTGTACCCAAGAAGTAAATAAAACCTCATTTTCATCATATACAACAGACTTTGGGCATATAATAGAAAGCATCATATGTGGTTCCACCTTCTGTAGTTTTCCTACAAAGTTTGCTCAATTTTTTACGTTTGTAGGTTGACATTCCAAATAAAAGGAGTAGAAAATAAGAAGGAAACCCATGAAACCAGAGAACCATCGGAAACCCCTGCAAACTCATCAGAGAAAGTTGGATCTAGGGATTCCTGCAGGAGGTAGAAAATCAAAGATAAATAGTATATGGAATTTTAAAAGAAAACATTGTGGATGGCCTTTTCTGGAGCCCAGCCTGCGCTAAGCCTATGCATACAGGATTTAATCAGGACTAGTCAGTACAATCCAGACATGCACACCCTAGATGAGGGAGTTTCTAGGAAAGTCTATGGCCACATCCTTGGCGTCTAGTTAATGCGTCTCCCGTGCTGCTTCTTGGCAAATTTCAGTAGCCTGATTTTATCTCATAGCTCTTGCACAATACACACACACACACACACACACACACATGCAATTTCTACAGTGCTTCCAGCCAGTGCTACTGTTCACCATTATTTACACTAGCAGCTCTTAAACATAACCACACATCACAGTTATCCTGGGAGCTTCTCTAACATACAGATTCCCAAGCGGCTCCCCACAGAGACTGAATCGGGAGGTCTCGGGTGAGGCTGGGACCTTTCTACCCTTAGTAAACAAACAATCCAGATGACTATAAAAGCAAAACATTCTAACCCCTGGAGAATCTCTGCTAGAGCAGTACAGGCTGAATTCCATCTGACCAGCATAAAGTCATGCCATCATGCTGTTTTTCTTGGTCTATTCCTACTTTGGGGTCTTCCCAGAAAGAGCTGAAGATGTGCTGCCCAACACCATGGAGATGAGGCCCCACAATAAACAGCTGTCCTTTCCTGCCACGGCCAAACTGCAACCAACTGCCAATTCAAACACGTCCTGAAATGGCTCTCTATTCATTGACTTTCATGAGAAACTACTTGATCTTTATTAAGAAATAAAATACACACATGCAGCAAGTTATGAAAATTTTAGAATGGTTCCTCTTTTTTATGGACAGTCTTTAGTTTCTAATCCAACAATAAAATGATTCCTTCAAATGAAATTTTAACCCATTTCTTTCCTTCTTTCTCTCTCTCCTCCTCCCCATCCCACACACACTCATACAATGATCTGTGGGCTTTTTGTTAAATTAGTGATTCTCAACGAATAGAGGCCCAACCCTTCCAGAAGAACACATCAATGTCTCCAGGAAGCCATGTCATTTTTCTGTTTGTGAAAATGAACCAAATGTTTTCAAAGGGAAAGAAACACTGCCAGCCTCATCTTTGATTCATCCAGAATACAGATGGGAGAAAATTATAGCAATCAATCAACTTGAATTTCATGTTTTACAAATGTTATAGTGTGATCAGAAATAAGCCAAAATTTATAAGTAATTGGCATAGAAGAATTAATAAAATAAGTAAAATTAGAGAAATGCTATCAGGTAAAAATCCCTCCTTAACAGTAGAGAAGCAGATTATGAGAATCCAGTCATCACTCTGGATATTATCATCACAGGCAAAAATCAGCTAAGTCAGCTGTTGACAGAGCAGAGGAAGTTAAAAAAAAAACTCTACTCCTCTGGCACTGTTTTGAAGTTCAGTGATACTCAGCTTGGTAAGTCATTCAGTGCACTGATTGCTGCTTCCCCTGGAAGCAGTCAGTGCCTGTCTCCTGTGTTACTCCCACAGATCTCAGGGATGGGGCCATTACAAGACAGTCCCTCTGATCTTGGCTGCCAAAAACTCAACATAGCGTGATAGTGATGCCTCCTCGCCAAGGGGGAAAATCAGTGCTAAACATGGTACCCAAATTTCCACTCATCATACTGTGGTGGCATTAGAGGGTATGGAGCTATAAAAGCTAAAAAATAAAAAAGCAAGGCCAGGCCAGGCATGGCAGCTCACGCCTGTAATCCCAATACTTTCGGACGTCAAGGTGGGAGGATGGTGGGAAGCCAGGATTTCAATACCAGCCTAGACAACAAAGTGAGACCCCATCTCTATAAACTTTTTTTTTGTTTTTTGATTAGCAAGGCATGGTGGCACATGCCTGTAGTCCCAGGTATTTGGGAGGCTGAGGTGGGAGGATTGCTTGAACTCAGGAGTTCAGGGCTGCAGTGAGTTATAATCGCACCACTGCACTCCAGCCTGAGTGACAGCACAACTTCATCTTTTAAAAAAAAACAAATAAATAAAAATAAATAATTAAATAAAAATTTAATTTATTAAACGCACCCGCTTGCTTCCTGAAATCATGCCAAGCTGAAGAAATATCTCTTCAATATATTGGTCCTTGGCATTATTTCACTAAACTATTTCATTAAACTAACACCTCATTCCTCTTGCTTTATTTTCTTTTCACTATGCTTTAGATCATTTTCCTAAGGTAGTTTAAAAGTGAAACTAAATGCTCACCCTCCATAAGTCAAGACTTCCATAAAACATAAGACATAACATACATATTATTCCACTTGTATAAGCATAAATTTGACATGAAATAGCTTGAAATAAAGTTTGGAGGGATGTGCATGGTGACATTCCCATTGGTTCGTTGAAGATGGTCCAAGATTTCTGTTCCTGTTACTTACCTCTTTTCTACTAGAAACATTAATTATTTATTATTTGTATGCTCATCAAGCTTTTAAAAAAAGGGTGGGAAATATTGAAGTTACTTACCAATGGAAGCTATCAATATTTGATATTATAATTACAGAGACTCCTCAACTTACAATGGGATTATGTCCTAATAAACCCATTGTAAATTGAAATATCATTAATTGAAAAATGCATTTAATATACCTATCCTACCAAGCATCATAGCTTAACCTAGCCTACCTAAACATGCTCCAAACTCACATTAGCCTACAGTTGGGCAAAATCACCTAACACAAAACCTACTTTATGATAAAGTATTGAATATCTCTTGTAACTTTAAATGCTGCACTGAAAGTGAAAAAAAAAAGGAAGAGCAAAATCAATGGCACAGAACAATGAAGGGACACAGTAATTCAACAGGAAGGGAACAGTTTCTACTGAATGCATGTAATTTCACACCATCATAAAAATAGTTGAAAAATTCTAAGTCGAACCATCATAAGTTGGGGACTGACTGTATTTCAAAACTCTAGGAAAAAATGGCTGTTAGACTTCTGACTATACCATTTCTTTTGCTATTGTTATCCATTGTTTGTGTGATCTGCCATTGCCAAAATGCATCTACCAGGTTGAATGGAAGTATTTGTCCACAATCTTATTTTAAAACATAGGAAGGAGATGGTCATAAATGAGAGGTTACTTACCCTCCTGAAACAGCCACTAATTCCGCAAATTGGCTGCTTGTTGTTCAAGACAGAGACCCTCACGGATAAAGTAAATAACAATTTATCCCATCAATGAATTGAAAGATGCATTCATTTAAAAATTACTTGATATCACAATTGGCATTTCAATTTTATAGTTCTTCTTGCTCTCACTTTTCATGGAGATTGTACAACAGGAGGCAGATACCAAATATGTTCCCTAAGAAAATTTAGAATGGCTCTATTAATCTCTCTCTGACTTCAAGACAATGTTTAAAAATAAATGTCTGGCTTAACATTTTACAAATGCATCTTTTTAAACATTAATATTTTTTCTGTGCACCACAAGAGAGAAATTTTGTATTGGGAATCTAAGTCAGGAGCAATTCAATGAGACTGAAATCACCCAAGACAGCTTCCATCTCTTTATCTCCATCACATGGAAGATTTCTTGATTACACTTTGGAGCCCATTATCAACTAGGATTGTCCCATTTTCAAGATCTGCCCGTCTCAAATTTTTCAACATTTCCTACTCTTTCCCTCCTGTTGAATTTATCCTGCCCCTTCATTGTTCTCAGTAGTTGATTTTGCCCTTACTTTTCTTTGTTCTTCGAGTCTTCTTAAACTGGGATACAAATTCCCAGCCCACTCCCACCCAGTATAGGCCCTTGTCATGGAAAAATATGGCATATATATTTTAGGTGTCTATTTACTGAGAAATCAATCACCTACTACCATCTACTACTTTATTTTAACAGATCCGCACTGGAATTTTAAATATTTTATTTTATTTTATTTTATTTTTGAGATGGACTTTTGCTTTGTTGCCCAGGCTGCAGTGCAGTGGCGCGATCTCTGCTCACTGCAAACTCCACCTCCTGGGTTCAAGCGATTCTCCTGCCTCAGCCTCCCGAGTAGTTGTGATTACAGGCACACACCACCACACCCAGCTAATTTTTGTATTCTTAGTAGAGACGGGGTTTCACCATGTTCGCCAGGCTGGTTTTGAACTCTTTACCTTGTGATCTGCCTGCCTTAGCCTCCCAAAGTGCTGGGATTACAGGCATGAGCCACCACTCCCAGCCCTGGAATTTTAAATATTTTAAAGTTAAAACTTAAGACTTCAGAATTTTCCAACTTCTAAGAGGCTACCTGGAGCCTCAGAAATATGCTTTCCTTCTTCTCTGTCATTATGGATATTTCACAGGAAAAGTTTGGAGCATTAACCTAGCTTGTTCAGCCTCCTCTTGCCTTCACAGCCTATGGTCAACCATCTCCAACTGAATTCTCTCTGAACTCTGAGATTTCCTAGTATTCTTAACCTTTCACTAAAAGTCATACTTACACTGGCCCAATCCATTTCTTCTGCCTTAATTCTGGGGTGTCATATTTTCTCTATTAGTCTGTTTTCACACTGCTATAAAGAACTACCTGAGACTGGGTAATTTATGAAGAAAAGAGGTCCAATTAACTCACAGCTCCCCAGGCTTAACAGGAAGCATGACTTGGGGGTCTCAGGAAACTTATGATTGTGATGGATGGTGAAGGGCAAGCAAGCACGTCTTGGCATGGCAGAGCAGGAGAGAGAGAAAGGGGATGTGCCACACATTATTAAATACTCAGATCTCATGAGAACTCACTCATTATCACAAGAACAACAAGGGGGAAATCCACCCCCAAGATCCAATCACCTCCCACCAGGCTCCTCCTCTGACACATGGGGATTACAATTTGACATGAGATTTGGGTGGGAACCCAGAGCCAAACCTTATCAGTCACTAAGGAAAATCCCATGATAATACCTTGTAGAACCAAGCCACTCAACCAGTCCAAATTCTGGTCCTCCCTCACTAGACAGTCCCCTTTTTCATCTCTAATACACATCCTAACTTTCTTTCTTTTTTTTTTGTTTTTTTTTTGGTTTTTTTTTGGTTTTTTTGGTTTTTTTGAGACAAGGTCCTGCTCTGTCAACCAGGCTGGAGTGCAGTGGTATGATTTCTGCTTACTGCAGCCTCTGCCTCCTGGGCTCAAGCAATTCTCCCACCTCAGCCTCCTGAGTACCTGGAACCACAGGTGAGTGCCACCACGCCTGGATAATTTTTATATTTTTAATAAAGATGGGATTTTACCATGTTGCCCAGGATGGTCTTGAACTCCTGAGTTCAAACAACCCACCTGCCTCAGAAAATGCAGGCATTACAGGCATGAGCCACCATGCCCAGTCTACATCCTAACTTTTCAAGTCCTTTCAGATTCTCAAATATACTTCTAACTTTTTTAACAAACAGCTTCATTGCCCACTCAACAAAAATTGAGGCAATTCTAGGTGAATTATCTCAATTTTTCCTTCCTTCATATGAAATGTCATAGGTCATCACACACAGTCTCTTTCTCACCTTCAGTTTTTTTTTTTAAGACTCAGCATTACTTTTTAGGTAGCTGGAACTATAAACATGTGCCACCATGTCTGGCTAACTTTTTTTTCCTTTTTGCAAAGGTGGGGATCTTACTATGTTGCCCAGGCTGATCTTGAACTCCTGGACTCAAGCAATCCTCCTACTTCAGCCTCCCAAATTGCTGGGATTACACGCATGAGCCACCCACTGTTCCCAGCCTTCCCTCCAATCTTGAAGCAGTGTCTCTATTTCTTCCTGAGACCAGTCCCTCCAGCCATGCTCTTGATTCTAACCCTGCCAGCTCTCTGCATCCCCCCCACCATTTCCTGCATCTTCAAGCCTTTGCCTTTACCTCCTGGATGACCAAGACAATTGCCTCTTTTGGAGAGAGACCATTTCTTTATCCTGTTTCTTTCAAAGTTGTCCTTCCTTTTATTACCAATCTGCTTAAGAGAATAGCACACATTTATAAAATCCATGTCTTTCTTCCCATTCTTCCTGAGCCCCATAAGTAAGCACCTGTCCTCACCAAGCCAATGAACCATTCTCACTATGGTCACTAAGAAACCCACTTATCACTATCCCAGGTCTCTGCTCTGAATTTGTCTGCCTCATTTGCCTAAAGAATGGCCAAGTCCTTCTTAAGCCCTTACTTCTCTTCCTTTCCTTCACTCCACCCCCTCCTGTTCTGTCTCCTACCTCTCTGACTGCTCAGTCTCAGTCACCAGCTCAGTCACCAGCTCCCAGTGACCAGCTCCCCTTCATCTTCATACCCCGGTCTCAGTCTCAGTCATCAGCTCCCCTTCATCTTCATACCCCATAGGCAACATTCTCCAACACTCAGCTTTTTCTTCTACAGCTTCTCTCTTAGTGACTGCATATATCACATGTCTTCAATGATCATCTCCATGTAGAGGGCTTTCAATTCCAGAGCCTCCAGCCCTTATCTGTTTTATTGCACTTTGCTTTATTGCACTTTGCAGATACTGTGTTTTTTTACACATCACAGGTTTGTGGCAACCCTGGTTGAGCAAGTCTATCAGCACCATTTTTCCAACAGTGTGTGATCATTTCATGTCCCTGTCACATTTTGGTAATTCTTATAATATTTTAAAATTTTTCATTGTTATTGTATTTGTTAGGGTGATATGTGATCAGTGATCTTGGATGCTACTGTTGTAATTGTTTTGGGATGCCACAAACCACGCCCATATAGGACGGCGAACTTAATCAATGAATAATGTGTATTCTCTAACTGCTTCACTGACTGGCTTTTCCCATAAATCTCTCCTCTCCTCGGGTCTCTTTCTCCCTGAGACACAACAATATTGAAGTTAGGCCAATTAATAACCCGACAATTTCCTTGAAGTGTTCAAGTGAAAAAAACAGTTGCACATCTCACTTTAAATCAAAAGCTCGGAATGAATAAGCTTAGTGAGGAGGGCAGGTTAAAAGCCAAGAACAGCCAAAAGCTTCTGTGCAAGTTAGCCAAGTTGTGAATGTAAGAGAAAAGTTCTGAAAGAAATTAAAAGTGCTACTCCAGTGAATACACGAACGATAAGAAAGCAAAACAGCCTTATTGCTGATATAGGGAAAGTTTGAGCAGTCTGAATAGAAGATCAAACCAGTGACAACATTTCCTTAAGCCACAGCTTAATCCAGAGCAAGGCCCTAACTCTTCAAGTCTACAAAGGCTGAGAGAGGTAAGGAAGATGCAGAAGAAAAGTTTGAAGCTAACAGAGATTGGTTCATGAAGTTTAATAAAACAAACTGTTTCCACAACAGAAAAGTACAAGGTGAAGCAGCAAATGCTGAGGAAGAAGTTGCAGCAGGTGAACTGGATAATCTAGCTAAGATAACAAATGAAGGTAGCTACACTGAACAACAGATTTTCAATGAAGGTAGCTACACTAAACAACAGATCTTCAATCTAGACAAAACAGTCTTATATTGGAAGATGCCACCTAGGACTTGCATTGCTAAAAAGAAGTCAATTCCTAGTTTCAAAGCCTCAAAAGACAGGCTCTCTTGTTAAGGACCAATACAGGTGGTAGCTTTAAACTGAAGCCAATTCTCATTTATAATTCCAAAAATCATTAAGCCCTTAAGAATTACACTATATCAACTCTGCCTGTGCTCCATGAATAGCGCCACAAGGACTAGATGACAGCATATCTGTTTAATTATGGTTTACCGAATTTTTTAAGCCCTCTGTTGAGACCTACTGCTCCAAAAAAAAAGATTCCTTTCAAAATATTACCGCTCATTGACAATGCACCTAGTCACTCAAGAGATCTGATGAAGAAGTACGAGGAGATTAATGTTGTTTTCATGCCTTTAACAAAATATTCATCCTGCAGTTCACAGATCAAGGAGTAATTTTGACTTTCAAGACTTATTATTTAAGAAATATATTTTTATAAGACTGTAGCTGCCATAAACAGTGATTCCTCTAATGGATCTGAGTAATGTCAATTAAAAGCCTTCTGGAAAGAATTCACCATTCTAGATGCCATTAAAAACATTCATGACTCATGGGAGGAGGCCAAAATGCCAATATTAACAGAAGTTTGGAAGAAGTGATTCCAGTTCTCATGGATGGCTTTGAGTGGTTCAAGAGTTTAGGGGAGGAAGTCACTGCAGATGTGGTGGAAATAGCAAGAGAACTAGAATTAGAAGTGGAGCCTGAAGATGTGATTGAATTGCTGCAATCCCATGATAAAATTTGAAGATTTGAGGAGCTGCTTCTTACAGATGAGCCAAGAAAGTGGTTTCTTGAGATGGAATCTACTCCTGGTGAAGATGCTGTGAACATTGTGGAAGTAACAACTAAGGATTTAGAATATTACATTAACTTAGTTGATAAAAAGCAGCAACTGGGTTTGAGAGGACTGACAGCAATTTTGAAAAGTTCTGTGAATAAAATGCTATCAAACAGCACTGCATGTTACATAAAAATATTTCATGAAAGGAAGAGTCAATTGATGTAGCAAATTTCATTGTTGTCTTATTTCATGCAATTGTCACAGCCACCCCAAAATTCAGAAACCACCATCCTGATCATTCAGCAGCCATCAATGTCAAGGCAAGACTCTCCACCAGCAAAAAAATTACAACTTGCTGCAGGCTCAGTGATCATTAGCATTTTTTTAACAACCAGTATTTTTAAATTAAGGTATGTACTTTTTTTAGATATAATGCTATTTGCACACTTAATCAACTACAGTATACTAGAAATGTAACTTACATACATTGGGAAACCAAAATGTTTGCATGGCTTGCCCTATTGCAATATTCACTTTATTGCAGTGATCTGAAACTGAACCCACAATACTCCCAAAGTATGCCTATGCTGAGACACTAGCCCATTTCTATGGCCTATTAGGTATCCTCATGTAGTGAGCCCAGGGATAGTCTGGTATGTGGAACAGAATGAGCATTTTTACCAATACTTATATGGTTTTGGGCAAACCATGTAACACCTGAGTCCCAATTAGCAATAATAATAATAGTACCTTCCTCACAGATTTGCTGGTGAGGATTCAGTAATATGGGAAAATAAGTTTATTTATATTGATTCAGCAAACAAATATAGTGCTTACTATATGTCAGAATGGCTTATAATACTTTATAAATAATAACACTTTACAAATAATAACTAATCTAATTTTCACAATGATCCTGTGAGGGAAACGATGTTAAAATTCCCATTTCACAGTAAGAAAACTGAGGCACAGCCAACTTAGGTCATTTTTCCCAGGTCACACAGCTAATAAGCAGCAAAGCCTGATTCCAACCCAGACAGTCTAGCACCGGCGTTCCTACTCTTGATCACTACCATAAGCTGCCTCCAATCATACTGCCTTTCTGCCTTTAAAAGCACTATAGAAATCTAATTATTATTATTAAATGAAAAATCTGAAACATAAGCACACCCTTGCACTTCAATTCTCTTTCCTGAGATCTTTGTTGGTTAAGGACATCAATCCTATAAACTACAACCTTATTACCAGCTTTACTCCCTCTCTTACCCTAAAGCCCATTGTTGCCCAATCTTATTGTGTTCAACTCTGAAATGGCTGTCTTATTCTCACTGTCAGTGCTTCCACTCAAGCCTATTTCATTGTCACCTAGGCTACAAATGGTCTCTGACTTAAGATGGTTCAACTTAGGATTTTTCAACTTTGTGATGGTGCAAAAGTAAACACATTTGGTAGAAACCATATTTTGGATACTTTTTTCACTTTCAGTACAGTATTCAATAAATTACATTAAATATTTATGTAGTTTACTTTATTACATGATTTATATTAGGTGATTTTCCTCAACTGCACGCTAATGTAAGTGCTCTGAACGCATTGAGGTAGGCTAGGCTAAGCTATGACATTTGATAGGTTAGGCATATTAAATGCATTTTCAACTTAGGATTAGTTTATTGGGACATAACCCTATCATAAGTTGAGGAGCATCTGAAGAAAGACAGACAGAGAGAAGGAAGGAAGGAAGGAAGGAAGGAAGGAGAGAGGGAGGGAGGGAGGAAGGGAGGGAGGGAGAGAGAAAGAAAGAAACAAAGAAAAGAAAGAGAAAGAAAGAAAGGGAAGGGAAGGAAGGGAGGCAGAGAAGCAAGGGAGGGAGGAAGGAAGAAAGAAAGGGAGAAAGACCGAGACCTCCTACATTTTGGGACAACTGGTGAAATCTGAATAAAGTTTGGAGATCAGACTTCAGATATTAGATATTACCACATAGGGGTAATGGGGTATGATGTCTGCAACTTACTTTCAAATGGTTTAGAAAAGTGCTCTTAATAATATGTATATGTTAAAGAACAAGAGAATAATAAAGTAAATGTGGCAAAATGTTAACAACTGGTAAATTCAGATGAAGAATATCCTAAAACTTTTTGACAATTCTTGCAACTTTCTCTAAATTAAAATTATTTCAAACAATTTTTTTAAGCTAACAAATCTTGCTGCCCTGGCACACACAGAGCTGATCATGGCCTTCCCCCACCACTCCACTCCTTAGATCCCCTCACCAAAGTGTCAATGGCTCCCCATGCCAACCCAAAATGTCCAAAGAGCTCATCTGGTATGCAAACCTTACTACCATATGCTTTCACCTCTGTCATTCCAATTTCTTGGTGCTCTTCCCAACACTATGCACTCTACTCCCTCTCCACTGTTTGATGTACCATGCCCCCTGACCCCACCCCAGCCCCCAGCATTATTCTGCTTCAAAGCCTTTGAAGAGGCTATTTCCTTTACCTAGAGTAAAACAACCTTTTTTTCCTAAAGATAAGCATCAGTCACATCCTTGCCTCAAGGCCTAATTTGAATATTATTCTTTCCAAGTCATCACTCAGATCCTCCCAGTTGGAATTTTTTTATCTTCCCAAGGCAGGTGTTGACCTCTGTGTTTGGCTTACTGTCTCAGTCCATTTGAGCTGCTATATAAAAAAAAAAAAATACCTTAGACTGGGCAATTTATAAACAATAGAAATTTATTGCTCATAGTTCTGAGAGCTGTGAAGTTCAAAATCAAGGCACCAGCAGATTAAATGTCTGGTGAGGGCTCATACCTTGTAGACAGCACCTTCTATGTGTCCTCACGTGATGGAAGGGGCAAACAGGCTCCCTCAAGCCTCTTTATAAGGGCACTAATTCATTCATGGAGAGAGAGCCCTCACAACCTAATCACCTCCCAAAGTCCCCCCTCTTAATATCACCACTTTGGTGATTAGGTTTCAGCATATGAATTTGAGAGGGATACAAAAATTCAGACTATAGCACTTACCGCCACTCCTTATACTGGAAATTTTATTTATGTGTCCTTCGCCCACCAAATTAGGAGTTTGCAAAGGCTGGTAAAAATGTGGTTTTCATCTTTATAACCCTTGTCCCTTTTTAAATAATTTTAAAAATGTGTGCTGCCAGAGCTGATCAGCAGATTCAAGGCGACAGGGGAAGGCGCAGTTCTGGCAATGAGCTTCACTAAACATGTGAAGTCATTCAGACACACTTTCCAATCTCCACAGCTCCCAGCTCTGCAAGGAAAGGCAGAGAGGAGAGATATCCTCCACAGGCTCACCTTTACCCCCAACAATGTTCCTGTATGGAGCTCCTCCCCTTTCCAGAAGCCCCTTCATTCATTCAGGTCAGTTTGTCACACCCTGCCTCAGACCTTCCAGCAAGCTCTGTGCAGCTGCTGCTGGCAGAGAAAGGATGTGTGTGAAGCTGCTCTAGCTGCAGGTGAGAGTTCTCCAGGACTCTAAATGCTTGAATGGCTTTATTTTCAATACTTTACCTTTTTTTAAGGAAAAATAAATTTAAGCCTTTTGAAAAAACTTACCTAAAAGAGTTTTTTTTAACTCCTTAGAAAGTTCTAGATAGAAAACAAAATAAGGGTGCTCAAAAGGAATAGAAATTCAATTCTGTTTGCTTTCTAGGTCTTCTTTCCCCTAATGTCATGCTCCCTAAGCATCCTGTCTTTCTTTCTTCTAGTGCCCATAGATTTTGTTCAAATCAAGGCTCAGTTTCTTCTTCCATCTCTTCCTTCTACTGACAGAGACTAAGGCTCAAGGGCAATTAAGTCACTTGGCCAAGGTTATGTTGCCCTAAAGTGGCTCTAGGTTTGTTAGGGGGTTTATACATCCTACAACTGGAGCTTAGGATCAAACACTGAGATTTGGGGATTGTACATGTAGTTATAGCCAGAAGAGCCAGGTCCTTAAAGGAGAATAAGGAGAAAAATATAAGGCCAAGGTCTGGACATTGGGAAACCTGCACTTACGGGACACAGGAAGTCATCCTATGACGAAAATGGCTTTCCATTAAACTCCAAGAGATTACTTCCTAAAACTCATTCTATAATAAGGAAAACAAAATATACCACTCTTGAGTAAGATCAAAACACAAGAACCATTCTTTTTCCTTTCATTCATTTAGCAAGTATTGATTAATGTCTATCATATACTAGAATTGTTTCTATGTTCTAAGGAGACAGTAGTGTACAAAACAGACTAAGTTCCTCTTTGCAGAGAATTTACCAGAGCTAATCTTGTAATATCTGAAAAATCAGAGACTTCCTAAAACAAGCTATTTACTTTCTATGAACTTCACTTCTCTCATCTGTTAAATGAAAAAAAAAAAAAAAAAAAAGACAATTACCACCCACATCCCACATCACATAGAGTTGCAGGGAAAGCTGAGTGAAATGTCATATAGAAGGTGCCTAACATAGAGTGACATTCAGTAGATAATCAATAAGGGGTAATAACTAATTCTGATTACATACTACCAGAGTTATCCTTCACTATCCCTCAGGACTCAACCTAACAAATAATCCTGTCAGCATGTTCTAAATCCAATCATTCAGATATAACCCTAGAGATTTTTGCTATTTCTGCATTCAAGTCTGCACTACACTCAATACTTTTTCCTCACTCCGAGTAATAACTGTAAAATCATAGTTTTTACATGCAAGTTTTATATATTTTTAATCTACATTAAAATCATCAGTAACTATTAAAATTTAAAAGTCCATGCATGTAGCATAGCACCTAAAAGTAACTAAGATGTCACCGGAAGTCTCTTGGGTCTACTTTGGGAGATACTTCTCCACAGGCTCGACTTGGCAGAACTGATCACAGTATCTAAATTTGGCTTCTTTAAATGAAACACATTTTGGAGAGCTCCACAGTCTGCCATCCTCTCACAATCTCCACTGTTACTCTCCTAACACAGCCCCTGACACGACTGTCATAACCTCCCCACTTCCACCCTTGCCTCCCTACAGCCTGTGCCCCATGCAGCAGCCAGAATCAGACCATGTCTCTCCCCTGCCCCAAATCCACCAATGGATTGCCATGGCACTTAGAAAGAATGTAACGAGCTTACTGTTGTCTACAAAGGCCTTGCGTGATCTGGTCCCTGGTTGTCTCCCCCACCTCATTTCCTACCCTTCTTTCCATTGGAAGTACAGCTGCTGCAGCACCAAACGTCATTCAGACAGCCTTGCATCCACTAATCCCCCTGCTTGCAGCACACTTTGCCCAGATTGTCATGGCTCACTCCCTCATTTCAGAAGCCTTCCCTCAACACTAATCAAAAAAAGCACCTCCGCCATCATTCCCTTTCTGCTCACCTTGCTTTATTTTCTCAATAACCCTTATCACTGCCAAGCATTAAATTATGTATTCACACATTTGTTTAATGTCTGTCAATCCCCATTAGAGTATAAACTCTAGGATGGCCTCCATTTTGTCTACTTTTACACTACTATATTACTAATGCCTGAAATAGTATGGAAGTCACTCAACAAATATATATTTGTTGGTTGAAGGTATGTGTGACTGGGGAAAGTGGATAACCAGTATTCTTTAAAATATGTCCAGTTTGAAGTTCCTCTATGACATGTAGAATAGGCAGGAAGAAATGCAAACCTGGAGTTAAGGAGAGAGGAAATCAAACAGCAAGAACATATGAAAGCATGATCAAAACCCCACAGACTTACCCAGCAAATGCTATAGTAATAGTGGCTCCAAAATACAGAAATTGATTAGAGACAGAATAGAGCTCAGGGATAGATACGAATAAAACTGAAAAAGAACCAACCTCATTATTCAAGAATTTGTGGCTTAAACTCAATTTGCTTTAAAAAGGAGGAGTTAGGGGAGAAGTGTGTAAGTAAATAAGCAAAATTTTAATTTTACACTGTAATAACAACTTACTCCCTGACCAAGCTTTAAAAACAGTGCTGAAAAGTAACCAGGTAAGTTGAGATTTTTCTGTTTCTTTGGTTTGGTTTTACACAGTATGTAAAAGTTAAATTTCCAAAAGGGAGGCTGTTAAGATGGAGGAAAAAAGGTGAAATGACTTCTGGTAGACTGAGTGTATTAATGGCCCAACTCATGGCCTTCCTATGTATGCACACTTTGACTCATAACTTTACAATCCTCCACTCGGACTCTGAGTTCCACCACAAACTGCTTTGGCCAGTGGGGTGTTAGCAAATGTGACACACACGGAGACTTGAAAAGTGCATCTGTGTTGCCAACTACCATTTTACACAACTGGACTTGTCCATGCTTCGACCCCAGACACCACTATGAAAACATCCCTGAGCTAGCCTGCTGGAGGGATATGAGAGACGTGGGAAGGAGCATTGACTTTACCAAGGAAGGTCATCTTGGTCCGCCAGCTAACTCCTAATGCATGAGTAAGGCTTGCTAAAATAATCAGAATCTGCTTAGATAACCAGAACTCCCCAGCCAACTGGTAGACTCATGAAAATCTTCAATGATTATCCTTTTAAGACACTATGTTTTGGAACTGTTTGTTACACAACAATAGCTAACTGATACAACTTGGATAATTCCCTCCAAATAACAAAGGAGATTAAAAGAGGAGGTTGAAGGAGTCCCTTGAATTCAAATTCAAGGTCATAATTTTAAAATATTTTATCTAAAAGTCTAAAGCATTTAAAAAACAAATTCAGCAAAAGAATTCTGGATTTTCTGGTTATATCTTTTTAAATCATTTGAAAACAAGATTATGAGAAAATACATTTAATGTAATTCCAATCCAAAGCTGAACCATTAGCATCCCCTTAAATTATAAAAATGGGGTGATTTTTTTACAAGTATAAATAACTTATACTGAGTAAGCTGTCTGGTTTTCTTTATGGCCTCCAAGAAAAACAAAATGGAGTCACGTACGTTCACTTCATCCTTCAGTAATTCTACTCTAGTGTCATCACAGGGGACTTCTCATTTCCGTAGCACTAGAGTCTATTTTCATTAAAAGAAACTATTCCTTCCTTCATCTTTAAAACATTAACTACCTTCTTGTATATATACCAGATTCACTTAAAGAACTTTAGCTAAAAGAAACCAGCAACTATTTGCTTCTATTCATGCTTTTGTATTGGCATAAGCACTACCTCTTTTCCCCTCCAAGGTTATCTTTTCTTTTTTCTTTGCATATTTCCCAGGAGCTCTGCACTAAAGCATAAACTTTCACATTAGAGAAGTGAATAATAAAGCAGACACCAGAGGAATACATATGCTGTCTGAAGAGGCTTTCTCACCCAGCCTCCTTCACGCTTGCAGACTCATACCCAGTGCAGTTGACAATTATAGTTCACTCAGAATCCATTGTATATTCTGTTCCATAAACATACACATCTTTGTATGAGAAGAAAGTGAGCCAAATTGAGAACATTATTAAGGACACAAGTAATAATATGCACTGTAGAGCCTTCTAGTATGCTGAGTCTCATTTGGTCCTCCTTGTGTGGCAAGCATAGCCTGGATTCCTACCTCTGTTTTACAGGCAAGGAAACTGAGGCTGGCGGTGGCAATGTAACTTGATGTTTCTCCTTTATAAAGTGACTAAGTCAGGATTCAAACCCAAGTTCAAGATCCTTTTCTGTACACTATGCTTCTGAATCTTACAGTGTTGGGGAAGGGGGAAGTTTTCATATAAGAGAAAAGGACAACAGACATATTTACATTTACTTTGAATAATTGCATGAAAAAAGGAGCTACCAACTGGTAATATCTCTAGAACAACATTCTACAGCACACAACAGAAAGCTATATAATTTTGCATCATGTTATATACTGATCACACTAGAGCAACAAATACTAAAATGAAGATTCCCAGACAACTTGGCTTGACAATCCCAGCTTCACCACCTCTTAATATTCACAATGTGCTACTGAGGGCTGTTTGTTCTTTATCCAACATAGCCTACTGCAATAAATTCTTGTTTATCCAAAATACATTTAAGGGATGTGGTGCTGCAAATAATTGAGTAGGCAGGTTAGTGGAGACTACTAAATGTAGTAACATCTCATTTATTTCTGTCTCTGTCCAATTTTAAAGCTCTAGAACAGGGTTTGGTAAACTCTTTTGTAAAAGGTCAGATATTAAATACTTCAGGCTATACAGACCATGTGGTCTCTGCGGGAACCACTCAATTCTGCCCTTACGGTGTGTGAAAGCAGCAGTAGATGATATATAAACAAATGAGCATGGCTGTGCTACAGTAAAACTTTATTTACAAAAAACAGATTTGGCCTACAGGAAGTAGTAGTTTGCCAACCCTTGCTCTAAAACATAACCCTCACCCAGAAGGAAAAAATGCAGTCACATCTTATTTACTCTCAGGGGAGAACTGATACCCTGAGTGATACCTATTCTCTCATTTTATATATAGGTTTTAGAAACCAGGCTATTTTCTTGCTTACAGCCTACAGCAAAATAGGAGCAGGAATTTTAAAGCAAGGGTACTAGTGTAGGCCAGTAGACTGAAGTCCAAACCCTTAGAACATCGCCAGAGGGCTGATGCAGTAGAGTAGTCTGGGCCAGTTAGTGCAGGGGCAAACACTCTCCCTAAATCCCTTCATGTCCTCTTAATCATCTCAGTATCACCTCAATCAGTATCACCAAAGGAAGATTCCATTTAATCTCTCTAAAACAGAAGAAACAAAGATGCAGGGATCCTTTTGTAAAGACCCATGAAAACTGGCTACATCTAGAAGTTTTAAAACTGACTGAATAAACTTCAGCTATCTAGAAAATATATTTTGTGAAATAATCAGTTCCCCAAATAATAATGATGACAAACATTTATAAAGCACTATGAGGTATGCATCATTCCAAGCAATTTTGAAATTAATATATGTAAAGCATTTTACGTATATTAATTTACTTAATCTCTACAACAACCCAACCAGATAGGTACTATTGTTATCCCATTTTCCCGATAATTAAATGGAGGTACACGAAGATTAATTAATTTGTCCAGAGTAACTCAGGTACTAAGTGGCAGAGCTGGGATCTGAACCCAGGCAGTCTCCAGAGACCACAGAGTTATGGGTTGATGCAAAAGTAATTGCAGTTCTTGCCATTTTAATGACAAAAACCACAGTTAGTTTTGTACCAACCTTTTGCACCAATAATTGCTACACTATGCTGAGGCATTACTTTATACCTACATGTGGACTGCCTTAGTTCAAAGACTAGAAATATAATACATATACTTAAAATATCTATTAAATAGAATATAATCTTCAGAATCTTAAAACTGAGACATGTCAGTGTTTTCAGTGCCTCAGGGTGAAGAATGCAAGTGCCTATTATTATTGTTCAGTTTCACCAAAATAAAAAGATTGCTCGGATATTAGATTGAGGATATTTTACTCTTTTGGTGTTGTATTTTAAATTGTTTTTGGAACGAGCCAGGGAAATAAACAGCAAGTAAATGGAGTTATGGGAAAATTCTTTTTAGGCATTCCTAGTCTAATCAGATAAATATGAGAATGTGACATGAGTTAGTGCTTCTATTTTTTAGGTCAGGATATGAAGATTAAAACAGTTTCTATTTGTTGTCTTTATTTCTTAAATAGCTTGATTGTAAATTTGGTTTATAGGAAGAAAATAATTTAGTTGTTAAAATAGCTGAGTTCATTATTGGCTTAACACCCAACAAAAATATTTTAACCTAATATATCCAAGGTAAAGGACTAAAATTGGTTTGACAGGCTTATGACTTTTATTGAAACTGATGTTTTATTAACAGAAAATTAACAGATTTGGAGAGATTTTTTAAACAGAATAATCTGAAAAAAAAATTGTTTACTGAGAGGTAACTGTGTTTTTTTTTATTTGTGATATAAATACTTTTGTTGATCCCTAGAAGTTCAGAGTGGAGAAAAATCTTCTAGCTTCTGAAAAACAGAAGCTACAAACCAAGCTCATGTTAGTTGCACCATTTGCTCAACTCCATGCAAGAAAAATTTCTCCAAAACCTACCTGTACACTTACTTTATAGCAGTTTTCCCCAATAAGAAGTCAGCATTTACTGCAAAGTTTATAAAATACCCAAGGAACTATGGGGAATGAATGAATTTTGATTAGCCATTTCATCTTCCTTGACAATTTTTCATTTTCTCCCCACCTTTTTATAAAACTACAAAGCAAGGGATTCAAATACCTGTCATAGAAGAGGATGGGTGAGGTAAAGAGAGAAAAATATCCCAGGACTACTTTTTCACTATAAGACATAAGTATTAAATCATAGCAATCTCTATAATCACAACATTCAGTGATATTTTAATAGCCTTGGAAATTTTTTAACATATGGATCAAGAATTTAAAAGTAAAATCATTTTCCTAATTTCTTCCAGATGGTAAATATTATGAGTTTTTTCATTACCTTTTTGGTTAGAAGGCATAGATTCTACATAGACATACTGAAGAACAGGAAGGAAAGAAAAGAGAAAAGAAAAAAAGGTATGGCAGAAATAGCTTAGTTGATCATTGTTGTGGACTGAATGTTCATGTCGCCCCAAAATTCATATGCTGAGATCTAACTCCCAGTGTTTTGGTGTGTGGAGATGGTGTCTTTGGAAGATAATTAGGTCGTGAGAGTGGAGCCATCAGGAATAGGGTTCGTGCCTTTACAAAAAGAGGCCAGAGAGCTAGCTCACCCTCTTTCTACCATGTGAAGATGCTAGGAGAAGTCAGCCACTTGCAACCCAAAAGACAGCCTTGACCAGAACCTGACCAGGCTGGCACACTAATCTCAGAATTCCAGCCTCCAGAACTGTTAAAAAATAAATAAATTTCTGTTGTTCGTAAGACACCCAGTTGATGATACTTTGTTACAGCAGCCTGAACTAAGACAATCACCAAACCAACTTTTTATTCTTCCCAGACACAAATAGGACTATAGCCCCAGCTTCCCTTTCACTATATGGGGCCATGTGACCAAGCTCTGGCCAATAGAATGTGAGCAGACTGCTATGAGTTTTCTCCTTTGCCAAAGCACAGACACCAGGAAGCTGGTCGTGACAACAAGGTGATAACAGTGGAGTCACAAGAACACTGCTTCAATGAATGAGAAGAATCTGCCCATCAAGAATACTCACTTTAGGCTTTGATTGAGTGAGAAATAAACTTCTCAGTTAAGTCAACAAGATTTCAGATTTTATATGTTATAGCAGTTAACATTACCAAAACTAACATGTAGAATCTAATACAGATATCTAAAACTCTGGAAATGTATTTCCTGGAATGGTACAACTTTATTCCTTTCTTGTTGATTTCAGATTTTATAACATAATTGTATATCTCAGATGTTATTACCATACCTTCCACTAAATATCATGTTTGTAGATAATTGTCCTAGCTGCAAAACATATAGATGCTTATAAATTTTGTTTTAGCAATTTTAAGTAGCAATATATATTGTCAGTACATCCTAAACTGAAAGGGCAGAGATCTGGATTCTAGTTCCAGGTACTCTAGGTTCCTGTCTCCGTTCTACCGTATATGAAACTTAAACCTGGTAACATCTTGGTTCCACCATTTATTTGTCAAATATGGTGACTGAACTAAATAAGGCTGGAGACTCTAAAAAGTATAATTTTATAAGAAAATTTTTATGTTTCTTTTTTGGGGGTGGGTGGGGGACACGGTCTCACTCTGTTGCCTGCCCAGGCTGGAATGCAGTGATACAATCACGACTCACTGCAGCCTGGAACTGACAGGCTTAAGTGATCCTCCCACCTCAGCATCTCAAGTAGCTAGGACCACAGATGTGAGCCACCACAGCCAGCCAAGAAAATTAATATATTTCTACCCAGTACTTTTTGTATATACTACAGATTGGTCATTCCTTCACTATTAACATAGTAAATATTTTGAGGAGAAAAGTAGCAACCTCATAATAACCCTTCTTCTTTGAGAATTATCCTAAAAGTTCTGCAAACATGAAACTAGATTATAAGCTCCTTGGGGAAACCATGTCTTGTTCATCTTTGTGTTTCTAGCACCTAACTCCTGATTTTTGCTGAATAAATAAAGTTTTATTGAGAAGTTAAAAAAAAAAACATTATTTCACTATAGTTCTAAATTACTGAAGAAGTGTTCCTATCCAATCACCAAAGGCACAAAAAAGTCAGGTCAATGGTCCTAGATCCAGTTTTCAAATACTACCACAAATGAAATTGTTTCATTCCTAGAAAGTTCTCTCATGAATTTCTGGGTGAGCTGTGTGAGATAAAAGTGGAGAAAATCCATTCCATTTTAATATGTTTTACTTATTGTGATTCCTCTATGATTTCACCTATTTTTTAAAAAGGGTTCAACAGGTAAAATGAGTAACTGCTTTAGCCTAACCAATATTGCTGTTAGGAAATCATCAAACTGTAACAGCAGTGAGCTGAAACCACTGAAATGTAGGATGCAGCTATGGACATTATTCCAAAAAGCATAATGCCCTTCTGAAGCAGAACCACCTAAAAATTTGGGATTCAAAACTGCTAACTGATTTTTCAAATCATTCAGAAAGTCGTTTTGACCATTCATTGTATCCCTGAGATGAAAAGACTACTAGGGATAAGCATCACCTTAAAACCTACATGATTATTTCCTTAGCAAAATTTAATAATGAGAGTCAAGACAGGAATTAAAAAAAAAAATCCAAGAACATCTGTCAGTCTAAATTTCCTAACCCACTTTTTCCTGTGAGGAAAATATGTCCTCTAAAACTTCGTCATTGGCAGCTCTAAATGTAGGCTGTGAAGGAATGCTTATCTAACTATTGGCTTAGTGCTGTATCTAAGTGGAAAGAAAATTACGGCACAAGTTTAACCAATAAGAACATTCATCCTGTTTGAGGGAAGCAGACATAGCTTAGAAAGTTAGTCAATCCAATCAATAAGAAATATATCTGATACTTTCCATTTTAAAAATTGAAAATTTGCAAAGAATTTTTATTAATATACTGATAATTGTTGCAATATGTAACATTTATATGGCTATGGCACATGGAAGTTTACTAAATATGTTTTCACATACAATGCCACATCCATTTATCACAGTAAACCTATTGGTATTTTTAATACTCAAGTAATAGATGGATCAGCATTGAAGCTCCAATGGGAGCTTCAATGGGAGCTTAAACAAATGTAAGGTCCAAAAGCCTTCATAATACTAGGATCAAACAGTGAAGATTTTCTTTGCTTCAAAAGTTTTGTCCATTACTGGGAATATGTTTTAGAAGAGTCCTAACCCTAGTGTGATGAGCTACAGTCATAACAATAGTGTACATGTACAGCACGTTACAAATTACACATTACAATGTTCTTTTGACAAGCACTTCCTCATTGTGATGTGGATATTCACCAATCTAGTAAAATACCAGAACATATATCATTATTTTCATTTTAAAGACATAGAGACTGAGGCTTAGAAAACGTTTCATGGCCTGAGAGTGGTCCCACTGACTCCAAGATTAATTCACCAAAATGTTCTGCTTCTTGAAATCAGAAATTAGAGGAACACAGTTATAGTTAAGTTGGAATCATTGATTGTCTTGAAATTAAATGAAAGCTCCTCCTCCACCAGTGTCTAGCTCCACAAAAGGAGGGACTTAAAGAAATGTAAGGCATTTAACTCCTTGGTGGTGTGCTTTTTCTGTGGGAAGGGGGACATTTGTTTCATTCATTTTGTTCTGCTTTTTTAAAAACATGCTCAAGGTAGACAGCAACTCTTTTGAAAACACAAAGTAAGAATAATTAAATTCTTGGGCAAGCTGAAGAAATCAAATCAGTCCTATATATAACACAGGAAAAACGTTGGAGGGAAGGCAAGTTTTTCCAAAAACAAAATTCACCAAAAAAAACACCCACTGGAAAACGTAATTCAATCAAAAAATAATATTTTTTTTCAATTTGGATTTATGTCTTTGCTTCAGTAGGTAGTGTTAATAGTCTCCAAATGCCAGTGTGTATTCATGAACACTTAGCAAGTTCATGATGTGATACATTCCTTTTTGGATATATCTTTTGTCAAATCCATCTGTCTATGGCAGATATGCATAGTTTTACAGAACCTTATCTGCAAAAGAACTTCCACAGTTAGACAAAAATGGCTTTAGAAAATTGAGAGGAGTGGATAGAAGAAAGATCAACTATTGCTGTTTGGGAGATATTTTTTTGCTTTCCCCACCATGCCTTGCCCCCAGCCCACTGTCCACTGGGCACCTGGCACCTCTAGACTCCATTTCTTAAAGCTCTGTTCTTTCACAAGTAAGAGATATAACTCTGGCATCTCAGGAAGAACTGAAGAGATGGAAGTCCCAGAGGAAAGTACCGATGCGAGACGTAAATACTCCTAGTATACACCCACCAGAATTTCCTTGACCCTTGGTTTTAAACATCCTCTGAATTATATAGGCAGCTGATTAATGTTTGATAATTAAGCATTTTTATGTGATTCATCTCAATAAGAGCCCAAGCAAGGTAACGTAAACAATGAAGGCATGAAAAGGTGGAAGGAGATGTGAATACTACACCAAGTGGGCAACATGGAACCAAGGAAAATGAGGAGCTGAGTTGAAGTCAGGAGCTGATTCAGATAAAGCAGCTTCAACTCTACTACTTCTTACTCTTAGATGGGCTCCAAACCACTTTGAGGGATGGGATTATATTTCTTTTACAGATGCACTCCTTTCTCCCACTAATACAGTCAGTTAGGAATGTATAGCTAAGAATGAGCCCACCATTACTATTCGTGTCTATTGCTACAGAAACTCAATAAATCAACTCACTATTCTGGGTCAATAAATGAACTCATTATACTGTTTCTTCATGAAGTAAATGTGTTTCTAAAGGAATGTATTAAAATTACATTTTTAAAAATCTATGTATTTTGCATATACTTGATTGATAAAGAAAAGGAGTCTATGTTGGCTACTCTTCTTTCTTTCTACAAACTTCATTCATTGGTGTGATCTGAAAGGGGGTAATATTTCAGAAAGTAAAAATATTTTTAACAACAAAACTTTGCATTTCCAGTGTGATCTAAACACAAAATTATGCAAAACACAACTAATATTTCTCTCCTACTGGCTGAATCATGCCAGTTGTAGGTGCAATCAAAAATAAACCACTAATGTTATTTTTATAGGAATTGGCAAGTAATTGCCAACTATAGCTATTAAAAGTTTATATTTGCCACAGGAGCCTGTGATTTTAAATACTGTTCAAATGATTTATGCTTGAGAGTTATACATAGCACAAATATATACATTTGTATCTACAGGTCTAAAGAGGAAAAATTAGACAAAAAGCAACTTGAAAAGCAACCCCTTTTTTTTTAATGACCTACATTTGTGCTGTATTGAGAAAAAGTATAAAAATTATTTGGGAGGAAGAAAAATATTTCTAAGCACTAATTTCATAGGCAAAAGCCCTATTTTTTTTATGATAGGCTAGGAGAAATCAACAATGATTTAAAAGCAAAAAGTAAACTGCTCACATTTACTAGTCTATACTCAGTATTAATTGTACCCTGCCGTGTATGCTATAGAAGGTAATGAAATGCTGATGTTTTCTGGTTTTTCACTTCAATCTGCTTCAGCTTCATCCTAAACCTTGTCAGCAACAGAAGTTACCCCCCAGCAATCATACAAACCTAACAACGGCTTCCCTGGCTTAATTTGATCTGCTCCAATCACAAATTCCAATCCACATACTTTCTTCTGTTATGGTTGTGTCTGTATGTGTTAAATGTACTTTTTATAAGGCTTTTTTACAACAAGCTCATGGTTTTTCATTCAGCCCTCTACCACATAAACAGAACCACTGAAGAGCATTTTTGTTCACATAAAAATGTTTTAGTTATTCATAGTGTATGTCTTCAGTTGGCTGCAGATTACAGTGAACAAAAGTATTGCTGCCATCATTTTACATTTCTCCTGTTACTGTGCCATATCTGCTGTGTACCCCTGTCCCCAAAGCATTTATTCTAATATTTGCTGCTTGCTCTCAGTTTTGGACTGAGATGCTGGGGGTGGGAAACCTTAAAACTTGCCTGACTCAAGTGCTCTCTAAGCTTTGATCCCAGCATCCTGCTTTAACCTGCTCCTGTTGGACCTCTGCCACTTTACTGACCCCATAAAACAAACAGAGCTAGCAAATGCATCAAACAGCCTCCTTCAAAATGCAGCTTGACTGTGATTCATGACACAAAGCTGGAATAACCCTGCCAGTTCTTAGAAGCTGTAAGATTCAACATCTTGAACTTGATACACATAGTATAGCACCTTAAAAACGAATCATCTGCTAGTTCAGTATTTTCTACTTACAATCACTCCCTCCCAGGGCATGTAATTAATTTACTGAGCTTAAAAAAAAAAAATCAGGATTACTCACACAGTCTTGAAGATGCAATGTCAGCTATTTAGGACAGAAACATCCAAGGCCGTGTCAGAACTCAATTACGACTACATATACATTAAGGCAGGAACTGGCAGGCCTCTGGGTACGCCAACTATAGGACTCGTGCTTCTCGTACGCTGGGCTATAATCTATGAAACTGAGCTCCAGAGCCAGCCAATCACTTAGCTCCTCATAACAAGTCTAACTGGCTCTGGAAAGCTGAAAGGACTGCACTGGAACAACACAGATGAGATATTCTACACATTAATCTACTTATCTGGAATCACTTTGCCTCTAAAGGCCAGAGAAAAATCACAGCTTCCTTGTCGGAGGGGAAAAGGACAGGTGATCTGGGGAAAACGCAGCTACACCTGGAGCAAGGTCTCTTCCCGGCTTGGCAATCCCAACTGTGCCGGAGCTACAGGACCAGAGCCGTCCCAGAAACCAAAGGGCAGACACGGCAGCAAACGCCTGAGGTAATTCTCATCTTTCTTTTTATTTTTAGTAGAATAATGCAGACTGAAAATGATAAGCATAAAGTTGCTGAGGCAACTAGATATGCTTCGATTTTATTTTACATTTTCCTATTCTAATCGTGTGCAGGATAATTTGTTATGAAGTCTGAGGAGGGAGAGAATTAATGTACCTGAAATAAACTTGAAACTAAAACGATCATTTGTGGAGGAAAATAGAGGATTTTCCAGAACAGTTTCAGAGCTACCTTTTCAAATGGGTGGGCTTTTCACCCACCCACAGAAAGAAGAGTCAACGGGGCTGAGACAGAACAGGGATGGGTTTCAGGAGCACAATTAAAAGTTTTTTGTATCTTAAAGAAAATAATCTAAGTTCAAAGAGAAAATTGAGAAGATAAGTTACTGCCCAGTTCCTCTGGCCTTTGACACTTAGACCACATAAGAATGTTCCATGGTAGAAGGGTTGGGACAGAGAATCTTAGGAATCCTAAAAGAGAATCAATACTGCTCCCCTGCCTCAGGTTTTTCTTGTTTTCTTTACAATAGTATCCTTATTTCCCATTACATTTTAGTATTAGTCATACCAATTACTTGTTACACCATACTTCTACATTTGCAGTTATTAAAGGATCTGCGAAAAACATTTTAAAGTCAAAATTACTATAGAGGCAACTAAAATAAGAAAGCAAAAAAATATGTGAAACTGACATACACATAACCGGAACACCACACCCCTTAGATACTTAATGTACTTAACCCAATGACAAATCCTTCCAAATCCTCAGCAAATTGTCTGTTTCTTTAATACATTTTGTAGCAAGTATAACATTAGCAACAAAAAAAACTTTGGCAATAAACTTGTACATAACTAAATCAGTCCTTATGCTTTCATAGTGACAATAGAATTTACATATTTTATTTGTTTTGTTGGACTTATAAGCTCCTAAGGCAAGAAGCTGAGAAGAAAATTTTGCTTTGTTTAGTGGTGACATATAAACAGTAACAGAAGAGACATTTATGCACTTTTTTTGGCTGTAGATAATTGACTGAATTCAACTTGAGATTTGACACCAGAAAGAAAAACATTGCAATAGACAGAAAACAGAAAAAGTAATCCTTTGGCAATTTCCTCCCACGGTTTGTTCTTTGAATTGTCCAATCTGTGCCTAGCCAGGGAGGAATATTTCTGCTCTGTTTAAATAGTTTTTATTTAATTAAACCTTTGTTTATTTGACAGTGCTGCTGCCTTCGGTGACTATGTGAGAATGGAAACTTCTAAGGAAGCCAGGTTGTTAGAACTGTTACCCCCTTTACTCAGAGATAACATAGATTATCAGGCTGAGATGGAAAACAAGCCCTTTATTGAATTTTCAACACAGATTCCCTGCTTCTCATCTCCTTAATAAAATTTCATTAAAATCCCCTTGAGCTCCCATGTTCAAATCTCCATTTGTTGACAGACAAGGCCAATAATACTCTAAATGGAGGCATGCAAGTCATTTCATTTGTATTCTTGTCCAGAAATTTCCCATAGGAAGACTTCACCTCCTACAACTCTGAAGAAAACTCTTACTGTCCAAGACAATCGCCAGCAACCATCCGCAGTCATTTCAGTGGAAGCTTTCACAGCTTTTGCACATTCTCTGTGTCAACATACAACTGAGTTACAGACTGTCCCCTGGCTCCCTGACCCTTACAAACACTACAAGTTTTGTCTGACTCAACTTCAAGCTGCTCATCTGTTAGTAAGTGATGTTCACTCCAGAACACATTCATGATGAGAACTTTCTAAAAGACCAGCACTGCCTTCCCCTCCTATAATCATAATAATCATGATAACCTGAAACATGTTACTGGGACTCGACATTTTTCTGGGGATTGAAATATTTAGTCCTTGGAGCTGTCACATAGCAGGGGCAACCTCACACTGAAACAAAGGAAGTGATGTGCCATTATTATCCACCCTGAGCCACCATAATATGCTGTTCACATTTATTTTCTTCAGCCTGTGCAAAACAAAGCAATGGAAAAGGAAACTAAAAAATATACATACTAGTACCATTATCTTCTTTTGCCTAAAATTACTAATGCACCACATCAGTCTGCTTCCTTCAGGCATCATTCTCAATTCATCAGGACTTGTATTAGCAGGTTCTGGCTAGAGAGACTATCTCCTGTCATCATGATCAATTAATGTTTTCTGGTGATCACATCAGGCCGTATCTAAGAAGCTCATGGTATACAAGGGTCACCCAAATAGCTGAGTGCAGTCCTTGCTCATATTTCCTTCATCTCAACCCCGCAAACAAGAATTAACATGATCCCAATAAAAGAAAAATTGCTCAGGAAAGTGAACCTTTTTCTGAACCAAGCACTGTCAGCAAATCTCAGGTATTAGAGCAACTATGGTTGACTGAAAAGTGTCTCAAAATCTGGGCCAAGAATGATTGCTAGGTCCATAAGCTAATTTGTCTGGCCTTGCCGTTTACATAAGCCAAAGAAAGTCACTCATGAGTAAACTATAGAAAACGTTCAGACCCATCCTGTTAGTATGTCAAATCAACTAAGACTGGCAGGGTATTAGCTCCATTCCAGGTGACGTGGATAAACAGCCCCATTATTTTCACAGTGCCAGCCTCTACCTAAGGAAACCGTAGACCTTGGAACCAGTTTCCTGGTAGGGAACTGCTGACAGTTTCAATGCTGACAGTTGGAGCCAGTGCCTCATAGTGTAAACCGAAAGAAAAATAGTTGCTTTTTAAAATGTCAGCAAGAAGGCCTGCCTCATATTAACAAAGCAAAAAAAAATGCTTTAATTCAAATTAAAAATCATGATACTAGAGATGGGAGTCTGTGATCACTATAAAGATAAAGCTCATATTCTTGGTTCAGACAACAGAACACTTTACCTGGACAAATGGACCTCAAATTAAAATCTGCTCCTGGCACATGGGGGAAATTTTTTGTTGTATTTTGTTGTTGTTGTTGTTGTTATTGTTTAAATCAGTATTCCTAAGGCCATGAATATGAAATCATACTAATAATGCATGTGACAAAATTCTAAAATATATTACCCTTAAAATTAGCATAAACCATCAACCTTTAGTACTCATATATTATAGTCAAAACTCTTCTAGGTAATGAGACCTGAACAGAAGGATCCATTTATCGGTGGTCTTGCTCTTTGTCTAAGTTTCTCAAAAGCATTAGGACAATCACATATACAAAAACTGGCAATTACATTTAATAAGAAAAATGTGGGGAGTGCATTCTTAATATTTGATGCTAAAACCACATCTTTGCTTTAAACATGTAAAGCAGTATAACATGGTGGTTGGTAGAAACTCTGGAGTCAGGCCACCTGGGTTCATATCCCAGCTCTGACTCTTAATTGTTGGACCCTGAGCAAGCTACTTAACAGCATTATGCCTCAGTTTCCTCCTATATAAAAGGGTGCCACACACAGTAACTACCTCCTAGGCTGGTGTGAAGATTAAATGGGCAAATACATGCTTAGAACTGAGCCTATTATATGGTGACTGCTCATTAAAAGAAACCTGTCGGCTAGAAATGGTGGCTCGCCCCTTTAGTAATCCTAGCCCTTTAGAAGGCCAAGGCAGGAGGATCACTTGAATCCAGGAGTTTGAGACCATCCTGGGCAACACAGCAAGACCCCATCTCTGCAAAAAAGAGAAATAAATAAACAGCTGGGCATGGTAGCACACACCTGTAGTCCCAGCTACTTGGGAGGCCAAGGTGGGAGGATCACTTAAGTCCAGGAGTTGGAGGCTGCAGTGAGCTATGGTTGTGCTATTGCACTCCAGCCTCAGTGACAGAGTGAGATCCTGTCTCAAAGAAAAAATTGAAAAAACATAAATAAATAGAAATAAAATTGTTGTTTTTATTAGGATTAAGCTCACTGCAACAAACATACACAATATTGAAAATGAAGGTGAATTCCATGGAATACCATGCAGCCATAAAAAAGGATGAGATCACGTCCTTTGCAGGGAGATGGATGAAGCTGGAAACCATCATTCTCAGCAAACTATCACAAGGACAGAAAACCAAACACTGCATGTTCTCACTCATAGGTGGGAACTGAACAATGAGAACACTTGGACACAGGGCAGGGAACATCACACACGAGGGCCTGTCAGTGGGTAGGGGGCTGAGGGAGGGATAGCATTAGGAGAAATACCTAATATAAATGACGAGTTGATGGGTGCAGCAAAACAACATGGCACATGTATGCCTATGTAACAAATCTGCACATTGTGCATATGTACCCTAGTACTTAAAGTATAAAAAAAAAAGCAGAAAAGAAAAAGAAAATGAAGGTGAATTAATGAACTGCCAGATGTGGTGAAATGTGTCTGCTAACATCACATATTGCATTTCAACTGACATTTGTAAGATTTTGCCTTAAGGCCTCTAAGATAACAGCACAGTGAAGTGTGTTGGTCACTATTAATCATCAGTTTTTTGCCTGGTTCTCATTTGACATTTTTAACCCTGCCCTGCATTTTGCTGTGTCGTGCAAGGACACTAACCCAGAACATGACACACAAGGGGTAACAGTAGTAGACATGATTCATATGATAGTTGGTACAAAGTTTAGACTAGTTTAAACATTCCTGCATGAGGGGAAAAAAATAATGGAAGTCATTAATCTTCAGTCATGGTAACCTAACCAAAAACGATTTGAAGGAGGAGAAAAAAGAGGGTTACCGATCATGAACAGCTATGCTGATTATCCAAAATACATGAACCATGTCTGGAATTCATGCTGAATTCTCAGCTTAAATATGAGCTATGTTGAAGCTAATTATATTTTCTCCTCCCATTGATGAGAAATTTCTCAGAGCAAGAGAATATCAACTGAGATTTAGACGTGCTCACTAAGAAGCAGCAGAAGAAAGAACAGAGTCTGCTTGGTGAAGGAATAGCCACCCCAGAGAAGGAGCATGGACTTCTATACACAATCATTCATTCATTCATTCATTCACTACTCATGCATGATCTTTGTCCTTATCTTCCTCCACTGTCACACGAATACCCACCCGCCGCACCTACCTGCTTCCTATTCCTGAGAACCCAGGCTCACACACAGAGCCATGTTTCTGCAAATGCAGCCCCTCTAACTGCACACCCTTCCCCAGCACCCACCATGGAGACAAAGAAAAATGAGTTCCTTCACTGGAAACCCTTTCCTAGCCACCCTGTCTCCATGAAAGGTGGTTACTCCCTCCTGAGTAAATTAATGAACCAGTACCACTTACCACATAAATTAGCACCAGAGGACACACAAACATTGGAAAAATTGAGGGATGTTTTCATACCTCAATTTAACAAAAAAAAATTTGTTTAACAAAAAAAAAATGCTTTAAATTTGAAACATAGGGTACTTTCTGCAAGATTAAAATTCCAATAAAATCAAATGTGAGGCTTATTGGACCCACAAACAAACTCTTGGCTAAAGTTAGGGATCATCTCTGGTCCTTCTCAACAAATGGATAAAGAAATGCAGGGGATCCCAACATAGTCTCTAGAAATGATTCTATATTTGAAAGTTTGAAAGCTTTGCATGGGGCCTGGCAAGGAGCTGAATGAGCTAAGCTAAGTCTCACTTATTCTAATGATCCTGCTCCTGGCAGAAGAATGCATTGGGGGTAGGGGGATCTCAGACTCAGAAGTGGGTAATTATCTTCCTCTTCCCCCTCTGCTGGTGCGGCTACAGAATCCGACATCAAGATTCCCTCCCAGAGCCACTTGTGCCACTGAGCCTCACCACCTGCAGCACTGCTGCAGTCCAGTCCTGTGACTAAGGGGGCAGTTATTCAGCACTGGACATTCACTGAGAGGAAAATGATGGAAGGGGCTGGAGAATTTCAGGAAAACAATGTATTCTGGAGAGCAGCCCTCGGAACTGTGACACAGGTCCAGTTTGTCTTCAGAGCCTTTCCTCCTCACTTCTCCCCCCAGAATAGTCTCCCTGGGCTCCCCAGATTCTTCTTCGTGGCACAAAGGGGCCTAACCTCCCTCCCATCAACTAAATCGTTTTGTGTGCCATCCCCAGAGCAGCAGATTAAAGCAGTCTGTGAAAATATAAGTAAATGGTCCTGCTATCTTCCAAGTGGCATGTCATTTCAATAGTGGCTTTCTAGAGCTAAAGCTGAGAACCAGAGAAATAACCACCAGTGAACATTTCAGGCCTCATGAAACATGACAACAAAGACAGAAGGCAGGCAGGTTTTTCTGGGCCCTAGGGAATCACACCTGCATATCAGCTACCTTCCCCTCTCAGAAATGGGCCAGCCCTATTTGCATAGCCCTGGGCCAAGGAAAAGACCAAGCTTTCCCTTCTCCATGCAGGGTCACCATCATGATTATACAACCTGTACAACACCTGTAAGTCCCACCTCCATGGCCCATGTGTCTTCCTCTCTACCGCCAGAGCACAGGCTACCACTAAGCAAGGAAAGAGTTCTCACTTCTTTAACCCTCCCCCACAATAGAGATAAATATCACACATAGTGCCTCAAAAGCAATTTGGCCATGGAGATACATTTGTAATCACTAGCAACTAAAAGAGACATGAGTTGCTCTATATCTAACTTCAGTCCATGGTACTTTGTCTAACTTTTGTCATGAGAATTTACACACAGAAATCAGAGGAGTGGAAAGAAAGCAGATTACACTGAGTCACACTTGCACTAGGAAATAACACAGTGGCTCTTGAATGTCATGTGCATAAGGATGATGACCAAAGGCACCTGCTAAAATGGTAGATCCCTGGCTCCCACTACAGGATGCTGATCCCATGGATCTAGCGTAGAATCTAGGAATCTGTCTTTTCATTGCCCACGCCCACCACCACCCGTCAATGTTTGTAAAGCCGGTGATCTATGGGACCACTCCTTGAGAAACATCGAGATAGTGCTTGCAGACTACTTAACAGAAAACCTGGTACAAGTTTTCAATGCTTGCTAGCTAGCATTATTACCAATCAGAATCAATCCCAACTTCATAGATTCTACTTAGACTTGACCTTTTGCTAAGTGAAAATTGCACATGGGTGCGGAAGTATGGTAGCAAGCCAGGAGTTGTTTTAGTGCAGGAAGAGAAATAAGAAGAGGGCTACAGTACGTGTCCTTCTAATGATCCTTTAACCATTAATGAAATCTCTTGAGCCCTAATTATCCCCTATTCCACAGTTTTCAACAGCTCTGAAAAGATTACACAGGGGTATCTGAAATAATTATCTATGGACCAGAAATTCCCAATGTAAAAACACTCAAAATATTGCCATTTTTATTTTTCTGCCTCAGACATGGAAAGCAAAACAGGGCTATTTGTTTTGTAGTGCAAAGCAGGCCCCAAGTGAACAGTGAGTTTCAGAATGGCTGAGTCCACCAACTTTGGCACAATATCAGAGAAGTGAATCCCAAACCTGACTGGCTGTTGTGCTCCTGTGAGTCTTGGCTATTTCCTTTTGCTGCCAGTATGGGCCCTCTGCAGATGGTTGCAGCTGAGTATGTCTACTTACCTCTTGGACTGACTCCTCACCATAAATGGGATGGCCCTTCAGGAAATCTTCTGTTTGCTTTGCACGCTGCTGTGTATAGGACAAAGCGCTGTTGTTTAAGAACATAAATAACAAAAGCTTTGTTCTTCCAAACCGAGAGGGAAACTATAGATCTATCCAAAATCACTTGGTCTTAAACTGCCTAAGGATGACAAGAATGAAGTATTATTTTAGGCTGCCCGTCAGCATCTGTCTCTCAATCTCCTCTCTTGGCTTCAGAAAACAATGACTCAATATGGCCTTTTTCTGACACACTGCAGCCTTAGGAAAATACTGTTCCACATATTTGGAACTAGAGCTTTCCCTGCATTAAAATAAGTGGAAGTTATTCAAAAGCCCACTTAGCTTTCTCTCTTTGAATCTTGGGCATAAGGACACAGCTGTTTGTACTCATATAATGAAAGAAAAAAAGGAAACTGTGTATGACAGAAAAAATCAAAATACATTTTTTACTAGGTGTTTGACATGTGTTTTATTGCTTGATTCTCACAAACTAAGAGTTTGGTATTATCTCCATTTTCACCAAGAGTGAGAAAGGTTAAATAAGTTTCCCTAAGGACATAGAGTTGATAGGTGGGAGAGGAAACAGTTAAATAGCAAAGGAAGTAAAGGTAGCCTGAAATTCTAACTGTTCAGATTTAAATGAACAACTTCCCATATTTCTAGTAATATAGCTGTATAGAAATGTGATTGTTGTGTTTCATAACCCGTTTTGTACCATTAAATAATTTTCACATTAATATATGAAGCTTTACACCATCATTTTATTGACTATGCAGGATTTCACAGTAGGTATTTATCATAATTTACTATACCAGTTCTCTATTGATAAACATTGAAGTTATTTCTCATTTTCCCCATGAATATGCTTTTGCAAACATACTACATAAAATGTATTTTTACATTTGTATAGTTGCCTTCTTAGGATAAGTCCTAGATTATACATTTCACATTTCAGTAAGTATCAGCCACCTGCCCTCCAAAAGGTTGTATCAGGTAGTTGTATGAGCACGTCGATTTCCTCAAACTCACAGGCACACCATGTTTAACCATCCATTCACATTTCTGCCAAAATGATGTGGGGAAATGATAGCATTGTTATCTTTATAATCACAATGCTAATTAGGGGGGGGTTAGGTGTTAGGCATCTTCTCTTATGTATTGGCTGCTTGCAATTCTTTTTTGTCTTTCTTTCTTTTTTTTTTTTTGTTTTTGTTTTTGTTTTTGAGGCAGGATCTTGCTCTGTTATCCAGGCTGGAGTGCAGTGATGTGAACACGGTTCACTGCAGCCTCAACCTCCCAGTCTCAGGTGATCCTCCCACCTCAACCTCCCCAGCAGCTGGGACCACAGGCACATGCCACTAAGCCTGGCTAATTTTTTTATTTTTTGTAGAGACAAGGTCTCACTATGTTGCCCAGGCTGATCTCAAACCCCTGGCCTCATGAGACCCTCCCACCTTGGCCTCAAAGTATTTGGATTACAGTGTGAGTCATGGGGCATGCCAGCCACTTGTAATTCTTTCAGAAATCAATTATTCCTATCCTCTTTCTACTTTTCTAACAAAATCTGACTCCAAATTAATTGCAAGTGCTTTCTCCCACCCCTACCTGTTTTCTCATTGTCTGAGCTCTGCAAAGCTGATGTGCTTGTATATTACAGACTTTGATCTATTGCCAAGAAAACTTTGGCAACATATTGCCAGGGCGATTAGTCAAGTTCCATAACATATGTTCCAAGAAGGAACACTGGTTAAGTCTAAAGAATAGAAAGCCATAAATTTCTCCTTGGTTGTCTGCTTCAGAAATAGGTCATCCTCTGACTATCAGCAGTTGTTTAGCTGAAAAGAAACAATGATCCATTCACATTTAAATCTTGTTTGCACAGAAAAGTTTGGGTAACAGAAAGAAGGCAAGAACAGTTTGGAGGAACATCCCCAGAACCAGTGACTGGAGACACACATACACACACAAACACACACACACACACACACACACACACTTTTCCATGCCCCAGACAGAGTTAGACCACAAAGATTGTGCTGCGACTCAGGTTAGAGATGTCTTTGCTCAGAGGAAAATGAGGCCCACAAATATAAAGTAACTCATCTAAAATCAACCAGCAAACAGCAGTCCACTGACTCCCTGGGCAGAGCCGATTCCACTAGAGGACCCTGGCCAAAGGTGAAGCAGAGCACAAGTTGAGTCCCCAGAGCGTAAAACATTGACTCCCTCTCCCAAAATGCCAGAACTGTGTTAAAAAGGCATTATAACAAGAATACCTTCACCCCAGTCCCAGAACTTGTGCACATGGGACCTGGGCCACATGGATGGCCAGCATCCTAGCTGCTAAGGTTGGACATGGATCTGACTGGCTGTGGGCAGAGGGCTTCAGGGACAATGTTAGGCTGCCCTCTTGTTCCTGTACTCAAGAAAGAGTATGATCAAATCCAAACAGCAGCACTGGGCTGGTATCCAGCTCTTATGGTATCTAGCTTTTTCTTTACAATATCACTTGTATAATCAGCTTGTTTGCTTGTTTTTTTTAATCTTGTCTGTTCAAATTTAGCCAATTCCAGGCTCTGAGCTAAAGAAAACCAAGCCTGGCCAGGTAGTGGTCCTATCCTCCTATAAGAGCTTCTGCCTTAGCCCAGCGGAGACTCAAATGTGACCAAGATCTCTGACAGAAGAACTGTACAAGGGCTACCCTATCCCATCTTACCTGCAGAAAAATGCATGGATGAGTGGCCCCACATTCATTCCCCATAGGTGATCAGCCACCCAATGGCATTAGCACCCTCTCTATAAAACCCTGCATCATGAAACTCTTACCAAACCCAAACAAAGATTCTATTCCACCCAACACAGATCCTTGATGAAGCCTAGAAAAGCAGCTTCCTCCATATTTTCTCAATTTGAAAGCATTTTTGTGAACTCTTTAGATATCCACATGAGCCAAACAGAATAAATAGTTCACACTGAGACTTAAAAAACAACTGGATCAGCGTATTTAGGAAACTGGCTTAGAACACAACAGTGGTGATTAGTTTGTGCCAGGAGATGTGCATGCGTTATGCCATTTAATCTCACAATGACTTTCCAAGGTGCTTCTTTTTACCCATTCTTTATATATAAGGAAACAGAGGAAACAATAAGGAACAGCTTATTTCTAGACTCAGCTGATTCCTCTACAGAATTTCATGAACTTTCATTGAGATTTCAGCAGTTCTTCCAAAAGACCAAGGGAAAAGTCTGCCTTGAATGTTAAATCTGTCATGAACGTTGATTCCTGGCTGCTTCACAGACTGACTCCCCTCAGCTTTCTCCTTGGGTGGTGAGGGGTTAAAAAGAAAAAAAAGCAATCTCATGCTGATGGCTCTCTTTGGAAATGGATGTTTTCCACAAGAGAAAATTCTTTCCAAAACTTGGTGCTTATTTTAGTAGAGTTGTGTGGATTCCCAGCCATCTTCACACAGAAAATCTTATACCTCAGAATCAAGAATAAATTCTTCAAGAAAATTTCAGCAACCCGATTGGTCATTAAAGACTCCAAAAAATAAACAACAAAGAGCCAGACAGGGAGAGTTACGCTGCTGGCCCAGACCATTTGTAAATATAAGAATTTGAAGCAAAGGTTTGAAAATCCTTATGGTATATTTCTCTCCTCTCCTTCAGTTTTCCTGTTAGCCCTCTTGGCTTCAGAGGTTTTTACTTGCTGATTCTCAAGGTTAGACTACATTTAATTGGTTTTGTTTCTTGAAACATTCACTCAATTTTGATTAGCAAATTTGCTTCTTTTCTTTTTTTCTCCAAATATGATCGAAAAGAAACTAAAACCTAGGCTGGGTGTGGTGGCTCATGCCTCTAATCCCAGCACTTTGGGAGACTGAAACAGGATAACTTGAGCCCAGGAGTTTGAGATCAGCCTAGGCAACATAGTAAGACCCTATCTCTAGAAAAATAAAAAAATTAGCTGGGTGTGGTGGCCATACCTGTGGTCCCAGCTACTGGAGAGGCTGAGGAGGGAGGATCACTTGAACCCAGAAGGTCAAGGCTTCAGTGAGCCATCCATGATTGTGCCACTGCATCCTAGACTGGGTGACAGAGACCCAGTCTCAAAAAAAATAAAAATAAAAAAGAAGAAGAAGAAAGAAGAAGAAGGAGAAGAAGGAAGAACCTGGTCCCAAGGATGGAAGAAATTTCCACTTGAAAATAGTTAAGATTTATTTATAATGCATCTTATGCAATACTACATTAGAGAAATAACTAATTCCATAGATTGTCCAAAATGAAATCTGACTCAGTGCTAAATATCTATAAGGAACTTGGTAAATAGATGTTAAGTAATTTATATTCATCAGTATGATAATAATAACATGCATTTACAAGGAACTTTGCTATTTTCAAAACACTTTCACACATGTCATTTTAAATAACTCTCAAAATTCCATGGAGGATTAAGCGGGGACTTTGTGAACATACATATGAAGTTTATAGCCTGGCTTTGCCACTTAGCTGCATGACCTCAGGCAGCTTACTGAAATAATTTGAGCCTCAGCTTTCTCAGCTGTAAACTGTGAACGACAATTGTTCCTTCCTTGCAGAGTTGATGAGAGACTTAAAGATAATATGTGCCAAAGACATAGCAAGAACCTGACCCATGGCAGGCATTTGGAAATGGGAATTATTGCTATGATTATGAGGCAGGACTGATATAATTAACTCCTCTAACAGTTGAGGCAACTGAGGCTGAAATAGATTAAATCATTCAACCAGTTACTACAGCCACTACGATACCAGAGCTACAGGTTTTCAATCTGACAAAGGAGAGAGTTTTCTGTGCTGATCCAGAACTCAAAGTGTGAAGGTAGAATTATTGCCAAAACAGCAATGTCAATCTCTAAATCTCTAAAATATTTGATCCGTGCTTTTGGAGTGAGCTCATCCCTTCAAAGCCATAATAAAAGTGTTTTGGGGATCTCTTTTAGCCTCTAGCACATGACAGGCAGAACTTTTCTATCTGTATTTTTTTCAGTTCTAGATTTAATATCAGTTCTATTACATAGTTGATATGTCTTATTTTCTTAGAATTTCTTTATAATAAGTTACTATATTCAGCATTATAGACAATAATTTTAGACCTGCCTCCTAAGGTTAGGAAATTTTTAGAACATTACAACAAGGGCAAAATTCACTTATGCTCTCTGCAGCAAGCCTAACTGAGCTTTTTTGAAATCACTGAACTAAGCTACTGAAGTTGAGTATCACTCACACGTCCATATCTTTTTGATGATGTGGATTGACTATCTGGAGTAAAGACAGCCATACTAGTATCAATATTAACCCTCATGAATAAAAATGGAAGAGAAAGAAAGTGAGGGAATCTATGATACTCCTTTCCCCAATAACTCAGCAGAAAACAAGACAAAACATAAACAGGGTAGAATACCCTATAGACAGAATACTCTGTCTATAGAATACCCTAGAGTATTCTGTCTATAGGATATTCTACTCGCTGCAAGAACACCAACGTTGTCAATATTTATTTGATACTCTGCTATGTGTGCTGTGCTGTTTAGCCAACAACTGTTCCAAGTTATTAGTAAGTTCTCCCTCGATTTCTTTATTCTTAGGTATTATTTTCTTTGTCTTGCTTTGGTTCCCTTGCTTTTTCATGTCTACATTCCTTTGGTATTCCTTGCATTTATATTTACTCCTTCCTTTATCCCTCTGTCCTTTATTATATGAAAGTGCTTTTAGAAGAATCAATAATCTATGGAAATGTAAGGTTGTTGTATCATTATCACTTGTATGTTTATTATTCACGTCAAGGCATTATTAAATGCCTTTTACATGCTCACTATTGTATCTACAACTTGTTCCTCCTGCTTTTGTCTTATCTGGTCTTCTACGGGCTTATCAGAATATAGCACATAAATATTAATAATAGAAGCAGAGTTGAAGATCATTCTGTTAACTTTTTTTAAAATCTGGAAGTATCCAGTGAGCCAGGCGACATTTGTTAAACACCATCTGCAAACACAATCAGGGTATCAAAATTACAGAGGAAATTCCAAAGATATGAAAGATGTGTTTCTTGACCTTTGTAAGCTTCAAACCCAGTCAGAATGACAAGTCACATGATAAGCAACTGAAAGGGACAGCTGTGAGATGTACAGATAACTAGAGTTCAAACCGAGAACCAAATTTGAGTCAGCCAGGTAGAGCTGATCATGTAACTATTTCCTGAAAGTGAATTTTAAAAAGAAAAGGAAAGATGATAAGTCAAAGGGAATAAGGGCTTCCTATCTGACCCATCAATGTTATTAAATCCATTTCAAAGCCTTCTGCAGTCTCCTGGGGACTATGCAATTCTCTGATGACTTTCCCATTTATGTTTTGAATGTATTATCAAAAGCTCCCTTGGAACTTAAGAAAGCTCTAATATGTCTTTATGCATTTTTTTTTGCTTCCATGATCTTGCATATAGCTTTTGTATAACTACCGCCTGCTTCTCTAGTTCTTTCAAGGTTTTTTTTTTTTTAGGTCTTTTTAGGTATATATTTTTAGCATGACATGTGAAAGGCAACACTTTTTTAAAAGCAGTTCTGTAACATCTGCTGTTTGAGGTAGGTGGTATAGTACAGCAGCTCTTGAGACTTTATTTCATCCCTCTCCAGTGCACTGTATTGTCCCTCAGGCAGTTTCATTCTCTCTACAAAAAAAGATCAGGTAACAAAACAGCCTCCACTACACTAAAATGGGGAAACTGAAGCAAAACCATCTAAGTGCAGTCTGAACTGCAGCAAGCTCCAGGTTGAAGTTGATTGACTTCAGTAAGCTCCAAGCTTAGGCTGTAATCATTTCCACCATCTTTTCAACAGTCTGCATCTTCTTTTTAAAATTTATTTGACATTAAAATTGATGTAGTGGCTTTTACTTGAAAATTAAAATTTATTATGGTTAGAAAAAAAGGGATATTCTTTTAAATGAGAAGCCAGATTCCCAATCCCAGAAGAGTTTCTGTCTGTTTAATTGATTTCTTCATGCCACGGGGGGTTTAAAGCCGGGTTGCAAATGGGAGAGCTCCCCTAAACCTATCCTCCCCCAACAAAAGCATAAAATGCCTCATCTGTCTGCATGTAGGTGACATTAATTTTGTTCCAAAATAAAGGATACAATGTCAAAATCAAATATCTAAATAGAATGAACATAAATCTTACATTTGCTCAAAGGTGTGCTTGATCGATTATTCCTGAAAGCTAGCATTTCTTGTGAAGGAGGCTTTGGATAACTCCCTAGATGGAGAAAAAGAGAGGAAACACTCTAAGACTGTACAGACAGAATAGAAAAGGTCGACTTTTTCACAATATTTCCAAAGGTCAGTGAAGGCAAGGGGCACTGTTAGGACATCAGCATTACTCAGTATTCTCCATGCTCGTCAGGACTCTCTCCTTGCCATTTTGGCCCATTTAGGAATCTTGTACAATTTGCATGCTTGTTTCCAATCAGGCAAATTTAATAAAGTCCCATTTTCACCATATGACTTTGAGTTTTAAACATATAACACTGGGATAAAGCCTTTGTCTTGCTGGTTATCCTTTTCTCTATCCAGCTCTGTCTTCGGGATGAAGAAGGAAGAGCTTTCAAACCCAGAATGCATATCAACATACATTCTTCTCCACTGCAAAATACTGAGCTGAGCACTCTATAATACAGCCACGGGGACTTGCACACTGCAAGACAGTGTTATTTGCCTGGTTCTTTTCATCATAGGTTTGATTTAGCAGGCAAATTTACAAGGCTCAGTGCTGACGGATATACCCTGGGGCCACTTCGAAGCCAGACCTTAGGTTTATGAAAATAAAATAAGCATAGTACTTCAATTACAAATACCTACTTTACATTCTAATGTACACATAAAAATGTTCATCTTATAAATCCTGGCCTTGATTTCTGACTCAGTTAGAGGGTCTCCTGATTTGGTCCTTGGCTCCTCCCTTAGGGTGCCATTTTAATTCAGTCTGCATTCATACATATATAAATCGAGATCCACCATCTTATCTAATACATGTATCTCTTTGCCAGTTGGCAGGCTTTTGGAGAGATTAAAAGTTATGCTGCCTGTCTCTAGCCCAGTCAGGAAGCAGCTGAAAAGCCCACACAGCCAACACAATTTGCATCTTCTTCATCAAAGCTTTCAAAGTACAGATGCCAGCCTGTTGGTACCAGGGTGGATTAGAACATTCCTCTCCTCTGCATACTGTCTGAGATCCAGATGGCAAGCTCTGAAAGGTGGCTATACAGAGACAGGCAAACAGGCAGTCAGCATCGTTGCAGTGTCTACTTGCATAGGGCATATAGGAAAGGATACAGTACCTGTTCTGGAAGAACTGGAACATGTATTCACTCACAAGTGCACACCAACTTGCACATGTATGTACAAACATGCACACAAACATGAATGCATACGTGCACACATGTGAACACATTCATTCTCATGCATACCTCTGTATGCACATATACACATGTGTTCCTCACATAATGGGAAAATACTTTGAGAAATCCCAAAAGGAATACAAACTTTTAAATTAATGCAAAAGCACTACTGAGGCTCTGAGGTTTGGAACAGACTATTCCGTGAATGCTTCCTCTACCTTACAAAATTAAAAACCAGACAAAGAAACAAAGGGAAAAGTGGTAAATATTTGAAAAACTGAAGAGCAAAAATTATATCCTGAGCAGAGGAGAAAAAAGGCTAATGCTGTCAAAGAAAAGCAGACAGAATTTAGTATTTTTTTTTAAATCAGAGAAAGAACAAAAAGGAATGGAAAGCAAGGAGGCCAGAGTTGCAAAGGAGGCTGAGTATGAAGGTTTAAGATGAAATTATACTGTGGGAAGAGAAGGGCTTATAATTGAATTAATGTGAAATAACTGAGATTGCATTTTAACTTTCAGCCAAAATGAATGATGAGACATTTTAAAATGTAGAAACTAAGAAACAAGGATAGGACTTCCCATAAGTAAATCATAGTTCAAGTGGGACTAAATATGGTTTCAATATTTCTTCTGATTATAAAAATATATAGTCATTTAGACAATTTGAAAACTACAAAAAGAAAAATAAAAAGGAAAAGAAACACCTCTAGTCCCATTACCAAAAGATAACCCCTGTTAACATGTTATTCTGTTCACACATAAACAAATTGTGATTATGCTATATATGCCATGATTATTTTCACATCATGTCTTGTCATAAACAGTTTTTCATAATATTAAGTGTTTTGGTTTTTTTTTTACATGAAGTCTCACCCTGTCACCCAGGCTGGAGTGCAGTGGCATAATCTCGGCTCAACCTCTGCCTCCCATGTTGAAGCTCTTCTCCTGCCTCAGCCTCCTGAGTAGCTGGGACTACAGGCATCCGCCACTATGCCTAGCTGATTTTTGTATTTTTAGTAGAGACAGGGTTTTGCCATGTTGGCCAGGCTAGTCTCGAACTCCTGACCTCAGGTGATCCACCTGCCTCAGCCTTCCAAAGTGCTGGGATTACAGGCTTGAGCCACCGCACCCGGCCTAAGTGATATTTTAAAACTGTAATTCTTAGACACTTTGATTCCTAGTTTTCACATTATGAACAAAAATGCTATAAATATCTTTATACATAATTTCTAATTACTTCCTTTTTCTAATTGCTTTCTTAGAATATATTATTGAAAGACAAATTTGGTATCTGGTGCAAAAAGTGGAAAATGTCTTTTTAGAAAATTCATACCAATTTATACTGCCACTGACAATATAGGAAGTTTTGTTTTGCCACATCCTAGGCAAGAGTGAGCATTTTATTTAAAAAAAAAAAAAAATCTTCTGCTAGATTGATAGGGGTACAAAATACAATGTCAAGACACTACCCCAAATAGAATTTAGTATTTATGGTGCACAGTTAACCTCAGAATATGCACAGAAGTTCTTAGACTTTTTGGAATCATGAACTCCTTTGAGAATCACATGAAAATTTATGAGCTTCTTTCTACAAAAATATTCATATACAGCAAAACAGACCCCTTGGAGCTCATCCTGGGGAGCTCATCAACCTCAGACTGACTTATAAACATCCGACCTAAGTGGAATTTCTGGAACATGAGCTCATTTTAAGCCGGGACTCCAATAACTAGTTCGAGCACATAGAGCCTGTATGTTTTAGTGGGAAAGGATTCCGTTTCAGCCATGAGGGTTGGTTTTCAGTTCTAGCTCTACATCTAAACATGCTCAGGTCCTTGTCACATACTGGGTCTGTAGGATCCCTTCCATCTATAAACCCCCGAAGCTCTAAGATAATGTCAAACTTCACTAGCATGTTGTAGACACCTACTCTGTGGACAATATGTGGTTATTTTCTGTACCTAGGCTGGGTTCCTTGTTGTTCAGGACCAGCCAAAACCTTCTTTGACTCTAGTTGATACCTGTTCCAGGAATACAAATTAATGTCAATACTGTTGATTACACACATCTCCTGTCTTCCGTGATCAATTGAGAATTCCTTGGGAGCAAAAACTGTGTCGGTCAACTTTACCTAACTTACTCAACACATTTGCCAGTAAACACCAGTAAACATCTGCTAAAATAAACCAAAACAAAAGAGGATTTTATTTAGAGTTTTGTTTGAAACAGAAGACAATAGAGCATCTTCCCAAGTCAAATAAAAGGAGTTCCATTTCACTTGGGTTGATTATAATTCTACAAAATGTCTAAACATGAATATGCATTGACCAACAAAAATGTTTACAGAGTTGATTCTTGTTATTTGTGGCAGTTACATTCTATAAAGTCACTGAGAACACTGCATTAGCAAATACTGAACCATTGCTCCCAGGGGAAATGTAAGATCAGGTTTCTGCAAGTTCTGGTCACAATATTTTCTTCACCTAATCAATACATAACTTTGTTTTTTGTGTGTTTCTATTTAAAGATAGCTTATTTTAATATATATTGTTAATTCATTAACACTAAACACCCTGCCAGCAGCTCTATAACTCATGTCTGAACAAAGTTTATCTAACATGCAGATTTCTCTCTTTTTTTCTTTCTTTTATTTTATTTATTTATTTTGAGACATAGTCTTGCTCTGTCATCCAGGCTGGAGTGCAGTGGCGTGATCTCAGTTCACTGCAAGCTCTGCCTCCCGGGTTCAAGCTATTCTCATGCCTCAGCCTCCCAAGTAGCTAGGATTACAGGTGCACACCCCCAGGTCCAGCTGATTTTTATGTTTTTAGTAGAGACGGGATTGCACCATGTTGGCCAGGATGGTCTCCTGCACCAGGGCGCCCGGCCAGATTTCTTCTTATTACAGCCTTCTTGTGCTTAGGAGCACCAGACAGCACTTCAGCACTGTGCTTGGAAGCCATTTCACATGACAAAATCACCAGCGAAAAACACAAGAATTCAAAAACACAGCCTTAAATGTATCATGGAAAGGACCCTTGCTTCCAGCATGAAGGCTGAAACACGATGGCTGAGCATCCCTTGTTCACCCTCAGCTGGAAATACACATGTGGCACGGCTTAAATTTTTCACTGCTTCACGCTTGTCCACAAATGACTGCAGAAGCGCCGCAAGGATTGCTTTTGGGATTACAGATAAATTTTAGCAAGTAGGTGAATTTGCAAACACATAATCTGTGATAATGAAGATTGACCGTACATTGATTTTCTCTCCATTCAACTATTATTAGATCATTTCTCGCACCTGAGTTCCCCCTCCAATGCTAAGACTCCTAGGATTTTTTCTCTCATTTCATCTTTCTTTCCCTTCACCCACCTTTGACTTCACCTTCTGCTTCTTGGCTACACTTCTGGCCTTGCATGCCCACAGCTTCTGCATTTTTCTCTCCCAGTTGTGCCTGACGTTTTCTTGCAGTCTTCTTTCATACTCTGTCCTGCTCCACCCCTTTCTTTTTTTTTGTACTCAGTCTCCTAGAAGGCTACACTCTTTGGAGATATTTCTTTTAAAATTAGGTTACATTTATTAACATTTGTGGTGAATACTTGGCCCAGTGAGCCTCCCTGGTCCAAGACAGGACCTTTGGCTATGGAGGACGATGAAAGGGAATTAATCGGGTCAGGGCTGGTGCCAGTGGGACCAGTATAAGGGCTGAGGAACCAACCCATAGGTGAAGAAGGAAGAAGGGAAACATCACAGCTAGTTCCAGCACAACAGATCCCATCAGAAGTCAAACTCTGAGGAGAGATAAGGAGAGGCCAGGCCTTGAGCTAAGGGGAAGACAAAGTATAGGGAAGGTCCAGGCAATAAATGGCTCTGCAGGAGTCCAAGGAATCAAAAAAGAGCGGAGTAAGAGAGCCCTAAGCAGCAGCTGCTGGGAGAACAGTGAGACATTCTCTGGCTTCCTAAATGCAATAATTCTCAGCAGCCCATCAGAGAAAGAGAACACAGAAAGGAAGAACCACCTCTGGCTGAAAGACAGGGCAGGAAGCCCACAGAGACAGCATTCTGCAAAAGTTTCTCTGTCCTTGGTTTCCATCTCAAGGTTTCTTTCTATACCTAGTCTCCCTACCTTAGAACACTACAACGCCCACCTCTTGCTTTTAACTTAACTCGAATTCATCCTCTACATCTAGGGAGACTATAGATAAGATGGTGTTTCTCTTACATCTTAAAGAATGAGTACAATTTTGCAAGGCAAGAAATGGCTAAAAAAAACATGTCTAGCTAAAACAACAGCTGGGAAGGACACAGTACTAATGGAGATTTGCAATTAGTCCTATGGCCGGAGCATAGGCTGCGGGAAAGGAAACAGGAGGCGATACAGCTGGAAGGGCAAGAGCACAGAGGGCCTTACATCTTAATGAGGCTGAAGTGTTTTCCACAGACAACAGCTGTCTACGAATGTGTGAATGATGATGGCATGATTTTGTTTTAGAAAGATAATTTCTGGAAAAAGTATAAAGGATGGATTGGAGAGACAATAAATGGGAGTTAAGTGGTAAGGCAGCTACTGTGAAAACCCAGACAAGTGATACTGTGTGGGTTCCAGCACTGACAGCAGAGATGGAGAGAGGCAGACACCTGTGATGGAGGCACAATTATCCTTGGTAACAGCTTTCACATGCTTGAAATTCCTCCTGCCATGGTAGTTTTTTTGTTTTGTTTTGTTTTGTTTTGTTTCTTTGAGACAGTCTTGTTCTGTCGCCCAGGCTGGAGTGGAGTGCAGTGGCGAGATCTTACTGCAACCTCCACCTCCCTGATCCAAGCAATTCTCCTGCCTCAACCTCCCAAGTAGCTGGGATTATAGGTGCTTGCCACCATGCCCAGATAATTTTTGTATTTTCAGTAGAGACAATGTTTTGCTATGTTGACCACACTGGTCTCGAACTCCTGACCTCAAGTGATCCTCCCACCTTGGCCTCCCAAAGTGAGGGATTACAGGCATGAGCCACCATGCCCAGCCCTGCCATGGTGTTTTAAACACTGCTAAGCTTGTTGATAGAGACTCAATAAATGCTTGTTAAATTAAGAATACAGAATTTATTATATGCTGTTGACTCCCATGTTCACTAAATATACCTATCTTGGTAAACTCTAAAGAATAAAGTAAGTTAATTTATTTTATAAGAATCATTCTCCTACTGGAATATTATTTGCCAATACATTATTCTATGAACAAACTTAGGCAATAACATACTATAGAAATTTAATAATAATAATAATAATGGCTGCCATATATGAATATGATACTAACTCATTTCCCACTTCGTTTATTCTTAAAACAGCATTGTAAGGTAGAAATTATGGACCCTGTGTTACAGATAAGGAAACTAATGCTTAGAAAGTTGGAGTTGTTTTTCCAAGGATACACAACTAGTAAGGAACAGAGCTACTATTCCAGCCCAGGTTTGTCTTAATCTAAAATTCATATTCATAATTGTCACATTATACTGTAGTGCATTTTAGTACAGAAAAAAATATTTTAAAATATCAAATTTCTAAATATCAAAATTTTTAAATATTTTAAAAGTAAAAGCACTAAGTTCATATTTCAAGCACTCTACTAATGCTAAAAGAATTTAATATTGTATCCAAAATATTTTTTAGGTGAAAATATAAGTCATAAGTCAAATGCACATGTATAGACCCAATATGCTCAGTAGGAAGGTGTCACATTTAGTTGTTTTGCTGAAAACTGATACCCAAAACTGAGACTATTCAATGAAACACAGCTAATCAACATCTATGTAAAAATAAAAGTGTAAATTATCTGGAAAACACATACAAGGCAGGATCTCTTGAATGACTTCACAAATGAGAAAGATATAAAATAATATGACATGAGATTCTTAAAGAATGAACTACTCCAAGTCAGTGGAAATCAAGTTCAAGCAAGATATATGCATATATGCTTTTTGCATTATTTTTAACATACTTTTACATATTTCTTTTAACTTAGGTTTACGTACATTTTATGCTCCCTCTCTCTCTCTTCAAGAGTTAGAAAAATACTTCCTAGAATTGTTTTGATAGTCCTGGACCAACCCTTAGTATATATATAAAACAAAGGTCTCTATTTTGAATCATCAAATACCTGATTCCTTTGATCATCTGCATTCAATGTGCAGACGTATTAGTATTAAAAATACTTTATACTAAATATCTATAAACTTTAAATCCCATTTAAAAAAAGAAGTATGTGTTTGTGGATGCATTTTTATTCATCCTTTGAGTTAAATATTTCTACCTACCTAGGGAAGTTTTAGAAGACTTTGGATGGCAATGGAAGCAGAAAACAATGAAACATCTTCAAATGCCTAAAGGAAAAGAAAATTCAACCTAGAATTCTATACCAAGTGAAAATGTATTTCAGAAACAAAGCTAAAATAAAGACATTTTCAGAAAAATAAAAGGTGAGAGATTCCTCAGCAGCTTTCATGTACTCAAGGAAGCACTACAGGTACTCTTCAGGCAGACAGAATGATCGCAGCTGGGAAACTGAGATACAGAAAAAATGAGGAGTCAAAAAGGGGGCTAACTATGTGGGTATATCTAAATAGATATTGAATGTCTTTGATAATAATGTCCTGAGGGGGTTAATATTAATGCCAAATGAAAACACATAAACAAAAGTGTATAAATTGGGAATGGTGGAAGTCAATAGAGCAGGAAAAGTGGAAAATAATAATAAATTTTCTAAACCTCAAGACAAAGAAAGTAAAAAAGATTTTAAAAAAGGGGAAACAGAAAAGATGAGACAAATGGGGAGCAAATAATAATGATAGATTTAAACAAAACATAAATATAATAATTACATAAATCACAAACATTAAGTATTTTATTCAAAAGACGAAATTTGCCAGGCTGTATTAAACAAAGCTATATGTTTCTTACAAGAGACATTTCTTAAATATATAAGATTGAAGGTGAAAGAATAGAAAGAGGTCGCTATGCAGGCACTACTCCAGAATAAAGTGAAGTAGCCATGTTCACACCATACAAAGTAGATTTTAAGACAAAACATTAATAGATAAAGAGGAGGAAATACATGGCTGAATTTACTAGGAAGATATAATAATTTTAAAAGTATATGCTCCTAATAACAGAAGCTTAAATTATTTAAAGCAAAAATGAACAGAATTACAAAAACTGATAATCCCACAAATCGTAAGACATTTTAACACACCTCTTGTAACAGACTAATAAACAGGAAAATAGTCATCAGTTATAGAGAAAATGGGAACAACATGATTTTAAAACTTCAATATATATAGAACACAGCCCTAGTAACGGCAGAATTCATATTCTCTTAAAGTGACCAAAGTGGAATTAAACTAGATATCAATAACAAAAAGACAACTGGAAAATCCCCATATATTTAGAAATTAAGTAGTATATTTATAAAGAACATGTAGCTCAAAGAAGAAATCAAAACAGATATTGGAAAACATTTTGAACTGAATAAAAGTGAAAATCCTACAGTAGAAAATTTGTGCAATATAGCTAAATCCAGCCTTTGAGGGAGATGTATAGTCTTAAATGTAAATATTAAGTGAGAAGAAAGCCTAAAAATCAATTATCTTAACATATATTTCAATAAATTATATAATTATAATTATATAAGAACAGCAAATTAAATCCAAAGAAAAAGAAGAAATGAAATGATAATATAAGAATAGAAATCAATGAAAATTTTTAAAACATACAATAAAGAATATCAATAAAAAGCCAACAAATGGTTCTTTGAAATGACTAATAAAACTGATAAGCCCCTAGTGAGACTGACTGATAAAGGAGGAAATAACAAAAGGCACAAATATCCAATATCTGAAATGAAAAAGGGACATTAACTGAAGATCCTTCAGATATATTAAAATTATATTCTGAGTAACCTTAAGCAAATAAACTTGTTTATATGAAATGGACGATTCACTGTTGAATTCTGCCAAACAGATAAGAAAGAATTAACAATAATCTTACATAAACTCTACAGAGAAGAGAAAAATAGGAACCACTCCCAACTTGTATTATGAAGTCAGCATATCCTTTACACCAAAACCCAACAAAGTTATTAAAAGAAAAGAAAAGTCAAGCCAGAACTCTCTCACATGTGACAATGCAAAATCTTAAATTAAATGTTAACCACCTGAATCCAGTAATGAAACACAGTGTAACTAAATTCAGTTTCGTTACTACAAGGTTGGTGACTAATACAGTTGGTTTAACATTCAAAATATCAATTTAATATAGTTAACCAGATTAACAGAATGAGGGAGAAATTTCTATTATATCAACAGATTCAGAAATACCATTTGATAAAATTTAACATCTGACAAGAAAACTCTTAGCAAACTAGAAACAGAAGAAAATTCTTTAAATGTAATAAAAGGTATTTACAAAAAAAATTGTTAACACCACAAAAAAAATCACTCAATATTGAAATGCTACAAACTTTTCTTCTGAAATCAGGAATGAGAAAAAATGCTTACCATCAACATTTCTATTTGACACTGGAAATCTCAGCCAAAGCAATAAAGCAAGGGGGGGAAAAACAAGAAAAGGGGATTGAAAAAGAATAAGTAAAAATAAAAATATTCTTAGACAATGTGATTGTGTTATTGAAAAGAATCTACAGCTGAAGTGTTTCCATTAACCACAAAGTTTAGCAAGTTTGCTGGATAGAAAAATCAACTGTATTTCTGATACTTGCAACAGGGTGAAAATCACAAAACAATAAAATTTGCAACAGCAACAAAAATATCAAATACATACAAATACATCTAACAAAAGATGTATATGACCACTGCAGTGAACTATTTTTCTTTGTGTCAGTATCACACTTAAGTATTGTACTTTATAGTAAGTATTGATATCAGATAGTTTTAAGATTTTCCTCCCTGTTCTTTTACTTTAGGGCTATATTGGCTCTTCTTGGCCACTTGTATTTCCATATAAATTTTGGAATAAGATTGTGAGTCTCCATTATAAGATAAAGACTGTTGACACTTTTATTGAAATATCATTGATTTTATGGGAGAACTGATGTCATTATAATAAATAGTCTTTCTATCCATGCATAATTTAGCCCCCCCATTAATTTACATCTTTACTTTCTTTCAAAAATGGTTTCTAAATTTCTAATACATGGTGTTATAAGTTATTAGAGTGGTTTCTTTTGGACAATTGAAAAAGAATACTTATTAGGAAAGAGCATAAGGTAAAGGAGAGATTATATCTTTTCAGATAATGTGTTAGTTCTTGATCTGAGCTTTCTTTCCTTTTCTTTTTTTTTTTTTTTTTTTTTTGTCAGGATGAGAGGAGGCAATGCCTCAAAATGAAACTGAGATGGCCACAACCCATCATGTATGATACGGGTGATATGTGGATAGTGCGTATGAACTCAAGAGGCACCCACCGGATGGTCCTCTAGATCAGGGTTTTTCAAACTGCAGGTTATGTGTTTAGTAGGTTACAAACCAGACTCATTTTCAATAAAAAAGAAGAGAATACAAATCATGAAAGTACATTGTGTGCAATAGGTTGAGCATTGTTTCATGACACTTTTGCTTAAGCTATGCATACATACATACATATAAATAAATGTACATCTGTATAGACTGTGATGTGAAATCTATCTCTTATTGATTACAGCCAAAAATATTTGAAAAACTATGCTCTAAGTGTCTATAAATTCTAAGTGTCATCATGTTATAACACCTAGTACCTACCATTACCAGGTATTTCACAGCTATACCATTTTTGCTTGTGCTCAGATTAAGCCTGTTTTGTGAATATTAAGTTTGCGATGGAATAGAAATGAACAAAAGTTAATGGTGAAAGATTCATAATCAATTTATCAACTTAACAAGAAACTGTAGGTTATGAGTGAGGTAACTTGAGGAAAATATGAGAACAACAATGTAATGAAGGTTACCAGGGCTCAGTGTCTTTGAAAGAGGACGTTTGAGAACTACTGGGCTTTAGCTCAGGAAGGGCATTAGAGGCAACATACATTCGATTTCTGAAGGAGGCAGCAGGAGCTGCAGAGGCAATGAGTGAAGATAAAGGACAGCTGTCTGGAGGACACCTGTCTCTGTCTGGCTCTCCATCCCTACCCTCAAGAACCACCTTAGCAATTTGCTCTCCCATCTCTCTGGTTCAGGACCACCCTTTCCCATATGATGTCTCTAGCCATCCTTAACTGGAATTTAGGCAAAAGACAGTAGGGTATTGAGAGGTGAGGAGAGCCACTTTACCCTGAGCTATGCCACTCAGAAGAAACCCTGTAGGTCAAAAACCTCCATATGTCACAACAATATGTAAAAGATTCAAATTATAGCAAAAATGATACCAACAATAATGAGAATTAATATTTATTGAGCATCTATTTTATGCCAGACATTGTTCCCAGCATTTTACATGGATTAACTCATTTAATTTTCACAATAACACTAAGCTAGGTAATGTAATTGATGGCAGTGGTGGTCCATCTGGAGTGGCTGCTGAGAAGACGCCGGCTGCAGCAGGCAAGGCGCAGCCAGGGCTGCACACTCCATGAAGCTGTTGGGAGCTGGGAACAGGCAGAAGCCCCACCCACTTCTGAGTGTAAGGGGTGGGAGTCCTGCCCTCCTGGGCACAGCTGCAGCCACCCAGCTGTGGGTGCAGACCCAGGCATCCCCGTACTCTCAGAGGCCCAGGAAGCCCCCCTACCCCCATAGGCTCAGAAATGCCTGCTTCCGCTGCCCAGCCTCTCCCCACTCCTAGCTCCCACTCCAATTTCAGAGCAAAGTTAAGTGCAAGCTGGGGCACTGTCACGACCCAGCTGGGTATGCCTGTGCTCAGAGTAGCACTGACACACCAGCCCCGTTGCCTCGGCCCCCTCCAGACTCTGTGCACCAAGGAGCATGGGAGGGGGGCCAAGGGAGAGCTGAGAGTGGCTCAGTATGGGCTGCAGACGCCCCTCGGCATGAACAGCCTGGGTGCCAGGGCAGCAGGTTGATGGCGGCGGGAGGCAGACAGACTCCTGGACGGAAAGGGGCAGTTCCCGGTGAAGCCCCACCTTTAGGCCTGGGATGGCCTGAAGCCTGGGGGCCAGGCTGCTAGTTCCACAGACTGGAGTGAGAACTTATGCTGCCCACAGCTGTCCATAGACCAATTAGCACTCACTTCCCCTTCTCTGAAGCCCATAAAACTCCCTGGACTCAGCCAGACCGGGCAGAGGTTGGAACAACCGGCCTGCAGAGAGGAGCCATCCACTGTGGGTCTTCTCTCTCCTGAGAGCTGCACATTCGAAGGGATGACCTGCCTGCAGAGAGGAGCTACCCACTGTGGGTCTCCTCTCTCTTGAGAGCTGCAGGCTTGACAGGACAACCTGCCTGCAGAGAGGAGCTACCCACTTCAGGTCTACTGGGAGCTGTACCATTGCTCAATAAAGTTCCTCTCTGCCTTGCTCACCCTCCAGTTGTCCCTGTATCTCATTCTTCCAGGACACAGGACAAGAACTTGGGACCCACTAAATGGTGGGACTGAAAGAGCTGTAACACAAACAGGGCTGAAACACACCCCTTGCTTGCCATGTTGCGGGCGAGAAGAGGGAGACAAGAAGAGAGGAACTGCAGCCCTTCAGGGAGCCCAGACCTGGGAGCTCCCCAAGCCAGGGATGTGACACCCTCTTTGGGGCTCTGTAGTTCCTGGTGTCTCCAAGCTTCCAGGCACCACCACATTCCCGGGTGCCAGCAGTGGAAGCCACCTGTGGTACACCTGGTCCAGCCACGGCCTCACAGGGAGCTAGCACTTGTGTCGGCATCTGGAGCTGCCTGCCCTGCTGCAGCTGGCATGACTGGCTGTGCACAATGGGCAGCTCCCTTGTTCACATACCCCTTGCCTTTCTGTGCCTGGCTCACCCTTGGCAGGCATAAGATCTGGGCCAGTAGCGTGAGCCCAGCGCAGCCTGCCCAGGCTGAGTGGGCGGAAGCAGCCCAGTGGGCCCGAGCAAAACTCAGGCAAAGGCACCATTAGCCACAAAGGTTTCTGGCTGGCAAAGCAACACCCCAAGGATCCTGTGACATTTTCCCCATTTTGCAAGTGAAGCAGATGAGGCACAGAATTTTTAAGCAACGAATACACAGCCTCACAGCTAAAAATTGTAGGAAATATAGAAAGAAAACAACTAAGAGTGGGCTATGAAGCAACCAGGAAGGAAGAGGATACTGAATTGTCAGCTTGACAAAATGGGACTCTATACAGTTTCCATTTGCCTTTAGTTAGAACTACAAGAGTTCATAAACACACTCAAGGTAAATACATGCGTGAACTCCCACAGCCTTTACCTGACCACTTGTGTATGGTATTTGTGGAAATGCCTGGTGTTATTTTTTTTTCTTCAAGAAAGATACTGCCTTTGAGGCTTCTAAACTAGTCTTCATAATGTTGAAAGTTGCTAGGGGCTCATCAGGACACTAATGCACAACCCAAGAAACTTTATCATCAGATGACTAAACTTCACCCTGCTTATTTGAGACACATCAGTCTCCTACCTTATTCTGGGAAATACAGCAAAACGGCTGGTAGACAGATGGTATTTTGTAGACCAACAAATTTAATCCATGCATCCACAGTCACTGGGGAGAAAACGTCATCAAAACTCCAAAGCCCAGTGAAATACCCATTCCAGAAACAGGGCTAACGTCAACCAGCTGGGTTAAATATTGATCATTACTTGGTGGTTTCTCCACAGAGCTGTTAAAGGAACTTAAAAAGTTGCTCGAAGGTGAGAGGAGAAGCAAGAAAGAGACAGAGGGCTAGCTATTACTAACGAACTTGAAGTACTATTTAAAAGAGGGAGAACTTTCAGCCTGACATTTAGACATTGCTTATGTGATGTGCACAGTCGTATTAAAGCCCTGACCTAAATTTAGTAGTTTAAAAAGAACTCAGTTTCTACTTCCAGCCTTTTCCAAATGCCAGCTGAGAACTCATTTCTCGGACCCTTTTCATCCATAGGAAATCCCTGAGAACTTTACAAAAAATTTAAGAACAAAAAGGTCAGAAAGTTAAAACACAGTATGCAGTCGCTCTCCTTCCTAAAACGGCCATTTGGTTAAAATTCATTATAATGAAAGAGTTAAAATTCTGCACAGTTTAAGAACAACCAGCTGACCTTTAAATGTGCTGGTTTGAATCCAATCACCTTTCAACAAGCATGAAATCTGGCACAAGGTGTACTAACGCACACCAATTATTTTCATAGTGTACATGACTGATCTCACAGCGTCCTGTTTGGAAAAAAAGAATAGTGTTCATTTTCCAAAAGCCAAACTTAGAGGCTGAGTGTCTCTGTTGGTGGGTGGGATTTTCCTTTGGTAACTGTCTCCAAAAGTGCCTTTGGAGGAGGCTTTTCCTTGAAAAAGCACAGCATAATACCTTAAGGAAAATAACTTTTTCGTTTTGTTTAAATTCTGTTAAATGAAATAGTTTCCTCCAACTTTTAATACGTCAAAGGTAAAAATAGCTGGGAAATAATTAATTATTATCCTTAGTTAAGAACTTTCAAGCCATATATGTAGGAGAAAAAACAATCCACTGCCAGTGAAAGAGTGAAATACTGAATCCTACTTGGAGTAAATGGATTTAAAACCCAGAGATTCAAAACCAATCTTTGAGAGACTTTCTACTCCCTAAAATGATTACTTTCTTTTTAAAAAGTAATTCCTATGAGATTATCCTAAATGATAAGACCCTCTGATATCTTCAAAATATAGTTCAAATTACAACGTACCTTCACAGGACTTTTAAGAACACACTGGATGGCTGTTTTTGTGCAATGTACAGACATAGGTGCCCTGATATGGGGACTACGCCATACAGCCAGATACACTCTGGTCAACTGCCAGACTGTGTTCCTTCTCCTCTCCTTTCTCCTCTACCTCTATGGTTCCCCCTGTACCCCAACCCACCCCATTTCCATCACAGTGGAATGCTCTCCCATGTCAGACAGTAACATGGACTACTAACCCCACACCTGGACCATATTCAAGCCAGAGTCGGATTTTCCTTTGTTGAATCCTTTGCCTGAGGAGTGAGACTTCTGAGATTCCCTTCCCAAATCCTTCTCTCAGCTCCTCACTTAGACTTCTGTTGGCCATTCCCGTGTTTGTCAGCCCCTCCCTGCCACAATATTTGATTTTCCTCCCCATTCACTCTCTTTATCTTGTGAGTCCAGAAAAGAGAAAGGTCAGGATCTCGCAGCAATGTGGGTAGTGGCCCGTGGCTTGTGGCCCCGGGCCAGCACTCAGATCTTCACCCACCCAGCCACTTCTGCTTAGGCATTGAGGAGGAAAGGGCTTGATTCAGGAAAAGAAGGCACCGCCGGGTTGGGTACTATTCACAGACCATGTTAGGAAGACACCTGCTGGCCCACGGCCCTGGCCCAGGAGGCCCCCTTGGAGATTCCCATCAGGAAAGTCTGGTTATGTGCATAGTCCTGAAGATTCCCCCAAAATCAAAGGCTTCCTCCCAGAGCCCTGGTAGAACAAGGTCATTCCACAGACATGCCAGCAAAGACAGGCAGCCAGAGTCTCCGTGGGCCTCCCTCGCTGCCCCTGTCCTAATCTGCACTCATTCCTAAGCAGACCTCCGTCACCAGCTTCTTCTAAACAGCACTAATTCTGTTCCTTTTTCCCTACTCCAGGACTGAGAAGACGTCAAGGTCCAGACACTCGTCATTAACACCTACTCACAACCGATTCCCCCACCCACTTTGGCCTCACCAAGATTTGGCCAGCAGGAGAAATAAATGTCATTTTGCTACCATCCTCTGCTCAACCTCCAACAGAAAAACCCACATTGCCCAAGTACAAAGCATGAAATACTGCTGGCCTACCCTGACTTTTCAGCTATTCTCCTTGCATATAGTAAATGACTCCCCAGGTGACATCATCTTAAAGTCTGAGACACAAAAAAGGACCCAAGGTTCTATATGCTTGAAGAATTGCATGGCAATATATTTAGTTAACATTTTCTATTTTATTAGAAAAAATAGACAATTCAATTGTCGATGTGATCGTTTCAGGCTTCCCAGCCTCTCCATTCTGATATCATCCTATATACCACAACCTCCACCAGAAAAGCAGTATGGTACTGGGAAAAAGAGATCTAAAGGCAGAAGACTAGGGCTTCACTCTCAGCACTGTTAACTGAGTGACTTGGCTAAGTCACTGAAATTCACTGAAACCGCAGTTTCCCCTTCCGTCAAAGGGGTATAACAATATCAGCTTCACAGGGTGCTGTGAAGGCAGCAAATGAGAAAATGAAAGGGAGCATCCTTTTAAATTATAAACAGAGAATAAGGGAGAGGGGAGGGGGAAGGGGAGAGGAGGAAGAAAGGAAACAATCTGCCCTCCCTCACCCCTTCACACTAGGTAAAATAAAATGTTTAGACAGAAAAACCTAAAGAAAAGGATCCAAATAAAATATTCTTAGGAACTGTCAAAGGGAGAAGACACTGGAATCTCCAAATCTGGCCAAGAGCTCAGCCTGAGCAGCATGTTTTGAACTCCTGAGTCCATGGAACCCTGCACTAAAGCTTTGGGACTCTGACCTGCAGAAAAAAAAAAAAAAAAATGCTTCCCTCAGTTCATTCCCTGTAGTTTAAAAACAAGAGCAACTGAAGGGCAAGCTTCGGGGGCAAGGGGAGACAAACACTTCAGACCATTAACTTACTTCATCCCCATTGGAAATCAACTTCGGGAGAACATGTCAGCTTTGTATGTTCTTCTTGGTCCCACTCAAATGGGAAGTTCTGCTCAAGGCCGGAAATAGAAAACAGGAAGTCAACAGAACTGATTTTCCTAACTGCCCAAATGCAAATCACCACACCCCGTTATGGATGAGAATTAGAGTAAAATGTAAATTTCCTTTTAAAAAGAAGTTCACGTGCTAACTGTGTACAGAAAACATCCTACTCCAGGAAAGAAAGAAAGAGAGAGAGAGAGAGAGAGGAAAGATCCATCAGCTTCCTTCCTTAATAAAGGAGGATTGACAGAGCTGGACTGACAGTGAAGTAAAGGTTACCGAGGGTGTGCTCGTCAGAACCACACTGCCACTAAAAATAATGAAGTGTCCCACTTTGATGCTGACACTATTCTCCAAGCTGGTTCCTCTAAATGTGCTTTTCCTCAAGGGAAGCAGATACTAAAGGGACAACTTTCTCATTACCATTCAGACTATTTTCTTAGAGTCCCATGTTTGAAACTTTCAAGTTGAAACTCCAAGCTCCACCCCCTGCATACAGACTTCTTAGTCAGTTTCTATCACATACCATCATATCTACCCTATTTGCATCAGTCATAAATTCTGCTCATTCTTCTATCACAGCTCCTCTGACATTTGCCAGACCTCACCATTTCCTCAGCCATTTCTGGTCTGAATCATCAGCTCCCCATGCCTGCAGCCTGCTTTCTTCTATAAACATACCAGATGAATCTTTCCAGCATGCTGCTTCCCCTGCCCCCAAGTCTGCCACAGCTCCCTACTACCTATTGATCACATCTGAGTTGCCTCAGCCAGTGGTCTTGCCATATCTATCTAGCTTAGGCTGAGTGTTATAGGAGAAAGTGCACTAGCCCGGGCACCAGATAGATCAGGTAAGACTCTAGCTTAGGTAAGCTGTATCACATCATATAGCGGCTGTGTGGATTGAGGAAAACTATGAAACTTCTTTGCACTTCAGTTTTCTCATTTGCAGAATGAAGATAATAACACCTACCTATACAGTTACTAAGGATTAAATAGGATAATATGCACAAAGTGATCCTAGTGAGTTTCAGTAAGAATGAATGCTTATGAAGTGCTTATCACATTCCAGCTTCTGTTCTGAGTGCTGTGCATGTGTTTACGCAGGTATTATTAACTTCATTTTGCAGAAGAGGAACTTGAGGCAAGAGAGAGTAAGTAAAGTCACATAACAAATCCACAGAAGAGCTAGCCTTTGAACTCCAACAGCCTGACTCCAGTGCCTGCATATGTAACTCCATGCTCTACTGCCTCCCATTTCCCCTTCCCTCCAACTTTCACTGGCTAACACAGCCCACAGGTCCACCTCAGTCCTTCTCATCCTTCCAGCCTTCCCTCCACATTCTAACTACCTGTGACAAATACTATGCTGCATTTTCTCTCCAATCTCAACTGACATCTTGAAGGGAGAAGTTCAGTTACAGCATTCTCTCTATACCCAACTATACCATCTCTCTACTCTTTATCTTGCCCTCACATACACATAAGTTTGTCATTGTTCTTCAGTTCTTTGGGTAATCTCTTCCTAGAAACTGCATCCAAAAAATAGACCACATCCCCAAATTCCATCATGTCCAAAAAGAAGCATGTTACTTCCATCAACACCCCAGCTGCCATCACCAAGCCAACTCGCCTGACTTCCATTCACTTACCTAGCAAACATTTACCAAGTATCTGCCATGTTCATTTTGTCAATGAGGATGACATGGGACTTGTTCCTCTAGGAGATCACAATCTAATGAGATCGATGTTTATACAGAAAATGTAAATAGGTTGTGATAAGTACTAAATGCAAGCTGCTAATGGCATCATCACCTCTGGCTCTTCTCAGTCCTGCATTTCCCATGTTGTGTCATGCACCAAAGCTGTCATACTGCCCCTTCCTCTTCATCTCTGGTGCCACCTGTGATTTACTTGCACCCTATCTTGTTTCTGAATTATTGCAGCCCCTCCCAACTTATCTCACTGCCTCATTCACCTGCCTTTCAAAACCAGCCCACCTCCTGCTGCCCAATAACCTGATGTTGTCACTCTCATATTTAAAACCCATAAATGTGGCCGGGCGCAGTGGCTCACGCCTGTAATCCCAGGACTTTGGGAGGCCGAGGCGGGTGGATCACAAGGTCAAGAGATCGAGACCATCCTGGCCAACATGGTGAAGCCCCGTCTCTACTAAAAATACAAAAATTAGCTGGGCGTGGTGGCGCACGCCTGTAGTCCCAGCTACTTGGCAGGCTGAGGCAGGAGAATTGCTGGAACCCAGAGGCAGAGGTTGCAGTGAGCCAAGATTGCACCACTGCACTCCAGACTGGTGACAGAGAGAGACTCTGTCAAAAAAACAAAACAAAACAAAAAACACATCAATGCTGATGAACCAAGTACAAAGCCCTGAGCTTGGCCAGGCAACATCGCCTGGAAACTTGACTTTTAATCCTTACTTTGCTCTATTCCCCCAACATACACACACTTCATACACCACAGCTAAAAGAGACGTCCCACAATTTTCTAAAAATGACTCACATTTCTATTTCCTGTTTTTCCCTTTGCCCACCCTGCCCTCTCTCCCTCTGCCTTCATTTTTTTTATTAACCTCTGGAACTCAAGTGCTCCTGCTCCAAGGTTTAGGTCAAAAGTTACCTCCTCCATGAAGCTTTCTCTCATTCTCCCACAATGTGTGAAAGCCCCATTCTCAGATTTGCTTAGTTGTGTATTTGTATATTCTACCTTGCACTGCAGTCATTTGTGTATTTATCTTATGGTTTCTGTGCTTTAGGAAAGGTACATTGTCTTAATCATCTTTGTTCAATACAGTGCCTAGCAGAGTGCCTCAAGTATAATATTTGCTCAATAAATAACAGATGCATTTTTCCATGCATATTTTCTACTATATCCAAGTGGAAAATATATCCATGTGATATAGTGGAAAATATCTCATGAAGACAAAAAAGCAGAAATCCAAGTTTTTTCTTTTCATTACTATCATCTGTGATTATTAATTTTATGTGTCAACTTGGTTGGCCTTAGGGATGCTCAGATAGCTGGTAAAATATTATTTCTGGATGTGTCTGTCAGGGTGTTTCTGGGGGAAATTAGCATTTGAATCAGTGGACTAAATAAAGAAAATCTGCCCTCACAAATGTGAGCCAGCATCATCCAATTTATTGAGAGTTTAGATACAACAATAAGGCAGAAGAAGGTGAACTCTCTTTCCTTGAGCTGGGACATCCATCTTCTCCTGCTCTGACATTGGAGTTCCTAGTTCTTGGGCCTTCAGATTCTCCCCTGAAGTTTCTCAGGCCTTTGGCATCAGACTGGAAGTTATGCCATTGGCTCCCCTGGTTCTCAGACCTTTGGACTCAGACTGAATTATACCACTGGCTTTCCTGGTTCTCCAGCTTCAAGATGACATATTGTGAGACTTTTCAGCCTCCATAATTGCCTGAGCCAATTTCCACAATAAATCTCCTCTTACGTATCTATATACTTCCTATTGGTTTTGTTTCTCTACAGAATCCTAATAGATCATCTAATTGTTTATCTAACAAGTCTTTTCCCCCCTAGACAATATGTTAGGCACTAGGGACACAAAAATAAAAACACAGACATCTGCACTCAATAAACTTACATTCAATATCAGAGAGATTGGCACAGAATACAAATAAAATGAGATACATGCAAAATAATATGAATTGTAAAATTATGGCAATTCACCACCAACTAGGTGTGTGACCTTGGGAAAATCACACTGTGAGCTAAATATTAGCAAGTTTAAAATGCAAAATCAGAGGCAGTCTATGAATTAGACTTTGCTAATGGCCTCCTTTGCTAATGGATGGCACATTGGTGTTAGAAAGTGCTTATTTTTGCAAAGGTCCATTATTGATGCTTTAATTCTAAGGAAATTATGTAGGCAGCAACTAAAGAAAGGTTAAAAAAAAACAGCAGCTAAAATTGATACTTAGACAATAAAAAACTAATTATAAGTGATTTATCAGTAGCACTAGATAAATACATCAGTGAAATGTAAGGCCATGAAATGCAGGACAAGCCTCATAGGAAGCAATGTCCCAGTGGATGAGATGCTGTCCTCTGGGCTCCCACCTTCCACCACTAGTATTCACCATATCTGATTGGAAATGTGTGCGTGTGAGTCAGCCTCCCCTCTATGATGTGAATAGGGACCTATTTCTGCTCATCTCTGTATCCTCTACACACGATGCTTGGCACACAGAAAGTATTCAATAAATGTTTATGAATGAAGCAATCAGTCATTGTCACCAAGAATTTACTGGGAATTTCACATGCTAAATCTAGAACAAATGATATGGTTCCTATCATCAAATAAAATCTGTGAAAACCCTAAGACGTACACTGCAAACCATGACTTGGTATTAGAGAGGGGTCATTATCAAATGAAAACAACTCAGCCGCCAAGAAGTCATTTCAAAATAACAAATTCTCTTTCTGTTATTTCTCAAATGCTGTGAAAAGGAATCTCAGTCTGCAGCAACAATTCACAAAGCCCCTTCCTTTCATGTGGTCATGTCACATCACACAAGCCCTGTCACGCGCCTCTCTCCTTCATACCCTCCCATCAAAACTGATCTCCCAGACCTAGTCCTCAAACCTGTGCCCTTCTGACCCTCTACCTTATTCAATGATTCTGTATCACAAAAGCCCAAAAGAACTGCTCTGGCAAGATCTAACAGTGTCTGAAATATCGGGAAGTAAAAGAAAATAAATAGGCAAAACTAGAACAATTCTTTGTAGGCAGTAAAACAACATCTCAGATCTACCATATATTATAAATGTTGGCCTGATGGCATATAAAAAAAAAACTTAAAGGTGCCCAAAAAAATCAAAAATGGTAAAAAGAAACAAAAGTGTTTAAATGTTTTAAGCATCTACAATGTTTGGGAGATTTGTGATGCTCAATCACAAAATATTTATTAAGAACCTACTCTAAGAATTTGTTTTGAAAGAGATACTGTGTCAGGGGTACCCAAGACCCCCACCCCCTACATTTGGACATCTCTAGAAGGACCCATGGGACTCAGTGTATGGCAGTACTTAAAGCTAAGATTTATTCTAGTGATATAATAAGGATACACAGCCAGATCATAAGGAAGAGCCACAGGCAGAGTCTGAATGATTTTATGTGCAGATTTCCTTATGCTTCTGCCTACCATGGGAGACCACATAGAGTACAGCAAGGAAAATGCAGCAACTTGTATATGACGTTTCAGCCCACAGAAGCTTCTTTTTAGAAACTCGGTGCCCAAGGTTTTTCATGGGGCTGATCACATAGGCACCCTCTGCCTAGCACAACAAAATATTCCAGACTCCAAGAAGGGGAGCAGGTGTTCAAGCATAAACTGTGTTGTTTGCACAAAAGTCTAGGCACAGTGAACCACACTTACCAATTGACTGTTGACTGAGAGCCCTCCAAGGGCCCAGTTCCCAGTTACCAACCAAAGGCTAACCTGGCAAGCAGGCCTTTCTAAGGCTAGCAGTGTCAAGCCTTTGTAGCCTGCACAGATACAAAGGCCCAGTTTTTGTTTCAAGGCAACTAGTATAGACAGAAATAAGATTTATACATAAAAATATGTATTGCATACAGTAGCATCCTAGATAACACTAAAGCAAAAATTCCCAAAATGTCCTTGAGCACTTTTATCAGCATCATCAGGATGCTGGTCAACCTAGTGGCTACAGCCCAAAGCATCCTGAGCAACAGAAGAATGGGCATCAGTAAGAGCCACAGGCTGAGGGGAGATTACAGAAGCCTTGAATACCATAATGAGACATTTGAATTTGATTTCATAGTCTTAGAAAGCCACTGAAGGTTTTATTTTTTCTTCACCAGATGACAAGATCAAAATAGCATTGTTTGAAGGTGAATCTGATTACCTATGTAGAATATATTGAAGGAGGCTAAGACCAGAGGCCAAGAAACCAGAAACTCAAAAGGAAAGAAAATGATCCTAACATGTAGGGACCACTCATTAGGAATTAGACTCTGCTCAGGGTGCTTCCCGTGAATCCTGTCAGCCTTCTAAGGCAGTTGCTATTGTTCCCATTTTGTAGCTTGCCAGTGTCATGCAAGTCAGGACAATAGGAAAGGAGCAGGGAATAGAAAAGGAAATAGATAAAGAACTGAGAATGAAAAAGGAGTGGTGGGCCAGTGCCCGAGGCAAGGGAGAGGAAGTCATCACAGGTAACTCCTGAGCATATCTTGTTTTTTTCTTCCTTTGGGCCTTTTATTCTAAGATGACAGGGAGAAAGTCATCTTCCAAAAATGGTGGACTGTAAAAAGAGAACTAAAAGCAGAAATAGTCAAAATTTTCTGAGTGAGGTAAGAGAGGTAAAGAAGAAATAGGATGTTCCACCTTCTTCTGACTCAGACAGTAAGGAGTGGGTAAACTGGTAGCATTCTTTTATCTTCACTATCTCAGAGAAATTTACGCTATTAAAATAGTTTCTTCTTGATTGTTTCCCTGACATGATGCAACCCCAAAATCACTTAATAACTGAGCTACTCTTGAGACTAATTCTTAAGGTGTCTAAAATGAACACCCAGAAACATCATAGTCTCATTAGGACACATTTATTAATCACTTGATTCCATAAAAGGTGTTAGTGATGCTACAGTGAGACACTGACCCCAAGGGCTTTAGAGGACACAACACAGAAATCTGCTCGATTGATAAATATCCATCTTAGCTCTTACTTTATAAAACCCAGAACTAAGTAACAAGACATGACATGCCACTATTTAAGGGGAATTAATCTGTTGCCTCAATTGGCATTTAAGCAGGAGGCCAAAGACCATTAGAACAAATTGAAATTAATTAATGTAGCAAAATAACTCAATACTAGGATGCTGATCTTATCTTGTTGAAAATCACTCCAAGATCTTTATTAGTCCTTAACGTAACTTCCAAGTGAGCTGCCTGTATCTTTCTTATTCAGAATCCCTATTAGCCAATTGAAGTGCTGGGCAGCATGGCCAGGAAACAAGGAGGAACTTGAACAAAATCCTTAAAATAGACCTCACCCCAAAGGCTTATGGAATGTCCCCCGTGACTGGGGAGAATTCATTCTGATTTTGGTAACCAGCTCAGTTACAGCTTGCTTGAGAATTCTTTTCCCCTAAGAGGTAATGCCAGGAAAAAGTTATACGAAAGGATTTGCTCTTCCTCAGGGTAATTTATGTATTTCTTTACATTTCAGCCTGCCTTGTACTTCATGCAGGTTGAACAGAAATGTTTTCTGAGCATATATTGTTACAGCTCAGAATGAAAGAAGACACGACCTGCTTTCCAGGATTTTCACAAAAAAGATGGGATGAACACAGGTAAAAGCAAGATGAACATACGCAGGTGACTGTTTATGAACAGCAACTAAATGCAGAGGTTATGGGGTGTTGAAGAGCCTAGGTTTAAATCCTGTCTCCACTAGTTACCACTTGGAGCAAGTTGTATACTCTTTATAAGCCTCAGTTTCCCCTTCTGAGAAACTGGGTTGATAGTATCCACCTCATAAGGTCCTTGTCAAGGGTGGTAAGATAATAAACATAAAATGCTTGGCACATAAAAGGAGTTCAACAAATGTTAGCTACTACTATCATAAAAATTATTATTTTTGTTTGTACTACTATTACTACTACTCCTAATGCGTTGCTACTCTCATCTATATTTTGCCCCATACCTTAAAGACAGGGAGGCTCCCAAGCTGCATGCAGTGGTCCAGGTCAGATAGACTATAATGCATCTCAGGCAGGGAGGCCAGGAGGCTCAGGGTCTGTCAAAAATGGCAGGGAAGAGCATTTCCAATGGAGGAGATGGCTTGGAGAGGAGAGGAGTAAGCAGAGCCTGGGTAAAGTAAATAAGTACATTTGCTCTAAATGGCTTTCTGAACTGAGAAAGGGCACATGTTCACAGATCATATTGAGAGGTGACAGCGTGCTGGCAGCCCTTGCAGCCCTCGCTCACTCTCGGTGCCTCCTCGGCCTTGGTGCCCACTCTTGCCATGCTTGAGGAGCCCTTCAGCCCGCCACTGCACTGTGGGAGCCCATTTCTGGGCTGGCCAAGGCTGGAGCCGGCTCCCTCAGCTTGTAGGGAGGTGTGGAGGTAGAGGCACAGGCGTGGAACCCGGGCTGTGCGGGGCTTGCGGGCCAGCGTGAGTTCCGGGTGGGAGTGGGCTCAGCGGCCCGCATTCGGAGCAGCTGGCTGGCCGGCCGGCACGCCCCAGGAAGTGAGGGGTTTAGAACCTGGGCCAGCAGCTGCTGTGCTCGATTTCTCGTGGGCCTTAGCCTTAGCTGCCTCCCCGTGGGGCAGGGCTCAGGACCTGCAGCCCACCATGCCTGAGTCTCCCCGTCTTCCCCCACCTTCCCCACCCTCCCCACCTCCCCCCTCCCCCTTCCCCCCTCACCCCCTTCCCCTTCCCCCCGCCCTTGCTGTGGGCTCCTGCGCTGCCGGAGCCTCCCCAAGGAGCGCCACTCCCTGCTCCACAGCGCCCAGTCCCATCCACCACCCAAGGGCTGAGGAGTGGGGGGCACACAGCGTGGGACTGGCAGGTGGCTCCACCTGCAGCCCCAGTGCGAGATCCACTGGGTGAAGCCAGCTGGGCTCCTGAGTCTGGTGGGGACTTGGAGAATCTTTATGTCTAGCTAAGGGATTGTAAATATACCAATCAGCACTCTGTATCTAGCTCAAGGTTTGTAAATGCACCAATCAGCACTCTGTCTAGCTCAGGGTTTGTAAATACACCAATGGACACTGTATCTAGCTAATCTAGTGGGGAGGTAGAGAACTTTTGTGTCTAACTAAGGGATTGTAAATGCACCAATCAGCACCGTGTCAAAACGGACCAATCAGCTCTCTGTAAAACAGACCAATCGGCTCTCTGTAAAATGGACCAATCAGCAGGATGTGGGTGGGGCCAGATAAGAGACTAAAAGCAGGCTGCCCATGGGGCAGTGGCAACCCACTGAGGTCCCCTTCCAGGCTGTGGAAGGTTTGTTCTTTCGCTCTTTGCAATAAATCTTGCTGCTGCTCACTCTTTGGGTCCACACTGCCTTTATGAGCTGTAACACTCACCATGAAGGTCTGCAGCTTCGCTCCTGAGCCAGCAAGACCACAAACCCACCAGAAGGAAGAAACTCCGAACACATCCGAACATCAGAAGGAACAAACTCCAGACACACTGTCTTTAAGAACTGTAACACTCACCATGAGGGTCTGCGGCTTCATTCTTGAAGTCAGTGAGACCAAGAACCCAAAAATTCCGGACACAATATGATTTTCAGAGCTGGAAATTGACTTAGAAATCCTTATTACTTTTTTTTAAAAATCCAGCTTTTGGATAGCCATAAAAATCTTATGCCTTCCTTTAATGTTATTTAAATTTTTGAAATAAGTTCAATAACAACAAAAAAAGAAACAGTAACTTTGAAACGATTTACTTTAGATCTTAAAAGATAGTATTTCCGCCAGGCGTGGTAGATCACGCCTGTAATCCCAGCACTTTGGGAGGCCCAGGCTGGTGGATCACGAGGTCAGGAGCCCGAGACTACCCTGGCTAACACGGTGAAACCCCGTCTCTGCTAAAAATACAAAAAAAAAAAAAAAAAAAAAAAATTTGCCTGGCATGGGGGTGGGCGCCAGTAGTCCTGGCTACTTGGAAGGCTGAGGCAGGAGAATGGCATGAACCCAGGAGGCGGAGATTGCAGTGAGCCGAGATCGTGCCATTGCACTCCAGCCTGGGCGACGGTGCGAGACTCCGTCTCAAAAAAAAAAAAAAAAAAAAAAAAAAACTATTTCTTCCTTTGATCATGTGGCCACAATGTGAGCACTGAATCTGCTTGCTGACGGCCAGCTTTTCACTCCGAAGGAAATGGAGAAAACAGAGCCGGAGGCAGGCTGCTCTCCGTGTCAAGCTTATCTGCTGCTTTATTTTCAAATACCTTAAGACCCTTTCACCCTGACTCTGATACACCCCATAGCAGGCCAGGACCCTTCTTATTCCAAAACCACAATTTTACAGACAAAGGGACAGTGAGACTCCAGTGACTTACTCTTAGCCACACAGCTAGTTGGCAAAGAAAGAAAACAGAAATCCTGCTGATGGAGAGGAAGATTCAGAGGAGGAGGAGAAACAGGATAATGCAGGCTTATAATAATTTGCTGTGGGAAATCAAATGATGTGGGCAGCAACAAAGGGACTTAAGCAAAAAGATTTTTTAGGAAAAGAGACTTAAGCGAAAAAGGGACTTCAGCAAAAAGAATTTTTTGGAAAAGCATTATTGCTGCTGTATGCAGAGTGCAATAAATAACCCATGTCATATTCCTTATCTCTGCACCTTTTGCTACCAGAACCTAAAATATATACCAAGAAAATATATTCAAAGGTAAAATCTGTTGGTCGTTTTTTTTATTTGAGTAAATTTTCTATGTATAATCAGTGATTAACCCATTTTAGGAATGAAGTAGAAATGAAGGGTTTTCTCCTCAGTGGTTATAACAAACTTGAAGGCTCTATGGCTAAAAGTACAAATTCCCTTTTGTTGCTTCTTTGTTGTTGTTGTTGTTTCTGAGATAGGGCCTTTGTGTTGCCCAGGCTGGAGTACAGTGGTGCCATCACAGATCACTGTAGCCTCAACCTCTCAGGCTCAATCAATCCTCTCACCTGAGCCTCCCCAGTAGCTGGCATGCAGGAACGCACCACCACACCTGGCTAATTTTTGTATTTTTAGTGGAGATGGGGTTTCGCAATGTTGCCTAGGCTGATCTTGAATTCCTGGGCTCAAGTGATCCACCCACCTCGGCCTCCCAAAGTGCTGGGATTACAGGTATAACTGCACCCGCCTATAGTTTTTTCAAAGGCAAAAAGTTACAAATTGAGCACTCATGAGCTTAGAGTCTTTTCAATGTTCTCCAAATCAAAAGTCAAGTTTTAGTCCTACTTCCCCTAAGCAGAGAGTTCTTCCCAGCTTAGAGTTTCATTTCAAAGAACTGATGGCAAACATTTTTCAGGTACAGTTCTTGTATTTGAAAGCTTCATTCCTTCCCAGCACAACTGTGTGCATATTGACCGAATACAGACCTGTGTTTTTGGTAGATTCTCAGAAAATGTTTGATGGTGACTTTGGCCTTTGGGACTTGGCCACCACCCTTAGCTTTCATAGCCTTTTCCCAGAGGGAACCAGATGAAAAAAGGAACTTCAAGCCTGGAATTATTCTGTTTAGCCACTTCTCCTGTTGCTTACCAAAGGCTTTGCCAATGATAATACTGATAAAGGGCAACATAAACACATCTGTGTGTGAGTTGCCATCTGAAACTGAAGTTAAACACACTTGGTGCTGATCAATAAACTATAGTGCTTTTTCAGAAGAAAAGAGGATATTCCTTTTCTCTTGGAGCCACGGAAAACAGGCAAGAGTATGAGGTAGGGGAAACTCCAGAGTTTCTATATAGGAAGGGACTGAAGCAGGAATCTACCTAGAAGAGAAGCCTAGGGGACTTGACTCTTTTTTTTTTTTCTTGATATGATTTGAATGCCCCCTTCAAAACTCATGTGGAAATTTCATCGCCAATGTAATGGTATTGGGAGGTGGGCCCTTTAAGAGGTGATTAGGTCATGAGGGCAGAGCCCCACGAGTGGGTTCCTGATAAAAGGATAAGTTCGGCCTCCATTTGCTCTCTGTTTCTAGTGCTTACTTCCACCTTCCACCCTTTCACCATGAAGGACCCTCACCAGATGCTGGCACCATGCTCTCGGACTTCCCAGCCTCCAGAACTGTAAGCCAAATAAACTTCTTTCTGTATAAATTACCGTTTGTGGTATTCTGTTATAGCAACAGAAAACAGACTAAGACAATACCTAACAAGATGTTTTCATATACATATTGTCAAAAGGCAAAACTATAACAAATTTAGTTTTAAGATCTAATTGGCTTCTATTTCTGATTCTAGAATTCAGCAGTATGTTATTCTATAAATAGAATGAGTGCTCCACTGGGCATGGCAGAACAATTGGTTTTTGTAAAGTGGGAACAAGGAAACAGAATAATAGAAAAAGGCAGATCGGTTAACATCAGGTTACTTCAGGTTACTTTTCTTATAAGGGTTAAAACAGTGGAGATTTCCTTATTATACTGACTCAGGTTCACTAGGCCCTTTCTAATTGGTTTCTGTGAATCTTCTGTTTTCAAAAATATCTGGTCTGTTTGGAAATTTACCTACTTTCTTAAAATTTCAGTTTAATCATGTGGCACTTAGCGTGTGGGACTCCATTTTGCTTTGGTTTGTTGGAATCTAGAATGAGAGCTTCCATAATTTTATTTAACAATATGCATAATGACATGATTACCACATCAAGCAAATTAGCATATCTATCATGGAACACAGTTACCTTTTGTGTGTGCGTGCGTGTGTGTGTGTGTAGTAGAATTACCTAAAATCCACTCTGTTAGCAAATTCCCTTATGAAATAAAATACTATTACCTACAGTCTTCATGCTATACATTAGTTCTCTAGGCTTATTTATTCTACATAAATGAAACTTTGTACCCTTTGACCTCCACCTCCCCACTCCCCACTTTTCCTACCCCTGGTAACCACCTTTTTACTCTGTTTCTACATCTTTGAATTTTGTTTCTTTTTTTTTTAATTTCGCATATAAGTGAGACCATGTAGTATTTTTTTTCTGCGTCTGACTTATTTCATATAGTATAATTTTCCTCTTGATCCATTCATGTTGACACAAATGGCAGGATGTCCTTTTTTAAGACTGAATAATATTCCATTGTATATGTGTGTATACACACACACACACACACACACACACAATTTCTTTATCCATTCATCTATTGACAGCCAAAGGTTGTTTCTATATCTTGGCTATTGTGAATAATGCTGTGAAACATGGGGGCACAGATATCTCTATGAGGTGATTTCATTTTCTTTGGACATATACACTAAGAAACAGGATTGCTGGCTCATATAAGAATTTTATTTTTAATTTTTTGTAGAACCTCCATATTATTTTCCACAATGGCCTCTGTATTCCCACCAACAGTATACAAGGTTCCCTTTTATGCATATTCTGGCTAACACTTGTTATCTCTTGTGTTTTTTATAATAGTCACTCTCACAGGTGTGAGGTGATAACTGTGGTTTTGATTTGCATCTGCCTGATTAGTGATATTGAGCACCTTTTTATATACTTGCTGCAGGAGGCTTTTCTTGCAGCTGTGTTTGCAAACACACTGCTTTTACAGAGATTGCGTATTTATTGGGAAGCTCCTTGGATTTTTTCAGAAGAACAGCAACAGCTTCAGCTGAATGGAGCTGATGAAGATGGAGGTGGTTAAGCCCCTAAATCCAAGCCATCCCCTGGCCTCTCTACTGAAGACTAAATGAATAAATGAAAGGCCAGAGGGGAAAAAATCTTGAAAAATGGGGAAAATCAAATGTTTATGAGTCTGATCTGGTATAAATCTCTGAAATCTTACAGTGTTTAGACCCTAGGAGCTTCCAAACACAACCATGTGAATAGTTCAGATGCCTTGCTTGGAGTGATCCAAGCAGATCATTCCATATCCATCCTATGTATTATCTACTATGTTCAGATTCTGTGCTGGGTTGAAAAAAATAATAAAATAAATTGCTTTTTTAAAGAAATAATACCACAAATAGTGCAAAATTCAAAGGTACACAAAAAATATAGTGAAATATAACACTACTTCCTACCCCATCACCCAACCACTGTTGCATTTCTTGAATATAGTTCCAAAGCTGTTCTATGTATATGCAAGTATATATGTGCATGTATTTTTATGTAAAATTTACATATGACATACATAGGAAAGTGGCTTTTCAAACTATTTTTTACCGTGATCTACAAAAAAAAAAGAACTTTCTCCTCTGTTCCATTGATGTAGCTATCTGTGCACCACTACCATAGTGCTGTAATGATTATAACTCTATAATATGTGTTCATCAGAGCATTGATGCTTCTCATTATTATTCTGATTCAAGATGTTTCCTAGCTTTTCTTGCTTTTTTCATTTTTCCATATAAACTGTAGAATTAGCTTCTCTGGGCATACAGTCCTTTCTTGCATATCTTAGCACCAATTGTTGTTTACGTGTGTAAAGACTATTCTAGCCACACTACTGAATTCTCTTATTATTATTATTTTTTTACTATTGTTGGCAGTGATCTTTCAGTTAACTTTCTTGGGTTTTCAAGGCACAGAGTTACATTATTTGCAAATAAGATTATCTTACCTCCTCCTTTCCAGCTTGTACATACCACTCTTCTTTCTCTTATCTAAAAGTTGGTTAGTACCTCAAGACCAATGTTCAATAATGTTGTGGTAATGGCATCTTTGTCCCAATTTAATGTGAATGTATGGTTTGCCCATTAAACATGACCTGGCTTTTGAGGTAAGACAAATATATTTTATTCATGTGATATAAATTTAGTTCTATTTGATGAGGTGTTTTTTCACAATCAATAATGGATTTTAATTTTATAGCAAACATTTTCAGCAACCATGAGTGCGGGCCTATGGTTTTACTGTTTTGATATATACTAGGATGTTAAACAATATCAATAGATTTCCTAATATTAAACTATCCTCCCTTTCCTGAAAGGAAGGATATTCTACTGTCCTCCTGGAATATGTTTGCTAGTATTCTATTGAAGATGTTTGTATCGATAGTCACAAGAGACATTAGACTTTCTTTTTATTATTTTTGTTGTTCTGTGGCAGACTGACACCAATGTAACCTCCACTTTATAAAAAGTAACTAGAGTCTTTTCTTCTAGAAGAATTTTAAAAGCATTAGAGTGATTGAGTCATTAAGGTTATGAAGAGCTCACCTGTAGAAATATCTGTGCCTAGTAGTTTGGAAGAGGGATAGCCTGACTTTCCTGTTTTTTCTATTGTAATTGGTCTCTTTAGATTTTCGAACTTTTCTGGGGCCAGCCTTAGAACTTTATCTTTTCTAGAAATTCATATTTTTTCCAGGTTTTTACATTTATTTGCTTATGGTACATATAAGTCCTATAATCTCCTTTAATTTTCTCTATCTATAATTATTTCTCAATTCTTGTTTTCTTATATCATCTATTTCTGCTTTTTCCCTTTTAAAAAAAAGATGGGTGTTGCACCATTATTCACAATAGCTAAAAGGTAAAACCATCCAAGAGCACATAACAAAATCAATTGTATAAACAGAATGTGGTATGTTATGTACAATAGAATATTATTCATATATAAAAAGGAATGAAGTTCTGATACATGCTAAGTGAAATAAGCCAGACAAAAAAATGACAAATATTATATTATTCCACTTATATGAAATATCTAGAATAGGCCTCATAGACACAAAAGGTAGACTGAAGGTTACCAGGGGCTGGGGGGTAGGGAGAATGGGGAGTTACTGCTTAGAGGACACGGAGTTGCTGAGGTGATGAAAAAGTTCAGAAATCAATATTGGTGATGATTGTACAACATTTGCATATAATTAATGCCATCGATTTGTATATTTTTAAATAGCTAAAATAGCAAATTTAGGTTTATATTTTTAACCACAATTAAAAAGTTATCATTTCAAAAAAAGAGCATAACAAACAGTTTTACTTAAAAATTTTTCAAACACAACTCAAAGACTTTATTTTGGCATTTTTTAAATTTTCCAAATTAATTAATTTGTTTTTATTTTTACTAATTTCTATTCTGCCTTGTCTTTATTTTACTTAATACATTCTGATATTGGATGCTTAATTCATTTAATTTAATTCTTATTTGTTACAAGTATTTAAAGTTATGAACTTTCCTCTAAGTACTGCTGTAACAAGATCTCATAGTCTCTAATATACAATGTTTTAATTCGTGTTGCTTTCCAAATATTCTGCATTTTTAGTGATGACTTTCTCTTTGAGACTGAAAAATTATATAGAGAGTGCTCTTTAATTTCCAGGATGTAAAGTTATTTTTTCTCTCTCTTTAACATCTGAAGTTTTGCGTTGGCATGAGATAATGTCTGTACTATTTCTATTTGATGGACTGCATTGCAGTTTTCTTTGTGGCTTAATATGTAGTTAATTTTTGTAACTGCTCCATTAATACTTGAAAGGAAAGTGTAATCTGTCTTCATAGTATATAGTTTGTTGTAAAGCTACTAAAACTATCCTTGCTTTTTTTTATATGATTTCTCCATAGTTAAAAGATAAGCATTAAAGTTTTCTACTGCTAAAGGATTTCTGGCTATTCCTATTTTCGTAGCTTTGACACCATGTTTTCCATGCCAATTTATTTATCGTATTGAATTGCATTGTGAATTATATCCTTTATTATTATCAAGTTCCCCTTTTGTCTTATTTCATGTTTTTTGTTTTGAATGCAACCATAGTTATGACAGCTGCTCCTTTTTTTTTTTTTTTTGCATTTGCTTTGCCTAATTTTTATCTTTATCCTTTCTGAGTTTTGTTGTTTTAGATGCATCTCGCATATTACAAATAATTTGATTTCCCTCTTTTGTAAATTTGAGTCAATAGGTGAATTAGACAATTTAAACTTATTATGGTAATATGTTGAAATGTTGTACTCTCATTTATGTTAGTATTCCGTTCTCTTGCTTTTGATATTCCACTACATAGTCTATTTTGTTATCACGCCAACTTAATTTTTCACTCTTATTTTTTATTTTTGCCTGGATTCTAAAATTTTTCATTGGCCTTGAGGGCCAGTATGTTTACTTGGATACCTCTCAATGTTGATCATTCTGTATCAATTTTTTCTGAGCTACAGTATGCCCTTTCCATTTGTAGATTCAAGTCTTATTTTATTTCTAAAGAGTTTTACTGAGTAATATCTCCAGACTTCTTCTTAAAAGATACAAATAATGCATATGTTGCAATTCTTTTGTTTTCTGTATCTTTCGTGGTCTCTCTAGTTCACTCTTTGTTCATTTCTGGTTATTTTGCTTGTATCTTTTGTTTATGTGTCTTAATGTTGCCCTCCTATTCCTCACTGTGAGGTCAGCAGTGTTTCTTCTTAGTGTTTATTACAATATGCTTGCATTTCCATGGTAGCTTTATTTTTCTCTTCTGCTTCCTTCCCGACCTTCAGAAGTTCTTGTTTCATTTCCTCCTGTGGTGGTGCTAGTATTTCCCCGATCTCTCAATTGCTCTGCTTCGAGCCTCTTCATTGTTTCATTAAATTCATTGTTCATAGACATTTATTTTGTCATAATTTTCTACTTCTTAATGGCAACTTGTTATTGGCGAGGATTCCTTATGTTCCCCCGACCTCTTCCTCTTTTTGTCTTGTAACTTATTTGTGTAGATCCTGCGCTAGTTGCCTTTTTGTTACTCATCTTTAAATGAAGTGTGTTCTTCCTGATGTTGGAAGTGGTCCAGGGTCTTGTTGAGAAGGAGATGAGCAGTTCCAGGCTAGCAAGAATTCTCCCTGGTTCAGGGACAAACTCATGATGACAAGACTATATGTGTGTGTTGTTTGAATTTTTACCTCTCTCCAGCCAACAGGCATTGGCAGCTACAGAGCAGGAGGCAATTCAGCCTCTCTCCTCTACCCTGCCTCACTAGGACACAGACTGATTGTAGCATTTCTGCACATTTTCTGCAGTTCTGCTTGCTCCACTTTCCTGTGACGTCAAATGGGGTAAAGGGATGCTCCAGCCCTACCCTCCATGTACCTGCCTTTCCTGGGATTCCAAAGAAGGGGTGGTTGGTTTTGCCCTCAAAGTGCCATCTACTTAGGAAAACAGTTTCCTGCCAGCTTTATCTGAGATCTGTGTTCCCAAGCACTCCCTCCAGGAGCCTTTCTGCACCCATATTTGATCTTCACTGCATTGAGAGCCTCTCCAAATATTATCTTTTAGGAGTTAGTCTTCAAGGTTTATCAAATGTGAAATTCATATTTCTGTCCTTGTTTTCTGGCAAATTCTAAGGAGAAGGGTAGAAGACATATCTTTCGTCTGACCTTTTAAATGGAAATCCCAATATTTACAAGAGGTAAAAGGAATTTTGAAGTAAACATAAAGAGCAGCCTTAAAGTTGGGAAATGTCCTGTCAGGGGAAAATATATCCTGCCAATTAGTCATGGAAGAAGGTAGAGCAATTACTTGACCTTTGCCTCAGTGGTTAGGGACCAGAAGAGCACCATGCAGACTATGTTCTTGCTGTGTATAACTGTTCCCTCCCTGTGAAACTTATTTCCCCCAACCCCTGCTTTCCGTTATGTTTGTCCTTTAGAATCTTTGGTACCAGCAGCGTCAGCATCACAGGGCAGCTTATTAGAGATGCAGAATTTTAGGCTCCTCCCCAAGCCCCAGAAGCAGCACAGGGATCTGCATTTAACAAGATCCCCAGATATTCATACGCACATAAAGTTTGGGAAGCACCATTGTGGATCTCAGTTCAAGTGCCAATTTGCTTCACTGATCAATCACATCGGGTTCCTGTTACACATACCCATAAAATGATCCTTCAGAACTCTTGCTCTGTAACTATGCATTTATTATGATAATTTTTTCCATTCCTGTGTATCTCTCTTACTAAACTAGTGCCAGGCTCTATGGCTTATCCCATAACTAATCAATAAATATTTGCCAAATGACTGAATGAATATGCAAAATTCATATTTGTATCTGAGTATTTTTAAAGTCAGTTTGCACTGCCCACTCTCCCACCAGTGGTCTCCCTGCCTCAGACTCATCCATGACTGCATCAACCTTGGACTCCTCAGCCCAGCTCTCAGATTGGCCCTTCCAGAAGTGAGTGAGTAAATGAAGGAAAAAATGACATTGCTGAAAAATCCAAGAAATTTCATCATTCAGACCGCAGTTCCTCAACATCTCACATATCTGTAAATGCCACGGAGAGATTCTGTTTCCTGAGTGCTATTTTGGAAAATATAATCACGATTTTTGTGTGGGAAGAAAAGACACTCCCCACAGACATCAGAGCAGACACATCCCCCCAGCCCTAGCCCACAGAGGGTATATTGCAGGAAGGTCTTACTGAAAGAAAGAGGGGCTACAACAGGGCTGGATGGGTGCTGAAGATGCTGAACTCAGGCAATGGAATTGCTTTTGTCAGTTGCTCTCACCAGGTGTGGCTGTGTGACTGAAATTGCCAGTCTCCCCTGCTGGTGGTGGGGACTGTTTTGATTAACCAAGTAGAAGGTGACGGTTTAAAACTAGTTTCCCAATTTGGGTAATTAAACCTCTACTAAATATAGTAGGTTTAAAATGAATGTTCACAACATTGAAACAGAACATGCTAATTCTAAAAATATAGACTCCCTTGCTGTGAAAGACCTCTCAGGGGAGAACCGACATTGAAGCAAAACAATGATTTCATCCCTCCTGTCCACCAGCCCCCAGCCTGTGAACCAATTTGTTCTAAGAGATGAGTCTCACCACGCTACAGCAAAGGAACCAGAGCTGTTACCAGACACTAAGGAAACTAATCACAGAAAGTCAAAGGAAGAAAGATTATAAGGCTGAAACTGTTCTCTTTGTGGGATCCTGTCCTGCACCAAATCAGGCCAACCAGCACTTCTTATGTCTACTCAATACAAGATATATAAAACTCAAGTTAGTGGGGAAAGAAATTTTCATTAAGTCACTTAGAAATGAGAGACATGCAAATGAGAGAAACTGACTTTCTTTGAAGAAAGTGTAATCTTTCTAGGAAGCCTCTTTCCTGAATAATTAAATCACAGAGAACCGTGACTCTCTGTGGCCTCAAAAGCAATTACACCCAGTTCTCAAACAGAGCTCTTCCCTCATCATAAAATCCCTTGTGCAGTTCCCTCTGTATAACAACAAATGGTCCACAAACCTCCTTCAAATAGTTGTCCTCACTTGGTGATTCCACTTCTCTCCCTGTTCTCTTTTATCTCACTCCAACCACAGAAAAAGCTTGTATTGAGGTCACATGCCTTCATGTTGCTCAATCCAGTGGTCAGTCCTTTCATATCAGCAGCATGTGACAAGGCTGATGACTCCCTGCCTGAAAATCTTCCCTTGTCATTCATTTGGCGTTTAGCCCACCATCCCCTCTTAGTTGTACTCTGACCTCAGTAGGGACAACTTTGCTGGAAAAGAAATTTAGAATTTGATTATGTGTGACCTAATCTCCAGTGCCCATGTATTCTATTTTTGAAAGACTTGAATTTTCAATTATATTTATAACAAAACCATGTATGTGGAAATGATAGAATAACAGTCTCTTTTTTTCCAAGATGATATGTGCATATTCAAACCTTTACACAGACGAGCTCTTTCCCTCCATTTTCTAAAACTATTAATTAATCCTGAGAAGTGTGTTGCTATAAAATATTCTGTGAAGCATTTTCACTTATTTTTCTTTTCTTTCACAGAAAATAATATGGCCCAGTGCCTGGCTTTTGAAGAACTAGAGAAAATCATCGTCATTGGTGCCTCCAAGGCTCTTTGGTTGGTTCTGCAATCATAGGAACCCTTACCTGGTCTCCTGAGACGTTCTCCTCTCTCCACACCCTAGTACAACAGCACCCACACACCTGATGGCAGAGATTTTAGGTGAGCTTTTCCATCTTCTGGCTTAGAGTTACCCAGGAATAAAGAATAGTTCCTGTAGCTCTGAATCCTTCAAATCCCCCAACTGGCCCTTAACTGACTCTTCCTTAGTGAATCTGCAGACTTCTGGATGGGAGACAAATATGCGCAAACTATACCTACAATTCAATGTAGGACAAAGGCTACCTGGTACAATATTAATATGTGCCTGCATTGGAGATTTTGGAATTTTAGGACTTAAAGAAGGGTCTAATTCAATTACCTCGGTTCCAGATGAGAAAATGAAGGCCCAGAAAAGCAAGTGATTTGCCTAAGATCTCACAGTGTACCAGTGAAGGACCAGAGCTGGACTAGGCTCTCCCGTCAGCAATTAGGGCTCTTCCCAGCGTCCTTCCTCTTCTATATGATACTTGCCCTTCACTTTACAGAGTCCTAAATTCTGCAGGGAAATGCATTGATACAGTCAGTCCCCTGTGCTTTGATCTTGGTGTTACACTTAACATCTCTAGAAGATTCTTATATACCGTAGTATGTTTCACATTTGGTCATCATTGGAACTCTCTGTTTGTCTGTGCTCTTGCCTGGACTTCTTTCAAAAGGAATCCATTCATTAACAAATCTTTCAGAAAAAAAAATGTCTGCAGCATTATCAGAAGTTAATCATTTAAATCTAAAGGAGAGAGGAAAAGGTTAGGCATAGTGGATTAAAGAGTTCTTTTTTCGAACGGGCACAGTGGCTCACGCCTGTAATCCCAGCATTTTGGGAGGCTGCGGTGGGTGGATCATCTGAGGTCAGGAGTTCGAGACCAGCCTGACTAACATGGTGAAACCCTGTCTCTACTGAAAATGCAAAAATTAGCCAGGCATGGTGGTGCACGCCTGTAATCCCAGCCACTCGGGAGGCTGAGGTAGGAGAATTGCCTGAACCCGGGAGGCAGAGGTTGCAGTGAGCTGAGATTGCGCCATTGCACTCCAGGCTGGGCAACAAGAGTGAAACTCCATCGCAGAAAAAAAAAAGAGTTCTTTTTTCCAGCTGAAGATAGTCAAGCGGGTTATTTTCTACTATCTTCCTTGGAAAGGTGAGCATTCATTTGTTTCTCTGGCACATTAACATTCTCAACTAAGTTCAGTTGACTGGTTAGAACTACAGATCTGACTTTCTTTGAGAGAACCCTCAAGATTTCTGATTTTACTTTCTTCCAAAGGAAATGTGTATTTTTTCTTCAAGGAATGATCTTCAGGGGTATATTCCCCATAAGTAATAGGTTAGCAAATTCTGTGAGCTTCAGGACTGAAGACTAATTCTTTTGCAATGCTGAGGTGGGCCTTCCAGCCCCAGACCTGGCCACACCCATCATAAAGACTTTTTACTGATGTAATTAATAATTTGTGTATGTATGAATTCTTTGGATTATTTCTGCTTTCTCAAGGGATATGTCACGTTTATTTCCTCATACTCACAGACCTAGCATAGAATAGTTAGTCGGTAAACATTTCTTGTGTTAAATTGTTGACTTTTCTTTACTTTTTATGGAACTTAATCTTCTGGCTCAAAAAGCAACCTGAAATGGTCTTATATCGGCCTGATCATACTGTTCCATACTATATGTGTAGAGTAGATAAAGGCAGAAGGCAGGGCCTATTTATGCTTTTGAAACAAATGTAGTGAGCGTGAATTTGTTTCACAATCCACAGGTACATGAAATACCGCATTTCTTTACCTTTTACATATCTAATTCCAACTGAAGGAGCCTCTCCCATTTGAGTTGATAGAATCTCAGTCATTCTCTGGCCACCATCTACCCCACCCACCAACATAAGAAGACTGAGGCTTGTGAAATCTATTTGTGGAAGGGCCTCTGGTCTGTCCCACAATCTTTAATCACAGAACCTTGAAATACATTGTCCACCCCCAAGTGATTTATTCCATGATGGGTGATGCTGTTGCTCACTGAATAACAGACTCCACTGGAGTCTTTGCTCTGCCTCTCAAAGCCACTGTATTTATCTACAGGTACCACAATCAGGGATCTTAGCACTCCAGCACCCTCCATGGTTCAGCTTCTCCCCTTCAACTTTCTAGTCCTCCCTAAACATCAATCCAGTGAAGTAGCTCCAGAAGCACAGATCTAGGTAACAAAAGCATCTTAACTCTCTCCTGGCACAAGGGACACTCAGACTTCTGCACAAAACCCTCTAGCTACCCTTCAGTTGATGTGGATGGAGAATAAAAACAGAGAAAAAAAAGAGAAAATATTTTATTTTTTCATCATTTCATGCCACCACAGATGAAGCTGTTTTCACTGGTTACCACATTCATGCTTAAACATTTGGTAAATACAACCATGAAATTATTTTATAATAGAAAAAAATGTAGGAAGGTTTTTTTTTTTTTCTTTTGTAAAGAATTGGAGACAATTAATGAGGAAGATGTGTGGCCAGGAAAATTATATTTCAGCAGTATGAAAGGTTGGTCTGCTTCTCCTACTCCACAATTCTCAAAATAATGTAAACTATCATCTTTTTTTAGATGGGAAAAAGTCATGTTCACAATAAGCCGACTTCATTTCCTCCTGTTTCAGCGTCTGCTTTCTTGACCTGTCCTCCAATTCTGCATATTTGAACCAGATTGACTGAGGGACATTGGGATGATTTTGAAAGTCTTCCTGCATGGCATCTCACAATTTCTCAGATAAATTACTCAGGAAGTTAGACTTGAAAGAAAGCTCTGGTTGTTTCAAAAAGACTTTCACCTTTGTATATAAATTCTGGAACCTGCCAGTTGCTCTGTTGCCATCTCCAAATGACCATAACTCATTCATAATCTAAAAGTTTATATAACTTGAGGATTTTTCTAGGATAAACTACAAAAAGCACATTCTTAACTTCTAAAATTTGATGAGTGTTTTATGCTATGTTTACTTTTTCCATGGGAGCGAGAAAGAAATCTAGCATGTCTGACACTTTTAAGAATTGTGCTTGTTCCGTGTTCTGAATCCAATTCAAATGTTGAAAGTTCAAGAGAAAATGCTTAAAAGGAAGTGGTTAGGAATGTCTATTTATACCACAGATAATTAGATTTATAGTACATGTGATATATAATAAATATCTCATGTATAACTGCTAGAATGTAATTACTTAGTAAATTTTCAAATAGGCATCGTTTTCAATTTTAGCTATTTTAAATCTATCACTATTTATTAAAAGATGGGAAATGAGTTGTGAGATATATTTTCTTCATTTTTTACTATACTACCCTTTTATAAGCAGAATGCCAGCTCTTTATTTATTGTGTTCGCGGACGGGTAAATTGAAGCAAAAAGCAGACAAGTTCTTCTATGGGATTTGCTGGCATTGATTTCCCAGGGTGGCAAAGTGCTAAGAACTAAACCTTTAAAGCTAACAAAATGTACTGAAGTCTTTGCAAAGTATCCAAGACCAACAAAAAAGTAATTTCCCACCTCACCCTACCACCACCCAGAAAAGGAGCACAGAGATGGGGGAAAGACTGGCTGCATCTGGCATCCAGCCAGAGGAGTCTGTGCGGGGATTCTGGATCCCTCTTCCCCCACCCCACTGCCCTTCCCCCTCCACCCCAGCATTTTGGAGAAGCAAGAAACTGTAATGATGCAGCTCCCTCAAGTGTCACATGAACACAGTGGAAAGAGCCTCCTGAGATAAATATGCCATGCAGACAGAAACAAGCAATGGCTCAACAGCAATGTATGAGGTCCAAGGACCAGGACCAAAGGGAAAAACAGCCATCTCACCAGACACCTGCCTAGGACCAGATGCGTCATCTCCAATATTAGCTAACTCCCTAGAACCTGGACTCAAGGTGTGAAATAAAGGTTAATGGGAAACTGCAGGAGTCAAAAGGAGGGGGCAGGATTATTGAGGATTCAGGCCGTTTAGAAATGAAAGTTTGGATCACTCCCCAGATAAAGAACCCTGACCATTTAAGGGCAATGGAAATATAGAATAGGCAGTAGAAGAAGGAAGCCATAGATACCAACTATGGCCTCTCAATCAATTACAAAACTGAGAATTCTGACAGTTTTGTGTATTTCCTCTTTGCATGTGATGTATATGCATGTATTTGTATATATTAACCATTTTCCTTTTTCTGTCCTCATTATTTTATGAAAGTTGTTGAATGTAAACTCTACAATTTAGCCTTTAGGTAAGAGAATATTCAGTGGAACTTTGATTTGAGGAGTATTTAAGACAGCCAGGTGAGACTACGATGACTGTTGGAACTGTGTGTCTCCTCATTTGGGGAAAGGGGTGAGAACTCTGCACTTCTCTGAAGAACAGAGTTGACTTTGTGTTATAAAGAGTTCAAATATATATAAAATGATGCATGTGGAAGCTAAGAAGCCAAAGGAGTTTACCGAGACAGTTATCAATATATTGCCTCTCCGCTCCAAATCCACCCTTCTTTGTCCTGTTCCATGATACTAATCTGGCTCCTCGGTCAGCCAGTGCAATGTCATCTGTTGCTGGTAGAGTGTAGGGGAGACACTACAAGGTATAGTAAAGGGGTCAGATGCGGTGTCTCATGCCTGTAATCACAGCCCTTTGGGAGGCAGAGGCAGGAGGATCACCTGAGGCCAGGAGTTTGAGACCAGCCTGGACAACATGGTAAAACCCCACCTCTACTAAAAATACAAAATTAGCATGCACCTGTAATCCCAGCTACTCAGGAGGCTGAGGCAGGAGAATCACTTGAACCCGGGAGGTGGAGGTTGCAGTGAGCTGAGATCGCATCATTGCACTCCAGCCAGGGAAAAAAGGCAAAACTGTCTCAAAAAAATAAATAAATAAAATAAAATAAAACAAGGTATAGCAAATAAAGGAGCATTCCTTCTTGATTCTTCCTGGTTCTTGTTACCTGTGGCCACCACCAGTGGTGTATGGGAGAGTCACCCTACAGTGAGTTCCACCAGCACCTAGTGAGGGCTTCCTCTTGAGTTTTATTGTCACCAGAGCAGGCAATGTCCTTGCCAGCAGTATGCAGGAGACCCAGTGGTGACCACCTTCCAGTGGGTTTTTCCAGCACCCTAGAAGGCACTTTTTTGACCACAGTGCTGATCCACTGGCACCCAACAGCCAGTACCCTACTCATCAGGCCTGGCCTGTGGCACCTCAAATAACTTTTCTGTCCTGCGGGCCACAGCACCACCCTCTCCAACAAGGTCTGAATCTCAGCCTTGAGGTGTGAAAGACCCTTCCATGTTTGTTCTTTTCTTGTGTATCCTCCCTCAGTCCTAGAAGTAGCAGCTCTTCCCTATGTTTGCTATTTCTGTGTTATTTAGCATGCAATTTACCCCTTTTGTAGTTTATCACATTTTGCCAGTTAATAATTCTTTATAGTAAATTTTCCCTCTTCAAATTACTATCTCTCACCAAACACTGACTTCTGTATCCTCATCAGACACTGAGTGACACAACCCCCTTCAGAAAAGAATCCCTTTCACCCTGCCCTTCATGATGAACACTCTCAACAAATTAGGTATAGCAGGAACATACCTTAACATAATAAAGGCCATATATGGTGAGCCCACAGCTAACATCATACTGAATGGGGAATAACTGAAAGCCTTTCCTCTAAGAATTAGAGTAAGACAAGGACACCTACTCTCACCACTCTTATTCGGCATTATACTGGAAGTCCTAGCCAGACTTTCTCTTTCCAGAAAGAGAAAGAAATGAAAGGCATCCAAACGGGAAAACAGGATGTCAGCCAGGTGTGGTGGCTCAAGCCTGTAATCCCAGCACTTCGGGAGGCTGAGGTGGGCAGATCGCTTGAACCGAGGAGTTCAAGTCCAGACTAGACAACATGATGAAACCCTGTCTCTATGAAAAATACAAAAATTAGCCAGGTGTGGTGGCACACATCTGTAGTCCCAACTACTCAGGAGGCTGAGGTGGGAGGATCCCTTGAGCCTGGGAAATAGAGGATGCAGTGAGCCAAGATCACACCAGAGCACTCCAGCCTGGGTGACAGAGAGATATTCCAATTCAAAAAAAAAAGGAAGAAGCCAAATTGTCTCTACTTCAGATGACGTGATTTTACAAATTCAGTAATGTTACAAGACACAAAATCAATATAAAAAAATCGGTTGTGTTTTTATACACCAATAACCAACTAACTGAAAAAGAAATCAAGAAAGCAACCTCATTTATAACTTCAAAAAAGTCTCAGGGATAAATTTAGTCAAGGAGGTGAAAGATTTCTACGAAAGCCAAAACAAAACAAAAAACACTACACTACACCCTGATGAACAAAATTGAAGAGGATACCAAAAAATAGAAAGACATATTATGCTCATGAATTGGAACAATTAATATTGTTAAAAATGACTATACTACCCAAGGTAAGCTATAGATTTAATGCAATTCCTATCGAGATACTAATGACATTCTTTGAATCAATAGAAAAAACAATCCTAGAATTCACATAGAACCACAAAAGAGCCCAAATAGCAGCAATACTCCGTAAAAAGAACAAAGCTGAAGGCATCACACTAACACATTTCAGAATATACTACAAAGCTATAGCAACCAAAACACTATGCTGTTGGTATAAAAACAGATACATAGACCAATGGAACAGAATAGAGAATCCAGAAATAAATTCAAGTATTTACAGCCAGCCAATTTTTAACAAAGTTGCCAGGAACATACACTGAGGAAAGGACATTCTTTTCAATAAATTGTGCTAAGAAAACTGGATATTCACATGCAGAAGAATGAAACTAGACCTCTATCTCTCACAATGTATAAAAATCAATTCAGAATGGATTAAAGACTTAAATACGAGACCTGAAACTATAAAACTACTAAAAGAAAACAGAGGAAATACTTCAAGATATTGATCTAGGCAAAGATTTTATGGCTAAGACCTCAAAAGCAGGGGCAACCAAAACAAAAATAGACAAATGGAATGACATTAAACTAAAAAGCTTCTGCGCAGGAAAGGAAACAAGCAACAGAATGAAGAGATAACATGAACAATGGGGAAAAAATTGCTAACTATTCATCCAACAAGGGACTAATATCCAGAATATACATAGAACTCAAACAACTCGACAGCAAAGAATCAAATAATCTCACTAAAAAGTGAGAAAAGGACATGAATAGACATTTCTAAAAAGACAAACAAATGGCTAACAGGTTTAGGAAAAACTGCTCAACATCACTAATCATCAGGAAAATACAGATCAAAACCACAATGAGATACTATCTCACCCCAGTTAGAATGGTTATTATCAAAGTCAAAAAATAACACATGCTGGTGATTATGTGGAGAAAAGGGAACTCTTTATGCATTGTTGGGAATGTAGATTAGTACAACGATTATGGAAAACAGTATGAAAGTGTCTTTAAAAACTAAAAATAGAACTACCATCTGACCCAGCAATCCCACTACTGTCTATCTATCCAGAGGAGAGGAAATCAATAAATCAAAGGGATAACTGTACCCCCATATTTATTGCTGCCCTATTCACAATAGCCAAGGTATGAAATCAACCTAAGTGTCCATCAACAGATGAATGGATAAAGAAAATGTGGTATATGTACACAACAAAATACTATTCAGCCATTAAAAATGAAATCTCGTCATATGCGGCAACAAAGATGGAACTCCAAGTCATTATGTTTAGTGAAATAAACCAGGCACAGATAAACAAGTATCACGTGTTCCCACTCATATGTGGGAGCTAAAAAGTTGATCTCATGGAGGTAGGGAATAGAATGATAGATACCAGAGGCTGGGAAAAGGCTGGGGGGATGAGGAGAGATTGGTTAACGGGTACAAACATACAGTTATGTGGAAGAAATAAGTTCTAGTGTTCAATAGCACACTAGAGTGTCTATAGTTAATAAAAAATATATTGCATATTTCAAAATAGCTGAAAGAGAAGATCTGAAATGTTCCAAACACAAAGAAATAACTTTGTTTGACTGCATCAAACTATCACATGTACCTGATACATACCAATATTATGTATTAATAAAAATTAATAAATAACAAGTAATAAACTTTAAAAATAATGTCCTTTAGAAAAGTGCTCCTTTTTTCCACAAAATTGATAGTGTTAAAAAATTATAGCACCTCAAAAAAGACCTTTCATAAAATAGATGCTCAAAAAATTCATTGAATTTTTGCCAAATAATTATAATTGTAAAATTTTCCTTTTACAAGGCTGTGAAGAAATTGGAATCCTCATGCCATACTTACTGGTGAGATTGTAAGATGATGCAGTCACTTTGCAAACAGTCTGGGAATTCCTCAAAATATTAAACATACAGTCACCCTATGACCCAGTAAGTCTATTTCTAGATATGTACCCAAAAGAAATGGAAACATAATGCCACACAAAAACTTGTTCACAAATGTTCGTGGCAGCATTGTTCATAGTAGCCAAAAAGTGAAAACCATCCAAATATTCACCAAGTGATGAATGGATAAATAAAGATGTGGAATACACATACAATGGAATATTACTCAGATATAAAAGGGAAAGACATTTACATATGCTACATGATAAATGTGAAAGCATTATACTAAGTGAAACAAGCCAGAGCCAGTCACAAAATACCACATATCGTATGATGCCATTTATAGGAAATGTCTAGAATAGACAAGTCTATGAGGACAGAAAGTTGTTTAGTGGTTGCCTAGGACTGAGGGTACAGGGTGGCAAGAGGGAGCTGCCAGGAATGCAACATGCTAATGAATATGAAGTTTCTTTTGGGGTTCTAACATGTTCTAGAATTAGATGGTGGTGATGTTTGCACAACTCTGTGGTTATACTAAATAAATGAACTGTACACTTTAAATAGATCTAAATGTATGTAAATTATATCATAATGTCTGGGTTTTATTAATTGTCTTTTAAATGTGGCTTTAGTTCTGTCTGTATACTTCATGAAATGTATCAAAGTAATGCTAAAATAAAACCAATAATTAAACCCAATGAATCACAAAATCTTTATTTTAAAAAGTTTATCTGGCATTTTCTGTTTCATTTTATTAGCTCTTAATACAAACTGTTTTGAGAACATCTGAAAGGATAGTGGATGGTTTTTCTCGGATGTCTTATAATAGACTGTTACATCAGACTGCCTGAAGGGTAGGCCTTGATGAATGCAATGTAATGTGCAATAATTCTAATTCAGTGTTAAAGACAAGCTCATGCCACATAATAAGCAGGAAAGTGTGGTGGGAAATGCCAAGGGCTGTCCTGGTTCCATGTCTAGAAACAAGTGCTAGAGCTATGGAAGGCGTCCTCACCTCTCTGGGCTTCTCTCATCTATGAAATGAGGCTGTTGAGGCAGAGGGTCTCAGAGCACCTTCTTGGCTCAAACATTCTGTGAGTGAGATTCTGTTATGTAGATGTTAATATTATCTTATAAGTCATAGGAAGAAAGGTAAATATAGGTGAGTTCTAAGCAAATTTTGCAAATGGAAATAAATCTTTGACATTGAATACTGAAGTATGATGGCTTTGAAGGTCATCAATTATGCCGAGGAGGACAGTCTGTCAGCGGTCAGGAGTGCTACCATTCTTCAGGGAACAAGATAAATAGATACATATTTTTTTTACTATCACCTTTAAAATCAAGACTTTTGAATGAGTTTATAAAATTATAATTACCATTATTAACTATATTTACTGCCACTAAGAATAGTAACCCTTCCTTTAAAAATAAATAAATAAAAGTTTCTACAGTTATTCCTGCTTGAAAAAAAAACAGGCACTGAAAAAAAACCCAGGCAATTTGGAAATAATTAAATCCTTTATATAGTTTTCTTTCATATTACTCATGTATTCTCTTTCTTTCTGAGGATGTTGCAAAGCATTTCACTTCAGGAAAAATACAGAAAAATGCAACTCATTTTTCTTTCTCATGTTTCTCTTGGTGTGCAATAAAAGAGTCCTCACCAGAGTTTTCCATTATACCTCCAAATATATAAGCTAAATCTCATCCTAATTGCTACTTACATTAGCTAATTTCACATTTAAATCATGTTGATGACCTCTTATCAAGGTTTTAAAAACCGCTTAAGCAATTTTTGTTTTCTTCAATGGATTGTAAGCACTTAAGAATTTTTAAAACTTAATCTTAGTTTTTTAAATTTCATATTTATTTGACTAGGTATGTAAAATGATCAGGTACTCAGTGAATTAAAATTCTCTACCTGAAAAATAAAAAGGAAACTAGAGATTTAGCCTTTAAGTAATAGAAAAATTAATATAAAATTATAAATATAATTATATATTCTTATAAATTAAGGTAAAATGGGGCTGGATGTGGTGGCTCACATCTGTAATTCCAGCACTTTGGGAAGCCAAGGGGGGCGGATCACATGTGGTCAGGAGTTTGAGACCAGCCTGGCCAACATGGCAAAACCCATCTCTACTAAAAATACAAAAATTACCTGGACGTGGTAGCATGTGCCTGTAATCCCAGCTACTCAGGAGGCTGAGGCAGGATAATTGCTTGAACCCGGGAGGTGGAGGTTGTGGTGAGCCGAGATTGTGCTACAGCACTCCAGCCTGGAAGACAGAGTAAGACCCTGGCAGAAAGAAAGGAAGAAAGGAAGAAAGAGAGAGAGAGAGAGAGAGAGAGGAAGAAAGGAAGAAAGAAAGAAAGAAAGAAAGAAAGAAAGAAAGAAAGAAAGAAAGAAAGAAAGAAAGAAAGAAAGAGAAAGAAAGAAAGAGAGAAAGGTAAAATTAATATGAACATGAAGTACATACAAAATATTTGATACAGATATAGAATAATAGATATTATTACATAAAGACAGAATGATAGATACAAAATGGACATTTATTTAAAATTTTTAAAAGTCACAATAAAATGCAAACTTTTAAAAGGTGATAAAGATGACAAATACTGCAAGATCTTTAGAAAAATAAAATATTGTGTTAATTAGCTGTCTGACACATTTTTAGAATACTTCATTTCTATAGTTTTAGCTGACTACTCTTTGGTTGTCTTGTCACACGACAATGATTTTTTTCCAAAATATCTAATTAAGAAGTGTCTCTTTTTTCTATTGTAAGTTCTGTTTGATTCTCAGTAAATATTATGGAGTAATCATTTGGAAGAAAGTCATTAAACACTGTTGAATGAAATATGGCTCATAACAAAAGATGACAGTACTTACCAAAATAAATAATGTGGTAGAAATGCAGCTGTGTTGGCCCTCCTGCCCCCTCTGTTGGCTGTGTGCAAATTAAGTTCTTCTTCATTGCCATGCCCTTCTTCTCACTCCTTTTTCACCCCCTATTTGAAAGGACCCTGGTTCTCATAAACATCTTGATGACTTCTGTCTTCATTTTTATTAACCATATTTTTTGGTTGTCTTGATTCTTTTTCCTATCTTCATGATTTTGAGCATCAGTTTTTAGTTTATATTGCCACACAGTAAGAGAGTTTTTGATATTTTGAAGCTTCTGCTAGCCTTCTTTCTTTCCGTGTTTGTTTTTGGCTTTCCCTAGAGATACTTCTTTTGTATCTACAGTTTGTGGCATAGTGAATAATTCTTAAATATATAACATATTAGATATATGTATGTATCTCATATATATATCATATATAACATATAAGATATAATTAATCTGAAATCAAAGCATACACAAGGACAGGAGTTAGCAAACGCTTTTGTAAAGGATCAGATAGTAAATATTTTTGACATCGGGGGTCTTATATTACAGTCTTTTTTTTTTTCTTTTTTTTTTGGAGATAGGATCTCACTTTGTCTCTCAGGCTGGAGGGCAGTGGCATGATCTCAGTTCACTGCAGCCTTACTTGACCTCCCAGGCTCAAGTCATCCTCCCACCTCAGCCTCCCCAGTAGCTGGGACTACAGGTTCACGCCACCATTCCTGGCTAATTTTTGTACTTTTTGTAGAAACAGGGTTTCACCATGTGGCCCAGGCTGGTCACTAACGCCTGGGCTAAAGTAATCCACCCACTTGAGCCCAAGAGTTACTGACCAGTTAGTGATCCCCCTTGGCCTCCCAAAGTGCTGGGATTATAGGTATGAGACATTGTGCCTGGCCACAGTCTTTTTTTCAACTACTCAACTCTGCTTTTCTAGAACAAAAGCAGCGATAAACAGTAAGTTAATAAATGGGTAGGACTGTGTTCAAAGGTAACTTTTTACAAATAAAACAGTAGGCTGGATTTGGTCTCCAGGTCAGAATTTGCTAACCCTCACCCATGAGAAATGCAAACGCATTTAAAAGTGATACTTTACTGTGTTAAGCTACAGACTTACTCATATTAATTATTCTTAGCTACTCTTATAATAACTATTTTACTGCATATATTGGTGAATTTTATGAGTCGGGTCACTTGAACACTTTCTTTGGTTGTTTTATCACATTGCTGTCAATAGTGTTTGCCATTTCATCTGGAATCACAGGATTTTAGCAGGACACAGTGCCTCTGAAATGCTAAAACATAATCTGATATATAGGAAAGCATAAAACATATGACTTCACACATACATACATACACACACAGAGAGACAGAGATGTATGCATATTGTTTCTATCATGACAGCATGTTTCAGCCCCACATGGAAATTCAGATACATTCTATTTTATACATTTTCCAGCAAAAAAGAAAAAAAGGTATAGTGAATTTGTAGCTCCTATTAGGCATCATCAAACATGTTGACGATAGGAAAGAATTTCAAATTTGAGTAGAAATCAATGAAAACCATTTTACAAGCCTAAAAATTGGAATTGCTTTCCCCCAGACTGACTTCTGGCTATCTACATTTCAAACTTCGCTACACTGCAGGGTGCAGGACAGTGGGTGCAGTGCACCGAGTGTGAGCTGAAGCAGGGCGAGGCATCGCCTCACCCGAGAAGTGCAAGGGGTCAGGGAATTCCATTTCCTAGCCAAGCAAAGCTGTGACAAACGGCACCTGGAAAATCAGGTCACTCCGACTCTAATACTATGCTTTTCCAATGGTCTTAGCAAATGGCATACCAGGAGATTATATCCCACGCCTGGCTCAGAGAGTCCCATGCCCACGGAGCCTCACTCATTGCTAGCACAGCAGTCTGAGATTGAACTGCAAGGCAGCAGCGAGGTTGGGGGAGGAGGCGCCCCACCATTGCTGAGGCTTGAGTAGGTAACAAAGTGGCTAGGAAGCTCGAACTGGGTGGAGCCCACCTCAGCTCAAGGAGGCCTGCCTGCGTCTATAGACTCCACCTCTGGGGGCAGGGCATAGCCAAACAAAAGGCAGCAGAAACCTCTGCAGACTTAAATGTCCCTGTCTGACAGCTTTGAAGAGAGTAGTGGTTCTCCCAGCAAGGAGTTTGAGATCTGAGAACGGACAGACTGCATCCTCAAGTGGGTCCCTGACCCCCAAGTAGCTAACTGGGAGGCACCCTCCAGTAGGGACAGACTGACACCTCACACGGCCAGGTACCCCCCTCAGACGAGGCTTCCGGAGGAACGACCAGACAGCAACATTTGCTGTTCAGCAATATTTGCTGTTCAGCAGTATTCGCTGTTCTGCAGCCTCTGCTGGTGATACCAGGCAAACAGGGTCTGGAGTGGACCCCCAGCAAACTCCAACAGACCTGCAGCTGAGGGTCCTGACTGTTAGAAGGAAAACTAACAAACAGAAAGGACATCCACAACAAAACCCCCATCTGTACTTCACCATCATCAAAGACCAAAGGTAGATAAAACCACAAAGATGGGGAAAAAACAGAGCAGAAAAGCTGAAAATTCTAAAAGTCAGAGCACCTCTTCCCCTCCAAAGCAACGCAGCTCCTCGCCAGCAATACAACAAAGCTGGATGGAGAATGACTTTGACGAGTTGAGAGAAGAAGGCTTCACAAGATCAAACTTCTCTGAGCTAAAGGAGGAAGTTCGAACACATCGCAAAGAAGCTAAAAACCTTGAAAACAGATTAGACGAATGGCTAACTAGAATAACCAGTGTAGAGAAGTCCTTAAATGACCTGATGGAGCTGAAAACCATGGCACGAGAACTATGTGATGCATCCACGAGCTTCAGCAGCTGATTTGATCAACTGGAAGAAAGGGTATCAGTGATGGAAGATCAAATGAATGAAATGAAGTGAGAAGAGAAGTTTGGAGAAAAAAGAGTAAAAAGAAATGAACAAAGCCTCTAAGAAATATAAGACTATGTGAAAAGACCAAATCTACGTCTCATTGGTGTACCTGAAAGTGACAGAGAGAATGGAACCAAGTTGGAAAACACTCTGCAGGATATTATCCAGGAGAACTTCCCCAACCTAGCAAGGCAGGCCAACATTCAAATTCAGGAAATACAGAGAATGCAACAAAGATACTCCTTGAGAAGAGCAACTCCAAGACACATAATTGTCAAATTCACCAAAGTTGAAATGAAGGAAAAAATGTTAAGGGTAGCCAGAGAAAAACATCAGGTTACCCACAAAGGGAAGCCCATCAGACTAACAGCGGATCTCTCAGCAGAAACTGTACAAGCCAGAAGAGAGTGGGGGCCAATATTCAACATTCTTAAAGAAAAGAATTTTCAACCCAGAATCGCATATCCAGCCAAACTAAGCCTCATAAGTGAAGGAGAAATAAAATCCTTTACAGATAAGCAAATGCTGAGAGATTTTGTCACCACCAGGCTTGCCTTACAAGAGCTCCTGAAGGAAGCACTAAACATGGAAAGGAACAAACGGTACCAGCCACTGCAAAAACATGCCAAATTGTAAAGACCATTGATGCTAGGAAGAAACTGCATCAAGTAACGAGCAAAATAACCAGCTAACATCACAATGACAGGATCACGTTCACACATAACAATATTAACTTTAAATGTAAATGGGCTAAATGCTCCAATTAAAAGACACAGACTGGCAAATTGGATAAAGAATCAAGACCCATCAGTGTGCTGTATTCAGGAAACCCATCTCCTGTGCAGAGACACACATAGGCTCAAAACAAAGGGATGGAGGAAGATCTACCAAGCACATGGAAAACAAAAAAAGACAGAGGTTGCAACCCTAGTCTCTGATAAAACAGACTTTAAACCAACAAAGATCAAAAGAGACAAAGAAGGCCATTACATAGTGGTAAAGGGATCCATTCAACAAGAAGAGCTAACTATCCTAAATATATATGCACCCAATACAGGAGCACCCAGATTCATAAGGCAAGTCCTTAGAGACCTAAAAAGAGACTTAAACTCCCATACAATAATAATGGGAGACTTTAACACCCCACTGTCAATATTAGACAGATCCACGAGACAGAAAGTTAACAAGGATATCCAGGAATTGAACTCAGCTCTGCACCAAGTGAACCTAATAGACATCTAAAGAACTCTCCACCCCAAATCAACAGAATATACATTCTTTTCAGCACCACATCACACTTATTCCAAAATTGACCACATGGTTGGAAGTAAAGCACTCCTCAGCAAATGTAAAAGAACAGAAATTATAACAAACTGTCTCTCAGACCACAGTGCAATCAAACTAGAACTCAGGATTAAGAAACTCACCCAAAACTGCTCAACTACATGGAAACTGAACAACCTGCTCCTGAATGACTACTGGGTACATAATGAAATGAAGGCAGAAATAAAGATGTTCTTTGAAACCAATGAGAACAAAGACACAACATACCAGAATCTCTGGGACACATGTAAAGCAGCGTGTAGAGGGAAATTTATAGCACTAAATGCTCACAAGAGAAAGCAGGAAAGATCTAAAATTGACACCATAACATCACAATTAAAAGAACTAGAAAAGCAAGAGCAAACACATCAAAAGCTAGCAGAAGTCAAGAAATAAATAAGATCAGAGCAGAACTGAAAGAGATAAGGCACAAAAAACCCTTCAAAAAAATCAATGAATCCAGGAGCTGGTTTTTTGAAAACATCAACAAAATTGATAGACCGCTAGCAAGACTAATAAAGAAGAAAAGAGAGAAGAATCAAATAGACACAATAAAAAATGTTAAAGGGGATATCACCACTGATCCCACAGAAATACAAACTACCATCAGAGAATACTATAAACACCTCTACACAAATAAACTAGAAAATCTAGAAGAAATGGATAAATTCCTGGACACATACACCCTCCCAAGACTAAACCAGGAAGAAGCTGAATCTCTGAATAGGGCAATAACAGGCTCTGAAATTGAGGCAATGATTAATAGCCTACCAACCAAGAAAAGTCCAGGACTGGATTCACAGCAAAATTCTACCAGAGGTACAAGGAGGAACTGGTACCATTCCTTCTGAAACTATTCCAATCAATAGAAAAAGAGGGAATCCTCCCTAACTCATTTTATGAGGCCAGCATCAGCCTGATACCAAAGCCTGGAAGAGACACAACCAAAAAAAGAGAATTTTACATCAATATCCCTGATGATCATCAATGCAAAAATCCTCAATAAAATACTGGGAAACCGAATCCGGCAGCACATCAAAAAGCTTATCCACCATGATCAAGTGGGCTTCATCCCTGGGATGCAAGGCTGGTTCAACATATGAAAATCAATAAACATAATACAGCATATACACAGAACTAAAGACAAAAACCACATGATTATCTCAATAGATGCAGAAAAGGCCTTTGACAAAATTCAACAGCCTTCATGCTAAAAACTATCAACATAGTTGATAACAACTATGGGATGTAGCTCAAAATAATAAGAGCTATTTATGACCGACCCACAGCCAATATCATACTCAATGGGAACCAACTGGAAGTATTCCCTTTGAAAACTGGCACAAGACAGGGATGCCCTCTCTCACCACTCCTATTCAACATAGTGTTGGAAGTTCTGGCCAGGGCAATCAGGCAGGAGAAGGAAATAAAGGGCATTCAATTAGGAAAAGAGGAAGTCAAATTGTCCCTGTTTGCAGATGACATGATTGTATATCTAGAAAACCCCATCGTCTCAGCCCAAAATATCCTTAAGCTCATAAGCAACTTCAGCAAAGTCTCAGGATACAAAATCAACATGCAAAAATCACAAGGATTCTTATACACCAATAACAGACAAAGAGCAAAATCATGAGAGAACTCCCATTCACAATGGCTTCAAAGAGAATAAAATACCTAGGAATCCAACTCACAAGGGATGTGAAGGACCTCTTCAAGGAGAACTACAAACCACTGCTCAATGAAATAAAAGACCATACAAACAAATGGAAGAACATTCCATGCTCATGGGTAGGAAGAATCAATATCGTGAAAATGGCCACACTGCCCAAGGTAATTTATAGATTCAATGCCATCCCCATCAAGCTACCAATGACTTTCTTCACAGAATTGGAAAAAACTACTTTTAAGTTCATATGGAACAAAAAAAGAGCTCGCATTGCCAAGTCAATCCTAAGCCAAAAGAGCAAAGCTGGAGGCATCACGCTACCTGACTTCAAACTATACTACAAGGCTACAGGAACCAAAACAGCATGATACTGGTACCAAAACAGAGATATAGATCAATGGAACAGAACAGAGCCCTAAGAAATAATGCTGCATATCTACAACTCTCTGATCATTGACAAACCTGACAAAAACAAGAAATGGGGAAAGGATTCCTTATTTAATAAATGGTGCTGGGAAAACTGGCTAGCCATATGTAGAAAGCTGAAACTGGATCACTTCCATACACTTCATACAAAAATTAATTCAAGATGGATTAAAGACTTAAATGTTAGACCTAAAACCATAAAAACCCTAGAAGAAAACCTAGGCAATACCATTCAGGACATAGGCATGGGCAAGGACTTCATGTCTGAAACACCAAAAGCAATGGTAACAAAAGCCAAAATTGACAAATGAGATCTAATTAAACTAAAGAGCTTCTGCACAGCAAAAGAAACTACCATCAGAGTGAATAAGCAACCTACAGAATGGGAGAAAATTTTTGCAACCTACTCATCTAACAAAGGGCTAATATCCGAATCTACAATGAACTCAAACAAATTTACAAGAAAAAAACAAACAACCCCATCAAAAGGTGGGCAAAGGACATGAACAGATGCTTTTCAAAAGAAGACATTTATGCAGCCAAAAAAACACATGAAAAAATGCTCCTCGTCACTGGCCATCAGAGAAATGCAAATCAAAACCACAGTGAGATACCATCTCACACCAGTTAGAATGGCGATCATTAAAAAGTCAGGAAACAACAGGCGCTGGAGAGGATGTGGAGAAATAGGAACACTTTTACACTGTTGGTGGGACTGTAAACTAGTTCAACCATTGTGGAAGTCAGTGTGGCGATTCCTCAGGGATCTAGAACTAGAAATACCATTTGACCCAGCCATCCCATACTGGGTATATACCCAAAGGATTATAAATCATGCTGCTATAAAGACACATGCACACTTATGTTTATTGCGGCACTATTCACAATAGCAAAGACTTGGAACCAACCCAAATGTCCAACAATGATAGACTGGATTAAGAAAATGTGGCACATATACACCATGGAATACTATACAGCCATAAAAATGATGAGTTCATGTGCTTTGTAGCGACATGGATGAAGCTGGAAACCATCATTCTCAGCAAACTATCGCAAGGACAAAAAACCAAACACCGCATGTTCTCACTCATAGGTGGGAATTGAACAATGAGAACATATGGACACAGGAAGGGGAACATCACACACAGGGGACTGTTGTGGGGTGGGGGGAGGGAGGAGGGATAGCATTAGGAGATATACCTAACACTAAATGACGAGTTAATGGTTGCAGCACACCAACATGGCACATGTATACATATGTAACAAACCTGCATGTTGTGCACATGTATCCTAAAACTTAAAGTATAATAATAAAAAATAAATAAATAAAATAAAATAGGAAATCTGAGGCTTAAAGACATCAAATAATCCCCATATGTTTACAATTTAAGAAATATATTTCTACATAATCCATAGGCTCAAGAAATCATAATGGAATTAGAATATATATTTCAAACTGATTTATAATAAAAACACGGCACATCAAAATTTGTTGGAGGCTGCTAAAGCTGTGCTAAGGGGAAAATGTATATCCTTATTATATATATATTATATATATATTAGAATAGACACAATTTTGATAATCAATGATCTAAGCATGTATCTCACAAACTTCAAAGAAAACTAGCCAATTAAAGTCAAAGAAAACAGAATGAATGAAATAATGCAAATAAATAAAAAACTAATATACATAGGTAGATCAACAAAGCCTAAGGCTGGTTCTTTGCAGAGAATAAACAATTTGCCTAAATGACAGAGCTGAGACACCAGTTCAAAGAGCTGTTTGACTCTCTAGGCCAAGCTCTGAAGCCTTAAAGGGCTGCTTATAACCTCCATCTGGTCCTCAGGTGACTGAGTGTATGATCTTAATAAAAGCAAATCTGACCATTTTATAGAAGGCAGGACCCAAAATATAAGCAAAGCCTACTTTCACAGATGGATTTCAACACTGAAATCATTCGTATTATTGCAACATATTTGCAAAGTTTTTTTTGAAGCCCACATCTTTTCTATTTTAAAATAACTTTCCCTTAGATTATAGGGGGAAAATCTGAAAAAATAGTTGCTTGCTGCTTGTGTAAAATAAGATTTTGTTTTTATATTAAACAATAAACTATTAGATTGATATTATATACAAAAAGGAAGAGGATCTACAGGATCATTAAAATTACTTGGAAAACAAAAACAGTCTTATAGTTACTATGAACATCCTAGGTGGCAAGAGTTATATATACTTACCTAAAATATTCCCCAAAGCCCTTATGTAATACTATGCTCTCTGTGATATTGAACAAATAGTAATTCAATCACTCACTGCGCTGGTTTTTCCATTTTCCTTAGGATGTTTACTTTGCTATTTGAGCTCTAAATCCCAGGTCAGCTCTTAATCCAAGGCAGTGGATCTCAAAGTATGGTCTCAAAACCAGCAACATCAGCATCACCTGGGAACTGGTTAGACATGCACATTCTCAGGCTTCACCCCAGGCTTGACTCTGACACCCTGGAGGTGGATCCCAGCAATGTGTGTCTTAACAAGCAATTCCAGGTGATCCTCCAGTGCTGAAGCTTGAGAACCTCTACACCAAGATAAGTGGGTAAGACTTCAGAAGCATCTGAAAATTTTACTTGCAGTAGTAGCTATAGGAAGCTCACGGGGCTCTGCACGTCCACAAAGTGTTGGCAGCTTATACGGAGTTCTTAATGGCACTGCCTAAAGCAAGAGACTAATTATCAAAGAAGGAACTTCCATGGCTCTCACAAAAGAGAGGTTCTACATTGCAAAAACGGGCCACAAACAGCACTTCCCAGCACACTGCAAGAAATGACAAGAAATTTAATGAGCTTATAACACCAGGATATATTTGCCTAAACATTTGATCGTTCCCCAGGGTAGAGTTGCCCTGCCCCCAAAACAGGATATTAACAAGAAAATAGGAGTGAACAAGTACAAGCAATGAGCCGCTGTTTCAAGAACATTCAATTAGAAAATGACTTGATAGAATGAAAATAAGATGCACCTGCACTTTATCACCAATTATTCCAAGGTAACAAGGATTATATTTACTCATTTATATTTTTCCATGCCTTATTCCTACCTCTATTTTGAGAAGTAAATGAGGAAAAATGTTTCCCCTGGGTTTCCGTACACTCACAGTTCTCAACCGTGTAACAGTGGTCGCAACTACCAGGAGAGGTTCCTAGAGAGTCAGCCTCCTAATGAAATGGAGCGGAACACTTGCCTTCCCAACTTTTGTTTCGTTTTTGCTTTCTGACTTTTTTAAAAAACGTAGTTTGGACGGGCGCAGTGGCTCAAGCCTGTAATCCCAGTACTTTGGTAGGCCAAGGAGGGTGGATCACCTGAGGTCAGGAGTTCGTGACTATCCTGGCCAACATGGTGAAATCCCGTCTCTACTAAAAATACAAAAATTAACCAGGTGTGGTGGCGGGCACCTGTAATCCCAGCTACTCAGGAGGCTGAGGCAGGAGAATCACTTGAACCTGGGAGGGAGGTTGCAGTGAGCCGAGATCGCACCAGTGCACTCCAGCCTGGGTGACAGAGCAAGACTCCGTCTCAAAACAAAAAAATGTAGTTTTCCCTTTCCAAACTAGAAAAAGGTGAAACTTAAGTTGAAGTAAAGAGTGCCCAATGGAGCACCACTGATGATTGGAGGGGCAGGTGGAGGCAAAGAGGAAATGTGTGCGCATTTTATGGCCATTTCTTTCTTCTTACTTGATTTCTCCTACCAGCTTACACTGCATACAGGTTATTGCACCATTAAATGGAATGTTCTAAAGGTCAAGGTTCTATGCTCCCTGCTGGGAGAGTGTGGAGCAATGAGCTGAGGTGTACAACCCTCTCTAGTGTACCCCATATCGAAGCAAAGAGGCTATCTCTGTACCTGAAACTTGAAAGAAAAAAAAATCTCTCTTTTATAATTATTATGTACTCGACTTAAAATTACAAAAGTAATATATGCTCACCTTAACTAATAAAAGAATCCAAAGACACTTCTATAATGTCAGTAATGTTTAATGTAAAAGATTTTTAACGGGCAATTGTGGGGAAATCCTCCATTGTGTATATTTTGGTGGCAAACTGTGCTCTGCTACCTAACAGATTCACACACCCCCATCCAGTGGCATCTGGTGCACGGCACATAAGCTTGGCTTGCACGAACACTCCCACCTGGGATGACTGCATCTAAAGGAAGTGGTATAACACTCCATTGCCAATTGGTGCCAGTGAGGATAAAGTCTAATGGTGGCCATGCCAGTGGGACAGGCTACACCAGATTGCTTTGTGGTGTGACCTGAACTGTGTCACCCACTGCCAAGATTCATGCCAAATTTCTGAGCCTAGATCTTCAGTCTCAGTCTTCCAATCAGTTCTGTGATCCCCATTAGGCCCATTCTTTGGAATATTCTCAGCTGTGTGAATTTTTTTTCCTTTAATTGTAGATTTGAGTTTTGAAACAGACAAAAGGCATTTGGAAACAAGCAATGATGCTAATTAATACTTTATATGGACACATACACACACAAATAAGGCATGATTATAAAGTTTTGACACTGGTTTTCCTGCCTGAAAAAGACAAATATAATGCCAAAAATGTTTTGCACAATGGAAACATTGTTAAAATGAGTGCATTTTAACATTTCTTAATCTCACTTTCTAAAATAATGGAATTAATTTGAATGTTTACTTACATATTTACAGATTAAAAAAAGCAGTCTCATTACTGCCTGCCTTATGTGCCTCATACATGAGCCCAGATATAACAGGACTTCACAGAGTCCCTGAGAATACTTTATAATTAATAAGAAAAATTATAACTTATAAAAATCATTTGGGCTTACAGATCCATAATTTAATTACTTTAAACCTAGAAAATACAACTCTAGGCTAGACATGATGGCTCATCCCTCTAATCCCAGCACTTTGAGAGGCTGGGATGGGCAGATGGCTTAAGTCAAGGAGTGCAAGGCCAGCCTGGACAACATGACAAAACTCCATCTCTACCAAAAAAAAAAAAAAAAAATTAGCCAGGCATGGTGGTGCATGCCTGTAGTCCCAGCTACTCCAGAGGCTGGGGTGGGAGGAGCCCTTGAGCTCCTTAGGCAAAGGCTGCAATAGGCCATGATCAGGCCATTGCACTACAGCCTGGGTGACAGAGCTGTTTTAGGTTGCTGTGCACTTTTGATTTTGATACTCATATATCTATCCATTTGTAAGTTTCTGGTACACAGTAGGCACTGAACATCGATTTTTCTTTTTCGTTATATACCATTGACTGGGTGCGATTTTTTTTCTCCTGTGATTTTCTTGGGGTGTCAGCTTTATTAAGACGTATTTCACATACCATGCAACTCACCCAATTAAGTGCACAATTCAGTGGCTTTTCATATATTCATAGAGCTGTTCAACCAACACAACTGTGATTTAAGAGGCATTAGCCAAAGGAAGAAGCGACAGGAGAATAACTCCTTCCCAAATTATGTACAAACCCACATTGTGGTTATTTTGCTTGAACCATTATAGATAGCTTTGAGGTGGCAAATTAATTCACCATACATTAAGGTGGCAGGAGAGAAAAGAGAAGGAAAGACAAAAAAAAAAAAGCTAGTTATGTTTGCTAGTCCAAGCTTCCGAGCAAGCCTCTACCCTGCTGGGCAATAAAAAAGTTGAGATTTTTCAATTAACAAAACTTAATGCACCGGATGCCTTCTTATCTGATGAAATCAAGACATATTTAATTAAAAAGTCAAAGTGAGAAATAAAATATATAACACAAATACTATAATTATTTTCATTTAAACTAAATGTACGTACATTTAATAAAATGAGTTCTTTTAAGTTGTTAAGATGATAGATTTTTTTCATAGCATAGTCCTTCCACATTTTTAATTATATTCTTGATGGTTGATTCCATCTGATGTTTAATATCTGGTAATATTTAGGTAGTTATCGGCCACTTTTGGCTCTAGATTTGATTATATCTCTTCATTGTTTTCTGTTTTCCAAATTGAGATCAATAAGTTTAATTCAGAGTATATATTATTCTGCATTATTCATAATTTTCCAGTAAATCAAATTAAATATTCTATTGTTTGATGTCTTATAAATCATTAGTGCTGTCAATTTTCTGAGAATGATTAACAAATTATGTTCATGGTTAGTCTTAAAATTCAGGATTTCCTATAGCAGAATTTAGCAAAATTTTTCTGTAAAAGGCCAGATAATAAATATTTTAGGCCTTATGGGCCATATGATCATAGTTGCAACTACTCAATTCTGCTATAGTAGAACAAAACTCATAGACAAGACATAATCAATGAGTGTGTCTATGTTCCAATAAAACATTCTTATAAGTGCATTTGATGCATGGGGCCATAGTCTGTCAACTCTTGTTTTATAGTATTTTCAGCCCCAGGCCATTCTTTTTTTCAAGCTTTAGTACACGTTCACTGAGGACTTTCATTTGCCAAAGTATAATTTTAAAAACCTGACTGTCATATAAAATAAAGTAAGCATGTATCAAAGATTTATTTAACTCATTATTATGGGAACCAATAAAATAGCAAAGGTGAGAAAAAAGAATACAGCAGAAACAGAAGTATTTATAGTTATTGAAAAAAGATGACTGAATAAAAAATGCTAAAAGAGATATAAAACTGGTTAATGTCCTGCATTAACTATATCCCCTGGAGTGTTCTTTTCTACTGGAAAGAATTTATTTGCACCACTCTCAGTTTTCGTAAGTCACCATCTATGCATAGAGTTGTAAATATCCCAATCAATAGAGTTAAATCAAAGTTAACAGCCTTAAATAATTAAATCATCAATGACAGATCTGTTGCACATTTCTCCAGTATGGCTATTTCCAAGTTTAGGAAATCTTTTTCTTAACACATTTCACTCCAGTACTGCACTGTGAACAATGACTTTTGATATTAGTCTTTTCTCACATTGCTATAAAGAACTACTTGAGACTGAGTAATTTACAAGGAAAAGAGTTTTTTGTTTGTTTGATTGATTGATTTCTTCTTAAAACATGGGATACATGTGCAGAATGTGCAGGTTCCTTACATAGGTACACATGTGCCATGGTGGTTTGCTGCACCTATTGACTTATCCTCTAAGTTCCCTCCCTTCACCCCCCACACCCCAACAGGCCTGGATGTGTGTTTTTCCCCTCTCTGTGTCCATGTGTTCTCATTGTTCAACTCTCACTTATGAGTGAGAACATGCGATATTTGGTTTTCTGTTCCTGTGTTAGTTTGGTGAGGATGATGGCTTCTAGCTTCATCCATGTCCCTGCAAAGGACATGATCTCATTCATTTTTATGGCTGCATAGTATTCCATGGTGTATATGTACCACATTTTCTTTATCCAGTCTATCATTGATAGGCATTTAGGTTGGTTCCATGTCTCTGCTATTGTAAATAGTGTTGCAATAAACATGCATGTGCATGTGTCTTTATAGTAGAATGATTTATAATCCTTTGGATGTATACCCAGTAATGAGATTTCTGGATCAAATGGTATAAGAAGAAAGTTTTAATTGACTCACAGTTCTGCAGGCTGTACAGGAAGCATGGCTGGGAGGCCTCAGGATACTTATAATCATGGCAGAGGTAAAGGGGAAGCAAGCATGTCTTACCATAGCGGAGCAGGAGAATGAGCAAAGGGGGAAGTGCTACATAGTTTTTAACAACCAGGTCTCATGAGAATGGCAAGAGGGAAATCCACCCCCATGATCTAATTGGCCCCACAAGGTCCCACCTCCAACACTTAAGATCACAATTAAACATGAGATTTGGGTGGGGACAGAAAGCCAAATCATATCATTCTGCCCTGGCCCCTCCCAAATCACATATCCTTCTTATATTTCAAAACACAATTATGCCTTCCCAAACAGTCTTAACTCATTCTAGCATTAACTCAAAAGTCTAGGTCCAAAGTCTCATCTTTTATGAGAGACAAGGATGAGACTCTTTGAAGAGACAAGTCCCTTCTGCCTATAAGCCCGTAAAATCAAAAACAAGTTAGTTATTTCCAAGATACAATGAGAGTACAGGCATTGGGTAAGTTCTCCCATTCCAAAAGAAAGAAATTGACCAAAACAATGGGGCTACAGGCTCCTTGTAAGTCCAAAACCCAGCAGGGGAGTCATTAAATCTCAAAGCTTCAAAATTATCTCCTTTGACTTCATGTCTCACATCCAGGCTACAATGATGCAAGCAGTGGGCTCAAGTCCTTGGGCAGCTCTGCCCCTGTGGCTCTGCATAATACAGCCCCATGGCTGCTTTCACAGGTTGGTGTTGAGTGCCTACAGCTTTTCCCGGCACACAGAGAAAGCTGTCAGTGGATCTGCCATTCTGAGGTCTGAAGTATGGTGGCCCCTTTCTCACAGCTCCATCAGGCAGTGCCCCAGTGGGGACTCTGTGTGGGAGCTCCAACCCCACATTTCCCATTTCCCCTCTGCACTGCCCTAGAAGAGGTTCTCCATGAGGGCTCCACCCCTGCTGCACACTTCTGCCTGGACATCCAGGAGTTTCCATACATCCTCTGAAATCTAGGCAAATGTTCCCAAACCTCAACTCTTACCTTCTGCACACTCACAGGCCCAATACACTTGGAAGCCACCAAGGCTTGGAGCTTGCATTCTCTGAAGCAACAGCCCAAGCTATACCTTGGCCCCTTTTAGCCACAGCTGGAACTGGAGCAGCTGCGATGCAGGGCACCATGTCCCAAGGCTGCACAGAGCAGCGGGGTCTTGGGCCTGGTCCATGAAACCATTTTTCCCTGCTAGACCTCCAGGACTTTGATTGGAGGGGCTGCCACAAAGGCCTCTGAAATGCCCTGGAGGCATTTTCCCCATTGTTTTTGCTATTAACATTTGACTCATCTTTACTTATGCAAATTTCTGCAGCCTTGAATTACTCCCCAGAAAATTGGTTTTTCTTTTCTTCTGCATGGTCTGGCTGCAAATTTTCCAAACCTTTTTGCTCTGCTTCCCTTTTAAATACAAGTTCTAGTTTCAGGTCACTTCTTTGTTTATGCAAATGAGTTAGGCTTTTAGAAGCAACCAGGCCATCTCTTGAATGCTTTGCTGCTTAGAAATTTCTTCCACCAGATACCCTATATTATCTCTCTCAAGTTCAAAGTTCCACAGATCTTTAGAGCAGGGGCACAATGCTGCCAGTCTCTTTGCTGAAGCATAGCAAGAGTGACCTTTACTCCTGTTCCCAACAAGTTCCTCATCTCCATCTGAGACCACCTCAGCCTGGACTTCACTGTCCATATCACTATCAGCATTTTGGTCATAACCATTCACCAAGTCCCCAGGAAGTTCCAAACTTTCCCTCATCTTCCTGTCTTCTTCTGAGCCTTCCAAACTCTTCTAACCTCTGCCCATTACCCAGTTCCAAAGTCATTTCCACATTTTCAGGTATCTTTATAGCAATGCCCCACTTCTCTGGTACCAATTTTCTGTATTAGTTCTCAACTAAACTAAAAAGAACCACCTGAAATTGGGTAATTTATGAAGAAAAGAGGTTTAATTGACTCATAGTTCTTCAGGCTGCACAGGAAGCATGGCTGGGAGACCTCAGGAAACTTACAATCACGGTAGAAGGCGAAGGGGAAGCAAGCATGACTTACCATGGCAGAGCAGGAGACAGAGAGTGAGAGAATGGGGAAATGCCACACTTTTAAACAACCAGGTCTCATGAGAACTCACTAACTATCATGAGAACAGCAAGGGGGAAATCTGCCTCCATGATCTAATCACTTCCCACCAGGCCCCTCCTCCAACACTCAGGATCACAATTCAACATGAGATTTGGATGGACACACAGAGCCAAACCATATCAATGAGGAATTTTATCAGTTCTATAAACTCATCTTCTTATATTCCATCTTTTCAAAATGGAACTAAAACACTTTCTCATGATATTCAGTGGTAAAAATATGGCCTTTACATATCTTCATCCTTAAGGTTCATACAGTTAGGAAGTAAGATTGTTCTGTGTGTGTGTGTGTGTGTGTGTGTGTATGTGCACAGATTGCAGTTTCCAAGACTGCCACAATAGTATTTCCCATCCTGCACGACCATCTTACAATGTGACTTTGATACCCACCCTCCTATCAAGATGTGGGGTATATGGTCCCTCTACCTGAATCTGAGCAAGATGGAGCCTACAGAGGGAGTAAAGCCGTGTGACTTCCAAAGGCGAGGTCCTAAATGGCAATACAGCTTTCTTCTGGTTTTCTCAGTGATGTTTATTCTTGCAAGGCACCCACCCTGCTGTAAGGAAGCCCAAACAAACACAGAGGTCATATGGAAGAGCCATGTGTATGTGCTTTATTTAGCAAGACCAGCTGGAATTCCAAATGATAAGCAGAATCAACTGCAATACAAGTGAATGTAGATTCCACCAGATGATTCCAGACCCCCAACTGTTGAGTCATTCCCAGCCTACAAGTCTTCCCAGATGAGGCTGTATACACGGTGGGAAAATAACCCATCATCCGTACTGTACTCTGTCTGAATTCCCGACTCACAGAAAGCCCGAGAGATAATAATATGATTGTTGTATAAACCATTTATTTAAACTACTAAATTTTAGGGTGATTTTGGTTAAGCTACAATTGAAAACTGATATAGGTACCATGGTTTGGGTGGTTGTTTTTTGTTTTTTTTTTAATTTCTACTGTCATGATAGATGAAAACTTCAGAATTCTTCCAAATTTATTTTTGGTACTGTAGTTAGATTAATAATACATTTTTTATTTCTAAAACCTCTTTTATCAATTTGCCAATAACAGCATTTTTTTACTCTAGTTGCATTGCTGCAAATATTACTGATTGTTGTAAAAAATTATTTATTAAAACCTCATATCTATGGTCTTATTACCATTTTTGTAGATAATATCTTATGATGTGGTATTGTAGGCTTGTTCTTCAATCAAATGTTATCTCTCAAGAATTGACATTAACTTCATTACTCTTTAGAACAGCAAGATAATTTCTCCCTAATGGTGCTTAGTACATGGGTATCATGCTGGGTTGGGTGTTCTTTTCCCTTAACATTCAAGCCACTTATTACTTCAAAACTTTTTGCACCACCAATTAATTTCTTTAAAGTGGAATTAAAAAAAGTTCATGTCACTTGCAAAGTTACTTGGGAGCAGAATCCATCCAGATTTTTACAAAATGTCCTCAATTTCTTAGTTGTCTTAGCCTCATTTTATACAACAGATTTTTTTTTTTACACTTTAAGAAGTTTTTTGAAAGCACTTAGTTTTTATAAAAAATACTTTTATATTCATATTTCAATTGTTTTTATGGTATTTAATTAAATTTTGTGATTACAATAACAGATATTAGTGTGGTAGCTAGTAGCCAAGACAGCTTCCAGTGGCTTCTCCTGGTATTAACATTTTTGTGTGGTCCTCTTCTACATTAAAAAGGATTGAGCTGTGTAACCAACAGGATATTGCAGAAATGACACTTTGTGACTTCTTGAGACTGTTATAAAAGGCATTGTGGCTTCTGCCTCACTATCTTTAAGATCACCCAACTTGGGGTAAGCCAACTGTCATGTCATGAGGGTACTCAGTTAGTGGAGATGTCTCCATGGCAACAAACTGACGCTTCTGGCAACAGCCCTCATCAGCTTGTCAACCACATGAGTGAGCCATTTTGGGACTCCTTCCTACAACTGCAGTCAAGTCTTCAGATGACTGCAGGCCCATCCAGTAACTAGAATGCAACCTTTGAGAAACCCCCAAGTCAGAACTACCCAGATTATGCAAACCAGAATTCAAGACTTGCAGAAACTGTGGCAGACTAAATGTCCACTGTTGCTAAGTTATTGTTGTTTAAAGTCACTAAGTTTTCAGATTATCTGTTATAAAATAGAAATAAAAATGTGTTAGGAAACAGAAAACTAATACAACTACTATAAACAGACTTGGAATAAATAGATACTTAATACAACTAGTATAAACATACGGAGAATAAACACAGCTCCCAAATGGTGTGGAAACATAGGTACAATGGTATACTAGAGCATAGCCAACTGACTATGAGTCAACACCACACAGTGGACATGAATCTATATACAATTTTATGGAGGATACAGAATGCATTGGTTAATCCAACAACTCTGTTCATTAGAGGCCCATTAAAAGAGTGCCAGCTGTTAGAATCTCTTTTGGATGATTTAGTCTCTTCTGAATAAAGATTTATTGTGCCAGTTATCAACTTATCACCTTTCAGTTCCAAATTCACCATTCAATACATGCTCTGTGATAATGAACAGAATTCCTTTAAGCATTTCTCCTTTATAGTGTGTATGATACTAAACTCTCACAGTTAAAGGTGCTGGAGGGGCAATGCTGGAGGAAATGACTCTTCTGCTGTTTCTGGCTACTGCACAGTGGGTCAGCAGCGTGGGTGTGAGGACTCCAGTGGTGTTCTGCCTCAGCCATTAGTCCAGAAGGTGCAGTCCCTTGGCCACCTTACAGCGTAGGCCAGGACTCCTGATCACCTTCCCACACCCTCACAATCTGCATACTGCACACTCTAGGCATCTTGCCTACACTGGTACCCCCAAACCCCTCAACACACTCCTCTTACACAGCCATGGGTAACTGAAAACTGCCACTCCCCAGAGGGTTGCCACCAGCATCCCCATTCTCTCTACATGCCTACCCACCCAGCCACCAGCTGCAGCTTACCTGTGCCCCATCTGCACTCCAGAGGATTACTTCTACTTGCCCAGTGACTACAGACCAGCTCCAGCATGGGCAAACCAGGGAAACTCCTCTAACATCCAGAGATCTGCATCTCATGTTCTCCAATGAGGTCTGAACTCCAGCCTCAAGAAGAGGGCTCTCCTTCTGAGTTTGTCTTTCCTGAGTACTCTCATTCAGTCATAGGGTACAATAATGTGTTTTCTTACATCTTATAGCTACCCTTTTATTTTTATTTAATAATTATATTTATATTAATAGTTATCTTTATATGAAAATTCCCATTCAGATTACTGTATGTTTTCTATCTCCTGATTGAACCCAAACAGATACACCTGCATTTCAGAGTTCTATCCCTAACCTCTTCTCCTCCCAAAGATGGCATCTAGGTATGTGAAGACATTTGCTTTATTCTTTTTGGAAGGAGAGAGAGACAGAATAAGGGAGAGACAGAGAGAGAGAGAGACAAAGACAGAGAGAGGCAGACCTCAGATTCAAGAGATGTTCTCTGAAACTCCACTGTATTCTACTGCAGGTAGGTAGGTTGCTCAGCTCCCTGGACCAGTTACAATGAGTAAAACTGTTCACACTTGGTTTGGTGTGGAAAATGCTGACAACCACTACTAGAAACTGATCCTGGCCTCTAGTCTTAAAGGCTCCTTCTATTACAGTCTCTTCACTCTGATACAGCCTTTTCTGATCCGTTGGCCTCAGAGGTCCCTGAGGCAGTAGAAAACCTCCAGGCATGGAAAGCCACACAATCCCCTGCACACCGAGCGCAGGCCCTGGGGAGCCAGGAGCACATCCTCAGTCTCAATCCTTCTAGCTGTCTCCAAGGTTACCTCCATGTCATTGCTCTCTCACTATTGATCGTGTCCCAGACCTGAAGGCTGAAGTGGAGCCAACTAATGTCTGTGGTCTCCCTCATGCTTTGACAGAGGAGCAGACCACTAGCTCAAATGTTCTCAGACTCCTCCATGCCTTTCCTGATGTTTCTACATTCACCCCATTTGAGGCACAGCCCTAAGAAGGGGAAAAGCAAGGACCTTAAGGAAAAAAGAGGCAGGGACTCTTACTCCATGAGACCAAAAGGGGAGGGCATCTACTTGCTCTAATCCAAATCATTCTTTATAGATAAACCAGTACCTTGAGACTCTGGAAGAAATTCTAGAAATTTTTCTTTTACTACGTATCTAGCTTTAAAGAAATTTAGAAAATCCTTCCTTCTCCTGACAAAGTCAAGCTTTCCTCTTTGCCAGCATTATTAAAAACATCCTACAGTAATTAAAAGCTGAACACTGGTTCTTCTTTGCATTCTTGTTATAAAAGTCCTAATCCCATCACTATTCCCATAATTTCTCCTTCTCCCATCCCCTGCTACAGAAAAAATTCTTTGGCCTGACCAGGTATAAAGTCATATGCATAGAAATTTAGGAGAGGAGAGTAAAAAAATTTCAAATGTTTTTACCTTCTGTTAAATACTTCTACTAATTGCAGAGAATGAATAAATAAATGAACAAGATAGAAGATAGACTTGCATAGAAAAAATTGGGACATAAATGAAGCTCAGGGAATACTCAGGAATGCTTACTCAAAGCATAAACAGATGAAATCACTGACATAATGAACCACCTTCCATTATCTGTCCTTGGAAAATAAAAACAAAATGCCACATTTTATTAAATCTAGGACACCACTAATTTTTCTACCACTACAAAAAAAAAATGCTGCCAATTAAACTGTGATACATCCTTAATTGAAAGATGAATTCTAGTTCCAGAGATGCTAAAATGTGGAGAAAAAAAAGTCTTAGAAGTAATTTAATATGGTAGTAAAGATGACTGAATCCAGAAAACAAAAATTAACTGATTATTTTAAATTATATTGGAGATATTCCCCCCAAAAAAGCCACACAGATAAAAAAATTACAGTAAGAGCTTATTAGGATAATGAAATAATATATTTTCAGCATTTTTTTTTTTTTTGCCGTTCTAACTTTTATTTTAGGTTCGGGGGGTACATATGCAGGTTTGTTTTATGGGTAAACTGCATGTCATAGGAGTTTGGGGTACAGATTACTTCATCACCCGGATAATGAGCATAGTACTCCATAGGTAGTTTGCCGTCCTCACCCTCCTCCCACCCTCCACCCTCAACTAGGTCTCAGTGTCTCTTGTTCCCTTTTTTGTGTCCATGTGTACTCAATGTTTAGCTTCCACTTATGAGAACATGTGGTATTTGGTTTTCTGCTCCCACATTAATTTGCTTAGGTTAATGGCCTCCAGCTCCATCCATCTTCCAGCAAAGGACTTGATCTCTCATTCTTTTTTATGGCTGCATAGTATTCTATGGTGTATATGAACCACATTTTCTTTATCTAATCCACCACTGATGGTCATCTAGGTTGAGTCCATGTCTTTGCTACTGCGAATAGTGCTGCAGTGAACATAAGCATGCGTGTGTCTATATGGTAGAACAATTTCTATTCCTTTGGGCATATACCCAGTAATGGGATTGCTGGATTGAATGGTAGTTCTGTTTTAAGTTCTTTGAGAAATAGCCAAACTGCTTTCCACTGTGGCTGAACTAATTTACCTTCCCACCAGCAGTTGTATAAGCATTCCCTTTTCTCTGCAACCTGACCAGCATGTTATTTTTTTACTTTTATTTAAGAATAGTCATTCTGACTGGTAGGAGATGGTATCTCACTGTGGTTTTAATTTAAACTTCTCTAATGATTAGTGATGTGGAGCATTTTTATATGCTTATTGGCCATTCATCCATTCATCTCTCTTCTTTTAATAAGTGTTCATGTCCTTTGCCTACTTTTAATGAGGTTGTTTTTTGCTTGTTGATTTGTTTAAGTTGCTTATAGATTCTGGATATTTGACCTTTGTCAGATGCATAGTTTGCAAATATTTTCTCCTATTCTGTTGGTTGTCTGTTTATTCTGCTGAGAGTTTCTTTTGCTGTGCAGAAGCTCTTTTGTTTAATTAGGTCCCTCTTGTCAATTTGTGGTTTTGGTGCAATTGCTTTTAGAATCTTCATCATAAAATCTTTGCCAGGTCTGATGTCCAGAAGGGTATTTCCTGGGTTTCTTCTAGGATTCTTATAGTTTTAGGTTTTATATTTAAGTCCTTAATCCATCTTGAGTTGATTTTGCTATATGGTGAAAGAAAGGGGTCCAGTTTCAATGTTCCACATTTAACTACCCAGTTATCCCAGCACCATTTATTTTCAGCATTTCTAACAACCACAAGTTACTATAGAAAAATACCACAAAGATGTGAAGTTTTGAAGTAAATATTTAAGTGCTCCCAAAATGTCACAATATTTAAGTGGCATAGATAAGAAACAAAAAATCATATGCAACTAGAATTATGGAAATAGCACTAATATCTGAGGAGGCCACTGAGCAGTGAAAGTGGGTGGCAATAGGAAAGCACAGGCCTCTGTTGCAGCAGAATGACTGGTTCCAGGGGTCTGAGCACACAGAGCTACTTCTGAAAGATATTTTCTGAGAGGCCTTCCACAAACTAGAAAAAGTTTGATTAGGTTGACCAGTTTGCTTTTGCCTAAAGAACGGCAATACAAGTCCTGCCAATGATATTCTTCCCAACAATCTGCAAACCAATGACATGCACAGTGATAGGAAAAAATTAACTTATATTAAAAGAATATAAATGAAGTATTAAAATAATATAATAATCTTAAAATGACATCATTGTAGACTCTGTTCAAATAAATTAACCTATCAGAAAGCAATAGCATCTAAGAATGATCAATATGAACTGTGTATAACTCAGTTCCCTATTTATTTCTACTAGGAGCTATACAAGTTTATAACATTGAACTGACTATGAATAGTCAACAATGTAATTGGAATATTTTACATCTTTCAGTGCACAAAAGGGCTATCAAATCAAGAACATTTTAATGAAATGGGGAATAATTTAGAGATGCTTATTTAATACTCTCATTTTATATTGAGGCAATTAAGGGAAAAAACCCATATAACTTTGGTCTTGACTTAATGATAAAGCTTGAAACCAGGCATCATGACATGAGTCATTTGAAAACTTGCAGCTCTGTGCCAACTCTCATACCCAGTTCCCCAAGCTACTGAAAATTGCCATGAACATTAATAAAACTATAAAAAGGAAGTCTGGTTTATATAAATGCAAGTCAATACAAATGAGAAAAGGACCATTTATTGTAATGGATGTGTTCACTGAATGCAAAAGCAAATTATTGAAGATAGAGTGAAAGGGAAAAATCTATAAATATCCAGGCTCCCTGCAGTAGTGAGATTAACCACATGGAAATTAAAGAAAAGCTAAAGGAAAACACTGAGTTCACATGTGGAGAAAATATTAAAAGCATCTCACTGCAGGCAACAAGATTAAGGCAATGCATTTGCAGAGCCACTTCTAACATTCATTAAATGTTATGAAATGGAACAGTATGGACCCAGAGGCATGGAATATCAGGCTGTTGATGGAAAAATAGAAACTGGCAATAAAACGATCACTCTTTTACATAAAGCGCAAGGAAGGTTCATCAACACCAATAATTACTGCAACCATTGTAAACTCGTCAGTACAGACTAATGCAGGAATGCCCTGTGAAAATGTGGAAAGAGAAACCATGGTGTAGCAGCAACTTACTAAGAACCCAAAAATTCGAAAGAACATTGAGATCTGGATCAACTGACCTGGAATATTTAAAGGAAGCCATCTCAGAGATGTTATTTGACAGGTGCCAAAAAACTCCTTACTTAAAAATAAGTCCGCTGCCTGCCTGGCCACAGTTCATGAAATCCCCTTATTACTCAGTCCTTTACAGAGAGCCATGTCAGACTTTATATTGAAGTATTAGCATTACCTGGACCACGTGGAATGGTAAGTCATTTCTAGTTATCACCAGATCCTATTTCATGCTATTTCCTCTGAGAAAATGCCTCTGCCCTGCCTTCCTCACTGGTGGACACATTCTTCAGGGCTCAGCTTGAATATTAGCCCCTCAGTAACACCTTGCATATCGCTCCACTGCCCTGGAAAAATTACCTCTCCTCTGTGTACCTTGCACTCTACAGGGGTCTGATTTCATCGTCTAGAGTTACACGTAGACATATTGCTTTCCTCATTGGGCTGAGGCTCCTTCAGAGTTAAAGCCATCTTTCTCCCTCCATCATTGCCCAGCCTAGTACCTGCAGTATTAAGGCTCTACAATAAACTGAATGAATGAAAGGGCTCTAAGTACTTGTTTAGCTAACTAGTCTTCATGAAGAAACATAATGCAGCCTGGTATAAGCTCTGTGGAGGGCAAATGTCAACATCATAGTGGGGAGCCTGAAAAGAGAGGTGGGGACTGGGCTGTTTCAGCTCCTGAAAGGTGTCGCCTACAAAGCTCATGCTCAGGAAACACCTGAGCACAACTATGGAGGTAGTGGATAAAGAGAAAAGGACCCAAAAAATAAAGAAGGGGCATAGATGGAGGATAAAGGGAACCAAACATAAGCCCTCTCTTTCAGAGATTTGCTTAGATCAAGCCCACACACTGCTGTCAGCGACAAGACTTAGTGTGGCGAAGTGGGAAGAACTCCAGATCATCGGACAGAAGACCAGAGTTGAAGTTTTGCATTTGTAACTGGGCACCTCTCTCCCAGTTTTCTCATCTGCATCTGTCTGCCCACCTCTACATATAGCATAAGTTTGGCCAACATAGAGCATTCAACACTTTGTCTCTATCAGATACCTTATTGTAAGATCCACACACTCCATTTCTCCACTGACCCCTCCATTCTCAGCAACTTCAAATATCTTCCTGTCCTGGAAAACACTGGAGTTTGTTCCTTCCAAATCCAATCCCTTCACTTTACTGAGAAAAAAACAAATCTCAGAGAGGTTGTGACTTGCTCAAGGTCACTTGCCCAACTGGCAGTGCCACAAGTTAAAATCCAAATATTCTGATTTCTAACTAATATTGGTGCTACAAATTCTACTAGGAAGGAACGTTGGGTAATAATTTAGTTGGAAAGAAGGAACTAGGAGTCTTGCTTTTAGACTGTATTTGCATAGCAAACACAGTTTACTTATGTTTATTTAAGGTGTGGGAGATTAAAGCCTCCTCAAGCTATCCGGTGGCAGAAACACTGCTGCTAACACACCGCTCTTTCCATCACACCATCTACCTCCAATAAAGTCATTTATCATCTCAGTAACCTCAAAGATGTTTCCTGGGCTATGCTGGTTTGACTGCTTATTGTATTTTGGCATCAACAACTCCAAAGGCATTACTTGTAAACATATACTTTATCTCCGATTGCCATCTCTGCATTTATTATAAAATTCTTGGTTTATAGACCAAAACATTAGTCTGAGGAACAAAACAAGATTTATCTGAAGGAAAGAGAATAGGCACAGTTGTCCCCATATTGCAGAGAAGACAGCTAAGGTGAGGGGCTGATGCGTGAAATTATCCTACCTCTGTGTTTCTCTTCTCAAACTGAAATTTGCAAGAAATATTTTCAGTTTCAAATCCAATAATCTGACATTTATCCCAAATTATCTGTTGCTACATTTAGATAATTGTTCATTTCTACCATTGATAAGTTCTTTTTAGGGAGTATTTAGCAAGCAGTAAAGCCTTCTGGGGTTTTGAGGAAAACATATGGTAATAAAGGACCCAAAATATTACCCACAGTAATTTTTGTTACAATAAAGATGACCAGTCTTTAAGTTTCTTTCTTGCACAATTAATGGCTTACTACCTATATCAAATATACTGGATTTTAACATGAAATCCCTAGTTTTTCCTTTATGATACAATAACTATCAACACAAGACTGACCTCTACTGGGAACATCTGTCCTTGTTAGATGGATTGTGACTTGTGAAAATAGTCAAATATGCTAAATCAGACACCTGCTATGCCTTAATAGATCATCAAATTCAATTCTCTGTGAAAAGGTAAGAGTGATGAACTTTCTGAAATCAAAACTTTCATCATCTTTAAGCAGTAATTGTGTAATTATATTTGGCATTTTGATAAGTAGAAAGTAGAAAGAAATTCAGAAATGATGTCACTGTATGTTTTAAATGTTAATTATTGCCTTAGATAATTATTAACTTAGAACACTGATGCATTATTATCCAATCAGATTGTACCATCTTGTATATTCTATTTAGAAAAGTCTTAAATTTTTTTTTCTAAGTATCAAAACGCTTTCAAAAGATGGAAATTTTTAGGACAAATTTGCATATGGACAAAAACCCAAATTTAATTTTTAAAATTATGCAGAATCAGTACGCAAGAAGGCTGATTTCATTTGTTATATTTCCTCTGTGCCTCTTATCATGGTCTAATAACTCATGTGAATGAGCTACATGATTCCAGTCTTCAAAACATCACTCCCATCATTTGACTGAAGTTTTAATAACTTCTGAGTCCAAAACACACCTGATTAAAAAGTATACATACATAGATATGGATATTAGTAATTGGAGGTAAACTAGAATCACAGGTTCTCATAAAATTATAGATTGCATTTTATCCTGCCTAACTATTTTTAGCAACAAACAGTTCTGCTATCTTGGTAAATTATCACTGAAATTTCTGTTATCAGGACCCTTCAAAGGTCATGAGTTCTTAGTGGGAAGAGTGAGCAAAAGGCCCTACATTCGCATGTTGTATTAGTCTACACTAATCAAAATCGAAGTACTTCAATTTTATTTTTTTATTTTTATTTTTTAATTATACTTTAAGTTTTAGGGTACATGTGCACAATGTGCAGGTTAGTTACATATGTATACATGTGCCATGATGGTGTGCTGCACCCATTAACTCGTCATTTAGCATTAGGTATATCTCCTAATGCTATCCCTCCCCCCTCCCCCCACCCCACAACAGTCCCCAGAGTGTGATGTTCCCCTTCCTGTGTCCATGTGTTCTCATTGTTCAATTCCCATCTATGAGTGAGAACATGCGGTGTTTGGTTTTTTGTCCTTGCGATAGTTTACTGAGAATGATGATTTCCAGTTTCATCCATGTCCCTACAAAAGACATGAACTCATCATTTTTTATGGCTGCATAGTATTCCATGGTGTATATGTGCCACATTTTCTTAATCCAGTCTATCATTGTTGGACATTTGGGTTGATTCCAAGTCTTTCATATTGTGAATAGTGCCGCAATAAACATATGTGTGCATGTGTCTTTATAGCAGCATGATTTATAGTCCTTTGGGTATATACCCAGTAATGGGATGGCTGGATCAAATGGTATTTCTAGTTCTAGATCCCTGAGGAATCGCCACACTGACTTCCACAATGGTTGAACTAGTTTACAGTCCCCACAACAGTGTAAAAGTGTTCCTATTTCTCCACATCCTCTCCAGCACCTGTTGTTTCCTGACTTTTTAATGATTGCCATTCTAACTGGTGTGAGATGGTATCTCATTGTGGTTTTGATTTGCATTTCTCTGATGGCCAGTGATGATGAGCATTTTTTCATGTGTTTTTTGGCTGCATAAATGTCTTCTTTTGAGAAGTGTCTGTTCATATCCTTTGCCCACTTTTTGATGGGGTTGTTTGTTTTTTTCTTGTAAATTTGTTGGAGTTCATTGTAGATTCTGGATATTAGCCCTTTGTCAGATGAGTAGGTTGCGAAAATTTTCTCCCATTTTGTAGGTTGTCTGTTCACTCTGATGGTAGTTTCTTTTGCTGTGCAGAAGCTCCTTAGTTTAATTAGATCCCATTTGATAGAATGCTAGCAAGACTAATAAAGAAAAAAAGAGAGAAGAATCAAATAGACACAATAAAAAATGATAAAGGGAATATCACCACCAATCCCACAGAAATACAAACTACCATCAGAGAATACTACAAACACCTCTATGCAAATAAACTAGAAAATCTAGAAGAAATGGATAAATTCCTCAACACATACACTCTCCCAAGACTAAACCAGGAAGAAGTTGAATCTCTGAATAGACCAATAACAGGAGCTGAAATTGTGGCAATAATCAATAGCTTACCAACCAAAAAGAGTCCAGGACCAGATGGATTCACAGCCGAATTCTACCAGAGGTACAAGGAGGAGCTGGTACCATTCCTTCTGAAACTATTCCAATCAATAGAAAAAGAGGGAATCCTCCCTAACTCATTTTATGAGGCCAGCATCATCCTGATACCAAAGCCAGGAAGAGACACAACGAAAAAGGAGAATTTTAGACCGATATCCTTGATGAACATTGATGCAAAAATCCTCAATAAAATACTGGCAAACCGAATCCAGCAGCACATCAAAAAGCTTATCCACTATGATCAAGTGGGCTTCATCCCTGGGATGCAAGGCTGGTTCAATATACACAAATCAATAAATGTAATCCAGCATATAAACAGAACCAAAGACAAAAACCACATGATTATCTCAATAGATGCAGAAAAGGCCTTTGACAAAATTCAACAACCCTTCATGCTAAAAACTCTCAATAAATTAGGTATTGATGGGATGTATCTCAAAATAATAAGAGCTATCTATGACAAACCCACAGCCAATATCATATTGAATGGGCAAAAACTGGAAGCATTCCCTTTGAAAACTGGCACAAGACAGGGATGCCCTCTCTCACCACTCCTATTCAACATAGTGTTGGAAGTTCTGGCCAGGGCAATTAGGCAGGAGAAGGAAATAAAGGGTATTCAATTAGGAAAAGAAGAAGTCAAATTGTCCCTGTTTGCAGATGACATGATTGTATAGCTAGAAAACCCCATTGTCTCAGCCCAAAATATCCTTAAGCTCATAAGCAACTTCAGCAAAGTCTCAGGATACAAAATCAATGTACAAAAATCACAAGCATTCTTATACACCAATAACAGACAAACAGAGAGCCAAATCAGGAGTGAACTCCCATTCACAATTGCTTCAAAGAGAATAAAATACCTAGGAATCCAACTTACAAGGGATGAGAAGGACCTCTTCAAGGAGAACTACAAAGCACTGCTCAAGGAAATAAAAGAGGATACAAACAAATGGAAGAACATTCCATGCTCATGGGTAGGAAGAATCAATATCGTGAAAATGGCCATACTGCCCAAGGTAATTTATAGATTCAATGCCATCCCCATCAAGCTACCAATGACTTTCTTCACAGAATTGGAAAAAACTACTTTCAAGTTCATATGGAACCAAAAAAGAGCCCGCATCACCAAGTCAATCCTAAGCCAAAAGAACAAAGCTGGAGGCATCATGCTACCTGACTTCAAACTATACTACAAGGCTACAGTAACCAAAACAGCATGGTACTGGTACCAAAACAGAGATATAGATCAATGGAACAGAACAGAGCCCTCAGAAATAACGCCACATATCTACAACTATCTGATCTTTGACAAACCTGAGAAAAACAAGCAATGGGGAAAGGATTCCCTATTTAATAAATGGTGCTGGGAAAACTGGCTAGCCATATGTAGAAAGCTGAAACTGGATCCCTTCCTTACACCTTACACAAAAATTAATTCAAGATGGATTAAAGACTTAAACATTAGACCGAAAACCATAAAAACCCTAGAAGAAAACCTAGGCATTAGCATTCAGGACATAGGCAAGGGCAAGGACTTCATGTCTAAAACACCAAAAGCAATGGCATCAATTATAAATATTGATGTGGTTGGCTGTGTCCCCACCCAAATCTCATCTTGACTTGTAGTTCCCATAATCCCCACGTGTCAGGAGAGGAGCCCAATGGGAGGTAATCAAATCATAGGGGCAGTCATCCCCATGCTGTTCTCATGATAGTGGGTTCTCACAAGATCTGATGGTTATATAAAGGGCTTTTCCCCCTTTGCTCGGCACTTCTTCTCCTGTAGCCTTGTGAAAAAGGATGTGTTTGCTTCACCTTCCACCATGATTGTAAGTTTCCTAAGGCCTCTGTAGCCATGCAGAACTGTGAGTCAGTTAAACCTGTTCTCTTTATGAATTTCCCTGTCTCAGGTATTTCTTCATAGCACCATGAGAATGGACTAATACAAATATTAATTATATTTTACTTAGTTCTCATGAAAATAATTTTTAGTCCTCCAGTTTTTTAAAAATTAAGTTTCATTTGCTTTATTAAACATAGAAAGAAATCCATTATAAACTACTCAAGAAGACTACCTTGTTATTACTTTGAAAGATACACTAGCAGCAAGATGTAAAATTTGTGGGGGCTAGAAAAGGGAGAAAAGCTTTTGTTATATTCTCTAGAAAAGGCTCTAGATACTATAAGTGTCCTCAGTTCTGACAGAAGAGCCCCAAAAGAGGCATTACAAAGTGAGCAGACCTAGCCACATACATAATTATTTTTTGTTTGGAAATAAGCACTGTTGGTGACATTTTATGGAAAATATAATTTATTCTACATCCTCAAATGAAGCAAACAATTCACTCAACAATTCTCTAAGGTGAAATTTGCAAAAACTGTAAATAGAATTTTAACTTAGATTCACTACTTAATTATGAAACTTACATTGCAACATAAATATGCACTAACAAACTGAAAGTGACTTTTTTTTATTGGGTTAGCACCCTGTTGTCCCATTGTTCCCAGTTTATTTCCTCAAATTGAAAATTTAAACGTTAAAGTTAACTAGACACTGAAAAAATTCATCAGAGGGTACTTATTACACTGTTAATAAATATATCCTCCACTTATCACAGGAAGTATATTTGTTCTATAAAATTAAATAAGAAATATATTTCCAAGTTGATACAAAGTAGCAAATTCTGTTTATTAATGTGGTCTTAGATCCCAACTTTCAAATCACTTGAGTACCCATGAGCAAATAATTTCTTTAAGACTCAATAATCATAGTTTATGTTTTATGGCAACTTGTTTGGAAGACCCAATGATGTCAAGGTATTATACTCTGCAAGTTATATTGTCTTAAACAAGAAAATGCACGACTGCAAATGCTGTAAAATTAGAATTTCCTATGTTTCATGCTGAAGTGAGTACTTCAAAATACTATGATGATCAATATAAATACAGTTGAATCTCTCCTAAATACTGGTTTTTCATAGGTAATAAAACTCTCACTTTTCCCTAGGTCTTTGACATATGTAGGTTTTTGTTCTTGAGGGTAAAAGTAATGATTTACCACAGCCACACCCATATAACTAAGGACCATTTTTACTGATTCCTCTTTTAATCATGATTTAAGATTTTTGTGACTTTCCAAACATAAGACATTTTTAGTTTCTTCTTCCTGTACACAAGCAGCTCACAAACATCAGCTTTTTAAAAGTTATATTTCCTATAACAATGTGCAGAAACTCTCTTCTATATGTGGGAATCAAAACCAGACTCTTGGATAACATAAGTGCTAAGTCGTGACCCATATGTCTATTAAATTTGCCAGACTCCCAGACATGACTTCCCTGAAGGCAGATGCAGGAACACAAAGACGTGTGAGAAATAAAAATGAGAAATGGCTGAATTCCATCATCCTGCTCATACACAGAGTGTCTTCAACCTTGAAAATTTGCTATAGTACTCGTTTAAAATTTTCTGTATGGAACATTCATTTGATAAATTTCTTACCAGAGTCTCTTAGGGCAATGATACTCCCTATGACATTTTTGACTCATCATACCTAAAAATAAAAGCAATTATACATAAAAATGAAAAATACTTTAAAAATCATACCTAAAAATAAAACAAATACATGCTTATGTCTACAGTGCATCAAAGAAAGACTTTGTTTTCATCACTGTTGCAGTATCTTTTGTGGGAATTTGTGGAAAATGCGATGAAAAATCTTTAGCATATATTTGTAGAAAGAGACCAAAAGAAATTGGAAGTGAATTTGGAAAAGCTGGTTAAGACAATGAAAATGCTGCAAATCAAAAAGAAATTTCAGATCTTAAATTTTTTAAAGTATAGGTTGAAAAATGACAAACGAGCTTATACATAAGTATCCAAAGTAAATGTGCTAAAAACCATAAAACATTGCTCACTGGAAACTATACAACACATTAGTCAGGAGCCTGGGGTTTGCAGTTAGACAGTGCTTGTTTTGACTGCCATCTATTTTACTTGCAAGCTGAGTAATCTTAGGGATATTACCCAACCTGACTGAGCCTCAGTTTCCTGAGCTGTAAAATGGACAGTAAAATGAATGTAAAATCCATAATAGTGGACATATGAATTGAACAGGAGACTAGAAGTGCTGAAATATAAGAACATTCTGAAGAAATTATCCAGAAAGCAGCATAGAAACACAAAAATACAGACATACGTTGAGATTAAGAGACAGAGTATAGAGTGAGATCTAACATACATTTAATTAAAGATTCAAAAGCAGAGGAGAGATTGTGACAAAGGCAATATTTAAACTGATGAAAGACCTCAAACTTCTGATTCAAGAAGCTCAAGAAATCCCAAGCAGGATAATTATTTAAAAAGTACACACCAAGATATAGCAACATCAATGAAAGACCATGAAAGAGAGAGAGAAAAGCAGCCTGCCAAGAAAGGGGCACATTATTGATAAAGAAGTGATATCTAGAGTGGCAGCTGACTTTTAAACAGCAATAATGTAAGCCAGCCAACAAAGGGATAACTGCAGTATATGGAAATAAAATAGCTATCAACTTAGAATTCTATACGCAGTGTATTAGTCAGTTCAGGCTGCTATAACAAGTACCATACACTGGGTGGCTTATAAATAGAAATTTATTTCTCATAATCCTGGAGGCTGGAAGTCCAGGATCAAGGTGTGAGCATGGTCCATTTCTGGTGAGGGCTCTCTTCCATGTTGTAGACTACTGACTTCTTATTGTATCCCCACACTATAGAAAGAGGGCAAGAGAGCTCTGTGGGTTCTCTTTTATAAGGGCACTCATTCTATTCATGGTCTACTCTCTTGGCCTAATCACCTCCCAAAGGCCTCATCTCCTAATACCATCACTTTGGGGGTTAGGATTTCAACACATGGGTTTTCTGGGGAGACAAACATTTAGTCCATAACTTACAGTTAAACTATCTTTAAACGATGATGGCATTCTTTACACTAAATTGTACACTGAATGGCTAAAATACAAATTTTCTGCCATATATATTTTACCACAACTTAAAAAAATATATAACATACCCCAAATCACTGAATTATACATTGTAAGTGGGTGAATTGTATGGTTATGTGACTTATATCTCAATAAAGCTGTTAAAAAGAATAAGGGCAAAATTTAAAAAGTTTTCAGACAAAAACAAAGTAATCCCTTACTGCAGATAAATTCTAAAGAATTTACTTTAAGAAGAAAAAAAGTGGTAAAATACATGGGTAAGTCTAGTAAACAAAGACTACATAAAATAACAACAATATATTATGAAGTTTAAAAAGCAATAAAACATAATACATTATAATAATATCTAATTGGAAGGGTGTTCTTACTGCATTAAGGTCCCTAAATAGTCTGAGATGATGGAAAAGGTACTGACTAACTTTAAACTTTGATATGTTAGTGTAAAAGACACAATTCCTAGGGAATCCAACAAGAAGATTAGAAACAGAGTGCATAGGTTTCAAATTAGCAGGAGAAATCATGAAATTATTTCCAAAATCCAAACAAAGGCAAGAAAGTGAAGACAATGAGTTAGAAAGCATCAGTAAAGGTGCTTTTACCCAAAATTAGAGTAGATTTATACCTAAAATTAGAGTAATCATATTAAACTGTCTAAATGCTACAATTAAAAATAAAGACTGTGAAGTTGGCTTCTTAAAACATAAACTACATGCTGTTTATAAGAGATACACCTAAAATATAATACAGAAAGACTGCAGACAAACACATTACTAATGATAAAGAATGACATTTTATAGTGATAAATAAAAAGGTCAGTCCACCAGATAAATATGAAAATTCAAAATGAATTTAATCAGAAATCTATAATAATTCTCTCAGTAATAAATATAAATGCAGCCAAGGTGAGAAGATCACTTAAGACTAGGAGTTTGGGACCAGTCTGGGTAACAAACACATCAAGACAAAATCTCTAAAAAATTTGAATAAAATTAGCTGAGCATAATTAGTCCTAGCTACTTGGGAGGCTGAGACAGGAGCATCACTTGAGCCCAGGAGGCCAAGGTTGCTGTGAGCTATGACTGCACCACTGCACTCCAGCTTGGGCAACAGAGTGAAACCCTGTCTCTAAAAAGAAAAGGGGGGAAAAAAACATACACACACACACATATATACAGGCAAAATAAATCAGTAAAATTGTAGGAAATTTAAACAAGATTTTATATAGAGAGAAAAAACTGTAATCACTGCAAAATTCATATTCTTTTCATGTGTACAGAATATTAACAAAAATTGATCATATACTAGGCTATGCAACAAGTCTCAACAAATTTCAGACTGAAATTATACAAACCATTTTTCTGACTTCAGCATAATTACATTATTTATTTTTTAAAAGTTAACTAAGTTCCACCCAAGATTCAAGAAAGAAATCATTCCAATCATATATAGAAAAAGAGAGTAATTTTCAGCTTAATTTATAACCTTGATCAGAAAGTCAACAAAGATAGTAAGAGAAGAAAATTTTCAGGCCAATTTTACTCATGAACATAGATACAAGAACTGTAAACTAAATATTAGCAACAGAATCTAGATATACATATCCAAATGATAATACATCATAATTAGATTTATGCCACTCCCAGAATGCAAAGTGGCTTAATATTAGTAATCAGTTAATGTAATATAACCCCAATGATAGACTAAAAGATAGAACTTATAAAATCCTCAAATGTAGGAAAGGTAGTTGATTAAGATTCAACATCAACTTACAGTTAAAACAAGCAATAAAAATTTTTTGACAATAGAATAGAAATAGAAAATAACTTCTTTTAAAATTATAAAAGGGTATCTACAAATACTCTAATGCTAAAAACTTCCTCTTTGAAATTAGGAGCAAGATGATGCTGCTGCGATCCCCACTCTATTCCACATTAAACAGTAACTCCCTCTTATCTGCTAGGGATATGCCAGACCTCCATAGGTGCCTGAAACCATATAGTTTTGTTTTGTTTTGTTGATATAGGGTCTTACTCTGTCACCCAGGCTGGAGTGCAGTGGTGTGATCTGGGCTCACTGCAACCTCCGCCTCCCAGGTTCAAGTGATTCTTGTGCCTCAGCCTCCAGAGTAGCTGGGACTAGAAGCGCCCGCCACCACACCTGGCTAATTTTTGAATTTTTAGTAGAGACAGAATTTCACCAGGTTGGCCAGGCTGGTCTCAAACTCCTGGCTTCAAGCAATCTGCCCGCCTTGGCCTCCCAAAGTGTTAGGATTACAGGCGTGAGCCACCATGCCTGGCCCTGAAACCGTATAGTATTGAACACTATATATACAGGCATATCTGGTTTTATTGCACTTCACAGATTATATTGTATATTGTATCCAGATCACTGCATATTTTACAAATTGAAGGTTTGTGGCAACCCTGCATTGAGAAAGTCCCTTGTTGCCATTTTTCCAACAGTAATGTGCTCACTTCGTGTCTTTGAGTCACATTTTGGTAATTCTTACAATACTCAAAGGTTTTTCATTATTATTACATCTGTTACGGTGATCTAAACAATAGCTTTTCACTGTAGATAAAACAGCGTTCTATTGGCAGAAGATGTCATCTAGGACTTTCATAGCTATAAAGAAGCCAATGTCTGGCTTCAAAACTTCAAAGGACAAGCTGACTCTCCTGTTAGGAGCTAATGCAGCTGGTGACCTGAAGCTGAAGCTAATGCTAATCTATCATTCAAAAAATCCTTGGGCCCTTAAAAAATACACTATATCTACTCTGCCTGTGCTCTACAAAGCCTGGATAACAGTACATCTGTTTACAGCATAGTTTACTCAATATTTTAAGCCCACTATTGAGATCTGCTGCTCAAAAAAAAAAAAAAAAGATTCCTTTCAAAATATTACTGCTCATTGACAATGCACCTGGTCTACCAGGCATGGATCCATGAAACAAAGGGATAAGTCATTTTCAGAGTGGGCAAAGCACAACAGTCCAAGATTTCATCATGCTATAAGAACAGCACACAATTTAAAACTTGTTTATTTCTGGAAATTTCCATTTAATATTTTCTGACTGTGGTTGAGCATGGCTTACTGAAACTGTGCAAAGTGAAACAGCAGATAAATGGGAACCAGGGAACTGCTGTACTTAAGATCTCCAGTGTCCTGAGACAAAAAAGAAGGAAAGGATGGAGGGAGCCAGGGAAAGGAAGGAAGGAAAGGAAGGAAAGGTAGGAAAAGGAGGAAAGGAAGGGAGGGAAGGGAGGGAAGGGACGGAAGGGAGGAAAGGGAGGGAAGTGAAGGGAGAGAAGGGAGGGAAGGGACGGAAGGGAAGGGAGGGAAGGGTATGGAGATTGGAAAGTATGTTGTATTTAGGTCACTTTATAACAAATTATTCTTTAATTAAGTGGGTTAAAACAATAAACATTTATTATATCACAGTTTCTGTGGATAAGGAATCCAGGCACAGCTTTGCTAAGTCCTCCAGCTTAGAGTTTCTCAAAAGTCTCCAATCAAGGTGTCAGCTAGGGTAGAGTCACCTCAAGGTTTGACCAAGGGAAGATCCACTTCCAAGATCACTCGTAAAGCTGTTGGCAGGCTTCATGTCCACGCTGGCTGTTGGCCAGAGACATCAGTTCCTTGCCTGGTGGGCCTCTGAAAGGGCAGCTCACAACATGAAAGCTGGCTTTCCTCAGAGCAAGCCAGGGAGAGAATAAGAAGGAAGACAAGCCTCTCCCTCCTCCCTCCTCCCTCCTCCCTCCCTCCCTCCTCCCTCTTCCCTCCTCCCCCCTCCCCCTCCCCCTCCCCCTCCCCCTCCCCCTCCCTCTCCCTCTCTTCGTCTCCCTCTACTTCTTTTTTCGGTCTTCCTCTGTTGCTGAAGCTGGACTGTACTGCCATGATCTCGGCTCGCTGCAACCTCCCTGCCTCGGGCTCCTGTGATTCTCCTGCCTCGGCCTGCCGAGTGCCTGGGATTGCAGGCGCGCGCCGCCACGCCTGACTGGTTTTTGTGTTTTGGGTGGAGACGGGGTTTCACTGTGTTGACGGGGCTGGTCTCCAGCTCCTGGCCTCGAGTGATCTGCCTGCCTCGGCCTCCCGAGGTGCTGGGATTGCAGACGGAGTCTCGCTCACTCAATGCTCAATGTTGCTCAGGCTGGAGTGCAGTGGCATGATCTTGGCTCGCTACAACCTCCACCTCCCAGCCTCCTGCCTTGGCCTCCTAAAGTGCTAAGATTACAGCCTCTGCCCCGCCGCCACCCCGTCTAGGAAGTGAGGAGCATCTCTGCCCGGCCGCCCATCGTCTGGGATGTGAGGAGCACCTCTGACCGGCCGCCCCATCTGGGAGGTGAGGAGTGCCTCTGCCCAGCCACCCATCGTCTGGGAAGTGAGGAGCACCTCTGCCAGGCCGCCCCGTCTGGGAGGTGAGGAGCGCCTCTGCCAGGCCGCCACCCCGTCTGGGAGGAAATGAGGAGCGCCTCTGCTCGGCCTCCCCGTCTGGGAAGTGAGGAGCGCCTCTGCCCAGCCGCCCCACCTGGGAAGTGAGGAGCGCCTCTGCCTGGCTGCCACCCCGTCTGGGAGGAAGTGAGGAGCGCCTCTGCCCGGCTGCCCCGTCTGGAAGTGAGGAGCGCCTCTGCCCGGCTGCCCCGTCTGGGAGGTGAGGAGCGCCTCTGCCCGGCCGCCCCGTCTGGGAGGTGAGGAGCACCTCTGCCTGGCTGCCACCCCGTCTGGGAGGAAGTGAGGAGCGCCTCTGCCCGGCCGCCCCGTCTGGGAGGTGAGGAGCACCTCTGCCTGGCTGCCACCCCGTCTGGGAGGAAGTGAGGAGCGCCTCTGCCCGGCCGCCCCGTCTGGGAGGTGAGGAGCACCTCTGCCTGGCTGCCACCCCGTCTGGGAGGAAGTGAGGAGCGCCTCTGCCCGGCCGCCCCGTCTGGGAGGTGAGGAGCACCTCTGCCTGGCTGCCACCCCGTCTGGGAGGAAGTGAGGAGCGCCTCTGCCCGGCCGCCCCGTCTGGGAAGTGAGGAGCACCTCTGCCTGGCTGCCACCCCGTCTGGGAGGAAGTGAGGAGCGCCTCTGCCCGGCCGCCCCGTCTGGGAAGTGAGGAGCACCTCTGCCTGGCTGCCACCCCGTCTGGGAGGAAGTGAGGAGCGCCTCTGCCCGGCCGCCCCGTCTGGGAAGTGAGGAGCACCTCTGCCTGGCTGCCATCCCGTCTGGGAGGAAGTGAGGAGCGCCTCTGCCCGGCCGCCCCATCTGGGAGGTGAGGAGCGTCTCTGCCCGGCCGCCCCTTCTGGGAAGTGAGCAGCGCCTCTGCCTGGCTGCCACCCCGTCTGGGAGGAAGTGAGGAGCGCCTCTGCCCGGCCGCCCATCGTCTGGGAGGTGAGGAGCGCCTCTGCCCAGCCGCCCCGTCTGGGAGGTGAGGAGCGCCTCTACCCGGCCACCCATCGTCTGGGATATGAGGAGCGCCTCTGCCCAGCCGCCCCGCCTGGGAAGTGAGGAGCGCCTCTGCCCGGCCGCCCCGTCTGGGAAGTGAGGAGCGCCTCTGCCCGGCTGCCCTGTCTGGGAGGTGAGGAGCGCCTCTGCCAAGCCGCCCTGTCTGGGAGGTGTACCCAACAGCTCCAAAGAGACAGTGACCATCGGGAGCGGGCCATGAGGACGATGGCGGTTTTGTTGAAAAGAAGCGGGGGAAGTGTGGGGAAAGGAAGGAGAGATCAGATTGTTGCTGTGTCTGTGTGGAAAGAGGTGGGCATAGGAGACTCCATTTTGTTCTGTACTAGGAGAAATTCTTCTGCCTTGGGGTGCTGTTGATCTACGGCCTTTTCCCCAGCCCTGTGCTCTCTGAAACATGTGCTGTGTCAACTCAGGGTTAAATGGATTAAGGGCGGTGCAAGATGTGCTTTGTTAAACAGATGCTTGAAGGCAGCATGCTCTTTAAGAGTCATCACCACTCCCTAATCTCAAGTACCCAGGGGCACAAACACTGCAGAAGGCCGCAGGGACCTCTGCCTAGGAAATCCAGAGACCTTTGTTCATGTGTTTATCTCCTGACCTTCTCTCCACTGTTATCCTATGACCCTGCCACATCCCCCTCTCCGAGAAACACCCAAGAACGATCAATAAATACTTCATAAAAAAAAAAAAAACCAAACCAAACCAAACCAAACCAAAACAAAGAAAATTATTTGGCTCCATTTGGCTAAAAAAAAAAAAAAAAAAGAAGGAAGACAAGCAAGATGGAAGTCAGAATTTTGGAATCTAATCTCAGAAGTGATACCCCATCACTGATGATGTATTCTATTACTTAGAAATGTGTCATTTTAGCTCCACCCACACTCAAGGACAGGAAATTACACAAGGCATTAAATACCAGGAGGCAAGGATCACTGAGGACAATATAGATGCTGTCCACCACGGAACAGAAAAGCAAAAGCTGTTTTTTTCCTAATATGTAGACAATGCAAAAGAATCATACTAAATGTTTAGAATTAACAAGTCTAGCAAGGTTCACTGTAAACAAAACTCAGGAAAAATCAGTTTTATACCATACACAAGCAACAAACACGATAAGGAAATTTTACACCAGCATTTACAAAAGAATTAAACATCAACATTGATCAGCTGAGTAACTGTTGAAACAAGAAATGGGTACTATGTTCTTTGAAAATTTTGATACTTTTTTTTAAAGTATCAAATACTTGGGAACAAATCTAACAAAAGATTTGTAAATCTTCACAGAAAAAAACAACTTTTTTCTCATTTATTTCAAATAAATGGAAGGGTAAACCATGGTCATGGACTAGAAGACCTAATATTGTAGACAACAATTCTCTCCAAATTGATTTATACATATAATGCAATCAAAATTAAAAAAAAAAAAACTCAACAGGGTGAGCGTTTGTCTCTCTCTGTGTGTGTGTGTGTGTGTGTGTAGGCTTGACAAACTGATACCAAAATTTGTACAAAGACGAAAAAGTCAAAAAAATGGAAAAAATGTTCAGCCATATTAATAATCATGGAAATGCAAAATAAAACCATGATCAGACACTATTAATAACCACCACATTGACAACATTTCAAACTCTGACGATAGCAAGTTTTAGTGAGGATATTAAACAAAAGGCGTTCTCATACACTGTTAATGGGAGTGTTAATTGGGACAACCATTTTGGATAACTGCTATTATCTATTCATCAATTTCACACTTAATTGGTGCTTATGTTTTATGATCTCTCGATAAGTATGTTATATTTTTTTTAAAAAGTAATCTTAAAAAAAAAAAGGAAAGAAAACAACCACATATACTTCCAAAGACAAGCAACAGGAAAAGAGATTCTGAAAAATAGACTCTACCTCGGAGTGAAAATAGAGCAAAAAGAAGAATTATTCTTGGCTCTAAACAGAATGCCAAACTCTGAGAATGAATCCTGAAACACTAAAAATCTCCCATTACATTACGTATTTGGAATGTAAGGTGGTACCCAAACCAATAGGAATACTTTGGTCCATTTTTAAAAGCAAAATCTGCATCAGATGTAGGAGGTATTTTGCTACAAGAGAACAGGAGCAAATCTTAAGTGCAAGGAAAAATCAGTCCAAGGAGTACTGTAAGCCAATTAGCAGGTGTTGCTCTCAGCTTTTTGGGTAATTGCACTCAGAGGAAGACTTTCAGATGCTCCATAATCCAAGTGCACCACAATTTTACAAAAGGACAAAGCAATGCTAAAAAATTGGCAAAGTGCTCGCCTAAAGACCAGTCAGTACAAAAGCCCAAATCTTACTTTTCATTTTCTCATAGAAATAAATGACTGATGAAGACCACTGGCAAAGGCATTTGAGGATGCTCTCTAACTGATCTAAATAAATGCCAAAAAAGAAACATGAGTAATGGCATTTTTAAAAAAAATAAGTTTATTTACATTTCACTTACTTTCAAAAGGATGAAAATATATTTATAAAGGAAGTAGTCTCATTTTATTTAACCCATTTGCGTTTGACTTAGAATCACAGGTCTAAGGGTACCCAAAGAATTTATCCAGTTCAACTTTCCATTTTTACTTAAGACTGAAATTATACCATTGCAGGCAGATGAAAATCTACTCCACTTATAGGTAAACATCAACTAATATATATGTTATAAAAACACTAGCTTTAGTAAAATCTGTCATAACAACCAATAAATCTGCAATAAAAGCATTGCTATCACAATATAAGACATTAAAAAATTTATCTGCAGCAATAAAACCTGGAATTTATACAGGAGAAATCAAAATTGGCTACTAAGTCAATAGCATCACAGTAACAGTACCCAGTGTCTTTCTTATTCAAGTATACACACTATTTTTAAGACTTAAAATTAAGTCTTAAGGCTATAATAAAGATACCAGTAGCTAGGATGTATATACACAATTATTTAATAAACACCATGAAAAAGAAAGCAAAGAGATAAAAATACCCTTAAATTCTGTAGCAATTACAAACATGTTAACATTATCACTATATATTTGACTCATAAATTTTAACCAATGTATACACTTTAAAAATAGCATTGAGTTTTATAAAAATACTAATGGCTAAACATTTTTTAAAACTAAGGCAATCTTTATCTATGTATTTCAGTAGTCTTTGTTTTATGCTTTTCTTTCTTCCACCACCAAAGTCTTTCTCCTAACCACCATTCACTCAAAACAACAACAGTGGTCTCTAGTGCCTATTGCTGTGGAAGTATTATTACATTCGAAAACTTCTAGTTCTTTGAAATGGTTGGAAAGGCTTCTTTAGTGCCCACATTAGCAGCTGTGGTTTCGGTTTGGGTTTTTCAGGAAACAGAAGTGCTTCACTTTCTGGTGTAGGAAATCGTTCTTGATAGACTTCAGGATAGGATTTCTGAAACTAAAAAAATGAATGGTCCAAGAAGAGTAAAAAAAGACACATAAAAGCCAATAAAATTAGGCAGCCAAATTTTAAGAGTTTCTGAGCCTGTATTTTCCTGTTTTTGTTTATTTTTGTTAAAACATTTCATTCCAATTTCTATAGAGCTAATCCATCTTTCCTTTGATCTAAGCTTCAAATAAGTTCCCCTTTTAATAATGTTTCTTAAAATTCCCCCCATTGCCAACTATAAATAGACCTCACTTTTTAAATATTCACAAGTAACTCTGACTTCAAAATAACTTCTGTTCTACACAGTTAAATAAAATTTTGGCCCAATTACATTTCACCATTTTTCTGTTTCTCCAAGTCAGCCCCACCAGCTTCTGCTCAAATGGAAGAGGGAATATTCTGGTGTATATTACTTTGCGAAAAGCTTAAAAGAGAGGCAGTATACTTTCTGTTGATCTTTACCACTAAACTCTTCTCCAAAATTACTCTGAGAATAATATGATCAGAAGCCCAGAACTCTGGTGCTCTGTGTGTAATCCTACAGGTATGGTGTTTCCTGAATCCAACTATGTAGAGTTCAGTCTTTAAAAACAAAAACCACTCACCTGATCATGGATCAACCTTTATGAATAGTCAAAAGTAACATATTGTGAATTAAAAACGATTCCCTGGAACCCTAAGCTGTGTCCCCTAACATAAGAGGAACTAAAAACTTGTACTGATACCTGAGGCAAGAAACTAATTTGATAGTGGCTATCTAAAACCAATGGCTTTTAAACTCTAAACATTTTACACCTGTGAATTCCATCTGCTTTGCCTTTCGAAAACATGAAAAGAAATCTACCCTCACTGATAGCTTCTCTGAGATTAAAGCAGATGCTCTGCTAATTCACATCATGCCACATACCAAAACAAAGGACAAATATTAGAGAATAGCTCCATAAATGAAGAGTTTGGCAATGGTAACAGATTTACACTGAAGAATAAAGATCTAGGAAACTGACCACAAGTGTGTAAATCAGTGAGACTTCTGGAATGTATGAACTATTATACTTAGAAAACTGCTATGGCTCAGAAGATGAGATTTACATGAAGCCTATTAAAATTAAAAAAAAAAACATAAAAACAGTAGGGAGGAGAAAAAATGGCTTATAAGGAATATCATTTTACCTGCTTCAGTTTCTTCTTCTTCTCTTTGTTGGAGAGTTTGGCATCTGTTATGACTTCCTCCAACAAGGCTGCCAGAGGTTCCTGAGAGCCGTATGATCTTTGATATTCAAATTCCTCTGGACTAATTTGACGGCAAAATGATGGAGCAGATAAAGTGATATCCATATCAGCTCCTGGGTATTTTATCTGAGGTAAAAGGATTAGTAGTGAAAGAATATGGCATATTTTCAAATAAATTATAAGAATTAGTTTAGATCAAATACAGGATATCTCCTTGTACTGTAGCGATGCCATGTTAGTCCTCAAAATTTGATTGGGGGAAACTCTATATTGAAAAGTAAAAGTATTTCCATAACTTCAAAATATTATTATTTAAAGCCACGGTTTTAAATTGGATTTTTACCTTTGTAAACCCAGGAGCCATTTCAATAACAAAAAAAGCTTGTGCCCTTGTTGGGAACAGGCCCCAAAATCTGGCCATAAACTGGCCCCAAAACTGGCCATAAACAAAATCTCCACAGCACTATGACATGCTCGTGATGGCCTTGACGCCCAACGCTGGAAGGTTGTCGGTTTACAGGAATGAGGGCAAGGAACACCTGGCCCACCTAGGGCAGAAAACCACTTAAGGCGTTCTTAAACCACAAACAATAGCATGAGCGATCTGTGCCTTAAGGACATGTTCATGCTGCAGATAACTAGCCAGAACTCATCCCTTTATTTTGGCCCATCCCTTTATTTCCCATAAGGAATACTTTTAGTAAATCTTATGACTGGCTTGCTGTCAATAAATATGTGGGTAAATCTCTGTTCAAAGCTCTCAGCTCTGAAGGCTGTGAGACCCCTGATTTCCCACTCCACATTCTATATTTCTGTGTGTGTGTCTTTAATTCCTCTAGGGCCGCTGGGTTAGGGTCTCCACGACCGAGCTGGTCTCGGCATTCCCTCTTTTAACAAGATCTGAAATTCAAGCATAAATTAAACACATTGACTAAAATGATTCAAAACATTGATAATGCTGTATATCCACTGGAACTATCTGGGCGCCTTCCCACATTTGAAGAATGTGATTCTCAATGCCTTGGGGATGGTAGTGGCATGCATTTAGCTAAGCTTTTAGGAAGAGAGGGGTACTACAATCATTTCCTAACATCTTACCCATGAGAATCAAGTAAAACAACAAATGTGCAGACATTGCAGAAGGGATAAGGGAGAAGAGAGAAATAAGAGGAAAAAGGAAACCAAGACCTGTGAGTAAATGAACATACATTAAAAATATTTAATTTCAGAGCCTGGAGTCCTTTGAAATAGAAGGTTGCAGATGAGGATCATAGAAGGCTTGTGTCAAAAACATTGCCTATCTAATAACGTATCCCAGGGTCAGCTCTGAAACTGTCCTAAAACAATCACTGGAATAATCCAAGCAACACTGCATTTTCAGAGAAGCACTCCCCTAAATGTGATACAGTGTAGAGGCTTAGGAGCCTAATCAAAAGAACAAAGATCTATAGGTTCTGAGTGCTGAATGGAACAGGTGCTTGGCAATTCTAATATGTACTTGCAAGAGAGAAAAAGTAACTGGACAAGTGAATCACTACTGATTTTATTCAGAGCACACTGCAGTGTCTCTTCACAAGATCATGTTTACCTGCAGTTAAATTAATCACCATAGCTCAGCCTTCTGAACTTCAAGTAATAGCAAAGGGCTCACAAGGCTAAGTTACTACATATATGCCTGTGCTATGCATGTGAATACACAAACCTAGCAAGTATACAGGGCAACACAGTTATTGCTTGATATTGTTTGGCTGTGTCCTCACCCAAATCTCATCTTGAAATGTAGTTCCCATAATCCCCTTGTTGTGGGAGATGGGAGGTAACTGAATCACAGGGTGGTTCCCCCCATGCTGTTATTATGATAGTGAGTGAGTTTTCATGAGATCTGATGGTTTTATGAGGGGCTTTTCTCCCTTTTGCTCGGTGCTTCTCTCTCCCGCTGCCTCATGAAGAAGGAAGGATGTGTTTGCTTCCCCTTCTGCCATGATTGTTAAGTTTCCTGGGTCCTCCCCAGCCATGCTGAACTCTGAGTCAATTAAACCTCTTTCCTTTACAAATCACCCAGTCTTGGGTATGTCTTTATTAGCAGCATGAGAACAGACTAATACACTCCTATAACATTTCCTTGCAGAAACTTGGGGAAGTATTTCTGTTCATTTTTATTTTCTTTAGGTTTGGCTCATAAAAATATCAGAGAAAAAAAATTAAACTAAAACAGCAGTTAAGATTACACTTTTCACCCATGCAAGTGGCAAAGGTACATATAAGTGTTAATGATAATATCCAAACTAGGCAAAGGGGCAAAGAAATGAACACTCACTTTCTTATACCACTGACAGAAATGTAAATTGAAATGATCATTCTAAATTTGGCAATATGCTATCGATACTTAAAATATGTTCATGGCCTTTGGCCAAGCAATGCTGCCCCTAGAAGTTTATTCTTAGAAAATAATCACAGATTAGCCAAAAAAAAATCTACCTTTAAAAATATTTACTGCTATACTGCTTCCAAAATGGGGGAAAGCATGGAAACAATCTAAATACCAACCAAAAAGTATCATTTAAATAAATTATGGTATATCCATATTATGGAATACTATGTTGCCAATAATATTATTATGGAATAACATAACAATAATGATGATACCAACAACAAAGGCAGCTACTAATTGTAGGTTTACAATGTGATAAACATTATTGTGAGCATTTCACATGTATTAAGCCCACATGTATTTTAATCATGTTTTAATTCCCTAGAAAAACTCTATGAGGTAAATATTAACTACTATTATTCTCATTTTACAGATGAGAAAAAGAAATGTTGGGACAGATGTTGAAGCAGAGACATATTATATAATTTGCCTAAGGTCACACAGCTAACAAAAGGCATGTCATGAATTCAAAGGCTCCTGAGTCTGTGCTCTTGGCCATTCTCATGCCAATCAACAATATTTAATGATGGGGGAATTTTTTTCTCATTGTTAAGAGAACGTAAGTGGCAGGAAGGGAGGCAGGCAAGAAGGAAGAAGGAAGCAGGGAAGGAGGGAAGGAGGGAAGGAAGGAAGGGAAGAAGGAAGGGAGGGTGGGGAGGGAGGAGAGAGGGAAGAAAGTAAGGTAGGCATGGACATAGACAGCAGACAGACACAGAAAAAAAAATTTGAAAGACTATAATACTGACTATGAACATTTTAGTGTAACTCTGATACTTTTTGGTGTGTTTTTTCTATATTTCCCAAGTTTCTTCAATGTGTTAGGTTGATAATTGCAAAAAAAATAGAAAAAATTTTAACTTTAAAATTGCCTTCTAGAAACAGCTGGACAGTTAATTATTTTTGTAATACCTCAGAAGGAGGCAGTTCACTGGTCCTTAATTGTGGTGCCTCAAAAAGATCTCAAATGAGAAGAGGTCCAATCAGTCAGAAGGAGTCAAGTGGACCTTCTGCCTGCCTTTACCAGGTTTCTGCTCCCACAGGCTGACATACAAACCCCACTTTGGGGTCCACACGATAATAATATATTACACTTCTTTTGCATTGTTTTTATATAACCACCATGACAACAGCAGCAGCTACCTTTCAAAGAATACCTGACATTTGTCAGAAATTCATCCTAGGAATTGTAAAGTATAGTGTTCTAATCTTCACAACTTTATAAAGAAAGAATAGCCCATTTTAACGCCTGAGGAAAGAAAGTAAAATCCAAAGAGGTTAAGGGACTTGCCCAGAGTCACACAACAGAAAGGATACAGCTAGGAATTTGGCCAGGGTTTCATGGCTCTCATGCCAGTGTTCTCCTACTGTACTATGATTTTCAGACAGGCAATATGGAATGATAGTTTAGAGCACTGATTACAGAGGCTGACTGCATCAGTCAGAATTCTGGCTCTGTGGCCTTAAACAAAGTTATTTAAGTTCTTTGTGCCTTAGCTTTTTCATGCAAAAAGTGGGAATATTAAACTAGGTCACAGGGCAATTATGAATCAAGACACTTACTGCACATAAAATCATTTCCATCAGTACGTATATGTAGATTCTGAATAAACTCATTCAAGGAATTAGCAATAAAAGATATGCCACATGGATTGATATAACAAAACCAAATGTGCATTCTGTAAAATTTTCAATGATAATACAAACACATGCAGGGGATTACTATGTGCCAAGACCTGTTGTAAGTACTTTATAAACATTAATTCACTTAATCCTCATAATAAAATGCCCCAAGAAGCCTAGCAAGCTTACGTGACTTTATATTGCCAATTTTATAGGACTGATAATATCCTCTCCTTTACCTGGACTCTTCGTAGATGAGCCACATGCTCCTCTATAGAGGTCTGCAAGGCCAAAGGGACTTTCAGAATTTCCTGGTAATTGTCCATCAGAAACGTTACCAATCTAGCAGCTAATAACTCATCCAAGTCCACTTCATCCTTGGAACACAAGATGCAACGGGAAAACGTCTGAACCATCTAAAAAAAAGAGCGGGGTAGGGGGTAAACGCAGACGAGTATTTTTCTGAACTGAGTGCAATCTAATTTGCAAAAGGCAAATATGAGAAATAGTCTAAGGCACAGGGTGCATATTCTACCAGGAGTACCCAGCCATCTCAGATGGGTTGATGGTGTCAACAACCAGAACAAACAAAATGTACATCTTCCTGTTAAGAGACTGCAGAGAGATGCTTATCTGAGCAATTTTTAAAGGTACTTCCTTTTACGCATGATTTTAAATATACACACATATATATATATATACACATACACACATATAAATATATGAAAACAAATTTTGAAAATCATTATCACCATGACTTGAATCATGTAGCACTATTAAGTTCAAAGCACTTTATAGCCATTTAGTCAATTATTATTTATCCTAATTTCATTATTGATTTCTTTTAAACTGCTAACACAGTCCACATGCCTCAACCATTACATCTTTTCCTAGTTAGCTTATTTTCTCTAGGATTTTCGATGTATATTTGACAATCATCTTTGAACAAACCCATGGGACTTTTCAAGAAGTACATTAAGTGATGAGACTCTCTTTCAGGCAAGCAGAAATGCAAAATATATTATAGCATCAATATCATGTAATAATTTCCATAGAATTTATATTAACTATTCCTTTTTTTTTTTTTTTTTTTGACGGAGTCTCGCTCTGTAACCTAGGCTGGAGTGCAATGGTGTGATCTCGGCTCACTGCAACCTCCGCCTCCCAGGTTCAAGCAATTCTCCTGCCCCAGCCTCCCGAGTAGCTGGGATTACAGGCGCCTGCCACCATGCCCAGCTAATTTTTGTAATTTTAACAGAGACGGGGTTTCACCATGTTGGTCAGGCTGGTCTAGAACTCCTGACCTCAGGTGATCCACCCGCCTCGGCCTCCCAAAGTGCTGGGATTACAGGAGTGAGCCACCACGCCCAGCCTAACTACTCCATTCTTAATACTGTTCTTTGGACTGGCTTGTTTTGTTTTGTTTTGTTTTTTCCTACTACTTTTATTGCTGACAATCTTCCTTCAAAATCTTTAAGCAAAAAATCATGTAATTCTGCTTAGTAAGACTTCATTAACACACTGCAAATGATCTTCACTTACATTTACATGTACAGAGAGACACACAGGCAGAGAATTTTTTGCCTGGAGACCATGGACCCCAGGGACTCTGTGATCGCCTTGAAACTGCATGCAAAGTTTTGCACATGTATTTTATATTCAGAATAGATATAAAGTTTTCTTCAGCTTTCCAAAAAGGTCTATTAGCCTCTCTAACCATCCACTCACTCCAACAAAATATAGAGATCAAGAATCCTACTGGGCACTAAGTGTTCCTCTGATCTTACTCTATTACTTCTAAAACTGGGCCAGTGAATCCCCAGGGAGTACACAGTGGTTTAGCAGGATATGGAAAGCACATACATTCCACTGAAGCACCAGTTTTGCTCCAAGACATTTTTTGAGGAAAATTAAGAGATTTTGCTAGTACGTTAATTCTAAAATAAACTCTCTTTAAAAACATATGCCAATAGAAGCAGAGATTAGATGGTAGTTACCACAGGCTGGGGGATACAGGGGCATGGAAATAGAAGATGTTGGTCAAAGGGTACAAAGATCCAGTGAGACAGCAGGAGCAAGTCTTAGTGCTCTAGTGCACAGCATGGTGATGACAATTATAATAATATATTGTGTATTTCAAAATTGCAAAAAGAATAGATTTTTAACGATCTCATTACAAAAAAATGATAAGTTGGTATGGTAATGAATCTGTTAATTAGCTTGACTGACTCTTTCTATAATGTATACATAAACTAAAACATCACATTTTACCCCATAAATATATGCAATTATTATTTGTCAATTAATAATAAATTTAAAATAATTTTAAGTGGGAGAACAGGATGTAGCAGATCTCTCTACAGAGTTTGCCCCTACTCAAGTCTCCATTTCTCATTATGTTCTTTAAGACACTTAGAACAAAAGCACGACACAAGTCTGGGTGGACACTGACTGTGGCTCTTTTAAGCAAGCCTGGTTTGTACTTCCCTCTGATCACCCGAACTAATACACCTTACTCAGTCTACTTTCATTCCAAAAAGTCATATCTGATGTTAAAAATCAACCTACCAGTGTTCGGGTACCAAAGCCATCACACAGGGGTGGCATCTCTTTGTTTAAGCAAATCCTTGCCATCATCCTCATCAATAGTTGTAACTTTCTCCTATTTTCAGGAGGCAGGAGAAGGCAGCAAATCTGAAATGCTTCAACTGCCACTTTCTCCTTCTGTAACAAACCTGATTTAGAAAAAAAAAATGTTATCTTTCAACACCTATAGCCTAGTAGATTCTATATGGTCATATTTTAACAAAATATATATTAGTAAAATTACATAAAATATTTTCACATATTCAACTATACTGGGTCAATTGAATATAGATCCATTGTCACTCACAAATCACTATAGAAAATACAAACCATCAACCAGGCATGACAAATATATAGAACCAAATACAGCCATTTTCTCCTCCCATACACTAGACAGATATATCTCAATTTTCATAGCACTCTTTCCCGAACCAGGAGCAGCCAGGCTAACACTACCCTAACCCTCAACTCACCTAACAACTCACGTTGTTAATAAGTCCAAAACAGCAAGAACGTGAACGTGTCATCACTCCCCTGAATGCTTCCCTCTGTATTATTTCCTCATTATCAGCAGGCTCACCACCTTGCATGACTCTCACTGACTAAATAAAGGACTGATGCCCACAAAGTCAGTCCACTGCCAAATGGCTCCCCTTCTTTCTAAATAATGCCTTTCAAATAACCCTTCCTTCCACTTAGGCTATCTTTCTTAGTTAAGTGTGCCGATTCAATCATGTTATATGCCATCCTTCCTCATCTCAGGTATGATTTTGCTAAAAGTTATGATATTCTAGCCAGGCACAGTGGCTCACGCCTGTAATCTCAGCACTTTGAGATGCTGAGATGGGAGGATCACTTGAGGCCAGGAATTTGAGACCAGCCTGGGCAACATAGTGAGAACCCATTTCTACAAGAAAAAAAAAAATTTAATTAGCTGCCATGGTGGCACATGCCAGTAGTCCTAGCTATTCAGGAGGCTGAAGGAGGAGAACTGTTTGAGCCCAGGAGTTTGAGGTTACAGTGAGCCATAATGGCACCAGCCTGGGCAACACAGCAAGACCCTGTCTCTCTTTTTTTTTTTTAAAGGATATTATAATATTGCTCTCTTTTTTACTATATTTGTCCCTGGACATACTTATATCCAAGCCCTCTAATGAGGTAAAACTGCTTCTATCAGTTTATCTGTCCTATATCCAACTATTTCAAGTTACCACTAGTCTTTGGGAGGCAAAAAACATCTTTTATATTGAATAAGTATTTATTGACCATCTACAATATACAAGAACTGTGCTAGATCCCAGAAATACAAAGATATACCAGGCCTGTTCCTTTGAAGAGCTTATGCACTGTGAGGAGAAACCCATAAACAAATAAGTGACAAATGAAAAGCAATGCAAGAAATATCTGCAAGGGCCACAGAAGGGGAACTATAAGCCACTCAGTATGACATGTAGTTATGAGGGGAATGACTTGGTAGAAGTAAAGCTAGAAAGATCAACAGAGATGAGGTCTCAGAAGGCCCTGACTGCCAGATGAAGGAGATTGGGTTTGATCCCAAAGGCAGTGGATGTGCACGGACGGGAAAGGAGGGCAGAAGACAGATCTTTTCTAGACCAAGTGCTGATCCTAGACGTACTCAGGAATGCTGTTGATTATATCATTATCATCTATGTAGACCTGTTTTCAATTCCACATCATCAAATCATGGAAAGAAAAAAGGTTTACGATAATATTTTAATATATTCTTTCATTTACCCAACAAATATTTATGAAGCCCCACCTGTATTCCGGGAACTGTATTAGGAGGGGACATGCAGTGAGGAATAAAGCAAAATCCCTGTGTGATCTCATGGAGCTTGTTTTCTAGAAGATAAAAAGCAAAAAGATATAGAAATACAAGGTCAGGCAGCAAGATGCTATGGAGAAAAATACACTGGAGAGGAGCTGGGGAGTGAGGGGATGTGCTCCAAAAAAAACACTTCTATCATCTTCAGGAAGGCCCTCTCTAAGGAGGTAACATGTGAGCAGAGATCCAAAGGAAATGAGAGCAAGCCAAGGAAATACTGCAGAGACAAACTTTCAAGGTGGAGGGAATGGCAATTACAAAGATTGTAATGTGAGAGCATACTGGGAGTGTGTGAGGTACAGGAATGCGGCCAGCATCAAGAGACAGTGTGTGTAAGGAAAACACAAGTCAGAAATCAGGTTAGAGAGGCAGCCAAGGGGCAGATCATGCAGAACTTTGTAGGCTATATCATTAAAGACTGAGGGGTTCATTATAAATGACCTGAGAAACCACTGGTGGGTTCTGAACAGAGGAGTCACTTGATCTGAATTGCTTTTTACTGTGGCACCTGTAGAGCAAATAGATTGCAAGGGGAAAGCAGGGAAAAAGGAAGACACACAGCATGCTGATGGTCTGAATGGGGATGTAGCAGTTGAACTGGTAATAACTAGTTAAAATCTTTCTCCACAAAGCCATCTAGTTTTTCTGTAAAGCCTTCTGTCTCACTGTCCCACGAATCCCTTCTTTTTCCAAATTAAAAATCCCTTTGCAAAGGCAGATATCCTTACTGCATTGTATCTACATTGCTTTATGAATGAGACTACAAGCTAATTGAAAGCATAATGCATTTATTTTGGCAAGCCACATTTCCTAGTATAATACAAGGCAAACAGATAAACACTCAAATACCTATTTATCAATAGACTATATATTATATTATATTATATTATATTATATTATATTATATTAAATTAATTATTAGCCAGTATTATATGGCTACTAAATGATAATTTTTGAAGTTATGCAACAATATTAGTAGTACAATATTTTTAAAAAAATAAAAGCATGCTGATTATAAAGCCTTTATGAAAAATAATGTATTAAAAAAGAAATATATTTTAAAATTAAGAGTACATCAGGGCTGTAAAATAATCAGAATTTTATAAAAGAAATTTAAAAATTTCTTTGTGAGGATGCTATTAAACAAATATGTAAAAATTATATCCACTATATCTTTTCAAAAAATTATTACTAAATTCTAAACAGCCAGTTGCTTGCCAAACTTACAGTAGATAATAATTTCAGACTTTATGAAAATTAAGTGAGGCTAGGCATGGTGGCTTACACCTATAATCTCAGCATTTTGGGAGGCCAAGATGGAAGGATCACCTGAGGCCAGGAGCTTAAGACCAGCCTGGACAACATAGCAAAATCCCATCCCTACAAAAACATTAAAAAATTAGATAGGCATAGTGGTGCATGCTTGTGGTCCTAGCTACTCAGAAGACTGAGGCAAGAGGATCACTTGAGCCTATGAGTTTGAGTCTGCAGTGAGCTATGATTGCACACTGCACTCCAGCCTGGGCAAAAGAGCAATACCCTGGGAAAGAAAAAGGAAAGGGAAAGGGAGAAAGAAAGAAAAAGCAAAAAAGAAATCAAGCAAGAAAACATACGTAAATCCATCTCAGGAATTTATCTACAGAAACCTACATACTGGGTGATAAGCCACCATCCTTGACTCATAAACATCCCAATAACTCAACCTTCCTGTGAGACCCTTTTCCTCCCTCCTGTCACTGATCCCAGCTGGGACTCCTCTACAATTTCTTCCAACTGTCAACCTTCCTATTTCCTGTGAAAACAGAAGCCTATGCTACTATCTCTTCCTCCTTTAAATCCATAATCTTTCCCCAAGATCATCCTCCTGCTTCTAGCAGTGGAGGAGCCACTATCAGTATCTTTAACAGAAGGAAGTCTCTGCTGCACAATATTGGATAATGTGGAGGGAGAGGGAGTTGCTTACTCCCAAAGCTAAAGGAGCAGCATGAAAGGATGAGGTTCCTGTCACCTGCAGCTGGAGCATGGAATACAGTTTACCAGACTGGGGAGAAAACCCACTGTAAGGACTGGTTAGGTCTATAACACTACTAGATTTGAATCACAGTTGAGCTACATAATGAATTAAGTAGGACTCTGTAAGTTGATCTTGTAATTTAGCTGTCTTTTATAGCAATGTTCTGAGTAGTGGGGAGAGAGGAGAAGTACAGAACACTTGTTCAAAGCTACCTGCTTGGAAAGGCTTGGGACAAAACCTATTATTTTGACATAATTTATGAGATAAAATTGAAAAATTAATTCATTTCTCCCTCCAAAGAGGTATAAAATTGCTATGCCCAATTCCATTTACCTGCTTACTTTTTTCCAAGTATACATTACTACCACCTAATATACTACAGAATTTACTTATTATGTTATCTGCCATTGTTTCCCCTCTGCCCCACTGGAATGTAAGCTCCACAGGGTAGGGGTTCTTATCATTTTCGTTTGTTGATATGCCTCCTGTGGCTAGAAAAATACCTGGTACATCATAGGTACCAACACATTTCTGTGTAAAGAATGAATGAATGAATGATATGAATGAATGAATACATGAATGAAGGATAAGAATGACCCATCTCTTATTGGGATTGTAGCCAGAATATCTGGATTAAATCCCAGCTCTCACCGATTGTGGACAAGTCAACCTCCATAAATCAGAAAATGTTGTCAACAGTCATAAAACCAAATCAATGTACTACACTGGGTATCCATGGGCTATATAGAGGAGTCAAGTGAACTAAAATTTCAGTGGCATCAGTCATAGCTACTACTACCTTAAAATGTTAAAACTAACATCAGGAGGAAGATACAACATGAATCACATACAACTTTGGCTGGATTTTCTTTAAAATCTGGTTAAGAAATGTATTGTGCACTAATAGATAAGATTAAATTTGGCTCTGGGCCTCACAACAATAGCAGGTAAAATTCCACAATGTCCCAACACAAGCATATTATTGAATAATAAATCATTTAATTATACGCTCCTAAACCCTAATTGCCTAAACATTTGTAGAACCACATTACATAGTATGGAAGAAGATATAAACTTATGTAAACATCATCCACATATTATGTTTTTGTAAAATTCACCATGTGTAATTCAGAAAGCCTCTGTCACAGTTATTACTCTGTGAGTCACTGGAAGATTTTCAGGCTTGCATTATTATTACATACAAAAAGGTATGTCTCATTCCCTGGTGTTAGAAGGTCCTAAACAACTCAAACTTTTTGATTTTTCAGCTGAAACTTTGTAGATGTTTTTGTTAGCTTCAGTGAGAGAACTATCTTTGCAGTTGCTATTTGATAGTTGGCTCCTTGTTATAGATTAGTGAAGTCTTTACTGGAGTCATCTATTAATATACAGGTATAACCTCGTTTTACTGCACTTCCCTTTATTTGCTTTGCAGGTATTATGTTTTTTACAAATTGAAGTTTTGTGGCAACCCTGTGTTAAGAAAGGCTATCACCACCATTTTTCCAACAACATGGGCTCACACCATGTCTCTGTATCACATTTTGGTAATTCAGAATATTTCAATTTTTTAATTATTATTTTATCTATTATTATGACCTATGATCAATAAGTAATCTTTGCTGTTACTACTGTAAGTGTTTGGGGGAACCACACAATATGCCCATAAGATTGTGAACTTAATCAACCAATGTGTGTGTTCTGACTGCTCCACCAACAGTGGTTCCCCTGTCTCTCTCCCTCTCTTTGGGCCTCTCTATTCCCTCAGACACAACAATATTGAAATTGGGCCAATTAATAACCCTACAATGGCCTCTAAGTGTTCAAGTGAAAGAAGAGTCACATATCTGTCACTTTAAATCAAAAGAAACGATTGACCTTAGGGTGGCAGGTTAAAAGCTGAGAGAAGTCACAAGCTAGGCCTCTGGTGCCAAACAGCCAAGTTATGAATGCAAAGAAAAGTTCTTGAAAGAGACTAAAGCGCTACTCCAGTGAGCACACAAATGACAAAGCAGTGAAACAGCTGTGTTGCTGACAGGACGAAAGTTTGAGTGGCCCAGATAGAAGATCCAACCAATCACAACATTTCTTTAAGCCCTACCCTAATCTAGAGCAAAGTCCTAACTCTTCAATTCTATAAAGGCTGAGGGAGGTGGGGAAACTACAGAAGAAAAGTTGGAATCTAGCAGAGGCTGGTTTATGAGGTTTGAGGAAAGAGGCTGTCTTCATAACATAAAAGTGCAAGGTGAAGCAGCAAGAGTTAATGTAGAAGCTGCAGCAAGTTACCTAGAAAATCTAGCTAAGATCATGATGAAATTGGCTACATTAAACAACAGATTTCCAATGTAGACAAAACAGCCTTTAATGGGAAAGGATGCCATCTAGGACATTTGTAACTAGAAGGGAGAAGTCAATATTTGGCTTTAAAGCTTGAAAGGACAGGCTGGCTCTCTTGTTAGGCGCTAATACAGCTGGTGACTTGAAGTTGAAGCCAGTGCTCCTTTACCATTCCAAAAATCCTAGGGCCCTTAAGAATTCTGCTACATCTGGCTGGGTGCGGTGGCTTATGCCTGTAATCCTAGCACTTTGGGAGGCTGAGGTGAGCGGATCACCTGAGGTCAGGAGCTCAAGTCCAGCCTGGTCAACATGGTGAAATCTTGTCTCTACTAAAAATACAAAAATTAGCCAGGCATGGTGGCATGTGCCTGTCGTCCCAGCTATTTGGGAGGCTGAAGCAGGAGAATTGCTTGAGCCCAGGAAGTGGAGGTTGCAATGAGCCAAGACTGCGCCACTGCACTCCAGCCTGGGCAACAGCGCAAGACTCCACCTAAAAAAAAAAAAAAAAAAAATAGAATTATGCTACATCTATTCTACCTGTGTTCTAGAAATGACAACACATAGTTTAGTGAAGATTTTAAGCCCACTGTTGAGATCTGCTCAAAAAAAAAAAAAAAGAATAGTAAGTAATGGTAAGTAATCAGTGTTACTTTCCTGATTTTTATGCTTGTATGAGGGTCCTGTAGGGGAGTGACCTAGTTTATAGGAAAAACACACAGAAGTATTTATAGGTGATAGAACATTTGATTGGCAATTTACTTTCAAATGGTTCGGAAAAAAAAAGTTCTTTGGACTGTACTATAGCCGTTCTTGTAAACTGGAGATTGCTAGAAAATTTAAAAATTTGTTTAAAAGAAAAATGGTGAAAGGTCTGAGGGAATGCAAGGTCATATGCGGGCTAAGAATAGTGTTATGAATACTCTAAGGATGTCAATGATATCGTTATGGTTTCCATCATTGCCACAAATAACTGAAGGATATAAAATATAAGTGTGACACCTGGGAGATATCATCACTCTTCTAAGCTTCTCTTGTGCTATACACACACAGGAGCTACATGCTACTTTTTAAATGCATTGCTTTTTTGTAGTCTTCATTATGCTTCTCTTCTCATGAGATATTCATTGCGAGATTTCAATTTCTCTAAATCGATTTGAAGGCCGTGATTTGACCCTTACAAAATCTGCATAACAAAAACACATTTTAAAATAGGGTGCTAAGATAGTGCAACTATGGACAAATAAACTGTGAATCTTCAGCTTTAAGGGGGCCTACTTCAAAAACAGTGGAGCCAGAAGGGGCTGCTGATTTGTCACGGAAGAGAAGCAGTTTGGGTTTGTGAAAGATAGTAGACTCATGGAAATATTCAACAGGCAGATGACGATAGCAGCTCTGGAATTTAGGGGACAGGTCAACACTTGAAATATATACTTGAGAATCATTAATTTATTCATTCAATGAAGGTTTGAAAAGAGCATAAAATGTTCTAGGACTGTGCTAAGATCTGAGAATCCCAAAACAGTGAGACAAAGATCTTGTTATCAAGAAGCTCACAGTCTGGAGAAGAAGATGAACGAACACAAGCCATCATAAAGCAATGTGGAAGACAACAATAGAGATGTGTCAAAGGGATATCATGGAAGCACCAAGGAGACTGACAGGTAATCGATAATGATCTGTCCCAGGAAGATTAAAATATAATAGCCATAAGAGGAAGTTACTTTTTTAAGTCTGTATTTGAATACTTAATATAATGTCACAGAAACACACAGAAGTCATTCAACAACTATTTCCTCAAAATCAGATGAACTAAGACAGTCCATGAAAAAAGGCTGTTACATATGTATGTGTGTGTGTGTGTGTGTGTGTGTGTGTGTGTGTGTATACATAAAAAACAGATGTAGGGTCATTGTTTTGCCATTAATTGGGTCTGAGGTTTTAAGCATTCCTGTATGACCACCCAAGAGATTACTTCTTGATATATTTTAATCAGTTAAGTTCTTTGTACCAGTGATACTTAGTCACAAATTGCACCTATGTTGTACTTTCAGTTTTCAAGTCTTACAGGAACCATTCTCTGCTATACCTCTGTGGTCCAGGGGATGAAAGGGATTTACACCTCTGTACATCTTTCCTTCCTTTCTCTTTCACTCCTATAAAAGAGGGCAACAGAAGTCTGAACTTGTTTGTTTAAACTCCACCAAATCATTCTGAGCATGGTTCTAAAAGCAGCACCATGCGTTTCCCCATCTGAGCCTTCATTTTATCTTTTCTGACTGTAGAGTGGTCATGCTCATAGTTAATAAACAAACAACACAACTTTTAAAAATCACTTTAATTTCTGTGAGTTTTGGGGGGTTTTTGTTTTTTTACACTTTCTTTCTAGTTTCTATGTCTTCCTCCAATCGTCTCTGTTTTGTTTTGTTTTGTTCTGTTCTGTTCTGTTTTGTTTAAGAGATAGGGTCTTGCTTTATTGCCTGGGCTAGGCTCAAGGGATCCTCCTGCTTCAGCCTTCCAAGGAGCTGGAACTACAAGCATGTGCCCCAACACCCTGCTAATCCATTCAGTTTTGTAAAGTTTGTTTATATTTGTTTATGTTTCTAAGCCCCTGCTTGATCTCTTCTCTTTTTTTAACTTACCATATAAGATAGGAATTTATTAATATTTAGATGTAATATGTTTATTAAATAATGTTGTCTTTCCCTTTCAATTGGATATGAGTACTGCATTTATTTATCCAAATACGAAATGTTATGTTTTTTAAAGTTATTATTAGCAGGCCAGGCATGGTGGCTGACGCCTGTAATCCCAGCACTTTGGGCAGCCAAGGCGGGTGGATCACCTGAGGTCAGGAGTTCGAGACCAGCCTGGCCAACATGGCGAAACCCTATCTCTACTAAAAATACAAAACATAGCCAGGCATGGTGGCACATGCCTGTAATTCCAGCTACTCAGGAGGCAGAAGCAGGAGAATCACTTGAACCTGGGAAGCAGAGGTTGCAGTGAGCCAAGATCATGTCACTGCACTCCAGTCTGGGTGACAGAGCAAGACCTTGTCTCAAAAATAAATAAATGAATAAAGAAATAAACAAACAAAGCTATTATGAGCAAAGTTATGAAGAACAAAGCCACCCCTACAGCTAATACTTCATGCACATACATGACATTTCACTCAAATTAATACTTGAGTAAAATGAATCAAAAACATCCCAAGTTTAAAATCTCGAAAGTGGGGGGGGGGGGGTGGAACCAAGATGGCCAAATAGGAACAGCTCCAGTCTACAGCTCCCAGCGTAAGCGACTCAGAAGACGGGTGATTTCTACATTTCCAACTGAGGTACCGGGTTCATCTCACTGGGGAGTGTCGGACAGGGGTGCAGGACAGTGGGTGCAGCGTACCAAGCCTGAGCCAAAGAAGGGCAAGGCCTCACCTCACCTGGGAAGCACAAGGGGTCAGGGAATTCCCTTTCCTAGTCAAAGAAAGGGGTGACAGACGGCACCTGGAAAATCGGGTCACTCCCACCCTAATACTGCACTTTTCCAACAGTCTTAGCAAATGGCACGCCAGGAGATAATATCCCACGCCTGGCTCGGAGGGTCCTACGCCCACGGAGCCTCGCTCATTGCTAGCACAGCAGTCTGAGATCAAACTGCAAGGTGGCAGCCAGTCTGGGGGAGGGGCGCCCGCCATTGCCCAGGCTTGAGTAGGTAAACAAAGCAGCCAGGAAGCTTGAACTGGGTGGAGCCCACTGCAGCTCAAGGAGGCCTGCCTGCCTCTGTAGACTCCACCTCTGGAGGCCGGGCATAGCCAAACAAAAGGCAGCAGAAACCTCTACAGACTTAAATGTCCCTGTCTGACAGCTTTGAAGAGAGTAGTGGTTCTCCCAGCATGCAGCTGGAGATCTGAGAATGGACAGACTGCCTCCTCAAGTGGGTCCCTGACCCCTGAGTAGCTTAACTGGGAGGAACCCCCCAGTAGGGGCTGACTGACACCTCACATGGCCGGGTACTCTGAGACAAAACTTCCAAAGGAATGATCAGGCAGCAACATTTGCTGTTCACCAATATCTGCTATTCTGCAGCCTCCGTTGCTGATACCCAGGCAAACAGGGTCTGGAGTGGACCTCCACCAAACTCCAACAGAGTTGGAGCTGAGGGTCCTGACTGTTAGAGGGAAAACTAACAAACAGAAAGGACATCCACACCAAAACCCCATCTGTACTTCACCATCATCAAAGACCAAAGGTAGATAAAACCACAAAGATGGGGAGGAAACAGAGCAGAAAAACTGGAAACTCTAAAAATCAGAGCACCTCTCCTCCTCCAAAAGAATGCAGCTCCTCACCAGCAACAGAACAACGCTGGATGGAGAATGACTTTGACGAGTTGAGAGAAGAAGGCTTCAGACAATCAAACTACTCTGAGGTAAAGAAGGAAGTTCGAACCCATGGCAAAGAAGTTGAAAACCTTGAAAAAAAATTAGACGAATGGCTAACTAGAATAACCGATGCAGAGAAGTCCTTAAAGAACGTGATGAAGCTGAAAACCATGGCACAAGAACTATGTGATGAATGCACAAGCCTCAGTAGCCGATTCGATCAACTGGAAGAAAGGGTATCAGCCATGGAAGATGAAATGAATGAAATGAAGCGAGAAGGGAAGTTTAGAGAAAAAAGAATAAAAAGAAACGAGCAAAGCCTCCAAGAAATATGGGACTATGTGAAAAGACCAAATCTATGTCTCATTGGTGTACCTGAAAGTGACGGGGAGAATGGAACCAGGTTGGAAAACACTCTGCAGGATATTATCCAGAATTTCCCCAATCTAGCAAGGCAGGCCAACATTCAAATTCAGGAAATACAGAAAACGCCACAAAGATACTCCTTGAGAAGAGCAACTCCAAGACACATAATTGTCAGATTCACCAAAGTTGAAATGAAGGAAAAAATGTTAATGGCAGCCAGAGAGAAAGGTCAGGTTACCCACAAAGGGAGGCCCATCAGACTAACAGCAGATCTCTCGGCAGAAACCCTACAAGCCAGAAGAGAGTGGGGGCCAATATTCAACATTCTTAAAGAAAAGAATTTTCAACCCAGAATTTCATATCCAGCCAAACTAAACTTCATAAGTGAAAGAGAAATAAAATCCTTTACAGACAAGCAAATGCTGAGAGATTTTGTCACCACCAGGCCTGCCCTACAAGAGCTCCTGAAGGAAGCACTAAACATGGAAAGGAACAACCAGTACCAGCCATTGCAAAAACATGCCAAATTGTAAACACTATCGAGGCTAGGAAGAAACTGCATCAACTAACGAGCAAATTACCCAGCTAACATCATCAGGACAAGATCAAATTCACATATAACAATATTAACCTTAAATGTAAATGGGCTAAATGCTCCAATTAAAAGACACAAACTGGGAAGTTGGATAAAGAGTCAAGACCCATCAGTGTGCTGTATTCAGGAAACCCATCTCACTTGCAGAGACACACATAGGCTCAAAATAAAGGGATGGAGGAAGATCTACCAAGCAAATGGAAAACAAAATAAGGCAGGGGTTGTAATCCTAGTCTCTGATAAAACAGACTTTAAACCAACAAAGATCGAAAGAGACAAAGAAGGCCATTACATAATGATAAAGGGATCAATTCAACAAGAAGAGCTAACTATCCTAAATATATATGCACCCAATACAGGAGCACCCAGATTCATAAAGCAAGTCCTTAGAGACCTACTAAGAGACTTAGACTCCCACACATTAATAATGGGAGAATTTAACACCCCACTGTCAACATTAGACAGATCAACGAGACAGAAAGTTAACAAGGATATCCAGGAATTGAACTTGGCTCTGCACCAAACGGATCTAATAGACATCTACAGAACTCTCCACCCCAAATCAACAGAATATACATTCTTCTCAGCACCACACCACACCTATTCCAAAATTGACCACATAGTTGAAAGTAAAGCACTCCTCAGCAAATGTAAAAGAATAGAAATTATAACAAACTGTCTCTCAAGACCACAGTGCAATCAAACTAGAACTCAGGATTAAGAAACTCACTCAAAACTGCTCAACTACATGGAAACTGAACAACCTGCTCCTGAATGACTACTGGGTACATAACGAAATGAAGGCAGAAATAAAGATGTTCTTTGAAACCAATGAGAACAAAGACACAACATACCAGAATCTCTGGGACACATTCAAAGCAGTGTGTAGAGGGAAATTTATAGCACTAAATACCCACAAGAGAAAGCAGGAAAGATCTAAAACTGACACCCTAACATCACAATTAAAAGAACTAGAGAAGCAAGAGCAAACACATTCAAAAGCTAGCAGAAGACAAGAAATAACTAAGATCAGAGCAGAACTGAAGGAAATAGAGACATAAAAAACCCTTCAAAAAATCAATGAATCCAGGAGCTGGTTTCTTGAAAAGATCAACAAAATTGATAGACCGCTAGCAAGACTAATAAAGAAGAAAAGAGAGAAGGATCAAACAGATGTAATAAAAAATAATAAAGAGGATATCACCACCAATACCACAGAAATACAAACTACCATCAAAGAATACTATAAACACCTCTATGAAAATAAACTAGAAAATCTAGAAGAAATGGATAAATTCCTCGATACATACACTCTCCCAAGACTAAACCAGGAAGAAGTTGAATCTCTGAATAGACCAATAACAGACTCTGAAATTGAGGCCATAATTAATAGCTTATGAACCAAAAAAAGTCCAGGACCAGACGGATTCACAGCCGAATTCTACCAGAGGTACAAGGAGGAGCTGGTACCATTCCTTCTGAAATTATTCCAATCAATAGAAAAAGAGGGAATCCTCCCTAACTAATTTCATGAGGCCAGCATCATCCTGATACCAATGCCTGGCAGAGACACAACCAAAAAAGAGAATTTTAGACCAATATCCCTGATGAACATCGATGCACAAATCCTCAATAAAGTACTGGCAAACCGAATCCAGCAGCGCATCAAAAAGCTTATCCACCATGATCAAGTGGGCTTCATCCTTGGGATGCAAGGCTGGTTCAACATACACAAATCAATACACGTAATCCAGCATATAAACAGAACCAAAGACAAAAACCACATGATTATCTCAATAGATGCAGAAAAGGCCTTTGACAAATTTCAACAGCCCTTCATGCTAAAAACTCTCAATAAATTAGGTATTGATGGGATGTATCTCAGAATAATAAGAGCTATTTATGACAAACCCACAGCCAATATCATACTGAATGGGCAAAAACTGGAAGCATTCCCTTTGAAAACTGGCACAAGACACGGATGCCCTCTCTCACCACTCCTATTCAACATAGTGTTAGAAGTTCTGGCCAGGGCAATCAGGCAGGAGAAGGAAATCAAGGGTATTCAATTAGGAAAAGAGGAAGTCAAATTGTCCCTGTTTGCAGATGACATGATTGTATGTCTAGAAAACCCCATCATCTCAGCCCAAAATCTCCTTAAGCTCATAAGCAACTTCAGCAAAGTCTCAGGATACAAAATCAATGTGCAAAAATCACAAGCATCCTTATACACCAATAACAGACAAACAGAGAGCCAAATCACGAGTGAACTCCCATTCACAATTGCTTCAAACAGAATAAAACACCTAGGAATCCAACTTCCAAGGGATGTGAAGGACCTCTTCAAGGAGAACTATAAACCACTGCTCAATGAAATCAAAGACGATACAAACAAATGGAAGAACATTCCATGCTCATGGGTAGGAAGAATCAATATCATGAAAATGGCCATACTGCCCAAGGTAATTTACAGATTCAATGCCATCCCCATCAAGCTACCAATGACTTTCTTCACAGAATTGGAAAAAACTACTTTCAACTTCATATGGAACCAAAAAAGAGGCCACATTGCCAAGTCAATCCTAAGCCAAAAGAACAAAGCTGGAGGCATCACGCTACCTGACTTCAAACTATACTACAAGGCTACAGGAACCAAAATAGCATGGTATTGGTACCAAAACAGAGATATAGACCAATGGAACAGAAAAGAGCCCTCAGAAATAATGCCGCATATCTACAACTCTCTGATCTCTGACAAACCTGACAAAAACAAGAAATGGGGAAATGATTCCCTATTTAATAAATGGTGCTGGGAAAACTGGCTAGCCATATGTAGAAAGCTGAAACTGGATCCCTTCATTATATCTTAGACAAAAATTAATTCAATATGGATTAAAGACTTAAATGCTAGACCTAAAAACATAAAAACCCTAGAAGAAAATCTAGGCAATACCATTCATGACATAGGCATGGGCAAGGACTTCATGACTAAAACACCAAAAGCAATGGCAACAAAAGCCAAAATTGACAAATGGGATCTAATTAAACTAAAGAGCTTCTGCACAGCAAAAGAAACTACCATCAGAGTGAATAAGCAACCTACAGAATGGGAGAACATTTTTGCAATCTACTTATCTGACAAAGGGCTAATATCCAGAATCTACAATGAACTCAAACAAATTTACAAGAAAAAAGCAAACAACCCCACCAACAAGTGGGCAAAGGATATGAACAGACACTTCTCAAAAGAAGACATTTATGCAGCCAAAAGACACATGAAAAAATGCTCATCATCACTGGCCATCAGAGAAATGCAAATCAAAACCACAATGAGATACCACCTCACACCAGTTAGAATGGTGATCATTAAAAAGTCAGGAAACAACAGGTGCTGGAGAGGATGTGGAGAAATAGGAACACTTTTACACTGTTGGTGGGACTGTAAACTGGTTCAACCATTGTGGAAGACAGTGTGGCGATTCCTCAACGATCTAGAACTAGAAATACCATTTGACCCAGCCATCCCATTACTGGGTATATACCCAAAGGATTATAAATCATGCTGCTATAAAGACACATGCACACTTATGTTTATTGCGGCACTATTCACAATAGCAAAGACTTGGAACCAACCCAAATGTCCATCAAGGATAGACTGGATTAAGAAAATGTGGCACATATACACCATGGAATACTATGCAGCCATAGAAAATGATGAGTTCATGTCCTTTGTAGGGACATGGATGAAACTGGAAAACATCATTCTCAGCAAACTATCTCAAGGACAAAAAACCAAACACCACATGTTCTCACTCATAGGTGGGAATTGAACAATGAGAACACACGGACACAGGAAGGGGAACATCACACAACGGGGACTGTTGTGCAGTGGGGGTAGGGGGAGGGATAGCATTAGGAGATATACCTAATGTTAAATGACGAGTTAATGGGTGCAGCACACCAACATGGCACATGTATACATATGTAACAAACCTGCACGTTGTGCACATGTACACTAAAACTTAAAGTATAATAATAATAAAATTAATAAATAAAAATAAACAAAGAAAAAGAAAATGTGGCACATATACACCATGGAATACTATGCAGCCATAAAAAAGGATGAGTTCATGTCCTTTGTAGGGACATGGATGAAAGATGGAAACCATCATTCTCAGCAAACTATCACGGGGACAAAAAACCAAACACCTCATGTTCTCACTCATTGAGCAATGAGAACACTTGAACACAGGAAGGGGAACATAACACACCAGGGTCTGTCCTGGGGTAGGGGGAATGGGGACGGATAGCATTAGGAGACATACCTAATGTAAATGACGACTTAATGGGTGCAGCACACCAACATGGCACATGTACAAATATGTAACAAACCTGCATGTTTGCACATGTACCCTAGAACTTAAAGTATACCCTAGAACTTAAAATATTTAAAAAAAAAAAAGAAAGAAATGGCTTTCAGGAAAAACAAACATGCATTAAAGAACAGTTTTTGGTTATTACTCATCTTTGTACAATTATATACTACTTTCTTTTCTTAGTAATTCAAGTCTTGAGCCTAAGTTTTTTCAGACAATAAATTCAAATGTTTTCTGAATGTTTTTGGTGAATAGCAACTATGCTTATCATCATATGATATACTGATTTTCACAAATAGTGATTTTGACTTCTTTATTACCTTTAGGATATTGGCAATGTAATTTATGAGTTGTATTAAATAAAACCCTTGTCTGCAAAAAATAAAAAATAAAAATAAAACATGATGCTTTAAAAAAAAAGTCCTCGGATAACATGTGTTACTTTTTTGTTCAACTTTGATTTATAATTAAAATACTACAAAAATGTAGAAATTTTAAATGTAGAGCTCAGTGAGTTTTGACAAATGCATACCCCCATGTAAACAGCACAACAACGAAAATATAAAACTCTTCCACCCCCCAAAGAATCTACTGGTGCTCTTTGGCAGTAAGGCCTCTCGATCCCCTAGACCAAAGCAACCTCTGACCTGCTTTCTGCCTCCATAGATTCCCCTTTCCTAGAATTTCATGTAAATGGAACCAGAATGGCTTTTATCACTCAGCATATTTTTGAGATTCATTTATATTGTTGTATGTACCCATAGTTTATTTTTATTGCTGGGTAATATTTCATTGCATGGATATACTACAAAATGTTTTTCCATTCACTTGCTGATAGACATGTAGATTGTTTCCAGTGTTTTGATATTATGAATAAAGCTGCTATGAATACCACACAATTTGTGTGAACACATGTGTTCTTATCTCTTAGATAAATACCTAGGAACGAAATTAAGGTATATGTATGTTTAACTTAGTTAGAAATGATGAACTCATTTTCCAAAGTGGCTATGTCATTTCACAGTCCTATCAGCAATGTCTGAGGGCTCCAGGAGCCCCACATCTCACCAAAAATTTATGTCAGTGTCTTTGGCTTTAGCCATTTTAGTGTGTACATGGTAGTATCTCATTGTGGTCTTAATCTGCATTTCCTGTATGATTAATGATATTAATAATCTTTTCATGTGCTGAGTATTTCATATATATTCTTGTCATGTCCAATATTTTTGTCTTTTTTATTGCATTGTCTTGTTATTGAAGTGTTCTCTACATATCCTAGTTATAAGTGTTTTGTAAGCTATGTAATGGGAATTTTCTTGTCTTTTCATTTTCTTAACAGTATATTTCAAAGAGCAGAAATTTCCAATTTTGATGAAGTCTATTTGATATAATTTTTATTTTATGGTTATGTTTTCTAGGAACTAAGATATCTTTGTCTATGCAAAATTGCAAGAATTTTTCTCCTATACTTTCTTTTGGAAGGTTTTTAGATATATCTACTATATTTGAATCTGTGATCTAGTCCAAAGTAAAATTTGAGTGCATACAGTATACAGTATAAAGGTTCACTTTTTCCATAATAGATATCCAGTTGTTCCAACACTATCCTGAAAAGATGATCCCTTCCCTTGGCTTCTTTGCTGCAAATCACTTGACTACAGATACGTGAAATCTACTCTTGGACCCTCTATTCTATTCCATAGGCCTAAATATCTATCCTTATGCCAACAACACACTAAATATCAATATACTTTACAGGAAGACTTTACAGTAAGATACCAATACCACACCTGAAAGTAAGATTTTATAGTAAGTCTTAAAAACAGGTAATGTAAGTTCTCTAATTTTTTCTCCTTTTCTCCACATTGTTTTGGCTATTCAGCTTATTTGTATTTCCAAATAAATTTTACAAAATGCTTGAAAACTCTACCAAAAAAAGCCCTTGGATTTTTATCAAGCTAAATAATCCATGGATCAATTTTGGAAGAATTGACATCTTATCAATATTGCATATCTTTCAGTCCATGAACATAGTATGTCTCTCCAGTTATTTAAGTCATCCTTAGTTCCTCTCAACAACATTTAATAGTTTTCATTGTCAGGTCTTGCATATACCTTGTTTATCCCTACTTATAATTCATCCCTGAGTAGTCCATGTTTTTTGGTGTTATTGGAAACAGATTATTAGGTTGGGTTTTTCGGGGTTTTGTTTTAGTTTTCCAACTGATTTTTATACAGTGGTCTTATATTCTGCTTCCTTGTTAAGTTTAATTATTAATTCATAAGTGCTTTTTGGGGGCAGATTTCTTGGGATTTTTGATATCAGCAAATGTAGTTTTATTTCTTCTTTCCAGTCTTAAATCACTTATTTCATTTTCTTGCCTTTAAGGCATGAAAGCACTGCTGACCTCTCATGAAATGTTGCATAGAAGTGATGAGTTTTGTCTTTTTCTGACCATAGGGGAAAGCATTCAGTCTACCACCATTAAGAAAAATGTTGCTCTGGGAGCCAAGATGGCCAAATAGGAACAGCTCTGGTCTACAGCTCCCAGCGTGAGCAACGCAGAAGACGAGTGATTTCTGCATTTCCATCTGAGGTACTGTGTTCATCTCACTAGGGAGTGCCAGACAGTGGGCGCAGGTCAGTGGGTGAGCGCACCGTGCGCCAGCCGAAGCAGGGGCGAGGCATTGCCTCACTCGGGAAGCGCAAGGGGTCAGGGAGTTCCCTTTCCAGGGGTGACAGACAGCACCTGGAAAATCGGGACACTCCCACCCGAATACTGTGCTTCTCCCACGGGCTTAGGAAACGGTGCTCCAGGAGATTATAGCCCGCACCTGGCTCAGAGGTTCCCTACGCCCACGGAGTCTCGCTGATTGCTAGCACAGCAGTCTGAGATCAAACAGCAAGGCGGCAGCGAGCCTGGGGGAGGGGTGCCCGCCATTGCCCAGGCTCACTTAGGTAAACAAAGCAGCCTGGAAGCTTGAACTGGGGGAGCCCACCACAGCTCAAGGAGGCCTGCCTGCCTCTGTAGACTCCACCTCTGGGGACAGGGCACAGACAAACAAAAGACAGCAGTAACCTCTGCAGACTTAAATGTCCCTGTCTGACAGCTTTGAGGAGAGCAGTGGTTCTCCCAGCACGCAGCTGGAGATCTGAGAACGGGCAGACTGCCTCCTCAAGTGGGTCCCTGACCCCTGAGCCCCGAGCAGCCTAACCGGGAGGCACCCCCCAGCAGGGGCAGACTGACACCTCACACGGCCCGCCGGGTATTCCAACAGACCTGCAGCTGAGGGTCCTGTCTGTTAGAAGGAAAACTAACAGAAAGGACATCCACTCCAAAAACCCATCTGTACATCACCATCATCAAAGACCAAAAGTAGATAAAACCACAAAGATGGGGAAAAAACAGAGCAGAAAAACTGGAAACTCTAAAAAGCAGAGTGCCTCACCTCCTCCAAAGGAACGCAGCTCCTCACCAGCAACGGAACAAAGCTGGACGGAGAATGACTTTGACGAGCTGAGAGAAGAAGGCTTCAGATGATCAAATTACTCCGAGCTACGGGAGGATATTCAAACCAAAAGCAAAGAAGTTGAAAACTTTGAAAAAAATTTAGAAGAATGTATAACTAGAATAACCAATACAGAGAAGTGCTTAAAGGAGCTGATGGAGCTGAAAACCAAGGCTCGAGAACTACGTGAAGAATGCAGAAGCCTCAGGAGCCGATGCGATCAAATGGAAGAAAGGGTATCAGCCATGGAAGATGAAATGAATGAAATGAAGCGAGAAGGGAAGTTTAGAGAAAAAAGAATAAAAAGAAACGAGCAAAGCCTCCAAGAAATGTGGGACTATGTGAAAAGACCAAATCTACGTCTGATTGGTGTACCTGAAAGTGACGGGGAGAATGGAACCAGGTTGGAAAACACTCAGCAGGATATTATCCAGGAGAACTTCCCCAATCTAGCAAGGCAGGCCAACATTCAAATTCAGGAAATACAGAGAACGCCACAAAGATACTCCTTGAGAAGAGCAACTCCAAGACACATAATTGTCAGATTCACCAAAGTTGAAATGAAAGAAAAAATGTTAAGGGCAGCCAGAGAGAAAGGTCGGGTTACCCTCAAAGGGAAGCCCATCAGACTAACAGCGGATCTCTCGGCAGAAACCCTACAAGCCAGAAGAGAGTGGGGGCCAATATTCAACATTCTTAAAGAAAAGAATTTTCAACCCAGAATTTCATATCCAGCCAAACTAAGCTTCATAAGTGAAGGAGAAATAAAATCCTTTACAGACAAGCAAATGCTGAGAGATTTTGTCACCACCAGGCCTGCCCTAGAAGAGCTCCTGAAGGAAGCGCTAAACATGGAAAGGCACAACCGGTACCAGCCGCTGCAAAATCATGCCAAAATGTAAAGACCATCGAGACTAGGAAGAGACTGCATCAACTAACGAGCAAAATAACCAGCTAACATCATAATGACAGGATCAGATTCACACATAACAATATTAACTTTAAATGTAAATGGACTAAATGCTCCAATTAGAAGACACAGACTGGCAAATTGGATAAAGACTCAAGACCCATCAGTGCGCTGTATTCAGGAAACCCATCTCACATGCAGAGACACACATAGGCTCAAAATAAAAAGATGGAGGAAGATCTACCAAGCAAATGGAAAACAAAAAAAGGCAGGGGTTGCAATCCTAGTCTCTGATAAAACAGACTTTAAACCAACAAAGATCGAAAGAGACAAAGAAGGTCATTACATAATGGTAAAGGGATTAATTCAACAAGAAGAGCTAACTATCCTAAATATATATGCACCCAATACAGGAGCACCCAGATTCATAAAGCAAGTCCTGAGTGACCTACAAAGACACTTAGACTCCCACACATTAATAATGGGAGACTTTAACACCCCACTATCAACATTAGACAGATCAACGAGACAGAAAGTCAACAAGGATACCCAGGAATTGAACTCAGCTCTGCACCAAGTGGACCTAATAGACATCTACAGAACTCTCCACCCCAAATCAACAGAATATACATTTTTTTCAGCACCACACCACACCTATTCCAAAACTGACCACATACTTGGAAGTAAAGCTCTCCTCAATAAATGTAAAAGAACAGAAATTATAACAAACTATCTCTCAGATCACAGTGCAATCAAGCTAGAACTCAGGATTAAGAATCTCACTCAAAACCGCTCAACTACATGGAAACTGAACAACCTGCTCCTGAATGACTACTGGGTACAAAACGAAATGAAGGCAAAAATAAAGATGTTCTTTGAAACCAAGGAGAACCAAGACACAACATACCAGAATCTCTGGGATGCATTCAAAGCAGTGTGTAGAGGGAAATTTATAGCACTAAATGCCCATAAGAGAAAGCAGGAAAGATCCAAAATTGACACCCTAACATCACAATTAAAAGAACTAGAAAACCAAGAGCAAACACATTCAAAAGCTAGCAGAAGGCAAGAAATAACTAAAATCAGAGCAGAACTGAAGGAAATAGAGACACAAGAAACCCTTCAAAAAATTAATGACTCCAGGAGCTGGTTTTTTGAAAGGATCAACAAAATTGATAGACTGCTAGCAAGATTAATAAAGAAAAAAAGAGAGAAGAATCAAATAGATGCAATAAAAAATGATAAAGGGGATACCACCACCGATCCCACAAAAATACACACTACCATCAGAGAATACTACAAACACCTCTATGCAAATAAACTAGAAAATCTAGAAGAAATGGATAAATTCCTCAACACCTACACCCTCCCAAGACTAAACCAGGAAGAAGTTGAATCTCTGAAAAGACCAATAACAGGAGCTGAAATTGTGGCAATAATCAATAGCTTACCAACCAAAAAAAGTCCAGGACCAGATGGGTTCACAGCCGAATTCTACCAGAGGTACAAGGAGGAACTGGTACTATTCCTTCTGAAACTATTCCAATCAATAAAAAAAGAGGGAATCCTCCCTAACTCATTTTATGAGGCCAGCATCATCCTGATACCAAAGCCAGGAAGAGACACAACGAAAAAAGAGAATTTTAGACCAATATCCTTGATGAACATTGATGCAAAAATCCTCAATAAAATACTGGCAAACCGAATCCAGCAGCACATCAAAAAGCTTATCCACCATGATCAAGTGGGCATTCATCCCTGGGATGCAAGGCTGGTTCAATATACACAAATCAATAAATGTAATCCAGCATATAAACAGAACCAAAGACCAAAACCACGATTATCTCAATAGATGCAGAAAAGGCCTTTGACAAAATTCAACAACCCTTCATGCTAAAAACTCTCAATAAATTAGGTATTGATGGGACGTATCTCAAAATAATAAGAGCTATCTATGACAAACCCACAGCCAATATCATACTGAATGGGCAAAAACTGGAAGCATTCCCTTTGAAAACTGGCACAAGACAGGGATGCCCTCTCTCACCACTCCTATTCAACATAGTGTTGGAAGTTCTGGCCAGGGCAATTAGGCAGGAGAAGGAAATAAAGGGTATTCAATTAGGAAAAGAAGAAGTCAAATTGTCCCTGTTTGCAGATGACATGATTGTATAGCTAGAAAACCCCATTGTCTCAGCCCAAAATCTCCTTAAGCTGATAAGCAACTTCAGCAAAGTCTCAGGATACAAAATCAATGTACAAAAATCACAAGCATTCTTATACACCAATAACAGACAAACAGAGAGCCAAATCATGAGTAAACTCCCATTCACAATTGCTTCAAAGAGAATAAAATACCTAGGAATCCAACTTACAAGGAATGTGAAGGACCTCTTCAAGGAGAACTACAAACCACTGCTCAACAAAATAAAAGAGGATACAAACAAATGGAAGAACATTCCATGATCATAGATAGGAAGAATCAATATCGTGAACATGGCCATACTGCCCAAGGTAATTTACAGATTCACTGCCATCCCCATCAAGCTACCAATGACTTTCTTCACAGAATTAGAAAAAACTACTTTAAAGTTCATATGGAACCAAAAAAGAGCCCTCATCGCCAAGTCAATCCTAAGCCAAAAGAACAAAGCTGGAGGCATCACACTACCTGACTTCAAACTATACTACAAGGCTACAGTAACCAAAACAGCATGGTACTGGTACCAAAACAGAGATATAGATCAATGGAACAGAACAGAGCCCTCAGAAATAACGCCACATATCTACAACTATCTGATCTTTGACAAACCTGAGAAAAACAAGCAATGGGGAAAGGATTCCCTATTTAATAAATGGTGCTGGGAAAACTGGCTAGCCATATGTAGAAAGCTGAAACTGGATCCCTTCCTTACACCTTATACAAAAATCAATTCAAGATGGATTAAAGACTTAAATGTTAGACCTAAAACCATAAAAACCCTAGAAGAAAACCTAGGCATTACCATTCAGGACATAGGCATGGGCAAGGACTTCATGTCTAAAACACCAAAAGCAACGGCAACAAAAGCCAAAATTGACAAACGGGATCTAATTAAACTAAAGAGCTTCTGCACAGCAAAGGAAACTACCATCAGAGTGAACAGGCAACCTACAAAATGGGAGAAAATTTTCACAACCTACTCATCTGACAAAGGGCTAATATCCAGAATCTACAATGAACTCCAACAAATTTACAAGAAAAAAACAAACAACCCCATCAAAAAGTGGGCAAAGGACATGAACAGACACTTCTCAAAAGAAGACATTCATGCAGCCAAAAAACACATGAAAAAATGCTCACCATCACTGGCCATCAGAGAAATGCAAATCAAAACCACAATGAGATACCATCTCACACCAGTTAGAATGGCAATCATTAAAAAGTCAGGAAACAACAGGTGCTGGAGAGGATGTGGAGAAATAGGAACACTTTTACACTGTTGGTGGGACTGTAAACTAATTCAACCCTTGTGGAAGTCAGTGTGGCGATTCCTCAGGGATCTAGAACTAGAAATTCCATTTGACCCAGCCATCCCATTACTGGGTATATACCCAAAGGACTATAAATCATGCTGCTATAAAGACACATGCACACGTATGTTTATTGCGGCATTATTCACAATAGCAAAGACTTGGACCCAACCCAAATGTCCAACAATGATAGACTGGATTAAGAACATGTGGCACATATACACCATGGAATACTATGCAGCCATAAAAAATGATGAGTTCATGTCCTTTGTAGGGACATGGATGAAACTGGAAGTCATCATTCTCAGTAAACTATCGCAAGAACAAAAAACCAAACACCGCATATTCTCACTCATAGGTGGGAATTGAACAATGAGAACACATGGACACAGGAAGGGGAACATCACACTTCGAGGACTGTTGTGGGGTGGGGGGAGAGGGGAGGGATAGCATTGGGAGATATACCTAATGGTAGATGACGAGTTAGTGGGTGCAGCACACCAGCAATGGCACATGTGTACATATAGTAACTAACCTGCACATTGCGCACATGTACCATAAAACCTAAAGTATAATAATAATAAAAATAAATAAATAAATAAAAGAATTTAAAAAGACTAAAAAAAAGAAAAATGTTATCCATAATTTTCTCACAGGTACCCTTGATAAGGCTGGGGAAGTTTTCTTCTATTCTAATTTATTTAACATTTTTATCATTAATGGGTGTTGAATATTGTCACATACATTTTCTGCAATCGTTGAGATGGTCACATGAGTTTTTTCCTTCATCCTATTGATATGTTGAATTATACTGATTGATTTTAGATGTTAAACCAGTCTTACTTTGCTGGGATAAACCCTACTTGGCCATGATGTATTATTGTCCTTTTTATCTACTGCTGCATTCAATTTGCAAATTTAATGTATTTTTGCATTTGGTTTTATCAGGGATATCATGTGCCACAATTTTTTTGTGTAATGTATTTGTTGGTTTTATTACCCATGTCAATACTGGCCTCATAAAATGGTTCAAGAAATATTCCCTCATCTTCTATTTTCTGAAAGGACTTTCATACAAATGTCATTATTCATTCCGAAGTGTTGGGTAAAATTGATCAGTAAGCCATCTGGACCTGCAGTTCTAGCTTAATTCTAGCATAGTCAGAAAACTTAGTACAATTTCAATCATTTTAAATTTACTGAGCTTTGCTTAATTACATGTCACCCTTGACATACATATTATTTTATTATTATTATACTTTAAGTTCTGGGGTACATGTACAGAACATGCAGGTTTGTAACATAGGTATACATGTGCCATGGTGGTTTGTGGCACCCATCAACCCGTCAACTACTTTAGGTATTTCTCCTAATGCTATCCCTCCCCCAGCCCCCGACCCCCTGCACAGGCTCCTGTGTGTGATATTCCCCGCCTTGTGTCCATGTGTTCTCATTGTTCAACTGCCACTTATGAGTGAGAAGATGTAGTGTTTGGTTTTCTGTTCTTGTGATAGTTTGCTGAGAATGATGGTTTCCAGCTTCATCCATGTCCCTGCAAAGGACATGAACTCATCATTTTTTATAGCTGCATAGTATTCCCCGGTGTATAGGTGCTACATTGTCTTCATCCAGTCTATCACTGATGGACATTTGGGTTGGTTCCAAGTCTTTGCTATTGTGAATAGTGCCACAATAAACATACGTGTGCATGTGTCTTTATAGTAGAATGATTTATAATCCTTTGGGTATATACCCAGTAATAGGATGGCTGGGTCAAATGGTATTTCTAGTTCTAGATCCTTGAGGAATCGCCACTGTCTTCCACAATGGCTGAGCTAATTTACACTTCCACCAACAGTGTAAAAGTGTTCCTATTTTTCCACATCCTCTCCAGCATCTGTTGTTTCCTGACTTTTTAATAATCACCATTCTAACTGGTGGGAGATTCTATTGGTTAGAAGCAAGTAACAGGTCCCACATATACTCAAGGGTACAAGGTAGCAGGAAAATTGGGGGCCATCTTGGATTCTGTGCATCCATAAGTACTTTCAAATATTCTATTTTATCTCCACCGTTGGTTGATAAGCTATACCTCTGTTTAAACAACCACACCAAGATACAATGCAATTCTTAAAAATCAGTAATAAAATCCTAACAGCAGTCATAGGGAACAAAAAAAAGATACATTCTACCCCCCTCCTCCTTCAGGATTCCAATTACATGTATATTAGACTGCTAAATATTTCCCATAGGTCATTGAGGCTGTATTTTTTGTTGGCTTTTGTTTTGTTTTGTTGTGGGAGGTTTGTTTTGTTCTTTTTTCTCTCTGTGCTTTGTTTAGACTAGCTTCTATTGTGTGTATTCAAGCTCATTGATCTTTAACTTCTGGAGTGTCTAGTCTACCCCTAATCCTATCCAGCAAAATTTTCATTTGAGATACTATATTCTTTTTAACACCTAAAGTCAAATTTAGTTATTTTTTCTTTGCTTGTTCTTTTTGTATGGGAATATATTTTTTAAAGTATATGATTCTAGTGATTTTTTTTGTATAGTCACTAAGTTATACCCATCCCTATTATCTAATTCCAGAACATTTTGTCACCTTCCCATTCTCTCCTCCCCACAACCCCTGGAAACCACTTATCTTTGTCTCTATAGATTTGCCTATTCTGGACATTTCATAAAAATGGAATCTTTTACTTAGAATAATGTTTCCAAGATTCATCCAAGTTGTTGTAGCATGCAACAACATTGCATTCCTTTTTATGGCTGAATAATATTTCATTGTACAGATATACTACATTTTACTCCTTCATCACTTGATGGACATTTCAGTTGTTTCCACTTTTTGGCTCTTCTGAGTAATGCTGATATGAACATTTGTGTACAAGTTGCTGTGTGAACATATGTTCTCAATTCTTTTGGGTGTACATCTAAAAGTGAAATTTCTATATCACATGTTAACTGTATGTTTAACTTTTCGAGGAACTGCCAAACTGTTTTACCAAATGGCTGTGCCATTTTATAGTCCCACCAGTAATGTACAAGAGTTCCAATTTATCCACATCCTCACTAACACTTATCCAAATTAAGAAATACATTTTACACTGCAATAATAAATATATGTGTTTAATTAAAACGAAAAAGTTTATGAAAATACCTACTCTTGCTACATACAATGCACTCTGATATTTTGCATACTATTCTATTTTTTTCTTTTTTTAATGTTATTCTACAATACAGATTTCACATCCAACATAAAGTTTCAAAAACAATGGTTTAGGGAATACTGAGTTTGAGCTGAGATTCTTGTATAACATCCAAAAATACACAGTCAGAAGTCAGAAACATTCTGATCTTGAGTTCAGGAGATCTAGAATGAAGATACAGAACTGAAAGTCTTCAGCACATGGGTGATCTATGAGGTAGGTATGTGATCAAAGAGATACACGGGAAAAGGGCTGAGGTTGGGGGTATCTATAAGACTTGTGAGGTCCTTCTTTACATACAGTTCCAAGGATGTTAATTATTTTTCAGTTCATTCAAATGTCAAAGCAGTATTCCACTTTTAGTTTTGCATCGAATCTTGGAGTGCTACATTTTGTTTTCCATGATTCAAATTCATGCAGAAATGCTTAGATTCTAAAAACCAGTTTAATCTGAGCTCTTTGTTCCTTAACTTCTTCCCCATTGCTGGATGATTACCTAATCTTTTTTATTTCATCACTAAGAGGTTACTGACAAAGGTACAGAAAAAAATGATTACAAGATAACTTAGCTTTTAAATACACAAGAAGACCTACAAATAAATTCAAAAGACATCTTCATCAAATACTTTTTTTTTAAGCATGTAATGAGTTTATTATTTTTAATCAATGTATTAAAATATACTTAATTTATCCACTTTAATTTCTAATATGACAAATACTAACAGATATAAGGCACATAAAGAAAAACTCTTTGGGTCCTTAATAATTGTTAAGAGTAAAAAAGGGTCCTGAAACCCAAAAGTTTAAGGACCACAGGATTAGCAGATTCCTAGTAAAGGGACAAGAGGAACCGAGGCTGCGGTTCCCAAATACATCCCCTAACAGCTACATCAGATTCCCGGGCTTGCTCCATACCCATTGAATTAGAATTGCCAGAGTTTTGTTCCAGGAAATTATATTTCTAAAAAGCTCTCCAGCTAATTCCTATATGCAACCTAATGCTTGGAGGCAGAAGCACCCACAATGAGTTGACAAGTATTTCAGTCAACTCCTTTGGTTTGCAGGAATAGCGATGTACTCAAGTAAGCTCCAGTAATTGGGGAGTCGATTGCAAAGATATACTTGGCACCACTGGCATGTCTTGTGGGATCAGTTATACCACAAAACAGGTGTTGTAATAGATCCCCACCCAGGAAAGAAGTGGGAGATCACAGCAGGAGTTTGTGGTTCTTCACTCTGTGTTCTGCCATCAGTATGACTGAACTTTATGACTACAGGACTCTATGCACTCCCTAGTCAGCTTCCCTCTGTCCCTCCTCCAAATAGCTGCTTCTCCATGCTTGTAGCTAAGCCAAAAGAACAAAGCTGGAGGCATCACACTACCTGACTTCAAACTATACTACAAGGCTACAGTAACCAAAACAGCATGGTACTGGTACCAAAACAGAGATATAGATCAATGGAACAGAACAGAGCCCTCAGAAATAATGCCACATATCTACAACTATCTGATCTTTGACAAACCTGACAAAAACAAGAAATGGGGAAAGGATGCCCTATTTAATAAATGGTGCTGGGAAAACTGGCTAGCCATATGGAGAAAGCTGAAACTGGATCCCTTCCTTACACCTTATACAAAAATTAATTCAAGATGGATTAAAGACTTAAATGTTAGACCTAAAACCATAAAAACCCTAGAAGAAAACCTAGGCAATACCATTCAGGACATAGGCATGGGCAAGGACTTCATGTCTAAAACACCAAAAGCAATGGCAACAAACGCCAAAATTGACAAATGGGATCTAATTAAACTAAAGAGCTTCTGCACAGCAAAGGAAACTACCATCAGAGTGAACAGGCAATGTACAAAATGGGAGAAAATTTTCACAACCTACTCATCTGACAAAGGGCTAATATCCAGAATCTACAATGAACTCCAACAAATTTACAAGAAAAAAACAAACAACCCCATCAAAAAGTGGGCGAAGGACATGAACAGACACTTCTCAAAAGAAGACATTTATGCAGCCAAAAAACACATGAAAAAATGCTCACCATCACTGGCCAACAGAGAAATGCAAATCAAAACCACAATGAGATACCATCTCACACCAGTTAGAATGGCAATCATTAAAAAGTCAGGAAACAACAGGTGCTGGAGAGGATGTGGAGAAATAGGAACACTTTTACACTGTTGGTGGGACTGTAAACTAGTTCAACCCTTGTGGAAGTCAGTGTGGCGATTCCTCAGGGATCTAGAACTAGAAATTCCATTTGACCCAGCCATCCCATTACTGGGTATATACCCAAAGGACTATAAATCATGCTGCTATAAAGACACATGCACACGTATGTTTATTGCGGCATTATTCACAATAGCAAAGACTTGGAACCAACCCAAATGTCCAACAATGATAGACTGGATTAAGAACATGTGGCACATATACACCATGGAATACTATGCAGCCATAAAAAATGATGAGTTCACGTCCTTTGTAGGGACATAGATGAAATTGGAAATCATCATTCTCAGTAAACTATCGCAAGAACAAAAAACCAAACACCGCATATTCTCACTCATAGGTGGGAATTGAACAATGAGAACACATGGACACAGGAAGGGGAACATCACACTTCAGGGACTGTTGTGGGGTGGGGGGAGGGGGGAGGGATAGCATTGGGAGATATACCTAATGCTAGATGACGAGTTGGTGGGTGCAGCGCACCAGCATGGCACATGTATACGTATGTAACTTACCTGCACGTTGCGCACATGTACCATAGAGCCTAAAGTATAATAATAATAATAATAATAATTTTAAAAAAAAGAAAAAAAAGAAAATGAAAAAAAAGAAAAAAAAAAAAAAAGAAAGAGGAACCTGACAGTTGGCAATAAAGCAGAAACGGAAAATTGCTTGGAGGTGAATTTGAAGAAGCATCAAATACTTTTAAACCCTTCAAGATCATAAACTATTACTGATTTTTTAAAAGCTTCTCTTTTTTTTAAGGTTCTGGTTTAAGAAGTTCTGAAGGACATTAGCATTCTATCTTTTTTTTCCCCCCCAAAGAGATTCAATGTTGTAACTGTTTTATTATTTGGGTTCATTTCATTTTGCTAAACATAAGCTAGAATAACTTTTTCACCTTCATCATTTCTACAATCTCAACATCATCATCAAAATGCTGATTCTTCCTTCTTTTGAGAAAATGACAAAGGCCTCTGTCGCCCCAAAGGTAACTTGTTTCTTGCATTTCCAAATGATATAATAGTGCTTTCTCTAACTAATAGTGCTTAACAGATTGTTAAGATCTCTCACAAGTAGTTTCACATAAAAATCTTCCTATCATTTGAGAGAAGAAATGGCTGGATATCAATATATGATTATTCCATCTTAACTAATACATTACGCCAATTTTTTATCTTTTTCAAAATAAAAAAAAGATAGGAGGAAAGTATTATCCAATACTTTAACTTTCATGTTTTTATATCTGTAAGTATGACAGGTTATCACTGCCACTTAATGAGAAAACTGGGTCCAGAAAGGCAGTGATTTGTCAAAGTAGGTACAATCAGGTCAACAAACCAAAGAACTTAGTGATATTTTCATTGGTGAAATAAGAATAAATAATAAAAAGAGCATAAACAATCCAACCAAATAAACTGTGCAATCAATCTATGAGACTTTTGCAATCAGGGAAACAATCATTTAGCTGGCTTGAAGTGGAATAAGTGAATAAATAATTTAACACTCAAGGAAACCCAACTGTTCCTATGATACACATAAATGCAATCAAGTACAGAATTATTCAGAATTGTTAAGTGCTTTCGGTGATACCTACCTTCGTCACCTTCTTTCCCAATATCTAATAGTTACATCAGATTTCTATTTTCAAATCACTAGAAACACAAATTTTTCATCTTTGCAAAGTAGTCCTCATCATTCCACTAACATGAACAACGTCAAGAACAAGCTATTCCTTTTGGGAGCTCTGAAAAGAAATGAAACACGAAGGTTTTTGAGACGGCCTGGAGTTCCCTGAAAGGCCAATGGGACCATTGTTTTTTCAGCCAGAGAAGAAACTCAGAAGAGTTCATTGTAGTTTTTGACCAACCAAAGGAATAAAAAAAAAAAGTCACAGTTTCATTTTCACTAAGAACATGTATAAAAAATAAAAGGTTTACACTTAGCCAGGATTCAGACTACACATCAATTAGTAAAAATTCTTGCCTAAAGAAAGACACAGCAAGAGGAACTATTTCTCCAGAGATTTTCAAAAAAAAGGAAACAGGCGCCATTGGAAATTGTTTAAAATTAGATACAGATTCATCCATGCACATGATGATGCCCTTTCCTGCGTAAAAAGTCTCAAACTGCTATAGCATTTCTATGACTTTTTTTTGCTTTTATGCTTAGAAAGTCCTTTAGACACCTAAACACCAGGCAAATATCAACTGTATTTTATATACAGATATAAATATGTATTTATTTGCATTATTAACATTTCATTTTCTAATCCAGTTGGAATTTATCCTGCTGAAATGGTGGAAGAAAGGTCTTAAACTTCTTTCCCAAAAGTTCTATGGATTATCCTAGTGATCACTGATATGAGTAGCTTGTGTAGGATTCCTCAGGACTTGACTGAGGGGGTGCCATGGCAGCTTTGGGACGACTTGGGGCCGGCCCTGTCCTGGGGAAAAAACACCTCTGGTCCCTGGCCCTGACTGCTGAGGAGGCAGCTTCTGTACAGCTTCTCTGGGGAGTTTTTCTTACATTGTCCGCCATGTTGCTGCAATGACATGATTCCGTGAATTTTTTATGGTGAAGAGCATTCCACTGTGTATATACACTGCATTTTCTTTATCTCTTCATCTGTTCATGGACAGGTAGGTTGATTCCACATCTTGAGTATTGTGAATAATGTGTCAAGAAATGTAGGATTTCACGTATCTCTTCAATATACTGATTTCATTTGCTTAAAATGTATATTCAGTGGTGGGATTACTACAGCAAATGATAGTTGTATTTTATTTTTTGAGCAACCTCCAACTATTTTTCATAGTGTGTATACTGACTTAAATTCCACCCTACATTGTGTAGTAGTGTAATAGTACCCTTTTGTCCAACTCCACACTGATCACTGCATTGTAAAAAATTTGTTTCTTTTTTGTAACATTAATTCCAATGAGAGTGGAGAAGATATCTCAGCGAGTTTTAATATACATTTTCTTGATGATTAGGTATGTTGAGAACCTTTTCTTTTACCTGGTAGTCAAATTCATGTCTTCTATTCAGAAACATCTATTCAGGTTCTTTGCCCAATTTCCATCTGGTTATTTGTTGTTTTGTGTTGTTGTTGTTTTTCCTACTTAGTAGTGGTAATTTCTTGTACATGGTAGATAACAACCCTTTCAGATATATAATCCCCCATAATTTTGTCCCAATCTACTGGATGCCTTCTGTATCAGTTCATTCTTTTCTTTCCTATGCAGAAGTTCATCAGTTTTCCATAGTCCCACACTTATTTTTGCTTTTGTTAGCAATGATTTTTGTGACAACAGAAAAAATTATTTCCAACCCACTTTATTGGCAGAATCATTTTCCTCTATGTTTTTCTCATATTTTTCTTTTTGCAACCTGTGAGCATAAATTTGAGTTTCCCTAAACATGCATTCACCCTATGTTTTCTTTTAAAAGTTTCATCGTTTCTGATATTGTTTAGGTCATTAATTTATTTTGAGTTGATTTTTGTGTATTGTGCAACATAACAGTCCTCTTTATACTTCTTTATATGAATATCCAGTTTTCTCAAAATAATTTATTAGACAGACTCGCCATTCCCCATTTTGTCTTTCAGATGTTCTTTCAAAAAATGTGTTGACTATCCATTTGCGTTTATTATTTGGTTGCCTCAATTTGTCCACTGCCGAGTCAGCTCCTTGCCCAGAGTAGGAGCTATCGAGAGATGTGCACTCGGCGTGGCTGCAAGGACCAAGGGAGCAGCCCAAGCCAGTAACGGCCTTGGACGGGGAAGGGGAGGACGTGGAGACCAAGAGCAGGCAAGCTGGCCCCACCAAGCAGTGGAGGCTTTGCTTCCTCTTGGGATGCTTTGCACATCTGCAACAGGCACTGTGCAGGCCCTGAAAAGCATGGCTGTTGTGGAAAAGAAAGGCATTTCTAACCAAAAACCAAAACAAAAGAAAACAAAGAAGCAGAAAAGGCTATAGAAGTTTCCAAAACTGGTTGCCATGAAAGAAATTCTGCAGGCACAAATAAAAACCAGCCACAGACTGAAGGTGCACTCAACCCACTCAGGAACTCTGCAACTGTGGGCTCTTTAGCACTTGGGAGCTGATCCACAGCTCACTGACTTTGAGAACCAAAAAGACGTGTTCAAATTTTCAACAAATTCTCAGAAGACAAATGAGTGCAAGAACTCCTACTGCTGAAGACATCTGTACCCAGCAGAATATTGTGCTCCTGTTATTGAAAGGGTGTGAACCTCCAGAAATACCTCTACATTGTGGATAATGTTAGAAGAATGCATCAGACATGAACCACCTACAAAGAACATTTTGTGGTGGGAACAGTTTTATGATTTCTTCAGAATTTTGCCTTGAGAATATGAGAACGTGTTTTCAGTGGTCCAGAAGATCTGCTGCCCACCCCAAGCAGTAGGTGGAAACAATCCACATCTGTTCACATTCACAGATTGCACCCTGGGGAACAATTCATTGAAGCTCAGGCTGAAGACCTGGTGGAGGAGCCTCCAGGTTACAGGTCAGAGGAGGAGACCTTATTTGAGGTCAAGGTAGACTCAAAAGCAAGTGAAAACCTTCCCGTTGAGGAAATATTGAAACAGCTTCCTCATTACTGGGCATTGGAAAAGGTCCCATGAAAGACAATGGCAGCCTCAAGAATCAACGAATATGATTAGCCCCTGGACATCATCTATGAGGGCAGCTGTAATGACGAAGACTCGTCAGCTGCTCCTGAGGATCTTCTCAGCAGAAATGAGGAAGATTTCTTCTCAGGGAAATGACATGTTCCCACCCATCGTCAACTTCATGTGACCCAGAGTGGATTCTGGAGAGTATAAGTGACGGGGAGGACTCTCCAGCTCCCTGCAAGGACCATGTGGAAACCAGATCTGAAAAGGAAGAAGGCACTGGCAATATATCATCAACTGCCAGGGAAAGCAAGTGGATTCTGGAAAGGATAAGTGATGAGGAGGACTCTCCAGGTTATTTCTCATCCTGATAAGTCTCATTTGCATCATATGGGTCCTATTAGCACAGATATCTCCAAATGGGCCACTCTTCTATTACACAGAATAAATTGCTCATTAAAGGCCTCTAATTATAGCTATTTTCCTCCTTGCCATCTACTATAAAAGGGTCAATCAACACGGGGCTCTAGGGTCTCACTGAAATTGTGGTCAGCCTTATTCATAGAATCACAGAGTTCACCCACAGAACAAAAAACTGGTTGGTGGCTGGTGACTGTCCTAAGTTAATAAGTGGGGCACACTATCTGAACTTTGCCATTTTTGTAACCATTCTGGCTATCCTGGGAATCTCCCCATTCACTAAGCCCATTCCTGGTGTACGTAATGTCAAAACTGTTCAACATGAATGATGTCCTGTGCTGATGAGGATGAAGAGACACCCTCACTCTCCAAAGCTGTCAGAAAGAACCCATATAAAGGACCAGTGGAATAATTTGTCTATTTTGTTGCTGTTTCATTAATTCCCTATGAGACTGCATGCCTGGGCACTGTGCCCTCTGCCAGAACCTGGGGTACCAGGGGCACTAAGAGGCCATCTGTTGGGGCAGCCCCGGCCACTCAGAGCACACAGGGCCACAGCGATGGCAACGCTTGGCTGGAGCGCTCCATGCCCGTGTCCTGGAAGCCACTCCTCACCCCAAATCGGCTGCCAGGCATCATCCCAGGTGCCAGGATCATTGATGCCACCACCACAGGCATGCTGGGGAAAGGCGGCTGTTGCAAACTGAGCAGCCAGCCAGGCCACCTGCCTTGATTGGAGCCTGGTCCCACTCAGCCCCAAATCCTGCAGCCTCCACCCATCTGGCCAGAGCGCCCCCTCGGCAGTCAGGCCCAGCGGCCACACGGAACTTTGCCCAGAATATCCAGCTCCTGCCTAAGAGCCATGGGTGCATCTGGCCCCACGAGACCAAAGTTGGCTACTCCCGACCTGGCCTCTGCCTTCTGCAGTGCCCAGCACAGGCCTTGCTTCAAGGGCCCATGGCCTCCAAAGTGCTCAGCACCCACCAGGGACCACTGGCAAACTAGCAGGGGTGCCTCTAGGCTGGGTCCCTGGTGCCACTTTATATAAGCCAGCCTGGGGAATGGAGACCTCCACAGCTGTGGGGATAATGCAGCATCCAGGTCTGGGATTTTAGGTGGCTGTGGTGGTGTTGGGGACAGGAGACTGAGGCAAGTTGCCAGTGGACTCCTGGAAGTGAAGAGAAGTCAGGGGAAATGTCTGTCCCTGTCCTTGTCCTGATGCCAGCAGAATAAGCCACAAGCTGGGGGATTCCTTTTAAAACCTGCATTATGCCCTCACCTAAGTACTACCACAATCATTTCCTTGAGTGCCTGCTGTGTGCCAGCTGCTGTGCCAAGCTCTTTGTGTGTATCTGAACTTCACAAAGGCCTTAAGGCAATAGTTAATAGCATTATGCCATTTTACTTCTGAGGAATCTGAGGCTAGGGGATAAATAACTTGCCCACAGTGAGTGCAGAAGCCAGGACTGGAATCCATGTCTGCTTCTCTCTAGAGCCTGGACTCCTTACCCCTGAAGTTACTCTCCTGGCTTCTCTATGGTAGGTACTGTTCAGTTAGTGTTCACACTGTAACAAGAGGAGCTGGCCCTGCTGCCTTCCTTGCCTCTTCTCTCCTTCCTTACTCTGGTGACTTCCTCTGGCCAAGGAGAGGATCTGCAAGACTCTCTCTCTACTCCATGTAAAACGACTGGATTCTTGTGGAGAAACTGTGAAGTGGACTTGGGAAGCACACAAGAAAGCTATGCTGGAGGCTTGGGAAAAAAGAGTAGCTATAGGCAAGTACTCCAATAGAAGCTCTGCCTCCACCGTGAGAACATGCCAGGGTTGGCCTGCTGGAGGGAGACATGTGGAGCAGAACTGAGTCACCCCAGCCAACCTCCAGACCTGGGAGGCCCCTGCCAACAGCCTGCAGTCCTGGGAGTGAGCCCAGCTGAGACCTGAAGAGCTGCCCAGGCTAAATCACCAGCCTGTAGATTTGTGAGCTGAAAGGAGAAATGATAAAGAAAGTGTTCTTGGAATTCATTTCTGGCAGAGTCTTGTGAGCTTTGCTTTCATTTGTTAGTGAAATGCTTGACATTTTTCCTTCACTTTATAAACATTATGTGTAAATTACTCAGAATCCTAACTGAAAGTAATTTCCCATTAATGCAGGCTATAAAATACCATTTTATTTGAAACTATGCCTCAGAAATAGATAGTACAGGGCACCCCTTTACACTCGCAAATTACACCCACAAATCCAGGAAGCACAATGTTGGGTGTGTGAGACAGAGACTTAAAGCTACTACCAAGGAAAATGCAGAAGAGGCAACTTTGGACAGACATAGGCAAATGGCAGAGAGTGGCATGCAGTAGAGTCTGCAGCAGTGAAAAATCCAATTATGGGACACTAAACTTTAAAAGCCAACTTTTGCACATCTGCAATCTCTGGGCGACCAGTACCCTTCTAAGAATTTAATCTGCCTAGACACCAAGCAAGGGCCAAGAAGGAGGAAACAGAAGCACTGGCATGCGTGGTCTGAATGAGGAAGCCAAAGAACCCACTGTCCTATCAGTGTTTTTTTCCTTCCAAGTCAGACACATACAGCGGACTTCCTTTGCGACCACTTGCTGATCACACATCATCTGCAATCATGAATCTTGGAAATAAATCATTCCAAATGCTCTTAAAAATAAAAATAAATAGGCCGGGCACAGTGGCTCACACCTGTAATCCCAGCATTTTGGGAGGCCGAGGCGGGCGGATCACGAGATCAGGAGATTAAGACCATCCTGGCTAACACGGTGAAACCCCATATCTACTAAAAATACAAAAAATTAGCTCGGCATGGTGGTGGGCACCTGTAGTCCCAGCTACTCGAGAGGCTGAGGCAGGAGAATGGTGTGAACCCAGGAGGGGGAGCTTGCAGTGAGCCGAGATCGTGCCACTGCACTCCAGCCTGGGCAACAGAGTGAGACTCTGTCTCAAATAAATAAATAAATAAATAAATAAATGGCTTGTGCATTTTGTTACAGCCAGGTAATACCTAGGCATTTCCCTAAATTTCCACCTTTAATGAGTACCTAACTCCACTTTATTCTGACAATCATGGTAGGCAGCAATCATTATGTTTTGAGGTAATTCAACATCCTTACCTTGGCTCATCTGCATCTTTAAAAGCTCCAGCCAATACAAAATTAGCTGGGCATGGTGGTGCATGCCTGTAATCCCAGCTACTCAGGAGGCTGAGGCAAAAGAATCACTTGAACCCAGAAGATGGAGGTTGCGGTGAGCCGAGATCGCACCATTGCACTCCAGCCTGGGCAACAACAGCAAAACTCCATCTCAAGAGGAAAAAAAACAAAAAAACTCCAGCCATAAGCCCTGGGCTCTGAGAGCAGATAGCACCATTGGCAAGAACTTTGGACTAACATGGGCAAGAGCCCTCTGTCTGGTCAAGCACATAAACTAGGCACTCTCTGAAAAAAAAAAAAAAAAAAAAAAATTGTTTTTCCTTAAGAATTACCATGGGATAGGGACCCTGACATAACTTGAAGAACATAAGGGAAGAGAGGTAATAAGACAAAGATTTCACTGCTCCAGAGGGTCTCCTTAAAGTCACTAGACAAAAGAACCAACGAATGGAAACCCTAACCTTAAGGATGTTTCTAGGTTAAAAATCACAGGGGAAGATCTCAACCTATTGAGTTAAATGATCCAGTGCATAATCAATCTAGTGAATGTCTATGGCATTTTCTATATTTAACATTTAGGAGAAAGGGAACAGCAAAGAGCTATTATCTCAGTATTCCAGCCTCCTAACAAATAAACCAGGAGTTGCAAGCTCAACTGCCTACGGGAGCAGACAAATGAAATAAATAAGTGAAGAGAGTCAAGTGAACTTGGCTTCAGAGTCTGAAAAGCAATGAGGAGTATTAGAGATTTGGCAAATTGGAGTTCACGCTCCTTAAACACTTGCTGCTTCTAGTGGAAGCACTCACTATGCAGCTGCAGCAGTTTGTATCACCAAAAATTCAAGCCCAGGGCTGCCAGATCTTCTAAATTTTTTTTAAAAAAATCAGAAATATGAATTCTGATGTGAATCTCCTATTTCTTAAGGATTGGCAATTTAATTAAATTCTCTTTTTAAAAACACAGGTCAAATCAGACGTTTTCATGGTGAATTTATGTGGGCCATATTTGGCCTACAGATGAACAGTGTGGGTTCTCAGATTATACAGCCTACAAGTCACTCAATTTTCCAAAACAGTCTACCCTGCTCCCGTAGCCTTTTCTGCTTCCTATCTGCCTCCCTCCTTTCCTCAATATGCCAAATTATTGCATGCTACACATCTCAACGGACTCTAGGTTGGGTGTGGAGTGTGAGTAAAGAATGCTACTCTATCTCAATCACCCCATTCAAGAGTCAGCTGAGCTTTGATCTCACTACAAGGAATTCCTATTTTGGAAATGAAGATCAATTACAATGGAGTCATACTGGCAGGTCAGACAGCTGGGCCAAATTAAATAATTTTTTTAACATAAGTAACAAATAAGTCTTTCATCTCCAAAACTGCCAAGTCTTTTTTAAAGAATCTTTAGATGTCCTATCTCATGTATCAGTGATGACTAACTGCTCTCATACAGCTTTGCCACCAAGCCCAACCATGCCACAAGCAAAGGAAGAAACCTCAAAAGAAGTTCATTAACTAAGCTGAACATCACTTCCATTGAAAACACTGTAGAATTTTTAGCTTCTACGCAAAGTAGAATTATTATTTACTTTAAAATACTTTAATGATATCCTATTCCAATCAAAGTAAGTAAAAGGTTTAAAGGATGGGTCAGCCCCACCGGGATCCAACCTACATATCTAGATATTTACCTTTTCCCACAGACTCTAACAGGATTGCTATGTTAGATAATCTTTGTTAAACATGTAAACAAACTGTGGTCTTCTGTATCTAGAAGGCCTTCTTCTTTCTTCTTCCACTATGAAAGGATCTAAGAAAATAGTTTTCGATGTAAGATATCTCAAATATATTCACTTTAACAGGACTAGATAAGGCAAGGTTAATGTATTACCATCCATATGCATTAGTGCATTCCTGCTGATACCTAAAGGCAATAAATTCCCCCAATCTGCCCATCCTTTTCCACCCTGCAGCCACTAAAGATGATATATTAGAGGGCAGCTGACTCCAATACTAATTTAGAAGCAGCTTTCATTCCTAGCTGAGATCAAAATGAATAATTGTGATAAAATAGAGCAGTGACATCGTAAATATAACTGATGCAAATTGGAATTTGTTTTTGAAAAAGTTTCCAAAACAGATACTTTTACTATAGAACATTATAAAAATAGAAAATGAGAATGAAATCTAAGAAGTTATTTTTAATACAATCTTTAGAACTCTTATTTTACCAGTGGCATAAAGGCAGTAAGTGGCTGGTATGGTTTGGATCTGCATCCCCACCCAAATCTCATGTTGAAAGGTAATCTCCAGTGTTCGAGGTGGGGCACGGTGGGAGGTGATTGGATCATGGGGGCAGTTTCTAATGGCTTAGCACCATCCCCCTTGGTGACATTGTTGCAACTGTGAGTTCTCCCAAGATCTAGTTATTTTAAAGTGTGTAGCACCTCCCCTAATCCTTTTGGTCCTGCTCCTGCCATGTAAGATGCCTGCTCCCATTTTGCCTTCTGCCATGAGTAAAAGCTCCCTTAGGACTCCCCAGAGGCAGACACTGCCATGCTTCTTGAACAGCGTGCAGAACCATGAGCCAATTAAACCTCTTTTCTTTATACATTACCAAGTCTCAGGTATTTCTCTACAGCAATGCAATTCCTAATACTGTTGCTGTAATAGGAATCCACCCAATTAGTCCATAAGCATACTAAGCAACAGCAAATATTCATCACTAGCCATGATGCTCACAATTCCATGGGCCCCCAATTCTCCTCAGTTGGAGCCAAAATACCAAGAAGATCCAGTAGTCTCAAAACCCAGTAATAGGCCTAATCTTTTAATTTGTTCCAATGTTGTTCTGTGGGAAAACACTGACTCTTATTTACATGGTTGATAATTGTTGTATTTTGTTATTATCAGGAAATCTATAAAAGCATAAAATCCAAAGTATTTCTCATGAGATCAAGTAACTTATTCACATATTGCTGATACTTTGTTACAATACAATGGCAGCATCCATAGTTTCCAAAATGAAAGAACGACATAGAGAAGGAGGAAGAGGAAGAGTAAGCAAGGGAAAAGAAGGGAAAGGGAAAGATGGTTAAACCCAACAACATTCAAAAACAAAAGTATGCTAATTCCTACAACTTTACCTAACAGAATATGATACCCACACAATAATTTCGTCCTTAAAGCTCTTTTGACAAGAAAACAATAATACTTAATGAACAATTACAAGAACAAGAAAATCTGATTTCCAAGAAGAAAGGAATATCAGAACGAACTGTAACAATAATGTTGATTTTTTTCCTTTCTACCATGTTCCTTTCAGTGTAAATTCTAAAGTATAAATCTATATGAGGAATAGCTACACACGTTTTAATTAATGATAAAGTCACTATATTTATTTCATATGTCTCAAATTACAAAGTCCTACAAAAAACCTGTTTCTTCTATAAAAAGAAATTAGATTTCTAAATGAAAATACACCTCCCACACTTGACTATTCATGAAGTCATAGCCAGAATAATAGATTTAGCCAGGAATAGTAAATGTCAAACTTATATTCTCCTCTGCCAATAAAGTTATAGTCTTTTGAATAAAAATGACATACAATGTATTATATTCTTTCTTAAGAAATAAAAACTACTGGTCCTTGCTTTGAGTTTCTTAATAGAGCTTAACCACTTTCTTTTACTTCTGCACAGAGCAACAGAGCAAGACTCTAGCTATGCCAAATACTCTTATCAGTTTTTATTTTTAAAATGGCATGAGCTTTGGCTAATGGAAGTCTCAAAATAGTGAAAAATGGAACGATTCAATATCAGTGATGTAGATATATGTTCATTATATTCCAACTTACCCAGTACGCTGACAAAAGCATCAAAAAGATGAAATGTAAGCAGAGGCTCTTTCAAGTGACCATAGTAATCAGCTATGGTTTTAAAGACATCTTTTTCAAATCCCAAGTACATAGGCTGCTTCAAATCCGAACAGTTGGGCCCTATTTTCAAAAAGACAGTGAAAGAGAAACATTAATGGAGTAATTACCTCGAAGTATTATTCTCTGTGAATATGTGTGGCGTGTACAGATATTCAGATATTTGACATATACAGAAAAGTTTTTATGGGGAAAATTGACATTAATTAAATAGGCATTCTACATTGATATTAATTAAACAGACATTTTACATTTTGCCTACACAAATATGCTTTATGTCTAAATTGAAATCTATTATAAAACAATGAAGAAAATCACTGGTTTATTTCCATTTTAAAAGAAACCTTTCTTTAAGAAAAAAACATTCTTCTGAAAGGCATTTTTATTAAACGTAAACAATAATTTTCTTTGAAATACTCAACATTATCCTAGTCTTAATAAAGTTGACCAAGATAACAATTAGCTCACATATGTAACAGACAAGTTATAAAGCAATTTGTAAAGATTTTCATTATTTCATCCTTGTTATATTATAAAATCCTACAGTCATAGAGTTGAGCGAAATAATCAATTTCTGCCTCTATTTCAGACTAATAAATATTTAAACTTAAAAAAAATCCTTAAAAGGGGATTTTTTATTTTGTCTTAATTCATTCTGATTATAAACTCTTTATTTGATCACTGACCGACCATCAAAAGACAGTTTATCAAGCAAAGTCATACTGCAAAGTTGAAGCAACCATTGAAAGCCTGAAACAGCCTGCTCCCAACCATACTCTACCCCAGCAACAAGCAAGGAAACATCCACTTGTGTCTGGCCCAAAGAGGAACAAGAAATGTTCTCTACAGAGTTGGCAACAACTGCCCCACCAATCCATCCACAGGCCACAGATTTACACTGCCAAGTTGAGAGATGAACTGGAGCTGCCTGTACCTTGAGGAAAATAGCAAGTCATCCCATGAGGAACAGTGTAGCCAGCCTTCTCTATTTCCATTACAGCATGGAAGAAAGGACCACATCCTCATTGCCTAGTTCTGGCTCAGCAGAAGACTAAACAACTGTACCCAAATGGACCTCTACCCCCAGAGGAACAAAAGCAGCAGCCAAGATAAACTGAAAGGAAATTCTTCCTACAGAATCTCTCTAACTAAAGAAAGGGGATCAAGCTAAAAAGGACAGTAAAGCATTCTGGGTCTTTACATTTCAAGGTCACTGTAACATGATCAAATGACCTTTTCGGCCTCCTTAAAGACTCTCTTACCTTTCAATGTTCTGTTCTCTTCTTATAAAATAATTTGATTGGCTAAAATAATGAAAATTGTGAAATATCTATGCGTGTGGTACAGCATGAATCCAGCAGCAAAGGTAGCTGCCATTTTGCTTGCCTCCTGCTCTGACATATCCTAAGCTTAATCAATTAAAATAATTAGGTTGGTATGTCTCAGCAAGCAATACACATTGCCTAGAATTACTCCCTGTCAGGATAAGTACGCGGTTCATTCTAAGCAGTTGTATCCCTTTGTGAACATCTCATCATCCTTCTTAAAAATATGCAAAAAATTTTTAAAGGTTTCCCTAAAAAAAATCAGTGTATGGTGAGCCCTATGAGAGGAAGCCATATTTTTATGACCTTTTCTTTCTCAGTCATCTTGAACTTTAATAATATTTTAAAAATTTTTATATAAATGTTATTTCTGACAGATTCTGGAAAAGAAATGCTTTGACTTTTTTTGTCTATTTTTTAATGAATCCTGGACATGCGCAAAGAAGAAAAACACAGTTAACTTGGTTTTTCATTTATGTAGCCAACATTGAGGCTGGCCAACAATGAATGTATACAGGCCCATGTGCACACGGGTGTGACAATAAACACAGATGGGCCTGAAGAGAAAGAGGTGAGCAGCACCTCTTTCAGAAAAGGAGGCAATAGGCCTTCAAAATACCATACAATCAGCCTATCCTTTCTGTTCCCTTTTAGATGACTGAAACACGAATTGGGACTTATTAAGGATAGGACGGACAAGAAACAGGTTGTGACTTTGGTGGACTCAAAGTAGATTCTGAGGGTCAACAGGAATTTCAGAAAACATTGTGACTTCATAAAGTTACTCAAAAGGTTAATCTTGCCCTTTGGCCACCTTTATTTGTTTGACACATAAATAAACATCTTTACAGATATGCCAGCCACTCATAAAGCATAGTACTTGATACATATGAGACAAGTTCCCTTTTCCCAGCACTTGCCACCTAGTATCACGCCACCTCACACACATGAAGATCATTAGTAATTCACCCCTCACATCTTTGCTCTCCACTGATAAGAAATTCCAGTTATTCTAAGCTTTCTGCAGAAGTTTTTTGGCTTTAGGTGCACATGCTGCTTGAGGGAAAATTATGTTCTTTACTACATTTCAGTAATCATTGAAAATTCAACATCATAAATATCTTACTATATATTTTACAACATATTACAGGCTAGATTGGTTATACTAGCTTCCTATGTTCATTCCTAGCTGATCAACTTCTTTTTTTTTTTGAGACGGAGTCTTGCTTTGTCACCCAGGCTGGAGTGCAGTGGCACAATCTCAGGTTCACGCCATTCTCCTGCCTCAACCTCCCAAGTAGCTGGGACTACAGGCGCCCGCCACCAAGCCCAGCTAATTTTTTTTGTATTTTTAGTAGAGACGGGGTTTCACCATGTTAGCCAGGATGGTCTCCATCTCCTGACCTCGTGATCCACCCGCCTCGGCCTCCCAAAGTGCCGGGATTACAGGCATGAGCCACCGCGCCTGGCCTGATGAACTTCTAAAACCTTGATTTGCCCGTTTGGAAACGGGAAGTTTAACTTCTCATTTATACTCCCTATCTCATCATTGTCAACCCTAGACAAGGATGTAATTTAAATTTCATTGACTTCAAATGCCTGAGCAGGAAGAATAAAAAGCACTTCCCCAAGCTAAGACCATAGTACACTGAATCTCAGAGGCCCCAAATTTTAACCAAAAGCCAATGAAAATGTTAACAGTTAAACTCAGAGAACCTTGGGCTTCACACAAACTATTGGTTACTATTCATATACAGAAGGATAGTATAGAATGAATGAATAGCATTCATCTTCAAAAGGCTATTCAAAATCATAGGATCATGTTCCATATACTACCACTAAGATTCCCCACATTAAGCTTAAGAGTTATTTTAGTTTCATTCTATAATCAAACAAAACTAATTCCAGTTAAACCCATATTTTAGGGTCTACTAATTCACAAATTTAAAGGGAATTTTCACCTATATCTGTAATGCTAGTCCCGTACAAAAGAAATGAAAATAAACTACTACCTTGTGGTATCTGTGAGACTCAAAAGGCACTCCAGACCAAATATCACTATTATCAGTCAGCCAAAATAACTAGAACTCTTTCCATCAAAATTATTTGTTTGGGTTAAGCCATTAATCATTAGAATCCCTTCTTTGGGTTAACCCTTCTGAAAATTCCCAGAAGAATGGTAGTGTTTCTGAGATACTATAACAACTAATGCCTTCACAGTGCCTATGATATTCAATGATATGGAAATCACATGCCTATGAAATAGATTTCATATACCTATAAAAATCCTCACAGGGACCACCCTGGTCCAGGCCCTCTCATCTAACATCCAAATTACTGAAACAGTCTTTCTTGTTTCTCTACATGCAGGTTCTTCTCCTTCCAAACCATCCTTCATCCTGTGATGAAGCAATTAGAACTAGTGTGGATGGATCTACTAGAAAGTAGAAGTACTAAATCCCTTTAAAACTGTTCTAGAATTCAGTCCTTTCACTAAGTCACAAATTTATAACTAAAAGCACAGTAGTCCCAAAATAATTAACTGCCAGTCTCACAGGTGTCAAATCAATGTTCAGGCCATTGAGCAGAAATTTTTTCTAATTTAGGGCACTAATTTCTGTTAATTTCACAAAACTGGCAGATAATTAGTACTTACAATTTGCCAAACACTTCATAGCTGACAGCACCCAATGAGGAAGTTCTTCTGAAGGAAAAAGAAAATTTTTATTCAATTCCATATAACTCAAGAAATCATATACATACTTGGTATCATAAGAATGTATTACTTGCCCAAGTAATATTAACCATATCTGCTAATCACAAATCACCAATTTATGTTATTGGAACATTTAAAAGATGGAAACCTTTCCTTGTCAGCAGTGTTATAACATGCACTTACATAAATCATGCCTACAGATTTCTCTAAGGACACAACCCTTTTTAAAGCTTTAGCACCTTTTTAAAGCTATAGGAAAAAGAAAAAATGTATAGTTTGCTCCAAACAAACAAACCAAAAGACAAACCAATTATTTTAAGAATTACAGAAAGAAAAAGAAAAGAAAAAATATTAGTCATCAAACACATTTGTGAAACAAGTCCATCAAACACCACCAGCCCCACAAAAAGGGTAATTCTGTAGGTCCAATATAAGTATCATTTTACATGTTTCTGTTTTCAAAATGCTTTAGGCCAAGAACTGACATATTAATGTTAGGCTATTAGTATTAGGACAACCTTTAAATAATAATAGCTGAACATTGCTACAAAAAAATCCCAGCTGAACCATTTGGTACAGAATCTCTTCCCTCCACGCCCTGCCAGAGACATCCGATGAGATGGGCTAGCACTCAGGCTGCCACTTCATCTTCTCTATTTCTGTAAAACTGCGAAGACACTTGTTGAATTGTGTTAGATCTAATGAACCAGAGTCTTGTAAAATGCTCTCTTCTTTCTTAAGATCTTACTTAATAAAATGAAAGATGATTGATCATCTAATTGATAACTAAAAGTATTAATTTGCTACACTCAGGGAATGTGGAAGAATTTTAGATGTATTTCAAAGGCTGCACTCTCCCCCTCATTCTATGGAACTTAATTTTATATGTTGATATTAACCTCAAAACTCATAAAGTCACCACAAACTTATTTGTCTCTCATTGTCCTCCATTCCTCATATAGGGACTATAAAAGGAGAAGTGTTTCAGGTCTGAAGACAGGTTCTGCTCCTGTCAGGAAACATGGTATAGAAAAATCTCTTCCCCTCTCACCACTGCTCAGGCTATTCTGCTACATTCTGTCTGCTTCCCAGGAGCCTCCAGCCCTAAATTTAATCATATTTTTAAAAAGTCAAAAAGTATTATGCCATCTTCCCACATCCAAAGATCATCAAGTTCCAGGCAATTCCCAGCATCGAGGGTTTGAATTAAAGGAAGAACAAATCAATGAGCCCATCCAAATCTGGTCCTTATCCACAGAAAGATTTAAAATCAGTGTGGGGACTGTGGTCCACTATCAGTACCCTAACCACATTTTTACAAATCAAAAACCATGTTAGGTGGCTGTTATATGGTTCTTTTGTTTGTTTGTTTGTTTTTTCTGATTTGTAAACTGGTCTAGGGTAGGAAATATAAAAAATTAAAGCAATGTCAACATTTCAAAAACTACCTTATTAAAAAGAACCAAGACTATTCCAGAAAATCTAACACAGAGAAACCAAAACAAAAACGTGAGAATTCTAAATGCAGTCAGACCCCAGGGCCCACTTGAAAACTGACTCTAACTCTTAGTTATGTCTTGAATATTCTCACATTTCAGAGATTTCCCTGGGAATACGCAACCACTTAATGCGCAAGGTGGCTAACACTGAACTAGCTTCTGGATGGATTTTGCTGAGGCTCTCATTCCTAGATACTCATCTTCCTATGACATTCCCTTATTCCAAACAATTTGTTAAAAGGTATTAGAAAGAATATATGTAATGAAGGAACAAACTTATTCAGGGTTTAGGGAAGGGTCAGATAGGAGCTGATGGACCTATGCAGCCAATATATTATGTCAATAAGTAACAAAATTATATTTATGCACTTACTTGACTTGTCATCAAGAATAACAACTCCCTGCTTGCTAACACTATATACATTATGGATGATGAACTTCGAATTAACAAGTTTGATGTCTAAAACTTCTTCTAAGGAATCCAGGCCAAGAATTTTCTGTAAGCTAAAAGATAAGTAATTATATTAATTAGTTCTGTCTTTAATATTATATTTACTCAAAAACCTGGTACTACAAAAAATCAATCTTTATAATGCTTTATTTTCATGCATTGCACCCAATCTTTGTGGGGCAAAAAGGGTAGAAATTGGAGTACAATAAAACAAATGTAAAAGATATCCTTTTGCTATTAATATTTTGCCTCACAGATTTAGTAACACCCCAAATGACAAGAAAGTAATTTTGTAAGTAAAAATACTACAACACAAAAACTAACTTATCCAATGATAAGAAACTAATATTAGCATATCTTCATGAGAAACAAAATTTTGCTGTATATGATTGTTAACTTTATACATACAGTACATCAGTATCTAGGAGACCAAATTTTCTATTATGTGTCTTATTACTCTTAAGAACTTTTAAACTCCTAACTTAACTATTATATAAATAGCAGGAGATAACCCCAGAATTCAGTTAAACTATGTTTGCTGATCACAACTGCAAATAATGCAAAGTTGAGATTTTTATATATAATTTCAGAAAATTAAATATGCAGAGAGTGAAGAAGTAGCAAAATGGGAAACAATATCTCTAAAATTTCTCATTAATATCAAATGTACATACTATGATAATGTCATAGACTTCCATATCTCTTCTACATTGGCCTCTGTCAGCTGTCTGCGGTGGACAAGACGGCAAGCTGGCACCTCTCCAATTGCAATACTGTGACGCTTGTACCACATCTCAGAATTCTAATGGAGGGGGGATGTAAGAAGGGAGGGAAGGAGAAAGAGTAGAAAGAGAGTGAATAAATATTTCAATATAAGGTGGTGTGATTTTTATGAGAAATGTCTTTGATTTGGTTACTTGCAACTTGATTTAAAGTAATAATTAGAAATATAAACTAACTTTCTTTACATAGACCTCAGAGAAGTAAAGAGTGATTCTTAAGACTAGGTCACATTATAAATGAATATTCATGAATTACAAAAGAGCTATGGCAATAAGTATGGCATTAACTAGCTAATTTTTCCTGTGGACGTTTCAACTAATCAGTGAAATAGCAGTGAAATAAAATTTTATTCATTCAAAATTAAGGAATACATATCTAAATTCATACACTGTACAGACTGATTATTGACAATGGAATTAAAATGTATTACTTTTGAGGACTGTATTTTTTATAAGCAAATATCAAGTAAGTGCAATGTTCGAAAGTAGCCCCCAAATCTTAGCCATCTGCAAATGGCTCCACAAGGACAGCTGAAGATGGCAAAAGGAACAGAAATTTTTTTGTTGTTTGCTTTTTAGCATTACACTTCAGTCCTGGTGGTCTTCTACTGGGGATATTTTAAGGAAAAAATGTGAAAAAAAGAGACAGTCAATTCTACAATGAGCTTCGGTTTTCCAAGACTAGAAGAATCTACCTTTGTTTATATATTTGGTCAGGGGTTATTACACAATATTCCACACCCTAACCTTCTTACCCTCAACTGGCAATAATAACAAAGTTTAGGAGGAAGAGACAAAAAGGAAGAAGAGTAATAAGTTATAGAACGTACTGGAAAAGGGGATTACAAGAGAGTTTTAACAGAAACCTGCTCAGTCTGAACATATAAGAACAGCTGCCATATACAGTTGACCCTTTATATTTATGGGTTCTGCATCTGTGGATTCAACCAACCACAGATTGAAAATATTCAGAGGAAAAAAATGGATGGTTGCATCTGTACTGAACATGTAGCATTTTCTTCTTATTGTGAATCCCTGAACCAGGGGTCCTCAACCCACAGGCCACGGACTGGTATCAGTCCATAGCCTATAAGGAACCAGACTGCACAGCAGGAGGTGAGCGTTGGGCAAGTGAGTGAAGCTTCACTGAATTTACAGCAGCTCCCTGTTGTTCACATACTGCCTGAGTTCCACCTCCTGTCAGATCAGCCGCATTAGATTCTCATAGGAGCGTGAACCTTCTTGTGAACTGTGCATCTGGGGGATCTAAGTTGTGTGCTCCTTATGAGAATCTAATGCCTGATGATCTGTCACTGTCTCCCATCATCCCCAGATGGGACCATCTAGTTACAGGAAAACAAGCTCAGGGCTCCCACTGATTCTACATTATGGTGAGTAGCATAATTATCTCATTATATATTAAAATGTAATAATAATATAAATAAAATGCACAATAAATGTAATGCACTTGAATCATCCCAAAACCACCCCCACCCCCACCCCAGCAGCCCTGGTCTGTGGAGAAATTGTCTTCCATGAAACCAATCGCTGGTGCCAAAAAGGTTGGGGACTGCTGCCCTAAACAAAACAGTACAACAACTATTTACATGCAAGAGTGAAAAACTGCAAAAGTCATTCTTTCTTTGTTACTGGTCTCCCAGCTGTTGGCAGGTACGATTCTGTTTTAAAGTACCTTTAAACTATTGTTCATAAAGGACCACAGAAAGACCAACCCTAGGAGTTTATGGATGATTCTCCCTGCTGCCAGCCCCTCCGTCTTTCAGTCATGGCACTTACCATCACAACTGGCCTCACTGGGATGCTCTCTTGTGAAGTGCCTGGTGGGGGATCATTCCATTCTGGAAATTTAATAACATCCTTTTGGTATGGGGGCTTCTTTGGATATGGTTTCAGGGGTGAAGAAGGAGGAAATCTAAAACCCAAGAAGAAATTCTCTATTACTGAAGTCAGTGGGAGACACAGATATTTTAACAATAGTCTCCACTTTTGTGTACCTGAAAATTTATACAATAATTTGTACAATATTTATACAATAATTACATAAATTTTAATTACTTAAACTGCTCTATACCATACCTGATAAAGAAAAGAAAGGTGATTGAATACATATTTTTTATCAGATAATCTTTTTCTGTAGGCTTGTTAGAAAAGGATACAATGCATTACATTGCACTGCAAAAGCAATGTAAGAACTCTAGTTCTTAATGTTGACATAAAAGGCAGTGGGTTGCTGACTTTTATTTTGACTTTTTATTTACTTAAGCCAAAATAACAGCTTAAAAATCTTACCCATGTTATCCATAGAAAAAAATCATACAAATAACTAAAGACCTTATCTCAAAGCAAATGCAGAAATAAAGAATTATAAAATATCTATAGTGTTCAAGGGAAGTTTATATGAAGGTGAATCCGGAGACTCACCAACAAGAGTACTGAAGGAAACAGAATGTGTCACCTCAAAATATTCCTCTTTGACATAATTTTTTGGGGCTAAAGGCCATTTGAAGCAAATACAGAAAAGTGCTTTGTCTTTCCTCTGTTTGCCTAAGAGCAGGAGTATTATTAATATGAAGACAAAAGGTCTATCTTTCCCTCTTTCCTGCCCCAAAACAGTATGTAAATTCTCCTTTACAACCTTTATCAGCTTAGAGACTGCACCAGAGACATCTAAGCAGACTTTATTAGTTTCCCCATAAATTTACCTTCCCACACCTTCCTGCCTTTGGAAGACTTAAACTGCTTTCATGTGTCCTGATGCTTCTCTAAAATTTATTGCTCTTTGTTGAAGACCATATAAGCTGGGACTCTAAGGCACTGCATCTAGTTATTTTTCTCCCACGGGATGTGCACTGCACACATTAACAAACTTGCTTATTTTTCTCTTGTTAATCTGTCTTTTCTTGCAGGAATATGTCCCAAGTATGAACTTCTGAAGGTTGAGGAAAACTATAATTTCTCATCTTCAAATAGAGAAACATTTCAAAAACAGTCGCAATAGATTTGAAAAGGAATGACTAGTGGAGAAAAGTTGCATTTCATCTTTTCTGAAAAGAATATCCAATAACTATTTTAAACATCAGTTTTGGGTCACTTAAAAAAAGAGAGTTCTGGAAATCACTAAATTAAGTTAAAGATAGCTTAAAGTTTGGGAATCAAGTTACCAAGGCAGGTGTTCCCAAAAGATTCCAAAATATAAACTAAATGAATCTCTATAGCCAAAGCATCTTTCTTTATAAATAAAGGGTGGCTTATAAAAGTCCAATTTTGTTTCCTACAAGTCAACAATCCCAACAAATGCCCATTTCCAGACAAAGTACAGCATTTATGCATGTGTATGTGCACATATGCTCACATACAGGTAGGATATTGAATGTAATTCCCGGAGTTCACAGATTGCCCACTTCTCAGTTCATTCAAAACTAAACACAATCCCTACTCCCATCCCACCACTAATGCCCTCTGTTTACTCTCCCACTTCATTCCCTCAACTATGGCATAAAAATTTTTGGACCTGAATTCCGGGCTTTCTCACAAACTATCTATGTGTCTTTTGGAAAGTATAAGTCTCTCTAAATAATAATTTATTTATTTGTCAAATGAAGGAATTAAATTGGAAGACCCATAAATTTTCTCCTAAGTTCAAAAAGATGCTTCTTATATTCCCATAACCAGAAAAAAAGTAGTATCTTCCAAAGACCAAAGCACAATTTGTTATGTGCAAAACTGTGATTGAAGAAATACCAGGAAATCACTTTTTTCCTCCACACTGAGAAGATGAGATCTTTGCTGTCAGTAATATCTGCAGTTACCAATAGAAGGTGTGCTATCTATTTTCACAGCAGTCTGACAACTTTGTCTGAGAAAAAATGCAGAAGAGCTCCCTCCAGTGGAGTACTTCTATTTCGGGCATTGAAAGTTAGCAATTTAATCCTAATATTTTAATAATGTAATATTTCACCTGTTAAAGATGATCCAGTTCAAATGCCACATTTTTCACTCAGAGAAATTAAGGCTCAAAAGAGGAAAGCAACTAATTTAAAAGCCTCACAACTGGCCAAGAGAACAAACCATCTTACACAAAGGATTTGCAAGCCTTTTATTAAGAAAATTATAAAATTTTTATGCAAAAAAAAGACAGTGTGCCCCCCTAAAAAGAAAGAAAACTATAAAATTTTATTGAAAGACATTAAAGAAGAACTAAATTGATAGCTATATTATGCTGGTGAATAAGATTCTTTCTTAAACTCAGGCTCAAGCAATCCTCCTGTCCTGTTTCAGCCTCCCAAGTAGCTGGGATTACAAGTAGTTGCCGCTGTGCTCAGCTTGGTGAATAAGATTCCATATCATACAATGTTAATTTTCCCCCATGAAGATACATAGTTACAATGAAAATTTAATAAAAATATTAATATAAAAATATTTAGGAAACATCATAAACTTATTCCAAGCCAGGCACGGTGGCTTACACTTGTAGTCCCAGCTATTCGGGAAGCTGAGATGAGAGGATCACTTGAAGTCAGGAGTTCGAGACCAGCCTGGGCAATAAAGCGAGACCCCATCTCTAAAGTAAAAAAATAAGAAACATGATCAACTGATTCTAAAATTTATATGAAAATGCAAAGGCCCAAAAATAAGACATTCTTAAAGAAGAAAAACAAAGTGAGGTGACTTGTCCTATCAGATATCAAGGCTAACATAATAGGGCAATACTGATGGCAGAGACCATAGTTCCTCGAGCTCCGCATTGTTGACATTTAGGGCCGGATAGTTCTTTGTTGTGGGGAGCTGTCCTGTGCACTGGGGGATGCTGCTAAGTGCAAAGCATCCCTGGCCTCTACTCACTGGATGTGAGTAGCACCCTACACAAAACACACACACCTGTTGTGACAACAAAACATTTCTCCAGACATTGTCAAATGTCTTCTGCAAAATGGCCCCCGGTTGCGAATCATGGGCCTAGACAAAGAGAATTCAAAACAAACACTACTCTTTAGAAACATGATTTATGATACAGCAGACATTACAGATCAATGGGAAAGTATGGACTGTTCAATAAATAGTACCGAGCCAACTGGTTATCCATTTGGGAAAAATGAAACTGCATCCCAGTTCAGCCTGCCATATTTCCAAAGGTGTTTACAATCATACCTCCTAACCATATGCTCTTTTGCAATATGATCTTGCCACTACTGTATCAAGAGATAGAATGTCTTTCTCTACCCTCTTCAAGTCTAGGTGAGCCCTGTCTAATTGCTTTAATAAATACAATAAAGCAGAAGCACTAGCCTAAATGGCTAGAACTCTCTTCCTGCCTCTTGAAACTCTCACTCTTGTATAACTCATTATTATGAAGCTCCCTCTTGGAAACCAGCCATCTTATAAGAAGTATGACTACCGTGAGCCCACCATGTTGTCAAATGCCTAAGCAACAGGAAGACGCCCTAGAAGATGAGATATTGCAAGGAAATAAACTGAGGTAAAGGAGCACCAAAATTCCAGATCTGCAAATAAACAAATATTCCTGGAGGTGGATTCTCCAGCCTCAGCAGCCGAAGCTGATGCCCACCTAAGCAACCTTCCAAAATTCCTGATCCACACAATTATGTAAAAACTACAATGGGCCGGCACAGTGGCTCACACCTGTAATTCCAGCACTTTGGGAGACCAAGGTGGGTGGATTGCCTGAGGTCAGGAATTCGAGACCAGCCTGGCCAACATCGTGAAATCCCGTCTCTACTAAAAATACAAAAATTAGCCGCGCATGGCGGCATGTGCCTGTAATTCCAGCTACTCGGGAGGCAAAGACAGGAGAATTGCCTGAACCCGGGAGGCGGAGGTTGCAGTGAGCTGAGATTGCACCACTGCACCACTTCAGCCTGGGCAACAGAGCAAGACTCCATCTAAAAAAAAAAAAAAAAAAAAAAAAACTACAATGGTTATTTTAATCCACTAAGTTTGACATAGTTTTATTACACAACAGGTAACTAGAAAAGAAATTTGTGGTATCTGCAACAGGATCGGGCAGTGAAACGGATGCATGAAGGGCCTCAGATGGACTTCTTAATAGAGGCTGAAAGAACAGTAAGGAAGTTGTTGTGAAACAGTATGGAAGGTGGAGAAAAAAATCTGTGTTGCACAGTGGCATAAATTTCAGTAAAACTGTCACCTGTGGTAATAGGGAAACTAGAAAAGATGGATCTGGCGAACAAATTTCCCAGGATGAATGATGAAAATGACAACTGGTTTCTTTTATAACAGCTGCAATAACCAGGTGTGGATTGTGCCAAGTTAAGAGTGATGAGGTGGATAAATGTGAAAAGAAGAGCTTTATTTCTCATAAAGGGTTTCAGCCTGTAGGCTGGCCATCCCACAGGTTGGGAAGCAAAGCCTCCAGCAGCAGCTGAGAGCAAGCACTTTGAGGGAGGGGTAAAGGGAACAGGAATTTATGCTGAGCGAGGTAGCCAAATATGCATATTTAATAAGCTAAAGGAAGAGTCATGAATATTTATGAAAGGAGAAATATGCACATGTGCAATTGAGCTTCATGCACCTTTCATGGGTTGCATGTTCAAAAAATGGTGGCATTAGCATGATCTGAAGATGGAGTTTTCAGCCCACTGATGTCAAAAGATGAAGCAGAGGACACAAAATCATCACCGTGTATCCTCCACCAGTCAGCCAAAACTGGTCTGGAGATGGTGGTCAGTTTTTAGCAAGGGATATATTGTGAAATTGCAAAAAAAGTAGGAAGAGTCCAGTCACAGCCTCAGATGATTGGCTTAAGATGATAAAGCAATGAGTCATCTGTTTCTTGTTTTCCAAAGCTGGTTTCTGTTTATTCCTTGGGAAAGAAATCTGGTTAAAGGTTACTAAGGAAGGGACATATTGAGGCTTGTCCAACCCCCTATCCCATCATGGCTAGGAACTCAGTTTTTAAGGTTTCTTTTTTGTAGAATGCTTTTTATTTATTTATTATTTCAATAAGTTTTGAGGGACAGGTCATGTTTGGTTACATGAATAAGTTCTTCAGTGATGATTTCTGAGATTTTGGTGCACCCATCACCCGAGCAGTGTACACTGTAACCAATGTATAGTCTTTTATCCTTCATCACCCTCCCACCCATTCCCCAAGTCCCCAAAGTCTATCATATCATTCTTATGCCTTTGCATCCTCATAGCTTAGCTCCCACTTATAAGTGAGGACACACAATGTTTGGTTTTTCATTCCTGAGCTACTTCACTTAGAATAATGGTCTCCAATTTCATCCAGATTGCTGCAAATGTCATTATTTTGTTCCTTTTTATGGTGGAGTAGTATTCTATGGTGTGTATATATATATATATATATATATATATACACCACATTTTCTTTATCCACTCATTGATTAATGGGCATTTGGGCTGGTTCCATATTTTTGCAACTGCAAATTGTGCTGCTATAAACATGTGTGTGCAAGTGTCTTTTTCATATAATGACTTCCTTTCCTCTGGGTCAATACCCAGTTGTGGGATTGCTGGATCAAATGGCAGATTTACTTTAAGTTCTTTAAGAAATCTCCACACTGTTTTCCACAGTTGTACTAGTTTACATTCCCACCAGCAGTCTAAACATATTCCTTTTTTGCCACATCCATATCAACATCTTTTTTATTTTTAATGGTCATTCTTGCAGGAGTATGGTGGTATCACATTGTGGTTTTGATTTGCATTTCCCTGATCATTAGTAATGTTGACCATTTTTTCATGTGTTTGTGGGCCATTCGCATATCTTTTTTTGAGAATTGTCTACTCATGTCCTTAGCCCGCTTTTTGATAGGATTGTTTGTTTTTATCTTGCTGGTTTGATTGAGTTCCTTGTAGATTGTGGATATTAGTCCTTTGTTGGGTGCATACTTTGTGAACATTTTTCTCCTACTCTGTGGGTTGTTTGTTTACTCTGCTGATTATTTCTTTTGCTATACAGAAGCTTTTTAGTTTAATTAAGTCCCATCTATTTATTTATTTGTCTTTGTTTTTGTTGCATTTGCTTTTGGGTTTTTGGTCATGAAGTCTTTGTCTAAGCCAATATCTAGAAGGGTTTTTCCGATGTTCTGCAATTTTTATGATTTCAGGTCTTATATTTAAGTCTTTAATCCGTCTTGAGTTGATTTTTGCATAAGGTAAGAGATGAGGATCCAGATTCATTTTCCTACATGTGGCTTGACAATTATCCCAGCACCATTTGTTGAATAGGGTGTCCTTTCCCCACTTTATGTTTTTCTTTGCTTTGTTGAAGATCAGTTGGCTGTAAGTATTTCACTTTATTTCTGGGTTCTCTATTCTGTTCCATTGCTCTATGTGCCTATTTTCACACCAATACCATGCTGTTTTGGTGACTATAGGTTTATAGCATAGCTTGAAGTCAGGCAATGTAATACTTCCAGATTTGTTCTTTTTGCTTAGCCTTGCTTTGGCTATGTGGGCTCTTTTTTGGTTCCACATAAATTTTAGGATTGTTTTTACTAGTTCTGTGAAGAATGATGGTGGTATATTAATGGGAATTGCATTGAATTTGTAGATTGCTTTTGGTAGTACAGTCATTTTTACAATGTTAATTCTACCCATCCGTGAGCATGGAATGTGTTTCCATTTGTTTGTGTCATCTATGATTTCTTTCAGCAGTGTTTTGTAGTTTTCTTTGTAGAGGTCTTTCCCCTTCTCAATTAGGTATATTCCCTAAGTTTTTTGGTGTTTTTTTTTTCTTTTTTTTTTGGCGGGGGGTACTATTGTAAAAGGAATTGAGTTATTGATTTGATTCTCAGCTTGGTCACTGTTGGGGTATAGCAGTGCTACTGATTTGTGTACATTAATTTTGTATCCTGAAACTTTAATGAATTCATTGATCAGTTCCAGGAGCTTTCTGGATGAGTCTTTAAGGTTTTCTATGTATACGATCATATCAAGAAACAGTGACAGTTTGACTTCCGCTTTACCAATTTGGATGCCTTTATTTCTTTCTCTTGTCTGATTGCTCCGACTAGGACTTCCAGTACTATGTTGAACAGAAGTGGTGAAAGTCAGTATCCTTGTCTTTTTCCGGTTCTCAGGGGGAATGCTTTCAACTTTTCCCTGTTCAGTATAATGTTGGCTGTGGGTATGTCATAGATGGCTTTTATTACCTTAAGGTACATCCCCTCTAGGCTGATTTTGCTGAAGATTTCAATCATAAAGTGATGCTGGATTTTGTCAAATGCTCTTTCTGTGTCTATTGGGATGATCATTTTTGTTTTTAGTTCTGTTTATGTGGTATATCACATTTATTCACTTGCAGCTGTTAAACCATCCCTGCATCCCTGGTATGAAACCCAATTGACCATGGTGGATTACCTTTTTGATATGCTGTTGGATTCGGTTAGGTAGTATTTTGTTGAGGATTTTTGTATCTATGTTCATCAGGGATATTGGTCTATAGTTTTCTTTTTTTGTTATATCCTTTCCTGGTTTGATATCAGGGTGATAATGGCTTCCTAGAATGATTTAGGGAGGATTCCCTCTTTCTCTATATTTTGAAATAGCGTCAATAGGATTGGTACCAATTCTTCCTTGAATATCTGATAGAATTCAGCTGTGAATCCTTCTGGTCCTAGACTTTTTGTTGTTGCTGGCTATTTTTTTCTTACCATTTGAATCTCACTGCTTGCCATTGGTCTGTTCAGAGTTTCTATTTCTTCCTGGTTTTATCTAGGAGGGCTATATATTTTCAGAAATTTATACATCTCCTCTAGGTTTTCTAGTTTGTGCACATTAAAGTGTTCCTAGTAGCCTTGAATGATCTTTTGTATTTATGTGGTATCAGTTGTAATATTTCCCATTTTGTTTCTAATTGAGCTTATTTGGATCGTCTCCCTTTTCTTGGTTAATCTTACTAATGGTCTATTGATTTTGTTTATCTTTCCAAAGAACCAGCTTTTTGTTTCGTTATCATTTGTATTTTTTTGTTTCAATTTCATTTAGTTCTGCTCTGATCTTTGTTATTTCTTTTCTTCTGCTGGATTTTGGTTTGTTCTTCTTTCTCTAGTTCCTTGAGGTGTGACCTTAGATTGCCTATTTGTGGTCTTTCAGATTTTTTTATGTAGCCATTCAATATAATGGGCCACCATGCCCGGCCCAGAATACATTTTTTTAAACCACAATGAATCTATAAGAAAAAACTTCTGTGGAGAAAAGCAAAACACATGAACCAGGCATTTCCAGATGTGGAATTAGGAATGGTGAATAAGCATAAAAATATACTCAACCTCATCAGTAATCAAGGAAATTCAAAATAACATCATGAAACAGAATTTCGCACACATCAAATTGGCAAAAGTTTAAGTCAATATCAAATATTTTCTGCTACTGAAATAAAAATTAGCATATGTTCTTTTATGAAGGATGTCTTTCTCAATAAAACTGAGAACATTTAAAAACAGCAGAGCTCCCTCTAGTGGGCTAAATTTCATTTTGCTTTAAAAACTGTAAATTTAATCCTAACATGATCATGGATTCCAGAATTATAAACTCCCTTAGAAAACATCTAGAACAAACTACACATTTGTACGCTGAAGAAATTAAGGCCAGAAAAGTTACTGGCCACAACTAATTGTCCAACCAAACAAGCAGGTCTCCTAGTGCCACCACCACTGCCAAATATTGGCTGGAGAAAAGCAATTTAAAAATAATCCATACCAGAACTATCCTTTGGTGAATTTACTTGTAAAAAAAATTAGGATTTATTACCTAATAAATCAATAAAATTATTCTAAGTCATCTAAACCACAAAGAAACATAGTTATAAATCTTAATAAACTTGATAAATGACAGCTCTCTCAATGATTTAAAGCCCTTTTAAGAGTTTAACTATACACTGTGGAAGCATCAGTAGAAATTTGCAACATCAACAGCTTTGGCCAGCCTGCCTCCTTGCCTTACTAGCTTACAGACTTTGTACCCAAAAACAAAAAGCAAACAACAATACAAAAAAACACAGCCAGATATTGTTTATTATATGGGCTGGTCTTTCTGAGACTACTATTTCCCAGAAATCCTTGAGTTATGCAAAACCATAGCAATTTGCAGGGTTTTGCTGTGCTCTGTAAACCCATTCAACATATTTCTTGAGCCCATTAGTGGTATATATCACCTAAATGCTGAAAAACTGCTAATGATTACATTTCACAATACTTTCTGAAAGTGTGTCAGGAACATAAAGTGTTTGAGGAAAGGAGAATGGGAGATGAAGTTGGAAACCAAACTAAGGAAGGCTTTAAAATCCAAACTCAGAAATCTTTCCTTATTCCACATGAATAAAGATTCCATTGTAAGTAAAGGATCAAGTGAGCATTTTTAAGGAGAGAGGTGAGCTTATCTGAAAGACACTCCTACCTTAAATTAACAATAGTTATTTAGAAAATAAATTCCATTTGCAACAGAAAAAAATCTATAAAATATCTATGACTTAAAAACACATACATATACAAGATTTACAAGAAAAACTACAACCACTTAAAATAGCACAACCCCACAATAAGTGGGGTGATTATTGCACCAAACCCCACAATAGGTGGGGTGAAAACTGCACCAAAATAATCACCCCAGAAATACGTGGGGTGATTATTGCACCAAAAAACATGAACTACTTAGATATAAATATAACAGGCAAGGCGCAGTGGCTCACGCCTGTAATCCCAGCACTTTGGGAAGCCAAGGCAGGCAGATCACGAGGTCAAGAGATCAAGACCACCCTGGCTAACTCAGTAAAACCCCGTCTCCACTAAAAATACAAAAAATTAGCCGGGCGTGGTGGCAGGCGCCTGTAGTCCCAGCTACTCAGGAGGCTAATGCAGGAGAATGGCGTGAACCCAGGGAGGCGGAGCTTGCAGTGAGCTGAGATGGCGCCACTGCACTCCAGCCTGGGCGACAGAGCGAGACTCCGTCTCAAAAAAATAAAAAATAACAAAATATGTTCAGGATCTATATAGTCAAAGCTACAAAAAAACTGCTGAGAGATTAAGCACCTAAATATTATGATTTCACACAAAATCCCAGCAAGAATTTTTATAGGAATAAACAAGTTGGTTCTAAAATGTATATGAAAAAGAAAAAGAACTAGAATAACCCAAACAATTCTGAAAAATAACAAAGTTGGAGGACTCACATTACCTGATTTCACTGGAGACAAGCTACACATGTAGAATGGAATGGTATATGAATTAAGTCAGAGGACTCTATATGGCATTGTATCCCCCTAGGAAGAATACATGTACTGGGAACCAGAGGGTGGAAGCAGGAGTGGCCCTACTTACCATCCCTCCCTGTGCTTCCCATCTCCATAACCCTGGGCTCTGCAATTAGCAGTCTTGTCCCTCAAAGGGACATATTCTTGACAGGGGACATAGTAAGGGTACTTTGGACTCCTTGTGGCCAGGGAGCAGCAGGTGAGAAGAGAAAAGGAATCACTATCTTGGCAGAGGTCATGGATCCTGATCAGCAGGCAGGAGAGTTGCATTTACATAATAGGGGCAGGGAGAAATACCTGTGGCACTTCCTGGAGATCTACATGGCACTTCCTGGTACTTCCTTGTCCCACTGTAACTGTGAATGGGTTTGTACAGAAACATTAGCTCAAAAAGTGCATGATTACCATGGGTCTAGATCTTTAGGAATGAAGTTTTGGGTCACACTACCAGGTAAGGCACCCAAGTCCTGCCAAGGTGATGGCTGACAGTAACGGGACTGAGAATGAAGAGTCAAGGAGGGAGAGAATGAGTACCAGCTGCAGCCATGAAACCAACTGCAACAATAGGGGCTATAGTCTTCCTAGTAATTTCCATCTTCTAGGTTTCCACTCAGGAAGTAAGCACCAACATGTGTGGGCAAGCGGATCTGTGAAGCACAAGAAATGGACTGTGCTGGCCACAGGGGTGCACAGCTCACATCTCCCTCCAAGAAGCCAACAGCTCCCAGCTGCTCTACCTTTCACACTTCCCCAGGCTGCTTCCAGCCCACCAAGGAGCACAGCAAGGTAATGAGCCAAGATAATCCTTCCAGAAGACCTAAGACTCCTCTAACAGCATCCTTTGCTTGGGAACTCCCCATCAGCCTGGGGAAATTTTCAGAACTGCAGCATGTGGTCTTAGCTCTTCCTACCCAATTCTTTCCCCTCTGCTTTCCCTGAGGTCAGGCCTTCATCACAGCCTATAGGCTCACTCCATCGCCTCCTGTTCCTTCCCCATTCATCCTTTCCTGGTGCCCCACCCCAACCCCTGGCATTAAATCTCTTGCACATCTAGTTCCCTCTTGGCATCTGATTCTCTTCTCAGAGGACCTGAATTAATGGAGTCTCCTATTAGTCTGTACTTATCTATGTGTAATGAATTCAGATCAGTGCAAACAATGTAAGTACCTGCCACATATCAGACACCAATAGGTAACAAAGATACAAGAATAAACAAGTCTTTGCCCTCAAGAAACTTAGAGTCTAGCAACTATGCCCTGCGAGCCAAATCCCACCACTTGCTTTATTAGATGTAAAGTCTTACTGGTGGAACACAGCCATGCCCATTCATTGACACACTGTGTATGGCTGCTTTCTCCCTACAACTGCAGTTAAGCAATTCTGACAGAGGTTATATGACCTGGAAATATTCACTATCTGGCCCTTTTCAGAACAAGTTTGCTGACCTGGTTCTGGTGGATACAGAGATAAAGGAATACTTACTTGCTTGTTGTATAGGCTTCACCAGGGTAAAAAGCCTGTCTGTCATGTTCCCACTGTATCCCCAACAACTGGCTCATTCAATTTGAGCACAAGTTACAGTAGACTTGGTAAATACCTTGTATTCGTCTGTTTTCACACGGTATAAAGAACTACCTGAGACTGGGTAATTTATAAAGAAAAGAGATTTAATTTACTCACAGTTCCACATGGCTGGGGAGGCCTCGGGAAACTTACACTCATGGCAGAAGGCAAAGGAGAAGCAAGCACCTTCTTCACAAGGTGGCAGGAGAGAAAGAAAGAGTGCAAAGGGGAAAGTGCCACACTTTTAAACCAGCAGATCTTGTGATAACTCACTATCACAAGAACAGAAAGGGGGAAATCCTCCCCCATGATCCAATCACCTCCCGCCAGGTCCCTCCCCTGACATGTGGGGATTACAATTCAACATGAGATTTGGGTGGGGACACAGAGGCAAATCATGTCATACCTACATCTATTCTTGGTGACCAGTATATCCTAAAAACAGAAATGTTAGCAGTCTTACTTTGTAGATGAGGTCACAGAGATTCAGAGAGTGTCAGCATTTTGCTTAAGATCATATGAATGGTAGTAACTGAAAGCTGAGATTAGACCCCAGGCCTGCCTCATTCTAAACCTGTGTTTGTTACAGTCCTTCTATACTGAGCTCACATTATACTTAACTGCAGTTCACTGATATGGGGAGGACTGAGCAACCTTAACTAGGGAACAGAGGTGGAGTGATTATTGTTTAACTCCTTCAACGGGAACTCACTGACTAACCTTTGAACTTCTTTGTCAATAAATACTGGGCATTATGCTGGGTGTTGAGGACACAGAGATAAAAGGCAAATTCTTTCACAGCCTTATCTCCCACAACTGCCTGTGTAATAATACCTAACTTGTTTACTGGGTTCCCACCCCCTTGATCACCCTGACCAACCTCTCTCCCTTCCTTCCCTGACACACACCTGTTGATGCATCAAAACTCAAGTGTCACCTCTAAAGCAAACTATTCTCTGACTGATTCAAGCAGAGTTAATTCCTCAGCCCTCCTATAACAATGAATTCACACACATTACAGCATTTGAAACAATAAATTCGAATTTATCTGTTTGTCTTTCTAACTAAACTATAGATAGGGGCATAGATCAAAAGTGTTTAGCACCATGCCTGGCATACAACAGGAACTCCATGATGCCTGAGAAAGGAAAGGAGGAGGAGCGGAGGGCACTGGAAGAAGCAGCATATGTGAGGATCTAATTAACAGAGACCCAAAAACACAAAACTGAGCTAAGAAGCCGGAAAAGAAGTGTTAATCAAGTGACTGGGGAAATGCTGACTGGGCACTAGCTGCATAAAATGCTTAAGCTGACTGTGCTTCCTCATGTTCACAGGAAACATTTGGTGGGCCTCTCCCATTCCTAGTTTGAGAGCTTGTCAACTCCACAAATTCAGGGAATAGTATACCCCAGCTTTCAACAACTTTCATAAACCTAGTCTTAACAACCAACATCTCAAGGCAAGTTACCACTCTTCTCAGCAAGTTATAGTTTAGAACTGATTAATGCCTATATGATATTTATTATTTTGTTTCTAGGTCAATAATATCTGAGAACTACTCTTGTTCAATCCCTGTTCTCTCCAAAAGTGTTCTCTTCTGTGTAAATTGGGAGCTTTCAGTCAGCCGTGCTCCTTTCATATTTCTGGAGTCCTTTATTCCATTTCCCATTTAAACTCATTTATGCCTAGTGTTCCATTACTGGAACGCTAAGCATGTGGGAGTCATCTCTATCCTACTGCTCAAGGTCACTACCAAGGTCTGATTGCAAAAATTCAAAAAATTGCAACCTCAGGAATAAACAGGTTAAGGACACTAGTGGATAATAACTAGGCATCATGAATTCTCAGCAAAAAAACCTGGGTAAGGATATTAAAAAAAAAAAAAAAATTTCAAGGCCAGTTGGTAAGACCAAGTGTTTAAAACAAATAAATATAAAGGGAAAGGATAAAGAAGTCAGCAGGAACTATGACCCCAAATGAAGGATCAGGATAGAAGAATAAGCCAAGGATTTGAAATTATCATGAGTTAATCACCAAAAAGCCTAAAAAAGGACATTATAAAACAAAAGTCTATCAATAATCAGGAATTACCTTTTATGACTCAGGGCAGTATATTTCAACATTCTATTTAACACACCTACATGTACTAGTTCTTTTGCAAAGATGGCAGTGATAACATAACCCCAGAATCAGTTTGACTTAACAGCTTAATACATAACTTTGAACCTTGGGTCCACATATAACTGGCCTACTACTTATACTTGATAGACTCTGCTCCTGTGCCTCGGTGCCTACAAAGGATCCTGAACTCAAATCCATCCCCCATATCTCTGATTGCCACAGATCAATCTGATCTGTTGCTTTGCTTTCACATACACCTAATAATCTGTTGCAGTCACAAACACATAATAGTCATTGTGCTATTTCCTAGGCCCAAAAAGCTGCCCCAGTCTTGCCCACTCTACAGCCATTGCTTGTTATATCCATCTGGGTCTTAGTTGCAACTGTAAGGAACAGAAACAAATTCTGGCTGATTTAACCATAAAGGAATTTGGAGATATCAAATAGAACACAAAATCAATTGGAGAGCTGGAGAAACAGGATGGGGGTGGTGGATAAGACAAAGGGGGAAAAGGAGGCCACCCAGCACACATAGAAGGAAGCACAAGTGAGTTCATGCTCCAGGAACAATCTGGTCCTAAAGCCACTGCCAGTAGTTCTGGATGCCTCTGTGTACTTCTGTCCTTGTTCCTGCAGTCCACCACTTCTGTCACAGGAGGATTCTAAGCTGTCCCTTCCCCTTTGCATGCCTCATTCAAGATGCAAAGTGCTAAGGAGGAACATACAAATGGCCAAGGAGAAGAAATGCCTGAGCCCTCACTGCCAGGGGTAGGAAGCAGGAGTGTCTCACCCCTGTCGGCTTCCACTGTAGGGCACAGGGCCCTGCCTCCCACCAACACCCACACAAATGGGGATTCCCACAAAATAGAAAAGAAGTTTGGCAAGAAACAGAAATAGAAAAGAAATGCCTGGCAGCAACAAAGTTGTCCCTATATATTTTTTTCATCATTATCCCACAACAGCCTGGGCATTCATTCTTGACCTTTGTGGGAGATGTGGGTGCAGACTCTGAGACAGTCACCCAGCTCCAGGGACTCCAAAATCCTTGAGAGATTACCTAGGAACAAAGCCATCACAAAGACTTAGACACCCACTAAACAATGCAGGTGTGTTTGAAGAACTGTTCACTGGCTTGAAAATAGTTACAGTTACATTCCAAGCCTCTGTAAGCAGATGCTAAACATTAACAAAGATTCTAAATGTAAATAGCAATTTCAGATTAATGAACAATATGTTTAAAACTTTGTTTAAAAAAAAATCAGACTTCAAACAAAGCTTATGGACTACATACAGAGCAGTTACAGGGTCCAGCCTGAAATTTGCCTATAAAACACAGGTCCTTCCTTCCTTTTCAGCCCCACAGCTAGCATTCTCATCTAGGCAATATCGCTTTCACCAGTTACCTTAAACGCCTCAACCAGCTTCTCTGCCTTACAATCTATTCTGTCCCTATTATTCAATTAACTCTGTTCTAGAACAAAGACTCCATCACTGCTCAAAACACTAACAGTAGCTGCCTTCTCTGTTTTTTTTTTTCTTTTTTTCTTTTTGTTTTTTTGCTTTTTTGTTTTTTTTGAGACGGAGTCTTGCTCTGTTGCCCAGGCTGGAATGCACTGGCGCGATCTCGGCTCACTGCAAGCTCTGCTTCCTGGGTTCATGCCATTCTCCTGCCTCAGCCTCCCGAGTAGCTGGGACTACAGGCACCCGCCACCACGCCCAGCTACAATTTTTTTGTATTTTTAGTAAAGACGGGATTTCACTGTGTTAGCCAGGATGGTCTCGATCTCCTGACCTCGTGATCTGCCCGCCTCAGCCACCCAAAGTGCTGGGATTACAGGCGTCAGCCACCGCGCCTGGCCTTTTTTTTTTTTTTTTTTTTTCTTTGAGACAGGTTCTCACTATGTTGCCCAGGCTGGCCTTAAAAATCCTGTAGCACACCAACACGGCACATCTATACATATGTAATAAACCTACATGTTGTACACATGTACCCTAGAACTTAAAGTATAATAATGAAAAAAAATATCCTGAGCTTAAGGAATCCTCTGGCTTCAGCCTCCTAAGTAGCTAAGACTACAGGTGCATGGCACTATACCTCGCTTTAATAACTTCTCCTTTTGAAATAAAACCCTACTCCATAGTCAGAAATGTAAGAAATTCCACCAAATGTATCCCTCATGATTTCCTGACCTAAGGTTTCTGTTCCAGCTGGGTCATCCTCCTCCCTTTTCTCCCAGGAAGCTTATTTGTGTGTTTTTGACTGACAGCCTTGATCTTGCCATCTTTCCTTTTCCTTCCCATCCCTTCTTTTTATCCAGATCCTGCCCTGTTTAGCAGACCCAGGCTGAAGTCCTGCTCCTCCTCCGTCTCCTTCCCCTTCTCTTTCTCCTTCTCCTCCCCATCTCCCTCCTGTTCCATGAGGTTCCAAACACTCCAGTCCACACCAATTGGATCACAGACACAATTCCTACAATGGCCAGGCAGATAACATAATAATGATACAGTCTGGTATAATATTATAGGGAAATGGTGGGGAATGTGGCCACTGGAGTGAGTTTGCCCCATCTAAAGACTTTCTGGTTCATAATGTATTAAGACACTGTGCTAGAAGTTAATGACGTTAAGTGTCTATGAGAAAGAGAACTGAGTGGCTGGGGGAGGGATATGTGAGGAAGGCTTTTCATTGCATATGCCCTTTTGCACTTCGTAAATTTTGAACCACATAAATGTATTATCTTCACAAAATATACAAAACTTAAAAATAAAAAGGCGATAGAAAAAACTTAATGACTAAACCACAACGCTGGTCAAACAAAATAGATACGTCAACCCAATGACTGCCAGTGTAACTGATTGTTTGTTATGGGCTATTTTAGGTAATTAATTAAATATTGTCTTGATTCTGCTAAGTAGCAGAATCTTTTTCATACAGACACACACACACACACTCTCAAAAGAGATTATAAAGTCAGGCAGATAAAGAATCATGTTATATTTCCTTTTTAGATCCTTCACTGCCACGGATTGGAAAACATGTGATAGGTACTCCATATCCGGAAACATAAAAGTTTAGAACTAAAAAGGATCTTAAAGATCTAGTCCTCCCCGTCATTTTCTTCTTTTTTATTTTTTCTTTTTTTTATGAGACAAGGTCTCTCTCTGTCACCCAGGCTGAAGTACAGTGGCATGATCATGGCTCACTGCACCCTTGAACTCTGGGACTCAAGCAATCTGCCCCACTCAGCCTCTGGAGTAGCTTGGTCTATGGTACATGCCACCACTTCACCTAACTAAATTTTTAACTTTTTGTAAAGACAGGGTATCACTTTGTTGACCTGTCAGTTTATATTTGAGAAAACCAATGCCCAGTAAGGCTAAGAACTTATCCAACTAATCACAGGACGACAACCCATGACTATGAAATGAGTAAAAACAAAAGAAAAATAAAATCACACTAACAAGTTTTGTGCTTTCCTAGAAAAACAAAAGATGTCCACTAGAGGGAGGAAGTCATCCATTAATTTAAAGGTGAGGTATCTAAAACGGGTCCAAAAGACCTATTGGGTAGTGATGAAAGAATTTTTCCCAGGGCCACAGAAAATGACTTAAGGGCCACCTCCCTCAAACAACTTAAATTTGAGTTTCTTTCACTGGAGGTACAAATACAGGTTTTGCAAATCTCTAGCTTAAGAAAGTTATTAGCATAGGGTAAAAAAAAATTTTTTTTTTTTGGTGTATAGCCCTATCAAGTTTAACACATGTATACATTTGTGTATCTACCACCAAAATCAAGAAACAGAACTATTCCATTACTCCCAAAAACGCTCCTTCCTGCTCTCCCTTTACAGTCGCACCCTTCTCCAACCCAACGGTGCTACATTGTATGGATGTACAATAGTTATCCATTCACCCATGGAAGAATGTTTAGGTTATTTCCAGTTACTGGCAATCTATAAATATTCACTTACGAGTTTTTGTGTAAACATTGCTTTTGTCTCTCTAGGATAAATACCCAGGAGTAGGAATGCTGAATCATATAGTCAATGTACTTATTAACTTTAAAAGAAACTAACTTTTCCAAAGTGACTAACAATCTAGGTGTCCAACAGCAATGTATAAGATTTCCAGTGACTGCATCCTCACTAGCACTAGATATCATTAGTATTTTTATTTTAAACATACTAATAGACACATAGTTTTATCTCCCTAGGGCTTTAATTTGCATCACCCTAATGTATACTACATTAAACATCTTTTCAAATGCCCATCTGCTAACTGCATACTTTTGGTGATATGTCTTTTCAAGTCTTTTGCTCATTTTTTAATTGGATTGCTTGTTTACTTACTGTTGAGTTGATGAGTTCTTTACATATTCTTGATACCACTCCACTGTCACATATGTGGTTTGCAAATATTTTCCCCATCTGTAGCTTGTCCTCTCATCCTCTCATCCAATGTCTTTCACAGAGCAAAAATTGTTCATTTTGATGAAATCCAATTTATCATATTTTTCCTTTATGTTTGGTGCTTTTAGTGTCATGTCTAAAAACTCTTTGCCTAATACCAAAACAAAGGTTTTTCTCCTGTTTTTCTAAAAGTTCTATAGTTTTATATTTAAATCTATGATCCACTTTGCACTAATTTTTGTATGAAGTATAAGGTTTATGTTGAGGTTCTTTTTTTATTTTGGCATATGCATGGATGGATGCCCAATTATTCCAACATAATTTGCTGAAAATACTCATCTTTTCCCATTAAATAGAATTTACATCTTTGTAAAAAATCTATTGGCATATTTATATTTATCTGTTTCTGGACTCTCTATTCTGTACCACTGATCTGTATGTCTATCACTTCACCAACACCATAGTGTTAACTTCTGTGGCTTTATATACTAAGCCATAAAACTGGGTAGTATGATTCCTCTGCTTTTTACATTAAGAACTGTGAAAGTAACATTATTCAATAAATCTGGCGATAGCTACATAACAAACTTTAGTTTCAAATTAAAATCAGTATTTTGGAAATAGGCCAGAAAAATAAGAAAGTATGAGAGAAAAGGAATAGAAAGAGAGAAAGAGGAAGAAAAAGAGAAGTTGAAACATGAGAATGACACACATAGAGGGAGAAACAAAACAGAAAAAAGAGAAGGAAAGAAAAAAAGGAATGAGAGAGGCAGGAGAATAAAAACAAAATGGTCCCTACGTGTTAGATCTCAATCCCCACCAACTGAGCCAGTGAATTTCTACCTGTGAGCCATGAAAACCTTCCCAGTTCAACCACCCACCAAAGCTAGCACCAGTGATGAGAGCAAGTCAGGAGCCATGTACAGGCTCCATGCCAGAGAAACCTTTCCTGCTAAAGGGCTACAACAGGACAAACACTTTTCTCATTAAATAATCCAAAACAATTATCATAATATAAATTTTTATTTGTATAGAACCCACTAAGTTAGGTTTAAATAATATTACATAATTGTTCAGATGGGCAGAAGCAGTAAGTACAGGATTTCTTTAACTAGAACATTTTTGGTGTTTTGTTTAGATATTTTAAAGGGGAAAGTGTCTGAGGATTAAATATGTACCCTGTCTACCTCATAGAATTGTCGTAAAGATCAGAGGAGATCATAAAGATTAAATGACATCACAGAAGTAGAAATGTTTCATAAACCAAAATTTCTTATAAACATATAAAGCAGTATAATTCAATCTCCTTATCCATTAGAAGTTTAGGGTCACGAAGCTTTAAGACACAGACAACAGCATCTAGTTCAACCATGAGCACCATTTAGTGAAATCTAAAATTGTTTTCACCAGCAGCAAACCCAGAACTCTTTCTAGTAATTGCTGTCGGTTAACAGGAAAGAAGTATAGTGCTGAGTACATCTCCGCAACATCTCATTATTATTATAGGCATTCAGATATTACGAACTTGCTTTCCTTCCTTATACACTAAAATTCACTCCTCCCTTCAATTTTTCTATACTGAACATCTTGAGTCTTTAAAAAAAACTTACAAATTTAAATGCATTCACAGAACAAATATGGCATGCATTTTTTAAATCTAGAAATCATTTTTGACACATTCCAAAATAAGGGCTTTACTCATCTTTGTTATAAAATTCTCTAACATATATATGCAAATCCCCTCTCTTCAAAATATACAAAAAGAACCCTTATATTTCAGGTAGCTTTCTCTAACTCATAGATAAAGGAAACCACCTCTCTTTTGCTATATTTATATAAGTATTTAGGTTATGTTTCCCTTGCCTCCTTTATTTGAGAAGAACTTCTTGAAGAAGACAGTTCATCATTTAATACGTATTACATAGTACTTAATGCATTGCAAGAACTTTGTGAATATAAACGTGTTGATTACACCAAATGTTTCTTGCTTATTCTGTGTGTTTACTCTTTCATTTACTAATACATTTGATAAACTAAATCAACCTCATGTTGTGAAAATAGAGGCAGTCTGGCATAGGCTTCAGAGATGAAGACCTCATTTCAAATCCTGACTCTTCTACCACTACCTGGATTACTTTGGACAAGTTAGTTATTTTGGCTTTATTAATTTCCTAATCTTTACAACTAGGATACTACCATTTCCACCTACAGGTGTTGAGTTAAATAATGAATTATGTGATGAGGATGGAACATCATAGAAGCTCTAGAACATTAGTTCCTTCCTTTCTAGCAAGAATCCTTCAATGTCCATTCCAGTATTCTCAGAACTACTTACAAAATGTTTCCCTTCAGTCCAGCCCACCCAGGCCCCCCACCACCAATGCCAGCACCTGCATATACCACCCAGGGACCTGAGGACCATCACACCTTGCCCACTACCACCACCCAGGGGCACACATACACCACCCAGAGCTGCAGGACCAGCCTGCCTGGCATCTACATCATCAGAAAAACCTTGCCACAGCCTCTGCCAACAACCTAAGCCATTGAGGAACTCACAGACACCACTGGCATTGATTACAGCCAAAGAAATAATAGAGACTAAATTACTGTGCATACCCAAAATCAAAGGGAAGGCACTCTAACCAGCCAACACTATAGATAGATCTACAGGAAAAAAGTCTTTACCTACAAAAGCCAATCCATAAAACTAGAAGAAGCAACTGTTCCATCAGATACACAGATAACAACACTGAGGCATAAAAAACATGAAAAGGCAAGGAAACACGAAACCTCCAAAAGGACGCGATCATTCTCCATTAACATCTCAAAGAAAAGGAAATCAATGAAATGTCTGAAAAAGAATTTCAAATAATGATTTCAAGGAAGCTCAATAAGATACAAAATAACACAGACAGACAATACAAAGAAATAAGGAAAATAGCTTATGATCTGAATTATAATTTTTTTTTTTTAAGAGACAAGGTCTCACTATGTTGCCCTAGCTGGACTCAAACTCCCCTACTCAAACAATACTCTCACCTCCTGGGTAGCTGGGGCTACAGGTACACACCACCACACCCAGCTCTGAATGAGAAATTTAATAAAAAGATAGTTATAATTAAAAAGAACCAAACAGAAATCCTGAAAATTAAGAATTCAATAAATGAAATAAAAAAGCATACAACCAACATTTCAATAGGCTAGATCAAGCAGAAGAAAAACTTTCTCGATTTGAAGACAGGTCTTTTGAAATAACCCTGTCTGATAAAAATAAAGAAAAAACCAACCCAAATGTCCAACAATGATAGACTGGATTAAGAAAATGTGGCACATATACACCATGGAATACTATGCAGCCATAAAAAATGATGAGTTCATGTCCTTTGTAGGGACATGGATGAAGCTGGAAACCACCATTCTCAGCAAACTATCGCAAGGACAAAAAACCAAACACCACATGTTCTCACTCATAGGTGGGAATTGAACAATGAGAATGCATGGAGACAGGAAGGGGAACATCACAGACCGGGGCCTGTTGTGTGGGGTCGGGGTGGTGGAGCGTGGAGGGATAGCATTAGGAGATATACCTAATGTTAAATGACGAGTTAATGGGTGCAGCACACCAACATGGCAAATGTATACATATGTAACAAACCTGCAGTTGTGCACATGCACCCTAAAACTTAAAGTATAATTAAAAAAATAAAAATAAATAATAAATAAAAAGGAATAAAGAAAATAAAGCAAGCCTACATGACATATGGGATTACCATTAAGCAAATAAATATGTGTATCTTGAGCATTTCAGAAAGTGAAAGATGGGAAAAGGCATAGAAAACCTATTTAATGAATAAATATAAGCAACAAATTGGAAAACCTAAAGGAAATGGATATATTCATAGACACATATAACTTACCATGATTGAACCAGAAATAAATAGAAAATCTGTAACAGATCAATAACAAGTAACAAGATTGAATCAGTAATAAAAAGTCTCCTAACAAAGAAAAGTCCAGGACTGGACAACTTTACTAATGAATTCTACCACACCTTTGAAGAGGAATTAATATCAATTCTTATCAAATTATTCCAAAAAAATTGAAGAGAAGGAAATTATTTCTAACTCATTCAATAAGGCCAGCATTACCCTGATACCAAAACCAGACAAAGATACAACAAAAAAAGAAAAAAAGTGGCCAGTGTCCCTGATGAACATAGATACGAAAATCCTCAACAAATTACTAGCAAACCAAATCCAACAACACATCAAAAAGGTAATACACCATAATCACATGGGATATAGCCCAAGGATGAAAGGAAGGATCAGTATACACAAATCTGTCAGGCACGGTGGCTCATGCCTATAATCACAGCACTTTGGGAAGCTGAGGCTGGCAGATTTCTTGAGCTCAGGGGTTCAAGACCAGCCTGGGGAACATGGCAAAACGCTGTCTCTACAAAAAATCTAAAAAAAAATTAGCTGAGCATGTGGCGTGCGCTTGTAGTCCCTGCTATGCAGGAGGCTGAGGTGGGAAGATCACTTGAGCCTGGGAGGTTGAGGCTGCAGTGAGCCAAGATCGCACCACTGTACTCCAGCCTGGGTAACAGAGCAAGACCCTGTCTCAAAAAGAAAAAGAGAATGCAGTGAAAGAAATAAAGATTTACTTATATATATACATCACAACAACAGAATGAAGGACAAAAACCATATGACCACTCAACAGATACAGAAAAAAAGCATTAGATAAAATTCAACATCCATTCATAACAAAAACTCTCCATAACTTAGGTACAGAAGGAATATAACACAATAAAAGCCATATATGACAAACTCACAGCTAACATCATTGAACAGAGAAAAGCTGCAAGCTTTTCCTCTAAGAATTAGAACAAGATAAGATGCCCAGTTTCACCACTCTTACTGAAAATAGTACTGGAAGTCCTAACTAGAGCAATTAAGCAGGAGAAAGAAATAAATGACATATAAATTGGAAAAGAGGAAGTCAAGTACTCCCCTTTCACAAATGACATAATCTTATATAGAGAAAATCCTAAGATGCCACCAAAAAATTCAGAACTGATAAATTCAATAAAGTTATAGGATACAAAATCAACATACAAAAATCAGTAGCATTTCTATACACCAATAACAAACTAGCTGAAAAGAAATCAAAAAAGCAATCCCATTTATACTAGCTACAAAAAAAAATACCTAGGAATAAATTTAACAAGGAAGTAAAAAAATCTCTATAATGAAAACTACAAACACTGTTGAAAGAAATTGAAGAGACACACAAAAAAATGGAAAGACATCCCATGCTCATGGCTCAGAAGAATTAATGCTGTTAAAATGACCATACTACCCAAAGCAATCTACAGATTCAATGCAATCTTTATCAAATTACAATGACATTCTAGAGAACACAAAAAAAAAATCCTGAAATTTGTATGTATCCACAAAAGACCTTGAATAGCTAAAACAATCACAAGCAAAAAGAACAAAGCTGACAGCATCACACCACCTGACATCAAAATATACTACAAAGCAACAGTAATGAAACAAAATGATGTTGGTATAAAAATATACATAAACCAATGGAACAGAAAAAAGAACTCAGAAATAAATCCACATGTTTACAACCAAATGATTCTCATAGCCAAGATGCCAAGAACATACATGGGGGAAAGGATATCCTTTTCAATAAGCTAGAAAAACTGGATATCCTTATGCAGAAGAATGAAACTAGACGCCTATCACTCACCATGTATAAAGGTCAACTCAAAATGGATTAAACACTTAACTGTAAGACCTGAAACTATAAAACTACTAGAAGAAAACAGGGGAAATGTTTCAAGGACACTGATCTAGGCAAAGACTTTATGGGTAAGACTACAAAAGCACAGGTAACAAAAACAAAAATAGACAAATGGAACTATATCAAACTAAAAAGCCTCTGCATAGCAAACAACACAATGAAGAGTAAACCCGAAGAATGGGAGAAAATATTTGAAAACTATTCATCCAACAAGGGACTAATATCCAGAATATATAAGGAGCTCAACAACAAAACTCAAATAATCCAATTAAAAAATGGGCAAAGGATCTGAATAGATATTTCTCAAAAGAAGACATACAATTGACCGATAAGTATGTGAAAAAAATGCTCAACATCACTAATCATGAGGGTAATGCAAATGAAAATCACAATGAGATACCATCTCACTTCAGTTAGAATGGCTATTATCAAAGACAAAAAATAACAAATGCCAGCAACAAATGCTGGCAGGAAGGCAGAGAAAAGGGAACTCTCATACACTGTTGGGGGGAAAGTAAATTAGGATAACTACTATAGAAATCAGTATGGTTTTAGGTCTAACATTTAAGTCTTTAATCCATCTTGAATTATTACCATTTGACCCAGCAATCCCATTACTGGCTATATACCCAAAGGATTATAAATCATGCTACTATAAAGACAAATGCACACGTATGTTTATTGCAGCACTGTTCACAGTAGCAAACATTGGGAACTAACCCAAATGTCCATCAATGATAGACTAGATTAAGAAAATGTGGCACATGGAGGTTCCAAGAGGGCCAAATAGGAACAAATCCAGTCTACAGCTCCCAGTGCGAGCGACACAGAAGACAGGTGATTTCTGCATTTCCAACTGAGGTACTGAGTTCATCTCACTGGGGCTTGTCGGACACTGGGTGCAGGACAGTGGGTGCAGCCCACTGACCGTGAGGCATCGCCTCACCCGGGAAGCGCAAGGCGTCCGAGAATTCCCTTTCCTACCTAAGGAAGCCATGACAGATGGCACCTGGAAAATCGGGTCACACTCACCCTAATACTGTGCTTTTCCAACAGTCTTAGCAAATGGCACGCCAGGAGATTATATCCCACGCCTGGCTCAGAGGGTCCCACGCCCACAGAGCCTTGCTCACTGCTAGCACAGAGGTCTGAGATTGAACTGCAAGGCAGCAGCAAGGCTGGGGGAGGGGCGCCCGCCAATGCCAAGGTTTGAGTAAGTAAACAAAGCAGCTGGAAAGCTCGAACTGGGTGGAGTCCACCGCAGCTCAGTGAGGCCTACTGGCCTCTGTAGATTCCACCTCTGGAGGCAGAGCACAGCCAAACAAAAGGCAGCAAAACCTTCTGCAGATTTAAACGTCCCTGTCTGACAGCTTTGAAGAGAGTAGTGGTTCTCCCAGCACGGAGTTTAAGATCTGAGAATGGACAGACTGCCTCCTCAAGTGGGTCCCTGACCCCCGTAGCCTAACTGGGAGGCACCCCCCAGTAGGGGCCAACTGACACCTCATACGGCCAGGTGCTCCTCTGAGACAGAGCTTCCAGAGGAACAATCAGGGAGCAACATTTGCCATTCTGCAATATTTGCGGTTCTGCAGCCTCTGCTGCTGATACCCAGGCAAACACGGTCTGGAGTGGACCTCCAGCAAACTCCAACAGACCTGCAGCTGAGGGTCCCGACTGGTAGAAGGAAAACTAACAAACAGAAAGGACATCCACACCAAAACCCCATCTGTACGTCACCATCACCAAAGACCAAAGGTAGACAAAAACCACAAAGATGGGGAGAAACTAGAGCAGAGAAGCTGAAAATTCTAAAAATCAGAGCGCTTCTTCTCCTCAAAAGGAACGCAGCTCCTCGCCAGCAATGGAACAAAGCTGGATTGAGAATGACTTTGACGAGTGGAGAGAAGAAGGCTTCAGAAGATCGGTAATAACAAACTTCTGCAAGCTAAAGGAGGAAGTTTGAACCCATCGCAAAGAAGCTAAAAACCTTGAAAAAAGATTAGATGAATGGCTAACTAGAATCAACAGTGTAGAGAAGACCTTAAATGACCTGAAGGAGCTGAAAAGCATGGCATGAGAACTACGTGACGCATGAACAAGCTTCAGTAGCCGATTCGATCAACTGGAAGAAAGGGTATCAGTGATAGAAGATCAAATGAATGAAATAAAGCGAGAAGAGAAGTTTGGAGAAAAAAGAGTAAAAAGAAATGAACAAAGCCTCCAAGAAATATGGGACTATGTGAAAAGACCACATCTACGTCTGATTGGTGTACCTGAAAGTGATGGGTAGAATGGAACCAAGCTGGAAAACATTATGCAGGATATTATCCAGGAGAATTTCCACAACCTAGCAAGGCAGGCCAACATTCAGAATCAGGAAATAAAGAGAATGCCACAAAGATACTGCTCGAGAAGAGCAACTCCAAGACACATAACTGTCAGATTCACCAAAGTTGAAATGAAGGGAAAAATGTTCAGGGCAGCCAGAGAGAAAGGTCAGGCTACCCACAAAGGGAAGCCCATCAGACTAACAGCAGATCTCTTGGCAGAAACTCTACTAGCCAGAATAAAGTGGGGGCCAATATTCTAAATTCTTAAAGAAAAGAATTTTCAACTCACAATTTCATATCCAGCCAAACTAAGCTTCATAAGTGAAGGAGAAATAACATCCTTTACAGACAAGCAAATGCTGAGAGATTTTGACACCAACAGGCCTGCCTTATAAGAGCTCCTAAAGGAAGCACTAAACACGGAAAGGAACAACTGGTACCAGCCACTGCAAAAACATGCCAAATTGTAAAGACCATCGAGGCTAGGAAGAAACTGCATCAACTAACGAGCAAAATAACCAGCTAACATCATCATGACAGGATCAAATTCACACATAACAATATTAATCTTAAATGTAAATGGACTAAATGCTCCAATTAAAAGACACAGACTGGCAAATTGGATAAAGAGTCAAGACCTATCAGTGTGCTGTATTCAGGAAACCCATCTCACATGCAGAGACACACATAGGCTCAAAATAAAGGGATGGAGGAAGATCTACCAAGCAAATGGAAAGCAAACAAAAGCAGGGGTTGCAATCCTAGTCTCTGATAAAACAGACTTTAAACCAACAAAGATCAGAAGAGACAAAGAAGGCCGTTACATAATGGTAAAGGGATCCATTCAACAAGAAGAGCTAACTATCCTAAATATATATGCACCCAATACAGGAGCACCCAGATTCATAAAGCAAGTCCTTAGAGACCTACTAAGAGACTTAGACTCCAACACAATAATAATGGGAGACTTTAACACCCAACTGTCAACATTAGACAGATCCACGAGACAGAAAGTTAACAAGGATATCCAGGAATTGAACTCAGCTCTGCACCAGGCGGACCTAATAGACATCTACAGAACTCTCCACCCCAAATCAACAGAATATACATTCTTCTCAGCACCACATCACACTTATTCCAAAATTAACCACTTAGTTGGAAGTAAAGCACTTCTCAGCAAATGTAAAAGAACAGAAATTATAACAAACTGTCTCTCAGACCACAGTGCAATCAAACTAGAACTCAGGATTAAGAAACTCACTCAAAACCGCTCAACTACATGGAATCTGAACAACCTGCTCCTGAATGACTACTGGGTACATAACGAAATGAAGGCAGAAATAAAGATGTTCTTTGAAACCAATGAGAACAAAGACACAACATACCAGAATCTCTGGGACACATTTAAAGCAGTGTGTAGAGGGAAATTTACAGCACTAAATGCCCACAAGAGAAAGCAGGAAAGATCTAAAATAGACACCCTAACATCACAATTAAAAGAACTAGAGAAGCAAGAGCAAACACATTCAAAAGCTAGCAAAAGGCAAGAAATAACTAAGATCAGAGCAGAACTGAAGGAGATAGAGACACAAAAAACCCTTCAAAAAATCAACGAATCCAGGAGCTAGTTTTTTGAAAGGATCAACAAAACTGATAGACTGCTAGCAAGACTAATAAAGAAGAAAAGAGAGAAGAATCAAATAGACACAATAAAAAATGATAAAGGGGATATCACCACCAATCCTACAGAAATGCAAACTACCATCAGAGAATACTATAAACACCTCTATGCAAATAAACTAGAAAATCTAGAAGAAATGGATAAATTCCTGGACACATACACCCTCCCAAGACTAAACCAGGAAGAAGTTGAATCCCTGGATAGACCAATAACAGGCTCTGAAACTAAGGCAATAAAAGTCCAGGACCAGAGAGATTCACAGCCGAATTCTACCAGAGGTACAAAGAGGAGCTGGTACCATTCCTTCTGAAACTATTCCAATCAATACAAAAAGAGGGAAACCTCCCTAACTCATTTGATGAGGCCAGCATCATCCTGATACCAAAGCCTGGCAGAGACACAACAAAAATAGAGAATTATACACCAATATCCCTGAAGAACATCAAAGCAAAAATCCTCAATAAAATCCTGGCAAACCGAATCCAGCAGCACATCAAAAAGCTTATCCACCATGATCAAGTGGGCTTCATCCCTGAGATGCAAGGTTGGTTCAACATACACAAATCAATGAACGTAATCCAGCATATAAACAGAACCAAAGACAAAAACTACATGATTATCTCAACAGATGCAGAAAAGGCCTTTGACAAAATTCAACAGCCCTTCATGCTAAAAACTCTCAATAAATTCGGTATTGATAGGATGTATCTCAAAATAATAAGAGCTATTTATGACAAACCCACAGTCAATATCATATTGAATGGGCAAAAGCTGGAAGCATTCCCTTTGAAAACTGGCACAAGACAAGGATGCCCTCTCTCACCACTCCTATTCAACATAGTGTTGGAAGTTCTGGCCAGGGCAATCAGACAGGAGAAAGAAATAAAAGGTATTCAATTAAGAGAAGAGGAAGTCAAATTGTCCCTGTTTGCAGATGACATGATTGTATATTTAGAAAACCCCATCGTCTCAGCCCAAAATCTCCTTAAGCTGATAAGCAACTTCAGCAAACTCTCAGGATACAAAATCAATGTGCAAAAATCACAAGCATTACTATACACCAATAACAAACAGAGAGCCAAATCACGAGTGAACTCCCATTCACAATTGCTTCAAACAGAACAAAATACCTAGGAATCCAACTTACAAGGGATGTGAAGGACCTCTTCAAGGAGAATTACAAACCACTGCTCAATGAAATAAAAGAGGACACAAACAAATGGAAGAACATTCCATGCTCATGGATAGGAAGAATCAGTATCGTGAAAATGGCCATACTGCCCAAGGTAATTTATAGATTCAATGCCATCCCCATCAAGCTACCAATGACTTTCTTCACAGAATTGGAAAAAACTACTTTCAAGTTCATATGGAACCAAAAAAGAGCCCTCATTGCCAAGACAATCCTAAGCCAAAAGAACAAAGCTGGAGGCATCATGCTACCTGACTTCAAACTATACTACAAGGCTACAGTAACCAAAACAGCATGGTACTGGTACCAAAACAGAGATATAGACCAATGGAACAGAACAGAGCCCTCAGAAATAATACCACACATCTACAACCATCTGATCTTTGACAAACCTGACAAAAACAAGCAATGGGGAAAGGATTCCTATTGAATAAATGGTGCTGGGAAAACTGGCTAGCCATATGTAGAAAGCTGAAACTGGATCCCTTCCTTACATCTTATACAAAAATTAATTCAAGATGGATTAAAGACTTAAATGTTAGACCTAAAACCATAAAAACCCTAGAAGAAAACCTAGGCAATACCATTCAGGACATAGGCATGGGCAAGGACTTCATGTCTAAAACACCAAAAGCAATGGCAACAAAAGCCAAAATTCACAAATGGGATCTAATTAAACTAAAGAGCTTCTGTACAGCAAAAGAAACTACCATCCGAGTGAACAGGCAACCTACAGAATGGGAGAAAAATTTTGCAATCTACCCATCTCACAAAGGGTTAATATCCAGAATCTACAAAGAACTTAAACAAATTTACAAGAAAAATATCAAAAAACCTCATCAAAAAGTGGGCAAAGGATATGAACAGACACTTCTCAAAAGAAGACATTTATGCAGCCAACAGACACATGAAAAAATGCTCATCATCACTGGCCATCAGAGAAATGCAAATCAAAACCACAATGAGATATCATCTCACGCCAGTTAGAATGGTGATCATTAAAAAGTCAGGAAACGATAGATGCTGGAGAGGATGTGGAGAAACAGGAATGCTTTTACCCTGTTGGTGGGACTGTAAACTAGTTCAACCATTGTGGAAGACAGTGTGGCAGTTCCTCAAGGATCTAGAACTAGAAATACCGTTTGACCCAGCCATCCCATTACTGGGTATATACCCAAAGGATTATAAATCATGCTGCTATAAAGACACATGCACACTTATGTTTATTGCGGCACTATTCACAACAGCAAAGACTTGGAACCAACCCAAATGTCCATCAATGATAGACTGGATTAAGAAAATGTGGCACATATACACCATGGAATACTATGCAGCCATAAAAAAGGATGACTTCATGTCCTTTGTAGGGACATGGATGAAGCTGGAAACCATCATTCTCAGCAAACTATCGCAAGGACAGAAAACCACACACCGCATGTTCTCACTCACTGGTGGGAATTGAACAATGAGATCACTTGGATACAGGGCAGGGAACATCACACACCACGGCCTGTCAGGGGGTCGGGGGCTGGGGGAGGGATAGCATTAGGAGAAATACCTAATGTAAATGATGAGTTGATGGGTGCAGCAAACCAACATGGCACATGTATACCTATGTATCAAAACTGTACTTTGTGCACATGTACCCTAGAACTTAAAGTATTAAAAAAAAAAAAAATACCAGTATGGAGGTTTCTCAAAAAAACTAAAAATAAAACTACCATATTATCCAGTAATCCCACTACTGGGTATTTATCCAAAAGAAAGGAAATCAGTATATCAAAGAGATATTGGTACCTCTATGTTTATTGTAGCACTATTCACAATAGCCAAGATATGGAATCAACCTAAGTGTCCATTGATGGATGAATGGATAAGGAAAATGTGGTACATATACACAATGGGACACTACTCAGCCATTAAAAAAAAAAAAAGAATGAAATCCTATCATTCATGGCAACATGGATGAACCTGGATGACATGTTAAGTGAAATAAGTCAGGCACCAAAAGATAAATAATTCACAATCTCACTCATATGTGGGAGCTAAAAGAAGGAGCTTATAGAAGTAGAGGATAAAATTATGGTTATTAGATCCAGGAAGGGTAAGGGGAGAGAAGGACAGCAAGAAGTTGGTTAATGGATGCAAAATTACAGTTATATAGGAGGAATAAATACTAATGTTCAGTAGCGTTATAAGGTGAATAACAATAATTTATTGTATATGTTCAAAAAGCTAGAAGAGAGGTTTTTTTAATATTCCCAACACAAAAAAATGATAAATGTTTGAGGTGATAAATATCCTAACTACCCCGATTTGATCATTACACATTGCATACTTAGATCAATATATCACTCAGTACTCCATAAATATGTACCATTATTATATGGTAATAAAAATTAAATAAATTAAACTAAAATTTAAATAAATACATTGAAAATTAATAAAATTTAATTTAAATAAATTAAAGAAATAAATGTTTAAAGGCTCCTTTCCACAAAGCTTGATATTTAGAAGGATGTTCCTGGATTTTGACATTTCATTGACTCTCCATCTATTTTCAAATCTAACCTGCCTCTCGCTCATACTCCCCTCCTCTGTTTTCATAACTTGGCAGTAGTACTCTTTGCCCAAGGAAAGCAGTTAAGACACGGCAGGTAGGACAGCAAATGCTCTTTCGTGGAGCACTGTAATAGAAGCCTGCATGTATGCAACGGCTGGCTGTACACTCATTAGCTCACTCTCAATTCAAGGCATGGGCACCTTAACAAATGATTTAGATGTCTAAACAGATTTCATCCCAGATTAATCTAGGTAATTGGCAAAAGTCGGTGGTTAACTTACACAACTTCCACTCAGGAAAATGGAAAGCCATAATGAACTTTCAGGTAGTAAATGGTGAAAAAAAAAATACTGTTCCATTTATGACTCACAAGTATTCTATTAGAGAAACTGGAGGAAAAAATAATTATTTAATGGATGAATTTAATCTGTCTTGTGTACTCCATTTTTTAAAGGGGGATACATGGTTAAGTCTTAATATTGAAGTGAAACATGTTCTGGCAGTTAGTGCTGGGTAGTCGGCTCCTATTTTACTCTGCTGGGACTCATAAAGCCTCCTGGGACTCGATGGAAGGTACCCAATTTAAGGTCACAATAGAATAGAATGGAAGTTACTCATCCAGAGACTCTTTCAGACGTGTTCTAGCTAAATCTTGATGGGGTACAAGCAATTAAAGTTTCCCAAGAGAAACAATCATTTAAGAATTCCCAATAAAGTGTAACATGTAGAATCAGGGCTAAAATTTCCACTGCCTGATGCTATTAAGTACTAAGGTCTCAGAATAGGCCAAGATTACCCAATATCCTAATTAAAAGTGGGATCAGCAACGCCAAAACTAACCACCAAGTGGAGAGATGACTAATTGCCCAGATGACAATACTGGACGCAAGAGACTGCTGATGAAACTCCCTGAGGAAGTTAGATCCTAATGCACAGCGATGTCTGTTCTTCACCCTATGCACTCACGACAGACACTCTCACCCTGCTCTGCCTTTCTCAGCAGCTAGTCCAAGAGGGAGACAAAGAAGTGTTTCAGGTACGAAAGAGCCAGGTTTTCTCTGTGCAAAGCCATGTGTCCCAGTGGAATGCCCTCACTGAATATGTTGCAATCACACTCCTTATTTTTCAGCTGGAGTAAAAGAAAGCATGTAATAAGGGTCCATATTCTCCATTCTTTCTTTTAATCTGTGTAGATAACTCAACAATTCCTTTATGGACCTGTGTGACTTCATTCCTCTTTAGTCTTCTCCCACACCTGAATCTGAGGTTGGTCCCCTCCACCTCCAGCAATAAAACTGCCAAGTATGCAGTGAGAAGTGAAGTGCAAGACAAGCAGTCTTCATTTTCCCTTGGATTATCTGGTGGTAAGTGTCCACATGATAAAATAGCACTGAAACATGAGCAAAAATGTTTGCAGAAAAGCAGACTCACATTGTCAGGCTTAATCTGAGACATCAGGGGATTCTAGCATAATTCTTCACATGGGCCCTGAGCTGTTTAAAGATCACACACACTCTGCTACTAACCTCCTGAATATACCAATCCCCATTGCTCAGAAAAGCTGAACCCAGAGCTACTGTTTCACCATCTCAGATTCTCCAGGAGAAGTACTAAGTTATGGCCACCATCTTCCCAGGTGAGCAAAAGGCATGAAAAGATTACCTTACTGAAACATCACTGCAACAAAACACAGCTCTGGTATGCTCTAAAAAGACAAGAAAAATCCCAACTGGTTTTATTGTAGCAACACATTCAGTTCTCCACTCAACAAATCACAACTAGACCCACTGTTCGGTGAACAAGGTAAATTCTTACACATCAGGAAGCTTCAACAGACTTGGACCACATTCACTCATCTCCCCAATTCCTCACCTTCCAGGTTTACATGTTGCCATTACCTGTATAAGTGACGATTGTCTTCAAAATCTTCCTGACCCCATTTTCCCTTGATGTCTTCAATAACGTGATTCTTCAGGAATTTTTTTAGCAACTGGACTGTTTGTTTGCGGGTCACTTCAGGGCCGAAGTTTTGACTGCACCTCAGCAGCTCATGCAGCCAATCCACAGCTTCGGCTGCTGTGAAACAATGCTCATAGCTCTTGAAACAACAGCGATGTTTCCGTAACGGCATCTTAACACGAAAAAGCTCCACGGTCTCATTCCACTAGCGGAAAGAAAGAGAATGGCATTTAGTAATCAACTGATTTTTTTAAGATTACTACATCTCAAATAATTAAAGCAAAGAATGCAATTTTTCCACTTAAACTGCTTTAATAACAGGTAGAGCCTTGAAGATGTTTTATTTACAGGCTTCAAACTCTAATAAAGAAAAGTTTGGGAGAATGGATGCTGGTAATGGCTGTACAACACTGTGAATGTACTTAGTGCCATAGAACTATACACATAAAAAACAATTAAAATAGTTTCATATTATGTATATTTTACCACAATTAAAACAAAAATAAAAACTTTTTTTTTTTTTTGAGATAGAGTCTAGCTTTGTCGCCCAAGCTGGAGTGCAGTGGCATGTCTCTGCTCACTGCAACCTCCGCCTCCCAGGTTCAAGCGATTCTCCTGCCTCAGCCTCCCAAGTAGCTGAGATTACAGGCGCCCACCACCACGCCCAGCTAATTTTTGTATTTTTAGTAGAGATGGAGTTTCACCATGTTGGTCAGGGTGGTCTCGAACTCTTGATCTCAAGTGATCCAGCCACCTCGGCCTCCCAAAGTGCTGGAATTACAGGAGTGAGCCACTGCACCCGGCCTCAAAAATAGAAACTATTGATAGAAAAAAAACTCTCAAGAAAATGCAGCTTTTCAAGGGTGGTTCATCATTTATTCATTCAAGAAATATTATTTATGGAGGAGGTTGCCATCAAGTTGTCCTATTAATGGATTTTTACATAAATGAAGAACATACAGTAAATAATGATTAAAACTAAGCTCACTATGCAAACTTTGCTTTTTGGAGTCCCCTGTTTAATATGATTTTACCTTCATTCAGCAAATATTTCTAGGTTGCTTATTATGTGAAAGGCATTGTAGGAGGAGGAGGAAAAGAGATGAAAAAGATAATACAGTGCCTGATGTCAAACAGCTCAAGGCCACAAAGATAAACCTTTGAAAAGTGATGAGCCAGTTTTTGCTTACATGCAAAACAAAGCTTTTTGAAAGAATAGCTACTAGATACCTCAAATAATATATATTAGTTTAAAACTACCTCATGGTTCCTTTGAAAGGACCTAGAAGTTTAAGTGTGCATGACATCTTCAGATATCACATTGAAAAGTAGACTGGGTAGAGAGAGCTCAATCTCTGAAGTCAAACACTGCTGGGTTGAGAGGCCTATTCTACAACTGACCAGCAGGGCAACCTTTGGCTCATTGCTAAACGAGCCTCCATTACTCCGGGTGTAATGCAGTACCCACATGACAGGGTTATTACAAAGACCAGATGAGATAATGTTGATGCAGCCTATCACAGTGTCTGTCATGAAAGAAGTGCTTAATAAACATTAGCCATTATAGCATCATTTCTGCTGTATTTATTAATATTATCAGGGTGGGTGTGGCTGTCAGAGCTGAGTGAGTTCATTGGAAAGACCCCAGAATGGAGTCTCCATTGGCCATTAGTCCAGCCTCTGCCAATAACTATGTGGCTTTGGTGCAGTTAACACTTTTCTCTAGGAATTTGTCCTAAATAAAAACATGGCCCTAGAAGCTCAAAAAAATCTCAGATTTTGGGAGTCAAAAATCATGGAAATTAAAATGAGAGGTCTGCTAAGAAACAGCACACCACACACTGATTGGATCCACTTCAGTTAAGTCCAGGGAATATATATCCCATTGCTTCCACTTTATTCAGGAACCTTGCTTTGTCAAATCAAGTGCATACTAACTCACTGTAATACACTGCTGGCCATGCTGACCACACAATGATCCTAATCTTCAAGTTAAGAAACACTGGACCACTTCAGCATAACAGAATCAATCCCTGAGGAATGGGAAAACATGAGGTATGGAGTCAGACCTGAGTTCAAATACCAGTTCTGCCATATACTGGTTGCACAGGGCCTGGCACATGGTTAAGATCTGAAAAAAATCCAGTTTCCTTCCACTACAAGATGCCACTAGGCGGCAGGTGAACTGCCATGTCTCATAGCATCCTTGAAGACAAAAACCAGATGTCTCTCTTAAATGTTACTTTCAAATAACTTCATGACAACTCAGCTTCTTTCTCCTTATATCTGTGAAGTTATATCAGTGAGCAGGAAATCAGGAAGCAAATAAATGACTTTTTTTTTCTCATTAGACTATAATATGTCCCAAACTTGTCTCCCCATTGTGTCTTTGTATATATGTAATCCTCATAATAACCATCTTTCAGAAGGAATTAAGAAATTTACTCACATCTACCCAGCTAATAAGTGGTAGAACCAATCTGTATATTCAAATCTATATCTTGTATTTTAAAAAATCTATGTTCTACCTACAGTCTGCTGAAAATACAAAAATGTTAAAGGGAAATAACAGTCTCATCTCCATATTGTTTAAAGCTAGCTCTAGAAAAGAATCTCATAAGTACTTGTTTAATAAATGCTTATATGAGATGTGATCTCTTTTTTTTTTCAGCCACTTTACTTTTAGGGATTCACCATGTAGAAGCAGAAATATAACGGATTAAAAAGCATTTACAGGCCAGGTGCAGTGGCTTACACCTTTAATCCTAGCACTTTGAGAGGATGAGGTGGGCAGGTCACTTGAGCCAAGGAGTTCGAGACCAGCCTGGGCATGATGGGGAAACCCCATTTCTACAAAAAATTTAAAAATTAGCCAAGCGTAGTGGTGTGTGCCTGTAGCCGCAGCTACTCGGGAGACTGAGCAGGGAGGCTGAAGTGGGAGGATCACTTGAGCCTGGGAGGTCAAGACTGCAGTAAGCCATGATTGCACCACTGCCTTCCAGCCTGGGCGACAGAGTAAGACCCTGTCTCAAAGAAAGATAAAATAAAAGTATTTACAAGTTAAATTTTATTTAAACATGTTGAATTATATTTAATAAACCTGAGTGTTTTTTCAGAGAAAGCATTTATAAGTATTTTATATACTTATAAACATAAGTATATTTATGCTTTATAATCAGAGAAAAATTAGAACTAATTTGCCATTTTATAATCAGAGAAAAACTAGAACTAATTTGAATAAAATTGACTGAAGTGTGGAATAGCCACAAAACAAACTACTATCAATAGTTCCAAACAGAAATAGATATCATAAGTATAACAAAGTGGAAGAAAAACGTACAAAACACTATACATAATCTGATCCTATCTGCTTTGGTATATGCATATGAAAAGCTAAATGAATATACAACAAACTTAAAAAAAAAGGAAAGTCACCTCTTTTGAAGAAGGAATATAAGGCAACTTTTACTGTGTAACATATTTCTAATTTCTTCCTACATAATTATTTCAACATCTTTTTAGGAACATAGGCTCCCTGCCAGTCCTCCTAAAGTCCTTAAAATTCATAGTCATTTTCTCATTTTCTCTTACTCTTCTCTTTCAAGTCTGTCACTTTACAAACCCTGAATCTTTTATTTCTCACCTCTCTTCCTATTTAAATCAGATTTTTCTGACGTCACCTTTTCTTTAAACTGTATTTCTGATCTCAGAGTTGTTTTTTGTTTTTTTTGTTTGTTTGTTTGTTTGTTTTTGCCCAACCTTGGGTCATGTTTTCCCTTCTAATCATGCCTTTTCTTCCAGATTTCTCTTCATACTCTCTGCTGCCCAACCACCTGAGAAACTATTATCCTATTTCTCTTTTATTTTTGATGGCTAACCTTCTCAGCCACATTCATAATTCCTGAGCATACAACAGCAGGAGCTTGAGGGACAGAAGTGGGGTTTGTGTATGCATGTACCCCAGATGTGTAGCACAGTGTGTGACCCACACTAGGTAGTCAACAAGCAAGCACTTAATCGATCTTTCACTTTTTCTATTTTTTTTTTTTTTTTTTTTGAGACAGAGTCTCACTGTATAGTCCAGGCTGGAGTGCAATGGCATGATCTCAGCTTAATGCAACCTCCGCCTCCCGGGTTCAAGTGATTCTCCTGCCTCAGCCTCCCAAGCAGCTGGGGTTACAGGCATGCGCCACCACACCCAGCTTATTTTTATATTTTTAGTAGAGATGAGGTTTCACCATGTTAGTCAGGCTAGTCTTGAACTCCTGACCTCAGGTAATGCACCCACCTCAGCTTCCCAAAGTGCTGGGATTACAGGCGTGAGCCACCACACCCAGCACTTTTTCTACTTTTTTTAACCAACTTCTCAAACTCACAAAATTTAATCCCACTAATTCCTAATCATGTCTTCCTCCTCGCCAAATTGAAATAGCTTTCTATTCTTACATTAATCTTTCTACTTCTTTTGACACTGTTATGAGCCATGCTCCAAATTAAGTTAGTCCAAATTTAAAATCTTTTTTAACTTAAAAACACACAGAAACAAGGCAAGCCACTGAGTAGGATAAGATATATCTATCATTTCCAAACAAAACAAAAAAAATCTATAAGAAAAAGACATTCCAATTAAAAAATGAAAAAAAATTTAAACAGGTATATCATAAAAAAAGATCTTCAAATGTCCTATAGCATATACAAAGATGTTAAACCTCATTAATTATCAGTGCAATGTAAAAGAACTCAAAAAGTCAATATCACGACATGGCTGTCAGAATAACTAAAATGAAAAGCAGGCGGATCTAATGATCCCACTTTTGGGTATTTGCCCAAAACATTTGAAGTCAAGATGTCAAAGAGATGTCTGCACTCCCATGTCATTTACTATTTACAAGAGCTAAGTTACGGAATCAACCTGAAAGTCCATCAACAGATAAATGAATAAAGAAAATGTGGTATACATATACAATATAATACTATTCAGCCTTTAAAAAAAGAAAGAAATGTTGTCATTTGCAACGACATGGATGGAAGTGGAGAACATTATACCAAGTGAAATAAGCCAGGAACAGAAAGACAAATAATGCCTATTCTCATTTATACGTGGAATCTAAAACAATTGAGTTCAAAGAGGCAAAGAGCAGAATGGTGGTAACCAGAGGCTGAGGGGAGTGGGGAACGGGGAGATAACGGTCAAAAGGTACAAAGCCTCAACTAGACAGGAAATTATCTTTTTTATTTGAGATATCTTGACATCATGGTGAAGATATTAATAATAATGTACTTTCAAAATCTGAGAGTAAATTGCAAGTGTACAACAAAAAAATGTTAAGTATCTGAGGTGATGGATATGGTAATTAGCTTGATTTAATTATTCCATTGAATTCATAAATCATAACATCATTTTGTACCCCACGAATATATACAACTATAACTTGTCAGTTTACAATTTAAAAAACTAAAATTTTTTTTAGAGACCTAAAAAATAAGAAAAAAGGTAGGCGATACTAAGTGCTGGTAAGAATGTGAAAGAACTAGAAATCTCATACACTGCTATAAGGAATGTAAATTGGTGTGACCAGTTTGGAAAACAGATTGGCAATATCTGCAAAAGCTAAATATCTGAACACCTTATAACTCAGCAATTCTACTCCTAAGCATATACCCAACAGAAATCCATATATATGTTCCCCAAAAGACACATTATTCATAATGGCACTATCCATAATAGGCAGAAACAACCCAAATGTCCATCAACATAAGAATAAGTTATAATATATTCACCAATAGAATGCAGTGAAAATGAACGAACTATTGCTACATGCCATAACATAAATGAATCTCAGAAAATAATATTGAGATGAAGAGGCCACATATGAAAAGTAAATACTATATGATTCCATTTACTTGAAGCTCAAAAGCAGGCCAAATGATCCATGATAATTGAAATAATGATAGCAGTTACCTTCATAAGGAGGTAGGGACCAAGTGGGGGAAAGGAGACTTCTGCGGTGCTAGTAATATGATATTCCTTGATCTGAATGTTGGTTACATGGGATACTCACTTTATGAAAACTTGTTGAGTTGTACACTTTTTGTACAACTCAACAAATTTTTTTGAGCATTTTTCTGTACATTATGCCTAATTAACCCCTAAAAACAAAAACACATACATACACATACGCACATGCTCACATACTAAAATTATTACCCACATGAAAGTTGGCAAATATGAACTGGTTGGTTGGGGTGGTAAACTGGATGTGGAAGAGAGTAGGGAGGTTGGAGAAGAAACCAAGTGAGTGGATGAAGGAGGGAAAGTATGTAAACAGGAAAAGCAGAGCAAAGGCTAAATAATGAATAGTAGAAAGGAAGCCCATAAAGAGTCCAAGAACGCTGATTTAACTTCTCTACCTATCCACCCACTTTACAAGGTTATTGTAAGATCAAATGAGATCATGACTATAAAAGTCCTTCATTAAAAATGTGTTCCTCAAATTTAAGGATCATATATAAAATGTCCAGGATATCTCTTAAATTATAAGGTTCAATCTATTCTAGAGCTGGAAAAAATCTTTGGGACAAAATCAAGACCTTAGCAGGATACACAACTTAGCAAATGTCATTCAGGTACTTAGTCTGTGAATAAGATCTGGAATCCTGTGCTATGGACTTTTCTTCAAGTAGTCATTTCACTACACCAAGTACCTATGGATATTACCATACCTTTAAACAATTTTCACATATTTTTAATCATTGATTATTGATTTTTTTAATACATGCTCTGATACCTAGCTTTCATTTATCATTAGATTTTTGCACTGAAAAGGCATAATCAAGTATGTAGGGCCGGGGGACAGGTGAATAAAAAAGATTTTTGTTTATGTTGGTTGAACAATCATAATCATGAACTAAAATTACCTAATGCATAATACCTTATGCATTACATAAACATAATGAAGACATGGCTCTCTGGGACCCAATATTTCCAAATATCACTAGGTATATCCACTAATTGACCCAGTCTGGTTAGCAGTTCTGTTGTTCTTTTAATTACAGAAGTAATAACACTCATTGAAACAAACAAATTAAACACAGAAGTACACACAAAAGAGTTTGCATGTCTTACTCCATACCTATCACATACAGACACACGGACAGAATTTTTTCTTTGTAGGTGTGTCGTTTATTGTTGTTTGCCATTTTAAAAAATGAGATCAATCATGTTGTATATGTTATCCTAAAACATGCTTTTGCACCTAACAGATATCTCCCTGAATCATACCTGCAGATCTAGCCCATTCTTAAGAATGTGTCATAATTTCTTCTGCCATTTTCTAACAAATGGTCATCCAAGTTCTGCCCAGTTCAATTTTTACAAATACGTTACAAGTATATACTTGTTTATATAACCTAAAGTACCAAGGCTTTTGTTTACTTTTGATAGATTTCTAAAAAGTATCAGCATATTTAAATCAGTTGTAGCAATTCACACTTCCACCAACAATGTGGGAGCCTAAAGCCTTACACTTTGGCCTACACTAGATGTTATCATTCCTTTCATTTCTGCCAATCTATGTAAAAGAAATGATAGATCCATATTTTGTTTGCGTTTTCATATCTTTACCTTTAGTCATATTCATTTCTTCTTCTGAGATTTGCCATTTTTCTATTGGGTTATCTCTTTTTTAAAATCAATTTTAAGAACTGTTTAATCTGTTAATGTTTAAGGGCATAGAAGTTAGGAAAGTTAATCGATTTTGTTCAGTTCAATATCCTCACAACAAAGACCAGTGCCTGACATATAGTATACCCATTTAATATGTACTGATGAATATAGAATATTAAACCTTTTTGTCATATGTTACGAATGTTTTATCTTAGCCTATCAATTTCTTTACATAGTCTGTAGCTATACAATGATTTTGTTGTAGATGTTGATGTTTTTATAAGGAAATAATTATCTATTTTCTTTATCAGTTAGTTCAGGGTTTATTCTCTTAAGAAAGCTTCCCTATCCTGAGGTATTAAAATATTTATCAAAATTTTCTTTTAATATTTTAGAGGGTATGTTTTTTAATATGTAAACCTTTAACTGAATTTTATATGGTGGGAGGCAGGGGATCTCTATTTTTTTCTGGATGGAGAGTTGTGTTAGTCCATTCTTGCGTTGCTGTAAAGAAATACCTGACACTGGGTAATTTATAAAGGAAAGAGGTTTAATCAGCTTACGGTTCTGCAGAGTGTACAAGAAACATGGTGCCAGCATCTGCTCAGTTTCTGGTGAGGCCTCAGGAAGCTTTTATTCAAGGCAGAAGGTGAAGCGGAAGCAGGCTGAAGGAGGCACGTAACACAGCAAGGGGGGAGCAAGAGAGAGTGAGGGACAAGGTGCCACACTTTTAAACAATCAGATCGCACATGAACTCAGAGTGAATATTCACTCATTATCATGAGGACAGCAACAGGCCATTCATGAGTGATCTGCCCCAATGACCCAAACACCTCCACTAGGCCCCACCTCCAACACTGTGGATTACATTTCAACATGAGATTTGGAGGGGACAAACGTCCAAACCATATCAAGAGTCAATTATGCCATGCTTTTCTAAATGAACAGTAATACTATTAAGTAACCTTACATACCACACTTCTTGATTATTTCTATCCCATCGAGCGACTATCTGTTCCTGTGTAATATCATACAGTTGTCATTACAGTCAATTAATACCAAGTATAAATCTCTGGTAGGACAAGGCCCCTGTCTTCTTTGTAAGGGAATGTGAAAACTTCTTTCTTTTTTTTTTTTTTGAGACAGAGTCTCACTCTGGTGCCCAGGCTGGAGTGCAGTGGCGTGATCTCAGCTCACTGCAACCTCTGACTCCCTGGTTCAAGTGATTCTCCTGCCTCAGCCTCCCAAGTAGCTGGGATTACAGGCATGTGCCACCACACCCAGCTAATTTTTGTATTTTTAGTTGAGACAGAGTTTCATCATGTTGGCCAGGACGGTCTTGATCTCCTGACCTCGTGATCCACCTGCCTTGGCCTCCCAAAGTGCTGAGATCACAGGCATGAGCCACCGCACCCAGCATGAAAATTTCTTTTTGTGAAGTTCATTTATTTTTGTGAGGGAAAACTTTTTTCAGTTCTCAGAATTTTACTCTTCAGCATGAGCTTTCAATTCATTGCATTCTCCCACACAAGAAAAAAAGAATCCATTAGGATTCAGAATGGATTAACTGCTCTATTGCTACTGATGTTTATTTCATACTAGAAAATGTCTAATAAAACATCTTTATCAAAGTCTCATTGCCCCTTTTAAAAACAGCATTTATAAATAGACTTTTGAATTTACTCATTTTGATTCTGAATGGCATTTATCATTATGGGTTACATTTCCTTAATATATGAGATACTTTAGATTTTTCAAAGCCTGCTGAGGTCACCTTGGTCTCTGTTCCCACTTATTTCCAAATATAACTAAGGGGTTATTTGGCTACTCTGCTCAGAAAGAAAAATAATTATCTTTAAATAATCTAACAATATACCATTCTCAGTCACTTTTGGAAACAAAATATCCTATGTCAACAAAGAACAAGAAAGAGCTTGAATTTTTTTTTCATGACATTATATTTAAAGAGAATCTTTACAGCAAATGGAACAAAACAGATTTGTTTTATGATTTTAAAACACTTTTTGTTTTGCTCTACTTATTAATTTCAGTCCCCTAGTTTCTCAGGAAAAAATAAAATCACACAATTGTTTTTGCTTAACATGATGAGGCAAACTATAAGACATACACCTACTGCTGTGCATCCTGTTCTTTTCTCCAGGATATTCCATTTCCTTTCTTCTTAGTACCAAAAATATTATGATAGCGGTGCTATAAAGAAAACTGACTGGTCTGGGAGTTCAGTGACAACCAATCCTAGATCTACTTGTACTTGCCACAACCTCGTTGTGTGATCTTGCCATTCTAATTCTCAGATTCAATGAAAGCTGTATGTCTTTTAAAATTTATCAGTTGCATCAGACCATATATATAACTCAGAATAAGTTCAAAGAAGATTTAAGCAGTTTCTAGAAAAAAATTTCTTTCTCTCTACTTGAATGAACTATTTATACCAAGTTTACAAAGATGAAAGTTATTTCAATGAAAATGTATAAATGGCTAATTAGCTTCACATTTATCATGAGTTGGGGCTGTCATTTGACTTTTGTCATAACATTTTACCTAATCCACAAAATGTTATTTTCAAATAAGACTTTGGTGCTTAAAAAAAGCACCAAAGAGCTTTTTCTAAAGCTGTACATGCTTTGAGAAAGTAAAGTGAGTCATGAAAGGAGAAAATAAAGGCCTAGTTTTTGTATCCCAATAGATTTTTACCAAGCTTCCCCTGAAGAAAGTTTAGAATGAGCATGATGGGAAAAGGAAGAAATTGTATCCTGCGGATGGAGGGAGGAAAGGCCAACTAGGTTCAACAAGTAAAAAGAGGACTAGTCTCAAACTATTAAATATATGATTTACCTAGCAACAGCTTTAAGTCACAGCTGAATTACACTGGGGAAACAATTACAGATTTTACAATGGAAAGAAGCAGCTTCAATGTTGGCTGCAATCACTGACAGCAGGAATACTCACTTTTGAAAAAAAAATTGGCTATTGTTTTCTGTTTTCCAAATCTTAGTTTAATATTATGTTCCTCAAACACTATGAAGTTGAGAACTGAATTGATTACCTGGGAAATTGTGGTGAAACTGAGGTGTTTGTTTCATTTATTATCCATGTCATTTATCTTCTTAACTTAATCAACCTAAATTTAGCCTGAATATTATTTGTTAGGGACTGAAGACTTCTAGAGAGCAGAGAGCACCCTTTTTTAATTAAACAAATTCCTTTGATAATATTTTAATGTGGCTCAAGAATCCAGCAGTATCTATATATGGACCCTCTGCATCCATGAAAAGAAGTACCTCATACAATTCTGTGAATATGAGACTAAAATACAATTCCAATTATGAGGTAATTTTTTTTTAGTCTAATGCAGGAAGAATGAAGACTAGTCACGTCAAGAACCAGAGCCTTGCTATGTTTTCCTTATGTAAGTGCTGTAAATAAATTGGTGAAGGGAATGATCAAATGCCTTATTTTCCTCCCTAAAGTTAAACCCCAGATCATTCTGGTGTCTGCATAGAGTGTTTGCAAAGATGAGTGCAATAATTCTTCTCGTCCTCTCCACATGCACCTCTGTGGCTTTGCCACTCTGCCCATCAAGAAGTGGAGTTGAATTTCTAGAATCTGGATTTAGCTGTTTAACTTGCTCTGACCAATGAGATTTGAACAAAAAGTCACAAGCTGAAACTTCCTTTTAGCTACGTTGGAACCATGAGACCACTACGTGAAGATGCCTCCGATAACCTGTTAGAGATATCTGGCCCAGGTAACAGCCAGGACCAAGTCAAGCAGCCATCTTCCATCATCCAGTACTAGCCAAGTCACATTATTTGTGGCACATGAGTGACCTCCACAAAAGAACCATTGACATGAGTCTAGCCGAGATTACTGATCCAAAGGATGAGCAAATAAAATGCTTGTCTTTATGCCAAATAAAACAATGTCACAGACTCTCCCAATCCCCTTATTATTATTATTTTTTTTTTTTTTTTTGAGATGGAGTTTCGCTCTTGTTGCCCAGGCTGGAGTGCAATGGCGCGATCTCAGCTCACTGCAACTGCCGCCTCCCAGGTTCAAGCGATTCTCCTGCCTCAGCCTCCCGAGTAGCTGAGATTACAGGCGCATGCCACCATGCCCAGCTAATTTTTGTATTTTTAGTAGAAACGGGGTTTTGCTGTGTTGGCCAGGCTGGTCTCGAACTCCTGACCTCAAGTGATCCGTCCCCTTAAATCATGTAAAATTTCATGAGTATGTGGCATGTGCAGTTTTCTGTGTAGAGGATCCTTAATCTTCACCAGATTCTCGAAGTGATCTATGAGCCAAATTTAAAAAGTAAAGACCCATCAGCCCCAACTATGATTTCTCTTCCAGAAGCTGGCCTTCTCAGCTCTGGCTTGACCTACTGGTATAGTGTGTGGCTGGCTTTGGAAAGAAAAGGAAACTCTATTTACATTATCTGTATCCCAGCATCCTCACCTCTTCCATGAGTCTAGCTGAGTAAGAGTATGGATCTTTGTTCCCATCTTTTCCTGCGTATTCATTATGATGCATGGAACGATGAGAGTAATTCCCATGTTAAATGTGGCCAGAGAGGTTGGCAGACCAAGGAGCAAGTTACCGTCCTCCCAAATTACCATTACACTTCCACAGAAAGTCCTCTAAAAACTTGCCAGAGACATTACCAAATTGTCACCCTTTGTTGCATTATAGTAAGCCTTTGAGGTAGAAATCACTAAAATTACTTGCTCCAAGTCAAAGCTGACCAAGTACACCTCAATACCAAAGCTTTTCTCCCAGAAAAAAACAAAACAAAACAAAAAAAACAGGACCCAGGACCCTCAGGGTCTGCAAAGACTCTCCTAAAACATCTGTCCCGGCCAGCTCCTCATTTGGATCGGTGCTGACAGAAACAGAAACGCCAGGGGCCGGAAATGTGGCCAACGCGATGCCCCTCTGTTCTGGGCACCGTTTGTTCGAATACCTCGTCAGATATCATCAGGTGTCACTCAGGAAGGAGACACGCCCTGCCTGGACTGCCGCGAACGCTGAGCGTTACGGGGTACGTAGTGGCCCCTCAGGTTACCGACCGGGTCCGTTAGATTCCAGAGGACAAAAGGCAGGGAACAACCTGGTCTTGGGGTCTTTAAATAGAGAGGCGCCATCTACTGCCGAGAACCCAGTCAACATCTCACGGACAAAGCTGCACTCACCCCAGGCCGGCTGAGCTCTGGGCCCCGTTAGCCTTTCTTTGAGGCTCGTCCACTAAAAGGCAGCCCCAGTAGTCCCAGCTGAAATGCTCCACACCCGAGCCCCGCTGGCCTGCGGAAGCGAAGACTGACAAGCACTCTGTCCGCGCGCTGACTGGGGGCTCGCGGCACCGGCGGCTCCGCCCAGGCCCCCGCACACTCACTCACCAGCCTGGTAGCTCGGTACGGCCCGGGCCCCACGATGCGATGCTCCATGGCGCGTAGGCAGCAGCGGCCGCAGCCGCGCCAGCGCGGATCCCCGCCAGCCGGAGGAGCAGCAGTTTGAATCACAAGCCCGCGGGCTCCGGGCGCTGATTGGGCGGCGCGGCAGCACGTCACCGGAACTGCGCGGGGTGGGCAGGGAGGCAGGCGTCTCCTCGGAGACCCGCGGCGCCGGGAGCTCCGGGTGCAAACTTGCCGGGGGCGAAATCTCTTGCCCACCCTGGTCCCACCGTGCGAGCACACCTGGGCAGATGCGACTAAGGGGCCAGGGGCGTCTCCCCAGCGCTGGACAGCGCTGTGCAGCGCCCTTCCCAGATTTCTGCGTCCGCGCAACACAAACAGACGCACGTTTTCTCTACAAAAGGATCAATAATAGGTGTTATCCAGCGACCGAAACCCAGCTTTGGGCCGCGTGGATAAATCCCTGTCCTCCCTACCAAGTGCACTGTGAGCCTGGAGGTGCTGCTAACGCTGGGAGAAGCGGTAGTGAAATGAAGCGAGGCGACAGCTTTTACCAGTGTAGGGACATTTAAAAACGGGATAGAGAGCACAAGGAGCGTAGACAGTGTGTTAAGGGCAATAAAGAGCGGGAAGGGAGCGCCGATTCCTCTTCTGTTTCTTCTCACGATAGTCTTTTCTCCTTTAATTTGAGTTCTATGTTTTGTGCTGGACTGATAATTTTAGTCCTCGGCAATAGGGTTGTGAGTCCTTTTTTGACTGCTTAGAATTTTCCCCCCGGGAATTGCTAGTCCGATTTGCAATCTTTCAGAGGGACAAATGAAGTAACTCCATATACTTAGGACTCTGTACACCTACTCAAATTTGGTCATCTCCGTAAGTATCCAGGACAAGACGTTGAAGGAGTGAAGGTGTGCCATTCCAAAATATGCCTAATTGGTATATTGATTATTTCGAGCGGAAAACATTGGAGAAATGGTAGTTTCAAAAAGGGCAAGCTGACCTGCCTCTTCCGATGCAGCAGGCCACAAAGATTTCTGTGGGATGGGCATCCTCTCCCTACCACGGTGAGAAAATAGCCTTTATCACCAAAGGCTTGGAATTGAAGGCTGCAGTGGACCTGAGTAAACATTCTTAACGAAGTAACCCTATCTTCCACTAGGAGATATAGGAGACTTTTTACATATATCTTCTAGTGACTCCCCAGAAAATGTTACTGCCTTTGTGAGCTGTGGAAGTTAACTCGAGTCACAGGGCACCAAAATATGTTAGCAGCTGCCCATATCCGAGACACAGCCCCAGAGTATGTTACAGGCAGCGAATCCCTACAGATCTGCAGCAACCTCAATTCTTGCCTCCTCAGAAGAAAGAGTTCGACTGAGAGGCATAAGGCAGAAGGAGAGACCAAGGCAAGTATTAGACCAGAAGTGAAAGTTTATTAAAAAGCTTTGAATGAAAGGAAGTACACTTGGAAGAGGGCCAAGCTGGTGACTTGAGATCTAGTGCGTAGTTTGACCTTTTGACCTGGGGTTTTATATGTTGGCATACTTCTGGGGTCTTGCTTTTGGGGCTTTGCATTACTTCTCTCCTGATTCTTCCCTTAGAGTGGGCTGTCCACAGGCGCATACTTGAGCCCACTTGCCCAACTCCTAAGATCTTATCGGGAAGCTGCTGACCAACAGTTCAAGTGTTTTCTATTAGGAGACTGCCTTTCCCTGGTGCCGGCTGTGACCACCCATTATTTCAGAGAGACAATTAACAACCACCTGACCATCACCTGATGGCTGCCTGACATTCCTGATGTGTGTGTGTATGAGGGGAAGCCCTCTCCTGCCTTGCTCATGCCTGACTGGCTACCTACTGTAACACCTTAACCAGATTTTCTTTGTCATGGCTTTTCTTCTCAAATTTATCTCTCTTTGTCTAAAAAAATGAATAAAAGCATCTTACTTTGCCACTTCTTCAGACTTCACTCTCTTGTGAAGATCCCCATGTGCATGTAAACTAATAAAATGTGTATACTTTTCTCCTGGTAATCTTCCTTGTGTCAATGTGGTTTCTAGATACAGCTGGAGAGCTCATTAAGAGGTAAAAGGGAGCTTGGAGGTGATCTCTGGCTCCCCTATAACATCATAAGAAAGAGCAAAGTAAGGGATTGGACCACCTCTTTATCCTCAAAACTACACCACTACCACCACCCATTTGCTGCTTTAGGTTTTTATTTAGAAAGCCCAAGAAATGTCCTGAGATGATACATATATATTGCTTTTGTAATTAGAAAAAGCAATTTAAAATTTTTTTTCTTACTTTCAGTAAGTGAATCCTTATCAGAACCTTTTTTCTTTTAACCTCTAAGCTCCATGGAAGAGATCTTCCTGCCCTTGGCAAGGAATAAAAAGGTATACTTGTGTCCTTGACACAAGAAACAGGAGAAAGGGAATTTTAGAGCCTTGTCTGAGACCTGCCACCACCTATCATGGTGGTGAAACTGGAATCTGATACAAAACATTACGTTCAGCATCATGCAGCTTTCTAGTTCTGTAAGTATCACAAACTGTGAAATTCCATAGATCTGGATTTCAATAATGACTGGTACTACTTACCAGTGGAGTGACTTCAAGCTAATTATTTAATTTCCATCTACTCACTGGTAAACTGGGAATATTAATGATTATCTTGCAGAGTTGTAAGGATGTATATAAATTGCTAAATATAGTGCCCAGCATATATTTACAATGCCCAGCATATAGCAGTAATAAAAAGAACTATATATATTTTTTTTTTAAATCATGCCAGCTTCTTGAGCATTTCCCAAGAGCCTGTTACTAACCATAGACAAGATGGCTGTTACTAGAAAGGCATACTTCCAAAGGATCTACATATCAGAAGCCACAAAGAGTCATTGAACGGGCCAGGGGCATCTGCCCAACGCTGGACAATGCTGTGCAGCACCCTTCCCAGACTTCTGCGCCCACGCAACAAAAACACACACACTATTTCTCTACAAAAGGATCAATAAAATGGTGTCATCCAGCAATGCCTCACACCTATAATCCCAGTACTTTGGGAGACCAAGGCAGGTGGATCACTTGAGCTCAGGAGTTCAAGACCAGCCTGGGCAACATGGCAAAACGCTATCTCTACTAAAAATACAAAAATTAGCTGGCTGTGGTGGCACACTCCTGTAGTCCCAGCTACTCAGGAGGCTGAGGTGGGAGAATCGCTTGAACCTGGGAGGTGGAAGTTGCAGTGAGCCGAGATTACCCCACTACACTCCAGCCTGGGTGACAGTGTGAGATCTTGTCTCTAAATAAATAAATAAATGCCTCAAAGAAATCGAGGTTTTACATTTGTTCATTCACTTATTCAGCAAGTATGTAAGAATACGCTACTGTGTGCCAGGTAAAATTCCAGTCACTGAAATCATGCAATAGATAAAATGCAGCTTCTAGGAGCTGACTCCTAAGTAGAGGAAGGGATGACAAGCCAGCTATAATACATTCAAATATGTATTATATATCAGGTAGTGATTGAGTACTGGGAAGAAAAGTAAAAGACTAAAGTGGAGAGGGTGGTAGGGGGAAGTTGCTGTTTTGGTTCAGGTGGTCAGGGAAGGCATCTTTGATGAAATCACATCTGAGTAGACGATCTGAGTAAAGTAAGGGGTAGTTGTCTGGGGAAGAGCTTCTACGCTGAAAGAATGAGCAGCCCATGAGAAACTTCCAGGAGACATGGGAAGGAGGTTGGTGCTGACTAAAGTGAGGGAGTAAAAGGGGCAGTGGAGGAGATGGAGTTGAATACAGAGTGGAGTGGGGCTTTCAGACCACATTATGGGCCATGGGATTCTGATCCTCTTCTGAATTAGTGAAAATATATTAGAAAATTTTGATCAGCAGAGTGATCAAAACAGATCACAATCACTCCGCTGATCTTTGGCCAATCATTTTGGCCAAATCACTCTGGCCATTGCGTGGATACTGGACTCGGGTAGGCATTGAGGGTGAGAGAGGAGGCAGGAAAACCAGTTGAGGAAGCTGCTACAATACCTCACTGGAGAAAGTAAACATATTCGCTTGGTATGGTGCTTGGCACATAGTGGCATTCAACAACTATTTACCAAGTGAGTAAATGAGTGAGCAAATGTGTTGCTCATGTAGTGTATTCTTACATAAGCTTTAGAAGTTATTCATTTCTTAAAGATCAATTTGATTCATTCATTCTGTTTGCCGTTTCTCACATGAATATGGGCAACAAAATAATAGCTAGCTTTTATATTTTTATTTTAATGTATCAAATTTGTTTTTAAAACTCTTACTTTTTATCATTAAAGTCCTCAGAGATTTTGAGTTTGGGAAAATACAATCTGCACATACTCCATGACTTGTGTTATAATTGCCCCTCCACCTCCTGCCGCCTCACACTTACACCATTACAGTACAAAGTTAGCATAATAAAACCTGTGCCAAGGAATATAGCTAAATGGATTTTCATATCTGAGAATAAGCTCAATTTCTGACACATCACAGCTATGCCATGTAGCACATATGGTGAAGTATAATTCTCTACACCTTGGAAAGAGACGTAATGAAAAAAATTTTTAACTAACATTGATCTGGCCAAGAAATATAGGATGAATTAAAGGAGGAAGATTCTGAAGATATGAAAGCCATTTGGAAGACAGCTGAAGGAATATAGGCATGGAATTCCATGAGTAATAGAGTGTTATGAGAAAATACCCATATAATCTTGAGCAAGACTCAACTTCTCTGATTATCAGTTTCCTCATCAGTAAAATAGAAATAATAATGGTACTTGCTTCATAGGGTTGTTGAAAGACTTAACTGAGGAAATATATACAAAGCTCTTAGAATTTTGTTTCCCTTATATGGTAGGCAGAATTCTAAGAAGGCCCCTATTTCAGAAAAAGAGAACTAATAGAAGACATATACATATATGTACAGAGAGAAAGAGACAAAAACAGACAGAGATTTATTAAAAGGAACTGGCTCACATGACTATGGAGCCTGATGAGTCCCAAGATCCGTAGTTGGGAAACTGAAAACTCAGGAGACATGATGGTGTATTTGCAGTCCAAGTTCAAAGATCTGAGAACCAGGGCCAATGGTATAGCTCCAGTTTGAAGTCTGGTAGGCTTGAGACCAGGAAGAGCTGATGTTTGAACTCTTCAGTTTGAGTTTAAAGTCAGGAAAAAAAAAATGTTCCAGCCTGAAGGCATTCAGGCAGAAGAAATTCCCTCTTATTCAAGAGAGAAACAGTCTTTTGTTTTATTCAAGCCTTCCACTGATTGGATGAGGCCCACCTATATTAGAGAGGGCAATCTACTTTAGTCTATTGACTTACATGTTAAACTATCAAAAATACCCTCAAGAAATACTTGGAATAATGTTTGACCACATATCTGGGCACCCTGTGGCCCAGTAAAGTTGCACATAAAATTAACCATTACAGCCTCTGAGATTCCCCAGCCCCTGATATACATAAACCTTCTTCCCATTATTCAACCAAACACTAATCTAGACACTGCTGTAATGGGATTTTGCACATGTAATTAAGGTTGTTGATCTTGAGGTAGGACAAATATCTAGATAGGCCTACTTAATCATATGAGCTCCTTAAAAGGAGAGAATTTTCTCCAACTAGTTGTGTAAGGGAAGCCAGAACTAAATTCCACCAACCTGAATGAGCTTGGAAGCAAATTTTCCCCTAGAGCCTCTACAGGAGAACTCAGCTGGCTGATGCCTTGATTTCAACCTCCAAATACCTGATACATTGAACAGAGAGCAGCCACATTGTGCCAGATTTCTCACCTACTGAACTGTGAACTAATAAATAGGTGTTGCTTAAAATCCGGTAAATCTGTAGTAATTTCTTATGTACCAACAGAAAACTGATACACATTTTACATACAAAACTCTCAAATGCTTGTTCTAGTTACTCTATGGCTGGAGTAGGAATGGGAGAAAAAAAGTCAATATTTAATGAGTAATTATTTACAAGGGATGAGGGAGAAGAAAACGTCAAAGATGGCTCTAAATATATTCTGGAAAGCTGGCAAAAAAAAATTGTGCCATTAACCATAAGGAAAGAAGAGTTGTCTGGGCAAGCAAGAAGGAACATGGAGAAGGGGTCTCAGACTTTCCTGTGCATAAGAATTGTCAAGGTTCTTATGCATAGTAAAGTGCATAAAACTCAATTTTATGGATTCCACCCACAGAGGTAGCTAGAAGTACCTAGATTCCATAGCTAATTTGCTGTTTGACTATTTGCTAGTAGCTCCAAAGATAGATGACATGTACAGATTTCTAATTTTGATGAATCAAAAACTTGAAATCCCCACCTTGGGGGATGGAGTGTAAGAGAATATCATCTAGCTTGTAATTAAGCCCATCCAGCCACCTGGGATCCTCAGCTCAATATGGCTTTCTACTTTTCTAATAGAGAAAAGTAGAGTTAATCTCTACTTTTCATACCCAGTGCATGTTACCGGAAAAATATTTTGTTATACTGGTAATGGATAATTCACACAAGTCATTGGACTTATTCCTTATACATGCCAAAGGCCAAAGAAGCTGATATTTGGACATGCAGCATTCAAATGAGAATGAAATATCCAAAGAGAAATAACCCATATTTGAAAATACTAGATGAAGAGGTTGGGTACAGTTGGGGAAGTTAGAGGGAGGAAGAGTAGAGAGAGGAACAGAGGACCTTTCCAATGTACCATTTCAAGGCTTTTGGTTTACGGCCTTGACTGACCTGTTTCTCTGGCCCTCATACTACTGCCTCACCCCTGTGCCTAGACTTATCTGCCTACACCTGGCTCTTCAGGTACCACAATCTCTCAGCCTTCCCTTGGCCCGTGCTAAATCTTATGACAGGGGCTTGTCCCACTCTTGGCTCCAACCCTGGAGGCTAAAGCTCTGGACATTCATCAAAGACCTTCTCCTCTATTTTACTTTTAAAGGCACAAGATTCAAGTTTCTGCCTCAGCAGAATTACAAATCATTACATATTACTGAACTTTGGGGCAGTTGACAAATAGTCAAACAATATATTGTTTGATATCCAGTATTAGTAGATCAGTTGTCTGGCCCATGGCACCTAAGCTCAGTTTTAAAAGAAATGAAAAAAGTAAGATAAAATTATTGGCATTTTTTAAAGATTCATCACAAATGGTCCCTGAAATAGCAAGTGTACTTAATTTAGCTGGGGGAAAAAAAAACTCAATTAAAAATTTAAAAAGGAAGTTAAGGTAGAAGGGTGGGGAATATACAGAACTTTTGGGAAACACTACTGCCAGATCCTACAGACACTTATAAGAAGTAAGGTGCTCAAGGCAGAGGGTGCTTCCTTCAGGGCAAGATATTCAACAGGAAATTTCCTACACCTGGAATCAACAGTAGAGCATCCTGGGTGCCTAGGCCCATGGACCACATGCACATGCAAGAACCCAGAATCAGAAGTGGAGAGTAGCCGGGTGCACAATCTCAGTGACTCTGGAGGATTGCTTGAAGCCAAGAGTTTGAGACCAGCCTCGACAAAATAGTGAGACACTTGTCACTACAAAAAAAATTTTTTTTTTAATTAGCCAGACTTGGGGGTCACACACCTGTGGTCCCAGTTACTGAGGAGGCTGAGGTGGGAAGACTGTTTAAGTCCAGGAGTTTGAGGCTGAAGTGAGCTATGATCATGCCACTGCACTCCAGCCTGGGCAATAGAGCGAGATTCTGTCTCTAAAAAATAAAAAATAAATTTTAAAAAATGGATAGTGGTTGGCATCACTAAGCCAGAAACAGGATGAAATTGAGATTGTGAGCAAAAGCAGTTGGGGAACAAGGAAGGTCTGTGAGCTGGGGTTGGGGCAGGGTGTCTGTATGTGTTGGGCTCCCTTGAAGGGCTAACAAAGGCAACAATGGTGATTGTGTTTGCCCCCAACACTGCTGCTCTTATTTTCTTGCAGAGCCAAGCAACTGAAACTTGCAAGGATATAAAAATATAAAAAACAAAATCATTTTAAGCTTTTGTCCTTACTGATGATGATTAGATTTTATATTTTTCTTTTGTTTATCCTTAAAGGTTTTAATGAGAATTCCAATATAGGCTTATCATTTAATCATATTAAATGTTTTGAATCTGATAAATCCTCTGTGGTATAAAAATACATATTTTATTAAAAGACTTTTTAGAGTAGTTTTAGGCTCACAGCAAAATTTAGAGGAAGGTTCAGAGATTTCTCATATACCCTTTTACCCACATGTGCATAGCTTCTCTCATTATCAACATCCTCCACCACAGTAGTGCATTTGTTACAACTGATGTTTTAACTTTTCACTGGGTTATAATACATTGATATATATTTCTTTTTTAGTAGGACTCTAAGTCCCTTCCCAAATCTTATGTGAAATTGTAATCCCCAGTGTTGGAGGTGGGGCCTGGTGAGAGGTGACTGGATCATGGGGTTGGTTTTTAATGGTTTAGCATCATCCTCCTAGTGCTATTCTCTTGAGGGAGTTCTCACAAGATCTAGTTAAAGTGTATAGCACCTCTCCCCTATCTCTCTTCTTCCTTCTCCCACCATGTAAGATGAGCCTGCTTCCCCTTCACCTTCTGCCATGATTGTACATTTCCTGAGGCCTCCCTAGAAGCTGAGCAGATGGCCAGCATCATGCTTCCTGTAGAGCTTGTGGAACTGTGAGCCAATTAAACCTCTTCTTTATGAATTATCATCCCAGGTTTTTCTTTAGAGCAATGCAAGAATGGACAAATACACACATATGGAGAAAAGTACACAAATCTTCTTTATATTTCTTGGTGAATTTCACAACCTAAACACATCCTGTAACCAGCACCCAGATCAAGAAACAATATATGAAGGGTATCCCTCCTCCAGCAGTTCCACAGTGTAATGGTGAACATTCTGGATTCTGAATCCAGCTGTTCAAGTTCAAGAAACAAAACATGACCAGCACCTGAGAAGACCCTCTCATGGCACTGCCAGTCTCTACTCGCTAAGGGTAACTGACACAGATATTTTACTGTGTAAGAAAAAAGAGAAGCGAAAAAGACTATACAGCAGACCAAAAAGGGAACAGACGCTGAGACACAAGTTACTAGGAATTTAGTCCCTCTACATTATAACCCAAAAAACAATGTTGGAAACTTAAGGAGAAAAAGATAAAAGGATTTTATTTAATAGACAAAACTCTTATAGTATCCAGTTTCAGACTGGATCTACCATTTGTGAGTTTTCCTGTTTCAGTTAAAACTAAAGAGTGACTTTCTAGACATTGAAACCTGTTTGACTGCATTTTCTTGTCTAACTTTCTCTGAAAAGCCTCTGGCTTGCTCCTGGAATTAATTTGCAGGGCAGCGGTGTTATTCCAGTTCCAATGAGGGATTAGTAGAGAGTGGCTCTGCAGAATTCACTATGAAGTTGCCTCCAAATCTGTCAACAAACCAGAACCCTGGAGACTATTTTAAAAAGAGTTGCCAAGGCCTGACTTCAGAGCCCTTGAAAGTAGCTGCTTTTAGGAGAGAGGGACCAGAAGAGTTACCACAGAAATGTCTTTCTTTTTCTGTTTTTAAGATAGGGCCTCACTCTGTTGCCCAGACTGGAGTGCAGTGGTGTTATCTCTTGTCTCACTGCAACCTCTGCTTCCTGGGCTCAAGCAATCCTCCCATATGAGCCTCCCAAGTAGCTGGAACCACAGGTGTATGTCACCATGCCCAGCTAATTTTTGTATTTTTTGTAGAGATGGGGTTTTGCCATGTTGCCCAGGCTGGTCTTCGACTCCTGGGCTCAAGAGATCTGCCCGCCTTGGCCTCTCAAAGTGCTGGGATTACAGACATGAGCCACCGTGCCCAGGCTTTTTTTTTTTTTTAAGACAGAGTCTCACTGTCACCAAGTGACATCACTGAAATGCAATGGTACAATCATAGCTCACTGTAACCTCAAACTCCTGAGCTCAATGATCCTCCTGCTCCAGCCTCCTGAGTAGCTAGGACTATCACATCTGGCTAATTTGTTTACTTAATTTTTGTAGAGAAGGGGTCTTGCTATGTTGTCCAGGCTAGTCTTTAACTCCTGGCCTCAGGCAATCCTCTCAACTCAGTGCTTGGATTACAGTATGAGCCACCCTGTCCAGCCAGAAATGCCATTATTATCTGATCTCCTCCTGCAAGCTAGCTGAGAGCTGAAAGTGGGGTTCTGCAGGCCTTGCTAGTAAGTGTCATGAGGACCTGGGCAGAATCCTAGGAGAGAATAGCTCTTGCTGTTCTTCTGTGCTTGAAGCTCAAGCTATCAGAAGTAGCATCTTAAAGGAATATTAGATAAAAGTCATAAAGAGATTCAAGTCCAGTCTTCAAACTGAGCCAGGAAAAGTACAGAGCCAAAGGAGATGGAAACAGAGGAGGTACAATCAGAGAGGATGTTGAGGCAGAGCCTGGAGCAACTATAAGCTGCAGTGCAAATAGCCAGAGCCAAGTTTTGACCATGAACCTTTAAAGAGATAAAGACCACAGCTCCATCTACTGAGAGTTCTTGCCACAAAATTTGAAGCTAAAGCTGACCATACCTCATCATTATGATTCAATTACCAATTTACAGGAATGCAGAGGATAGAAGAAAAGAGGGGTGGGGCACAATGAGCAAAATTTTATAAATGTGGGAAATTCTATACATGATCAGGTGTTTGCAATTGCAGGAAGAGGGAATGTGACTGATGGAGGGAGAACCCATAAGATATTTAAGACAAATTAACTAATCACAGTATGTGGACATTATTTAGATCATTACTCAATGAACTGTAAAAATAATGAAAACAAAACATTTTAAAAGCAATTATGAGATAATTGGAAGGTGGAATACTGAATCGCTATTTGAGGATAATCAGAAATTATAGTTTAAATTTTTACACGATTGTTGTATTGTGGTTATTTAAAAAATAAAAGAAAATAAAAACCTTCTAAATCTTTTAGGGTAGTGATTCTAGATTTGGAGCAGGCATCAGAATCACCAGGAGGACTTATTAAAACACAGATGATTGGGCCATATCCCCCAAGAGATTCTGATTCAGTTGGACATTGTTGGCACCTGAGAATTTCAATTTCAAACAACTTTCCAGTAGATTGTGGTAAGCAAGTCTGGAGACCACATGCTAAAAACAATTGTTTTAGATATATATTTTGAGATATGCATGATTAAAGGATACAATTTCTAAGATGTGCTTAAAAATCATATGGAGGAATGGGCATGGTTGGAGACAGACAAGATTGCCTGTAATTGATAACTGCTGGAGCTGGAAGATGATGGGTATAGGAGGGACTATTGTTACTTTTCTGTCTACTTTTATTATGTTTGAAATTTCTGTTTTGAAAAGATTTTTTAAGACAAAGGAACACAAAAACCAATAAAGCATTTGACAAAATTCAACATCCATTCCTGATTTTAAATATCAACCATGGATGCTTGGTACCAAAAAAACCTCTCAACAAACTAAGGAATGGACAGGAACTCTTCAACCTGATAAAAAGAATCTTTGAAAATCCTACAGCTAACATTACAATTAATGCTGAAAGACTGAATGCTTTCTCCCTAACATCAGCAACAAGGCAAGGATGTCTGCCTTCATTATTATTATTTTTTTTATTATATCCATGTAACTTTCTGTATTGTCTTTTTAAATTTAATATTATTTTTTATTATACTTTAAGTTCTGGGATACATATGGAGAACGTGCAGGTTTGTTACATAGCTATACATGTGCCACGGTGGTTTGCTGCACCCCTCAACCCATCATCTACATTAGGTATTTCTCCTAATTCTATCATTCCCCTTGCCCGCCACCCCTCAATGGGCCCTGGTGTGTGATGTTCCCCTCCCTGTGCCCATATGTTTTCATTGTTCAACTCCAGCTTATGAGTGAGAACATGCAGTGTTTCGTTTTCTGTTCCTGTGTTAGTTTGCTGAGAATGATGGTTTCCAGCTTCATCCATGTCCCTGCAAAGACATGGACTCATTCTTTTTTATGGCTGCATAGTATTCCATGGTGTATATATGCCACATTTTATTTATCCAGTCTAACATAGATGGGCATTTGGGTTGGCTCCAAGTCTTTGCTATTGTAAATACTGCACAATAAACATATGTGTGCATGTGTCTTTATAGTACAATGATTTATAATCCTTTGGGTATATACACTGTAATGGGATTGCTGGGTCAAGTGGTATTTCTGGTTCTAGATCCTTGAGGAACTGCCACACTGTCTTCCACAATGGTTTAACTAGTTTTTTTTTGTTTTTTTTCTTTTTGAGATGGAGTCTTCCCAGGCTGGAGTGCAGTGGCACAATCTCGGCTCACTGCAACCTCTGCCTCCCAGCTTCAAGCAATTCTCCTGCCTCAGCCTCCCAAGTAGCTGGGATTACAGGCACCCGCCACCACACCCAGCTAAATTTTTATATTTTTAGTAAAGACGGGGTTTCACTATGTTGGCCAGGCTGGTCTCAAACTCCTGACCTCGTGATCCACCCACCTTGGCCTCCCAAAGTGCTGGGATTACAAACATGAGCCACTGCAGTCAGCCAGCTGAACTAATTTACACTTCCACCAACAGTGTAAAAGCATTCCTATTTCTCCACATCCTCTCCAGCATCTGTTGTTTCCTTTTTAATGATCGCCATTCTAACTAGCATGAGATGGTATCTCATTGTCGTTTTGATTTGCTTTTCTCTAATGACCAGTGATGATAAGCTTTTTTTCATATGTTTGTTGGCCGCATAAATGTCTTCTTTTGAAAAGTGTCTGTTCATATCCTTTGCCCACTTTTTGATGGGGTTGTTTTTTTCTTATAAATTTGTTTAAGTTCTTTGTAGATTCTGGATATTGGCCCTTTGTCAGATGGATAGATTGTAAAAAATTTTTTTTGCTTTCCATTTGCCTGGTAAATCTTCCTCCCTCACTTTATTTTGAGCCTATGTGTGTCTTTGCATGTGAGATGGGTCTGTTGAATACAGCACACTGATTGGTCTTCACTCTTTATCCGATTTGCCAGTCTGTGCCTTTTAATTGTGGCATTTAGCCTGTTTACATTTAACATTAATATTGTTATGTGTGAATCTGATCCTGTTATTATGATGCCAGCTGGTTATTTTGCCCATTAGTTGATGCAGTTTACAGTGTCGATGGTCTTTACATTTTGGTTTCTTTTTGCAGTAGCTGGTACCGGTTTTTCCTTTCCATTTTTAGTGCTTCCTTCAGAAGCTCTTGTAAGGCAGGCCTGGTGGTGAAAAAATCCCTCAGCATTTGCTTGTATGTAAAGAATTTTATTTCTCCTTCACTTGTGAAGCTTAGTTTGGCTGGATATGAAATTCTGGGTTGAATCAGAGAAATGCAAATCAAAACCACAATGAGATACCATCTCACACCAGTTAGAATGGCGATCATTAAAAAGTCAGGAAACAACAGGTGCTGGACAGGATGTGGAGAAATACGAACACTTTTACACTGTTGTGGGGACTGTAAACTAGTTCAACCCTTGTGGGAGACAGTGTGGCGATTCCTCAAGGATCTAGAACTAGAAATACCGTTTGACCCAGCCATCCCATTACTGGGTATACACCCATAGGATTATAAATCATGCTGCTATAAAGACACATGCACACATACGTTTACTGAGGCACTATTCACAATAGCAAAGACTTGGAACCAACCTAAATGTCCATCAATGATAGACTGGATTAAGAAAACGTGGCACATATACACCATGGAATGCTATGCAGCCATCAAAAAGGATGTGTTCATGTCCTTTGTAGGGGCAGGGATGAAGCTGGAAATCATCATTCTCAGCAAACTATCACAAGGACAGAAAACCAAACACCACATGTTCTCACTCATAGATGGGAATTGAACAATGAGAATACTTGGACACAGGGTGGGGAACATCACACACCAGGGCCTGTCATGGGGTTGGGGGAGGGAGGATGGATAGCATTAGGAGATATACCTAATGTAAATGATGAGTTAACAGGTGCAGCACACCAACATGGCGCATGTATACATATGTAACAAACCTGCATGTTGTGCACATGTACCCTAGAACTTAAAGTATAATAAAAAAGAAAAAGAAAAAAAAAAAGAAATCCTGGGTTGAAAATTCTTTTCTTTAAGAATGTCAAATATTGGCCCCCACTCTCTTCTGGCTCGTAGGGTTTCTGCAGAGAGATCTGCTGTTAATCAGATGGGCTTCCCTTTGTGGGCAACCCATCCTTTTTCTCTGGCTGCCTTTAACATTTTTCCCTTCATTTCAACCTTGATGAATCTGACAATTATGTATCTTGGGGTTGCTCTTCTCGAGGAGTGTCTTTGTGGTATTCTCTCTATTTCCTGAATTTGAATGTTGGTCTGCCTTGCTAGGTTGGGGAAGTTCTCCTGGATAATATCCTGAAGTGTGTCTTCCAACTTGGTTCCATTCTCCCTGTCACTTTCAGGTACAGCAATCAAATGTAGGTTTGGTCTTTTCACATAGTCCCATATTTCTTGGAGGCTTTGTTCATTCCTTTCATTCTTTTTTCTCTAATCTTGTCTTCTCACTTTATTTCATTAAGTTGATCTTCAATCTCTGATATCCTTTCTTCCACTTGATTGATTCAGCTATTGATGCATGTGTATGTCTCATGAAGTTCTTGTGCTGTGTTTTTCAGCTCCATCAGGTAATTTATGTTCTTCCCTAAATGGGTTATTCTAGTTAGCAATTCCTCTAACTTTTTATCAAGGTTCTTAGCTCCCTTGCATTGGGTTAGAACATGCTCCTTTAGCTCAAAGGAGTTGTTATTACCCACCTTCTGAAGCCCGCTTCTTTCAAATGTCACACTCATTCTCCATCCAGTTTTGTTCCCTTGCTGGTGAGGAGTTGTGATCCTTTGGAGGAGAAGAGGCATTCTGGTTTTTGGAATTTTCTTCCTTTTTGCATTGGTGTTTCCTCATCTTCATGGTTTTATCTACCTTTGGTCTTTGGTGTTGGTGACCTTCGGATGGAGTTTCTGTGTGGTGGTCCTTTTTGTTGATGTTGATGCTATTGCTTTCTGTTTGTTATGTTTCCTTTTAACAGTCAGGCCCCTTTTCTGCAGGTCTGCTGGAGTTTGCTGGGGATCCACTCCAGACCCTGTTTGCCTGGGTATCACCAGCAGATGCTGCAGAACAGCAAAGATTGCTGCCTGCTCCTTCCTCTGGAAGCTTTGTCCCCGAGAGGCACCCACCAGCTGCCAGCCGGAGCTCTCCTCTATGAGGTGTTTGTCAACCCCTGCTGGAAGGTGTCTCAAGTCAGGAGGCACGGGAGTCAGGGACCCACTTGAGGAAGCATCTGTCCCTAAGCAGAGCTCAAGTGCTATGCTGGGAGATCCACTGTTCTCTTCAGAGCTGGCAGGCAGGAATGTTTAAGTCTGCTGTAGCTGCCCCAATAGCTGCCTCTTCCCCCAGGTGCTCTGTCCCAGGGAGATGGGAGTTTTATCTATAAGTTCCTGACTGGGGCTGCTGCCTTTCTTTCAGAGATGGCCTGCCCAGAGAGGGGGACTCTAGAGAGGCAGTCTGGCTGTAGCAGCTTTGCCATGCTGCGGTGGGCTCCGCCCAGTCCAAACTTCCCAGCAGCTTTGTTTACACTGTGAGGGAAAACCACTTACTCAAGCCTCAGTAATGGTGGACGCCCCTCCTCCCACCAAGCTCAAGCATCCCAGGTTGCCTTCAGACTACTATGCTGGCAATGAGAATTTCAAGCCAGTGGATCTTAGCTTGCTAGTGGGATCCACTGAGCAAGACCACTTGGCTTCCTGGCTTCAGCCCCCTTTTCCAGGGGAGTGAAGACTTCTGTCTCACTGGTTTCCAGGGGCCACTGGAGTACGAAAAAGAAAAAAAAAAAAAAAAAACTCCTGCAGCTAGCTCGGTGTTTGCCCAAACGGCCGCCCAGTTTTGTGCTTGAAACTCAGGGCCCTGGTGTTGTAGGCACCCGAGGGAATCTCCTGGTCTGTGGGTTGCAAAGACCATGGGAAAAGCATAGTATTTGGGCCGAATAGCTCCAACTGTCATGGCATGGTCCCTCCTGGCTTCCCTTGGCCAGGGGAGGGAGTTCCCTAACCCCTTGTGCTTCCTGTGTGAGGTGACACCCCCCACCCCCACCTCTGCTTGCCCTCTGTGGGTTGCACCCACTGTCTAACCAGTCCCAATGAGATGAACTGGGTACCTCAGTTGGAAATGCAGAAATCACCCACCTTCTCCATCGGTTTCCCTGGGAGCTGCAGACCAAAGCTGTTCCTATTCGGCCATCTTGCCCCAATCATCTGCCTTCATTATTTTTATTCAACATTGTATTGGTGGTTCTAGTTAGTGCAGTGAGGCAAAAAAAGAAAGAAAAATTCTCCAGTTTGGAAAGAATAAGTAAAATTGTCTTTCTTTGCAGAAAACATTATAATCTATGTAGAAAATCTTATGAAGTCTAGAAAATAGCTACTAGAATTAAGAAAGCTTTGTCATTTTCAGGATATAAAATCAATAATCAAAACTCAGTTGCACTTCTATATGCTATCAATGAACAATCAAAAATTTGAATTTTTAAAAATGTCATTTGTAATAGCATCAAAAACCTATAAGGTTAAATATCTAGGGATAAATCTTATGAAAGATGCATAAGACTACACACTGAAACTATAAAACACCTAAAAAATTAAAGACATAAATTAGTAGGGAGATATATAATGTCCATGGATCATAAGACTCATATAACAAAGACGTCTTGTCTCCAAAAATTGATTTATGCAATCTCAGTCAAAATCTCATCAGAGATGAGATTTGCCATAGAAAACAGCGAGGTAATATCAAAATTTATAAGGAAATGCAAAGGACCTAGAATAGCCACTTGAAAATGAAGAACAAATTTGGAGGACTAACACTCTCTGATTTCAAACTACATCAATCAAAAGAATGTGGTGGCATTGGTATAAAGATAGACAAATAGACAAATGGAAAAGAGTCCAGATATTAATGTATTATACTCCCAACATTTATTTGTAAATAAATTATTTGAACTCAAAACACAAATATTCTATATAAACTGGAAATATTATACATTATAGAAAGATTGCCGACACTCCCAACAAAAGCCTATTGAGCCCTCAATACCCCAAATTTACTGTTCTACTAGTATCACCATTGAATGTCACCACCACACTTAAATATGTTAACAAATTCTCCCATTCTTGGGTCGAACTGGCAAGCCCACCTGCTAGGAAATTGGAGAAGGAATTCTCTCCACTGTACCACTGGGGACCATCCCTGTAGCCAAGGATAGGAACTCTAGCAGGGTAGGGGCTAAATAATTGTAGGGCTCTGATATGGTTTGGCTCTGTGTCCCCACCAAAATCTCGTGTTGAATTGTAATCCTCAATGTTGGGGGAGGCACCCGGTGGGAAGTGACTGGATCACGGGGGTGGATTTTCCCTTTGCTGTTCTTGTCATAGTGAGTGAGTTTGCATGAGATCTGGTTGTTTGAAAGCGTGTAGCACGTCCCCCTTTGTTCTCTCTCTCTCTCTCATGCTGGCCATGTGACAATGTCACTGCTTTCCTTTGCCTTCTGCCATGATTGTAAGTTTCCTGAGGCCTCCCCAGAAACAGAAGCCTGGATAGCCCACAGAACCATGAGCCAATTAAACCTCTTTTCTTTATAAATTACCCAGTTTTGTTTCAGTTTCAGGTAGATCTTTATAGCAGTGTGATAAAGGACTAATACAGGCTCTCTATTGTAAGAGTTCCTAGGAGCATATTTCTTTCTAAATCTGCATTCTATCCCAACTTGAGAGCCCCAGGTGGGTTTCTTTTCTTCCTTAACTAATATTGAGAATGAATACCTATTCTGCTCTTAGTCATATTACCACATGGAGAGACTTCCTTAAAGCAGTGGTTCTCAAGCTTGTCTGCACATTACAATCACCTGGGGAGTTTCAAAACTACTGATCCCTTTGTTCCACCTCCACGGATTGTAATTTAATGGCTCTGGGATCGGGGAGCATAAGATTCCCAAGTGATTCAAATGTGCAATCCAGCTTAAGAACCATTGCCCCTGAGGAGTATTTCTGGCCTTGTAACTTGTCTGAACAGGGGGTTTAGGAGGTAAAACTGGAAAGCATGTTTCAGATACTTCTGGGTTATCTGCGGGATCTGACTGCCTGCAAATTCTACCAATTCTGTACTGCTGCTCTGAGCCATCAATTTTATAAGAACAGGCCTTACGCAAGGGGCAGACGGAGCAGTAAGTGGGAGAAGTCTATTCTTGCCCAAGAGTGACTATGACAAGATAATTATGTCTAACTTAGGCATGAGGAAGTATCAGCAAGCTCGTTTAGTCATAGACCTAAAGTCATCTAACCACTTACCTGCCCAACTTTTTATTTGAAAAAATTTCAAAGGCACAGAAAAGCTAAAATAATCCAATGACACCTATGTACTCTCCATCTACATACATAAATTGTTAACATTTTGTTCCAGTTGCCATCTCTCTCTCTATCTCACTCATGCTCCCTCTGCATGCACGTGCATGCACACTTTTTTTTTTTTGGCTGAACATACACAGCTGACACTTGAACGACATAGGTTTGAACTATGCAGGTCCATTTTGGTGAAATTTTTCAATTGTGCCTGCCTTTCCTGCCTCCCCTTCCACCTTCTCCAACTCTTTCACCTCTGCCACCAGAGACAGCAAAACCAACCTCTCCTCTTCCTCCTCCTCTTCAGCCTATTCAGTGTGAAAACAATGAGGATGAAGACCTTTATGATGATCCATTTCTACTTAATATATAGTAAATATATTTCCCCTTCCTTATGGTTTGCTTGATAACATTTCTCTAGCTTAATTGATTATAAGAACACAATAAATAATACATATAACATACAAAATATGAAAGCTATTCGCAGTTGAGTTTTTGGAGAGCCAAAAGTTATACGTGGATTTTTGACTGCACAGGGGATTGGCACTCCTAACCCCCATGTTGTTCAAGGGTGAACTGTATATCTCCACAGGTATCTGCTAAGAATGAGGGAATCTTCTACTCAACCACAATACCACTTTTACACTTACAGTTTAACATTGATAACATAATATTATCTAATATATGGTTCATATATAAATTTCCTCAATTTACCTCAAAAATTTCTTTATAGCTATTTTAAAGACCACATACTGCATTTGGTTTGTTTGTTTACTCTCCATAATGTAGAATAAACTCTCTCCTTTTTACTAGACATTGACACTTTTGGAAAGTCCAGAACACTTGTGTCATAGAATGCCCTATAATGATTGTTCCTTATGATTTAATTCATGTTGAACCTTGAACAAGAATAGTATGTTGATGATTTTATGCACTTCCAATTGCATCACATCAGGAAGAATGTGGTCTCAGTTTGTCCCATTATCTAATGCTAAATTTAATCATTTGGATAGGGTAGTGCCCACCAGATGTCCCCGTTGTAAAGATAGCTTTTTCCTTTATACTTAACAGATAATATGTGGGGTGATATTATGAGACCATACAAATATCCTGTTCCCCAACAAACTTTCACTCAATGTTTTTTGACAATCCTCACATGTATGAGTTAGTACATTGGTGGTTTCAAATAGTGATTTTCTAATTCTACCATTCCTTCTACATTTTTAACAGGTATTCTTCTGTTAAGAAGAGCTTTTCTCACGATTAGAAATGACAAAGGGGACATTACCACTGACCTCACACAAATACAAAAAACCTCCAGAGACCATTAGAAATTATGCACATAAACTAGAAAACCTATAAGAAATGGATAAATTACTGAAAACATACAACCTCCCAAGACTGAATCAGGAAGAAATTGAAACCCTGAACAAACCAATAATGAGTTCTGAAATTGAATCAGAAATAAAAAGCCTACAATCAGAAAAAGCCCTGGACCATACAGACTCACAGCCAAATTCTACCAGACATATGAAGAAGAGCTAGTACCATCGCTAGTGAAACTATTCAAAAAAGTTGAGGAGGAAGGACTCCTCCCTAACTCATTCTATGAGGCCAGCATCATTCTGATACCAAAAACTGGCAGAGACACAGAAAAAAAGAAAAAGAAAAAGAAACTTTAGGCCAATATCCTTGATAAACATGGATTAAAATAACTTCAACAAAATACTAGCAAACTGAATCCAGCAGCACATCAAAAAGCTAATCTACCATGATCAAGTAGGCTTTATCCCTGGGATGCAAGGTTGGTTTAACATATACAAATCAATAAATGTGAATCACATAAACAGAACTGAAAACACAACCACATGATCATCTCAATAGATGTAGAAAAGGCTTTCAATAAAATTTAACACCCTTTCATGTTAAAAACATGAACAAACTAGGCATTGAAGGAACATACTTCAAAATAATAAAAGCCATCTATGACAAACCCACAGCCAACATTATACTGAACGGGCACAAGTTGGAAGCATTCCTCTTAAGAAGCAGAACAAGACAAGGATGCCCACTCTCACCGCTCCTATTCAACATAGTACTGGAACTCCTAGCCAGAGCAATCAGGCAAGAGAAAGATACAAAAGGGATCCAAATAGGAAGATATAATGTTAAACTATCCCTGTTTGCAGACAATAGAATACCCCATAGTCCTAGAATAGAAAAAGAAACCCCATAGTCTTTGCCCAAAAGTTGCTAGATCTGATAAACTTCAGCAAAGTTTCAGGACAAAATATCAGTGTACAAAAATGAGTAGCATTTCTATACACCAACGACTTCTAAGCCAACAGGCACATTAAGAACACAATTTATTTCACAATAGCCACAAAAAAAATAAAATACCTAAGACTACAGCTCACCAGGGAGGTGAATGATCTCTACAACAAGAATTATGAAACATCATTGAAAGAAATCAGAGACCACACAAATGGAAAAACATTCCATGCGCATGGATAGGAAGAATCAATATTGTTAAAATGATCATACTGCCCAAAGCAATTTATAGATTCAGTGCTATTCCTATCAAACTACCAATGACATTTTTCATAAAATTAGAAAAAAACTATTTTAAAATTCACATGAAACTAAAAAAAGAGCTTGAATCATCAATGCAATCCCAAGCAAACAGAACAAAGCTGGAGACATCACATTTCCCAACTTCAAACTTTACTACCAGGCTACAGTAACCAAAACAGCATGGTACTGGTACAAAAACAGACACATAGACCAATGGAACAGAATATAGAGCCCAGAAGCAAAGCCACACACCTATAACCATCTGATCTTCCACAAAGTTGACAAAAACAAGCAATGAGGAAAGTAATTCCTCAATAAATGGTGCTGGGATAATTGGCCAGCTATATGCAGAAGATTGAAACTGGACCCTTTCTTTCACCATATACAAAAATCAACTCAAGATGGATAAAAACTTAAATGTAAAACCTAAAACTATAAAAACCCTAGAAGAAAACCTAGGAAATACCATTCTGGACATAGGCTCTGGCAAAGATTTCATGACAAAGATGCCAAAAGCAATTGCAACAAAAACAAAAATTGACAAGTGAGATTTAATTAAAATAAGTAAACTAAAGAGCTCTGAACAGCAAAAAAAAGAAGAAAGGAAAGAAAGAAAGAAAGAAAGAGAAAGAAAGAAAGAAAAACTATCCACAGAGTAAACAGACAACCTACAGAATGGTAGAAAATATTTGCAAACTATGCATCCAACAAAGGTCAAATATCCAGAATCCATAAATAACAAAAAAATCAACAAGCAAAAAACAACCCATTAAAAAGTGGGCAAAGGACATGAACAGATACTTTTCCAAAGAAGATGGATGCATAACTAACAAGCATATGAAAAAATGCTCCACATCACTATTCATTAATGAAATGCAAATCAAAACCAAAAGGAGACATGATCTAACCAGTCAGAATGGCTATTATTAAAAAGTCAAAAAAGTAACAGATGGTGGAGAGGTTGTAGAGTAAAGGGAACGCTTACACACAACACAGTTGGTGTGAGTGTAAATTAGTGCAGCCACTGTCGAAAGCAGTTTGGTAATTTCTCAAAGAACTTAGAACTGCAATTCAACCCAGCAATCCCTTTATATTGGGTATATATATATGGTATATACTCAAAGGAATATAAATCACTCTACCATAAAGACACATACGAGCATGCATATGTTCATCACAGCACTATTCACAATAGCAAAGACATGGAACCTAAATGCCTATCAATGGTAGACTGGATAAAGAAAATGTGATACATATACGCCATGGAATACTGTGCAGCCGTAAAATAGAATGAGATCATGTACTTTGCAGCAACGTAGATGGAGCTCGAGGCCATTATCCTAAGTGAACTAACACAGGAACAGAAAACCAAATACCACGTGTTCGCATTTACAAGTGTGAGCTAAACATTGAGTACACATGGACACAATGAAGGGAACAATAGACAACGGGGCCTACTTGAGGGTGGAAGGTTGGGGAAAGGTGGGGATTGAAAAACTATCAGGTACTAGGCTTATTACCTGGGTGATGAAACAATCTGTACATCAAACCCTGAGACACCTACCTATATAACAAACCTGCGCATGTGCCCCTGAACCTAAAATAAAAGTTAAAAAAAATAGTTTTTCTCCCCCACTGCCTGTTCTGAGTATAATTATAGACTCAGGAATTCTGTTTACTTAATGAATTATAATCCATTATTGTCATTTTTCTTTTTTAAGCCAGATCTTGTGTCATTTTGATTTATCCCCATTCATCTTTGACTAGTGTCTTTATTTTCCCTACAACAAGGTGTTTCAAACTCATCTTGTATATTGCCTGCTCCAGACCTGGAGTTAAACATTTCTCTAAGAAGCCCCTCATTCTTTTTAATAGGAAATGGTGTTTCTTTCTTTTCAGTAGTGACAGTGAAGTTCTTATCGGTATCTGCCAGGCTCCTGCATCTATCTCTAAGTTCATTACAAACTCAGGCAGAGGAAAAATAAGGTGTTATTGATTCACACCTTTTAAAATAAGGCATGAATTGATTCACACCTTTTCTCTTATATTTCTGTATTGATCCAACAAATATTTTTTGAATTATTACATTGTGCAGGGTTATGCTAAGCACAGGAGATAGAATTTTAAGCAAGACACAGACAGTCCTGGTCTTCATGGAGCTTACAGTCTTAGTGGGGAGGACAAATGTGAATCAGGTGATCATACATTTGATTTTTAATCAAATTTTGATCAAATTTTTGATTTAACTAAAAATAGGGTAAGTGCTCCCAAAATAGACTGAGTTCTAGGCATGTAACAAGGAATCTGATACATCCTGGGTAGTTAGGAAGAGGCTTCCCTAAAAATATAAACTCAGACTAATGTCTGAAAAATGGGTAGAAGTTACTGAGGCCAAGGGTGAGGGGTTTATGTGCTTGTTAGTGGGGAGATAGAGCCTGGAGGAAGGTAGTCAAGCAAGAAGGTTCCAGACACAGGCAGATAAACGTGGACTTTTGTTTTTGTTTTTGTTTTTTAGAGACAGCCTGGGTGTTAAGATTACAGGTGTCAGCCACTGCACCCAACCCCTAAAACTTGAACATTTGAGAAACCAAAAGAATATTTAGGTCTTTATACAGCAGCTATAGCTAAAAGTCTGGGCAGATGCTGACTCCATAGAGCCTTGAGGGTTTTCTTCTTTTTTTTTTTTTGTTTGTTTGTTTGTTGTTGATGTGGAGTCTCGCTCTGTCACCCAGGCTGGAGTGCAGTGGTGCAATTTCGGCTCATTGCAACCTCTGCCTCCCAGGTTCAAGTGATTCTCCTGCCTCAGCCTCCTGAGTAGCTGGGATTACAGGCATGCGCCACCACGCCCAGCTAATTTTTTTTTTTTTTTTTTTTTTTTTTTTTTTTTTTTTTTTTTTTAGTACAGACGAGGTTCCACCATGTTAGTCAGGCTGATCTTGAACTCCTGACCTCAGGTGATCCACCCACCTTAGCCTCCCAAAGTGCTGAGATTACAGGGTGCACCACTGCACCTGGCCGAGGGTTTTAGTCTTTATTCTCAGTGTATTCTCAGTGTAATAGAAAGCTATGAAAGGACTTAAGCAGCATAGAGGCATAACCAGATCTATATTTTAAAAGGAATATTGTCTAATACAAAAAAGATTAGCTGGAGCAAGGCAGGATGTTAGCATTCCAGCTGGAAGTCTCTTTGCAATAGTGTAGAGAGAGCTGACAAGTACCATGTTCTAGGGTGGTGTCCGTGAAATGTCACTGTCACTTCCCACCACTGAACAAGCCCACACCCTTTTTTTTTTTTTTTGGCCCTCTAAGGATTTCTACAGACAATGGGAAATCTAGTTAATGGGCTTCTTGCTAAGCTCTCTATCCCTCCGCTACTGTCTCTGTTCCCCATTTTTCTTTTATGCCTAGTAGGGAAATACAAAAGTGAGACTGAAATTGATGAATTGATTATGAGACTTTAGGAACACAAACTCAGTAAACAAATAGACTCCAAAAGTCTTCAAAAGTAGGGTGGGGGTCTCTGAGGGAAGGAACAGAAACGGAACAGGAGCTGGCAATTTATTTGGATCTTTGGAAGGGAGAAGTAGAGGGTAGGTGAGAGGGTAAAGGAAGGAAGTGCCTAACAGGGGACTTACTTTCATTCCCCCCTTACTCCAAAGGATCTGCTCCTTTGCCACCATAAGATGTGGCACCACTAAAAATCTGCTCATCCCAGCACTGGAAATGGTTTGAAACAGAGAGCAGTGGTAATGGTTAAGGGTTACCACCAAAAGGATGTTGAGGAAGGTCTGAATTTTAGGAGTGACAGCTGGGAGGAGAACCAGAGACTAAATGGAATGATTCTTCAAAATTATATAAAATTATTATGCTATGTGAAAATATTCTAAAAGATTTTTTAAAACTCAAATGTTTCCCAACTCCTTTTACAATGCTAGAATAACTCTGACATCAAATCTGATGGTCATAATAATGCAAAGGGGAAGGGATAACACACAAAAGTTATGAGCTTAACTATTTTGAAGTGAACAGTTCAGTAGCGTGAAGTGCATTCACATTGTTGTGCAACCAATTTCCAGAACTCTTTTCAATTTGCAATGTTGAAACTCTGTACCCATGGAACAACTCCCCACTCTGCCTTCCCCCCAGCCCCTGACAACTACTATACTACTTCCTGTCTCTATGAATTTGAATATACTAGGTACCTCATGTAAGTAGAATCACATAGCATTTGTCTTTTTATAACAGGCTTATTTCATTTAGCGTAATGTTCTCAAGGTTCATCCATATTGTAGCATGTGTCAGAATTGTGTTCCTTTTTAAGGCTGAATAGTATGATATTGTATGTCTATACCATATTTTGTTTATCCATTTATCTTTCAATTTATTGCTTCCACCTTTTGGATATTGTGAATAATGATGCTATGAACATGGGTGTACAAATATCTCTTCAAGACTCTGCTCAGTTCTTTTGGATATATACCCAGAGTGGAACTGTCAGATCAAATGGTAATTCTATTTTTAATTTTTTGAGGGACCACCATATGTTTTTTGTAGCAGCTGAACCATTTTATAATCCCACCAACAGTGCACGATGGTTGCAGTTTCTCCGCATCCTCTCCAATATTTGCTATTTTCTGTTTTTGTTTTTTTTTTAATAGTAGCCATCCTGGTCAAGCGTGGTGGTTCACGCCTGTAATCCCAGCACTTTGGAAGGCCGAGGCGGGCAGATCACGAGGTCAAGAGATCAAGACCAGTTACTCGGGAGACTGAGGCAGGAGAATCACTTGAACCCGGGAGGCAGAGGTTGTAGTGAGCTGAGATGATACCACTGCACTCCAGCCTAGGCAACAGAGTGAGACTCCATCTCAAAAAAAAAAAAAAAAATAGTAGCCATCCTAATGGATGTGTGTCTACAAATTTTAACTATGAAACGATGTTCATTTTGTTTATGTAGAAATTAGAGATGTAGAAAAAATAGGCTGGGAGTGGTGGCTCACACCTGTAATCTGAGCACTTTGGGAGGCTGAGGCAGGCGGATCGCCTGAGGTCAGGAGTTCAAGACCAGCCTGACCAACATGGTGAAACCCCATCTCTACCAAAAATACAAAAATTAGCTCAGCGGTAGTGGCACGCACCTATAATCCCAGCTACTTGGGAGGCTGAGGCAGGAGAATCGCTTGAACCTGGCAGGTGGAGATTGCAATGAGCCAAGATTGTGACACTGCACTCCAGTATGGGCAACAGAGTGAGACCCTGTCTCAAAAAATAAATAAATAAAATAAAAAATAAAGTAAAATCGAGTGTTTTTAAACGTTTTTAAATGTTACATTTTAAAATTAAAAAAGCAAAAGTTTGCTATGCAAATATAAAAAGAGCCATTGTTTTTAAAAATACAAAAACTTTAATAGAAAATTGAGCAAACAACAAGCAAAGGAAGAATGCCAGGGATGAAATAGAAGTAGCTAAGAACTATATGAAAGAGCTGGTTTTGGGTGATAGGGAGCCAGGGCTGGAGGCTTCTCTAGCTCTCTGATTGCTTCTAAGGTAGTCATGAGGGTGAAGCAGTCTCATGCCCCTATTGCAGCAGGGAGGTGTCAAGGGCACTTTTGTTCTGCTCTGCAGGGACTATAACTCCAATTGGTTGATCTGTTTAATACAATAAAATAGAGGCCAGACAGCCAGAGGAAATATTTCCTTTTCTAATGCCAAAAACGAAATATTGGGAATGTTCCAGGGAAGACAAGGAAAAGAATCGAGTCCTTAAAAAGCTCTACCAACACGTCTGAGATGGCTGAACTACACATTTTGTTTCAGAGAATGAATACTTGGGCTATTTGGGGGTTAAAAAAAAAAAAGGATATTAAAGGACTCTGTTTAGACTGCAATGCTAGACTGAAGTTACCTGCACACACATCATTTATCAAGCTGATAATGCAGCACAGCACCTGGAGCGTTCTGAAGGTGCAGTAGTGCTGCAAGAAATCTAAAACTGCAGTGGTTTGAAAACGTGGCCTCAGAACACTTTGAAATACCTCTCATTAAGAGGTGGGCTCTATGTTTCCTCCTGTGACTCTGGATGAGCCTGTGACTCAGCCAAAAATGTATGACAGAAGTGATGCCATGTGATTTCCAGTTAGGTCCCACAAAGCCATGCAGCTTCCCCTAATTTTCTTGGACCACTGTCTGTTCAGATGTTCCTTCACTGGATACACACCCTTGGAACCCAGCCACCATGCTGTGAGGAGCCAAGTTGTGGAAAGGCCAACTACTGGTACCCCACTGACTGTCACAGCAGAGCCCAGCCTTCAAATCATCTCAGCCCAAGCACCAGATGTAAATCAAGCAGCCATCAGAGGATTCCAGGCCTCAGTCTTTGAAGACACTCCCAGCCTTTTGAGTCTTCCCAGTTGAGGCCAAACATATCATAGCATAGAATAGGGATGAGCCACATATGCTATGTCCTGTCTGAATTTCTGATCTATGGAATCTGAGAGCATAACAAATGGTATCTCTCATTTTGTTTCTTATCAAGCTTATTTGGATTTTCTCTCCTTTTATTGATTAATCTTGCTAAGGTCTATCAATGTTATTTATCTTTTCAAAGAACCAGCTTTTTGTTTTATTTATCTTTTGTATTGTTTTTGTTTGTTTCAATTTCATTAGTTCTGCTCTAATCTTGGTTATTTCCTTTCCTCTGCTGGGTTTGGGTTTTGTTTTTTTTCTCTAGTACCTTGAGGTGTGACCTTAGATTGTCTGTTTGTGCTCTTTCAGACTTTTTGATATAGGCATTTAGGGCTATGAACTTTCCTCTTGGCACTGCCTTTGTTGTATCCCAGTGGTTTTGATAGGTGGTGTCACTATTGTCATTCAGTTTGAAGAATTTTTTTTTTTTTTCCTGAGATGGAGTCTTGCTCTGTCACCCAGGCTGGAGTGCAGTGGCGCAATCTCCGCTCACTGCAAGCTCCGCCTCCTGGGTTCACACCATTCTCCTGCCTCAGCCTCCCGAGTAGCTGGGACTACAGGTGCCCGCCACTGTGCCCGTCTAATTTTTTGTATTTTTACTAGAGACGGGGTTTCACCGTCTCAGTGATCCATCCGCCTCGGCCTCCCAAAGTGCTGGATTACAGGCGTGAGCCACCACGCCTGGCCGAAGAATTTTTTAATTTCCATCTTGAATTCATTTTTTTTACCCAATGATCATTCAGGAGCAGGTTATTTAATTTCCATGTATTTTCATGGTTTTGAAGGTTCCTTTTGGAGTTGATTTCCAGTTTCATTCCACTGTGGTCTGAGAGAGTGCTTGATATAATTTCAATTTTCTTAAATTTATTGAGGCTCATTTTATGCGCTATCATATGGTCTATCTTAAAGAAAGTTCCGGCCGGGCATGGTGGCTCATGCTTGTAATTCCAGCACTGTGGGAGGCCGAGGTGGGTGGATCATGAGGTCAGGAGTTCAAGACCAGCCTGACCAAGATGGTGAAACCCCGTCTTTACTAAAAATACAAAAAAATTAGCCAGGTGTGGTGGCAGGCACCTGTAATCCCAGCGACTTGGGAGGCTGAGGTAGAGAATCACTTGAACCCGGGAGGCAGAGGTTTCAGTGAGCTGAGATCGCACCACTGCACTCCAGCCTGGGTGACAGAGCGAGACTCTGTCTCAAAAAAATAAAAAATAAAAAATGAAAAAAAAAGTCGCTTCCAAGATGGCCAAATAGGAACTGCTCCAGTCTACAGCTCCCAGCGAGATCGACACAGAAGACAGGTGATTTCTGCATTTCCAACTGAGGTACCTGGTTTATCTCATTGGGACTGGTTGGACAGTGGGTGCAGCCCACGGAGGGTGAGCTGAAGCAGCGTGGGGCATCACCTCACCGGGAAGAACAAGGGGTCAGGAGATTTCTCTTTCCTAGTCAAGGGAAGCCATGAGTGACTGTACCTGGAGGAGTGGTACACTCCTGTCCAAATACTGTGCTTTTCCCACGGTCTTCACAACTGGCAGACCAGGAGATTCCCTTCCGTGCCTGGCTCAGCAGGTCCCACGCCCACGGAGCCTTGCTTGCTGCTAGCGCAGCAGTCTGAGATTGACCTGGGATGCTGAAGTTTGGCAGGGGGTGGGGCATCCGCCATTACTGAGGCTTCAGTAGGCAGTTGTATGCTCACAGTCTAAACAAAGCGGCAGGGAAGCTTGAACTGGGCAGAGCCTACCATAGCTCAGCAAGGCCTACTGCCTCTCTAGATTCCACCTCTGTGGGCAGGGCATATCTGAACAAAAGGCAGCAGACAGCTTCTCCAGACTTAAACGTCCCTGCCTGATAGCTCTGAAGAGAACAGTGGTTCTCCCAGCATGGCGTTCAAGCTCCAATAATGGACAGACTGCCTCCTCAAGTGGGTCCCTGACCCCCGTGTAGCCTGACTGGGAGACACCTCCCAGTAGGGGCCAACAGATACCTCATAAAGGCGGGTGCCCCTCTGGGACAAAGGATCAGGCAGCAATATTTGCTGTTCTGCAGTCTCTGCTGGTGATACCCAGGCAAACAGGGTCTGGAGTGGACCTCCAGCAAACTCCAACAGATGTGCAGCTGAGGGGCCAGATGGTTAGAAGGAAAACTAACAAACAGAAAGGAATAGCATCAACAGCAACAAAAAGGACATCCACACCAAAACCCCATCCGCAGATCACCAACATCAAAGACCAAAGGTAGATAAAACCACAAAGATGGGGAGAAAACAGAGCAGAAAGGCTGATAATTCCAAAAACCAGAATGCCTCTTCTCCTCCAAGGAACACAACTCCTTGCCAGCAAGGGAACAAAACTGGATGGAGAATGAGTTTGATGAGTTGACAGAAGTAGGCTTCAGAAAGTCGGTAATAACAAACTTCTCCAAGCTAAAGGAGCATGTTCTAATCCATTACAAGGAAGCTAAAAACCTTGAAAAAAGGTTAGACGAATCGCTAACTAGAATAACCAGTGTAGAGAACAGCTTAAATGAGCTGATGGAGCTGAAAACCACAGTACGAGAACTTCATGAAGCATACACAAGCTTCAATAGCTGACTAGAACAAGCAGAAAAAAAAGATATCAGTGATTGAAGATCAAATTAATGAAATAAAGTGAGAAAACAAGATTAGAGAAAAAAGAGTGAAAACAAGTGAACAAAGCCTCCAAGAAATACGAGACTATGTGAAAAGACCAAATCTACGTTTGATTGGTGTACTAAAAGTGACGGGGAAAATGAAACCAAGTTAGAAAACACTCTTCAGGATATTATCCAGGAGAACTTCCCCAACCTAGCAAGGCAGGCCAACATTCAAATTCAGGAAATATAGAGAACACCACAAAGACACTCCTCAAGAAGAGCCACCCCAAGACACATAATTATCAGATTCATCAAGGTTGAAATGAAGGGAAAAATGTTAAGGGCAGCCAGAAAGAAAGGTCAGGTTACCCACAAAGGAAAACCCATCAAACTAATAGCAGATGTCTTTGCAGAAACCCTACAAGCCAGAAGAGAGTGGGGGTCAATATTCAACATTCTTAAAGAAAAGAATTTTCAACTAAGAATTTCATATCCAGCCAAACTAAGCTTCATAAGTGAAGGAGAAATAAAATCCTTTACAGACAAGCAGATGCTGAGAGATTTTGTCACCACCAGGCCTGCCTTACAAGAGCTTCTGAAGGAAACACTAAACATGGAAAGAAACAACTGGTACCAGCCACTGCAAAAACATGCCAAATTGTGAAGACCATCAACACTATGAAAAAACTGCATCAATTAACAGGCAAAATAACAAGCTAGCATCATAATGACAGGATCAAATTCACATATAGCAATATTAACCTTAAATGTAAATGGGATAAATACCCCAACTAAAAGACACAGACTGGCAAATTGGATAGAGTCAAGACCCATTGGTGTGCTGTATTCAGGAGACCCACCTCACATGCAAAGATGCACATAGGCTCAAAATAAAGGGATGGAGGAAGATCTACCAAGCAAATGGAAAACAAAAAAACAAACAAAACAACAACAACAACAACAACAAAAAGGGGTTGCAATCCTGGCCTCTGATAAAACAGACTTTAAAGCAACAAAGATCAAAAGAGACAAAGAAGGCCATTACATAATGGTAAAGGGATCAATGCAACAAGAAGAGCTAACTACCCTAAATATACATGCACCCAATACATGAGCATCCAGATTCAAAAAGTAAGTTCTTAGAGACCTACAAACAGACTTAGACTCCCACACAATAATAATGGGAGACTTTAACACCCCACTGTCAATATTAGACAGAGCAACAAGACAGAAAATTAACAAGGATATCCAGGACTTGAACTCAGCTCTGGACGAAGCCGACCTAATAGACATCTATAGAACTCTCCACCCCAAATCAAGAGAATATACATTCTTCTCAGCACCACATCAACTTATTCTAAAATTGACCACATAATTAGAAGTAAAACACTCCTCGGCAAATGTAAAAGAACAGAAATAACAACAAACTGTCACTCAGAACACAGTGCCATCAAATCAGAACTCAGGATTTAAAAACTCACTCAAAACCGCACAACTACATGGAAACTGAACAACCTGCTCCTAAATGACTACTGGATAAATAACAAAATGAAACCAGAAATAAAGGTGTTCTTTGAAACCAATGAGAACAAAGACACAACGTACCAGAATCTCTGGGACACAGCAAAAGCAGTGTGCAGTGGGAAATTTATAGCACCAAACGCCCATAAGAGAAAGCACGAGAGAAAGCAAGAGAAAACAAATTCAAAGATCAGAGCAGAACTGAAGGAGAAAGAAACACAAAAAACCCTTCAAAAAAAAAAAAAATCAATGAATCCCGGAGCTGTTTTTTGAAAAGATCAACAAAATACACAGACTGCTAGCCAGGCACATAAAAAAGGAAAGATAGAAGAATCAAATAGACACAATAAAAAATGATAAAGGGGATATCACCACCGATCCCACAGAAATACAAACTACCATCAGAGAATACTATAAACACCTGTATGCAAATAAACTAGAAAATCTAGAAGAATGGATACATTCCTGGACATATATACCCTCCCAAGACTAAACCAGGAAGAAGTTGAATCTCTGAATAGACCAATAACAGGTTCTGAAATTGAGGCAATAATTAATACCCTACCAACCAAAAAAAGTCCAGGACCAGACGGATTCACAGCCAAATTCTACCAGAGGTACAAAGAGGAGTTGGTACCACTCCTTCTGAAACTATTCCGATCAATAGAAAAGAGGCAATCCTCTCTAACTCATTTTATGAGTTTTGGCATCATCCTGATACCAAAGCCTGGCAGAGACACAACTAAAAATGAGAATTTTAGGTCAATATCCCTGATGAACATCGATGCAAAAATCCTCAATAAAATACCGGCAAACTGAATCCAGCAGCACATCAAAAAGCTTATCCACCACGATCAAGTCGGCTTCATCCCTGGGATACAAGGCTGGTTCAACATACGCAAGTCAATAAATGTAATCCATCACATAAACGGAACCAACAGCAAAAACCACATCATTATTTCAATAGATGCAGAAAAGTCCTTCGACAAAATTCAACAGCCTTTCATGCTAAAAACTCTCAATAAACTAGGTATCGATGGAATGTATCTCAAAATAATAAGAGCTATTTATGACAAACCCACAGCCAATATCACACTGAATGGGCAAAAACCGGAAGCATTCTTTTTGAAAACCAGCACAAGATAAGGATGACCTCTCTCACCACTCCTATTCAACATAATATTGGAAGTTCTGCCCAGGGCACTCAGGCAAGAGAAAGCAATAAAGGGTATTCAAATTGGAAGAGAGGAAGTCAAATTGTTTCTGTTAGCAGATGACATGATTGTATATTTTGAAAACCCCATCGTCTCAGCCCAAAATCTCCTTAAGCTGATAAGCAACTTCAGCAAAGTCTCAGGATACAAAATCAATGTGCAAAAATCAAAAGCATTCCTATACACCAATAACAGACAAACAGAGAGCCAAATAATGAGCAAACTCCCATTTAAAACTGCTGCTAAGAGAATAAAGTACCTAAGAATCCAACTTACAAGGGATGTGAAGGACCTCTTCAAGGAGAACTACAAACCACTGCTGAAGGAAATAAGAGAGGACCCAAACAAATGGAAAAACATTCCATGCTCATGGATAGGAAGAATCAATCGTGAAAATGGCCTTACTGCCCAAAGTAATTTACACATTCAATGCTATCCCCATCAAGCTACCATGACTTCCTTCATAGAACTGGAAAAAGCTACTTTAAACTTCACATGGAACCTAAAAAGAGCCCACATAGCCAATGCAATCCTGGGCAAGAAGAACAAAGCTGGAGGCATCACGCTACCTGACTTCAAACTATACTACAAGGTTACAGTAACCAAAAGAGCATGTTACTGGTACCAAAATAGATATATAGACCAATGGAACAGAATGGAGGCCTCAGAAATAACACCACACATCTACCACCATCTGATGTTTGACAGTCCTGATACACACAAGCAATAGAGAAAAGATTCCCTATTTAATAAATGTTGTTGGGAAAACTGGTTAGCCATGTGCAGAAAACTGGACCCCTTCCTTACACCTTATACAAAAATTAATTCAAGATGGATTAAAGACTTAAATGTTAGACTTAAAACCATAAAAACCCTAGAAGAAAACCTAGGCAATACCATTCAGGACATAGGCATGGGCAAGGGCTTCATGTCTGAAACAGCAAAAGCAATGGCAACAAAAGCCAAAATTCATAAATGGGATCTAATTAAACTAAAGAGCTTCTGTACACAGCAAAAGAAACTACCATCCAAGTGAACAGGCAACCTACAAAATGGGAGAAAAATTGTGCAATCTACCCATCTCACAAAGGGCTAATATCCAGAATCTACAAAGAACTTAAACAAATTTACAAGAAAAAAAACAACCCCATCAAAACATAGGCAAAGGATATGAACAGACACTTCTCAAAAGAAGACATTTGTGCAGCCAACAGTCATATGAAAAAATGCTCATCATCACTGGTCATTAGAGAAATGCAAATCAAAACCACAATGAGATAGCATCTCACACCAGTTAGAATGGCGATCATTAAAAAGTCAGGAAACGGCTGGGTGTGATGGCTCATGCCTGTAATCCCAGCATTTTGGGAGGCCGAGGTGGGCAGATCATGAGGTCAAGAAATCGAGACCATCCCGGCCAACATGGTGAAACCCCGTCTCTAATAAAAATACAAAAATTAGCTGGGCATGGTGGCGCATGCCTGTAGTCCCAGCCACTCAGGAAGCTGAGGCAGGAGAATCACTTGAACCAGGGAGGAGGAGGTTGCAGTGAGCTGAGATCGTGCTACTGCACTCCAGCCTGGTGACAGAGTGAGACTCTGTCTCCAAAAAAAAAAAAAAGTCAGGAAACAACAGATGCTGGAGAGATTGTGGAAAAATAGGAACACTTTTACATTGTTGGTGGGACTGTAAACTAGTTCAACCATTGTGGAAGACACTGTGGCGATTCCTCAAGGATCTAGAACTAGAAATACCATTTGACCCAGCAGTCCCATTACTGGGCATATACTCAAAGGATTATAAATCATTCTATGATAAAGACACATGCTCACATATGTTTATTGCGGCACTTATCAATGATAGACTGGATTAAGAAAATGTGGCACATATACACCATGGAGTACTATGCAGTCATAAAAAAAGATGAGTTCATGTCCTTTGTAGGGACATGGATGAAGCTGGAAACCATCATTCTCAGCAAACTATCACAATGACAGAAAACCAAACACTGCATGTTCTCACTCATAAGTGGGAGTTGAACAATGAGAACACATGGACACAGAGAGGGGAACATCACACACTGGGGCCTGTAGGGGGTGGGGGGACTAGGGTAGGGATAACATTAGGAGAAATACCTAATGTTGGTGACGGGTTGATGGGCACAGCAAACCACCATGGCACGTGTATACCTATGTAACAAAACTGCATTTTCCACACGTATAACCCAGAACTTAAAGTATAATAAAATAAATAAATAAATAAATAAATAAATAAAAGCTCCATGTGCTATTGAATAGAATGTATGTTCTGCAGTTGTTGGATGGAATGTTCTGTATATATCTGTTAAGTCCATTTGTTCCAGGGTATAGTTTAAATCCACTGTTTCTTTGTTTACTTTCTGTCTTGATGACCTGTCTAGTGCTGTCAGTGGAGTATTGAAGTCCTGAACTACTATTGTGTTGCTGTCTATCTCATTTCTTAGGTCTATTAGTAATTGTTTTATAAATTTGAGAGCTCCAGTGTTAGGTGCATATATGTTTAAGATTGTGATATTTTCCTGTTGGACAAGTCTTTCATCATTATATAATGTCCCTCTTTGTCCCTTTAAACTACTGTTGCTTTAAAGTTTGTTTTGTCTGATACAAGAATAGCTACTCCTGCTCGCTTTTGGTGTCCATTTGCATGAAATATATTTTTCCACCCCTTTACTTTAAGTTTATGTGAGTCCTTATGTGTTAGGTAAGTCTTTTGAAGGCACCACATGGTTGGGGGGTAAATTCTTATACATTCTGCAGTTCTGTATCTTTTAAGTGGAGCATTTAGGCCATTTACATTCAATGTTAGTATGAGATGTGAGTTACCATTCCATTCATTGTGCTATTTGTTGTCTGTATACCTTGGTTTTTTGTTTTTAAATTGTATTTTTGTTTTATATGTCCTGTGAGATTTATGCTTTAAAGAGGTTCTGTTTTGATGTATTTCCAGGTTTTGTTTCAAGATTTAGAGCTCCTTTTAGTAGTTCTTATAGTGGTGGTTTGGTAGTGGTGAATTCTCTCAGCATTTGTTTATCTGAAAAAGACAGTATCTTTCCTTCACATATGAAGCTTAGTTTTGCTGGATACAAAATTTTTGGCTAATAATTGTTTTGTTGGAGGAGGCTGATGATAGGGCCCCAATCCTTCTAGCCTGTAGGATTTCTGCTGAGAAATCTGCTGTTAATCTGATAGGTTTTCCTTTATGGGTTAGCTGGTGCTTTTGTCTCACAATTCTTCAGATTCTTTCCTTTGTCTTAACTTTAGATAACCTGATGACAATATGCCTAGGCAGTGATCTTTTTTTGATACATACCCCAGGCGTTCTTTGTGCTTCTTGTAGTTGGATGTCTAGGTCTCCAGCAAGGCTGGGGAAGTTTTCTCGATTATTCCCCCAAATATGTTTTCCAAGCTTTTAGATTCTCTTCTTCCTCAGGAATGTTGATTATTCTTAGGTTTGGTCGCTTAACATAATCCCAGACTTCTTGGAGGATTTGTTCATATTTTCTTATTCTTTTTTCTTTGTCTTTGTTGGATTGAGTTAATCTGAAGACCTTGCCTTCAAGTTCTGAGTTTTCTTTCTACTACTTGTTTGATTCTGTTGCGGAGACATTCCAGAGCATTTTGCATTTCTGTAAGTGTGTCCAATGTTTCCTGAAGTTTTGATTGTTTTCTTTATGCTATCTATTTCATTGAATATTTCTCCCTTCACTTCTCATATCATTTTAAAAATTTCCTTACATTGGGCTTCACCTTTCTCTGGTGCCTCCCTGATTAGCTTGATAACTAACCTCCTGAATTTTTTTTCAGGTAAATCAGGGATTTTTTTCTTGGTTTGGATTCATTGCCAATGAGCTAGTGTGATTTTGGGGGGCATTAAAGAACCTTGTTTTGTTATATTACCAGAGTTGGCTTTCTGGTTCCTTCTCATTTGAGTAGGCTCTGTCAGATGAAAGGTCTAGGGCTGACGGCTGTCGTTCAGATTCTTTTGTCCCACTGTTCCCTTGATGTAGTACTCTCCCCCTTTTCCTATGGATGTGCTTCCTGAGAGCCAAGGTGTAGTGATTTTTATCTCTCTTCTGGATCCAGCCACCCAGCAAGTCGACCAGGCTCCGGGCTGGTACTGGATTGTCTGTGCAGAGTCCTGTGATGTGAACCGTCTGTGGGTCTCTCAGTTGTGAATACCAGAACAGTGTTTGGGGTGTCTCCCAGATCCTGCAGGAACAATCCACTTCCTTCAGAGGGTTTGTGGGTCCTCTCGGGTTTCCCGATTTATTCCTGCAGTCGTTCTGGTTCCTCCGCATGCTGCTCTGTCATGTGGTTCCTCCACATGCTGCTCTGTCCGTCCGAGTCAAAGCTACAATCTAGGCCTGCCACCTATCTGCCACGATCCCTAATGTCGAATGGATTTTAAAATGTAGTATTTATGGCCGGGTGCGGTGGCTCACGTGTGTAATCCCAGAACTTTGGGAGGCTGAGGTGGGTGGATCAGCTGAGGTCAGGAGTTTGAGACCAGCCTGGCCAACATGGTGAAACCCCCATCTCTACTAAAAATAAAAAAAATAGCCGGGCACGGTGGCAAGCACCTGTAGTCCCAGCTACTCGGGAGACTGAGGCAGGAGAATTGCTTGAACCCGGGAGGCGGAGGTTGCAGTGAGCCGAGATCATGCCACTGCACTCCAGCCTGGGTGACAGAGTGAGACTCCATCTCAAAAAAAAAAACAAAAAAAGTAGTATTTATATACAGTACTATTTGGCCTTAATACACACACACACACACACACACACACGAAGAGGAAATTCTAGGCCAGGCACAGTGGCTCACACCTATAATGCTCTGGGAGGCCAGTAGTATTTGGCCTTACACAAACACACACACACACACACACACACGAAGAGGAAATTCTAGGCCAGGCACAGTGGCTCACACCTATAATGCTCTGGGAGGCTGAGGCAGGAGATCCCGTGAGGCCAAGAGTTCAAGACCAGCCTTGGCAGTACAGCAAGACCTCGTCTCTACCCTCTACTGTCTTTAAACACCTAAACCACACGTTTCCGTCTTATTTTAAAAACAGTTTGTTAATTGTAAAAACAAGAAAAAGACAGACTTTTAAGGGATCGATATGTTATTTAATCATCAACTAATTACAGGGAAAAGACTGAAATATAGCTCTCATAATAGGGAAGAATCCCACCCATCTGTCTACTTTTAAACTGTGATAATACTCTGTCCCATTTTCTTATTTCATGTATCACAGTAAAAATTATTTATCTATACAGCTAAGTTCTTTTTCCATATTAGCTCATATTGTCTTTGATTATAAGTGATGTCCATGTTTGCTATCTGGCTCTTTTCAGCCATAAAAACATATCCTGGGGAGGCAGAGTAAGATAGCCAAACAGAAGCCATCGTCCTCCCAACAGGAACACCAAATTTAACAACTATCTACACAAAAAAGCACCTTCATAAGAACCAAAAATCAGATGAATGGTCACAGTGCTGGTGCTGAAGAGGGTAGAAAAGACAGTCTTGAATCACCAACACCACCCCTCCACCATTCCCCAGCAGCAGCCATGTGGTGCAGATAGAGAATCTGTACACTTTAGGGAGGGAGAACATAGCGATTGTGAAACTTTGCATTGGAACTCAGTGCTGTCAGCATTAGGCAGAACTCAACCAATGTCCACAGCAAAAGCATTCAGACCAGCCCTAGCTAGAGGGGAACCACCCATGCCAACAGTCAGAACATGAGTTTCAGCAAGCCTTGTCACTGCAGGTTAAAGTGCTCTAGGGAACTAAATAAACTTGAAGTCTAGGCCACAAGGACTACAGCTCCCAGGCAAGTCTGAGTGCCTTGCTAGGTGGGCTCAGAGCCAATGGACTTGGGGAGCATGCAACCTAGTAAGACACTAGCCAGGGCAGTTAGGGAAGAGCTTACACCACCCCTCTCACAAACCCAGGCACTGTAGCTTACAACTCTTAAAGATGATTTTGTCTTGCAATTGGATACCAGCTCAGCCATATAACAATTGGGCACCAGGCAGAGTTGAGAGGCCCCCCCCATTCCAGGCCTTAGCTCCCAGATGACATGTCTAGACACACCCTGGGCCAGAAGAGAAACTGCTGCCTTGAAGGTAAAAAACCCAGTCCTGGCAGGATTCATGACCTGCTGATGGAAGGCTGGGCCCTGAATAATCAGCAGAGTAACCAAGCAGTACACGCCATGGGTCTTGGATGAGACTAACATGTGTTAGTGTCACGTGTGACCCATCATATTCCCAGCTGTGATGGCCATAGGGAGAAACTCCTTCTGATTAAGAAAAGGAGATGGAAAAATAAAGGGGACTTTGTCTTGCAGCTTAGGTACTAGCTTGGCCACCCTGGGGTAGAGCACCAAGCAGGCCTGTGGGGTCCCTGATGCCAGGCCTTGGCTCTTGTACAGCATTTCTGGACCTAACCTGGGCCAAAGGGGAGGTCATTGCCCTGAAGGATGAGTCCCAGGCCTGGCAGCAGTCACAACAAGCTTACTGAAGAGTCCTTGGGCCTTAAGTGAACATCGTTGGTACCCTGGCAGTAGTCCCTGTGGATCTGTGTTGGTGGGGGACACAGGGAGAGATACCTCTGCTTATGGAAAGGGGAGGGAAGAGTGGGAAGGACTTTGTCTTGTGGTTTTGGTACTAGCTTAGCCACAGTAGAATAGAGCAGTAGGTTGAGTTCTAAGGTTTCTGACTCCAGGCCCTGGCTTTTAGACAGCATCTCTGGACCTGCTTGGGACCCAGGGGAACTAGCTGCCCTGAAGGGAAGGACACAAGCCTGGCTGGCTTCACCCCTTCTGACTGTAGAGCCCTAGGGGCTTGAGCAAACATAGGTAGCAGCCAGGTAGTAGTCACAGTGGGCCTTGTGCAAGACCTAGGGCTGTGTTGCTTTCAGATATGGCCCAGGGCAGTCCCAGTCATGGTGGCCACAGGGGTCCATGTGTCACGCCTTTCCCAGCTACAGGCAGCTCAGCACAGAGAAACAGACTCCATTTGTTTGGGAGAAAGTAAGAGAAGAGAACAAGAGTCTCCGCTTGGTAATACAGAAAATTCTTCCAGATCTTATCCAAGGACACCAAGGTAGTACCTCTATGAGTCTGCAAGAACCACAGATGCAGTGACCAAAAACTTAGATCACAACACCCAAGACCTTTCAAATACCTGGAAAGCCTTCCCAAAAAGGATGAGTACAAACAAGCCCAGTCTGTGAAGACTACAATAAATAGTTAACTCTTCTATGCTCAGACACTGATAAACATCCACAAACATCAAAACCATCCAGGAAAACATCCCCTCACCAAATAAACTGAACAATACACTGGACACCAATCCTGGAGAGTTAGAGACATGTGACCTTTAGACAGATAATTCAAAATAGCTCTTTGAGGAAACTCAATTCTTTGAGTTTCAAGATAACACAGAAGAGGAATTCATAATCCTATCAGATAAATCTAACAAAGAGATTGAAATAATTTAAAAGAATCAAGCAGAAATACTGGAGTTGAAAAATATAATTGACACACTGAAGAATGCATCAGTCTCTTAATAGCAGAACTGATCAAGCAGAAGAAAGAATTACTGACCTTGACAACAAGCTGTTTGAAAACACACATTCACAGGAGACAGAAGAAAAAAAGAATAGAAATGAATAAAGCTCACCTACAAGATGTACACAATAGCCTCAACAGGACAAATCTAAGAGTTATTGGCCTTAAAGAAGAGGTAGAGAGAGGAGTAGAAAATTTAGTCAAAGGAATAATAGAGAACTTCCCAAACTTAGAGAAATATATTAATATTCAAGTACAAAAATATTTGACCCAAAGAAAACTACCTCAAGGCATTTAATAATCAAATTCCCAAAGGTCAAGGATAAAGAAAGGACCCTAAAAGCAACAAAAGAAAAGAAACAAATAACATACAATGGAGCTCCAAAATGTCTGGTAGCAGACTCCTCAGTAGAAACCTTACAAGCCAGGAGAGAGTGGCATGACATATTTAAAGTGCTGAAGGAAAAAAAAACCTTTTATCCTAGAATAGTATATCCAGCAAAAATATCCTTCATGCATGAAGGAGATACAAAGACTTTCCCAGAAAAACAAAAGCCACGGGATTTCACCAATAGCAGACCTGTCCTACAATAAATGCTAAAGGGAGTTCATCAATCTTCAAGAAAAGGATGTTAATGAGCAACAATAAGTCACCTGAAGGCACAAAACTCACTAGTAATAGTAACTACACAGAAAAACACAGAATATTATAATGTTGTAATTGTGATATATAAAGTACTCATATCTTAAATAGAAAGATGAAAAGATGAACCAATTAAAAATAATAACTACAATAACTTTTCAAGATACACACAGTACAATAAGATATAAATGGAAACAACAAAAAGTTAAAAAGTAGGGAAATGAAGTTAAGTGTAGAGTTTTTATTAGTTTTCTTTTTGCTTGTTACTTTGTTTGCTTATGCAATCAATGCTATCATCAGTTTAAAATAATAGGTTATGGTTGGGCGCAGTGGCTCACGCCTGTTATCCCAGCACTTTGGGAGGCCGAGGCAGGCAGATCACCTGAGGTCAGGAATTCGAGACCATCCTGGCCAACATGATGAAATCCCATCTTTATTAAAAATACAAAAATTAAGGCTGGGCATGGTAGCTCACACCTGTAATCCCAGCACTTTGGGAGGCTGAGGCAGGTGGATCATGATGTCAGGAGTCCAAGACCAGCCTGGCCAATATGGTGAAACCCTGTCTCTACTCAAACTACAAAAATTAGCCAGGCACAGTGGCAGCTGCCTGTAATCCCAGCTACTCGGGAGGCTGAGGCAGGAGAATCGCTTGAACCCGGGCAGCAGAGGTTGCGCCACTGCACTCCAGCCTGGGTGACACAGTGAGACTTTGTCTCAAAAAAAAAAAAAAAAAAAAATACAATAATTAGCTGGCCATAGTGGCAGGCACCTGCAATCCCAGCTACTCGGGAGGCTGAGGCAGGAGAATTGCTTGAATCTGGGAAGCAGAGGTTGCAGTGAGCCGAGATCACTCTATTGCACTCCAGGCTGGGGAATAAGAGCAAGACTTTGTCTCAAAAATAAATAAATAAATAAATAAATAAAATAAAAGGGTTATAAGATAGTATTTGCAAGCCCTGTGGTAGCCTCAAATCTAAAAATATACAACAGATGCAAAAAAATAAAAAAGAAAAAGGAAGAAATTGAGACATACCACCACAGAAAATAACTTTCACTAATAGACGTCAGGAAGGAAGAGAGACTACAGAACAATTAGAAAACAAATAACAAACTGACAAAAGAAAGTCCTTACTTATCAGTAATAACATTGAATGTAAATGGAGTAAACGTTCCAATTAAAAGACATAGAGTGGCTGAATAAATTTAAAAAATAAGATCCAATGATCTGTTGCCCACAAGAAATACATTTTGCCTGTAATGACACACACAGACTGAAAATAAAGTGATGAGAAAAGATAATCCACACGAAGGGAAACCAAAAAAGGGCAGGAGTAGCTATACTTATATCAGACAAAATAGATTTCAAGACAGGATCTATAAGAAGATACAAAGAAGGTCATTATAGAATGATAAAGGGGTCAATTCAGCAAGAGGATATCACAACTGTAAATATATGTGCACTCAACACTGGAGCACCCAGATGTATGAAGCAAATATTATGAGAGCTAAAGAAAGAGACAGACCCCAATACAATATTAGCTGGAGACTTCAACACTCCACTTTCAGGATTGGAGAGATCTTCCAAACAGAAGATCAGTGAAGAAATGTTGGACTTAATCTGCCCTATAGAACAAAGGGACCTAATAGATATTTACAGAACATTTCATCCAGCGGCTGCAAAATACACATTCTTTTCTTTATCACATGGATCGTTCTCAAGAACAGACCATATGTTATATTACAAAACACATCTTAAAACATTCGGGAAAAATAACATCAAGCATCTTCTCTGACCACAAAGTCACCATTCACCCCGCCCCTCCCATCCCAATCAATACTGCTCCTGGTCCTGCACTCTTAAAGCCGAAACACTGGGCTCACCTTTCACATTTCCCTCAAGCTCAGGCCAGGGTGTTTCTTTCCTTTTCTCATCTGGAATTACCTGTTGGGCACACTCTTCTCCCTCATTTTCTGTCTGGCAAACATCCCCTTATTGTTCATGAGGCAGCTGATATTATCTCCCCTTTAAAGTCTCTGCTTAAGTCCTACCACAGCCCATATAGAGCTATTTCTCCTTTCTGCCCCTACATTGTACAGGCTAAAAACTTCTTCCTTCCTTTCTCTCTCTCTTTCTTTCTTTCTCTTTCTGCAGAGCTAACTGAGGTTTTATTTTGGACAATAAAAAAAAAAAAGCAATTGAATTGTTTTGTAGCTGGAGACATGGGCATGGGGGATCCCCAGGCAGTAAACTCCCCTGGGGGTGGGCTGAGGGCTAGGGCTGAGCCTCAGGTGGGTCTCCCATTCCCTGTGCTCCCCTGCACAGCCGCCTCCCTCGCGTGCTCTGGGGCAGCCGCAGGAGGGGCAGGCTGGGAGGGGCTGCCGCCTCAGCTGTTCATTTGAGCAGGACGTCAGAGGACTCAGACACCAGCTTCCCATCGCGGGTCTCAATCTTCTTCACAATCATGGTCCTGATGGAGCTGGTGCGGCTGAAAGCGCAGGAGCCCGCGCCACAGCCACAACTAGAGCCCAGGCCGTAGCTGAGGCCGGGGCTTGTGAGGCCCCCATAAGCCGAGTTCAGACCACCTGCATAGCCGCTGGTGGTCTTCCTACGGATACTCATGTTCTGCATCCCAGACTCCAGCCGGCTGTCCTTGCCCTCCAGCAGCTGTAGGTGGCGATCTCGATGTCCAGGGCCAGCTTGACGTTCATCAGCTCCTGGTACTCACGCAGCTGCCGCGCCATGTCCTGCTTGGTCCGCTAGGGCGGCCTCCAGCTCAGACAGCTTGGCGTTGGCATCCTTAATGGCCAGCTCCCCAAGCTACTCGGCATCTCTGATGGCGGCCTCCAGGGAAGCCCTCTGGCCTTTGAGGCCCTCAGTCTCAGCCTGGAGCCGGCTTATGTTCCAGTTCATCTGGGAGATCTCAAGTCTTTGTATGCCGCCGGTCATCCCTGTGCTTCCCAGCCAGCGTCTGGAGCTCCGCATACTTGATCTGGCACATGCTCTCAGCCTCAGCCCAGCTGCGGTTGGCGATCTCCTAGTACTGTGCCTTGACCTCAAAGATGACGCTGTCTATGTTCAGGGAGCGGCTGTTGTCCATGGACAGCACCACAGACGTGTCTGAGATCTGGGACTGCAGCTCCCGGATCTCCTCTTCATACAGCTGCCTGAGGAAGTTGATCTCGTTAGTCAGCCCTTCCAGAAGAGACTCCAGCTCTACCTTGTTCATGTAAGCTTCATCCACATCCTTCTTGATGAGGACAAATTCATTCTCCATCCCTGTACGCTTATTGATCTCATCCTCATACTTGTTCTTGAAGTCCTCCAGCAGCCCCTGCATGTTGCCAAGTTCCGCCTCCAGCTTCAGCTTCTCCTGGCCCAGAGTTTTCAGCTGCCACCTAAAGTTGTTGATGTAGCTCTCCAACATGTTGTCCATGTTGCTCCGAGCCATCTTCTGCTGCTGCAGGAGGCTCCACTTGGTCTCCAGCATCTTGTTCTGCTGCTCGAGGAACCGTACCTTGTCTATGAAGGAGGCAAACTTGTTGTTGAGGGTCTTGATCTGGTTCTTCTCTTGGGTGCAGACTCCTGGATGTTGGAGTCCATCTCCAGTTAAGGGAGCTCAGCAGGCTCTGGTTGACCATGATGGCAGTGATGCCTTCCTTGCCACTGGCCCCACTATAGCCTCTGCCCAGGCCACCCCGGAAGCTGCTGCTGCCCACTTAGGAGAAGCTTGAGGAGCTGATGTGGGCACCGGGCCCATAAGGTGGACACCTTGTAGGACTTCTGGGTCATCCTGATGGACATGGTGCAGGCAGGAGTGGAGGCAGGTGGCCTGAACCAGGCAGAGATTCCAGAAGGAGAGGACAAGCTGCTTCTTGGTATTTACTTATTTATTTATATTTTAAATTCAGGGGTACATGTGCAGGTTTGTTATACAGGTAAACTAGTGCCACGGGGGTGTGTTGCATAGACTGTTTCATCCTCAGGTATTAAGCCTAGACCCTTTCATTATTTTTCCTGAACTTCTCCCTCCTCCCAGACTTCACCTTTAGACCCCAGTGTCTGCTGTTCCCTTTATACGTCCAGGTGTTCTCATCATTTAGCTTTCACTTATAAGTGAGAACATATGTTATCTGGTTTTCTGTTTCTGTGTTAGTTTGCTAAGGATAATAGCCTCCAGCTCCATTCAGGTTCCTGCAAAGGGCATGATCTTGTTCTTTGTTATGGCTGCATGTATTCCATGGTGTATCCGTACCACATTTTCCTTATTCAGTCTACCATTGGTGGGCATTTAGGTTGATTCCATGTCTTTACTACTGTGAATAGTGCTGGAGTGAACATACATGTGCATGTGTCTTTATGATAGAATGATTTATATTTCTTTGGGTATATACCCTGTAAAGGGACTGCTGGATCAAATGGTAGTTCTGTTTTTAGCTCTTTGAGGAATCACCACATTGCTTTCTACAGTGGTTGAACTAATTTACACTCCAACAGTGTATAAGCATTCTTTTTCTCTGCAACCTTGCCAGCATGTTTTATTTCTTGACTTTTTAATAACAGTCATTCTGACTGGTGTGACATGAAATCTCATTGTGATTTTGATTTGTATTTCTCTAATGATGTTGAGCTTTTTTTCATGTGCTTTCTGGCCGCATGTATGTCTTCTTCTGAAAAGTGTTCATGTCCTTTGCCCACTTTTTAATGTTTTTTTCTTATAAATTTGTTTAAGTTCCTTATAGACGCTAGATATCAGACCTTTGTTAGATGCATAGTTTCTAAAAATTTTCTCTCATTCTATAAACTGTCTATTTATGCTCTTGATAATTTCTTTTGCTGTGAAGAAGCTCTTTAGTTTAATTATATCCCATTTGTCAATGTTTGCTTTTGTTGCAATTGCGTTTGGCATATTTGTCATGAAATCTTTGCTTGTTCCCATGTCCAGAATGGTATTACCCAGGTTGTCCTTCAGGGTTTTTATAGTTTGGGGGTATACATTTAAATCTTTAATCCATCGTATGTGGTGTAAGGAAAGGGTGCAGTTTTTACTGTCTCTACCAAAAATACAAAAATTAGCCAGGTATGATGGCAGGTGTCTGTAATCCCAGCTACTCAGGAGGCTAAGGCAGAGAATTGCTTGTACCCGGAAGGCGGAGATTGCCGTGAGCTGAGATTGCGCCTCTGTACTCCAGCCTGGATGACAGAGCGATACTCCGCCTCAAAACAAACAAACAAGCAAACACACAATAACTATTTGTTTAACAGCAGAATATCTGACTTGATTTGTTTGCATGTTTGTTGCCCTCTATCCAAGTGAAAATCTCTGTGGGGATTGGTATTATTTGACTTTATTTTTATATTCTAACACAGCAGTTGGCATATAGTAGGAGTTTAACAAATTGTTGAATGATTCACTAAACCACTAAAGAGTGAGCAGAGGAAGAGAACTTATAACAATAGCACATACTTATTCAGTGCTTCATTCATTCATTCATTCAATTCATTCATTCAACAACAGTTATTGAACTCCCATAATATGCCAGCCATTGTTCTAGGCACTTGCAGTGAACAAAATAGACAAAATCATCTACCCTTGAAGAGATTACTTTCTCATGAGGAAGACAGTCAATGAATAATATTAATAGTAACTAAATGCATTGTATAGCATGTTAGAAGGTAATAAGTGCTGTATAGGAAAAAGAAAGATGAGGGTGCAGGCTGCAGTACTGAAAAAGTGAGATTTGAACAAAGGAGGGAATTGAAGGGTTTAGCCAAGCAGTTATTTTGGGAACAGTCCCTTAGGCAGAGAAAAATAAATGAAGAACCCTAAGATGGAAATGCACTTACAATGGTCCAGTGACCAGCAAGGAGGCCAGTGTGGCTGGAGCAGAGGGAACAAAGTGGGGATTGGTAGGCGGTGAGGACAGAGAAGCAATGACAGGGTTTTTACGCTCAGTGAAACCAGAAACCATTGTAGGGTTTGGAATAAAAGAGTTACATGATCTGATTTGTATTAAGAGATGACTTTGGCTGCTATTTGGACAAGAAGTTTTAGGGAAGCAAAGGCAGAAACAGAGAGTCAGATAGGAAGCTATTCCAGGAATCTAGGCATGAGATGATAAGGGCCCAGGATTGGTCAGATTCTGGTTATACTTTGAGAGGAAGCCAGCAGGATTTCTTGTTGGATTTGGCGTTGAGTGAGAGAGAAAGGAACTGAGGATGACTCTGAGGTTTTTAGCCTGAATAACTGGAAGGAAAACACTGCTCTAAAAGTTTTCCCTGTTTTAACTCATCTAATATTCCACAATAACTGGATAAAGAAGTATTGTTTCCATTTTCAGTTGGGACACTAAGAGACAGAGAAGCTGTCCAGGTTATAGAGCTAGCAAGAAACAGAGTCAGGATTTAACCAGGCAGGCTGGTTCCAGAGCCTGTGCTCCCAACCAGCGTACCACGCTTCCTCTCCATGACAGCATCTAGTAGGATGAAAGGCTTTTTATACAGGGATAATATAATAATATTATAATCTAGGCAAATATTATTATAATATAATCTAGACTATATTATAATCTAGGAAATATTATTCGGGTCTGAACAAGGAGGGTTGCCACAAAAATAAAAAGAAAGGCATAAATTCATGGGCAAGATAACCCAAAATGGGCAAAAGACACACTGACCAGAATTTGTGCAACTTTTAAGATAGAAGGCTACAAGGGGGCTCCTGTCCATAATCCCAGTGCTTTGAGAGGCTGAAGTGGGAGAATCGTTTGACGCTAGGAGTTCAAGACCAGCCTGGGCTACATAACAAGACCTCATCTCTACCAAATATTAAAAAAAATTATCCAGGCATGTTGCCACTCGGGAAGCTGAGGCAGAAAGATTGCTTGAGCCCAGTAGTGTGAGGATACTGTGAGCTATGAAGGTGCCACTGTGCTCCAGCTGGGGCAACAGAGGAAGACCCATCTCTTATAAAAAAAAATAAAAGGAACACAGTAGCTTCGAGTTTACATCTCCACATTCAAATACTCAGACGCTTATATCATTCTTATTTAACTTGTAAGGACTATGTACAGAGTGTCCTTTTGTGTGGCCTGGGCACTTACAGATACTTACCTCATATCAAGCTTTCTCCCTTTAGTAACCAGAGTACATCCCAAACTAATTGAATCCTGTAGGTCCTAGAATACAAACAAGGTGCAGCAATGTTTTAATAATGCTGTAGTTTGAATATAGGCAAAAATGTTCATATTTAGATTTGAAGAGTGTTATAATTTGTGACTTTGTTGAGTTATAGGTACACGTGAAGCCTGACCTGATACTGGCTGTCAATAAAAAGTATGAACATGCCCAGCCAGTGCCAGGAAAGTAAGAGCCCTTTGGCCCTCTCTCTGGGGCAGCCTGGTATAAAAGACATATTGTGTGGCCTGTTATATTGTGGTTGTATCTGCTAGAAACATCTGGAGGGATTTCTATCTCCACCGCCTCCCCAATCATCATGTATCTTATGCTGCCTGAAACAAAGAGAACCATAACCCTTGCTCTCATTTAATCTAGGGACCTACCTTCAACTCCACACTCAAATCTGAGTCTATTTCTCTGTGCAAGGGGCCACTTTCTTAGTGAAAAAATAAAACGGCACTTACTTTCACCTACAGAACTAGTCAATACAAACCAGAACTGTGTGAATTAAAGATAGGCTTTAACTCTTCTAAAGAGAAAAATAAGTATTCCTGTCTATTTTAGGTAATACTTTGTGTGGCAGACTGTATTTTCCAAGCACAATATTTCTCCCATCCTACATGTACTTACGAGGTAGCTTTTACATTCTTCCCATTGAGGGACATGGTCTGTGTCCTCTCCTCTTGAAAATGGGTGGGCTTTTGTACGGGGAATTGATATTCCCTGACTTCTATGGCTAGGTTATAAAAGGCAATACTGCTTTCATTTTGTTCACTGGAATGCTTACTCCTGAAGCCTTCGGTCTGACTTCCCTGAGACGGCCATGCTGTGAGGAAGCTCAAAGTAGCCCAAGGGGAAAGACCACATGGAGAGGACTTGAGACTACACAGAGATCTCCAGCCATCCCCCACTGCCTCAACCTCCTAGTTCCTGGTTAAGCCACAGTCTGACAGCAATTGCACCAGGGACCCCAAACAATAACCACTCGGCTTCTCAAATCATTGATCCTTCAAAGTGGTAAGAGATGTAGCCTTGATGTAGCTATAAGTCATCAAATTTAGGGGTGATTTGTTAGTCAATAATAGATAAACTGTAACAGCTTAAGAAACAACAATACTATTTACATAAAGATAACAAAGGCTATACAAATAGTATACTGATGGAAAAATATATGCTAAATATATACACTGAATTATAATATATAGACTATATATATTTTAAATTATATTAGAATATCAATCATTTTGAATGAATCTATTACATATAATACATTATATATAACTTATGTGTATATATATTCATCTAAAAGTAATGATTTAATCATTTGCTGATGCCAGACACAGTGCTGGCCCTAAATAAGAGTGTTCAATCACTTTTCCATTTAGACACTTGAAGAATTATATGTACTTCTGTGCAAAACAATGGCCCATCATGGTGGTGGATTCTCAGTGGGTGAGGTTACATCAGGTGCTTACTCAAACGTCATCTCTTACCTCCTTTCTTACTAATAGAATCTGATTTTGTTGGAGATGACAATGTGCCCATCTAGAAAATTAGTTCACAGCTTCCCCTGCAGCCAGAGATGGCCATGAGGCAGTTCTGACCATTGAGATGTAAGTGGAAGTTGTTGTGCGGGACTCCTGGGAAAGCCCTTTAGAAGGAAACAGACCTAGACTCTATTGTATTTGGTACCCAAGGAGGCATACAAAGACATCTTCTTCCTTGGTGGTATATGGTATATGCAGATTTTCTCTGTATCCCTGCCCTTCCCCAGAGTACTTAGCTACATGGCATGATGCTTTGGAATGACAGACAATAACTACAGTCTATTACACCCAACTGCTTCCTACAAGAAGGAAATACTGGAAAATGCTGGTAACAGGGAGCCTCGGGCTCCATGGAAGGGATTCTTTTCCAGAGGCTCTCATAACCAGACTGATCATGTTACTCCTCCATCAAACATCTTCAGTGGGTCCTGATGAACATTATTTTTTGTTTCATCAAAGGTAACTACTTAACATTAGGATAATATATATTGCAAATCTGTAATACACTTTTCACTTGTCAACAGCTATGCCACCTTTGTTTTTATTAAAATTTGACGTAGGCCTGTCTTTTTAAACTGTGCTGTAAACTTTTCAAGGGCAGGGACCACATCCAGTACATTTTAAAGTTTCTCATGACACTTAGATGCATTAAGCACCCTCAATACTGACTGACTACCAGTGAAAATCATGTCAATTCTGTCATTTTGGTTCCTAACTTAAATAACATCTATACAGAACATTATAACACATACATTGCTTTTTAAAAACTGGACAATTTCAAACATACACAAAAGTAGACAGAAGAGTATAATAAACTCCTATTAAGTGAACCCATTACCCAACTTTAACAATTATCAACACCTCCTTTTCTTTTTACTACAGTATGTTAAAGTGAAATCAGACAACCTATCATTTTACATACACATACTTCAGTGTATGTATCTCACATATAAGGACTTTAAAATATATACATCTGCAATACAGTAATAATATCTAACATTAATAATTTCTGTCTTAAAATTTAGTTCATATTCAGTTATATCTGATTGTTATAAGAATGTCCTTTTATGATTTGGTTTGTTCAAATCAGGATTCAAATGACATTTGGTTAGTATATCTTAAGTCTTTTATCTACAAAAGTTGCCTTCTCTGGTTTTCTTTTTTTTTTAATGTCATTTATTTATTGAAGAAACCAGGTCATTTGTTCTATGGAATTTCCTACATTTTGGACTTGGCTGATTGTATCCTCTTGGTGTCTTCTAACTCTTATATACCGTATTTCCTGTAACTAGTAGTTTAGATACAGAGGATTGATTAGATTCAAGTTCAAAAATTTTTTTGCCACGAATACCTCAGTATTATAGTGTATTACGAGACAAAACATCTGGTTGTCCCACTTTGAATGACATTAAGATTGATCAGTGGGTTCAGTCATATCAGCACAAGCCATCCCCATCAACCTTTCATCTAATTGTTTTAGCAACCAGTGATCATTAGGTAGTCCCATTTATTAGAGACAGTGGGGATGGCGAAATTATTCTTTTTTGTTAATTCTTTCCACTTAAAAAACCTTGCCTACTAACATACCACCAATTTCGAAATTCTGTACAACCTAAACACATAACTCAAATTCAAATTCCTTCATAGAGTCTTCCCTGTCTGCTAAGTGGCAGAATTGTCACTCATCTGGCACCTATCATCTACTGCCCTGTCACATAATTTCATCTGCCAGTTAGTAAGCTCCAGGAGATCCCAATTATGCTCTAGGTATCTTTGTATCCCAAAGATGAACACAGCACATGTACAAGAAATATGTAAAATAACTTTGATTGGTGAGTATTCAAATTAAAAGTCACCAACCCATGCAAATACATGCAGCTAGATTCCAAAATGAAAAATACACACACATATACATGCGATACCACAAATTTATTATAATACACAGGGAAAAACAAACTCAAACTTTGACAACATCCACAGAATGTTTCAGTCTTTAAAAAGTTAACAGAAATAAAGGGTAATGGAGAGAATATAATCTCATAATTTTATAATTAAGGCTGTAAATGGCAAAGTCCCATAGATATTTAAAAATCTATATTTGTATTTATTTATAATATAGATATAGGCCCTCAAGGATTCATAGAGATTTATGTAATAAACTAGATTTTGGAACTATTTATTTTGTTGTTGCTGTTGCTTGTTAGGTAAGCAAACCCAAACAAATTAAGTCTGAAAAGTGGGATGAAATCCCAAAGGAACTCTATGTGACCACACAGAACTCTTTTAATAAATATGGCCCATACAAATTCTATATCCAGTGAAAATCACTTTGATCCACAATCATGTTGATGTTTCTATGGAGGATACTTCTAGCAGCTGTGATTTCTTTTGTAGCATTCTGGCTCTCCACTTCTATTCATATAATTGAGTATGTGTTTTATTACATGTTAGCTTATAGGCAAGTTAAACATTTTAAAGACTACAGGGAGGTTAGGAAAGGTTGTTTGATGAAGGTCGGAAAGTATACAAGAAATAAACTCTCCTGTTTCATCTCTTTTATTTTTGCCTCATTTTGGTCTCTATACTACTTGGGGTCTTTGGAAATGGTGTGATTTCTAACAGCACCTAGCATACCTTCTCATTTTAGCACAGGTTAGATATGAAGAGCCAAACCTGGAAAACAATTAAGGAGTCCTGAGACCTTTCCAGTGGAAGAAATTAGAGCAGCAGTTTCATTTAGCTGTGCTCTTTTGTCCTTTATTCTTTATTTTCTAAAAATATAAAATTATGGCCAGGCGCAGTGGCTCACCCCTGTAATCCCAGAACTTTGGGAGGCCGAGGTGGGAGGATCACCTGAGGTCAGGAGTTCGAGACCAGCCTGGCCAACCCTGTCTCTACTAAAAATACAAAAATTAGCTAAGCATGGTGGCAGGCACCTGTAATCCCAGCTACTTGGGAGGCTGAGACAAGAGAATCATTTGAACCTGGGAGGCAGAGGTTGCAGTGAGCCGAGATCGTGCCATTGTACTCTAGCCTGGGCAACAAGAGTAAAACTCTGCTTCAGAAAAAAAAATAATAAATTTTATATATATATGTAATTACTCCCATTTATCAACCTTTACCTTCTCATGCTGTAATCAAGTAAAATCACAAAAGATCACTTAAAGGCAAATAACCTTATGAATCTGGTAAGTGTAAACATAAAAAGCCATGGTATTGAGTAAAACTTAGGCATTGTACAATAAGTATCTCTGTGTGTTCAAAATTAACTGGGGCTTTAAGTACTAATTGTTTAAAGTCCTACAAACATAAACAGTGCTTCAAAATTGAGTATAAATAAAAGAAGAAAAAAAATAGGGAAAAATTCACAAATGTCCAAATATTATTTCATGGACAAAACTCTACTGACTAGTAGTTTTGATTCTCTGACAAGAAAATGTAAAAATAACAGAAAGAAAGTAGCAATTTTAAAGAAACAAAGCCTATGCCAAATGAATTTCAGTCCTTCATTACATGGTTTATAGGTCTGGAAACAGAAATCCAGGTTGTTAATTAATTCATAATTCCAGAAAATACTTTATTGTTCAGTGTATCTATAACATTAATTATATAATCTATTACTATTATGTAGTCTGTCTGTCTCTCTCTCAAAGTAGAACAGCCCTTGCTTACATAATCAATTTTCCCCTGGATAGTCTCTGTGCCACAATTTGCCTCTAGTTGCTTCACAGCCACTCTAACCCATATCTGGAAACTGTGTACAATAGGTAATATTATTTATGGTTTAAGGGTAGTACCTGTAGTGTGCTAATAATATGAACATTTAAGTATCTAACCTATATATTTAACCAAGATAATAATTTAAACCATGACAATGTAAGAAAGTGATGTGATACTATAACAGACAACAGGTTTTTCCCACTGAACTACACAATACTTTTTTCATTGACAAATTCACCTCTTTCCAGAGATATACAAAGTTAATTGTAAAACAGTAATAGCAAAGTATTCATTAACCCATTAAAACAAATCACCTTGTTTTGAAAATAATCAACTGAATGAAACTTGGTGTCAAGTGCATCAGTGTACTAACCCAAAGGATTGCTACTTTGAAACAGTTTGTACAACAAATGGGTTGTGAGGAAGTCTTATCAGCAAAACTGGTGATGGCTACTGAAAAGATCCATTGAAAATTATCATTAATAATTTTACATGACAAGTTATCAAAAACTCACTCAATTTTCACCTGTGCTAGCTTGCTAAAATGGGAGTTAACTCTAGAGCAAATATAGTATCTTCTGAATACAGTCAATAAATGACAAAGCCAGGGCCTACAGTTGGTTTCCAGACTTTCCAGACCCGGCAGAAGGAATCTATTGTATCACATGGATCTCTGTCTGTGCTCAAAATACCTAATGATATTTTTCATCTTTATTGGACTTCTTTGAAGAGTACTGTATTGCTTCATATCTTTTTTCACTGTAACAAAATGTTTTAAACAAAACCTTTGGATTAGGTTTAAAAGCAGCTTAAAAAAAATTCTGGCTGCTGTAGGCTCTAATTATCAGAAGACTGTTATCTGGAAGCTTCGGGCTCTCAAATATCAGACATCCCAATAACTTATCATAAAAATACAAGCTCTTAGTTTTGAAAAATATACAAAATGCACTGCATAGGTAAATATCTCTTGATTGTCAAGGAAGACAATGTATCAGTTTCGATCACAGACTTATGTTGGGCTTCAATTATCTTTGTTTTTGCAAGTTCCATTTTTCACAGTTTTGGGCAACCTCTGACCTTTGGTGTAAGCGCGGTACCAAAAATGGAGAAAGAGCAGCAGAAACAGGAAACTGTAACTCATAATGATGCATGCAAACACTGGAAACTGATACTTGCAATCCTCCATGAAAAAGAACTGGCTTATGTGGATGGTGACAATAACAAACTGGACCTAAAAAATGAAAACGTGAAAAAAAATTATTCAGATATGAAGAGTTAACAATTATCTACCTACCTATGTTTATGCACTCCCAAAGTGCAGGGAGTGCACTATTGGGCAGAGAAGTCCATCTTTAAATCTAGCCTCCCTGAGAGTGATAATGGGTGGTATAATTTCAAAAGCCAGTTGGAAGTATGGATCCACTATTCAGAACCGCAAAACTGCACAACTACAGGGTCTATATTTAAATGTTCCCTGGAGCTGTGCAGTGCAGCAACCTTTTTACTACTCAGAGAATCAACAGAGCAGGTTTTCTCTATAAGTCTCTGACTTGAGTCCTTCACTATGATGAAATGACCATGTACTACATGTGGCCTATTTTTTCAGGATGATTTCAATTTCAAATATTCTGTCCTGTTATTGGACCAGATACTTTAATTTTTGGAAAATAATAACATTTTACTTAGAGCCCCTTGAATTTTGTAGTAGTCAAAGCATCTCTGAGTCCTTATACCTGCCACTTGTCCTCCACTGTCACAGATAAAAATGTGTCTGGGCCGGACACGGTGGCTCACGCCTGTAATCCCAGCACTTTGGGAGGCTGAGGCGGGTGGATCACGAGGTTAGGAGTTCGAGACCAGCCTGGTCAAGATAGTGAAACCCTGTCTCTACTAAAAATACAAAAATTAGCTGGATGCAGTGGTACGCGCCTGTAGTCCCAGCTATTCAGGAGGCTGAGGCAGGAGAATTGTTTGAACTTGGGAGGCAGAGGTTGCAGTGAGCCGAGATCATGCCACTGCACTCTAGCCTGGGTGACAGAGTGAGATTCCATCTCAAAAAAAAAAAAGTGTCTGAACTGCCAACTGAGGCAGAGAATCTACAAAGTGTGAGAGAGAACTGGTGGCCCTTCTAGTAGTGCTCAACGGCTCTGTGGGGCAGAACATCTTACACAGTCCCAAGAGGGACCTTTTCTAGGCTAATATTCAGATTTTCTGGTTATCATGTTTTCCCTGATTAAAAAGCAACATGTGTTCTGTGGAAATTTTAGAAAAGTAAAACTCTATAAAGAAATAGACAACAATTACTCACAATCTGTCTAGTTATAATCATGGTTAAGATTTTCATATAGTTTATTTTATTATCATTTTATCCTTGTCATCATCAACTTTCCTTGCATTATCTTAATGTATATTTATGACATTCCCACAGCATAGCCACTTATTCCTCTCATTTTGCAAAAGAGAAAACAAAACTTTAGGAAGGCTAAACGATATCCTCAACATTCTATGCATGTGTATGTTTGTGTATAATTGACATTTTTGAGAATATAATGAAAAAATGTCCATCCTATTTTTTCTACATCAGTATTTTTTCACGTTATTAAAAAGTTTGTACAACATTTAAGAGTATGCTGAGAAAAAACAAAGCCTAAATACAAAATACAAAATTATATATGCAATACTATACAAATAATGTAAAAGGTGTACACATATGCCTGAGAGAAAAACTGGATGAAAACCAAATAAAAATATCATCAGTGATTATCCCTGGGTGGCAGGATTACATGTATTTTTTTCTCTTTGCTTAATTAGGTGTTCTCACGTATTTGCAATGAGCATATACTACTTTGAGAAAATAATATTTTTTAAAGAAGCAATGGTGAGTAATTTTCATGACTTCATAGTATTTCAAAGTATGAATTAAAATAATATATTTTACCATATCCTTATGGTTGGTCATTTAGTTTGCTGCCAATTTCAAATACAACAAATAACTCTGCAAGGAAATACTCTGATCTTGATTTAGGATCCTTACCCATTAAAATATCAATCTCTCACCTGGAAGAACACATTATATGAATGTGCCAAATTTCATGTAGGAAGTTACAGGATTTTAATAAAAAATTAATCTTCACCACGCCATCTAAACCAAATTCACACTTTCTCATTGGTGTTACTGGCAAAATATGACATCAATTTATTATAGACTGCAAATGTGGAAATACAAGGATGACAGAATTCTCCTCTTAATAGACACCAATAAAATGTAAAGCAAATCATCATCTCAAACCCATAATGAGTCTCCAAAAAAAATTAAATATCATATATTTTGAGAATTAATGCTTAGAATGCATTATTAGGTCTAAACTGAGTGCCTCTGGCTCTTTCAAACATTGCTTATATAAGGGCAGTATTCAAATTTAGGTAATACATATATGTTGGTCTAACCCTCTACATTTTTAATTCTCACAATGCTTTTTATTGACTGGAGGAAAGATGGACTTATAAATGTTAGGACTATATAGGTAAGCAAACAAGAAGGCTCATCGTTCCCTCAAAGTTGCATTCCCTCAAGGTCATTTAGATCTAACGGAATTTCTAATTTCTAATAGGTATTATGCCTATTGAGGGTCATATAACTTTGGAGTTATTTTAATCACAAATGTATTTATTCTTGTATAAATGCATAAAATAGTATAAAGATGGCATAAAAACACACATGCTTGTTTAACTGTCTGAACCTCTTGATTACCAAAGTTCATCTAACATATTAAGAACCATGATGGCATATCATGTAGAGGCCAGACACTCTACCCCAATTGTTTTGTCTATCGTCTTTATTTAACTAGTATCCTAATTCACAGTGAAAACAAGTGACTCTAGCTGCTTCATATATGGTTTTAAAGACAATTAATTACTCACAAGCTGTAATGATGTCAAATATTTTTTCCACCACAAATACTTCTGGTAGGCTGGCCCCAACGCAGAAAGTCCATAGTAGGAATACATGACTACATGTACAGCTGTATTTAGAAGGGCATGGAATGTTCCCAAACCACCTGGAAAATAAAATTATTGTAACATGGGGCCATTGTTCCTTAAAATGAACCATATTTTCATCTGAACTGAGATTTTTGTATAATTATTTCTTGAATTTTGGAAAAAAATATATAAAATATCAATCCTGTTAAACAACTATCAAATTAGAGGGGGCTGGATAGTATATTTAGTAAAATATAAGATACGAACCTGAGAACGTAAATTAGCATATCTTTATTTTGTTATATCTTAGCTTAAGGTGGTCTTATGATTTGAATTTACTTACACTTAGTTGAGTTACCTTTTAAATATAATATGTTGCTAAATAATAGTAATAATGTTCATATTTTAGTGAGGGTTAACATATAAAAAGTATACAAAGTACATTAATCTTAACTTGATGATTTTTCATGTATGTATACACCCATGTCACTACCAAGATCAAGATACAGAACATTTCCAACACCACATAAGATTCCCATGTGCTCCTTCCAAGAATATACCCCTCCCAAGGTAGCTTTACTCTAACTTCTTATCACCAACTATTACTTTTGTCTGCTATTAAACTTCACATAAATGGAATTACACAGGATGTACTCTTTTGTACCTGGTACATATATTGGTAGTTTGTGTTTTTACTACTGTGTAGTATTATACCATATAAATGCATCACTAATTACCCATTCTCCTATTGACAGACATGTGGGCCGCTTCCAATTTGGGCTATTCTGAATAAAGCTGCTAAGAATATTTTTGTATATGTCATTGTGTGGAATCAAATTTACTTTTCCTACTCTCAGTAATCTTCATTAAATAATTTTGGCAGTAAAACCACTGGCTTTCACTAGCAAACTGCTGAATTTAATTAATTATTGTTTTCCCAAAGTAAATATCTACTAACTGTGAAACCATCCTTATTTACAGCTTCCAATTGATTATGCCTTCCTGTCTTGGTTTTCTTCTTCTCATTTCACCACATTTCCTACCGATCACCTTCAATTGAGAATAGAAGCAAAGAACACGTGGGAATGTAAGAAAAGATCATTTCAATTGTCTTTAGCTGGACCAGTAATACAGCAGAAGGGGAAATGGTGTTTAGCTGATAGTGTGGCGGGGGGAACACTCTCCCTGGGGTCCGTTTCCTAAGAGAACAATCTGGAAGAATATGTGTTCTTTATGTATAGCCTGACTCAGCTTAGTAATGTTGACCTGGAATTTACATTTTTCTCTAAAACATTCTATTTTCTTAATTCCAGTATTCTTTAATTCTGGAAATAAAGCAAACCCTTATCAATTTAGATTATGGTAGAAGAAGAACTGAATTCATAAACACTATGCATTACAGAAAGTTTAAAGGAAAATACAAATTCATCACTTCTAATATAATCTGGAGAAAATCTAATAAAACTGTTACACAGTAGAAATTGCTTTTAAATAATTATTCCTAATTGCAGCAATTCTAGATATTTCTAAATACTAGCACTGTTGAAGTACTCTGTTAAAATAAACTGTTTTAAATAATTACTTTTAAGCAGTTAAGTACTCTCCCAAAGCCTCATTTATGCTGTACTGTTCTACATAAACTTTCTCCTCCTAATGAGAGAAAGCCATATTTTAGCTAATCCCTCAATTACCATAAATTTCAAGTCAGAAGGAACTGAATTAATTAAGCTTATTAACAACTTTCCAGCTTGTATTATTTACATTTGGATTGGTCTTCTTTCCCAAAGGAAATTTGAATAAACACATTATTGTGGTGTAAGAACACCTTTTCTAGGTTAATTTAAAAATAGAATAGTTGTCTACTTCTGATAGTTTAGGAGTCAAGGTGCTTAAACGGAGGATAAGCCAAATACCTCTCAAATTCATTTGTGTTTCATAATAATATACACATAAGACATCTATTTCACCTTTGATATGGAACTATGTCAGAGCTTTTCTAATTAAGACACCTCTCCTATTATTTAATAGAGGAGTGCCTATTTTCTATTTGGATACTTTCACCATTAAATATCCTAAAATGAGGATCTTAGACACAGGGATTTAACAAAGCACTACTGTAGCCAAGAGTGTTTAGTAAGGTTTACTGATTAAAATAAGCTCTCAAATAAAAGTAACATGTTTACTTTCTCTAGTTATGATTATTTTCTGACAAGCTATTTTAATAAGTTTATTTACAAAACAACCATATTTTAATTAATAATGTTTTTTGTGTCTTCTTTGGAAGGCTTTCCTAACAAAATATTTTCTAAGCCTGTTTTCTTCTTTATGATAATAGGTCTGTTACCAAACATCTCAGAATGAATTACGATTAGTACCATCACATTTTACTCCTTTGGAAAAAACAAAGGAATCACCTGGGTAATTATTGCAATTCTCCATATCTCTGGAAGGGGATATATGCATAATTAATGTAAAAACCTACCACAGAAATATCTTCATCCTATTCAAAAGAAAAGCTGGATTGCTATTACCCCATTGAGGAGTACAACAGAAAAACAGGAAATTAAATACTAGATAGAGATCAGCTGTGCTCAAGTTTTTGCAAAAAAACAGTTTGGAATGGACAGTTTCATTCTAGGAATGGACGTCAGTGCCAAACAACATTTCTGGGAACAGCTTTTGTTGCTGTGCTTGTCACTGAAATAGGTGTCAGGTCTGCTGAATAAACCTCTATTATTTACTCTATCAAAGTAACTCTTTTGTCAGATATATTTCTTAGGTTTGGGGGGAATACTGGAGATTGTGACGGGTATTGAAATACACCATATGAAAAATGCCAGTGTGAGTGGCAGAAAGTTTTTTTCATAAAAGGTATATAAGCTGATCGTAGCGGAATTGGGGGTATGCTGTTTGAATTCATAAAAATAGGGAGGTTAGGAGGAGAGTTTTAATAGTAAAATATATCGTATAGAGTTCTGGTGAATAAATAGTGTGTAGTGCTCCTAGAAAAATTGTAGCAGTTAGGGCATTTATTATAATAATGTTTATATACTCAGCTATAAAGAAGAGGGCAAATGGGCCTGCGGCATATTTGATATTGAAGCCTGAGACTAATTCTGATTCTCCTTCTGTAAGATCAAAAGGGGCTCGGTTAGTCTCTGCTAGTGTGGAGATAAATCATATTAGGGCTAGGGGTCATGATGGTGGAGTAGTCAGTGTTTACTAGAATTCCACATGTAAGACTGAACAGAAGTGCCAATGCATGGAACATATGAGAGAGAAGAAAACTATCTTCTACTATTTTCATTTTGTAAAGAAGAAGAAGGATTAAGAAGGATTAAGGTGTGGACAAGAAACCCGTTATAAAGTGACTGATATCCATAAACATAGTACCACTGAAAAACTGAGGTATGTCGCTTGAACCTGGGAGGCGGAGGTCGCAGTGAGCCAAGATCACAGCACTGCACTCCACCCTGGGCAACAAGAGTGAAACTCTGCCTCAAAAAAAAAAAAAAATTTTTTTTTGAAGTATATTATATTTAAATTCTCATTATTGAAAGCACTGCTTGCTTTTGAAATGGAAACTTACACTATCAATGAACTCAAACATAGAAGTTAGAAAAATGCTCAATTGTATTCATTAAATAAAATTTATTTCTCCCACTCTTGAACTGTCAGATATTCAATATTTAAAAATTAGAAAATATAGAGAAAGGGACGGAAATAAAGAGGGAGAAAAAAACCACTTTTTGTTTCAATATCTCCAAATCACCTCTGTTTATATTTTGGGATATTGCCTCCCAATCTTTCTTCTATTCACATTTAGTTTTCAGTGTGTATCCTGGCCTCATGGGAGAAATCAGAATAAATAAATTATAAGGATGTGAAAGCACCTTTTCTAGCATACTTTAAAAATAGAATAGTTATCTATTTCTGATAATTTAGGAGTCAAGCTGCTTAACAAAGAAGATGAGCTTTGTTAAATCCTTGTGTATAGGATCCTCATTTTAGGACATTTAATACATCTCAATATCATTTTTGTTTCATAGTTATATACATACAAGTAATAACCACTCTATTAGTGAGTGTTTAGGTATTTTCCAATTTTTCACAAACACCAATAAGTGTCAACGTATATCACTGTAGGAAGAATGGGAAGGAACAATATGCATATAAGGGGAATAGAAACACAGAAAGTAAGGATAAGTAAAATAATGGAGATTAATATAGTTACCGTTGATTTGACAAATGGACACCGCTGAGACTATCTTGTTTTAATGTAAATGAAAGGTTTATACTAACAAACCTCATAAGAAAAAGCAGCTACATTTACTTAAAAACATTCCTCAATAATAAATGCCAATTTTGAGCAAGGAGGTACTTTACATCCTGGAAAATCCGATGCCCGTAAGCCATGGTAGTGACAGCTGTTTACTCATGATTCACAGCCCCTGTGGCTCCTCTGAGTTCTGGCAACCCCTTCCTGACACGGGCTTATCCATGTCCTCTCATGCTCTGAGACATGTAGATATTTTTCCTCCACGTTTAGAGAGTCTAGAACTCAAACAATAGTTCCTCAATTGTGGTTCTCCCTTTCTTTTAGTCTAGCAGAGTTAGAAAGGCCAATAGAGGAGCTATTCACAGAAATGTTATCAGCTATAGGTCTATTTGAAGACTTTTAAAATTTAAGAAACTGGAACAAATAAATCCCCCAACCAAATTTTCCTAAGGTAAGAATACATCCTTGGGGATATCACTTATTTAAAACTGTATAATAGGATAAAATTATTTCTGGTTTCTCCAATTCTTGACGTTCAGAAGCCTAAAACGAAAAAGAAACAACCTGTTTTCCAAGCTTTCAATTTAAACTATTTTGGACCTTAAAAACAGTATCAACACATTCTTTAATATGGTAGGATGCTTTAGGAAGTTGGGGTAACCACAATTTGACACATCTTTAAAGAGCTATTAGGGGTTAGAGTGTGTGTCAGCTATTAGAAATTTGAAGGCAAATAAGACATAGAATTTGAGATAAGCATTCTAACTTCCCAGGAACATACAGGAAATTGTTCTCTATACTCCTATAAAGCCAAAGTTTTTACCATTTGATTTATTTATTATTTATTTATTTAAAGATATTTAATAAACCTCTCTGGGAAAAGAATAAAATACAAACAAAACAACTAAAGAATATGTGTAGAAGGCTGTGCCCAGAAGTTATGTATATCTAAAGAGTGGGATAAACCTAATTATTATGAGTCTTATGTTTATTTTTCAAGTAATAATTAATGAAAGAAGTATAAACAAAGTGACTCTTTGATTTTTTGAGTTTCTTATAAATCACTTTTTAGAAAAATATTTTGTTTTTAGCATATAGAAATGTTGTTTATAACACATGATCCCAACTTTCCCTTGTCTACCTGCAGCAAATTTGACTCCAAACCACCAGGTCCACGGCATGATGGTATGATGGAATACATGAAGGAAAGTCACTTGGCTATTTTTCTTGCGCAGAACAAAAAAGATCTGAAATAATTTAAAGAATATCAAGTTCACAGAAAATTATTTGATAGTGTATTGAGTATTATAAAAAATACTGACAAAGTGCAAAGTATTTCATATCATAATTTCCTCTAAAAGTGTTGCCTTATAGAATGCTTACAGAAGCAGCTAATTCCCCAAGGGGCAGCTCAAATCTAATTATCATTAAGTAACTTAGGTACGACACCTATACATGGAAGCACCAATAAAAAGGCGAAAAGAAACTTTATGCAGATTTAAAAATCAAAGATATAAAGTAAGGAATATGGCCAAAATTATTGAAAGAAATTGTATTGGTAAAAAAAACATTCCCCTGGATTTTGAAGTATATGGGAAAGCAGAAGACTTATGATTGAAATATTCTACATTGCTCTCTAATACATCTTACTGATATGGATAAGGGATTAGGCAAACGAAGAGGACTTGCAACAAATCAAAATTTAGCAAATTATTATTAAAGAAAAATGAAGGGAGAAAAAGTTGAAAAGTTAATTTGAGAAATATGAGGGAAAAGAAAGCAAAACTGCATAGAAAAAAATGAGAAGGCGAAGGAAGGTAACACTCAGAGTGAACGTTATCCAGTGGTTTGTAAAAACCCTATCAACAAAATGGTAGAATTTGGGAGAGGGGGAAATGTTCAAAAAATATTCCAAAGTGAAATTAAGAATACGAGTGTTAAGATTTTTAAATACAAGACTAAACAGAATAGCACAAAGAAAAGTATTAAGAGGAGTATTTGAGCAATGTAGTTTAGGGAAGGACATAGAAGCAGTGCAGTTTCCTTATGGAAGCTGTAACTGAGAATATGCAAAGCAACTGAGAATATGGAAATTTTGCACATCTCCAAGGGCAAAATGCGTTTGCTTATGCACATGGAAGAAGGCTGAGTGGTGCAACAGAAAAAGCCATACACTAACACTCTGGGTCCTAGTCCCACTTAGTAGCAGCATTCCTCTGGGTAAGTCATTTAACTCCTTGGCTTCAATTTCTCAGAGTGAAGGTTCTGGACTAATGCTTCTCAACCCTGGCTGCATATTACAATATCCAAGAAGCTTTTTAAAAATAGCTATGCTTGGTGTCTGTTCCAGACCATATGGCACCAAATCTCTGGAGGTAGGGCCTTTTTTGTCGTCGTCGTTTTCCCTAATGCAATTAATTCTATTGCACAATGCGTGCTGGAACCACTAGAATACAGGCTCTCAAAACGTGGTCCCTGGACCAATAAGTATTAGCATCATCTAAGAACTTGTTAGAAATGCAAATTTTGAGCCCCATCCAAGGCCTAGTGAATCAGAAACTCTGGGGGTGGGGGTCGAGGCATCTGTGTTTTAACAAGTCTCAGGTGATTGTAAATGCATGTTAAAGTTCGAGAACCACTGGATTGTATGTTCACACAAGTCCTTTCCAATTCTAACGTTATGTGATTAGTCATTTCAAAAGGTGAAGCATATTGAGATTTCCTACAAGAAATATCATGGTATGCATTCCAAAGAAAACACACTTTTGAGTCTCAGAGCCAAAACTAGCTCCAAATAACTAAGATACACTTGCTGCAAAGATACAACAAATATTCAGCTTTCCTAAGCTCCTCTGGAAACAAAGGTTCATGGCTTTCTCCTCTAAATCACAGACCCTAATTCGTGACACGTGCTTTTCCCAAGACCCGGTCATCCAGGTTCAGAGGTGATCCTCACTAGGATCTGAAGTAGGAAGAGATAGGGCCCAGTAAGCACAGATTTCAGAAAAGCAGCTGAATTACTGACAGCCCAGGGGTAATGCAAAATTCTCGTGAAAGTCTATGAATTTTTAAGCATTTATCCTCCTAAAGGAATATGGATGACTATGCTTTGGGATAAAAAAAACAAACAAACAAAGGTAAGATGTTTTCTGCTTTTTACTTTCTGAACTTGATTCATAAAACAACTGTCATCCATCTATATAAAGATGCAGTTTTGGAGTATATGACACAGTTACCATGCTTATCTTAATCAACTGATAGCTATATAACAGAAACTTTACAGAGTTTGCAAAATACTGAAAAAATAAGGTTATCCTATCTGTTCTATAAAGTTACTGATAATAAAAGGTAAAAAAGATAACAGTAGGTCTGCCTGAAAAGGAGAAATAACCAAAGTTATCAGACAACTGAAACTACAGCAGTTTATTGGTTTCACTGAAAGATCAAACATTTAAGATCAAACATTTAAGATCAAACATTTACCAAATGTGGTGGCCATATACTCACCGTATCTAATAGCTCAATAAATTTGGAGAAGTAATAAAGCCAGCAGGTACGTGCCATCTGCAGAAGCAGAAATAAATCTAAATTTATTTTATTTTATTTTGTATATGGAAGAAAAGCTTATATTTTTAAACTTTGGTAAAATATGCATAACATAAAATCTGTCATGTCAACCACTTTTTAGTGCACAGTTAAGTGGCATTAAGTACCTTCACATTGTTGTTCAACCATTACCACCATCCATCCATAGAACTTTTTTCATCTTGCAAAATTGAAACTACACCCACTAAACTACATCCCATTCTCCCTCTCTCCTAACCCCAGCTACAATTCTACTTTCTGTGTCTATGAATTTGACTACCCTAGGCACCTCATATAAGCCAAATCATGCAGTATATGTCCTTTTGTGACCTAATTATTTCACTTAGCATAGTGTTCTCAGGGTTCATCCCTGTTGTAGCATGAGTTAGAATTCCCTTCCTTTTAAATGCTGAATCATATTCCATTCTATACATATGCCACATTTTGTTCATCCATTTATCTTTTACTTTTTTTGAGATGGAGTCTCACTCTGTCATCTAGGTTGGAGTGCAATGGTGCAATCTCAGTTCACTGCAACCTCTGCCTCCTGGGTTCAAGCGATTTTCCTGCCTCACCCTCCCGAGTAGCTGGGACTACAGGCCCATGCTGCCATGCCTTGCTAAGTTTTGTATTTTAGTAGAGACAAGGTTTCACCGTGTTGCCCGGGCTGGTCTCAAACTCCTGAGCTCAGGCAATCCACCCACCTCAGCCTCCCAAAGTGCTAGGATTACAAGCGTAAGCCACTGCACCTGGCCTTGTTTATCCATTTATCTATCCATGGACACTTGGGTTGCTTCTACCTTTTGGCTATTATGAATAATGCTGCTATAAATATGAGTATACAAATATCTCTTCAAGTCTCTGTTTTCAATTCTTTTAGGTATATACCCAGAAGTGGAATTGCTGGATCTTATGGTAATTCTATTCTCAATTTTTTGAGGAACCACATGTGATTTATTTTTAAATCCAAGAAATTAAAAAAGAAAAGCACCAATTTTCATTTTATAGAAAATTATACATGTGATTTTTTTTATTCTTGTAATTTTTCACTTTCTCCACCACAACACACACAATCTGATAACTGAGTCACCTGCTTATTCTGAGTTTACATTCAGTGTTACAAACAGTTCACAAAATTTTAACATTGATTTTGAATTTCAAGTTTTTCCAAAGAGAAACTTACCCTCAAAGCTGTGGGTGACCGTGAATAGTCAACAATTTCACATCGAAATGAATAACCTATACCCCAGCCAGACATCACAAACTGCAAGAGAGCACATGCATATTAAGAAAGGAAAGCATTTTCCCAACAGCCACAACAAAGGTAGTTTTGATAGTGTCTCTTCATTACATTTTCAGCTAAGTCAATAGTCAGTGCAGAGGAAAAGGTAGCTGGAACAAATACAAAATGAACATGCTTGATATCAAAGCTTGATATCAAGAATTTTCAAAACCACAAACTCATATATTATTTATATAAACTGTGTTCTGACTAAAATGCTCATCTCTTGGGATGATTATTCTAATATGGTGAAGAATAAAACACTTGGAGTGTTTTGCTTAAACAGCAAATACTGGTATTTGACTTATCTTAGGTTCATCTATGTATGTGTGAGTGAATGTGTTTGTGTACTCTTAAAGGGAACACTTGGATCTGAATCAGTCATTTCTAGCAATTTCCAGTCTTTCTACTTAGTCAATAACTAAACATGCAAACCAAAATGCCTCAATGTACTCATAAGACGGCTGCAACAACTGGGCTTTTCCCATTATTGGCTGGTGAGTGTGATGTGAGGTGGTAGTCCATGGCTCAGATATTATTAATAGTTTTACTGTGGATTCACAAGACAAGTAAAAGAGGAAAATGCTCTTGTTAACAATAAAAGTGCAATCTGGCAGGCCTTAATTCCAACACACCCACAAAGTGATCCAAGGCTGACGGTGACAAGAAAGAGCCTATTGTTGATAAATCTGAACTGTAATTCAAAGATTATAAAGATTATACTGACATTCTTGCAGTCTGATGGTGGGAAGGTCTTCTTTTAAAACAGTATCTGAAAAGGAAAAGCCAAGGGCTCCAATTTTAACTTAACACATATATGAAATGGTTGGCTTAATTTAGGGTACTGACAATATGATCAGTTCTCCTCATACATGCCAAATACCCCCTGGGAGATCTTCTCTCTCAGTATAATGGTTATATCCTTTTCTGCCATTGAACCATATTTTAAATTTCTAGTTTTAATTACTATTAAAGCTAAAATTGGAACTTTACAATTAATTAAATTCTAAAAACAAAAGCTTATGAGGCATTGTCAGAATAATATTCTGATGGTGTAAAGAAAAGAAACAAAGGAGAAGAACAATTATTAGACACTATAGTATTATAAAATGCATCATTCTTTTCTGAGACTAGCCTCTAGCTTGACTTATAAGATAATTTAATCACACTGTTAACTTGGTAAGTTATAAAATCTTGAAAATTAAGACTCATAAAAGCACAAGATATTTCATGAATGAGAAAAATAGTTAACAAAAACAAATCAATAGATTTTGCCAAATGAATAAGGGCACATGACATAGAAATGGCTAATTTTGTTTTATAAAATCCTACTGTCAGTGAGTGTCCTCATATTCTCTTGTGCTCAGACTCATTTTTGACTAATGTAATGCTCTGTGGCCAGGAGCTATTTACTGGAATTGTGATGAATAATTCTCTACCTTACCCTACCCCAAACAAGCACTGTGTTGAATGAAAGTTTTGAGACTTGGCCTTCTGTTGGGTCTTAAGTGGTCTCTGCTAGTGTCTGACTGCTGCCAAGTAACTAGCACTTTCAAACAATCACTACACAAGAAGGCATCTGAGTTCCTTGAGTCTGATGTCCTTCCCTTTCAACTTCTTCAGATTTGGCCTAACATCATTGGTGGAGGTGTTTGCTTTGTAAACCAAATGAAATCATACTCCATACAATAAACCATGTGTTCAGATGTGCCATCAACAGATGGATAGCATGCTGTGTGGCTATCAAAAGCCTTTGTTTAAATAGAGTAGAAAGTTTAAGAACACTCCAACAGCTTGTGGAACTTTTTACATATATGTCTATATTCCAGTATATAGTAATAAGAAAAATTAGGCCAGGCCCAGTGGGTCACACCTGCAATCCCAGCACTTTGGGAGGCTCAGGCAGGTGGATCACTAGAGCCTAGGAGTTTGAGAGCAGTCTGGGCAACATGGCAAAACACCGTCTCTACAAAAAATACAAAAAATTAGCTAGACATGGTGGCGCATGCCTGTAGTCTCAGCTACTTGGGAGGCTGAGGTGGGAGGATCACTTGAGCCTGGGAGGTCAAGGCTGCAGTGAGCCAAGATCGTGCCACTGCACTCCAGCTTGGGTGACAGAGCGAGACCCTTTCTGGGGAAAAAAAAAAAAAGAATTCCCTGAATTCAGAAGGTAATAATTTATATTTGGCAGGTAGTTCCTGAAACTGACACATAAGTAACTCAAGTATTAGCAGTAAATGAGAGTCAGAAACTCTCAAATTCAGATATTTTAAAACCTTCTTTTACATCATAATTGATCAAGTAGGAATCAAAGCTGACTGGTGATGACTGGATTCTTTCCAAGCCTGAGAAATGTATTTGGGGACATTACACTCAATGACAAATCAGACATAGACCCTAAGAATATGAGAGCAAGGAGGGATCTGAGAGACTATTTGGTTCAATCCTATCTTTATAAAATGAGAGAACTGAGGCCCAGAGAGGTTAAATAACTTGCTAAAAATCAGGCAGCCAGTCAGTGGCAGAACCAGAACTTACTAGTTCCTAATCTCCTGGCTTCCAGGTATGTTCTTAACACCTTACTAAAACATGCTGTCCCCTAAGACCATGCTAGGACCTTGTGTTTTCTTTGCTCCCATCTCTATCACTCTTTTTCTCTCAGTTGCTCATACTCCTGAAGGGACATTAAGAGTGGCCTGTGAGTTAATTTTTAAAATAAAATAGAAGTAATGGAAAGCAGCAGAGTGAGTCCGGACTATAGGGAGGACTGTGAGAAATAAGGCCAGAGTATTTTTTTTATTTTTATTATTTGACACAGGGTCTTGCTCCGTCACTAGACATGATCACGGCTCATTGCAGCCTCGACCTCCCAGGCTCAAGTGATCCTCTCACCTCAGCCTCCCAAGCAGCTGGGACCACGGGTGTGCACCGCCACACCTGGCTAATTTTTTTGTAGTTTTTGTAGATATGAGGTCTCCCTATGTTGTCCAGGCTGGTCTCAAACTCCTGGGCTCAAGAAATCCTCTTACTTAAGCCTACCAAAGTGCTGGGATTACAGGTGTAGGCCACCACACCTGGCCAGCCACAGTAGATTGAAAGTGATCAATATGATGGATCTGTAGCAACAGTCAGGTCAGAATGCATGTGGAGAAACTATGGTGCCAGGAAAGGTCAGTGGGCCCATATTGGGCCCTCCTGAGCCCTACTTATGACTAAGCACAAGGTATGCTATAGAGGAAGTTAATAAAAAAGGATAATGAAGCCAGCCAGAGTTGGAAAAGAAGGAAGGAATCTCAGAAAAGAACATACATGGGGGTGGCTGAGGCATGTTAATAGCACAGGGGAAGAGAGAGAATTCATGAATCTGTTTTAGGGTCCTGGAAGAGCCCCATCTCTCTTATTAACAATTAAGGGACAGTAATGAATTAATGAGTTCATGGGAAAAAAATTAAGGAACAGGCTCCCTCACCTACTGCTTTATATGAGTCTATGCTCTCTGTTCCCACAAAGCTTAGCTAAACCAACCAAAACAGTCTACCATCCTATAGTTCATCAGAGTATCCAGAAACCAAAGGTTCCTACCATGATGATGACAACTCTCCACTGAGTCAAGATGAACTCTGATGTCAGACAGACATGGGTTCAAACATCAGCCCTCCACTTACCAGCTATGTTACTTTAAGTTAAGAGTTTCCTCAAAACTAAAATTTATGGATTAATTCAATCATCCATTAAGACAATTATGTACAAATCCATGGAATAGATGTTAATTTTTCTCATTATCTGTGAGATAGATTATACTGAGATCCTCAAATGAGTTTATTATTTGGTCTATACCTAACACTATCTTGGCAAATACCTGCTCTAGTGAGATCAGTTTCTTAATTCCTTAAATTGCAAAGGTTACCCTTATAACAGAAAACATAATGACACATAGACAGAAAAACTCAGGCAAAATTCTCCCATTAGGAATACTGAAGACACTTGCCTCATAACACATATACACAGAAAAGAGTACTATGAAAAAATTGTACGTTATCATTGCTTTCTTGAGTTCAAAGGGCTTGCGATTTTCCATGAGCTTTGGTCCCAGAGAAGTGACAAAATAGACATAGAATCCTAGAAGGATGGTTTGTGGCAGAGGCGAGGACATGAGGAGCCAATCTTCAACTCTTGGATCTAAGAGAAAAACAATATGTGAGTACACACCTGCTTAGCCAAGGGGTAACTAACAGCAACCAACATTTCTTTAATTGAGCACCCAGATCCTACTATTAACTGTGAGCTATTTGGGCAGTGATCACTAGTATCTCTAGAAAGGTGAAAAAGAGATCAATGGGAATAAGGAAGTATCCTGGGGCTAGGAACAGTGGGAGAGGAGCTGTATTATGCACTGATCGCCTGCATGATGGTATTAGTGCCCTTATAAAAGGCACCCCAGGGAGCTCTCCTGCCCTCTCTCCCCATGTAAGGATACAATGAGAAGATGGCAGTCTGCAACCTGGAAGAGGGTCCTCACCAGTACCCGACCATGCTGGCACCCTGATCTCAGACTTCCACCCTCAGAACTGTGAGAAATAAATTTCCATTGCTTATAAACTACCAAGTCTATGATAATTTCTTAAGCATCCTGAGTGTGCTAAGACAAGTTTTGACTGTCAGTTGAGGGATTTGGCCAGCCCAAGACAATTCTATAAGTATGGGGCCGGAGGAATAGATACCCCAACTCCACCCTCCTCCCTCTCTCCACTGGCTGAATCTAACCAGAAAGCATACGGCAGGGGAGGAAACCCAAGGATACAGTCTTCATGGATCGTTCTCCAGGGCCCAGCACAGGGTGCAAAGAGAGAACACCCAGCAACATCCCACCATGTGTCTATAGCCATTATTAATATCTTGGAGTTTTTCCATCCATACATGCTTTTATATATTAAAAAAAGTTTGTGTTTGCTGCTTAAATTTTTCCTTCCCCAGGAAAACTGGCACACTTCCACATATACTGTATCACAGGATCACAGAATAGAAAGGCTGAACATCCTCTAAGTAGCTAAAGTATGGGATTTTGGAGTCCATGTGGGTTAACCACTGTGATATTCTGAGCAAAAAAAATGCACGGTCTCACAATTGCAAACAAAAACTTATCTGCTTACTGCCAGCTCCAGGCCAGCAGAGATGGATGAATAAAAAATTACAACTCAGGATGAAATGTGATTAAGTCTATAATTTCTAGTAGTTCAGGTTTAATTTTACTAAATGGCCTCATGAAGATAGAGTATTGTGAAGGAAAGGAAGTAAGGACAAGTTTCCAGAAGGATCTGACTCAAAATTATGCCATGACTAACCTCAGGATGCTAACTACTGTCCCTTTTATCAATTGGAAAAGAAGGGTAGGGAGAATGCAGCTCTTGCTCTTTTAAGCTGCTAATGATGTGGCCAAGCACTCACAAATTCTTAATACCCCTGCAAGTGTGACTTCCCACTCAAAATTCTTCATTAGGACTCTATGACTGATAACTCACTTGGCCTCAATTTTAGTGCTGGAGTGCTTACATTTGACCATCAGATGTGCATGGGTGATTATTCTGCATTCAAATAAGCCTCCCTCAAAAATACTGGCAGAGGCCCCTGTCTCAAAAAAAAATAAAGAAATAAAGCCAAAAGAGTCAAGAGTCAGCTCCAGACTAGATCCTAGGACATTTAAGAATTTAATATATGATTAAGGAAGTCCCAGAAACAAGCAGGGAAGGAAGAGATCTTCAACAAATGTTGATAGGAAAACTGACTGCTTGGGAGAAACATGAGTTTGTTTCTTATCTTATATCCTATACAAACAAGAATGTTCCAAACTATGCATGGAGACAAGCTATTTAAAGACTTTCCACAAAGAATTGGGGAGTACTGGAATGCTGGGTTAAACAAACAGGTTGCATTACTGCAGGATTTCTTAATGCTTCGTGTTCATCATGAATTGCCACAATGGGAATGGTAGCATGCCATATTCTCCAAACTTATTTGGCCACAAAACACTGTTTTTTTTTTTGTAGAATGTTATTTAACATCTTATGAAACTAATGTTCTGTGGAACACTAAAATAAATTTATAAATTAAACGACTGAAGATTAGGTGGTCAGACATACAAAGAAGAGCTAGTACCAATCCTACTGAAACTATTCCAAAAAATTGAGGAAGAGAGATTCCTCCCTAACTCATGCTATGAAACCAGTATCATCCTGACACCAAAATCTGGCAAAGACACACCACCACCAACAACAATGACAAAAAAGAAAACTACAGGCCAATATCTCTCATGAACATAGATGCAAAAATCCTCAACAAACTAGCCAGGTGAATCCAGGAACACATCAAAAAGTTAATTCCCATGATCAAGTGGGCTTTATTCCTGGGATGCAAAGCTGGTTCAACATATTCAAGTCAATAAATGTGATTCACCACATAAACAGAATTAAAAACAAAAACCATATGATTATCCCAATAGATGCAGAAAAAGTTTTCAATAAAATCTAACATCTATTCATGATAAAAACCCTCAACAAACTAGACATTAAAGGAACACACCTCAAATAATAAGGGCCATCTATGACAAACCCACAGCCAGCATCATACCTAATGGGCAAATGCTGTAAGTATTATCTTTAAGAGCTGCAACAAGACAAGGATACCCACTCCTATTCAACATAGTACTAGAAGTCCTAGCCAGAGCAATCAGGCAAGAGAAAGAAATAAAAGGCATCCAAATTGGAAAAGAGGAAGTAAAATTATCCTGCTTGCTGATGATATGATCTTCTACCTAGAAAAACCTAACAACTCCACCATAAAACTCATTTTTTTTTTTTGAGATGGCGTCTTGCTCTTGTCGCCCAGGCTGGAGTGCAATGGCATGATCTCGGTTCACTGCAACCTCTGCCTCCTGGGTTCAAGCGAATCTCCTGCCTCAGTCTCCTGAGGAGCTGGGATTACAGGTGCCCACCACCATGCCCAGCTAATTTTTGTATTTTTAGTAGAGATGGGGTTTCACCATGTTGGCCAGGCTGGTCTCAAACTCCTGACCTCATGATCTGCCCACCTTGGCCTCCCAAAGTGCTGGGATTACAGGCGTGAGCCACCACACCCGGCCAAAACTCTTATATTTGATAAATGAATTCAGTAAAGTTACAGGATACAAAATCAATGTATGAAAATCAGTAGCATTTCTATGCACCAAAGCATTATCCTTAAGAGCTGGAACAGCTCTTCAACCCTCAAGCTGACAGCCAAATCAAGAATGCAATCCTATTTACAATAACCACATGCACAAAAAATAAAACACATAGGAATACATCTAACCAAGGAGGTAAAAGATCTCTATAAGGAGCATCACAAAACACTGCTGAAAGAAATCATGGAAAATACAAACGGAAAAACATTCCATGCTCATGGATTAGAAGAATCAACATTGTTAGATGTCCATACTGTTCAAAACAATCTAAAGATTCAATGCTATTCCTATCAAATTACCAATATTATTTTTTACAAAATTAAAAAAAACTATTCTCAAATTCATAGAAAACCAAAAATGAGCCCAAATAGCCAAAGCAATCTTAAGCAAAAAGAACAAAGCTGGAGGCATCACATTATCTTACTTCAAACTATACTACACGGCTACATACAATACCAAAACAGCATGGTATTGATACAAAAATAGACACATCGGCCAATGGAACTGAACAGAAAACCCAGAAATAAAGGAGCATACCTAAAACCAACTGATATTCAACAAAGTCAGTGAAAATAAGCAATGGGGAAAGGACTCCGTATTCAATAGATGGTGCTAGGAAAACTGGCTAATCATATGCAGAAGACTGAAACTGGACCACTACCTACCACCATACACAAAAATTAACTTAAGATGGATTAAAGACTTAAATGCAAGACCTAAAACTATAAAAATCCCAGGAGAAAACCTAGGAAACACTCTTCTGGACACTGGCCTTGGCAAAGGCTTTATGACCAAGTCCTCAAAAGCAATTGCAACACAAATAAAAATCAACAATTAAGACCTAATTAAACTAAAGAGCTTTTGCACAGCAAAAGAAACTAACAGAGTAAACAGACAACCTATGGACTGGGAGAAAACACTTACAAACTATGCATCCAACAGAACTAATATCCAGAATCCACAAGAAACTTAAATCAACAAGAAAAAATAAATAACTTCATTAAAAAGTGGGCAAAGAGCATGAATAGACACTTCACAAAAGAAGACATACAAGCGGCCAACAAGCATTAAAAAGTCAAATAATTACAGAAGTCGTTGAGGCTGTGGAGAAAAGGGAATGCTTATACACTGTTGGTGGGAATGTAAATTAGTTCAGCCATTGTGGAAAGCAGTTTGGAGATTTCTCAAAAAACTGCAAATAGAACTATTATTCAACCCAGCAATTCCACTATTGGGTACATACTGAAAGGAAAATGCCAAAAATATACATACACTTGCATGTTCACTGCAGGACTATTCATAACAGCAAAGACATGTAATCAACCTAAGTGCCCATTAATGGTGGATTGGATAAAGAAAATGTGGTACATATACACTGTGGAGTACTATGCAGTCATTAAAAAGAACAAAATCATATCCTTTGCAGCAACATGAATGTAGTTGGAGACCATTATCCTAAGCAAATGAACAGAGAAACGCAAAATCAAATACTGCACGTTCTCACTTATAAGTAGGAGCTAAGTCTTGGGTACATGCAGGTATAGATGGGAACAACAGACTGAAGAATCCAAAATGTGGGAGGGAAGGAAGGGGACAAGGGCTGAAAAACATACTTTTAAGTACTATGTTCACTATATTCATGATGCAATCACTAGAAGCCCAAACCTCAGCATCACACAATATAGCCTAGTTATAAACTTGCACATGTACCACCTGAATCTAAAATAAAAATTTTAAAAACAGGCAGTGATAGTGAAAGATAAATGGGAGATTATTTTGATATACAGTAAGGAGAAGAAAATATAAAAATTTGTAATTGGTTAAACACGGAATGGAAATAGGTAAATGTTAAGAAAAATATTCAGATTTCTCACTTATATGTGGGATGTAAGACTCAAAACAATTAAGCCCATGGAGATAGAGTAGAAGGGTGGTTGCCAGAGGCTAGGAAGGGTACTAGGGGGGTTGGGGGGGAGGTGGGAATAGCTAATGGGTACAAAGAAAATAGAATAAATAAGACCTAGTATTTGGTAGCACAACAGGGTGACTTATAGTCAACAATAATTTAAATGTATGTTTAAAAATATAATTGGATTATTTGTAACCCAAAGGATAAATGCTTGAGGGGATGGATACCCCATTTTACATGATATAATTCTTACACATTGCATGCCTGTATCAAAACATCTTATGTATTCCATAAATATATACACCTACTATTTACCCACAAAAATTAAAAAAAAAATTTTTAAAGAAAAATACCCAGATCTTTAAAATCACTTAGATTGGGAACACAGGATTAAGAGCAATATTGGTCAAGCAGAGGTGGCTTAAGTTTTAAAACATCTTACACTTACAGTGCCTTTAAAACATTCATATGAAGTCTTTCATAAGCAGCTGAATATATGGATCTAGAATTAGGAGAGAGATCTGTGCCAGAGATGTAGGATTGAGGGTTGCCATCACATAAATGATGAACACTAAAAGCAGTGAGATTGGCTTAGGCTAAGTGGGTACAGTAAGGAGAGTAAGTGCTGAAGTCAGGATCCTGAGGACTCAGCATTCACAGAAGGAATTCCTGAAGGAAAAAACATAAAAACCAAAAAGGATCAGCTAGAGAGGTAGAGAGAAAACCATAAAAGTGAGATATCTTGAAGCCAGGGAAAAGTGGATTTTTGGAAGGAGTCAAAGCATTAAGTGTGGCAGAAAGGGGAAATAAAATATGGACAGAAAAATGCCACTACATGTAACAAAAGGACGTCTCTGATGCTCTTAGCAGAATAATTTTAACAAGGTATCATGCACAAAATAGAAATTAAACAAAAGTTTGATGACAGACACTTTTCAAAACATAAAGTTCTACAATTTTGGAAGTATTTTCTCATATTAAGATTTGTCACACTTCTAAATCAGGAAAAACTTTGAAATCAGCTACCCAGGTACACATCACTGAAATCTTTTACTGCTTCTATTGGTTCCCCTCCTTGCTTTTAACAATGGCAAGCTTTCTAGGATGTCTGGTTGCTTCGTGCAATTAAAACCACCACAAGGAAGGCTTGCTATGGGTCTGTATGTCACAAAGGAAGTCTCCATAAATAAAAGTTGTCACAGAACCAGGGACCAAGGGAAAAAATTAGAACTGATCAAACTTTGATAGATTTCTTCTATAAGTGGGTAGTGCAAACCTTAAATACATGAACATCATTGTATTAGTCCACTCTTGCACTGCTATGAAGAAATACCTGAGACTGGGTAATTTATCATGGAAAGAGGTTTAATTGCCTCACAGTTCTGCATGGCCTGGGAGACGTCAAGAAACTTAACAATCACAGCAGAAGGCACCTCTTCATGAAGTGGCAGGAGAGAGAATGAGTGCCAGCAGGGGAAATGCCAGACACTTATAAAACCATCAGCTCTTGTGAGAAACAATCATGAGAACAGCACGGGGAAACTGTCCCCATGATTCAATTATCTCCCACCAGGTCCCTCCATAACATGTGGGGATTATGGGAACTATAATTCAAGATGAAATTTGGGTGGGGACACAGTCAAACCATATCATTCCGTGCCTGGGCCCTCCCAAATCTCATGTCCTCACATTTCAAAACACAGTCATGCCTTCCCAACAGTCCCCAAAAGTCTTAATGCATTCCAGCTTTAACTCAAAGTCCAAATCCAAAGTCTCATCTGAGACAAGGCAAGTTCCTTCTGCCTATGAGCCTGTAAAATCAAAAGCAAGTTAGTTATTTCCCAGATACAATGGGGATACAGGCACTGCATAAATATACGCATTCCAAATGGCAGAAATTGGCCAAAACAAGGGCTACAGGCCCCATGCAAGTCCAAAATCCAATAGGGCAGTCATTAAATCTCAATGCTCCACAATGACCACCTTTGACTTCGCGTCTCACATCTAGGTCATACTGATGCAAGAGGTGGGCTCCCATGGCCTTGGGCAACTCTGCCCCTGTGGCTTTGCAGGGTACAGCCCCCCTTCCTGCTGTTTTCACTGGCTGGAACTGACTGTGACTTCTCCAGGTGCACAGTGCAAGCTGTCAGTGGATCTACCATTTTGGGGTCTGGAGGATGGTGGCCTTCTTCTCACAGCTCCACTAGGCACTGCCCAAGTGGGGACTCTGTGTTTGGGGTCTGACCCCACATTTCTCTTCCACATTGACCTAGTAGAGGCTCTCCATGAGGGCTCTATCTCTGCAGCAAACTTCGGCCTGGACATCCAGGAGTTTCCATACATCCTCTGAAATCTAGGTAGAGGTTCCCAAACCTCAATTCTTGACTTCTGTGCATTCACAGGCTCAACACCATGTAGAAGCTGCCAAAGCTTGGGGCTTGCACCCTCTGAAGCCATGCCCCAAGCTGCACCTTGGCCCTTTTTAGCCATTCCAGGAGCAGCTGGAATGCAGGGCATCAAGTCCCTAGGCTGCACACAGCAGGGAGCCCTGGGCCCAGCCCCAAAAACCATGTTTTCCTCCTAGGCCTCCAGGTCTGTGAAGGGAGGGGCTGCTGCCAAGGTCTCTGACATACTCTGGAGACATTTTCCCCATTGTCTTGGTGACTAACATTCAGCTCCTGCTACTTATGCAAATTTCTGCAGCAGGCTTGAATTTCACCCTAGAAAATTGTATTTTCTTTTCTATTGCATCATCAGGCTGCAAATTTTCCAAACTTTTATGGTCCTTCCTCTTGAATGTTTTGCCACTTAGAAATTTCTTCTGCCAGATACCCTAAATTATCTCTCTCAAGTTAAAAGTTTCACAGATCTCTAGGGCAGGGGCAAAATGCTGCCAGTCTTTTCTCTAAAGCATAGTATTATTTATTCCAGTGCCCAATAAATTCCTCATCTCCATCTGAGACCACCTCAGCCTGACCTTCATTGTCCATATCACTATCAGCATTGTGGTCAAAGCTATTCAACAAGTCTCTAGTAAGTTCCAAACTTTCCCTTTTTTCTTTTTTAGATGGAGTTTCGTTCTTGTTGCCCAGGCTGGAGTGCAACGGCATGATCTCAGCTCACTGCAACCTCTGCGTCCCGGGTTCAAGTGATTCTCCTGCCTAAGTCTCCCCAGTAGCTGGGATTATAGGCATGCGCCACCAAGCCCAGTTAATTTTGTATTTTTTAGTAGAGACGGGGTTTCTCTATGTTGGTCAGGCTGGTCGCGAACTCCTGACCTCAGGTGATTCACCCGCCTTGGCCTCCCAAAATGTTGGGATTACAGGCACGAGCCACGGTGCCCAGCCAAACTTTCCCATATTTTCCTGTCTTCTTCTCACCCCTCCAAACCGCTCCAACCTCTGCCTTTAGCCCGTTTCAAAGTCACTTCCACATTTTCGGGTATCCTTATAGTAGTGCCCCATTCTCTGAGATACCAATTTACTGTATTAGTCCATTCTCACACTGCTATGAAGAAATACCCAAGATTGGGTAATTTATAAAGCAAAGAGATTTAAATTTGCTGGGGAGGCCTCAGGAAACTTACAATCATGACAGAAGGCACCTCTTCACTGGGCAGCAGGAGAGAGAATGAGTGCCAGCAGGGGAAATGCCAGATGCTTAAAAAACCATCAGATCTTGTGAGAACTCACAATCATGAGAAGAGCATGGGGGAACTGCACCCATGATTCAGTTACCTCCCACTGGGTCCCTCCCACGACACGTGGGAATTATGGGAACTATAATTCAAGATGAGATTCATATTACTATGTCTAGTTTTTATTGCTAATGAAATAAAAAACTAATGAAAACAATACCAGCCAGGCACCATGGCTCACACCTGTAATCCCAGCACTTTGGGAGGCCAAGGCAGGTGATCGCTTGAGGTCAGGAGTTTGAGACCAGCCTGGCCAACATGGTGAAACCGTCTCGACCAAAAATACAAAAATTAGCCAGGCATAGTGGCGCACGCCTGTAATCACAGCTACCTGGGAGACTGAGGCACAAGAAGAGCCTGAACCCAGGAGGTGGAGGTTGCAGTGAACTGGAGATCATGCCATTGCACTCCAGCCTGGGCAACAGAGTAAGACCCTGTCTCAAAAAAAAAAAAAAAAAAAGGAAAGAAAAAAAAAAAAACTATACCAAAAGAAGACCTCTGGAAGGATGTTACATCACCACCTTTGCATGGTGGGAGTTTAGCTGACTTGTGTTTTTTCTTTTGCTTTATAAACAATTTCAATGATTCTATTATTAACAGTCATCACACATATGGTTAGAAACGAGCTTAAATGTCAGTAAAAGAATTGCTGAATTAGAGATATATTTTATTTTATTCTTTCATTGACTCAGGAGGGGGAAAAATCAAATGACATCATTTATCTGTTCTTCCTCTGGTAGCAGTAGAAAGAAAACAAGCCAGGAAAAGCATGCTGGGCTGGCTCAGGAAGCAGAACAAAATAATTTTAAAATAAATAATTTTTTCCCATAATTTAATATTTTCAGCACACACCTTAAGTCCTGTACGTGACTTTCAAGTTCTACAGATAAAAAGTAATTATGGGAAACACTGGTTAATTTAATTGGATGATATTTTCAAAGCAAATAATAAAACAAAATACCAAGCTTTAGAAATTCTATTTCAGCAAAACTCTGGAGTCAGACAATCTGCATTCTGATCCTGGTTCTCCCACTGGCTTGCTATGTCACCTTGGGCAATTGACTCACCTTCTCTGTATTTAGTTTCCTCATCTGCAAATTGGGCATTAAAAGGCATGTATTTCATAGAGGATTGATTGAGTTACTATATGTAAAGAGCCTAAGTGCTCAATAAGCTTGCTACTGTTATTATAGCAGATCTCAATTCTGTTAGCACAGCCAAATTGCCTCTGCAGTATTTAAAAGTCAAATTGCAAAAAACAACCTTGGTCCAATTGAATCAGAATCCTAGGACATGGTTTCTATGCATCCATTTTTTTAAATGGGCAAAGGACCTGAATAGACATTTCTCAAAAGATGACAAATGGCCAATGGATAGATGAAAATAATTCTCAACATCACTAATCATCAGGAAAATGCAAATTAAAAAAACAAAGAGATATAACCTTACATCTGTAAGAATGTCTGTTATCAAAAAGACAAAAGATAACAAGCGTTGGCAAGGATGTGGAGAAAAGAGAATCCTTGTACAATGTTGGTGGGACTGTAAATTACTATAGCTATAAGGAAAACTACATGGAGGCTCCATAAAAAACTAAAAATAGAATCACCATATGATCCTGCAATCTCACTTCCAGATATATATCCAAAGGAAATGAAATCAGCATATTGAAGGGATATCTGCACTCTCATGTTCACTGCAGCATTATTCATAATAGCCAAGATGTGGAATCAACCTAAGTGTCCATCAATGGGTGAATGGATAAAGAAAATGTGATATCTGTCAATCTAAAGTTATGCCTTTCTGAATTACAGACCTGTAGATACATAGATAGAAATAACCAATGGACTATTATTCAGCCTTCAAAAAGAAAATCCTATCATTTGTGACAATACGGATGAACTTGGAAGACATTATGCTAAGTAAGATAAACCAGGCACAAAAAGGCAAGACATGTTATCACTTATAAAGGAGTCTAAAATAATCACATTTATATAAGCAGAGTAGAATGGTGGTTACCAGAGGCCAGGGGGCTGGGGGAATAGGGAGATGTTGATCAAAGGGTACAAAGTTTCAGTTCAACAGAAGAAATATCTTTTTGAGATTTATTGCACAGCATGATAACTAGAGCTAATAATAATGTATATTTCAAAATTGTAAAAAGTAAATTTCAAATGTTTTCACCACAAAAAGATAAGTATTTTGTGATGGATATGCTATTTAGATTGATTTAATCATTTTATATTTGATACATATATCACAACATCACTTTGTACCCCATAAATATATGTAATTATAATTTGTCAGCAGCCAACAATTTGTTAATTGGTGACCGTGATGAACTGTCATAGTTAAGAGCTAGGGGTCTGGTGTGAGACCAAGTTTCCTCACCTGTATTTAGGGCTACAGCACCCCTCACTAGGTACTCTTCAATAGTCTTTTATATGGTTTCACTGCCTCCTGATCCAATCTGCTACATTGGTCTTCCATGCAATTGTCAAATTCATTTTCTAAAAATCAAGTCCTAAAATTCTTCCTCTGATTAAATTAGCTCTCCCTTACTGAGAAATAAAATTGCTTAAATTAGCTCTCCCTTACTGAGCAAATAAAATACAAAATCATTAGGATGACACCCATGACTCTGGCCATTGTTCACTTTTCTGGCCTTCTCTCTCAGCAACAGTTATACCTTTCTGAATAGAGAGTCCACTTCCATGTAAGGTAGTGGGCATGTTACAGGGAGTATCAATGCACCTGCTGGGTGACAGTTAAAGTTAATTCTGACTCTGTTTATGATCCCATTTGGGATAGTGAATAGCAAAAGTTGGATAGCAGGGGATCTGTTCTTCCAAACAGCTCTATTTCAAAAAACTGCACCCAAAGCTACTTGGTTCCTAAGCTCAAATAATGAGAGTTCAGGTAGCAAGGCACACCTCTATTTGAAAAGCAATTAAAATATTAGTATTGAAGTTAAATACTGAATTTATGAGAACTACTATAAACCTTCATAAAAGGATGACCCCCTAAAGAAACTTGAATGTTCCCTGTATCATTACATAAGTTGAATAAGTTAGGGTTAGGCATGAGGTGCTCTGTCTTCTCCAGAAACAAAAGGCTAATGGGGTGCGGGATGTTTCATGTACCTTCTTTTAGGCATCAGATTTGGTTTAAGTGTCATGAGTAGAGCCATGACAGAAGCAGAGGATGGGACGGCAGGCTGTCTGACAGTCTATACCCCAGTGATTACCAAAGTTCTCATTTATTACTAGCTTAATAATTCGTTTCTAAGAGTGTCCCAGGGACAGAGCATACGGAAAGCAGAATGCCACATACATAGAATATTAATGGGCTTTTCCATCAACTGCTTCTAAGAGAGTATTCTCTTCTTAAGTAGCAGGTACTGGCTCAAAGAGTACATCTTTAAGATTCCAAGTACCAATGAAATGAAGAAGCTGGAAGGAAAAGCAAACATGTACCTTAAGTACTTTTTGAAGTACTAAAGTTTCAGAATGGCAGCAATCTTACTCATACACCATCTTCTTGCAAAAAAAAGCATCATGACTAAGTCTGAAAAGTCATCATTTCTAATCAAATGCAAGGAAAGCTGTATTTTAAACATTAAAAACTTTTTCATTTCTCCATAATCCAAAATGCTACTATAGCATTATTTCAAACTCTCACATTTCACATCTAAGAATCCAAATAAATCCTCTTATAGCTAAGTATTAATTAAACCATTTTTTATTCTGTAGCTGTGGAATTTTTCCACATGAAATAACTATGCATGACCACTACTTCTCTAGCAATCAGAAAACCAATGAATATCGGTAAGTTTCCTCAGGCTACTCAGGGTTAGGGCTAAAGCCAACAATACACTTGAAATTCTTGGCCCTTGATCATAAGTTCAGACATTTCCAGGGTAAGCAAACTAAAACTGGACTAAGATGGCCAAAAATGATTCCTAATGGATCTCAGAGATCAATACTACACTAAGTAGAAGGAAAAAACTTTCCTGTTATGCCTGACAGGGTTTTTCATAAAGCTGTATATCTCAAAACAAAAGATTTTAACCCTTTTAGACCATGCCTGGGAAAAAAATAATGTAAAGAAAACAATTTTTAAGTATATGCTATATGAAGAGTATTTTCAGATGAAATCTATCATCTGTAACAACCAGCACCACTATTTATGTTGGGATACTTCTGAAACAGCAGAGCACTTTCATGTGTGTTATCTGGTAGCTGGTAGATGCTATTCTCACTTATGTTTTGCTAATAAAGAAATAAAGACTCACAGCCAATAAATAACGTGTTCAAGATCATCCAGCTGGGCTACAGCAGTGTCAGACCTTAACTCTAGGTCTTCTCACTCCAAATCCCCATATCCTCTCTCCCCTCCCAAGTCTTCAAATAAGCATAACTTCAAATACAAGTATTCCTTGCCTTCTCCCTGCCTCTCTCCCCTCATCTTCCCTGCACCGTTTGCAATGCTGTTGTCAGGCCTCCACTCCATATCTAATCTAATTTTACTCAGCAATTTCAATGTAGGTATTCCTAATAAAAATTAAGGAGTTGATCCATGGATAAAAGTGGAAGTGGAATTCTAAAGAAGTTCATATTAAGGCATTTTTAACTTCTAGGACTACATAGATATTTATCATTATCTACATCTATTCAGCTCTTGAGTTAGCATATTGATTATTTGAGTCTCTTGGATTCTTGTATCTGGGATAGTGACTATCAAGAATTGGATACCAAGAGATCTGTTTTTCCAAATAACTCTATTTCAAAAACTATACGCAAATCTACTTGGTTCCTAAGTTCAAATAGTGAGAGTTCAGGTAGCAAGGCACACCTCTCTTTGAAAAGCAATGAAAATATTAGTATTTAAATTAATACTGACTTTATGAGAACTACTGTAAACCTTCAGAGAAGGATGATCCCTAAAGAAACTTGAATATTCTGTGTATCATTACATATATTGGAAAACTAAGAAAAAAAAACAAGCAGAAAAGATAGGCATAGTCACTATGTATCCCCTACCACAGTGAAGCTTCTCTCTCTATGAGATACTTACAAAGAACCTTGGCATTCCTCAAAGGAAAAACTGTTGGGAACATTTTTAGTGAGATAAATTTGGCCTTTAGTAGTCTGCTGAGAAAGCTGCAAATGATGAAACAGTGTATCTTTGCTGAAATCATTGTAAATTTGACTATAATTTCAACTGCGGTAGGCGCCAAGAGGTGTGCATTTCCTTCCTGAATTTGGTAGACTTGCAATTTCTAGTTGATAGGTAAGAATCAACCTAAAGTAGTGATGGTGGTGAGTATGTATAGCTCAGTATCTCAAAAATAAACTCAAATGTTAAATACCAGAGTACTACAACTAATAACCAGAACACATAGGTTCTAGTCTTTTCTGCCATCAACTAACGCTGACTTTGAGGTCACATTTCTTCAACTGTAAAATGAGGCATTAGCTTCGATGATATCTAAGATCCATCTCAGCTCTAAGATGCTCTGATTCTTTGTTTTTGAAATTTTACTTTTGTTCTGCTTTTAAAACTTTAAAAAATGGTTATAAAAGCAACACAACATATTTGTTGTGTTAAAAATATGTAGACAAATATAACTAAGGAAATAAAAATTACCCATAATCCTACTACCCAGAGATAACTGGCTAAACCCCAGGAAAGAAATGTATGGAGTGTTTTATAACCTGCTTTCATTTAACATATTTTAAACTTCTTGCTATGGCATTAATGTTTTCTGAAACATTGACTTTTAAAATAAATGGGTAAGGGTAAAAGGCAGGCATATCAGAATTACTCAGAGGTGTCCCAGGCAGTCATTCCCTGGTTTTTCTGTTCCTCTGACAGGTTCCTGGGGGCTGCAACTCTTTCATCCAAAAGAGTTGGCAGTGGCCGGGCGCAGTGGCTCACGCCTATAATCCCAGCACTTTGGGAGGCCAAGGCAGGCGGATCACGAGGTCAGGAGATCGAGACCATCCTAACACAGTGAAACCCCGTCTCTACTAAAAATACAAAAAATTAGCCAGGCGTGGTGGTGGGCGCCTGTAGTCCCAGCTACTCGGGAGGCTCAGGCAGGAGAATGGCGTGAACCCGGGAGGCGGAGGTTGCAGTGAGCTGAGATTGCGCCACTGCACTCCAGATTGGGCGACAGAGCGAGACTCTGTCTCAAAAAAAAAAAAAAAAAAAAGAGTTGGCAGTAACTGTAATTTCCCTCAGGAGCATTAGGGAAGAATCAAGCTGAAGAGCACTGTCCTTCCAAAATCACTTTTAATGGCTACTAAGTTAGAATGAGTCATCATTTATTGATCAGTTCCCTTCACTGGATATCTAGGCTATTTTCATTACTGTAAACATTGTAATGAACATCTGTGTAGCTCCATCTTTGTACATATCTGTAATGAAACCTGTGCACTTCCTCTTTGTTAACTAGTAATAAGGGACTGTTAAGTTGCAAAGTCTCTCATTCTGTTCCAGTGAAATCCTATTAAATATGAGAATCTGACATAAAAAGAAAGGATGAACCTCAATTAGGAAATGTGGTTACTCACCAGCATCTTTGATCCAATTATCATAAAGATGCACAGTCCTCGATGTAAGATCACTGAAGGCCATTTTCCACAGGATTTACTGGCTCTTTTAATGGGTTCTTCAGTAAAATAAAACACAAATGAGTTTATGATCTATAAATGCAAATAAAGTCAAGCTTATAGTAATACATTATTTAAAATGCTAAAAACGTAATATGAATAACTGGCAAGACAACAAACTCCCACTGAAGGCAAATGCATTGTAAATTACTTTAAACCCTGATGCAGTTGTAGACATTTCAGATTTTCCATGCTTCTAGAGACACTGCTAACATCACTGAGAAAGACTAATATTCTATGTACAAGACTCAAAAGCAGTAAATGACTCTAAGAACTTTCATAGGAGCAGCTCCCTTTTATGCTGACAACATAATTCAGGAACGGACTGCACTTGAAGTGGCAAAGCTAAAGCAGAAACCCTGGAGAAGAAAGTCAAGAGATACAAACTTTCGGAGAAGATAAACTGACCCTAGACTTAGAGCTCATCTTCAGGCCCCATAAAGTCATCTAAATGCAAATTTTTATAATTTAAGTAGAATAGAAACAGAAAGAGGGAAAGGAAGGTCTATAATATCCAAAGAAAAGCTGCTTAGTTTATCTAGACAGATAGACAAGAATAACTGGAGAAAGAAATCTGAAAAAGAAGATCAGTGAGGAGAAACTAGCCTTATTATGTATTAAAAGATATTATAAATCTGCAATAATTAAGACAGTGTGGCACTGGCACATGGAGAAACAAATGAATGTAATAGATTAGAATGTTCAGAAATAAACTAAATACACTTGAAAATTGAGAACTATATTTCAGTAACTAAATATTTTAGTAACTAAAATATACCTAAAATGTATATTTTATCGTATTTTACCATCTGTAAAATCAGGGCTCACCTTACAAATGAATGGTATGTCGTAAAATTACTGGTATATTTGATTCAAAGCCACGTGGTGGGAACATGAAAAAGTTCTAGAGATGATGGTGGTGATGGCTGCACAACAATGTAAATGTACTTAATGCCACGGAAATTCACACTTAAAAATGGTTAAAGTGGTAACCATTTAAATGAAAAAAATATATAGAATGGTAAAAATAATAGGTATATTTTACCACGATTTTAAAAAATTGGCCGGGTGCGGTGGCTCACACCTGTAATCCCAGCACTTTGGGAGACTGAGACAGACAGATCACTTGAGGTCAGGAGTTGGAGACCAGACTGACCAACATGGTGAAACCCCATCTCTACTAAAAATATAAAAACCGGCCAGGCGTGGTGATGGGTGCCTGTAATCCCAGCTATTCAGGAGGCTGAGGCAGGAGAATTGCTTGAACCCAGGAGGCAGAGGCTGCAGTGGTAGACTGTGCCACTGCATTCCAGCCTGGTCCAGCCTGGTCCAGCCTGGGCAACAGAGTGAGACTCAGTCTTAAAAAAAAAAAAAAAATCCTCTAGGGTTCCCACAAGAAAATTCAGACTTTCCTCTAGGATTCTAAAGTAAAGCCATTTTATTTACATAAGTATAGATAAAATTATATATGGCATATGGTATATGATAAAGGTGGCATCTCCAATGATTGGGCACTGAATTACCAGACATTAATCACTAAATGGTGTTGTACACCTGGACAGCCATCTGAGAAAAAAAAGTTCAATCCAAGTGTTATAATATAAACCAAGATAAACTCCAAATAAAGCAAATATTTAAGTAAGAACAACAGAACCATGAAATCACTAGATGACATAGTAGAAGACTTTTGTAACCTTGGGAAAGGCCTTACTAACTAAGACCTAAAATTTAGAAGACATAAGAGAAGGCTAACAAATTTAATCATAAATGGCAAACAGTAAAAAATATGTTCAATTCATATCATAGACAAGGGCTACTCTCCCTAATATATGACAAGTTGCTAGAAATTGATAAAAGACCTTAAGTCAATAGGAAATGGGCAAAGTTCACAGAAAAGGAAATACAAGTGGCACTCAAACATATGAAAAGTTGCTTAACTAATCATATTTAAATAATCTGCAATATTTTTTATCTATTGAATAGGCCAAAATTCAAACATTTTTTATCAAATGGGCCAAAATCCAGACAACCATTAACTGTGTTGGCAGGAGTGTGGGAAATTCTCTCTCTTCATGCGTTACTAGTGGAAGTACAAATTAGTGTAACTCTTATTGAGGACAATTTGCCATTATCAGTCAAAATTATAAATGCATACTTTTAACACAGCATTTCTACTTCTAGAAACTTATTCTGTAGAAATACATACACATATTCAGAGTGGCATATATGCAAGTTTATTCATTGCATCAGTAAGAGCAAAAGACTGGAAACAACCCAAATGTCTACTAATAGAGAGCTGGTTAATAAGTGATAACAGATTTAACATCACGAAATATTATGACATTGTAAATAAGAATGAAGAACCTCTCCATGTGCTGATATGGAAATATTTCCAAGATAAATCACTACTTGAAAAAAGCAAAGAGCTGGGCGCAGTGGCTCACGTCCTTAATCCCAGCACTTTGGGAGGCTGAGGTGGGCAGATCATCTGAGATCAGGAGTTCGAGACTAGCCTGGCCAACACAGTGAAACCCTGTCTCCATAAAAATACAAAAATTAGCCGGGCATGGTGGCAGGTGCCTGTAATTCCAGCTACTCAGGAGGCTGAGGCAGGGGAATCGCTTGAACCTGGGAGGCAGAGGTTGCAGTGAGCCAAGATGGCGCCATTGCACTCCAGCCTGGGCGACAAGAGCAAGACAGTACCTCGATAAGAAAAGAAAAGAAAAAAACAAAGAAAGTACAAAATTTAAAAATGATGACCTTGTATATAAAAGGAGAAAAGGCATATGAATATAATTTTACATTTACTCACAGTTGTATAAAAGGAACTCTTAAGAGGTAGACATGAAAAAGGGAATGGGGTACAAACTGGGCTGAAGGAATGGAAGAAAGATTTTATACTGTTGTTTTGTGGCTCATATGGATATTTTACCTATCTAAAAATAAAGAATAAAATCAGCTGTACCTTTACTGGAACATTCCTACTTAAAAACCCATACACAAATACACATATGCAGATACACCCAAAATAGAAATGTTGTCTAAATTCTTTAAGAGTTCATCCCCTCCAGAGGATTTCTCCAAGTCCAGGAAGGCATGTCAGCATGGCCTCTGTATTGCTACACTCAGTCTTCTCAGTGGAGTTCAGACTCAAGACTGGCTGTGGTGATGCCAGGGTCTTGCCAGAGTCGCTCTGGACTCTTTATTTTCCTAAAAAATCATCTCTCATCTCTATAGCAAAGGTGTAATGTGGGGTTGTGAGCAGGGGCTCTGGGCTCACAACAACCTTAGTTTTTCAATCCCACCATTTAACAGCTGTGTGACTCCAGCAAAATTACAGCTCAATTTCCTAATCTGTAAAATGGGAATTCCATTAATCACCCACCAAGATAAAAGAAACCAACTCATAGAGTTGTTCTGAGAACCATATTAAATAATATATATTTGGAAGGTTTGTAGCACAGAATCTGATTTTTTTTAAATGAGCATTCAATCAAACTTATCCTTTTGTTTTAGTTTTAGGGTGGTTTTTTTGGTTTGTTTTTTTGGTTTTGTTTTGTTTTTTTCTGAGACAGGGTCTGGCTCTGTCACCCAGACTGGAGTGCACTTAGAGAGCTTCGCTCACTGCAGCGTCAACTGCCCAGGCTCAAGCAATCCTCCTGTCTCAGCCTCCCAAGTAGCTGGGATTACCAAAGCATGCCACCATGCCTACCTAATTGTTTTACTTTTTGTAGAGATGGGTTTCACTATGTTGCTCAGGCTGGTCTCAAACTCCTTGGGCTCAAGCAGTCCACCTGCCTCAGCCTCCTCCCAAAGTGCTGGGATTACAGGCGTGAGCAACCGCACCCAGCCAAAATCAGCCATTTATCATTTAAAGAGAGAAATTGTGCCAATTTATGGGTACATACAGACATAAAGACTAGACACTGGGGACTTCAAAATGGGGGAGGAGGAAGAGGAAAGGAGAGAGGAGGATGCAGTCTGTAAAACTTCCTATAGGTACTATGTTCACTATATGGGTGACAAAGGTAATAGAAGCCCAAATCTCAGCATCACACACTATACCCTTGTAAGAAACCTGCACATGTACCCCCTAAATCTAAAATATATTTTTTAAGTTGTGCCAATTTAATAGGAAAACATCTGGCCATCTCATTACCTGGTACAGTTAAATGGCAGTTTATGGAACAAATCTACAAAAAACTCTACTACTTTTACTTTAAGAGCTAGCATATAACAGATTGTATGATTCTTCCCTTTGTGTCTTCCAATTGTCTTAGTATGAGTGTTTTAGACCACACAAAAAGCTACATTTCCCCCTCACCTTAACCACTGATATACCAGCCCTTGACCCATTACTCTCAAAATTAAAGTACTGAAATAATGCTCGTTAAGTTATTCAGAATCAGAGTGAAATATTCTAGTTTTACAAGCCATGTGGCAGGGTTACAATTCAAAGTATTATTCTGTTTCTGTGTGATTTTTTCCTCTTCTTCTTTCACTACTTCCACATAGGCCATTTTCCCCTCCCCAGTCCTCACCGAAGCACAAAGACTCAAAGAAACCACACTCTAATGCAGGTCAGAAATATTCACAGGCAGCCAAGAAAGCTGGTTTCTCCAATCCCAAAAACTACACAAGACTAAGACGAAGGAAGGAGGAAAGGCAGACAGAGGAAGAACCCAAACTGGATGAGGCAGGAGTAGATGTCATCAAAGCCACCAGGAGATGAAGGACTACAGAGTTATGAAAAAGATCCAGTAACCACAGCTTTTTGGAGTGTGGACTCCTCTCTCACTAATCCACTGCTTGTAGATAATCTGTTGTCCTGTCCATAGTCTTTACTATTTATGGCCCCACCAGAAGAGAAGGAACATCCACAATTGCACAGGGATGGGGCACAACAGAAAAACCTGATCCCCCTTACCTTGTTGGAACTGAACACAAACTACTGAGAATTTCCTTATGAGCTGAGAGTGATGGACTGGATGCCAATGTTACATTGTAGGGACTGACTGGTTTAGGAAACTGTTAACAACTGAATTATATTGCAGGTATAGTGATACCCCTAGACTAGACCCAGACATATCTTTGCCTTCTTTTACCATGACTCATCATGGGCACTTGATTACTAGACAATGGGCACATAAAGATAGGAGGCAAGCCTGGCATGGTGGCTTGTGCCTGTAGTTCCAGCTACCTGAGAGGCTGAGGTGGGAGGACTGCTTGAGCCTGGGCAACACAGCAAGACCCCATCTCTAAAAAAAATCAGAGGGAGCAATGTACTCCATGTGGTATAGGTGTATAGGTAGTAGAGATATCCTTTAGTTAGCAGCAGAACCAGGACCCGAAAAGACAATTTAGACTATTTGATGGCAAAGAAGTTCAGACCTGGCAATGGCTTAAAAATCAAGGCTCTTGTATGAATGAAGCTCACCAGACTATTGAGCACAAGAGAACTGGATAGAGAAGACTAAAAATGATCTACAAACCTATCCCCTTGATGCATCCCTGCCTCATCCCAGGTCTGACCATGGCTGGCCTAAGTTTAGTGGAGGTGCCCCATAGTCTCAACATGGTCCACACAAACTTTTCATGGAGCAGAGAGCTGGAGCAGGGAGTTGGTTAATTGCTTGAGCTATTATGAGAAGACTGAAGAGATACTATCAAGAGTTTGAGGAGTGGGAGGCCCTTCAAGATGGGTCACAGGAAGCTTTGGTGTTCAGATTGTTTTTGGACAAGCACCCACTGTACCTCTCAATGCAGTAGTTAAAGAGGTTGGTGTTATGCCACAGAGGTTCAGAAACTCATCTCATATTTGGGTAACATGAACATGCAATTTCTCAAAGGAAGAGTGGTAATTCATAAATAGGATAATACTGCTACAATTTTTTTTTGCCCAGACCTGGAAGCCATGGGGAGAAAAATGGACTCATGAGACTGAACTCCAGCATCTTCAAAGCGCTAGCTCAACACTGCCCTAAGCTAGCAGGCACCAAATATCAGGATGACATGTTGCTGCTTAAAGTAAAATCAAGTAGAGGAACTAGATTTGGGTTTGGGGGTAGAATCCACAGAGCCCTGGAAACATTAAAGTTCAAGAACTTTAATCTGACACACTCCTGATACCCAAGAAACGAAGCAGAGACTTAAAACTCTAAACAAGGGTAATATCTTATCCTGCTGCTAAGGGGATGTGGACCTCCTACAAAGTGAGCAGCAGAGGACAGAAGAAAGAGATCCTTGTCGTTTTTCTGGGAGGACTCTCAGAGGACTTGTCTGAAATGATCTACTTGTAAGACTACAATAAAGAGGTGCCAGCTGCATACAATATCCAAGTCCTGGGGCCCATGATGGTGAAAAAGAAGAAATTACACTAAAAAAAGAAGTATTGTACCATAACACTACCTGACTATATTTTTAGCAGTTGTTAGAGATCAGAGCTCAGCAATGAAGACACTGAGAGGTTGAGAGGAAGGTAATCACAAGAAAGCAGTGGCCCAGAATTTGGGGCTACCTTAGATTATAAGGCAGTAGAAAAATCACCACCCCTCCATTAAGGGTGGAAGAAACAAGAGAGATACTTCAGAGGAATAGCTAAGGCTCACAGTCAGAGCCCAGCCTGCCTCCAAAGGCCTGAAAAATGTATGGCAGGAGTAGAGTAAACAGGAGCTCACTCATGAGTACTGGTGCTGGTGTTTCATTGCCCCACATCTGCAACTGCCCCATGAATACTGCTCCTTGATTTTGATAGTATCACATGACAACTCGGTCATTTGGTAACGAAGTGACTTAATTTGCCTCTTTAGACCCAAATTAAAGATGTCAGGTTCAAACATGAGAAATGCGCCTTCTTCGTAGAGCACAAATCCCTTCCCATAGGGCAACCTACCTGGAAACTACTCAGAGCCACAAGCTGCCTACGTTAGCATGATGTAGACCTAACACCAGAACATACACAGTGTGCCTGGGCACCTGGTCACTTTGTCCTTTTTGCCTAAGTCTATTTCAACAGTGATCAGAAGGCAGAACTCTGGGAGAGCATCTTGCTGGAATTCACTCAGATGAGGATGGGACCTCAGAGGTGCTTGCGGTGGGAAGCACCAGACAAGAGCCCAGAAATCATGGCCAACCATTTCCAGGTAGACTTTCAAATGTAGAGATTTATTCTAATTCTGCAACAGACATTGGAGACACTGTACCTGAGGGAAAGGAGTGGTAGAACCAGCACATGGCTTTCTAGGGCATACCTTTAATCCAGGAACACAGCCATACGGTTTTCTCTTTCTCTTTTGATGTTTAGGAGGTTCTGGCCTCCCCACTTATCCCTGCTTTAGGAATCAGATATCAGGGACAAACCTGGAAGAATAGAACTGGCTAGCCACAGATGCTGCTCAAGGGACCACACACTGAAATGAACTGCAGGAAGGTACCAACATAGGGATGGAGCTCTATGGTGGAATTGGGGACTGCAGGGTAAAAACCAAACAGCTAACCTTCCTATGGGAAGCTTTGTCTGGCCTCATATGGCAGATGGGGTGTTTGAAACTTTACCCTTGTACAGAGTAAGGGAGGAGAAGGGTACAGGGCAAATCAAGCTATTCTGCAGAAATAATAAATGCTTAATAAAGAACGGATCAAAACATGCCTTCAAATGCAGAAGCTGTTGAGCAAAAGCAGCGTGGAGAATAAAAAGGCAAAGGCAGCTAACTGTGACTAATTAGATCGGGACAGGGAAGTACAGATGTGAGTCACAATGGGGCAGTGGGATCACAGCCCACAGGGTGGTGAAAGCCTCCCCGCACAGGGTGGTGAAAGCCTCCCCGAGAGGAAGGTACTGAGAGACAGGACTAGCTGGACTTCCTAGGCCGACTAAGAATTCCTAAGCCTAACTGGGGAAGGTCACCGCACCTGCCTTTAAACATGGGGCTTGTAACTCAGCTCACACCCAACCGATCAGGTAGTAAAGAGGGCTCACTAAAATACAAATTAGGCTAAAAGCAGGAGGTAAAGAAATAGTCAAATCATATATCACCTGAGAGCACAGGGGGAGGGACAATGACTGGGATATAAACCCCAGGCATTCCAGCAGGGAGCGGCAACCCCTTTGGGTACCCTCCTGTTGTATGGGAGCTCCGTTTTCACTCTATTAAATCTTGCAACTGCACACTCTTCTGGTCCATGTTTGTTCTGGCTCAAGCTGAACTTTCGCTCACCATCCACCACTGCTGAATGCCGAGGTCGGAGACTTGCCGCTGACTTCCAACCCTCCGGATCCGGCAGGGTGTCCGCTGTGCTTCTGATCTAGTGAGGCGCCCATTGCCACTCCCGATGGGGCCAGAGGCTCACCATTGTTCCTGCATGGCTAAGTGCCCAGGTTCATCCTAACCAAGCTGAACACTAGTCGCTAGGTTCCACGGTTCTCTTCTGTGACCCATGGCTTCTAAAAGAGCTATAACACTCACTGCATGGCCCAAGGTTCCATTCCTTGGAATCTGTGAGGCCAAGAACCCCAGGTCAGAGAATAAAAGGCTTGCCGCCATCTTGGGAGCGGCCCGCCACCATCTTGGGAGCTCTAAGAACAAAGATCCACGCACGGTAACAGTACTGCATAGACAGTCTCTCTCTGGGTTATGACCCTAGAAAATCAGAGGCCCCAAGTCTCTGCTCCTACCATCTTTGGCAGGAAAAATCCCTGAGATAAGTAATAAACTTCTTAGTAAGAATTCAAAGGTTGCTAGGGAAACTTCCACCTAGATATTAACCTACACATTTCCTAGTATTTCCTTCCTCATCTGTTTTCTCATTGGAACTGGTTCCTCACTCTCGTTCCCATCCTTTATACTTTAGCAGAAACAAAATCTCAAAGAGGCTGTGAGGCTGGAGGAAAGTGACCAGCAGCTCTGAAGTATATTAAAACATGAGGGATGGCTATAAAGTAAATATTTGTTTAAAGCAGGATTTCTCAACCTCGACAGTATTGATATTTGGGGGCAGACAATTCTTAGTTGTGGGGAAGTGTCCTGATTATTGTAGGATGTTTAGAACCACAACTCGGCTTCCATCCACGAGTGCCAGGAACAAGTCCTCCCCAGTTGAGATGATCAAAAACATTTCCAAAAATTGCCAAATGTCCCCTGTGGGGCAAAATCCTCCCAAGTTGAGAACTATTGTTCTAAAGGAAGCTACCAACATGCATTCATTCAAATAAAAGTTTGCTTCAGCGTAATCACTTTTGCAGTTACACATTTGTGTGAGTGATACAGTCATCAAAACATTTTGAGCTTTTCTTTAAAAATCAACTTCAGAGTTTTTCAGAATTTCATTTAAATGGTTTTAAAGGAGGAAAAATCTTTGCCTACTGCTTCTATACAACAAGTTCATAACTAATCGAAAGTTAAGGTTGGTTTAGAGGCAAATGGATCAAGTGGAGCTGTATTTTTATCAATGAGGTGGGAAAGGGTGGGGAATAGAGCTGGGTTTAATGAAAAAGTAATTTACTACGCACATTTTCAGCTTATGGTTTATAAAACAAGAACAATTCCAAAAACAACTTAGGAAATGTCTGGGGCTATGGCAATATTAGTGGAAAAGATATATAGTAGTCTGAGGTGAATATTTTTGAGGAAACACTCATTTAGATGTATATATTCCAGCAGAATAGTTTATCTGCTGGAATTGTCACTTATTATAACTCCAATTAAAAGGAAGCAAACCTAGAATGTGGAACAGCCTCAGTGAAAAATTATTTCAAATGACAAATTTTCAAATTTGTTAATTATAACACATACGCATGTGTGTATGTGGCAATATATACACACTATACACACATACATTACAGAAGCAAAAATACATGTCCATTCCACCTACTACACAGGATTTTGTGTTTTGTTTTGATGGCTCATGTATATTAACCCACATTTCTCCTTGGTATTTTATTTATCACCCTCCATTCTCTTTTTGCCATTTCTCTCCACTGAATAGGTTGTTCACACTGCCTTGGAAATAAAAGAGAACAGCAGAAAGCAAAGAAAGTTTTATCTTAGCTTTTGGGTTACAAAAGCTTAGGCACTTAGCCATACAGAACATAGGGCAGAGACAAGAGGTGCCCACGCCTCCTGGCACAGAAAAGCATCTTTCAGGCTTGAGGGAAAGAGAGTCCGAGGAAAGGAGTTAGTACAGATCCCAGAGAGAAAGCCCTGAGGAAGTGCCAGGTAGGATAACAGGAGGCAAGAGCAGGAGACGTCAGGCACTATTGCCTGGGCAGAGCCGGGACAAGTGGCCAATGGGACTTTAGGCAGCCACTGAAAGTTTCTTTTGCTCCAGTCTGGTGCAGGAGCAGTACAAGGACTTCTGAGCATCCCCAATAGGCATGGAAGTGTGTGAAAGGAAAATCTCTTGGGCCCCCAAAGTCACTAAACGGAAAAAGCAGCTGGGAACTGCTTAGGGCAAACCTGCCCCCAATTCTTTTCAAAGTTATCACTGAGATAAATGCATACCTGATTGCCTCTTTTGTAAAGGTTAATCAGAAACTCAAAAGAATGCAAGCAACCCTTTGTCTCTCGCCTATCTGTGACCTGGAAGCCCCCTCCCTGCTTCGAGTCTTCCTGCCTTTGCTTTGAGTTGTCCCGCCTTTCCACACCGAACCAATGTACTTCTTACATACACTGATTGATGTCTCATGTCTCCCTAAAATGTATAAAACTACGCTGTGCCCCGACCACCTTGCGCACATGTTGTCAGGACCTCTTGAGGCTGTATCACAGGTGCATGTCCTCAACCTTGGCAAATAAAGTTTCAAAATTAACTGAGAAACCTTTCAGATTTTCTGGGTTTACGGAAGTATTGCAGAAGAGCCATAGAAAATGAAGGAGTCATAAAAGTAGAAACAACATATATCTCTTCAGATCTGCAAGCACAAGTGGCCAAAGACCTGATGGGACCCTGGATACCTCAAAGGATGGCAATGTAGACAGAGAACATGGAGGATTAAAGGGCTCCTCCTCTCAATTACCTTGATACTACATAAGCTTTTTTAACTTGCTGAGGGTGGAGGGGAGGTGCTTAGAGATTAAAATTGACTAAAATAGTTTTCTACCACCTCAAGGAATAAAAGTTTGAAATAAAAATAAAGCTGTAAAAAAAATTATTTTCTTACATCAGGCCAAATAGACTTTAAGTCAAAAACTGTCACAAGAGATAAGATCATTATATGGTGATAAAGGGGTCAATTCATCAAGAGAATATAACAATTATAAATACATATGTACCCAACATAGTAGCACCAAAAATAACACAAAGATTAATAGATCTGAAAGGAGAGAGGGACTACAATACAATAATAGTAGGGGACTTTAATATCCTACTTTCAACATTGCATAAATCACGAAGACATAAAATAAATAACGAAACATTGAACTTGAAGTACGCGTTAGACTAAATGAACCTAACAGACATGTGCTGAACGTTCTATCCAACAACAGCAAGATACACATTCTCCTTAAGTGTACACAGAACATTCTCCATGACAGATGATATACTGAGCCACAAAACAAGTTTTACCAAATTTAAGATGACTGAAATCATATCAAGCATCTTTTCTTATCACAATGGTGTGAAACTACAAATCGATAACAGGAAGAAAACTGGAAAATTCACAAATACATGGAAAGTAAGCAACATGCACCTGAACAACTCATGGTCAAAAAAGAAATCAAAAGGGAAATTTAAAAATATTGAGACAAATGAAAATGAAAACACAACTTACCAGAACTTATGGGATGCCACAAAAGCAGTTCTAAGAGGGAAGTTTAAATGCCTATAATAGAAAAGAAAAAAAACTTCAAATAAATAATTAACATTACACTTCAAGAAACTAGAAAAAGAAAAACAAAGTCAACAGAAGCAAGAAAATAATATAGATTAGAGGAGAAATAAAGGAAATAAAGACTAGAAAAACAAAAGATCAACAAAACTAAGAGCTGGTTATCTAAAAATTTCAACAAAATTGACAAACCTTTAGCTGCACAAAGGAAAAAAAAAGAATATTAATAAATAAAATTGGAAATGAAAGAAGAGACATTGCAACTGAGACCACAGAAATGCAAAGGATCATAAGAACTACTGTGAAAAATGATACACCGACATATCCCAGAATAAATGGATACACTCCTAGAGACATATAACCTTCCAGGATTGAATCATGAAGCAGGAGAAAATCTAAACAGACCAACAGTGGGTAAGGAGATCAAGTCAGTAATCAAAAACCTCCCATAAAATAAAACTCCAGGACCTGATAACTTCACTGTTAAATTCTACCAAACATTTAAAGAATAACTAACAGACTGGGCGTGGTGGCTCACGCCTGTAATCCCAGCACTTTGGGAGGCCAAGGCGGGCGGATCACCTGAGGTCAGGAGTTCGAGACCAGCCTGGCCAACATAGAGAAACCCCGTCTCTACTAAAAATACAAAATTAGCCAGGCATGGTGGCGCATGCCTGTAATCCCAGCTACTCAGGAGGCTGAGGCAGGAGAATCACTTGAACCTGGGAGGCGGAGGTTGTGGTGAGCTGAGATCATGCTATTGCACTCCAGCCTGGGCTCGAAACTCCATCTCAAAAAAAAAAAAAAAAAAAAAGAATAACTAATAGTGATTCTTCTCAAACTCTTCGAAAAAAAATGAAGAGGAGGGAATACTTCTGAACTCATTTCATAAGGTCAGCATTACCCAGATACCAAAACCAGACAAGGACACTACAAAAAAAGAAAACTTCAGGTCAATACCCTTGATGAACATACAGGCAAAAATCCTCAAGATAATACCAGCAAATCAAATTCAGTAGCACACAAAAAGGATCATTCACTATGATCAAGTGGGATTCATCCCTAGGATACAAGGATGGTTCAACAAATGCAAATCAATAAATGTGATATACCACATTAATAAAATGGAAGACAAAAACCACATAATCATTCCAATCAATGCAAAAAGAGCATTTGACAAAATTCAGCATCCTTTTATAATAAAAACTCAATGAACTCAGTTTAGAAGAAACCTCAAAACAATAAAGGCCATATATAAAAAGCTAACGTAATACTCAGCAGTAAAGAGTTGAAAGCTTTTCCTCTAAGATCAAGACAAGGATGCCCACTCTCACCACTTTTTTTGTTGTTTGTTTTAAAAAATAGAAATTTATTTCTCACAGTTCTAGAGGCCGGAAGTTTACGATCAAGGTGCCAGCAAGATAAGGTCTCATTCTGAAGTCTCTTCTCTCGGCTTGCAGGTGGCAACCATCTCACTGCGTGTTTGAATGACCTCTTTGTTGTGCCCTCACCACTTCTATTCAACATAGTAGTCTTCCCTCCATATTCATGGGTTCTGCATCCATGGAATCAGAGGGCCAATTGTACATATTTTCAATCCACTGTTGGTGGATGTGGAATCCTCAGTTATGGAAGGTCAACTGTACTACAGCATTAAGCATTCTAATTTTTAAAAATGTTTTACTTATTTATTTATTTATTTGGAGACAGGGTCTCATTTTGTCACCAAGGCTAGAGTGCAGTGGCATGATCATGACTCACTGCAGCCTTGATCTCCTGGGCTAAGGAAATTCTCCCACTATAGCCTCCCGAGGAGCTGGGACTACAGGCATATGCCACAATGCCTGGCTAATTTTTTATTTTTTGTAGAGATGGGTGTCTTACTGTGTTGCCCGGGCTGGTCTCAAACTCCTGGGCTCAGGTGATCCTCCCACCTTGTCCTCCCAAAGTGCTCAGATTATAGGCATGAGCCACTATGCCTGGCCTGGACTAGAGGAATCTCGGATTTTGGTATAGGGTCCTGTAACCAATCCCCCACAGATGTGAAGGGCTGACTGTACTGGAGGATCTAGCCACAGCAATTATGCAAAAAAGAAATAAAAAGGCATCCAAATCAGAAAGGAAGAAGTTAATGTGTCTCCTTGCAGCCAATAGGGTCTTACAACTAGAAAACCCTAAAGAGTACCAGGTGTGGTGGCTCACATCCGTAATCCCAGCACTTTGGGAGGCCAAGGCAAGGGGATCACTTGAGCCCAGGAGTTGAAGACCAGCATGGGCAACAAAGTGAGCCCCCATCTCTACAAAAAAATTAAAAAATTAGCCAGGCATGGTGGCACACACCTGTGGTTTCAGCAATACAGGAGGCTAAGGCAGGACGATGGCTTGAGCCCGGGAGGTCAAGGCTGCAGTGAGTCATGCTTGTGCCACTGCACTCCAGCCTGGATGACAGAACAAGATCCTGTCTCAAAAAAAAAGGAAAAAAAAATGAAGAAACTAGAACAAAGCGAGCAGAAGGAAGGATAAGCAGCTTGCTGAGTCTGTTCAGTCTTTCTTCCCTTGTAGGACGCTTGCTCCATCTCCTCCTGCCCTTGAATGTCAGATTCCAGGCTCTTTGGCCTTCGGACTCTGGGAACTTGCACCAGTGGCCTCTCAGGGGCTCTCAGGCCTTTGGCCTCAGACTGAGGGCTGCACTGTTGGCTTCCCTAGTTTTGAGGCTTTTGAACTTGGACTGAGTCACACTACTAGCTTCTCTCTCTTTCTCCAGCTTGCAGATGGCCTATTGTTGAGACTTTGCCCTGTGAGCCATTTCTCCCTAATAAACTCTCTTTTATATATATATACATATATCCTATTGGTTCTGTCCCTCTGGAGGACTCTAATACAGACTTGTGAGTTTGTCAAGTGAGATTTGAAACCATTTACTTTAGGTATGGGATTGGGTCAGTACAATTTTTCTTTTATATCCCTTATGTCAGTGGTTCTTAAACCTGGTTGAAAATCAGAATCACCCAGAGAGAGATTTGGATTCAGTTAATATTTGGGAAAATTCTGATGGGCCAGGTTAGAGAATCTTTTCTTAATGCTTCATAAATCATTCTCAGACATGACGACACCCATGACAACATGAGCAACAGGCATAAAGTACGTGACAAAGGATTCAGTTAAAGGTCACTTAGGAACAATAAGGCATCTGGGTCAAGAAGGGCAGGAATAGGAGGTGCAATCAATGCTGGAAAAGATTAATCTGGGATTTCAAAAGAACTCACAAGAGATGTGAAATATGGGGACAGATCTTTGAATCAGCACATATATCCAGGATGTAAACTAACCTTTTATATCTGGGATGACTGCTTGAAGTTCCTAAGTATCTGTGAAAGAGAAAATCACTACTATATCTTATATCTTAGTAAATTACAGAAAATTAGACCATAAGCCTTGTAATTTAGGCAAACGAAATTGATGAAGAAATTTTCTTCACCTATTAAACACCTAACTTTCTATTTTTCAAATGGCAATGTTACAGAATCAGGGAAGATGCTTTCATCTGCAAGTAACAGAAAACTCAAAATGGCTTAACCAGTAAGGGGATATGTTTTCTCATAGTATAAGAAGTCCAAAGATACGGCAGTTCTCCTGAGTTGGCAAAATTCTCTTTTGTCATTTTTATGGAAAAAGACAGTAGCAACCCTTCCAAATAGCACATTCTCATACACCTTTATTTAGAGCAGTGAAAGAGAACTTTCTTTGTGTCTCTTTTTAGGAGCTTCAAAATCCTTCTCAATGCTCCTCCAGAGGCCCTTAAATGTCCCTTCCCAGAATTGCATCACATGCCAACATTTAAACCAAGCACTGAAAAAAAAAAAAAAAAAAAACACTGGGACTGCAGTGATTTCTTGGTTAATCTACATTATATTTACAGTCCCATCCCATCCCACAAGTCACAAGGGGAAGCACATGACCTCAGGGAGAAAGGAGAATCCCAGAATAAGGAAGAAGAGTGGTTAGCTCACATGGAAGAAGGAAGGTTGAGAGACAATGTTGGCTGTAGCCATGACACAGAGATTACTCTGCAGTGTCATTTCAAGTATAAACTGAAGCTGACAGCCTGAGCCTATCCAGGTGATCTCTACCTTTCCTGCTGATAGGTGCTCAGGATAAACTAATCTTGATTTTTGTTTAAACAAAGCATGATTAATAAGTGAATATGTTAAGTATACCTGATAAACATACTTTGCAACACCATATAAGACTTGTTAGTGAATTATATACCTGCTATTTAGAAGTATCTTGTGCCATTGTCTCTCTGATACAGATAACACTATAAACCTATAAACACAGACAGCATAGGGTTGGGCTATTACTTGTAATTGTTGTTATATCACTTCCATGAACTCATGTTGTTCTGATGGGTATACAACATATTTAAATAAAATAGATGTTTCCCATCCCCCAATAACAATGACATAATAGAACATATTGCCACATTTTCTATATGAATTAACTCAGGCCTGTCTTTCAATCAAGTTTAAGAGCAGTCATTTCCACGTCAAACAGAACCTCAAAACAAGTATTTTTACCATCCTTTCCACTCCCTACTACTCCATTATTTCATCTCAATTTTCACTTCCTCATTTTCCCTTCATAAAGGGATTTATTAAGAATTAAATGGCTCTAGAAAAGATAATATATGTGCATGACCCACCAAAGTAATTCAGATTGCATTTCTGTTTGGCACAAGCTCTTCAGTATAATCATGACTCTTGAGTTTGAGCAGAGGCAAACAAACTAGATGTTCACTCACCAACCTCAACATGTTAACATGACAACTTGTAAGAAATGAAGGAGTCCTAGAAGCCAATGATATAGCAACAGGCCCCACTAGAAAACACAATTCACGTAAAAACCTTAGCACGAGTGCTAAACATTGTGCTACTTAATTGCGCTTATTTTTACTCTTATTGATAATAGAGGGCCTCTGAATCTAAGCAGAGCAATCAGTATCCTTCTGAAGTCTCTGGTCCTAACTCATCATTCTATAATTGGAGAGACAGGGCAAACTTAGAAAAGAGTCAGAGAATCTTTAGGGGAAATAAAGGACCCACTGAAGTCGCCATCAGGTATAAGCTCAGTGCTAGGCAGTGCAGAATGGGAGGATAAAGACAAGGGCCCTACTCTCAGGCAGCCTCAACATGTGCAAAGAGCCTAGACTCTGGGATGAATAAATGTGAGTAAAGAAAAGCATCTTAAAAACTGTACAGATGATAGTGACCACTGGGACCAACTGGGAAGTCTCTCTATCAGAAGAAGTGATAAGTACCCCAAAGGCAGTTTAATTCTTGTTTGTAATTTAAGTGCTAGGACTTGAATAGTCCTAGTCTTGAATAGAACAAGGGCTTAATAAATATCTGCTGAATGAATTTAAAAATGTTGTAAACTCAGAAAAATAAGGGAAAGCAAGAGGGACAGACCAAATGCTCCATTTCTTAGGCCTTCTTCCCCACTTTTTTGAAACAAATACAAAATACTCCTCCCATTCATTTTCTCTTCAAACACAAATTAACTTTTAGGCATCTATTATTGTGCAAGAAAGTGCTAAGCAAGACACAATATTATTTTTAAAATATGGTTCCTAAATTCAAACAACTGAATCTGGCAGGTAAAAGACACCTACTCAGATTTCTACAATGCGAAGCAGAATGCAGGGGCATGCAAACAGTTCACACAGACTGCAAAAGTCTTTAGGAATGAAGAGTCACATCTGTATCCACATGTGACCTAGAAGAAAGGCATAATGGAGGAAAGCATACATGAGCTGAGCCTTGAGAATAAAATTTCAATAGGGCAAAAATGTGCACAGCTGAGAGAAAGGAGAGGCCTGCATTGCAAGTAGAGAAAATTCATTTGTTTATTCGACCAGTATTCTGAAGTATATGTTATAGGCCAAACACTTTTTTAGGTGACAATGATACCGTAGGAAACAAAACAAAAATCCTGGCTTCATGAGATTATGAAAAGTTGCAGATGTGTCTCCAAAATGTGTGTTACTACAACTTGGTAACATACAGGGCTAAGGATGGAAACAATAGGAAGATCAAGACAGGAGAGGTAGATTACAGTGTGGCACCTGATTCGGGAGGAACCAAAGGCCAGCCAGGCTAAATAATTTTTTTAGAGTTAGTTCTGTTGACCATGAGGAGTCATTACAGGTTTCTCAACTGAGAAATGTCTTAACGTGGTGCTTTGAAAAGATTGTCTGGGTGGTGGAATCCAGGGCTGGGTAACTAAGGGTGTGGTTTAAAAGCAGGGAGAGCAATTACACAGTATTGCATCTATTGGGAAGGATCCAGCATAAGCCAGTATTGCATCCTACTGGGAAGGATCCAGCATAAGCATCACTTCCTCTGAGATGTCATTCTTGATTCTGCCAGTCAGGGCTGGGTGTGCCACTAAGGGATCCTCAAAGGAATCTCTCATCTATGAGAGCACTTCCTGTATATAGTATTGCAAATCTATTCTTATCTTTTCTACTCATGAAGAGGAAAGAGACTGAGCCTCATCACGTCCATATTCCCAGGGCCTAGACCAACGCCTGGCATGTAGCAGGAAATATGTGTGATATGAGTAAATATTCAAGTGTTATGGATTGAACTGTGCCTTCCCAACATTGTATGTTAAAGTCCTAACCTCCAGTTCTTCAGGATGTGACCTTATTTGGAGAAAGAGTCTTTCCAGAAGTCATCAAATTATAATGAGGTCATTAGGTGGTCCCTAATTCACTATGACTGGGGTCTTTATAAAAAGGGGAAATTTAGACACAGACATGCACACAGGAAGAGCACCCACCTATAAGCAAAGGGAGAGGCCTGAACAGATCCTTTCCTCAAAGCCCTCAGAGAGAACCAACCCTACCAACATTTGGATTTCAGACTTCTCATCTTCAGAACCATGAGGTAATAAATATCTGTTGCTCAAACTACCTAGTTTATGGCACTTTATTACAGCAGTTGTAGCAAACTAATACACCAAAGTGAAGATGTTCACTCAACTTGAAGAAAAATCCAGAATCAGAGCCCAGGATTAAGGCCAGGGTTACCAATAAAAAGAGGCAATCATTGTCATGGGAGCAGATTAAATCTCTGTCAGAAATAATATAGAAGGAGACATGGCAAAGGGCAGCACTCAGGGGACATCCATGTTTAGGAATCAGGAAGAGCAGCTGACACAAATGTAAAGAAGCAACAGCCAGAAAGGTGCAGAAGGAAGCTGCCTGGTAGGAGCTTCAAATACTGCAAAAAAAGAAAAGGAAATGATTTAAAAAAAAAAAAAAAAAAAAAAGTAACAGAAATTTATTGTCTCACAGTTCTGGATGCTAGAAGTCTAAAATCAAGTGTTGTAGGGTTGGTTCCTTCTGAGGGCTGAAGGAAATATTTGCGGTCTCTCTCCTTGGCTTGTGAACTGCCATCTTTATGTTCACAGGAAGGCAGCCCCTCAGGGAACACCCATGCTGGGGAAATAGAAAGAGAATCCAGGGACAAACATAAAGCAGCAAGTCAGAGAGCTGCAGAAGGGAGCTTCTACTTTGGTATTGGTAGCAGCTGCAAATACAGAAAAAAGAAAAATAAATGGTCAAAAGAAAAACTGCCCACAGAATTTCACGGAGGCAACCAAATAAGGAAGGGCTACGTACAAATGTTCTAAATTGCAAAATGCTGTGGCCCAGGAAAGGGTCGGGAGCAGAGTGGCTTCTACAACATGGCAGGGTTCCTAACCCAACACGGCCTCTTCCCCCAGTTGTGCTGGGGATGCAAAAGAGCCTGAGAATCCTCACAAGTAACCCCACATTGGAGGAGAAGCAAATAGACTAACAATCCTAATTTTGTTTTTTTTTTCTCCAGGTGGTGAATGGAACAACAGGATTGATTCTGATTATGGAAACTCCATACACTGGTGAACAGATAAAAATGCCTTAAAGGGAATGGGATGCAACCTATGAGGTGGAATGAATCTTGGTATGAATATTGAACACTACAACTCAGGTTCCTAAATTCTTGTTTTTTTCACTTTCCATGTCCTTGGGCTACAGGAAAAAATGACTATAAACTGAAATTATCAGCCCTCAAACTATTGCTCAGTGAGAAAAAACAAACTGGCTCAAAAACACTGAGGGAAAGAGACAACAAAGCACTCAAATTGTATCAGACCAAGTATGTGGTCTGACTAGAAGTGCCCTAATATTCATTTGATGAAAAAAAAAAAATCACTAGAAAACTTTACAAATAAACTGTGGGGGAAAAGAAAGCAAAGCAAAAAGGACACAGAAGACAAAAAAGAACCCAGAACAACAAAAGGTAACTAAAGGAACAAAAGGAAATTCTCTAGAAGTGTTTTGAGTTAAAAACATGTATTCATAAAATGATAAAAGAATAAAATAGGGCCGGGCACGGTGGTTCACGCCTGTAATCCCAGCACTTTGGGAGGCCGAGGCGGGTGGATCACAAGGTCAGGAGATCGAGACCACCCTGGCTAACATGGTGAAACCCCGTCTCTACTAAAAATACAAAAAATTAGCCGGGTATGTGGTGGGCGCCTGTAGTCCCAGCTACTCGGGAGGCTGTGGCAGGAGCATGGCATGAACCCGGGAGGTGGAGGCTGCAGTGAGCCAAGAGCGTGCCACTGCACTCCAGCCTGGGCGTGAGACTCCGTCTCAAAAGAAAAAAAAAAATACAGTAAAATAAAATAAAATGGAATGGGAGACTGTAGAACCAATGAAACAAATTGAGGACCAAAGCTCATTAGCACACTAAAAAATAAATCAGAAACAGAGTATTCAGAGCCAAACAGTGATTTCTAGGTACAGAAGAAAACCTGAAGTGTTCAAATGAAAATGATAAAGTTTAAAGCAATAGAAAAAAAAAAGAAGGGCGAAGATGATCCTATAAAAGGGTAATTGGTCTTTCTAAAGTACAGGATTCAACAAAAGAAAAAGTAACATATTCAAATACATAACAAAAAATAATTTCCTACTGACTTTGTAGACAGACTGAGAAAACAAGATTGTAAGATAATCTGATGCATAACAATCAATAGCAAGACAAATCCTGGTTAAATTGATGAACTCAAAGAATAAGAAAAAATTCTTATGCATCTATGCAGAAAAATCAAATTAAAGAAATCAAAGAAAACCTAAATAAATGGTAAGTGATACCATGTTCATGGTTTGGAAAACTTAATATTGTCAAGATATCAATTCTCCTAAATTGGTCAACGCAATTCCTATTAAAATCCCATACACTTAGCATATGACCCAGCAATTTTACCCTTAATATTAACCCAAGACAAAGAAATACTTATATTCATTCCAAAACTTGTACATAAATGTTTATAGTGACTTTATTCATAGTCACCCAAAATAATAAACAACTGAAATTTTCTTTGACTAATACATGGATAAACAAACAGTGGTATATCTATTCAATGAATTACTACTCAGCAATAAAAAGAAAAAGAAATAGAAAAAGAAAAAGAAAAAGGCTGCTGATACAACATGGATGAATCTGAAATGTATTTCTGTTAAGTGAAATAAGCCAGACTCTAAAGAATATATACTATAAAATTCATCTATGAAATTCTGGAGAAAGCTATAAACTATAAGAAAGCTATAAACTATAAAGATAGAGAACATGTCAGAGGTTGCCTGGGGTTGGAGGATGGAGGGGGGTTCATTACAAAGTGCAGCACAAGAGAATTCTGGAGGGTGATGGAAATGTTATGAGAATAAAATGATTTTTTTCTTTAAAAAATAATATTAAGAGACTGGTAAAATGTTGACAATTTTTGAGAATGGTTGATGATAGTACATGGGTGTTAATCTCTACCTCTGTGTATGTCTGACAACTCTATTTTAAAATGTTTAAAAATGAAAGAAAGAAAAAGAATGTTAAGATGACAACTGGTATTGGTAGAAGAATCTAAGGAAGAAAACTAGTTCTCCAGTGTTGAGTGAATATGGATGAAGAAAAAACCTACTGAATTTTGAAACTAGCTAAATTTATAAACTTCTACAGTATAATACACAGTTGCATGGCAGAAATCAAACCCAAGCCCCAAGGAGTGAGGAGGCATTGAAAGTAGCTAGTCTTGATAAATATAAATTCATCCCAGAGTAAGGTTTGAACTGGAAGGACTTCTAGAGCTTGTCTAGCTATGATGACTGAAGTTCTGAAGGATTTTCCAAGAAAGAGTTGGACCCAACACTCAGCTCAACTGACTTCTGGGGTCACTCCCTTTCTATGACCCAGTTACTCAAGATATTTATTTACAGGAGGAAGAAATAAGATAGTAGAGTGAAGGACAGATTTATTTCAAGGACAAAAACATCTTGAATACATTTGTAAGGCCAAGAAAAGTTGGTGGAAGAGGAGAAGCTGAAATTGCATGAGTGTTTATGTATATGCCTAAGGCAAAAGCTTTGATTTCACAGGAAATCGGAAAAAAAGTAGGAAAATAGAGAAACCATAGCCTTACATTGGAGGAGAAGCAAATAGACTAACAATCCTAATTTTGTTTTTCTCCAGGTGGTGAATAGAACAACAGGATTGATTCTGATTATGGAAACTCCATACATTGGTGAACAGATAAAAATGCCTTAAAGGGAATGGGATGCAACCTATGAGGTGGAATGAATCTTGGTATGAATATTGAACTCTACAACTCAGGTTCCTGAATTTTTCTTTTTTTCACTTTCCATGTCCTTGGGCTACAGGAAAAAATGACTATAAACTGAAATTATTAGCCCTCAAACTATCGCTCAGTGAGAAAAAACAAATTTTATCTTGCCTGCCTGCTTTGCATTTGTGGCCAGTGGAACTTCACTTGAGGCTTGTTAACACAAATGAATCTTTGTATGTTTTAGGTACTTAAGAAAATGGAGCATTTCTTATAGTATGAAGAAAAACATTTGTGGGCAGAAGAACTAAAAAAGCAGGTTGGCCCAGTTTAAGGCAGTACCCCTAGGATCCTCCTCCTGCTATATTTCAATACTTAACACACACCTTCATTTCCCATTCATGGGTGAGGACACGGACACTGGAATCACATACTGAAGGGAAAGGGAGATGATGAATTCATTCATTTATTAAAGGCTTTTCATGTGGATTTTTCTAAGCCCACTGCTTATCTAAATTTCTGCTTAAAAAGCTTCTACACAGAATTCATGTTAGAAACATTATTTTATTCAAAACTGATGATAGATTAGCCCATTACCTATACATGATTATTCAGTGGAATCAATTACTAAATTATACAAATATGCAATCCTACAGCACATTATATGTAATCAGTACTGATATTCCACTCTTGTGCTTTAGGACAGCCAGGTCAGTTTTTCAGGGCTGGCATCTGATCTGATTCATTGGACACCCATACCACACTAGTTATTAATATTTTGGTTCTAACTCCTACACATACCTCTATATTTTGGAGTCATTATACTGCATTTCATTTGTAGATATGTTTTACCTCACCTAGAATTTTGTAAGTTCTTGTAGGGTAGGGTGGAAGGGTTTCTTAAGCAAATTTGTATTGTGCACAGTACTGACCCAGGGGAGGTGAGTCAAGGACTAATATCCATGGTATTCATCAATCAGTAAACAAATTCTCATAGCTGTACTGGGCAGTAAGAAGGCCCAATTTTCTCAGTTTCAGTTTTAACTTAGAAGAGTAAGTAAATAAGGTATATTTATCTGTAAATAACTCACATGACCAGGTCAACCTCTCAACTTTCTGTTGTCTAACTGTATTCTATTTGTGCTTCTGCCCTTTACTGAGAGGCTGTATTTATCTTCTCAAAAGATCTTCTTTACTGAGATTTGATTCTCAAAAACTTGAGGAATGTGTTTTCATTAAGGTCAGTTGTACTTTTTTTAAAAAAAACTTTGTGAATTAGCTGCATTTTATTCATTTGAACTATGATCATTCACACCTAGAAGGAAAAAACAGTATATAGTATGTGTGTGTTTATGCACATACTATATATATACTACTATACATAGCACAGAAGATAGTATAGTCATTAGCATACTGGGCATTCTAAGTGTTTCTCTTTATTGGCTTCAGTGTCTTTCGCAAGTAGTCCATCTGACTTATTTTCTGATAAGTAGCAGGTGTCTTCCTCTTTCTCACTACATTTTGTTAAGACTAATGAATAATGACATATTCCTGAAAGGGGAAATGGAAAAGGTAAAAATAAAAATAAATAAATAATGACATATCAAGAATAAAAGATTAGAAACTGAAAAACTGCGGCCTGTATAACTCACACAAAGGCCATCAACCTTTGTCTTCATGGATGTATGGATTAATGGGTTATGGAGGGAGTGAGTTGTTTACCAGGAGAGTGAGTCTGTTATAAAAGCCAGTCTAGCCAACTCTCATGAGCCCCCTTACCATGTGATGCCCTGTACTACCTCAGGACTTTGTAGAGAGTCCCACCAGCAAGAAGGCCCTCACCAGATATAGTCCCTTGGCCTTGGACTTCCAGCCTCCAGAACTGAAAGAAATAATTTTTTTCTTATAAATGACCCATTCTTTAGTATTCTCTTATAGCAACATAAAGGGTAAGACACCTAATCTCTATCTTAATCTAAGATAAATTCTAGAAAAAAAACATAAATGAGAAATATAATTCCAGGTACAGTGGCTAAGACCTTTAATCTCAGCAATTTAGGAGGCCAAGGCAGGAGGATTGCTTGAGGCCAGGAGTTTGAAACCAGCCTAGACAACACAGGGAGACCTCATCTCTACAAAATTGTTTTTAAAAAATTAACTGGGCATGATGGCACACGCCTGTTGTCCCAGCTACTCAGGAGACTGAGGCAAGGGGACCACTGAAGCCCAGTAGTTTGAGGTTACAGTGAGCAATGATTGTGCCACTGCACTGCAGCCTAGGCAACATAACAAGCTCCTATCTCTCAAAATTAATTAATTAATTAATTAAAGAAAAGGAAATATAAAGAATAAAATGTTATCTTGAGAGAAAATGAAATAGTACAATGTAACAAAGAGTTTCTTGCTGTTAAGTTTGACAATAGAGAACCAAATTTATTGCTTGGTATATATTTAATTTTCATCAGAAAATGTGTTGGAATAGAAAAAAGTTTTACTGGTTGTGACCTATCTTGTTCAATAACAATAGTGACAAGCCCTCTCTAGGCTAGAGAGGACAAGCTGCAAAATTTAATTGGAAAAAAAAAAGAATAGGCATATGATAATGGAATAAGGGAAAGGAATTGTTCTTGAGTAGATATGACAGACTGTGATTCAGCATGGCAGGGATTCTGCATCACAGCATCTCTAAAGGGATTCTTGATGGAAGGTGTGACTCTTCTCAGATAACCATCTTGCTTGGTTAAAGGTTTCCTCCCTCACTGGAATTGTACACAAAGGTTGAGAACCTCCCTCTTGCTAAACCCAAAGGCTTATCCTAAGTTTTTGTCTACTCTGATCTGCCTGCAGTCCCTCACTGCTGACCTCTCCTTCCTTCTCACAGCCCTGACCTTGGCTTCCACAGTATAGCATTCATCTCACTGGCCTCAAGCCTTTCCATCATTCAGCTCTTGCTTGTTTTGTTTAGCTGGTTATTTTCTTCATACCCCTGCATTGAAGGATTTCTCCCCTCAATCCTTAGTGCTCTCTTTTCTTTCTATCTACTTGCTCCTAAAACAATGGTAATGACTCCTAAGTCTACACTCTGAACCCTAACCTTTCATCCATGCCAGAGTCCATTTTTTCCAACTGCCAATAAACATTATAATTTGGATATTCCACCATCACAGGAAGCCTAACTAATCTCAAAAGGAACTCATCTTGCCCAGTTTCTATCTTCAACCAACAGGTTTCTTGATCCATTGCCTTCACAGGTGTTAATGGCTTGACTTTTCTTTTACTCCAAGCCATTAGAATCATCTTTGTGCTCTTTCACCTCCAACCTGTGAGCTGTTACAACCTGACTTTTCTCAAATGAAAATGTTCCCCACAATTCTCACTGCTAACAACCAGAACTTCAGTTGACACGTGTATTACTATAACTGGGCCTGGATAACTCTTGCCTCTAGTCGTATATCCCTTAAATCTATGCTTAGGGTTAATCTTATTAAGAGAAAAAAATAGTCCTAAAATACCCCTTTCATCACCTTTTCCCCTTTCTCTATTCTAAATTACATCAAGTCCCAAGCTCTCAGCTCCACTATCTGACTCCACTCTTCTCATTCAACACTCCCTACTGCCCTCCAATGTAAAAATCTCTATTTCCCTTCAGTAAGTTATTTCTCACCTGCCCCCATTCCTTCCTCCCAATCTCAGAAGTCATCAACTCTTTGTTTTTGTTTATATCAAATTTTTTTTTTCAGTTAACAGAAACAGGGATTGTTACTTCAGAGAACACTTGTTAAAAGACCACTAGCCTGGTTGTAGTACAAAAAGGATTTGCAAAGAGGGGAAGCAGGAGCTAAAACTCAGGTAGATTGGGGCTGACTAAGAAGGTCCCTAAGGGCAAGTGCATCACAGTCTTTTCTCTTAGACAGTTAGCTCTCAGGCAAAAACACTGAAACAGTCATCAAATTATGATAAAGCCCAGACAAGCAAAACAAAATACGAAGGTCTCCCTTGCGACCACCATGTATGAGATTTGTAAGAACAAACATTTCCTGCCATGGGAACTTTGCCACTGTGTGCCTCAGATGAAAGCAGTTCCTCTGCTTTCATACATTAACCAAGAGGTTCAAAATCAAGGTGGCAACAAGAACAAACTCAGCTAAGCTACTTCTCTGACAAAGATCGGAAAGACTTTTCTCAGTTGCCCAAATCAGCCTGTGCCAACCTGGAATCCTCATTATTGAAATCTTTTGCAAAAAGAAACCTGTCTTGATTAAAGTTTTAAAAATTGGTGGTTCTGAAAATAATAAAATTTTCATAATGAGTTATTATGAAATCTGTGAAATGGGTCAAAAATGCATAAGGAAGAAGCAGAACCACAGGTGACAATCAGCCTTCTTATCCAGCCTCAGTAGTCATCTTGGAGTATTGATCAAAAGTCAAAGAGGTGTTAACAGATTCTGTGAGGAGATTGCAGAGTTTTCTTGAAACAAAGGGATCTGACCCAGCATACCACAAGCAGTACAACTAGGCACATCCCCTGAAACCAACTATTGTCTCTACTTCTTGAGGCAAGGGAGTATAGTGAGTTGCTACCCAAGTTATCCAAGAGAATAACAATAACACCCACTAACTGAAGGCTCTGGGTCATGTACTGTGCTAGGTGTCCCACTGACATTATCACATTCAATCTTCCTGGCAGCTCTATCAGAGAAATACCATTATCTTTATTTTACAGATAAGGAAACTGAAGCTCAGAGAAGTTAAGGAACTTGCTCCAGATCACACAGTTATTAAGCTGTAGAGGAAGTGTTCAAAGCTCAGGGTTCCAGTCTATGCTCGTCATGATAGCACACAGCTTCCCAGTGTGAAGGGCAGTAAGAAGAACAAGATGGTGAAATGAATTTCATCAGTCAACCAACACTTATTAACACCACATTAAGCCCTATGCTGGGCTTAATTGTGAATGGTAAGCAGAAAATACAGGGCTGGAGACTCACCTCCACCCCATCCCCATTTACTGCTCCTAAATCCCTATCCCATGAAAAACATCACATGAACTACATTGCAGCTAACTGCCAGGAAACTGTAAGAGGACCCCAACAAAGCATATGAGCTGAAAGTCTTAAATTCAAAGCATATACAGAATTTTATGTGGTAACTTTTAAACATATGCTACCAAGCTAATACATAATGAACTGAAATCAAAACTACTATTATACAATCATCAGCCCACATTACTTTCCGTAACAAGTGTGATTTTAATTGGATTAAGGAATTTGTAGCATGTTTTCCCTCTAAATAACCCACATGAAAATACTTATCATTCTTTAAATGTTTTTGTTCACTTCCTCCTATATGGGAACATAAAACTATGGAAAATACTAGCAAGAATCACAGCTTGGAAAGAATTTTAGAATTACCTAAATCTAAATAACCTAAATATACACTAAATCTACTACTTACATTCAGGTAATGAAATAAGCAGATGAGTATTTCATTTTCCTTTAGCATCACTCAGAGTGAAATCAGAAAAACCTTGCAGAAGTTATCTACCTTTGCTTAACCCTTTCATTAAAAAGTAGGAACTAAACATGAACATCACATTGTAAATCTCAAATACACACAATAAAATTTTTTTATTTTAAATAAAATTTATTTATTTATTTTTTTTGGAGACAGAGTCTCGTTCTGTTACCCAGGCTGGAATGCAATGGCACAATCTCAGCTCACTGCAACCTCTGCCTCCCGGACTCAAGCGATTCTCCTGCCTCAGCTTCCCAAATAGCTGGGATTACAGGTTTGCACCACCATGCCTGGCTAATTTTTCTATTTCTTTTTAGTAGAGACGGGGTTTCACCATGTTGTTTAATATTTATTTTAAAAATAAAATAAAAATGGTGAAAGTCTTTAGGTTTGCTAAAGCCAAGATGGAATAGTAGAGTTATGTTGTAGCTCACAAGTTATGGTAGTTTTTATCTGAGGTCAATGGAGTGAAAAGACGTCTTGGGCAGATCTGAGGCATGTCCTGGAATGGTGTGGAATAACACTAGTAATCAAAAGACCAGAACCTGGGTTTGAGCTCTGCCAACTTGCTCTGTGACTAGATATTGGAACAACTTTAATCTTTGAGTCTCTGTTATCTACAAAATGGAGATAACATATGTCATTTAGAGGAGTTTTGGGAAGGGCCGGGCGTGGTGGCTCACACCTGTAATCCCAGCACTTTGGGAGGCCAAGGCAGGTGGATCACTTGAGGTCAAGAGTTCAAGACCAGCCTGGCCAACATGATGAATCCCCGTCTCTACTAAAAGTACAAAAATTAGCTGGGCATGGTGGCGGGCCCCTGTAGTCCCAGCTACTCAGGAGGTTGAGGTAGGAGAATTGCAACCAGGATTCGGAGGAGACGGAGGTTGCAGTGAGCCGAGATCACATCACTGCACTCCAGCCCGAGCAACACAGCGAGACTCCATCTCAAAAAAAAAAAAAAAAAAAGAGTATGGGGAGGATTAATTGGTTAACCATAAGCACTACACAGTCTAAAGACTTTACCTGAACAGATTGGGATCAATAAGACAAGGTGAACTCCTGGAGGGCAAAGAATAAATGTTATTTACCTATACCTCACCACAACCCACAATAGCACACAGTTCTAGCCAAATAGGCCAAATTACACTATAAACGGATTTTTGAAACAAAGTCAGCACTGGTTATTTCAACATGTAGCCCTTGGAAAAATGTACAATGATAATGCCATGGCAGCTTCTCTTCCAGTTGATACTTCAAATATTTAAGAAATTAACCAGTAGACGCAGGAATTAGTTCATAGTAGATACACATGCATTTTAAATTATTGGGGAAAATACAGATTATTCAACAAATTATGTGAGGATCAATGGGTAGCCAACTGGAAAAAAATTAATTGAAATCCATACCTCATATTAAAATAAATTTCAGATAAATACAAAATTCAAATGTAAAAATGAAATTATAAAAATACCTGGTGTTTGGGGGAAACTGAATGAAAATTACACAGATCTCTCTGTAGTAATGTTGCAACTTTTTGTGAATCTATAATTATTTCAAAATTAAAAGTTAAATAATTGGTAAACCTGAGATAATTATTTTATAATACTGGAATGAGGGTCGGCTTTTCCAACAATGACACAAAACATAGAAGTCACAGATGTAAAGATTAAATATGACCACTTTAAATATTTATACAGTGAAAAGCTTAAGCACACAAAATCAAAAGAGAAATCAAATTGAAAGAAAAACATAAGTATCTCATATCCCAAAAGGTTACTTTCTCTAATATATAAAGGCTTTCAACAAATTAAAAAAAAAAATTCAACATTTCTCAGCAGAGAAATGAAAAAAGATACAAAAAACAGAGGGTTTACAGAAAAGGAAATACAAATAGCTCTAAAATGTATTCAAAAAGATGCCCAATGTTACTCAACAATGTGACAAGTGCAAATTTAAAATAGAGTGAAATATCATTTTACTTATCAAATTGGCCAAGACCATAAAGTCTGATAACACACTTTGTTAGTCAAGGTGTGGAGAAACAGGCACTCTCAGACATTGCTGATGGGAATGTGAACTGGTACAACCTCTATGGGAGTGATGTGGCAATATCAACTATAAAACAAATGGCGTGTGTGTGTGTATATATGTGTGTATATACATGTATATACGTATATATACATATATACACACACACCATATATATATACACAATCATATATATACACACCGTATGTATACACGATATATATACACACACACCACACATATATACCATATATATACACACCATATATATATGTGTGTGTGTGTATATATATGTGTGTGTGTGTATATATATATATACTTGCATGAAAGATACACACAGGAGTTTTTTTTATTGTAGCAATCTTTTAATAGCAAAAGAAGTGGAAACAATCCAAATGTCCACCAATATGAGACTTGTTTAAAAAAACTGGTATATTTGAACAATGGAATACTATGCCATAAAAAAAGAATAAAGTTATAAAAAGGGCCAGGTGTGATGGCTCACATCTGGAATCCTGGCACTTTGGGAGGCCGAGGCAGGTGGATCACTTGAGGTCAGGAGTTTGAGACCAGCCTGGCCAACATGATGAAACCCCGTCTGTACTAAAAATACAAAAATTAGCTGGGTGTGGTGGTGGGCTCCTGTAATCCCACCTACTCTGGAGGCTGAGGCAGTAGAATTGCTTGAACCCGGGAGGCGGAGGTAGAAGTGAGCCAAGATTGCACCACTGTGCTCCAGACTGGGCAACAGAGTGAGGTTCCATCTCAAAAAAAAAAAAAAAAAAAGTTATTAAAAGAATAAAGGAATGAAATAGCTTTACCTATGCTGCTATGGAATAATCACTAAAATATACAATTAATGCCAGACACAAGACAAATACTTTCTTGTATGTGCACAAATCTCTGGAAAGAGTAATAAGCAACTGTAACACTGGTTACTTGAATAAAGTTAAAAATGAAAGCAACGATAAGATACATGCAGTAATGGTTCCTAAATTTTATGGCCATACATAGAAGGAAGTAAACTAAACAGTAATTATAATAATTACTCACATTTACTGAGAACTTGGTACAGGGCTTGAAGCTATAGCTTACTAAAAACAGATAATTCACTACACAGAGAAGAAAACATCAACACAAGACAAACCTATCAGTAGACAGCATGGATTTAAGAAAACTTGAGGCTGGGCATGGTGGCTCACGCCTGTAATCCCAGCACTTTGGGAGGCTGAGGCGGGTGTATCACGAGGTCAGGAGTTCGAGACCAGCCTGGCCAACATGGTGAAACCCCGTCTCTCCTAAAAATACAAAAACATTAGCTGGGCATGGTGGTGGGCACCTGTAATCCCAGCTACTCGGGAGGCTGAGACAGAAGAATCGTTTGAACCTGAGAGGCGGAGGTTGCAGTGGGCTGAGATATTGTGCCACTGCACTCCAGCCTGGGCAACAGAGAGAAAGAAAAAGAAGAGAAGGGAAGAGAAGAGAGAAGAGGGGAGGGGAGGGGAGGGGAGGAGAGGAGAGGAGAAGAGCAGAGCAGAGCAGAGCAGAGCAGGCTTGGTATAGACCTCAATATACTAAAAACGAACTGACAGAAATCAGGTGTTAACTTTGTATCTCACTTTCTTCCTCATTTCCCAACCTAGCATAGACTGTTTTTAAAAAGCAGCTACTCAAATGTTTACAAATTAATGAATGAATGACTACTAGTTGAATAGATGGGATAGGTGGACAGACAGATGGATGAGCTGGACAATGTACTGATGGTTAGAAGAAAGAGTGGAAGTTGAAGGGTCGTGATCTATCTCTGTTCCCACTCCCTTCTGACACTGGGCAAATTCAGTCTCCTTTTGTTTCCCTGTACAACTGAGAGGTGCTAGAATGCATAAGTGTTTAAGAACCACGATCACAGGCTGGGAACAGTGGCTCATGCCTGTAATCCCAGCACTTAGGGAGGCCGAGGTGGGTGGATCACCTGAGGTCAGGAGTTTGAGACCAGCCTGGCCAACATGGTGAAACTCCATCCCTACTAAATATAGAAAAATTAGCTCGACGTGGTCGCAGGCGGGCGCCTGTAATCCCGGCTACTCAGGAGGCTGCGGCACGAGAATCACTTGAACCTGGGAGGTGGAGGTTGCAGTGAGCCGAGAACGAGCCACCGCACTCCAGCTTGGGTGACAGAGTGAGACTCTGTCAAGAGAGAAAAAAAAAAAAACAAAACCACGATCATAATGCCTACATGACTTGGTGGATAATTACTATTGCAGTAGACAAAATGATGCTCTCCCCTCCACCCCTAATATGTCCAAAAGGGTTGCTACGGATGTAATTAAATTTATAGACCTTAAAATAGAGAGTTACCCTGGATTATCATGGTGGGCCCGATGTAATTAAATGCATCCTTAAAAGTAGAGAACTGTCTCTGGATGGAAGGAGGAGGATTTGAAGCATGAATATTCAATGCAACTTTGCTGGCTCTGGGATGGACTGGCCCACATTCAGGGACTGGGGAGAGGTTCCTAGGAGGTAAGGGTGGCCTCTGACAGACAGCCTGGAAACAGGAACCTCTGTCCTACAGCCACAAAAAAAGTAAATCCTGCCAACAACCTGAATGAGCTTAGAAATAGATTCCAAGCTCCCACTGGAGCTCCAAATGGAGCCTCCTAATAAGAGCCCCATTGACCAACACCTTAATTGGGCCTTGTGAAACACGGAGCAGAAAAACCAGCTGTGCCATCCTGGAATTCTGACCTACAGAACTGTGAGATAATACATTTGTGTTATTTCAATGAACTTAAAAAGTCTGTGGTGGTTTGTTATGGCAGCAATAGAAAACTAATACACTATCTTTCAGTTTAGTTTAAGAACCATTTGTTAAGCCTGTTCCACATGCCAGACCCTGTGCCCAGTGCCTGGGATAGAAAAATGGGTACACATTCTCAAGGAGCTCATGAGTACTTCAGCCCAATGGACAATTCTATGCAAGAAGTTAGCACAAAGCACTACAGGAGCACAGAAGGGCACCTAACTGGTATGACATCTTTAGACTCTTGACTTCTCACTTCTCCAACACCCTCCCCTTCTATTATGAATTCTCCCAATGAGTTGGACCATGAACCTGATCACAAATCAGAAACTGTGAGCCATCCTTAAACTCCACTAACCCCTTAAGACCTGTGGTGTATGCCCTCTTTATGATATTTCTCCTAAAAGTCCCTTTCCCTCTCCTTCAACTCCACTTCCTCCCCTCGACCCCTGACTGCTATTTCCTGAGCTTTATCATCTCTTGGCCACACACAGAAGGAAGTGAACTAATAAGTTTGTCTACTGATAAGTCTGTCTTGTGTTGATGTTTTCTTGTCTGCCTAGTGAATTATCTGTTTTCAGTATGCTGTAGCTTTAAGCCCTATACCAAATTCTCGGTAAATTTGAGTAATAATTATAATCACTGCCTAGTTCACTTCCTTCTTTGTGTGGCCAAGATTACTGAAATCGCCTTTCAACTAACTTTCCTAAATGAACAGCCATCCATTGTACACAAGGCCACCAGAGTCATCTTCCCAAGGATTAAAGCAATCACACCATGCTGTACTTCAAAATCCTTCAAAGACTACCTACAGTTAATAAAAAGTCTAACTCTTTGGTGACGCTTAGCACCCTTCTAATCTCTAGTAGAGAAAAACTGTCCCTGCTGGACTTCTAACCCCAATTCCTAGGCAGGGTCTGGCACATGGTTGACTCCCAAAAAGTATTCGCTGAACGAATGATCTCAACCCCACGTGACTCTCTAGCTTCATCTATTGCCTTACAGCAACCTTTTCCACTATGTCCCCTCTATCCTCCAACTCAGCAAGCCCAAGTGCTCCTCCTTCCCCCTCTATCTATGCTCCAGTTTCTCTTCATGACTAAAAATCCTTGTTCGGCTGCCTGGGAAGCCTAGCTCACTTTTTATAATTCTGCCTTCCTCTAACATGCTTTCTGTTCCCCTTACAGCCAAACCACCCAGGCAAACTGTCCAGTCTCTTCTGAGCCCCTGACATAAGCTGTCCCCTCTTCTACCACGGCATCTATAGCAAACACTCTAGGGCAGTGGACTGTGACTGGTGCTGACGCACAAATGGTTTGTTACTAGATTGGTACCAGCTAAGTCCAGAAATCAAGTGTAAGCATTTAGAAATGTTTATAGCAATTTGACATTGCTGTGACATCCAAGTATGTGATGCTTGTTGAACAAGGCATAGACCAGTTCAAGTGTTGCTGAATTTGTGAGGTGAGTCACATGTGGTGCAACCTGCATATTCACTATGTGCAATAGGACAATTTACTGATCCACGATAGGGAAAAAAAGAAAAAAACAAATTAAAAACCCAGTTGGTCTATCACCACAGATAGTTTGAGAAGCACTTCTCTAATGCCTTCAGGTGTGTTCTTACCTTCCTCCTTTTGGGAATGTTGTTTGCTGCCTGGGACAATGCAACAATGCAAATGTCTAATAAACATCAGTGAATAAATAAATGAAGATCTAAATGATAAGAAGGCTTTGTGAAAGATGTGAGACTGAGCTATTTCTTGGTGAACAGTAGGAATTGGGTACTTTGGGGTTGTAGGATGGGCAAATGCACTGAGAAAGGAGTGCAAATGAGGAAGAGTGTGAAAGACATTGCATAGGCAATAGGAAGCGCTGAAAAGGTGAAATATTATTCATAAGCTCAATATGTAAAAGAGCTCAACCACATAGGTCACCAGAGTGCTACCCACTGAAAACCCCAAGCCTGTACCAGAAGAATCCCCTTAGTGCAAGCTTTGGGTATAGGCAAATCAGCTATGCAAAGCATGAATGTGATGGGTGAGCCTAAGAGCAAGGAGACCGAGTGGGGTTTAATTCCATCATCCCAGTGAGAAAACATTATAGGCCTGAACAAGGGCAGAGATAGTTTGGTAAAGTAAATCCCAATGTGACAAGCCCAGGGGACATTCAGGTGGAGATGTTTAGCAGGCACTTGGGAGGAAGGTCAAGGCTAAGGATACAGCTTTTGGAACTTCCCATCTAGATGGTGATTAAAACCACAGTAATAGATGCATGAGAACAATAGTGGTCTAAAGACAAACGCCTGGAGAATACCATCATTTAAGGGGAGGGCCAAAAGATGGAATCTCACAAAGAAGACAAAAAGAAAGAGTCAAAAAGACATGAGGAGAACTCAGTATGTGCAGAATCACGAAAACAAAAGTGGGGAAAATTCTGAAGAGGGAGGCAGGGACGAACAGGGTCAAATGCATCAGAGAGGTTCAGTGCATAGAGTTGAATGGTCTTCAGCAAATTCAGCCAACCTGGAAGCTTCTGTGACTGGAAGGAAGGGGAAATTAAGCAATGATAAGGCTGAAGCCAAAATGCAAAGGCAGGTGATTAATAGCAGGCATTGAACAGGTCTTGTTCACGAAGCCTGGTGGTGAAGGCTAGAAGAGAAGAAGGAGAGGCAAAATCAAGCTTTATTAGTCTTAAGGTGATAACTGTTTGAGTATTTTTACCATGAGGGGATGAAATAATAGAGAGAAACAAGAAGGAACAACCCATGAAGGTCTAGAGGAGAAAATGAGAGGGGATGGACAGAAGCCCTGCAAGGCAGCATTCTCCCTCCACTGGAGCAAGGGTGATACCTCCTCTGAGAAGGAAAACGGGAAAGAAGGGCGTGAAATAGATGAGTTAGTAAAGGGGAGGAAGCCTTCTCCAGAGCCTAAGTCTGGATTAGGGCCCTTCCTACATGCGCCCATAGCACTCACCATGTCCAGTAATTGCCTAATTGACCTGCCTGGATGCAGGGCTAGACCATAAGCACCAGGAAGGCATGGACTATAACTGTCCCATTTACCACTCTATGCCCAATGCCTACCACAGTGCCTGGCTTATCTAGGCCCTAATTAAATGTATAATTGACTAAATGGGGACTAAAAATTAAAGAGGATTCACCAATAGATGCTTCAATTTTTCTAGCAAGTAGGAGGTGGGATCAATTGCCAAGGGTTTATAAAATGGAATTAGGTAGAGGGTTTTTTAGAGATTAGTGAAAGAATAGAATAGCTTTTCAGGGAAATGGCAACTGAAAATCCTTCAAGAACAAGTTTAAAGTAGTGGTTCTTAATCTTAGTTGCACATTAGAATCACCTAAAGAACATGAGTAACTACTGATGGGTCCTGCCTCCAAATTTCAGATTTAACTGGCCTCCGAAGCCTGGGTTCCAGGATTTTTTTAAGTTCCCAGATGATTCTAATATGCAGCCAAGATTGAGAGTCACTGAGTGAAAGACTTAAGTAATGCTGGTCAGGATTGAGACAAGACTGGAAAGCATGAACTGATCCATTTACCATTTTACCCAGTTTTCCACCATACTGTTCAGCTGCCTGGGTATCCGTGCAGAGGATGACTGTAGGATTAATTTGGAATTACAGCTTTGCCAGGTAAATATGGAAGTAGGATAAATAAAAAATTCAGAGACCAAGGGAAAATTACAGTCTCTCAGAGAGTGAAGAGAGGGAGGTATAAGAGAGCTGAACAGCCAGAGACTGTGGCTTGAAAATGGGATAGTGGAGTTAATTACATCTTCTTGGCATATTTCTAGGTGATAAGGCCCAGAGACTGGTCATGAAAGCAGGTGGTTACAGTGCTGTAAAGGTTATTACAGTTGAGTCAGACAAGGAACTTTAAGGCCGCTCACAAGTCGGCATTTGAAGGGACTTGGAAGTCTCCCAGAGCAACAGCAGGAGTGAGGATGGAGAAACGGCAAAGTCCCCAAGGCATGTGGGATTGAAGCGAAGAACAACAGACAAAGAGGACTAAGAAAGGCAGAGGCAACAAAGCCCAACAGTGAGATGTTCAAAAAAGGAGAGTTTTGTTTCATTTTCCTATGGAAGTGAAAAAGTAACAGTTAGATTCAAATGTGGCAATGGATAGATAGGGGAATCCTGGCCAGTCCACTCAGATCTTTAAATATGGAAGAAAGCCTCCATTTCTTTCTACATAAAATTCATGAACAAATCCTGACAACCCTATCTTCTAAATATATTCTAGAATCCAACTACTTTACTTTAACGGTGACCCAAGCCACTGTCCTGTCTTATCTGGATTGCTGCAGAAGCCTCTTATCTGGTCTCCCTGACTTCATCTTTGTCCCTCTTTAATGTCTTCCTCAGGTTAAAAACAACAAAACAAAAACTCAAGTCATGTCCCTTCTCTGTTTAAAATGCACCAATATTTTCCCACCTCACTCACAGTAAAATTCAAAGTTCTTACAATGGCCTCTACGGCCTTACATGATCTGGGCCCTGACTAGCTCTCTGACCTCTGACCTTTCCTTCTTCTCACTTCTTTTTTTTTTTTGAGACAGAGTCTCACTCTGTCACCCAGGCTGGAGTGCAGTGGTGTGATCTCAGCTTATTGCAACCTCCACATCCTGGGTTCAAGTGATTATCCTGCCTCAGCTTCCCAAGTAGCTGGGACTAAAGGCACATACCCAGGCTGGTCTCAAACTCCTGACCTCAGGTGATCCACCCAAAGTGCTGGGATTACAGGCGTGCGCCACCATGCCCAGCCTCACTTCTCATACTTAGCTTCAGCTGCATTGATCCCCTTGTCCTTCCCTGAACACACCAAGAATGCCCTGCCTCAAGGCATTGGAAATCACTGTCCCCATAACCTGTAGTTATTTTCCTCCAGATATCTGCCACGGCTTACTCCTTCACTTTCCTCAGATCCCTGCTAAAATGTCACCACTCCACCAACACGCACTTCCCTTACCTTGCTTTATTTTTCTGCATCATACTTCTCAGTGTTATATATATTTATATGTATTTCACCAATATTCTAAATTTACTTGTTTACGGTCTGGCCCTCTCTGTCCCCAAGAATGCGCTATAATATAAGCTACTTAGGGGCAGGGATCTTCTGCTGTTTTGTGCACTCCTACCTCTCTGGCACCTGAAACAGTGCTTGACATGTAACAGCCACCAAAATATTTGTTGAATGAATGGATGGATGAACCTTCTCATATGCAGTGTATGGGCCTGAGGTTGAGGGAAAGAGCTGTGATTCAGTTATATTTGGAAAATGATGAGACTGGGGATACAAGAGAGCTGGAACGCAATGGAACACCAGTCTCAAAGAATAAAGGACAGAGCTGAAAGTATGGTTAATAGTAACAGGAGCCAATAGAAAGGCTATAATACCCAGTAAAGGGTTTCTCTTTTAGTCAGTAACCAAAAACTACAAGAATGAGAGGAAGGGTGGGAATCCATAGCCTTAAATACCCTGCCTTGAGACAAGCAAGAATTGGCAGTCATAGGATCAGTCTAAGTAGGGACAGGAATAGGGCATGGAGCCCCATCTGGGGAAGGAATGCCCAGCGGTGGACAGGCAGGGCACATGGGCTGATGAATCCTATAGAGAGCAAAAAGCATAATGTTCTTTCCTATTACAAATCTGAACACAGGGGAGGTATTACAGTACATATACACCAAATAGTACATATCTATAAAATGCACAGGTAAGCCAGAAAGGGAGGAAAAATAAATGGTACTCAAGGAGAGGGGTGGTTAAGAAAAGTAACCAACAGTAAGATCAAATTAATTCATCCTGTTTTTTATTTATGAGTACAGTTCATTTATCCAGCCTCATCTTGTAATGCAGTGTTTCATAAAAGTATTTTAGATAACTGAAATGCCTATCTCTAGGTGTAATCAAAGATACAGCTGCCCAGATACACCTGTATCTGTGATTCTGATTTTTGTTTACTTTAAAACATTTTTTTAAAGATTTCAATCATCTTTAACTGAACTTTTCTGGATGATTCAAGGATACTATTAAGACAACAGTATCATAGCAGTGTCCTCCGGGACTACCCCTGTTTATGGCTATGGATCTTTGCCCTGCACTAAAAGTTCCAAATTGCAAGGCATTTCTAATGCCAGTGCCTGTTTTTTAACAAATTTCCTGTCTCCTCCCTATCAGTTTGTTAGCCACTGCTCTTCTTACTGTTTGTTACTAGCATTCCTGTTTCTACAAAATCTCACTCATTCTAATTTGTTTTCCCTAATATGCTATGGGATGGGAAATGAGAAAAACAACAACATTGGAATGTTTAAAATAGTGCTAAATGGGTGGAGATTAAAAACCAGGGGGTTTCCCTCTGGGTGGAGCACAGATGTACTCAAAAGACTTTGGGACATTGTTTTCTCTGCTTGGGGATAATTTCTCTGCTTACTCATTTCCAGAAACATTTTAGGTACTGAAACTTCATGATAAATGGCCTCTGGGTTAGCAGACTGTATCTGTATCCATACTACTTTCTTCAGTACAGTTAGACTAAAACGATTGTTATTAAGGTGTCTCAATTCTCTTTAACAAATTAAACATGAACACAGATTTAGAAAAACAGAGGATCTTCATTTATTCCATGTCTGCAAAAAACATCTCTAATTGAGAACGAAATGTATAATTTAGTTATTTTAACTGAAGAAAACATTTTCCCAGGGAAAGTGTAGTTACACACCTAAGCTAGTAGACAAATTGATTTAATGCATAATCTGTGTATACATTTGCAATACAATATTGCTAAAAATATCATTACTTAATTTTTAGGTTACGTAATTTTGATATGAAGGAAAAGATGCCAGAAAAAAACTTAGACTAATATTTCCTTCCACTATCTATCTGGATAAGATATATATAGTTTAATTCAATATTTCCTCAACGTAGGTTCCTCCAACTATGGCCCTTTCAAACAACAGCTGAACATCAACAAACAGAAATTGTAAAGAATGCGAAATTAAAACAATGACTACCCTATAAAAGCTGTCATGTCAAATATTTACAAATATCTTTCTAGGTAAACACAGAAAAACATTTTCTTCTAGACAATTTTATACAAGGTACTCAAATACCATGGATTTTCTTCCTAGTTAGTTGGGAGTAGGAAAGAAATCCTGGTTATTCTGGCTGGCTTTAGCTACTATAATGAGATTTCATACACTTGATGTTTGAAATAGCCCAATAATTTCTAAACCTTTAAATGCCCCATCATGAAAGAATTGCCCAGAAGAGTGAAAAGTCTCAAATTCTACAAATGAGCATGTAATTTATTAACTTAACCTGCAATGATTAATAGGGAATAGAAATAAAGGAATGTCCATAATCACAACCAACACATGCCCTTGACTAGTTTCCCTAGGTGACCAGTTTTGGTACCACAACCCACCTGTGGTACAAGCCCCAGCCTTGGCCTCCCATCCTTCCTGCACACCCAGACTCTCCCTTTCTTCACCTTTCTTTCACTCTTTCTGCCCTTCTCACTCCTTTCCATCCACAGAGGCACACCCCCGTCTAGGCTCTGTGCTGGACCAAGTCCTCAATTTCCCCCATTTTACACCCCTAGTTCCCTCTCCCCTAACAGTGTGTCGAGGCAGCAATGTGAATCCCCAGCTCAAAGCACCTCTCACCAGGACCCTTGTCTTTTCAGAACCCTCTAGCAATTTGTTAGTGGAGTCTGGAACCAAGCTGGAATTCCTGCTCATGGGCTTCATTACCAGGACCCCTTTTACCCCTCACCCTCACCTTGCACTCTGATTCTTGATAAACTAATCTTTCAGCCAAGTAAATTTTTTTGCTGCTCCCTGCATTCTCTCTGTTACACCCTCATGTGGTAAAAATTATAATAGGAATAAATTATGCAGAGACGTGGAAGATTTAGCACTTTTCATTAAAAATTAACATATATCTTTGAGAGCACAAAAATTATTTCTACTACTGAAATTCTAAGAATAAATGGATTTTCTCTGCTTTATTAATTTAACAAAGCATATGCCTAACAGCTCATTTTTACTTTACTTCAGGTAAAGTATTTATAGCTTTAGAAAAATATATTAACTGTATCATAGTATAGAACCTTATGGAAACATGTCACACTGCTGACTTTTATGTATCCAGTTCATACTTTTTCCCTGTGCTAAGCCCAAAAATGCATAAGAGATTTTTTAAAAAATCATTAGGCATAGGTGAACACTGCATTTTGAATTTAAACCATGAGAATAAAGAAATAGCAAAGTTATTAAAATATAAAATGACAGATTGTTTACTAATGTATTAATAGTTATCTATATGCAATAAGCACAGCTAAATAAATTACTCGTATTGTTTTAAAACTTTTCTTGTGATATTTATGTAATTTGCTACTTAGACTGCATATCATCCTATTACCCGAAAATCTCTCACTACTTTAGTCATAACAAAGTGGTGGTTTTTAAAAATTTTCAGGTTGATTGGCTATTTGATGACATTAAGTGATTATTTTTAACTTCTTAGGCATGATAATGGTATGGCTGTAATTTTTTAAAGTCCTTATTTTTAGAGGTATACTGGAATATTTACAGATGAAATAAGATTAGCCGTAATTCTGAGTGATGAGTATATCAGTTCATTACATCATTCTACTTTTATAAATGTTTAGAAATTTCTACAATAAGAGTTTTTAAAGAAAGAAAATGTTCATGTTGGAAAGGTTTATATTTTACGTTTAGAGCTTACAAAAAAAAAAAAGCATACTAGGAGATGGTTCTTGTTCCTCATCTAAATATTTCCCAATTCTTTTCCTCGAGAAAAACTTTAACAACCTTTTTTAAAAGGCTACAAGAAGCCGCAAAGCAGTTTATCAAAATGTTAGCAATTGTTATTTCTGGTTGGTAAGATTATAAGGGATATCTGTTTTCTTTGATGTCATAAGATTTTTATTTGTTATTTTCTGTTAGAAGTTCTCTATATTTTTAAAGTCAGCATATATTATTAATATAGTCAAAAAATGATCTGAATTTTCAGATTACATGGAAGATTTTTGCATGTCAAGTACAGAAAATCTGTCTATATCATAAATCCCTCTATCTTTTATATTTACCATGAAAAATATTAATGAACGCATGAACACAAGAACCCAGTTGTCTATAAATCTACCTGTTTGTGACAGCAGGATGGAAAGAGTGAGTTTTGATTGTCACAGGGGAAAGACATACTAGAGAAGAAGATAATTCTGGAATGACAAAAAGGCTGGTAAGATCTTGGTCTCATTCTGGCAAGGCAGACATATTGACTCATACAACTGAGTGCTCATAATGGGCTCTCTAAGGGCAGATGATAAACAGGAGTCAGGTATTTCTGGAAATGTGACATACAATATCTTACACCACTTTCATTTTACATTTGGCTTAGGCAAGGTTCATGAGTGGCTACTGATATATAGTTATATTTTTGTTTTATCTTGTTTTTATTTTAGATGGGTAGGGAGATAGAAGAGAGAAAAAGTTTATTCTACCCTTGAATAGACGAAACATTTACTGTAATTTTGGCTCTTTGCCTCCTACATCATCTGCTCCTCTTTCTCCTCCCCCTGATCATTTCATTTTGAGAAATCATTGTCCATTCTCTACGTGAGGCCTGGCTGACAGGTTCTTAAAATCCTTGCTCACAACCACAGCTCAGGGCTCCTGAGACTCAAACAGTATCAGAAACACTCAGGTCCTTGGGGTAGGGGACCATGTCTCTATTCATTTATTCAACAAATATTTGGCACCTGCTATGTGCCAAGCAGCCTTCTTGACACTAGGGATACAGTGAGATACCTGCTTTCATGGAGTTTACATTCTTGTGGGAAGACATACAAGTAAACAAAGAGACAAACATAAATAAGACAAATAGTGGCAAAAGTCATGAAGAAAATAAAGGACAACAGAGTGAAGTAATAGTAACTGGGGCAAAGGGCTGCAACAGTAGAAGGGTAGTGAGAAAGAGCTAGGATACTGGGGAGGATGTGGCAGCCAAGTGGTCCTGAAGGACAACAGCAGAGGAACAGAAAGCAGAGCACAAAGACAGTGATGCTGGATGGCACAGACAGATGGGCATTGACGGTCTTCTAACTTCAGGTAAGGTACTTGGATTTTATTCTAGGTGCAAGAGGAAACCATCAGACACTTTTTTTCTTTTCTTTCTTTTTTTTTTGGTAGTATGACTATCCATTTTTCAATTTTAAAATTTATAGTAAAATACAAATAACTTAAAATTTACCATCTTAACCATTTTTAAAAGTATATTTCAGTATTAAATGAAATACATTCAGACTGTTGTGCAACCATCACTACCATGCAACTCCAGAACTCTTCATCTTGTGAAACTGAAACTCTCATCAGAGGCTTTTAAGCAAAGCAGTACATGATCTGTCTTATGTTTTAAAAAATAATTTTTGCTTGGTAGAGAATTGATTGTGGGAATACAGCAGGAGTAGAAGTTTACTGAAGTAGATGGTTCAGGATGGATTTTGTTGACATAGCTGACATGATTGCTGCTAATTCACATATGGGCATGAGAAAGAGAAAAAAACGAGGAGAAATGACTTCTAGATTTCATATGTCCAGTGTCTAACACATTGCAAATAGCTAATGTTTATTACATAAATGAATGAATACTGATTTAACATTTAAAAAGTAAAAACCTTTCTTCCTAGACAACTAGGACAACAGAAATGAAACTACTATGGACACAGGAGATTACCTTCTTTCTAGTGTCTGTCTATAATAATCATGTCCTTATAACATGGATAAAGTCTGTACAGTTGGTTCATGTTAACATAATCTGCCTAATTTCAATATTATCATTAAAGGCCAATCCTTTATAATGTATACAGTAAGTTAAATTTTACTAAGCATTTTACATATATTACTTCATCCCTTTCTAAATCAATAGCTTTTAAAATTTGAGACTATGGTGCTATGGGCCACCTCCCCAGAGATTACATTTATACACAAATGTGATGTTTTGGGAGTTTATGGACCTTCTGAAGTCCATCCATAGACCAGCCTCAAGTTTTAAAAGGCTCTGCTCTGTCTAGTGCTAGAGTTTTTATTGTATACATCATCAGGAGAATCTTATTAGCCTAGCCCTGGAGGTTTTAGAGAAATGCTTTTAAAGAGTTTACCTTCATTAACATCCACAATTAGTGAGTTATCAAGAACCAATATTAATTTTTAAAATATTTTTGCATCTTTAGCAAAACTTAAAGTATTATCCATAAAGCAATTCAAGATCCTCTTTATGAGTGCCAATTTGATAAATTCCTTTTGCACTTTACTTCTAGGACAAAAAGTGCCTTATATATTTACGCTTTTAAAGAAGCAAAAAACCATTAGAGTTGTGGTTACTCTTTCAATATAAGCTCCGGGCTAACTGTTAAAATCTAGTGTTCCATTTATCACAACTGCATTACCTAGATTTTCCCCTTCTATGCTTGGATTTTAATATATTTATTGTAAGCATTTCAAGTCTTTCTGGGAAAAAAGTAGAATGTGAATTATATATGATCATATTTAAAATCTGCAATATTCCTATTTCATAAGCATATCAGCTGCCTCTCCCAAACCAGCACTTTTTTTCTGAAGATAAGAAAATAAACTCTAAGGCAACATGTAGTAAGCAGCAGGATGTATAGTCAGAATCTTTGTATTCTAGGAACCCAGGTCTGCCAGCCACCACTCAGGTGACCTTGGGGAAAATCACTTAAATTTCTTGGAGCCTCAGAATTTTTGGTCTCTAAAAGTGAATTCAGAGCACACACCACAGGCAGTGTTGCAATCAGAATTGAGCAGCAACACATATTTGCCTGTTAATAAGTAGATGGCAACTCCTACTTGCTCTGTGCTCTGTCTACTGATGAAATAGTAAAACCTAAAGATTGGGGATTGATAGATTTTTTTTTTTTTTTTGAGACGGAGTCTCGCTCTGTTGCCCAGGCTGGAGTGCAGTGGCACCACCTTGGCTCACAGCAACCTCTGCCTCCCAGGTTCAAGCGATTCTCTTGCATTAGCCTCCCAAGTTGCTGGGATTACAGGCACCCACCACCACACCCAGCTAATTTGTGTATTTTTAGTAGAGATGGAGTTTCACCATGTTGGCCAGGATGGTCTTGATCTCTTGACCTTGTGATCTGCCCACCTCAGCCTCCCAAAGTGCTGGGATTACAGGCATGAGCCACCGCGCCCGGCCGGATTTTTTTTTTTTTTTTTTTTTTGAGAGTGCAGATCAAAGCAATGTGCACTAACTCTCCATTAACCTTCCCCCTTCCCAATTCCAAAAATGCCACTTCCATGAGTGAGATACTCAGGCAGTCACCTAATGGGGATAAACTCAGGTGCTAAGGGCAGAGAAGGAGAAAAGGAAGAGGGCTGTTAGATAAAGTCCATGGCTTGGGCTAGGTAATTTAGTCACCTTTGCTAAAATAATACAGTTTTTTCTTTGACACCTTTACTCATGGTTCAGGCTTAGGTTTTATAATACATGGGCCTCAGGGCTAGGCACAGCATTGCATTGACTTGAGCTTCAGTTTCTGTACTTTTAACACGGGGGAAGCATAATCCTCGCCTCGCCATATTCTACAGTAACATCTGTAGGAGTAATTAATGTTGTTACTTGTAGACAAAGATGGAGGGGGGCAATCCAAGAGCTTCAAAAATTCAGTGTCAAGTCATATTCAGAAATAAGGCTAATGATGAAAATATGATTATCAGCTACAAAAGCACTTGGGCTCTAGTTGGGAGAACTTGTTTCTGGTCCCAACATACTAAATAGGATTGTGGTCTTGGCCAAACAAAATGGCCTCGTGTCCTCAACAGTATAAGAGGTCAGCCTGAGTGACCTCTCAGGTCCTTTGCAGCTCAAAACACTGATGTTTCTCTGAAAAATGACCAACATGCTCATGACCCAGCAAAGGCTTCACTTCTCAGCTCCTTGGGTGGGACGACACTGAGAGATGTCCCATGGGACTGAGCGCCAGGTGCCCACAGAGGTAGCAGACTCTTCATTAACACTCCCTGTGTTGGTGGCCTCCTTTTCCTGTCTCACTTCCCCACTCCCCAACCTCTGGTACTGTCTAGGATTATCTGCCAAATAAGTTATTTACACTAAAAAAAGAGAAAAAATTAAACCTACATTAGAAATTAAATTCAGTTTTAAAGTACTAAGTTATAAAGTAGTAAGCGCATGAGCACTGGAGTTCAGACTAAACTAGGTCTCATTCCCAGTGCTATCACTAATCATGTGACCTTCGGCAAGGTTCTTCACTTCTATTTGCATCAGTTTCCTTGCTTATAACATGGAAACAATACCACCTTCTAGGGCTTCTGTGAGGATTAAATGAGATGAGGCATAAATAGACTTTAGCACAGTGGCTGGAATATAGCCAGTGCTTAATAATTGCTATTATTATAAAATATTATTTTATTTTTCTCATTTTATAAGTTTGGCCTTTTTTCATCAACCTACTAATACTTCAGAAAAGAATAACTATACTTTTATAATTACTATTTGAATCTAAAATAAGTTACACCTTGGCCAATTCAACTTGTCAGCTTAATAACACTAATAAATTTTTCAAGTTTAATAAACTCTAGCTAATGATATATTTTTGCTTTCAGTTTTTATGTAAGCCATTTAATTCAGGTAGGAAGCAGCTCTAAGTTCTACATATTGGTTCACATTATTTTTTTTTTGAGATGGAGTCTCGCTCTGTCGCCCAGGCTGGAGTGCAGTGGCACGATCTTGGCTAACTGCAAGCTCTGCCTCGTGGGTTCACACCATTCTCTTGCCTCAGCCTCCCAAGTAGCTGGGATTACAGGTGCCCACCACCACGCCCAGCTAATTTTGTTTCTGTATTTTTAGTAGAGACGGGGTTTCACCATGTTAGCCAGGATGGTCTCGATCTCCTGACCTTGTAATCCGCTTGCGTTGGCCTCCCAAAGTACTGGGATTACAGGCGTGAGCCACCGCGCCCGACAGGTTCACATTATTAAAATAAACTTCAATGTAATATAGATGTTATTAATGAAAGCCCAATTTAAAATAAGAAGCATGAGCCAGGCAGAGTAGCTTACACCTGTAATCCCAGCTACTTGGGAGGCTGAGATGGGAGGAATGTTTGATGCCAGAAGTTTGAAATCAGCTTGGGCAACATGGTAAGACCCTGTCTCTCAAAAAATAATATAAAATAAGAAGTATGAGTTGATTATATACCATTAATATGGAATTCTAAGCGAAGGTTCTGACTACTTACTACACTATAGCGTAAACTATTATAGTCAGACTAACAGGAGGAGCAGGAATTCTGACTAGTTTTGGTTAGTTGATTTTTAAAAATTTATTTATAGCAAAGGATCAAAAATTTATTTAGATACCATAAACATTTAGTTTTTAAAAAAATATATAAATAGGCATCAATTCTCCAATTTTCCAAGGTAGTCCCAAGGGCTGAGCACAGTGGCTCACACCTGTAGTTCTAGCACTTTGGGAGGCCAAGGCGGGCAGATCACTTGAGCTCAGGAGTTCAAGACAAGCTTGGGCAACATAGCAAAACCCTGTCTCTACCAAAATACAAAAATTAGCCGGGCGTGGTGGCACACACCTGTAGTCCGAGTTACACGGCAGACTGAAGTGGGAGGATCAGTTGAGCCCGGGAGGTGGAGGCTGCAGTGAGCTGACAGCAAGCCACTGCACTCCAGCCTGGGTGACACAGTGAGATCCCATCTTGAAAAAAAAAAAAAAGACAGAGTAGTCTCAAGACTGTCCTTGAGGAAGAGCTCCTCACCAATATTTTTCTGCTATAAACCATACCTAGAACTTAATCTTCTACAATTTCCAGTTTTAACTTTCTAAGTGAATTGAAAACAAAATAAAACAACTACACACACTTTTAAGGCAAGCTCAGGATATTTTTCAAGTTTTTACAATTTCTGTTTTTATTTTTAAATTTTTTTTTTAGACAGGGTCTCACTCTGTCATTGAGGCTGAAGTACAGTGGTGCAATCATAGCTCACTGCAGCCTCGACCTCCTGGACTTAAGGGATCCTCCCACTTCAGCCTCTGGAGTAGCTAGGACTACAGACGCATGCCACCACACCCAGTTATTTTTTAAATTTTTTGTAGAAATGGATGTGTCACTATGTTGCCCGGGCTCGTCTTGAACTCCTGTCCTCAAGTGATCCTCCCACCTAGGCTTCTCAAAGTGGTGGGATTACAGGCATGAGCCGCTGCACCCAGCCATCTTTCTGATTTTTTTAGTTTTCCTGACCCCTTAGTGACTCACTTTTACGGAACTTCTCCAAAGAATTCAACATTCCTTTCACAATAACAATATTCTTTTTTTTCACTTACGTTTCATAAGTTCACGCACATCTAGATTATCTATCACAATAACAAGTATAACTGGCACTAACATGTTTGCAATAAATACAATAAATTGTTGTTAAGCCAATAACCCAGCAGTTGGAGAAAGAAGGAGACTACTAGAAGCCAGTGTTCATCATGCCTGGGCACCACCCCATGTGCTTATAGGGAAATGAAGAGCATAGGCTCATTGGTCAACTGTTAGATGTCAACGGTATTGTATTTGAATCAGGATGAACCATATGCAAACTGCCAACATCCAACTGTTTATTCACCTACAGAAAGGGCAATTGCATATGTTCAACCATATATATATATACATTTTATTTAAAAACACTGACTATATTGTATGTTAAATATCACATCCACTACCATTTTTTTCCTTTTGAAGAATGAATAGTGGTTCTCACAGCTTGATTTAAAAAATTCCATTCCACATTTGCTCAGGAACTCACCCTAAGCTACTGAATAATTAGTCATTGGACTCTGGATTCCTAGGAATGCCATTTCTATCTTCTTTCTTTCTTCAAGTTAAAGTTACACCTGTTAGTCACACACAAAGAAGAGGATGAAGGGTGAGGCTATCAGCTGTGCTTTCTAGCTAACTGAATGATAAGCAGCAAAGGGATTAAAATGTGGGTCAACATTGTTCACTGGCTGGTTTATTTCTGAGACATAAATCTTTCTGTCCTACAGGATGCAACACAGCACTGTCTGCCTGAAGAAGGTACAAAAAGACAGGTAAGACTCTGAGGGGCAGAGAAGCCCCTGAACAGACTTAAAATAAGTCACCCTTAAGTAATAAGTGCCCTTTACTTTTGTTCTGCCCTTGTTAGAGCATTTAATTAAAATAAACACACAAACAAATCACAAATGTGCTATTAGGACAAAACCCAAACATTTGGGACAGAAAGAAGGAGAAGAGTTGGGGGACGGGGCTGTATTTAGATAAAGGGCTGCTAGTGAAACTATTTTTCTAGATCTCACATTTCTACCACTGACCCTAAAAAATCTAAATTGGGTTTATTTTTATGGTTGCCCTTACGCCCTCACAAAACTATTGTAAGATATCAGAGTCCTACGGCCTCCTATATTCTCAAAAATATCAACCCAGAGTTAGTATTCAGAGTGGGAAGAGCCTAAACCTTGTAATTACACCTAGGTTTAAACCCTGGCTGCATACTGCTACCAGTGTAGCCTGAGCACCCTTTCTGCTTTTTTCACCTTTCTGTACCTGTGCATATGATGAACCAGACTTTGCTGGCTTCAAAGGATTCATTAGAAAATACATGTAAAGAGACTCACTGCAGGCCAGGCGCGGTGGCTCACACCTGTAATCCCAGCACTTTGGGAGGCGGAGGCGGGCAGATCACCTGAGGTCGGGAGTCGAGACCAGCCTGGCCAACATGGTGAAACCCCGTCTGTACTAAAAATACAAAAATTAGCCAGGCAGGCGTGGTAGGGCAGAGGGGCGGGGTGGTGGGGGGAGGGCGGTGGGCGGCGCTTGTCAGGAGGCTGAACCAGGAGAATTGCTTGAACCTGGGAGGCAGAGGTTGCAGTGAGCCAAGATCGCAACATTGCACTTCAAACTGGGTGACACAGTGAGACTCCACCTCAAAAAAAAAGAGAGATTAATTGCAACTATTACTTATGCCTAAAAGATGACAAACCTTTCACCCTATAATTTTCAATAAGATGTTTTAAATGTAAATGCAGCCTTGAGTATCCTGTAAGGACAGAGGTACAGATGATGCCCATGAAGTTGATTTTCTGTTTCAAAATTCACATGCAAGCTAAGCATAATCAAGATATCTAATGTAGGCTGGGCGCAGTGGCTCACGCCTGTAATCCCAGCACTTTAGGAGGCCAAGGCAGGTGCATCACCTGGGGTTGGGAGTTTGAGACCAGCCTGACCTAACATGGAGAAACCCCGTCTGTACGAAAAATACAAAATTAGCCAGGCATGATGGTGCATGCCTGTAATCCCAGCTACTCGGGAGGCTGAGGCAGGAGAATCGCTTGAACACGGGAGGTGGAGGTTGCAGTGAGCCAAGATCATGCCATTGCACTCCAGCCTGGGCAACAAGAGCAAAACTCTGTCTCAAAAAAAAGATATCTAATATAAACAAGGAAGGTAGCTGTCCTTTCCAGATCAGATAGGGAAATGAGATAAAGGCCTGATGGGAGAAGGAGAGGTTTCATAAAGGTGAAATGGCAAGCACTAGAGAGATACAAATCTTAACACGTCCTTTTCCTTCTTACAGGCTTCCCAGGATTCCCCACTGACGTTATGATAAAATTCAAAACCTTTATGGGGTCAAAAAACGCTCTCAGTAAGCCTGGCCTCTGCATGCCTAGGCAACTTCAACTCACACCCTCTTCTTGGTTAAAGTATCTGCATTTCCCTGATCGCACCTGCACTCTCTCCCTAGATTCTATTTCCCACTCCTCATCCCATTTCTCAGCTGCCCTAACTCGCACTCTTCCTTCTTTCTTCTCAGAAGGACTTCCTGTCTGCCCACCTCTGCCTTGCCTCCCCAGGACCTGGTCTGTGTATATCACAGCACAGTTTATCATACTGAACTGTAATTTTGTAACTTACATTTACTTGTCTATAACTCATATGGGCCTGGACTGGCTTTAGCAATCTGCCAGCCACTTTGCCTGACACAAAGTTAACACTCAAATGTTTGTTGAGTATGCAGCTTCTGAAACTCCCCAGTTTTATCTAGGTTTGGCTCTTTTACCCTATATTAGGAAGTCCAAGAAGCAGGGCTGCTGGTGTTCATGGCTTAAGTAGCTGCTTATCCAGATTAATTAAGATTTGTCTTTAACATGGGGAATTCGTAAGCTATGTGGAAACTTATCTCATTTGAATAATAGTCTGTTTAAAAATATTTATGGGTCGGGCGTGGTGGCTCCTGCCTGTAATCCCAGGACTTTGGGAGGCTGAGGAGGGCAGATCACCTGAGGTCAGGAGTTCAAGAGCAGCCTGGCCAACATAGTGAAACCCCGTCTCTACTAAAAATATAAAAATTAGCCGTCTTGGTGGTGAGCGCCTGTAATCCCAGCTACTCAGGAGGCTGAGGCTGGAGAATCACTTGAACCCAGGAGGCAGAGGTTGCAGTGAGCAGAGATGGTGCCATTGCACTCCAGCCCAGGCGACAAGAGCAAAACACTGTCAAAAAATAAAATAAATATATATATATATATGTATATATTTATGATGGGCCAGGCATGATGGCTCACGTCTGTAATTCCAGCACTTTGGGAGGCTGAGGTGAGCGGATCATCACCTGAGTTCAGGAGTTCGAGAAAAGACTGGCCAACATGGTGAAACCCCATCTCTACCAAAAATAAATAAATAAATAATTAGCTGGGCATGGTGGCATGAGCCTGTAGTCCCAGCTACTCAGGAAGCTGAGGCAGGAGAATCACTGAACCTGGGAAGCAGAGGTTGCAGTGAGCCAAGATCGCACAACCTTACTGGTCGACAGATCAAGATTCCGTCTCATAAAAAAAAAAAAAAAAAGAAAGAAAAGAAAAGAAATTACGATGGTATGCCAACTTCTATTATTTACAAAAAGAGTGATTTCACTTGCCAATGTAATAATACGTACTTTTAGAAATCAATTAGAAATAATGGAAATTTCAAATTTTTTAGAAGACCAATGATATAAAATGCCCAACTGGTATTAGTTTTCAACTTTTTGCAACTGTGCATGGTCAAAATTGGATGAGTCACTGAAACACATGTAAGACATATTTCTAAAAGTGTGTTTATGGCATGCTTGCTTCTTTCCATGCTATGTGATGTATCTTCCTGAAATTCTGGCTATTCTCAGTTTAACACGCTACCATTTCCCATGGCTCCGGAATTATGTGTTTGGTAAACAGCAACCTTCCAGGCCATGTGCAATGGCTCACATCTGTAATCCTAGCACTTTGGGAGGCTGAGGCAGGAGAATCATTTCAGCCCAGGAGTTCAAGACCAATGTGGGCAACATAGTGAGACTCCGTCTCTATAAAACATACAAAAAATTAACCAGGCATGGTGACATGTGTCTGTAGTCCCAGCTACTGGGGAGGCTGAAGTGGGAGGATTGCTTGAGTCTGGGGATTGAGGCTGCGGAAAGACATGATTGTGCCACTGTGCTCCCGCCTAGGTGACAGAGAGAGACCCTGTCTCGGGGTGGGGGAAAAGCATCCTTCTATATCTTAAAACTGATAAGCACAAGTGGCACATCATGAAGAATAAACAAATCTCAAAAATGAGAAAAAATCCTACTTTCTCAATTTGCCTAGAAATTATTTGCAGATAGGCGCTTTCTTTTATGCATATTTGAAGACCCTATGGCAGGTTGAATTGTGTGCCCCAAAGAGGATATGTTGAAATCCTAACCCCCAATACCTCACAGTGTGCTATTATTTGGACATTGAATTTTTGCAGATATTAAAATGAGGTCATACGGGAGTGGGATGGGCCCTAAATCCAATATGACTGGTGTGTTTATAAGATGGTTATGTGAAGACACAGACACAAAGGGAGAATGCATATGAAGACAGAGGCAGAGATTAGAGTGATGCAAGCACAAGGAATGCCAGAGATTGCTGCTGTCAACAGAACCTAGGAGAAGCATGGAACAAATTCTCCCTCAGAGCTTTCAGAAGGATTCAACACTGCTGACACCCTAATTTTAGACTTGTAGCCTCCAGAACTGTGAGACAATAAATTGCTGTTTTTTCAAGCTACCCAGTTGGTGGTACTTTGTTATGGCAGCCTGAGGACACTCATACAACATTTAATAATACTGTTCATGTTTAATTGAATTGCTGTTACTTCATAGAGAGAAAAGTTAGGCAAAATGCATTGATCCTCTTTTTAAAATTGCTTTTAGAAATCTGACAACGTGTATTGAGAACCATAAAAATGACCATACTTGCTGACAAAGTAATTCTACTTCTGAAACAGTATCATTAGGAAACCAGTCCCAACTTGTAAAATGATACAGCTGCAAAGATAAGTATCACTATAACTTAGGTTGTTTATAATTTGTTGCTAATATACTTGTCCAACAATAGAGTTTTAGTTAAGTAAATCACATTATAACTACTAGAATACAAACAATACGAGTTCTGAAAATCACATAAGATGAAAAATGCTTACTAGGTATTATATGGAAAACACAGAATACTAAAAAAAAATTACTTTCTTTTTTTTTTTTTTTTTTTTTAAAGACAGAGTCTCCTTTGTTGCCCAGGTTGGAGTGCAGTGGCATGATCTCAGCTCACTGCAACCTCTGCCTCCTGGGTTCAAGCGATTCTCCTGCCTCAGTCTCCCAAGTAGCTGGGACTACAGGCATGTGCCAACACACCCAGCTAACTTTTGTATTTTTAGTAGAGATGGGGTTTCACCATTTTGGCCAGGCTGGTCTCAAATTCATGACCTAAGGTGATCCACCTGCCTCAGCCTCCCAAAGTGCAGGGATTACAGGGGTGAACCACCATGCCCAGCCTGAGAACACTAAAATTCTATATGGAGTATGATGTAGGAAAATATGCATAGAAAAAAAGAGAGAGACAAAGGCAACCTGGTTAAATATTCATTGTGGTAGAATTACGCTCAGTGGGTCAGAACTCCCTTCTTAGCTCCCTGATCTTATCCTTTTGGTACCAATTTCCAGTCTTATTTTCTCGCTCCTCAAGCCTCTCCACGCACAGCCAATTCTTTCTTGGCAATGCCTCTTGGAAGCAGTCCAGGCCCACTTCACCTTATACAGGTTTTTGTGAAAAGATTCCTATTTGGCCTGACTGTAGCCTATCTATGGCCAGAATAACACAGCCGTTCTATTGCTGAATACATCTACTGTGTTAATCTGTCCATTTATGTTTTATGCACTTTTATGTATGTGCTATGTTTTTCAATAAAAAGGTTTTTTTAACTTTATGTGTTTTCATATTTTGTTTTGTCAAGATAAGGACAAATGGTTCTCTGCTGATTTGCCCTGCTTCATTATACCTCTCTAAATGTAATGTTTCATCAGAACAGCTGGGTACCTGTTTATGACAATGGAGTGAACACAGGCTTTTCTCCCCTTCATGTACAATGTCTACCAGCTCCTCCACGTTTACCAATGCAAACTCCTTAACATCCTGTAAAACCTGGCTTAAAAATTTCCACTATCATCAAACCTGCCTGATCTGTGCTACCAAAATTTATACTGTATCATATTCTACATTTATCAAGCAACTACTAGCTGTAAGGCCTGAAGATTTAATGTCCTAAGCTGTTTGCAATCTTTTTGTGGAAAGCAAACATAAACGATGATAACAAATAGTAGAGAAGGGCATATGATGTGTTCAAAGTGGGGAAGAGGGAGAGTGGTGAAGAGAGGATGGGAGTGGGTGAGACTGATAAAGGCTAGAAGAGACCACGTAAAAATTGGATAGAAGATATTTAACGAATGGGAGAGGAATGGCATGAGACACGGCACCTTGGAGACCAGGATAATGGCAGGACCCTTAATGGAAATGAGCATCTAGAGCTGTTTTGGGGAAAAGCTGGGCAAGTCCAAGCGGAATATTATAATGTGCACTGAGAGATGTTACACTAAAACTGAAGAAGACATGGAAAGCACAGAATCTTAAGCCAGGTAAATACAGGTGATAGATGAAGTAACAAAGTCCCATAAATCTATTTTTCTCAAAAAAAAAAAAAAAAAGCGGGGGGTGGGGGGAGGGTGTGGGGATCCTAAACTAGTATAAAGACACATAAGAAGGAAAAGAGGTACCTGAGATTGACAGCCTGGTCAGCGATGCCTGAAACAGCACGGGACTTCAGAAAATAAGGGCGAGCAAAGGAACTCTACGTGAGGCAGTGTAGGACAGTGGTTAACAGCTCCAGTGCTGGAGACAGAACCCCAGAGCTGGAATCTCCTACTGCTGAGATGGGTGTGGCCTTGGGCAAGTTACTTAACCTCTCCGTGCCTCAGTTACCTCATCATTAAAATGAGAATAATATTAATATCTACTTCCCAGGATCGTTGTGAAGATTTAAAACTTTAACACAAGAACTGACATCAGTGCCTGGCACCTAAGCACTGATAAATGTCTGCCACGGGGTGAGGGGTGGATTTTATTTAGTTCTCGGTGACCTTGGGGAGACCAATTTCTGATCAGTAGTACGAAGGAAAACTACAAAGAAAGGGAATGAATAAGCGGGTGCGTGGTAAGAACGCAGAGGCAGTCACCAGGTATCGATGACCCTTTGGGAGCACGTAAGCAATAAAAGTGAGGAGTGAAATAAAGGGTAATCCGAGAGCACAGGGTTAAGTGAACATGCTTTCCGAGGGGAGATCGTAGCAAGAGGGAAAAGACCACTGGCGAGGAACTCGGGTCGCTAAAACTGTTCTTCAGTCGGCGCGGGACTAACTACACGGGGAGCAGGACAGGTGTAAAGACCCGCTCCTTCCCGTCCCGAGTTCCCCAGGGAGCTCCAAAGAGCGCTCTGTCCGCGCCGGGTGAAGTTTGAAACAGCGCTGACTTGAAGGGGGAAAGCCCATTTCCCAACAAACCTGGGAAAGCCCATTTCCCAAAGAACCAACGATACCTGGGACGACAAAACAACAGGCTTTCCTGTTTCCATCTCCGGCACGACCTGTTCCACGGCTCTGTATTCATCAGCCTCCTCTCGGCCAGCAGCAGCCACCAAGACAGGATGCGGCTCGGGGAGCCGAAGGGACAGCGCCCCAAGTTCATCCGGCCGCGGGAGCAAAAAAAGCGCCCAAAGGGGAAGGAAGGAAACAGAAAGAAAGGGGCTCCGGAATGTGGGGGGTGGCCAGCGAGGCCAGACCCCGGAGCTGGGAAAATGACCTCCGCGTCCAAGGTCGAGCAGGTCCTTCTCCCTCCCAGTCCCGCCGGCGAGCACCTCTGCCCCTCCCGCTCCGCTCCGCAGGGCCGGCGCCGCGCGGGACCCCAGTCCAGGCTCCACTCCACAGCGCGCCCACCGGGCCCGACCTTCCCTTCGGGATGCTGCCGGGTGGGGGCTCCCGGAGAAGGCGCAGGTGAGCGCCGCGGCCCCGCGCTCCGGCGGAAAAGGGCCTCGGTCCTCCCCACGCGCAGGCGGCGGGGACAGAACTTCCCAAACGCCTCCCGAGCCCAGGGAGGGTCTGGCCCGCTCCCGGGGCCCCCGCACCCGGGTCCTACTTCTCGCGCGCCGCGCCCAAGTTCCTCCATCCGGCCGCTCCCGACGCCGTTCCCCTCGGCTCTGCCTCCCTCCCCAGTCTCTTCTCCGCGCGCCGGCAAAGTTTGGCCCCTGCCTGCCGGCCTGGAGCCCCGCACTCACCGCACAGAGAGCGGAGCCGAAGCGCCGGGCGCGCGCGGGAGAGAGGGCGGCGGCTGGCAGCGCGAGCGCGGAGCTCCTCACAGCGGCCCCTGCTGTCCCGGCCGCCGACCGGGTTGGAAAGGGGAGGACGCCGCCGGGTGTCACCTGCCCGCTCTCCCACCCAGCCGCGTGACGCGCACAGCGCCGCCCCCTGCCCGCCGCCGCCAGGTGCCCGCCGAGGGCCGGAGGGAGGAGCCGGGGCGGTGCGGGGGAAGCGGCCGGGAGGGCGGGGGCCGCCCCGGCCTCGCCTCCGCCGCGCGCCCTGACTCTCGGGACTGGAGCCCACCGGCCGCTCTGGGCTAGCGGGGCTGGTCGTGGCACCGATGACCTTTCTTTCCGAGAGCAGATGCCATCACTTGGGGTACATCTCCAGGCTGACATAGCAGAGTGGAAATTGTCGTCATGCGTGACTCATTTGGGAATGAGTTGTAGAAAAATCTGAAATGAGGAAACCCTAGCTGAGGCTGGAGGCGGAGAAAAAGGGGACTCCCTGCCCCTGAAAGGGTATTGGGAGGGTTAATTCACATCTAAAATGGAAGCCAGACCAGGAGGAGAAGGCCCTGGGAGGGGAAGGCCGACTTGGGTCAGCTCCATCCCCTGCTTGTAACGGATAAGAAACTAGAGAATTGAGGCAGCCTGGGGGGGCATGGGGAGAGGACTTTTAGAGCAATGAAGACTAGATTGTATGTAATCTAACTTTATTTCTGGTAACAGCAACTGCTGCAGGAAAAAAGTCTGGCAAATTCATTTCTCGTTACCTACTGTCGGATTGGAAAGTGGGGTGGGGATGAGCGTTCGGAGTGTGCACCTGCGCTTGGTTTATTTATTTATTTTTTAAACGTACCTGGCCTTGTGTCTGGTAATGATCCTCCTAATCGCTGGTATGATTTGGAGTCGTGGCATCAATAGCTGGAAGGCAAAATAGGAGCCTAGAGAAGTTCCCTGCTTCTGAGGCAAAACCAAAGGCTGGTGTTGAGCTGTCCAGAAACCTAAAAAAAAAATAACCATTTTTAGTTGCAGTCCTGACCCAAGCACCTCACAAATGTGGGCTTTGAGTTTGTGTTGTGAGTTCTCAGCATGGAATCAAGAAACACAAAAAAGGGCGGGGAGCGTCAGGACAACCAGAGAGGATGGGTAGGAGAAAAAAAAAAATTGGGGTGTCGGAAGCATGTTTTCCTCACATGTAGGGATTGCCTTCGGCAGCTTAATCCCACTACATTAAACAAGAGGTTTTAATGTTTTATGTAAAACTTCGAAAGTGTCCATTGAAAGAAAAGAAAAAAAAAAGCTTAAATTGCAAAGAATCTTGAAGTCAAAGAAACTAAAGATTTCTCCTTTCTTTTAGATAACTTTGCTTTCATATTAAAAAGAGATCATTTAGTAGACTTAGGAAGTCTTTTGGGAATGGGAGACAATTGCCTAATGATACTAGCCTTTGAGTCTATCACAATTTACCATTTATATATACTTATGAAATTTCAAATATGCAGAAGCTCAAATGGATTCATTTATTTAACAAATACTGGAGTGCTGCTATGTTCCAGGCCCTGAAGTTTCAATAGATAACAAATTCCTCGTTCTTAGGGACTATACGTTCATTCTGGTTGGAGATGACAGACAATACATGAATAAAGAAGTTAAAAAAATGTAGTATTCGGCCAGGCGCGGTGGCTCACGCTTGTAATCCCAGCACTTTGGGAGGCTGAGGCGGGCAGATCATGAGGTCAGGAGTTCGAGACCAGACTGTGCAATACAGTGAAACGCCGTCTCTACTAAAAATACAAAAATTAGCTGAGTGTGGTGGTGCGCGCCTGTAGTCCCAACTACTTGGGAGGCTGAGGCAGGAGAGTCGCTTGAACCTGGGAGGCGGAGGTTGCAGTGAGCAGAGATCTCGCCACTGCACTCCTCCAGCCTGGGCGACAGAGCTAGACTCTCTCAAAAAAAAAAAGAGGAAAAAAAAAGAAAAAAATGTGGTGTTCAGGGTTTGATAAGTGCTATGAAGAAAAATAAAAAAGGGAAGGGGATAGAGACTTTTGGAGGTGGGCAGTTGTGTTAAATGTTAAAATGGTTAGGGAAGGCCCCAGTGGAAGCAGGCATTTCAGCCAAGATTTTGAACAGGTAAGGTGACACACCTGTGTGCCTATCCAGTAACAGCATTCCACTCAAAGGGAATGGCAAGGCTAAAAGCTCTGGGAGCGTGGTGTGGGATATTCCATTCATAGACCAGCAAAGGGGAGAGGTCAGATGAATTTCAGTGAGTGAGGTCATAAGGACAGTAAGAACTGAGGTCAAAGAGTTAAGGAAGCAGTTTGAGTAGAAAAGTGACATACTTTGACGTTTTCAAGAGTATTTTGGCAACTTTTTTGAGAATAGGGCATGGGGTATGGAGGCAGAGAAGAAGGACAGAAGTAAGACGATGATCAGGAGGCTCTTGGGAAATCCAGATGAGAGATAAAGGTGGCTTTGACCAAGTTGGTAGTAGTGAAAGATAAGATTTAAAAAAATACATTCTGAAGGTAATATTAACAGGATTTCCTGAGAATTTGATATGGGCTATGAGAGAGAGAAAAAAGAGGTCAAGGATGACTCCAGGGTGTTTGCCTTGGGTAACTGGAAGAAAAAAATTGCCATTTACTGAAAGAAAAAAAAAAAGACTGTAAAAGAAAAAAATAGGAAGAAGGGCAGGTCAGGAGTTGTTTGGCATTGCTTTAATTTGAGATGCCTGTTACCTATCTAAATGGGAATGAATGTCAAGTAGGTAGTTGATTACACTAGTCCGGAGGTCAAGAAAGAGAGGTCTGGGCTAGCAATATAAATCTGGGTGTAGTCAGTTTCCAGATGACACTGAAAGGCATGAGAATGGCTAAGAGCACCAAGAGTGAGAATAGAGAAGAGATTATCCCTGCTTTCCCCATTTGCTAAATTCCCACACACGGGGTTCTGTGTTTAGGCTCTTGATTCCATTCCACTGTCTATGTGTCCTGCCTTATATTTTCTTTTACTTTTACTATTTTATGTAAATGTGAAAAGAAGCTTTCTTTCTTGTTTTCAATGAAAAGCTATGGCAGGATTTTTATTTTAATTGTCTTAAAGTTATTTAGGGATAACCTGTCATCTTTATGATATTGAGGTGACCCATCCATGAACATATATCTCCATAGTTGGTCTTTCACATATTTTATTATGCTTATTCTTAGGAACCTTATAATTATTGCCACTACTATCAATTTTTTTTTTTTAAGACAGGGTCTCACTCTGTTGCCCAGGCTACAGTGCAGTGACACAATCATAGCTCACTGCAGCCTTGAACTTCTGGGCTCAAGCGATCTTCCAGCCTCAGCATCAGAGAAGCTAGGACTACGGGCATGCACCACCATGGGGGGCTAATTTTTTAATTTTTTGTAGAGACAGGATCTTGCTATGTTTCCCAGACTGGTCTCAAACTCCTGGTCTCAAGAGAACCTCCTACTTCAGCCTCTCAAAGTGCTGGGATTACAGGTATGAGCCACCGTGCCTGGCCTGGTATATGTATTTTTAAGTTACATTTTCTAAATGTAAATATAAGAATGTTAATTTTTGTTTAATGGTGGTAAGTCCTTTGTCTTTACTAAATTATTAGTAATTTGTAGAGTGCCTCTGGTATTCTCTTGAGGCAATGATAACGCTTGTGAATAATTACAATTTTTTTCACTGTATTTTATTCTTTAAGAGAAAATTGAACCCTGTCACCTTCTTACTCTATGTCAGTATCATATGGATTTAACTTTTACCAGTGATTCTTATACTTTACTGAGCGTCACAATCCTTGGGATGTTATGCAAGTTCCTGAAAATTATTTTGAGATGCTGATTTAGTGAGTCTGGAGAGTGGGCCAAGGAATGTGCATCTTAACACACACTCTAACTGATTCTGTTAGAGTTGCTGAGACACCTTACATGTGACCTATCTTTTCTGATATTTATCATTGCCTCCACAGCTGCACAATAAGCCCTAAAGGGAAGATATTTTATCTACTCTCTCTTTATATCTGTGGTGCCTAGGATATTAGCCTACAAACAGTGGGTGCTAAATAAATATGTAGATGGCAAAAAGAAATTTAGAAAAGTTGTGGAATGTACTTTTGTGAGTTTCATATTTAAATGCTTTAAGTTTTCCTATGTTTTTTAATATAGATTTCATAATGATAACTCTGATATCATCAGAGGAAGAACATAATTGCAATAGGATAGGTTCATTGAGTAAGTGACTATCAACCATTCCCACATCTTGTTTCTTTACCACAACGTATCTGTAGCCTGCCAGACTTAAAGGCTTCATCCTTTTAATTTTTTTTTGGCATTGAAATGCAAACTATGAGTTTCAGAAAAATCATTTTCTTTCTGGTAATCCTGTTCACATATCTAAGATATATGTAAAATTAATATCTCCGAGACAGTGTGAGATATGGAATGAGAACATCCCTCAAGTTATTATAACAATCAATATAATTATTTTCCTGTAAACCCCAATCATTTGAAAATATGATTTTTGACTGTGAAGAATTGCCACTTATTATGATCATGAAATTAACTTTGATCTGACTTCAAATATTATAAAAATGCTTTCTGTGCCAACTATATTATCTGAATGTTTATTCAATCAGTTTATCTTGATATCACAGTTTTGTGAAGGCCAAATCTAACATAGTATCTAGTTAAAATTCTCATGTCCTACATTTCATAATAATAAACTGCTCTTCAAAGAGATAAAACTATCATAATTTACGTTTTATTGCATGGGTAAATAATATACCATCAGGAAAAACTATTTTAGTAATTTAATGGAAACAATAAACAAGAAAACATAAAAATATTTACACTTTAAAACTCCATTTAACTCTCATGAGTTTTGGGACTTTGTACTAGACACTATATGTTATTTGTACTGCATGTTACTCATAACTTTTTTGTGCTATGTGTTACTCTAAGTTTTATGTAATAATAGTTAACTGATGTCTAATGTACCTCATAGGTTTACATAACAATTTATCAAATGGAGGCTCCGTTTTCCTGGAGGAGTTTCATTTATGCTAGGTTGGTGTTTCCCAAATTAGCCTGATTTTAATAATCACTGAGGATAAATGCTAAAAAACACAAATTTTGAGGCCCCTCCAGTACAAGGCCAGCCATACTTTGGATGGCAATGAAATAACCAATGAAAAGAATTTCAGCGAGTTTTATCTGTGTCTTTTAACATTGTATATTTTATTTTTATTCTCTAGATATGCCTGCTTTTGGAGAGATAACCTGTATACTTTATTATCAATCCTGGATGATTACTTTCTTGGATAATCATTACATTTTTAGTGTAGTGATTGAAAGGCTCATCAATTTGGGGTAAGAAAAAAACAAAGAATACTTTTATTAATAGGCTATCACATTTTATAAGATTTTATAAAAACATTAGGATTTACATATTAGATTTTACATATTCTATGATACTCTGTTAAAAAAATTTTTTTTAGGGATGGAGTCTCACTATGTTGCCCAGGCTGGAGTGTAGCAGCTGTTCACAGATGCAATCATAGTGCACCACAACCTCAAATTCCTGGGCTCAAGCAATCCTCCTGCCTCAGCCTCCTGAGTATCTGGGACTAGAGGCATGTGCCATCATGCCCAGCTCTTAAATTTGTTATAGGTTTTGAATATTTCCAAAAGACTTCTTGTCTTAGTCTGATCAAGCTGCTACCACAACTGAGTAGCTTATAAACAGCGGAAATGGATTTCTCACAGTTCTGGAGGCTAGGAAGCCCAAGATCAAGCAGCTAGAACATTCAGTGTTTGGTGCAGTCCTTCTTGATTTAACAATGGCTCTTTCTTTCTTTTCTTTTTCTCCCTCCCTCCCTCCTTCTCTCCCTTCCTCCGTTTCTTTCTTTCTTGTCAGGGTCTCACTCTGTCACCTAGGCTGGAGTGTAGTGGCACAATCACAGCTCACTGTAGCCTCAACTTCCTGGGCTTAAGCAACCCTCCCACCTGAGTTTCCCAAGTAGCTGGGACCACAGCATGCACCACCACACCCAGCTAATTTCTGTATTTTTTCGTAGGGGTGGGGTTTTGCCATTTTGCCCAGGCTGGCCTCGAACTCCTGGGCTTAAACCATCCTCCCACCCTGGCCTCCCAAAGTGCTGGGATTATAGGAATAAGTCACTGAACCCAGCTCTGATGGCTCTTTCTATGAAAGGAGAATCTGGGGCCTCTTTTATAAAGGCACTAATACCATGTGTGAGGGCTCCTATCCTTATGATCTAATAATCTCCAAAGGCCCTCCCTTCTAATATCATCACATTGGTGATTAGGTTTGAACATATGAATTTAGGAGGACAGAAACATTCAGACCATAGCAATGCTACCCTGATAAAATTGTGGTAAGCAAAACGAGTCACTGGGGATTATACACACACACACACACACACACACACACACACACACACACACACACACACACACACATATATAATTTTTTTCTTAAGATGGAGTCTTGCCCTGTCACCCAGGCTGTAGTGGAGTGGCGCAGTCTTGGCTCATTGCAACCTCCACCTCCCAGGTTCAGGCAATTATCCCACCTCAGCCTCCGAGTAGCTGGGATTACACGCGCCCACCACCATGCTCGACTAATTTTTGTATTTTTAGTAGAGACGGGGTTTTGCCATGTTGGCCATGCTGGTCTTGAACTCCTAACATCAGATGATCTACCTGTCTTGGCCTCCCAAAGTGCTGGGATTACAGGCGTGAGCCACCGAGCCTGACCTAGGGGATTATATTTATTAGACAATAAATATAATAAATATTTATTAGACAATAAATATAATAAATATTTATTAGACAATAAATATAATAAATATTTATTAGACAATAAATATGTGAACCTTGGTTGCATACAAAAATATCAAATCAGTCAAATTATTTTTACTTGTCCAAGGAACATAGTCTTTGATTGAAATGTACATTTTAAACTGTTATTAGAATGTTTTTATTTTACAGTTTAAGGTATATTTTCAAAATGATTTATCATGGTATAATCTGTAGTCAGTTAATCAGTGTTTACTGTAGTCAGTTAATCAATGTTTACTGATCTTTTGGCATAAATGACAGTGGAGGCCAGCTTTAAAAATCAGACTGAGTAGAGATGAGCATATATGTGTTAGTGACTGATTTCCTTTTTTTATTTTGAGACGGAGTTTCACTCTTGTTGCCCAGGCTGGAGTGCAATGGCACGGTCTCAGCTCACTGCAACCTCCACCTCCCGAGTTCCAGCGATTCTCCTGCGTCAGGCTCCTGAGTAGCTGGGATTACAGGCGCGTGCCACCAAGCCCGGCTAATTTTTTTGTATTTTTAGTAGAGACAAGGTTTCACCATGTTGGTCAGGCTGGTCTCAAACTCCTGACCCGTGATCCGCCTGCCTCGGCCTCCCAAAGTGCTGGGATTACAGGCGTGAGCCACTGTGCCTGGTCATGACTGACTTCCTAAGTGAAGAAAAGAAATTGTAAATTACTTTATATTACTCATGTTTCTTTTTCTTTGGCATAGATCATCAAGAGCTGACCCTGCAAATGGATGTGATTTAAAAAATGGTATCTTTTATCTCTGTTGTTCTTGGTTTTATATATCCATTTAATGCATTTAAAATGAGTTCCCTATCTATTTTTAAGCAATTGTGCAGATAAAGCATTCTAGGAAATGAGAGTGAAGGAGCTGTGACATATCCCCCAAAGCAAAGTTTGTGAGTCATTTAGTTACAGCTCATTTGTTCCAGCGGTTTTTTTCTAGATTAGGATGAGGAAAAATTAGACTTGTTCAGAAAGCTTAAGAAAATAGTTATTGTAAAGGAAAACAGTGATGGGCATAGAAATGGCCAGATTCTATTCTATATTCTATTCTATTTTTAAGAGACAGGGTCTTGCTCTGTCATCCAGTCTAGAGGGCAGTGCAGTAGTCATAGCTCACTGCAACCTCAAACTCCTGGGCTCAGGTGATCCTTAGGCAAGTAGCTGAGACTACAGGTATGAGGGTATGAGCCACCACACCAACTTGTTCTTGTTGTTGTTGTTGTTTTTTTTTTTAGATAGGGTCTTGCTCTGACACCCAAGCTGCAGTGCAGTGGTATGATCTTAGCTCGTTGCAACCTCTGCCTCCTGAGTAGAAATGAAAAGCATGCCCACTCACAGTTATAGCAGATGATGGCTAGCTATTCGCTAGATTTGTGTCCTCTTTCTCCTGGGCACGCAGCTGGATTATATCTCCCAGTCTTCCTTACAGTTTAGCAGTGGCCATGAAAGTGAATTCTGGCCAATGGAATTCGAGCAAAGTGTTGCTTGTCCCTTCCAGGCCTGGCTCATTCACATTTAACAGGTGAAATCCTGTGTGCTCTTTCTCCTGCATCACTCTGAAGGAAGCCTTTTATGCTGAATGTGGTGGAGCCACAAGATGGAAGGGATTCTGCGTTCTCAAATTACCCTGTGGAGGGGAAGGATCTTCTAGGAATTATAAACAAATTTGTAGTGCATTAAGCCTCTGAAACTTTGTAGTTAATCTGTTACAACAGTTAGCCTGCCTCAAGTGATAAAATACTCAGAGAAGATAGTACTCAGAGAAGGATTTACAGTTTCACCCTGCAGAAAGCAGGAAATGGTTAGCTCTTCCTTTGGCCTCTCCTTGGTATTTTGCTTGGTAAGGGCGGACAACCTCTTGGTATTCTTCCTTAATGGACTAGTTTTCCTAACTTTACCTTATTACAGTAGCCTCTTAACTAGCTCCCTGCTTCTGTTGTTGTCCTCTGCCCTTAGAGTTTATTATCAAAACAATGACCAGACTGACCTCAGGACATTCTGCTAAATCTTCCAAGCTTTCCATTTGTTTGAAAGAAAAAGCCAAAGTCTTTTCAATGACTTACAAGAGCCTTTGTGATCTGCCACCTCTCCCTATTACCTTTTATCCTTATCTCCTATACTCTCCCTTTCTGCTCAGTCAGATATACCCACACAGATTTCCTTGCTATCTCTTGGACCCGGCAGGCATGCTTTAGCCTCAGGGCTTCTGTGCTTGTTCCCTCTGCCTAGAATGCTCTTCTCCCAGATACCCACATGGCTTACTCTTTTAAATCCTCCCGGTGTTTGCTCAGAGAGGCATTTTCTGAGCAAGCTATTTAAAACTAAAACTCCTCACATTCTCTATCCCTCTCTTCTACGTTATTTTTCTACATAGCACTTATCACCTAACATACTATACACATTTCCTCTGAAATATTGTTTATTGTCTGCCCCTCTCCACAACCCAATTAAAATGAAAGCTTCATGAGAATTTTTGACCATTTAAAAAAAAAAAAAAATTGCCCATCTAGAGTGGCACTTGGCAAACAATAATACATTTTTTAAAAAAATAATCAAATGCTATTATATAGATAAGCAAAGTATGCCAAAGGAACACTAAAGAGAAACTCCTAATTCAAACTGGTTCTGGCAGGGAAAAACTTTCTGGAGAAATTTGCTTCTCTGCCAGGACTAAGGGGTGATGTAGTTGTTGCGAGCATGAGCCAGTGGTCACTTCTTAGTCCTCATCTTAGCTGACCTATCATCATCATTTGACACAGTTGATTACAGTTTTCTTGAAATGCTGCCTTCACTTGACATCAGGGATACCACACTTGCCTGGCTCTTCTCCTTTTTCTGGAAATTCTTTCTCAGACTCTTCACCAATTTTTCCCTCATCTTCTACCTCTAAATTTTGGAGTGCTCCAAGGTTCTGTTCTTAGCTGTCTTCTCTCATCTATCTGCACTCATACTTCAGGTGATCCGAGTAAGAAAAGGCTTAAATGCCATCTCTATAGTCATGATTCCCAAATGTGTTTTCCAGCCTGTATCTTTTTCTTGAATTCCAGATTTGTATATCTGAGTGTCCACTGGGCCTCACCATTTGATTAATAATTTGTATCTCAAACTTAAATGTCCAAAACAGAGCCACTGGTATTTCCCCTTTTTGTAGTCTTCTCTACCTCATTCAATGGCAACTCTATTCTTTTGGTTGCTCAGGCCAAAATCCTTGGAGTCATCTTTGACTCTTCTCTTCCTCTCTGCCAACTCTTCAAAATATATCTAAGACCACTTCCCACCATCTCCACTGCCATCATGTTGGTACTGCCACCATCATCTCTTGCTTGGAATATTTCAACAGCCTCTTAACTGATTTCTTTGATTTTGCTTATTGTTCCCTTAGTCTCTTTGGGCTGCTATAACAAAATATACTAAGCTGGGTGGCTTCTAAACAACAGAAATTGATTTCTTACAGTTCTCGAGGCTGAGAAGTCCAAGATCAAGACATTAGCAGATTTGGTGCCTGGTCAGGACTAGTTAGCTGTATGGTTCATAGTGGTGCCTTCTTGCTGTGTATTCATGTGGTGGAAGGGGAAAAGGCAGCACTGTGTTGTCATGACCTTATCACCTCCTAAAGTCCCTACCTCCTAATACATTGGTGATTAGGTTTCAACATATGGATCTAGGGGAGACGCAAACAATCACACCATAACACTTGCCTTCAGCCAATCCCCACTCTGACACCAGAGTTCCCCTGTTAACACCAAAGTCAGATTATGTCTCTCCTTTGCTCTAAACTTTCCAATGGCTTCCTGTCAGCCCTATAGGTACCTACAAGGCCCTTCTTGACCTGAGATAATCTGTTACCACTATCCCCCTAATTATCCTTCTCCATTTAGCTTTCTTGCTGATCCTTGGACATGCCATTGTGCTCTTATCTCAAAGGGCCTTTATACTTGATACTCCCTTTGTCTGGAATGTTCTTTCCTGAGATATCTGCATGGGTAAGTCTCTCATTTCCTTGAGGTCATTACTGAAAATTCACCTTTCTCAATGAAGCTTTTCCTGGATACCCCATCTAAAATTTTAGTGCTATTCCCTCCTCCCACTTACCATTCCTTTTCTCTGCCTTTTTTTCCTCCTTTGTAGTTTCAATAATATACCTTATTTTACACATTTATATTGTCTTTTTCTCCACTTCAGTATAATAAGGCCATATATGCTCAGTTTTTCAAGCCTGCATCTTTCTTTCATTATGCCTATTTCTGCAGTCACAACTTTAAATTCATTCTAATAAACATCCACTCTTGAGCGGAATGTTTGAGCATAGGTAAGGATTTGGTCTGTTTTATTTACTGGCACTTAGTTGGAGCTCAACTTGTGAATGAATGATTCAATAGATGAATTTGAGCTGGTAAAACTGTTTCCTTAGTGAGTAAGGGTACTTCCACCCCTAGGATTTATTGGATTTATGAGTTGTTTAGGCTATGAAAATTTTTTGAATTGCTTGTCAACATCTGAAAATTTCACAGTTTCATATAAAAATATGAATTTTTCATTTCTCTTTGAATAATGAGCATTTCTAGCCACAACAGGCCCACATTCCCACATGGTGTAAGTTAGCTGGAGCTGAGTAGTCAAATACCATAGACTGTTGATTACTCCCCAGTCTCTGTTTTCTTTTTTGGGAACAGTAATGGAACTCCCAGGTTTTCACTGAGGACATGGCCACCTGGAATAAAGATAGCTTCCTTTTCAGTTAGGTGTGACCAGGAGTTCTGGCCAATAGGATGTTAGTGAAAATGGTGTGTGAAACCTCTGGGAAGTGTTCCTAAAGGGAGGGAGCATGCCTTCTTCCTTCTTCTCTTTCTTGTTGGGTTGGAATGTGGATATAATGATTAAAGCAATCACCTTGTACCACAAGGAGGAAGCTGTTGAGAGAGGGTGCAAGAGTCATCTGATAGAAAGAGCCTAGGTTCCTGATGATCTTGGAACCAGCATACCAACTAAGGACTACTTTCCTGGATTTTATCAAAATAAACTTATATTCTATTGTAGCTATGTTATTTTGGGTTTTCAGATAAACCTACTTCTAATTCATGAAAGCCACTGCCATTGGGCAAGTGTTCTTAAGTTTGTCGTAATCCCACCACTACCCAATGTCTCCCTAACATTGATGGGGAGCTGCCATTTATCATCACATAACCATACTGTTTTTCTCTTTATTATAAATGGGACAGTGAAAGACTGCATAGCCATGTGTTTCAAAAGAAGAGCACATGTCCTTGTGGAAGTAGAGATTGTTCCTACATGACTAATACTGCACACCAACTATTAATGGACTAATTGCACATGATTTAGGAAGCTATTTTGAAACAAAATACAGTAAGAAATATGACCAGAATAGTAAAGACATGTAATGAGAAACTTAATTTAATGAAAAACTCAATGAACTGAAAGCAGGGACTAGAATTACAGCAGATTTTCTTTTTCATAAAAATACAGTAAGTGGTAATGGTGCAAAATATATTTAATGAAAAAATTTTCTTGGCATGAAAACCTTGCGCCAATGATGGATTTATAAAAAGGTTGACTGTAGCAAAAATTGTGTCCTGAACAGAAACTAATATTTGCAAATAGAAGTTTAACCAGGTATAATATTTCTTAGTATGGTGAAGCTGGGGTGAAGGGACTTATACAAAGTTTCATGAAAAGGTTAAATTATTTGTAGCTTTTTTTAAGCTAATAAGAGTAGAGATATAAAATATATAAATACCACCCAGGTAGCTATAGTCATTTGTGGTATCAGAAAGGTTTTAAGTGTTTGAATAACTCTTTTTTTTTTTTTTTTTTGAGATGGAGTTTCGCTCTCGTCGCCCAAGATGGAATGCAATGGCGCAATCTCGGCTCACTGCAACGTCCGCCTCCTGGATTCAAGTGATTCTCCTGCCTCAGCCTTTTGAGTAACTGGGACTACAGGTGTGCACCACCACGCCTGGCTAATTTTTGTATTTTTAGTAGAGATGGAGTTTCACCATGTTGGTCAGGCTGGTCTCGAACTCCTGACCTCAGGTGATCCATCCGCCTCAGCCTCCCAAAGTGCTAGGACAACAGGCATGAGCCACTGTGCCCGGCCTGAATAACTTTTTAAAAACTTTTTTTTTTTTTTTTGAGACGGAGTCTCGCTCTGCTGCCCAGGCTGTAGTGCAGTGGCACGATCTCGGCTCACTGCAAGCTCCGCCTCCCGGGTTCACGCCATTCTTCTGCCTCAGCCTCCCGAGTAGCTTGGACTACAGGCGCCCACCACCACGCCCAGCCAATTTTTTTGTATTTTTAGTAGAGACTGGGTTTCGCCATGTTAGCCAGGATGGTCTCCATCTCCTGACTTTGTGATCTGCCCACCTTGGCCTCCCAAAGTGTTGGGATTACAGACGTGAGCCACTGCGCCCAGCCTAAAAACTTTTTTTAAAACAGGGTCTTGCTGTGTTGGCCAGGCTTGTCTCAAATTCTTGGCCTCAAGCAATCCTCCCACCTTGGCCCCTCTGTGTTGGTATTACAGGTGTGAGCCACTGTGACTAGCCTTGAATAACTTTTGAACATTGTGACAGCAGTGGGTACATCAGGAAATCATTTTTTTGTGTTGAGTGAAGTGCTTATAAACACGACTGCAGGAGGTACTCCAGCAAATCAATGTTAACACTGAACTTGGATTACAAAATGTAAACCCACAGAGGCGGTTTGCACAAGTCATATGACGTTTGTTTCATAATTCAATAGGAGTAATGTTTAATTGAAAAAGAAAACATGTTATGAATGTAGTAGTTCATCCTATGAAATGGATGTGCTACCATGGTTTGAACCACAGGAGGCATATCCATGCTTTACTTGATACATTGTGCACAACAGAAGAGGTACGAAACTGAAGAGATATTTTCTTGGATGGTTGTGAGAAATTGGTTTGTCTAAAGCAAATGTTAAAGATTTAGTCAAAGATTATGCCTTTGGTTGAGATTATATACACTCTATTTCTCTGCAAGTATGTTTATAACGAGTTACACAAATGAGCATATGTTCATAACCAGTTACATACACTATTTTTCTGCAACTATGTTCATAACCATTTTATTGATCTAATTTCCAGCCAAACTGTGTCTTTGGGAAATTCAGCCAGGAAAAATCTGGCCTTTCATATGCAGAAGTTATTTTCCAGAAATTTAAGTGATGTTTACCCCTTGGGGAGCTAATAATTGAATTCCAAAATAGTTATTTGGTTTTAAAATTTATAAAAATGAAGAAACTTGGATCAGTTTGCCTTTTTTCTTTTTCTTTTTCTTTTTTTTTTTTTTGAGATGGAGTCTTGCTCTGTTTCCCTGGCTGGAGTCAGTGGTGTAATCTCAGCTCATTACAACCTCCGCATTCTGGGTTCAAGTGATTCTCCTGCCTCAGCCTCTGAGTAGCTGGGACTACAGGTGCATGCCACCATGCCCGGCTAATTTTTAAAAAATTTTTTTATTTTTAGTAGAGACGGAGTTTCACCATGTTGGCCAGACTGGTCTTGAACTCCTGACCTCAGGTGATCTGCCTACCTCGGCCTCCCAAAGTGCTGGGATTACAGGCATGAAACCACCATACCCGGCCCAGGGAGATATTTTAAATGTATGAAAAAAAAACACAAAAAACAAAACTGAGCAAGGAAATCTATTTTAGAAAAATCGTATCTGTGAAAAACTTTTTTATTTATTTGAATAAAATATTGATCCCAAATAGGGCAGGAGAAACTGTCACATTTCTCTGGTTCAAGGCAAAAATATTTATAGAAGAAAAATATAATCAAAATACCTATTTTTAATTGGATATTTGAATTTTACATCAGAAAATTTAATCTCTAATATAGTTATGTTACATGCTTATACCACAGTATAATAATAAAAAATATAATTCTTACATTTGCTACCGCGACTCCTTCATTAATTTACCATGCCCTTTGTGAGGATTTGAGATTGTGAGCCTTCATCTTACCTTTCCTGTATTTTTTTCTGGGTACAAAGCAGTGACCTGAAACATATAGACTTTTCAGAACGATTTGTCATTTTTCCATAATGGAGGAAAACAAGAGCAGAAAGTCCAGAACTTTAGAGTCAAGAGCAATGGAGAAATTCAGTCCAACCATAATATTACCAAATGGGAACAGACTAGAGGTGAAGATCTTATAAAAAAATCTGAACTCAAGATTTCCTAAAGTTCTTTTACTTTTGTTTAGCTGTTGAGAGTCACAAGGCAAATCTCAATATAGCCTGTCTACGGGAGAAAATTACTAAGCCCCACAGAGCCCACTAGAAAGATGCAGGGAGGATCTATGTTGGGAGTACAGGCCAATAGCAACTTTGAGTATAGGACCCTCTGCCATACTGTGAGAAGAAAAACTACAAGATTAATGTGATATCCAGCTTATCAACTAGTATTTAATAACACTTAAAAAATTCATACATCATAAATTACAGAAGTAATAATTTTTTATTATTATTTACTTAATCATTTGTGAATTGTGAAGTAGAACTGTTGGTTCGTAGTTAAGTACTTGGTAATTGTGTTGTTCACTAATTAATTAAAAAATATATATATTTTTTGGCATCAACTATCTGCCAAGCAGTGTTCCAGGTGCTGGAGAGCAGTAAGAACAAAAATCTCTGCCCTTATGGGGTATACATTTTAGAAGAGAGAGAAAGACTAAATAAGCAGATCATGTCCTGGAAAAGGTGAAATTTGAGTGAATTGTGACAAGAGCTCAGAGCCCAATAATCCTGAGACTTTTAAGTAAAAAGAGTTCTATTGGCTGGGCGTGGTGGCTTATGACTGTAATCCCAGCACTTTGGGAGGCCGAGATAGGCGGATCACAAGGTCAGGAGATGGAGACCATCCTGGCTAACATGGTGAAACTCCATTTCTACTAAAAATACAAAAAATTAGCTGGGCATGGTGGCAGGAGCCTGTAGTCCCAGCTACTTGGGAGGCTGAGGCAGAAGAATGGCATGAACCCGGGAGGCGGAGCTTGCAGTGAGCCGAGATCGAGCCACTGCACTCCAGCCTGGGCGATAGGGCGAGACTCCATCTCAAAAAAAAAAAGTTCTGGGGGAGGAGCCAAGATGGCCGAATACGAACAGCTCTGGTCTACAGCTCCCAGCTTGAGCGACGCAGAAGACGGGTGATTTCTGCATTTCCATCTGAGGTACTGGGTTCATCTCACTAGGGAGTGCCAAACAGTGGGCGCAGGACAGTTGGTGCAGCGCACCGTGCGCCAGCTGAAGCAGGGCGAGGCATTGCCTCACTCGGGAAGCGCAAGGGATCAGGGAGTTCTCTTTCCTGGTCAAGGAAAGGGGTGACAGATGGCACCTGGAAAATCGGGCCACTCCCACCTGAATACTGTGCTTTTCCCACGGGCTCAAAAAACGGTGCACCAGGAGATTATATCCCGCATCTGGCTCAGAGGGTCCTACGCCCACAGAGTCTCACTGATTGCTAGCACAACAGTATGAGATCAAACTGCAAGGCAGCAGCGAGGCTGGGGGAGGGGCGCTCACCATTGCCCAGGCTTGCTTAGGTAAACAAAGCAGCCAGGAAGCTCGAACTGGATGGAACCCACCACAGCTCAAGGAGGCCTGCCTGCCTCTGTAGGCTCCACCTCTGGGGGCAGGGCACAGACAAACAAAAAGATAGCAGTAACCTCTGCAGACTTAAATGTCCCTGTCTGACAGCTTTGAGGAGAGCACTGGTTCTCCCAGCACGCAGCTGGAGATCTGAGAAAGGGCAGACTGCCTCCTCAAGTGTGTCCCTGACCCCTGACCCTTGAGCAGCCTAAACTGGGAGGCACCCCCCAGTAGGGGCAGACTGACACCTCACACGGCCGGGTACTCCTCTGAGACAAAACTTCCAGAGGAACGATCAGACAGCAGCATTCGCGGATCACGAAAATCCGCGGTTCTCAGACACCGCTGCTGATACCCAGGCACCAGGGTCTGGAGTAGACTTCTAGCAAACTCCAACAGACCTGCAGCTGAGGGTCCTGTCTGTTAGAAGGAAAAATAACAAACAGAAAGGACACCCACACCAAAAACCCATCTGTACATCACCATCATCAAAGACCAAAAGTAGATAAAACCACAAAGATGGAGAAAAAACAGAGCAGAAAAACTGGAAATTCTAAAAAGCAGAGCACCTCTCCTCCTCCAAAGGAACGCAGTTCCTCACCAGCAACGGAACAAAGCTGGACGGAGAATGACTTTGACGAGTTGAGAGAAGAAGGCTTCAGATGATCAAACTACTCCAAGCTACAGAAGGAAATTCAAACCAAAGGCAAAGAAGTTGAAAACTTTGAAAAAAATTTAGATGAATTTATAACTAGAATAACCAATACAGAGAAGTGCTTAAAGGAGCTGATGGAGCTGAAAGCCAAGGCTTGAGAACTACATGAAGAATGCAGAAGCCTCAGGAGCCAATGCGATCAACTGGAAGAAAGGGTATCAGTGATGGAAGATGAAATGAATGAAATGAAGCGAGAAGAGAAGTTTAGAGAAAAAAGAATAAAAAGAAACGAACAAAGCCTCCAAGAAATATGGGACTATGTGAAAAGACCAAATCTGCGTCTGATTGGTGTACCTGAAAGTAATGGGGAGAATGGAACCAAGTTGGAAAACACTCTGCAGGATATTATCCAGGAGAACTTCCCCAATCTAGCAAGGCAGGCCACATTCAGATTCAGGAAATACAGAGAACGCCACAAAGATACTCCTCGAGAAGAGCAACTCCAAGACACATAATTGTCAGATTCACCGAAGTTGAAATGAAGGAAAAAACGTTAAGTGCAGCCAGAGAGAAAGGTTGGGTTACCCACAAAGGGAAGCCCATCAGACTAACAGCGGATCTCTCGGCAGAAACTCTACAAGCCAGAAGGGGGGGGCGGGGTGGGCAATATTCAACATTCTTAAAGAAAAGAATTTTCAACCCAGAATTTCATATCCAGCTAAACTAAGCTTCATAAGTGAAGGAGAAATAAAATACTTTATGGACAAGCAAATGCTGAGAGATTTTGTCACCACCAGGCCTGCCCTAAAAGACCTCCTGAAGGAAGCACTAAACATGGAAAGGCACAACCAGTACCAGCCACTGCAAAATCATGCCAAAATGTAAAGACCATTGAGACTAGGAAGAAATTGCATCAACTAACGAGCAAAATAACCAGCTAACATCATAATGACAGGATCAAATTCACACATAACAATATTAACTTTAAATGTAAATGGACTAAATGCTCCAATTAAAAGACACAGACTGGCAAATTGGATAAAGAGTGAAGACTCATCAGTGTGTGGTATTCAGGAAACCCATCTCACATGCAGAGACACACATAGGCTCAAAATAAAAGGATGGAGGAAGATCTACCAAGCAAATGGAAAACAAAATAAGGCAGGGGTTGCAATCCTTTTCTCTGATAAAACAGACTTTAAACCAACAAAGATCAAAAGAGACAAAGAAGGCCATTACATAATGGTAAAGGGATCAATTCAACAAGAAGAGCTAACTATCCTAAATATATATACACCCAATACAGGAGCACCCAGATTCATAAAGCAAGTCCTAAGTGACCTACAAAGAGACTTAGACTCCCATACAATAACAATGGGAGACTCTAACACCCCACTGTCAACATTAGACAGATCAACGAGACAGAAAATTAACAAGGATACCCAGGAATTGAACTCAGCTCTGCACCAAGCGGACCTAATAGACATCTATAGAACTCTCCACCCCAAATTAACAGAATGTACATTTTTTTCAGCACCACACCACACCTATTCCAAAATTGACTACACAGTTAGAAGTAAAGCACTCCTCAGCAAATGTAAAAGAACAGAAATTATAACAAACTGTCTCTCAGACCACAGTGCAATCAAACTAGAACTCAGGTTTAAGAAACTCACTCAAAACCGCTCAAGTACATGGAAACTGAACAACCTGCTCCTGAATGACTACTGGGTACATAACGAAATGAAGGCAGAAATAAAGATGTTCTTTGAAACCAATGAGAACAAAGACACAACATACCAGAATCTCTGGGACACATTCAAAGCAGTGTGTAGAGGGCAATTTATAGCACTAAATGCCCACAAGAGAAAGCAGGAAAGATCTAAAATGGACACGCTAACATCACAATTAAAAGAACTAGAAAAGCAAGAGCAAACACATTCAAAAGCTAGCAGAAGGCAAGAAATAACTAAAATCAGAGCAGAACTGAAGGAAATAGAGACACAAAAAACCCTTCAAAAAATTAATCAATCCAGGAGCTGGTTTTTTGAAAGGATCAACAAAATTGATAGACCACTAGCAAGACTAATAAAGAAGAAAAGAGGAAGAGTCAAATAGACGCAATAAAAAATGATAAAGGGGATATCACTACCGATCCCACAGAAATACAAACTACCATCAGAGAATACTACAAACACCTCTACACAAATAAACTAGAAAATCTAGAAGAAATGGATAAATTCCTTGACACATACACTCTCCCAAGACTGAACCATGAAGAAGTTGAATCTCTGAATAGACCAATAACAGGATCTGAAATTGTGGCAATAATCAATACCTTATCAACCAAAAAAAGTCCAGGACCAGATGGATTCACAGCCGAATTCTACCAGAAGTACAAGGAGGAGCTGGAACCATTCCTTCTGAAACTATTCCAATCAATAGAAAAAGAGGGAATCCTCTCTAACTCATTTGATGAGGCCAGCATCATCCTGATAACAAAGCCTGGCAGAGACACAACCAAAAAAGAGAATTTTACAACAATATCTTTGATGAACATTGATGCAAAAATCCTAAATAAAATACTGGCAAACTGAATCCAGCAGCACATCAAAAAGCTTATCCACCTTGATCAAGTGGGTTTCATCCCTGGGATGCAAGGCTGGTTCAATATATGCAAATCAATAAATGTAATCCAGCATATAAACAGAACCAAAGACAAAAACCTCATGATTATCTCAATAGATGCAGAAAAGGCCTTTGACAAAATTCAACAACCCTTCATGCTAAAAACTCTCAATAAATTAGGTATTGATGGGACGTATCTCAAAATAATAAGAGCTATCTATGACAAACCCACAGCCAATATCATACTGAATGGGCAAAAACTGGAAGCATTCCTTTTGAAAACTGGCACAAGACAGGGATGCCCTCTCTCACCACTCCTATTCAACATAGCGTTGGAAGTTCTGGCCAGGGAAATCAGGCAGGAGAAGGAAATAAAGGGTATTGAATTAGGAAAAGAGGAAGTCAAATTGTCCCTGTTTGCAGATGACATGATTGTATATCTAGAAAACCCCACTGTCTCAGCCCAAAATCTCCTTAAGCTGATAAGCAACTTCAGCAAAGTCTCAGGATACAAAATCAATGTATAAAAATCACAAGCATTCTTATACACCAATAAAAGACAAACAGAGAGCCAAATCATGAGTGAACTCCCATTCACAATTGCTTCAAAGAGAATAAAATACTTAGGAATCCAACTTACAAGGGACGTGAAGGACCTCTTCAAGGAGAACTACAAACCACTGCTCAAGGAAATAAAAGAGGATACAAACAAATGGAATAACATTACATGCTCATGGGTAGGAAGAATCAATATAGTGAAAATGGCCATACTGCCCAAGGTAATTTATAGATTCAATGCCATCCCCATCAAGCTACCAATGACTTTCTTCACAGAATTGGAAAAAACTACTTTAAAGTTCATATGGAACCAAAAAAGAGCCCACACTGCCAAGACAATCCTAAGCCAAAAGAACAAAGCTGGAGGTATCACGCTACCTGACTTCAAACTATACTACAAGGCTACAGTAACCAAAACAGCATGGTACTGGTACCAAAACAGAGATATAGACCAATGGAACAGAACAGAGCCCTCAGAAATAATGCCACATATCTACAACTATCTGATCTTTGACAAACCTGAGAAAAACAAGCAACAGGGAAAGGATTCCCTATTTAATAAATGGTGCTGGGAAAACTGGCTAGCCATATGTAGAAAGCTGAAACTGGATCCCTTCCTTACACCTTATACAAAAATTCATTCAAGATGCATTAAAGACTTAAATGTTAGACCTAAAACCATAAACACCCTAGAAGAAAACCTAGGCATTACCATTCAGGACATAGGCATGGGCAAGGACTTCATGTCTAAAACACCAAAAGCAATGGCAACAAAAGCCAAAATTGACAAATGGGATCTAATTAAACTAAAGAGCTTCTGCACAGCAAAAGAAACTACCATCAGAGTGAACAGGCAACCTACAAAATGGGAAAAAATTTTTGCAACCTACTCATCTGACAAAGGGCTAATATCCAGAATCTACAATGAACTCCAACAAATTTACAAGAAAAAAACAAACAACCCCATCAAAAAGTGGGCAAAGGATATGAACAGACACTTCTCAAAAGAAGACATTTATGCAGCCAAAAGACACATGAAAAAATGCTCATCATCACTGGCCATCAGAGAAAGGCAAATCAAAACCACAATGAGATACCATCTCACACCAGTTAGAATGGCAATCATTAAAAAGTCAGGAAAGAACAGGTGCTGGAGAGGATGTGGAGAAATAGGAACACTTTTACACTGTTGGTGGGACTGTAAACTAGTTCAACCATTGTGGAAGTCAGTGTGGCGATTCCTCAGGGATCTAGAACTAGAAATACCATTTGACCCAGCCATCCCATTACTGGGTATATACCCAAAGGACTATAAATCATGCTGCTATAAAGACACATGCACACGTATGTTTATTGCGGCACTATTCACAATAGCGAAGACTTGGAACCAACCCAAATGTCCAACAATGATAGACTGGATTAAGAAAATGTGGCACATATACACCATGGAATATTATGCAGCCATAAAAAATGATGATTTCATGTCTTTTGTAGGGACATGGATGAAATTGGAAATCATCATTCTCAGTAAACTATCACAAGGACAGAAAACCAAACACCGCATGTTCTCACTCATAGATGGGAATTGAAGAATGAGAACACATGGACACAGGAAGGGGAACATCACACTCTGGGGACTGTTGTGGGGTGGGGGGAGGGGGGAGGGATAGCATTAGGAGATATACCTAATGCTAAATGACGAGTTAATGGGTGCAGCACACCAGCATGGCACATGTATACATATGTAACTAACCTGCACATTGTGCACATGTACCCTAAAACTTAAAGTATAATAATAATAATAAAGAAAAAAAAAACAAAGAAAACAAAATAAAGGGAGTAATTAGTTTGTCAAATGTTGCTGTTAACTGGAAAAGGTGAGAAATAAGCCTTTGTTGTATCAATCTGTTGAGATTTTTGGGTTTGTTTCTGTAGCATATTAATGTATTAATCAATACTGTGTAATATACCTTCTTGATTTTCTTGGAATTGAGATTCTAAAAGTAAGCATTTAACATTAACTAGTAAAGCTACTGAGAGTCCTATATGAGAAAATTTGGGGCATTTGGTCCATAATATGATCTTGTCAATTAGAACAGTTATTTTCTACTTATCATTTGAATATTCATTTACAGGTTCTTACTTTTTCTAGTAACATTTTTAAAAATTATCCTAATAATTGTATTTCTGAGAATAATAATTTATCACTGAAATGTGCATTCACCTCCCTTTTGCAGCCCAGTGATGCAGAGCTTGATACACTGTTGACATTCAATAAATGGTAAATGTGCCCATCAAAAAAAAAAAAACAAATTCTATTGGCTGAGTGATTCTTATATTTCAGAACTTATTTCATTTATTCTTACAACTTCCTAAGGTGTATTTTATTCCCTTTCTACAAATGAAGAAACTTGCAAAATCAAATAGGTAATCAATGATGGCTCCATTATAATTCACATGGAACCTTTAAAAGTGTAATTCAGGCAAAATTCATTCCATTAGAATTTGAGTGTTCACTCAGTATTAAGACAATTCATGAAACTTTTATAATGACACTCTACCTCTGCCTTCAATGAACTTTAATTAGTTTTAGAACATAAGCCTCTAATTATTTACGCATACCATTTTTAAATGCTTTAGAAAATATGATGATGTGTGATTTTAGAGCAGGAATGAACCTTAATAATTTTCTATTCCATTTTTCTGTCCCCTTCCTTTTTTTTTTTTTTTTTTCGAGATGGAGTTTCACTCTGTTGCCCAGGCTGGAGTGCAGTGGCGCAATCTCGGCTTACTGCAAGCGCTGCCTCCGGGGTTCACGCCATTGTCCTGCCTCAGCCTCCCGAATAGCTGGGACTGCAAGTGCCCGCCTAATTTTTTTTTGTATTTTTAGTAAAGATGGGGTTTCACCGTGTTAGCCAGGATGGTCTCGATCTCCTGACCTCGTGATCCACCCACCTTGGCCTCCCAAAGTGCTGGGATTATAGGCGTGAGCCACCATGCCTAGCCCTTCCTTCATTTTTAACCAATGAAAAAAGAAGGAAAAAAAGTATCCAAATGTATGTTTCCTTGGTAGTGACCTAAGACAGACTCAGGACTTTTGATTTCCAATCCACTGTTATTTCTTTTTCTTTTCATTTTTTTGAGACAGAGTCTTGCTCTGTCACTCATGGAGTGCAGTGGGGTGATCTCGGCTCCCTGCAACCTCCGCTTTCAGGGTTCAGGCCATTCTCCTGCCTCTGATGCCCAAAGTGCTGGGTTTACAGGTGTGAGCCACGGCGCCTGGCCTTATTTCTTTATAAAACCATTATAATTGAAAAAATAATCTTACCATTCTTTAATGTCCATAGTGATCATCACTGAGTTATTCTAATAACTTTTTCCATAGTACTCCGAATTTTGCATATATAATATATATAAGAAACCATTACAATAGTACAATAAAAGTTAATAACTCAGTTCGCAAAGACTTATTAGGAATGTTCTTTGTTTTAGCATAACTTTGAACAGCGTATTTATTTAGAAAATATACAGATTTACACAACAGTGGATGATACCATCATGCAGGGCGTAGAGAAGCTGGAATTAAGTGTTTGAGCCACATGGGAGAAGCAGCTCTCCTGCTCCTGGTGGTGTTTTTACAGAAGGTGTTGACAAACTCTCATTTAGTACTGTTGCTAATCCTTGCCACAATGGATGAAATGAACAAAAGAAAAGTGGCTCGTGCCAGTCACCTGAGCCAATAAATTGTTGCCTTAAAGAGCTGACTACAGGCCGGCCGCGGTGGCTCATGCCTGTAATCCCTGCACTTTGGGAGGTCAAGGCAGGTAGATCACCTGAGGTCAGGAGTTCGAGACCAGCCAGACCAAGATGGAGAAACCCTGTCTCTACTAAAAATACAAAATAAGCCAGGCATGGTGGTGCATGCCTGTAATCCCAGCTACTCGGGAGGCTGAGGCAGGAGAATCGCTTGAACCCGGGAGGCGGAGGTTGCGGTAAGCTGAGATCGCGCCATTGCACTCTAGCCTGGGCAACAAGACGAAACTAGTTCTGTAAAACTTATGCAACCACCATTAACAAACTGTCAAGGCATAAAAACACGAGTAGCTTAATGAACTTAGTCTTAACATTGACTTAATTGTGTTTTTAGAGACAGAATAACTAACCAGGTTGTGACAGAGACACCCATTTCTTTCCAGGCCTCAAAAGAGAATGAACTCGGAGAGCGGTTATCAATCCACTAGCACAAAGTTTACTAGTATCTTCATGAGGAATGGTCAGTCAAGAGGACATTGGGCACCTGAAAAGTCCTACACACAGAGAACTAAGAGAGGTCGCAACACAGTTCTTTAATTTTCCCCCCTTCCTTTGAAATTTTACTTGTCTAATTATTAGGTTGGTGCAAAAGTAATTGCAGTTTTTGTGATTACTTTTAATAAAAACAAAAAACAAGAAGCCACATGGCAGCAAAAGAAGTATGCCTTCTATATCTGAGGATGTTGCCGATAGAGCTAGCAAGATAGAAAAATTTGTATTATAATAAATGATTTGTAATAATTCTAAGCACCAAGGAGGTTTACAACAGTGATTCTAGGTAGCGTATTAAGAACTACACACATATTCTTTGCAAAGAAGAAAGAAAAAATGTTTGATTGAACTTTGTTAGTTTTCTTCCCTGAATTTAATACTTTTCTAGAATTAAAACAGAAGAGCTAGCACTATCCTGAGCCCTAGATTTAACCTTCCAATGTCCAGAAATTCATTACAATAGAAAGCAAAGTGATTGTTTTCCTTGCTGTAATTAGCTTTCCCTGCTATATTTTTCGACAGGCAACACTCTAATTGTGCTAGGCTTGTCATTCCATTTCTGGCATAGTTAGACTGATTTTAAGTTTACTGCTTTAGTGATGTTTTTTAGTTCAGGCTCAACAATTAGCACCTGAACATGGAAAACATTAAATTAAAAAATGGAAATTTACCAAAGTATTTGTTTATAAAAATTATAGAATTCACAGAAACGTCTTTAGCTTTTCTAGTCTTCAGTAGTTATATCATTTTTATAGAAATAACAAAGTATTAGTATATTACTCAACAGTAATGAAATATTTCTGAATGAAAACTGTGTAGCCCTTATTTAAGTATCTAATTTGAGGTTTTCCTTTCTATGTGAAATAGTGACTTTGCTTTGAAAAATAACTGAGATTAGTTTGCTGATGCAATATTTTTCTACCATTGTCTCATTTCGATTTTAAATAATAAAGCTAATGGTGTGTCTCTCACCAATACTGAGCTCTACAAACCTATGTGTCTCTTACTGAAGAGCTTCGTTTTGAAATTACTGTATCTATTATTATAATTGGTACAGTTTAAGGTTTTGTCTTTAGAGAATTTTTTAAAGGTTTTACAATCTATTTTAAATGGGGCTTTTTAGTATAAACTGGACACAAGGAACACTTCAGTTCATGGGATAACTTTTTTTCTCTATTAAGGTGTTTCCTTAATTCTAAAGTAAAGGCTTGATAGCAAGTTTAAAAGAGAGGTCAAGCTGATCTATGATGTGATTTTTTAGGCTTCTGGTTAAAAATAGATTTATGGCTATGTTAATAAAATGTGCATTTATTATTTCTACATATTTTTTAAAACTAGGCATTTCATAGGTGTACCATAATGACTAGTTAAAAATGGAATCAAACTGAAGTGAACAAATGGCCTAAGTATTCTTTGAAATATGGCAGAATATAAGTACCTTAGGTGACGAAAGGACAGCCAAGACAGCGTGGAAGGAAAACATACGAAATGTACAAGGCACTGGAGAGAAGTTATACGTAATCGCTGCCTTCATAATAGATTTATTGATATACAATGTGAATAAGGGTTGACAAATACCAGTTGAATAAACAATTATTAAAAAGTTTCAAGTGGAAGCCTCCCATATTTCTCCACTATATTTCTGCAAGTGCTTAACAAACAAAACAAAACAAAACAAAACAAAACAAGGGTTTAGGGTGGGTAGGGGAATAAAACAATAATCAAAAGTCTCCCCTAATTATCATAGTCAGGCCTGAATTAGTAACCTTGAATATCAAACACAAACTCGCAAAGGATAGGACAGAAACAACAAAACAAGTACTTATTAAGCACCTACTACATGCCAACTACAGTTCTAAGAATTGAAACAAAACAAAACAAAAAGGGCAAGGATAAACGAAAAGATAAGACAATGAAAGAGAAGTCGAAGTCAGGCCTGGCACGGTGGCTCACGCCTGTAATCCCAGCACTTTGGGAGGCTGAGGCTGGCGGATCACTGGAGCCCAGGAATTCAAGACCAGCCTGGCCAACATGGTGAAACCCCAACTCTGCTGAAAAAAAAAATACAAAAATTAGCCAGGCGTGGTGGCAGGCACCTGTAATCCCAGCTACTTGGGAGGCTGAGGCAGGAAAATTGCTTGAACCTGGGAAGTGGAGGTTGCAGTGAGCTGAGATTGCGTCACTGCCCTCCAGTTTGGGTGACAGAATGAGACTCTGTCTCAAAAAAAAAAAAAAAAAAAAAGGAAGAAAGGAAGAAACATAGAGAGGTCAATTACATGCAATGTTTAGATAATGGAAAAAAAGAAGAAGGAAAAAGGAGGAGAAGCAACAATTAGACAAATATTAGAAGAAAATATACCTGAGCTGAGAAAAGGTTTGGACCTTCATTGAAGGAGCTCCCAAGAAGTCTAAGAAGTGATGGAAGAGAACAAAAAAAAGACATCAGATATCTTGATGAGATTAAGAAACTATAAGTTTTTACTTTTTTCTTTTAAACCTCAGTTTACAAGCTTCCAGCTGTAACGAATGAATTCCCTACAAAGGGAAACAAAACCAAAGTGGCTTTGGAATTCTCAACTGCACTACCAGAAGCTAGAAAAAAGTGGGCACAATATCTATAGACCAATAAAAGAAAAGGACTACAACCCAAAAATCGTATACCCAGCTAAACTATCATTTCAGAGGAAAAAAAAAAGATGATATTCAATAACTAAATTGTACAAATTGTACACCGAAATATACCAACTAAAAAAAATATAGTACAGTTCCCAGTCTTCACTAATAAACATGTAGCCTTGAACAGGGGACCAGCTGAAAACAACTGGGGGACATTCACAAAATGGAGTAGGATGCAGTTAACAAAAAGAATAACTTTGTTATAACAAATGACAGAGAGGGATTTATATAAGCTGTAACTGCAAAATATAATAAAAAAACTGTGTATATCCCAGTTCGGCAAAATAAAAATACATCCCCTATATGTCTGCATAGATATATATAGGATTGCAATATGAAAGAACACAGTCTAGGTTAATAACTTGGTTTGTGGCAGCAGGGGTAAGGAATGGGGAATGTGGTACTAATGTGGAAAGAGAGGGATGTTTATAACAACAGCATGTTGAGCATCCCATTATGTAAAATTATATACATAAGAGATTCATGAAAATTATGATACATAAGAGATTCATGAAGAATGACCATGAAAATGTTAGTGGTGGTTACCTTATGGTACTATAATTCCAGGTGACCACTACCTTCCTTTTTAGATTTTTATGTTGTTTGAATTATTTATAATGAGCCTATATATCTATATAACTAGAGGTAAGTAAAACAGTTATTTGCAGTTTGGAAGAAGTCTTCCTTTTTCTTAAAAAGAAATTTCCAATTTTAATAGCTTTTCTTTTCTTTTTCTTTTGGGAGACAAGGTCTCGCCGTGTCACCCAGGCTGGAGTGTAGTGACACGATCTTGGCTCAATGCAGCCTTGACTTTACAGGTTCAAGTGATTCTCCAGCCTGAGTCTCCCAAGTAGCTGGGACTACAGGTGTGCACAACACACTTGGTTAATTTTTGTATTTTTTATTTAGAGATGAGGTTTTGCCATGTTGCCCAGGCTGGTCTTGAACTCCTGAGCTCAAGTGATCTGCCTGTCTCAGCTCACAAAGTGTTAGGATTACAACCACCATGCCCGGCCAATAGCTTTTTCAAACTAGCTTTTTCAAAGGTCAAATGCACCCTCACCAAGGGGACAAGATTGAAAGTAGAATGGCCTGGGCTTAATAAATCAATGATTTGAAACTATCAGAAGAAAACATGGAGAAAATGCTCCATGACATTCGTCTGGGCAATGATTCTTTTGGATACGATCTCAAAAGCACAGTAACAAAAGCACAAGTACAGAAATGAAATTCCATGAAACTAAAAAGCTTCTGCACAGCAAAGGAAACAACAGGGTGAAGAGACAACCTACAGAATGGAGAAAAAATATAAACTATAGATCTGATAGGGGGTTAATATCCAAAATACATAAGGAACTCAATAGCAGGAAAACAACCCATTTAAAAATGGGCAAAGAACCTGAAAAGACAGTTCTCAAACGAAGACACGCAAATGGCCAGCAGATACATGAAAAAATTATCAACATCAGCAGTCACCAGGGAAATGCAAATTAAAACAACAATGAGATATCACCTAACACCTGTTAGAATGGCTACTATCAATAACACAAAAGATAGCAAGTGTTGGCAAGGATGTGAAGAAAAAGGATTTCTTGCATTACTGTGAAGAAAAAGGAATTCCTGCATATTCTTGGTAGGAATGTAAATTAGTACAGCCATTATGGAATACAGTATGGAGTTTCTGCAAAAAGTTAAAAATAGAACTACATATGATCCAGCAATCCTACTACTGGGCTTATATCCAAAGGATATGAAATCAGTATGTCAAAGAGATATATGCACTACCAGGTTCATTGCAACATTATTCACAATAGCCACGATATGGCATCAACCTAAGCATCTATCAATGGTTGAACGGATAAAGAAAATGTAGTACATATACACAAACAGCTGATCTCATAGAAGTAGAGAGTAGAATGGTGGTTACCAGGAGTTAAGGTGGTTGGAGAGACACTGGTCAAAGGATACAAAATTTCAGTTAAAAAGGGGGAATTCGTGCAAGAGACCTATTGCACAACATAGTAACTATAGTTACAAGATTACTATTAATTTTGAAAAATGATAAGAGAATGGATGTAAAGTGTTCTTACCACAAAATGGTAACCATGTGAGGCATATGTCAGTTAGCTAGATTTAGTCATTCTATAATGTATATATGCTTCAAAACAGTATGTTGTACATGGTAAATACATACAATTTTATCTGTCAATTGGAAGAAAAAATCAATTGTAAAAGCAAGTGTTTGGAAAACATTTAGCTGGAAAGGTCTGATAGGAGGTCTAACCCTTATACACTTAAAAACTCAACAACTGGCTGGGTGCAGTGGCTCACACTTATAATTCCAGCACTTTGAGAGGCCGAGGCGGGTGGATCATTTGAGGTCAGTAGTTTGCGACCAGCCTGGCCAACATGGTGAAACCCCATCTCTACTAAAAATACAAAAAAATTAACCGGGCTCAGTGGCGGGAGCCTGTAATCCCAGCTACTCGGGAGGCTGAGGCAGGAGAATTGCTTGAACCTGGGAGGTGAAGGTTGCAGTGAGCTGAGATCACAACACTGCACTCCAGCCTGAGCGACAGAGTGAAACTCCATCTCAGAAAAAAAAACAAAAAAACAAAAAACCCTCAACAACTGTATACTTTTGGTATTCAAGCCATAAAAGCCTCATTTACTAGTCTACTGCTGGTAAGGATCAGGAAGGGAATATTAAGATTACCTTCATGATAATCACTTGTGGGTTGACACAGAAGGAGACAATAACATAGAAATTTTATTACAGCATTTCATGTTTAAGCCAGATTCCCTGCCAGGATATTTTCTGCTTGAATTAATGAGGCAGGATTTGGTCATACCTTAATGAGTTTCATAGAAAAAGAGTTCAAGCATTAGTGCAAACTGCCTTCTGACATTAAAGTAAAATAAAGCAAACATGGGATTTTCACAAAGTTAAAAGTCTCCTGTGATGCACATTTTGGATAGTAGGAGACACTGAGCCCCAAAATGTTTAACATAAAGCATGGTTAATTAAATGAAACCATTGAAAAATGTAAATACATGAAGGAGAAAGAATAAAATAATTTTGATGTTACCATTTCAACTACTATTTTTGATATAATCATTCTTGGCAAAATCATTCTTGAAGGTGGAAACGAGCAGGCTGATAGTACAGCAAGTAAAAGAAAGTCAATACTGATGGCCTCCACTTGCTGATCCCCTGAGACTGCATCTTATAGTTCATAAAATCTGCTGAAGGTCACAGTTGAGGTACAATGACTTGTGTACTTGTACTGTTGCAATGAGGGCTTTCCCAGGCCACAACATCTAGGCTCAAGGAAGACATTTTGACTAAATAAACTATACAGAAGTCTGTTTTAGGATTTTATGCAAATATTAACCTCATTTTAAAACATGAGGAAAAAAATTACCCACATTTAGGGCTAATTTAGCTGTCAGGAATAGACCGTACAGTTGAAAAAAACATACAGTCTCATTTAAAAAGTTTCAGCAGAGACACAAAGGTGCTAAAGGTGATATTCATCCTTCTTCTTCACTGCTGCTCCAGGCATCTTCAAAGGCCAGATTTAATTGTGATTTTGTTGTAGTCTAAAAAAAAAAAGAAAAAGGAAGATTCTGTTTTTCCTACTTCATAGTTTTAGGCTCACAATAAAGTTATGAAACATATCAGATAAGTAGCAATTACATTATTTTGGAAGAAAACGTATAACTGTTAATTTCAGAACAAAAATAATATAAGAAACAACCCATATACAATATAAGATAATGTAACTTCATTTGAAACAGACAATACCAGACTTTATCCAAACACCCTGTTTCCTTTAATCAACTCACAAATACATACATATATACATACATATACTATGATGCTGCCATTACTCAAGGTATTTCTCAACAACTCTTTGGAATTACCTGGAGAAAGTGGCACTCTGATATCCATGGGCTAAGACTGGTCTCCAGGTGTACAGTCTGACCTGACAGCCCAAAATATCAATGTTGGCAACTCTTTATTGTTTAGATGAAAATAACTTTTATAAATAAACAAATACCAAATATGGAGAATAAGGTATTCAAGCTGAATAATACCACTTTTAGTCCAAAAATAATGTGGGTTATTAAATAGTGATATTTATGTACTTATTTGTAAGTAGTGATATTTAATTACTTATTTTTATAGGTTGGAAGGGCAGTTCAGTAAAACATGTAAAATACATCAGAAATGGTAACATGTTTACAGTCAGCATATAGGTTTCCCTCAGGGATTTGTCTGAAGGATAACATGCATCTAGATGATGTTTATTTAAAACAACAAGGTGATTAGCAACTAGAGAAATTGCAATCATCTGTGGTATTTCAAATCAGTTCATTTTGGGGAAAACTTCTGAATAGCTACTTGTGATACTCATGCAAATAACTAAAAGGGCTTTAAGATGGTCTCATTGTTAAAGTAACTGGGTATTATGAGCCAGGTTTGCTTCTTTTTGTGCAACTTTTACAACTACTACAATTTTATTCAGATTCCAATTCCAATGCTGTATTAGCATCAAGACTACTCTTAAATTATTTTAGATTTATTGCCTTTTGTAACTTAGAGATTTTTTTTTTTTTCCTTTTGAGACAGAATCTCGCTCTGTCGCCCAGGCTGGAGTGCAGTGCGGCGATCTCTGCTCACTGCAAGCTCCGCCTCCCGGGTTCATGCCATTCTCCTGCCTCAGCCTCCCAAGAAACTGGGACTACAGACGCCCGCCACCACGCCTGGCTAATTTTTTGTATTTTTATTTATTTATTTATTTATTTTTTATTATACTGTAAGTTTTAGGGTAAATGTGCGAAACGTGCAGGTTTGTCACATATGTATACATGTACCATATTGGTGTGCTGCACCCATTAACTCGTCATTTAACATTAGGTATACCTCCTAATGCTATCCCTCTCCGCTACCCCAACCCCACAACAGGCCCCAGTGTGTGATGTTCCCTTTCCTGTGTCCATGTGTTCTCATTGTTCAATTCCCACCTATGAGTGAGAACATGTGGTGTTTGGTTTTCTGTCCTTGTGATAGTTTGTTGAGAATGATGGATTCCAGCTTCATCCATGTCCCTATAAAGGACATGAACTCATCATTTTTTATGGCTGCATAGTATTCCATGCTGTATATGTGCCACATTTTCTTAATCCAGTCTATCATTGATGGACATTTGGGTTGGTTCCAAGTCTTTGCTATTGTGAATAGCGCCACAATAAACATACGTGTGCATGCGTCTTTATAGCAGCATGTCTTATAGTCCTTTGGGTATATACCCAGTAATGGGATGGCTGGGTCAAATGGTATTTCTAGTTCTAGATCCCTGAGGAATCGCCACACTGACTTCCACAATGGTTGAACTAGTTTACAGTCCCACCAACAGTGTAAAAGCGTTCCTATTTCTCCACATCCTCTCCAGCACCTATTGTTTCCTGACTTTTTAATGATTGCCATTCTAACTGGTGTGAGATGGTATCTCATTGTGGTTTTGATTTGCATTTCTCTGATGGCCAGTGATGGTGAGCATTTTTTCATGTGTGTTTTGGCTGTATAAATGTCTTCTTTTGAGAAGTGTCTGTTCATTTCCTTTGCCCACTTTTTGATGGGGTTGTTTGTTTTTTCTTGTAAATTTGTTGGAGTTCATTGTAGATTCTGGATATTAGCCCTTTGTCAGATGAGTAGGTTGCAAAACTTTTCTCCCATTCTGTAGGTTGCCTGTTCACTCGGATGGTAGTTTCTTTTGCTGTGCAGAAGCTCTTTAGTTTAATTAGATCCCATTTGTCAATTTTGGCTTTTGTTGCCATTGCTTTTGGTGTTTTAGACATGAAGTCCTTGCCCATGCCTATGTCCTGAACGGTACTGCCTAGGTTTTCTTCTGGGGTTTTTATGGTTTTAGGTCTAACATTTAAGTCTTTAATCCATCTTGAATGAATTTTTGTATAAGGTGTAAGGAAGGGATCCAGTTTCAGCTTTCTCCATATGGCTAGCCAGTTTTCCCAGCACCATTTATTAAATAAGGAATCCTTTCCATTGCTTGTTTTTGTCAGGTTTGTCAAAGATCAGATGGTTGTAGATGTGTGGTATTATTTCTGAGGGCTCTGTTCTGTTCCATTGGTCTATATCTCTGTTTTGGTACCAGTACCATGCTGTTTTGGTTACTGTAGCCTTGTAGTATAGTTTGAAGTCAGGTAGCGTGATGCCTCCAGCTTTGTTCTTTTGGCTTAGGATTGACTTGGCAAAGTGGGCTCTTTTTTGGTTCCATATGAACTTTAAAGTAGTTTTTTCCAATTCTGTGAAGAAAGTCATTGGTAGCTTGATGGGGATGGCATTGAATCTATAAATTACCTTGGGCAGTATGGCCATTTTCACTATATTGATTCTTCCTACGCATGAGCATGGAATGTTCTTCCATTTGTTTGTATCCTCTTTTATTTCATTGAGCAGTGGTTTGTAGTTCTCCTTGAAGAGGTCCTTCACATCCCTTGTAAGTTGGATTCCTAGGTATTTTATTCTCTTTGAAGCAATTGTGAATGGGAGTTCACTCATGATTTGGCTCTCTGTCTGTTATTGGTGTATAAGAATGCTTGTGATTTTTGCACATTGATTTTTTATCCTGAGACTTTGCTGAAGTTGCCTATCAGCTTAAGGAGATTTTGGGCTGAGATGATGGGGTTTTCTAGATACACAATCACGTCATCTGCAAACAGGGACAATTCGACTTCCTCTTTTCCTAATTCAATACCCTTTATTTCCTTCTCCTGCCTGATTGCCCTGGCCAGAACTTCCAACACTATGTTGAATAGGAGTGGTGAGAGAAGGCATCCCTGTCTTGTGCCAGTTTTCAAAGGGAATGCTTCCAGTTTTTGCCCATGCAGTATGATATTGGCTATGGGTTTGTCATAGATAGCTCACATTATTTTGAGATACGTCCCATCAATACCTAATTTAGTGAGAGTTTTAAGCATGAAGGGTTGTTGAATTTTGTCAAAGGCCTTTTCTGCATCTATTGAGATAATCATGTGGTTTTTGTCATTGGTTCTGTTTATATGCTGGATTATGTTTATTGATTTGCATATATTGAACCAGCCTTGCATCTCAGGGATGAACCCCACTTGTTCATGGTGGATAAGCTTTTTGATGTGCTGCTGGATTCGGTTTGCCAGTATTTTATTGAGGATTTTTGCATTGATGTTCATCAGGGATATTGGTGTAAAATTCTCTTTTTTTGTTGTGTCTCTGCCAGGCTTTGGTATCAGGATGATGCTGGCCTCATCAAATGAGCTAGGGAGGATTCCCTCTTTTTCTATTGATTGGAATAGTTTCAGAAGGAATGGTACCAGCTCCTCCTTGTACCTCTGGTAGAATTTGGCTGTGAATCCATCTGGTCCTGGACTTTTTTTGGTTGGTAAGCTATTAATTATTGCCTCAGTGTCAGAGTCTGTTATTGGTCTATTCAGAGATTCAACTTCTTCTTGGTTTAATCTTGGGAGGGTGTATGTGTTGAGGAATTTATCCATTTCTTCTAGATTTTCTAGTTTATTTGCGTAGAGGTGTTTGTAGTATTCTCTGATGGTAGTTTATATTTCTGTTGGATTAGTGGTGATATCCCCTTTATCACTTTTTATTGCGCCTATTTGATTCTTCTCTCTTTTCTTCTTTATTAGTCTTGCTAGTGGTCTATCAATTTTGTTGATCTTTTCAAAAAACCAGCTCCTGGATTCATTGATTTTTTGAAGGGTTTTTTGTGTCTCTATTTCCTTCAGTTCTGCTCTGACCTTAGTTATTTCTCACCTTCTGCTAGCTTTTGAATGTGTTTGCTCTTGCTTTTCTAGTTCTTTTAATTGTGATGTTAGGGTGTCCATTTTAGATCTTTCCTGCTTTCTCTTGTGGGCATTTAGTGCTATAAATTGCCCTCTACACACTGCTTTGAATGTGTCCCAGAGATTCTGGTATGTTGTGTCTTTGTTCTCGTTGGTTTCAAAGAACATCTTTATTTCTGCCTTCATTTCGTTATGTACCCAGTAGTCATTCAGGAGCAGGTTGTTCAGTTTCCATGTACTTGAGCGGTTTTGAGTGAGTTTCTTAAACCTGAGTTCTAGTTTGATTGCACTGTGGTCTGAAAGTTTGTTATAATTTCTGTACTTTTACATTTGCTGAGGAGTGCTTTACTTCCAACTACGTGGTCAATTTTGGAATAGGTGTGGTGTGGTGCTGAGAAGAATGTATATTCTGTTGATTTGGAGTGGAGAATTCTGTAGATGTCTATTAGGTCCACTTGGTGCAGAGCTGAGTTCAATTCCTGGATATCCTTGTTAACTGTCTGTCTCGTGGATCTGTCTAATGTTGACGTTGGGGTGTTAAAGTCTCCCATTATTATTGTGTGGGAGTCTAAGTCTCTTTGTAGGTCTCTAAGGACTTGTTTTATGAATCTGAGTGCTCCTGTATTGGGTGCATATATATTTAGAATAGTTAGCTCTTCTTGTTGATCTCTTTACCATTATGTAATGGCCTTGTCTCTTTTGATCTTTGTTGGTTTAAAGTCTATTTTATCAGAGACTAGGATTGCAACCTCTGCCTTTTTTTGTTTTCCATTTGCTTGGTAGATCTTCCTCCATCCCTTTATTTTGAGCCTATGTATGTCTCTGAACGTGAGATGGGTTTCCTGAATGCAGCACACTGATGGGTCTTCACTCTTTATCCAATTTGCCAGTCTGTGTCTTTTAATTGGAGCATTTAGTCCATTTACATTTAAGGTTAATATTGTTATATGTGAATTTGATCCTGTCATGATGATGTTAGCTGGTTATTTTGCTCGTTAGTTGATGCAGTTTCTTCCTAGCCTCGATGGTCTTTATAATTTGGCATGTTTTTGCAGTGGCTGGTACCGGCTGTGCCTTTCCATGTTTAGTGCTTCCTTCAGGAGCTCTTTTAGGGCAGGCCTGGTGGTGACAAAATCTCTCAGCATTTGCTTGTCTGTAAAGTATTTTATTTCTCCTTCACTTATGAAGCTTAGTTTGGCTGGATATGAAATTCTGGATTGAAAATTCTTCTCTTTAAGAATGTTGAATGTTGGCCCCCACTCTCTTCTGGTTTGTAGAGTTTCTGCCGAGAGATTCACTGTTAGTCTGATGGGCTTCCCTTTGTGGGTAACCCGACCTTTCTCTCTGGCTGCCCTTAACATTTTTTCCTTCATTTCAACTTTGGTGAATGTGACAATTATGTGTCTTGGAGTTGCTCTTCCCGAGGAGTATCTTTGTGGCGTTCTCTGTATTTCCTGAATCTGAATGTTGGCCTGCCTGGCTAGATTGGGGAAGTTCTCCTGGATAATATCCTGCAGAGTGTTTTCCAACTTGGTTCCATTCTCCCCGTCACTTTCAGGTACACCAATCAGACGTAGATTTGGTCTTTTCACATAGTCCCATATTTCTTGGAGGCTTTGTTCATTTCTTTTTATTCTTTTCTCTCTAAACTTCTCTTCTCGCTTCATTTCATTCATTTGATCTTCCATCACTGATACCCTTTCTTCCAGTTGATCAAATCAGCTACTGAGGCTTGTACATTCTTCACGTAGTTCTCGTGCCATGGTTTTCAGTTCCATCAGGTTGTTTAAGGACTTCTCTGCATTGGTTATTCTAGTTAGCCATTTGTCTAATTTTTTTTCAACGTTTTTAACTTCTTTGCCATAGGTTCGAACTTCCTTCTTTAGCCCGGAGTAGTTTGATCGTCTGAAGCCTTCTTCTCTCAACTCGTCAAAGTCATTCTCCATCCAGCTTTGTTCTGTTGCTGGTGAGGAGCTGCGTTCCTTTGGAGGAGAGGTGCTCTGATTTTTAGAGTTTCCAGTTTTTCTGCTCTGTTTTTTCCCCATCTTTGTGGTTTTATCTATCTTTGGTCTTTGATGATGGTGATGTACAGATGGGGTTTTGGTGTGGATGTCCTTTCTGCTTGTTAGTTTTCCTTCTAACAGTCAGGACCCTCAGCTGCAGGTCTGTTGGAGTTTGCTAGAGGTCCACTCCAGACCCTGTCTGCCTGGGTATCAGCAGCGGAGGCTGCAGAACAGCAGATATTGGTGAGCAGCAAATGTTGCTAGCTGATCATTCCTCTGGGAGTTTTGTCTCAGAGGAGTACCTGGCTGTGTGAGGTGTCTGTCTGCCCCTGCTGGGGGGTGCCTCCCAGTTAGGCTACTCGGGGGTCAGGGACCCACTTGAGGAGGCAGTCTGTCCGTTCTCAGATCTCCAGCTGCGTGCTGGGAGAACCACTACTCTCTTCAAAGCTGTCAGACAGGGACATTTAAGTCTGCACAGGTTTCTGCTGCCTTTTGTTTTTGCTATGCCGTGGCCCCAGAGGTGAAGTCTACAGAGGCTGGCAGGCCTCCTTGAGCTGTGGTGAGCTCCACCCAGTTTGAGCTTCCTGGCCACTTTGCTTACCTACTCAAGCCTCGGCAATGGCGGGCGTCCCTCCCCCAGCCTCGCTGCCGCCTTGCAGTTTGATCTCAGACTGCTGTGCTAGCAAGGAGCGAGGCTCCGTGGGCGTGGGACCCTCCGAGCCAGGTGCAGGATATAATCTCCTGGTGTGCTGTTTGCTAAGACCATTGGAAAAGCGCAGTATTCGGGTGGGAGTGACCCGATTTTCCAGTTGCCGTCTGTCACCCCTTTCTTTGACTAGGAAAGGGAATTCCCTGACCCCTTGTGCTTCCCGGGTGAGGCGATGCCTCGCCCTGCTTTGGCTCACGCTCAGTGCACTGCACCCACTGTCCCGCACCCACTGTCCGACACTCCCCAGTGAGATGAACCCAGTACCTCAGTTGGAAATGCAGAAATCACCTGTCTTCTGCATCACTCACGCTGGGAGCTGTAGACTGGAGCTGTTCCTATTCGGCTATCTTTGCTCCACCTAGTTTTTTGTATTTTTAGTAGAGACGGGGTTTCACCGTGTTAGCCAGGATGATCTCGATCTCCTGACCTCGTGATCTGCCCGCCTCAGCCTCCCAGAGTGCTGGGATTACAGGCGTGAGCCACCGCGCCCGGCTTAGAAACATTTTTTAATGGTAACCCCTACTGCATGTCTGAGAATGTTCATTTTCCTTTTGATGAATATGATAACTTTGAATCTTACAATTCAAACAATGAAAACAGTAGAAAAAGTTACGTGTTCCTAGTAAATTTCCCAAGTATCAGCTAGAAGAGTTGGAAAACAATATATTAATTTAGGCATTCTTTACTGTTAAACAGATTACATTATTAAACTTAATGTCGGCTATACTCCAAATGTCCAGATACAAAACTATTATTGTTATTATTTGAGATGGAGTCTCACTCTGTTGCCCAGGCTGGAGTGCAGTGGCATGATCTTGGCTCACTGCAACCTCTGCCCCCCATGTTCAAGTGAGTCTTCTGCCACAGCTTCCTGAGTAGCTGTGACTACAGGCGTGTGCCACCGGTGAATTTTTGTATTTTTAGTAGAGATGGGGTTTCACCATATTGGCTAGGCTGGTCTTGAACTCCAGACCTTGTGATCTGCCAGCCTTGGCCTCCCAAAGTGCTGGGATTACAGGCGTGAGCCACCACTCCCGGCCACAAAACTATTATTAAACCTCAGCTAACTACTCACTGATTTCTAGCCACAGTACACTTATTTGCAACAGTTGTATACTGAAGTCTGTTCATTTAGTCTTTCATCCAAACATTTACTGAATTTCCTGTCTTTTTGGGTTGTCAATTTGACTATTAAATTAGGTTATTTAGTGAGAGTTTATTAAAAGACATCTTGTCATTGGGGTTAGCTGACTCCTCTTCCCTACTCTGTCTCTAGAAGCCTTTAACTTTGCCTCTGATAACTACCAAAAATAGCCCTGGGAAAACACACACACACACACACACACACACACACACACACACACACGCACACACACACACACACACACGTCTCTAGGTGGATAAGCCACAGAAGGGCCATGCTTCCTAATCCTACTATGGAAGCCCAGTGTGTAACCTATTAAAAATTTTAATTTCAGTTGAAAACTCAACAGAAAAGCAAAATTATACTTCATTATAAATTATTTTTGTATGGTAAGCAAAGAAACAAAAATAAATGAAAATCATAATCAGTTGCATACAAATTATTTCACTTTTCAGTGAAACAATGATATATGAATGCATTACAGTATTTTAGAAATACATTTTATTGCCAAAACAATCACAAATAAAATATTATACTGGTAGTATGATAAAGCGGCAGTAAAAATGTTGTAGATGGATGTGGTACACATTACCATTTGAGACCCACTGATCAAGTGTCACTACTATTATTTCAGTTTTCTCTACAACATCTTCTCCTAGTGGACATGCAGTCTGCGCATGAACATATTCATTTATATCTCACGAGGTTGTCAGTTCTACTGACAGATAGCGTCAATGTTACAGAAATAATGAAGCATGAGTTTAGAGGGGACCTAGTTAAGAGTTTAGAGAAGGAATAGAACCAAACTTAACATCTACAAGGATATTTCTTGATAACTTTCAAATTTCTGACTGGTAATTAGTGGCAAGTCTCAGGTTGTTTGTCAGCAAGTGATTATACATTGACACAAGTGATATGTAAAACAGTTATGTATTGTGTGAATGTCAAAACAAAGTAAGATTCTTAGTGAGAGGTCAGGTTTAAACTGGAATAAACCTGCCCTATAGATCTCAGGCAGGAAAAAGTAATTAGGAGTTATAGATAGGCTTGTCTTGACCAGACCAGCTTTTAGAAAGGAGGGTCAAAAGGAAGCCAGATTCCTCAAAATATAATAAAACAGTCTGCCAACTAAATAAAAGGATTTATAGTTAAAGACCATAAATCCTGTCCCTATCATCCAGTGTTCTTCCTTTCTTTAGATAGAATTAAATTCATCTTCTACTTTGGATATCAGGAGAAACACCCCTAAGGGATTATATCTTGGTTGATGGGGAGGTAACTCTCATCTGAAGAATGCATTTGAAAGGAAACCTAAGAATAACTTTGATTAGAAAATTCTGATATTTGGAAATATTATAAGCTTGTTCCAGATTATAAGTATAATAAATGGCAGAACTGGGATTCAAACCCATTTTCCTGAAGCTAAAGACTAAGTATGTGGGCTGGGGGTGGTGGCTCACGCCTGTAATCCCAGCACTTTGGGAGGCTGAGGCGGGTGGATCACGAGGTCAGGAGATTGAGACCATCCTGTGAATTGTGAAACCCCATCTCTACTAAAAATACAAAAAATTAGCCGGGCGTGGTGGTGGGCGCCTGTAGTCCCAGCTACTCTAGAGGCTGAAGCAGGAAAATGGCGTGAACCCAGAAGGCAGAGCTTGCAGTGAGCCGAGATCGTGCCACTGCACTCCAGCCTGGGTGACTGAGAAAGACTCCTTCTCAAAAAAAAAAAAAAAAAAAAAAAAAAAAGACTAAGTATGTGTATGTATATGTGTGTGTGTGTTTTTTTGTTTTCTAATGTGGTATACTGCCTCCTTGGGAAATTAATATCAAATAAATATACTTATTTTGTAGTTGGGATAAAAGCACTTTTAAACATGGCTTAAATTATAAACATACATGTAAGGCGTAGGATCTTCTGGACAGACTATTCTACTGGGATCCGCATCATGATCACATTCATGTTCTGCCTATATTCACAGGAATGTTTCAAGCTAAAATTTTATGGAAATAACCTTAGCACATACCATTTTGTATTAACATGAGAATGACTGCTATCTTAAATATATGAACATGACATTTTAAAAGGTTAGGTTTTATAGCTCTAAAACAAATACAAAACTCAACTTCATATTTGTATATCTCAATGTGATTTTCTAACTTGTTTTGCTTAATTTCTCATATACAAAAGTTTGTTTACACAAAGAGTTCAAACTATCACTATAATGACATGACAAGGAAATAAACCATCAGTCACATATCATGTTTTTTTTTTTCCTTTGAGTCAAGATCTCACTCTGTCACCCAGGCTGGAGTATAGTGGTGCAATTGTGGCTCACTGTAGCCTTGAATTCTTGGGCTCAAGTGATCCTCCCGCCTCACCCTCTTAAGTAGCTGGAACTATAAGTGTAAGCCACCAAACCTGGCTAATTTTGTTTATTTTTTGTAGAGATGGGGTCTTTCTATGTTGCCTAGGCTGGTCTTGAACTCCTGGACTCAAGAGATTCTCCCACCTCAGCCTCTCAAAGTGCTGGGATTACAGATGTGAGCCACCACACCTGGCCACATATTATCTTTACGAATTAAACAATTTAGTATTCTTCTAACATCCTTTTCTATACATAAGTCACTATAGATTTGCTTTTCATTTATTTTTACTGTTTTCATTTGGTAAATAAAATGTTATATTTCCTAACATGGCTTACAGTGTTAACTTGGGTTTAATGTATACAGCAATTCCCAAAGAGTGGGACACAATAATTACATAATGAAATGTAAAATAAATAGCTAAACCTAATTATTTGACCATATTAAGCTTTATACAGAAGAATATTCAGACATCAAAAGCAGCTGTATGCTAAAGTTAATCAAGCCACAATAAACCAAATTAGATGTGATAAAATCTGGAAGTATGCATATGGCATTGGGTAGCTACTTAAAGATTTATCAAAAGGTATTTTTTTCTCTTTCTTTGGATTAAGGACAAAAGAAAATAATTCACAGGTTTACACAGCAGTAAACCCTAGCAGTTGAAAATTTAGGTATGAAATATATATTGTCAATAGCTGTGAGATGCTATCAACTACCTCTATACAAATTATATTTTCATGTGGTTTTTGACATAGTCCTTTTTTCATAAAGGAACTAAACACAGTATATGAAAAATGTTTTTTGAATGTCAAACGCGCTCTATCAGTAACTTTTCCTCCATCTCCATTTAAGATGCTTTTACTATGACTTGGTTAAGATTACCTTAAGGTATTTCTAACTACATTATTTATATTTCCAACTTAAAGAAATATATGTATGTGTATATATATATATATATATATATATATATATAAACATTGTTTTTAGACTTTGCTTTTAGACTTTTTATATTGTAGAAATTAAGATAAATGAGGATGATTATTAGGAGAATAAACCTTGGTGGGAGAGAAACCACCTTTAAACAGCCTATATCTTCCTACTGCTTGATGTAGAAGTTTAAAAAAAAAATACAGAGGCTATTACTTTAGGTCAGGGACAATGGTCTTGTTCATCTTTGTTTACCTACTGCGTTTTTAAGGTCTTTATTTACACTGTCATGCTTATACTGATTTATGTTCTACGAAAGGCACTGTCAGACTGCTGGTAGGAGTGTAAACTGGTAAAATTTGACATGAGAACAAAGTCTTAAAAATGTCGGCTGGGGGTGGTGGCTCATGCCTGTAATCCCAGCACTTTGGGAGACCAAGGCAGGTGGATCACTTGAGGTCAGGAGTTGAAGACCAGCCTGACCAACATGGTGAGACCACGTCTCTACTAAAAATACAAAAATTAGCCAGGTGTGGTGGCGGGCACCTGTAATCCCAGCTACTCGGGAGGCTGAGGCAGGATAATTGCTTGAACTCAGGAGGCAAAAGTTGCAGTGAGCCGAGATCATGCCACTGCACTCCAGCCTGGGTGACAGAGTGAGACTCCATCTCAAAAAAAAAAAAAAAAAAAAAAAAAAAATTAAATAAAAAGAGAAAAGAAAAGAAAAGAAAAAAAGTGATATATAATAATTTAAGAGATAATTCCACTTTTAGGAATCTATCTAAAGACATAGTCAGAAATATTAACAATTTCTGAACAGATATTTACCTTGATGTTTACAATAATCAACAGAAATGCCTCCAAGTAGGTAAATATTTAAATTGTTTTATCAATGACAGAATATCATTAGAAATGTTTACAGTTATTAATGACATGAAAAAAGGCTTATTGTACAATGTTGATGAGAAAAGTGAGATACCAAGTTGAATGTCCAACCATGATATGAACTATGTTAAAAAACATATGCATAGGAAAAAAGTTATGAAACAAATCAAAATGTTAATATTGATTAATTTGACTTGACGAATTTTATGTTCTTTTGATATTTTTCTGAATTTTCCAAATGTATTAAAATAGTCAAATTATTTTTACAGAAATTACCAAGAAATGCTTTTTTGTTGTTGTTGTTTGGAGATGGGGTCTCACTACATTGCCCAGGCTGGTCTTGATTTCTGGGCTCAAGTGATCATCTTGCCTCAGTCTCCCAAGTACCTGGGACTATAGGTGCACGCCACTGGCAAGAAATGCTTTAAAAGTCTCTCTCACATAAAGTAACAAAACATTATTTCTTATGATTTAGAAGTCACTGTACAATTTGTGAAAACAATATTTACCTCATCATCATCAGGAACTGGTTCATATAAGGATGGAACCCAAGCCAGAATGTTGCAGTCTCTGCTACCACTATAAAGTTCCTATAACACAGAAGGCAAAGATGATACTGTGGATCAAGAGCTGATACCAAACTGAAATGAATTATACCATTTTTGAAATAATTAGGTCACAATAATTAGATTAATGCTATTTCTACTCCCTAAAGAAACTAGGCCGATGCTGTTTTTCCTTTGTTTCTTTGTTAGTAAAGCTTTGTTTTGTATTTAAAAATAGTATTAGGATTTGTCAGAGCTTACTAATGGTGTGAACATTTTACAAACACACCCCAAATCCTAGCAGTTTTATCAATTATAGTATCCATATATTTCTAATGTCAGAGAAAGAAAAAAAATAGTTTGTCTGTGTCCACATAACTGAGCTTCAATAAAGACTTCAGTGAAGAAACCATATGAGCTTCTACCAAAATAGGCCAAGTTCTCAAAAAGTTTTATTTAACTTACAGCTGCCTAACTGGCTGCAATTCAACAGAAGAGCCTGAAGATGTATATCCCATGCCTGTTGAGAAGTTTACTTCATAAGGGGAAGTTGGGGTGATGCACAGCCTATGTCAATGTCTATGGATATGCTGTTTGCTTATGGCTGAACAATGCTCACGCCCCTCCCCAACAAAACCGAAGAAATATGTTATATTGGCTTTTTTCCTCTGCTGTTTTAATACAATTTATTTTTATTACTGTACATCTCAAAAACAATATGAGGCAAGGTATAATTGTGTTTTTTATTTAAGTAAGGATGTGGGAAAAGGGAAAATAAGATTATATAGTAATTTATAGAAAATGTAGATTTAAATAATTATTATATATACATTATCAAATTTCCTAAATAAAACAAAATTTTGTTGACTGTATTACAAAATCTAGACTATATGGTTACACTAACTGTGGCTGATGCAAAGATATATATGTTCAGTGCCCTTGAGTAATTTTATTTCCCTGAGAAGGCCAGGTAATGCCCCAGATAACTTGGTCAGAAAAGCTTATAGAGCAATTCACAATAAGTACTAACACACCCAGTGAAGACATAAAGGAAATTCTGTAGATGTTCAAGAAAGAGATATTGAAAGCAGCAACATTTAAATTAAGAACGACTAACAAAGAATACTTAGATAGAAGGATTTACATTAAGCCTTGAAGTGTCTGTGATAGATGGAGGAGTTCATTTGGGCAATTAGATTTTCTTAAAAAATAATCTTAAAATGTAAGTTACAAGTGCAGTCCAAAAGACTTTTTTCCCCCTGAATCATATGAGAATAAGTTGCCAACATTAGGCCTTATTACTCTTGAATAATTCGGTGTATTTTTCCTGTGAACAAGGGTACTTTCCCTTATAGTTACAAAGTAACCAACAAAATCAGAAAATTCATATTATTACCACCATCTAAAGACCACATTCACGTTTCATTATTTGTTCCAATACTGTCCTTTACAGCAAAAGGGACGTTAAAAATCACATGCTGCACTTAGTCGTCAAATCTCTTTAGTTTTCAAGCTGGAACAGTTCTTCAGTCTCTTTGGCTTTTCTGACCTTGACAATTTTGAAGATACACAGCAGTTACTTTGTAGACTGTCCTTCACCTTTGGCTTGTCTTATGTTTCCTCATGATTAAATTTGAGTGATCCAATTTGGCCAGGAATATCACAGAAGTGATGTCCCATAACTGGGATGCTAACTTAGATTATTTGATGAAGGTGATGTGTGCCAGGCTCCTTCAGGGTAAAATTAATCTTTTTAGTTTGTACTTCATATTTTGTAGGGTGATACGTTGAGATTATATAAATACCTCATTCCTCATCAAATTTTCAATTTATTAATTTACTTACTTATCCCAGCCTAGATTCATGAATTTCTATTCTGTTGCCCATGTTGGAGTGCAGTGGTGTGAACACGGCTCACTCAATCTCCTGGACTCAAGCAATCCCCTTGCTTCAGCCTCCTGCACAGCTGGGACTACAGGCATACACCACCACACCTGGCTGATTTTTTGATTTTTTGTAAATACAGGGCCTCATTCTGTCACCTAGGCTGGCCTGGAACTCCTGGGGTCAAGTGATCCTTTCGGCCTCCCAAAGTGCTGGGATTACAGGTACGAGCCACTGTGTGCAGCCACTGGCACGATTTTAATCCATTCTAGGCACACCTATTAGAGAAGCTCCAATTTGGTAGAAAGAAATCATTTGTGGTTAGAGTACCTGGGATGAAATTTCGGCTGTGTCTCTAAGTAACTTTGCACAAGAAAGGAGGGACAATATTTTAAGAATTTCTTTGAATATAAATACATGCTTTATCAGTAACTACTTGCAGGTTAGGGGCAAGTCATGTCACCTTTCTGGTGCTTTAGTTTTCTTCTCTCAGAGCACTAAAAATGTTTAACAAATGGCATACACCTTCTTATTGACTAATAAAAAGAGATACTGGCTATAGGATTGGAGTAGGGTCTTGTAGGTCCCCTTTTAGTTGCTGGGTTAAGGTGACATCTAAGAGGTCCCAGGGAAGGGGCTGAGGCTGGAGGTCGCTTGGGGGCTTGGTGCAGCAGCTGTTTACCAGCCAGTAGGATACATAAATATTTAAATATTTTAATAATGAATACTGCCATAATGGTATGTACTGGCTGGAAAATCAGGTCTGTATATCTTACAGCACAGTGTCAGGCACAAATTAGGCAATGAGTATTAATGAATGAATGAATAGGAGATTCAAAGTGATAGTCTCCTTGAGCTCTAATAATTCGTAACGTTCATTCTATCAGTATTTAACTTACATGAGTTTCATTTTCCTTACCTACAAAACAGGGAAAATACCAACTATCATGCAATGTTATACTCATTTAAAGAAGTGCATGAGGTAATTTGTGCAAATGTTCTCTGAAAAAATGAAAAAGCATCTGCTCCATTGGTGATGTGAAAAGATCTGGATGTAAAACAAACAAACAAAAGCCAGAGTATTTAAGAAATTATATAGGTTGTATTAACTTCAAAACCTCCTTTTACTAGCCACTGGTAGAAAATAAGGAGGAATAGATCATCCACACATACATAAACCAACATATACAAATTATATTTTGTGATAAAATGCCTATATTTCATTTCTTACCCAAAAGATTGTTTCAAGAAAGTATTTTAATTCACCACAGATTTTCAGTTGTTAAATAAATGAAGGTCATATGCAAAAGAAACAGAATTTATACCAATCAAGTTGCACAGTATTATATTGATTCATTCATACATTGTATGCTATCTAACAATCTAGGCTGTGCTATTCTCTATTAAATAAATCCTACTACAAATGTGGATTAAAAGTATAACTCCTCAGAATGAAATCATAATTTATTCTTTTACATATAACTGGTCTGGCAAGCTAGCTAGCTGAACATTTTAAATTCCTGTATCATTCTTACCTGGAAATTTGACTGAAATACACAGCAGTCAACAGTTTTATAATGTCCCTTAAGCATAGTTATCTGTTCTCCTGAGTAAACTGTATAAACAGCAATGGTGCTACCATATGGTACAAAAACAAATTCTGAACTGCAGCCACAGGAGACAGTGAATTTCAATCCTTTTTTACTGTTATTACAAACTTTTCCATAGTTCACCTGTAGGATTAAAATCATAAGGTTACTCATCTCTTAAATCTGAATTTAAAAGACAACAAAGACTAGTAGAAATACTTAAAATATATTATGCTATAAAAAGGGCTCTTTTAAATTTAAGGAAAATGTTCAACGTTGACAGAACAAGGGCCAATGACATGAATGTACATTTAACAAAATAGGAAATACAAATAGTAAAAAACCACAGGGATAAATGTTTACTTTTCAATCTTAATAGAAGTAAAATACAGACTTCAATCTTGAAGAATCATTTTAGACCATTTAGCAAAAAATTTAAAAAACATAAGACATTAAATAGTGATACAAGTGAGGTAAACATGTTGGTGGCAGTGTAATTTGGCTATTCTTTCTAAAAGGGCAAATCATTTATTAATGCAACCATTCTTTTCAAAAGAATAATATTTTTTGGGGGGTATATTATATACCCCCAAAAAACATTCTTTTCAAAAGAATACCCCCCCAATAATTTTTTTGGGGGTAATACCCCCCAAAAACCATTCTTTTCAAAAAAATGGTATTTTTTAGGGGGGTAATGATATTTTTCGGGGGGGGGGGCATATTCTTTTATTTTTTTTTTCCTGCTGATACTTCTTCTATTTCTGTTGTAAAACAGAGTAGGGATTAAATAAAGGGTATTGGGTTTATCAGTTCCAGCCTCTTGGGGCTCTTTTTCCTGGAGAGTGAACAGTGGGAGGAAAAGACACATAGTTGGGGGAAGGGTTCTTTTAATACGCAGATGCTTCAGGGAGAACCAAACTATTTCACTGGTAATCTCCCGTCCCACTGGAACTGGTGCTTGGATTGGAAGGGAAGTGAGATCAGTCAATTAGTCACCAACACTGCCATCAGCATTGCCAGAGAGGTGGAGAGCAGACATCATGGAATCAGACAGCTCCCTGGGGATTTTATCTGCACATTTCTGCAAATTCTTATTCTTCAGGGAGGATGCCAGAGCCTGGCCCTGTTGTAGGGGGTCCATTTCCATCATCCTCTGCAGTACTGGGCAGCAGTCCACTGGGCACACATCCACCTTACTGTTTTTTTTAGGGTGGTGGTCTACATTGAGTTTAGCCCACCCCATCTGATGATGATTCGGATTGGTGCAATAACCAGTGAGATCTCCAATCTTATACACAGTAGCTTTATCTTCAATGGCATCTGCTATTTTCATCATCGGAGAATGGAGCAACTTGATCTCCATTTTGAGTGGGTCTGTGTCACCCAACAGCTCATCAGATTCTCCAGTGGCCAAGCATTCCATGGTGTCTTCATTGACCTGCTCGGTATCCTCGATGTCAAAGACCTTGGTCATTTCCTTAATTATCTCAGCACTGAGATGGGCGGGCAGAGTGTGAGTGGGTGGTGGTGGTCTATAGAAGCTGATCTTCCCGCTCACCCAGTCATCTAGGACAGCTTTGGCTGCCTGCGCCTGACTGTGTAAGTCTCTCTTCTTCCCCAAATGGTGGGCCACTGCCATCAGAAAGTGCTCAGTAGTCTGGTACCCAGAGAGAAGGTAATAGTTGGAAATCTCCTCCAGGTTGCAGCACTGCAAGATGGTCTCCACTGGGGTCATGGGGTCTGCCAGCCTCTAGATGTGGATGCAGTTATGCAGGATGGTGCCCATCTCTGAGCTGGGCCCTGGAACAATGGCTGGAGCATCCAGCAGCCAGATGAACTTGTCCAGGTGGACCTCCTGCATGAATTTTGTGACCCCAGGAATGGCTCCCACACTGCATGCATGGCTGCACTTCAGGCTTTTAATCAGGCTGCTCTTCCCAATATTGGGAAGGCCCACAACGCCCATATGGATGTGGGTGCACACTTCACCAAGGCAGCAATAGTTCTCCCGAACCTTTGTGAGGTTTTCAGCTCCAAAGCTGACCTGATGCTGGGTCCTGGCCTTGAAAGCTACAGTTGGCAACTCATTCCGAAGGTAATCCAGCCACTTCACAACCCCCTTGGGGTCCAGGTCAATCTTTTTCAAGACCAGGACCAGCTTCTTGTTGCCTTCTGCCCGTAGGATAGCCTCCTCCATTTGGAAGCAGCAGCAGCAGCCTAATGGGTCTCTGGCATCCAGGACTTCCAGAATTACATCAGAGTATTCTACCACCTTACGGAACTCCTTGTAATAAGCCTTCATCGTGGCCTCGTCATCCAGCTGAGGAAACATATTTAATTCCTGCAAAACTTCCTCCTTACACTCAAACTCCTCCTGGCGTCTTAGGATATCCTCACAGTAGCTCTTGATAGACCTGCATTTTTGTCTTTCTTGCTCCTGGGCAGCTTACTGCTTCTCCCTCATCTCCTCAACCCTCTTCTTTATTTCAGCCTCTCGATTGGCATGATCATTGGAGTGAACAAACTGAGGAGCAGAGGGCACTTTGGAGGTTGCTTTCTTCCCATTTTGTTTTGCAGGCTTCTTACAGCCCTTGGAACCTTTACCTGGCTTTTCATTTTTGTTTCTAAGTTTCATCATGATGACCAGCTTGAAAGCAGATAGGTTCAAATCCGCTTGCTCTCTTCCTATACTTCCGGCGGGGATCTGACAAGAGAGAGTAACAGACGCTCTTGCGCTGCTAGGCTCCGGACTTCTGGCTTCCGGATGCCAGCCTGGCGGCGCCCGACTCCGCCCACTATGCAGTCTCCAGGAGGGGGCAGGGCTTCCCCCTTCTCTTTATAAACAGTTTTTCATACACATAATACAAAATTTACCATCATAACCATTTTTAATGGTACTCAATGGCATTAAGTGCATTCATGTTGTTGTGCAACTCTCATCACTATCCATCTCTAGAACTCTTTTCATCTTGCAAAATTTTACCCATTAAACAGCAAAGATATTCTTACCCCTTGACCTGGTAATTGCTCCTGGGAATTTATCTTTTTTTTTTTTTTTGAGACGGAGTCTTGTTCTGTCGCCCAGGCTGGAGTGCAGTGGTGCGATCTCGGCTCACTGCCAGCTCCGCCTCCCGGGTTCACGCCATTCTCCTGCCTCAGCCTCCCGAGTAGCTGGGACTACAGGTGCCCACCATCACACCTGGCTAATTTTTTGTATTTTTAGTAGACACAGGGTTTCACTGTGTTAGCCAGGATGGTCTCCATCTCCTGACCTCGTGATCTGCCCACCTTGGCCTCCCAAAGTGCTGGAATTACAGGCGTGAACCACCGCGCCCGGCTGGGAATTTATCTTAAGGAAATAATTAAATAGCAAAAGCTATATGCCCAGAGGAATTCTATCCAGTATTATTTAGAATGGGGTAATAACTGAGAATAGGTATATATTCCTAATAATGTCACATTAACTTTACGATTTATATAAATCATAATTATGAAAATTATGCAGAAAACAGGGATAAAGGCTAAGTGTAAAAAAGCACAGACCATAAATAGTGTGTACACTGTAGTTTTACCTTTATATAAATAATTATGTATTTGGGACAAAAATTAAAATTCTACGCTTGTACTCCAAAGGTGTAGTGTGCAGGCTCAGCAGTGTGAGCATCACCTGAAGCAGTCAGACATGCAGACTTCCAGGCTCCACCCCAATCCTACTGAAAATAATCTTCATTTTAACAAGATCCCTAGGTAATCTGTACACTCATGCAAATTTGAGAAGCTTTGGGCTAAATAAGTTGATGGGTTTACTTCCTGATAATAATTTTGATAAGCTTGGGGTGAGTGTAAAACAAGTAACTAATCATTTGGGAATCATGATCATGCATATCAACAAAATCCACTGTTGTCAGGCTAATACTGAAGTTTAAATAGTGATTTGTCGGCTGGGTGCGGTGGCTCACTCCTGTAATCCCAGCAGTTTGGGAGGCTGAGGCAGGCGGATCACAAGATCAGGAGTTCAAGACCAGCCTGGCCAAGATGATGAAATCCCATCTCTGCAAAACACACAAAAATATTAGCCAGGCCTGGTGGCGGGTACCTGTAATCCCAGCTACTCAGGAGGCTGAGAGAGAGAATTGCTTGAATCTCGGAGGTGGAGGTTGCAGTGAGCCAAGATGGCACCACTGCCCTCCAGCCTGGGCAACAAAGCGAGACTCCACCTCAAAAAAAAAAAAAAAAAAAAAAAGTGATTCACTTTTTTCTATAGGTTAGATAAGTGTGTGTGTATGTGTATGAATATATATACATAAATAAAAACACTGAGGTCAAAATGGATATATGCTAATAATCTGTGGATACTATACTTGGCTTACTTTCCCTTTAGGCTAACTTGTGCCAGAAATGGGTACATGCATTTAGCTACCTCATGGCAATAGCAGTATAGTGGGTTAAATATTAAACTCATTTCGGTGGACTTGGGTTTTAAACATTCATCTTTTTTTTGCCCCTTATGAATAATGATTTAACCACTTCATTTCATTCTTCTTATCTGTTAAACGGAAATAACATCATTTACTTATAGAGTTATGTATTGTGAAAAAGCAAATGAAAATAATCCATATGATAGCACCTGGAACACAAAGGTATTCAGTAAGTTCCTAGATTAATTCCTATACATGTTTAAAAGTATAACATTCCCTCATTTGTGTCTTCTGATCCTACATGTGCAACAATTTGCACAATGATATGGGGGTGGGGTGATGAAGAAAAAATACAAAACAGTTTTCAACTAGTATTTCACTGGTCCCCCTGGAAAAATTATAAACTGCTAGACTGTGATGGCCTTATTCACATTTGTTTATCAGGACACCTAGTTATAAAACCTATGGTCTTTCCAGTATACCACATTCCTTCCCAAATATGAACTGGAAAGTGTTGAATGAGGTATCAATATTGAACCAGGGCATTAACTTTTGTCTTGTCCTTAGGGTTTCTTCCTTCAATCCATCCTGCAACTTAATGTCATATTAATATTTCTTTTCTTTTTTTTTTTTTTGAGACGGAGTTTTTGCTCTTATTGCCCAGGCTGCAGTGCAATGGCATGCTCTCGGCTCACCGCAACCTCTGCCTCCCGGGTTCAAGCGATTCTCCTGCCTCAGCCCCCAAGTAGCTGGAATTACAGGCATGCGCCACCACGCCCAGCTAATTTTGTACTTTTAGTAGAGATGGGGTTTCTCCATGTTGGTCAGGCTGGTCTCAAACTCATATTAATATTTCTTTTTTGTTTGAGACGGAATTTCGCTCTTGTTGCCCAGGCTGGAATGCAATGACACGACCTTGGCTCACTGCAACCTCCACCTCCCGGGTTCAAGCGATTCTCCTGCGTCAGCCTCCCGAGTAGCTGGGACTACAGGCGCCCATCACCCGGCTAATTTTTTGTATTTTTAGTAGAGACGGGGTTTCATCGTGTTAGCCAGGATGGTCTTGATCTCCTGACCTCGTGATCCACCCACCTCGGCCTCCCAAAGTGCTGGGATTACAGGCATGAGCCACCGTGCCTGGCCTGTCAACTTTAAAATAAAAAAAAGAAGTTAATAAATGGCAGGACTGGTTCTATCTGATAGCTCTTTAAAAATCTGAAGACAGTGTGTTTCCCCTTAAAGCAATCTTTTCTGGTATCAACTGTAAGTATTCTATGTAGGTCAGTTTCTGGGATACCTTAGTCATCTGTGCATGAATTACTTTTACTTTGATCAAGTCCACTGTAAAATGTATTATCCATTTTTAACACATTATTTTAGATATGGACTTAATAGAAAAAATCCAAAGGGCTTGAGACTCACCTTCAAGAAGGAAAGAAAAATGGAATAGAACCACATGAACAATTTATATATACATTCAGTACCATTTATATTTATCACATTAAACTTTGACACACATGCCCAGCTACTCTTACAGAGTGATCCTGTCACTTCTCCACTCACAAGCCTTTAGTGGCTTTCCATCTCACCCAGAGAAAAGCCTAACCCCTTACAAAGGCTTGCAGGGCCCATATGATCTGGCACCCTAGTTCCTTCTGTTCCCCATCTGTTATTCCCTTCATATTTCAACGCAAGAACCTCTTAGCTCTTCCTTGCATATCCCAAGGAAGTTCTCGCCTCAGGGTCTTTGTACCTTTTTTTTTTCTGACTAGAATGATATCCCCCAGCAAACAACTGATGAGCCACTTCCCCATTTCCTTCAGGCCAAATGTCACCTTAGTGAACCCTACCCTGACTGCCCTATGTGCAACAGCAACTCCAACGTCCCAATATTTCCTGTGCTCCTTTCTTTGCTTTGCTTTTCTTCATAGTCCTTACCTAATCTAATATATAATTTATCCATCTGTCCATCTATTAATTGATTGATGCCCTTCATACTCTTGCTGAAATGTAAGCTCCATGAGGATAGGACTTTTCCATGTTTTGCCCACTGCTGTCTAATACTGCCTGGCAAATTAAATGCTAATTATTATTAGCACAGTATCTGACATATAAGCTCTCAATAAATATTAGCTATTATTATTATCATCAAATTATAAGCTTTTAGTAGTTTATTTTGAAAATTATTAAACCATAGGCATACCTGATAAGACTATAACATACATAAAAACAAGTACTAGAAATTAATAGCCACATAAGAATATAGCACCTTCAAAATATATTTATTCCAGTAGTATTAAATAAAGTACTACATATTCTGGTACTATAAAATTCACTGTGAATTTTGTTTATAAGTCATATATAGTACAAGTTAAGTATCCTCATCCAAAATGATTTGGACTAGAAGTATTTTGGATTTTAGAATATTTGCTTTACTGCCTGAACATCCCTAATCTGAATATTCAAAATCTGAAATGTTCCAATGAGCACTTCCTTTGTGTGTCATGCTAGCACTCAAAAAGTTTCAGATTTTGGAACATTTCAGATTTCAGATTTTCAGATTAGGGATACTCAACCTATATAAAATTTGATTACTTAGCTTCATATCTTTAATTTATATCAGTAGTCCTCAGTCTTTTATTTTTCTCTACTACGCTTTGCACTCCCATTGAGAACAGTGGCTCAGTAGAACAGTGATTCTCTGCTAAGTAGGGGGAATGTGGTAGGTAGTGGGTAAGGGTGGGTTGTCCTGAGTTGAGAATTACTAGTCCACATAGTAGAAACACATTTTTAAAAAGAGCTGTGATTAAAAGGGAATAAATGAGTTAAATATATTTAAAAAATCAAGTGTATGTCACAGATCCATTTCTTAATTTATACCCAAATATATACTTAAAAATCTCTTACAAGTGTGTTTTCTCCATTGGAACTATTCCAGAGCCTCATTCGATTATCCGTACCAAGAGTGAGGAGGTGAAGCCCATCACTTGTAAAACATAAGCCATTAACTTTCCCATTATGAGCAGTGTTTGCTGCAATGAAAAATATAGTTCAGTTTATCTGTTCTTGTATTCAGGACATATTTAATGTTTGATGACATAATTAAACATATTAAAGGACAACTACTTGAGTTACTTTAAAAATGTAAGTAGATTATACTTAAAATTAACCAACCTTTCAGATTATTTGAATAGGATAAGCTATATAAATCAGAACCATAAAAATAGAGGAAAACAAAAAAAAAGGGAAAAAATTTCTGCATAACATACTTTTTTTTTCCAGCGAGGAAATTGTACCATGAAATTCAATTAAATGTGTAGCTTAACACTAAAATTTAAAATTAAATGCCTTTCATCTCTCTTATATATTTTTATTGCTAACCTAAAAATCATTCTATGGACTATTAAAATCAATAATTCTAGTGTTTTCCATTTAAAAAAAAAAGGGAAAGGATGACTGTTGTAGTCTCAAAATTTATATCACTTTCAAAATTAACAAGTTTGAGAAAGCATAATTCTAAAATTAGCCTAATTTTAGAGAAAGCATAATTCTAAAATTAGCCTAATTAATTTAAAAACATATAAAACATGTTTTATATAGTTTACATGTTTCATAAGGTTTTTAAAAAAACTATATAAATTCTAATATACGAAATATATTAGAATGAACTATATAAAACCTATGATTGTTTTATATGGTTTTTAAACTTTGTGATTGTTTTATATAGTTTTATGTAGAAACTACATAAAACTATAATTGTTAAGAAATTACATAAAACAATTATAGGTTTTATATAGTTCATTCTAATATACTTCTGGTCCAGAATTATTTCTATATCAAAATTTCTACACAGGAATTAAATTCTACTGTAAAAATGCAGTTTAGGTACTTTGTCACATGGATTGCAGCTGACTCACATTTAACACAATTTTATGTTGATACAATGGCCACAAAATGTTACTATTTCTGTAATTTATTGTGGCTTTTTAAATGGCATTGAATATGTATAGTTGGCCTCAATGAAGCAAAAACAAGTAAAGCAAGTTAATTCAGAAAAATTTCTACTTTTGAAAATTTGGAGGCAAATGAAACTGCCATTTTTATTTGTATCTTAAAGAAAGAGAATCATAATTTAGTTTATGTAAATTAAGAAAGTGATATACAATGAATGCCTTTTGAAAAATCATAAAGTTTGCAATTTGTCAATATGCATTTATTATGTGGCTTCAATTAAAAATTTTCAATGTAAAAAAATACTATCATTGTCATATTTATTAATGCGTTCTTCCTTACCTGATTCAACAGCTTGTGACTTTTTCCCATTATGTTGATCAAGAGTAATCAAACACCCTGATGCTCTTCTCACATCCCATAATTTTACTCTACTGTCAGCACTGAGAAGAAATAAATGTTAAATTGACATATGTAGCTAGGACAATGACTGTACCCCTCACCCACCTTTCTAATTTTATGGCACACAGAGGTCTCGTTATATATGTACATATGTATTCATACATTAGGGTTGTTGAACTTTCGCCTTTTCAACAAATATTCAATAGTCAACAGTAGCTCAAATAAGTAAGCAAATAGCAAAAAAAAAAAAAAGTAACCTTTCTTTTCCAGATAACAAGAACAAAATTTTGCTGCTTTTTATATTGTTTTAAATTACATGAGCATCTTTTCTCCCAAGGACCAGAAAGGCTTGTAGCTTGTTCCTAGTAATTTCCTTACCATACCTTTTCTACTGCTTGTTTTCCAAATGCTGTCAGGACAAGCAATTAACTAATTTCACTTTGCTCAAGAATCCATTTGGTATGATTTGGTGTTTTTTTCCTTTTTATATAAAAAATGGTAAGAGTAAGGCGAATAATGAGGACAATGCATTTCCATTTGGTTTCCTATACTCAAATCAATCTTTGCCAGATATATGAGAACTATATTTAATGTCTCCTAGAAATTAGACACTTACTTTCATTTTCTTTCAAGTAAGCAAAAAGAAGAAAGGCAAATCTATGATCAGACATCTATTTCAGCTTCTAGATTATTTCTAAAGAAAAATGCACGGCAATCCGACGTGCTCCTAATCAGTTCAACTGATGCTATCATGTCCTCACAAGGACCTCAACAATATTGTAACTCAGGGGGCTTATCAATGCCATTTTAATAAGAGACAGCATTACATTTTTATAAGCCTATTTTTTATTTATAATTAAAAAAAATACACACAGGGTTTACTGGTTTCTGTAATCTTGATTCTTTTCACAGATGACCATCAAACCTAGCCAACTGGAATAGTTAGCAAAAAGCTAGTGTTACCCATTCTTAGGTTGGTTTTCTTTCTTTCCAGGTGAAGGAAATGAAATCAGTATAAGGATTTAAGTCTCTTCTGAAACAGATTAGATTTGAACATATCCAACTTTTAACACTGATTACTAGGTCCATTCTGGTACTGATTCAAATTCCTGGAGTATTCTTATAATTGAAAGCTTCTTAGCTCTCCTCTTATCTGATGAAAACCAAGTTAAGCATGAAAAATGTAAAATCCACCCAAGCATAACCAGCACGTAGCTCCTAACCTTCATACCTCTTCAGCTAGCCTTCTTATGGCTACATTCTAGAACTTGCTGCACTTCAGAAATCATAAATTTCAACATCACATTCTGCCAGTTATTAACAGAAGCTTCTTTGGGGCCTGAACTGTGACAGGGAGAGAGGGCTGGCAACTTAAAAAAAAATCCAGACACAGATCTTTATAAAATTAATATGAATAGCTTTCGTAATAATTCTTCTTTTACTTATAGTTTTATGAAAATATATAAAAATATTTGATTACTACTTCCTATCCCTTCGGTTTTTAAATTTTCTTATTCTAACTCTCATACTTCTACTTCATTAGATCCTTGATCCCTCCTACAAGCCTTTTTGTGATTTTTTTCCTTTTACCCATGACTTCTACAATTTTCAGGCACCTAGGTACTTTCCTGTAGACACCGAAAATTGTTAAGTCTCTTTCATTTAATGTTTTAATTTCTGTGGCTTAGTACAGCTGTGCTCTACATATTCAACTGGGAGCAACTGCCCAGTAATCCTATGGGCCCTTAATCAGCTCCCTCACTCTTTCAGTCTATTTTTCCAGATCCATACTATTTTTCCTCAAAATTGCATCCTCATTCCTATATTTTCAAGAGATGACATCAAGTCCTACTCCACTAAAAACCAAGAGAAGCCGTTAAGTCTGAATTTGTTGAGCTTCTCTGCCAAAGCTACAAACTTAACTGTATTCACATTCACCTTTTCCTCTTTCCATTTAGTCTCACAGTGCTCTTCATGTGCCAAACTAGGTGTCCCCTCCACCCTCATCTGGATCCTTGATACTACCCACTTCTGTGTATTCAAGGACCTAATGCACCAATTATTCCCTCCATTTCTTATCTTTACCTGTTTCTCTCTACTGGTACTCTTTCCCCAGCATATAAATATGCAATACTCTTTTTCTCCAGCAAAAAATAAACCTCTCCACATCTTTTGATCCTCTCAGAGTTAAGTGATCCTACTTTCTTTTCCTGTATTACACCTACCAGAGATGTACCTCCATTAAAGCATTTTTCAGGATGCCCTGTAATCACTGATTTTTGAATATATGCCTCATTAGATCATTAGATTGTTGGTTTTTTCAAAGCCTTGGTTACCTCTGTGTCCCTAGCACAATGCTTGGCACGTGGGAGGAAGTAATTAAATATTAGAAAATTGAATCAATGAATGTGTGGATATGTTATATCAAATTCAAAATAATTCCAGGTTAAAGATAATGAATAAAAATGCTCTATTTAAAAATTAGCATTGTGTTATACATTTGTGTGTAAGAATGACACAACACAGTTCCTCTGTGTTCTAAGGTGAAACACCTTGAAGGTGGATAGGATTAGAATTAGAATACAAAGGAAGATTTCTTTTGGGGACATGAATTAAAATTTCTAACTCAATACTTCATTTTAAAGGAGTGAATTAATAATTAAATAAGCTAAAATATATACATTACATAAATGTAGACTTTTCAAAATGCTTATTATTAATTACTAACTTCAAAAGCAAATAAGTTAAATTTTACCTTGCTGTTGCCAAGATATAGTCATAACGTGGCGACCAGGAAACTGCTAATATTTCTTGTCTGTGACCTGCAAATACAACTATATGAAAAGTCTTGCAAGATATCCGAAAAATCAGAAGATAAAGTGCCAATAATTTTGCTTGATTCTGAAGAAAGCGAGGCTAAATATTCAATGTGAATAGATATGATCATTTTTCAGATTTATAATAATCGATGTTTCAATGCTAATGTGAAGTTTACAGGGGTATTTCTAACACATGGTATTTTATTGTAAAAGAACTGGTTTTGCTTTGGAAAAAACGGAGTTAAGTAAGTCTTTCTTTTTAAATACAGTTGTTAGCTTATGTCTGTAAATCCATATAACTCAAGCTCAATTACTGTAATAAAACATACAAGATAAACATTTTAAAGGATAAAAATGTTTTCCAATTTCTCATAAAGTTATAAGAGAAACTTACTTTAACTCATGCTTGTAGAAAAGCATTTATATAAAATGTTTTTTTCTAGAAAGCACAGGTGATAAGTTCAAAGGGTAACTGATTTCAATATTTTAATTCACTTTTAGCTAACTGAACTATTCACATCAGACATTTCCATCTGCCCAGCTTATATTAACAAAAATTCATAATAATTTCAAAAAATGCTACCCATCTCACCAACTTTTCTTAATATGTTTGTTATGTTTCTTTGAGATGAGTCAAAATATATAAATTATATTCTATCTTTTCATTGTTTAGAATTAGACAATCTAATACTGATAAAAGTAGCAAGAATAATTTAAATACACCTTCACCAAAGAATTACTTCAATATATTTTTCTAAAATATTTTTACTGAGAAAAAATGTACCTAAATATTAAGAACAATGTTTACTCATTAGCCAGAATATTAAATAATACATGAGACAAATACACTGATGTGAGTTGCATTAGTTTTTTTAAATGTAGAAATAACACAAGGTTTTGAGTTAGACTTATTTTTCATATTGTTTGAGCTTCCCCAATGACCACTGTTCATATAAATGTGTTTTCAATGGTTCAGTTTTATAGGAATAATGCACAGAAGGATCTTTATTTCCCTGCTGACTCTTAACAACTAGCACAAAGTACATCAGTCATGTCACTTACAAAGAATACATTGTTAGGAACGTTTCTTTTTATTGAATCGTTTACTCAAAGTAGTTGCTGCTTGAAATAAAATAAAAATACCCTGTAGAATGTGAGAACAGGATCCAGACTTCAAGTCACAAAGTTGTACTTTGGGTCCTCTAGTACCAACTGTAAAAACAGAACCGGTTTAAGATAATTTTATCATAAGTCATCATCAAAAGGAAACAAGACATTATCATTAGTAATCATGACATTTTCACTGTATCCATGCAGAAATATAAAGATATATGCCAAAAATACATTGTCATTTTTAACGTTTACATTTAGAAAAGTTATTTTAATTACAGTTATATTTTAGTAGTAAGAGATCTCTATTATTACATTTATTTTTTATTCTGAAATAATTACAGATTTGCAAGCAGTTGCAAAGCTAGTATAAAGAGAACTGTGTACCCTTCGCTAAGTTTCCCCAACGATTATGTGTGAGGTAACTAAAACACAGTATCAAACCCAGGAAATTTATATTGGTAAATGTGTATGTATGTACAGTTCTATTCCATTTTATCACATCAAATCATTGTATTTTAATAGCTTAGTTTTTCCAAGTTAATGATATACTTCCAATCACTAGTAACAGATTCACAGAAACTGGACACAGACTGAAAGGACCTCAAGACAACTTAGTTCCTAGCTCTTCTTCACAGATAAAAGAGGTAGAGACTCACATGGTGCCACAGAAATAATGAATCACAGGGCCCAGATACCTGATACCAGAAAATCATTTTTTCTTCCTTATATATGAAGATATTTGTTGCAGGTGCTTTTATATAAATTGATGCTTAATTTGAATCACAATCTTAGAGAAAGAAAGAATTTCCTTGTTTTATTGTGTAAAATTGGGAAAGTTGCCAAATTTTATTCATGTAAAATCTCTGAAACTTTGGTGGTTTAAAAGGAACTCTTTAGACAGAAATATGCTCTTATTCTCTGAATCCTGGCCACAGCATAGTGCTTGCCTTGCAGAATATCTGTTGAATATAAATAGTACATATATATATATAGAATTGTGATATTCCTCTGGGTTAAAATGTCTACATCAAAACTAACTAGATATAAAAAGGGAGAAAGTTTTCAGTATGTCAAAAGACAAAAGAATACACTTACAAACCTGCTACCAAACAGTGCTTGGTGGAGACTGGAGACATATGATGACTATAAACTGTTTCCTCAAAATTAAATACATCTGCAGTCTGGTAATCAAAAGACATTTAAAAAGTATAAGGTTTAAGTATAAAAACAAGGCAATAAATTTTCTGTTTACTTTTCCCTAAATTTTTAGCTATTTTTAAATTGACTGTTAGCAATTCAACTTAAACATAGGAATGTAATACCCCAAAAAACCTTGATAATTTGAAATCCTGTCATTTACAACATTCTTTTCCCTTCTATGAGAAAAAAATATATTTTCCGAATAAATCTCAGAAATTAAGAAAATACAAGCCTGTGGCTCACCATATTCCTCTCCACCCACCCTGGTGGGGAGGGGGCTCAGCATCTACATGGGTGATGTAGCCAGCACTGCCTCTCAGTTCCGTATAACCTGAGCTACCACACCCAGGACACTGTCACTACCTAGAATTGCCCCTTCTTTGAAATCATACATTTCAGTTATCTATGACCACAATCTTCTATGATTTTCAGCTTTTCCCCCTCCAGATACTCTCAAGAAATCTGAATAAACTCTGCAACCCCTATCAGTTCCTTTCATCTACTTCTCTTCCTCTCCAGCTTGGATTTCAAGGTCCAATACCAATACCAAGGTCAACTGCCAATATCTGCAATTCCTTTGCTAATATCCTTCCACTTGTCAAGACTTCACCACTTGTCAAGACTGACCCCAAATGTCTGCCTTCTCTGTACTTATATCCAAATTGATCTACACCAGGTGTTGGCAAACTTTCTGTAAAAGTCAGATGGTAAATATCTTAGGCTTTCAGGACCAACTACTCATCTCTGTCACTGCAGTGTTAAAGCAGTCATAGACAACAAATGAACATATTGTAACTGCTCACCAGGTTCTTCCTGCCTGCTGCACAAACAAAATCAATTCACAAAGACCATGGCATTGCAGTAAAGAGTTTAACTGATGCAAGACTGGCCATGCCAAGTGGGAGATGGGATTTATTAATATTACTCTAATCAACCTCCTTGAAGTCTTGTAGGTTTGGGGTTTTTCAAAGGTAGTTTGGGGGAAGGGGTGGGAGTGGTTAGGCAATGAATGGATGCTTGCTATTGATTGGTTGGGGGTGCAATCATAAGGGTGTGGGGAATGGTCCTCTTGTGCACTGAGCCACTTCTGGGTGGGGCCACAGGGGCAGTTGGCAGGTCCAGGTGGAGCCACTGGTGTTAGATATGAAAAAATCCTGAAAAGATATCTCAAAAGGCCAATCTCAAGTTCTACAGTTGTGATGTTATATGCAGGAGTAATTGGGGAAGTTATATATCTTGTGACTTCTGGAATAATGGCTGGCAATCATTTATGTCTCTTTATTTATTTATTAATTAATGAGACCAGGTTATGAGACTGGCTAATTTTTGTATTTTTGGTAGAGACGGGGTTTTGCCATGTTGCCCAGGCTGGTCTTGAACTCTTGAGCTCAAGCAATCCTTGGCCTCACAAAGTGTTGGGATTACAGGTGTGAGCCACTGCTGGGCCTATGTTATAGCAGAATTCAGGCTTGTCTCCTCCTCCTAGTCTGGTGGTCTCTCATTAGCTTTACAAAGGTGGTTGAGTTTTGGAGAAGGGCTATTATCATTTAAACTATAAATGGCTGGGGGCAGTGGCTCACCCCTGTAATCCCAGTACTTTGAGAGGCCGAGGCAGGCGGATCACTTGAGGTCAGGAGTTTGAGACAAGCCTGGCCAACATAGTGAAACTCTGTCTCTACTTAAAATACAAAAATTAGCTGGGTGTGGTGGCAGGCGCCTGTAATCCCAGCTATACGAGAGGCTGAGGCAGGAGAATCGCTTAAACCTGGGAGGCAGAGGTTGCAGTGAGCTAAGATCACACCACTACACTACAGCCTGGGCAACAGAGCAAAACTCTGTCTCAAAAATAAATAAATAAATAAACAAATAAATATCTAAAATAAAAAAATAGAGTATTAACTAAATGTCTTCCAAAGTTAGCTTGGCCAAAGCCCAGGAATAATTAAGGCAGCTTGAAGGCTAAAGGCAAGAGTGGGTGGTGGCTAGATCAGATCTCCCCCGCTGCCACAGTTTTCTCACTGATACAAGTTTTGCAAAGGCGGTTTCAATATTTGTGTCCAAAACCTACTTTATTTACAAAAAAAGGCCATGAGCCAGACTTGCCCATGAGCCCAGACTTGGCCAATCCCTTGCTCTCCTCAGGAAAAAAATCTTATAATTAGGGCAGTGTGACATCACCATAAAAGATTATTCATTTCCTCTGGATTTCAGTAATGACTGCCAGTCCCACTATATTTCACTTGGATTCTTCTCTGCAGTATTCCTCAGCTATTTCATATCTTCTCCACAAATATACGAACTCAGTCACAACAGGTAATTTGATCTTTTATTACAAGGAGAAAATAGGAGGCATTCAATCAGAATTTCCTTAATGTCTTACCACCAAACCTACAAACACATTTGCTTCCACTTATCCTTTTTCCTTCTTCACTCCTGTTATCATAGAAACATGATTCCTCCCTTTTTTTTTTTTTGAGATGGAGTCGCTCTGTTGCCCAGGCTGGAGTGCAGTGGCACGATCTTGGCTCATTGCAACCTCCGCCTCCCGGGTTCAAGCGATTCTCCTGTCTCAGCCTCCCGAGTAGCTGGCACTACAGGTGCCTGCCACCATGCCCGGCTAATTTTTGCATTTTTAGTAGAGATGGGGTTGCACCATATTGGCCAGGCTGGTCTTGAGATTCCTCCCCATTTTTAATGTCAATCCCCCTACTTGTGTTCAGATTCCCTTCAGCACTGTCAGAAATCTCACCCTATAGATTATCTTCTGGGTATCTATAACCTCTGTCCCCACTGGCTCATTCCCAACAGCACTAAAAGTGCAAGTCTTTTTCATCTTAACACCACTTCCCTGAGACAAAAAAAACAAAGAGCATTTTCGCCCTACATTCTCCCTAATCTTTCCTCTTCAAATCCAAACTTTGGCTATCTCTAATTCCTTATCTCCCACGTATTTCTCAACTAATTGCAGTCTTATTTTTATTGCACTACTCTAAATCACACTACTCTTCCAATATTACCAATATCCTCCTCATCTGATTTAATCTGTCAGTAGCATTCAACACAATCGATTACTCCCGTCCTCTTTAAAGCAATCTTTTACAGGCTTCCATTGTATCATATATTCCTGGTTTTCCTCTTTCTCTCCTTGGCTACATCTTTTCATCACCTTTAGCAGGCTTTGGTTTCCTTTTTCTGTCCTATTTATCTTTGTCTTCAAGGTCTTGTTCTATGTACTCCTTTCAATTGCCACTTGTATGTTATGGGTTAAGTATCCCTTATCCAAAGTAACTGGGACCAGAAATGTTTCAGATTTCAGATTTTTTTTTTTTTTTTTTTTTTTTGGTTTGGAAGGTTTGCATTATACCTACTGGTTGAGCATTCCAAATCTAGAATTCAAAAAATTTCAAATTTTGAACTTCTGGATTAGGGACACTCAATATGTAGTAAGGCACAAATCTGTATATTCAGTGTAGACCTCACTCCTGAATTCTGGGTATGTATATATTGATTCCTGGATTATCTTCATTTGGATTTCCTGTAAATCCCTCAAACTCAACAAATTGAAAATTGAACTCATCATTCCAACCCTTCCCTATCTTACTAAATAACAATATAATCCACCCAATTGCCAAGCTAGAGAACCTGGGGGTCATTCATATAAATAAATAAATATATCTATATATATTTAAATAATGGTTTTGTCAAGATAAAATTCACACTATCATACACCTTGGAACCCATACAAAGCGTCACTAGTGATGCTGCAAGTGGTACCAAGAAGCAGAGAAAAGTCATGACATTATAAGAAGAGGCTGAATTGCTTGACATGTACCATAGACTGAAGTGTGCAGCTGTGGTTGCCCACCATTTCAAGATAAATGAGTCCAGCATAAGAACCATTGTGAAAAAAGAAAATTTGTGATGCTGTCAATGCAGCTATGCCAGCAGGTGTGAAAACCTTGTATGTTTTGTGAAATATCTTTGACCTCTTATTGAAAATCCAGCTTTTATGTGGGTGCAGGATTGTTAACAGAAAGGCGTATCTATATGTAGACTCTAATATGACTTTTAAAAAGCAAAGTCAGTATAGTCATTATATGACAATGTGAAGCCAAAGGAAGGTGAAGGATCTAAAGCTGGAGAATTTAATGCCAGAAAAAGATGGTTTGATAATTTTGGAAAGAGTTTTGGCTTTAAAAAAGTCAAGATAATAGGATAAGAAGCTTCTGCCCACCAAAAGGCAGCAGATGAGTTTCCAGATACCATTAAGAAAATCATCGAGGACAAAGGATATCTGCCTGAACAAGTTTTAAATGCAGACAAAAATGCCCTATTCTGAAAAAAAAAAAAAAAAAAAAAAAAAAAAAAAAAGCCACAAAGGACTCTTATGACATGGACCCTTCAATGATACGGGCTCTGAAACTAAAGCAAATAGTGGAAGAAGGTTCAGTACTGTAACAGAAACATTTTTAGAGAAATAAAGCAGAACACACAAAAATTACGATGTATTTCCATAGTTATACCAAGTGTGCCTGCCTCTCCTTCCAAATCTTACACCTTCTGCTACCCTAGAGACAGCAAGGTCAACCCCTCCTCTTCCTGCTCCTTCTCCTCAGCCTACTCAATGTGAAGATGATGAGATAAAGACCTTTATGATGATCCACTTCCACTGACTTAGTAGTAAATATATTTCTCTTCCTCATGATTTTCTTAATAACATTTTCTTTTCTCTAGCTTCTTTATTGTAACAATGCAGTATATAGGCCGGGCATGGTAGCTCACGCCTGTAATCCCAGCACTTTGAGAGGCCGAGGTGGGTGAATCAACTGAGGTCAGGAGTTCCAGACCAGCCTGACCAACATGGTGAAACCCTGTCTCTACTAAAAATACAAAAATTAGCCAGGCATGGTGACACGCGCCTGTAGTCCCAGATATTCGGGAGGCTGAGGCAGGAGAATCACTTGAACTCAGGAGGCGGAGGTTGCGTGAGCTGAGATTGCGCCACTGGCCACTGCACTCCAGCATGAGTGACAGAGCGAGACTCCATGTCGAAAAAAAAAAAAATAATAAAAGAATACAGTATGTATTACATATAACATACAAAGTTGTGTTAATTGACTGTTTATGTAATCCGGAAGGCTACCAATTAACACTAGGCTATTAGTAGTTAAGCTTTTGGGGTAATCAAAAATTATACATAGATTTTCAACTGCGATGGGGGTCAGCTTCCCTAACCTCCACACTATTCAAGGGTTACCTGTATTATCATAAATCAAATTAATGTCATGAGCGGGTACATTTCTTGATTATCCTGTTCCATTGTGTGGTGTTTTTCTTTTTTACTTACCAATATCACATTGCCTTAACTAGTATAACTTTATAGCAAGTCTTGATATCTGATAGTGAGGTCTTCCAACTTCACTCTTTTGTTTCAAGAGTGCCTTGCTGTTTTGCATTTCCATATGAACATTAGAATTAGCTAGTCAATTTTCAAAAAAGAAATCTTCTAAGAGTCTGATAGAAAATGCATTGATTCTATAGATCAGTTTGAGTAGAACTGATATTTTTACCACACTGAACCTTTTAATTCTTGAACATGGAATACCCCAAATTTATTTAGGTCTTAATTTCTCTCAATAATGTTCTAAAGTTCTCTGTGTATTCAGAATAGTCTTGTATATTTTTCATTAAATATATTACTAGGTATATGATGATTTTTGATGCTATGGTAAACAATATTGGTTTTGATATTTCATTTTATAATTGCTTGTGTTTGGAATTCAGAAATATAATTTACCTTGTATCCAGCAAATTTGCTAAATTTACTTATATTAATTCTAATAATTTGCCTATAGATTCTTTTGAATTTTCTACATTCATAATCACGTCTTCTGTGAATGACAGTTTAAATGCTTCTGTCCAGTTCCTATCCCTTTTATTTCCTTTCTTTGCTTTATTGCACTGACTAGGACATTCAGTACAATGTTGAACAGAGGATATAATGGGAATAATGCAAAGGGAAAGCTTTCAACATTTTACCACCAAATATAATGGTTGCTTTAGTTTTTTAAAAAAATAGATACTTTGTATCAAATTAAGGAATTTCTCTTCTATTCCTAGTATGCAGAGAATTTTATTTTTATTTTTATATATTTTTTAATTATACTTTTAAGTTCTAGGGTACATGTGCACAACATGCAGGTTTGTTACATAGGTATACATGTGCCATGTTGGTTTGCTGCACCCATTAACTCATCATTTACATTAGGTATTTCTCCTAATGCTATCCCTTCCCCTACTCCCCACCCCATGACAGTCCCCAGTATGTGATGTTCCCCTCCCTGTGTCCAAGTGTTCTCATTGTTCAATTCCCACCTATGAGTGAGAACATGTGGTGTTTGGTTTTCTGTCCTTGCGATAGTTTGCTGAGAATGATGGTTTCCAGCTTCATCCATTTCCCTGCAAAGGACATGAACTCATCTTTTTATGGCTGCATAGTATTCCATGGTATATATGTGCCACATTTTCTTAATCCAGTCTATCATTGATGGACATTTGGGTTGGATCCAAGTTTTTGCTATTGTGAATAGTGCCGCAATAAACATATGGTGCATGTGTCTTTACAGTAGAATGATTTATAATCCTTTGGGTATATACCCAGTAATGGGATGGCTGGGTCAAATGGTATTTCTAGTTCTAGATCCTTGAGGAATCGCCACACTGTCTTCCACAATGGTTGAACTAGTTTACACTTCCACCAACAGTGTAAAAGCGTTCCTATTTCTCCACATCCTCTCCAGCATCTGTTGTGTCCTGACTTTTTAATAATCGCCATCCTAACTGGTGTGAGATGGTATCGCACTGTGGTTTTGATTTGCCTTTCTCTGATGACCAGTGATGATGAGATTTTTTCATGTGCCTGTTGGCTGCATAAATGTCTTCTTTGAGAAGTGTCTGTTCATATGCTTTGCCAACTTTTTGATGGGGTTGTTTTTTCTTGTAAATTTGTTTAAGTTCTTTGTAGATTCTAGATATTAGCCCTTTGTCAGATGGGTAGATTGCAAAAATTTTCTCCCATTCTGTAGGTTGCATGTTCACTCTGATGGTAGTTTCTTTTGCTGTACAGAAGCTCTTTAGTTTAATTAGATCCCACTTGTCAATTTTGACTTTTGTTGCCATTGCTTTTGGTGTTTTAGACATGAAGTCCTTGCCCATGCCTATGGCCTGAATGGTATTGCCTAGGTTTTCTTCTAGGGTTTTTATGGTTTTAGGTCTAACATTTAAATCTTTAATCCATCTTGAATTAATTTTTGTATAAGGTGTAAGGAGGGGATCCAGTTTTAGCTTTCTACATGTGGCTAGCCACTTCTCCCGGCACCATTTATTAAATAGGGAATCCTTTCTCCATTTCTTGTTTTTGTCAGGTTTGTCAAAGATTGGATGGTTGTAGATGTGTGGTGTTATTTCTGAGGCCTCTGTTCTGTTCCATAGGTCTATATATCTGTTTTGGTACCAGTACCATGCTGTTTTGGTTACTGTAGCCTTGTAGTATAGTTTGAAGTCAGGTAGTGTGATGCCTCCAGCTTTGTTCTTTTGGCTTAGGATTGTCTTGGTAATGTGGGCTCTTTTTTGGTTCCAAGTGAACTTTAAAGTAGTTTTTTCCAATTCTGTGAAGAAAGTCATTGGTAGCTTAATGTGGATGGTATTCAATCTATAAATTACCTTGGGCAGTATGGCCATTTTCACAATATTGATTCTTTCTATCCATAAGCATGGAATGTTCTTTCATTTGTTTGTGTCCTCTTTTATTTTGTTGAGCAGTGGTTTGTAGTTTTCCTTGAAGAGGTCCTTCACATCCCTTGTAAGTTGGATTCCTAGGTATTTCATTCTCTTTGTAGCAATTGAGAATGGAGTTTACTCATGATTTGGCTCTCTGTTTGTCTGTTATTGGTATATAGGAATGCCTGTGATTTTTGCATGTTGATTTTGTATCCTGAGACTTTGCTGAAGTTGCTTATCTGCTTAAAGAGATTTTGGGCTCAGACAATGGGGTTTTCTAAATATACAATCATGTCATCTGCAAACGGGGACAATTTGACTTCCTCTTTTCCTAACTGAATACCCTTTATCTCTTTCTCTTGCCTGATTGCCCTGGCCAGAACTTCCAAAACTATGTTAAATAGGAGTGGTGAGAGAGGGCATCCTTGTCTTGTGCCAGTTTTCAAAGGGAATGCTTCCAGTTTTTGCCCATTCAGTATGATATTGGCTGTGGGTTTATCATAAATAGCCCTTATTATTTTGAGATACATTCCATCAATACCTAGTTTATTGAGAGTTTTTGGCATGAAGGGCTGTTGCATTTTCTCAAAGGCTTTTTCTGCATCTGTTGAGATAATCATGCGGTTTTTGTTGTTAGTTCTGTTTATGTGACGGATTACGTGTATTGATTTGTGTATGTTGAACCAGCCTTGCATCCCAGGGATGAAACCAACTTGATCATGGTGGATAAGCTTTTTGATATGCTGCTGGATTCGGTTTGCCAGTATTTTACTGAGGATTTTCGGATCGATGTTCATTTGGGATATTGGTGTAAAATTCTCTTTTTTTGTTGTGTCTCTGCCAGGCTTTGGTATCAGGATGATGCTGGCCTCATAAAATGAGTTAGGGAGGATTCCCTCTTTTTCTATTGATTGGAATAGTTTCAGAAAGAACGGTACCAGCTCCTCTTTGTACCTCTGGTAGAATTCGGTTGTGAATCTGTTTGGTCCTGGACTTTTTTTTGGTTGGTAGGCTATTAATTATTGCCTCTATTTCAGAACCTGTTATTGGTCTATTCGGAGATTCAACTTCTTCGTGGTTTAGTCTTGGGAGGGTGTATGTGTCCAGGAATTTATCCATTTCTTCTCGATTTTCTAGTTTATTTGCATAGAGGTGTTTATAGTATTCTCTGATGGTAGTATTTCTGTGGGATTGGTGGTGATATTCCCTTTATCATTTTTTATTGCGTCTATTTGATTCTCCTCTCTTTTCTTCTTCATTAGTCTTGCTAGCGGTCTATCAATTTTGTGGATCTTTTCAAAAAACCTGCTCCTGGATTCATTGATTTTTTGAAGGGTTTTTTGTGTCTCTACTTCCTTCAGTTCTATTCTGATCTTAGTTATTTCTTGCGTTCTGCTAACTTTTGAATTTGTTTGTTCTTGCTTCTCTAGTTCTTTTAATTGGGATGTTAGGGTGTCGATTTTAGATCTTTCCTGCTTTCTCTTGTGGGCATTTAGTGCTATAAATTGCCCTCTACACACTGCTTTAAATGTGTCCCAGAGATTCTGGTATGTTGTGTCTTTGTTCTCATTGGTTTCAAAGAACATCTTTATTTCTGCCTTCATTTCGTTATGTACCCAGTAGTCATTCAGGAGCAGGTTGTTCAGTTCCCATGCAGTTGTGTGGTTTTGAGTTAGTTTCTTAATCCTGAGTTCTAATTTGATTGCACTGTGGTCTGAGAGAGTTTGTTGTGATTTGTGTTCTTTTACATTTGCTGAGGAGTGCTTTACTTCCAACTATGTGGTCAATTCTGGAATAAGTGCAATGTGGTGGTAGGAAGAATGTACATTGTGTTGATTTGGGGTGGAGAGTTCTGTAGATGTCTATTAGGTCTGCTTAGTGCAGAGCTGAGTTCAAGTCCTGGATATCCTTGTTAACCTTCGGTCTCATTGATCTGTCTAATGTTGACAGTGGGGTTTTAAAATCTCCCATTATTATTGTGTGGGAGTCTAAGTCTCCTTGTAGGCCTGTATGGACTTGCTTACGAATCTGTGTGCTCCTGTATTGGGTGCATATATATTTAGGATAGTTAGCTCTTCTTCTTGTGATCCCTTTACCATTATGTAATAGCCTTCTTTGTCTCTTTTGATCTTTGTTGGTTTAAAGTCTGTTTTATCAGAGACCAGGATTGCAACCCCTGCTTTTTTTTTGCTTTCCATTTGCTTGGTAGATCTTCCTCCATACTTTTATTTTGAGCCTATGTGTGTCAGTATGCAGAGAATTTTTAAAAATGAGGATGGCCACAGTGGCTGCTTGTAATCCCAACACTTTTAGAGGCCAAAGTGGGAGGATCATTTGTGGCCAGATTTTGACACCAGCCTGGGCAAGACAGAGAGACACTGTCTCTACAAAAAGTTAAAAAATTAGCCGGAGATGGTGGTGCACACCTGTAGCCTTCACTACTTCAGAGCCTGAGCTGAGAGGATCCCTTGAGCCCGGGAGTTTGAGGTTACAGTGAGCTATAATTGCGCCACTGCACTCTAGCTTGAGCAACAGGGCAAGACTCTTGTCTCTTAAAAAAAAAAAAAAAAAAAAAAAAAGGATATTGACTTTTATTTCAAAATTTTCGTATCTATTGAGATGACTAATATGTAGTTTTCCCCCTTCATTCTATTAACATGATGAATTACATTAGTTGATTTATAGATGTTAAAACAACCTTGTTTTTGTCCACTCATGATATATTATTCTTTTTGTATGTTGCTAGATTCTACATATTAATAGTTGATTTAGGATTTTTGTATTTATATTTGTAAGAGACATTGGCTTGTAATTTTCCATATAATGTCCTTGTAAATTTTGAAATCATGGATATACTGGCCCCATAAAAAAAGTTTACAAAAGTTCCTTTTTTTCCTCTTGAAGCATTTGTATAAGATTGGTATTATCTCTTTTTTAAGTGTTTAGAATAATTTACTCGTAAAGGCATCTAGGCCTGGAGATGTCAGTCTTCTTCTATTGTCTGTTTTTCCTCCTAAGCTCATTTGTTGGTAAGCTTGGAAGTTTCTGATTGAGTGCTAGAAATTACATAGACAAAATTGGGAGAGATTCTGCATTATGTTATCCTCCTCTAGAGAAGATCCGATCTCTCTTTGGCAGGTAGGAGAGGGAAGATCATATCAATTCAAACATAAAGCTTGTCTGCTGTCGTAGAGTTCTGTAATAATTTTCTACTGATGCAGTAAGGAATTACCACATACTTACTAATTTATAACACAAATTTATTATCTGTAATAAATCTGTTCTACAGGTTAAAATTCTCACATAGGTCTCAGTGGATTATAATCAAGGTGTTGACAGGCTGCATTCCTTTTTGGAGGCTCTAGGAGAGAACACTTTCTCCATCTTCCAGAGACCACCCACATTTCTTGGCTCGTGATCCCCTTAATCCACCTTCAAAGCTAGCAATTTTACATTTCTCTGGCCATTCTCCCAGTCAAATTTACCCCGTCTCCTTCTGCCTCCCACTTCCATTTTTTAAGATTGTTATGATTACGTTGGGCCCACCAGGATAATTCAGTATTATCTCACTGTCTTGAGGTCAGGCGATTGGCAACCTTAATTCCCCTTTGTTATGTTCTAGAGATTAGCACATAGACATCTGGGAGCGGGACATGATGCTGCCTACCACAGGCTCCATCTACCTCCTATTTGTACCCATTATTAGAGTATACCCCTCTAGGTGCCCTAAGAGCCTGGGTGTTTTTCTAGGCCCCCTTCTACTTAGCAAGTACTGCACTGCAATTCTTCTCTCCAGTACCATGTGACTGGGGAAAATTGCTGTTCTTCAAATGTCTTCTGCTTCATTTCTTAAGTCTATGGTGTCACATAGCTTGGTCAGCGAATATCTCAAAGAAAAAACCAGTGCAAGATGTTAGGCTGATTTCTCTGCATCTCTCTTCTTTCTGTGATCTTGACCCTTTAATTTCTGGCTGTCTTGGCAGCCCACATTCCAATTTCTGTCTCTCTAGCTTTATGAAATTGACTAAAGTCCCACTCATTTATCTGCCTCTTAGAAGCTATCCAATGCCTGTCTTCTCAGTCTCCTGTCCTACTTTAATGACAAATGTCCAAAGAGAAAAAGAGTGTGTGGAAAGTTGAATGCATTTCTGTAAGTGTTCTCTCTAGGATCTGATTCTCAATTCCTAGATTTCTTGGCAGCTTTCTAAAACCCTCAACTAGATGCCTGTTTATCCTTTATCTAGCTTTTCTCAATGGAGGTGCTGGTTTGGCTACAAGATATCCATTATAGTCAGAAGTGAAAGCTCATGACATTCATTTAATTATTAAAATATATTCTCATTTTCAATGACATGTATTTTAAATAAATACACTTTATTATAAAAATAAATCTGAAATAATAGGACTATTCTAATGTAGCAAGGTCAAAAAAACACATCGATTTAGTTTGAATTATTAGAAGTGTATTAAATTTGCATTTATATACACAACACTGTTTTGTTTTGCTCACTAGAATCATAATACACTCCATGATTTTATTACTTTTTAATATGTGGCCAGTTACATACATTGTTAGTCATCCCTAAAGCATTTACTCAGCAGTTACTGTACACAGCACTGAATTTAGTAATGTATAAGACATAGTACTTTCTTTGGGGAAGTAACAATCTAGAACAACAAATAAGACAAACAAGTATGAAAATGATATTATAAAGTAGTATGAGAATGTATTGAAATAAGAATACAGAAAATAGTGCTATAAAGTAAAATAATGGTTAATATGTACTCCAGAAGCTAAAATCACAAAACTGCATGATAGAACTAAAAGGGACCTTAGACACTATCTAGTCTGACACTTTAATTTTATAGCTGAAGAGACCTTTGATAACAAATTAAATGACTTATCTAAAGCAACAAATCTCATAAGTGGCAGAATGGAACTAGAACTCTGGCATTTGCAGTCTTGGCTCAATGTAATTGTAAAAAAAGATGTGACCTTAGGAGAAGGGAAAAGTTGCAAGGGAAAGGGACTTGAGGTAGGGAATACAACAGATTCAAAATATGATCAGTTTAGTTGTAGCAAAGCATTTGTGTTGAAAACTGGTAGAACGTAGGATTGAAGGAACAAGGGCTGAAGTCACAGAGAACTTGGAATGCCAGGCTGAGTTTAGACAATGGGAATCCCTAGAGGGTTTGGGTAGTGACATGATGAAACTGCTTTATAATAAGATTAATTCTGGGGTAGAACTTAGTGTAGACAATGTAGAAGGTAAGGCGGTGATTTTAGTAGTCTAGATGTGCAGTAAAGGCAAGGGAAATAGAAAAGAGAGGTATGAGAGAGTTTGAAGAAAGGATTGCTAAGATTTTATGACTAAATTTAATGAGATGTGATCATGTTCAGTTTGGACCATGTTAAGTTTGAAGGGATGACACTACATTTAAGTATACAGGTACTGTAGGAAAGTAGAGAAATATCAGAGTAGAGCTCAGAGAAAAGATTAGCACTTGGAATGTAAATTTGACCAAATGTCATACAAACTATTATCCATTGCTTGCCTTTACTAAGCTATAGTATTAACAGCTTTCTCCTTCAAGTTTTTAGATCAATCAAAGATAAATCCAATTTTCTACTTTAGATTACTAGATCATAGTAGTTTTCACAAAGAGATAATAATATTAGCTAATAGTTCTTGAGCATTTACTATATGCTATGTACTGTACTAGGTACTTTACACATATTGGCTCATTTAATCCTCACAACCATACTATAATCATTATTCCCATTTACAGATGAGAAAGACACACAGAGGTTTGGACATCTGCCCAATGTCATACAGCTGTCAGCAGCACAGCCAGGATATGAACTCAAGCAGTTTAGCTCTTCTTAACCACTGTACTGCTTTCACATCTAACATATATGACATCTCAGCAAATAATCATACTAAAATGGTTTAGGATTAAATTCTCCTTCATCCTACAAAGCAATCTGCAAATGTTTTAATGTACTTACTTGTAATGTATTTGTATCCCATACTTTCAGAGTTTTATCAAATGAGCTTGACGTGAACATGCCAGTGTCATGAGGATACCACTGTACAGTCTCCACACTGTATCTGTGAACATCAGGATGATCTCTACAAAACAGCAATCAAAATTTACATTAACTGACTTACGTGAGTTTCAAAACTGGTACTATATTAAGAACAAGTAGTAGTCTCAGGTAGGATGATATGAATGGCCAAACTGAGATCACATGCCTGTGTCCTAGCTGTGTAGAAGAAGGCGAGAAAGAATGTCCAGGCATCTCTAGATTCAGGCTCCCATTGTGTGATGTAGAGACATGCCTCCTACTAAGGGTCATAATGTGAAAGATTTTCTGTTTTTGTACTATATACAGCCTGGAGGGATCAGCCAACTACAATGGACTTCTTTCATCTTGGAAGAGTGATTTGGTCTTACTGAAAGAGACAGCTGTTTTGGTTTTGGATTTGCTTTTCCAGAGTCTCATTCTATTAGCACTACTATTCTTAGAATTATTGAATGCCTCACACACCTCCATGGTATTCCATACAATATTGCTTCTTATCAAGGAACTTATTCTATGACCAAAGAATGCAACTGGTGTAGGCCCATGAGATTTCGCATCTTATGTAACCCACCATCCATAAAAACATAACATGTTGAAGACTCTATGACGTCAGCTACAATACACCACCTTGTGAGGGTGGTATGCTGTCCTGAAGGATGTAGTATATGCTCCGAACCAGCGACCAACATAGTGTGTTATCTAACTGAATCTTGATTCAAAGAAACTGGCTTTTAAGAGAGATTTATGAGACAAAGAGGGAAATTTGAACACAGACTGGATATTTAACATAGATAATTTTTGTGTATTTAAGATAGTGGTACTGTAGTTATGCTCACAAAGTCTTTATCTTTTAGAGATATAAATAATTATGAATAAACGATAGGTTGTTCGAGATTTGCTTCAACATAATTATGAGGGTGGATGGGTGGGATGTAGAGATGAAACAAGATGGGTTATGATGGTTGGTGAAGCTGGGTGATTGATACACAGGTCATTATACAACTCTCCAATCTTGTATATGTTTGAAATTTCCCATAGAAAACAAAAGTTAACAGAAGACTTCTGCAACCCTACGCAGATACAACCATGATGCTTTTGGATTCCTTAAGATGAAGGTTTGGGACCTTAAAACAGTTGTGGTGCTATCTGAAGGAATGAGAACACAAATAAGGAAAGTCTTAAGTGCCAGCTCTGGCATTAAAACAGCTGCTAAAATACAAGAACTATAGTGCCTACTCATATTTCCTTTTTTTCTCTGTAAATATTTATATATTTTAACTAATTTTCCCTTTCCTCTCTTACCTTTATTATTTTTATAGGTTAACTATATAATTGAGTTCACAAATTGTATAATACTGATAAAGGATAAATTAAACTAGTGGAAAAATGAACATGACCTTGAAATACAGCCAGGTGTGGTAACTAAATCAACTTAGGATCATCATCCTTTGGGGAAGAGGATGATCACCTTTTTGGCTGTATAGTGAAGATTTGCATTAGGTTAGGCTGGAAATTTTTTTTAAAAAACAGTAAGTATGGGAAGAAAGGTGTATATGCATGCTGGACAGCCAAATGGGTGGATTGTAGGGGACATGTGCCTTTTTTTCTTGGCTGATGAGCATTCAAACTCCTGTTTGGAGGGAATCTCCTTTGTTTTACTGAAAAGAAGAGCTCTACCTCTTCTTACAGAAAGCAAAGGACTCTAGACATTCTCTTTTCCTAGGAGAGTTAGCCATTATTCAAAGCTGAGGAGTTGAGAGTCTGTGTTGGTGACATACAGCAAAACCCAAACTAATGTTCCTATGGTGTGACCCTGACTGTGTTCTCTATCCTGACTTCTTTTGTTTTCTGCTTGTTTTCTAAGTCTGATTCTCCCATCTTCCTGACAGTTATGTGAGATACTAAATATTCTTCCAATAAATTTCTGCTTAAGATAAGCAGATTGATTTCCTTTTGCTTCTAAGAATATTGACTTCTACAGAGATTTTTCCAGTGATACTACTTTTAAATGAAACAAATTTTTAATGTAGTGATAACAAATAAAAGCTCACTTATATTTTAAGTTTAAATTTTAAAATAGGACAAAATAGTTTATTATGTTACTATATATGTTCTGTTATTTTCATTTATATTTAATAAGAATTTTGGTAGAGGAAAGGAATCTTTTTAGTGCTCAAGGACAAACACATTAAGTATACTAATAGTAAGCATCAGAAAATAGTCTAAGTCACATTAACTTAATAATAGTCTTTATTGAAATTATTTTTAAATTAGATTGTAAATTCTTCAGATGTATAAAATGCTATTAGAACTCATTTTGTAAAGATGCATACTATATGTCCATTTTCAAATTCAAAGTCACACTTTTAAATATAGAGTCTGAATCCAAGAATAAAATCATAGTAAAACAAGATTAACACATTAGGCATTTATTTATGTCACAAACGAAAAAAAAGCAAATCACAGTCCCTCATGGAATATTATGTAGCACGTGGAATAGGTGAAAATACTATTTTGCTATGTAACAAAATAAATTTAATGTTAAAATGTTAGCTAGGATAAAAATAAGATAAAAATGAATTTAATTAATTAACATGACTTTTTTTGTTATTGAGGGTGGGAAGAGAGTATAAATGGCCTAAGTCTCTAAGTTCTAGAGTATTTGAGGCGATATCTTGTTTTGTACTAAGTATTCCTGTAAGTACATTGCTTTTCACTTATGCAGTGGTTTCAGTTTTCAACATGCTTTTAAAAAGATAGTATTTCATTTAATTCTCATAGAAACGTATAAGAACCACAGGGCATGTATACTGATTTCTAAAACAAAATAATGTGAAGCTGAGATTCACTGATTTTCCCAAATTTGTATTTCTAATGTGAAGCACCAGAGCCAACAAACAATAGCAAATCTCCTCATAAATATTCCATAGCATATATTCTAATGGTTTGGGAAGAGCTGTAATAGATAGTTGATGTTAATGTTTACAAAGTTTTCCCTCTTGAAAGCATTTACTCAGTGCCCATTCTCTCTGTTAATTCAAAGGTCTGCTCATTATCAGATTGAATATAGGTGATGAGAAAGGATTAAATGACCACAATGGAAAAATTACAATGTCACAAAACATTTTATTAGAGACTTAAAAAAAATTATCACAAGATTGGTAAGCCAGTAGAGAACAGTCGGAGAAGACAAGTATTACAGATGTATGTTTTTAAGTTAGGCATCTTTAAGTAGAGAGACAAGACGGGGTGAGTGGGTATATGTGTATGTGTGTGTTTGGTGAGAGAATACCAATATGTTTAGTGTATCTAAACCTTTTTCTTCCATTAGTATCAGTCGAAAATCTAATTTGTGTTTATAATTAGCTGAAGGACTATAAATGAATCTTACACTAAATGGTACTAAAAACTCTAATTAGTTACTGAGATGTGCTATGTAGGTAAAGAAAAAGGACATAATCACAAGTTTTTTAAAAATAAAATCCTTATGAAAATTGATACCAAAGTTGCTTTGGGAAAGACACATGTTAAAAAACTATACCTGAATGTCAGTTACTATTTTCAAGAAAGTGTCAAGGAACAGCCATGCAAATGTGTTATGTGAACCATTCGCTTGACCCATTCACTTGACCACAATTTTCATGTTTTGCATTCGATGCAAAAAATACTCAACTATTTACAAATTCATAAATTTTTACATTTTTAATACATACCTGCCAATGGAACACACTGCTTTACATGTGTAATAAGATTGTCTGCTGGAGTTCTCAAGGTCATAAAGTACAATCACACCATCTGAACCACCTGATAACATGCTGATAATAAAAAAGTTCACATTAATTTATCATTTTATTTATTATTTAGTCCATTTATTTATGATTGCAAATTTCTAAAAACCGATTTGCAAACACTCAAATGTATTAAGGATACATTAATTTGTAATAAGTTAATCCTCAATAACACAGACTTCATAAACTAAAATTTCTTAATGTTTAATACAAGAATGAATACAAAAAAATTCATTCTGTGATCATTTCAAGTTTACTTCCGTAACTTCAAAAAGAAAGGGTGACAGAAACAAGATGGCAAAAGAGATTTCTTAAGAAAGTAAAATATTACAAAGTTATTTTAAATGTCCTAATTATGACTATGCCAAATAAAAAAGGAATTAGATAAACCAACTATTACTGACACTTGCTATTTGGCTCTGGGCAAGTTATACCACCTGTCTAAGACTCAACATTTGTAAAGGAGGGCGACATTTTTACCTGAATCACAGTGTTGATAATAAAAGTGCAAAATTCTTTTTATAGTACCTGGCAAAAAATAGGGGCTCAATAAATGTTAGATTCCTTCCTTCTCTTATGAATGCATTCACTCAATTCATTCAACTTTAAGTTCCTACAATGTTAGACACTCTGCTAAAACAACTGTGAACAAGGCAGGCATGGTTCCTGTCTTCGCAGAGTTTACAATCCAATAGGGAAAACAAGTAGTATGCATAATCACACAAATTATTAGTTATGATTGGGATCACTGTGACAATAACTTATTTTTATTCTAGTTTGGAAATTCAGGAACAGTTTCCCTGATTGCAATATTTAAGCTGGTATGTGAAGGATGATTCAAAGTTAGCCAGACAGTTGTGGAAGTAACAATCCAAGCCCATTCTAGGAACCAAAAGAAGGGATTTGTTGCTGGAGCAGTGTGGAAGGGAAAGAGTGGTGCGAGATGAGAGGCAGGAGCCAAACCACTGGAAACCTTACTTTTGGGAGTAAAAGAGGGTGCTAAAAAATTAGCAATATCTTTTTTTGGAAACAATTATTGACTCACTCTCAAGCTGGTCTATTATATTGGTAGAACCTACAAAATTATTCTATTCAAAAACTTTGCAAAAATATTTCTAAAAAGTAAAAGTAACAAGCATATATACTAAAGCTATATACATTGATTGAACTTAATAATATGTAAAATCATTCCTGGTACTTCATATACTTTAATCAGTTTCTTAACCATATTTGTCTCTAAGACTGTTGCTGTGTTTTTTTAAATGGGATTTTTCAATATGATCTTATTAGTTTTATTGGCATAAAATTGTCTAAAAATCATCCTTAAATCTGGAGTTGTTGACACCTTTAACTGACTTCCCTGAAAGCCATAATGTTTAATTTAGGAAATAACAATAGATGATGAGGTATATGGTAAGTTCAGAGAAAATTCTGCAAAATGGAGGATATTCTTGAAATGTGCAAATATTTCAGATTATTTTCACTGTTTTTACCTTAATTCAAAGTACCTTTCTTTAGTATACTTCTTTTTTTACAAGATAAAATTCTCCTTGAACAAATTCTCTATTTTATGTCTCTTTTGGATGTTACACCAAATTTAAATATTATAAAATCTTAGACATTGTGAATGTTATTCCATTACAAAATATACATTTATCCCAATTACAAATATACATTTATTCCCAATTAAAAATAGAGGCACCATCAAAAATTCTTCAGAGGTCCAAACAATGCAATCTCTCTAGATCATCACTCTTTCCTTTTCACCTCACAGTAACTCATTATCATGATTTTTATTGTAGTCACTGTCTTTCTCTTCTGTATAGTTCATAGTTCAACACCTGAGAGTGTACACATGAATATTAGCTTTGCTTTTTAAAAACATTTTAATGTCTTTTAACTTTAAGCTACAGGTCTCCTCTATCTTTCTTCCTCCCTCCTGTACTTTTCCCCTATCTTGTAATTTATTTGTTGCAAAAACCAGATCATTTGTCCTGTAATTGCCAGCCTGGACTTCGGTGACTGCACTCGTGCGCTATAATTTAAAATAATTTCTATTTGCCATTGCTCTTTATTGTGATGTGATATTAGCAGACAAACCAATATCTAGATCCATCAATTTATACATCTATATAAAGCGTTGCTATCTGCTAATATTATTGCTCACCATCAATCCTTAAGTTGCTGTCTCTCTCGTCATTCCGGTTGAATGATTTCATTCTCTGGTTGATTCCTAAGGAATGGCTAATGAGAACAACAGTCTCTGAATTCTTGTGTTTTTGACAATTTATCTGTCCTTTTTGTATCTGAAATCAGTTTGGCTGGATATAAAATCCTTGACTCACATTTTATTTCCTTGAGCATCTTGGATAAGAAGCTTCATTTCTTTGGCCAGAAAGTCCAAAGTCAAAGTCTAGTGACAATATAATTTCCCTCCCCGATATAAAGTTCCAGATCTTATTTATCCTAGAAAAGCTTTCTTGAATTATTGTTTTAATGTTTATTCTGCTCTTTTGCCTTGGTTTCTTCTTTGGGAACTTCTATTATATGTTATGCTGGATCTTCTTTGCCTATATTCTATATATACACCTCTTGAATTATTTTCCTCTGTTCATTTCTTTTTGGTTTTTAAAATTTTCCTCCTTTCTAGTTTCTATTTCTAAGGCATTACCTCTTCCATTTATTTGTGTTCTTTATGTTTTAGTCACTCTTCATTTCTGAAATATTTTTATTTCTAATTTTCTGAGTTTGAACATCTCATTTCTGAGGTTTTCTAATAACTTAACATTATTCTCTCATTTATTATATGTTTATAAAACAACTTTTACCTAGTTTTGAAATATTAGGTTAGAGTTCTCACCTGTTTTATAGACACTTCTTTCCGGTGTGACTTCACTCTCTGTAGCAGCTTTAGTCCACTTCTTATTCTCTTTGTTTTTATAATGATTTTGTAGAAACTTTGACCTTAATCCTATTCTTTTGCTCATTTTTATGTAAAATTAATTTTCTTAACCTTTTAGAACGGAGGCTTGACTTACAATAATGTTTAAATTTTATATATTAAAACATCCTCTTCTTCCCTTAAAAATTTTTTTGGGGAGGTAAGATTTCAAAATATGGAAGCTTACTTTCAGAGATTTCCTGTTTCTGTTCACCTTCCCAATTTTCTCGGGGACATCTTTTTCCTTTGTTTCTATTGTCTCTGTACTGCTCAATTTGGATTCTATTTCCAGCAGTTTTCCTCAGTATATAGTTCTGTACTGGAGGCGCACTTTGACTGGTTAGCTCTTTGGAAAGATATTGGAGTCCAGACTGCTATAGCTCCTTCTGGTCTTACCATGGACCAGTCAAACATACCTACAATTAGAGTATGCCATCTTCTCCCAGTTTGAGCTGCTGTAGTCAAATTTGCTTGCTAAGCTTTCAACCAACCTGTTGGTTACTTTGGACTTATCCAGGTATATCAGATGCCTTATCGCTTTTTACTGCCTCCTCTAGCAAAAATGCTGGTAGTGCACAGATCTTTTAGTTGTCAGTGGTTTGTTCCCACTTATTCACAGTTTGGGATTTGTAGGGATACTTCATGACCTAGTTTGGTTTTAAGTGTTAATCTGGTTTTTTCTATTTGCCATTTTTAGTCTCTTTATGTGTTTTAATGGAGAACTAGAGGAACGTTAAAAACTGCATTGACATCGTCATCTTTCTTTCTTTTTTTTTGAGAAGTCTCGCTCTGTAGCCCAGACTGGAGTACAGTGGCATGATCTCGGCTCACTGCAACCTCTGCCTCCCGGGTTCAAGCGATTCTCCTGCCTCAGCCTCCAGAGTAGCTGGGATTACGGGCACGCGCCACTGCACCTGGCTAATTTTTTCTATTTTTTAGTAGAGACGGGCTTTCAACACGTTGGCCAGGCTGGTCTTGAATTCCTGACCTCAGGTAATCCGCCTGCCTCGGCCTCCCAAAGTGCTAGGATTACAGGTGTGAGCCACTGTGCCCAGCCTGTCATCTTTCAAGAATGGCACCCAAACTATAGTTTTTGGCATTACATTCACTGAGTATTTTGATTGAAAGATTTTCACCTGATTTTGAACAAAATACAATTAAATGTAGAGCCAGTGCTATTTAACTCTCCAAGATCAGGAGCTTGTGCCAGAAACAAACACGTCTTTCTTCACTGAGAAAGTCTTGTTACAAACATATCTTAGCTCCTTTAAATGGTGTGTGTAATGATGTAGTAGATTTATGTTTTAGCACAAGATCCTTATCTTGTGACCCAGTCACAAATAGCTCATGAACTAGTAGCATGTACTGATTTATAGACTTGTTTTTAAGATAAATTCAATACCAATTTATAGAACAATAGGGTTAATTTAAAAGTAGTTATTTGAAGGCTCAAAAATCCAATTGATGGGCAGTAAAGAAAGACTGCTAATAATGCCCTACTTAGTTATTTTAAAAAATATTCCATATTAGCTTTATTACAAACATTTTGTAGTTCAGTTACTCTAATTGTGTACATAGAGAAATATTTGTAAATTTTAACAACTACAACTTTTATTTAGATTGATAAAATGTTTGGACACAGTTGTGAGTTACATGTATACTACAACCAATTCCAAAAACACTTTTGCTTCATAATTAATCTTCACGAAATGTTGCTTTTCTTGCCATACAGATGTATTATCAATATAAAACAAAATTATGTTAAAAGTTGAAATTTTAATCTTAATTGATACGGTATTTACAATGTCAGATGTTTTGTCTATGTTAAAATGGCTTCCAAAAGCTTTTCTCTGATTCCATTAACTTTCTATTTGAAGTATCTGATGGCACTGACATTATTTAACTATGAGATACTTTTTGCTGATAGAGCATGAAGAGATATGGTTTCATGTTTTTATACAGACAAGAAAACTTAGTATTAAAGATGAATGAAATTAACTTAGAAGAATTTAAAAGGTACCCTCTGCAGTTGCACCTGTTAAACTGTAATTTTCAGATACTTTTTGTAAAATAACACCTTACTTTGAAAATCTCTGCCAGATTTGTGTATTCTGTCTGGTTTCCAATCTGATTTTCAGCAACATCTTTATAGCTCTCAAGGTGGATGGTAAATATTAACAGGTATTTTGAACAAGTTACATACACATCTTTTTTTTAGTTTTCCACAGAATGTACACTTTCCTTTTAATATCTCTTGTTGCTATCAAAAGGGGTTAATGCAAAATACAAGTCTTAGCAAACAATGAAATAGTTGTAGACTTCTACCGTGCAATAAAGCGGAAAACCACTGCAGCAAGAGTCTTCAGACTTTTCTCTATGTGCTGTACTAAAAGATGCCTCATCTGCATTTCTCAAATATATTTCATGCACATATAATCTGTAACTTCCCACATTTCTCACCAACTCTGCCAACTGGTAGTCTACTGGCTTCTTATACATCACAGGCCACACAACTGATTACTACACCAAGTGGCTGGCTGGAGTAACAGTATTGAATACTTTCCTGACCAGCATCCAAACCCAAAAGTTAGCTATCTCCTGCTGCTCATGTCTGCATGTTTCACAAGTGAGTGCCCCCCAGCTGTCCTTGAATAGAAGGTGTTATACTGAGCCTGGAAAAGGTCAGGAAAAAGAAAAGAATTATTACTCGTCATCTTTTAGATTTAACCACATGCTAAAGTAAGATGTTTCTCATATACTAGTAGATGAGACCATGGTGGAAGCTGGAAGTAAAAAGTGGAAGTTTATCAAATCTGTTTTGACTTGACTTAATGTATTAATAATAACATTTCGGTATAAAATAAAAATTCTGGGGCAAATGCTAAACATACCATAACACCACAAACTGTTTCCTTTAGTTAATGCTATATGTGGCCTAATTGTGGGCCATATGAAAGGTTTTGTACGGTCTTTTAAGAGTAATGCAGTGTTATGATGAATTGTAAGTAGAAGAATATGTTCAGAATTGAGTTTTTCAAAGCATTTTGGCTGCTGTGTAGAGACTGGGCTGAAAGGAGTAAAAGTATATGTAATACTGCTTTTGATTAACAGTGGCAGCAGTGGTGGCAACTGTTTATGATGTGCCAGGTCTTACGCTAATCATGTTGTGCATATTATCTCAATTAATCCTCAAAACAAACTTGTTAGGTAGGTACTATTGTTCCCATTGTATAGCTAAGGCAACTGATAATTTGAAAGGTTAGGTAAATTGTTCAAGGTCACAAAGCTGTTAAGTGGTAAAGCCAGGAAGAACTCAAATATAATCCTTATTTGTTTCTAATCTAATTCTTCAAAAGAGTCTTCCACTTTTTATATTTATTTTACCATTAGACTTTTTTGAGAGTAGCAACTATGTTTTAAAATAGCACCTAAAGACACACTCTAGCACCTAAAAGCCCTCTGCATCTAAAAGAAGTTCAATGTTTGTTAATTTAACAATAAGTAAATATTTATATTAAAGTAGCTTGGAAATGTTTATTTGACAACATTTGGTAAGTTTGATGTTTTGTATTTATTTGAAATTAATAATGCCAGATTCAAAAATGCTACAATTTAGGATTTTCATTAATTTTAACGAAACTTCTACATCATTAATCTGAAAAAGCAGGTTTTACTGCATTTCACTTAGAAAGAAAAATGATTATACAAGTATAATAAACTTACTATCTCCCTTCAACAGGTTCAATGTCAAGGGTGTTAATCCCACCGCCGTGGATTCTTTCAACATCTCTGTCTTTATTTAATTCCAGTCCCAAAACTCTTAAAAATAAAAGGGGGAGAAAGAAATTAACAAGTAATTTAACATTTAAAAATTTCTTATTTAAGCAAGATTAGTTATAGTACAAAAATCACAAGAAATGTCTAAATCTTCTACCACACATCCTAATGTATATATAGATTTTTAGAGATCTTGTATAAATGTTTAAAATATCAACAGTAGTAACAATTACATGCAAACTTTTAAAGGTATTTAGAGACTGAAATTTGTAAGAAAAAAGTTAAATTCTGATAAATGTAGCTGAGGACATATAATGGACAAAAGCATAAATTACAGGATTAAAAAAAATTCCTTGAAATGTTTCTTAAAGATGGACAGAAAAAAAAATGAGTATGGGCTGGGTGCAGTGGCTCATGCCTGTAATCCTAGTGCTTTGGGAGGCTGAGGTGAGAAGACTGCCTGAGATCAGGAGTTGGAAAGCATCCCAGACAACATAGCGAGACCCCATCTCTACAAAAAATAAAATAAAAATAAGCTGGGCATGGTGGTGGGCTCCTATGCAGGAGACTGAGGCAGGAGGATTGCTTGAGCCCAGGAGTTCAAGGATGCAGTGAGCCATGATCACTTCATTGCACTCCAGCCTGGGTGACAGAGTGAGATCCTGTCTTAAAAGAAAAGAGACTATGTTCAACTTAACATTTATGTGTATTTAAATAAAGCCACTTAAATATCAATACAAATAATTAACAAGTACTCTCACAAACTAAGACAAATGACATTTCTGATATTTTATAACTGTAAACCATCATTATCCTGGTGAGCATATTATTAAGATTAAATGAGTTTGTATATAAAAGGTGCTAATTACAATGCCTAGTACATTGTAAGTTAAGTATCTAGCGAATATTAACTATTTGAATCTGTCTTAATCTGTTGGCTGTTATTAGCATCTACACTAATTTAACCAGAATTATTTCTAAATTCATTATTGATTAAAATAATGCTAGTTTAAATATCAAATTATAAATTTTTGGACTATAAAATTGTCAGTTTTTTAAAAAGATAACAATACACAATGCTGGAAAGGCATAAACTGATACTTTCATTCATTGACATTAGTACAAGTAATTATAAGCATTTTGGAAATCATTTTAGCAGTATAAAGTATCTGATTTGAAGACATACATGGCCCTTTGTCTTCTAGACATTACATATAGTACAACAATGACAAGCAGGCCAGGCGCAGTGGCTCATGCCTGTAATCCTAGCACTCTGGGAGGCCGAGGTGGGCGGATCACCTGAGGTCGGGAGTTGGAGACCAGCCTGGCCAACATGGCTAAACCCTGTCTCTACTAAAAATACAAAAATTAGGCTAGGCGCGGTGGCTCACGCCTGTTATTCCAGGACTTTGGGAGGCCGAGGATCACGAGGTTACGAGATTGAGACCATTCTGGCCAACATGGTGAAACCCCCTCTCTACTAAAAATACAAAAATTAGCTGGGCGTGGTGGTGTGTGCCTGTAATCCCAGCTACTCGGGAGGCTGAGGTAGGAGAATCACTTCAACCTGGGAGGTGGAGGTTGCAGTGAGCCGAGATCACACCACTGCACTCCAGCCTGGGTGACAAGAGCAAGACTCCGTCTCAAAACAAAAACAAAAACAAAAACAAACTAAAAAATGAGCCAGGCCTAGTGGTGTATGCCTGTAATCCCAGAGGCTGAGGCAGGAGAATCGCTTGAACCCAGGAGGCAGAGGTTGCAGCGAGCCGAGATCGCGCCACCTCACTCCAGCCTGGGTGACATTTATTGCAATACATTTATATACACTGCAATTTAGCTTTAGGTTTAAATATCCAGACAAACAGTAATGAGTTATCTGACTTTGATCAATAACAATAACAGCTAATATAAAAAGCCAGGCTGGGCATGGGGGCTCATGCCTGTAATCCCAGCACTTTGGGAAGCCAAGGAGGCCGGATCACTTGAGGTCAGGGATTCAAGATCAGCCTGGCCAACATGGTGAAACCCCATCTCTACTAAAAATACAAAAAAATTAGCCGGGTGTGGTGGCGCATGCCTATAATCCCAGCTACTCAGGAGGCTGAGGTGGGAAAATTGCTTGAACTCAGGGGACGGAGGTTGCAGTGAGCTGAGATCATGCCACTGCACTCTATACTCCAACCTGGGTGACAAAGCAAGCAAGACTCCGTCTCAAAAAAAAAAAAAAAAAAGCTTACTACTCATTGTAATAGGTAGTAATAAGAAGTGTAATAAGTGGTAGTCCCAGGAGTGGTGATTATTATTAAATGCATCTCCTGATTATAAGATTAATAGAAGAGTAATTTGCCCAAGGTCACACAGCTAATATTTGGCTGAGCTGCATTTCAACTTTAACATTAAATTTTTTTTTAATTTACTTTTAGAGACAGGGTCTTCCTCTGTCACCCAGGCTGGAGTGCAACAGCAAAATCATGGTTCACTATAGCCTCAAACTCGTGGGCTTAAGGGATCCTCTTGCCTTAGCCTCCCAAATAGCTAGGACTACAACTGCATGTTACCACACCTGGCTAAGTTTTGGTATTTTTTTGTAGAGATGAAGTATTGCTATGTTGCCCAGGCTGGTTTGGAACTCCTGGCCTCAAGCAATCCTCTCACCTTCGCCTCCCAAAGTACTGGGTTACAGGTGTGAGCCACCACATCCGGCCCTGAACTTTGACATTCTTTCCCCAGACCACTATGCTGTTCTGTCATTTTTGAACTTCAATATTTCATCAAAACTTATTTTTTTCATATTTTTCCATTGAAATTGCCATTTTTCTGAAAATATTTTTCCATATGACCATTTTTCAAATTACAACAGAATATATGCTCTTTGTAACAAGTAAAACAGTATCATTCAAACATGTATAAAGGTAATCATCTTTTCCGTTAGCTCCCTCTTCCTAACAGTAAGAAGCATGGCTCCCATTACTATTAATATATTTATCAATCCCCCGTATGTAACCAATCTCCCATCTCCACTACCATCCCCTCCCCCAACAGCTTGGGCTCTGATTTCTGTCTCCTCTAAAATCCTTATCACCCAAATTTGTATGTCCCCACACTTAAACTACTTCCTCAACCTGCTCAGGCTCTGAAATTCCACTCTAGGAAACCTAATCCCATACTAAGTGAGAAAGCCTACCTCTGCCCAACATAATGATTTCAGGACTGAATTGTCTGTGAACTAGAAGGAGTTTAAGACGAAGGGAAAAGGGCAATAATACTATAAAGGGAAAGAGAGGTGGGGAGTGGCAGGAGGCAAGGTGTACAAAACATAGGTTAACGTAGCAGGCCTGAGACTGCTACCCTTAGAAAGTTCTGCTTGCAAAATTGGCTCTTGGTTACAGTCTGGGATTTCAGGAGGGTGCCCACCATGACGATAAGAATGGCTCACTGTGCCTAAACTATTTGAGAAAATAATGTGCTTTATGATGAACACCTGCTCTACTTTTGGGAGTCTGGAATTTTGGTACATGCTAGATAGAGGGTGCCTTTATGAACAGTACCCAGTAAAAACCTTCAACATTGAGTCTCTAATGAGCTTCCCTGATAGACATTTCACATATGTTGTCACAATTTGTTGCTAAAGGAATAGAGTGTGTCCTGTGTGACTCCACTGGGAAAGGATTCTTGGAAGCCTGTACCTGGTTTCCTCCACACTTTGCCCATGCACCTATTCCCTTTGCTGAGTTTATCTTGTATCCTTTCACTGTAATAAATCACAGTCATGAGTAACTGAGTCATGAGTAAATGCTGAGTTCTGAGCCCTTCTAGAAAATCATAAAACCTGGGGATGGTCTTGAGGACTTCCCCCAACGAGTAGTACGAGTAGAGAGAAAAGAGAAGGGAAAATGGGTGAGGAGAGAGGAAAGAGTAGACACATAAAGGAGGGAGGGTAAAAAGGGAAAGAGAGAAGAGGGAAGGCAGAAGAGCCTGGGGTAGAAGGGTAAGGAAAAAAAGCAAGCCCTGGTGTCTTTTAAAATCACCTTTCCAATCTCTTTTTTACATAAAAGCATTGCATACTGGTTGTTAATAGCTAGCATTCACTTGGCTTAGTTGGTTTCCATTCCAAACTGATTGTTAAATATCTTATCAGTCTCTTACTTCTTTTATGGCACATGCTTGCCCGAATTTTCTATTTAATTTCAGTTTTTACCTTTTTTGTTTCAATGTTTTAAATGGCTTTTATAGGATATATATTATATGTATGTACATCTATGTATGCATTTTTTCCTTTTTTTCTTTTATTTTTATTTATTTATTTATTTTTGAGACGGAGTCTCACCCTGTCACCCAGGCTGGAGTGCTGTGGCGCAATCTCGGCTCACTGCAACCTCCACCTCCCGGGTTCAAGTGATCCTCCTGCCTCAGCCACCTGAGTAGCTGGGATTACAGGCATCTGCCACTACACTTGGCTAATTTTTGTATTTTTAGTAGAGATGGGATTTCACCACGTTGGCCAGGCTGGTCTCGAACTCCTGACCTCAGGTGATTCACCTCCTTGGCCTCCCAAAGTGCTGGGATTACAGGTGTGAGCCACCACGCCCAGCCCCTGTATTTTCTATCTACTATATATTACTTAGTTTTTGTTTTACTTTTTTGAATTTTTAGAATTTTTTATATCAATAGGTTTTGGGGGGAACAGGTGGTGTTTGGTTACATAAGTTCTTCAGTGGTGATTTCTGAGATTTTGGTGCACCCATCACCCGAGCAGTATATACTGTACTCAATGTGCAGTCTTTTAACCTTCATCCCGCTTCCACCCTTTCCCCCGAGTCCCCAGAGTCCACTGTATCATTCTTATGCCTTTGTGTCCTCCATAGCTCAGCTCCCACTTATGAGTGAGAACATACAATGTTTGGTTTTCCATTCCTGAGTTTCTTCACTTACAATATGGTCTCCAATTCCACCCAGGTCACTGTAAAAGCCATGATTTCATTCCTTTTTATGGCTGAGTAGTATTCCATGATACACACACACACACACACACACACACACACACACACACACACACACCCCACATTTTCTTCATCCACTTGTTGATTGATATGCATTTGGGCTGGTTCTATATTTTTGCACTTGTGAATTGTGCTGTTATAAACATGCATGTGTGAGTATCTTTTTGTATGACTTCTCTTCCACTAGGTAGATACCCGAGAGTGGGAATGCTGGATCAAATGGTAGTACTACTTTTAGTTCTTTAAGGAATCTCCACACTGTTTTCCATAGTGGTGGTACTAGTTGACATTCCCACTGGCAGAGTAAAAGTGTTCCCTTTTCACCATATCGATGCCAACATCTACTATATTTTGATTTTTTGATTATGGTCATTCTTGCAGGACTAAGGTAGTATCACATTGTGGTTTTGATTTGCACATCTCTGATCATTAGTGATGTTGAGCATTTTGTCATGTTTGTTGGCCATTTGTATATTTTCTTTTGAGAACTGTCTATCCATGTCAGCCCACTTTTTGTTGGGATTGTTTATCTTTTTCTTGATTTGAGTTCCTTGAATATTCTGGATATTAGTCCTCTGTTGGATGTATAGATTGTGAAGATTTTCTTCCACTCTGTGGGTTGTCTGTTTACTCTGCTGATTATTTCTTTTGCTGTGCAGTTTAATTAAGTCCTATCTATTTATCTTTGTTTTTGTTGTGTTTGCTTTTCGGTTCTTGGTCATGAAGTCTTTGCCTAGGCCAATGTCTAGAAGGGTTTTATCAATGTTATCTTCTAGAATTTTTATGGCTTCAGGTCTTAGATTTAAGTCTTTGATCCATCTTGAGTTGATTTTTGTAGAAGGTGAGAGATGAAGATCCATTTTCATTTTCCTCCATGTGGCTTGCCAATTGTCCCAGGACTATTTGTTGAATAGGGTGTCCTTTACCCACTTTAGGTTTTTGTTTGCTTTGCTGAAGATCAGCTAGCTGTAAGTATTTGGCTTTACTTCTGGGTTCTCCACTCTGTTCCATTGGTCTATATGCCTATTTTTATACCAGTAGCACGCTGTTTTGGTGACTATGGCCTTGTAGTATAGTTTGAAGAAGGGTAAGGTGATGCCTCCAGATTTGTTCTTTTTGCTTAGTCTTGTTTTGGCTACGCAGGCTCTTTTTTCCTAGTTCTGTGAAGAATGATAGTGGTATCTGATGGAAGCTGCATTGAATTTGTAGATTGTTTTTGGCAGTATGGTTATTTTCGCAATATTGATTCTACCCATCTGAATGTAGAATTCAGCTGTGTTTCCATTTGTTTGTGTCATCCATGATTTCTTTCAGCAGTGTTTTGTCTTGTAGAGGTCTTTTACCTCCCTGACTAGGTATATTCCTAAGCATTTTTTTTTCTTTTTTGAAGCTATTATAAAAGGGGGTGAGTTTTTGATTTGATACTCAGCTTGGTCACTGTTGGTGTATAGCAGAGCTACTAACTTGTGTACATTAATTTTGTATCCTGAAACTTCGCTGAATTCATTTACCAGTTCTAGGAGCTTTTTGGATGAGTCTTTAGGGTTTTCTAGGTATACAATCATGTTATCAGCAAACAGCAACAGTTTTACTTCCTCTTTACTGATTTGGGTGTCCTTGATTTCTTTCTCTTGTCTGATTGCTCTAGCTGGGACTTCCAGCACTATGTTGAATATAAAGTGGTGAAAGTGGGCATCCTTGTCTTGTTTCAGTTCTCAGGGGGAATGCTTCCCAACTTTTCCCCTTTCAGTATAATGTTGGCTGTGGGTTTGCTATAGACGGCTTTTATTACCTTAAGGTATGTCACTTCTATGCTGATTTTGCTGAGGGTTTTAATCATAATGGGATGCTGGATTTTGTCAGATGTTTTTTCTGCATCCATTGAGATAATCATCTGATTTTTGTTTTTAATCCTGTTTGTGTGGTGTATCACCTTTATTGACTTGCATATGTTAAACCATCCCTGCATCCCTGGTATGAAACCCACTTGATCATGGTGGATTATATATTTTATATGCTGCTGGATTTGGTTAGCAAGTATTTTGTTGGGGGTTTTTGCATCTATGTTCATCAGGGATGTTGGTCTGCAGTTGTCTTTGTTATGTTCTTTCCTTGTTTTGGTATTAGCATGATATTGGCTTCACAGGATGATTTAGGAAGGAATCCCTCTTTATCTTTTGGAACAGTGTCAATAGGATTGATACAAATTCTTCTTTGAATGTCTGATATAATTCAGCTGTGAGTCTGTACCTAAACTTTTTTTGGTAACTTTTTTATTACCATTTCAATCTCATTGCTTGTTGCTGGTCTGTCCAGGGTTTCTATTTTTTCCTGGTTTAATCTAGGAAGGTTGCATATTTCCAGGAATTTATTCATCTCCTCTAAGTTTTCTAGTTTATGTGCATAAAGATGTTGATAGTAGCCTTGAATGATCTTTTGTATTTCTGTAGTAAGGGTTGTAATATCTCCCATTTTGTTTCTAATTGAACTTACCGGATCTTCTCTCTTCTTTTGTTGGTTAATCTTGCTAATGGTCTATCAATTTTATTTATCTTTTGAGAGAACCAGCTTTTTGTTGCATTTATCTTTTGTATTTTGTTGTTGTTCTTTCAATTTCATTTATTTCTGCTCTGATTTGGTTATTTCTTTTCTTCTGTTGGGTTTGGGTTTGGTTTGCTGTTTCTCCAGTTCCTTGAGGTATGCCCTTAGATTGTCTATCTGTGCTCTTTCAGACTTCTTGAGGTATGCATTTAATGGTATCAACTTTCATCTTAGCACCACTTTTGCTGTATCCCAGAGGTTTTGATAGGTTGTGTCACTATTATCATTCAGTTCAAGGAATTTTTTAATTTCCATCTTGATGTCAGGTATTCTATGTCAATTTTTTGTATTTATGTGAATCCTTTTCCCCTAAGGTGTGTGATCCTTTGGGGGTGTTAAACAACCTTGTTTTACCATATTACCAGAATTGTTTTTCTGATTACTTCTCATTTGGGTAGACTATGTCAGAGGGAAGATCTCGGACTCAAGGGCTGCTCTGCAGATTCTTTTGTCCCACGAGGTCCTCCCTTGATTTGGTGCTCTCCTCCTTCCCCTAAGGTTGGGGCTTCCTGAGAGCCAAACTGCAGTGATTGTTATTTCTCTTTTGGATCTAGGCAACCAGCAGAGCTACCAGGGTCTGGTTGGTACAGGGCAGTTTCTACAGAGTCCTGTGATGTGATCTGTCTTCAGGTCTCTCAGCCGTGATACCAGCACCTGCAACCGTAGCGGCGGCAGGGGAGTGAAGTGGCCTCTATGAGGGCCCTTGGTTGTATTTTTGTTAAATGCGCTGGTTTTGTGTTGGTTGGCCTCCAGCCAGGAGGGGGCACTTTCAAGAAGGCATCAGCTGCAGTAGTATAGAAAGGATACAAGCTTGCCCTAGGGTCAGGTGGTGGGCAGGCTCATAGAGCTCCCAGGAGATTATGTCTTTTGTCTTTAGCTACCAGGGCAGGTAGAGAAAAACCATCAGGTGGGAGCAGGGTTAGGCATGTCTGAGCTCAGATCTCCTTGGGTGGGGCTTGCTGCTGCTGCTGTGGTGGATGGGGGCATGGTTCCCAGGCCAATGGAGTTATGTTCCCAGAGGGATTATGGCTGCCTCTGCTGTGTCACACAGGTCACCAAGGAAGTTGGGGAAGGCTGGCAGCCAAAGGCCTCACCCAGCTCCCATGCAACCTGCAGCCTGAAGGGCTGGTTTCACTCCCACTGTGCCCCTACAACAGCTCTGAGTTTATTTCCAGCAGGGCTGAGGACTTGCCCCAGGCTTCAAGCCTCCCAGCTGAGAAAGCCAGCCAACTCACAGTTCCTTGGCTGTCCCGCAGTGCCTGCAGCAGCAATCCACCTCCTTCAAAGGGTCTGTGGATCCTCTCAGCTTTCCTGGAGTGTTCCTGTGGTAGTTCTTATAGCAAAAGTTCACGATATGCATCTCCATACACTGCTCTGTCCATCCGAGTGGGAGCTGCCAAGTTAGTCCTGCCTCCTATCCACTGTTTCCTCTCATTCTCCTCTGTTTTAGTGTCTTAAGATGGCTACATATTCTTTTTGTTCAATGAGTTAATATGTATGCATGTGTGTGTGTATATATATATATATATATATTTTTTTTAGGTTATGAAGTTTCATTGAATATAAGTTTCTCTGGGTCCCCTAAGTTGTAGAAGTGGTTATTCTCCTTTTCCTTGATTTCCAATTTGTAACTTCAATTTTCATTTCATCTTTGATTCTGGAGTTTTCTGAAATATAATTCTGAATTTCCAAAACATGAGAGGTGGTGGTGATGTTACCATGAATTGACTTATTTCCAGTTACTATAGCTTAGGATCAAAGAATGTGGCCTGTAAGATAGCTACCTTTTTGAATTTGGTTGTTTTTTTTTTTTGAGATGGAGTCTTGCTCTGTCACCAGGCTGGAGTGCAGTGACACGATGTCAGCTCACTGCAACCTCTGTCTCCAGGGTTCAAGCAATTCTCCTGCCTCAGCCCCCCGAGTAGCTGGGATTACAGGCGTGCGCCACCATGCCCGGCTAATTTTTGTATTTTTAGTAGAGACAGGGTTTCACCACGTTGGCCACGCTGGTCTCGAACTCCTGACCTCAGGTGATCCACCCGCCTCGGCCTCCCAAAGTGCTGGGATTACAGGCGTGAGCCACAGCGCCCAGCTGAATTTGTTAAAGTTTAAGTTTACTTAGTGGCCAAGAACAATTTTGGTAAATGTACCACTGACTTACAAAAAGTATGTACGTTCTCTATTTAAGGGATGTAAAGTCATGTATCTACTAAATCTAGTTTGTTTATTCATTTCCTCCATATATATGTAGCTTTATATAATGTCCTTCTTTAAAATGTTTGGTGCTTTTAACCTTAAATCTTACCTTATCTAATATTTGTAGTGATGTCCACATTTTGTTTACAGTTGTCTGATCTCTCTTTATCCTTTAACTTTTTAACTATTTAAGAATTTTGTAAAGTATTTTAAAATATTTTAACTTAATGTATTTATGAGAAACAGCTTTTAGCTTTATTTTGTTTTAAAAACTAATCTGATAATATATGGAAGAAATCAGCCTGTTCACCTTTGTTATGACATCTGATATACTTGGTATTATTCCTTCTTTACTTAATGTCATGGTTTCTTCTTTTACCTTTACTTTTGCTAGTTTAATGAAGTTGCTATTCATTTCCATCTTGTCAATTGAGAAGTGTCTAAAAAAAAATTTAGCAGCCATATTATATATTTCCAGCTTGTTTATTATTATATATTTACATTTAATCATACACATACTGCAAGGTTCATAGGTTTCCTCTCCTCTTCATCTTTAATGTACCTTCGGATTTCATTCAAATACTTTTGTTTTTTGATTAATGTTCTTTCCTAATTTTTTTCCGGAAAGGAAATGGGGTAAAATATTTCTATGAATCTTAGCACAAAGATATTTCTTCTGATAGACTGGTTTGTTTGGATTCCCCAGTTGCAATACTTCTTTTTTTTTTATTTTTAGATAACTTTTAGTTGCTTTTTGAGACAGAGTCTCGCTCTGTCACCCAGGCTGGAGGGTGGCACAGTCTCAGTTCACTGCAACCTCCACCAAGCGATCCTCGTGCCTCAGCCACGTGAGTAGCTGGGATTACAGGCACCTGCCACCGCACCCGCCAGCACGCCCGGCTAATTTTTGGATTTTTAGTAGAGATGGGTTTTGCCATGTTGCCCAGGCTGGTCTCGAACTCCTGAGCTCAAGTGATCCACCTGCCTTGGCCTCCCAAAGTGCTGGGATTACAGGCTGCAATACTTCTTTCTTGTCAGTGGGTATCATTCCAGTGTTTTCTAGTCTCTAGAACTACTGATGAGATGTTTTACCTTTATGAATGGTAAATTCTTTACCACTAGAAGCTTTTAATAATATCTTCTTCATTGCTAGATAAATTTACTAGGTATACATACTTTTATGTCTTTTTTATCAATCTTGTCTGGACTTCAGTGAGCCCTTTTAGTCTATGAATCCAGATCTTTTTGCAATTCTTTTTCTTTATTACTGTTTGTTTCGTTCTCCCTACTATGGTCTGCTAGATCTTTTGAATCTACCCTCCTAATCTCTTATCATTTTCATTACTGGACTTTTAATTCTTGTTTTATGAGTTGTGATATTTAATTTGATAATTTCATTCATTATTCAATACTTCAGTTCTGGGTAATACTACTATAAAAGCTAAACAAAATGCACAGACAGCTACTTGAGGACTCTGAAAAGTAAACAGCCACAGACAATCCCATGACAGAAATGGCTATGGCTATACATAGTGGCCTGCAGAAGCCAGAACTCTGAGGAAGGAAATTGTTTTCTCTGTTCATCAGAGCCCCGATCCCAAGAGGGTAGGGGCAATCCCCGTTGCTTATTGCCTCTCTTCTCACTTCTGAGCCCAGACTTGGGCCTAAACATGGAAGCGTATGGCAGAACAGGGTAACTGGACCCTAAAGTTTCTGGCTAGATGGCTAAAACAGGGAGTCCCAGAGAATTGGGAAGTATCCAGGAGATCACAGAGAAGAAGGAGCTCAGGAAAGCGATCCCATAAAGTTGTTTATAAACTCCAGAACTTATCCCTGAGTGAGGCATGCATAGATCTAACCCTGAGTAGTATACAAAGGATTTTGAAAATTGAGCTAATCACTCAGGTCGCAGTCTGACCATTGAACGGCATACACCTGGGGAAGATCTCAAGAGACTTTGAAAACTGAGCTAATATTAAAACTACAGTCCATAAGTGGGTAGGTTCTTGTAGCCTGAACCTAATCTTGCTAATTAAATGTTAAAACAAAAATATCAACATTCTTCATAGGATCAAAACAAGACCCAGAGTATTCAAAATGTCCAGGATGCAATCCAAAATTTCCCTGCATATAAAGAACCATGAAAATTTCAACTTGCATGGGAAAAGACAAACAAAACAAGCCAAAGCTGAGATGACACAAGTGTTGAGATTATCTGATAAAGACTTCAAGGCAACCATTGTAAAATGCTTGAACTTGAGCAACACTGGCATGGTGGCCCGAGCCTGTAATCCCAGTGACTCTTGTGAAGCTGAGGCAGGGGGATTGCTTCAGCCTAGGAGTTTAGGACCAGCCTGGGCAAAACAGTGAGGCCCCATCTCTAAAAATAAATAAAAAGCTTGAGCAAGCCATTGTGTACACACTTGAAACAGATGTTAAAATAGAAAGTCTCAGCAAAGAAATAGAAGACATAAATAAAAGCCAAATGGAAATTTTAGTTTTCAATATAAAATTATTTTAACTTAATGTATTCACTAACAGATTGGAGATTGCAAAGGAAAGAATCTGTGAACTTGAAGATAGATCCATTAAAATCATACAGTCTAACAATATAGAGGAAAAAAGATCGAAGGGAAAAAGAACAGAGCCTTAGGGACCAGAGGAACAATTATAAAAGGACTAACATTTTTGTCATTGGAGGTCTAGAAGGAGAAGAGAAAGAGTGTAGTGTTGAAAAAATATTGGAAAAAATGGCTGGAAAGTTCCCAAGTTTATGGAAAGATATAAGTCTACAAGTTCAAGAAGTAGAATGAACCCTAACTAGGATAAATCCAAAGAGATCTGCAACCAGACACATCATAATTAAACTGCTGAAAACTAATGATGAAGTCTTCAAAGCAACCAGAGAAAAATGATAAATTACCTATAGGAAAACAATGATTTGAATGGCTGCAGATTCCTTTTCAGAAAACATTAGACCTACTCTAAAAAAATTGATAAACTATGTTCTTCAGAGAGAAGAAAAAGATATAAGAAGGAAATTTGAGACATCAGGAATAAAGAGACAGCAACAGAAATAACTACCTGGTTAAATATAATGGCTATTCTTTTCCTTAAAATATGATTGATGGTTGGAAAAAATTATAATGTCTGATGGAATATATAATGTATGTAAATATAAAATATAAGACAACAATATATATGGTGCAGGGGAAAGGGTGATAAGGTTTCTATATGCCAAGTGAAGCAGTAAAACAATGAAATGATCCGAAGTAGACAATGAAAAGTATGTATTTTATAATTCCTAGAGCAACCACTAAAAAATTATACAAAAAGATATAGTCAAAATCATAGTATATAAAATAGAATACTAAATAATGTTCAAATAGTCAAATGAAAGCAGGAAAGGGGAAACATAAATATGGAGCAGCTAGCACTCTCACCTATTAGTGGTGGGACTGGAAAATGCTTTTGGAAAACTGTCAGTTTCTTAAAAAGTAAAGGATATATCTAGTAGCTCCACTGTTATGTATTAACTTAAGGGAAATAAAAGCATATGTTCATACAATGACTCATACATGAATTTTCAGAGCAGCTGTAAATGTATTAGTCCTGAACTGGAAACAACTCAGATGTCCATTGACAAGTGACTAGATAAACTGTGGTATACCTGCACAGTGGGATACTCCACAGCAAAAAAAAAGGAATTGATACATGTGATAACATGGAGAAATTTCAAAATAATATAATTATGCTGAGTGAAAGAAGCCAGACAAAAAATATTCCATTTATATAAAATACTAGATATGCAAACTAATCTATAGTGACCTAAAGCAGATTAGTGGTTTCTAGAGAAGGAAGAGGGTAAAGCAGAGAAAGAAGGGAGAGAGGGATTATAAAGGACCGTCAAAAATTTTTTAGGGTTATGGATGTTCTCTTGATTATGGTAATGGTTTCAAAAGTAAATATATGTCAAAATTCATCAAATTGTATATTCTCATTTAATGTGCAGGGTACTGTATGTCAATTATACCTCAATAAAGTTGTAAAATGTTTTTTTAGAGGGTGTAAATTGTGAACACTGCATATCAGTGTTCATGCTTTTGCCCTTACATGATGACAAGGAAAAACAGTAGGCATCTCCTATGAATAAAATGGAACTATATAGTTGTTTAGTTAAGCAAAAACATCACTTAATGATGGAAATATTTTTTTAAAAATTTTAGGCTGTGTGGTAGCTCACACATATAATCCTGGCACTTTAGGAGGCAAAGACAGGAGGATCACTTCAGCCCAGGAGTTCAAGACCAGAATGGGAAACATAGGGAGAACCCATCTCTACAAAAAACTTAAAAATTAGCTAGGTGTGTGGGCACATGTCTGTGGTCCCAGCTACTTAGGAGGATGAGATAGGAGGATCATTTGAGCCTGGAAAGTCAAGGCTGCAGTGAGCTGTAATTGCGCCACTGCATTCCAGCCTAGGTGACAGAGCAAGACCCTGTCTCAAAAAAAAAATTTTTTTTTAATTTTTAAATACTTTATTTGTCTTAAACGTATAAGCAATCCTCACTTGGCACAGTCTGATATGAATTTCAGTTACCACAGTTTATTAACTGTGAGAAATAGCATAAAAGTTTGCTACTAGCTTTTCAGTTCACAAATCATTACATAAATAACATATGAATCAAAATTAGTGACCAATTTGCAATTTTACTTCTTTCAAAGTCTATGGGTGATTGGTCACTGTGCATCTGTTATTCAGTTCACACACAGGCTGCAAAGCATGGAGGTTTGTTATTAATATTTCTGTGCCCTTGAGATAAACCCACATGGAATTTTACAGATTAAAAGAGTAAATTGGCCAAAAGAATGAAAGTGCACTAAAGAAGAGTGATAATACTAGAAGTGAAACTTGCATTAAACATAAATGGAGCAAATGAAAAAAATAGCTGCCTGTGGGAACATGCTGATTGTGGCAACAATGACACTGCCGCCATTTGAGACATTCTAGATATGCAGACTGAGGAAATCAGTGAAGGTGAACTTATAGACATGAATGAGGAAAAGTGGTTGTGATGAAAGGCTGATGATGTGTCAGAGGAAGTGACACTGGCAAAAAAACACATTAAAGGAACTCTCAGAGATATTTCACAACATTGAAAACGTAACGGATAAAATGTTGGAAATTAATATTTAAATTTCTCCAGAACGCAGAAGTCACATGCAACTGTGTTCTCCAAGTAAATATCTTCACAGGTTCCTCAATTAATGTGGGCAAAATTAAAAGTAAAACTTGCTTCTTCCCTTTGGAAAACCCTCTCTCAGAGTATATTAGCAATATTCAACTTCTTATACAAGACATAGATCTGGGAATCATTATTCATTCTTGTCTTTTCGTCATTCACGTATCCAATCAATTTCCATCGCCTGTTGATTCTGTTTCTTAGATGTTGTTCAAATCTCTCCACTATCTTTATTCTACTTGGCAACTCCGTGGCCCAGGCCTCCATCAACTCTCTCCCGGACAAGTGTAATCACAACAGTTACCAAACTTGGCTCCCACTCCTGTTCTCAGTTGCAACCCATTCTCCAAGCAGAAAACAAAATGTAATAGCTGTTACCTTATTCTCATCTTCACACCTCTACTCAAGTACACAAGGCTCTTCCTCATCTAGTTTCTGTCTACTTCATCTCTTGTCAATGGTCCCTACCCCAATTCTCCGCTCTAGTCATTTTGAACTTTGTTCAGTTCCTGGCCTGTGTCCTCTGCCTTTAATAGGCTGCCTGACACACTGTAGGAACTCACTAAATATGCAGACTGAATGAATGAACGAGTCCGTGGAGGGCAGTCATTCTTTGGAGCAACTTAAGTGAGAAGGAATACAGTACAACGAAGTATTCATATTTAGGTTTATAGTGTCTTCACCTGAGCCCGCGGGGGAACCCCCCTCCCCCCACCCCCGCCGCCCCCCGCCGGCAAGTTGTTACCAGTAAATAAAAGGGATCCTATTTTCGCAAGCCACACAGCATTAGAGGGCAAATAATAGTTTGGTGGCAGGAGAGCGATGAGACGGGAAAGTGTGGGGCAAAGCTTACAGTCATTGGTCCAGATTCTAACTGGCCTGTTAGCCAAAAGGTAAGGTTTTCTTTACCTCCGTGTTGACTCTGCTCTCCGAAGGCGAAGAGGGTCCTCCAAACCCGTTTGTCGTGCGGACAAAAACCCCAGCATATCGTGTTCCTCACACCAGCTGGAGCACTGGACGTCGCCATGACAGAGCTCAGGGGCGGGACTGGAACAGCAGAGTCTCCCATTGGTCAGTCGGTGATATATCTGGCCAATGGTGAGCGCCGTTACTAGAAGGGCTCCAGGATGGAGGCCGGCCTGACTTCTCCGCCTCGGTGGGCTGGGTCGGCGGCTGGAGCATTACAGCTACTGCGGGTCCCGCTGCTGGCAGCGCTGGAAACTGGGTGGACGGCATGGGTTGGTCTCAGGATTTGTTCCGCGCCTTGTGGAGATCGCTTTCAAGGGAAGTGAAGGAGCACGTGGGCACGGACCAATTCGGGAACAAATACTACTGCATCCCGCAGTACAAGAACTGGAGAGGTGAGGTGGCGGCGTGGGCAGCGATTGCGTGGTCAGTGGTTGCGAGGTCAGTAAAGGAGGGAAAAGTGAGAGCCCCTAGTCAACTAACGCATCATGAGACACTTAGGGTGTCACCGGAGAGAATTTCCCGAGTTCGTTCGCCCCTGTCGACCCCTTCATTGTGGCATCGGAGCCCTACCCGGCCCGGCTCTGGTCGCCTTGGCCCGGCCTCGTGCTTCCGCGGTCCCTACTACCCAGCGCCTTCCCCCGGCGTGCCCCGGGCTGCTCGCGCTGTTAAGGCGCACCACCACTTTCCTCCCAGCCACGCCTGTAGAGGAGCCTCAGTTTTAGCCCTGGACTGGCGACGGAGGCAGGGAAAAGTCCACGGAAATGTTTCACCAAAGGGGATAGGAAGGGCCAGGGGAGGGGTTTTTCGTACGCTGTTCCCCACCTTGTGACCCAGAGCCGAGTGGTGTAATTGAAGAGGAGTCTCTTCAGCGCCTCGGCTGTCCTCTTTCTTGGTGTTTACCCTTTTCAGTGGCACCCTGGCTCCGGTGCTGGCCCCATGCGCCTTCCTTACTACCAAGACTTGTCAGAAGTAGGTCCATATCTCCACAAGGCTCGCTGATTCCTTTCTCGGGAGTTTACATTCCAAGACCCTGTTGAGCTCAATTTAAGAAATGTGGCACTAATCATGGTGTTACTGTGTAGGATTCGTGCCAAGTAGTTGAGCGGGTTGTTTGGGGAGTAAGGAGGCGTTGCTGTCCATTGAAATCACACTGTGTAGCCGCCGTCGTAACCTCTTCTGTGTTGTTCCATCGCCGCATGCAGAAAATGTCAGGCTTTGGGCTAAGAGGCATGGGTTAGAATCTCAGCTTTGGCACCTGATAGCTCGGGAATCACGGAAAAAGTACTTGTCCTCTCCAAGTCTCATCATCCTGACTTGAAAGTTAGAGATAATATAAGATCAGCAATGTTGAGAAGCACTAAGACCTTTCCAAGATGATGTGCCATTCATTTCCCACACATATAAAATGTATTCTGTGATTTATCACTCTATTAATTAATTTACTTTTCCTAGCCTTTTTCTGTAACTTATTTTGATATTTAGACTTGTTTCCCTAATGAGCTCCTCTGTCAGGCATGGAATATGTCTCACAAAAAAAGAAAAAAGCCTACAAAGAACATAGCATGGTGTTAAGTATTTCTTGACAGGTTGCAAGCAGAGAGATGTTTCTTTTCCATAAATTGTCAGTAAAATTAAAAATATGCAAACTGTCAGACTGAGTTTTTTTTAAACTGAAATATAATTTACATACAGTAAAATTCACCCTTTATGTTGTACAGTTTTATTGTTTTTGACAAATGAGTACAGAGTAACCTCACTGGATTCAAGTAATAGAATAATTCCATCACCATCAGAATTTCGTCTAACTCCTTAATAGTTCATTCCCACACCCTTTGGCAACTACTGATGTGTTTTATGGGCCTATAGTTTTGCCTTTTCTAGAATATCATATAAATGGAATTATACAGGATTTAGACTTTTGAGTCTGGCTTGCTTCACATAGCATAATGTAGCTGAGATTCATCCATGTGTCAGTAGTTGTTCCTTTTTATTGCTCAGTAGTATTCCATTGTATGGGTTTGCCAGTTTATCTGTTCACGAGCTGGAGGACATTAGGATGTTTCCAGTTTCTGTGATTGTGACAAAAGCTCTACAAACATTCCCATACAGGATTTGTGTGAACGTAAGTTTTCATATCTCTTGGGTAAACAGCTAGTAGTGGGATTACTGAGTTGTGTGATCAATGGGTGTTTAACTTTATGAGAAGCTACCAAACTGTTTTTCAAAGTGGCTGTACCATTTTGTATTCCTGCCAGCAATGCATTAAAATTCTAGTTGTTTCCACACCCTCACCAGCACTTAGTATTATCTGATTTTTGGGTGTGTTTTTTTATTTTTATTTTAGCCATTTTGATAGGTGTATAGTGGTATCTCATTGTGATTTTAAGTTTCATTTTCCTAATGCCTGAGGATGTTGACAGTCTTTTCATGTGCTTATTTACTATCTACAGATCTTCGGGGAAGTTCAAACCTTTTGCCCATTAAAAAATATATTTGTGGCTGGGTGCGGTGGCTCATGCCTGTAATCCCACCACTTTGGGAGGCCGAGGTGGGTGGATCAGCTGAGATCAGGAGTTCCAGACCAGCCTGGCCAACATGGTGAAACCCCATCTCTACTAAAAATACAAAAATTAGCTGGGCGTGGTGACACGCACCTGTAATCCCAGCTATTCGGGAGGCTAAGGCAGGAAAATCACTTGAACCTGGGAGGCGGATGTTGCAGTAAGCTGAGATCACACCACTGCATTCCAGCCTGGGTGACAGAGTGAGACTCCATCTCAAAAAAAAAAACCCAAAAAACAACAAACAAATATATTTATACCAGTTTTTGTATCATTCATTTCTATAGAGATACAATATCATTAAAGTTTCAAATTAACAGTCATGTCTATTCTACAATAACATGAATATTTTATTTTTACATATTCTCACTAATTTGTATATTTTCTTACATAATTGTAATTGCATTTTGAGAGTTTTATTGAAGTATAATTGACAAAAAAAATTGCCCATGCTTAAAATGTATAATTTGGTAAGTTTTGACATATGTATATATTTGTAAAACCATCAACACAGTCAAGAAAATTAACATATCCACTATCCACAACAATTTGTTGTGCCCCTTTCTAGTCCTGCCTTATGCTTCTGCGTCCATGGATAGGCACTCATCTGATTTCTGACACTATACATTAGTTTGTATTTTTTAGAATTTTTATTTAGTTATTTTTATTTATTTATTTTGGGATGGAGTCTCGCCCTGTCGCCCAGGCTGGAGTGCAGTGGCGCTATCTTGGCTTACTGCAACCTCTGCCTCCCGGGTTCAAGTGATTCTCTTGTGTCAGCCTCCCGAGTAACTGAGATGTGCGCCACCCTGCCCAGTTAACTTTTTGTATCTTTAGTAGAGACGGGGTTTCACCATGTTGGTTAGGCTGGTCTTGAACTCCTGACTTTGTGACCTGCCTGCCTCAGCCTCCCAAAGTGCTGGGATTACACATGTAAGACACTGTGCCTGGCTAGAATTTCATTTAAGTGGAAGAATACAGCACATATTCTGCTTTTTTTTTTTTTTTTTTAGGTTCTTCACTCAGCATAATTATTTTGAGATTCATCCATGTTTTTGTGTTTATCAGTAGTTTATTTCTTTTTAATGCTGAGTAATATTCCATTGTATGTATATACCATAATTTGTTTATCCATTCACCTGTTCATAAATATTTGTGTTGTTTCTAGTTAGGGGTTATTACAAATAAATTATGAATATTCATGTGTAAGTCTTTGTATGAACATATGTTTTTATTTCTCTTGATGTAAAATTTAGAAATGGAATGGCTGAGTCAACTTGTTAGGTGTGTGTTTAACTTCTTAAGAAACTGCCTAAGTGGTGGTACCGTTTTACCTTCCCACCAGGAGTGTATGAGATTTCCAGTTGTCCTATATCCTTATCAACACTTGGTATGGTCAGTCTTTTTAATTTTAGCTCTTCTAGTAGGTGTGTTGGGTATCTCACTTTTTTTCTTTAGTTTTCTGTTTGCTATTAGTTGTTTTTTTTTAGATTCTATTTTTAAAATAGAGTAAAATTAACTTTTAAAATTGGTGTATAGTTCTATAAATTTGAACACATGTGATTCATGTAACCACCACCAAAATCAGGATACAGAACAGTTCTGTCACCCTGAATAACTCCCTCATGCTAACTTTTTGTAGTCACAATCTCTCCTCATCCCTAACCTCAGCAACCACTGATTTGTTCTCTGCCATTGTACTTTTTTCCATTTGAGACTGTCGCACATGTATACTTATACCATATGTAACCTTTTGAACCTGGCTTCTTCTATTCAGCATAATGCCTTTGAGATTCATTACGTGTATCAGTAGTTTGCTTCTTTTTACTGCTGATTAGTATTCCATGTTAATGGATGTACCAGTTTGTTCATTTACTCATTAAAGGGCATTTGAGTTTAGTTACTTGCAGTTTTTGGTGATTATGAATACAGCTGCAAGAAACATTCACATGTGGGTTTCGTGTGAACATAAGTTTTCATTTTCCATGAGTACATACCTAAGAGTGTGAGTGCTTGGCCATAGCAGCTCCAGCTTACTCTGTAAAACGGAAATAACAGTACCTACTTAGCCTCACAAAGTATTTTTGCTACTCAAGAGAGACAAATTGGATAGCATTTAAGAGAATGGGATTTAATGTCAAAATCAGTTTGACTTAATTCATAGAGACCTTTCACTTGGTCATTTTTTGAAATTTATCACTGATTTGTAGTTTTCAGCATAGAGATCATGATATGTTTTGTTAAATTTATTATAAAGTATATTATATTCTATTATTATTATAAATGATGCTTTAAAAAACTTAATTTCTAATTCTTTGTTACTATTATATTGAAGTACAATAGATTTTTCCATGTTGAGCATGTATCTTGCGACCTATTTTACTCACCTACTAGTTCTTGAATGAAGCCTTTTGCAGATCCTTTGGACATTCTCTGTAGGTAATTATATCAACTGTGGATAGAGACAGTTTTGTTTTTATCCTTTCTAACTTATTTGCATTCTATTTCCTTCTCTTGCCTGGCTGCACTAGATGAGACTCCAGTATAATGTTGAATAAGAGTGGTGAGCATAGATATCTTTTTCTTGTTCCATATCTTAGAAGAAAAACATTTAGTCTTTCATTTTTTTTTCCCCCAAGGTGGAATTTCACTCTCGTTGCCCAGGCTGGAGTGCAATGGCATGATCTTGGCTCATTGCAACCTCCACCTCCTGGGTTCAAGCGATTTTTCTGCCTCAGCCTCCTGAGTATCTGGGATTAACAGGCATGTGCCACTATGCCTGGCTAATTTTTAATTTTTAGTAGAGGTGGGGTTCACCATGTTGGACAGGCTGGTCTCGAACTCGTGACCTCAGATGATCTGCCCACCTTGGCCTCCTAAAGTGCTGGGATTACAGGCATGAGCCACCACGCCCGGCCACTAGTCTTTCATTGTTAAGTGTAGTGTTAGCTATAATTTTTTAGGTACCTTTTGTTAAATTAACAAAGTTTCCTGTCTGTACCTCATTTGCTGAGCACTTTCTCTTATGAATTGATGTTGAATTTTGTCAATTTTGTCACATGCTTGCTTGCTGGGTTTTTTTTTTTTTTTTTTTTTAGTTCTGTTGGAATGATCATGTGGTGAATTTATATTGATTGACTTTTAAAAATTAATAGACTTTATTTTTTAGAGCAATTTTAGGTTACAGAAAAATTGAATGGAAACTACTCAGATATTCCTGCTCCCCCAATGCAGTTTCTCCCATTGTTAATATCTTGCATTAGTGTGCCCTCACTTCCTACCTTCCTCCTACCAAACTCCTAGCAACCACTGATCTTTTTACTGTCTCTGTAGTTTTGCCTTTTCCAGAACGTCATATAGTTGCTGTCATATAGTATGTGGTCTTTTCAGACTGGCTTCTTTCACTTAGTAATATGCACTTAAGTTTCCTCCATGTTTTTTTGTGGCATAATAGCTCCTTTCTTTTTATTTATTTATTGATTTTTGAGACAGAGTCTCTGTCACCCAGGCTGGAGTGCAGTGGTGCGATATTGGCTCGGTGCAACCTCTGCCTCTCAGGTTCAAGTGATTCTCCTGCCTCAGCCTCTCGAGTAGCTGGGATTACAGGTGCCCACCACCATGCCCAGCTGATTTTTGTAATTTTAGTAGAGATAGGGTTTCGCCATGTTGGCCAGGATGGTTTTGAACTCCTTACCTCAGGTGATCCGCCTGCCTCAGCCTCCCAAAGTGCTGGGATTACAGGAGTAAACCAGATGCCTGGCCATCTACTTTCTTTTTATTGCTAAATAATATTCTGTTGTATGGTTGGAACCACTGTTTATTCATTTGCATATTGAAGGACATCTTGGTTGCTTCCAAGTTTTGGCGATTATGAATAAAGCTGCTATAAATATTCCTGTGCAGTTTTTTGAGTGGACATAAGCTTTTAACTCATTTGGCATTGATTGATTGTTGAATGTCTTGAATATTGCATTTGTCAGGTAAACTCCACTTGATCATGATGCATTATCCTTTTTATATATTATTGGATTGATGTGCTCACATTTTATTGAATAATTTTGTTTTCTGTTCTTCAGGATCTTAATTTCTTCCTTTTAATGTGCTTTCTAGGTTTGTTTTTAGGTTAATGCTGGCCTTATTAAGTGAGTTAAATTTTGTTTCCTTCTTTTGAATTTTCTGGAAGAGTTTGTGAAGAATTTGTATTACTTATTTCTTACATGTTGGATATAAATTGCCTGTGAAGCCATCTGGTCCTGGAGTTTTCCTTGTTGGAAGGCTGGAATTAAAAATTCAAAGACAATTTTTAACCTACAAATTTAGTATCTTTGGCAGGTATACGACTACTCAGGCTATCTACTTTGTCTTAGGTGAGTTTTGGTAGTTTTTATCTTTTAAGTAGTTTGCCCTTTTTATCTAATATGTTGAATTTACGGTCATAAAGTTGTAATACCTCTTTATTATCTTTTTAATGTTTATATGATTTGTAGTGATAGCCTCTCTTTCTTTCCTGAATTGATAATTTGTGGCTATTCTTGTTTTCTTGGCCTATCTGATGAGTGGTTTGTTAATTTTATTGATCATTTTAGAGAATTAGCTTTGAGTTTCACTGATTTTTCTCTGTAAGTTTTTTCCATTGGTTTCAGAACTTATCGCTTTCTCTTACATCGTCATCGTTTTCTTCTGCTTTCAATTGGTTTTATATGTTCTTGTAGTTTCTTAAGGTGGCCACTGAGATTATAATTTGACCTGTTTAGTTTTTAATATACATTTTCAATGTTAAAATTTCTTGTAGGCACTATTTTGGCCACATTTCACAAATTTTTATCTTAAAATTTTCATGTAATGAATATATTTTCTTATTTATTTTTTCCTATATGACCTATGTATTTATTTAGAAGTATATTCTTTAATTTACAAATATTTGGAGATTTTCTAGATGGAGATTTTCATTGACTTCTAGTTTAATTCCATTATATTCAGAGAACATATTTTATATGATTTCAGTTATTTTAAATGTAAATTGTTTTATGGCCTAGAGTATGGTGCAATTTGGTAAATGTTCTGTTTGTGCTTGAGAAAGATGTATTATCTATTTTGCTATTTTGGGTTGAATGTTCTGTAAATGTCAGTTAGCCCAAGCTGGTTGATAGAGTTGTTCAAGTTTTCTATATTCATACTGATTTTTTTTATATTTATTCTATCAATTATTGAAAAAAGTATGTTACAGTCTCTGAATATAAGTGTACATTTGTCTTTTACTCTTTCCAGTTCTATCAGTTTTTGCTTCATGTATTTTCAATACCTATTGTTAGGTCCTTACACATTTATAATTGAAAGATAATAATGCAGATTACCCAAAATAAAACACAGAGAGAAAAAAGACCAGAAAAAAAAGAGCAATTAGCAAGCTGTGGGATACCCTCCAGTGGCCTGATATATGTAATTGGATACCATGAGGGGTAAAGGTCATTTTGCAGGTCAAAAATATTTGAAGAAATAATGGCCAAAAATATTCCAAATTTGATGAAAACTATAAACCCACAGACCCCAAATCATCAACAAATTCCAAAAAAAAAGTGTAGAAAACCACACCAAGGCATATTATAATCAAATTGCTCAAAGCCATTGATAAAGAGAAAACCTTTATAGAGCTAGAGAAAAAGACACATTACTTACAGAGGAAGAAAGACGAAAATGAGTTCAGGTTTTTTTAAAAGGAACAATATAAGCTGGAAGACAGTGGAACAATATCTTTAAAGTACCAAAAGAGTCTGCCAACCTATAATTTTGTACACAACAAAAATATCTTGTTAAAACAAAGGCAAATGAAGGTTTTTTCAGACATACTGTACCTGAAAGAATTCATTACACAGAGACCATAATTCCCTTTCCTCTTCCCTCTACTGGATATCTTATTCCCTGGATTCTGGGCCTTTCACCACAGTTTTGTAGCATATATGCTTCAGTAGCCTCCTGAGAAGAGGTTCAAGGCGGATAAAGTTTTTGAGTCTTTGAATGTCTGAAAAGATTTTTATTCTGACCTCATTTGGTTGATGTATTTGTTGGGTGTAGTTTCTACTGCAGTCATAGTGAGTAAATGTGTAGAGAAAAGCAAGCAGTAAATTCTACGTGAGCTTAAAAGGAGTAGCCTATGAATTGAGGAAGAGTATATGCATAATGTGGGCTTTGGTAAATGTTTTTACCTAATGCTATGATTTACTGTATTTATGAATGTATATTTTAAAATGCATGATTACATTGAAGAATAGTGTTTTGGCTTTAATAGTAAAACTTTTTTTCAAATTTAGTAGGTATAAAATTATTTGAGATAGTCACACATACTTTGTATGTGCCATATTGACAACAACCAAAGGAATTTCTCCTTTCCATGCAAGTGAGGAACACATAGACACAGATGTAAATGTTCTAAATCATTATTTCTAGTGATATAAGTTAGGATTGTTTTACTGGAAGATTGTGGTGCTTTTTGAGTGTTGGCTGTGTATTTTAGACAAAGTAGCTGGTAACTAGGACTAGTTCCAGCTTTACAGGTCACCATGATACCCATATCCATGTCTCTAGTCCCAAGTCATTAGCTGTAAGATAGCCAAAGACCTATGATGTGGCTAGGTGTGAGAATTCTGCCCCATATAGGCATTCTGTATAGGTTGGTAACAGACCAAACATGGTCAAATTTTTTTCTGTTGAAATTTGAACTCATAGATATAATATATATAGAGAGGAAAATATGAGAATAATTAGGGATCAGTAGATGTCCATTTCTAAGAAGTTAGGGTGGCAAGCATGTTGAAAGGTTCCTATTAGACCACAATAGGTATTGTTGTGTCCTAAATCACATTCCAGTTGTCTCTATTTTGCAGATGTTGAGTTTGTCGTCTTTCTTCCTGTATCTTTACAGTATTTCCTGGTTACCTGAGATAACTTGAGCGTTAACTCTTCTTTGAAATCTGAGACTAGCTAACATATATACTATGTACTAGATTTTAGGAAATTTTAGGTATCTGAAAATACAACTTTTTCCTTTCATGTGTTAATTTTGTCTCTTAGAAATTCTTTCTGTTAAATATCAAGGAACTCATGACCTCAAGTGATCTGCCCGCCTCAGCCTCCCAAAGTGCTAGGATTACAGGTGTGAGCCACCGTGCTCTGCTGTCCATTTTTTTTTTTTTTTTAATAGTAGCCATCCTAACAAGTATAAGGTGATAGCTTATTGTGGTTTTAACTTGATTTCCCTGTTGGCTAGTGATATTGAGAACTTTTTCATATACTTGTTGGCTATTTGTATGTTTTCTTTGGAGAAATGCCTGTTAGTTCCTTTGCCCATTTTAAAATCAATTTATTTGGTTTTTTGCTGTTAAGTCATAGAAGTCACTGATATATTTTGGTTTTTAATCCCTTAAGAGATATGGTTTGCAAATATTTGTCCTATTCCATAGGTTGCCTTTGTATCCTTTGCTTTGCAGAAGTATTTTGGTTTGACGTAATCAGACTTACCTATTTTTGCTTTTGTTGTTTTGTGCTTTTGGTGTCATATCCAAGAAATCATTGCCAAAGCCAATGTCAGGAAGCTTTTTCCCTGTTTTCTTCTAAGAGTTTTGTAGTTTAAGGACTTACATTGAAATCTTTAATTCATATTGAGTTGATTTTTATATGCAGTGTGAGATAAGGGTCCAATTTCATTCCTCTGCATGTGGATATCTAGTTTCCCCAACACCATTTATTTGAAGAGATTATCTTTTCTTCACTGTGTGTTTTTGGCATAATTGTCAAAACTCACTTGCCCTCATGTGTGGGTTTATTACTAGGTTCTGTCTTCTGCTCCAATAGTTTATATGTCTGGTTTTATACTGGTACCATACTGTTTTGATTACTGTAGGTTTTAAATGTATTTTGAAATCAGACAGTGTGATGCCTCCAGATTTGTTCTTCCTGCTTAAAATTGTTTTGGCTACTCAGTGTCTTCTTGTAATTCCATATGAATTTTAGGATTGTTGTTTCTATTTCTGGAAAAAAAAAGTCATTGGAGTTTTGATAGAGATTGTGTTGAATCTGTAGATTGCTTTGGGTAGTATGAGCACTTTAACAATATTAATTCTTCCAGTCCATGAACATATCAGATGTCATTGCATTTATTCGTGTCTGCTTTAAAGCATTTCTTTCATCAGTGTTTTATAGTTTTCAGTGAATAAGTCTTTCACTTCCTTAGTTTGTTGCTAAATATTTTACTTTATTGATGTTATTGTAAGTAGGTTGTTTTCTTAATTTCCTTTTCAGATAATTTGTTGATAGTACCTAGACATGCAATAGATTTTTGTATGTTGACTTTGTTTTTTTTTGAGATAGAGTCTCGCTCTGTCACCCAGGCTGGAGGGCACTGGCACGATCTCAGCTCACTGCAACCTCTGCCCCTGGGGCCTAAGTACTGGGACTACAGATAAGTGCCACCATGCCCAGCTAATTTTTGTATTTTTTGTAGAGGTGAGATTTCACCATGTTGCCCAGGCTGGTTTTGAACTTCTGGGCTCAAGTGATCCACCTGCCTCGGCCTCCCAAAATGTTGGGATTATAGGCATGAGCCACCATGCCTGGCCTCTATGTTGACTTTGTATCCTGCAACTTTGCTGAATTCATTCATTAGTCTGAACAGCTCTTTTTGTGTGTGGAATCTTTGGGGATTTCTATATGTAAGGTCGTCATCTGCGGCTTCTTCTTTTCTAATTTGGATGCCATTTATTTGTTTTTCTTGCCTACTTGCTCTTGCTAGGACTTCTGTTTTTGAATAGGAGTGGTGAGAGTAAGCATCCTTGTCTCATTCCTAACCTTAAAGGAAAAGCTTTCCGTTTTTCACTCTTGAATATAATATTAGCTGTGGATTTGTCATATATGGCCTTCATTATGTTGAGGTGCATCCCTTCTATACCTGACACTAAGAATTTTTATCTTAAAAAGGATTGAATTTTGTTGAATGCTTTTCCTGCATCTGATGAGATGGTCATACAGTTTTTGTCCTTCATTTTGTTGATTTGGTATATCACATTGATTTGTATATGTTATCTCAGTTTTTTGAAGTGTTACTTATACATTTGTAAAAGTTGTGAGCCAAGAAAAATTTGTGCTGAGGTTTTTATGAAAACATTTACTGCCAAACTATATTTTCTATACTTTCTGTATTTCTATGTGAGTATATTTAGACACACATATATTTGGATTATCAGTGTGCCAAACATTATTTATAATATCATCTCCTGAATTTTGTATTTTATGTTTTTTAGTTAAAAAGAAAATGCTGCCTTTTGAATATGAAGTTCTCAAACACTTGAGAAACCAGATCAAAAGAGGTATTAACCAAACTTTAAAGTTGCTAATTTAAAATTGAGGTTTGCTAATCAGAAATAGAATTTTGCTTATAACTGAAGGGTGTTTTATACCTTTTGTGCTTCCTTTTTAAGAATATTAGTTGGATTTTACCTTTTGTTCTAACTTGAGAATCACTGTTTTATTTATTTTTAATTATTGAATTAAAATATAGTAGAGATAATTAGAAAGCAAACCTCCACATACCTGAAACTTACTTTTTACAGTTATACTTGTGGTTAAATATAATTTTCTTCCTAACCCCCAGTTATCTTTCCTATTTTATTTTGAAGCAGGTAACAAACATCTTGTCAATTTACCTATAAACATTTCAGTATGTATCTTTTAAACACAAGCACTCCTGTTTTTAAATGTAACAATAACACCATCATCATATGTAGAAATAAATCCCTTAATATCATCAGATATCCAGCCATTCACATTTTCTTGGTTATCCTATAATGTTATAATGTTCTTGTTTATTGGCTGATCTGTTTACTTTTTTTTTTTTTTACAGTTTAAGTCTCTATAGATTCTCCCTTTATCTTTTTAAAAACTGTTCTTCTGATTCCTGGTTACCCTCCTTAGATGTCTTTTGCATCATAGCCCTCAATTTACTTGAAATTAGCTGTCTGTACCCAGACAGACCCCAGTGAATATTACAGGCCAGTAGCTCCTCATAGTGCTCTGGTGGAATTACTTTGGTAGAACTGTATTCAATACAGGGTTCCTTCACTTTCAGCCCCTGCTGGTGGGAATCTTAAGACTGTCAGTATCAGGTGAAAGTTTTAGTTGCCTGTGAGAAATAGGAAAGGGGCTCATTGGGACACTGACCATGTGTTATTGTTTGGGTTTGTTCTTTTGGTGTTTTCTTTTTGCTGTTTTTTGAAAAACCTGTATTTTGTGTATAACCTGTATTAGTGATAACCAGGACTCCCTGTAGTAGCACTAGTGGCGTTTTTGAATTTTTTGGACTTGACTGTTAACATTTGCCACTTGCTCTTAGTCTTGCTCCTCCAATTTTGGGGTTTTCTCAGGACCTATTTTTGGAAAACTATATTGATTCTTTCTAAGCAAGCCCGTTCACTTGTGCTGATTCACAGGCCAGTCAGCACTGCTAAGTTTGCTTTTCATCTCATCCTGTGTCATTTGTTAATTTTCTCATGTGACAGATAGTTATTGACTACTACTCTAAGCAAAACATCTGTTTTATGTATTTCAGACCATTTGGCCTTAGTGTCTGACCTTTTAATGGTACCTTTGTTTTCTAGCATAGCTATATCTCCTCTCATATATTCTTTAATAAATTCAATTGGGTTTTGGGAGATAAAGGAAGTAAACATGAATCATAGGCTATTTTAATCTGAAGTTTTCATATTTAATTTGTAACAAATTGAAAACACATTTTTTCATTCATTTTGTTCTCAGCTACTTATAAGCTTCCAATCTTTTTAGTAATACTTAAAGTAATGATAACTATTATTTATTAGGTGCTAACTCTGATTACTTAACATTTTTATAACAACCATGTAACCAGGGATTATTATCCTCATTTTAAATATGAAGTGATTGTTATGTTTCTGAATACTTAAATGTACTTTATATGCATGTGCCTAGATATAAAGTAGATGCTGAAAAAGCAGCTAATCAGTGAATTGAGATGTTTACGGACCCAGAGGCATAAAGACAAAAACAAAACAAAATATAAGAAAACCACAGAAAAACCATTTTCTGTGGTTTTTCTGTTAACTAGTTTTACAAAATCTTGAGACAGATGCTTAAGATATACTTTTCTTTTTATTACGGTAAATTGGCTAAATTATTCTTCAGGGACTAAAATATTCTCATTAGAAATAGGAGTATTGTTTCATAATGTCACGACGCCTCTAGTGTTGTTCAGGTTTGGACTTGGTTTAGTCAGTGTCCTAAATATAGTTTCATTGCCAGCCTCAAACTTAAGATACCCAGTCATAAGGATGAATATATCAAAACCTATGTTATCCACTGTTATATGTAATTGTAATCCTGCATTGTTTTAAATTATCTCACCTCATCATATTTGTATTTAGGATTTAAAATATACTAAAAATTATAATGAATTAGTATGCAGTTAAGTAGTTATTAAGGATCAAAACAAATGAAATGGTCAGAATTATAAGTCAAGTCTCTTGTTTTTAGTAGCTATTGGAAGATCATGATATATAGCTCTTTTCAATGTGATATTTTCTATTTAACATTTGGGAAATTATGAAGACATTTCAGATTTTTCCAGTAGATGGCAGAATTGTTTTAAAAATTTTAGATTCACTGTTAAATTTTTTTTGAATTGATTTGAAGGAGTAATCATTTCTCTAAAATAACTGGATGTATTTTTTCTTCCAAATAAGCCCTGCACTACTGTTTTATAAACTAACTTTTAAGATAAAGATTTTTAAATGATAATATGGATCATTCCTAATCAGTAATGCACAATGATAGAAGTGGCAATTATATTTTGAAGAATGGATAAAAAAAATTTTAAATCAAACATTTAGTTTTCTCAATAGTAAGTAACATTTTTTCTTTAGTTATCAGAGATCTAGAGGTCACATGATGTAATCATCACCATGGGCATCATCAGATTGATAGAATATCCTAAAATATTTTGATTTTAGCTAAAACATGCCTTTGGTTTAGTGATATTTATAAAAAGTTGAACTTACTTTAAAATACTTTGTTGACTATAAAATAGTAATTTAAACGTTTTTTATACAGGTTGTTTCAGAGTTGTTTGAAGGTTGGATTTTTAATTTTCTGATCTTCATTTTGAAATTTCATGTCTTACTTATGTTTTCTTCTGAGACTATTTCAAATACTTACTGAATTCCCTTAGTTCGTGTGTATATGTGTTCATGCACTTAAATACTTAATTGTATTTTGTTGAAGGGAAACAAAAACCCTTTTCCCTTACTTACGCAAATAGTACCACATCTGTGTCACACTTTCAAACAGAGAAAAACAGGAGGATGAAATGTGTTCACAGTCGTACCTGTCAGTTCTTTATGCTTTATGCTTACGAAGTTAAGGAACCTTAATCTTGAATTCTAGTTTTCCCTGCCATAGAAATATGAAACGTTTTAACAGAAATGGAACTAATAATGGATGAGTGACTAAGCTGGGTTATGTTTCTAAGTGAGGTTGAAAATATTTCATATAAGAGAAAAATAGTTACTTGTCTCCTTTTGTTTTGAGGGTTTTGTAATCGCTTTATATTAAGAATAGTAGTGTCAATAATAATAATGAGAATTAGTATTTCTTAAATACTGTGTATAGGCACTATCCCTAGCATTTGTTATGACTCGCTGTATTTGTTGAAGAATATAATAAATGAGGGAAAATAATATGTCTAGTGTTGATTTGTCAATATTATGTAGCTATGAAACTCAATTTGCATTATTTTTGTGTAAAACCCAGTTTCTCTGCATCAGTGTAAGTCACATGAAACTATTACTTTTCATACTCCCTCACTTTTCAAAGTACTACTCAGTTCAGCAGTTCCTTTCTGCTGCTGTTTGAAGACTTTGTAAGTGTGAGTTACTCTGCAAGAGTTAGAAAAGTGAGTTGACAAGGTTGCTTTTGAGATTTTTCAATTGAATTGGGTTTGGTAGAGATAGTATCTTCAGAACTATATGTCAGACTTCACTGTTTGATTGTTTGAATAAATTTCCATTCTTATAAAATGAATTGGAAATGTACCTGATTTTTTAAAAAAGTAGGTTTGTTATTTTTACACTTAAAAGGCTGTTTTTTTGCTTTTATCTTTATTTCCGTTTAGGTGACTGGTGCCTCCATCTTGTGGTCCAACTTACAAATTGCATCCTTTGCTAGAGATTGTGTTTACACTTTTTTCCCCCTCAGCTGAATAAATGACAGAAAATTATTTTGTTTTATTTATTAAAGATATAACTCTGATTAAACATACATCACCTTCAAAGAGGACAGAAGGTGCTCAAAAGGGACCACCTAAAGCAACCTGTTCAAGGATGAAGTCTTGTAAAATAAATTATTATTGTTGATGTTAGTGATGATGGATGATGGTGGTGGTAGTGGTGGTGGTGGTGGTGAATGAGAGAGAGGGTGAAGTTCGATTTGCTCTTTATGTTGAAAAATGAAACCTAAAGTCTTCAGCAAAATTTGCTATATAACTTGGTCAGGCATGGTGGTTCACGCCTGTAATCCTAGCACTTTGGGAGGCCAAGGCGGGTGCATCACCTGAGGTCAGGAGTTCAAGATCAGCCAGGCCAACATGGTGAAACCCTGTCTCTATTAAAAATACAAAAATTAGGCTGGGCGCGGTGGCTCACGCCTGTAATCCCAGCACTTTGGGAGGCCAAGGCAGGTGGGTCATGAGGTCAGGAGATCGAGCCCATCCTGGCTAACATGGTGAAACCCCCTCTCTACTAAAAATACAAAAAATTAGCCAGGCATGGTGGCGGGTGCCTGTAGTCCCAGCTACTCGGGAGGCTGAGGCAGGAGAATGGCGTGAACGCAGGAGGTGGAGCTTGCAGTGAGCCGAGATTGTGCCACTGCACTCCAGCCTGGGCGACAGAGCGAGACTGTCTCAAAAAAAAAAAAAAAATTAGCCAGACATGGTGGCAAATGCCTGTAAATCCAGCTACTCAGGAGGCTGAGGCAGGAGAATCGCTTGAACCCAGGAGGCAGAGGTTGCAGTGAGCCGAGATTGTGCCACCACAGTCTAGCCTGGGCGACAGAAGGAGACTCTGTCTCAAAAAAAAAAAAAAAAAAAAAAAAAAAATTTACTATGTAACTGCAACCTTAGCTAATTATTAGAATTAAGAATAAATCAATGTCTGTGGTCCTACTTACTCAGGAAGCTTTGATAGCAGGATTGCTTGAGCTCAGGAGTTTGAGGTTACAGTTAATTATGATTGCATCACTGCCCTCCAGCCTGAGTGACAGAGCAAGACTCTTTCTCTAAAAAAAAAAATCTTAAAAAAAGAATGAATTAAGTACTATTTTTTCCTCCAGCTTGATTGAAGTTCAATTTATAAATACAAATTGTGTATATTTATATTGTTGAGTATGCTTGAACACCATAAATATATGTATACATTGATATATATATACTTCGTGATTACCACAATCAAGCTTAGGCAACATATCCTTCACCTCACATAGTTATCTTGTTTTTTTTTTTTTTGTGGTGAACAAGTACTGATTTTTTTAACATAGATTTTCTGATAAAACTATGATCGCACAATATGACATTCTTCTTTTCACATTTGTCTCCATGGAATTAACAAAAGTGTCATTTTTTGCAAAAGTTGAAAGCATCATCAAATTTTCTAAAGATTTTTATTACTCAATGATTAGTACTCTATTCACTATCCTTTGAACACCTTTCATGTTCCAATTTTTATTGGTCTAACTACCTTGGCCACCTTTTCAATTAGAAAGTAATAATTTTCTCATGAAGCTATATTATTTTCATAGACTTCATGAAACTTTATCTTTTTGAGATTTGCAATTTTACTTTGCATTCACCTTGTGCTATATTTATAAACATTAGAAAATTGCGCGGTGGCTCATGCCTGTAATCCCAGCACTTTGGGAGGCCGAGGTGGGCAGATCACAAGGTCAGGAGATCGAGACCATCCTGGCTAACATGGTGAAACCCCATCTCTACTAAAAAATACAAAAAATTAGCCAGGCGTGGTGGCACGTGCCTGTAGTCCCAGCTACTTGGGAGTCTGAGGCAGGAGAATTGCTTGAACCTGGGAGGCGGAGGTTGCAGTAAGCCAAGATCATGCCACTGCACTCCAGCCTAGTGACAGAGTGAGACTGCATCTTAAAAAAAAAAAAAAAAAAAAGATGGAGAGACTGACTTATAAACAAAGAGATTGTCATTTATTTATTTATTTATTTATTTATTTATTTATTTATTTTTGAGACAGAGTCCTGCTCTGTAGCCCAGGCTGGAGTGCAGTGGCGCGATCTCGGCTCACTGCAACCTCCACCTTCCAGGTTCAAGTGATTCTCCTGCCTCAGCTTCCCAAGTAGTTGGAACTACAGGCTCGTGCCACTATGCCTGGCTAATTTTTGTATTTTTAGTAGAGGCGGGGTTTCACCATGTTGGTGAAGCTGGACTCAAACTCCTGACCTCGTGATCCACCTGCCCTGGCCTCCCAAAGTGCTGGGATTACAGATGTGAGCCACTGCGCCCAGCCAAGATTGCCTTTTAAAGATGAGGTAGAGATTCTAATATTGAGTAGATGTCTAAATGTCCCCTGATATAAGTTACATAGTGAAGATTTTTATTTACCTTGAAACTATTGTTTTCCTACATGTACTAGGAACTTCTGTTACTCTGTTAATGAGTACACAGTCAGTGAAGAATTCTTGGATGTAAATAACTCTGCAACTTGCCTTCCCCTCACTGGCAAGATTTTTGAAAAGGGAGTCAACCTACTGACTTCATCCCTCATCTAGAATTCATCTTTCCGTAAGTGTTGTACATTGTACTGCATTTCCCATTTGGATTATAGGCGATTGCTTGTATAGCTAGGTCCCTGACTCTGTGTTCTTCTGGACATTTTCTAGATTGTAGCAGGTATTCAGCAAAACTTGTTCATCCATTTGACTGATATTTATTGTATACCTTGTAGGCCAGGCACAGTTCTAGGCATTTGAGATACTGTATTAATAAGCAGAATACTGAAAAATCTGTGGCTTTACTGAGCTTACATTGAAGCTGAAGGAATCAGATGGTTTTAAAAACTGTCATAGTTGTTACAGTGTGGTGAGTGTCAAGAGAAAAGAAAAACTAGGTTAGAGTTGAGATCAGAAGTGTTGGCTATAGAGAGTGGGTTGAAATCTTAAATGTGATGGTTAGGGTAGATTCATTGAGAAGGTGATATTTGAACAAAGACTTGAAGGGAGTGAGGAAGTTAGCTAAGTGGCTATCTGGAGCAAGAGCACACCAATCAGAGGGAATAGCAGTATACATTTTGCTTTCACTGTGAATAAAATGGAGAATTATTCCAGGGTTTTTAGCAAAGGAGTTAAATAATCTAATTTATGATTTTAAAAGGATTGCTGAATTTTTTTTAATTGAGAATAGACTGTAGCAGGCAGAGATTGAAGCAGGGAGATCATTTAAGAGGCTTTTTTGATGTTGTTTTTGTTTTAACTCTTCAACAATTTTAGACTTACAGAAAAGTTTCAAGAATAATACAAAGAATTCTCACATACTTTCCCCAAATCAACCAAATGTTACTGTTATACCACATTTGGTTCATCTTTCCAATTTTTAAGATTTATTTTTTAAATTAACAAATAAGATGTATATATTTATGATGTATAGCATAATGTTTTGATATATGTATATATTGTGGAATGGCTAACTCAAGCTAATTAACATATGTATTACCTCATAATTTTTTTTTGTGGTGAGACCACTTAAAATCTCTCTTAGCACTTACAAAGTATGCAACACTTTTTTTTTTTTTTTTTTTTTGGAGACAGAGTCTCACTCTGTTGCCCAGGCTGGAATACAGTGGTGCTATCTTGGCTCACTGCAACCTCTGCGTCCCAGGTTCAAGCGATTCTCCTGCCTCAGCCTCCTAAGTACCTGGGATTGCAGGCATGCACCACCATGCCCGGCTAACTTTTATATTCTTTGGTAGAGATGGGGTTTCACCATGTTGGTCAGGCTGGTCTTGAACTCCTGACCTCAAGTGATCTGCCTGCCTTGGCCTCCCAAAGTGCTGGGATTACAGGTGTGAACCACCGCGCCTGGCCACATAACGTTGACTACCATTACCATGTTGTACAATGGAACTCTTGAACTTACTCTGTCCTGTCAAAGAATGTTCATATCCTTTGACCAACATTTCCCCAATACCTACCACCCACCAAACTCTGGTAACTCCTCCTGTTCCTGCCCTTTTTTGACCCAGGTGCCTTACTATTTTCAAATGACCTTCATTAACTAAATCCTTTGTCACGTATTTTCTGTCTGTTCCTCATGTTGTGGGTGTTGCTATGTCTGAGAATAGTTTAATGCAGTACTAGGAAGAGGTTCCCAAACCTGGCCAATTGTCAGAATTTCCCCAAACACACTAACATAATTAGAATCTCCCCAGGTTTTTCTGATTTTTCAACTAGGTCTATGAACCATTGACATGACAGACACAGAAGACAGAAAAATTGTACTGACCTGAGCCCGTACCTAAAGTAAATGATTTCAAATCTGACTTGACATAGCTGAGAACATAATTTTCCTCCAACTTTATTAAGGTATAATTGACAAAAATTGTGTATATTTACAGTGTACAATGTGATGTTTTCATATATGTATACATTGTGAAATGATTAAATCAAGCTAATGAACATATCCACACCTCACAGACTTTTTTTTTTATGGTGAGAACACTTAAGATCTACCTTCTTAGCAATTTTCAAGTATATAATACATTACTATTAAATATCGTCACCATGCTGTGCAATAGATCTCTTGAACTTATTCATCCTAAGTCGAACTTTGTACTCTTTGACCAGCGTCTCCCCATTTCCCCACCCCAGCCCCTGGCAACCACCATTCTACCCTTTGTTTCTATGAGTTCAGCTTTTTAAAGGTTCCACATATAAGTGAAATCACGTGGTATATTTGTCTTTTTGTGCCTGTCTTATTTCACTTAGCATAGTATCTTCCAGGTTCGTTCATGTTGTCATAAATGGCAGATTTCCCTCTTTTTAAATGTTTAATAGAGTTCCATTGTGTATATATACCACATTTTCGTTATCTGTTCATCTGTCAATAGACGCTTAAGTTAATTCCCTATCTGGATTATTCTAAATCATGCTACAGTGAACATGGGAGTGCAGATATCTCTTTGGCATACTGATTTCATTTCCTGTGGATATATACCCAGTAGTGGGATTGCTAGATCATATGGTAGTTCTATTTTTAGTTTTTTGCGAAATCTCCATACTGTTTTTCCATAATGGCTATACTAATTTACATTCCCACCAAGAGTGTGCAAGGTTTTCCTTTTCTCTACATTGTTGACAACACTTGTTACCTTTTGTCTTTTTGATACTAGCCATTCGAATAGGTGCGAAGGTATGTCTTGTTGTGGTTTTAATTTGCATTTTCCTGATGATGATTGATGTTGAATATTTTCTTCATATGCCTGATGGCCATTTATATGTCTTCTTTTGAGAAATGTCTTCTTAGATCTTTTGTCCAATTATGAATCGGTTATTAGTTTTTTTCCTGTTGAATTGTTTAAGTTCCTTGTATATTTTGGATATTAACCATTTATTAGGTGTACAGTTTGCAGATACTTTCTTCCATTCCAAAGGTTGTGTCTTTACTCTGTTGATTATTTTGTTGTGCAGAAGCTTTTTAATTAGAGGTAATCCCACTTGTTTATTTTTGCTTTTCTTGCCTGTGTTTTTGGTTTCATATCCAAGAAATTATTGCCAAGGCCAAAAAGCATTCCCTTCTGTTTTCTTCTAGTTTTACAGTACAAGTCCTGCATTTTAAGTCTTTAATCTATTTCAAGTTGATTTTTGAATATAGTGTGAGATGAGGGTCTACTTTCATTCTTTTGCATGTGGATATCCAGTTTTCCAAACATTATTTATTGAAGAGACTTTCCTTTTCCCATCTGTGTTCTTGGCATCTTTGTAAAAAATCTATTGATGGTAAATACATGGCTTTATTTCTGGACATCCTATTCTGTCCCAATGGTCTTTGCGCTAATACCATGTTGTTTAGCTACTTTAGCCTTATAGTAGATTTTGAAATCAAGTGGTGTGGTGCCCCAGCCTTGTTCTTTCTGCTCAAGATTGCTTTGGCTATTTAGAGTCTTTGGTAGCTTCATTGAAATTTTAGGATTGTTTTTCACTATTTCTGTAAAAAGTGTTATTGGAATTTTGATAGGGATTGCATTGAATCTGTAGATTGCATAGGGTACTATGAATATTTAGCCAATATTAATTCTTCCAATACATGAAACAGAGTATGTTTCCATTTAGTTGTGTACACTGCAGTTTCTTTTGTCAGTGTTTTATAGTCTTCAGTGTATGGATTTTTCAGCTCCTTGGCGAAATTTATTCCTAAATATTGTATTAATATTACATTGTAGCTATAGTAAATGGAATTGATTTTTTTATTCTTTTATTGGATAGTTTATCAGTGTATAGAAACACTACTGATTTTTTGTGTCTTGATTTTTGTACCCTGCAACTTCACTAAATTTATTAGTAACAGTTTTTTAGTGGAATTTTTAGAATTTTTTAAGAATATAACATCTTGTTGTCTGTTAACAGATACAGTGTAACATCTTCCTTTCTGATTCAGATGTCTTTTATTTATTTTTCTTGCTTAATTGCTCTTGCTAGTATTTCTGGTACTATGTTGAATACAAGCGGTGAGAGTGAGCATCCTAGCATCCTTGTCTTGATTCAGATCTTAGAGGAAGAGCTTTCAACTTTTTACTATTGAGTATGTTAACTATATGTTTATCATATATGGCCTTTATTGCATTGAGGTATATTCCTTTTATACCTAATTTGTTGGAAGTTTTTTTTTTAATCATGAAAGAGTGTTGAATTTTGTTGAATGCCTTTTCTACATCTATTGAGATGATCATATGGTTTTTGTCCTTCATTCTGTTATTATAGTTTATCACATTTATTGGTATACATTGGCAAACCATTCTTGCATTCCAGGGATAAATCTCACTTGATCATGGTGAATGATCTTTTTAATGTACCCTTGAATTAGGTTTGCTAATATTTTGTTGAGAGATTTTACATCTATGCTTATCAGGAATATTGGCATATAATTTTCTTTTCTTGTAATGTCCCTTTCTGGCCTTGGTATCTAGTAATGCTGGCATTATGAAATGAGCTTGGATATTTCCCTTCTCTTCAATTGTTTTGGAAGAGTTTGAGAAGGATTGGTGTTAGGTCTTTAAATGTTTGGTAGAATTCAGCAGTAAAGCCATCAGGTTATGGGCTTTTCTCTAATGAGAGACTTTATTACTGATCCAGTCTCCTTGCTTGTTACTGGTCTGTTCAGATTTTATATTTCTTCATGATTAAGTTCTGTTAATTGTATGTTTCTAGGAATTTATATATTTATTCTAGGTTATACACTTTGTTGGGAAATAAGTGTTCATAGTAGTCTTTTATGATCCTTTGTGTTTCTTTCTGTAGTATCCATTGTTGCTTCCCCTTTCATTTCTGATATTAGTTATTTGTATATTCTCTCTTTTTTCTTAGTCTATCTAAAGGTTTGACCATTTTTTAAATCTTTTAGAAAACCAATTTCTTAGTTTCACTGATCATATCTATTGGGTTTGTAGTCTTCATTTCCTTTTTATCTGCTCTGATATTTGTTATTTCTTTTCTTCTACTAACTTTGGGCTAAGTTCAGTTTGTTCTTTTCTACTTCCTGAGGCATAGTGTTAGATTGTATATTTGAGATTTTTTTTTTTAATGTAAGTGTTCATTGCCTTAAATTTTCGTCATAGAACTACTTTTGTTACATGCTGTAAGTTTTGGTATGTTATGTTTCCATTTTTGTTTTTTGAAAAATTTTTGTATTTAAAAATATTTTTAGTTTTTAATTTTTGTGGGTACATAGTAAATGTATATATTTATAAGTTACATGAGATGTTTTGATATAGCTATGCGATAAATAATAATCAAATTGGGGTATTCATCACCTCAAGCATTCATCTGTATTGTGAACAATTCAATTACACTCTTCTAGTTATTTTAAAATGTAAAATTAATTTATTTTTGACAATTGTCACCCTGTCGTGCTATCAAATACTAACTCTTATTCATTCTTTCTATTTTTTTGTACCACTTAACCATCTCTACTTCCCCACCACCCCTCTACTACCCTCCCTAGCCTCTGGTAACCATCCTTTTCTGCTCTCTATCTTCATGAATTCAGTTGTTTTAATTTTTAGCTTCCACAAATAAGTGAGAACATGTGAAATTTGTCTTTCTGTGCTGGGCTTATTCCACTTTACATAATGACCTCTGGGCCCATTCATATTGTTGCAAATGACAGGATTGCATTCTTTTTTGTGGCTGAATGGTACTCCATTGTGTATGTGTACCACATTTTCTTTATTCATTTGTCTGTTAATGGACATTTAGGTTGCTTCCAAATCTTCATTATTGTGAATAGTACTACAGTAAACATGGGAGTGGAGATATCTCTTTGATATACTGTTTTCCTATCTTTTGGGTATATACCTGGTAGGGGATTTCCAGATGGTATGTTAGCTCAATTTTTAGCTTTCTGAGGAACCTCCAAACTGTTATCCACAGTGATTGTACCAATTTACATTTCTATCAAGAGTATACAAGGGTTCTCTTTTCTCCACATCCTTGCCAGCATTTGTTACTGCCTGCCTTTTGTATATAAGACATTTTAACCAGAGTGAGATGATATCTCATTATACTTTTGATTTGCATTTCTCTGATGATGAACGAGGTTGTGCACCTTTTCATATACCTGTTTGCAATTTGTATGTCTTCTTTTGAAAATGTGTATTCAGATGTTTTGCCCATTTTTAAATTGGATTATCAGTTTTTTTTTTCCCATAGAGTTGAAAACAGAATATAGAGCTCCTTCTATATTCTGGTTATTAATCCCTTGTCAGATGGGTAGTTTGCAAATATTTTTCCCCCATTCTGTGGATTGTCTCTTCACTTTGTTGATGGTTTTCTTTGCTGGGGAAAAGCTTTTTAACTTAATGTGATCACATTTACCATTTTTGCTTTGGTTGCCTGCACTTGTAGGGTATTACTCAAGAAATCTTTGCCAAGACCAATGTCCTGGAGAGTTTCCCTTCTGTTTTCTTTCAGTAGTTTCATAGCTTGAGGTGGTAGATTTAAGTCTTTAGTCCATTTTGATTTGATTTTTGTATATATTGAGAGATAGGGGTCTAATTTCATTTTTCTGCATATGGATATCCAGTTTTCCCAGCACCATTTATTGAAGAGAATGTCATTTCCCCACTGTGTGTTCTTGGCACTTTTGTTGAAAATGAGTTCACTGTAGGTGTATGGATTTATTTATGGGTTCTCTATTCTGTTCCACTTAACTATGTATCTGTTTTTATGCCAGTACCATGCCATTTTGGTTATTATATATCTGTAGTATAATTTGAAATCAAGTAACATGATTCCTCCAGTTTTGTTCATCTTGCTTAGAATAGCTTTGGCTATTCAGGGTATTTTATGGTTCTATATACATTTTAGGATTGTTTTTCTGATTTCTGTGAAGAATGTCATTGGTATTTTGATAGGGATTGCATTAAATCTATAGATTGCTTTGGATAGTATAGACAGTTTAACAGAATTGATTCTTCCAATCCATGAACATGGAATATCATTCTATTTTTTTTGCATGTGTGTCCTCTTCAATTTCTTTCATCAGTGTTTTATAGTTTTCATTATAGACATCTTTCACTTTTTTGGTTAAGGTAATTTTTAGGTATTTTAGTTGTACTTATTAATGGGATTTCTTGATTTCTTTTGAAGATTGTTTGCTACTGATAGTTGTATGTTGATTCTGTATCCCACAACTTAATTTATTTATCAATTTCAATAGTTTTTTAGTGGAGTATTTAGGTTATTCCAAATATAAGATCATATCATCTGCAAACAAGAATAATTTGACTTCTTCCTTTTCAGTTTGGATGCCCTTTCTTTCTCTTGCCTGATTGCTCTAGCTAGGACTTCCAGTACTGTGTTAAATAACAGTGGTGACAGTGGGCATCCTTGTTGTATTCCAGATCTTAGAGGAAAGGCTTTTAGTTTTTCTCCATTCTCTCCATTATTGAGATGTAAAGTTCAATATGTAGCCTGTTAAACTCTTCATCGTTGATTATGTCATTTGGTTGTTTATATCCTTATATATATTTTTTTGTCTACATAATTTGTCTCATACTAAGGAGGATTATTTTAAAGTTTTCTTTTTTTACTGTATTTTTGTCTATGTTCTACCAATATCATTTGTGTTTGCTTCATTGAGTGGTGGTTCTGTTATTTATTGAATAGTTATTTATAATTTATCTTTATTGTGAACTGTGGCTGAAAATTTTGGGTCATGCTTAATGCTCTCTAATTCTATTTTGATATTTGAATCACAACCTCTATTTCTTTTTTCTTTTTTTTTTTTTTAATTGTACTTTAAGTTCTAGGGTACATGTGCACAATGTGCAGGTTTGTTACATATGTATACATGTGCCATGTTGGTGTGCTGCATCCATTAACTTGTCATTTACATTAGGTATATCTCCTTTTTTTTTTTTTTTTTTTTTCTGAGATTGAGACAGAGTCTGGCTCTTTCGCCCATGCTGGAGTGCAGTGGCTGATCTCGGCTCACTGCAAGCTCCGCCTCCCGGGTTCACGCCATTCTGCTGCCTCAGCCTCCTGAGTAGCTGGGGCTGCAGGCGCCCGCCACCACGCCCGGCTAATTTTTTTGTATTTTTAGTAGAGACGGGGTTTCACCGTGTTAGCCAGGATGGTCTCGATCTCCTGTCCTCGTGATCCGCCCATCTCGGCCTCCCAAAGTGCTGGGATTACAGGCGTGAGCCACTGCGCCCAGCATATCTCCTAATGCTATCCCTCCCCTCTCCCCCAACCCCACGACAGACCCTGGTGTGTGGTGGTCCCCACCCTGTGTCCAAGTGTTCTCATTGTTCAGTTCCCACCTATGAGTGAGAACATGCGGTGTTTGGTTTTCTATCCTTGTAATAGTTTGCTGAGAATGATGGTTTCTGGCTTCATCCATGTCCCTACAAAGGACATGAACTCATCCTTTTTTATGGCTGCATAGTATTCCATGGTGAGTATGTGCCACATTTTCTTAATCCAGTCTATCATTGATGGACATTTGGCACAACCTCTATTTCTTAATATTTGGCTGATACAACTTTCCCATTCTTTTTGCCCCCCTCCCTTTTTTTTTTTTTTTTTTTTTTTTTTTTTTTCTGAGGTGGAGTCATGCTTCGTCACCCAGGCTGGAGTGCAGTGGTGTGATCTAAGCTCACTGCAACCGCCGCCTCCCGAGTTCAAGCAATTCTCCTGCCTCAGCCTCCTGAGTAGCTAGGATTACAGGCATGTGCCACCACGCCTGGCTAATTTTTATATTTGTAGTAGAGATGGGGTTTCACCATGTTGGTCAGGCTGGTCTCGAACTCCTGACCTCGTGATCTGCCCGCCTCGGCCTCCCAAAGTGCTGAGGTTACAGGCATGAGCCACTGCGCCTGGCCCTTTTTTTTTTTTTTTTTTTAATTCTTAGCATTTGATATGGTTTGGCTCTGTGTCCCCACTCAGATCTCACCTTTGGTTGTAAACCCTAAATCCCCACTTGTTAAGGGCGGGATCAAGTAGAGATAGTTGAATCACGGGGTTGGTTTCCTCAGTGCTGCTCTTGTGGTGGTGAGTGAGTTCTCATGAGATCTGACGGTTTTGTAAGGGACTTCCCCCTCTTCACTCGCCACTCATTCTCTCTCTTGCCACCCTGTGAAGAGATGCCTTCCGCCATGGTTATATCTTTCCTGAGGCCTCCCAGGTATGCGGAACTGTGAGTCAATTCAACCTCTTTTCTTTGTAAATTACCCAGTCTTGGGTATTTCTTCATAGCAGCATTTTTAAATGACTTGTTTTAGGTGTGTTTCTTGTGTACAGGTTATATTAGAGTCTTGATTTGTCAGCCAAGTTTTTAATCTCTTTTTTTAAAGTAGAAAAACTAAGCACATTCTCATTTACCGATATGTGTATTCTGGTTTTTCTTTTTTTTTTTTTTTTTTTTTTTGCTATGTTTTAAAATTTCTCATGGTATATAGGAAGGTTTGTAGTTTTGTATTTACCTCTGTATTTCTACCTTTTTTAATACCCATATTTCTTGGTTTCTTATTCTATTACTATCTCATTTGTTAGTTTCTAATGATATCCTTTAACTCTCACCCATTTTTTTTTACCATAACCAAAGAGCTTATACCCCTTTTCTTTCTCCTTTTAACTTTGTCTCCTAATGTTTAGTTGCATTTTGACTTCTTTTAAAATATATTTAATACATAGTATATAACATATAATTAGGTTGTCTTGCACTCTGATCCTTGCCTTTGTTTTAGACTTAGATCTCTAATTAAAGGTATTGAATGCTCACCATTAGTCTTTTTGCTAAAGTTGCCCCAGTTAACCCTTGGTTGGACACAGCTTACTTTTTGGTAGATTCCTCAAGAAGTGTTCCTGAGTATAGAATTCCCTGAGTTCATTCATGTCTGTAGTCTTAAATCTTCATGCTTGGATGTAACATCTTTGTCTCATACTTTTTTTCTTGAGTTTTTTGTTTGTTTGTTTGTTTGTTTAGGAAGCTTACTGTTGCCTTGCTTTCTATGTTGCTGTTGTTGAGAAATTTGCCAACATAATTTTTTCCTTTTCACAAAGCGAAAAAAATATAACACAAAGATGTTATATTCAATCACAAAGATTCAAGGCTACAAACATGCATGAACTGAGGGAAATTCTATACTCAGAAGCACTTCTTGATGAATCTACCAGAAAGTGAGCTTTGCGAACCAAGGGATGCCTGGGGAAACTTTAGCAAAAGGAGTAATGTAAGTTATGCAGTAGTTTTGTTTGGAGGCCTTGAGTATTTTTGTTTTTGGAGTCTTATAATTTTAGTAGAATATGTCTTGGAGTTGATCTTTCTAGGTGTTAGATCACATGCATTCTTAAGTACTTTTATTAACTCCTCTGGTTTTTCAAGATCCTTTTTAATACTTTTTACAAAAGGATGAACTTTTTCTTCCCGGAGGTTATTTTATTGAGACAAGGTCTCACTCTGTCACCCTAGTTGGAGTAAAGTGGCATGATCCTGGCTCCCTGCAACCTTTGCCTCCCAGGCTCAGTGATTCTCCCACCTCAGCCTCCTGAGTAGCTGGGACTACAGGCACATGCCACTATGCCTGACTAATTTTTGATATTTTGGGTAGAGACAGGGTGTGATGGTTAATATTGAGTGTTGACTTGATTGAAGGATGCAAGGTATTGTTCTTGCGTATGTCTGTGAGGACATAAGCCAAAGGAGATTAACATTTGAGTCAGTGGACTGGGAGGGACAGACCCACTCTCAGTCCAGGTGGGCACCATCTAATTGGCTGCCAGTGTTGCTAGATTAAAGCAGGCAGAAGAAAGTGGAATGAGCAGACTTGCTGAGTCTTCGAGGCTTCATCTTTCTCCTATGCTGAATGCTTCCTGCCCTCAAACATTAGACTCCAATTTCTTAAGCCTTTGGATTCTTGGACTTACACCAGTGGTTTGCCAGGGGCTCTTGGGCCTTTGCCACAGACTGAAGGCTACACTGTCAGTTTTTCTGCTTTTGAAGTTTTGGGACTCAACAGGCTTCCTTGCTCCTCAGCTTACAGACGACTTATTGTGGGACTTCACCCTGTGATTGTGTGAGTCAGTACTCTTTAATAAACTTACTTTTATATATACCTGCATCCTATTAGTTCTGTTCCTCTAGACAACCCTGACAAATTCACAGGGTTTCACCATTTTGCCCAGGCTGCTCTCAAACTCCTGAGCTCAGGTAATCCACCCTCCTCGCATCCCAAAGTGCTGGGATTACAGGCATGAGCCACTGCCCTTTGCCCTGATGCTAATTTTAGGTGAATCTTAAGCCTGCTGCTAGCTCCTTCTCTCTTCTGGGAATTTTCTCAGTTTTTCTTGGAATGTCCTTGTTTTTCATGAATGATTGTGACAAGAGCCAGAAGGATAGCTTACTGAGATTTGTGCTTGTTTGTTTGTTTGTTTGTTTATTTATTTATTTTGAGACAGGGTCTCACTGTGTTGCCCAGGCTAGAGTGCAGTGGTGTGATCTTGGCTCATTGCAACTTCCCCTTCCTGGGTTCAAGCAATTCTCCTGCCTCAGCCTCCCGAGTAACTGAGATTACAGGTGCACACCACCACACCCAGCTAATTTTTTAGTAGAGACGGGGTTTCACCATGTTGGCCAGGCTGGTCTCGAACTCTTGACCTCAAGTGATCTATCTGCCTTGGCCTCCCAAAGTACTGGGATTATAGGTGTAAGTCACCATGCCCAGCCTATTTTTCTATTTGCAGATAATTTGAAGTTTATTTTCCAATTATGTTGAGGGCATGAGTTTATTTGTTCTTTTTGGTTTTGTGTATGTATGTATAATTTATTTTTTTAAGGATATTGTGTTACAACACTCCAATGTATTTGGCCGTCATTACCTAGGCTTGCTGTTATTCTGAAGTCTCAAGTGAGCGAAAGAAAGGATTTCAGAATGATTCTAAGGATTTTTACCTAAGTAATTGCAAGGATAGAATTGTATCAGCTGAAATGGGGAAGGCTGCAGGAGCAACTGGATATAAAGGTAAGATCAGATATTCAGTCTTGGGTTGTGTTTAAGATTTCTGTTTGATATCGAAACAGAGAGATTCAGAAGGTCAGTTGGATAAATGAGCCTGGAATTTAGGAGAGACATTTGATTTGGAAGTAAAATTTGTGAGTTATTAACAATATATGGTATTTAAAAGCATGGAACTAGATGAGATCACCTACAGTCAGTATGAACAACAGAACCTGACCAAACACAGAACACTGGTGTCTCTGCATTAATTGGTTGGGGATATGAGAAGGAATCAGCAAGGGGTGACTGATCGATCAGCTGCTGATTTCTTGGTCAATCAGTAGCTGACTCCTTGGTCAAAAAGGAATGAGCCATAAAGTAGAAGGAAAACTACGGAAGTCAGGTGCCCTGGAAGCCAAATAATTTTTTTTTTAACAAGAAGGGAGGGAAAAGAAGGGAGGGAAAATGTTACTGATGCTACTGATAGTTCAAGTGCTATATGCCATTAGAATTAAGAATGGGATTTAGCAACATGTAGGTCATTGATAACATTGACAGGAGCAGTTTGTGGAATTAAATTATAATTAGCGATGCAATACTTTTAAATTAGTTCTTGTCAATTTGGTGCCCTTGGCATATGAGCAGGATGAAGATGATCCAAGTAGCTTGGCCTCTGGCCTTCACTTGTTTTAAAAGAACTGCTAATCTTTGTTCTACTTTTGTATACTGGATTTCCATGTAATATTTTCTTTGGGATTGGTAGTTATAAGGGTCTGCTATAAAGTAAATAAATACACTAACAGTTTCAAAAATAATAAAGAACTTTTTAAAGAACACATTACTAGGTGTAAATTTTTTAAAAAATTTAATGGGAATTTTTTATTTTAATATGTCTCTAATTCTAGTATCAAATGAAGTAGACTTTGATTAGAATGTATGTGTTTTTTTTTTTTTTTTTAGCTTCTCTTAATGTGTAAGCTTAAAGCTTTTTTAGGTTTTATGTATGCCCTCAGACTCATTCATTTCTTTAAATTTGTCAGACTCTTCTAAGCTAATATTCACATATTATAGTCTTTCTGTCCTCAGCACTTATGATGATCCTTAACATATAGCTGATATTTAGTCAGTGTTTTTTAAATTGAAGGAAATGGACCCCTTGGGGGTAGACTTTGGCTTACTTTGTCTCATTTCTTTTCTTGCAGTGCTTCTGCTGGCCTCTTCTTAAGCAGTAGAAGAATAAAAAGTAGTTTCTTTGAGGATATAAAAAGCCCTTGAGATAGTTTCACTTTAAGCTTAAAAGATTTTCTTGTCATTTTACCTCTAAAATTTGATTTTCTTGTTTCTTTTTAGTATGTATTTTCCGAACCCTCCTTTTGTGCATTTTAAATGAACCTATATTTGGTAACTGTTCCCAGCAATGCCTTTTTCTTTTTCATAAGGAACCTGATATGTTATTCTATGCCTATGTGGTATTTAAGGAGGCAGATGGTATAATAGAAGGAGAAATGAGCAGTACATCAAAACCAGGGCCAGCTTCTGCCACTTTCATTCATCTTTTTAGTAAATAATTATTGAATATCTATCTTCTGTGTGGTAGGTATTTACTAGAAGTTTGTGCTTGTGTTTTAATTAATAGACTTTATTTTCTTAGAAATGCCATTTTCACAAATTATTTTTTTAGATACTAAGTTCTAGTCTGTAATAAAGTATTAAGTACTATAATCAATGAGCAATATTAAAAATTAATATAATATCAAAATATAGGCATTATAAAAATTGAAAATACTGGTGAAGTGTGGTGGCTTACATCTATAATCCCAACATTTTGGGAAGCCGAGCTAAGAGGATTGCTTGAGGCCAAGAGATTGAGACCAGTCTGGAAAACAGAGTGAGACCCTATCTCTACAAAAAATACAAAACTTTAGCTGGGCAGAGTGGCGTACATCTGCAGTCCTGGCTACTCTGGAGGCTGGGGTGTTGGGATTGTTTGAGCCCAGGAGTTTGAGATTACAATGAGCTATGATTGTGCCATTGCATTCCAGCCTGGGTTACAGAGCTGTCTCCAAAAAAAAAAAAAAAATTGAAACAGACGACTTTTCCTTGGTTGTTGGAGATTGGTATATATTGTCATGGAAGATCAAAAGTAAAATTATGAGCAGAGAGGAGGCAGAGCAAAATGGCTGAATAGAAGCCACCAGGCCAGGCATGGTGGCTCACACCAGTAATCTCAGCACTTTGGAAGGCCGAGGTGAGCAGATCACCTGAGGCCAGGAGTTAAAAGATCAGACTGGTCAATATGGTGAAACCCCGTTTCTACTAAAAATACAAAAATTAGCCAGGCATGGTGGCACGCGCCTGTAATCCCAGCTACTGGGGAGTCAGAGGCAGGAGAATCGCTTGAACCTGGGAGATGGAGGTCGCAGTGAGCCGAGATCGTGACACTGCACTCCAGTCTGGGCTACAGAACAAGACTCTGTCTCAAAAAAAAAAAAGAAAAGAAGCCACCAGCAGTCATCCAGTCACCTCCTTGTGGGAACACCAGATTGAACAACTATGCACATGAAAAAGTACCTTTATGAGAACCAGAAGCAGAGATGAGTGATCATAGTACCTAGTTTTAAAATCATAATAAGGAAAGAGGTACTGAAGAGGGTAGGAAAGACTCATCCCCCATTCCCTGGCAGCAGCTGTGGGCCACTGAGATCATATCTGTGTGCTTGGGGGAGGGAGAGTGCAGGGATTATCAGACATTGCATTAGAACTCAGTGCTGCCCTGTCACAGTGGAATGCAACACAGGGTAGAACTCAGCTGGTGCCCATTGAGGGAGCATTAAGACCAGCCCTAGTCAGAAGTGAATCGTCTATCTCAGCAGTGGGAACCTGAGTTGTGGCAAGCCTTGATGCTGCGGGTTAAAGTCCTCAGGTCCTTGATAAACTTGACAGACAGTTGTATTAGTCTGTTCTCACACTGCTATAAAGAAATACCTGAGACTGAGTAATTTATAGAGAAAAGAGGTTTAACTGGCTCACGGTTCTGCAGGCTGTACAGGAAGCATAGTGGCTCCTACTTCTGGGGAGGCCTCAGGAAACTTACAACCATGGCGGAAGGCAAACAGGAAACAGAAACATCTTACATGTCCAGAGCAGGAGCAAGCAATTGGGGGAGGTGCCATACACTTGTAAACAACCAAATCACATGAGAACTCACTATTGCGATGACAGCACCAAGGGGGATGGTGTTAAACCATGAGAAACTCCTTCCATTATGTAATCACCTTCCACCAGGTCCCATCTCCAACATTGGAGATTACAATTCAACACCATATTTGAGTGAGGACGCAGACCCAAATCATATCAGCAGTCTAGGACACAAGGACTGCAATTCCTGGCCTAGTTTTGGTGCTGTACTATGCTGGGCACGGAGATAGTGGACTTGCGGTGCCTATAACCTAGTGAGACACTAGCTGGGATGCCCAAGTGAGTGCCTGTGTCACCCCTCCTTTAACCCTAGGGAGTGCAGCTCGCAATTCTAAGACAACCTCTTTCTCCCTGCTTGAAGAAAGGAGAAGAGAGCATAAACCCGACTTTGTTCTTCCAACTTGGATACCAACTCAGCCACAGTAGATAGAGGACCAGGCAGAGTTCTGAGGCCTCCATTTCAGGTTTGAGCTCCTGGATGACATTTCTAGACACATCCTAGGCCAGAAGGAAATCCAGTTTTGAAGGGAAGTACCTGGTCCCTGCAGAATTTATCACCTGCTGACAAAAGTGCCCTTGGGCCCTGAATAATCAGCAGCAGTAGCTAAGCAGTACTCACTGCTGGCCTCATAAGATTCAGAGCTATTCTGGCTTCAGGTGTGACCCAGCACATTCCAGCTGTGGTGGCTACGGGTAATGACTTTTTCTACTTGAGGAAAGGACAGAGGAGACTAAGAGGATTTTGTTTTGCAGCTTGGGTAACAGCTCAGCCACAGCAGGGTAGAGCACCAAGTGGGCTCATGGGGCCCCCACTTTTAGGCCCTGGCTCCTGAGTGGCATTTCTGGATCTGCCCTGGGCCAGAGGGAAGCCCAGTGTCCTAAAAGGAGAGAGATTCAGGACTGGCAGCATTCAGCATAAGCTGGCCGAAAAGCCATTGGGCCTTTAGTGAACACTGGTGGTAGCCAGACCATACTCCCTTCAGGGTTCGGACAGTGGTGGCCGTAGGGTGAGACTTCTCTACTTGAGGAAAAGGGAGAGAAGACTGGGAAGACCTTTGTCTTGTGGCTCAGGTGCCAGCTCAGCCACAGTGGAATAGAGCACCAGGTAGATTCCTAAGGTCCCTGACTCCCAACTCTGGCTCCTGAATGGCACCTCTGGACCTGCCCAAGGCCAGGAGCAACTTGCTCCCCTGAAGCAAACAGTACATAAGTCTGGCTGGATTTGTCACCTGCTGATTGTAGAGCCCTTGGACTTGAGAGAACATAGATGGGGCAGCCAGGCATTGGTCACTATAGTCCTTAGTGAGACCTCGTGTGTGCTGGCTGTCAATCTAATCCAAAGCAATACAACTAGTGGTGACCACAGGGATGCTTGTTTTATCTCTCCTCCAGCTCCAGGCAGCTCTACACACAGAGACTCTGTTAAGGGAAGAGAACGAAAGTGTCTGCCAGGGAATCCAGGGAATTCTGGATATTACCCAAGACCACCAAGGTGTACCTCAATGAGCCAGCAAGCGCTACAGCATTACTGGGCTTGGGGTACTTCCTAATGCAGATATTACTGCAGTGACCAAAGACCAAAGATCATAACACCCTTTGAATACTTGGAAAGCCTTCCCAAGAATGATGGGTACAAACAAGTCTAGACTGTGAAGACTACAATAAATGCTTAATTCTTCAATGCCCAGGCACCAACGAATATCCACAAGCATGAAAACCATCCAGGAATACATGACCTCACCAAACAAACTAAATAAAGCACCAGTGACCAGTACTGGAGAGGCAGAGATATGTGACCTTTCAGAGAATTCAAAATAACTGTATTGAGGAAACACAAAGACATGATGTAATCCTATTCCTATTCCAGTGAAGGAATTCAGTATCCTATGAGATAATTAACATAGGATAATTAACAAAGAGATACAAATAATTAAAAAGATCAAGCAGGGCAGGTGTGGTAGCTCATGCCTATAATCCCAGCACTTTGGGAGGCTAAGACAGGTGGATTGTTTGAGGTCAGAAGTTCGAGACCATCCTGGGCAACATGGTAAAACCCTGTCTCTACTAAAAATACAAAAAATTAACTGAGTGCAGTGGCACACGCCTGTAGTCCCAGCTACTCAGAAGGCTGAGGTGGGTGGATCACTTGAGTCTGGGAGACAGACGTTGCAGTGAGCTGAGATTGCACCACTGCACTCAAAATACTTTTAAAAAAGCAGAAATTCTGGAGTTGGCAAATGCAGTTGACACACTGAACAATGCATCAGAGTCTATTAACAGGAAAAATGATCAAGCAGAAGAATTAGTGAGCTTGAAGATGGGCTATTTAAAAATATACGGTCAAAGGAGACAAAAGAAATGAGAATAAAGAAGAATGAAGTATGTTTACAAGATCTAGAATGTAGCCTCATAAGGGCAAATCTGAGACTCTGACCTCAAAAAGGAGATAAAGAGAGAGATGGGGTAGAAAGTTTATTCAAAGAGGTAATAGAGAACTTCCCAAAGCTTAGAGAAAGTTATCAGTATTTAAGTACATTATAGAACAACTAAGCAGGTTTAACCCAAATAAGACTACCTGAAGACATTTAATAATCAAACTCCCAAAGGTCAAGGATAAAGAAAGGATCCTAAAAGCAGCAAGAGAAAAGAAACAACATACAATGGAACTCAGTACATCTGGCAGCCAACTTTTCAGTAAAAACCTTACAGGTCAGGAGAGAGTGGCATGACATATTTAACATGCTGAAAGAAAAAATATATATATTAGAATAGTATATCTGGCAAAAATGTCCTTCAAACATAAAGGAGAAATACTTTCCCAGGCAAAAAACCTGAGGGACTTCATTGATCTCAGACCTGTTATATGAGAAATGCTAAAGGGAGTTTTTAAGTGTGAAAGAAAAGGACATTAATGAGCAATAAGAAATGATCTGAAGATACAGAACTTACTGGTAATAATATGTACACAGGAAAACAAAGAATACTGTAACACTGACGTTATGGTGTGTAAACTACTCATATCTTAAGTAGAAAGATAAAAAGTTGAACTGATCAAGAATAATAACTACAACAACTTTTTAAGACATAGTACAATAAGATATAAGTAGAAACAACACAAAGTTAAAAAGTGGGGAGACAATGTAAAGTTTTTACTAGCAGAGCTATATTAACCAAAAGAGCATCATAGTGGCATAAAAATAGACACACAGACCAATGGAACACAATAGAGAATCCAGAAGTAAATCTGTACATCCACAGTGAACTCATTTTCAGCAGAGATGCCAAGAACATACAGTGAGGAAAAGACAGTCTCTTTAATAAATGGTGCTGGGAAAACTGGGTATCCATATGTAGAAAAATGAAACTGGACCCGTCTCTCACCATATACAAAAATCAAATAAAAATAGACTAAAGACTTAAATGTAAGAATTCAGATGGTAAGTACTAAAGGACATCTTTGGAGAAACACTTCAGTACTTTGAACTGGGCAAAGATTTCCCCACAAGCACAAACAGCCAAAGCAAAAATGGACAAATAGGATTACATCATGTTGAAAAGCTTCTGTGTGACAACAAAAGAAGGGATACAAACAGCAAAGAAGTAAATGAAAAGGTACTCAGGATCACTGATTATATTAGTCAGTTCTAATGCTGCTGATAAAGACATACCTGAGACAGGGCAATTTTCAAAAGAAAGAGGTTTAATGGACTTACAGTTCCACATGGCTGCGGAGGCCTCACAATCATGGTGGAAGGCAAGGAGGAGCAAGTCATATCTTACATGGATGGCAGCAGGCAAAAAAGAGAGAACTTGTGCAGGAAAACTCCTGTTTTTATTTTTTAATTTTTTAATTTTTTAAATTGTTTGTTATACTTGTAAGTTTTAGGGTATGTGTGCACAACATGAAGGTTTGTTACGTATGTATACATGTACCATGTTGGTGTGCTGCACCCATTAACTCATCATTTAACATTAGGTATATCTCCTAATGCTATCCCTCTCCCCTCCTCCCACCCCATATCTGGCCCCGGTGTGTGATGTTCCCCTTCCTGTGTCCATGTGTTCTCATTGTTCAGTTCCCACCTATGAGTGGGAACATGCGGTGTTTGGTTTTTTGTCTTTGCGATAGTTTGCTGAGAATGATGGTTTCCAGCTTCGTCCATGTCCCTACATAGGACATGAACTCATCAATTTTTATGGCTGCATAGTATTCCATTGTGTATATGTGCCACATTTTCTTAATCCAGTCTATCATTGTTGGACATTTGGGTTGGTTCCAAGTCTTTGCTATTGTGAATAGTGCCGCAATAAACATACGTGTGCATGTGTCCTTATAGCAGCATGATTTGTAATCCTTTGGGTATATACCCAGTAATGGGATGGCTGGGTCAAATGGTATTTCTAGTTCTAGATCCCTGAGGAATCACCACACTGACTTCCACAATGGTTGAACTAGTTTACAGTCCCAACAACAGTGTAAACTAGTTCAAAAAGTGTTCCTATTTCTCCACATCATCTCCAACACCTGTTGTTTCCTGATTTTTTTAATGATTGCCATTCTAACTGGTGTGAGATGATATCTCATTGTGGTTTTGATTTGCATTTCTCTGATGGCCAGTGATGATGAGCATTTTTTCATGTGTCTTTTGGCTGCATAAATGTCTTCTTTTGAGAAGTGTCTGTTCATATCCTTCGCCCACTTGTTGATGGGGTTGTTTGTTTTTTTCTTGTAAATTTGTTTGAGTTCTTTGTAGATTCTGGATATTAGCCCTTTGTCAGATGAGTAGATTGCAAAACTTTTCTCCCATTCTGTAGGTTGCCTTTTCACTCTGATGGTAGTTTCTTTTGCTGTGCAGAAGCGCTTTAGTTTAATTAGATCTCATTTGTCAATTTTGGCTTTTGTTGCCATTGCTTTTGGTGTTTTAGACATGAAGTCCTTGCCCATGCCTATGTCCTGAATGGTATTGCCTAGGTTTTCTTCTAGGGTTTTTATGGTTTTAGGTCTAACATTTAAGTCTTTAATCCATCTTGAATTAATTTTTGTATAAGGTGTAAGGAAGGGATCCAGCTTCAGCTTTCTACATATGGCTAGCCAGTTTTCCCAACACCATTTATTAAATAGGGAATCCTTTCCCCATTTCTTGTATTTGTCAGGTTTGTCAAAGATCAGATAGTTGTAGATATGTGGCATTATTTCTGAGGGCTCTGTTCTGTTCCATTGGTCTATATCTCTGTTTTGGTACCAGTACCATGCTGTTTTGGTTACTGTAGCCTTGTAGTATAGTTTGAAGTCAGGTAGCATGATGCCTCCAGCTTTGTTCTTTTAGCTTAGGATTGACTTGGCAATGCGGGCTCTTTTTTTGTTCCATATGAACTTTAAAGTAGTTTTTTCCAATTCTGTGAAGAAAGTCATTGGTAGCTTGATGGGGATGGCATTGAATCTATAAATTACCCTGGGCAGTATGGCCATGTTCACGATACTGATTCTTCCTACCCATGAGCATGGAATGTTCTTCCATTTGTTTGTATCCTCTTTTATTTCATTGAGCAGTGGTTTGTAATTCTGCTTGAAGAGGTCCTTCATGTCCCTTTGTAAGTTGGATTCCTAGGTATTTTATTCTGTTTGAAGCAATTATGAATGGGAGTTCACTCCTGATTTGGCCCTCTGTTTGTCTGTTATTGATGTATAAGAATGCCTGTGATTTTTGCACACTGATTTTGTATCCTGAGACATTGCTGAAGTTGCCTATCAGCTTAAGGATATTTTGGGCTGAGACGATGGGGTTTTCTAGATATACAATCATGTCATCTGCAAACAGGGACAATTTGACTTCCTCTTTTCCTAATTGAATGCCCTTTATTTCCTTCCCTGCTTGATTACCCTGGCCAGAACTTCCAACACTATGTTGAATAGGAGTGGTGAGAGAGGGCATCCCTGTCTTGTGCCAGTTTTCAAAAGGAATGCTTCCAGTTTTTGCCCATTCAGTATGATATTGGCTGTGGGTTTGTCATAGATAGCTCTTATTATTTTGAGATACATCCCATCAATACCTAATTTATTGAGAGTTTTTAGCATGAAGGGCTGTTGAATTTTGTCAAAGGCCTTTTCTGCATCTATTGAGATAATCATGTGGTTTTTGTCTTTGGTTCTGTTTATATGCTGGATTACATGTATTGATTTATGTATGTTGAACCAGCCTTGCAACCCAGGGATGAAGCCCACTTGATCATGGTGGATAAGCTTTTTGATGTGCTGCTGGATTCTGTTTGCCAGTATTTTATTGAGGATTTTTGCATCGATGTTCATCAGGGATATTGGTGTAAAATTCTCTTTTTTTGTTGTGTCTCTGCCAGGCTTTGGGATCAGGATGATGCCGGCCTCACAAAATGAGTTAGGGAGGATTCCCTCTTTTTCTATTGATTGGAATAGTTTCAGAAGGAATGGTACCAGCTCCTCCTTGTACCTCTGGTAGAATTCGGCTGTGAATCCATCTGGTCCTGGACATTTTTTGGTTGGTAAGCTATTAATTATTGCCTCAATTTCAGAGCCTGTTATTGGTCTATTCAGAGATTCAACTTCTTCCTGGTTTAGTCTTGGAAGGATGTATGTGTCAAGGAATTTGTCCATTTCTTCTAGATTTTCTAGTTTATTTGCATAGAGGTGTTTATAGTATTCTCTGATGGTAGTTGGTATTTTTGTGGGATCGGTGGTGATATCCCCTTTATCATTTTTTGTTACGTCTATTTGATTCTTCTCTCTTTTCTTCTTTATTAGTCTTGCTAGTGGTCTATCAATTTTGTTGATCTTTTCCAAAAACCACCTCCTGGATTCATTGATTTTTTGAAGGGTTTTTTGTGTCTCTATCTCCTTCAGTTCTGCTCTGATTTTGGTTATTTCTTGCCTTCTGCTAGCTTTTGAATGTGTTTGCTCTTGCTTCTCTAGTTCTTTTAATTGTGATGTTAGGGTGTCCATTTTAGATCTTTCCTGCTTTCTCTTGTGGGCATTTAGTGCTATAAATTTCCGTCTACACACTCCTTTCAATGTGTCCCAGAGATTCTGGTATGTTGTGTCTTTGTTCTCGTTGGTTTCAAAGAACATCTTTATTTCTGTCTTCATTTCGTTATGTACCCAGTAGTCATTTAGGAGGAGGTTGTTCAGTTTCCATAGTTGAGCGGTTTTGAATGAGTTTCTTAATCCTGGAAACTCCCATTTTTAAAACCATCAGATCTCAGGAGACTCATTCACTATCATGAGAACAGCTCAGGAAGGACCTGCCCCTATAATTCAATCACCTCCCCACTGGGTTCCTCCCACCACATGTGGGAATTGTGGTAGTTACAATTCAAGATGAGATTTGGGTGGGGACACAGCCAAACAATGTCACTGATTATGAGAAAAATTAAAATCAGAACTACAAGGAGATATCTCATTCCAGCTAAATGGCTTATGTCCAAAAGACAGGCAGCAACACACTGGTGAGGATGTGAAGAAAAGGGAACCCATGTACCATGCTGATGGGATTGTAAAGTAGTATAGTCACTATGGAGGATGGTTTGGAAGTTCCTCAAAAAAGTAAAAATAGGGCTACCATGTGCTCCAGCAACATTACTGCTATGTGTATACCCAAAAGGAAGGAAATCAGTATATCAAAGAGATGTCTACACTCCTGTGTTCATTGTAGCACTATTCACAATAGCTAAGATTTGGAAGCAAGCTAAGTGTCCATCAAGAGATGACTGGATAAAATGTGGTACATTGTACAATAAAAATGGAATTTACTTTGAAGAAAATCAGTCAAAACTATACAGTTATATGGGAATTAAACATGCTCCTGAATGACTTCTTAGTAAATAATGAAATTAAGGCAGAAAACAAGAAGGTATTTGAAACTAATGAGAACAAAGATACAACATACAAGAATCTCTGGGGTGCAGATATGGCTGCATTAAGAGGGAAATTTTTGGCACTATACACCCACATCAAAAATTAGGAAGTTTTCAAATTAACCTAATGTCACAACTAGAAGAACTAGACAGGTAAGGGCAAACCAACCTCAAAGCTAGCAGAAGACAAAAAAATAACCAAAGTCAGAGCTGAACTGGAGGAGATTGAAACATGATAAACTGGCCGGATGCAGTGGCTCACGCCTATAATCCCAGCACTTTGGGAGGCTGAGGTGGGCGGATCACAGGGTCAGGAGGTTAAGACCAGCCTGGCCAACATGGTGAAACCCCATCTCTACTAAAAAAATACAAAAAAGAAGCCAGGCGTGGTGGCGGGCGCCTGTAATCCTAGCTACTCGGGAGGCTGAGGCAGGAGAATCGCCTGAATCCAGGAGGCGGAGGTTGCAGTGAGCTGAGAGTATGCCATTGCACTCCAGCCCGGGCAATAATAGTGTGAGGCTCTGTCTCAAAAAACAAAAAAAAAAAAGAAAAGAAACATGAAAAACCATACAAGGACCAATGAATCCAGGAGATAGTTTTTTTGAAAGAATTAATAATATAGACTGTTAACTACACAAAGAAGAAAAGAGAGAAGATGCAAATAAACAAAATTAGAATTGAGAAAGAGAATGTTAGCACTGACCCTACAGAAATACAGATAACCATCAGAGACTACTATGAATACCTCTATATATACAAACTAGAAACTCTAGAAGAAATGGCTAAATTCCTGGACACATACATTCTCCCAAGACTGAGCCAGGAAGAAATTGAATCCCTGAACAGACCGATAATGAGCTCCAAAATGGAATCAGTAATAAATAGCCTACCAACCCCCCAAAAAAGCCCAGGATGAGATAGATTCTTGGCTGAATTCCACCAGATTTATAAAGAAGAGCTGGTACCATTCCTACTGAAGATATTCCAAAAAATTGAGAAGGGATTTCTTCCCAACTCATTCTATGAAACCAGCGTTATTCTGATACCAAAATTGGCAGAGATACAACAACAACAATAGCAATAAAAGTTCATGCCAATATCTTTCGTGAACATAAATGCAAAAATCCTCAACAAAATACCAGCAAATCCAATCCAGCAGCATATCAAAATGGTAATCCACCATGATCAAGTAGGCCCTATCCCTGGGATGCAAAGTTGGCTCAAAATACACAAATCAATAAATGTGATTCATTACATAACAGAACTAAAGACAAAAACCATGTGATTATCTCAATAGATGCAGAAAAAGCTTTTGATAGAAATTGAACATCCTTTCATGTTAAAAACTCAATAAATTAGGCATTGAAGGAATGCAAATAATAAGAGCCAACTATGACAAACCCTCAGCCAACATCATACTGAATGGGCAAAGCTGGAAGCATTCTTCTTGAAAACTGGCAAAAGACCAGAATGCCCTCTCTTACCACTCCTATTAAACATAGTACTGGAAGTCCCGGCCAGGGCAATCAGGCAAGAAAAAGAAATAAAAGACACCCAAATAGGCAAAGAGGAAGTCAGACTATCTGTTGGCAGAAAACATGGTTCTATATTTAGAAAACCCCATACTCCTGGCCAAAAAGCAGCTTAAGCAACTTGAGCTGATAAACAACTTTAGCAAAGTTTCAGGATACAAAATCAATGTACAAAAATTAGTAGCATTTCTCTACACCAACATGCAAGTGAAGAGCCATATCAGGAATGCAATCCCATTCACAATTGCCAGAAAAAGAATAAAATACCTAGGAATACAGCTAACCAGGAAGGTAAAAGGTCTCTACAATGAGAATTACAAACACTGCTCAAAGAAATTAGAGATGATACAAAGAAATGAGAAAACATTTCGTGTTCACTGATAGGAAGAACCAATATTTTTTAAAATGGCCATACTCCTCAACACAATTTGCAGATTCAGTGTGATTCTAATCAAACTACCAATAGCATTATTCACAGAACTAAAAAAAAAACTATTTTAAAATTCATATGGAACCAAAAAAGAGCCCGAGTTGCCAAAGCAATCCTAAGCTTAAAGAACAAAGCTGGAGGCATAATGTTACCTGACTTCAAACTACACCCACAGGGCTATAGTAACCAAAACAGTATGGTACTGGTACAAAAACAGGCACATAAACCAATGGAACAGAATAGAGAGCCCAGAAATAATGCCACACATCTACAACCATCTGATCTTTGACACAGCTGACAAAAACAAGCAATGGGGAAAGGACTCCCTATTCTACAAATGATGCTGGGATAACTGGCTAGGTGTATGTGGAAGACTGAAACTGGACCCATTTCTTACATCATATACAAAAGCCAACTCAAGAATGTAATGCTGTAAATGCAAAACCTAAAACTATAATACCCTGGAAGATAACCTAGGCAATACCATTCTGGACATAGGAACTGGCAAATATTTTATGACAAAGACACCAAAAGCAATTTCAACCAAAGCAAAAATTAAGAAATGGGATCTAATTAAACTAAAGAACTTCTGCACAGCAAAAGAAACTATCAACAGAGTAAACAATCTACAAAATATGAGAAAATATTTGCAAACTGTGCTTCTGACAAAGGTCTACTATCCAGAATCTGTAAGGAAAATTAAAATTAAACAAATTTTATAAGCAAAACCCAAGCACATGAACAGATGTTTTTCAAAAGAAGACATACGTGCAGCCAACAAGCATATGAAAAAATCCTGTACATCAGTAATAATTACAGAAATGCAAATCAGAACCACAGTGTGATATCTCATATTAGTCAGAATGGCTATTATTTTAAAAATCAAAAAATTACAGATGCTGGAGGGGTTACAGAGAAGAGGGAACACCTATACACTGCTGGTAGGAGTGTAAATTAGTGCACCCATTGTGGAAATCAGTGTGGCAATTCCTCAAAGAACTTAGAACTACTTTTAAACCCAGCCATCACATTATTGGGTATATACACCAAGGAATATAAATCGTTCTATCATAAAACATATGCAAATGTATGTTCATTGCAGCACTATTCACAATAGCAAAGACATGGAGTCAAGCACCCGTGAATGGCAGACTGGGTAAAGAAAATGGAGTGTGTATACACCATGGAATATTATGCAGTCATAAAAAACAAGATCATGTCCTTTTCAGCAACATGGATGCAACCGAAGACCATTATTCTTAGCAAACTAGCACAGGAACAGAAAACCAAATACTGCATGTTCTCTCTTATGAGTGGGAGGCTAAGTAACAAGGCACGTGGACACAACAAGGGGAACAACAGACACTGGGACAAACTTGAGGTCGGAGGGTGGGAGGAGGAACAGGATCAGAAAAAATACCTATCGGGTACTATGCATAATATCTGGGTGACAAAACAATCTGTACACCAAACCCCCATGAGCTGAGTTTACCTATATTCCAAACATGTATATGCATTCCTGAACCTAAAGTAAAAGTTAAAAGAAATTTTTTTTAAAAAAGAAAATGTGGTACATATATAAAATGGAGTACTATTAGGCCATAAAAAAGAATGAGATCCTGTCATTTGCAACAATGTAGATGGAACTAGAGGACATTTATTAAGTGAAATAAGCCAGGCACAGAAAGACAGACTTCATATGTTCTCACTTATTTGTGGGAGCTAGAAATTAAACAATTGAACTCATGAAGATAGAGAGTAGAATGATGGTTACCAGAGGTTAGGAAGAGTTCCGGGGAGGAGTGGAGTTGTTAATGGTTGCAAAAATATACAGAATGACTAGGACCTAGTATTTGATAGCAAAATAGCATGACTACAGTCAACTATAATTTATTGTACTTTTCACAATAACTAAAAGAATATAACTGGATTGTTTATAACACAAAGGATAAATGGTGAGGTGATGGATATCCTATTTATTGTAATGTGATTGTTACATATTATATGCCTGTATCAAAATATGTACCCCATAAATATATACACTTGCTATGTACCCCTAAAATTAAAAGTTAAAAAGTGAAATTATGAGCAATTCATAAGGTATTAAATGTAGAAGTAGAATATATAAATGTTATGTACATTTTTAAATTATTTTATGTATTTATTAAAATAGCATTTAGCTATGTTGCCCAGGCTGGTCTTGAATTACTTGGCTCAAGTAATCCTCCTGCCTTGATCTTTAATGTTTTCACATGAGAGGATTGACTTTGTACTTGTAGTTTTCTATATAGCAAATTTTTACAAAAAGTCTAAGCATAATTTATATTAAAAATATTTCTAATTTAAATGTGTTTTAACTCCAATTTTATTTCAGAAACCACATAACCACCTTGGAGATGAAAGATAAATCATTATTATTAAAATTTTTAATTTTTTGTATTTCTAGGTGTGTGTGTGTAACTTTAAGACACTATTATTTCCTCCCAGATATGGATTGTCAATACAGAGCCTTTTGGATCTGTCCTTTTCTTCATTTATGGATGAGGCAGCTGAGATTTGGAGAGTTTATGACTAGCCCAAGCTCCTACAAACTCAGGCTGTATTTTCCTGGTATAGTTGAACAAAAAATTTTCAAAGTGATTTTTTGCTATGCTACTTTTTATTAGTGCATACCACAAAATAGACCAATTAACACTTTTGAACTAATTGAAAATTTTCTTAATGCCATTAATACGTGTTGCAGTCTGATGCATTTATAAGGTTTCACCTGTTTTTCTTTTATTTATTTATTTTAAATTTAAAAAAAATGTTTTTAAAAATGTTTGTGGGTACATAGTAGGTATATATATTTATGGGGTACATGAGATTATGTATACAGGCATGCAATGTGAAATAAGCACATCATGGAGAGTGGGGTATCCATTTTCTTATACATTTATACTTTGAGTCACAAACAATCAATTACATTCTTTAAGTTATTTAAAAATTATTATTGACTATAGTTGCCCTATTGTCCTATCAATAGTAGGTCTTATTCATTCTTTTTAACTCTTTTTTGTACCTATTAACTATCCCTACTTACCCTACTACCCTTCCCAGCCTCTGATAACTATCCTTCTACTGTCTAGCTCCGTGAGTTCAATTGTTTTGATTTTGAGATCCCACAAATAAGTGAGAATATGTGATATTTGTTTTTCTGTGTCTGGCTTATTTCATTTAACAGAGCAATCTCCAGTTCCATTCATGTTGTTGCAAATGACAGTATCACCTTCTTTTTTTATGGCTGAATGTATTCCATTGTGTATATGTACCACATTTTTTTATTCATTCGTCTGTTAATGTACATTTAGGTGACTTCCAAATCTTGGCTATTGTAAATAATGCTGCAATAAACATGGCAGATATCTGTTTGATACACTGCTTTCATTTCTTTGGGGTACGTACCTAGGGGAGGGATTGCCAGGTCATATGGTGGCTCAATTTTTAGTTTTCTTGAGGAATCTCCAGACTGTTCTCCATAGTGGTTGTACTAATTCACATTCCCACCAACAGTGTACAAGGGTTCATTCTTCTCCACATCTTTGCCAGCGTTTGTTATTGCCTGTCTTGGATATAAGCCATTTTAACTGGGGTGACATGATATCTTATTGTAGTTTTGATTTAGATTTCTTTAATGATCAATGATGTTGAGCACTCTTTCATATGCCTATTTACCATTTGTATGTCTTCTTTTGAGAAATGTCTATTCAAATCTTTGCCCATTTTTTGATCTAATTATTGGATTTTCCCCTGTAGAGCTGTTTGAGCTCTTCATGTATACTCTGGTTATTAATCCCTTGTCAGATGGGTAGTTGGCAAATATTTTCTCTTACTCTGTGGGTTGTCTCTTTTCTTTGTTGATTGTATCCTTTGCTGTGCAGAAGCGTTTTGACACTTGATGTGATCCCATTTGTCCATTTTTGCTTTGGATGTCTGTGCTTGTGGGGTATTACTCAAGAAATCTTTGCCCAGTCCAATGTCCTGGAGAGTTTCCCTACTGTTTTCTTTTAGTATAATAGTTTCATAGCTTGAGGTTTAGATGTAAGTTTTTTTTAATCCATTTTGATTTGATTTTTATATATGGTGAGACATTATTATTTTTGATTAATTCATCATTTAGTCTTTCTACTCATTTAATTCATTTATCATTTTGTCTTTCTACACCACAGTTACAGTGTTATAATATTCTGTGTTTTTCTGTGGACTTACTATATCCAGTGAGTTTTGTACCTTCTGGTGATTATTTATTGCTCATTAATGTCCTTTTTGATAGACGTATTCCCTTTAGCATTTCTTGTAGGAAGCTCTGGTATTGATGAAACCCCTCAGCTTTTTTTTTGTCTGGGAAATTATTTCTTCTTCATGTTTGAAGAATCTTTTCACTAGATATGCTATTCTAGGGTAAAAAAATTTTTCCTTTAGTGCTTTAAATATATCAGGCCACTCTCTCCTGTCCTGTAAGGTTTTCACTGAAAAGTTGGCTGCCAGACATCTTCTTGCAGGATCCTTAAGGTGTCACTTTTCTGGCCAGAAACCTCATTGGCCTGTGGTGCCTTTGCCTGAGTTTTTCTTGGGACAGCTGGTCTCGTTCCACACGCTGGACCTGCAGGCCGTGCTTGGCTCAGGCTACTGGTCTGGATCCCATGCCTGCCAAGGGTGAGCCAGACATGGAGCGGCAAGAGGTATGTGAGCTAGTGAGTGTGAGGTGCAGCCACTGCGCACAGTCAGGCATACCAGCTGCTGCAGCAGGGCGGGCAGCTCCAGGTGCAGCATGGGCACTGGCTCTTTGTGAGGCTGCAGCTAGACCACACCGCAGGCAGCTTCCATAGCTGTCACTGGGGAACGTGGTGTCGCCCAGCAGCTTAGATACTCCAGGAACCTCAGGCCCCAAAGAGGGAGTCACAGCCCTGGCTTGGGGCACTCCCAAGTCTGGGCTCCCTGAAGAGTTGCAGCTCTTCTGTTCACCCACAATGTGGTGAGCATGGGGTTTGTTTCAGCCCTGTTTGTGTTACAGCTATTTCAGTCCTGCCATTTGGCAGGTCCCAAGTTCTTCTCCTGAGTCCAGGAAGAATGAGGTATGTGGACAAGTGGAGGGTGAGCAAGGTGAAGAGGAGCTTCACTGAGTGACAGAAAAGCTCAGATGAGACCCTGGAGTGGTTAGCTCCTCTCTGCAGCCTGGTCATCATGTTGAGTGTTTAGCCCTCAGCAGATAGGAGGCCCTGGAGTGGGTAGTTCCTCTCTGCGGGTGGTCATCCCAACATCTGCAGCTGTCAGCAGAGAGGAGGCCCTGGAATGGATAGCTCCTCTCTGCAGCTGGTCACCCCAATGTCTGTAGCTCTCAGCAGAGAGGAGTTCCTGAAGTGGGTAGCTCCTCTTTGCAGCTTGTTGTCCTGGTGTCTGCTCAGCTCTGGCTGAGCCCAGGGTTTTTATCGGCCTCAGAGGGGAGGAAGTGCCTACCAGTTTGTCCATGAGCAGGTCCTGAAAAGGCACCATAAATTCCCTCTCTGGTCTGCAAGACTGGCAACCTGGCCCCCTGCCTTTAGGCCCTGCCTGACCTGAAGGTGGGGCCTCAGTGGGGACCTGCTCCCTTCCACCCAGGCTGTTCATGCCAAGGGGCGCCTGCAGGCCAGTGCTGAGCTGCCCTCAGCCCCCCACAGCTTCCCTCCCATGCTCGTTGGTGTCCAAAATCCAGAGGGGGCTGAGGTGGCAGGGGGCTGGCATGTCAGCACTGCCCTGATCATGGCACACACCCAGCTAGGCTATGACAGTGCCTGGACTCAGTCCCAAACTTGCTTCAAGATAGGTGCAGGCACTAGGAGCAGCAGCAGACACTTCTGAGCCTGTTGGGGCAGGGGGAGCCTTCTCAGTCTCCCGAGAGTGCACAGATGCCCAGCTCTGCAGCTGTGGCTTGGGTGGCTGTAGCTGTACCTGGGAAGGTGTGGCTCCTGCCTGCTCCAAGAGTGGGAGGCCCAGGTCCACAGCCACAATTCTGTCACTTGGGCAGCTGCAGCTGCACCTGGGGAACTCCTGCTCCACCAATGTAGAAGGAGCAGGGCTCCCACTTTTTCCCAGCTCCTGCAGGGTCTGTGGAGTGTGTAGCCCTGGCCATGCTTCCCTGCTGTAGACTGGGTGATGGCAGCAACCACTCCAGATGGCCGCTGCTGCAGTTAATATTGGAACTCCATTGTATGTTGTTTATTTTCTTTTGCTGCTTTTAGGATCCTTTCTTTATCTCTGACCTTTGCAAGTTTTATTATTAAATGTCTTGAAGTAGTCTTCTTTGGGTTAAGTCAGCTTGGTGTTCTATAACCTTCTTGTACTTGGATACTGATATCTTTCTCCAGGTTTGGGTAGTTCTCTGTTGTTATCCCTTTGAATAAACTTTCCACTTTTATCTCTTTCTGCCTCCTCGTTAAGGCCAGTAACTCTTAAATTTGCCCTTTTCAGGCTATTTTCTAGATCCTATAGGCATACTTCATTTTTTTTTTTAATTGTATATTTCTTTTTTTTGTTTGTTTGTTTTCCAGTGTTAAGTTTCTTTGCTTTTGCCGCTTTTAATTCAGTAAGTATCATACTTCATTTTTTAAATTTTTTTTCTTTTGTCTCCTCTGATTGTGTATTTTCAAATAGCCTATCTTCAAGCTCACTAATTCTTTCTTCTGCTTGATCAGTTCTGCTGTCAAGGAACTCTGCTGCATTCTTCAGTATGCCCATTGCATTTTTCATCTCCAGAATTTTTATTCTTTTTAATTATTTCACTCTCTTTGTGAACTATATCTGATATAATTTCTTCTCTGAGTTATCTTGCATTTCTTTGAGTTTCCTCAATACAGCAATTTTGAATTCTTCGTCTGAAAGGTCACATGTCTCTGTTTCTCCCAAATTGTTACCTGGTGCCTTATTTAGTTCATTTAGTGAGATCATGTTTTCCTGGATGGTGTTGATGCAAATAGATGTTCTTCAGTGTCTGGGCGTTGAAAGGTTAGATATTATAGTCATCACTGTTTAGACTTACTTTAGCTGTCCTTTTTGGGAAGGCTTTCCAGATATTTGAAAGGACTTGGTGTTGTGTTCTAAGCTGTATCTGCTTTAAGGGGCACCCCAAGTTCAGTAACGCTGTGGTTCTTGCAGACTCATAGAGGTACTGCCTTGATGGTCTTGGACATGATCTGGGAGAATTCTCTAGATTACCAGGCAGAGACTCTTGTTCTCTTCTCTTTCTCCCAAACATACAGAACCTCTCTGTCTGTCTGTTCTAAGCCATCTAAAGCCGGGGGTGAAGTGCAACAAGCATCCCTATGGCCATGAACACTATGACTACACTATGTCAGACCTGAAGCCAACACAGCACTTGATCTTTCCCAAGGCCTGCTGTAACCAATCCCTGGCTACACTACTGCCTATATGTACTCAAGGCCCTGGGGCTCTTCAATCAGCAGGTGAAAGCCAGCCAAGCCTGTGTCCTTCCCTTCAGGGTGGCAAGGTCTAGAAGTACCGTCTGGGAGTCAGGGACTAGAGTGAAAAACCTTAGAAGTCTACCTGGGGTTCTTTTGTATTGTGGCTGAGCTGGCACTCAAACCACAAGATTCAGTCCTTCCCAATATCCCTCCCCATTTCAAAGGCCACCGCCACCCCAGGCCACAAGGAGTACTACAAGACTACCCCGATGTTTCTTTTAGGCCCAAGGTCTCTTAAGTCTGCTTTTGTTAAATGCTGCCTGGCCTAGGACTCACCCTTCAGGACAGTGGGCTCCCCTCTGGTCTAGGGTGGGTCTAGAAATGCCATCCAGGAGCCAAGTCCTAGAATTGGGGACTCTAAGAACCTGCTTGGTGCTCTACCCCATTGTGGCTGTGCTGGTATCTGAAACCAGCAAGTCTCCAAGGCTCACCCAAGGTCCTCAATGTAGTACCTGGGTGTTTCTGCTGGTTACTCAGGGCTCAAGGGCTCTTCAATTAGCAGATTATGAATGCTGCCAGGATGTGTCATTGTCTTCAAGGCAGGCGGTTTCCTTCTGGACCAGAGTGTATCTAGAAATGTCATCTGGGAGCTAGGCCCTGAAACAGGTGCCTCACAACTCTGACCATTGCGCAGTCCTGCCTTGGGTGAACTGATACCTTAGATGTAAGACAGAGTCCTCCCGAGTCTTCCCTCTCCTCTCCTCAAACAGAAGGAAGGAGTCTCTTTTGGAGCAGGGAGCTGTGTAGCATGAGATTAGGGGAGAGGTGATGCCAACAGTCCCTTGGCAGCCCCACAGTGGACTGTGCCCTTCCAGTCCACTGTCTCTGAGCTTAGTTCAACACCAGGACTCATCCAAGAGTTGCAGTCCTTATGGCCTAGACTGCCTTCAAGCTTCTTGGAGACAAGAGTGCTACAGGCCTTGGTGGTGAGGTTTGCAAGTACTTAAGTTCAAACTGCTGGGATTAGTGATTCCCCTCTGGCTAGGGCTAATTTTGATGTTCCCTCTGTAGGCAGGCTTAGCTCAGTTTGATCTGGCTTTCTGGTTCTAACAGAAAAGCACTGAGTTCTGTGCCTTACAATTGCTGAGGTCAGGGAGGGGTGGCACTGGCAATTCAGGACTGATTTTTTGTCTCTTCAGTGCCTCTTTCAGGGATATGAAGTTCAAACCAAGTACTATGAGAGCTCACCTGATTTTTGGTTCTCATGAAGGTATTTTTTTCGTGTGTGTAGAAGGTAGTTAAATTGGTGTCCTTGTTGGAGGGACAATTGGTGGAGCTTTCTATTTCTCCATCATGCTCTACCCTCTGTCTCACCTGTTTTTCTTCTAAAAACAGTCTTCTATTTATCAGAATAATATCAAGCTCTATAGCTAGTTCACCAAACTGAAAACAGATGGTTTTTATAATAGAAGCATTGATGCATATTAACAGCAGTAGCCCAAATAGTGTGTTATAAATGTGGCTTATGTTTATCAACATAAAGGTTTGGTGATTTCATTATAGTTTCTAGTCAGTCCCTTTTGTAACTCATTAAAAAGTTCTGTCTGACCCCATTGTGGAGTATTCTTACAACTGTATATGACTTCACTAAGATGTTTTCATTAGTAAAATAACTGAGACATTGGAAATATTGTAAAAATAATAAGTTAGCTAGAAGAAAGGAAAATGAGTCAAAGCCAATGTGAGAATTTAGTTACCCATATAAGGGATTGTTTAGCTCAAACAGGTATGATAAAGATGCTGCTAACGATGGAATTCAAAAACTTTATTGAGCTCTGTTTGTATACATACCTTTGATTCATAAACTGGAAGGTTAGTCTTGACAACATTTTGATATGACATTAGATTTTAACTAGAAAATAAAAGAATTGAGCATAATTATTCATAACTAATAATATTATATTTTTCCTTTTTCAAATTAGTTTAAGGACTGCCATTTTACACCCATAAACAAATAAAACATTTTTAGGATCTGCTTTTCCGTTCTTCACTTCACTGTGCTTGGATTCCCTCCCTCTTATATTCTTTCTTTATATGCTTATGAGAGAACAAAAATTCTAAGTGTGTAAAATAGCTGACTGTAAATGAGGTATTACCATCTTGGGGAAAGGCTTATCATCCTAGATTTTGGTTCATTGGCCACCTTCCAGGCTTCCTACTAAATTATTGGCAGCAAAGCACTAATGTGCCTCCCAGCCAACAAGTGGTACCAACCTATGTCTTTTCTTTTAGGGGTAGAAAATAGTCAAAATTTTAAACTCTAGAATTCTCAAACTATAAATCTGGGTCAGGTTTGTAGCCAGCAAAATGAAATTTATAGGTACTGTTTAAATTGTCTAAAAGCTAACATGTTCAGGAACATTTTGGGCAATGTAAACTTAAATGAATGAATAAATAAACCAACAAATTTGGATCTTTAATTTTAGTAAGGCTAATAGTTATTGGTAACATTTGATAGTGTCCTTTGAGAAACTGATACTGAAGAAACAAAAAAAATTTAATGATTACTTTCTTCTTTCTAGAATGTATTATTACACATGATTTTAAATGATATTTGGTTTTTGAAAATTATGAAATAAGGTATGTGAAACCTCCAAATAAATTGTTGTAGCAAAAAGAAATTAGTGCTATTTTGGAACTATAGTAGCTTGATGACCTTTTATAATGTATTTAAAAAAATTAATATGTGGAGTAGGCTTATAAAATTGTATTTTTTCCCAACATGATGAAAACCTATTTTTATCCCATTAATAGGCATGAATGTTGGAATCAGAGATTTATTTAACAAAAGTCTTTGGCTGCTAATGAAAAAACTATAAAATGTGATAGGGGTTCGAGTCATGTGCTCTTTTCAGAGTGAAAAATGCTATGACTCAACCCTAATCTCTGTGATCATCTTTTTTTTTCCTGTAAAAATTCCATTTTTTTTTCTCCTTCCAACACTATTCTACAAAGTAGGTGAAACCTTTCTCTGGCTTCCTTCTCAATATATGACCTAACTGCATAAAAATTTTTATCAATTGTTCATAACTTTTAAATTTAATTTTATTTTTTGGCTAGCTAACTTGTTGCTAAGGTGAGGTTTTTTTCCATATAGGAGACCCATTGTATTCAGAGATTTATTTTTTTTAATTTTTGAGAATTTGAGGGCACTGTACCAACTTACACTTTTAATATGCTATGAAGTATGAAGCTACTTACTATGGTAGAGAAAATGGAATTGGAGGCTTTGAGGGTAAATGTTTCCAATGTAGTAGATTGTGTATATTTCAAATCCTAGAAGACCAATGAAAGTTGAGTGAAAATAATGACACGTTACCCCAGGTGCATAAGGAGCATAAAAGGTCTCAAATACGTTTTCCACAGAGCAGTCTTCCCACTAGATATTGATTGTTTGATTGTTCCTCAAGTTAAACATTGAATTACCATGTGAACTAGCAATTCCACTCCTAGGTATATACAAAAATTCAAACAGGTACTTAAATGTCTGTACACAAATGTTCGTAGCTTCACTATTTACAATAGCCAAAAGGCAAAAAACAACCCAAGCATCTATCAATGGATGAATGGATAAACAAAATATGGTATATACATACAATAGAACATTGCTCAGCCATAAAAAGAATGAAGTACTAATTTATACTTGCTGCCACATGGATGAACCTGTGAACATGTTATCCTAAGTAAAGAAGCCAGACACACAAGGGGATGTATTGTATGATTCCATTTATATGAAATATCCAGAACAAGTAAATTCACTGATAGAGAAGCAAATTGCCAGGGTTAGGGGAGGGAAGAAAACAGTGTGGCTGCTTAATAGTTATGGGTTTTTCTGTTGGAGTGATGAGAATGTTTTGGAACTAGATAGAGGGAGTAGTTCTGAACATACTAAATGCCACTGAATTGTACACTTCAAAATGGTAAATTTTATGTTATGTGGATTTTCCCTCAAGTTTTTAAGAAAGAAATAACTAGTTACGCTAGTACATAGGATGAATGCTGTCAATATCAGTGTCTTTACATACAGTATATTTTTGAAAATGTTTGCTATGGAGTCAGAGTACCTTATTCCGGAATTAGAGAAAGTTCTCCAAAAATTAGATCTCGTATTATTTTGCTTTGTTGCATGATTTGGTTTTTGTTGTTTGTGTTTGTTTTTCACTGTTTGCAAATCAGAAAAACTAACAATGTTTAGAATTCCAGATTGAGAGAAATTTTTTTTGGTCTGGAATTTGCATAATGACTTTTGATGGACAAAATAAAAAAGTTCTAGAAGACCATATGATAGAAGAAAAAATTAAACCTGTTATCATTGATTGCTGAGGAGTTTAATAAAATCTTCATAGTGTTTAAGGATCAGTGGTTGACAGACTATGGAATTTGTCAGTATTAAAAATGTACTAATCATCTGCCCAACAAAAAAGATGAACAAGGGAATTAAAAGAGCTTTAGTATTGGTGCTCTTTTTTAAATGAAAATGCATAGATTTGGTGTTCATTTGCCACATATGGTTTCATTAATAGCAATTCAGCTTTTCTCTGTCCCATTTCAGGCTTTACACTTAGAGAGGTAAAACCAGCCCCCATCAGATTTACCATGAGATTTCTGTGTGTACTGTTTGTTCAGAGGTTACCTTTCAACACTTTCTAAGCTATATTATCTGTGTTAAGAAATGCTTTCTTTAGAATTAATTTATTTCATGTTTATGGTAAGTAAATGACATGTTAATATTATGTTTGTTAAGAAAATATACTATATCCAAATAGGGCTGTTAATTATCTATCTCTAACAGCAATGAAATTAACTTAAGAGTCAGACTTAACCTGAAGTGAAACACGCTACATTCTTCAGGTTAACCCTTTTGGCTCTCTTTCGGTTCTCATTTAAGAAGACCTGGAACTCCTACCTGCCTTTTGCCCTGTAGATGAGGAATTTTCACCTGGCTCCTTTGTCTATCAGCCACTTTTGTTAGTCTTATGACCAGTGACCGCTGGAGATAGAGCACCTGGTATATGTAGCATGTTTTCTGAAATATTTTGCTTTAGGTTATCAATTAATGAAATCTCCACTTATATTAGTATAAGACTAATTACAGAATAACATTGAGAGATACTAATGGAGAATGGGTATATGCCTAGAAACCATAGAACAGCTTAAGTTTAAATAAGAGAGAGCGTTGGAATGAGGCAGATACACAAAATATGATTTCTGGTCCACTTCTTTCTCTTATTCATCTGTGAATCATTACCATATTATACCATGGCCTTTTTCTAGCAGCGCTCTCTTTGGGAGTCCAGCCACCATATGATACTATTCCTGAAGGTTCTATTCTTATTCTCCTTCTTTGGCGGAAACACCCCAGGGAGGGAGCCAACTTGAGTTCCCCTTTCCCAATTACCTTCTAACTATTTCTATCCCACATCCACAGCAATTCCCCTCAAGGCTTTTCTCTGACTAATAAGTCCAGATGGGCCCAACCTCCTTATACTTTTACTTTTAGGTTATATTTGTCTTCTATATCTTTAATGAGCTCTTCACTATTTCACATTTGCCTGTGTTTAAAAATGATTGGGAGAACGCAATGAATAATTTCCCTGTACAACTTTTATTTCTGAAGGGAAAACCATTGTGAAGATTGTGCACCAATGTATATAGACTCATAATTCATCACGCTTATGTGCTGTCTGCTCTCCATTAGTATTTCGTAGGGTTGCCCTGAAAGTATTTTCCCCACATATGCTATTCTAATAGTCGAGACCTACAGAATTTGTCTTTAAGATACTGAATCCTTATTAAATGTAGTTTGATTAGAAATCATGTCTCAGAAAATATTTTATGACTTTAGATATTTAATAAAATCGTATTACCTTGTGATGAATAACTTAATAAAGTCAGAATTTTTATTATTAAACTATAAAATATTTTTATATTGAAGACATTTGTTCTCTTGCTCCTTTCTCTTTTAGGTACTAACCTCAGGGTTTGGCATCTCAGGCATCATCCACATCCCCTGATCAAACCTTCTTTATGGTCATCTTATACAACACAGCAATGCTGCTGGCTCAATGCCAACAAATACTACACCTTAAAAATGAAACAAAATGATAAATCCTTCTTATTTGACGTTCCCTCTAAAACTAGTATCATCATATTTCCTTAGCAGCTGGACTAAGGATTTAAATGAGTTGGGAAAGAGAGGAAAGGGTTGTTAGGAAAACTGAGTGGCAGTATAGGGTGGTGCAAGCTGCCTACATGGATCAGCTCCATCAATAAGCAACAGATGATGATGAGAGCAGTGCAAAAGGACCAACCAGGACAGCATTGTCAGAAAGTATAGGTGGAACTTCAGAGAATCAAAAGGAGCTCAACTCAACTCTTTCCTTAGTTCACAACTCATAGGATTGCTTATTAACTTTAAATAATCAAACAGGTCTCCTTTCAGTTACCTATTCTGTGAGTCCTCTCTAATACTAGCTTAAGATAAGAATTGTAGTTTTACTTTAATGTATCACTTACTTCTCTGTCAGATCAAGCAAGAAGGGTATTCAGCCTTAACTCCTTTAGGATCTTAAGTAGTCATATTTTTTCTTATTCATTCTGATTTAAGATTATGAAAATCCTGAAAACGTGATTTTATATTTCAGAATCGACTACATTTAATTCAATGTGTAAGTTCAAGGACATTGGAATCAATATAATTTATGGTTCTTTCTTCTCCTCAGCATGAATAACTTCAAATTCAGTGAAGTGTTTGGCTTTTCTTACCCAAATGGTATACTTATCCGATTCACTTCAATAGTTGCCTATTTTCCCTTTCAGAAATGTCTGTTCTCTCACCAGGAGACTAAAACATTGTGCAGATGTACAGTTGGATACAATGATGCCAATATAATATATGCACTGTTCAATAATTTATTTTGTATCTGGAGTGATGCATCTGTTTCCTTCTTGTGGGGGAGGGGGTTTGAGCTTCATTTCAATGTCATTTTAGGTACTGGTCCAATTCTTCCATCCAGTTAACCAAAAATGAAAATTTCCATCTGTTCAATTGCCATTCGGAGGAATGTTTTATCTCTGAAGCACATTATGACAACTAAAATTGACAGCATAATCTGTCTGAGTTTTTTCTCTTTTATTCCCTGTTCAGATTCTCTTGAGATTTAACAAGAGAGGATTCTTTTTTACAGCTCCTAAGATTATAGGACTTACTCTTTCTTCTGTCCAGTAAATGTAGACCAATAGAACATGAATGGCTGTCCACTATTCACTGCTTTATTATATATTTTTTTCTGTCCATTCGTGACTCTACAGGAAATATACTTGTTAGCATGCTATTAACAGAACAATGCAAACATAGAATTCTCTTTCTATAAATGTCTGCCAGTACTATTTGGCATTCCGTTGAATGCACAGATTCTCTGCAATCGACGTTTGGAAGGTACAGTTACAGGCTGATTTTTATTGATCATTCTGTACTTTAGAAAACTGGCTAAGAAGGCCTTTGGAATATACTGCTTCTGAAGTTTTTTAACTCTTAGAATTCTAAGAGTATTGTCTCAGGTTTTGTTGCTGAAATGGCGAAAATGTTTCTTTTTTATTACTATCAATATTCCAATTTAAAATTTAAATAAGGAGAACTCTTTTTATTTATGAGCCAGGTAAAATTTTTGTGGTACGCTGAATAAAACAAGGTACTATCCATCAAATAAAGGGTTATATCCTTGGGGCATCATGATTAGGATAAGATAACTAATTTTTATGGCAGTCCCCTATGTGAAATGTAAATAGTAATACACCAGAACTTCAGATATGTTGAACCCCAGAAAAATATCCTGGATGGCTGGGTTTCTTTTTAAAAAAAATCTATACTTTTTTTTTTTTTTTATAAGAGACAGGGTCTTGCTCTGTCACCCAGGCTGGAGTGCAGTGGCATGATCATAGCTCACTGCAACCTCAAACTCCTGGTCTCAAGTGATTCTTCCTTCTCCCATTTCAGCCTCCTGAGTAGTTAGGACTACAGGCATGTGCCACCATGCTGGGCTATTTTTTATTTATTTAGTTTTTTTTAGGAGATTGAGGTCTTACTCTGTTGCCCAGGTTGGTCCTGAAACTCTGTCCTCAAGTGATCCTTCCACCTTGGCCTCCCAAAGTGCTGAGTAGCATGAGCTACTGTGCCCAGCCCTAAAATCTGTGCTTTTAGTAAACATCTCCGATGCCTGTATCCTTTCTTTTTTTTCTTGAAGACATTGCATGATAGTTTACACTGTAATAACGACCACTGCTTACTTGCCTATCCTGTGAAATATTTGTGCCTTTATAGCCCTTTGAAGTTTATTAGGCTATTTGCATCTATGTTATTTATCCTATATGGCTGTGTTCACTAAGTTTTCTGTCGTCATTGTTTTTATTTTTTCTCTTTTCCCATGCTATTGGCTTACAGATATCCCTTCTATGTTCATATATCTCATTACTTTCTTATAGCAAACATGATTTCCTATCAATTAAAGCAGTGAGTTAGTACCATATTCCAATTATATATTATGCTACCCAATGTAAAGGATAATACTTAACAAACTGAAATTGATTTTTTTTATAATACAAGAGTCTGATATAATGCATAACCAACTGTGAACTACTCAATATGTGGAGTATTTCAAAAGCTTTAATTGTGAAATCTACTGGAGTATCATATAAGGGAATAAAAGAGCATTCTTGAGATTGTTAAACATTAGAACTGAAGGATTTCAGATGTTTTAGACATTTTTTAGCTGGAATAACATGAAAATATGTATATTTGTATATTTTATGGGAGGCTGAGTAAATTTAAGTTTACTATTTTAGGTCTTTGGGATCTCACTGAGAAATTCTCCAAACTAGCATGGTAACTGGCACTTTTACAGGTAAATAAACATTGTGACTCTACCAGTCATAGAGAGAGACATGGAAGGAGCTGTTTCAGATCCAAGACACATACAAAAGAAGTTAAAACTTTTCTGAGATAAAGTGGATTACTCAGAGCATTGACCCAAAATAGTCCACTTAAGCCCCTAGAACTCTTAATCCGGCCACTGGAATACTAAATGCTATATGGCTATAAAATGTACTTTCACTTCAATAGGGCTTGTAAATTTATTCTTATTTATTTATTTATTTATTTTTCTTATTATTATACTTTAAGTTCTAGGGTACATGTGCACAATATGCAGGTTTGTTACATATGTGTACATGTGCCATGTTGGTTTGCTGCACCCATTAACTTGTCATTTACATTAGGTATTTCTCCTAATGCTATCCCTCCCTGCTCCCCTCACCCCATGACAGACCCCAGTGTGCGATGTTCCCCACCCTGTGTCCAAGTGTTCTTATTGTTCAATTCCCACCTATGAGTAAGAACATGCGGTGATTGGTTTTCTGTCCTTGCGATAGTTGGCTCAGAATGATGGTTTCTAGCTTCATCCATGTCCCTACAAAGGACATGAAATCATCATTTTTTATGGCTGCATAGTGTTCCATGGTGTATGTGTGCCACATTTTCTTAATCCAGTCTATCATTGATGGACATTTGGGTTGGTTCCAAGTCTTTGCTATTGTGAATGGTGCCACAATAAACATACGTGTGCATGTGTCTTTATAGCAGCATGATTTACAGTCCTTTGGGTATATGCCCAGTAATGGGATGGCTGGGTCAAGTGGTATTTCTAGTTCTAGATCCTTGAGGAATCACCACACTGTCTTCCACAATGGTCGAACTAGTTTATAGTCCCACCAGCAGTGTAAAAGCGTTCCTATTTCTCCACATCCTCTTCAGCACCTGTTGTTTCCTGATTTTTTAATGATTGCCATTCTAACTGGTGTGAGATGGTATCTCATTGTGTTTTTGATTTGCATTTCTCTGATGGCCCTCAGTGATGATGAGCATTTTTTCATGTGTCTGTTGGCTGCATAAATGTCTTCTTTTGAGAAGTGTCTGTTCATATCCTTTGCCCACTTGTTGATGGGGTTGTTTGTTTTTTTCTTGTAAATTTGTTTAAGTTCTTTGTAGATTCTGGATATTAGTGCTTTGTGAGATGGGTAGATTATAAAAATTTTCTCCCATTCTGTAGGTTGCCTGTTCACTCTGATGGTAGTTTCTTTTGCTGTACAGAAGCTCTTTAGTTTAACTAGACCCCATTTGTGAATTTTGGCTTTTGTTGCCATTGCTTTTGGTGTTTTAGTCGTGAAGTCCTTGCCCATGCCTATGTCCTGAATGGTATTGCCTAGGTTTTCTTCTAGGGTTTTTATGGTTTAGGTCTAACATTTAAGTCTTTAATCCATCTTGAATGAATTTTTGTATAAGGTGTAAGGAAGGGATCCAGTTTCAGCTTTCTACATAGGGCTAGCCAGTTTTCCCAACACCATTTATTAAATAGGGAATCCTTTCCCCATTTCTTGTTTTTGTCAGGTTTGTCAAAGATCAGATGGTTGAAGATGTGTGGTATTATTTCCGAGGGCTCTGTTCTGTTCCATTGGTCTATATCTCTGTTTTGGTACCAGTACCATGCTGTTTTGGTTACTATAGCCTTGTAGTATAGTTTGAAGTCAGGTAGTGTGATGCCTCCAGCTTTGTTCTTTTGGCTTAGGACTGTCTTGGCAATGCGGTCTCTTTTTTGGTTCCATATGAACTTTAAAGTAGTTTTTTCCAATTCTGTAAAGAAAGTCGTTGGTAGCTTGATGGGGATGGCATTGAATCTATAAATTACTTTGGGTAGTATGGCCATTTTCACAATATTGATTCTTCCTATCCATGAGCATGGAATGTTCTTCCATTCATTTGTGTCCTCTTTTATTTCATTGAGCAGTAGTTTGTAGTTCTCCTTGAAGAGGTCCTTCACATCCCTTGTAAGTTGGATTCCTAGCTATTTTATTCTTTTTGAAGCAATTGTGAATTAGAAAACTGTGTTTAAAACATACCGTATTGTTACCAGGGATGTGTCTAGAGAATGTATTGGAGTACAGGTATTACCATCTAGTTAGTTAATATTGTAATGGAAACTTGAGCTTTTATTTACTTAAAATTAATGATCATTTTGGTCAAGGCGTTTGAATCACCAGAGCTTCCAAAAATACTAGTGACACTAAGTCTCTGGTTTTGGAACAATATAGTAGAAAGAAGCTGTCAATATTTATTTCTTAAAGAACGGTTGTTCACATCTCTCAAACCTTGATAATTGATATTACTACAAAGAATAGTCTTTGTAAGAAAGATTAACAAGCAAGTGTATACAGATAGCAAAGGCATTTATCCACATTCTTATTTAATAACATCCAAAATTTGTATGGAGCTTTACAGCCTTTAGAACAGTTCATACACACCTTATTTCTCTTGATGTTCAAAACAATCTCAAGGTCTTAGAAAAATTGCTTAAATGCACTGAGCTTCAATTTCATTCCCTATAAAATGAGGATTCCACCTATCTTGAAGCATTGTGAGTAGTAAATGAGTATGTAAAGGGCTTGGTGTATCAGTATTATTATTACCACCTTTATCATTACTTTCATCAACCATTTGTGGCATATATTGGCTGGTTAATTTAGTTAATAAGTGACAGAACCCGAATGTAAACATAGATCCTTCTCATTCCAAATCTCATGTTTGTTTCTTTCTATTATCTCTTCCATAGAGGCAGATCATTTTAAGCTCTGTAGAAGAAATATTGACTAGGGCCTTGAAGGATGAGGGTTGCTTTTGTAGCATCCAAGGCTTTTTATGAACTAACTGCCTTCCTTGTCTGTCTTATCAGTTTTTCTTCTATTATTTATTTTCCCAACTGTGTCTTCTATTTGAGGTTCTTAATTCCTGCTGTTTTTGTCGTTGTACATTATCATTTCTAGGGGGCATGTAAATCTTTTACTGTGGTCTTTTCTACTAATCTGTATCTATTATTGTTATCATCATGGTTTACAGTGATTTCCTACATTTTTTTAAAAAATTGAAAATCGAAAGACAACATTCTAATATTTTCTACATTTTGTAAAAACTCTTTAACAGTGTTTTCAGATCACAGAATATTTTAGGTGTTATAAGATAAATGTATTCTGAAGCCAAATAAGTTGAGGGAACAATTTGTTGAACAGAGTTAAATAGGTTATCTAACAAAATGCAGAACCTATTGGAGCATTTAATTTGCTATTGTGCACTGGGATTCTCCAAGAGGGAAAGTAGAGGTATAGGGGTATAGTAGGCAGGATATGGTATGTAACATCTCCTAATCTCACCAAGGAATCAACCCCCTCCCTCAAGAGCATCTCAAGAGATTAATTCATTGGACTGCACAGATTTATAACAATGATACTTAGAATACTCTTGACCTGTGACATCAGAATTAAACTAAATCAATTAAAGTTACTTTTTAAGTTTCAAGATTCCTTGTACCTACCCGTCCTACTAAAACAGAATCTTTGAGAAGTGAAATAAAATGTCTTGTAGTTTTTCTTTTTCTATCTCTTTAGTAATTGGGCTAATTAGAGCTCTGTTCTCAGCTGATTACTAGTCATACTGTACTTCTTCAAGCCATGGAATTCACTCTCATGGCTCTGTTGCTGATTGCCCTAAAACAAATCAGATCCATTCTCCCTGTGTTCTGATTCCAGACACTTAAAGACAACAGCTTACAATCAGATATTTAATGGGGCCTCAGAATCAGCATGTTAAAACTGAAACTAATTATTCCCTTCCTCTAAAAAAACAAAACAAAGCAAAACAAAAAACTCCACATCTCCTCTAGTATTTCTTGTCTTAATAAATGATCCCACTTCCAACTAGATGTCCAAGACAGAAACCTGAGAGTCAGACTTAACTCTTTCTGACTTACTCCCAATGTTCCTTCAATTGTCTGTCAACTAGACTTTGTAACAGGCTCTTGAATCCTTCCACTTCTCTCTATCCTCAGTACCTCTACCCTGGTCTAGTCATCTGTCACTTTCTCCTGAACTATAACTACCTCTGGATTTTATACCTCCAACCTTGTTCTCCTCTAATCCAGGCTTCACACTCCGGTCTTGGTGAGATTTCTGTTTCAAATCTGATTATAAGACTGTGTTGCTTTAATTCAGTGACTTCGTACCATCCTTAGGATCAAGTCCAAGCTGCTGAATTTAGGAGGCATTATTACATGGTGTCTGGTCTCTGCCTTTCTGACAAGTATCGTCTCACTCTACTCTTCCCTTTGCTCTCTATCCTTCAGTCCACTAGAGCTTCTTCAATTCCTTTTCTGTGGATCATAGCAGGCCTTTACACATGTTTTGCTAGCCTCTAGCTACCTTCCCCTCCTTCTCTCCTTTCTGCCTTCAACTCTTCCATCTCGCTAACCTCTCATCCTTTATCTCTCATTTAAATACATCTTCCCTGGAGAGGCCTTCCCTATTTTCTAGACTGGGTTAGAATCCTGTGCTATATGTTCTCATAGTTCTTTTTTGTACTTGTCTTACCACTCTGTTATTACATATTTTAGTGGTTGCTTTTCACTGTGGGCTTGCTGTGGCTTATGCAGCTACTTGCCTTGCATTATATATTCATCTCTTCTTCTTTCAGTAAAAAGAACTCTGATTTTTAGCTGGACATATTGCCACGTAGCAAATCACTACATTTGCTCTTTTCTGTTACAGCTGGCTTGGCTTTAGGATTAAATTTTGGGCAATAAGATATATGTTGAGTATGACAAGGGAAAGGGCATTTTCTTCTTTTCCCCTTCCCTTTTCTCCTGCTGGCTAGAATGTGAATGTGATGGCTGGCCTTTTAGTAGCCATCCTGGGTCATGAGATGGCACTGTGAGGACAGCAGAGTAGCCAGATAGAAGGAGCCTGAATCCCTTATGATTATGGATCTGTCACCATTTGAGCCCTGGAGTCTTGTCCTTCATATCTCCTTTATGTGAGAGAAAAATAAATATCTCTCTTAAGTTAGTGTTACATAGTTACTTCCTTATGTATTTTTACTTGCTGATATAGCTGTTCTTCATATGAGGTTTTTCCTGTGTTTTGGTAATTCTGTGCCTTATGAGTAGTTTTGTTAGGAGGCAGAGCTCTCCCCACTGCCTCCCCAGAGGAAGAACTGTGTACTCATGCCTCCAGCTTCCCTTGTAGCCAGGCCATGGACATATGATCTAGACTCAACCAATGAGAAGTGTCTGCCCCACTTTTGAGTTCATGAGTTAGTGATACAAATAAATAAATGGGAGCAGCAGATAATTCTTCCTGGCAGTGGTTTTAGTTGGGTAGAACATTTAGGGGAAGAGGGAAGGACGAGCACTCAAGCTTGAGGCATCACCTGTTGTTTAGTGCCAGTGAGATTAGTGGTGCAAATTGTAGTATCTGTTGCTGCGTGGTGGCTGCCATAAGGTAGGTCTTCACTGAACTAGTTCTGTGGCATCATTTTCAGTAGTTTCCTTTTTCATTTCATAGCTTCTGAACCTGTTTCTTCAGCCTCCCAACAATTGTGTGAGCCATCCAACATCTCCTTTTAGGTTTAAACTAAGCAAACGTTTCTATTGCATGCAGTTAAAATCCTCTACTGATAACGTTATCATTGGTCTTCCCTGGCAGATTGTAAATGCTGTGAGGGCTGTCTTACTCATCAGTATATCCTCAGTGCCTAGCATATCGTTATACCCGAACTCAATGCCTGGCACATTAAATAGGTGTTTGGTATGTTCTCTTTTTTAAAAAATAAATTAGGAGTCCGTGCCTCCAATATGAACTTTCTTACCTGCTCTAGCATGCTTCTAGCTCCATTAATCTACTCATACTGCTTTTGATAAGATTACTACTGGTAACCTGTTTGCTGAATTCAGTGAATATTTTTCACAACTCAATTAACGTCTTTAAAGCTTTGATAATGCTATTTCTTCCTTATTCTCATTTTACCATTCACACTGTTTTGTTTTGTTTTTTAGGTTTCTGAAACTATTCCTCATTATCTGTCAGCTCTCACATCTTTATGTTCCTCCAGATTTCTTTCTTCAGCTCACCCATCCCTGTGGCTTCAGTTGCTGTATATGATGATGATTTTCAGACCTTATCTCCACCCAGACCTCTCTCTTGAGCTTTAAATCAGTGTATCCAACTGCCTACTCAGTATTTCCACCAAGATCTTCTACAAAACTCTCAAATTCAACATTTTTTACATGTTTAAAATTAAATGAATTTTGTTGTTTCTTCCCAACAGACAAATATTGAAGATATAGCTATTACCTAAATCATTTGGCTTACTCTAATTTTCAACCGATTCACTGAAATTAAGTAAATATGCATGTGTAAATTCACAATTAAAATTTATTCTGTTTTTTTTTCCTTTTCCAATCTAGTACTTTATGATTTTTTAATTAGTGTACAATTAAAGCTGCTTATAATTTCCAAAATTCTGCTTAGTGTCAAGACTTTACTATTGAATACAGATATGTTGAATAATAATATATATTAGTATTGCATGTTGAGTAAATGTAAATTGTAGAATACATTTGGATCTATATTTCTCTATTTTGAAAAATCATTTAAATTTTAAATAATTTTATTATTTTTGTTTAATAGAATTTTTAGCTTTTTCTAAGTAGAATGAATATTTTAGCTTTCAGAAAAATATAAAACATTTTACAAAGAAATGGGGCATAGTAAATGAAAAAAATAGTCAAACAAAGTCACATTTATTTCTTCTATAATAGTTTCACCTATAATCTCATTTATTCACTTGGACATTTTCAATTAATTGTTTTGAAAATTGTAACAATAATTTGCTTTAATCAAATTTGTATCTTGCTTGAACTCTCTAAGTAGCAATTGTGTGAATAGCATGACAGGGCAATTTCAGTTAAAAATTTCTCCAACAGTTTGGTTACCTTGGAATAAAAAAAAATTATCTTCATATTGGGGTACTATTAAGTCACATAAACAAATAAAAATGACTGTTAGTGTTGCAAGCATTCAGACAGAGAAGTTGAGAAAATTATTGAAACTTGGAGAGTAGCTTTTTTAGAAAAAATTAATCAGCCCCAGGGAACAGCTGTTAAATAAAAAATATGTTAGTACAATTTTGTTCATTTGAAACCCTCAAGCCTAATTAAATTTTTTTTTCAACACTTAATTTATGGAAGAGCAATTGTTTCTTTTGGTTTTTAATTTTGTTTAATGTCTTTTGTTCAAAGGTACATAAAAAGAAATTTTTCCCTTTATAATAATTTCTTTCAACTCTCTTAAGGTATTTTAAGATTTTTTCTGTGTTATATTGATTTAATGCTTTGTGCCTTATTTGGATTATATTAAAGCTAATGGATTTATTTCTAACTAGTTATTCTTTTTTACTGGACATCGGCCTGAATGTTTGAAGATTTTAAATAAAGCCAGTTTTAAAAAATTCATTGCTCTGAATTATATAACATTGAATGTGCTTCTCTAGTCATGTATTCTCTGTACTGTTGCTTGTGCATCACTGGAGACTCAGCCAAGATATCTTTTAGTCCTGATGTTCCTAAGTTTATCTCCTTTTTTTTTTTTTGGTAGAGTTAGGAATTCCTAGTTTAGGTGAAAAAGAATGGGTGAAAATAAAATAAGCATTCAACATAGTAGTTTAGAGAAAACAAAGATAGAAATTTGGAAATATACTAGGAAATTCCTGAGAAGTAATTTATGTGTAGGTCATGTGCAAAGCACCTTTATAGACATGCTAACTTATATACCTGACCTTGGGGTAATTCCTACTGGAGATTATTGAATTTGATTGTAGGTGTGGTACCATGGGAAATACATGTTTAATTTTTGTCTCCAGTTTCTGGCACACGGCTCCTAAAACCCTTGGAATCTCTGGAGTGATGAGAGTGTTTCTTGTATGCTCATGAGATGGCTGGTGGCAAGTGTCCCCTAGATAGTTTAAGAATGGGGCTGGTCCCCAGAAAGACCAAGACATGATTAAGATGGTTGAGATTTACAGCCTTACCCCCTCAGTCTCTGGAGAGGGGAGAGGGGCTGGACGTTGAGCTAATCACCAAGGCCAGTGATTTAAGCAATCATGCCTATTTAATGAGACCTCCGTGAAAACCCCTAAATGGCAGAGTTTGGAGAGCTTTCAGGTTTTGACAATAGCCACAAGTTGGTGAACACATCTACATGCTAGGAGGGTGGCACACCTCAGTTCCATGGGGACAGAAGTTCTTGTGCTTGGAACCTTTCCAGATTTCACCCTATACACCTCTTCATCTGGCTGTTCATTTGTATCCTTTATTGTAAGTAGGTGATAGCAAATAAATTGTCTTCCTGAGTTCTGTGAGCTGTGCTAGGAAATTGTCAGACTTGAGGAGAGAGTCCTGGAACCCCTAATTTATAGCTGGTTGGTCAGAAGTACAGATGGCAACCTGGGACTTGTGACCTGTGTCTGAAGTACCAATAGTCTTGGGACTTAACCTATGGGGTCTGCACTAACTCCTAGGACTTAGTGTCATAATTGAATTAAATTCAATTTTAGGACACCCAGGTGGTGTCTGGAGAGTTGAAGAATTGGTTGGTGTGAAGAAAACCCCCACATATTTGATTTCAGAAGTTTAAGTAGTAGGCCATTCTAACATTTTTGTTTTGGCATAATTGTTACCCTTATTTGCAGCTTTTTTTGAAACACTAAGGCTGATAAACTTTCTATTGTTAATTATCCATATAACAGATCTTTGGTTTTATAAGTTTTAGAAAGATGTTAAACTCTAACTATATATAGGGAGAAGAGAACATCTTTTGCATATGTTTAATATTTATTCAACACCCATGATATAGGCATTAAATAAGAATGCAGAATTTTTGTTTCTCCTTTTTCTTGTTTGTTAACTCTTGAGACTAAATTGAAGTCAAAGAACCATCACAAGCAAGGCTGACTTTTGGGACATTGGCTTCGTTTTGAAGTAGGCATGCTTAGGCATGAACTCTTATTAACTCTGAAAGTAGGTCATATCTAATGGTAGAGTCTTTTAAAAATTTCAGTGACTAAAACAATATATACTTATCTGACACACTATTTTTAATTACTTAAAAATGTTACTAAATATAACACCCCATTTTTAAAATTAATTTTTTTAATTTTTCAGACAGGGTCTTGCTCTGTTGCCCAGGCTGGAGTGCAATGGCATGATCTTGGCTCACTGCAACTTCTGCCTCCTGGGTTCAAGCAATTCTTCTGCCTCAGCCTCCTGAGTAGCTGGGACTACAGGTGCATGCCACCACACCCAGCTAATTTTTGTATTTTTAGTAGAGATGGAGTTTCCCTATGTTGGCCAGGCTGGTCTTGAACTCCTGACCTCAAGTGATCCTCTCGCCTCAGCCTCCCAAAGAGCTGGGATTACAGGCCTGAGCCACCTCACCCGGCCCAATTTCTTGTATTTCTGTATTTAATATGAAAGTCATGAAAACATAATGATTGTTGAAATATTTCTGGATGTCCTTTAGTTCTAAGAAATCTTTCCACATTAGTGCACAGAAAATTCTGCATGTCAGAATAGCAATCAGTACTGTAAATTTCCAAGTTTCTACTTAAAAATAATTCAAAAATCTGAAGCGAAAAGGTTAAAAACCAACAAAAATAATTACAGATTATATATAGTTTTCTTACCCTGTCTTATGGTGGTGACTATGGATTATATTTTAACAATTAAATGTGTGGCTAGCAGATTTCTGTTTTAAAAAAGACTTATGGCTGGGTGCGGTGGCTCACGCCTGTAATCCCAGCACTTTCAGAGGCTGAGGCAGGCGGATCACAAGGTCAAGAGATCAAGACCATCCTGGCCAACATGATGAAACCCTGTCTCTACAAAAAATACAAAAATTAGCTGGGCATGGTGGTGCACGCCTTCAATCACAGCTACTCGGGAGCTGAGGCAGGAGAATCGCTTGAACCCAGGAGGCAGAGGTTGCAGTAAGCTGAGATCACACCATTGCATTCCAGCCTGGCAACAGAGCAAGACTCCATCTAAAAAAAAAAAAAAAAAACATTATACAGAGGTGAAATGATTTACCTTTGGGATTTAAAAGTATTATAGACACATATATATTTGGCACCCTTTTTATATAAAATTCAAAAAGGACAAAAGGCAGCAGAGGAAGGGAGTGGTATGTTATATAAGATGGAAAACAAAAGACTGAAATTACAAAACTATATATTGGGGGACGTAAGGCTAGTTTCAAAGAAATCCTGTTGGATGATTGCTTTCATTGTATGCATATTGAAATTATAATAATGGCATTTCTGGTAGGTGGCAGCCATGTAGCATGAAAGCTGGTAAATAACTATGTGGTTGGAAAACTATAAGATAACTGCCAATAGGGAATTTGAAGCTTTCTTCTTTTTTCACTAATTTTGCCTTCTACCACACTAATATATTGTCTTGACAGAGTATATTTCTTAAGGTGGAGATAAATGCTTGAGTAATTACTATGCTGTCCTCCGCTATCGTGGTAGAAGTCTGTGGAACAATTCTCTCCCCAAAGCCTGAGGATCCCAGATCAAATGCCTCTGTTTTTTAATCATCTGAATGTCATGTAAAGTGGTCAAAGCTTGTAGTTTTAGGCATCAATGTGGCTTATAAATCTTGATAATAATTGAGTCCCAGTTTAAAGGATTGGTAGGTTGTTTGTGCATGTGTAACCTTGACCTCTCATTGTACCCTTGATGTATCTGGGATATCCAGCACTTGGTGCCTGGCCACCCTTGGTAAGATCAGGCCTATCCCAAAGAAAGTAGTCATCCTTAGTATTCTCAGGGGATTGGTTCCAGGCTTCACAAGGATTCCAAAATCTGAGGATGCCCAAGTCCCTTACTGTACTCATTTTCTCTTCTTCATTTTTAAATTGGGAACTCAACATTCGCCTCAAATCAAAAGCATGTTCCTTTCTCTACTTTTCACTCTTGCTTTTTTCTCTTCGAATGAGATAGGGGTAGGCGTCAAACAGCCTACAATAGGTAGTAAGTTCTAAAATAATTGATTATGTCCTAATAAGATGATTTTGGAATAAGACAAATTCATACTGATGTTATGTTGACAGTGTATATTAGGGCAAAATAAACACCTCAGACTCAGAGAATTAAGCATGGAGTCCTTTCTGTATTAATCTAAATTTAAAAATCTTTGTAGAAGCTTTGAACTAAAAATGTAAACAAATAGATTATTGATTTGGGTTTTCTTTGGGCTCACTGGTTTTTTTTTAATTAATTGACTTTTGCTAAATTAGATAACTTTGTAAAATGTTTGAGACAAAAAAAGAATGTATGTTTTTATGTGAAATATCATTATGTAAAATTTCAGAAAGCAGTAGTGTGGGTTTTCAATGGTGTAGTCGAGCCAGCTTGCACCAGCCCGTTAGAACTGATTGGAAATTTTGTAAACTAGTTGTTAAATATAAACATTAGTAAAAATTGAAGTAGCTGGGCAGGGTGGTATGTGCCTATAGTCTCAACTCTGTGAAACACAGATGCAGGAGTGGAGAATTGCTGGAGCCCAGGAGTTTGAGTTTAGCCTGGGCAACACAGGGGAGACCCTGTCTCTTTGTATTTATTTATTTATGTTTTTTTTGCGATGGAGTCTCACTCTGTTGCCCAGGCTGGAATACAGTGGCGTGACCTCGGCTCACTGCAACCTCCACCTCCCAGGTTCAAGAGATTCTTGTGCCTCAGCCTCCCGAGTAACTGGGATAACAGGCATGCGTCACCACACCCAGCTAATTTTTTTGTATTTTTAGTAGAGATGGGGTTTTGCCGTGTTGGCCAGGCTGATCTTGAACTCCTGACTTTAGGTGATTCGCCCACCTCGGCCTCCCAAAGTGCTGGGATTACAGGCGTGAGCCACTGCATCCTCATATTAACTTATTTAATTGTAAGTACATACAAAGGTAGTTAATAGTTAAAACTCAGTACTTTCTAATTATCTTACTACATTTTACTGTTATCTATGCTCTTGAGGTTATTTATGCCTATCATATTTATATGGTAAAATAATATGTAATGGCTGGCTACCGGGTGTGTCTTCCTAACTTCACATTTAGTGACATCATGTTAGAGCTTGAACTTAGCCATAAAAGAGTATTTATTTAAACCACAGGAATTGGCAAATGCTACAAATCAGGGCTTAGTTTATTCTTTTGTTGATTGTGCTTAAGGAAGTGATAGAGAAAATGTTAATGCATGTCGTGTCTATAGTCATTATATTCTGAATAGCACAAAAATTAAGGAAACAGTCTTCCAATATTCAAATAAGTTTAATCCAGTCAGTATTTATGTTGAAACTGTGCCCAGAAGATTATTAAACATTTATCATTATACCACTGGTTTAAGTTCATCAAATTTTATTAATTTTTTTAATTAACAAATTAGAATTTAACATAAGTGTTTTAAGTTTAAACTATACAAATGGCAATAAAATGTATTTTTATTTATTCAATACCAGTTTACCACTTAGAACATAAGATGTATTTATGCATTTATAATAAAAGCTAGTTTGTAGTGTTCTTAAATTTGTATATTCTCATTTGCCTCTATATAGAGGTTCCCTAAGTGACTGATCAATGTAATGGAAACTTTAAAAACAGTGACAACAAAACTGAATTTTATACCAGAGATTATGATTCCATAGGCTTATGGATGGTCTAAGAGCCTGCATTTTATTGCATATCTTATATGGATGTTATTAGAATACTATTAGCAATATAGTGAAAAACTTTTTAGTTCCTCACTAAGAAAATTTTATCCAAATAAAATATCAATATGCACACACAAAAAATAAGTCTTAAGATTTGTTTTCTTGTACTGACTGTCATTTTAGAGTTCTATTACCTTATGTGGGTAATTCTCATTCTCTTTAAAAGCCTGTATTCCCTCATCTGTAAAATAAAGACATTATGCTAGATAATCTTTGAGGTAGAAATGATGATTATCAAAACGTACCTTTCATTCATAGGGATTAATTTTTAGTGCCGCTTCTTATCCCACAAGAAAATTGAAGGATTGTAATTTTTTTTTCACTTGTTTCTTTAGTTGTATTATGGGGATGACAATAGTACCGATCATCATAGTGTTATTTTGGAGATTAGGCAAAGTAAACCTGTTAGTGTTTAGAAGAATGTCTGGCACATAGTAAGTGCTGTATAAGTATTAGCTGCTATTCTACCTTCTTCTTGTTTTCCCTCTTCTCTCCTTTTCCCTATCTTCACTTCCCTCCCTCCTTTTACTCTTCCCCTTTCCTTGGAGGGTTGATACTAAACTACAACTCTTTTTCTTCTGTACAAGTAGAGTATTAATAAATATTCTTTTAAAAAATGCAGTGCACTTCAATAAGTTCATAACAAATTAAGAAAAACTTTAAAGTTTCTTAGAAAGACTACTTTTTTTTTTTCCAGCAACAAGGCAATCTAATGTAGCTAAAAAACCCTCCTGCTATAAAATACCCTGTAGTGCTGGATAAAATATAAATTTTGTTTTTTTTTTTAAACGTCCAGCGTGAGCTTTAAGACAATAAGGAAAATACCTGGTTTTTTAAAAATGAATGATTTTTACATATATTCTTATAAATGAGATGGGCCTTACCTTTTTCTTGTACTGGCCTCTTCTGATTTTTGGTATCGGATTATGTTCACCTTTTAAAAAGAGCTGAATCATTTCCTTCTTTTTTTCTATTCTCTGGAACAGATTGTGTAAAACAGAGGTTAGATCCTAAGTGTCCTGGAAAATTTAACAGTTAGATATTCTGGTCTTGGTGGTGTTTTTTACAAAGATTTTTGACTACAAATTCAATGTCTTTAATAGTAGCAGATTCTATGTAGTTTCTCTAATTCTTCTTGGATCCATTTTGATAATATATGTATTTTGGAAAATTATACTGTTTAAGTTTTCAAGTTTATTTGTATAACATTATTTATTGCATTCTCTTATGCTTTTTACATATATTTGTAAATTCCTAACACTGCCTTTTAAAACTTAACCAATTAATAAGATGTTTGTCTATAATTATTTTCAAAGAACCAGCTTTTAATTACATCGTTTTTTATTTTGTTTCACTAAGCAATAATTGTCCTCTTTTATCTCATATATTCTACTTTCTCTGTTTCCTTCTCCCAACCGCCACTGGTATTATTTTTCTTATTTCTTGAATTAAATTCTAGATAATCAATTTTTAATTTCTTTGTTTTCTGTTATAAACACTCAGGGCTGTATATTTTACTATAAATAATAATTTAGATGCATCTCTGAATATTTGATACATTTATGCTAGGCTTCTCTGATAAGTTTTAATTATCTTATAATTTCCATTCTGTCTTCTTTGACCCATGAATTATTTTGAACTGTGTGGGCTTTGTTATGTGTGTGAGTGTGTGTGCATGCACGCACATGTGTGTTTAAGAGACGAGATCTCGCTGTGTTGCCCTGGCAGGCCTCCAACTCCAGGGCTTAAGCAATCCTCCTACTTCAGCCTCCTGAGTAGCTGGGAGTATGATCTTTTTTTTTTTTTGAGACGGAGTCTTACTCTGTCGCCCAAGCTGGAGTGCAGCAGCACAATCTCTGCTCACTGCTCACTGCAACCTCTGCCTCCTGGTTCAGTGATTCTCCTGCCTCAGCCTCCTGAGTAGCAGGGATTACAGGTGTGTACCACCACGCCCAGCTAATTTTTGTATTTTTAGTAGAGACGGGGTTTCACCATGTTGGTCAGGCTGGTCTCGAACTCCTGACCTCGTGATCCGCCTGCCTCGGCCTCCCAGAGTGCTAGGATTACAGGTGTGAGCCACCGCGCCCAGCCTTTTTTTTGCTTTTTAAAAAAGTTTCCAAATATATTAGGAAACTTGATTTGGTGTTACTTTTATTACTGGTTTCTCGTTTCTAACTTTGTGGCATAGTATTAGTTTCCTATTGCTGCTGTCAGAAATTACTGCAAATTTAGTGGCTTAAAACAACACAGATTTGTTATCTTACAGTTCTAGAGGTCAGATAGCCAAAATTAGTCTCTCTGGGATAAAATCAAGTTATTGGCAGGGCTGTGTTTCTTCTTGAGGATGTAGAGGCTAATCTGTTTTTTCCCCCTGTTCTAGCTTCTAGAGCCTACCTGCATTCCTTGGCTTGTGATCCCTTTGTCCATCTTCAAACAGATCTGTCACTGACTCTCAGACCTCTACTCTTCCCTCACATTTTCTGTAACTCTGACCCTTCTATCTCCTTCTGTAAGGACTCTTGGGATTACATTGAGTCCACCCAGGTAATTCAGGATAACTTCTTCATCTGAAGGCCCTTAATTTAGTCACATATACAAAGTCATTTTTACCACGTAAGGTAACAGTCTCAGGTTCCAGGAATTAGTACATAGATATCTTTAGGAGGCCCTTATTCTGTCTATTCACATTATTCATATCATTTTCCTTCCCCCACCTTTCCCACTCTGTTGTTTTGGATGTTATACATTCTGTTTGTTTTCCTTGGTATTGATATTATTTATGTGTTTAACAATATTTAATATTATGCCTTTTTACCTTTGCATACCATGCTCATTTGTGCTTTCCTTGCTTGTATTGTTTAGCATTTTAGTTTCCCTTTGTTTCTAAATGCCTCCTGCATTAGTCAGGCTTCTTTAGAGAAACAGAACCAACAAGTGAGAGTGAGATTTATTTTAAGGAATTGTGATTGTAGAAGCTTGGTAAGTCCACAATCTGCAAGATAGGCTGGTGGGCAAGAGACCTAGGGAAAAATTGTGGTTCTAAAGATATTATGTTGGCAAAATTCCTTCTTGTTCAGGAGAGGTTGTCCTGTCTTTGTTCTCTTATGGCCTTCAGTTGGTTGGATGAAGCCTGTTCACATTATGAAGGTTAATCTGCTTTACTCAAAGTCTACTAATTAAAATGTCAACCTCATCTAGAAAACACCTTTACAGAAACATCTGAATAACGTTTGTCCAGGAATCTGGGTACCATGGCCCAACCAAATTGACAAAAATGTTAACTATTACTCTTTCCAAGTTACTTAGTTTTTCTGTTACAGTTATTATCAATATTATGTACTTATTTAACTTTCTAATGTGTTTACCAGTATCTTTTCTCATAACATATTCTTGCATTCCATTCTCCTTTCTATGCTCAGTTTTCCTTCTTTACACATATATTTCCCAAGAGACTGGGAGAAATAAATTCTCAGTTTTTATTTGTCTGAGAATGTCTGTTTTCCTCGCAGACCTGAATGATGGTTTAATGGGGTATAGAATTCTTGGCTAACACTTATATTTCCTTAGCTCTTTGAGGATATTATTCTGTTGTTTTCTAGCGTTTGTTCTTGCATATGAGACATCTACCTTTAATTATCGTTTCTTTGTAGATAATCTGACCTATCCCTTGCTGGTTGTTTTTAAGATCCTTTCTTTGCCATTAGTGTTTTTGTTGTTGGTGGTGGTGGTGGTGTTTGTTTGTTTGTTTGTTTTGAAACAGAGTCTCGCTCTGTGGCCCAGGCTGGAGTGTAGTGGCGTGATCTCAGCTCACTGCAACCTCTGCCTCCCAGGTTCAAGCGATTCTCCTGCCTCAGCCTCCCAAGTAGCTGGGATTACAGGCGCATGCCACCACACATGGCTAATTTTTGTATTTTTAGTAGAGATGGGATTTTGCCATGTTGGCCAGGCTGGTCTTGAACTCCTCACCTCAGGTGATCTGCCTGCCTCAGCCTCCCTAAGTGCTAGGATTACAGGTGTGAGCCACCACGCCCAGCCTGCCTTTAGTGTGTTACATTTTCACTGTACTTTATTTAGGTATGAGTTTCTTTTCTTTTTATTTATTTATTCTGATTTTTGTTTTTCGTGGACCTGGGAAGGGATTCTTGTGGCTCATCAGTTTTGGAAAATGTCAGCCACTGTCTTTTCAAATAGGTGTTCCCCCCTTCTTCTGTCATTTCCTTCTAGAATGCCTAGTAAAGATACAGATTGTATTCTGTCCTTCATATCAGCTATTCTAATCTGTCATTCCTTGAGGTTTTCTTTTTCTTACGTGATTTTTTTTTATTGAATTTCTCTTTGGTTCTTTTAAAAATATTTTAGTTCTTTTTTTTTGCATAACCAGTGTTGTCATTGTGGCTTTTCTCTCTTTGAAAAATCATTCTAAACATTTTTACTGGTTTAGTCATTTTCAGCATCTATTTAGAGTTTTAGATTATTTTATTTGTAGTATTTGAAGGGTAATTTCCCTATTTATTACATCAGCTAAAACTTTCTCCTCATGATGGTTTCTTCAATTTATAATTTTTTATTATGAGCTCATCTTTACTAGGGACTATGTATTCTATGGAAGTCCAGTATAGTATGTGTGTATCTTTGTGGGACTATTTACATCTATATCTTTTGGTCCTTAAAAATTTCAAGGGTCCAGTCAGATTTTATGTTACTTTTAAATTTTACACCATGCAATTATGTAAATTTAAAACCTTCACATACATAGGATACCCTTCTAGAGTTTTTTATGTTTTGCTGGTGACTGTTTTCCCTCTCTCATTGAAGACTCAAATTAATGACTGGCTTCTTTCCTCTTTCTCAGAGTTCATGGGCCACTGTTTTTCTAGTTGCTTTTTCTTGGGTAGCACACCTCTTTGATTCTGTGAGCTTTAGGTGGATGCTCAGTTCTTGATCCCCCACCTCACATCAGCTATGGGTATGTTTTCACTCCTGGCAAGTGATTTGAAGGTGTATGTCCAAGCACTTAGCCCTTAAAACCTAGAGCTGAGTTTGAAACCACGGGGATTGCTACAGTGTCTGTTTAAGCGAATGGCTCTGGCTTTGACTTCTATTTGTTTCCAGCACTTGAGGAATTTTTTTTTTTTATTGTTTTTAGCAAGGTGTTATTTTGAAAGTATTTTATCCAGTATTTCTCTATGTTTGGAGCAGGATGGAAGCCCTTACATATTGGCTTGGACTATACCATGTTATAAGAATTTTCTGTATTTTTTAACATTGATGTAATTTGATTGAATCTTAATTTCTTTCTATTTTAAGGATATTGGTTGATTCTCTAATAGCTTTTTAAAAATTCTGTTTTGGGATTGTTTTAACTTTTCTTTTTCCTCCAGTGTGTTTTTCAAACATTTTTTGTTTTGCATGTATCTGGTACCTAATAAATATTCAGTAAATGTTTTCTAAGTGAAAATAAGTCAAATGTTTAGTTTGTGCCAAAGGGCATTCTAGGTGATTTTAATAAGATTATTTGTTTTAGGCCTCATATATGTTAAGTTAGACCGATAGACCCTACCAAATTATAAAATGATAATAATAATAGTAATAATAATAGCTTCAAATAATTATAAGACACTTCATTTTCATTCTAACCCTGCAGTATGTAGTATTATTATCACTGTTTTACTGTTGAGATAATTGAGAAATAGAGAAAGTAACTTATCCCAAATCACATAGTTAGCACATGGCAGAGCTGTATTTAAACTAAGTCTGGCTCCAGAGGCTTGTATTCTTAATCATTATACTGTAGCTTTTATATCCTGTTGAGAGATATCCTTGATTATTATTATACCTCTGCTTAAAATATTTTCCCACTGCTTTCTGGATAATGTTTAAATAAATATTTTATTATTTAAAAAATAAATGTTTAAATAAGTATTTAATATTCTAGCCTACCTTATTCTATCATACTACATATCAGCCTTGTTCTCTGTTTCCAATTGCTAACGGTGTTCCGAAGGCCCTCTATTTCATGCTTCCATGTGTTTAATTGTATTCTCCCCTCTGCCTAGAATGTCTCTCCTTCTGCTTCTCTCCTGGCTAACTCCTATACGTCCTTAGAAACTACAGCTCTTTTTGAAAGCTTCCATAACTGCTTATTGATATAGCTGTCCCTCTCTTCAGTGTTCCCCTAAATTTGTCCTCCCATAATGTATCAGCTTATAGCATTTATTTTACTATGTTTTAATATTTTTTTTTTCTTTTTGCCTCTTAACTAAACTGCCTTCTCTGAGGTAAAGGACTGTATTCTGCACATCTCCGTAAGCCCATGACCTCGTAAACATAACTGGCACATAGGAGATGTTCAATATATATTTATTGAATGAATCAATAATTGTGATTTCATTACTTGTTTTACAGATCATCCGTAAGATTTGTCTACTGCATTGTCTTGTTGAATTTTTAAATAGGACTATGAATTATTTTGTTAGTAATATTAATAAAAGATGTTTATAAAAACAAGTTACTATCTTGGAATACAAATTACTTAATGAATTTCTTAAGATATCTTTTTTAAACATATAACATTTTTGCTTATTTAGTTGTAAAAGAATATGGTTTCCATAATAGTGTGTTATTTAAAAGCAGTTCTATTTAGGTATTTAGTTGAAAATAATTCTTTGGCGAAAAATTAACTCTGTAAATATGTATTAAGAGGAGTGCCTGCTCTGTTTTGATTCTATGTTTTAATATTTTTACTCTTGGCAATATTTAATGAAAATGTGTCTCATTAACCTTGAAGTTACTAGTCATTATTTTATGACTGCTTTTGATTTATTTACTGTCTTGACTTCATATATAGAAAACACTAATTTTATCAAAGCTTATTGCATTATTTACTACTAATTACAAAATAAATAAGTAAATAAATAAAGATCACATAGAAAAAGTAAGTCTCTTGGGGTGAAAATTTATTTTTAAAACATATATTAATGGTTTTTATATGCTCATTTCTTATAATAATATAGAAATTTTAATTGTTCAATTGGGGGCAGATGTTTTATATCATGGCTTTTTAAAAAAGTTAACTCTTTAAATGGAATGAAGGAATAGGAGAAAATTACTTGTTTGAACCTTATAGGAAGTATATCTGAGATAGCACTATTTTGCTGCAACTGAAATTCAAACATGAGGAAATTGCAGAAATTTACAATTCAATGTGTGTTTCATCAGGGAGAAATCCACAGATTGTTTTGACACTCAGTTAGAAATTCAGCATGAAGATGGACGTCTCATGAAATTTGCAGCTGCTGATTGAATTTATATTTCCATAAAGGCCATCAACAGTAGCAGCCTGCAGGGGAAGAGGGGGGAGAAATGACAAAAATCGTGAGGCTAGCATTTTTCCTCAGTGTTATAGTCGCAAATTACTGGTAATAAGGGTTTACACTGACCAGGATTAAAGAAAAATATAGACAGCCAGAGGGAAGGACTTCTCAGTTTAATTGATTTTAACTAAATATGTCCACATTTGATATCTAAATATGTGTTTAGTCATTTGTAGAAAATCTAATATGTATGTAAAAATCAGTTTATCTTTACTATTTAAACAGAAAGAATAAGATAGCTCTTGAAGTTAAAAAAGGTTGTATTTTACGGGCTATTTTCATAAGAGCCTTTCAAGATAGAAGATGAGTATTGTAGGAATATAATACGAGCTTGTTTTCTATGTCATTGAAATAATTATTTCATGTTCTTGCAAGTAACCTACAGTTGATGTTTTTGAGAATAACAATTATTATTTTAAAATATGTTTTTAAAATTTTTTGAATGGATATCCAAATAATAGTGACAGAGAACAAATTACCTTTTCAAGGAAATTATTTCATTTTCAAGTGTGGTGGGTTTTTTATTTTTAGCAAAATGTACAAAAAGTTCTTTCTTTTGTTTAATGCATATCTTGTGGAGATTTCATATTATACATGATTTTAAAATATTCATGGATTGTAGGTGAACTGAAGGACTTAAGAGTGTGTCCATTGTTCCTGCAGAGTTCTTTGTCTCTGTGGGCAGTGTGTACTTTAACCATAACAGGATGCCCTCAGATAGCTTTATTTGAAAATTAGAATTTTCACAACTATATGTAAAAATATTATCCTTATTAAGAAAAATTATATTTAATTTAATATTAGCCTATAAAAACTGAGAACATTACCCAGAAAACATGTAAATTAAATAAGTGTTGGTCTTTATTTTTTTACATACTCAATTTAAAGTTTAAGAACATAGTGTAACTGATTACAGTTGTTTTGTTATGTTTAGTTATATTTGAGACCATCTAATTTATAAACTATTGCAATTGGAAAGGAAGAGTATATATTTCTGCTACCTGTGCTTAAAAGGTACACGTGGACTTTTTTTTTTTGAGTTTCAGAATTTTCTTTAGGTGTTAAATAAGCATAATCAGGCTAGATTACAAGAATGTGCTTATTCTTCTAGGAGTCTATAAATGCTTGCTTTTTCAACATCACTTCCTATTGTTTTACTTTCTGTATGTTAATACCAAAATCTAGCAGTTAAATATATTTTGGCTTTTTATACACTGGTTTACAAACCAAAGCAAAACTGTTTTGTGAGAGAAGTACCACTGTGTCCAACAGATAAAGTTTGTAAGTATTTGGAAAAACGATTTTCTCATTTGTGCTTTCCTTTCACAGCATTTCTCAGGCATACACATTTTGGGTCATTCATGTAATCCAGACTTCCCTCTCTTTCTTTCTTCCCTCCTTGCCCACCCTACTTGAGAATTTGCTATTTTCAACATTCCAAAATATATTAGCTTAACTAATTTAATTTACTACTTATTAAAAGCCTCCTTTTTTCTTCTTATCAGTTGCTGTCAATTTCATCACCCAATCAAATCAATGTCTTTGTTTCTCTTTTAGCTTGTTTTCCCTGCCCATATGTATTTTTTGTTTTTATGTCTGAGATATAATTCATTCACTCCTGATTCAACAAATATTTATTGACTGCCATCTTTGTATCAGACGTTATTTTAGGTTCTGGGGATACAGTAATAAACAACACAAAGCCTTCTTTCCACCTTCATGGAGTTTGCCTTTTAGTAAGAGACACAAGCAGTAAACAAATGAGTATGTAATATGATGTCAAGTAGAAATGTGCAAAACTTACAGTGCCAGGTAAAAGGCTAGAATGTGACAGAATTAGACTGCAGCAACTACATAATAACTTCCAGAAGGATCTCTCTGAGGATGTGGCATTTGAAAAGAAACCTGAGTGAAATAAGAAAGTGAGTAACGTTATAGAGTTCTACATATTTTCCTTTTTCTTTATAGCATGAACATTCCCCCCACCACAATTTACTATGTGCATATTTGTTTTCCACTTATCCCCTTCTCTTATCACATTCAATATTAGAAGTCTGAAATGATGCTTCTACAGCTCCCATCACTTCTCCATGCTCATAAAATTTCTATATTCATATACAGATACAAATAAGATTTTCTGGAAGGGGTATTATTTATTTTTTACAAAAGTGGTGTTATCCTATTTTCCTTCTTCAACACTTGCATTTCTTAGTAAACAGTAAATAATAAACATCACTTAGGTCAGACCTAAAGTATTATTGTAATAACTGCATATTTTCCATAGTATGGATATGCCACAGTTTATCTAACCTTTAATTAATGTATTGATGAACATTTTAGTTGTTTGCAGTTTTTTTTCTACTAAAAATGCTCCATAAACATCTTGTACAAATATCCTTTTCAACTCATGCTTTTACCTTTTGTAAGATGAATTCCCAGAAATGGCATTGCTATGGCAAAGAATATGTGTAACTTTTATTAATAAATATTACCAGAGTACTTTCCAAAAAGACCTTAGCAGTTCACATTCTCACCAACAATGTAGGTGAATGTGTTTTTCCCCACGGCTTTATTGGCACTAGGTAACTTTGTTTTATATTTTGTGTATTATCTCTGACGGTTTTTAATCCATCTGTCATCTGTCTTCCTGATGCTGAGTTTATGTGTACACTAGGCTTACTCTTTGCAGTCTTGTGGCTTACTCTTTGCAGTCTTGTGGCTTACTCTTTGCAGTCTTATGGAACTCTGTGCCCTTATAAAACTGTACAGACCACTTTTCAGCAATCTTAGCTTGTTGTATTTTAGTTACACATTTAAGTGCATATCTTTACCCACTCTGACCCCCAACACCTAAATAACATGAGGCCTAGCACAAGGTAGATGGTCTGGGTAAATACTCGCTTTCAAAAACAAATGTGTCTGGTGGAGAATACTGATAATAGGATAGGCTATACATGTATGGGGGCAGGTGATATATGGAAATCTCTCCACCTTTCTCTCAATTTGGCTGTGAACCTAAAACTGCTCAAAAATATCTTTAAAAATAAAAATAAAATGTACAAGATTTTTTGATTGCCATGCATGTTGAATTACTCGTGCAATTGATTTCTCTTTGTGAAAGCAGATGAGCAAGAGTTCACTGCATTTTAAAGTTGTTACCTGAAAGGTCAAATGTATTCCTTTTTTGACACTATTTCCCTTTGGGATTTAAGCAAACATTTATCTTAGGTTGCACATTACTGTGTTCAGGATACAGTTATTATATTTATCAGATTGTTGCCAGCTACTCTGCATTTTTTTCCTGGCTCTGAAATCACATGCATATTCTAGGCCTGTGCTCTGAAATTTTTTGAAGTACTATTGTTGACATTTAGAGCATTCTGTGCTGCAAGTGTCTTCACCCCAGAATGTGATGTGCACCAGTGAACAGAGGTCAGGCAAGGCAAAAAGTTGTTTGTCATCTGCCAAGCTGTTTGTAACAACCAGATAAAAGTATATTCCTATTTTCAGATTTAAAATGTAAACATACATCTCTAGTCCCAACCAGTCTCTTCATTTTAGAATGTTAATGTAGAAATGTCCCCTTGCCGGCAGCTAGCCCAATCTTCTTTTCACAGTCACCCGTTCCAGAGGTTATGTTTATAGCTAGAACCAGTGTATTTTGGCTTTTGCCTTTATTTATTCTTTATGAGAACTGGGAACTATGGTGACCCAGCAAAAGCCTGGGTGACCATGGAAGTAGTCTGTATTAGCGCCTGGACTCCAGAGAAAAGGGAAAATGTGATCCTCGTTAAGCCCTGGTTGACAGAGATCATGCCTTTAGATGGTCAGTCTCAAAGATCATTCAGTTGTCACAAGTGCAGATTTATCAGTTGGCAGTTCAGATTGTTACTGTACAGTGAGTGTGAGGGTCTTTAGAACTGGTTTTAATAATGCAGCATGTATACAGGAATCTTAGGGGATGTGTCATACTGTTTTCAATAGTCAGGGATAGCATATTGGTTAATCCCAGGCACTTCTGACACATATGGTTCTGATTGTGTAGGCAAGAATGGGCATGACAAGGAGGGAACTTTATCAGCTCTTTAAACTAAGTCTGGGTTACATTATACAGACCAGCCAATTCTTTGCCCTCCTATTCCCATTTTCTCATTCCCCAGTTTATTCATTCTTACCATTTTAATGTGATCAGAGTAGACACTGCTCATCTACTATTTGTTAGAGATTCATGGTCTGGTTCAGAAACTGAAACTTGGAATGAAACTCTTCCAAGCTCTGCTGTCAACAACAGACCTCAGCTCTTGGATCCTTTTATTGGATCTTACTATTTAGTGTGGACCACTTTTCTTTTTGAGGTATCAACTCTTTAATTTAGGTCTTTTATATATAAAACCATTGATTTTGTTTTCAGGTTAGTTTTCTGCCTTAGCTGTTTTCTTTCTTAGCATTTTAAAAGTGTGAAGTCAATCTATTTTATTAAAAGTTCAATACATCTAAATTCACAAGTAAGAGATGTTATGTAATGTCTGGATAGTGTAATGATTATTTGTTTCTGGTTTCCTCTTCTTTCTTCTTTCCTTTCTTTTTAAAAAATACTTAAAAGCATATGTGAAGATTACTTAGAATTCTTCATATAACTAGTGAGGTCTTCTGCAGCAAAAGGCCAACCAGTTTACATAATATAATCTTTTTATTTTCGATGAGAACGTTGCTATTTCCTGAACCTACTTCTACTCAACACCTATTTCTCTTTTAGTTACCATCATCCTTTGCCTTAGATATCCCACCTATTTTGTTAACTTTTTTCTCTGACTGTCCTGTCATATCACCAGCATCTCTTCTGGTTAGTTCCTTTGGCTGCTTTTTTAAACTTAGTTTTATATAGACTCCTTGAGAGCATTCATTATGCTTATCAACCACTTGAACTCAGAGTTATTGATATGGGCGGTAGGCTCTTGACTCTTAGCAGCCATCAAATCACTATTATGTTTTCTTTTTTTAAATTATTATACTTTGAGTTCTGGGATACATGTGCAGAACGTTGCAGGTTTGTTACGTAGGTATACACGTGCCATGGTGGTTTGCAACTCATCATCTACATTAGACGTTTCTCCTAATGCTATTCCTCTCCTAGTCCCCCACCGCCTGACAGGCCCTGGTGTGTGATGTTCCCCTATCTGTGTCCATGTATTCTCATTGTTCAACTCTCACTTATGAGTGAGAACATGTGGTGTTTGGCTTTCTGTTTCTGTGTTAGTTTGCTGAGAATGATGGTTTCCAGCTTCATTCATGTCCCTGCAAAGGACATGAACTCATCCTTTTTTATGGCTGCATAGTATTCCATGGTATACTGCATAGTATTCCATGGTATACTGCATAGTATTCCATGATATATAAAATGGTACTACATTTTCTTTATCCAGTCTATCATTGATGGGCATTTGGGTTGGTTCCAAGTCTTTGCTATTGTGAATAGTGCTGCAGTAAAGATACGTGTGCATGTGTCTTTATAGTAGAATGATTTATAATCCTTTGAGTATATATGCAGTAATGGGATTGCTGGGTCAAATGGCATTTCTAGTTCTAGATCCTTGAGGAATCGCCACACTGTCTTCCACAGTGGTTGAACTAATTTATACTCTCACCAACAGTGTAAAAGCATTTCTGTTTCTCCACATCCTCTCCAGCATCTGTTGTTTCCTGACTTTTTAATGATCGCCATTCTAACTGGCATGAGATGGTATCTCATTGTGGTTTTGATTTGCATTTCTCTAATGACCAGTGATGATGAACTTTTTTTATGTATGTTTGTTGGCTGCATAAATGTCTTCTTTTGAGAAGTGTCTGTTCATATCCTTCACCCACTTTTTGATGAGGTTGTTTTTTTCTTGTAAATTTGTTTAAGTTCCTTGTAGATTCTGGTTATTAGACCTTTGTCAGATGGATAGATTGGAAAAATTTTCTCCCATTCTGTAGGTTGCCTTTTCACACTGATGATAGTTTCCTTTGCTGTGCAGAAGCTCTTTAGTTTAATTAGATCCCATTTGTCAATTTTGGCTTGTGTTGCCATTGCTTTTGGTGTTTTAGTCATAAAGTCATTACCCATGCCTATGTCTTGAATGGTATTGCCTAGATTTTCTTCTAGGGTTTTTATGGTTTTAGGTCTTATGTTTAAGTCTTTAATCCATCTTGAGTTAATTTTTGTATAAGGTGTAAGGAAGGGGTCCAGTTTCAGTTTTCTGCATATGGCTAGCCAGTTTTCCCAACACCCTTTGTTAAATAGGGAATCCTTTCCCCATTTCTTGTTTCTGTCAGGTTTGTCAAAGATCAGATGGTTGTAGATGTGTGGTATTATTTCTGAGGCCTCTGTTCTGTTCCATTGGTCTATATATCTGTTTTGGTACCAGTACCATGCTGTTTTGGTTACTGTAGCCTTGTAGTATAGTTTGAAGTCAGGTAGCATGATGCCTCCAGCTTTGGTCTTTTTGCTTAGGATTGTCTTGGCTATAAGGGCTCTTTTTTTGTTCCATATGAACTTTAAAGTAGTTTTTTCCAATTCTATGAAGAAAGTCAATGGTAGCTTGATGGGGATAGCATTGAATCTGTAAATTTTGGGGTACTACTGCCCATTAATGGGATTACTCAATCAAATGGTATTTCTGGTTCTAGATCCTTGAGGAATTGCCACACTGTCTTCCACAATGGCTGAACTAATTTATGCTCCCACCAACAGTGTAAAAGCATTCCTATTTCTCCACATCCTCTCCACCATCTCTTTTTTCTCATTATTTTGGGCAGTATGGCCATTTTCATGATATTGAGTCTTCCTATCCATGAGCATGCAATGTTTTTCCATTTGTTTGTGTCCTCTCTTATTTACTTGCGTAGTAGTTTGTAGTTCTCCTCGAAGAGTTCCTTCACATCCCTAGTAAGTTGTATTCCTAGGTATTTTATTCTGTTTGTAGCAATTGTGAATGGGAGTTCACTCATGATTTGGCTCTCTGTTTGCCTATTATTGGTGTATAGGAATGCTTGTGATCAAATCACTATTATGTTTTCACATAGATGACTTTAAAAAGTTGGGCTTACATAGATTTTATTTGAACATTAATTATTACACTATGCGAAGACAGTGATGTGAGATTTTTTATGCCATCTATGTATGGCAATACCTAATTAAGTTAGTACAGTAATAACATAGATATTGAAGACATCATTTCAAGTAGGGGCTTTATTACATATCATCCCTCATGGTATAAATGTTTCGTCTTATTCCACATGAAACCTATTTTGTGATATAGATTTAATTTTTATTAAAGAATTGTTTACATTTTCATTTAATGGAAGCTGTAATTAGTAAACCTAGAACTACTTAAGACACTAGTTTATGATAAGATTGAAAATACGTATACATACAAATTCATTTATTTCAGTGTTTGTTCAGCAAAAATTCATGTTGTTTTGGCTATGGTAATGTTAAACTCTCCTTAGGTAGAATATTTTTTCTTAGAAAGTGTTTTGGTTCAAATATATTTTTAAAAGTCCGAACAGGGATAAACCAAAGCTGTACTATGATGACTACTTAGAAGGAGTTATAACTTCAAACAAAAAAAAGTTATAGGGAGAAGTTAGGCAAACAAAAGAGATGCTTTTATAGTTGACTCTCTTGGGAAAAACTATACATAAATAAATATAACCTGTTTCATTTGATAAATCAATAGCTGAAGTTATTTTTGTATCAGAAGGAGAACTAGACATCTGTGACTTGTGGCCTAATTCTGATCATCAGGGAGAAAATTGACTGGTAAAATAGAATCTTGAGAGAAATCAGTATGTAATTTCTGAGTTCATTATAGCCAAGGAAGGCAGTAATATAGGGATTTGGATGCATATGCTAATTTAGACATTAGAAGAGGAGGCTTCAAAAAGTTTTGCAGAAAAAAAGTAGGTGTTTGTATTTCAAGAGGAATGGAAAGATCTTTTTGTAAACAAATATGAGCAATATACCTGTTAGTGATCTTGATGAGCAGGAGATGGAAAAATGGCTAAAGGGAGTGCTTTGACTAACTAGTACAGTTATGTGTCACTTAATGATGGAGATAAATTCTGAGAAATGTGTTGTTAGGAAATTTTGTCAGATTGTATTTACACAAACCAAATGCACCTAGGCTATAGGGTATAGCCCGTTGCCCCTGTACAGCATGATACTATACAGAATGCTATAGGCACTTGTAACACAATGGTATTTGTGTATCTAAACATAGAAAAGGTACAGTAAAAATGCAGTATTATAATCTTACAGGACCACTGTCATAGATGTGGTCCGTCATTGACCAAAATGTTGGTGTGTGGTTCATGACTGTATTTTAAGTATACAAAAATGTCTGTAACCATAGCCATAAAGAAATGTGATGGCAGCAAGATAAGGAGCTTGAATCATTAAACACACACCATATATTTTTGATACATTATATATGTAATCATTGCCAAAGGGATTTAAAAACAAAATTCAAGAAAACAGCATGTTCAAACTATGAAAGGAACACAAAGCCAAGGACAGTTGCTCAAATTAATAAAATATAATACCAGAAAGACTAAATCTCAGAAAGAGATGAGATATGTAAAAGTCTCAAATGACACAAAATAGCTGTCTACTTTTATATGTGAATTCATGTATGTGTACATATTTGGGTTTTTTTAGGTAGGCAAATATATGTGTGTGTGTGTGTGTGTGTGTGTAACAAATATGTTCTCTTTTGTTAACATTCCTCTGTCTAAATATGAATATTAAATATCCACATGGAGCTAAAACATTGGGAGCATAAACATCTCAAAAGCTTAACCCACTGCTTGAGAAGATAGTATTTTTTTTTTTTTTTTTTTTTTTTTTTTGAGACAGAGTCTCACTCTATTGCCCAGGCTGGAGTGCAGTGGCGTGATCTCAGCTTACTGCAACCTCTGAACCCCGGGCTCAAACAATTCTTTCATCTCAGCCTCCCAAGTAGCTGGGATTACAGGCATGCTCCACCATGCCCAGCTAATTTTCGTATTTTTAGTAGAGACGGGGTTCACCATGTTGGCCAGGTTGGTCTTGAATTCCTGACCTCAAGTGATCTGTCCGTCTCGGCCTCCCAAAGTGCTGGGATTACAGGCGTGAGCCACTGCACCCAGCCAATAGTGTATTTTTAATGGATGGCAGAGAACAAGACAACTCTCTTTCTCTCTCTCTCTCTCTTTTTTTTTTTTTGGTAAAGGGCTTTTAAAACAATATTTAAAAAACAAAACCAAGAGGGTATTAAACATAAAGGAAATATTCAGCAAAACTGAAAATGGCCCAAGCTTCCGGAAACACCGTTTTTTTATACCTTGTTCTTTAAACCACAGAGCAGTCTCTTCTCTCCTTCTCTTCCCCACTACACGAAAAAGGACAAGACACAAATCTGTGCCAGGGGTCTCAGTCTAGAGGTAGCACTCCTCCTCCTCATCATTACTTCATTTTATAATTATTTTATTCTTAGACTTACTGAATGCTAAACAAGTAAAAAGAATGTTTTAGTTTTTTCCCAATTTGTCAATAATAAGTTATTAAGATATTTATTTTCATTTATCATATAGCCTAGAGCATATGATGAGTCTACATTCTATCTTGAAATAGCAAAAATTTTCATAAGCTGTAATAGCTAAAGAGAAGTTAAAAATCCATCATACTATTTAAAATGTTGAATTGTTATAAATAGAGGATACTTGCATGCTGTATTAGATAAATAATAAATAAACCACAAAACTCAGTGGTTTAACACAAGTGTGTGTTTGTTTGTTTTTTAATCGCTCTCATTTATCTTATTGACATCACTTGGAAAAGTTTTCAACATTGACAAGAGAAGAAAAGAGTCAAAGGCTCACTTGGGATGATGTTAAGGGCAGGCCTGGAAGAAGCATACATCACTTTCACCCTTGTTCCGCTGGCCGGACCCTAGCCACTTGACCCCCACCTAACTGCAGGGGAGGCTGGGAAATGTATATGAGCTTGTGCATATTTGGTGAGTGCTGCTTCTATCATAGACTGTTAAATTAGTCAGATGAATGTTTACTGCAAACAGTGTACATGGGACTTTTCTAGGCACAGGGCTGAATACAAAGATGAATAAGTCATGGCTTCTTCACCTAAGTGGATCATAATCCGGCACTCATTGTAGACTATAGCTTATATTTAGTTTTAGATTCTCAAAACAAATTCATTGCCTATTCTTAGTGTTATGAGACTAATAACTATTTTTTAAAACAGCCAAGCGATTTATATCTACCATCTGTATCAGTTAAAATTTAGGCAAGAAACAGATGGTGCATTCAAATTAGGTAATTTGAAGACTGCTAAATAAAGGGACTATGTAAAGGTGTGGGCTGGGCCTAGGAGGGAAACTACAAGGTATAGGAAACCACTACAAATGCAATACTGGAAGGATGACAACAGGATGTCTTTACCATTTCCAGTGCTGAAACAGTGAGGGGAAGAAGTGGTTTCTGGGATCTAGAGACAGAGTTGTGACCTTGGGCCAGTGGGAATAGCCTTCTCCCCATTTGACCTTGCAAGAAGAGAGCCAACAAAATAAATTCTCTAATGTTACTGTCCTTCTGGTCTCCTGTTGGTATTGCCTATTAGCTGGATCCCACTGGAAGCCAGAGGGCAAGGGAGCCTGTTGATGTAATTTATGTAGGTCACCTTTCTGGGGCACGGATCAGAAAGGTGGATCCTTGATCTGGAGAAGCAAATAGCACACCATCCTAAATTTTTTTTCATCTATTTGGCCAATATTATTGAGGCCCTGCTAATTGCAAAGCTGTAAATAGTATAAGACATATACAAAAACATGACTTTTCTTTCAGGGATCTTGCTCTCTTGTGTGGGAGAAGAGACCACCACCAAAAACAAAATTTAAAGATAAGTCTCTGGAAGATTTGTGTTTAGGCAGTGATTGAGTGCCACATGGACTATAAGATGAAGTGAAAGTGGTATCATTCAAAAAAGGAAGAGATTCATGTGCACACAAATTGTTAGGGAAGGCTTTGTAGAGAAAACAAAACTTAAACTTGGTTATAAAGGGTTGACAGTTTTTGTAGATAGAGAGGAGGGCAGTCACACATGCATATAATTGGCTCAAAGTACAAAGAGTGTAGAGTCTAGATGAAGGTGGAAACTCATACAAAGTTAGTGAGAGATTTTTGAAATAATTTGAGGTCATACTTTAGAAGGTCATAAGGAGAAATCTCAGGGTTCGTGCTTTTTAAAAACTGTCCTAATGTTCTGGGAGAGGTTACAAGGTGCCATGTGGTAAAAGTGTTCTGCAACGAAATAAATTTATAAAATGCATACTTTCCAACCCTTAGATGTATGCAATGTGTATTCAACATATTAAAAGCTCTGAAAAATCTTGCTATAAAGAAACCACTTTTTCCATTTATCTATACTTGGCGGAAGAGCCCATCCCCTTTCCCCTACTCCCTTTTAAAAATCAAAACATGGTAAAAATCATATGAAACTTCAGTATTCTATAAAATGTATCTTTTCAAATGGTTCTATAAATAATGGGAAGCCTTTGAATAGTTCTAAAGGATTTATGACATGATTAGAGGGGTATTTTAAGGTATTATTCTGACAAGATGGATTTTAGTGCACATGATCATTTAAGAACAATTGTTATTGCAGTAATACAGGCACATGGTGCAGGTCTGAAGTGAAGGGTAGTAGTTGAGTTGCAAAAAATGCAGACTTGTGAGGGCCATTAGGAAAGACATGACAGCATGACTTGGTGGTTGATTGAATATGGGTGATGGGAGGGACTGAATGTGGGTGTTGAGAGGGAGGGTGGGAGGGAGGAAGGCGGGGGAAGAGAGAGAGAGAGAGAGAGAAAGTCAGCGATGTTACAAACTATAACTTTTAAGGCCTAAATCTTCCAGTTCTGTGGGAGTTGGTTAAACTACAATCTATAATGTACATAGATCATCAAAAATAAAATACTCTAAAAGACATTTGAGAAGACTAAGTGAAAGTATAAAAAAGGCCACATAATGTCTATTCTGCAAATGAGTGTAAAAGAATATATCCTGCAAATAATTTTGCATTATTACCCTGGTATTAAAATTGATTGTGATTCAGAGACTTTAGAAGAGCTGTGTTGTGACCAAACAAGGTTGATAGACCAGACCACTGGGACTGTAGCCAGCTCAGACTGTACTCATTTGTCACACCTGTAAATATAGAACTTTTATTAACCCCACCCCCCAGAAAAAGAATTTTGGCATAGTTTACAGTAAGAGCCAACTCTATCTTGTTTATTTGAGGTATTATTAGGAGTGATAATCTAAAAGCGTTGCTAATTTTTATAGTATTTTTCTCTCTTACCTTTTAAACCAAAATCATGTTAGGGACCAAATGCTTGCTTAATGTTTGATTAGAGCCACATACTAAAAGAAACTGATTGGTGCTGGATAAAGAGGTAAATGCTAAGTAAATCTTTTCAAAATTATTTGTTCTTAAATTATTATTAATCATCCAAAAAGGTTGAAAAAAACCAATAACTCCATAACATTTGAGGTCATGTTTCTTAATTGATGCTCTCTTTGCAGCTATAACTTTTTTTTTATTTCATTTTATATGCTTGCTGTCATTTGCCCATTTCTCTTCTTTGCATGAATGCTTTTTTGTTTATCTTGTTATATGTGTTTTTATTTATAGAAGACAAAGTACAATGTGATACTTCTTCATTATTACTTGCTAAATTCCTTGTTTAAATGGTAAGTCCCTATTTTAATATAGTTTTGGGGATAAATTTACTGAAAATATTCAGTGCTTATATTTTCAGTTTTGAATTTATTCATATTGTGACAGTAATTGGTAGAAAACTGTTTCTCACAGCTGACAGGCCAAAAAAAAAAAAAAAAAAAGGCTTGGGGACAAAGCTACCACATGCCAGAGTGCTGAGGACCCATCAGATATTTAAGGAAGTGGCATTTGTACTCGCATTATTTAAGCTACTGTTGAAAAAAGAGATGGGAAGAGACTGTATTTGTAGCAAGCATATTATAGAATTCATTTTCTAAAAAATCATGTTTCTGAAAAATAGAACATCTTCAGATGTTTTATAAAGCACATGTAACTAATAGATAATAGTTCTTCTCCAAAAGAACTGGAAACCATGAATGCTATCTTTTTTAGAATCCCAAAATTTAAAGAAATATTTCTGCTTCCTAGAAAATAGTAATTAAGCCCAAATTTCAAACTGAATCTCAATCAATAGTTGTACTATTTTCTACCACAGAAATACTATTCAGTAAATGGTATAAGTGATGATATAATGTATATTTAACTTCTGTTTTGCCAATTAACTTAGATCATTCTCAAACTGTGATTTAGGGGACCTCTGGTGTCCTTAAGAATCCCTCAGGTGGTGAGATAGCCAGTCATTAGTTTTAATGATTATGGCTGTATTTCTCTTCTTTCTGGCAAGGATGAATAATTATGCTTAGTAAGAACCATAGCATCTTATTGATTTCTCATCAAAGAAAACAAACATTGCCCTTAATTCTGATGAGGTATGCTGGACAAATAGGAATGGGTGGAACAGTCATCCCTACTTTATTTTATTTTTAATAGTTTCTGAACTAAATTTTGAGGAGCCATTACTATAGATCAAGATACTATAACTCTTTAGAACTTTGAGGATATTCTGTTAAATCATCTCAGATCCATTACTGAAATGAAGACTTTTTAAGACCTTCTTAAGAAGTTGCTAAGTTGTTGAACACTTGAAGTTTACACAACCTGGCAAGTATTTTTTTGTTCTTTTTCCTCATACATGGTCAATATAGTGGGTTGAATAGTGTCCCCCCCAAAAATGTATATCCATTTGAAACCTCAGAATGTTATCTTATTTGGAAGTAGGGTGTTTGTCTATACAGTTAAGTTAAGATGGGGTCAGATTATGGTCGACTCTAAATCTAATGACTGGTATCTTTATAGGAAGAGGAAGGGACACACACACACACACACACACACACACACACGAAAGTTGAAAGCAGAGATTGGAGTAATGCAGCTACAAGCCAAGGAAGGCCAGGAGCCACTAGAAAAGGCAAAGAAAGATTCTTCCCTAGAGCCTTCAGAGGACCCTTCCTCTCTATACTTTCATTTCAGACTTTAGCCTCCAGAACAGAGACAATGAATTTCTGTTAAGTAGCCCAATTTGTGGTTCTTTGTTATGGCAACCCTAGGAAACCAAAATAGTCAGTATTCCTGAACATTCTCCCATAAACATATATTTTTTTGCCTATTTTTTTGTACAAATTTCTATCATTTACTAAGCTATGAAGTACTTGAGAGGAGAACTGTGTCACACTTGTTCTATACCTTATTTCGGAACCCCACAAGTATTTATTAGCATATAACTGTGGGATAGTCTTATTTTTTAAGATTCACAAATATATTCTTCATGAGAACACATGTTAGTTTTTATTAAGTATGCATATTAGAGAGAGACTGGAGTATAAATAACTGTAAGGATATTTTGTATGAAAAAATAATTGTAGATAATTACCAGGCTTGGGTTTCTATAGTTAGCAAAAGTAGGATAACTGTTGTTATCATGTTTATGTTCCATTCATATGAAAAATAAAATCCAAAGTGGGTTTTAAGTAAATGAAATCCCTAAGGGACTGTCAACCTGAATTATCCAGAGAATATTCAGTTTGTCACAATTTTGCTCCAATATTATGGAGCACAGCTGAAAATAACTGCTTAACTATCAAAATTCTATCCAAAGCACAGATCATTTATAAAGATTAACATTTAGTAAAAAGACTTACAAATGTGATTTAAAGTAACATGGTATTTTATGAAGAGCTAATATTCAGAAGTAACATCTAAGAGGATATATACGAATTTAAATTTTTTAAACTTTAAAGGATTGGATTATAGCCTACATTTCTGAGATATGAAAAATTACCATCAAGTAATATTCTTATCTCAATGTAAACATATTCTCCATTTACTAGTATAATTTTTATCTCTCTTTAAATAGAAGTAATTTTATAAGTATTTGAATATTTTTGATCGAAGAGTTGAAATACTATCAATAGAGGTACTAATGACTATTTGAGGTGGTTGTAGGTTGTTTTTTCACCTGTACCAATTTTTTTCATGAATTTTAATACACAAAGATTCCCAGTGTTGGTTTTAAATTCTTAGAGGCTAAGAGAGACTTAGTCTTAGAGAGATTGTAGGTAAGAAATATAATTAATATTTTAACTCATTACTGAGAATAGACCAATACTTTCGAGTTTAAAACTTGGCAGACTTAACTATGTGACTCTTTCAGTTACTGCAAGTAATAAATTATGAATTATAAGCAACGTTTAGTTTATCCAATCAGGTGAATAAGCATCGCTTGTAATGGTTAAATCTTTATGTGTCCATGGGCAGACATTCAAGTTATCTTCTACTAATAAGAAGAAAAGAGTCATTGTTCTTAGTTGGTAGGTGACATTTTTTCCCAGACATTTGTTCACCATGTGTGTTAGAGGAAAGTGAAGATTTTAAGGGCTACTTAATAATTATTTTCTCTCTGCTTTCCAATGATGCTTTCACATGGCATGAATCAGTATAAAAATCCCCATTGCAGTCATGGGCAAACCAGATGTGCTTCTTGAAGTCTGACAGTTTTCCTGACATATCATGTGAGTGAATCATATGGGTAACATTTTTCGTAATAAACTCCAATTTAAAATCCAGGTATGACCACGTAGATTTGTCACTAATATGCTAGAGTCTTTTTTAGGATATATTTGTACTTTTGGACTTAGAACTATTATTTTAAATACCTAAATTAGCACAGCAACTTTGATAGCACTGTTTTAGCCATAGGAGATTATTTAACCTTCATTCAAAATTCGTTGGTCCTTTATAAACAAATAATTCCATGATTATAACTTAAATTTTTTATAAACTCACATGCTCATTATTAGAGGACCAGTTCTATAAATTATGGTACATTTACACAATGGATACAGCTGTAAAAAAAGATATGTTCTATGTATTAATATGAAAAAATCTTCAACTGTATTATTATGTAAAAAGGAAAAGTACAGAACAATTTGTAGAACAAACTATTTGTGGAAAAACAAAAGTGAGGAAATTGTATGTATGTATGTATTTGTGTGTAATATATATGGAGAGAGATATACATTTATATTGACTTTGTATACATAAAAATAATCTGAGAAAGGATAAACTAATAAAGAGGGGTTGCCAGTTTTGTGTGTGCATGGGTGGGAACTTACCAGATGGGACTGCATGAGGGAGTTTTTTTATTATATACTATTTTATGCTTTATTCTTGAACCATGTGAATATATTAGTCCAAATTTAGACAGATAGATAATGTTCTGTTTTTAAAACTACGGTGGTGAATTCTGTTTTACGAAAAATCCAGTAAACAGAAACCAACTTTAAAAATGGTTACATTCATTCAGACAATGGGATATTATTCAGTGCTAAAAATAAATGAGCTATCAAATCATACAAAAACATGGGGAAACCTAAATGCATATTACCAGAGGAAAGAAGCCAATCTGAAAAGGCTATGATTCCACCTACATGACACTTCTGGAAAAGGCATAATTATGGAGACAGTGAAAAGATCAGTGGTTGGCTGGGTGCAATGGCTCATGCCTGTAATCCCAGCGCTTTGGGAGGCCAAGGCAGGCGGATCACTTGAGGTGAGGAGTTCAAGACAAGCCTGGCCAAGATGGTGAAACCCCATCTCTACTAAAAATACAAAAATTAGCCAGGCATGGTGGCGCATGCCTGTAATCACAGGTACCCAGGAGGCTGAGGCAGGAGAATCGCTTGAACTCGGGAGGCAGGGGTTGCAGTGAGCAGAGATCTCCATTGCACTCCAGCCTCGGGGACAAGAGCGAAACTCTATCTTGGGGGAAAAAACCAAAAATGATCAGTGGTTAGAGGGACAGAGGGATAAATAAGCAAGCCAAAAGTATTTTGAGTGCAGTGAAAATACTCTGTGTAATACTATAATGGTGAGTACATGTCATTATAAATTTATCTGAAACCATAGAAAGTACATCCCCAAGAGTGAACCCTAATATTAATATAAACTAAGTAGTCATCATGATGTATAGTCTCTTGAACTTTTTGCTCCTGTCTAACTGGAGCTTTGTGCCCTGTGATCAATATCTTCCCAAACCCCTCACCCACAGCTTCTGGTACCCACCATTTAGCTCTGTTTCTATGATTTTGAGCTTTTTACACATCCCATATAGGTGAGATCTTGTGGTATTTGTCTTTCTGTGCCTGCTTATTTTACTTAACATAATGTCTTCAAGGTTCATCCAAGTTGTTGTAAATGACAGGATTGCCATCTTTTTGAAAGCTGAATATATGTCTCTGTGTTTGTGTGTGTGTGTGTGTGTGTGTGTATGTATGTATCTACATCTATATTACATTTTCTTTATTCAACATCCATTGATGGACACTTAGGTTGTATCCATATCTTGGCTATTGTGCTGCAATAAACATGACAGTGCAGATATCTCTTCAGTATACTGATTTCATGTCCTTTGGATATATAACCAGTAGTGGGACAACTGGATTATTTGGTAGTCTTATTTTTAACTTTTTGAGGAACCACCACACTATTTTCCATAAAGGCTATACTAATTTATATTCCCACCAACAGTGTGCAAGAGTTCGCTTTTCCCCACATCCTTGCCAACACTTGTTATCTTTTGTCTTTTTGATACTAGTCATTCTAACAGGTGTAAGGTGATATCTCATTGTGGTTTTAATTTGCATTTCCCTGATTATTAGTGATTTTGAATATGTTTCATATACCTGTTGGCCATTTGTAAGTTTCCTTTTAAGAAATGACTATTTAGGTCCTTTGCTTATTTTTTAATCAGGTTATTTTTTTTTTTTTACTGTTGAATGAGTTCCTTATATATTTTGGATATTAATCTCTTATGAGATGTGTGGGTTTTCAGGTATTTTCTCCCATTCTCTAGGTTGTATCTTCACTCTGTTTTTAGTTTGTTTGTTTTACTGTGCAGAAGCTTTTTAGTTCAATGTAATTCCACTTGTCTATTTTTGCTTTTATTTCCTATGCTTTTGATATCATATCCAAGACATCACTGTCAAAGCCAAGAAGCTTTTTCTTTTTGTTTGCCTCTAGGATTTTTACCATTTAGGTCTTACATTTAAGTCTTTATTTGGAGTTGACTTTTGTATATGGTGTGTATTCTTTTTCACGTGTATATCCAGTTTTTCCAACACCAATTTATTGAAGAGACTGTCCTTTCCCCATTGTGGATTTTTGGCATCTTTGTGGAAAAGCAGTTGACTGTAATATGTGGTTTTATTTTGGGGTTCTGTTTTCCATTTCGTTGCTCTTTGTGTCTGTTTTTATGCCAATACCATGCTGTTTTGATTACTATAGCTTTGTAGTAGATTTTCAAATCTGATAGTGTGATGCCTCTGGCATTGTTCTTTATGCTCAAGATTGCCTTGGCTATCTGGGGTCTTTTGTGGTTCCATTCAAATTTTAAGATTGTTTTTTCTATCTCTGTAAAAACTATCCTTGGAATTTTGAAAAGGGTTGCATTGAATCTAGATTGCTTTGGGGAGTATGGACATGTTAGCAATATCATAATCTTTCAATCCATGAATGTGGGATATCTTTCCATTTATTTGTGTATTTTAAAATTTCTTTTATTAAAATTTTATGAAAATTTAATAAAATAAAATAAGATTTTCTTAAAATTTAATAAAATAAAATAAGATTTTCTTAAAATTTAATAAAATAAAATAAGATTTTCTTAAAATTTAATAAAATAAAATAAGATTTTCTTAAAATTTAATAAAATAAAATAAGATTTTCTTAAAATTTAATAAAATAAAATTTTATTAAATTTTAATAAAATAAAATAAAATTTTACTTTAATGTTTCTTTTATAGTCTTCAGTGTACAGGTTTTTTGCTGCCTTGATTAAATTTATTCCTAAGTATTTTTTGTAGCTATTGTAAGTGGAATTGTTTTCTTGATTTTTTTTCTATTTTTAATTTTATTGAAAATTTTTTTTACTTTTTTTTTTAGAGATGGGGTCTCGCTATTTTGTCCAGGCTGTTGTTGAACCCCAGGCCTCAAGCTGTCCTCCCACCTTGGCCTACTAAAGTGGTGAGATTACAGTCATGAACTACCTTACTTGGCTGATTTCTTTTTTGAATAGTTCACTGTTAGTGTATTTTTGTATTCCACAACTTTACTGAACTTGTTTGTTAGTTCTAACGGTTTTTTGATGGAGTCTTTAGGATTTTTTAGATATAAGACCTTGTCATCTGTAGAGACAATTTAACATCTTCCTTTCTGATTTGGGTGCCTTTTATTTATTTTTCTTGTCTACTTGTTCTTTCTAGGACTTCCAGTATTATATTGAATAGAAGTGATGAGAGTGGGCATTTTTGTCTTGCTCCAGATCTTAGAGGAAAAGCTTTCAGCTCTTCACCATTGTGATGTAAACTGTGGGCTTGTCATATATGGCCTTTATTGTGTTGAGGTACATTTCTTCTATGACTAATTTGTTGAGAGTTTTTATCGTGAAAGAATGTTGAATTGTGTCAAATGCTTTTTCTGCATCTACCGAGATGATTATATGGTTTTTAGCCATTATTCTGTTAATATGGAGTATCACATTTATTGATTTGTTTATAATGAACTGTTCTTGAATGCTTGGGATAAATCTCAACTTGATCATGTGAATGATCCTTTTAATATGATGCTGAATTTGGTTTATTAGTATTTTGTTGAGGAATTTTGCATTTGTGTTCATCAGGCATTGGCCTGTGTTTTCTTTTCTTGTAGTATCCTTGTCTGGTTTTTAGCATTAGGGTAATGCTGGCCTCATAAAATGAGTTCAGAAGTTTTTTTGGAAGAGTTTAAGAAGGGTTGGTATTGGTTCTTTAATTGTTTGGTAGAATTCAGCAGTAAAGCCATCAGGTCCTGAGCTTTTCTTTGATGGGAGACTTTTTTATTATTGATTTACTCTCCTTACTCATTACTGGTCTGTTCATATTTTCTACTTTTTCCATGATTTAGTCTTGGTAGGTTGTGTCTCTTATATTTAACCATAGTCTTAATATCCATTTTGCTATATATTATCTATCATAAAATCTCTTCTGAAGGGCTTAGATAGTGATAACACATCTGAGAAAGAGGGAAAGTTAAGAATTTGCATATGTGTTTTGTGAGGGAACCAGAATTAAAATTCAAGATAACCTTGGGACTAAGCAGTTTTAAAGACCAAAGTAAAGTAAGTATCCCTTCATTATGCCTGGCAAAGAATTCATGCATACTTATGCTATTCTTTGTGGATCCAAACTGGGCTACATAATGATATTCTCTACTGTTTTGTACTGTAATTGCACCCCAGATAAGTGAGGGACTCCCCATGCTTGGAAAGTTAATAGTGTTGCCCCAAATCATATTTGTTCCCCACCCACCTACATTTATTTTTCTTTTGATCTTTCTACCAGCTTTTCTGAAAGTTTCTTTGATCCTAAAATCACTACAGCTTTCTAGGAAGAAGAAGTATGGCTGCTCTACAGAGTGCTAGGGCTAATATGAATTTCAAGAGTATCAGGACTTACTCTTGCTCACCCCTCCCCTTCAGCAGCACAATGGCTAGGTCTTAAACATAATCTTAACATTATGTGGTCAAAACCTGACTTATGATGATTCTTCTATTTTCCCATCCCGAGAGTATTAATACAAGCTGATAGTACAAAGCTAATACATATAATGCTTACTAAGTTCCAGATACTATTCTTGGCACTTTATATATAGTAACTAATTTCATCCTATGATCATATTTTATTATCCCTACTTTTTATGTAGGAAAACTGAAGCACAGGGAAGTTAAGTAACACTAAAGAATACAAGTTTCAGAGCCAGGTGGTCTGGCTCCAGAATCTGCACCTAACCAATTGCCTTGCAGAAAAAGAAAAAAAAAAGTCTAAGTTGATTTGTTTGTCAGCATTTGTCTGTCAGCTTAGCTAGTGTCAAAGCATTCCCAGGAAATATTAGCCATTTCTAGACTTGAGAGGCATTTGAGTTAGGGGCTGACCTCAGCAATTTCTGAACCAGCCATGGCTGTTCCCACTAGGTGCACATTGCTCTTGGATCTCAGTGTTGTAACATCCATTATCTTCTTTCTGATGTTTCATGTTATTTAAACTGTGATGAGACTCTTGTCTTTATCTGGTAGGATTATAACCTGCCACAGAGACCAAAAGTGAAAAAAAGAATCAACCCAGCTATTTCCAGAATCATATTTCATTCCAGTAAAGTTTCCTACTGAGATATTAAGGTCAGGAAAAGTAAAAAGAGTAAACTAGAGTATTTTGGTGATGCTGTATGTGCCTAGAGTTAAAGTGGCATTTATGCAAGGGTATATACTGTCATTACAGTGAAAGGAAAGCCTTTCTAGCCATTTATCAATGATTTTATAGTCCTTACTTCATGGCAGATGGAATAAAAGAACAAAGAAAGTTTACTTCCAAAGCAATTTAATAAACATGAAGTGAAAAAAATCAAGATAGACTTGTTTCTTTTCGCATTTCCCTCTCACAAGTGCCTTATTGACAAATGAATTAATTTCTTTTTCTTATCACAAATTTAAGTGTGTCCCTGAATAACACCCAGCATCTAATACTTTTTTTAAGTTCTAATATGTACTGGAACTGAGTTTGAAAATTTATTCCCTTGGCTGTTTCTTCCCTTTACAATTTGGAGAGTTTTGAAATTACCTTTGGATGGCTTTCACTGAGGAGATATGTTTGCTTGTTTATCTATTTTAAATCAAGAAAAAACAGATAAATATTCATATTATTTCTCGCTAACTAACTCAGTTGGCAAATTATTTTTTTATCCTGGGGTTAGTGCCTACTCAGATTAAACTTTAAAAAGGAGATTGAGTTTAAAATGAGGCCACTCTTTAATCAGGTAGGATGCCTGGAACTATTTCAAAGGCATATATGGTTTTTGTTTTTATAGGAAGTGACGAATGAGACATTAGAGTTATGAAATTAAGATTCTTGTTGAATAAGTAAATTTGCCTAAGGATGGGGATAATGGAAGTGTGTAATGATTTGCACTGAGAGGTTAGTGTTGTCAAAAGCTATCTCCCAGGCAGCTTTCTTCAAGCCATTATACCTGGGCCAATAACCTTGTTTCCCAGTCTCAGCAAAGTTGATTTTAATCCTAACATCCAAATAAGAGTTCTTCCTGTAACCTTTGTGGTTTTTTTCTTCAAGACATTTGAGTGAAGAACCGCCATTCCTCTCTATGACTTAGATGTTACTCTTCTTGTTGCTAGAAGGCAGTTAGGCAGTGGAAAATATCATCTTTGGGACCATACAAACATCATGGTTCTGACCAAAGTGGATTAAGATAGGTGATTGGAGAGGGGAGTGGTGGTAGAACCACATTCACAATGGGGTGCACTTTTTCAGGCTGCGTGGTTATGTCTCGTTGTTTTTGACACAAACATGCAAGATAAACATGCATCTTCATCATCTGTTGGGGCAAAGGTATATTTAAAAAATCAATATATAATAATGTCCAAAATTCAGTATATTATATTAGAGTTTTGTATTTTTTTAATATATATAGAATTTTAGTTTGGCAGTTTTAAGGATCAATTCTATCCTTGTGGATAATAGCTGCTAATTATATACTATTTGAGTCAATATATTGATGTAACCTTTTATTAAAACTGTTATAAATAAGTCCCTAGAATATATAGTAATTTTTTATTAACCCAGCCTTACTTGGTACAAAGAGTTTTCTTTATTAAATATCTTTTTAAATCACAGGTAAAAGTTTTTAGTCCACATAATTTAGGATCTCAAAAAGGACCAAAAAAGCCACATAAGGAATAAGACATGGATTTTTACCCTCCGAAAGTTGAAGAATTATCAGAACAGGGTTACAAAATCTGTAGTTTGTGAATTTTTATTTAGTTGTAGTAAAATACACATAACATAAAATTTACTATCTTAATCATTTCTTAGGCTGTAGTTCAGTGGTATTAAATATATTCACATTATTGTTCAACCAATCTCCAGAACTCTTTTTATCTTGCAAAGCTAAAACTCTGTATCTGTTAAACAACAAGTCTTCATTCTTCTTCTCCCCCACCATTCTGCTTTATGTCTTTATGAATTGAACTACTTTAAGTACCTCAAATAAGTAGAAACATAGTATTTGTCTTTTTTGTGTCTGGCTCATTTCACTTAGCATAATGTCCTCAGGTTCATCCATGTTATAGCATGTGTCAGAATTTCTTTACTTTTTTAAGGCTGAATAATATTTCATTGTATATTTATATATATATATATATATATACACACATACACAATGAAAATTATATATACACAAAGTATGCAATTTAAATTATACACACACACACACACACACAGTCTGATATGTATCGTCTGATGAGGGACACTTGGGTTGTTTCCGTCTTTTGGCCCTCCAAAAGTTGAAGAATTATCACAATTTTGGCCATTGTGAATAATGCTGCAATGCACATGGACATACAAATATCTTTTCGAGACTCTGCTTTCAATTCTTTTGGTTATATACCCAGAAATGGAATTGCTGGATAAAGTGGTAATACTATTATATTTTTATTTTTTTTTGAGGAACTGCCGTACTATTTGCCTTACTACATTATTTTACATTCCCACCAACAGTGCACAAGGGTTCCAGTTGCTTTACAACCTTGACAACACTTGTTATTTTGTTATTCTGGGGTTTTTGTAGGAAGGATAGTAGCCATCTTACTGGTTGTGAGGTGGAGTAGTGTATTTTAAATTCAGCTTTAACCTAGAGAAAATTATGATGGAAATGACGATGAAATGTATAATCTCATTTACAGATTATGGCCAAAGTCTAAATTTGAATACTGTGCTGACTGACCCTTTTCTACTCTATTGTTGCGCAAATGATACTCTTCAAGTAAGGATTATGGCAGCCTGAGAAATCAGGAAAGCATGGCTGAGAACTGGCCAAAACAAAATCCAGCAAGATCTCTTTGAAGGTGGTATTTAAAAAAAATCATAAAATTTATGCACTTTGAACCTTGTACAGAATACAGCTGTCCTCAGACTAGAACTACTGACTTGGTGTAGTATGTAAGGTGAAGGATTTAGCAAGCTCAGTTTTCCTTTCATTACCAATTTATTTCCTTAATTTTCTGCACGTAAAAGATTGGAAAAGGGCTGACAGACAGTAGTTAGCAGTAACACTAATTGACAGTAAGAAATACCTTCATTATTGCAATGTGGAAGAATCATTTAAAAGTCAAAAAGTCACAGTAGGACACTATTTTAACATAGTGGACTATGTTTTGTTTATAATTAGCATGTGATCCAAAGAGAAAGTGAGTACACAAAGGATATTTAGTTCACTAAGGCAGGAAAAAAAGAACTCTAAAGTATTTTTAAATTCTTTTCATTAAAATGATCAGACTGAGAATATTTGCTTTTCAAAGGAATTGGCTTCATTTATCTAAAAAATGCTATCATATGGATTAGCTGATTTTCCAGTGACGCAGAAAAGATGACATATGGTACAGAGTAGCATATATTCAAGTCTCCAGAAATATTCTCATAATCTTTCCCATGTAAAATCCAATTGTTCACTTAATTTTAATTTTCTAGAATGATGCTTCTAATCTCTATGAGCCTCCTCTTTTGCCCGCCTAACTGCTATTTGATAGATACCTCTTACAGAAAGTTTCCCATTTCTCTTTACTTCACAATTCTGGGTTCCTTATTTTTCCTGTGTGGTATCACAGCACACAGCATTTTCTTTCTTGTACTTATCGCTCTCTATTGCAGTCAATCTGTGTTCCTAACTATCTGACCCCTGAGACCACCAGTGTGTCCCAGATCAGTAATAGCCAAAGAGACAAAGTTGTTATCATGCTGAGAATTGTATATAGCATACATCTTGGTATGCCTCCAGGAATGTGAGGCCATTAGGTTGTCAGATATGAGTCATAGTGGGAAAAATATTAGGATCATTGAACCAGAGTGTGAGCAACTTGAGCCTTCTTTCTTTTTCTCCCACATATAGCAGTGTTTGACCTAGGCATTAGTCTAAACACTAAAGCGAAGAGTTTGGATTTTTGCTGTATGAAAAAAAAATGCATTGTAGAATTGAGTTTTGTGTAGGAACAGTGTCAGAATTGTGGTACAATAAAACTATTATAAGATCATTCTCTTCCTTCTTCCAGAAAGGATGTAAGATTGAAGACTCAAAGATAGAGGCATAAAATTGCAGTGAAAGGAGGAATGTAAAGTCAGGGTGGGGAAAAAGTAGAACCAGATATGAGGCACTAATATAAACTCTGATTACCTATGCATTTTCTAAGAGTGGACTCAAATGCTATTCTGACCTTTGTAGCAACGAACTCAAAAAGGAGAAACCTTTAAGTCAGAACCTCACAATGGTTGTGAGGTCAAGCAAACAACTGCTTAGAGGAGTATAACTATTTTTTCTTTTCCAGAAATACAGTAGCTTTATTTTGCTTTCATTCGAAAAACAATATGTTACTTATTTGAAAAAAAAACAAGCAATAAAGTACAAAATCTTATATAATTACCCCACTAGAGCACTTGTGGTCATACCCCTAAGCTTCTTGGTAGTCGGTCCAGAAAAGGAAACAGTTGGTTGCACAACTCATACTGCTCAATTTATATTCCAAACAGTATAAGAGCTTGTTAATTTTCCTACACTCTTAATAACACTGGGTCCGTGTTGTTAATCTTTCCTGGTCCTGTAAGAGAAAAATTATATTTTTATTTTCTCTTTTTTCTTTTGAGACAGAGTCTTGCTCTGTCGCCCAGGCTGGAGTGCAGTGGTGCGATCTCTGCTTACTGCAAGCTCTGCCTCCCGGGTTCTCACCATTCTCTTGCCTCAGCCTCCCGAGTAGCTGGAACTACAGGTGCCCACCACCATGCCCGGCTAATTTTTTGTATTTTTAGTAGAGATGGGGTTTCACCGTGTTAGCCAGGATGGTCTTGATCTCCTGACCTCGTGATCCGCCCACCTCGGCCTCCCAAAGTGCTGGAATTATAGGCATGAACCACTGCGACTGGCCTATTTGTTATTTTCTATTATCCTTAATACTAATGTCTGATGTGACTTTTTCTATGGTTTTTATAAGTAGACACTAATGTAATGAACAAGTATTCTTGATAACATACTTTGATTAATTTGATAAGTTTTTTTCTGGAGTATTATAATAACTCTGAATTATGGGTAATGGTATTTCACCAGGTTTTTAATTCAGTAAAACCAGTTTTTCTGGGGCGAATATGATAGTGTCTGTTATTCAACCTTTTTGTTGATTTGGCTTTATTCAGGAACATATTTGTGGTAGAGACCACTAGCTTCCTACCAAAATCTATTTTTTCCTTCTTCATGGATACACAAACTACCTTTAGCAGCTCCATTTGAAATTAAGTGTGCTATGTGACTAAGTTTTCTCTAGTGCATTGTAAATGAAACAGATGTGAGTCACTTCATTGGCCTGGGCCATAAAAATCTCCATTATGTGTTCCTGGGTGCTCTTTTTCTTTCTGACTAAATGAAATGGCATCATTTCAACCTTAGAAGTCATGGGTTGAAAATGACTGAATAGCCATCAGCCTGGATCTTTGAATGACTACATGGAAAGAACTGCATGGCCTACCTGAACATTCACCCAGCACTGTTGCATAAGAAACAAATACACTTCTAATTATTTAAACTACGTAGTTTTTTAGAGTCTGTTTGTTACTGCAGCTTAGTCAATCCCAATTAATACAGTATTTTAGTAAATATAACTGAACAGAAATTGAGCTAGATTCAAATGATCCATGTCATCAGGATATGCACCATCTCCATAACATGACTCTGAATTGGTTTCATTCCTAGATAGATTTTCTCCACACAGTAGAATAGATGGCCCAGCAATCACAGGTCTTACATGGTCTTTATAGCTTATGATCATAGAATCTGAGAAAGTATCTTTTCCTGGAAGCACCAGCACAAGTTCTAGGAAAACTCTTCATTAGCCCAGCAGGGGTCATGTACCCATCCCTGAAATAGTTTCTGTGGCTAAAAGGATAGAATACCATGGGTCAAACTTGGTTAACATTCCTACCTCTAAGTAGAAGGGTGATAGTCCCACACAACCCCATGGACAAAGTAGGATCATATAGAATGGAGTAGTTCCCTAAAGAAACAATAAAGAATAGACATCAGAATACAGTATGGTTAGGTTTTTAAAATTAATATAGACATGAAATGAGAGGGACCTGGATGAAGGTCTTGGTGTGGATATAAAGGGAAATATTGAAATAAAATATATTTTGTTGAAAGTTTGCATTGTCAGGGAGGGAAATAGTAGAAAAAACAACTGAACTTTAAAAAACAATTTAAAAAAATTTTAATTGTGGTAAAAATTAAAACATATGAGGTGGTAGGATCGCTTGAGGCCAGGAGTTCAAGACCAGCCTGGGCAACATCATGAGACCCCATCTCTACAAAAAATTTAAAACTTAGCTGGGCAAGGTGGCATGTGCCTGTAGTCCTAGCTACTCCAGAGGCTGAGGTGGGAAGATTTTTAGAGCCCAGGAGTTCAAGGCTGCAGTGAGTCATGATCACACCACTGTACTCATTCCTGGGTGACAGAGTGAGACTATGTCTCTAGAAAAAACAAAAATAAAATAAAAATATAACATCTTAACCAGTTTGAAGGGTACAGTTCAGTATTTTTAAATATATTCACATTGTAAAAACAACTGTAGTTTTTGAATTAGGAAATGAGTAAAGTAAAAGTCCTATCAAAACATTTGAGAGATTTGAAAGGAAATGCAGTTCGGGCCTAGGAGAGGTGGATGTCATAAATACTGATCAAGCAGGCCAGACCATAGGTTTCCAAGTCCTAGGGAACCAATAAAATAGTCCTGGGCAGGTGATTTGCGAGACAGGAGTAGCTAACAGTGAGGAAAATGGCCTACACCTGGGCAGTTGACGTCACCATTAGACCAAATCTCAGTAGCATTCAGTAACAATTTCTAGAACTGAGATACAGGGCAAAATCCAAGGAACAAAACCCCCTTGCTACTTAATTGGTACCAGCAACAAAAGTGACTTCATATTGACAAACTGACTTAGGATATCTTACATGTTCCTCTGCTTCAATGCAAAATTCCCACAGGTAGGAACTTATAGTCCTTACTCATAAAGATCAGACAATTTCAGGGACTAGATGCTAAGCTCAGTATTACAGGAAGATACAGAACTCTGTGTAGCAGAAGTATAAAGACATACAAGTAGAGAGCATTGCTTTAAACAAAAGTTTATGACTGGAGCTCATTGAGTGGTTAGAGTTATAGATGTAATCCTGTTAGTTTCCATCGCTGAGATAAAGTTAAAATAATGAGAGCTGTTCTCTCGTGTGTCATTAGTATAACTTTAAGGGGTCACTGCAAAATAGGAGTGGACCTTATTGTTATCAACAAATATTTGAGTGTTTCATTATATGTAGTGTAAGATTCAAATTTCACAAGACAAGGATATGTATATTAACTCTTAAGAGGAGGAAAATATATATAGTATTGCTTTGTTTTAGCATTCTATTCCTTTATTTACCATGTATGCCACTACAGAAGACTTTATACTTTTATATGTTTTAATAATATGGCAAGTTTCCCTACTTACAAATCAGTTGAATCCTAAAAGTTCCATGTATGTAGCTTGTTTAAATTCAACACACTTTAAAATGGAAATTGCGTTGTAAATTGTAGTTCTGTTTCCAGAGTAATTCACAAATTGCTTTTAATTCACAATTCATCTTCATTGCTTCATATTAGCAAACATTGATTAGCAGTGAAATCAAGAGGTAAAGTAACTCTACAGGTTTTTGAAAAGAGATATGAAAGATAAAAAAGGAGATGTATGTATATATGAGAAAAACGCTTTTTCAGGTAGGTGTGAGTCTGCTGAAATAAAAAAGACAGAATAAAAAGCCCAAATTATGCATTATCTTTCTAAAGGTAAGAAAGCAGATACTGATTTCAGATTATTCCAATACCTTTGCCAGCCAATAAGTGGTGCTATTGTTACAGAATAGTTAGGTTGTTCTGCAGCACAAAGCAAAAGGGGGAAGATGTGGAAAGTATATGCCAAGTGGTTGTAAAATGGGTTGTGAAAAGGAGGCAGAAATAAAAAAGGGAGGCAGCATGAACCTGACTATATGTGGACACTGTTTTTGTAGTATAGGAGGTGATTATGCTAGTACATTTTCTTAAATTTCCATGTAAAAATTAAACATAATTCAAGACACACCTTTCCTCATCCATTCAATTTTCTTTGAGCTTTAGTTTCCTCAATTATAAAAGTGAAGATTGTTGTGAGAATTAAGAAAATAAAAATAAAGTGTCTAATAATATATACATAATAGTTGCTCAATAAATATAATTCTGCTCATCTAAACTAGTCAGATAACATTAATAAGCCAAATTAACATAATATTAATGACACATTGCTAAATTAGCCTAAATTGCATAATCTTCAGAACCTGGAAGCTTATAAGAAAGTAGCAAGAAATAGGGAAAAAATGTTAAGCTTTGTCGTTTGCTACTAAGAATAAAGAATTGTTCAACTCCAATTATTTTATTCTTTTGTAGGTAAATATCCAGGCATGGGCTACCAGTACATCCTTGAGTAGAGAGGCAGGCTCCATTTTTATATGCACTCTGTTTTTGGAGACCCCCATCTTAAAGTAATACCATGTGGCATATCTTACTATTAGTGACTGTAGTGTTTATCTTTTTGAGCATCATTGAGAAATAATGGATAAGTAAGTAAAAATAGCAAGATTAATGGTCTTTTTGCAGCTTTCACAAGCAAAATGGAATCAACTTTTCTTTTTCATGCTCCTACAGCCTGCCTTTTGGTGCAATCACAGCTTATTAGCATATCTTTCTAACAGCGAACTAAAATAGAGAACAAAGATAAAATTCATGTCATCCAATTTTGTTAGTTATTAGCCAGGGTAAAGTTTGTTGTAGGAAGAGTTTAAACAAATGACTAAAATCATATGATGCTGTGGCTGGGCACGGTGGCCCACACCTGTAATCCCAGCACTTTGGAATGCCAAAGCGGGTGGATCACCTGAGGTTGGCAGTTCAAAACCAGCCTGGCCAACATGGTGAAACCCCATCTCTAGTAAAAATACAAAAATTGGCTGGGCATGGTGGCACGTGCCTGTAATCCCCAGCTACTCAGGAGGCTGAGGCATGAGAATCGCTTGAACCAAGGAGGCTGAGGTTGCGGTGAGCTGAGATCATGCCATTGCACTCCAGCCTGGGCAACAGAACGACACTCTTGTCTCAAAAAAAAAAAAAAAATATATATATATATGTGTGTATATATATATATACACACATATATATATATGTGGTGCTATATAAAAACTTTTGATGAATTTTCTATCCTGTCTTTCCTTTTACTGCTGGTAATTGGCCTCAGACTACCTAAATCTTCCCCTTCACAGCAGCCTGCAGTTCTGGGGACTCAAAGTGTTAAAAATGCCTCTCCAGTGAAGGCCTGCTTGCTTGATGACAAGTGAATTGGAGAGTTGTTTTTCCCTCTTGCTGTTCAGTCTTCTTTGTCTTTTCCTAAGCACTTCTTATTCCAATGTGAGAAAATGACTTCTCACTGAACTCATCCTTTCTGAACACTGGAAGCAAGCCTTAAATCAAGTTTCAGCTTTAAATCATAGATTCACAGCTGAAGTAGGCTTTACGTGTTCTTGGAGAACAGGATTGTAGGGAAAATGCTACATTGTCTTACTACCAGTTACTCAGTAGTTTGTGAAAGATTGCTTCACTAACTAAATGAAGAATAGTATAGGGAAAGAAGTAAATGTATGGTGGTCTTTCTGCCCATTGGCAAGATCTTGATTTTGTTTAGTAAATGAATATATATATTCACAGATGGACTGGGGAATCTCAGAAGTACAGTACTTGGTCTGAATCAATGATTTTCACAGGACTCCTTAGAATCCTAGGAGTGTGAGGAGGTAACTACATGTAAGGGGAGGGGAGAAAAGGTGGGTGGTACTCTGAACCCTTCCCTTAACCAGAGAGGCTCTGTTTGAACAGTTTTGTAAATTGAACCTCTAAAGAGGATATTTTTAAAGACAAGAGTTTGAAAATTATTGGCATCCCAGACTTTTACCAACTAAACCCAATTTTTGAGCTTGGGAATCTGGTTCACAAATACTAGTGTAGTTCCTGTTAACTTGATAACTATCACATTTCATTAGATGATTATGTGGTCTCCTTCTATATCAGAATGTTTCTATTTATTAGTGATCAGTGGTGCCTGGTGGCTAAATTAAATAGATTAATGAAGGGTATTAGTAATTTCATGGATTAATAAATATAATTTTTTAAAATTGAGAACTAATGTACCACAAAATGCACTCTGATTTATTTTTATTAAATTATTCATATTTAAAACTGCCACATATTCTGTGAATTAGTAACAGTAGATGACAGTACGGTCTTTGACTCTTTTATGGTCTGTGATTAATGACCAAGTACTTAATTTCTATGAAACCATTTGGGTCTAAAAGTCAATCACATAATCAACTGTATCTGCTACATTTTGAATCTGAAAATAAAGTTTGGGCTTGGCCCAAGCTTTACACGTACTATAATTTTATAATTCTCTAAATTCTAGTAATATTTGCCATCATTTTTAATTATTTCCTTCCATCTCTCTTTTTACCTGTATATTGAAAGCCCTAGTGTTCAAATTAGATTTTCAAAGTGAAAATTAAATACTTGATTATATTATTTTATACCATATTATGAATATTTACTAATTTTGAAAGAAAATATTCTTTATATATATATTTTTATATCAAGGGTGTACCAGATTGGAATTTGTTTGCTTGAGTCACTATAAAATAAGATTTCCAATCACATTCATAAATGTCCTCTTACTGTAAAATAGTTTTGTTAAAACTTGAAATTCTTGTATAATGTCTTAAAGCCTATTTAATTTAGCTAAAAAAATTTTCATCCCTGCCTTTTTTCCTTCTTTGTGTGTGTGTTTAAGACATGTTAACTCATGTTATAATTTAGATATATTCATAGCAGAATCACTTAATATTCATTTTTCTGATATTTTGTTAAATGTTCACATTTTCAATTATGAATATACTTCATACATTGGAGACAATTTAGCTTTACAAAAAAGTATAGAATGTATTAAGTGAATGAAGTACTTTCAAAAGTTGATTCCTACACATCAATCAAAACCTGAAATGACTACTTCTTTCAGCTCTTCATAGTGAACACATTATTACATGGACTAAATAGTCATGCATTCATCATTTATATTTTTTGTTTGAATGGTTACCTTCTTTTGGAGAGTACATCAGGTGTAATTGTAACTGCTTTTTCAGCAGATCAAAAATTCCTTTCAATTTGGAAAATAAATGGTTTTTCAACATAATATTCAAGTGTTATTTCTTTGTTTTTTAAAAACAGTTTTTGATGTGTGATTTCCACAGTAATGGAAGGGAAGTAAATGAAGTAAACGCATTTCTAAGACTTACATGTTTGATTTGGGAATATAATCAGAAAACCTGCTTAACTTTTAATTATAAATCTTCTTAGATTAATGCAATAGACTATTCAGTGTATATTTGTTGGTTGAATTACAGATGCTTTTAGAACTTTGAAGTTTTGTTTGAATATAATGCTCTCATGGAACCTTTAAAAATTAACAGTCAAGAGTTTATTGTCCTTGTGCAAAGCACAAACACAAATTTACAATAGGTTAATCTTTTTTCTTAAATTGTGATATTCTTATGTATCTTCAGATTGAAATTTTATTTGTGGCTTTAAAAAACATTCATTAATGAAGTCCAGTTTAAACGGAATATTGGTGTGCTATAAACTTGCCACAGGACATTTTCACTAATATAGGAAATAGGTTACTTGGAATTGTTCTGCTGTCTTTCTGGGTGTAGTTTAAGACCTTTTATCTTTTCAGATCTGAAAGGCTAAATCATATCATATAAAGCATTTCAGAATAACCAAGCATTTTGATATAATATTGGATTTTCTGTGATAGAACAAGTTGAGATTCCTTATAGGACACTTGTAAATATGAGGAAGCTAATAAGATTTTAGGTAATCCATTGAACTAGTTGGCAGTCTTAAAAATTCTGAAAGCTTATCTGTAAGACTTTATAATTGCTTTAAAAATATTATCTGTGGAGATAGTCTTCCATGTTCACATAAGTATATGTAGGACATGTCAGATTATAGAATCATCACGTTTTCAAGCTGGAGTGCCTCCTTTAATTACTGTGAGGAATAATAGCTTATGATAGTCATGAATAAGATGTTAGTTTTTAATTGCATGTCTGTAATAATACTATATGCCAGCTTTATAAATGCTAATTTTAAAATCTTAAACAGAAAGAGCTTATGCTTGGAGTCATAGAAATGCTTAGGTTCGAATACTAGCTATACTACTTTAATCAGCTGTGAACATTTGGATAAGTTAACTACCCTATACCTTTTTTTTTCCTCATCTGTAGAAGATTGTTTTAAAGATAAAAGATAAAACATGAAAGGAACCTAAACATTGCTTGGTGAACAGCAAGCTCTTAATAAATAGATGCTGCAACTGAGTAACTTTAGTCAAATTACACTTCAAGTCATATGTAAAAATGGCTTTCAGTATAAGAATTCCTATTTTAGTGCTCTTAATTTGTGTTCATTTTATTTGTAATGGTTCAGAATAACAAAGTTTGAAAGCCCACAAACCTAATATATGTAGTGTGGTGCTTGGCTTTCAGTAGTTCTCACTTTCGTACATTATGCATTGATACTTCTAAACCTCCTTTTGTATGCAGAATTCAGTCTCTTATACATCACCACCAGTCAACAAACTGATTTAGAATTATCACCTGGTTGTACTGCTTGCTGCCACTGCTATAAAAGGACAGACATCAGTCAGACTATAAGGATCTTATTCTGGTTGTCCTACCTATTTGATCACCATTCCTCCAACCCAGAAGCTCGTGTCAGGTTTGCTTATATACAAGGGAACAGCTATCTCAGAAGTATGTCACCTCACTCAGCCCAGCCTTTCAACCCCAAAGTCACCTCCAAATTCCACTTATCTCTCCTCGTGCTACCCCATCAACGTAAAATATTGGGCTAGAAGTAGACAACTGGTTGAAAACTATCACCAAGAATTACATATGCTTGTGGGTTACAGCTCTATAGCCCTCTACCTTTGATTTGGTACTAGTGGAAGAAAATCCCTCCTCCACTGTCTTAGATATTTTATGAGCGCTGAAACTCTGAAATGTAAAGATTAAAGGCTGCCCAAATATCTCTCCTGGCCTGTGTGAATGGATTAGGAAAGGAATAGTGGCCCAGGAAAGGAGAGATGCCTGAGTCTGCCATTTCATTCTTAGGAACCATTGGTGTCTCCTGCCACAGGCACCTTCAAGAGTCATACTCACCTACAGGGTCACTGAAACCCTAGGAAGGCAGTATTTGTAAGTAGTAATATTAGAAATCTTATTTCTAACCATCCTTTAAATAATATCTTGCGCAGCTTTCAAATGTGTAAGAACACTATATGCAGAAGAAAGGGAAACTTTCTAAATAAAAACAATCCCTTTCCATTAATAATTTTTACCAGAACTAGTCATGATAGTTAGAAAATGATGCTTTTCCAACTCTGGTACTTGTTCCACATTTGCTATTCATCATCATGGTAAGCAAGAGCCCTTTTATCTCCCCAATTTTTATTTATTCATCTATTTATCTATATTGTTTAGTGCTGTGGCTTTATAAATTCCTGTTTTTTTTTTCAGTGGTATATATAGTGCTCAAACATTTTGGTTTCAGAATTCCTTTAGACTCTTCAAAATTATTGAGAGAACTTTGTTTATGGAATATGTATTGATATTTTTTATAATAAACTAAAGGGTCAGAACCATAGCTATATCTCAGCCCCTTGGGCCCAGGATGATAGAGTGTGCCTCAGAGCAATAGACCGTGGCTTAGTGAGAGAATTGAATTCACTTGTGCCTTTGAGAGTGAACATATACATCAGGTCCCAGGTGCTATAGTGGTTTTGAAAGACCTTGAGCTGAGGAACCCAACTCTCCAGACAGTCTGAGCATCTGTGCTCTGGATCCCAGTGCTGCCTTGGCAGCCTGTGAGCCATGTCAGATCTGACACTGAGAGAGATCCCCTAAGCTAAGACTCACCACTGTGAGGATAACAAGAATGAGAGGATTCCTAAAGCCTGTGCCCTAATAACCTACACTGCTGCAGTCAGTACCACAAACTCCTGAAGCCTAGACCAGGGAGGCACCTGAAGTTATTTCCAACATTGGTCACTGCTGAAGATGCTGCATGGAATCACATTACTGTGGTGACATAGAACCAGAGCCACCACATTCTGCTTATCTGGTGGCATCCTTGGTCCCATCTACATGTGAAAGTCTTCACCTATAAAAACCACTCTGTAAAGTTTGGAAGAGGTGACTGTACCAGCAGATGTGCAGATGTATCAACACAGATGCACAAGAAACATGGAAAAGCAAGGAAATATGACACCACTACAGAAACAAAATAATTCTTCAGTAACTGACCAAAGAAATGGAAGTTTACTAATTGTCTAAAAGAAATTCAAAATAATGAACCTGAGGAAACTCATTAAGAAACAAGACAGTGCAAACAGGCAATTCAGTGAAGACAGAAAACAGTTTATGATCTGAATGAGAAATTCAATATAGATAGATATCATAAAAATGAACAAAACAAATCTTGGAGCTGAAGAATTCAAGCAATGAAATTAAAGATACAATTGTGGGCTTCAACAGCAGGCTAGATCAATCAAGCAGGAGAAAGATATTTGTGAATCTGAAGATAGGTCTGTTGGAATGACTCAGAGGAAAAAAGAATGAAAAAGAGTGAAGGCTGCCTATAAGACTTATGAGACACCATTAGGAAAATAAATGCACTATGGGAGAAATGCACTTAGAGGAGAAGAGACAGAGAAGGGGACAAAAAGCTTATTTAATGAAGTAATCACTGAAAATTTGTCAAGTCTTGGGAGAGATATGGATATTCACCTCCATGAAGCTCAGAGCTCCCCAAATAGATTGAACCCAAAGAGATCCTGTTTGAAGCACATTATAATCAAACTATCAAAAGTCAAAAACAGAATTGTAAAAGAAGCAAGAAAAAAGCATCAAGTCACATATTAAGGAATCTCCATTAGACTGTCAGCAGATTTCTCAGCAGAAACCTTGCAGGCCAAGAGAGACTGAGAAGATATATTCAAAGATGTATCCAAAGAAATAAACTGACAGTTAAGAATACTACACCCAACAAAGCTGTTCTTCAGAAATAAAGGAGAAACAGTCTTTCACAGAGAAGCAAAAGCCAAGGGAATTCATTACTGCTAGTCCTTCCATACAAGACACACTTAAGGGAATTCTTCAGGCAGAAACAAAAGGATGACAATTACTATCATGAAAACATGTGAAAGTATAAAAACCACTGGTAGAAGCAAATAGTAAATCCAGAATACTTTAGTACTGTAAAGGTAGTGTGTAAATCATACTAATCTCTAGTATAAAGGCTAAAAGTCAAAACCAGGTTGGGCATGGTGGCTAATGCCTATAATCTCAGTAGTTTGGGAGGCTAAATGGGAGGATTGCTTGAGTCCAGGAGTTTGGGATCAGCCTGGACAACATGGCAAGATCTTATATCTTCAAAAAAGTTAAAAAAAAAAAAAAAAAAAAAAGGTTAGCTGGGTGTTGTGGCACACATCAGCTACTCTGGAGGCTGAGGCAGGAGGATCACTTGAGACTCAGGTTGAGTCTGCAGTTAGCCATGTTCATGCCACTGCACTCCAGCCAGGAGTTTGAGTGATAGAGCAAGACCCTGTCTCAAAACAAACAAACAAAAAAGTCAAAACCATCAGAAATAATTAAAACTACAATAAGTTGTTAAGGAATACAAAAAGATGTAGACTGTGGTATCAAAAATGTAAATTGGTGGGGAGGGTAGAAGTCCAGAGTTTTTGTATGCATCAATTTGAGTAATTATCAGCTTAAAATAGTAGATTATAACCATAAAATACATTATTTAAGCTTCATTCTGACCACCAAACAAAAAACTACAGCAGATATATGAACGATAAAGAGAAATGAATCAAAGCTCAGCTACAGAAAATTGTGAAATCATAAAGATAGGCAAGAAGAGGAAGAAAAGAACAAAGGAACTACAAAACAACCAGAAAACAATTAGCAAAATAACAGTAGTAAGAACTTATTTATCAGTAATAAACTTGAATGTAAATGGATTAAATTTTCCAATCAAAAGTGATAGAATGGTTAGATGGAGTTAAAAAGAAAAACAAGATCCAACTATATGTTGCCTACAGGAGACCCACAACAGCTTTAAGGACACACATAAGCTGAAAGTAAAAGAATGGAAGAAGATATTCCATTTAATGGTAATCAAAAGAAAGCAAGCGTGGCTGTACTTATATATGATAAAATAGACTTCAAGTGAAAAACTATTGCAAGAAACAAGGTCATTAGTTAATGATAAAAGGGTCAATTCATGAAGAGGACATAACCATTGTAAATCTATATGTACCCAACATTGGAGCACCTAAATACATTAAGCAAATATTAACGGACATGAAGGGAGAAATAGATAGCAATACTATAATAGTAGGAGACTTTAGTACTCCCACATTCAAAAATGGGTAGATTAATCAGAGAATTAATAAGGAAATACTGGACTTGAATTGCACTTTTGACCAATTGGAACTAACAGACATCTTCAGAACTTTGCATCCAACAACAACAGAATACACATTTTGCTGTAGCACACATGCATAGAACATTCTTCAGGATAGACCTTGTGTTAGGCCACAGAAGAAGACTGACCATATATCTAGTATTGTTTCAAACTACTGTGATATGAAACTATAAATCAGTAGCAGGAGGAACCTTGGAAAATTAACAAATATGTGGAAATTTAAAAACATGCTCCTGAATGACCAGTGGGTCAAAGAATAAATCAAAAGAGAAATTTCTAAAATGTCTTGAGACAAATGACAGTGGAAGCACAGCATACCAAAACATGGGATGCAGCAAACACATTTCTAAGAGGGACATTATAGCAATTAATGCCTATGTTAAAAAGAAGAAAGATTTCAAATAAATCGTCTAACATTACACCTCAAGGAACCAGAAAAAGAACAAACTAAACCCCAAATAAGCAGAAGGAAGGAAATAATAAAATTCAGAACAGAAATAAATCAAATAAGGAACAAAAAAAACATAGAAGGAGTCAATAAAACAAAGAGTTGGTTTTTTGAAAAACAAAATTTACAAACCCTTAACCAGTCTACGAAAAAAAAATTCAAACAAAATAAAAAATGAAAGTGATGAAATTATAACAGATGCCTCAGAAATAGAAAGGTCATACAGGACTATTATGTACAAGTATATGCCAACAAATTGGATAACCTAGAGGAAATGGATGAATTCCTAGAAAAATACAACCTACCAAGATTTAGTCAGGAAGAAATAGAAAGCATGAATACACCAATAACTAATAAAGACATTAAAGAAGTAATAGAAAACCCCCCAACAAAGAAAAGCCAAGCACCAGATGGCTTTACAGCTGAATTCTACCACACAGTCAAAGAAGAATTAATGCCGATACTTCTTAAACTCTTCTGAAAAATAGAGCTTCAGAGAATACTTCTAAACATATGAGGTCAGCATTACCTTGATACCTAAGCCAGACAAAGACATCAAAAGAACTATAGGCCAATTTTTCTGATGAATATTGGTGCAAAAATCTTCAATAAAATATTAGCAAACCAAATCCAACAACACATCAAAAAGTGTATACACCAGGACCAAGCAGAGAGATTTATTGCTGGCATGCAAGGCTGGTTTAACATACACAAATCAATATGACACTTCACATCAACAAAATGAAAGATAAAAACTACATGATCATCTGAATTAGTGCAGGAAAAGCTTTCAACAAAGTCTGATATTCTTTCTTGTTAAAAATTCTCAATAGTTTAGTTATAGAAGGGAAGTTTCTCAGTGTAATAAAGGCCATTTATTAAAAACGCACAGTTAGCATTATAATCCATGGGGAAAAACCGAAAACGTTTTCACTGACATCTGGTGCAAGGCAAGGACATGCACTCTTGCCACTTCTGTTCAGCGTAGTACTAGAAGTACTAGCAAGATCAATCAGAGAAGAAAAAGAAATAAAAGGCATCCAAATCAGAAAAGAAGTAGAATTATCTCTATTTGTAGGAAACATGATCCTATATATAAAAAAATTTTAAAGATTTTAGCAAAAATAAAAAACCCGTTAGAACTAATAAATGAATTCAGTAAAGTTACAGGATACAAAAATTAGCATACAAAAAAAATCAAGATACAAAAATTAGCATTTTAATACACAACCTAACTGAAAAAGATGTAAAGAAACCATCCCATTTATGACAGCATTAAATAACATAAGATACTAAGGAATAAATTTAAGCAAGGAGATGAAAAATCTGTACACCAAAAACTATAAAACATTGATGAGAGAAATTAAAGAAGACACAGATAAATGCAAGGATATCCCATGCTCATGGATCAGAAGAATTACTATGGTTAGAATGTTCATAGTACCCAAACCAGTGTACATATGTAACACAATCTCTATCAAAATTCCCATGGCATTCTATACAGATACAGGAAAACAATCCTAAAATTTGTATAGAACCATAAAAGGCCTCAAAGAGCCCAAATAATTCTGAGAAAGGAAAACAAAGTTGGAAGCAACTTTGATTTAAAATTAGTAAACACTTACTTTCTGATTTAAAATTTTATTACAGAGCTATAGTAATCAAAACAGTATGGTACTGGCATAAAAATAGGCACATAGATCAGTGGAACAGAATAGAGAGCCTAGAAATCAATCTATAAATATATAGTCAACTAATTTTTGCTCAAAACATTTTGACGAAAAATCTGCGGATGATCAATTCACTTATATAACATGGCATAGTATTTGTATGTAACCTATCCACATACTTCTGTATACTTTAAATTATCTCTAAATTACTTATAATACCAAATATAGTCTAAATGGTATGTAAATAGTTGTTATACTGTATTTTTTTATTTGTATTTTATTGTTGTATTGTTGTTTTATCATTTTTTTCCCCAAATATTTTCAGTGGTGGTTGACTGAATCTGTGGATGCAGAACCCATGGATACAGAGGACTGATTGTATACGGAGACCAGGAACAAAACAGTGGTTACCTGGGACAGGAAGGGGTGGTTGGGAGAAGTGGGGAGATGTATGTCAAAGGATACAAAGTAGCAGATATGTAAGGTGAACAAATCTAGAGGTCTAATGTTCATGAGGACTGTTGGTAATAAAATTGTACTGTGTGTAGGATTCATGCTAAATGAGTAGATTTTAGTTGCTCTTGTGACACACAAAAAGGGATAACTGTGAGATGATGTATATTTTAATTTTTTTATGACTAGATGTTTGTTTTTATTATTATTATTATGCTTTAAGTTTTAGCGTACATGTGCACAACGTGCAGGTTTGTTACATATGTATACATGTGCCATGATGGTGTGCTGCACCCATTAACTCGTCATTTAGCATTAGGTATATCTCCTAATGCTATCCCTCCCCCTTCCCCCCACCCCACAACAGTCCCCGGTGTGTGGTGTTCCCCTTCCTGTGTCCATGTGTTCTCATTGTTCAATTCCCACCTATGAGTGAGAACATGCGGTGTTTGGTTTTTTGTCCTTGCGATAGTTTGCTGAGAATGATGGTTTCCAGCTTCATCCATGTCCCTACAAAGGACATGGAGTCATCCTTTTTGATGGCTGCATAGTATTCCATGGTGTATATGTGCCACATTTTCTTAGTCCAGTCTATCATTGATGGACATTTGGGTTTGTTCCAAGTCTTTGCTATTGTGAATAGTGCCTCAGTAAACATACATGTGCATGTGTCTTTATAGCAGCATCATTTATAACCCTTTGGGTATATACCCAGTAATGGAATGGCTGGGTCAAATGGTATTTCTAGTTCTAGATCCCTGAGGAATCGCCACACTGACTTCCACAAGGGTTGAACTAGTTTACAGTCCCACCAACAGTGTAAAAGTGTTCCTATTTCTCCACATCCTCTCCAGCACCTGTTGTTTCCTGACTTTTTAATGATTGCCATTCTAACTGGTGTGAGATGGTATCTCATTGTGGTTTTGATTTGCATTTCTCTGATGGCCAGTGATAATGAGCATTTTTTCATATTTTAATTTGCTTCACTCTAATAACCTTTTTACTGTCTATTCATATCCCACAACATCATGTTATATCCCTTAAATATATACAATGAAATTTATTTTAAATACATAAAAGTGAGATTTTTAAGTGTTTATTAATTCATTTTAAAATATCACTAATAAATCCATTGCATGTTAACATAAAGAATGTATGGATCACTATACTTTACCTCTTTCTTATCCCCTGATCTTGAAGTTCTGCCTTAATTTGTAAAACTTCCTTTGTATGGCATATCTGATACATATCTTTAATTGGCATACATTTTCATTTTTAGTATTTTTTAACTTGCTTTACTGCCTATGCTTAACAAGGCAATCTTTTTTACTTTTATCTTCACATTTTAAACACAATTGAACAAAAGAAATGTTATTAACACACTTTTACAAGAAATTTCTTTTTCCTCAGAATGTCAGAGTAAGTTCAGAAACTGAATATTGATTTTCCTTTTTAAGTTATGCAACAATGACATGAAAACCTTTATATTTTCCATGTGGTAGGAAAAAGGATATAGGTACAATTTTAATCTCATAAATACATGTGCACATGTATATGTGTTTGTGTATTTATAATCTATTAGTTACAATAGACTGAAAGGAAACAGAATAACATGTTAATATGATATTCTGAGTCACGCACTTACAGATCATTTTTATTTTTTTCTACTTTTTGGTACTTTCCAGATTTTCTTCAGTGAAGTTTTCATGAATCTATTATTAGGATTAAGTTAAATGATTTAAGATGTGTCTTCTACATTCTGAAACACCTTAATGAAAGGCAGTGGTTTTTATTTTTTGGAAAGAAATAGTGATTTTTAATCTTTTACTTTTAGCTTAGCCCTTGTATTTTACCAACTGAATTGTCAGTTTGTAGATGTAACATTTGTAGTCATCTGAAAGTCTGGCAACATGTCTTAGTGGTTAAGTGTCTAGGATCTGGAGTCAAAAGACCCATGTTCAAATCCTGATATCTGTTTGCTAGCAAGTAAATGTCTGAAGTTCTCTTAAGCCCCAATCTCTTTATAAATGAAATGTACAAATTGTTTATTTAAATGAAGTAATAAGAGTACCTCATAGCGTTGTATAGCTTAAATGAAATTACTCATGCAGAGCTAAAACTTAGTTCAATGTCTGGCACATGGTAAACATGCCATAAATATTAGTGTTTTTTTTTTTTTTTTTTTTTCTCCTGACTCTTTCTGGAAATCTAGGACCTCTCCCTTCTTCCTTCAAACCTAGCAAACATTGTTGTGAACTACAGGATTTTTTGAAATCAAGGGTAAACGTAATCCAAGCAAGACTTTGATATTCAACACCCGTTCCCTGTCCATAGGAGTTTCCTGCTGGTTGTATTGGTTTCTATGCCGTGTAACACCATATGTGTGGCTGGGCCTGTCTCTACAACCCAATGTGGTCTGCAGTGTGGTTTCCCAGGTGTGGTCTATAAGATAACTTTAGATGACACAAAGACAACCCTTTAAATTTTTTAAATCTATCTTTATGGGTGAGCAAAAAACACAACTAGCACATTAAGTCAGTGATTACATGAATATTTTTTAGAGTAAGGTAAAAATGAGTATTGAGGAAAAGTGCAAATCACTGTAAAGAAAAATATTAGGTTATAGTACTCTAAAGTATGGCAAAAATTGCAAAGATGGTACTTGAATGGCTGAAGTTTAGGATTCTGCTCTAGAGGCTCCTTCCCATATCTGTGTCCAGGGTGCTCATACACTATCCCAGAAGCTCAGTAGTACAGGTGAAACCTGTCTTTTACCTAAACCCTTGTCATCTACGATATGCCTCAGGATCTCACCTTTAATTTTTTTTTCTTCCTTCCTTTCTTTCTTTTTTTAAAAATTAAATGGGCTCCATATATTTCTAAACAAAGAAATAGGAAATCTACCATCCTCCTAGGGCAATTAGCTCAACAGCAGCTAGCTTTTTTTTTTTAAAAAGTTTGGAAAAATATACTATACTGTTATATCTACAGTCTTTAAATGCATAGATTGTTGACCATTACTACCTTCCTGAATTCAAACTCTGTGTTTCACTTAAATATAATATTGTTTAGTATTAAATAAAACAACTATGTACTGTTTTACTTAATAATACTCATTGAGTCCACCAATGTCAATTATTTTTGTTGTATTAGGACTTATTGAACCTACACATATATTGAATTAAATGTTTTTGTTACCAAGTTAATTTTTAAATGTAAATTAGATCCTAAAATTTTGATGCTTGAGCAGGTACTTAAATTTGCTGTATTCACTAGGATGGAAATTTTTTTGCTGTGATAAATAGAGTTGTCTTTACAAATATTGCATGAAAGCATATTAGTATAAGTAAGTGTACAGTTTGTGCATAATTCCTTACTCAGTGGGAGGCATAAATTCCATTCCCAATTCATAAAAATTGAACAAGTAGTATTTATTCCAAAAAAAGGGAGTAGTTTTACAGTAATTTATTGAGATAAACATATCTGATTACAAAGAATTTATTTAATAAACTAATAGCTTTATTTTATATTACTAAAGACATATACTTTTTAAAAAAATCTTTATTTCACCTATTTCTAAACAAAGGTTTATTCAGTGATTGTCCTGAAATTAAACTAGCTCATTAATTACTCTTCCTGTCTTTCCATACACACACACACACACACACACACACACACACACAAATAGGTATAACTTTTGATTTTTTAAATCCTTGGGAGACCTTACATGAAGTTGATAGACCTAAGAGTAGGAATAGAAAGTTATTTTTTTTGTTGCAGATATGCCTGTAGTATATATGCATTTGGTAGTGCTACTGAGAACTATAGACCTGTCTATCCTCTCCCCATGTGCTAAACTTTATTGATGTACATTTAAAAACTTATAGACCATACATGTACTTTGAGGATCCCATGTATTTGCATTTTTATTTTAGACAATAGTTTTACTTTCTATAACTATTACTCCAAAAAGACATTCTTACATTTTGGTAATTAGATAAGGACTATATGAAGACATAGGTATTTGACTAACACATTTTGAAAATTGTCATATCAGCATACTTTAATGTATGCTAAATTATAAATACTAAATTTATAGTAACTTGTTATGATGTATTTATATATGTAAATGTAAATAGCATTTTAGTAAACATACATGTACATATATTGAGCCTCTACTATGAGAGAAATGTAGTTGTCATTGTTATATGCTCCTTGTACCCTAATCCTTGTTCCTACCACTTTTACTGTCAGTCCCTTGTCCTTCTGTAAATTTATTTGGTAAGATAAGCAAAAGGTAACTCCTCTTTGTAGAACTTGGGGAACCTCTGCATTAGGATTAAATCAGCCTGATTAAATGACTTCCTAATGAAAGGCAGAACTTCCTGACCACATACTTAAGGTTTATTAGCCATTAATGGGTTGTCTATGAACTCCCAGCCTTTCACTTAATATTACTAAGATGGAAGAAATAAAACCAGCCATTCAGCTTTCTCAGGCTTTCCTTTTATGTCGTCCTTTCTCCTGCACAGTCACTACCAGGAGTTTCCTGTCCACACTTAAAGGAATTTACAGCTAATAGAATATCAGGTAGTGTAGGAGAGAGATTTGCAGGCATCAAGGTTGATTTCTTTAATTATGTAAGTCAGTATATTTAGCATAGTGTAAGATTGGCTTAGGAGTGGTAAGAGAAAGGAGTATTTTGTAAGGTCCAAATTTCTCTCCCTGACTGGTCTGATCACTGTTAAGCCATGCTGCTCCCTTTGTCATTCCTCACTGATGACTTCTCTGTCTCAGCTCACATTCCCTGCAGTAGGCAGGCACACTTGTTAAATAGTAGGAAGTAGAAAGCCTACCTGGTTTCCCCGGGCTCAGAGGTTCAATGAGAAAGAAACATGTTTTGAAGCAACCATTTTGACAAAGCTGCTTTGAAAGATATAATGAAGACTTTCTGAAAACAGAAGAAAATAACAAATAGTTTTATGCCTTCTGTATAAACTTAAAATATGCACTAATCAACTTTTATTGAGAAATATAAGCATTAGGCATTCTCATTCCATTCTTGACTTCTCACCAACTTTTACTTTACTGTTTTCTCTGCTTTCATGTTTCTGCATTGCTACTATTCCACTCCAGATATTAATCTCTCATCTGAAGAACCATAGACTTCGAAATTAAGATAAAAGATCAAAGGGAGACAAAACAGCAGCAGTTGGTCTCTCAATGTGGCTCTGACAGTAACATATGAACTTAGTAGCTTGTAAGTGGTCACCATCAGTCTACCACATCCATAACCAAACCAATGACCAGTTTTGTTAAATTCTCTTAAGAGGAAGTGATTCAGATGGGCCACAGAATTCAACCCATGGCTTGGCTCTCTTGGGTTTGCCAATGTATTAGGGACAGGATAGCTGCAGGGTCTTGTGGTCCATTACATACTTAGTAACAGCAATGAATATCGATTTTCTTGGGTGACTGTAGCAGCCATTGCTTCCTCTAAGATATATACATGTAAGTCAGAAGAAGTTGAACTCGCTGTTGATTACTAAAATATTTTGTATTGGCCATTAGTGCTCTATAGGATTAATTGGTTACTTTTTCTGTACATTAAATCTACATTTATTTATTTATTTATTTATTTATTTATTTATTTATTTATTTATTGAGATGGAGTCTCACTCTGTAGCCCAAGCTGGAGTGCAGTGGCTCGATCTCGGTTCCCTGCAGCCTCTGCCTCCCGGGCTCAAGTGATTCTCGTGTTTCAGCCTCCTGAGTAGAGTAGCTGGGACTACAGGTGTGTGCCACCATGCCTGGCTAATTTTTTGTATTTTAGTAGAGATGGGGTTTCACCATGTTGCCCAGGTTGACCTTGAACTCCTGAGCTCAGGCGATTCACCCACCTCGGCCTCCCAAAGTGCTGGGATTACAGGCGTGAGCCACTGCGGCTGGCCTACCATTAATTTTTGTAGGCTGTGGTAAATAATTATAAATTTTTACAGTAGTTTAGAATTTGCCTTTTGTAATATACCTAATTCAAAATGGAAATCTATTCTCGTTTTCCTGTTAATTTAATTCTTTAACCATATAAGGGGTTATGCAATATTAAAAGATTAATTGTAGAACTACTGTATCATAGGTTCATTTAAAAATATATTAATGACTTTTGTCTTATAGGACAAACTATTCGAGAGAAAAGAATTGTAGAAGCAGCAAATAAAAAAGAAGTAGACTATGAAGCAGGGGATATTCCAACAGAATGGGAAGGTAAGTTTCTGCTTTTAGTAGAATCTCATGGGAGGTAAGTTGTATAACAATATACAAATTCAATAAGAGCATATGTAATTATATACTATCTCTCTTTGCAAAAAAGTTTTAGTGTCTGAATGTTTGAAACTTTGTTTTTTTAATATTGCATTTCTTTGAAAGTTGTGAAGGTGCTGAATTTTAGTAAGCAGATGCATGTATAGCAAAAAGAACTATTAGGCATTATCAGAGCTGGGACTAAGGTGAGGCAAGCCAAAATCCTAAGATGCAAAATTTAAGCAGGCACTCACTTTCATGTAGTGACCCAGCACTTGCACAATCCTAGGATTTGAATCCTGTTTCTGGCACTCACCACACACATGAACTTGCAAAGTAACTTAAACTTTTAGTTTTTTCTTTTATAAATTATGCATAATACTTGCTGTAGATACCATTTGGCGTATTTTTTCAACTCTCAATAACTCTATGATAACTGACCGCCTGTTAAGACAAGGATGGATGCTCGATCCCTTTCCTAAGACTTTGAAGTTAAAAGATCAAAGGGAGACAAACAGCAGCAGTTGGTCTCTCAGTGTGGCTCTGACAGTAACATATGAACTTAGTAGCTTGCAAGTGGTCACCTTCAGTCTACCATCAAAGTTTTATTGCATAAAAAGCTAATTGATTTTAGAAAAGCTGATATTGCAGAAAAAGCTGATTTACTGAGAAGAAAACGGAAACTAGTTCACAATGAGAAGTACGTAGAGAGAATATTTCTTAGTTTTCCAATATCTTTCTGGTTCCCAGTTCAGTTTCTCTCTGAATGAAGTTCATCTGCAAGACTGAGTTCAAAATGGCACCTCATAACCATGTTATGTATTTCCGTTTTTTGCTTACCAGTTCCTAGCATAGTGCCTGGCACATTGTAAGGCACCTGGTAGGTACTTAATCAATATGTATTGAATACCTGAGGCCGGGAGTGGTGGCTCATGCCTGTAATCCCAGCACTTTGGGAGGCCGAAGTGGGCAGATCATCTGAGGTCAGGAGTTTGAGACCAGCCTGGCTAACATGGTGAAACCCCGTTTCTACTGAAAATATAAAAAATTAGGCCAGGTGTAGTGGCTCATGCCTGTAATCCCAGCACTTTGGGAGGCCAAGGCGGGCGGATCATGAGGTCAAGAGATCAAAATCATCCTGGCCAACATGGTGAAACCCCGTCTCTACTAAAAATACAAAAATTAGCTGGGCATGGTGGCATGCGCCTGTAGTCCCAGCTACTCGGGAAGCTGAGGCAGGAGAATCACTTGAACCCGGGAGGCAGAGGTTGCAGTGAGCCAAGATCACGCCACTGCACTCCAGCCTGGTGACAGAGTGAGACTCCATCTCAGAAAAAAACAAAAAATTCAAAAAGTTAGCCAGGCGTGGTGGCACAGGCCTGTAATCCGAGCTACTCAGGAGGCTGAGGCAGGAGAATCGCTTGAACCCAGGAGGCAGAGGTTGCAGTGAGCTGAGATTGCGCCATTGCACTCTGGCTTGGGCAACAAGAGCGAAACTCCATCTCAAAAAAAAAAAAAAGAAAAGAAATACCCAAAACTGGGTAATTTATAGAGGAAGAAGGTTTAATTGACTCACAGTTCCCCATAGCTGGGGAGGCCTCAGGAAATTTACAATCATGGCAGAAGGTGAAGGGGAGGCAAACACCTTCTTTGCGTGGCAGCGGGAGAGAGAATAATGAAGGAGGATCTTCCAAATACTTATAAAGCCATCAGATCTCATGAGAACTCACTCACTTCACAAGAACAGCATGGGGAAACCGCCCCCATGATCTAATCACCTCCCTCCTTTGACACAAGGGGATTACAATTAGAAATGAGATTTGAGTAGGGACACAGAACCAAACCATATCACCCATTTAATAGATGGAGCACCTAAGGCCTAAAAAGGTTAGTTAATTTACCTGGGTTATATAGCTTCATACATGGGTAAACAGTAGGCTCATTGCTTCTTGGTTGGCATAGCATGATACCTTACATGTGGTAGCTATAGGCATTATGTTACTTTTATGCCAGCATGTGACTGTAAACATCATTTCAGTAAAAATATTTTTCCATTTCTGCTTACTACTAGAACTATGAGGAAAAAAAACCCATAAAATAAGTAGATACCAAAGATTTTTTGAAGAAATACAGAATATAAATTGGCAACTTCTAGGAGGGGTAATTGAGCTTTCTTATTTTAGCAGACGCTCCAGTGTTATAAACTACATTTACAATTCTTGGATAATACGTGCACCTTCTTAGAATGAGTTTGTTTTTATCATTTTTTCCAATAATAGTATAGAATTAAGATGTTTATAGAAATGTTATAAATAAATGAGTAGGTAATGACTCATTTTTCAGCCTTTGAGACTTTCAGAGAGTTTGAATGAAGTTCTAATCTTTTTATGGCTGTCCTGATCTAGTAATTCGGCATAACTCTCCCATGGGACATATGTTTAAAACAAATGTATCAATCAAACACTAAACAAAAATTATTTTTATGGTGGTACACATCAATTAAATGTGAAAAATAATAACACAACACCATGAAAAATAAATTAAGTATTTTCGGGTTCAGATGAATATTGTATTTGTCAATTTTACTGGGACCTGCAAGTTGCATATTCTCCCACAATGTGGATTAAACAATGTGCCCTTTTTCGTTTATTTAGTAGTTATCTATTAAGGACCTCTACATTCATAGAGCTTATTTTCTAGGGTGGGAGAAAGACAACACACCAGATAAATAACTTGACTATATTGTATGTTAATGGCCACAGAAAATAAAGCAGGGAAAGGGCATAGGGAGTGTTAGGGAAGGTTTTGCAGTTTTTTTTGTTTGTTTTTGAAGACAGAGTCTCGCTCTTTGCCCAGGCTGGAGTGCAGTGGCGCGATCTTGGCTCACTGCAGGCTCCACCTCCCAACTTCACGCCATTCTCCCGCCTCAGCCTCCTGAGTAGCTGGGACTACAGGCACCTGCCACTACGCCCGGCTAATTTTGTTTTTGTATTTTTAGTAGAGACAGGGTTTCACCGTGTTAGCCAGGATGGTCGCCATCTCCTGACCTCGTGATCTGCCCGCCTCTGCCTCCCAAAGTGTTGGGATTACAGGCATGAGCCACTGCGCCCGGCTGTTTTGCAGTTTTAAATAGTGTTCAGAAAAGGCTTTACTGAGATGACTTCTGAATAAAAACAGAAGGAGCTAGTCATGCAGCTAACTAGCTGAAGAGCATTACTGGAGAGCAAGTACAAAAGCCCTGAGGCAGGAACATTCTCAGATGTTTGAAGAACAGCAAGGAAGCCAGTGTGATTGATTGGGATAGAATGAGAGAGAAATTAATAGATAAGGTTAGAGAGTTAACAGGATTGTGCATCTGTGGGGCCTTGTAGGCCATTTTAAAGACTCTGGCTTTTACTGTTAGTGAGACTGGAAGCCATTGTAGGGTTTTGAAAAGAGTAGTCATATGTTCTGAGGTATATTTAATGGGATCACTATGGCTGCTGCATTGCAAATAGACTTAGGGGAACATAGGCAAAATATGGAGACAGGAAGCTCTTGTAATAATTTAGGCAAGAGATTAATTGTGACTTGGGCCAGAGTAACAATGGGAGTGGAAAGAAGAAGTTGCATTCCAGATCTGTGGTAAAAGTAGGACCAACAGGATTTGATGACACATTGGATGTGGAACATGAGAGGAAGGCAGACAGTAATTACTCTTAACCTGTTTTGGCCTCACCTGGAAAAAGGAATTGCTGTTAACTGACATGTGCAGTTAAAGGAGTGCAGTGAAAGGAGCAAGTTAGGGGTGGAAAAATGAAATCAATTTTGGACATGCTAGTTTGAGATGCCTATTAGACATCCAAGTAGAGATGTTAAATTGTATATGAGCCAAGAACTTAGTGGATATATCTGTACTGGAGATAAAATTTGGGAGTTGTCAGCAAATAAATGGTATATAAAGCAATGAGACTGAAGAGATCACACACAGAATGAGTGTAAATACAAAATGAGAAATTCAAACACTGACCCTTAGGCTGCTCCAAAGTTTAGTTAGAGACAATGGAGACCAAAAAGGAGCTGCCAGAAAAGTAGGAGAAAAAAAAAAAGTGTCATGTACTAGAAGCCAAATATCAAGGAGGAAGAAGTAATCAAAATGTCAAATGAGGTCTGAAAATTAACTCTGCTTTAAGAACAGGGACGTCTGACAAAAATAGTTCTGTAGAGTGGTAGGAGCAAATGCATGATAGAAAAAAAAGTATAGCAAGAGAATTTGGAGAGTCTGAGAATAGACAGTGTTTATGAGGAGTTTGTAGAGAAAAGGAGAATGATGAAACAGTACTTGAAGAGGAAAATGGAGTCAAGAAATATTTTCTTTTGTTTTAAAGACAGAAGAGAATTTTGTAATAGTGATGGGAAAGATCCAGTCAGAAAGAAGAATTGCAGGAAAGAGGAAGTCCTTGAGACGACAAGATGAGGCAGGACCTAGTAAACAGGTGGAAGAGTTGGCCTTTGAACAAAAGCTTGGAAAATTCATCAATAGTGATAGCAGAAAAAGAGCCTGTGGGCATATATGCAGGTAGATGGGTAGATGTGTAATGAGAAATTGTGTAAATTCTCTTCTAATTCTTACTAATGAAGAAGAGTGATTTAAGTAAGTTCCTAAGTATCAATAGCAACTAGAACCCAGATTTGAACCCAAATTATCTGCTTCCAAATTTTTACTCAATATTATATTTATACTGCCTACATCATCTATAACTTGGCTAACTCCTATTTATTACTCAAGTTTTGGAGTAGACATTAGTTCCCTTTGTAAGCTTTTTCTGACCTGGCCCCTCACCCCCAGTGATAGGTGAAATGTTCCTTTTTTTTGTTTTTATCTCACTTTGGACCTCCTCCAATCATGACATTTAACACACTATAGGGGGTTCCTTGTTTACTTAGCTGCATCCTCCACCCTAAACTGGAAGATTTTTTAGAATAGGATCCTTACCTTATTCATTTTTGTATTCTCAGGGCCTAGCTCAATAGTTTATATAAAGTAAATATAAGCTCAGTCAACATTTGTTGAATGAATGCATTTAAAACTGAAAGTATGTTCTGTAAGTGTGTTTAAGGAAAAGGCATTTTGGGGAGTCTGCTGACTTGCTGAAAATAGTCCGTTTTAAGAAGAAAGACATGGAACAGCAGACCAGATCAATTTTTTTCAAACATATAGATTTGATCAGGTGCAGTGGCTCACACCTGTAATCCCAGCACTTTGGGAGACTGAGGCAAGCAGGTCACTTGAGTCCAGGAGTTCTAGACCAGCCCGTACAACATGTGAAACCCTGTCTCTACCAGAAATACAAAAAATTAGCCAAGTGTGATGGCACACACTGGTATTCCCAGCTATTCAGGGGGCTGAGGTGGAAGGATTGCTTAAGCCTGGGAGGCAGAGGTTGCAGTGAGCCGAGATCGTGCCACTGCACTCCAGCCTGGGTGACAGAGTGAGACCCCGTCTCACAAGAAAAAAAAAAAAAAAATAGAAGATTCTTGGACAAGATTCAGCTGTGGGAGGTAGTATAGTACTAACTACTGGGCAATGTTATAAAGTTTCAGTGAACCTTGTAAGTTTAATTCATGGCATTATTTGTAGTTCTTACGTAGAGGCTCTCATATTTATCTCTCTATAATTCAGATTGTTGTATTTATCTTTCATTTTTGTTATTTTTCTTGTTTTTGGTAAGTTTAAGCTTGTTTCGTGTTAACAGTAATAAACATTTTTTATGAGAACCCTAAAATACATACAAAGCAGTATATAGTTGGAGGAGGCAGAAAGGCCCCGATCCAGTTAAGCTTTACTTATCACATGTACTCATTAAAATAGAAGATTAATGCCTCAGAAGAGAGATAAAAATTACTTTTTAGGTATATTAGACCATACCTGTCTATCATTAACACTGTTAATAATTAATATCTCAGTATAAAATGTCATACCCACTTTTATTGCTTTTAAGTTAATAATTGTTTATAATTATTCAACATGTCTTTCTCAGGCCACAGGAACTCCTCATAAAGAATTTTCAAAGTAAGCTTCATAAAATAATAGACCGGGATGGTGCTATCCCTGTTCTAGCATCAAGACTTATGTTATATCCATGTTCTGCAATGGTCATTTACTACCTTGTTCATTTTGGCAAAGGGATTTACCTCCCTATTTTTCATCTATAAAATTAAAACGCTGAGTTCATAACCCTTTAAGTCTCCTATCTATCTCTAATGCTCTATGATTCATGACCCAAGAAGTATCTCGAATAAACTCACATTGCAACGCAGAATCTCTGGACTTCCAGAACAATTTGGTTGAACCTCCAGTACCCTTGAATAGAAAAGATTAGAGAGAATATTCTTGCATTGTTTCTGACCTTAGCATTCAATCTTTCACCATTAAATATGTTGTTTGTAGGTTTTTCTCGTAGATGCCTTTATCAAGTTGCAGAACTTCCTTTCCTTGATGGGGCCCTCTGCCAATCCTCTAGGGTTTGTTCTCTATGTAGCTGTCACCCAACTGGTACTCTGAACTGTGAACTTGCATGACCTTGGTCTCCCTAGACTCCCAGCTCCATCTTCTTAACTTATATAGTCTGCTGGGTTTTGACAGGATTCCCTCCCTGGGGCAGAACCGAAACTCAAAGCAGTAAACTGGGGCAGTCGTGGGGGCAGCCTTCGTTTATTTAACGTTCTCTGAGGCCACCATGTTTCATTATTCAATGTCCATTGTTTTGAAGATTGTTGTTTTATGTAATTTGTCCTTGTTGCTCCATCTTGACTAGAAGCAAAAGGCAGCTTTTTTTTTAACATAATACATTTGAGATTTGCTTGTGTACTTGCATGAATCAGTAAGTTTATTCCTTTTTATTGCTGACTAGAATTCTGTCATATTGATATATCTTTTTGCATTAACTAGTTGAAAGACATTTGAGTCCTTTCTACTTTATAGCAATTATGAGTAAAGTTGCTATATTAATTCATATACACATTCACGTACAAATCTGTGAACAGAAATTTTCTTTCAAATAAGTCCTTGGGCAGGATTGATAGGTTTTATTTTAAGTATAGATTTGATTTTATAAAAAACTGCCAAGATATTTTTCAATGTGGCTGTACCATTTTGTATTTAAGTGTAAGTTTGATTTTATAAAAAACTGCCAAGATATTTTGCAATGTGGCTTTACCATTTTGCATTCCCATTAGTAATGTATGAGAGTTCAAGTTGTTCATCATCTTCTGCAGCCATTGCTGTTGTCAATTTCATTACATTTGAGCCATTCTAATTGGGGTGTTTTGATATCTCGTTGTGGTTTTAATTTTTATTTCTCTAATGACTAATGACCTAGATCATCTTTTCATGAACTTATTTGCCATCTGTATATCTTCTTTGGTGTACTTTTATATCTTTTGCCCAGAATTTTTTTAATTAAAAAAATTAGTTTTGAGAATTTGCTATGTATCATAAATACAAGTCCTTTATCAGATATGTGATTAGCAAATATTTTTTCACAGTCTATGGCTTGTCTTTTCATTGGCTTGTCTTTTCATTCTCTTGACAGTGCCTTTCAAAGAGCACACATTCTTAATTATAATGAATTTCAGTTTATCATTTTTTTTCTTTTATATATCATGGTTTGAATGTTGTATGAAAGAAATCTTTGCTAACCTGAGGTCAAGAATATTTTCTCCTGTGATTTCTTCTAGAAGTTTGGGGTTCTACGGTTTTGGGTTTTACATTAAAGTCTATGATACATTTTTATCAATTTCATGTTTTATATGGCAATCTAATTTTCCAGCACCGTTTTTTTAAATGACCACTATTTTTTCCATTGAATTGCCTTAGCACCTTTGTCAGACATCAATTGACTATAAATGTGTCTATTTCTGCATTTTCTATTCCATCCATGGAGTTATTTATTTATCTTTTTGCTAGTACTGATTGTCTTGATTACTGAGATTTTGTAACAAGTCTTGAAATAAATCATTTTGAGTCTGCCAACTTCTTTCCCAACATTTTTGTCTTGGTTAGTCAGGGCCCATATAATGTTTTTACACTTTAAATATGTGCAGTTTATTGTACATCTGTTATACCTCAATAAAGCTGTAAAAGAATAACATAGCCATCTTGGAAAAATAAATTACTGAATGAGGATAGTAATAATGATACAAGCAAGGGATACAATAAAAAAGTGTCAGAACTAACTCTTTTTCCCAGTGTCAGGATTTGACTTAATCCAGAAGACTATTTGAAACATGGATTTGCCCCAGTTTCTTTAACTGAAGAATGTCACCTTGGGCATAGGTTAGTCTTGAGATACTAGGTTATATAATATGAAGTTATCCCAAGTAACAGAGCATGTAAAGATCAAATGCCCAGACAAACCTCTATAGTTTTTCCAGAGATATTTAAAGTTGGTGTCATATTCAATCCAGGACTTTCCAAAGTTTCTTTAAATTTAATGATAAATGTTTTGAAATCTTTTTTGAGGTTTCTTAATAGCAAAAGCAAAAACTTACATACCATTGGGAATCATTTATTTGTTCTTCCTGTTGTGATAAAAATGTCTGTGGTAAAAACTTTAACAGAAATAAAGAGCAATCTGGCAAGGAACTAAAATATATTTCTTCATCAGCATACATTATTGGAAAGCCAGCAGAAAGCATGGCTGAAGGAACTTGTATTTGGACAAAGTATGCAGGGCACTGCACTGCCAAATGGATGTTACAAATGTTTTTAGCATGTCTTCACTTATAACAGAAAGACCATACTTCTTAATTTTTGTTAGTCCCCAAAGCAAAGATAAACTAGAGAAGATATAGCCTCAGCAGTAAATGACCCACTTAATAAAAACAATGATTCACAGGAGAAAAAAAATGTGCATGAGTGTAAGTATTGATGGAGCCGCTGCTTTAGGCTGCAAGGACCTGTAATGAAGTTACTGAGATTGTGCAAATAAAATTCATCATTCTTGGGGATGAAATAGAAGCCAAGAGTGCACATGTATACTTTATTTTTTAGAGATGGGGATCTCGCTCTGTGGCTCAGGCTGTTCTCAAACTCCTGGCCTCAAGCAATCCTCCTGCCTCAGCCTCTTAAGTAGTTGGGACTACAGACACACACCGCCATGCCTACAAGTACACTTAACTTTTTTCTTTCTTTTAGATTCAGGGGTTCCATGTGCATGTTTCTTACATGGATATATTGCATGATTCTGAGGTTTGGGCTTCAACTGAACCTGTCACGCAAATAGTGAACATGGTACCCTCCCTAGTTTCTGTTGTTCCCATTTTTGTGTTCATGTATGCTCAGTATTTAGCTCCCACTTATTAGGGAGAACATGCAGTATTTGGTTTTCTGTTTCTGCATTAATTCAGTTCGGATTATGGCCTCCTGATGCATCCATGTTGCTGCAAAGGACGTAACTTCATCCTTTCTTATGGCTGCATACTATTCCATGCTGTATATGTACCACATTTTCTTTATCCAGTCTACAATTGATGGATATCTAAGTTGATTCCACTTTTTTGCTATTGTGAATAGTGCTGTGATAACCGTGCAAATGCATGTGTCTTTATGGTAGAATGATTTATTTTTCTTTGGATGTATACTCAGTAATGGGATTGCTGAGTCAAGTGATAGTTCTATTTTTATTAGTAGTTCTTTGAGAATCACCAAACTGCTTTCCACTTAGGCTGAACTAATTTATAGTCCCACCAACAGTGTATAAGTGTTCCCATTTCTTTGCAACTTCACCAACATCTCTTATTTTTTGACTTTTAATAATAGCCATTCTGACTGGTGTAAGATGGTATCTCATTGTGGTTTTGATTTTGCATTTCTCAGATGATTCGTGATATTGAGTATTTTTTCATGTTTGTTGGCCATGTGTATATCTTTTGAGAAGTGTTTGTTCATGCCTTTTCCCCACTTTTTAATGGTTTTTTTTTTCTTTTTGATTTATTAAAGTTTCTTGTAGATTCTGGATATTATACTTTGATGTCTTACATTTAAGTCTTTAAACCATCTTGAGTTAATTTTTGTATACGGTGAAAGGTAAGGGTCAACTTGCATTTGTCTATGTATGGCTAGCCAGTTATCCCAGCACCATTTATTGAATAGAGTTTTCATTCCCCATTGTTTATTTTTGTTGCTTACTGCAAACTCTACCTCCTGGGTTCAAGCAATTCTCCTGCCTCAGCCTCATGAGTAGCTGGGATTACAAGCACACACCATCACGTCTGGCTAATTTTCTATTTTTGGTGGAGATGGGATTTCACCATGTTGGCCAGGCTGGTCTCGAACTCCTGACCTCAAGTGATCTGCCCACCTCGGCCTCCCAAAAGTGCTGGGATTACAGGTGTGAGCCACCCCTCCGGCCTGTAGTTTTCAACTGTAGATCTTGCACATGTTTTATTAAATTAATACCTAAGTGTTTCTTGATTTTTTTGGTGCTATTGCTAGTTGTTTTCTATTTGAATTTCAAATTATTCATTGATAATACATAGAAATACAATTGATTTTGTATATCAACTGTGTACTTTTAAGTGACATTGTTAAACTCACTTATCAATTGTATCATCTTTACTGTAAACTTTTTGTGGTTGTCTGCATAAACAATCTTTTCCTTCTGTTTCTTCTATTCTCATGCGTAAGCCTTTGTTTTTTCTTGCCTTACTGCACTGGCAAGGAACCTCCACAATAGTGATGAATAGAACTGGTAAAAGTGAACAACTTTGCCTTGTTCTTGATCTTAGCGGGAAAGCATTCAGTTTTTCACTGTTAGGTGAAATTATATTAGCTGTAAGGTTTTTTAGATGCCTGCTGTCAAGATTAAAAAGCTCTCTTCTATTCCTAGGTTGCTGGGCATTTTTATCATGAATGCTGTTGGATTTTGTCAAATGTGTTTTCTTCATTTATTGAGATTATTTTTATGATTATTTTCTTTCATTCTGTTAATATGATTTATTACATTGATTGATTTTATTTTTAAATTATCCTCCCTTTTCATTGTGGTAAAGTATATATAACATAAAAATTTCCATTTTAGCCATTTTTAAGTATACAGTTCAGTGGCTGTAGGTACATTCACTGTTTGCAATTATCAGCAGCATTCATCGCCAGAACTTTTTTCATCTTCCCAAACTGAAACTTCATGCCCATTGAAAAACGACTCTCCATTTCCTCCTTTCTCCCAGTCTTTGGCAACCACCATTCTACTTTTTGTCACTATGAATCTGACTACTCTAAGTACGTCATAGAAATTGAATCATACAGTATTTGCCCTTTTTGTGTCTGGCTTATTTATTTCCCTCAGCATAATGTCTTCATGGTTCATCCATGTTACAGGATATATCAGAATTTCATTCCTTTTTTGGGCTGAATAATATTCCATTGTATATAGATACCACATGTTGTTTATCCATTCATCGAATGATGGACACTGGAGTTGCTTCCCCCTTTTGATTATTGTGAATAATGCTGCTATGAATATAGGTATAAAAATATCTGTAGATTTAAACCTATGTAAATAGGTACAGTAAATTTAAGTGGTCTAGAAATGCCACACAAAAAGCAGAAGTTGTCAGAATGATATATATAGAAGATAGCTACATCAAACAACATGACCCAATTGACATAGGACATTCCACTGAGCAATTGTAAAATGCACATTTTTTTCCATATGCTCATGGAACATTCACCAGGATGGGCCACATATTCTTTCCAGAAATGTGGGAGATAGGAATAGTTCTCTACTCATTTTATTAGGCCCTGTTTAACCTGATAGCAACCTGACAGAAACAATAAAGAGATACTACAAACCAGTATCCTACATAAACATAGATGTAGAAATCACTAATAAAATATTAGCAACCTGAATCCAGCAATATATAAAAAGGGCAGTATACCATGACCATGTGGAGTTTATCCCAGTAATACAGATTGGTTTAACATTTGAAAATCCATCTATATTCAGCATAATAACAAAAAGAAAAATCATGAGTTAATTCCAGTTGGCACAGAAAAGAATTGACAAAATTCAATATACATTTATGATTAAAAACTCTCCACAAACTTAAAATAGAAAAGAAGCGCCTCAACCTGATAAAGGACATTAAGGGGGGAAGAAAACTTACAGTTAACCTCACATTCAATGGTGAAAGGCAGAACACTTTCCCCCTAAGATTGGGAACAAGACAAGGATATCTTCTTTGACTATTTACATTTCATATCATCTTGGAAATTCTTGTCAATGCAATAAAGCAATAACAATAAATGAAATGAATACAGATAAGAAACAGATGACATGATTACATGTAGACAATCTACAAAAAGTATGTAAAAATTAAGTGAATTTTGTAACTTTTTAAGATACAGGGGAATATAAAATCAATTATATGTATACATAATAATACCAAACAATTTCTAAGTAAAAATTTAAATTATATTACTTCAAATACTATTAAAAACTTGAAGATTTAGGGATAAATTTACAAAAATATATCCAAGACCTTTACATTGAAAAACATAAAATATCAGCCGGGTGAGGTGGCTCATGGCTGTAATCCTAGTACTTTGCGAGGCTAAAGTGGGAGGATCACTTGAGGCCAGGACTTGCAGTCCAACCTGGGCAACATAGCGACACTTTGTCTCTACAAAAAGTAAGCACTTTAGCCAGGTGTGGTGGTGTGCACCTGTAGTCTTCCCAGCCTACTCAAGAGCCTGAGATGGGAGAATCACTTGAGCCCAGAAGTTTGAGGTTATAGTGAGCTGCGATCACTCCACAGCTCTCCAGCCTGGGTGACACAGCAAGATCCTATCTCTTAAAAAAAAAAGAAAGGAAGAAAAGAAAAATATGAAATATTGCTGAGAAAAATTAAAGAAGACTTAAATAGATGTACAATTTTCATAGATAAGAAGAGTTAATATTTAAAAGACATTATTTCCCTTCAAATTGATCTGTAAATTCATTGCCCTCCAATCAAAATACTAACGGCCTTTTTGGAAGTGGTATGCTGATTTTAAATTTTGTATTAAAATGCAGAGAACCTAGAATACTCAAAGCTTTTTTGGAGAAAGAACAAGATTGGAGAATTTAACTTAATATAAATCTACATTTATCCAGGTGGTTTGGTACTGATGTAAGGATAATTATACAATTAATGGAACCAACCTGAATATCCAGAAATTTTCTCACACTTGTATGGTCAATTGATTTTTCAGTAGCAAGGAAAATTCTTTTCAATAGCTTGTGTTGAATAACTAAATTTCCATATGGAAAAAATATAAACCTTGAACATTACCTTATATAATCCCCCAAGAAATTTAACTTGGGATTTATCACAGACCTAAATATAAAGCTAAAACTAGTAAACTTTTAGAAGAAAAAGATGAACAAAAATCTTTCAATTATGAGTAGTCAAAAAACTATTAAATAGGACCCTAAAACACAAACTTTAAAAAAAATGATAAATTGGACTTCACCAAAATTTTACAGATTCTTATTTTTAACAGATTTATTAGAGCAAAGGAAAATACAAGCCATAGACAGGGAGAAAAATTTGCCATACATGTCTAACATCGAACTTGTATTCAGAATATGTAAAGAACTGTCATACCTCAGTGAGAGAAACATTAATTTTAAAATGGGCAAAAGGTATAAACAGACACTTTACCAAAGAGGATTTATGGTGTGGACTAAATGTGGTTCCCCGACACTCTTCTACCCCATTCATGTGTTGAAGCCCTAACTCTAAATACAGTGGTATTTAGAAATATGGGACCTTTGGGAAGGTAATTAGAGTTAGATGAGGTCATGAGGGTGAGGCCTTAATGATGATATTAGTGCCCGTAGGAGAAGAGGCACCAGAGAGCTGTACTCTCTCCCTGAGCATGCACAAAAAAAGAAGTCATATGGGTACACACTGAGAAGATGGCTGCCTACAAGCCATGAGAAGAGGCCCCAGAAAGAAGCTGACTATACTGACATCTTGATCTCAGACTTCCAGCCTCCAGAACTGTGAGAAAATAACTTTCTGTTGTTTAAGCCACTCAGTCTGTGGTGGTTTGTTATGGCAGCCGAAGCAGACTAAGACAATACATAAAATCAGTAGTCATCAAGGGATACTAATGAAAACAACAGTGAAGTACCACTACATACAACTAGACTGACTAATATTTTAGAAATTGATAATACCAACAAAACTGACAATACATTCATGAAGATGTAAAGTACCTGAAACTTTCATATATCTCTGACTAGGGTGTAAAATGTTACAACTAGTTTGGAAAACAGTTTATTAGTTCTTTATCAGTTTAAACATACACACATCCTACAACCTGGACATTTTATGGCTAAGTATTCACCCAGAGACATAAGTCCAACCAAATTCTTGTACCCAAATTTTCCCAGCAGCTTTATTCATAATAGCCAAAAACTGAAAACCACTAAAATGTCCAGCAAGTGAGAGGATAAACAAATTGTTATACTTGCATGCAAAGGAATACTACACATCAATAAAAAATAATGAACTGCTGATATGCTCATTGTGTTTGTTTTTATTGCTGTGTGTCAACATTACCACAATAATAATAGCTTAAAATAAGACACATTTATTATCTTACAGTTTCTGTGCATCAGGAGCCCAAGCATAGCCTAGCTAGGTTCTTTAGTTAAGGGTTTCACTAAGCTGTAATCAACCCAAGGCTGGGTTCTCATCTAGAGACTTGATTAGGAAAAGCTCTACCATCCCACTTGTGTGGTTGTTGGCAGCATTCATCAGTTCATTGCTGTTGTAAGACTGAGAGCTTCACTTTTTCACTGGTTGTTGGCCAAAGACCACACTGAGTCCTAGAGGTCACTGGCAATTTCTTGCCAATGGTGTTTCCCAATATGACCACATTTTCCTTACAGCCAGCCAGGGGGAAAAATACTCCAGCCAAGATGAGCACCATAATCTTATATAATGTAATCACATGAGCACATATATCCCATCACCTTTGCCATGTTCTTATAATTAGAAGTCATGGGTCCTACCCTCACTCAAGGAGAAGAGATAATACAAATGTATGAATACCAGGAGGTGGTGGTTGTGTAGGCTACCTTAAGAGTATCACTCATTGCCTGGGGACTATGGGTAGGGTAAGGTGGGTGTTTCTATGTAAACAGACTGGGGAACTTTTGTAGGTGATGGAAATGTTCTATCTGTTGATTGTGGTGCTAATCACAGGATTGTAAATATTTTTGTTAGAAGTTGTGGAATTGCACGCTTGAAATGGCTCACAGTATTTTGTAAATTATACCTCAATAAAGTTGATTAAGAAAAAAGACAGTAATAGCCATGAGCACCACAAAATTTGTAATTTAAAGATGCCAACTTAATTTAATAATATCCCTAAGATATCCTTAAAAGTCAATAATTGGAAAATGATTTGTTTCATAATATATCCTTTGAAGGATTTTTACAGTAAAAACTGTGGATCTCTTATTTTTATAGTCCTTTATGAAATGTCAGCACTCAGAACTAGCAAAGATCATTTTTTTAAAGATGAGGCTTTATTACAGTCTCTTCTGTAAGTGACGTAAGCACATATTTCTAATGTAATATCTTTTGGATGCAGACTATTTATAACCTTTCCGTAATTTTGGTTCTGAATGGTTACCTACTGGATCTGGTGATAGAGTATTTCATTTACTTTAGCCTCTATTTGACAACGCTTCTAAAGGTGTATTTGCCATTTTTAGCACCTATGGAGATTTGAAGAGTGTATGCTTCATGAAGTATTTTCTTGCTTCATTCTTCTAGTCTCTTTAAGTGATTAAAGGGTGCTTTAATTTGCATACTCACCTTTAATCTTATTATAGTGGCTTATATTCTAATAGGAATATTAAAGTTCAGTGAAAATCCCATGCATACTGATGAGAATGCAAATGAATATTGATGAAAGAATGCTAGGATCATAAGGTGTAAACTGTCCAGTTATCTTGCTAAATTCATTTCAAACAATGTTTACATTATAATGAGGACTGATACAGATTTCACCACATAAATATCACTAGCAGTGGCAAAATTATATAATTTATAATTGGATAATGGTTCAGTTTCAGACTGGTTTGAAGTTAACAAAAACAACAAAGTAATATCTTGATATTAACACAAACTTCAGCTGGTCATTTGTTGTATGTAGTAGTTGGGAAATTGGATATGATTTTACAAATAAGCGGTCACGTTGAGCATTTCCAGCTGTAACCTTTACAGGATGCATAACAAATAGTAGTGGCATCATTCATCATCTCAACAGGACATTTCAAGTATCTGGTTATTGTACAATTATAAATATACAAGCTTATTTCAGTAATAATGTTTATGTGTCTGTATAAAACCAAGATTCATTAAATGGTCATTGAAAATGAAGCTTAAAGAAGTACCCTGACAGTAAATAGACTAGGTGATATTTATTATAATACATTCAGTATTTAAGTTCTATTACATTCTTATATCAATGGATGAATTTTATAAACTTATGCAAAACCAGTAAGCTTTAGAAAACATATAACAGAGTTTCTCCAACCTCTTTAACTACTTTGGAATTTTTTTAATGATTTGTATTCAGTTGAAGTATTTTTTTTTTTTCAGCCTTACAAGAGAACTGAAAATGCCATTTTATAGACTCATCAGTAGGGCAGATTGTTATTTAGAGTTGTTTTTCTCATGGTGACAATAAGGGTGCATTATGCCATTATACTTTTTCAGCACGGTCTTTACCCACTGGTGTGTATTCATAGACTCCAGAATACATGGTAATCATTAGTTAAAAGTATAATAATCAATAATTATTTTTATTTTAAATAATATGAAAGTGTTTTTGCATCAAAATATGTATTTTTCACTAAAGGGATTATACTTAATCATAGCCCTGGCACAGGAGTTGGCAAACTTTTTCTTTAAAGGTCCAGATGGTAAATATTTTAGGTTTTTTATGGGCCACTTAGTCAGTTACAATTACTCAACTCTGATGTTGTAGCACAGAAGCAGCCACAAATAATATGTAAACAAATATTTGTCTGTGTTCCAATCAACCTTATTTCTAGACACTGAAATTTTGAATTCTTTATGATTTTCATGTCATGAAATATTGTTTGTCTTTTGATGTTTTTGCAACCATTAAAAAAATGTAAAAAATGGTGGGCTGAACTTGGCTTGCAGGCTATACTTTGCTGACACCTGTCCTAGAAGTTGATTTTTCTAAAACTAGAATTAACTTCTACTCTACATTAAAACTGAAGATATATTGCTGAAAACCTTTTATAGATATATAGTTCATGTTGAGTTATTTTAAAAGGAAGCTCTTTTCTAGAAAAAAATTCATAATTATACATAAGTAACTTTATTTTTAAAAAACTTTTATTTTAAGTTCAGGGGTACATATGCAGGTTTGTTACATAAGTAAATGTGTGTCAGAGATTTTGATGTGCAGATTATTTAATCACCCAAGTGTTAAGCCTAGTACCCATTAGTTATTTTTCCTGATCCTCTCCCTCCTCCCATCCTCCACCCTCCAATAGGCTCCAGTGTGTGTTGTTCCTCTCTAGGTGTCCATGTGTTCTCATAATTTAGCTCCTACTTATAAGTGAGAACATGCTTTATTTGGTTTTCTGTTCCTGTGTTAGTTTCCTAAGGATAATGGCTTCTGGCTCCATCCATGTCCCTGCAAAGGCATGATCTTGTTATTTTTTATGGCTGCATGTATTCCATGGTGTATATTTACCACATTTTCTTCATCCAGTCTATTGCTGATGAACATTCAGGTTGATTCCATGTCTTTGCTATTGTGAATAGTGCTGCAATAAACATACACATGCATGTGTGTTTATAATAGAATGATTTATATTCCTCTAGGTTTATACCAAGTAATGGGATTGCTAGGTCAAATGGTATTTCTGTCTTTAGGTCTTTGAGGAATCTCACACTGTCTTCTACAATGGTTGAACCAATTTACACTCCCACCAACAATGTATAGCATTCCTTTTTCTCTGCAACCTTGCCAGTGTCCGTTATTTTTTGACTTTTTAATAATAGGCATTCTGACTGGTGTGAGATGGTGTGATTTGCATTTCTTTAATGATCATTAATGAGCTTTTTATTTTATGATTGTTGACCACATGTATGTCTTCTTTTGAGAAGTGTCTGCTCATGTCTTTTGCATACTTTTTAATGGGGTTGTTTATTTTATTTTCTTGTAAATTTGTTTAAGTTTCTTACAGATGCTGAATATTAGACCTCTGTCAGATGCATAGTTGGTAAAAATTGTCTTCCAGTCTGTAGGTTGTCTGTTGACTTTGTTGATAGTTTCTTTTGCTGTGCAAAAGTTCTTTAGTTTAATTATATTCCATTTGTCCATTTTTGCTTTTGTTGCAATTGCAACAAAATTGCAAATTTTGTTTTGAAAATTGGTGTCTTCTCATGAAATCTTTGCCCATTTCTATATCCTCAATGGTATTGCCTAAGTTGTCTTCCAGGGTTTTGTAGTTTTGGGTTTTACATTTAAGTCTTTAATCCATCTTGAGTTAATTTTTGTGTGTGTGTAAGGAAGTGGTCCAATTCCAATTTTCTGCATATGGCTAGCCAGTTATCCCAGCACCATTTATTGCATAAGAAATTCTTTCCCCATTGCTTGTTTGTGTCAGGTTTGTTGATCAGATAGGTGTAGGTGTGCAGTCTTATTTCTGGACTCTCTATTCTGTTTCATTGGTCTATGTGTCTGTTCTTGTATCAGTACCATGCTGTTTTGGTTATCATAGCTCTGTAGTATAGTTTGAAGTTGGGTAGTGTGATGCCTCCAGCTTTGTGTTTTTTGTTTGTTTGTTTTTTGTTTTGTTTGTTTTGCTTAGCATTGCCTTGGCTATTCAGGCTCTTTTTGGTTCCATATGAATTTTAAAATATTTTTTTCTAGTTCTGTGAAGAATGTCAGTGGTAATTTAATGGGAATAGCATTGAATCTGTAAATTGCTTTGGGCAGTATGGCCATTTTAGCAATATTGATTCTTCCAGTCCGTGCACATTGAATGTTTTTCCATTTGTTTGTGTCATCTCTGATTTTTGGGCAGTGGTTTGTAGTTCTCCTTATCGAGATCTTTCACCTCCACTGTATTCCTAGGTACTTTATTCTTTTTGTGGCAATTGTGAATGGGAGTTTGTTTGTAATTTGGCTCTCTGCTTGAGTTTTATTGGTGTATAGGAGTGCTAGCAATTTTTGCACATTGATTTTGTATCCTGAGACTTTGCTGAAGTTGCTTATCAGCTCAAGAAGCTTTTGGGCTGAGGCAGTGGGGTTTTCTAGATACAGGACCATGTCATCTGCAAACAGGGATAGTTTGACTTCCTGTCTTCCTATTTGGATGCCCTTTACTTTTTTTCTCTTGCCTGATTTCCCTGGCCAGAACTTCCTATACTATGTTGAATACAAGTAGTGAGAGAGGGCATCCTTGTCTTGTGCCAGTTTTCAAGGGGAATTGTATTAGTCAGAGTTCTCTAAAGGGACAGAACTAATAGGATATATGAATATAAGAAGGGGAGTTTATTAGGAGAATTGACTCACACGATCACAAGGTGAAGTCCCACAATAGGCCGTCTGCAGCTGAGGAGCAAGGAAGCAAGTCTGAGTCCCAAAACCTCAAAAGTAGGGAAGCTGACAATGCAGCCTTCAATCTGCAGCTGAAGGCCCAAAAGTCCCTGGCAAATCACTGGTGTAAGTTCAAGAGTCTAAAAACTGAAGAACTTGGAGTCTGAAGTTCGAGAGCAGGAAGCATCCAGCATGGGAGAAAGAGGAAGGCCAGAAGACTCAGCAAGTCTGCTCATTCCACTTTCTTCTGCCTGCTTTATTCTAGCCATGCTGGCAGCTGATTAGATGGTACCCACCCAGACTGAAAGTGGGTCTGCCTCTCCCAGTCCACTGACTTCAATGTTAATCTCCTTTGGCAACGCCCTCACAGACACACCCAGGAACAATATACTGCATCCTTTAATCCAATCCCGTTGACACTGAATATTAACCATCACAGGAATGCTTCTAGCTTTTGCCCATTCCATATATCAGCAGTGGATTTGTCATATATGGCTCTTATTATTTTAAGGTATGTTCCTTCAATGCCTAGTTTATTAAGAGTTTTTAACATGAAGGAATGCTGATTTTAATTGACAGCCTTTTCTGCATCTGTTGAGATAATCATGTGGTTCTTGTCTTTAGTTCTGTTTATGTGATGAATCACATTTATTGATTTGCATATATTGAACCAGCCTTGTGTCCCAGGGATGAAGCCAACTTGATTGTGGTGGATAAGCTTTTTGATGTGCTACTGTATTCAGTTTGCTGGTACTTTGTTGAGGATTTTTGTATTGACATTCATCAAGGATATTGGCCTGAAGTTTTCCTTTTTTTGTGGTATCAAACACTGCCAGGTTTTGGTATCATGGTGATTCTGGCCTCATAGAATGAGTTAGGGAGGAGTCCCTCCTTTTTAATTTTTTGGAATAGTTTTAGTAGGAATAGTTCCAGCTCTTCTTTGTACATCTGGTAGAATTCAGCTATGAATCTGTCTGGTCCTGGGCTTTTTTTGGTTGGTAGGCTATTTATTACTGCCTCAATTTCAGAACTTGTTATTGGTCTGTTTAGGGATTCAGTTTCCTCCTGGTTCAGTCCTGGGATGGTGTAGGTGTCCAGGAATTTATCAATTTCTTCTAGACTTTCTAGTTTATGTGGATAAAGGTGTTTATAATATTCTCTGATGGTTTTTCTCTCTATGGGGTCAGTGATACCCCATATCTTTTAGATACACCAAACAATCAGATTTGGTGTGTTTACATAATCCCATATTTCTCAGAGGTTTTGTTCATTCTTTTTCATTCTTTTTTGTCTATTCTTGTCTGCCTGTCTTAGGAAGACAGTTTTCAAACTCAGATCCTTTCCTTCACTTGGTATATTCTGTTATTAATACTTGTGATTGCATTATGAAATTCTTGTATTATGTTTTTCAGCTCTATCAGGTTGGTTACATTCTTCTTTATACTGGCTGTTTTGTCCATCAGCCTCTGCAATGTTGTATCACGATTTTTAGCTTCTTTGCATTGGGTTACAACATGCTCCATTAGCTCAGTGAACTTTGTTTTTATTCATATTCTGAATTCTACTTCTGTCATTTCAGCCATCTCAGCTTCAGCCCAGTTCTGAGCCCTTTCTGGGGAGGTGATGCGGTCGTTTGGAGGAAAGAGGCCACTCTGGCTTTTTGAGTTTTCAGTGTTCTTGCACTGATTCTTCCTCATCTTTGTGGACTTATCTACCTTTGATCTTTGAAGTTGCTGACCTTTGGATGGGTTTTTATTTTTTAGTTTGTTTGTTTCTTTTAATAGTCTGGTAAGTTTTCCGTAGGGCTACTGCAGTTTTCTGGGGATCTACTCCAGTCCCTAGTCACCTTGAATTTTCCAGTACCTGTAGGCATCACCAATGAAGGCTGCGAAACAGCAAAGATGGCAACCTGCGCCTTTCTCTGGGAGCTCCTTCCCAGGGAGGTACAGACCTGTTGCCGGCCTGAATGCACTTGTAGGAGGGGGCTAGAGACCCCAGTTAGGAGATCTCACCCATTTAGGAGGAACAGGATCAGAGACTTGCTTAAAGAAGCAGTCTAGCTATGCTTTCATAGAGCAGCTGTGCTGTGCTGGGATACCGCTTCCACCCCTGGTCAACTTGGACTCTCCAAAGCCTGGAGGCTGGAATGGCTATGTCACCCAAACAGCAAAGATGGTGGCCTAACTCTCCCTCTGGGAGCTCTGTCTCAGGAAGTTCTCAAATCTCTGTCAGCCTGAGAACATGGGCAGGGTGGCTGGAGGCCCCAGTGGGGAGCTCCTGCCCAGTGAGGAGGAACAGATCAGGGGCCCACTTTAAAGAAGCAGCCTGGCCACATTTTGGTAGAACAACTGTGCTGTGCTGGGAGATCCCTTTTGTTTCTGGTCGGTTTGGACTCTCCAAAGTTCACAGGTTGGAACTGCTGAGTTATCCAAACAGCAAAGATGGCAGCCCTTCCCTCCCCCAAGGAACTCTGTCCCAGGTAGGGGGTGACACTGTTGCCAGTGGTTGGCTGGAATTCTAAGCCAGTGGGTCTTGTCCTGTGAGGCACTGTGGAAGTGGGGCCTGCGGACCATCACTGCTTAGCCCCCTCAATTCAGCCTTCTTCCTAGGGGATGTACAGAGGTCCAACCTTCTGCCTTGACAGAGCTGCAGTCACTCTTGCCAGGAAGCCTGGAGCCTAAGTATGTAGAGCTTCTACGCCTCTGTGCATGCCTGAGTGGCTGCTCTGCCAAGAGTCCACACAGCTCTGTGTCAGACCAAAGGCCCTGGTGGAGTGGGTTTAGGAGGAGATCTCCTGACTCAGGGTTGCAAAGATCCATGGGAGAAGCATGGTTTCCCAGGGTCACACATTCGAATACTCACCACTTCCCTAGGTGGGGGAGGTTCCCCTGGCTCCATGTCGCTCCAGGGTGGACTGTTGTGCTGTCTTGCTTTTCTTCATTCTCCAGGGGTCGAGTTGTTTCCTTGATTAGTCCCAATGCGAGTACCTGGATGTTTCAGTTGAAGGGGCTATATTTACTCGCCCCTTTGGTTGCTCTCCATGAGACCACGTACCCTAGCTGCTTCTAGTCGTCCATCTTGGCCTGAATCTAAGTAACTTTAATTTGGGCCATAAAGAGGCAACTGAAAAATTCCCGAAGTCACTTATTTCCTTGACTACACAAAGGAATTGTGGTATTGCTAAGCTGGATTTTCTAATAAAGATCAAAATCCTGATAGAACAAATATTTTTCAGAAGAAATATTCATTCAATAATTTTTAAAGTACCAACTCTTTTAAAGCATTTAAAAGAGTAAATACCCTAAAAGAGTAGGTACTTAAAATGACAGAAAAATAAATCTCCCGTGGTACCTCCTGCCTTTGACAACCTTACAGACTCATAAGGGAGATAAAAACATTTGCAAGTTGGCCAGGCGCAGTGGCTCATGCCTGTAATCCCAGGACTTTGGGAGGCTGAGGCGAGCGGATCACAAGGTCAAGAGATCGAGACCATTCTGGCCAACATGGTGAAACCCCATCTCTACTAAAAATACAAAAATTAGCTGGGCGTGGTGGCGAGTGCCTGTAGTCCCAGCTACTTGGGGGGCTGAGACAGGAGAATTGCTTGAACCAGGGAGTCGGAGGTTGCAGTGAGCCGAGATTGCGTCACTGCAGTCCAGCCTGGCAACAGAGTGAGACACCATCTCAAAAAAAAAAAAAAAATCTGTACAAGTTTTGGCTAGTAATTGGCCAAATAGGAGTAGAAGCTAATAGAAACAGAATGCAGGCTGGGTGCAGTGGCTCACGCCTATAATTCCAGCAGTTTGGGAGGCCAAGGTGGGCAGATCACTGAAGGTCAGGAGTTCAAGACCAGCGTGGCCAACATGGTGAAACCCCATCTCTACAAAAAATACAAAAATTAGCTGGGCATGGTAGCGAGCACTTGTAATCTCAGCTACTTGGGAGGCTGATGCTGGAGAATCACTTGAATCCGGGAGACAGAAGTTGCAGTGACCTGAGACCACACCATTGCACTACAGCCTGGGTGACAGAGTGAGACTGTCTCAAAAAAGAGAAAGAAGGAAACAGAATGCAGAAAGAATAACAAGGGTAGAAGTTTAGAAACAGTAGTAGAGAATGGAGAACACTGGAACTGTATTGGAGATACATGTAATGGATAAGTGCAAGAGAGAATAGAGCAGGGGGAAATGACTGATCCCAAGCCCGCAGTTGAATGTTGCTGTTTCCACCCCCACAAACCATTCAGTGCTGGGCTTTTTATGAAGACAGGTCTTGGTGCTATTACAGATGATCCTTGGTTTACAGTGAGGTTATGTCCCAATAAGCCTATCATATGTTGAAAATATCATCATGTAGAAAATGCATTTAATACACCTAGACTACTGAACATCATAGCTTAGCCTAGCCTACTTTAAATGTGTTCAGAACACTTACATTAACCTACAGTTGGGCAAAATCATCTAACACAAAGCTTATTTTATAATAAAGTTTTGAATAACTTATGTAATTCATTGAGTAAGTACTGAAATGAAAAACAGAATGGTTTCACACCATGAAAAAGTCGAAAATCCTAAGTCAAACTACTGTAAGTCAGTGACAGTCTGTGCCTAGATGAATAAGGCCGGCTGTTAGAGCTGGTCACAAGAGAGAGTGGCTGTGAATGGATAAAGCTAAGACTTTAGAGCCAGTTCAACCAGGGTTTAATTCCCAGTCGCTAATTATATGGCATTAGGAAAGTTTCTTCATCTCTCTGGGCCTCAGTTTCCAAATCTCTAAAATGGGATCAATAATTCTTATTTTTCTAACACGTAGTTAAGGTCACACCTAGCCTGGCTTCCTCTTTCTGGTTTAATGTTCTTTGCATGTTGTTCGTAAACTTTGAAAGACTGCTTAGTTGAGCGTGGATGGTTTTTAGAGCCAGAGACAGGGTCAGATCTGAATTCAAATACAACCATTACTACTTAATGTATAAATTTGAGGAAGTCATTTTATTTCTATTTCTTCAATTTTGTAGTGAAGAGTGAATCAACTAAAATGATAAAACAATGGCCCTCAAGATCATATTCCCTACAATATATTTTCTCACAGTCTCCTATACAACATTGCAGGCTAAGCAGATATTATTGATCTTTTTTTTTGGGGTCCTATTTTTAAGAGGTTTATTGAATAATAGTAATAATTATACTAATAACTTAGACTTATGTGCCAGGCTTCAAAGTAAGCATTTATGTATGTTATCTTATATAATTTTCAGAACAACCCTGAAGTGTAGATACTTTTATAATTTCCATTTTGTAGATGAGAAGCCTGATGCTTAGAAAATTAAATAACTTGCTCCAGGTGACACAGACAGTAAGTGATGAAGCTGGGATTTGAACTCAGAAGATCTGACTTTAGAATCTCATAAGCACTATACTATACTGTCTTCCATGTGATTCTGATAACTTCCCTAAAGGCAGCTGCCCCACTCCCTTCCCATTGCTGCAAAGCATCCAGCAGAGTACCCAGGCCCCAGCAGCCACTTAACAAATGTGGGCTCTATCTCTGCAGCCCATCTCCCAAGTGTTAGAGCTAAGGCCTGATGATATTTTTCAACCATTGAGTAGCTGCTTGCTGGAGCAAATCAGAAAAGAAATCTCTGTAAATGAAAACTTTTCTAAGTCCCTTCCTTTATAAGTTGAACAATAACTAATTCAAATTTCCAGAATAATATAATTTTGATATTGTCTTGAAGTTTGCTGTATTTTGGTTTGGCTTGTATGCCATAAATATACCCAGTTGAATTTAGATGATTAGGAGGTATCATTTTAAACATATGAAACTGTCCCCTCTTTATCTTCTCTACACTATTATATTCTCTTCATGACACATATCACCACCAAACATATGTTTGTGTGTTTATTTTCTGCAACCCCTTCGGTAGTACATGTGCTACAGTAGAGAAGGGACTTAATCTGTTTTATTCCCTGCTGTATCTCCGGTACCTAAAATAATATAGAGTAGGTACTCAAAAAAATTTGTTTTATGGGTAAAAATATTGTGTAAATTATGGGAAACTGACATTTAAATATTATTTTTCTTTCTAGCTTGGATTAGAAGAACAAGAAAGACTCCACCTACTATGGAGGTAAGACTACACAAGGAAGATATCATTTAGGAGTATATATTCCCAAGGATATACGAAGCTTCAGAAAAACTATGATGTATTTTCCCAAAGTGTTGATTTTATTCCATCATAAAAAATAACTTAAAACATTTTATAATAAATTAATATATAAACCTATATTATTAAAAAAATAATATATGATAAATGCTCATATTATGGAATATAAAATTTGTGTAAATTTTAAAGTGAAATAATAAAAATTTAAAACAAAATTAAAACACTCTATAGAAAGTCTGAACTTGGACCAGTTTGCACCAGCTCATTTCCCCTGGGTCCTGGGGGTTCTCTGTGCCAATACTCAAGCTTTTGTGGAAAAGTTTGAGAAACACTGAATCTCTTTGTCCTGTCCAAATCATGCTCTTATGTTTCCCTTAATATTATGTATTTAAATCCATCAAGTATCCAAAGAAACTTTAAAATACAGAATTAACAATTATTTTATAACAGTAATTATTAGTTGACTTTTTATTTAAAACTTAAAAATTTGTGGTCAGTGATAAACAATAAAAAGACATAGAAATGCTATGGTATATGTGTTTTACAACATAATTTTTATATAGATTATTTTATAAAAATTATAATTTTAATTTTAAAAATACATAAAGACTTCTAAAGTTATTTTATAAGAAGTAATTTCATAAAAGGAGAGTCTCTAAATGCATTAGTATACTGCCTTGTTTACTTTTTGTCTAGAGGCATTCCCTTTCTTCTACTATTTAGGACTTCCCTCCTCTGTTCTGTTGCCTATTCCGTCACTACTACAAGCCCTGATGACAACATAAATGGGCTCCAATACTCAATCCCCATTTGTTGGGAGGTGGAGTGCTCTAGAGCAGAATAATGATGATACCTCAACTGGTATGCTTATCTTTACTTGCTCCATACATTTGTCATACACTGAACCCATCAATGTTCATTCGGCCAGGGTCTGACTGAGTACATCTCTTGACCCATTTCTAGCTTTGTATATTGCTTCTGCCTTGGCCTACTTTTCGCAGACCCTTCTTTCCAACATTGATAAAATTTGGAATAAAAGCTGTTTTGGGGGGAAAAATAAAAGGCAGTGTGATCCAGGATTCAGAAGTATGCCCAGTAGTTTACAGTGAAGGATGGATTGAAGAGCCTTCTGATTCTCCTTCTCTTGGTCATAATAAGAGCTACTGTTATCATTTGCTTCCTCCATCCTCAGAACTTTGAAAGCCTTATTCATAGAAACATTAATATGCAAAGTGATTAATGGAGGCAATTGCAATAGTTGGGCCTCGGGCACAACTTCTGTGAATTTTAGGTAATTTCAGCACCTCAAACAATCTCTAGCCAGAACACACCAAGTCCTTCCATCCCTGAGCTCACTCTTGTTAATTTTGATTATCCAAAATGAGCCCTCTTTTGTTGCCTCCCTTTTAGTGTACTATTAATCACATTGTTCTTTATGCTGCTTTGTACCCTCCCTAATACACACACACACACACACACACACACATACACACTCTTTTCCTTCCTCTTGGCCCTTTCCATTGTGTTTCAGGAATTTCTGTTTCTTTGTTAGCAACTTACCATTCACCATTAATATTTTCCTGGAAACTTTCTCTACCACATAACCTCAACTGAAATCCGTCTGTGCCTGCAAGATAGTGAGTTCCTTTTTTTCCTTGAAGTAAGTTGTGCTCGCTTTCCCACACCCCACGTAAAGAAAGTGAGTTCAGCTGCTTCTTGCTTCCCCAAATAGTCTTTGTTTATGGGCCCAAGAGAGTGGAGGACCTTTGTAATCCATGTATATTTCTCTGTACCTGACCATCATTTTTATGCTTGCCAACATCCAAGCAAGTCTATCTTACTGATGGCCGAGATTAGAACCTGGAATATGGTCTTCTCCTTTCAATGCCTTCCCAAATTTTAGCTGCCCAGTTCTTTGACTTTATCCACACTAGTATCCCTGCCTCAAGTGAACAACCACTTCATTAGGCACACTTTAGTTTTTATCAAACACAGTTCTTACCACTGTAACTTTTACACTCTTCAAATCCAAATTCTAGATACATCATATTAAGAGGAAAAAATTTTTCTTAATGTAAAGTAAAACGTATATTTATAAACCATAACGAAAAAATAGCTTATTTAGTTATTAAGCTGTGAAATTATAAGGCAAATTCCACCCAGGTCAAGAAATAGAACTTTGCCATCTACTTCAGCCCCATATATCCCTCCTAATCACAACCTTCTCTCTCCTGACAAAAGAAAACCTTAAGCCAACTTTTATAGTAATCATTTCCTCTCATTTAAAATAGTTTTTTCACCTAAATGTACATTATAGTTTAGACTTGTCCATTTCGTAAAAGCTTCATATTTGTTTTAAATCTTTCAGTCTATCCTCTTCCATGTCTTTTACTTCCTTACAAATTTATGTGTTAAAAAACCCAGCCCAGTTGGCCTATAGAGTTTGTCACAGTCTAGATTTTGCTGATCTTATGTTCCTGGTGCACTTCATCATGTTCCTCTGTCCACTGTCTTCCTTCCAAGTTGACAACTGGATCCAGAAACTAGATTTTTTTTTCAGATCTTTTAGTGAATACCCAACTCCAAAAAAACTTCTTTTCATATCTCCTATATATTATTGCTAAAGGTTAGCCAGCAGCCATTAGAATGTCATTTACAACAGTATTAGAAAACATAGAATACTATGGAATTTAGTGAGCAAAACATGTGTAAGATCTGTGTACTCAAAACTACAAAATGTTGGTAAGATAAATTAAATAAGACCTAAATAAATGGGGAGAAGTATCTGTTCATGGATTGGAATGTACAATATTGCTAATGTATTCATTCTTCCCGAACTGATCCACAGTAGTTCTTATGCTTTTGTTTTGCATCTGCATCACCTGAAAGACTTGTTAAAACACAGATTGCTGGACCCCAAGCTTAGAGTTTTTGATCCACTAGTTTTGGGGTAGGGCCTGAATATTTGCATTTATAACATGTTCCTGGATGATGCTGATGCTGATGGTTCATAGCCCATATTTTGTGAACCACTGATTTGTAGACTTAATAAAATAAATATCCAGTTAAAACCACATCAGACTTTTTTGGTAGAAATCAACATGCTGATTTGAAAATGTATTTGGAAATGTGAAAGACCTAGAATAGCTGAAAGCAGCCATGAAAAAGGAGATGAAAATTAAAGGGCTAATACTGTCTGACTTTAAGAATTACTTTAAAACTATAGTTATCTAGACAGTATGATACTGGCATTAGGATACTGGGTAAATAAATCAATGGAAAAAACAAAAGTCCAAAAAGTAGATACTGTACAACCAGTTGGTTTTTAACAATGACATCAAAACAACACAATTAGGAATGGAAAATCTTTTCAGCAAATGGTTCTGGAATAACTTAATATCCATATGGGGAAAAATTGTTCCCTGCCTCACATCATACACAAATATTAATTTAAGATGGATCATAGACTAGACATAAAAGCCAAACTGTTGTGCTTCTAGAAGAAAAAAACAATGGAATATCTTTGCAATTTTGAGGTAGACAGGAGACAGAACAATCTGTAAAGGAAAAATACAGATTAATCAGATTTAATCAGAATTAAATTCTAATGCTCATTATAAGAGAACATTAGGAAATCAAAAGACTAGGAGAAAATAATCATAGTACATATATCTGACAAAGGAATTGTATCTAGGCTATATAAAGAACACCTCAACTCAGTGTTATAAAAAAGAAGCTAACAAATATTGGGCAGAAATCTTGAACAGGCACTCTGTAACACACGTTTTAAATATATGAAAATATACTTAACAACACTAGTAATCAGTGGAACCACAATGAGATACCACTACACACCCATTAAAATGGCTTAAATTTAAAAGATTGACAACAGCCATCACTGGAGCACCCACAACTTTTATACAGTCCTGGTTGGGGTGAAAATGATACAATCATGTTTGAAAACTGACAGTTTGTTATAAAATCAAACATACACATACCCTATGATCAAACAGTAATTCTCCTGGCCACCTTGAAAACTGAAGGGATCAATTTTTAGTCACACTTTCTGGGAGCACTGGCCAACAGTAGGTCTAACTCCTTGGCATACTATGCAAGGCTTCCTGATTTGGGCCCAGCCCAACTTTCTAGCTTTGCCTCCTTAGGCTACCCTACTCTTCTCTACCCTACTCTACCCTACTCTTTAAGGAACTCCCTGCTGTTTCTCAAGTTTAATGTCTTCTCCTTCTCCCATCAACTGGCATACTCCTGCTTATGTTTAATTCCTTTTAAAAGGCCCTTTAAAATCCTTGGTTGTTTTCCTCACCTTTTTTTCTCCTCAACTTCTTAACTGATAGAGCTAATCACTACTTTCTTGGTATAACTACACTGCTGTGTACTCGTGTATAACCCTTTAAGTTCAGTATTAAAATTCTGTGTTTTATTTGTCCATGTTTCTAACTATTAGCTGCTTGGCACAGGGATTATAACTTATTCATTTGTGTGTCATAAGCACCTAACACAGAGCCTGATTCATTATTGGTTTGATTGGCCATTATAGACTTAAAAATCTTGGTACTATGTAATTACATGGTTTCTGTGAGATGGATTTGAATTTCTATCAGCCAACTACAAAATAATGTTGTAAAAGTAAACATATTTCCAAATTGATCGTTGTCTGTATTTTGTTCATAGGAATTCACATTTACCTGCAGGTTACCAGTGAAGGCGGTCCCTTACTTAGGATAGTTTAACTTAGGATTTTTTAACTTCACGATGGTGAAAAAGCAATATGCATTCAGTAGAAACTATACTTCTGAATAATACAGCCATTCTGTTTTTCACTTTCAATACAGTATTAAATAAATTACATGAGATATTTAACACTTTATTATTAAATAGGCTTTGTGTTAGATAATTTTGCCCAACTCTAAGCTAATGTAAGCGTTCTGAGCATGTTTAAGACAGGTTAGGCTAAGCTATGTTTGGTAGGTTAAGTGTATCAAATGCATTTTGACTTAAGATATTTTCAATTTTATGATGGGTTTATAAGGACATAACCCCATCATAAGTTGAGGAGCATCTGGTAATAGTTCAGCATGTGTTCTTCAGTGTTGTATAAGGTGAATTCACATTTCACAGAGATAATGAGGTAGACTTTTCCTAGTCCTAACTCTATTCCATTAGAAGCCACTTATAGCAAATACTTTGAAATATTGCTTCTTTTTTTATACTAACACAATAGGAAAAGAGTAAAGTTTTTTGTTTGAATAAGTGGTTACATTTATTGCCAATTTTTGACAAATTATATGATTTAGTATAGGTTTACAGGCAGTAGAAAAAAGTTACAATATTAGAGTTCTGCCTACTTCATTTTTAATATACATACTCCATAAAAAAGAAAGAGATTCTAGAAACCAGTAGAGAATGGAGTTGGAGATGGTGCTGCTGTTGGAGATGGTGCTGCTGTGGTCTAAAAAAAAGGTTGGGATGGCTGGATAGGACAACACATCATAGTATCTTTTACTTGACCGTATTCTCAAATCTGGGCTGCAGGCTCCAAAGACTCATTTTTGTTCATGTCTAAGGTTGCTTGGCCCTAAAGGACATCACAGTGACTAAATGCATGTGAATTTGAGATGGTGGCCAATCCCCATTTATTAATTTACAGTAAGAAATGAAATTGGCACAGAAAAGAAAACAGGAGACTGCTTGGTAAATATGACATTGGAATAAGGGGAGTTAAGTAAAATAAACGTTTAATTGCCTCAGGCTTAAAATTTCATGTTGCATCCACCTTACAACAAGGATAGTCTGACCCCTAGCAATGGAAATATTTAAAGAGAATTGGCTACGATTTTTAATTCTATCTCTGTATTAGAAATAGCCTTACGAATTGGAATAGAAAAATTGCCAGGTGCTGGTTAAGCCTCCTGTTCCCACGGACAGTGTTTTTATGGATTGCCAGCATTTGTGTCTATGATTCTATTTTTTTCTTTGCTTCTCGGTTCTGGTTGACATATTTCCTTTGCTATGATAGTAGTTATACTCTGGTCAGATGTTACTGGCCCTGCAGCTATTTTTTTGTTTTATCCTTTTCCTATTTCTGCTCTGGCTTATGATGTGTTGATCTTATAGTTTAACATTCAGAGAGGAATCTTATTTCTGAATTTTTCAGGCCTATTTCAGTGTCGTCTCCAAATAACTGGCATTCATTGAGTGAGTTATCTGTGCCCAGTATTACTAGGTTCATTTTATAGTTACAGAATTCAGATGTCTTAAAATTGCCATTTTATGTATAGAATCCTACTTCCTGTTGACTTAAATTGCAAAGAGTGTATGTATGTATTTACGGTTAAATGGACCTCCCACTCCCCACCCCAAACTTCACAATATCACTTTTAGTAACATAGTGGAAATGAATAAGAAAATTGCAGCATCTTCATACCTGTTTAACATCATTCATTAAAATGAATGAAAAAAACACTTAAAAAAGAATGAACTGGAGCTGTATGTTTTAACATGGATAAATCTCAGAAGCAATGATACTGAGCAAAAAAAAAAAGCAGCTGCAGAAGATGTCATACAATATACCATTTACATAAAGTTTGAAAGTAAGGAAAGTATAAAGGGCTTTCAAGTATAGATAGTGGGTCAAACACATAAGTTCACTCTCAAGTCTAATGAAAATGATAGTGAAGGAATTTATTTTAAAAGGCATAAACCCACAAGGTCAAAGAAACGTGAGCATGCAAACCATCAATAAAGTTTTGGAGGCAGGAAAGCAGATGGACAAGTGGTAATGGATTTAGTGAAACTGAGAAGAATGAATCCTAATCTGGCAAGGGAGAAATCTGAGAAGTAATCCAATTTAAACCATAGAACCACAGAATGCTCAGTAACTTGGCAATGCCAGAAAACTCTGAAAGTGGAGTTTAAGCTCACACTAAAAACAATGACCTAGTTAAAAATCTGTTTAAGAAGCAATTAGATGCTAACTAATAAATATAGAAGAAATAACAGAGTTGGAAAATCACCACTATTCAAGTGATAATTGGGAAAAAAATTATCAGCAGATACTAAAATCATTGAGTCAAACTCTGTTGGGGAGCAGGCTGTTTACATGGTCTAAAGGCATTTCCCTACAGATTACTTATCAATTACAAGGGGGGAAAGGGACCTTTCTAGTAGACGAATCTGACAGATACTACCTTAACTAGATGGTCAGAAGTTGTACTAAGTAGGGCAGATTTATATTATATTTGCTTCTTTCTATGATGCACTGAGGATTAAACATTATTCACATAGTATTCTTTTTTTAATTTTTGATTTTGTGGGTACTTAGTAGGTGTATATACTTAGAGGGTTCTTGAGATATTTTGATACATGCATACAATGCATAATAATCACATCAAGGTAAATGGGGTATTTATCACCTCAAGCATTTATCCTTTCCTTGTATTACAAACAATCTAATTATACTCTTTTAGTTATTTGAAATATACAATAAATTATTGTTGACTGTAGTCACTCTGTTGTACTATCAAATACTAGATTTTATTCATTCTATCTAATTATATTTTTGTGCCCATTAACCATCCCCACTCCCCCTAACACCCAGACTACCCTTCCCAGCCTTTGGTAATCATCCTTCTACTCTCTATCTCCATGAGTTCAACTCCCACAAATGAGTGAGAACATGTGAAGTTTATCTTTCTATGCCTGCCTTATTTCACTTAAAATAATGACCTCCAGTTCTATCCATGTTGTTGCAAATGACAGGATCTCATTCTTCTTTATGGCTGAATAGCACTTCACTGTGTGTATATACCACATTTTCTTTATCAGTTCATCTGTTGGTGGACATTTAGGTTGCTTTCAAGTCTTCACTATCGTGAATAGTGCTGCAGTAAACATGGGAGTACAGGTATCTCTTCAATATTCTGATTTCTTTTCCTTTGGATAAATATATATATACATATACACATACACACACACACACACATATATATATATGCCTAGCAGTAGAATTGCTAGATCATATGGTAGTTCCATTTTTAGTTTTTTCAGGAACCTCCAAACTCTTCTCCATGGTGGTTGTACTAATTTACATTCCCACCAACAGTGTACGAGGGTTCCCTTTTCTCCACATTTTCACCAGCATTTGTTATTGCCCATCTTTTTGATAGAAGCCATTTTAACTGGGGTGACATGATATCTTGTTGTAGTTTTGGTTTGCATTTCTATGATGATCAGTGATGTTGGAGCACTTTTTCATATACCTGTTTGCCATTTGCATGTCTTCTTTTGGGAAATGTCTGTCCAGATCTTTTGCTCATGTTTTAATCTGTTCATTAGATTTTTCCTATTGAGTTGTTTGAGTTCCTTATATATTCTGATTATTAATCCCTTATCATATGGGTAGTTTGCAAATATTTTCTCCCATTCTGTGAGTTGTCTCTTCACTTTGTTGATTGTTACTTTTGCTATGCAGAAGCTTTTTAACTTGATGTGACCCCATTTGTCCATTTTTGCTTTGATTGCCTATGCTCTTGGGGTATTTCTCAAGAAATCTTTGCTCAGTCCAGTGTCCTAGAGAATTTCCCCAATGTTTTCCTTTAGAAATTTCATAATTTGTGGTCTTAAAGTCTTCAATCCATTTTGGTTTGATTGCTGTTTATGGTGAGAGATGGGGGCCTCATTTCATTCTTCCACATATAGATACCCAGTTTTCCCAGCACCATTTATTGAAGAGACTATCCTTTCCCTAATGTATGTTCTTGATACCTTTGTTGAAATTGAGTTCACTGTAGATGCGTGGATTTGTTTCTGGATTCTCTAATCTATTCCATTGGCCTGTATGTCTGTTTATATGCCAGTACCATACTGTTTTGGTTACTATCACTGTATAGTGTAATTTATGCCAGGTATTGTGATTCCCCCAGTTTTGTTCTTTGTGCTCAGGATAGCTTTAGCAGTTCTGGGTCTTTTGTGGTTCCATAATAATTTTAGGAATTTTTTTCTATTTCTGTGAATGTCATTGGTATTTTGATAGGATTTGCATTGAATCTGTAGATTGCTTTGGGTAATATGGACATTTTTAACAATATTTATTCTTCCAATTCATGAACATGTAATATGCTTCCCTTTTGCCTGTGTCGTCTTCATTTTCTTGCATCAATGTTTTATAGTTTTCATTGTACAGATCTTTCACTTCTTGGTTAACTTAAATCCTAGGCATTTAGTTTTGTTTGTAGCTATTGTAAATGGGATTACTTTCCTGATTTCTTTTTCAGATTGTTTGCTGGTGGCATATAGAAATGCTATTGATTTTGTATGTTGATTTTGTGTACTGCAACTTTACTGAATTTGTTTATCAGTTCTAATAGTTTTTTGGCGAAGCCTTTAGGTTTTTCCAAATACAAGATTATATTGCCTACAAACAAGGATAATTTGACTTCTTCCTTTTCAATTTGGATGACCTTCATTTCTTTCTATTGTCTGATTGCTCTAACTAGGACTTCCAATATTATATTGAATAACAATAGTAAAAGTGGGAATTCTTGTCATGTTTTAGATCTTAGAAGAAAGGCTTTCAGTGTTTCTCTATTCAGTATGGTTAGGCTTTGTGTCCCCACCCATATGTCATCTTGAATTGTAATCCCCAGGTGTTTAGGAAAAGACCTAGTAGGAAATAATTGGATTATGGGGGTTGTTTTCCCCATGCTGTTCTCATGATAGTAAATTCTCATGAGATCTGATGGTTTTATAAGTGGTAACTTTTCCTGTGCTCACACACACCCTCTCTTGCCTGCCACCATGTAAGACATGACTCTTCCCCTTCCACCATAATTGTAAGTTTCCTGAGGCCTCCCCAGCCGTGCAGAACTGTGAGTCAATTAAACCTCTTCTTTTAATAAATTACCTGGTCTCAAGTATGTCTTTATAACAGTGTGAAAAATGGACTAATACAAATATGACACTAGCTGTGGGTCTGTTGTATATGGCTTTTATTGTGTTGAGGTATGTTCCTTCTATACTCAGTGTGTTAAAGGTGTTTATCATGAAGGGATGTTGAATTTTATCAAATGCTTTTCCAGCGTCAATTGAATGATCATAGAGTTTTGTCCATCCTTCTGTTGATATGTTGAACCATTTGCATATGTTGAACCAACTTTGCATCCCTAAGATAAATCCTACTTAGTCATGATGAATGATCTTTTTAATATGTTGCTGAATTTGGTTTGCTAGTATTTTGTTGAGGATTTTTGCATTAGTGTTCATCAGGGATATTGGCCTATAGTTTTCTTTCCTTCTTCTTCTTCTTCTTCTTTTTTTTTTTTAATGTGTCTTTGTCTGCTTTTGATATCAGACAAAGGTTTGGTATACTGACCTACTAGAGTGAGTTTGGAAGTATTCCTTCCTCCATTTTTCGGACTAGTTTGAGGAAGATTAATATGAATTCTTCTTAAAACATTTGGTAAAGTTCAGCAGTGAAGCCATTGGTTCCTGGGCTTTTCTTTGCTGGGAGACTTTATTGTGGTTTCAATCTTATTCTTATTGGTTTGTTCAGGTTTTGGATTTCTTTATGGTTCAATCTCAGTGGGTTGTATGTGTCTAGGAATTTACCCATTTCTTCTAGGTTTTCCAGTGTATTGGCTTATAGTTGCTCATAGTAGCCTTCTTATGATCTTTTGAATTTCTGTGTTATCAGTTGTAATGTCTCCTTTTTCGTGTCTTATTTTTTTGTATTTGGGTCTTCTGTCTTTTTTCTTAATCTGGTTAAAATTTGTTGATTATGTGTATCTTTTAAAAATGACTTTTCTTGTTGTTGGTCTTTTGTATTATTTTCTTCATATTGTTTTCTTCAAATTTCATTTGTTTCTGCTTTGATTTTTGTTATTTCTTTTCTCCTACTAATTTTGAGTTTGGTTTCCTCTTGCTTTTGTAATTCTTTAACTCTCATTGTTAGGTTAGTTGAAGTTTTTCTACTTTTTTGGTGTAGGCTCTTATAGCTATAAATTTTTCTCTTTGTACTGCTTTCTCTGTATCCTATAGGTTTTGGTATGTTGTGTTTCCATTTTCATTTGTTTCAAGAAATTTTTCAATTTCCCTTTTAAATTCTTCATTGACCCACTTATCTTTCAAGGAGCATATTAATTTCCATGTGTTTGTGTAGTTTCCAAAATTCCTCTAGCTATTGATTTCTAGTTTTATTCCATTGTGGTCAGAGAAGATAGTTGAGATGATTTCAACTGTTTTGAAATTTTTAAGAGCTGTTTTGTGGCCTAACGTATAGTCTGTCCTTGAGAATGATCCATGTGCTTAAGGAGAAGCATGTGCATTCTGCAGCTGTTTGATGAAATGTTCTGTAAATATCTATTAGGCCCATTTGGTCTGTAGTGCAGATTAAGTCCAGTGTTTCTTTGTTGATTTTCTGTCTGGATGTTCTTTCCAGTACTTAAAGTGGGATGTTGAAGTCTCCAGTTATTTATTATTTATTTATTTATTTAAGATGGGGTCTCACTCTGTCACGCAGGCTGCAGTGCAGTGGCATGATCTTGGCTCACTGCAACCTCCACCTCCTAGGCTTAAGCGATCCTCCCACCTCAGCCCCCCAAGTAGCTGGGACCACAGGTGCTTGCCACTACACACAGCTAGTTTTTTGTTTGTTTGTTTGTTTGAGACGGAGTCTCACTCTGTCGCCCAGGCTGGAGTGCAGTGGCACGATCTCGGCTCACTCTAAGCTCTGCCTCCTGGGTTTACGCCATTCTCCTGCCTCAGCCTCCCGAGTAGCTGGGACTACAGGCACATGCCACCACGCCTGGCTAATTTTTTGTATTTTTAGTAGAGACGGGGTTTTACCGTGTTAGCCAGGATGGTCTCAATCTCCTGACCTCGTGATCCGCCCGCCTTGGCCTCCCAAAGTGCTGGGATTACAGGCGTGAGCCACCGTGCCCAGCCTAGTTTTTTTGTATTTTTTAGTAGAGACAGGGTTTCTCCATGTTGCCCAGGCTGGTCTTGAACTCTTGAGCTCAAATGATGTGCCCACCTTGGCCTCCCAAAGACCTGGGATTACAGGCGTGAGCCATGGCTCGTGTCCTCCAGTTATTTTTGTATTGGGGTCTGTCTCTTTAGCTCTAATAATATTTGCATTATATATGTGAGTGCTCCAGAGTTGGGTGGGTATATATTTGTAGTTCTTATATCTTCTTGCTGAACTGATCCCTGTATCATTATATAATGACCTTCTTTATCTCTTTCTTTTTTTTTTTTTTTTTTTTTGAGACAGAGTCTCTCTCTGTCACCAGGCTGGAGTGCTATGGTGCCATCTCGGCTCACTGCAACCTCCGACTCCCTGGTTCAAGCAATTCTCCTGCCTCAGCCTCTCGAGTAGCTGGGATTGCAGGCATGCACCACCATGCCCAGCTAATTTTTGTATTTTTAGTAGAGATGGTGTTTCACCATGTTGGCCGGGATGGTCTCAATCTTCTGACCTCGTGATCCACCCACCTCAGCCTCCCAAAGTGCTGGGATTACAGGCATGAGCCACTGCACCTAGCCCTTTATCTCTTTTTATAGTTTTTGTCTTAAAATCTATTTTGTCTGATGTAAGTATAGCTACTCCTGCTCTTTTCTGATTTCCATTTGCATAAAATATCTTTTTCCATCCTTTTATTTTCAGTCTATATGAGTCTTTATACGTGGTGTGTTTCTTGTAGACAACAGATTGTTGGGTCTTGTTTTTTAATTCATCAGCTAATTTGTCTTTTAATAGAGAATTCATGCTATTTACATTTAATGTTTTTATTGATAAGGACTTACTCTTGATATTTTGTTGTTTCACGGTTTTGTGGGTTTCTCTTCCTTCTTTCCTTTTTTCCTGTCTCCCTTTTAGTGAAGGGGATTGATTTTCTGTGGTGGTTATGTTTTAGTTTATTCTTTTTTATTTTTTGTGTATCTGTTGTATGTTTTTACATTTGAGGTTACCATGGAACTTGGAAATACTATCTTATAACCCATTACTGTAAACTGCTGACAACTTAACACTGATTGCATAAACAAACAGGGGAAGATAAAACTAATAAAAACTGTACACTTTAACATGTCCCCTCTGCTTTTTAAGTTTTGTTGTTTCAATTTATATCTTACTCTACTGTCTTGAAAGATTATTATAGTTATTATTTTTGATCAGTTCATCTTTTAGTCTTTCTCATCATATGAATAGTTTACAAATATTACAGCAAAATTGGAGTTTTACAATATTCTATATTCTTCTGTTTATTTGCTACTACTAGTGAGTTTGTTACCTTCAGATTATTTCTTGTTGCTCATTAACATACTTTTCTTTCTGATTGAAGAACTCCCTTTTACATTTTTTGTAGGAGAGGTCTGGTGTTGAAATTTCTTAGTTTTGTTTATTTTGTAAAGTCTTTATTTCTCCTTCATGTTTGAAAGCTATTTTCACTGGGTATTCTATTCTAGGATGACATGGTTTGGCTGTGTCCCCACCCAAATCTCATCTTGCATTGTAGTTCCCATAATCCCCAGGTGTTGTGGGAGGGACCCAGTGGGAGGTAATTGAATCATAGGGGTGGTTACCTTCGTGCTGATCTCATGATAGTAAGTGAGTTCTCATGCAATCTGATGGTTTTATAAGGGGCTTTCCTCCTTTTGCTTGTCACTTCTTCCTGCCATCATGTGAAGAAGGACATGTTTGCTTCCCCTTCCGGCATGATTGTAAGTTTTCTGAGGCCTCCCCAGCCATGCTGAACTGTGAGTCAGTTAAATCTCTTTCCTTTATAAATTACCCATTCTCAGGTATGTCTTTATTAGCAGCATAAGAACAACTAATACATAGGATTAAAGTTTTTTTTTCCCTTCAATACATTAAATGTGTCATGCCACTCTCTTCTGGCACATAAGATTTCCACTGAAAAGTCTGCTGCCAAGTGTATTGGAGCTCCATTGTATGGTATTTCTTTCTTGCTACTTTAAGGATCCTTTCTTTATCCTTGACCCATGGGAGTTTGATTATTAAATGTCTTGAGGTAATCTTATATTTGGATTAAATCTGCTTGGTATTCTGTAACCTTTTTATACTTGAATATTGATATCTTTCTTTGGGCTTGGGAAGTTCCTTGTTATTTTCCCTTTGAATAAACTTTCTTCCCCTATCTTTCTACCTCCTATTTGAGACCAGCAACTCTTAGATTTGTCCTTTTGAGGTTATTTTCTAGATCATATAGGCATGGTTCCTTGTTCTTTATTCTTTTTTCTCTTGTCTCCTCTGACTGTATATTTTCAAATACCCTGTCTTTAGGCTCACTAATTCTTTCTTCTGCTTATCATTTCTGCTGTTAAGAGACTCTGATGCATTCTTCAGTATGTCAGTTGCATTTTTCAACTCCAGAATTTCTGTTCGATTCTTTTTAATTATTTTAATGTCCTTGTTAAATTTACCTGTTAGAATAGTGAATTCCTCCTCTGTGTTATCTTGAATTTCATTGAGCTTCCTCAAAATAGCTATTTTGAATTCTCTGTCTGAAAGGTCACATATCTCTGTCTCTCTAGGATTCTTTACTGGTGCTTTATTTAGTTCCTTTGATGAGGTTTTGTTTTCCTGGATGGTCTTGATGCTTGTGGACATTCATCGGGTCTGGGCATTGAAGAATTTGGTATTTATTGTAATCTTCACAGTCTAGGCTTGTTTGCACCTGTCCTTCTTGGGAAGGCTTTCCAAGTATTTGAAAGCACTTGAATGTTGTAATCTAAGTTTTTAGTCACTGCATCTGTATCTGTATTAGTGGGGACTCAAAGCCCAGTAATGCTGTGGTTCTTGCAGACTTGTAGAAGTATTGTCTTGGTGGTCTTGGATAAGATTTGGAAGAATTTTCTGGATTACCAGGCAAAGGCTCTTGTTGTCTTCCCTTACTTTCTCTCAAACAGTCTCTCCCTCTATGTTACCACCAGTGATGTTCACTCAAGGCCCTAGGGCTCCACAGTGAGCAGGTGATGAAGCCAGGCAGGCTTGTGTTCTTTTCTTCAGGGAGGTGAGTTCCTTGGTTCCAGGTGGATCTAGAGATGCCAAGCAGGAGCCAGGGCCTGGAGTATAGAACCTTAGGAATCTGTTGCTCTGTTCTACTGTGGCTGAGCTGGCACCAGAGCCAGAAGAGGAAGTTCTTCCCACTCTTCTCTCCCCTTTCCACAAGCTAAAGAGTTCTCCCCATGGCCACCACCACCCCAGGCTCATGGCGAGTACTGCCAGGCTACTGCTGATGTTCATTTAAGGCCCAAGAGGGCTCTTCCATCAGTTTGTGGTGGATGCTGCCAGGCCTAGGACTCTCCCTTCAGGGCAGTGGGCTTTCTTCTGGCCCAGGGCAGGTCCAACATTGCTTTCCAAGAGCCAAGGCCTAGAATCAAGGACCCCAGGAGACTGCTTGGTGCTCTGCCTTACTGTGGCTGAACTGCTGCCTAAGCTGATTTTTGATTCTTATGAAAGTGCTTTTTTGGTGTGAATAGCTTTTCAATTTGGTGTTCCTGCAGTTAGGATGATTAATGGAGGCTTCTATTTGGACCTCTTGCTCCCCTCTCCTCTTATAGTATTCTTGCTAATAATTCATAACCTTAATCTAACCAGAAGGAAAAAAACGGAAAGAAACAACTAGAAATCCTAAATTGGGAGACTCTGATTTCATAAAACACCAGGCTTGTCATGTCAGTGACATGAATGACTAAAACGGACTGATACATGACAACTAAATGTAACATGTTATCCTAGATTGGAGAAAAAACTTTGCTGTAAGGAAAAGTATTGAGGTAACTGGTGAAGTTTGAAGATGAACCTTATTAAATAATAGCATTATATCAATTTTAAATCTCCTAGAAAAAAAGAAAAGGATGCTGTTATATTCCCTTTATGATATCATACAACTAGACAACTGCCTCTTCTCTATCCGTTTCAAAACTAGAAGTTTACTCATGGGAAAGAGAAAATAGTCCAGACTATGTAGCACTGCTTTCCTAATTTGAGAGAAGATATACCATTCTGAAAAATAGAGGAATTAAATGAACATGTACATACTGAAAATGAGACCTCTAGATCTTTTTCCCTACTGGGTTTTCAAATGAAGACAAACAGGCCTTTATGCTCCAGGCAGAGTATTAGAAGATTCGTCTTTGCAGACTCTTACCAACCAAGGAAAATGACCTGAAACCCTTATTAGATTATAGTGAAACTGAGCTTGCAACAAGCTTCACCTGTGGCATCAAAGTTTCCAGCTAGATTTACCTCGGAACACTAGACATCTGAGAAATGAAAAACAGAGACCCATACAAATAAATAAATAAATAGGGTAGAACACTTGGATAAAACAGACTACTTAAAAACTTAAAATAACTGCTATCCTCAGTGATTCAAGAAGACACTGCAGTCATGAAATGAGAACTTAATGCTACAAAATAAAAGGAATATTTAACAAACAAAAAGGAGTACTTGGAAAAATAAAAATATAATAGAAATGAAATGTTTAACTGAAGGGTTAGAACCTTCTATTCAATTTCCTGTAACATAGGGCGGAAAGAAACAGAAAATAGAAAAGAAAAATTAGAGGACTAGTAATACTAGAAGCTAGAAGATAGAGAAGTAACAATGCTTTCAACATTCTGACAGTTCTAGTCTAGAATTCTATACCCAGTTGTATGATTTAAGCTTGAATGTAGGCTAAACATGTTTTAGACATGCAAAGTCTCATAGAATTATCTCCTACAAACCCTTTCTCACAAAGTGGACTAAAGGAGTAAACAAAGAAAAAGGGAGGGGTGAGATCCAAGAAATAAAACCACAGCATTGGCAAAGGGTACTAGAGTATGAAAGGCAACCAGTCCAGGCAGAGTGAATGGAGAGATTTTTTTCCCCAAAAACATGAAATACATAGAGTACCTGATACATCTGAACATACCAAGTGGGACTGAATTATCGATAAGTACATGGGAAATAAACAAAATTCATTTATTTGCGGAAAAAACTTGAGAAGGAAAAGGAAAAATAATCATTTTCTACTACATAACTCACTTGTTGACGGTGTTTACTCATAATATGTGAATCCACAACTATACTAGGGTATTAGGGAACACAAAGAATAAGGCAAACCCTCATTTTCAAAAATGAGAAGTTAATATATAGTGCCTAAAACTGAAAAAATAAGTAACAGTTTTAAAATATTAGTTAGCTGTTATGGAGTGTTTAAGTGCAGAGCTTGCTTTGTAACTGTCAGACACTTTTAAGGCTCCTTGGTTTGGCCTATACTATGACCATAAACATCAGCTTAAAGAATATAAAGTACTGCTTTTGAGAAGAGGGAACTATTATTTGTCATAACAAGCCTTTTAGAATGAAATGGCCCCACAATACAAAGATATATAATTTTTTTAAGAGACAGGGTCTTGCTCTGTTGCCCAAGCTGGAGTGCAGTGGCACTGTCATAGCTTACTGCAGTCTTGAACTCCTGGGCTCAAGAGTTCCTTCCACTTCAGCCTCCCAAGTAGCTGGGGCTGCAGGTGCACACTACCATGCCTGGCTAACTTTTTTGGATTTTGTAGAGATGGGGTTTCACTATGTTGCCTAGGTTTATCTGCAACTGTTAGCCTCAAGCGATCTTCCCACCTCAGCCTCCCATAGTGCTGGGATTATAGGCGTGAGCCACCGTGCCCAGCCCAATGCATATGATTGACTTTTTTTAAAAAAAAGAATGTTAAAAAGCACATATACAATGATATGGATGAGCAGTGGCAATTTTTTTCGGCAGAATATCAGATAGTAAATATTTTAGGGTTTGTGACCCAAATGGTCTCTGTTGAAACTAGTAAGCTCTGCCATTGTAGTATGAAAGCAGTTATAGATGGTATGTAAATGAGTAAGTGTGGCTATGTCCAATAAAATCTAATTTACAGAAACAGTTGGCAGGTGGATCCTAGTTTGTTAATCCTGGTAATAATCAATGGTTTTCAAATTGGTATGCCTATACCACTGGATACACAAAGACTTCCTATGGGATATACCATTATGAATAGCTTTAAAAAATTAATTTCCTCATTCTCTCTTTCTATATGGAGTCTCTCCTAAAAACTATCTACCTGAGAACTCTTTCTTGTCTGCCAGTTCTCCTTTCTCACTTCTTTCAAAATCATCTGTCTCCCACTTTTTGGAAGAAAAGCTTACCCGTTTTCCATACTAAATCTTACTATGGTGTCTTGCCTTGCAGTTTAAAAATCTCCCGGGCACCACACAAGGAGACAATTGGAGAGTGAATCTCTCTTGAGGGATAGTCCTTTGAGAGCAAAGCAAAGAAAGCATCAATAAAAATTAGTGAAGGGGTAATACATTATTTCATGCAGGCAACAAACTCATGGCCAGGCTCCGTGCCTTATATTATAGTTTCTCTGTCTACCTAGCTAGCTAGCTGTCCGTTTATCTATCTTAAAATTAAAATTCACAAGTGAGAAAGTTGTCATGGGGATGCATAATAACACGTTTATTTGAATTTTAAAATTAAGTCAGACTTTTTCTGACAGATAGTAAGTCAGATTTGGCTGGTTGAGTTTGACAATGAGGACTAGCCTTGCCAATTAAGTTATATGGTTATATTCTCTGTGTATTGAATAAGCTGAACTGCAGCTCCAAGGCTTTGACAAAAATATACTTAAAGCATGCATTCAGTATACAATAAGCTAGAAAATGCATCCTTTGTCATTACTTAAGTGTCAACTGAAATGTGCAAGATGGTGCATAGTTTTTCAAAAGTCTTTGAAGATAAAATGTGCAAAAAATGAACAAAAAACACTGGTACTATTATTTATGGATATATAGAGATATTGTAAAAGTATGAAAACATTCATGAAAATGATAGATGAGAAACCGGGTAGTTATTATCTCTGGGGAAGGAAAATGTTGGGGTTCACAGTCATAGAGAGCTTTGGTCATGTCTGTAGTGTTTTATTTCTTAAGTTGGATGGTGGGTTATAGGTGTATGTTATTAGTTATGTTGATTTTTAACACAGGAAATACTTTATTTTAAAAGAATATACCGAAACCTTATAATTATATATTTTAAAAAGAACATATTGGGTCCCTGATAGAAAAACAAGTTACTCAGGATAAACTGAAAAATGGGATACTTGAAATTTGAAAATACCAAAAGCACTTGAGGAATTGTCACAGTAATGTGCATAAAAAATGAATCAGTGTGGTTTAGTTCTTGAAAGTCCTTTTAAAAGCCTTAATGCTTATATATTCGCATTATTAATTCAGTTACTTATCATCAGGCATCTGGTATATGCTCAAGAGCTAACAGTTTCTTTGCATGTAGACTTCTTTTGTACATACCAACCTGCCCTGGACACTACCCTGGACATAACACTGTTAATTTATATTTAGATTCTGTTTTTAGTATTTTTTTCTGTATGAAAATTGCTCTGATACTTTACATTTTCAGGGAAAATACATTCATATATTGTTTTCAGAAATTTGATCTTATTGCAAATTTACACAGAAGCATTATGTTTTCAACAATAAAGTTATTCTGGGATTTCTGGCTTCCAAAGCTGGAAAGGATATATCCTGAGCTTGGTCAACATCCCATTTTTTATTTACCTACTAGCATTTCTACCTCCCCAAAGGAAAAGATGTGGTTGAATGGGTTAACCACCATCCACAATGGAAGGTCCCTGTTGGGCAGTTTTATGCCAGTCATTTGACCTACCTCAGGCCTAACCATTTGTTCCTGCCTTTGATCAGGCAAAGAGGTAGGGTTGTCTGCACTCAGAGGTACCTGAGGCTCTGCAATGCACATCTGAAAGTGTAACTGTTGAGCACTTTTGGGACTCTCTGGCTTAGCCAATACTATGATCTTACTTGATTTATTTTCCTTTATTTTATTAAAAATTTAATATAACAGTACATTTAAAAATTTTTTTAAATAGAAGTAATAGATTACCTGAAATCCTATGTCTGGCTGCTACCTGAAATCCTATGTCTGGCTGCACAACTCTTAATTTTAGCGAGTTAATTTGCCTACGCATACATTGGTACATAATTGTGATTTTTGAAAACTTACTCTTTTGTGTTCTGCTGTTTTTACTTAACTACCATAATAAATAAAGAAAAACAAGCACTTGAAACATAGTAACAAAACACATGGAGATCCCTTTTCTCTGTGTACCTTCTTTGGTAATGACCTCTACCTCTGTGAAAACCAAGAGAATATAAAATTTATCATACTTCTTTAGATAAATGTGGTAGGCAGTGATCATGAATCATTCGAATGTTTTGAGCTCCTCAGAATCCGTACTCTTACCTGGTAAGCTATTCTGCCTCTCAAACTGTAGATGTTTATTTATTAATTGTACAAGAAATGTTTATGATAGTTTGTGTTATAAATCTTTTTGGTTTTGAAAACATTTATTTTAGGCAGGTCTTCTTAAGAAGTAGTATCTCCAGTTTCAAGGATCCCACCTTTCTCAGTTTAAAAGGACTGTTTCTTACATACTTCTATACAAAGCTGAGGTCTGAGTTTGAGCTTATTCTTAGCATAATTTTCCCTTTATTTTGACCTTTATCTGACTTTTAAGGGGCAAAATATAAAAGGTTTTTAAAATAAGTTGAATATAAATAAGGTGCTATTATGAATTATTTTTAGATATACTCCTGCTCACGTTCTTTTAAGAGTCATCAAAACTTACTAGGTGCATATTAAAAGTATACAGAATTAGTTCTGAAGAGTTAACCTTCTGAGTCATATCAGTAGTCACTAAGACAAGTCTCATTTAAGTTTTAAAACTGGGTTTAGATCCAGAGTGAAAAAGGGTTAAAGGAGTTAAAATGAGGTTAGGTGTTTTTTGGTTTATTTTTTTTATCTATACATTTTTTCTCAGTTGTCTCACCAAAACAATTTATGTTTTTCCTCTTATTCTTTCCATGCTGAAGAAGTAATGATTTTCTCAATCTAAATTTTAAATAAATTACTTGCTGATCACTTTTATCAGATAAATTTGGCATTTTTTTAATGGGAGGAATAATGGTGTTTAAAAGAATTGTATTGATCACATTGGTGATAACCTCTATAGGATACTAAGCCATAGTTGATTGCCTCTGATCTTATATCTTTAGGCTTGCCTGATTTTATTCTCAAATATTTATCATGATGGTGATAAAATACTATACCCATATGTTAGTCCTATAGTCATAAGGAATTAGGCATTTTATATATTTTTCTTATATACACATGTTCATTATATTTCATGTGTTCAAATGTACTCAATTTCCTTCTCAAATACTATATTCTGGTGTCACCATGATGCATTTATTTACCAGTATTCTAAAACATCAGTAAATAGATGTATCTAGAGCAGAGTTTTTCAATCTGTGTAATACATTTGTGGGCTGTGAAATCAAATTGATGGGTTACAGCGTGTTTTTCTTTTTAATGAGCTAGAAAAACATGGAATAGAAAGTATCAGTGTACAAAGGCTTACTGGGAGTACTTATTGCTTTCTGAAACTCTTGTTGTAGATACACTTGCACATATGTTTTGTTTGTGAAGTTGTGGTGTAAAATGTATTTCTTACTGTATGGGTTAATTTTGTGTCAACTTGGCTAGACTGTGGTACCCAGATATTTGGTGAAATACTAGCCTAGATTTTGCTGTCAAAGTTTTTTTTTATTTTTTATTTTTTATTTTATTATTATTATACTTTAAGTTTTAGGGAACATGTGCACAATGTGCAGGTTAGTTACATACGTATACATGTGCCATGCTGGTGTGCTGCACCCATTAACTCGTCATTTAGCATTAGGTATATCTCCTAATGCTATCCCTCCCCCCTCCCCCCGCCCCACAACAGTCCCCAGAGTGTGATGTTCCCCTTCTTGTGTCCATGTGTTCTCATCGTTCAGTTCCCACCTATGAGTGAGAATATGCGGTGTTTGGTTTTTTGTTCTTGCGATAGTTTACTGAGAATGATGATTTCCAATTTCATCCATGTCCTTACAGAGGACATGAACTCATCATTTTTTATGGCTGCGTAGTATTCCATGGTGTATATGTGCCACATTTTCTTAATCCAGTCTGTCATTGTTGGACATTTGGGTTGGTTCCAAGTCTTTGCTATTGTGAATAGTGCCGCAATAAACATACATGTGCATGTGTCTTTATAACAGCATGATTTATACTCCTTTGGGTATATACCCAGTAATGGGATGGCTAGGTCAAATGGTATTTCTAGTTCTAGATCCCTGAGGAATCGCCACACCGACTTCCACAATGGTTGAACTAGTTTACAGTCCCACCAACAGTGTAAAAGTGTTTCTATTTCTCCACATCCTCTCCAGCACCTGTTGTTTCCTGACTTTTTAATGATTGCCATTCTAACTGGTGTGAGATGGTATCTCATTGTGGTTTTGATTTGCATTTCTCTGATGGCCAGTGATGGTGAGCATTTTTTCATGTGTTTTTTGGCTGCATAAATGTGTTCTTTTGAGAAGTGTCTGTTCATGTCCTTCGCCCACTTTTTGATAAGGTTGTTTGTTTTTTTCTTGTCAAAGTATTTTTTAAGTGAGATTAATATTTAAATCAGTAGACTTTGAGTAAAGCAGCTTACCCTCTATTAAATTAGTAGGCCTCATCCAATCAGTTGAGGACTTTAAGGGAAAAAAATATTCCCTCTAGGAAGAGGGAATTCTGCCTAAAGACTGCTTTCTTTTCTTTTCTTTTTTTTTTTTTTTTTGACAGGCTTGCTCTGTTACCAAGGCTGGAATACAGTGGCATGATCTCAGCTCACTGCAACCTCTGCCTCCCAGGTTCAAGCAATTCCATGCCTCAGCCTCCCAAAAAGCTGGGATTACAGGCATGTGCCACCACACCCAGCTAATATTTGTATTTTAGTAGAGATGAGGTTTTACCATGTTGGCCAGGCTGGTCTCAAAATCCTGGCCTCAAGCAATCTACCCACCTTGGCCTCCCCAAAGTGTTGGGATTACAGGTGTGAGCCACTGTGCCTGGCCTGAAGACTGCTTTCTGACTTCAACTCTTTCCTGGGTCTCCAGCCTGCCGGCCTACCCTGCAAATTTGAACTTGGACTTGCCTTTCTCTGTAATCATGAGAGCCAATTCCTTACAGTCACTCTCTGTTTCTCTGGAAAACGTTGACTAATGCACTCACTAAAGGTCATACTCTTAAAAAGTTTGAAAAATTACTAATCTTGAGAGTCATTTTTTAATCTAATGAACTGGTATATAAAGTGTTTAGCCAGTGCATAACAAAATATGATAGGTGCTGTTATTTTACTATCATTTGTACCTGTTATTTAAAGTCAACAAGAATCCTGATTTGATGTGAAGTTATACAGAAATAATTCTGAACTCTATACTCATTTAAACTATCTTTTGAAAAAGATTAATTTGTGTTTATGAATACTGCTGTGGTATTTTGAAGGTTTGCTTTGCAGAAATTATTGTGAAATTTTCTTCTATGTTTTTGTCTCCCCATTTGTATGGCCTAAGAGCCACCTCTGTTTTCTCATCATAATATTCAGGACAATTTAATATATTTGAATTTTTTAAACTACTTTTTCTGTAGTCCAAGATGATTGTAAATTCTCAATTTCAGTGGAAAAAGAGAGAAGCTTATAAAAGTCCTGTGGCAGACACCTCTTGTGCCCTACCTCACATCCTTTTGTATTTTTACTCCAGCCTTGCTGCAGCAACCAGCTGCTAACAGGTGTAACCTCACTACAGCTCTACAGAATATATTTTGCTTTCTTCTCTGACACTGTGGCATGGGATGTCTGTGGGGAATCAACTTGGAAGTGTGAGAGGGTTAACATACCAGATAAACCTTGATACCTGGTATCAAGGGGATAGAAGCTAATGGATAAAAGCTCCTTTCCTGTCCATTGAGCACATAATCCAGGTGTATTCAACATGACTCCTCAGAAGGTCTCAGCAGGGATTGGGTCCCAGCACCCAGAGCAGTGACCAACTCCAGAACATACCTTTATTTTGGCTTTCCCTCCTTCCCTGTTTCATATTCTCCAGTATCTTGCTCCCCTTCCCTGGGATCACTTGTTCAACATAAGCCATAAAAAATTCGGAACTGTTGTCTCTAACAGATGTGCATTCAAAATGTAAATAGTACCAAGTACAGTCATGTGTCACTTGATGACAGGGATACATTCTGAGAAGTGCATCATTAGGTCATTTCATCATTGTGCAAACATCAGAGTGTACTTAGGGAAAACTAGATGGTATAGCCTACTACACACCCTGTCTATATATATAGCCCATTACTCCTAGGCTATAAACCTGTACAGCATGCTACTGTACTGAACTGTATGTAGGCAACTGTAACACAATGGTAAAAATTTGTGTTTCTAAGTATATCTAAACAGAAAAGGTACAGTGGGACCACCGTCTTATATACTATTCATTGTTAACTGAAATGTCATTGCATAGCACATAACTGTAATTAAATCCAACTTACTTTGTAACCGTAGTGCACATTCATCCTACTGGCGTAAAATATCTTCCTTGGAATATTACTGAAATGTGTGTGTGTGTGTGTTTGTGTAGCCAAAATTCAATTATATCTTAACTTAGGTAAGATCAACACAACTATTGAAACTATTGATATGAGAAAATTTTGCTGAAGTTCACACTCTTACTGAGAAATGAAAGACTTGTAAATTTACATGTACTTGTAAAATGTAAGTACATTATCGCTTATTGATAAATGCTGCTAGCAAATTAACTCCTGGAGACCTTCTTTTCAAACAAGTTTATTACAATTAGCAATGAAGGCGTAAATGTGAATCTAATTAGTCATTTGGCTTAGCCTGTTTCCAGGCTGATGTCTTCTTTATGTGTTTAACCTTTATAAACATATTGTATGAGAATGAATTTTAAAAAGAAGAAAATTATGAAATATACCATATGATCTGACCCTGTTATTTTAGGTATTTTTAAAATAAAGGGACTCTTCATATGTAGAAAAAAGACTGGAAGGAAACATAAATACAAAATTATAATGATTATTTGGGTGGTAAGTTGATTTTTATTTTATTGTTTATGGTTTTTTGTATTTTATGAATTTGCTACATAAAGGGAACATTTTTCTTTAATCAGAACAATATTTAAGTTTTAAAAAGGAAATTAAGAATGCTAGCTGAATAGTTTCTTTTTCCCAGTAACTGACTGACAGATGGTGCAAAGGACATGACAAGGAAGAGGCCCATCATAATAACTACCTCATTTCAATTCAGCAAATATTTATAAAGTGCTGTTGTGCTCTTTTTGTCAGATAATTAATGCTTTTTGTCTTTAACATGATTGTTTATATAAATTCATTTTTACGCTTTACTTTCTTCCATTATTCTTTATATACTTAATTTCTATACCTACTTTTTTGAATGGGTATTGTTTCTAGTTTCTAAGGATTTTTACTCAAATGTCAGATTATGGAAAGATTTCTATTTTGGACATACTACTCTCATGATGGTTCTCAAATTTTATTTTTATTGTAACTTATAAATCTTTCATCTTAAAATTTCTCTTACTTACTAATATTTCTCATCTTTGATCTAGACTGTCTAGTCCTGTGTTATCCAGTAAAATATCTACTGTATTGTACATGTAGCTATTACAATTTATTTAAAATTAAAATTAAAAATTTAGTTTCTTGGTCACCCTACCACATTGAAATGTTCAGTAGCCATGTAGCTAGTGGCTACCATATTGCACAGCACAAATTAGAACATTTCCATTCATCACTGTGTTCAATTGGATAGTATTCCTTTAGTCTCACAGTACTTTTTAATTCTAAACATTCTTTTCATTGTACATTAGTTCATTTTCACATTGCTATAAAGAACTACTGAGACTGGGTAAGTTATAAAGAAAAGAGGTTTAATGGACGCACAGTTCCCCATAGCTGGGGAGGCCTCAGGAAACTTACAATCATTACAGAAGGCAAAGGGGAAATAAGGCACATCTTACATGGTGGCAGGAGAGAGAGCAAGGAGGGAAGTACTATACTTTTAAACCACCACATCTTGTGGGAACTCACTCACAATCATGAGAACAGCATGGGGAAATCCATCCCCATGATCCAATCACCTCCTTCCAGATCCCTTCCCTGACACCTGAGGATTACAATTGAACATCAGATTTGCATGGGTACACAGTGCCACACACTGCGTCACATTGTTTCTGTATTTCTTTTTTCTGCATTCCCTTTCATACTGTATTCAGTTTTTTAATGGAAAATGTTAATTTCTACTCAAATAATTGTTACCATTTCCTCTCCTAAATTCTTGGATGCTTTGTAGTTTCCATCACTGAATATTGTCAGCTCTTTTCTTATGCACTGTACTTTTTTTATCATGGCAAAGAAACTTGAAATTGTGGTTCTAATAGCATCTCTAGAAGAATACAGTGGCAGGCTCTGGAAGGGAGAAGTAGGTAGCTGGGCATGTGGAAGGGGGAGTGTTACTTTTTATCTCAAAATCTTTTGCATCATTCACATTTCATGCCATGTGCCTATAGTTCTTATTTTAAAAGGAATAATTTTTTCAACTCCATCTAATTCAAGGTCCACATCAATAACTTGGCCTTAATATTTAGGTGGTCCCACAAATAAATTTAAAATAGAATACAATCTACATTTAAAACTGTGTATTGACAAGGGAGATTGTTTAAAGAAATAGAGATTCCCAGATCTTCAGACCAAAGTAATTAAATTCATTCCCGAAAATGAAAGGTAAGCCTGTTGCCAGTTGGATATTAAGTATGACAGTGTTATATATTTAAAATTTAGAACTGACTGCTTTTAGTTGTTATAGGCCAAGTCTTTTGATTTTGATGACCTAAATAACCTTGGATAACTTTAAAGCCTGGCTACCATAATAATAAATAACCTACACAATATAAAACAGTAATACAGCTCAATGTATTCTGCACTAAGTGTGCCCCAAGTCCTATGCATCCAATCATATTGTTAGCATAGAAATTTGATTATACAGAAAGAGAAATAATACAGTAGTACCAAAGGAAAGATCCATTTCTGAGGGAAGGTGTGGAAGGATCTTCTGCTTAACATAAGTGTCATAAATCTAGGTATTTGCTTAACTTGATTTCTTTTTTATTTAAAAAAGTGTGTTTTTCTTTCATTTGTTTTCAAAGTATGAAAAACATTTGGGTTAAAAATTGATTGCTTTTCATCTTTAATGTATGAAGTTCTTGATATGTACTAATAAAATTAAATGTTTTCTGATTTGCACAACTGGATATAAGGTGAAATGTTGAAAGGAAAATAAAGTTTTTGTGACAGGTCCTGTCTTTCAAACTGTTTCTAGCTTTTCTATAATTATCTGTTTTGACAGTGTCTCTTCTTAAAACAAGGAAAAGGTTTATTTTAGTGAGGACTAATAAGCATAAGTTTTCAGTAATTGTCTCCTTCACAAAGTCAAACTAATTGTATGATGGATTACCACCAAGTTACATGGCAGTTTATCATAAAAACATTTCATTATGTATGGGTTTGTTGAAAATAACCTCACTAATAAGATTTTCTGTAGAATGATTTCCACACTTTAATTACCAAATTGATGTTTTTATCAGTAAATTTACATCACACTGTGATTTAAATGTAATAGTTTTTAAAAGTCAGTGCGTATTTTCACACCAGAATAATAATTGCTAACAAAATTTATTTGCGTATTGGCAAAATACTTACATGTAATAAGTCCAATGACATATTCAGGGAAGATTAATACATTCCATGGATTCACCTAAGAAAACATCACAGTTGCCTCTCAATTTAAGAAGGAAAAGCACTACTGAAGCAGATAGAGACACAAAAAACCCTTCAAAAAAATCAATGAATCCAGGAGCTGGTTTTTTGAAAAGATCAACAAAATTGATAGACCACTAGCAAGACTAATAAAGAAGAAAAGAGAGAAGAATCAAATAGACGCAATAAAAAATGATAAAGGGGATATCACCACCGATCCCACAGAAATACAAACTACCATCAGAGAATACTATAAACACCTCTACACAAATAAACTAGAAAATATAGAAGAAATGGATAAATTCCTTGACACATACACCCTCCCAAGACTAAACCAGGAAGAAGTTGAATCTCTGAATAGACCAATAACAGGATCTGAAATTGAGGCAATAATTAATAGCTTACCAACCAAAAACAGTCCAGGACCAGATGGATTCACAGCCAAATTGTACCAGAGGTACAAGGAGGAGCTGATACCATTCCTTCTGAAACTATTCCAATCAATAGAAAAAGAGGGAATCCTCCCTGACTCATTTTATGAGGCCAGCATCATCCTGATTCCAAAGCCTGGCAGAGACACAACAAAAAAAGAGAATTTTACAACAATATCCCTGATGAACATCGATGCAAAAATCCTCAATAAAATACTGGCAAACCAAATCCAGCAGCACATCAAAAAGCTTATCCACCATGATCAAGTGGGCTTCATCCCTGGGATTCAAGGCTGGTTCAACATACGCAAATCAATACACGTAATCCAGCATATAAACAGAACCAACAACAAAAACCACATGATTATCTCAATAGATGCAGAAAAGGCCTTCAACAAAATTCAACAGCCCTTCATGCTAAAAACTCTCAGTAAATTAGGTATTGATGGGACGTATCTCAAAATAATAAGAGCTATTTACGATAAGCCCACAGCCAGTATCATACTGAAAGGACAAAAACTGGAAGCATTCCCTTTGAAAACTGGCACAAGACAAGGACGCCTTCTCTCGCTGCTCCTATTCAACATAGTGTTAGAAGTTCTGGCCAGGGCAATCAGACAGGAGAAAGAAATAAAGGGTATTCAATTAGGAAAAGAGGAAGTCAAATTGTCCCTGTTTGCAGATGACATGATTGTATATCTAGAAAACCCCATTGTCTCAGCCCAAAGTCTCCTTAAGCTGATAAGCAACTTCATCAGCAAAGTCTCAGGATACAAAATCAATGTGCAAAAATCACAAACATTCTTATACACCAATAACAGACAAACAGAGGGCCAAATCATGAGTGAACTCCCATTCACAATTGCTTCAAACAGAATAAAATACCTAGGAATCCAACTTACAAGGGATGTGAAGGACCTCTTCAAGGAGAACTACAAACCACTGCTCAATGAAATAAAAGAAGACACAAACAAATGGAAGAACATTCCATGCTCATGGATAGGAAGAATCAATATCATGAAAATGGCCATACTGCCCAAGGCAATTTATAGATTCAGTGCCATCCCCATCAAGCTACCAATGACTTTCTTCACAGAATTGGAAAAAACTACTTTAAAGTTCATATGGAACCAAAAAAGAGCCTGCATTACTAAGTCAATCCTAAGCCAAAAGAACAAAGCTGGAGGCATCACGCTACCTGACTTCAAACTATACTACAAGGCTACAGTAACCAAAACAGCATGGTACTGGTACCAAAACAGAGATATAGACCAATGGAACAGAACAGAGCCCTCAGAAATAATACCACACATCTACAACTATCTGATCTTTGATGAACCTGACAAAAACAAGAAATGAGGAAAGGATTCCCTATTTAACAAATGGTGCTGGGAAAACTGGCTAGCCATATGTAGAAAGCTGAAACTGGATCCCTTCCTTACACCTTATACAAAAATTCATTCAAGATGGATTAAAGACTTAAATGTTAGAACTAAAACCATAAAAACCCTAGAAGAAAACCTAGGCAATACCATTCAGGACATAGGCATGGGCAAGGACCTCATGTCTAAAACACCAAAAGCAATGGCAACAAAAGCCAAAATTGACAAATGGGATCTAATTAAACTAAAGAGCTTCTGCACAGCAAAAGAAACTACCATCAGAGTGAACAGGCAACCTACAGAATGGGAGAAAATTTTTGCAATCTACTCATCTGACAAAGGGCTAATATCCAGAATGTACAAAGAACTCAAACAAATTTACAAGAAAAAGACAACCCCATCAAAAAGTGGGCAAAGGATATGAACAGACACTTCTCAAAAGAAGACATTTATGCAGCCAAAAGACACATGAAAAAATGCTCATCATCACTGGCCATCAGAGAAATGCAAATCAAAACCACAGTGAGATATTATCTCACACCAGTTAGAATGGCGATCATTAAAAAGTCAGGAAACAACAGGCGCTGGAGAGGATGTGGAGAAATAGGAACACTTTTACACTGTTGGTGGGACTGTAAACTAGTTCAACCATTGTGGAAGACTGTGGCAATTCCTCAGGGGTCTAGAACTAGAAATACCATTTGACCCAGCCATCCCATTACTGGTATATACCCGAAGGATTATAAATCATGCTGCTATAAAGATACATGCACACGTATGTTTATTGCAGCACTATTCACAATAGCAAAGACTTGGAACCAACCCAGATGTCCAACAATGATAGACTGGATTAAGAAAATGTGGCACATGTACACAATGGAATACTATGCAACCATAAAATATGATGAGTTCATGTCCTTTGTAGGGACATGGATGAAACTGGAAACCATCATTCTCAGCAAACTATTGCAAGGACAAAAAACCAAACACTGCATGTTCTCACTCATAGGTGGGAATTGAACAATGAGAACACTTGGACACAGGAAGGGGAACATCACACACTGGGGCCTGTTGTGGGGTAGGGGGAGGGGGGAGGGATAGCATTAGGAGATATACCTAATGTAAATGACGGGTTAATGGGTGCAGCCCACCAACATGGCACATGTATACATATGTAACAAACCTGCACGTTGTGCACACATACCCTAGAACTTAAAGTACAATAAAAAAGGAAAAGTACTTATAAGTAAAAAATAATAGTAGAAAATAAATGCTATTAACATACACTATGCAAATAAAACCCAGCTTTTTATTCAACCTAGGCATGTTAAAAAGACTTTCTAATTCTAATATTACAAGTATCCTTGAGAAAATTTTCCAGATAAGAGCTTTTCTAATTCCTGCCACACTTAAAAGATAACTTAGTATAAAAGAAAAGAAACATTCTCAAGAATTATTCTAGAAAACATTCATCTAATTTGAATACCACGGAGCTTTTTATCGCCAGAATGCAAAGGAACCAACCTTGATATCTTTTTAAAAAATGGTTTTACCTAGCAAATCGTAAAACGAACCTTTAGTTTGTATCCTTATGAACTTGTACTTTTCAAGGAATTGACTATCACTGTTGTTGAAACTTGTACTTAAATACGTAAAACAAATATCACTTTCCTTGAAATAAGTTATGAATTGCCATCCTAGAGGATATCAGTAGAAACCAGGGTACAAGTTCCCAACTTTTGGCGTGCTCTGGCATCACAAGACTCTTCCTAAATTTGTTGTATGGCATGTAATTCATTTTGAAAAGGGAACAGTAGATTTTGAAACCATCAAAATTCTTGAGAAACTGGATTTGGATGCACTCTTGGCTATCATGAAAGCAACATTACAGATTATTGAACCGGAAGAATTTCCCCTGAGATCTTATATAACTTGCCTGACTCACTTGCCATATTGCAGTGTTCAGTCAAGCCCAGTCCAAGATTTTCTGACAAGTCTGGTTCAGCAATGCCTGACTTGATGTGTTTTTTTGGAGAAGGAGTCAGTGAGATTTACCTTCCCTCCCTCTAAATTACTTCTTATAGTGAAGGGTTTGTTTGACTGCCTTTACTATTCATTTAATCTCTTAGAAGGAACATTGTTCCAGGGAAAACTAGCAGTAGGCCCCAAAAAGGAAGACTCTAAAATTTATTCAACAAATAACTTATAAATGCCTATTCTGTGTTAGATGTTGGAGATGTAGAGGAGAATCTGCAGATGGCCAAGGGAGTTTATGCTCCAGTGAGAAAGACAGACATGTAACAATACGAAACAGTACCAGAAATGGGACATTACAAGTGTGAAAAGAGGTTCAGCCTTCTTTAGGCTGAAAACTGATGGATAAAAAAGGAATACACGAGAGAGTAGCATGACACTAAAGCCAGATACTATGATGAAAAGATTGACAAATTTGACAACATAAGAAGTTTCTACTTTTTGATAGTTAAAATCCTAGACAAAGTTAAGCCAAAGACTGAGGGGAAACGTTTTAAAATACAGAACAAAGACTTTTCTTTTTTGTATTGACAAAGTTGTGGGGAAACAGGTATTCTCATTCACCATAGATACAGGTGTAAGTTGATGTTAACTTTTTTTTTTGAGACAGGGTCTCACTCTCTTTCCCAGGCTGGAGTGCAGTGGAAAGATCATAGCTAACTGTAACCTCAAACTCCTAGGCTCAAGCAATTCATCCTCTTCAGCCTGGCACAGGCCACCACGCCCAGCTAATTGTGTTGTTTTTTGGGGGGTTTTTTGGTTTGTTTTTTATGTTTGTTGTAGAGACAGGGTCTCACTTTGTTGCCCAAGATGGATGTTAACTCTTTAGAGAGCAATTTTGCAAATATATGAGAAACTTTTATTGCAGCAATTCCAGTTCTGAGAAGGTATCCTAAAGAATGAATGGCAAATGTATACAAATTTTATACAAGGATGTTGTTTGTAGTATTGTAAAATATGAACCATTCTAAACATTCATCTATAGGGGATTGAATGAATAAATTACAATGGAATACTAACTAGTATGCAGCCATTATGAAGGATAATGTACACCTATATATATTGACACAAAAAAGATGTCTGAAAAATATTGAGTGAAAAGCAGTTTATGGAATAGTATTCGTAGTATATATTTTATCTATAATTATACACATATAAATGGGATACACTATATATTATAAACACATGTATATGCAGAGGGAAGTCTATAATGATTAGAGTTTTTAACAGTGGATATGAAATTATGAGAGATTTATATTTTTTATTTTGTAGATTTCTGGTTGTTTACATTTCTGTATTTTTTTCAAGATGTATTACTTTTGCAGATAAAAGAATGGTGATTTCCATTTTAAGAAAGAGAAAAGAACATTTTGAAGGAGGTTTTAAAAGTTCTGCTTTACCCCTTGGCAAATATGTACTCCCACACTATTTCAGGTTTCTTGTTTCTTTGCTAAACCAAAATGGCAAGCAGATTAAATGAGAAGGATATGGCAACACAGCCAGTCACCTATTTACTTACATTCACTAGCTGTGTGATTTGTCTGTTTATAGTTTGTTTCTTCCTACTAGAATCTAAGCTTCATGAAAGCAGGACTGTGTTTTGGTCCCTGCCATCTCTCTAGGATTTAGAACAGTACCTGTCTCAGAGTACATGCTCAATAATATTGAGTGATTGTGTACATGAATAAGTGAAAGAAAGAGGGCTTCAGCCTAGGTCTTTTGGTGGGTTCCTTCTTTACCCTTGATTCCCCTTCTCCTTTGTTCTTATTTCCCAGTGATCTTTTTGCTGCCCTCCCCCACCTCCTTTGAGAATTCTCACCTCAATTTGTTTCTTCATATTCCTGTCTCCATCACTGCTGGAACATCGCTGAGCCTCTCTTTTTCTCCTGACACTAAACTTAAAGGAAGCCTGTCTCCTGGGCTACCACTGATACCCACTTGTGCTTACACCTGATTGCCCAACCCTTAGAATTCACTCTACAACCCTAATTAGTAGTCTAGCCTTTTCAGTTTCTCTTAGCAGAAGAGATGTTAGTGTGATTCCTCCCTTTTACCTTTCCTTCCTTCCCATAATGTTATTTCAACTGGTTTCATCAGCTGCTACTCTGCTTGGGAATTCTACTCCCTTCTCAGTATAGTTGTTTCGAGTAGTCGCAACTGCTTGTTAGTGCTATTCACATTGCCTGAAGTGGATTTTATTGTTATTGCTGCTGTAGTGTTGGTGGTTTATCTGACTGCTGTACTTCTAGTTGGCCACAAGGTCACATTTTCCAAATTCCTGCTACTGTCCCACTTTATATCCTAGGTTATCCTCTTAATCCCACCTTCTCCAATCCCATAATAAGAAGGGAAAAGCTTGCACTGTCTTCATAGTGGTGGCGGGGGTGGGGGCAATAGAGTCCTGAGATCCATTTTAACTAAGGGGCACTTACCTATCTGCCTTCCCACAGTACCCTTGCCTCTTTTGAGAAACAACACTAGTAGTCATTCTGAGATGTAAGCAACCTCTTTCCAAGTTTTGGTCAGTCACAGGCACTATGGATGATGTATTGTAACCTATCATATTTGTATTTGTTATTGTAGATGTGCTACACTGTGGGTAAATTCCTTAATGTGTACTAGACAGGGAATATAACCATCATTATAGCACTATTTCTTTGGGGAAAAAAAAAAGTGTTTTGGGTCCAAAATAGTTGGTTGACTTTAACTTTATCACCTTAAGCTATTCCTAAGTTAGGAAGTCCTTATAAGAGTGGTGATATATTTTAAGCCACATACTTGGTGATTGATAGGTGGTAGGTACACAAAGAAAAATAGAGAAATATTTTTTCTTACTTAATTTTCAAAAGTAGTAAACTGAGTCATTTTACCACATTGATTTTTTTAACTAGTATAAATTTCCAAGAATATAAATAAGTTTGTATCTATCTTTTCTCAATTTTCAGAATTGTAAGGTGTTTTCAGCATTACAAAGACAAGGGGTATAAGCAATTTAGAAAAAGAACTTACTTTATTAATGATGGAATATGATATATTCTTGATTAACTATTTAAGTTTAGATTTGGATTTATAATACAACTGCAATATACAAAGTCAGATTATCAGTCAACAGTGATTGCTCGCTCAGATGGTCTACTAAAAAGGAAACCAGTTAACAGTGAGTAAACACAGACAGAGCCACATTCATTCATTTAGCAAATATGTGTTAAGCACCTATTATATGCTAGACGTTGTTGTAGGCACTGAATTGTGGGGGACAGAAAGGCATAAAGGGCAGGCAAAAACCTATTTTCATATAGCCAGCAAAAGACATACACTTTTACCCTCTGCCCTGGCAATCCAAGTTCTAGTAGAAATCTACTAAAAATTATCTGGTGAAAATACATAATTTGGCATAATTTATAGGGCTATTTGTAATAGTAGTAGTAAATATGTCATAGTAAAAGAGCAGAAACAACCCAAATATCTATTAGTAAGCCATGATATAGCTACACAATGGAGTCCTATGAGGCTAGAAAGGAGTGATGAAAATATCCTTCTATAGAATGTTCATGATATATTGTCAAGTAAAAAAAGTAAGATGAAAAACAGTTGATAGTACCTTTTATGTAAGGGTGGAGAAAGAGATGCACATGTATTTGCTTATTTTATGAAGAAAAAATGGGAGGATAAACAGAAAATTAATAAAAATGACAGGTAGAGGGAGGGAACAGAGTAGAAGAGCAAGGATGGAAGCTAGACTTCTTTTATCATATCTGGTATAATTTTGCCTTTGGAACTATATAGATGTTTTACACAATTTCAAAATACATTAATCCTGCCAGGCGTGGTGGCTCACGCCTGTAATCCCAGCACTTTGGGAGGCCAAGGCAGGCAGATCACGAGGTCAGGAGATCGAGACCATCCTGGCTAACACAGTGAAACCCCGTCTCTACTAAAAATACAAAAAAATTAGCCGGACGTGGTGGCACGTGCCTGTAGTCCCAGCTACTCGGGAGGCTAAGGCAGGAGAATGGCATGAACCCAGGAGGCAGAGCTTGCAGTGAGCTGAGATCGTGCCACTGCACTCCAGCCTGGGTGACAGAGTGAGACTCTGTCTCAAAAAACAAAAACAAAAACAAAAACAAAATTAATCCCCCCCCCCAAATTTTTTTGAATCCCTGAAACAAATAAACCTATTTGTTTATCAAGTAGATAGCATAATCACAGAGGAAAAAATGATTTCACATGACTTTAAAGACATTGTACATCAGTGAGTGTATTCATTTTTTATCCTTTTTTAAAATTTTAAAAAATGTTTGTCTTACTCTTCTTACTGTCATTCCCAATTCAGTGAGTATATTCCAAGGACAAAAAGAAAGGAATACAAAGAAATCCTCAACTATATTTAATAATTTTGTTAGCAGTAGTATTGGCATTTTTATTTTACACACATATTTAAAATATATATATTAATATTCTCAGGAACCAAAGCTTATAGCATAAAAGAAATTAAATAAAAACCTACAATATTAAATTTGAATTGGAAATGTCATTATGAACTAATGACATATTTTTTCTGGAAAAAAAAAAAAAGCATATTTCCTACTTCGGTCCACTGGAAAGACCTAACAGCAATGACAGTCCAGTAGCAATTAACATCTCATCTCAGACTATGAACTTTTTACCATTTTCTACTCTAAGGAGCCAGGGCTGCTTAGAGAAATAGCTGATGTCAAGTCTCGGGCAGGAAATGTACAAGGAGAGTCTAGGACATCTTTTTACACCAGAGAGCAAAGAAACCAAGAAGATTATGTCAAAAGGATATAGGAGCCAACTGGAAGGGGCTCCCACTGGCCAAAGATGGGTCAAGTTTGAGCATCAAAAATAGAAATACTAACCAAAACAATGGATTGAAACTTTCAAATATATAAATATGAGTTCATTATATTAAAATATATTAATTGATCATGTGTGATCTCTGGACCAGAAGCATCAGAATCACCTAATAACTTGTTAGATGTGCACATCAGGGGCCCTATCCCCAGTTATTGAATCACAGGGTAGAGCCCATCAATCTGTGTTTTAATAAGCTTCCAGGTGATTCTAAAGCATACTGAAGTTTGAGAACCACTGCTCTGGATATAATTGCCAGTTTACATGAAGTAGAAGGGTAAAGAAACATGTTAGATGATACCACCAAGGCTGTAATTAGCCAGAATCACATGGGCAATGCTACAGAATTAATGACCTTTACTAATAAATCAGTAGGATTGGGGTGGGTTGTGTATTTTTAGCTGCTGGTCTTCTCAAACTAAGTGGATATAGGAGCTTCAGGGGCTCACCATTTGGAATGCAGATTTTTACTTAGCCATCTTCCGCTATCCCCATTTACAGTGTGGCACTTCAACCTAGCCCTCTTCTTGGTCTCTACATCTAAGCCTGTCTTTATATACATATATATATATATCTAGGGTGGATTGTTTTTTTTCTCACCAGTATCCCTGTTTGCAAACATTTAGGATTGTTCCTTTTCTACTCTGCTGAATTATTTGTTGTTCTATTTATTTCCATCTTTTTATGTTGTCATTTGCTATTTTAGATGACACTCTGTTTATCAAAAAAGGGCTTTGAGTTTTTCTAATCTTGGTATCTCTTATTTAAGGGGTAGGTTTTCAAAAGGAGTGGGGGAAATTTTGGGACTCTTGAACTGGAAAGTCTGTTTCCCAATTTGATTTGACTATACAACTTTTTGGCATGTCAAGCACCTTTTAATTTCCTGGAAAGCTAGTGTGATCTATGGAAGACTTATTTGGGAAGTGTTTCCCCTCCCTCCAGTACAATCTGCGTCTGCCTCCATAACCTCCTTCAAACTTCTCTCTCAAGGTCACCAAATACCTCTTTAATGCTAAGTCCATTGGATATGTCTCAATTCTAACCCCACCTGCATTTCATAGAGTTAACTGCCTCCCGTCTTGAATTTCCTTCCCCTTGTGGCTTCTTTACTATCTTAGTTTTGTGTTCCCTTCAAACCAGGATCTGAGACAAGAATTTGGATACAAGTAACTTATTTACAAGGCCGTTTCTAAAAGCATTAGAGTTGAACAGTAAGAAAGGGAAAAAAGGAAAGTCACTAAAGGTGCCTTAATAAGCTGGTTAAATGCTGTGGGCAAACTGGAGCTCAGTTTTGTCAGCAGCCCTCTGAGAGACTGTGGAACACATCACAGAGTTGTTCCATTGAAGAGCAAGGAAGCTGGGGTATTTATCCACCAATTTCTCACTAAGGCTCACTCCTGGGGAGTGTTAACTCCCTGGTATTTTCATCCTGCCCATTATATAAGGGCAGGATGAAACATTATACTGCAGAAGTTTGAAGTAAGAAACAAGCTTCATCTAAATAAGCTATTTAGAAAGCTACAGAGTAAGCTGAGAGAATATGGGTGAGGCATCAATATTTACTACTTTTACCAATGCCGTTTTTATTATCCCCTCACTTTCTAGACCATTCTTTCTCAACACGTTGTTGGTTCCTGTTTTGCCCTTACCTCTTAAATTTTGGTGGTCCACATGAAGGATCTGTTCTTGAGCTTTGGCTCTTCTTCTTCTCTACCATTTCTCTGGACAATCTCATCCTTGTCTTGGCTTCAGCCACTACATATACTTCAGATTTCCAGCCCTGGCCTCTCTCTTGAGCTAGACCCATGGAGTCATTTATTCATTCAACAAATTATTTTTCAACAGTTACATAATATGCTAAACTTGATGCTGGGAATGTTAACAGTGAACTATACATATTCCTGGCCCTTGGAGTTTATATTCTAGTCAAGCCATATAAACAAATACATAAATAATAAAGATTATGAAATATTATGATAAGCACTACAAAGTAAACTGGGTGTTGTTGTTATGTCTGGTTGGAAAGATCACTTTACATAGATTAGCCAGGGAAGTTCTCTTTAAGTTACTGGTCTTCCCTGAGGTATGAGATTTAGCTAGCCATGTGAAGAACTGAAAGAAAAAGACTTTCCGGCAGAGAGCTAAAAGAGGCCAAGTGAAATGCAGTGTGTTTAAAGAGCAAAGAAGCTAGTGAGGTTGAAGTATAATAACCAAAGCAGAAAATGACATGAAATGAGATTGGAGAGGCAGGCAGCAATTGGGTCATTTGGAGGCTTGTTAAAGTTGTGTTCTTCAGAAGCAGACGTTGAGATAGACGGTATTTATTAGGCATCCTTATGAAAGGAAGAGGAAGAAAATAGGAGTGGACAGAGGACAAAGTCGAACTGTGATGTAGGCCCAACAAAGCTTCAGCTAATTTAGTAGGAAGCTCTGGAGCAAGTATTGCCCATCAGAGTCTTTGTACATCTGGTTGAAATGGCCGGGCCTTTATGGCCCTGCCTGCCTGCCTTGTTCAGTTACTGGATGTGGGCTGCTCTGGAAAACCATTAGAAAGGTGGCTACAAGCTGTGGCACATGCTAAAATTGTTGACAGCTGCAGACTGTCTGCTCACAGCATTCACTGCAGCTGGGAAGCAAGTCCTTCCTTGAAGAAGGGCTTATCTAAATATCTCCATATTTGCCACAGGCAAGTTTGGATTTTGTTTCAAGGACCCATTTAAAGGGTTGTTAGTGAGAAGTGGCATGAAAGGTCACTCTGATTGCTATGTGGACATTAGATCATAGAGGACCAAGGAGACTTATTAGGAGGCAATAATAGTCCAAGCAAGAAATGCTATTGGCAATAGAGATAAAGAGAAATGCACAATTCAAGATAAATTTTGAAGGAAGAATTGATAAAATTTAGTGCTAGGTAAATGTAGGAGGTAAAGAAAAATAGGAATCATTTTAGTAAATGTACACAGTTGTGTAAGGGAAGCTGATTTAGCTGTTGCTGGCTGAAGTGCTTCTTCCCACCATGAGGACATCCCAGTAACAGCCTCCTCCCCGCTAGATCGTGCCCACTGGTGTGCATTTGATATGTCACAGAGACTACTTTGAGAGTATAGTAATTAACTTTTAGGACTTCCGGTTAGCTGGAAGGCTCCTCTCTATGTTCATGAAGTAGAGTGTTGCCTTGGAGCTTGCTTTTATCTTAGCATGTGAAGAAAGGGAGATCAGGCCCTGTTGAAACAAGGCAAACCTTCTAGGGGTCAGGGAAACACTGTAGTCAGGCAGCAGGATACCTGTATGCAAAGCCATGTGTGTGGCTTGCTGAGAACTGTGCAAAGAGTAATGAGTAGTAGAAGGAAAATATGGTGGAGGCAGAAACTTGTTTCAAGTGTAGTCTAATTGTATGGCCTTAAGTTAGCCCTCTGAGCCTAAGGCATCTTTGGACATATTTAATTTAACATGTTTGTTAGACATCCACCTCCACCCAGATAGTTGGCTATGTTACTCTGGAGCTTGGGGAGCAGTCAGGCTTGAAATGAATTTGAGCTTCTTCAGCATATGTAGACAATATTTAAACTTGGAATAAGAAATGATTACTTTGAGAGAGAATACAGATACTCCTTAACTTACCATGAGGTTATATCCTGATAAACCCATTGTTAAATCAAAAATGCATTTAATACACCTAACTTACCAAATTCATAGCTTAGCCTAGTCAACCTTAAACCTGCTCAGGACACTTACATTAGCCTGCAGTTGGGCAAAATCATCTGGTAACACAGTACACTGTGGAGTGTGGGTTGTCTACCCTTGTGATCAAAGTGATGACTGGGAGCTGCTGCTCAATGCCACCACCTAGCATGACGAGAAAGTATTGTATGGCATATCACTAGCCTGGGAAGAGATCAGAATTCAGAATTTGAAAATACAGTTTCAACTGAAGGCATGTCGCTTTTGCACTATCATAAGTTGAATCATTGTAAGTCAGGGACCGTCTGTATAGTAAAAAAGAGGGCTAGAATTGAGTCCTTGAAGCATTTCAGTGTTCTGAAGTTTGGCCAAGAAGGAGCTAACAGTTTGATAAAAAGATATTTGGATATTTTACAGACAACTTAAATTTGGTATGTTTAAAGCAGAACTCTTTTTCTGTGTTTCCTACCATGGTTAATGGCATTATCTGTTGATAGCGACAGGAGGCAGCCAAATGCCTAGGCTAATAGGGGCGGGTCCCTGGTGAAACCCCACCATCAAGCCAAAAACAGCCTGGAGGCTGAAGACCAGGCTGCTGGTCCCAGATGAAACCTGCAACCCAGAGTGAGAACTTATGTTCCTGTTTGCCTGCCCTTTCCTAATTAATTCTTTTTGAATAATGCCTTTTAACAATTGAATGTTGCCTTTTCCAGTACTCCCTACAGCCTGTCGCTTTCTCATTCTGAGCCCATAAAAGGCTCCCGACTCAGCCATATTAGGGGTACTTTCCCACTTTCAGATAGGGGGACCACCCCTACATCCCCTCTCCACTGAAAGCTGTTTCATCACTCAAGAAAACTCCCTGCCTTGTTCACTCTTCAAATGTTAGCACATCCTCATTCTTCTTAGATGCGGGACAAGAACTCAGGAACCAGTGTGTAAGCCAGACTTGGCCCAAGTGGGCCGAGTAGGTGGGCTGTCTCCTGCAGCAGGTAGGGTGGTCAAGCAAGGCCTGGGCGGGGCATCGCCAGCCAGAGTTCCTCAGCTTGCAAAGTGTCACTGTCATCACTGATTAGAAACAGGGATTGTCCTCATCTCCTTCACCTCTACATATTGGTGACTAAGACCTTTTTCCTATTGAATATCTTAACAATCTTTTTTTGTCTGTCTCAATACCATTGTCTTGGTTCCTGCCCTGATGATTTTCTTACTTGCATTTCTGCAGTGGCCTGCTATCCAATTTCTCTATTCCAGTCTTGCACCTCTCCAATCTAATTTCTATAGTTGCTAGAGTCATCTTTTTTAAAATATGGGATAAACATATAAGTCTCCTGCTTATGGTTGCCAGATTTAGCAAACAAAAATACAGCATACCCAGTTAAATTTTAATTTCAGATGAACAAGGGATAATTTTACATGTATGTCCCATATAATTTTTAGGACATAAATACTAAATTATTTGATGTTTATATGAAATTCAAATTTAACTGAGCATCCTGTATTTTATCTGGAAATCTTGCTCTTCCTTCAAAGCCCAAAATGTTTCACCATCACTTTCAGGGTGAAACCTAAATATCCTAACACTGCATTACAAGATTCAGCATGTTCTAACCCCTATATACCATATGAATTTTATCTGGAAATCTTGCTCTTCCTTCAAAGCCCAAAATGTTTCACCATCACTTTCAGGGTGAAACCTAAATATCCTAACACTGCATTACAAGATTCAGCATGTTCTAACCCCTATATACCATATGAACCACTCAGTCAGTGTCCTGAATTTGCTTTGCTGCTTTACTCCTTCATACCTCTGATCACATGCTTACATTTTCTTAGAATGCCCCTCTCTTCTTAGTTCTCTGGTTGATTCTGATTGATTATTTAATACTGAAGTATCACCTTCTCTAACCCTCCAGTCCACACTCTGGATAATAACTGGGACACCAGGGCTGGGTGTGGTGGCTCACGCCTGTAATCCCAGCACTTTGGAAGGCCAAGGCAGGCGGATCACCTGAGATAGGAGTTGGAGACCAGGCTGACCAACAGGGAGAAACCCCGTCTCTACTAAAAATACAAAATTAGCCGGGCGTGGTGGCACATGCCTGTAATCCCAGCTACTCTGAAGGCTGAGGCAGGAGAATCACTTGAACCTGGGAGGCGGAGGTTAAAGTGAGCCGAGATCATGCCATTGCACTCCAGCCTGGGCAAAAACAGCGAAACTCCGTCTCCAAAAAAAATAATTAATTATAATAATAATAATAATTGCGACGCTAACTTTTCTTCTGCATTCTCATAACATTCTTTGTTTTATATGATTGCAGAATTTATCATATTATAATTTAATTTTTTTAAACCTGCCTCTCTTCCTTAGATTGTGAGTTCTTTGAGTACAGGGTAAAAGTTGTGTCTTTTAACTCAATCCTTGGCACTTAGTGGGCTCTCAGTTAATATATGCATGAACCAATCAGTTAGTGAATGGGAAAGTAGGAAAGGACCCATAAGCATTAGCCACATAATTGGCCATTGGAGCTTACCCAGCTCTTCCCTATGGTACCTCCTTTGACCATCCTCTTTGTTCCTCAAAGATGCTTCATAAGAATAGGAACTAGGTTTTAATCTCTGTATCCCTAGGCCCTTAAATTGTAGGTGCTCAGTATATATTAAATGAATGAATGAATGAATGAATGAAAAACACATGAATGAATAAGTATATCTTTCAGGGCCGCAGCTCCTGTTGTCCCCTGTAACGAGTCCTAGAGGGTGCTGCCTCTGACCACATTTTTTATTCTCTAGGGCAAGCTCTATATAGCCTAAGTTGTAGCTTCTTTATGTCTTACTTCTTCTCATCCAACTCTTCTTCCCTCTCTCATCCTAGGCCAGAAGAATTCTTTTCCCCCGACAGCAGCTGGCACATAACAGCTCAATGAATGTTAGCAATCATTCACAGATGGAGCCGTTTCTTTCCTCCAGGGCTCTTGCCTTTCTGCCATTTCTTTCTCTCTCTCTGAGGCCAAGCCTGGAAAGCCATGGGGACCTGACATTGCTTTTTCTCCCAGGGATTATGGTCTTTCCTCTTCCCACACAAGAGAGCAAGGTTTTCTTTGTCTCCCACCAGAGTAGTTCAATTAAATAGGACTAGCATTAAGTGACTTTAATTATTTTTTATTAATGTTTAACTGCTAAATTTCTTTTTCAATTAAATAATTGTGTCTTTATGCTCAGAGGCCTTTTTTGCATATATATGGAAGTTCATTTATTTTATTAAAGGAAATACCACCTGCAAAACTATTAATGACTTGAGCTCTGTGATTAGTTCATTTTAGTGACATTTTGAGATTTAATAATTAATCTGGCTCAGGTTCAAAGAAAGAAAACTTAATGCCAGAAATTCCTAGCCAGCAAAGAATATAAACAAACCATACAATTGTCCCCTCAAATGACAGGAATCATTGAGATAGCCTCCTTGCAATTAGAAATGTTTTTAAAAAATGCATGAGGAAGGTTCAAGAAAGCATGTCAAAACAACAAAACTCAGTGTACATTCTCATTATTGTAATTGATCAAAGGATGTTTGCAATAGACTTGAATTTGAATAAATTAAATGTGACATTGATTTGGCAGAGGCGTACTAGTGATTGGCAAGAACATGTAGCAGGAGCAGCTTCTGCTAAAGCATAACTCACTTGCCTGTTGTTTTATTCTAATCGATTTCTTAGCAACCCAGTACTATCATACTAACCTAAGCTCTGTCACTTATTTACTCTTTGGGTTTCTACTCCCATCCAGGCAAGATTAAATTTATTTTTGATTACTAATCTAGCAGGTGTTCTCTTGGGCCTGAATACAGAATACCTTTTGGTGATCTATGCACCTCCCTCTTTTTTCTTCTTTCTTTCGTAGATGAAAAAGGGTGATCTACTAACTTATTTCATCCTGGCAGTTCAACTTGTAGAACTAGAAAATGTAGTTTAATTAAACAACTTGGCAATAAAATTCAAGCTGAGACATCACTATAGCATTTGCTAGGCTTGAATTGTTTCTCAGCATGTTATAAAATTAACACTGTAAAAGAATATTCAACTCTGAACGTTTTGAAACACCAAATTCCCATTATAATTTTATAATTATATTGAGGATTGGGGGCTGTGTGGTATATTCTGGGAGGCTACTTTCTGGGTGTGACCATCTAATAGTAAACAAATGTTACTGGTATGGGGTCCCAAAACATACTTCATGCCAAATTTCACTTATAATCTACATAAATCGTTCTGTAGTCTATGAAAAACATTTTAATTGACTCAAAGGCAATGTACTCATACTTTAAAATTTTTAATATTTATTAAAATAAAAATTATTCACTAGTATATATAGTTTAAATTATGGAAAGAAATTAGTAGAGCTGTCAAGGTCAAATTTATGTCTGGTAAGCAGTAAAAAATGTGTGCATTTGGGTATATTTAGTAATTGAAATATTTTTATGTCTTTATCTTATGTGTACTTTGAAAAGTATGTCTAGCTCCAGTAGATATTAAAGATATATGTACATTTAGCTTTTGTCACAAATGTACCGCTAATGTATAATTTTAAATTATAACGTTTTATAAATCCAGTTTCTCATTTTTTATATGTAATATAACTTGAACTTTATAAATAAGCTATGGTTTTGTTCCAACAGAAGACTGAAAAAGAACCCAGTGACATGGGCCTAAGACTGACTCCTGAGCCTCAGCTTGCTCTTGAAAATAGTAAACTTTCTAACAATGAGGCGCTGTTGAATTTACTTTAAACTATATTTAGATTTTGTCTTGGCATGTGTTTTGAACTTCAGTTTGAACATAGTTATATATGATATACTTGGAATTCACAAGTACTTGAAGCTAAATGGAGACCATTTATAAATACTAAACTTTAGAGGAGCATGGAGCCAGAACATTAAAGATGAAATGGCATATTTTGTGTGTGTGTGTGTGTGTGTGTGTGTGTGTGTGTGTTCAACCTGCCTTTTTTCCACCTGGATTCATAACATTTTTAAAGCAAAGTTCTAATTCCCTAATAAAGGGCTGAGCATTAACTCTATTCCATTTCCATGTCTATCAATATAAAAATTATTCAAATACTTTTGAAGTCCTATTATTATGGAATTTTATGCTTACCATGAATATTATACCATCAGCATCATATATATGTACATATAAAGTATTACTGAAACACTCTTTCATAGAAGAATTCTCAGTTAACTAGGTTTGAGCCTTTTAAGGAGAAAAATTGGGCTAAGGGATTGAAATCTTGAATGATGGTTTGAAAACAGTTATTCATTTTTATTTATACACACATTACACACAACATAAAAAAATACTAGTGACATTTTACATATCTTAAATTAATAAAAATGGGTAATTTATAATTTCTGTAATTTGTATTTACCTTTTCTTGTTCATTAAGTATACGTATAATAACAGATAATATTCCTAAAAAATGTTTTGTATATATACTTAGACCTGCATCTAAATATTTGATTCCATTTAATAGTATAGACTGAGAAATATTCACTCCCACACCTCTGATCTGAGTGTGGCTCCAGAGAAGCAGAATGATGGATACCTGAGGTTGAAAACTCTTTGGGTAACCTTTGAACCTATTCAGATATCTCTCAGCCCTTCCCTTTCCCCAATACTCATCAAGTAATCTAAACTTATCTTCCAGTCATGATAACTTCATCAGAGAGCACTGGTCATCAGCTCTTAACCTTCCCTCAGATATTAGAGTGCATTTCCAAAGCCCAGGTTTAAATAGCTATAGTTTTCTTTCTCTCTCCCAACACATCATTGCAGAGACCACTAGTATTTTTCTGCCATTTGTTTTACCTCCTCTTTATAATTCAAATATCCACTTATGTTATCTAATAACTTCCATAGCAGTAAGTGTATATTAAAGCTGAATTCCTTGCCTTTATGGAAAGTTAATGTATAGTAGGATTTTGCATGAGGGACTGTATGATTGGAGCAGAATAACTACTTATTATATCATGGTTAATGTCTGTGAGTGAGCTGTAAGTCAGCATGTTAGTAGATTCCATATTTAAGCTTTGTTTTTAAAAAAACAAACTTTAAATCTCTTTTGTCATTACTACGCATAGTAAGTTGCAGCATTGAATGCAGCAATAATACAGCTACCAAAATGGCTCTTAACCAGGGCTCTTGGCAAAGTAACAGCATTGGAAGGGACTTGAGCCACAACCTTTTGGGGGCTTAAGTTCACATCACTGAGTAAATGAATAGTACACTATAAATAACCATTAACTACATTACAAAAACAACGATGAGCTTGTTAAAGGCATTTAGATCTTTTCGCTTTTTCTCTTTTTTAATCTAATCCTTCACAAACAATTATAATTTATATTAAATTTTGACCAGAAAAATATATAAATTCAAACATTAAATACATGCAAGTTGAGCAGCTCAAATTCGAAATCCAAATTGCTCCAAAATCCAAAACTTTTTGAGCACTATTAAGGCGTTCAAAGGATTTGGGGATACTTAACTGGTAAGTAAAAAGCAAATATTCCAAGATCCAAAAAATTCTAAAATCCCAAACACTTCTGTTCCTAAGCATTTCAGATAAGGGATACTTACCCTGTAATACTTTTCACAACTGATAATTTGTTTTCCCAATATTAAGGCTCCATAAACAACTCAAGCCTAAACTAATTTGCTCCAGCTGAACACCCCTGAAATGAGAGAGATGGTCACAGAACATTGGTCATTCATAACATATACGTTTAAGGAAAGTTTTGACACACAGATTTTGATACAGCTCATGCCTTTTTTTAATTTGTCAGTATGGTTTCTTTCTCTTCTTCCCTGAGATTGGTGGAGAATGATATTCTTCAATATTTCACTCCAGGAGACTCTTTAAATGACCCTTTTAGAAGGGGTTGACCTCATGGAAGACTCTCAATTGTCAACTCCATGAGGTTCTGCTTCAAGTGGACAAGAAGGCCATTGTTGATACACTGCTCTATATCCCTAGTCAGGGGAGCCAAGACAGTGGTATAAAACATGGAAGCTTTGGTGAGTAGAGACTTTTTGTTGATGGGAATAAGGAGGTAATAAGGCAGAGTGTTGTTAATTTGAGGGCTGCACGTGGTAACAACAGCCCTTTTGTTTCAGGCTGTGCGTCTCCTGAACCAGGTTCACAAAGCTTGAGAAGTTTGCTTGGCAGTATAGTCATGACTGGCCTCAAAATCCATATTGGTATTTTCAGTGGACAGTGTAACAATGCTTCTCGTGTGCTCAGGGTATCCAGCACCTAGCAGAGTGTCCAAAACTCTGGTGTTTTTCTCTGTAATGAAGTCCTTCATTCTGATCATTTCCAGTGCTATTCGTTCTACAAGGTTTCCATCTTGTATCATTTTCCTTCAGTTGAAGTATGTCCTTTAATTTTTCTTGTAGTAGGTATTTGTGACAAATTCAGCTTTTGTCTGAAAATATTCTTGTAATACCTTCATTTTTAAGATATTTTCACTGGATATAGGATTCTAAGTTGTTTCTGATGAGAACTCAGTGTTATTTCTTATCTTTGTCTTTTGTATAAGTGTCTTTTTTCCTGTGTCTAGTTTTAAGATTTTATCATTAGTATTTAGCAATTTGATTTGGATGTGCCTTGGTTTTATGATTATCCTGCTTGGGGTTGTTGAGCTTCTTAGGTCTGTGAATTTATATTTAGTCATTATTTTCTCTTCTCCTTCCATGACCACATGTATATCAGACTGCAAAGTATTGTCCAATAGCTCACTGAGGCTCTGTTCATTTTTTAGCCCTTTTTTAAAACTCTCTCTTGCTTCAGTTTATGTATTTTCCATTGTCTTATATTCAGATTCACTGTTCTTCTACAGTATCTAACCTACCATTAAGCACTCAATTTTTTTATTTCATAGGTTGTTTTTCACCTTGAAGTTATATTTGGTTCTTTATAACAGTTCCCATTTCTTTCCTCATGTTGATTTTTTTTCTTTAAGTCTTTAGACATTTTTATAGTAATTGTGATAACGTCCTTGTCTGTTGATTTCATCATTTCTATCATATCTAGGTCTACTTCTGTTGACTGGTTTTGGGTCATCCTTTCCTCTTCACCTCTTGATTACATGATGAACATTGAAATATTATGTTTAGCATCTCAGTTTTGTTGTCTTCCTTTAGAAAATACTGAGTTTTGTTCTGGAGGGCCATTAATTGACATGTGAACCAGCCCAAACTTTTGGAAGCCTTTTTTTATTTTTTTTTTTTTTGAGACAGGGTCTCACTCTGTTGCCCAGGCTGGAGTGCAGTGGTGTGATCTTGGCTAACTGCAGCTTTGACCTCCTGGGCTCAAGTGATCCTCCCACTTCAGCCTCCCAAGTAGCTGGGACCACAGCTGCATGCCACCAGGCCAGGCTTGCTTATTTATTTATTTATTTATTTATTTATTTATTTATTTTTGTAGCAACAGGGTTTCACCATGTTGCCCAGGCTGGTCACAAACTCCTGGACTCAAGCAATCCACCCGCCTCAGCCTCCCAACGTGCTAGGATTACAGGCGTGAGCCACCACGTACGGCTAGAATCTTACTTTTAAGTTTTGTTAGGGTAGATCTAGAGCAGTGCAGTCCAATCCAAATTTTTGCAATGATGGAAATGTTTTATAACTGTACTTTCCAATATAGTGGCCACTAGTCATATTTGGTTATGAAATACTTGAAATGTGGCTAGTATAATTCAGTAACTGAATTTTTTATTTAATTTAAATGGTATGTGGCTAGTGCCTACTGTATTGTACAGCATAGTTCTCCAATAAGCTGTACTCTCATGCCAGTTTAGCCCTACACCTAAGGAGTGACCCTTCCGGGATCTTTACAATGTCTCAGGTGTTCAACGAGCTCTCCCTGGCTGGTTAGAACTTGACTTTTTCCTAGTCCAGTGCAAGCTCCAGCAATTTTCAGCCTATAGTTCCCCAGTATTCTTTAGTGAGAAGTTGTCCTTCCTGCTTTATGGAGTTTCACCCCGCACATGGACAGCTTAATATTCAGCTGAACACTCAAGTGGGTTACTATGCAGATTTCTAAAACTTACTCTGTGTATTCTGGTACTCCACCTAACATATCCCAGCATATTCCAGCTTTCTCAGGCTCCCTAAATAACCATCTCTATCTCTCCGTAAACCACCATCCTCTGGTTGGGTTCCCCCACCCTGTGTAGCAGCCAGTAATGTGTCTCCAGCCAGAAAGCTGGGATGATATAGGGCTTATCTAATTTGTTACTCATTGATGCCCTTCAGGGATCACACTACTGTACTGCCTGTTGTCCAGTATCTGAAAAATGTATTTTTGTCCAGTTTTCTAGTGGTGTCATGGCAGGAGGACTAGCCTGGTACCAGTTATTCCATCTTTTGTCTGAAACTAGTAGATTACCTCTTACTTACTAACATCTGTACCCATTTCAAAGAGAGATGTGTACAAGTTTGGTATGTTTATTTTTTAATAGAATGAAATCACTATTTTAAGACATATTTGTACCTTCTTCTGTTGTACTATCACTGCCCAGTAGCCAGTTCTTTCCTAACCTTTACAACAGCCCACTGAAAAAGACATTATCTCCATTTCACACAACATGAAAGTGAGACACAGGGAAGTTAAATAATATTCACAGAGTCACACAGCTGGTAAATGGTAAAACTGGGATTTGTATTCAGTGGTCTGGCTTCAGAGCCCAAATTCTATGCCACTATTGAGAAACATTCAGAGAATAACAATGTGAAGAGTATACATATGAGTAATTTGAGGTATAAATATTTATACTTACATAGTCACATATAAACAAGATTCAATTTTTAAATCAATAGTGTTTGGCTTACATTAGAATATGGAAAAATCTGTAATCTGCATAAACTTTTCAATCTTTAAGGGAACTCTAGAGGTTACTTAAGGGGAACAAAAGGAAGATACTTCCATTTGGTATTGTTTGTTTATTCATTTATTTTTTGAGACAGAGTCTTGCTCTGTCACCCAGGCTGGAGTGCAGTGGTGTGATCTCAGCTCACTGCAACCTCCATCTCCCAGGTTCAAGGGATTCTCATGCCTCAGCCTCCAGAGTAGCTGGAATTACAGGAGTACACCACCACACCTGGCTAATTTGTGTATTTTTAGTAGAGACAGGGTTTTGCCATGTTGGCCAGGCTGGTGTTGAACTCCTGACCTCAAGTGATCTGCCCGCTTTGACCTCCCAGAGTGCTGGGATTACAGTCATGAGCCACCACACCGGCCCATTTGGCATTGTTTTATAAAAGCTTACTCACCTTGTAATACATAACTATCTTAGGAAACATAATACTGTTATGAGTATAAGCCCCATTTTCAGATAAAGAAACTGAGACTAAAAAAGTTAAGTAGCTTTCTTGGTGTCACACCGCTAGCAAATGGTAGATTTGGGATTGGAACCCTGTCTGAGTCAAAGAATTCCCATGTGGATTGTCACCACAATGTTATTTTTTTTAATGAATAAGTGAAATATTGGAAGCAACAGTAGAGGTAGTTGTTAAGTAAATCATGGTACAATACTAGTGATAAAATACCATTCAGCCATCTTCTTTTTAAATGTTAAAGAAAAATATTTATTGGCAGCAAGATAAATAAGTAAAATGATGAATATTTGTTTTTAAAATACAAACATTTATGTGAAGAAAGACGCCCGTTCCTGCTTTATCCTTACACAAACACTGAAACATACTGTTATTTGATAAACGTATGGAGATATAGGGTGATATTGTTAGAAGGAATTGGAAGGAAAAAACTTGCTTTTTGGTAGTTTGTATTTGAAAATAGACTTTCTTAAAAGTCTTTAAGGTCTACAATTCCTATCCTGTTTTCTCCACCTAACTACTTTCTTATCAATTCCAAATATTTTCATTGTTGTTGTTTGGGGTTTTTTTGTTGTATTTGAGATGGAGTCTTGCTCTGTCACCCAGGCTGGAGTGCCGTGGTACAATCTCAGCTCACTGCAACCTCCACCTCCCAGGTTCAAGTGATTCTCCTGCCTCTCAGCCTCCCGAGTAGCTGGGACTACAGGCATGCGCCACAATGCACAGCTAATTTTTGTATTTTTAGTAGAGACGGGGTTTTCCCGTGTTGGCCAGGCTGGTGTTGAACTCCTGGCCTCAAGTGATCTGCCCGCCTCAGCCTCCCAAAGTGCTAGGATTACAGGCATGAGCCACAGAACCTGGCCCTTCAATTCCAAATATTTACAAGACCGTATTTCCTTTCATAAATGATTTATGTTCTGTTTAATTTTGCCTGGTACCAGTTAACGTTTTTGGTACCAGTTTTGTTTTTTCAGAAAAACAAAAGGAAATTCTTTTTTAGGAAAAATTATAGTCTCCATATTTTTCAACTCTGAAATCTTTAACCATCTTCATATGTAAAAATAATTAATATATTCAGATTGGCTTTTCATTTGCCTCAATAGCTATTATAAGAAAGTCTTAGAAGAGTAACGTTGAATAAAGAGAAATTATGTGAAAGCAAGAGAAACAAGAACAGAACTTTGCTCTCCATTTTCTTTTCATCAAAAAGCATATGCATGTACCAACTGTAAGACTGCAACTATAGAGGTGACATAAATAAAGTAGGCATGGGCAGAGCTTCAGGTGACATGACTGATCTATTATACAAAATCCAAGCAAGCTCCATACCAATTTCTGAGTATCCTCTTGCTACTTGAGTTCGGTTACTAGTGGAAGTTTAACCTGGTCCTGAACTTTTCATTCCACTCCAAAGAACGAACTTCCATTAAGACACAGGAACTTGAATTTTTGTCTACTTCCGCTATTTCCAGTATGATATTGAGGAATTTCCTTTGTGATACATCGTCACCTTACATAAGAATTCTAGAGGGTATAGGAAAAAGAAAACCTGATTTCTCTACTCTCACCCTCACTTGTAGCAACTATCCAGAAGCTCGCTTACTGTGGTGATTAAACTACTCATGGGGAATTGCTGTGTGTTGTGAAAATTACAAGAATATTTATAAATATTGTTCTTTCCTGCACATATTTGCTTTGAGGGAGAAGTTTCATTAGATGGGCCCTTCTTCACATCTAAAACTAAGTCTATAACACTAAAACCACAAAAACTTTTCCCCCTTTAAGTACAAACTATTATTTTAAATGTTACTTTAATATCAGAGCTTACCTTTTTAAGGGACTATACAATCAATATTACTTGAAATTCACTTGAGAAACAGAAAGGTGATATCATACATTTAGATATCCAGATGTTGCCCTTTAAGTGACTTTTTTTTAAAGTTTTGAAATTTTAAAAATACTTGAGAGAACTTTTTTTTTTGGTCAGTGTTGTCAGATATTAGTTACATTAACATTCTAATTTCACATTACAAATAACATATTCTTAAAATTCAGATAATACAGGTAAGCAAAAAGAACATTAAAACATTTCACACATTTAGAAATGCATTGTAAAAACAGAAGGAATGGACCAGGCATGGTGGCTCACGCCTGTAATCCCAGCACTTTGGGAGGCTGAGGCGGGCAGATCACCTGAGGTCAGGAGTTCGAGACTAGCCTGACCAACATGGAGAAACCCCGTTTCTACTAAAAATACAAAATTAGCTGGGTGTGGTCGCACATGCCTGTAATCCTAGCTACTCGGGAGGCTGAGGCAGGAGAATCACTTGAACCTGGAAGGTGGAGATTGCGGTGAGCCGAGGTTGCGGTAAGCCAAGATCACACCATTGTACTCCAGCCTGGGCAACAAGAGTGAAACTCCGTCTCAAAAAACAAAAAAAAAAAACAAACAAACAACAACAACAAAACACAGAAGGAATGAATAAAGACCAAAGATGTAATTACTGTATTGCATTTATTTTTAAGATACGTATCTTTTCAAATATTAATATCTCTGAAACTGTGTGGAATTTGCCTTTCTTAATGCTATAGTGATGCTTCTTAAACGTGATGGTCTTTTATTCAAGGAAATACAGTAACAAAGGATTGATTGTAATTTTGGGTATAGATCCTCCTAGATAGAATTCTGAGGAACAGAACTGCATTGTACAATCTGTTTGCATAGATTTGAGAAAGTATTTCCAATAGCAAAGAGCCTCTCTGCAACAGTGTCTAGGGCATGCCAAACCCTGATTCCATTTCTATCCTCCTCCTTTCCTGCCATACCACTCCAGAAGAGAAAGGGAAATATTAATAGATGAGGCTTGGTTCTGGTACTACAGAGGGTAACGTTAGCATTCACATGTCTGAACAGCAAAGAAAAAAAAAAGGGTAGTCACAGTACTTCTTTCTCACCAGTGGAAAAGTACAGTCACTGACTTTTAGGGCAGAAATCAGTGTTAAGCTTAGGAAATCTTTCATAGAGTGTCTCGGGATTTTGTGTAATATTTCACATTTGTTTGTTTCATTTTTTGGGTAGTAAATATTTCTACTATAGGGTGCTTCATGTCTATTATAGCATAAAATCAGGACAGAACTGTTTATGTAACATTAGTATGTAGTCATACAGCTTTTTCAAACTTATATACATATCTATATATTATTTAAATGCAAAGTATGTATGTATATATTTATATGTATATAATATGTATTTTATTTTTATTGGCTATTTTTATAAAAGCTTTTTTTAACTAGAAATTTAATAATTTCTTCCATTTATATATACATGCAGGAAATACTAAAGAATGAAAAACACAGAGAAGAAATCAAAATAAAAAGCCAAGATTTTTATGAAAAAGGAAAACTCCTTAGTAAAGAGACCAATGAAGAACTCTTGCCTCCACCAGTTCAAACTCAAATTAAAGGCCATGCCTCTGCTCCACACTTCGGAAAGGAAGAACCCTCAGTGGCTCCCAGCAGCACTGGCAAAACCTTTCAGCCAGGATCCTGGATGCCACGAGATGGCAAGAGCCACAATCAATAAATGCATTATGGTCAAATCTTTTCAGGTATATGGATGTGACTATTTTAACAAATAAAAGAAGTCAAAAGTTAATTACCTTGTATTTTCTGAATGTACAATAGTTTCCTATTCCATTAATCTTAAGAGTTCATTTTTAGTATGCACAAGAAATGTGAGAGTATGTACTATAGAAACCTAACTTCTTTTAGACTTAAATCCTTCATTTGACTTAGTCATTGTTATTTATGAATTTGCTTAGATATGTTTTTCCCTCTTTGGATTACTCCCTTGAGAAGGATCCTGTAGCTGTGAATGCTTAGTACATTTTGGATCTTTATGATCATTTGGGAACCACTCATAGATAGAACTGGGTACAAATAATGAGGGTAAAATAGTGAGCTCTCCCAACTGATCAAATATAGGAGAAAAAAGAATGAAGATTCTTATTTCTGGAGAGGTGACCTGTAAGATTCTAAAAGACTAATCAAAAATGTGAACTTGGATAAAACATGTAGAGGCAAAGAAAACTTAGTTGATAAGTGAAAAAAAACCACTAAGACCTTGATGAGAGGATGGGACAAAAGCTAGCTTATGGTGGGACTCTGGTTGGAATTTGAAGAGAGGAATTAGGACCCATAGAAGTATACAATCCATAACAGAGTCTGAAAGGACAGTAGAGAAAGAAATAGTGTAATAACTGGAGTTCCATGAGAACGAAAATTACTTTGAAAAAATAGAAAATTGGGGAAAGCTCTCAAAAAGCAGAAATTAATTCCACGAGAAGACAGAAGACAATGTACATGTTAAAACATTACATACAAAAGTACATTAAAAGGGCCACACATTTTCTGGAGTGTACAACCAAGTTTTTGTTGTTATTCTAAAACAGTTTTTCTCACAATGTTTGGCATACAATAGATGCTCAATATTTGCTGAACGAATGACCCAAATTTGTGTGTGTGTGTGTGTGTGATTACGAATGCTTTTATTTTCTTTTGTATTTTTTTTTATTATTATACTTTAAGTTCTAGGGTACATGTGCACAACGTGCAGGTTTGTTACATAGGTATACATGTGCCATGTTGGTTTGCTGCACCCATCAACTCATCATTTACATTAGGTATTTCTCCTAATGCTATCCCTCCTCTAGACCCCCACCCCCCAACAGGCCCCGGTGTGTGATGTTCCCCTCCCTGTGTCCATGTGTTCTCATTGTTCAGCTCCCACTAATGAGTGAGAACACATGTTGTTTGGTTTTCTGTCTTTGTGATATTTTGCTGAGACTGATGGTTTCCAGCTTCATCCATGTCCCTGCAAAGGACATGAACTCATCCTTTTTTATGGCTGCATAGTATTCCATGGTGTATATGAGCCACATTTTCTTTATCCAGTCTATCATTGATGGACATTTGGGTTAGTTCCAAGTCTTTGCTATTGTGAGTAGTGCTGCAATAAACATACATGTCCATGTGTCTTTATAGTAGCATGATTTATAATCCTTGGGTATATACCCAGTAACGGGATTGCTGAGTCAAATGGTATTTCTAGTTCTAGATCCTTGAGGAATTGCTACACTGTCTTCCACAATGGTTGAACTAATTTACACTCCCATCAACAGTGTAAAAGTGTTCTATTTCTCCACATCCTCTCCAGCATCTGTTGTTTCCTGACTTTTTAATGATCACCGTTCTAACTGGCATGAGATGGTATCTCATTGTGGTTTTGATTTGCATTTCTCTGATGACCAGTGATGATGAGCATTTTTTCGTGTGTCTGTTGGCTGCATAAATGTCTTCTTTTGAGAATTGTCTGTTCATATCCTTTGCCCACTTTTTAATGGGGTTTTTTCTTGTAAATTTGTTTAAGTTCTTTGTAGATTCTGGATATTAGCCCTTTGTCAGATGGGTGGATTGCAAAAATTTTCTGCCATTCTGTAGGTTGCCTTTTCACTCTGATGACAGTTTCTTTTGCTGTGCAGAAGCTCTTTAGTTTAATTAGATCCCATTTGTCAATTTTGGCTTTTGTTGCCATTGCTTTTGGTGTTTTAGTCGTGAAGTCGTTACCTGTGCCTATGTCCTGAATAGTACTGCCTAGGTTTTCTTCTAGGGTTTTTATGGTTTTAGGTCTAACATTTAAGTCTTTAATTTATCTTGAGTTAATTTTTGTATAAGGTGTATGGAAAGGATCCAGTTTCAGCTTTCTACATATGGCTAGCCAGTTTTCCCAGCACCATTTGTTAAATAGGGAATCCTTTCCCCATTTCTTGTTTTTGTCAGGTTTGTCAAAGATCAGATGGTTGTAGATGTGTGGTGTTATTTCTGAGCCTCTGTTATGTTCCATTGGTCTATATATCTGTTTTGTTACCAGTACCATGCTGTTTTGGTTACTGTAGCCTGATAGTTTAAAGTCAGGTGATACCTCCTGCTTTGTTCTTTTGGCTTAGGATTGTTTTGGCTATGTGGGCAAAAAAAAGATTTTTGGTTCCATATGAAATTTAAAGTAGTTTTTTCCAATTCTGTGAAGAAACTCACTGGTAGCTTGATGGGGATAGCATTGAATCTATAAATTACCTTGGGCAGTATGACCATTTTCACGATATTGATTCTTCCTAACCATGAGCATGGAGTGTTCTTCCATTTGTTTGTGTCCTCTTTTATTTCGTTGAGCAGTGGTTTGTAGTTCTCCTGGAAGAGGTCCTTCACATCCCTTGTAAGTTGGAGTCCTAGGTATTTTATTCTCTTTGTAGTAATTGTGAATGGGAGTTCACTCATGATTTGGCTCTGTTTGTCTTTCTTGGTGTGTAGGAATGCTTGTAATTTTTGCACATTGATTTTGTATCCTGAGACTTTGCTGAAGTTGCTTATCAGCTTAAGGAGATTTTTGAATGACCCAAATTTTTATGCTCTGAATATCTTGGTTAAGCATTAACAATGAATTCCTAAAAACACATAAATTAAAATTTTTACTTAATAGCAGATAAAAATTTTAACTGCCTAAGAAATACACTACAGAGACATAAAACTGCATAAAACATTTATACTAAAACAAATAATCAAATGACAAAATCACCACACTTAATGACAAAAAGCGCAACATTCCAGCAGCCCTGTTATGTAATATCAGGTTAAATATTTTATCTTATTACATCATTACAAAGTGATACTACATTTTACCACAGAGGCAAAAAAGGAACTAGTCACTAGGTAATATGAAAGGAGATATATACAGCCAGCAGGGTTGCTCAGACCTGTAATTCCAGTGCTTTGGGAGGCAAAGATGGGAGGATTGCTTGAGGCCTGGCATTTGAGACCAGCCTGGGCAACATAGCGAGACCCCCATCTCTATAAAAAAAATTTTTTTTTTTGAGATGGAGTGCAGTGGTGCCATCTCGGCTCACTGCAACCTTCACCTCCAGGGTTCAAGCAATTCTCCTGCCTCAGCCTCCCGACTAGCTGGGATTACAGATGTGCGTAACCACGCCCAGCTAATTTTTGTATTTTTAGTAGAGACGGAGTTTCATGACCCCGTTCGAGACCATGTTGGCCAGGCTGGTCTCGAACTCCTGACCTCAGGTAATCCAGCCGCCTCAGCCACCCAAAGTGCTTGGATTACAGGCATGAGCCACCACGCCCTGCAGCAAAATTTTTTTTTTAATTATCTGGGCATGATGGTGTCTACCTGCAGTCCCAGCTACTTGGGAGGTTGAGGTGGGAGGATCACTTGAGCCCAGGATTTCAAGGCTGCAGTGAACTATCATCAGGCCACTGTACTTCAGCCTGGTGACAGAGCATGACTCTGTCTCTTAAAAAAAAAAAGGAGATATAATTTGTGATATAGTTGGGACTGTGAATTCAGATTAAGATGTTCTTAACTCCTAGACTGGATTGTAGAGAAAACTAAATGTTTTAACACACTGGTGTTTCTACCGCCAAATTCCTGTTATCTCATTAATTGCATTCCATATACACCTTTTGCAAATGTTTACCATATAGTCTGTGTTTCCCAAACTTTGGGTATTTGACCATGTGATCCCTTTTAATATGTTTGAGAAATGCAGAATTTGTCCTTAAATATTTATTCTAGATATGAAGTAAATCAGCATGATTCTATAACCAGTAGCAAATATAAAAGCAATCATTCCTAAATAGGATCAAATTTCCTCCAACTTAGAACCATATAAAATATAAGGTCTATTTCAACATTAGGTTTCCAGCCCACAGCTTCCTGTGCTTTTTTTTCAGACGGAGTCTCGCTCTGTCGCCAGGCTGGAGTGCAGTAGCATGATCTCGGCTCACTGCAACCTCTACCTCCTGGGTTCAAGCAATTCTCCTGCCTCAGCCTCCCCAGTAACTGGGATTACAGGTGCGCACCACCACACCCAGCTAATTTTTGTATTTTTAGTAGAGATGGGATTTCATCATGTTGGCCAGGCTGGTCTTGAACTCCTGACCTCGTGATCTGCCCGCCTTGGCGTCCCAAAGTGATGGGATTACAGACATGAGCCACTGCACCCGGCCTCCTGTGCTTATTTCTAGTTTGCTTATTATAAACAAGTAAAATTTAAAATGTCCTTATATATCTGATAACTAGTAATATGCTGAAAGTCATCATATGGATACTATAGCTCAAGTTCTGACACACAAACTTTTATTTATTTGCTGATTTTTGATAAAATGTTTGTTACAGGCAGCCAGGGGACAGCTTTCTTTCTCCCCCAAGACCAGCTTTAGAATGGTAATTGATTGTACTTACAACTTCAGAAACAATGTAATAAGTAAACAATTTCTTAAAAGTATTCTAGATAATAGCAAATGGGATTCTTTAACAACAGTACTTTGTTGCAGTGAGGTGATTTTTCTGAAGAATCCCAAACCTCACAATATTCTCTATACTCCTCCAACCCCTTACACACACACACACACACTGTAAAGTATCAATCTCACATATATAGAAAGGCTCTCTAAGTGATGGGAAAAAGTGGGGAAAAAAAGCCTATGTCAAACAAATACAAAATTGGCATGTGTTAAGACTAATAAATTATAGAAAAACAGACCTTTAAATACCTTTAAGTTGTTACAACAGAACTGATGAAACCATAACTTTAGTAGGTAACTGAGAATTATGACTATATCCTTTGCTTCAATACTTTTACTCTAAAATGTGACCCTAAGTAAAACATGTACATAAATTCTTTCCATGAACAGCTTGATTGCAGAAAACCAAACGTATTATAGATATATCTTAACACTGAATAATTTCAGTGTCTTGAGTTATAATGTGTTGCTCACACTGGCACCAAGTAGAGACTGATATAAGCTAAAAGAATAGCATTAAGTGTTATTCAAACTGGTCCATAAACATTCTCAGTGGTCCTTAGGTTCTGAGAGATACAGTCCTGCAGTTTTACAAGTATGCTTAGCTGTAACTGAAATTCTAACTTGCATAACATAATGTAACTTAAAATATTAGTTCCTCCAAAAAAAAAAAATCCAGGACCTCTTTATAAAAAATTATCAAATTTATTTTAATGTCTAGTTTCATTTTTAAACTGTAGCTGCTGGACAATTTTTTGTAATTTAAAATTCATTATCAGGGGTACAGAAAACATTAATAAGCTGACAGTGAATTAAATACTAACAGTGAATAAAATTACTGGACCATGCATTTATAAAAGCCATGTTTAATAGTAAAACGTTCCAGTTATACTAAACTGAAAGAAACATCCTTTAGCTCCCTACTTCCAATTACAGCACATTCTCATTTTGATATAATTTATCCTTTTCACCCAATCGCTACTATGCCCAACAAAGTGTTTCCAAATTTTATACCTTTCTTTACCACTTATGAAGTATGAGGTAACTGTGACATTTTAAGAGTTCTTTAAAAGAAATGTGAAATTTAACATTTTACTTTGAACCTGTTTGATCAGAAAGTATTAAATATCACTACCACGAGTTAAAACAAAGAATGAAATAAAAAACAAATGGTGTCTATGTAATCGGCGAATTACTTGATAAGACATTTTAACTATTTTACAGTTCTGCTTAGCACAAGAATAAACTGGATTCCAAGGTACTACAGTGTTTGGCATTTTTACTGCAAGCATTAAACCATAGTGTTACTCCTCTCAAGCCATCTCTAAGAAAATGGCAGTGTTTGTGAGTACAAAAATTGTTCTGTCCAGTAGGTGGTATTCTACATAATCAAGATAAGAGAATTCTTTATAAAATTATGTTTTAAAAAATGCAAAATGACTTATAATTACCATCTGTCTCAAAGGCTGTAATACGAAAAATGCAGCAAATAGAAGTACTCATTAATATTATTTTGTTTTGAGAAAGCCAGAAATGATTCTAAGAAATAAGCAATAATAATAAAAGATGTAATTAATATACTGTATCTCTTTTAAGCCAAAGACACTTTTTACCTCAAACAAGACTGTTCTGACTTTTACATTCTTAATTTCCTTTGTCCAAAATAGGACCCCATTTTAAATAGAGTTCATTTGAATTGAGTTCATAATCTAAGCCACTTTTCCCCACAGGATGTTTTCATTTCAGTATATAAACTGCTAAGCGGCAAATGACTAAGTCAGTTATAAAGAATTTGTACCACAGTAAATGCTGATTTACAATAACTGTCAATAGAAACCTATAAACTTCTACACCCAAGCCTAAAAGTTACTATAGTATTGAGGTCAGAACTAACATGATTCTTCCATTTGGTCAAATTTCATTTACTAAATAATACTGTCAAGAAATCCAAAGAGGAAACTTCAGTGGGTTCTTCCAAAGCTGCATAATTTTCCAAATGATTTTCCTCTGGTTGCAAAGCCTGTTCAGTCCTTCAATCCTTTTTTAGTCGTTTAGCTTTTGCAATGTTTTCTTGGCGTTTTTGCTTCTTCTTTTGCTCCTTCTCCCTGGCCTCAATCATCTTGGCCAATTTCCAAGACAGTACAGCACTTGCTAGGAACAGTGGAGTAAGGGCCAAAATAACGGTTGTAAGGAAGCCATATGGGTCCTTTGCAGCCCATTCCACAACATACTCAGCCCAAGCCTTTATATCAAACATCTTCACAGCAGTCTTATGAAAACTGGGGCTGGGGGAGGTGGGTGGAGAACACAGAGGAAAAAAACAGGAGAAAAGACTATGTGGTTAATCAAATTTTGAAAAAGTTTCCTCATACAACCAGTTAACTCAGGATTCCATTATCACTCAGTTTGCTTTTTTAAAAAGTACTAATTAGTACTATTGTAATAAGGACTAGTATCTCCAGTTAGGAAAAAGTAATTCATCTAGTACAGCCAGAATAGTGACACTTCAAAGAGGTAAAGTTATAGAAGACTTTAAAAAGCCATGTGACTCTGTCATAAGGACTATGCATTCTCACATGCCTCCTATATTCAAGACAAACTTTATTTAGGAGGAGGCTTTTATAAAAATCTTGAGTTTTCTATGGTCATTCCAGGAAACAGCTGAATACAGTTTGTCATTTTTTGACATATCCTTAGTATTACTAATTAACAAAAATACAAATCAGCAAATTTGGTGTTTGAAAAGGACAAGCCACAGAGCATGTGAAATGCTCGCAGAGAAGGAGAGATGACTATTTCCCCGAATGGGAAAGAGAGGGTAAGGGAGCCATGACATCACATTAATATGCCAAAGAAGCAAAAAGTACTGTGCTATTTTATGCCCTTTCAGCTTTGAGGACCTCTGTTGGAATAAGCCTAATTTAATAAATGAGAAAAGTAGCCTTAACAGATGCCATGTGTTTTGTTCCTTTTTGAGTGTAAGGAAAAGGCAACTGGCAAATGAGGATTATGTGACTTGAGTGATATTTTCTATTTTGCCCCAGAGGCTTTTCTCCCTTTCATGTTTGTGTCAACCGCTATTCAAAGTGGAGAATTAGAATACCTGGGTAGGGAATGAGTGTGTATACATCCACTTACAATTTCAACTGGAATTTTTAAAAAAAATCATCTACCTTATGCTTGAGTAGTGATCCCTTAACTTTGTCCTGGTGTTATTAGTGACCCAATCACGACTTCAGATGACCCTTGGTAGTCTGTCTTCTTGAGTTCTACTGTACACATCTGAGAGACGGTTTAAATTCTGTACAATTGGCTAGTTGGAAAGAATACAAAAAATAAAACAAAATTTAAGTCACAACTTTCAGGATAATTGTAATACAATTTTAAATGGAAAATTTCTATATTGTATATATGCAACCTATATGACATCTAAAATTGCCTATCCAGTATAGTAACTTAATACGTTTCTTCCTCATTTGAATTTACAATTGCAAATGCCCTGTAAGAAAATTCTAATTACTGGAAATCAAGTATTTTACTAAGTTACTTATTTCAATAAAATTTTTTTAGTTCATTGACATACGGGAGACAAGTTGGCTCACTGACTGACTTACACAGCGTATCCGTTCCTAGATTTTCAACTTTTTATACTAAAAATGTTGCCACTCATTTATTTACTGGATTAGGTACACCACTACAAAATCAAACACCTCATCTTACTCTTTATAAAGGTTTTTTTGGGTCCATCATACAATTTGTGTCCTTTACTTAAAAAATTAGAAGACATAACCAAACAAATTATAGTAATTCACCCGCAGTCCCATTATCCCAGGAAAACTGTGACAGTTTTAATTATATCTTTCCCACGATTTTCAACTGAACACACATGAAAGTGCCTAATACGTTAAATATCTTAGCTCCTGGACTTCATACGACCTCACCCATACAGTCAGAATTAGGTACTACTGAGATCGATCTGCCTTCACCTTCTCCAGCCCAGTAGCGAATAAAAAATTTAAGTTTCAGAGATAAGCAAAAGAACTTTGCAGTAAAAGAGCCATGGGCCACAGGCCACACATCTCCCTGCACCTCAACTTCAGACCCAAACGCTCGCGCTTCCACACTTTCAGGAATAAATCCTACTCTTCCGCCCAAAACGGATCGACCAGGCTCGATCTCCCAACCAGACCCGCGTGGCCCCTGCGGCTGCAACTGGTAGCACTTGACGGCCGTGCGCACTTCCTCCTTTGTCTTTCCCTTATTCCTTACGTTTCTCCCTTGCTCACTCTTCCCTCCTTACCCTATCGGGGCCGCAGACCCACGGAGGCCACGTTCACTCCTGCCCCTCGGCCTTGGCAAGCGCGGGCCCCTTGTCGCGCAGAGCGGAGGGTCCTGGGGGATCCTGGGTTGGCCCAGCCACACCTTGCGCCGCCGCCGTTTCTGCTGGACACCAGGAGAAAACCACGGCAGCTACAGCCACCAACTTCCCCTACCTAGCCCCACGGGCTCGGATCCCACTCCCTACTCACCGCCAGACCGGAAGCAGGAAGGCGGAAGTCGCGGCCTTTGCGTCCCGCCCACAGGCGACCTGAGCCGCCAGCCGGGCGTGAGGAAGTCTAGGGGCCAGTTTCCGGCTGCGCCATTGCTGTGTGGGTCTTGGGACCTCGAGTTGGTGGGGGCGGGGGTAGGGCAGCGCTGAGATTTCCGGGGAGCGGCAGGTGAGGCCGCGCGGGGCGGGTGACGGCACCCGGGCGGGCTCCTTTCCAGGCTGGAGCCCGAGACTGCCACGTCCTGCGGGGACCAAGTGGTGGGCGAGGAGGCGTGGAGCGGCTTCAGGACTCGAGGAGCGGTTCTGAAGCAGTTAGGGACTTTTGCTTTTGCCCCCCGAGGTCGATTGGAAGACAACCCCCATCCCCTGCTGTAGCCGGACAGTTGGAGGGTCATGGGTGGGTGAGGTGTTTGGCTGAGGGAAACTCAGACCAAAGAGCAGCGGCAAGAAAGCAGTTGGGTCCCCACAAACCGTCCGAAGTCAAGGTGAGAGTCACACAACGACCCTTGACGATTCCGGCGAGTTCATCGTGGTTCACATCCAACTCCATGCCTCTCTCTTCTGCCTGGACAATAGTTACATCCTTATGAAAAGGAGGCAAGCTGCTAGGCCTTGGTGGATCCACTCAACCTTGTTACCAAGGGACATGCCGCCATGCTATGTGAAAAGGGGGGTTTTGTTGTTTGTTTTTAATTTAAGTATCTAATTCGTTTCACGAAAGAATGATCAATACCGGCCCACAGTAAACTTGATAAGTAATTAAACTGTCAGGGCATAGAGTTCCCATAGAGGTGCTTGTTCTTTCAATACACAAATAAAGGGATGCAAAAGTCAACATGCAGAAAGGGTGAGTTAATATTGTCTTCTAATCTACAGGAACTGAAAGATTAGCTAATCTGGTTTGGTTGGTGACCAAATTTTGTGATTGCTTGCACTGTTTGACTACCTCTGACAAATGGTGCAAGACCTCTTCACTGTTTGATTCTCCAAAGACTATAGAATGTTCTCTTTCAGGAGCAAGCTGGGACATGTTTAACTAGTTTAGGTAAAACAACAATAACTGTTATTTACCAGGGAACAGGCTTTTGGCGGATAATCTAACGATCTACGATACTGTCCGTTGGGCATATGTTAATGTTTGTAATGTTGTATTACCAGCAGTTGTTTTCTTACTCCTTTTTATTTGAAAACCTGGATGATAATTTCAAAGCCTATGCTGCTTAAGCCTAGCCTGTACCTTAGTAGCCAGAAAAAGTAGACTCAGTCACTGGATTGTGTGCACTGAATACTTACTTGAGATAACTGATTTTTCTAAAACTTCCCCAAGTCGTGAATCCAAGATGTGGGCAGAATGTATTATTTTAACATCCTTCGTTCCAGAGGCCAATGCGTGTTTTATTTTAACCATGATAGATGGTTTTCCCAGTTACTGCCTCCGGATACTTGCAGTGCTGCATCCCTAGTTAAAAGCCCAGAAGTCTTGGCAGGAAGAAAGGGCATATAAGGAGAAAGCCTTTGTAGCTCTTTAGCTGTAATCTAGACCGGGGTCCCCAACGACGAACTGGTACCTGGTTTGCCTGTTAGGAACGGGGCCGCACAGCAGGAGGTGAGCGATGGGTGAGTGAGCATTTCCGTCTAAGTTCCGCCTCCTGTCAGATCAGCAGCATCATTAGATTCTCATGGTGCGAACCCTAATGTGAACTGCATGTGCGAGGGATCTAGGTTGTGCGCTCCTTATGATAATCTAATGCCTGATGATGTGAGGTGGAACAGCTTCATCCTAAGAGCATCCTCCGTCCCCGTCCATGGAAAAATTGTTTTCCACGAAACCAGTCTTTGATGCCAGAAAGGTTGGAGACTGCTGATCTAGACCATGCCTTTACAGTCTAAGTTTGCTTATCTAGCTTCAAGTTCCAGGACAGTCTGCAAGACCAGGAACAGCATAGGGGTTGCCACAGTGGAGCTCCTTATTGCAGTCTGCATTGCCTTAACTAAAGGTGGTGTCAGGATTGATTCAAATACTGTGAACTACTTTCCATAATGAGGAGTCTGAGCTCGTGAACTGAGATTCACGGTTGTGGTACAGTAATGATACGTATACTCTGATAAGTCACTCTGTGTTTCCATTTAGATATGTGGAAAGCATACTAGACAATCTCCAATGCCCTTTCAGCTTTAAAATCTGTAAATTGGACTAGATTTGGTAATTTTTCTTACTTAAATAAATAGCATAGTAAGGTATTTGATAGAAACATTATTGCAAGTTTTCTTAAGGTCTTTTTTTTTTTTTTAATTTTGAGACGGAGTCTCTGTCACCAGGCTGGAGTGCAGTGCTACGATCTTGGCTCACTGCAACCTCCACCTCCCAGGTTCAAGCGATTCTCCTGCCTCAGCCTCCTGAGTACTTGGGACTACAGGCGGGGATCACCACGCCCAGCTAATTTTTGTATTTTTAGTATAGATGGGGTTTCACCATTTGGCCAGGATGGTCTCGATTTCTTGACCTCGTGATCCACCCGCCTCGGCCTCCCAAGGTGCTGGGATTACAGGCGTGAGCCACCACGCCTGGCCTTTTTTTTTTTTTTAAAAAAAAAAAAACACAGTCTTGCTCTGGCCCAGCTGGAATGCAGTGGTGCAATCATACCCCACTGCCTCTTCAAACTCCTGGGCTCAAGGGATCCTCCCTCCTCACCTTCTGGATAGCTGGGACTACAGCCACAGGCCACCATGCCCAGCTTAGCATACTCATTATTTTTTAAAACTATGACCAGTATTAATTTTCTGCTTAATGTATTCAGTTCTAAGTCAAGCCCAACTAGAGAGAATGAGTTTCAGTGATTTTTTTTTTTTTTTTTTTTTTTTTTTTTTGAGACAGGGTCTCACTAAGTCACCCACGCTGGGGTGCAGTGGGTCCATCACTGCTCACTGCAGCCTTGACTGCCTGGGCTCAAGCGATCCTCCCACCTCAGCCTCTAGAGTAGCTGGGACTACAGATGCATGCCACTATGCCCAACTAATTTGTAAAAATTTTTTCTAGAGGCAGGGTTTCACTCTGTTGCCCAGGCTGGTCCCAAACTCCTTGCCTGAAGTGATCCTCCTGCCTTTGCCTTTCAAAGTGCTGGCACTACAGGTGTGAGCCACTGTTCCAGGACAAGATCTTATTTCTTTGTTTGAAAAGATCCTTAATCAGGTTTTTATTCTCTCAAATGTCTGTCAGAATATGAATTTAGAATAACAAGGAAATAAGGTCTGCTTTATTTACTTTTAAGAAATAAAATACTATTCATGTAAGTTTAGCCAAACTAACTAAACCTGATGCTGTTAATGAAGTAAGGCCTGCCTTTGCATAAGATAATTCCTGTGTAGTATGTCACACCACCAGCCTCTTCAGCACTAGTGTACTCTATTGCAATTATATTTTATAAGTAGAGCCTTATAAAATTCTTTTGTCTATTGAGAATGGAAGTCCTGTGGCAGTCACATGCCATTTTTTTTCTTAAAAAGTATTTTTCCCTTGATTGGTACAAAATTACATCTCATTCTAACCCATGTCAAAGTTGTAAGTAGTGAAACCAGAATAAGATTCAGATAATATTAAGATAATAATATAGTTTAATAAGAACAATTGAGTGTGTCTAAAAGACTTTGAGAGTTCTCTTACCTGCATCTTACTTTGATGGAATTGGTTTCTTCCCTAAATTTTATTTTGTGAGGTTTTTTACTTCCATTGAAACATAATGCAAAACATTTCTTAATAGGCACATTTATGTAATATTTATTTATTTATTTTGAGGCAGAGTCTCACTCTCTTCCCCAGGCTAGAGTGCAGTGGTGTGATCTCAGCTCACTGCAGCCTCCGCCTCCCAGGTTCAAGTGATTCTCCTGCCTCAGCCTCCCGAGTAGTTGGGACTACAGGCGTGCACCACCATGCACAGCTAATTTTTGTATTTTTTTGTAGAGATGGGTTTTTACCTTGTTGGGCAGGCTGATCTCGAACTCCTAATGTCAAGTGATTTGCCTGCCTCAGCCTCCCAAAGTGCTGGGATTACAGGCGTGAGCCACTGTGCCCAGCCAGTGATTTTTTTTTTTTTTTTAGCATAATCAGGTTTTAGTGATATTTGAAAGTTTATACAGAAGAATAATTTTTTTAAAGCTACTTATTGTGGCCAGGCGCAGTGGCTCATGCCTGTAATCCCAACCCTTTGTGAAGCAGAAGCAGGTGGATCACCTGAGGTCAGGAGTTCGAGACCAGCCTGATGAACATGGTGAAACCCGTCTCCACTAAAATTACAAAATTAGCTGGGCATGGTGGCACATGCCTGTAATCCCAGCTACTTGGCAGGCTGAGGCAGGAGAATTGCTTGAACCCGGGAGGTGGAGGTTGCAGCAAACAGAGATTGTGCCATTGCACTCCTGCCTAGGCAACAAGAGCGCAACTCCATCTCAAAAAAAAAAAAAGCTACTTATTCCAGCACTTTGGGAGGCCGAGGCTGGCGGATCACCTGAGGTGAGGAGTTCGAGATCAGCCTGACCAACATGGAGAAACCCCATCTCTACTGAAAATACAAAATTAGCCAGGCATGGTGGCGCATGCCTGTAATCTCAGCTACCCGGGAGGCTGAGGCAGGAGAATTGCTTGAACCCAGGAGGCAGAGGTTGCCATGAGCCAAGATCATGCCACTGCACTCCAGCCTGGCAGCCTGGGCAACAAGAGCAAAACTCCATCTCAAAAAAAAAAAAAAAAGTTACTTATTGAGTACTTAGTATGTACCAGGTGCTGGGCTAGGTGCTTCATACTTATTATCACTAATCCTGAAACTAAACAACCCCACAGGATTGTATTTTTATATTAATTTTACAGATAGGGAACCAGAGACTTTAAAAATAAAGCAGGAATTTTAAGTATATCTGGCCAAAATCTCTGCTCTTTTTTAATCAAAAAACAAAACAATTGTAGAATCAAAAAACATACTTTCATTTTATGAAATCAGCATTTTTTGTCTTTCATTTTTCTTGACAAAAAATGCTGATTTTATAATATGAAAGTATGTTTTTTGATTCTATAATTGTTAACAGATAATAACTAAAATCCCCCCAAACTTCAAAATTGCCTGTTGCCCAGGTGGTGGCAGCATGTCTCAGAGAGCTAATGTGCTGGGGAAGGTTTTCTCCAACCTTGCCAGTTGATTGGCTTCTTCATCCCACATACATGACATTATAAACCTCTCAATTCCCTGTTGGGCTCTTTCACTGCTATTAGACCAACCCATCAGTGGTTCATGGTCCCATTAGCCTCATCTTCTGAATGGGTCATACTCTGCCTGTTTCAGCCTGTCAAGTGACCAAATTATTTTCTGGAAAACTCATTTAGGCCTATCCTATAAGTTGTTTCAGTTATTATTTTTCCAACCATTATTAAATGTTATTTGGCAGAAACACCTAAACTGTTAGTTAATATTATTAAGAAATGCTTGTTTAAATTAGAAGGCATGCGTCTCAAACTTATGGAATACACCAATTAAAGGAGATAATGAAAAGCTTATAAAAGATAGAGGCCAGGTGCAGTGGCTCACGCCTGTAATCCCAGCACTTTGGGAGGCTAAGGCGGGTGGATCAAGAGGTCAGGAGATTGAGACCATCCTGGCTAACACGGTGAAACCCCGTCTCTACTAAAAATACAAAAAAAGTTAGCCAGGTGTGGACTAAAAACACAAAAAATTAGCCAGGCATGGTGGCGGGCGCCTGTAGTGCCAGCTACTCAGGAGGCTGAGGCAGGAGAATCACTTGAACCCGGTAGGCGGAGCTTGCAGTGAGCCGAGATCGCGCCACTGCACTCCAGCCTGGGTGACAGGGTGAGACTCCATCTCAAAAAAAAAAAAAAAGAATTAGTCTTCAAAATAAGAACAATAAAATTCAGTAGGGAGCAGTACAAGGTTATATAATTTGGAAGAAATGCATATAAATATATAGCAGATTACTCGTTAAACCTTCATTAGCCAAAAATTGCTTTAAACGTTCTTTTCATATGTTTGCAGGGCTACTGCCTTCCTAGAGGTTTCAAATGAAGTGCTGCCTATTACAAAAGGCTTCTCCACCCTTATAACATTTTTTTTCTCCACAGCTGTTACCTCAATCTGATATCTTGTTTACTGGTTCACTGTCTGTTTTTCCCACTAGAATGTAAGCTATATGAGGTCAGTTACCCCAATACCTAGAAGATTGTTTTAAATAATTGATTTCACGATGTAGCATTGTTGCTTACAAATAAAACTGAGAATGTTTGAAGGAATTATGAAATAATTTAAATCCTGGATATTTGTGAAGCTCATAGTAAAGTACCAAACTGTTGAAGTATGTTTTGAAAGTGGTGAGATACCCTAGTAGGAAGAGGTCTAAAAGATTAGTAAGATGTTTTGGGAAAGGTTAAAATAATTGTAGTTATCGTGTTAATGAGAGAAGACTAGTTACTTAATGATTTCCAACTCTGTAAAAGTATTTACAGGAAAGTAGTGATTCATCATTTTCATTGATAAAAAGAATTAGTCCTAGGCTGTAGGTGCTACGATTTAAGATAAGAGCAAGCTAGACTAGAGATCTAAATAGAGATCTTTGAAAATGGGATAAAAGTGTATATGCAGACTAGATGCCATCACTAGATACTTTCCAGCCTGTGATTCCAAACGCAGATTGTGGGAGAAAGATTAGATAGCAAAGATTAAATATTAGATAGAAAGATTAGAATTTTGTTGATAATTCCTTGCTACCCATGGCCATTGCCATTTTAAAACCAATTCAGTGTGTTTTTTGAGCATAGTCAATATAGGTGATTATATATTGCTGTTTTGGGTAGTTTATATTTGTTGACATAATACTGAAAATTGGATGTGTGCTTTTTTAACTCCAAGACTTCATATTTACAATGCTTAATCTCCAGAATGCCATCATACATGTACATGCTGCAAACTAATTCCCTGTAGTTAGCAGCCATCGTTTTGGAGGAGTAAAATGTCCAGTAAATCTGAAGCCTTGGGTTGTAGTCCTGCTAAAATCGTAAGAGACCCTAAACTTTCTGGCTGAATCTAGAGGATCAAATATTAGGCCTGTCCCTATATGATTTTTAGCTACGTCAAGTAACTTTTTATTTCTGTACTGGGTTCTCCTAGCCATTAAATTAGAATTACTATCCCATTGGGAAGACTAATTCACGTTTAAGAAGGCTTCGGTGTAAAAACTTTGTATTACCAAAGCAGCCCCTAGCACGATTGCCTTCACCAAGTAGCATTTTAATTTAGACCTTCTACCTTCACCTAAGCTAACTGCTTAAAGTAACCATGCAAAAATTTTTAACTGCATTTGCAATATGATGTTGTCAAGGGTATTGTCCTCTGGGTCATATTGTGCCCTTTAACTTTTTTATTTTTTAATTTTATTAGAGATGGGGTCTTGCTGTGTTGCCAGGGCTGGTCTCAAACTCCTGGCCTCAAACAGTCCTCCTGCCTCAGCCTCCCAAAGTGCTTGGATTACAGGCGTGAGCCACCACACCCAGCCTCAGTGTCCTTTATATAAAGTCCCATGTAAGATATATTAGTATGTGATTCTTAGAATAGTTTCGGAAGCCGCTTTTTGATAGTGAAAATTTTGTCAGGAAGCTCAAGCCAAATTTGAAATTCACGTTTAACGTTCATCCTAGCCTGCATACTTGCATTTCTTTTTAAATATGCTTTTCCTAGAACAGGTATCCTTTATCATTATTGTATATGTTCACATAGGAAGACATCGCAATCCTTTGTGAAATAATGTGGGGTACAGGTTGCCTGTAGGTAAAGTGTTTGAATCTCGGAAGTTTACATAGAGACCCCTGATATGTAACAGGTAGTTACAAGTAAAATTCTCCCATTGATCCAAATTTTTATGTTTATTTTTAAATCTCATAACTATTCAGAACCATTAGTTCTCATTCAGAACTGTGGAACGTAAGAAATCATTTGGAATTGCATCCCAAAGTCTAATTCTAAAAGCTAGTTTGTGTCTTTAAAAAGCTCTCAGAGTATAATGTGTATATTTGGAATCTACTTTAAAAAGTGAACAAAAATTTAATGATACCAGACTATAAATATAGTTTCCTAAACCATCAGTTACACATCCTGGTCCCTCACTTAAAGACATCCTGGTCCCAAATTTTTAATTGCATCTGCTGAGTTCAGTTTATGTTTTTAGGCTTCATGGCTTAAAGTAAGGAAGTAGAACAGTCTGAAATCAGAAACTCCATTCTGTTTCATATATGTCTACTTGAAGTAGGGTAAGTAATACTGGCAACTTTGATGAGTTTCTGGAGGCTTTGAATTTGAAGTTTTCCTAAATTTTTAGATTTGCCCTTGATCACCTAATTTTCCACTCTTTGTAATAAGCAGATAATAATAATTCCTGCCTTCAGACAGAAAGTTGGACCAATGTTTTTTTGATTTTTTTTTTATCTCTAGGTTTTAATATTCTGTTGTAGGACTATGCCACAATTGTAGAGTTGTACTGTTAATGAATATAGGTGTATAGGAATCTGATGTAATCTCTAGTTCTGGGTTCATATTTTATCTCATTATGTGGGTCAAGGAAACTTTATTTTTGTGCCTAGATTCCTATATCCATAAAATAGTATTAATAATACCTGTTTATTGTGATACTAATTAATAAACATGTAACTTCCTTTTGATAATAAAAAGGTTGTATTCTGTAGAATTCATTTGTAAGATGATTGTTGGGAGCTTACACAGATTATCATGTAATTAATACTGTAAATAGTAGCTAAGTTCCTCATTTAGCCTGTAAATGCAGATTTGACACACAGCCTAAGTGGAAATAGTGCCTCTGTGTAAAAATGGTAGAAATTTTAATACTGGTAGTAAATAGTGGCCAGACATGGTGGCTCATGCCTGTAGTCTCAGCACTTTGGGAGGCCGAGGCAGGAGGATCCCTTGAACCCAAGAGTTCAAGACCAGCCTAGGAAACAGGACGAGACCTCCCATCTCAAAACCATAAATAAATAAATTAATGAAATTTTTTAAATAGCAAAAATTCAATGAATTTTTGATTGCCTTGTACCACAGTGTGATTTCGTAAAGAGTTATAGAAAATGAATTTGTCTTGGTCCTTTTTTTCAAACTTTTATACCGTGGAAGGTATGAATGCTTTGTCAGCACCTTTTGGACCACTTTACTATATATGTAGAATTGCATATATGCAATACATATATGCAATCAAATATGCAGTACAGGAATCACTTTTTGTTGCATCTGTCTTCAAATCTGCTAATCCTTTTATACCACAGAGAACTCAAAGCTACACATGGGCCTATAAATTATTCATGCATGTATGTAATGCATATGGAATATAGTCCTATACATTAACTGTGATGTGTCCTCACCCTGTATCCCCCACATTATTATCTGTAGAATGAGATACAAACTTCTTAGAGGATCCTAGAGATCCTACTAGTCTGGCCCAGGCTCCTTACAAATCTTCTGCATGATAGGTTTATTTCAGACCTCTTGTAATTCCAAGACATGTCTTCTGGTTCAGTGGTTGAGGGTATAGACTCAAACCAAACTACCTGGTTTGAATCCCAGCTCTGCCTCTTGCTAGGATGCTGCTGCTATGAGAATGTACCTCACAGACCCCCAACTACAGGGAGCTTAATTGACCAAGGGCCCCAGCTGCTTGCTATGCTGTGAAATCCATCACTATGTTTGTGCTAAGACCTTGCTTTTCTCACAGTTCAGCAACTGAGCATCATAGAGATTCTAGGAGACCCAAGACTCTTCTGATAGCCAACTCAGGATCAAGGACATCCCCATTGCTTTGCCAAGCCTTCCTTAGGCTACATGGCAGTCTGGTACACTTCCACCCAACCTTCTTTCCCTCTCTCTTACATTTGGGATCAGACTTGCATCCTAGTGTGATAGTCCACCAGTTCTTTCCCAGCTCCTTCCCTATCTTCTCTCACAGGTGTTTTCCCTAATAAGTCTTGTACATTTAGTCCCATCTTGGCATCTGCTTCTGGGGTGATAATATTGGAACAGTCCCACCCATTACCTGACTGAGAAGATGCCACCCTAGTTGGTAGATGGAGCATTCTTAGTCCCAGACATAACTTTGCAGCTTAATTACTTAATTTCACCAGTGTTGACTTGGAACCCTGTCCCAATAGAGGGAAATAATGGGGCTAAGTGTGATACAGGCATTTGAAAATGCTTGCAAAGACAGCAGAGTTGGCTGGTTATTGCTAACTTAAACACTACAAGTGGAAAACAAGAAATGGGACTGTTAACAAGCAGTTAATAGCTAAGTATGAGAGGCTCCATGGTAACTTATAAAGAGGCCTTTGTCACCTATAGGACAGATTCAGTTGAACCACAGGTTCAAGAGCTAATTAAGAGTCACAGAGCTCCAGAGACATTGGACCGTTGAATATTTACACTAGGCAGGTCTATTAATGTAGAGAAACCTGGGATCCTGAACACGGGATGGGGTCTGGATGGATGCCCCTGCAGCTTCCTCTGGACCCTCTGGTCTAACTAGTATGTCTGCTGTGCTGGAAGATACAGAAGCTTGCTGCCACAAGGCAGTAGCCCTTTCTCCCACCTTCTCCAACTTCCCCTACTTCCTTTCTTGGCTGCCAAGCCGGTAACTAAGATTAAATCCCAACATAACCCAGCTGGGACATGCTGACGTATTTGCAAGAACCGGGGGAGCACTCTTGGGATTGGATTTTAAGGGTGCTTGGGTCCGTGGACTAAGCTGTCTTAGGACAGCCAAGTAAAACACTGAAACTGCCTCCCACTCCTGCCAAGATAGTAAATCAGACACAATATTGTATCCTGGGGGAATGACGGAAATTAGTCCCACTATTTAAAACCTGAAGGATGGAGGAGTGGTGGTCCCAATCGTATCTTTTAATTTGCAGGCTGGTCCTTGAAACTGAATAGATCCTAGACGGTAACTATAGACTTCTACTAACTTAACCAAAGAATAACCCTGCTATCAGCTGCTGTGCTGGACTCATTGCTAGAGCAGATCAGTACAGATACATGGTATGCAATCTTTGATTTGGTAAATGCATTTTATACCATTCCAGTTGGAAAACGGGATCAGAAATAGTTCACGTTCATATAGAACAGACAAAAATATTCAGGCTGAGTTTTGCCTCAGCCTGTTAACTCTCACCCTCAGTCATAATATGAAGAACTCTGGACTATCTCATCCCTCAGAACACCACACTGATCCAGTTTATTGACAACATCCTACTTATAAGACAGGATGAGGAAGAGATAGTATGGTGAAGGCCTTGGTAAGATACATGAATGCCAGAGGATGGGAGATAAACACTGAAGATTTGGAGACCAGTCACATTAGTAAAGTTTTTAGAGGTCTAGTGCTCAGGGCAGTGTCGAGATATCCTCTCCGAAGTGAAAGACAAATTGCTGCATCTTACAGCCTCTACACCAATAAGGAAGTATAGCACTTGGTAGGCCCCTTTGGGTTCTGGAGGCAACACATTCTACATCTAAGAGTAATGAGCCAGCTCATCATACACCAAGTGACGTGGAAGGCCGCCAGCTCTGAATGGGGCCCAGAGCAGGAAAGGGCTCTGCAACAGTTCCAGGCTTCAGGTGCAAGCAGCCCTGATACTTGGATCATATGACCCAGCAGACCCTAGTGTGTCAGTGGTGGGAAAAGGTGCAGTGTGGAATTTATGGCAAGTCCAGTGGAAGAGTCATAGGCCCCTGGGATTCTGGAGCAAGGTGATAACGTCTGCAGCAGAGAATTGTATTCCCATTGAGAAACAGCTGTTTCATGTCACTGGGTGCTATAGAGACTGAATGCTTTACCATGGGACACTTAAACCTGCTCCTCCTCCCTATCCTTGAGTGGCTGACTTTCTAACTCAATATTTATTAGTTGACATACTACTGAAAGAAAGCATTTTCCTTCCTCCCCCATTCATGTTTTCATTTGTTTATAACAGAATGGACTCATGGATTCTTAGTCAACAAATCAAATACTGTTACTGTTGTTACTTATTTTGATGTTCTAACTGTCCCAGTTTTGACCAATGGGAATCCCAGGATGTCTCTGTCCTTTACTTGTGTCCTCATCATTCTTTGGGGACTTTATTGCTTTTTGGTACAAGATGTTCCAGGCTCATCTTGTACTATTCCCACTCTAGCCCTGCAATTAGCTATTTCTCCAAGGAGCTCTGCTTCCTTTCCACGTAGAATGGTATTCAGGAACCAAGATCTACTGAGTGCCAGGTTTGCTCATTGCTACTGGTGTATCATTGCGTGTAGTCCCTCTCAGCAGACAGATACATACAAAAATACTTATATTTATTTCTAGCTACTAAAAACCATGAATTTGTAGTGATATCTTCAACTCTAGTCAAATGCTGCTTTCTAGTTTCCCCCTTTTCCATATTTATAACTCCTTTAACAGAAAGAAACCTGGCTGCCATTATCCTCAAAATATTTATTTATTTGATCATAAATAGAATACACAGAAAGTAATTTTAGAATTGCTAACTCATACTACTGTGAAAAGAAAGCTTACTAGATTTGGGGGTGACCTGTTTCAACTGTCTTTCAATTTGGCAGCTGAAATGCCATCCTTTAAATAAGGTTAACATATTCAAACTTAAGCCCCAAATAACCCTATCTAGGCCATGAGAACTGGATGGTTCAGAGGCTTATTAAAAGGCCCTAGGGATTCAGCAATCTTTAGGTTACTAGCTTGAATCCTCACATCTACTGTAACTAACAGTGCTTGACACAGAATTGTTTATGTTGGCTAATAGTAGCTGATCATGGCTTTATCTTCCAGGTCTTAGTGATTAAAATCACATCACTGAGAATTGCCACCTCAGCTGAAAGAAAGGGCAGATTTCCCCCAATGGTGCTGTTTAATCTTTTTGAAAGCAAACTACAACAGATTGTTCCTAAGTAATTTCTGTGCATGCAAAAAGTACTTAAAGCACAATTCTCAGTTACATCTATTATAAGTGTGCAATATGATCATATCCTTTTTAAAATCCCATCAGGTTTTACAAGCTACAGATATTTTTGAACAAATATTTAGAAAATGATTCAAGGAAACAGGTGCTATCAAAGGCAGTACTTTGAATCTGGAAGACCAGTGCTTTCTCTCTGCACCAAAACCAAATTGATTTTAGGAGATGGCATTTTTTAGTTGGAATATAAATTCAGTTTAGGATTTTGTGTAAATGTCCTGTCAACATCAGGTTTCAAGAGTGCAAGTCATTTGTGCCCTCATAAGGGTTTCTTTTCACTTTTAGTAGTTTGTGTCATTTTGCTAGATATTGTTAAGCACTTCTAACTTGCATTCTTAGCATTAAATGGTAAGCACTCCACAGATGAATGAATCCTTTAGTATTGACAGGACCTTTGAGGAAGGCTTATAGTTACTAACATCAGTATTCAATGTTGTTCGGTACATTAGCTTGTCCCTCTAAAATGAGCAGTAAACTTAAAATTTATTACTGTCATCAGCTTAATATCAGTACATCAACTTGCCTATTTTGCTTGATATTTTACCTTTAGATTTACTGTATCTGCTCTTTACTAAAACCAAATTTTGTGTTGAGTCCTTAGCGTGTCTGGCCTATTTTCTATGAACTTGTGTAACTAGGAAAATGTTAGGGAAAAGAAGAAGGAGCACTTTCAGTCTTTGGAAAGCACATTGACCTAATTCATAAGGCGATGTAAAGGCTGGAATTATGCAAGCTGGCCTGCCTTGATATTATCTTGTCTAAATGACCTTAAATTAATGCAGCTATAGTTGATTAAACAAAAATATAAATTTATTATTAGAAAGTACACCTGTCAGTTTACTTTTAGTTCATCTCTACCAAAGCATATTACATTTGTTCTTCAAGGAAACCATTGATGTGCGTGCTCCTAATTTTAAGACAGTCCAGTTGGGATTCCTTTAAGGTAGATTAGTTTTTAGGCAGAGTATCATCATTAAATGTCTGTGGTAGGCAGTGTCTAAGATGACTCCCAAAGATATTGTCTTCCTTGTATTTGTGCCCTTGTATTATCCCCTCCTGTAGAGTTTGGGTTGGAGCTTTTGATAAACAGAATCTGGCAAAAAGCAATGGATGTCACTTCCAGGTTATAGACAAACTCTGGCTTCCACCTTGCCTACCCCCTGGTTTTCTCGCATGCTTACTTTAACAGAAGCCAGTTACCAGGCTATGAGCTGCCCTGATGAAAGGCAGGAGAGCCAAAGAAAGCTTCTGGCCAACAGCCAGTGAGGAGCCATGTCCTGCCAATAGCCACTCGAGTGAGCTCACATGCAAGCTCTCTTCCTCCCCACACCCAGCCTGGACTGACACCCCATGAATGCAGTCTCCAACAAACCCTGAGCCAAAGGACCCACTAAGCTGTGCCCAGATTCCTGACCAAGAGACACTCTGAGAGAAGGGCTGGCTGTTTGAAGCTGCTAAATTTTGGGATAATTTGTTACCCAGCCATAGATAACTAACACAATGTCCTTTAAAAAACAAAAAACAAAAGCCCATCAAACTTCCTGTTTTCTTGATAGGGCTTCAACTCGCATTTGAGATCAATAGTTTTGCACAGTGATTTTCAACCCTGGCTGTACATTAGAATCAGCTGGGCAGTTTTTTAAAACTACAAGTACCTGGGCTTCACCCCGAGCAATTCCACTTGAATTGGTCTGCAGTGGGGTCCGGGCCTCAGTATTTTTTTGAAGTTCCCCAGGTAATTCCAGTAGGCAAATGAGGAATCACTGATTTAACACAAGTGGACTCAGCGCTTTCCGAGTCCTGGGTGTATTGAGCAGGATATGGAGCTCCCTGTCATAAGTAAGGCGAGAAGACTAACATGTAAGAAAGAAATTACGAGGTGATATAAGAAGCACGGAAGAGGAAACACCCAACTCAGCCTGATAAATCAGAAAAGGTTTGACAGAAAATATTAGGCCATTTCTTAAGCTTAAGTGTATCAAAAGCTAGTTAGCAAGAACTTGGGGAAATAAACATTCCAGGCAGAGGAAAAGCAAGAGTACAGGCACACAGCTGTCAGAGAATAAGCAGAGAGATGGTATGCTCATGTTTGAGTAACAGGTCAGGAAAAAACTCCAGAGGGATGAAAGATGAGGACACGACCTGTGGTGGTGGCGACCTATGGTGGTGGCCAAAGGAATAGAGAGTAGGAGCGAATGAATTAGCTAGTCAGGATCTACGATGGCTAGGATGTGGAGGGAGGCACTGAAACAGAGGAGCCCGGAATGACTCCCAGTTCTGGTTTGCTGATTGTGTAGGTGGAAGACTAACTTTGGCAGCAAGTACGGGGGAAGCAAAAGCAGAAGACGGAGGGAAATGAACCCTCCATCTGAAACTGAAACAGTTCAGTTTTGGACCTGTTAAGTTTGAAGCCTCAGAATAAACAACTGGTTGCAGTTGGCCCTTGAAATGAAAATCCAGTTGCCATGTCACTTGCCAGAAGAGCACGTTCTTGTGGATGATTTGGTGTATTTGGAAATAATCAACAACTACCTTCTGTTTTGGTGCTTTAGTGATTTGCAGTCAGCTTTCAATGAGACTGGGAAGATCTTGAGAATTAGCTGTCTTGACATTTGGAACACATTCCATTGCATTAAACCAAAGAAGCCTTTACAACTGAACTATGCATGCTGCTTTTCACTATTTTTGTTCACTGGATACGGTTCACTCCCACCATACTCTTCTCTTAGGTACCATTGCCCCACATAAGCAGGTAATGCCTTGGTTTGCCCAGCTCTTGGTAGAATTTTGAACTGACAGCAGATTACATTGTGTCATGAGGTGGGAAGGGCTGGGAAGGCAACATCCACATATCCCCATTATGATCTAGTCATTGTTTCCATTTCAAAGGAGCGATACATTCACCTCAGCACTTCCGTCTATTTAAGATACGTTAGCTCCATGAATCAAAGTGAAGCTACATATTCCCATTGTGAACCTGACATTGAAATATACGTCTTCCAGTTTCACTCACCTGTTATGAGTGAGGCTTACCTTTAAAAAAAAAAAAAAAGGGATCAGAGGTATTTAGTATTCCCAATATTTGCTTTTGATAAACTGATACTTTTGAACTTTTAAAACTATTTTATGTCTTCTGTACTCACAGCTCGTATACCCCCACAAGAGTGCAGAAGCCACAGGGAAATACAACTGGATCTTACTGTGAAAGGCAGGATTATGAGGTCTCGATATCAAGGCTGCCTAGAGGCTGGTATAAAAAAAATGCTGATGTCCACATAACTTGTATCTCTTAAGTAAATCAAACCTGTAATTCGGCTTGGCTGCTTCTAAGTCGTTTTGATTCCTGCCAACAGAACATTAATGAACTTAGCTTCTCTGCAGGCTTATTTGTGTGTAATACCCAATTCCTTCTTCCTCGTTCCAGCAGTTGCCCCTGGTCCATCTGATAAGGTGGAAAGCTGGACTAGGTCATACAAATCCAGGTCATTACTTAAACCCAGATTATTATAGACAGTGTTCTCTAATTCTTCTGTCTGGTTTTAGAGTGGCAAACAGAAGAAAGTTTCTAGGGCTTGGGTTTGGAAAAAAAAATCCATACACTAATAATTCTTGTCTTGAAGAAACATTTTATAAAATTTAGCTTATTCTAATGCCTTTATATTTCCTACTTTTATTCTCCTTTTGACAATGATAAATAATTCAATTATATTGCAGTTTTGCTTTTGGATCTTGGTTTACCTCCGTGGATTTACAGTTGTGGGAATATTCTAGAACAAGTAGTCATCTAGATTTCCCCAAATGCCCTGAGACTGATATAAGAAGCATACTAAAATGGACATGAACCTAATTTTTCAAAAGTATAAAATAATATAAACCAGTTTTGACCAAACTTGCCTGCAAATTAGAATTGCCTGGAGATCTCTAAAATGCCATATCCCAAACCAATCAAATCACTATTTCTCGAGGTGGGACACAGGCGTCAGGAGAGCTTTAACTCCCCAGATGATTCCTATTTGTAGACAAGCTTAGGAACCACTGACCTAGACAACTGTGTTACTTGAGGATTCTAAGTGGGCACAGCTGCGGCGTGTTCACTACCCAGCCCTGCCCTTGGCATGATGTTCTCTCCTATCCAGCTTCTCCATCATCTTTCTCCACCTGATTCGTAGAGACCTCTGGATGTCTGAGCCTAAGCAGGGCCACTAAATGAGAGGGAATTCCATCACTGAAAAGCAACAATGAATATATTAAGGACCACAGGTGGGTGTAAAATAGATTTCTGCAAATTTTGTGAAGTAATTGTTATTTGTTATATTTTTCCTGATAACAAAAGTTTTATGTCAAAGATTTTTGTCTTCCAGTTTTAGTTTCTTATGCAGTAGTTTTAGGAAACTCTGGTGTGCCAAGATGATATATATTTTTTTTCATGCTTGGGCAATTGTTTTAGAATTCCTTGTTTGAGTTCAAGAACATCTTTAAAATATCTAACTCGGGGGTATTATGTGTGTTGAGTGAGAATTGTCCATTTGCCTTCTTTAAAGAAACACTATTTGACACAAAGATAGGTATTTAAATTTTTATTTTCTGTGTATACACAGCACATTAGTTATTTATTTAAGCAACCACTGGCTGTCCAAAAACTGAGGGAGGCATGATTTTAAATATAACACCACTTGTTTACCATAGCCTTTATCACAACTCAGAGCTCTAGCATTGTACAAATAATCACATATTGTCTTAAAAAATTAAAAAACTAAAGTAATCCAATAAAATAATGATTTTGCTCTCTGTATCTTAGGAGAGATAGAAGAAATATTGCAATTGAAGCTGCTAGATGGTTATGATTATCTGAATAGGTGTGATCTTGACTTTAGCGAATTAACGGGTAAGCTTCTTACTATGAGGTTGGTGCAAAAGTAATTGTGGTTTTTGGTAATTGCACCAACCTAATATAAGTACTTCATTAATTGTAAACCATATTTGATTTAGAAACCATTTATACGTAATTTCTGGACTTGTATTCAATTAAAATAATCTATGCTAATATGTGCAAATTCTAGATCCCGCTCTTGCTTTGATCATCTGTTTTCTGCCACTAACTGCCACTGAGGAGTGGAAAAAGAAGGCACATAGCTATAATCTAATTTCAAATAATATTTGTCAGGGAAGATGTTTGGTTGGAAAATGCATGGCTTTTTTAACTCAGATTTTATTCTGTAAGTGATTATTGGGGGCAGAGGGTAGAAAAAAAATGAGAATACATGTCTGTCTCACGATAAACAAAAGCCTGAGATGTTACAGTTACTTACTAAAATCACTTTTATCATATGAAGATTTTGGATAAATCATTATTAAGGAAACTAAGGACAGCTGTGGCATGGAATCAGAGGGCTTTCAGTTTGAATCCCAGTTACTCACAAATGTAAAGTGGTATTTTCATTCCTCTTTTGTTAAAATGCTGTTTTTAAATGTAAGACGTTTACATTTTGTCCTAGATCACATTGGCTTCTGTTCCCACAGAAAATGTTATATGCTATATGTCAGTTTTCCTTTCATTAAAAGTGAAAGTAAACATGGTACACATCAGCCAAACAGTAACTAATCCCGACATAATTTCAGTATTAAATGAGGCTTGGAATATGTATTTGAATGGGCATGATAGTTTGGGAAACTCTAATTCAGAGATGTCCTACTTATAACAGTGATGTTGGGGAATAGGGTTACCAGTTATGGCCTATATTTGCTCTGTCATATCACATTCTTACAGTATGTAATTATATTTGAAGAAATATCCTTTGAGCCATAGTATTTTGGAGTCAAGTATTAGGCTATAATTTAGACATAGTTTAAGTAGAATAAAGTAACTTTATAAGATTGTTCCAGATCTTTGTTCTATATCTCTGTCTTTTATCCCTCCCCCTTGCAGAAGTCATTCCTATTTACCTTACTTAAAAAACGAGAGAAAGTATAACTCAGGCTGAAATAAAGCACCAGACTAAAAAGAGATGCCCATTTTCATTCAATATTTATATTTGCCAGAATAAAGGGAGACAAATAATTATTTTGCCTTTAAGGCCTTGATTCTGGATGATAGATTAAGTAGACAGACTGTTGACCACATGTGACTTAAGCAATATTGTTAATTATTTTACCAAGCTTTGAATCAAGGTTTCCTTGAAGTAAGTAAGCTATGCTGTGGATAAACCTTTGGATGATAAAGAGTGAGCTGTATTGCCTTCAATATTGTTTGCATCAGAACATTACTAGGTGGTATCGATTTTGAAAAATAAAATTCAAATTTCTGAGAACATAGACCAGATTCAAGTATTTTTATCTTTTTTTTTTTTCCTTTTTTCAGAGAATGGAATCTCTCCATGTTGCCCAAGCAGGTCTCGAAATCCTATCCTCCCACCTCTGCCTCCTTAACCCTAAGTGCTGGGATTACAGGCATGAGCCACTGTTCATGGCCTTAGGGACTTTTAAATGTTAAATTGATTTTGACCTACCCAGGAGCTAGAGAATACCAATGATTACAGAGGGGAGAATAAAATTGCTGTATAGATTTTCTGTGCTCCTTTAGAAAATCCATTCTGGAGTAAAGAGATGGGCAATTGGTCAACTCAGTTTCTTTCTGGTATAATATGTCAGAGTTTGATATTGTCAGTCTGTTAACCAAGATTTTTATTGGGATATTTGCTGAAAGAGACTGTAAGAATATCCCATCACCAGTAATTAGAATTTGTTACAGGTTTCAATCAGGGCAGTTGAAAGGGAGTTAATTTGGTAACACAATAACCTAGTACCCAACTAACTCTGGAGCATGAAGAAAAATTGGTTGATTAAGGCTTAAGTCAGATAAGTAATATTATAGGTTGACATGGCTGGGTTAGCTCAGGTTTGTATATTTGTTTTTTCAAAGAGGCAGACTTTTCCTAAGATTAGAATCCACAGTAATGATGGAAGCAGAAAACTTAGGGGCAGGCCGTAGGTGTAAAATCAAAGTTGAGCTGCTTCTGTGTCACAGCTGTAAGCACAGGAAGTTGCCCATTTTTTTCAAGCACTATTTCTGCATAGTCATATATCAGCTAGTGTTGTCAACATAGACACGAGAGACAATGGGAATACATACATGGAATTCCACCATCAGCCAAAAAAGCCACATAAGTCTTTGAAGCTCTCAAATAACACTCATGACACCGAATGGTACATTTTGATGCACTTTGAAACTCTTATCTCTTTAGTTGGTAAGTACATTTGAACACTTAATATGTGCTCAGCAGAAGAGAAGGAGAACAAGGGAAGTCTAACATAAAATCAGGATTTTTTCTTTTCTCTTTGAAGCCAATTAGAATGTGTGTATGTGTGTGTGCGTGTGTGCGTGTGTGTGTGTGTGCGTGCGTGTGTGTATTATTTAGTGTAGTAACCCTTGGGTTTTTTTTAAAAAAACATGTTTTACTATGAAGTGTAACATACAAGAAAGTGATAACATATGACATGTACAGCTTACAAATGGTTGTAAGAATTAATACACTTCGTAACTGCCACCCATGGTAAAAACAAGTAGGTGGAGAAGGAGGAGAAGAACAGAAGAATTTAACTAGCATGTCAGAAGTCTTATGGATCTCTTTCCAGTCACAACCCTCTCTCCAAGCTTGATTCCTATTCCCTGAGTAAGTTCTAATCTTACTTTTTTTTTTTTTTTTTTTTGAGACAGAGTCTCATTCTGTTGCCCAAGCTAGAGTGGTGCAATCTCGGTTCACTGCAATCTCTGCCTCCTGGGTTCAAGTGATTCTCCTGCCTCAGCCTCCCGAGTAGCTGGGATTACAGGCATGTGCCACCACGCTGGGCTAATTTTTGTATTTTTAGTAGAGACAGGTTTTCGCCATGTTGGCCAGGCTAGTCTTGAACTCCCGACCTCAGGTGATCCGCCCGCCTCAGCCTCCCAAAGTGCTAGTATTACAGGCATGAGCCACCGTGCCCAGCCTAATCTTACTTTTAAAGTAATCATTTATTGCTTTTCTTTACAGTTTACCACTTGGATGTGCATCCATATGTACCAAATACAACCAGAAAGTTTAGTGTTGTGTGTCTGGAAACTTTACAGAATGAGGTCATACTTTATATATTCTTTTGTCTTGTTTCTTTCACTTGTTATCTATGATGTTGAATGTAGATGCAGTCTGTATATTTTCATTGCTATGTAGTATTCCATTATATAAACGACAACTTATTTATCCATTCTACTATGTTGGACATCTGGGTTGCTTACAGTTTGCGTTACAGGTAATGTTGCTGTGAATATAGTTATGCTATCCCTTAGTGCATATAGGCTTGCATTTCTGTTGGACATAGTCCTAGTCAGTAAAAAGGAATATGACAGAAGTCAATGAAACCGTCTTTTTCTGAATGAAAGTGTAGTGAGCCAGTAATCTAATGAGGAAAACAGCTGTTCTTTTTGTTATTCTAATGGTAGGTGCTGTCTGGATATAAAGATGACTATTTTCATCCAGGTAATTAAAAAGATTATTCAGGATTATATGTTTGCTTAATATGAATGTCTACAAGTATGTTTCACCAAGAAAATAAAATACATTTTAGTTTTAAGCCATATCTGGTATTATTTCTAGAATTCTAAAATTAACAGGATAAAAAGTCCTTAGAGGGCAAGGATTCTTTCATTTTTTAAATGTACTTCACAGTGACCATAGCAATGCTATTAAGATGCTGAATCCCAACCAAATATGCATTCTCTTGATAAGTATACTTTGGAGTAAAATTATTTGTACAAATGGATATAACTTTTCAGATGTCCAGAACTTTAATTTTTCCTTTATTCTAAAAAGGGGGAAAAGATGGATTCCTTTAACTTAAAACTGTTTCTGTTTTGAAAGCCCCTATCCTGAAAGATAGAAAATAATAGTTTTGATGAATCCATGTAATATTCTGTGTTCTTCACAATTTTTCTTACAACATTATTCCTATACATGTTCTTAGTATAGATAATATTAATGTATTTCTGAGGCCATTAATAATTATAATTTGGGCCTTTTGTTTGCCTTTTGAACCTGGAAGACAAAATAGATAGTATATTAAGATGCAAATGTATATTTTCTAATGGACTTGTGCTTCAAAGCATGTGTATTTTAGGGCTTGGCCTGATTTTGCCAGCTAAGGCCAGATCATTGTAAATTGATTTCAATATCTTTCTGCTTTTATGAGCTTTGTTCTAAAGCTTCACAGGAAGAATCAAAATAATGTTTGTCACACTATTCTAGCTTAGCTGAAATCTTGTTCCTGTTTACACTAAATGACCATTGGCCTAATGCAGTTAACATGAGTACTTTACAACTCATCCGAGAACTATTTCAAGTGTTGAGGAAAAGGCACTTTAATTGAAAAATTACTTATGCAGGATCAGACTGAGCGAGAATGCTGTTTTTTGTACATTCAGCATATTACACATACCATGATCCATTTTGCTCCTTTGTTATAACAAATGAATTCTTTTTTGCAATGAAAGGATTCTTATGGTTTATCTTCCTTGGGGATTGTAACTTTCAAAAGGTGCTCTTAAATATATTACTACTTTATTTAAACTATTCACTTCCCAGATGTGCAGTGCTTTGCACAAAGAATAATTCACTAATGCCCTGAACACACAAAAGGAAAATGCTCTGCTGGGTTTCCCTTTTTATTTTACTTTCCAGTGGTAGGTTTATGACTTGATGCCCAGCTTCTTAATAAATTCACCTCTCACAGGACACAGTTCTCTTTAGTATGTTTTCCATGCTTATAGAAAGAAACACTGTATTAGCAAACACCAGTAGAAATTTCATTTTCACCATGTTGCTTTCTCTGGGTATATATAGAGAAACTCCTTAAAGGGCTTCTCCAGGACAACTAAAAGTTACCTTTTTCATTGATCTCTTCTGTGGTTTTAAAATATTTTCTTGACAACATACTGTTTTTATTAATCCGAATTAAGCATTTTAGATTCTTTTATGAATTTAAAAGATATTAAAACCAAAGAATTGGAAAAATATCTAAGAAAAGTTACTAATTTCCATGGTGGGGTACAGAGTTGGTGTGTGTAGGAAGTTATACAGGCAGAGGAGCATTGGAAGAAAAGTGGTGTTTAAGGAAGATTACTGCAAACTGGCAGCAGGCAAGAGTCCAGGACGTTTACCCTTCCACCAAGTTTTCCCAGCCTGCTCTAGCCATGCTATTATTTTACAAGCTCCTATACATATTATATAATATATAAGCAAGAATGGATGGATGGGTCAAAATAAAATGCTTCTATCAGCAAGTATAGAATAATTCCCCTGATAAGACAGCAATGGTCGAAATTCACATGAAATAAAAAGATCTCGGGTATGGTTTCTTCCCTGGACTTAGAATTTTAATATGTTAATGTACATCTTGAGGTTCCAAAAAGGGCCTTATATTTCAAGGAATGCTGTTGTTTCAAGCAACAGAGTTTGGGAAACAACAAGTTAAAAGATAATCTAATGCATTTAGGTAAGAGGTAAGTGAAAGTTAGAATATATACTTGAGCAACATGTAACCATAATGGCTGTGGAGTCCCAGCTTTGAATATCTTGAAGAATAGACAATTATCAATGTTCCTCCCTCTCAAATGATCCTTCTCAACACAGGTTGTGCTTGATGAGGTAGAACAGAATCTTAGCAGGATTTTGTCAAATGCCTTTTCTTCTTCATCTGTTGAGATAATCATGTTTTTCTCTTTTAGTGTGTTAGCATGATGAATTCCATTGATTGATTTTCTAATGTTAAACCAATCCTACATTTTTCAGATAAACCCCACTTGGTTATGATGTACTATCCTTTTATCCCTTTAATATATTGTTGTATTTGATACTCTAAATTTAATTTTGTTTAGAATTTTTACATCTATGTTCATAAGGGATACTGGTTTGTAGTTTCCTTTGCTGTAATATCTTTGTATTTTCTGCCCTATTTTTGGAAATGTTTGAGTAAAATTGTTATTTATTCATTAAATGTTTGGGAGAATTTACCCTGAAGCCATCTGTGCTTGGAGTTTTCTTTGTGGGAAGATTATGAACTGTGATGTCCATTTCTTTAACAGATACACAGTTCATACCAATACCCTCAATTCCAGTCCAACACCACAAAGTCTATTCTAGTTTTCATCCTTTCCATACTTGTAACTCCCTACCCTGACAATGAGAAACTCCTCTCCCATTATCTTTCATGTACTTCCTTATTTGGTTAATGTCTCTATATGTAACCCATCTTCCTTTGCTGCTGCTGCCTCTCCAATACAAGTGCCCTCTTCACCTCCCTTGGGGTCTGAAACTCTGCCAAGGGCAGCAAGTGCTACTTCCCCTTCTACACCTCAATGCATGCCCTCCTTACACTACCCAGGCTGATACCATATGCCAGACTGCCCCCATCGCGTGGTGATATGGTTTGGCTCTGTGTCCCCACCAAAATATCATGTTGAATTGTAATTCCCAATGTTGGGGGAGAGAACTGGTTGGAGGGGATTGGATCACGGGGACAGATTTCCCCCTTTCTATTCTCATGATAGTGAGTTCTCACAAGATCTAATGGTTTAAAAGTATGTGGCACTTCCCCCTTCATTCTATCTCTCTTTCCTGCCACCATGTGAAGATATGCTTGCTTTCCTTTCATCCTTCTGCCATGATTGGCAGGAGGACTTCCTGAGGCCTCCCTAGCCATGTCTCCTGTACAGACTGTGGAACTGTGAGTCAATGAAACCTCTTTTCTTTAGAAATTACCTATTCTCAGGTAGTTCTTTATAGCAGTGTGAGAATGGACTAATGCAGAAAATTGTTACCAGAGAAGTGGGGTCTTGCTATAAAGATACCTGAATATGTGGAAACAACTTTGGAACTGGAGAATGGGCAGAGGATAGAACAGTTTAGAGGGATCAGAAGAAGACAGGAAGATGAAGGAAAGTTTGGAATGTCCAGGAGAGTTGTTGAGTGATTGTAACTAAAATGCTGATAGCGTTATGGACAGTGAATTCCAGGCTGAGGTAGTCTCAGATGGAGATGAGGAACTTATTGGGAACTGGAGTAAAGGTCACTCATGCTATGCTTTAGCAAAGAGACTAGTGGCATTGTGCCCCTGCTCTAGAGATCTGTGGAACTTTGAACTTGGAAAGATTATTTAAGGTATCTGGTAGAAGAAATTTCTAAGCAGCAAAGCATTCAAGATGTGGCCTGGCTACTTCTAAAAGCTTGTGCTCATTTGCATAAACAAACAAATGACCTGAAACTCAAACTTATATTAAAAGGGGAAGCAGAGCGTAAAAGTTTGGAAAATTTGCAGCCCAACCATGAGGTAGAAAAGAAAAATCCATTTTCGGGGGAGGAATTCAAGGCTGCAGAAATTTGCATAAGTAAAGAAGAGCTGAATGTTAATAGCCAAGACAATGGGGAAAATGCTTCCAGGGCATTTCAGAGACCTTCACAGCAGCCCTTCCCATCACAGGCCTGGAGGCTTAGGATGGAAAAATGGTTTCGTGGGCCAGGTTGAAGGTCCTGTGCAGCCTTAAGACATGGTGCCCTGCATCCCAGATGCTTCAGCTCTAGCTTTGGCTAAAAGAAGTCAAGGTACAGCTCGGGCCATTGCTTCAGAGGGTGCAAGCCCAAGCCTTGGTGACTTCATGAGCTTGGGCCTGTGGGTGTGCAGAAGACAAGAGTTGAGGTTTGGGAGCCTCTGCCTAGATTTCAAGGGATGTATGGAAATGCCTGGATGCCCAGGCAGAAGTCTTGATATGGTTTGGCTCTGTGTCCCCACAAATCTCATCTCGAATTGTAATCTCCACGTGTTGAGAGAGGGAGGTGATTGCATTATGGAGGCAGTTTCCCTCATGCTATTCTCGTGATAGTGAGGGATTCTCATGAGATCTGATGGTTTAAAAAGTGTGGCACGTCCTCACTTGGCACTTCTCTCTCCTGCTGCCATGTGAAGAAGGTCCTTGCTTCTCCACCTTCTATCATGATTGTAAGTTTCCTGAGCCCTTCCAGCCATATGGAACTGTGAGTCAATTCAACCTCTTTCCCTTATAAATTACCCAGTCTCGGATATTTCTTTATAGCAGTGTGACAAATGGACTAACACAAGCCTGCTTGTATTAGTCAATACAAGCAGCAGGGGTGGAGCCTTCATGGAGACCCTCTTCTTGGGCAGTGCAGAGGGGTAAATGTGGGATTGGAGCCCTCACTTAGAGTCCCCACTGGGGCACTGCTTAGTGGACCTGTGAGAAAGAGCCACCATCCTCCAGACCCCAGAATCAGATCCATCAACAACTTGCACCATGCATCTGGAAAAGCCACAGGCATTCAATGCTGGTCAGTGAAAGCAGCCACAGGGACTGTACCCTGCAGAGCCACAGGGGCAGAGCTACCCAATGCCTTGGGAGCCCACCCCTTGCATCAATGTAGCCTGGATGTGAGACATGGAGTCAAAGGAAATAATTTTGGAGCTTTAAGATTTAATGACTGCCCTGCTGGATTTCAGACTTGCATGGGGCGTGCAGCCCCTTTGTTTTGGCCAATTTCTCCCTTTTGGAATGGGAGCATTTACCCAATGCCTGTCTCCCCAGGAATTAACTAACTTGCTTTTGATTTTATAGGCTGATAGGCAGAAGGAGGTTTCCTTGTCTCAGATGAAACTTTGGACTTGGACTTTTGAGTTAATGCTGGAATGAATTAAAACTTTGGGGGACTGTTGGGTAGCCATGATTGTGTTTGGAAATGTGGGAAGGACATGAGATGGAAGAGGCCAGGGCAGAATGATATAGTTTGTCTCTGTGTCCCTACCCAAATCTCATGTCGAATTGTAATTCCCAGTGTTGGGGGAGGGATCTCGTGGAAGAGGATTGGATCATGGGGGCAGATTTCTCCCTTGCTATTCTTATGATAGTGAGTTCTCACAATATCTGATGGTTTAAAAGTGTGTGGCACTTCCCCCTTTGCTCTCTCTCTCCTGCTGCCATGTGAAAATGTGCTTGCTTTCTTTTTACCCTTCCACCATGATTGTAAGTTTCCTGAGGAAACTTGTACAGCCTGTGGAACTGTGAGTCAATGAAACCTCTTTTCTTTATAAATTACCCAGTCTCAAGTAGTCCTTTATAGCAGTGTGAGAATAGACTAGTACACATGGACACCCTCCTCACTTTCTCCTCTCTTCCTGCCAACTGAGTCTGTGTTGTTCAATTTAAACTGTTTTATTCACTGTATCCATACATAACTGGCAAATAATAAATATGTAATCAATGACTTAAAAACTACATTTTTAATGGACATGTTCTATACTGGACTTTGAAGAAGATATTATTGAACTACCTGAGTGTATACTCCAGCTCTGCTGTTGCCTAACTGTGCAGCCATGGAGAAATTAAATCAACTTTTTAATATTTCCATGTCCTCATATGTTAAATGGGATGATAATAGAAATAATTATAAGATAATATTAATGAAGATAGATTACACATGATGCCTACTATGCACCAGGTGCCATACTAAGGACTTGACATATATTAGGTCATATAATCTCCAAAATGGTTTTTTGGAGGACATACTATTATATTCATATTACAGAAGAGACAGTTGTCATTTGATGTAGGTGCCATTATCTCATTTTTCAGATGAGGAAACAAAGCACAAAGAAATAATTTATTCAAGATCACATAACTAATAACTGGCATGGCTGTAATCCAGACACTATGCCTCCAGAAAACAATTCCGATACATATGAAAATTCCTAGTACAGTGCATGCTACACAGTGGGTGCTAGTAAGTAATAATTATGTTAATGGGTAAAGTGATTAATTATAATATCTCTGAATCACTATTATCAGGTCTCTGACACAGGAAGAATCATGGCACTGTCCAATTGGAGTGGGGAGGATGATCCATTTTTAGCCTGAACACAAATTGGCAATAATTGTATTAACTCGTTGGAGGTTAAAGTTTTCTCTATTTATTTCAGGTTGGTAAAGGAGGCATTATTATGTAGAAAGAAGACACAGACTCAGAAATAGGTTATGTACTTAAATCTAAAAGGAAAAGATGGGGAAAAATTCTAGTTGATAGAAGATAAGAAAAAGAACTAATGGCACCCTAGAGATATTATAATAAACAAAAGACATCAAAGCTGGACGAAGTAGCCCAGTGGCTTCAAGGAGAACAATAGAAGCTTGAAAAACATCTATCAATCCAGATCAGCATTTAATAAGAGCCAAAAGCCCACAGATCCATTAATGTAATGAATCTGTGAACCTGGAACATGATAGGTGTTCAATATATGTTTGTTGAATTGATCTGACAATCCTTTAAAAAGCTTAAGTCAAATTTCTAGTTAAAGGCACACGTATAATAAAAGGGAGAACAGGAAAGAAGAAAACAGCCTCAAAATTTTGGACTTAGTGGACTGGAGAAAGCAGATTTTTAAACTGTTAGTGAGGAAAGCGGAGCAGAAACTCAATTTACATTACAAAATCCCCCAAGACCCAGGTATTTCTGGAAAGTGAGGGTGAAGATGAGGTTAAGGCTTCAATGACAGTGTGTTAATGAAGCAGTTATTCTTTTATCCTTTTCCCACTTTGTGCAGCAACTGCCCCTGACCCTCTCAGCTCCTAGACAGCTGGCTGTCAAACCAAAATGCTGCTGGCAGAAAAATAGAAATCTTATTGGGGGGAGAGAAAAGAACTCAGACCCTGACATCAGGAACTCCTCAAGGAATAACATGTTGACCTTGGGCATCCCCCAGGGGATGGGCCCAGCTAAATTACCCTACAGTGAAGACTATAGCCAACAAGCTATATGCACATGCACAGTTTCTAATCAGCTTTCTGGTGGGCAACTTTTGGTTTCAGCAAAACAGCCAGAGAATACCAGAAGGGCAAGGAAAGCCTCTTGATATGACTGACACCAAACATACTTGGAAGAAATGGAGACACATCCGGGAGATGTACACCATCAAGTTCAGAAACGTAAGAGAAGTTGTTACCTTCATTAAAAAAGAACAGAGTGCTATGTTTAAAAAAAAATCACAGAACCAAAAACAAACAAAAAAAAAGGCTTTTGGAAGTTAAAATTGCAATAGCAAATATAAGGGGAGTTTAGATAAAATAGGAGATAGATATTGAAGGCAGAATTTAGTAAATATTGCAGAAGGTAAAATTATAAAAACACAAATATATGGAAAGTAGAAGAGAAAAAATAAGAAAATTGGAAGACCAATCCAGAAGATTTGATACCTAAATAATAGGAGCTCTAGAAAGAGGAAACAGAGAAAATAAAGGCAAGGAAATTATACAGAGTAATTTAAGAGGATTCCTCAGAGCTGAAAGCCATGTTTATCCAGCACCAATGGTCTAAAATAGACCCCTATCATTTCATATCATCATGATGTTTCAGAGCATCAGGAATGGAAAGGAAATCCCACAATCTCCAGAGATATGGGGAAAAGAGTTTCATAACAGGATCAAGAATCAGAATAGCACCATATTTCTCAAAACACAGCAGTAGAAGTGATAGGACAATTAAAAAGTGCCTTCAAACTTGTGAAGGAAAATGATGTTTCCAATTTCAATTCCATGCCAATCCAAAAGTGTGAGGGCAGAATGAAGATATCTGAAAGTCTACTTCCCTTGCACTCTTTCTCTAGAAGCTACAGGAAGATGTGCTCCACCAAAACAAGGATGTAAGGCAAGAAAGAGGAAGAACTGGGACCCAAGAAACAGAGACAAGGAGAGTCTCCAGGATGGAGAAAGGAGACCTCAAGGTGACAGCAGTACCTAGAGAACATGCCTGGGATGGAACAGGTCAGAAGTCTCCAGGAAGAATTTCTTCAGGAAGATGAAATTGATCAAACACATAATTTAAATATCTCAAGAGGAAATTTGCACACTTTGGGAAGGATTTCCTTTAAATTACCTACAAATTTATTTTAAAAAGTAAGCAAATCTACAAAAAGACCATGATTACCTTCAGAGGATTGTATCACCTTAATCTCTTAGAGGACTGAAAGTTTCAGGAGAGCTCCAATCTTTGTGAGGGCTAGTCAATTTCCAGTTCACTCTTTATTTCTAGGATTTAGCTTTTAATGATCTCAGTCTAAAACCTGGGGAATATCCTATGCTCTATCCTAGTGGACACTGAACTCCAATTTTGTCCTGTTGGCCTTTTGAGTCCATCAAAGCTTTGCTCAGTTATTCAGCCACCTCTTCTAAAATCAGCAGTAACTAAGGTGAATACAGCCTCAAATTTCCAGCGCACCTCTCTTAGTTTCTTCCTTCTTCCTGATCATGATCTTTCTTCACTGTTTTGTTATCTCTCTGATAATTTCAAGCAAATTTTAAAAATATTTTGTCTAGTTTTTCAACTTGTTCTCAGTGAAAGGGTTGGTTCTAATTACAAAGTCTGCCATTCAAGTGAACCCCCAAAACATACTTAAAACATTTTCAATAGTTTTTGGGGTACAGGTGATTTTTGGTTAAATAAGTAAGTTCTTTATTGGTGATTTCTAGAATTTTGGTGCACCTGTCACCTAAGCAGTGTACCCTGTACCCAATGTGTAGTCTTTTATCCCTCACCCTGCTCTCACTCTTATCCTTAAGTCTCCAAGGTCCATTACATTATCCTTACACCTTTGCATCCTCATAGCTTAGCCCCCACTTATAAGTGAGAACATATGATGTTTGGTTTTCCATTCCTGAGTTACTTCACCTAGAATAATGGCCTCTAGCTCCATCCAAGTCACTGCAAATGCCATTATTTCATTCCATTTTATGACTGAGTATGAGTAGTCTATATACCACTTTTTTTTTTTCCTTTTTTTTGATAGAGTCTTGCTCTGTTGCCCAGGCTGGAGTGCAGTGGCACAATCTCGGCTCACTGCAACCTCTGTCTCCCAGGTTCAAGCGATTCTCCTGCTTCAGCCTCTTGAGTAGCTGGTACTACAGGCGTGCGCCACCTCACCTGGCTAATTTTTGTATTTTTAGTAGAGATGAGGTTTCACCATGTTGGCCAGGCTGGTCTCGAGCTCCTGACCTCAGGTGATACACCCCCACCTTGGCCTTCCAAAGTGCTAGGATTATAGGCATGAGCCACCGTACCTGTGCTATATGCCACATTTTTTTTAACCACTCATTGATTGATGGGCATTTAGGTTGGTTCCATATTTTTGCAATTGGTGAACTGTGCTGCTATAAACATGTGTGCATGTCTTTTTCGTATAATGACTTTTTTGGGGGAGGTCCAAAATATACTTTTCATCTACTAACTCTGTGTGTCCCTATATGTAGGAATATATGTAGATGCAATAAAGTTATATAAAAAGGAAAGTAAGGGCTGGGTGCAGTGGCTCACACCTGTAATCCTAGCCTGAGCAAGCGTTATTAAAAAAAAAACAAACAAGATAGGTTGTGTGTGAGGAGAAGATGGTAGATGAAGCTTATTTCCAAGTCTCTAGGTTTCATCTGAGATGTCGGGTCAAGGGAGCTAATTACATTATTTAAATATGTTAGTTAAATATTATAACTAAAAGAAGTTCATAGATAAACCAATGATAAGTATATGTTATAAATTATAATTAATCCAAATATGTATATCTCAGTTTCAATAAAAAGAAAAAACTTATGCAGGAAAGGAAATATAGTATATTATGTGGCACAGGTGAGGATAGCATTTAAGTAATGTGAATGAATACTGAATGGTGATCTAACTAAAATTGTCCATAGAGCCAAAATTGGAAATTAAAAGTGTTTATTTATGAGGATGAACAGAATGCAAAAGATAAGCAAATCTTTATCTTCTATATTGGGAAATCAGCAGATAATGGCTAAAATGGAAAAGTCAAGAAATCATATAATAATCATTATTTGAAGTAAAAAGGTAAAGAAAGAGAATCCGCTACCACGGTTCAAAATGGTTGCCTGGAGGTATGGTGGTGGAGTTGGGAGTGAGAAAATAAGTTGATATTTATTTATAACAAGATTGTTAAGGTTGTTTGACTCCCTAAACTGCTTATAAAATCGGTGAATTTAGTTAAAATAAAAATTAAAAATAATTTTTAAATGTTGATATCAGAACTAACTAAAAATAAAAGAAATATGTAGTACAAAATAATGAAAACTCATATCTGAGTATACTTTGCCTAAAACTTATCCTATCAATTAATCTATTATTTCAACCTATTGGTTTTCGGCCAATTCCTTCACTCTTTTTCACATGGCAAAAGTATGCTATGCCTGCTTTCAATTAAAAAAAAAAAGCTGAAGAAAGTATGTGCTGTTCATCTGCATGGATTTTTTTAATTTTTTTATTTTGTATTTAATTTAATCTTAGGTTCCAGGATGCATGTGCAGGACATGCAGGTTTGCTACATGGATAAACATGTGCCATGGTGGTTTGTTGCACCTATCAACCCATTAGTTAAGTATTAAGCCCTGCATGCCTGATGCTCTCCACCCCCACCACCAACAGGCCCCAGTGTGTGTTGTTCCCCTCCTTGTGTCCATGTGTTCTCCTTGTTTAGCTCCCACTTATAAGTGAGAACATGTGATGTTTGGTTTTCTGTTCCTGTGTTAGTTTGCTGAACAAAATGGCTTCCAACTCCATCCATGTCCCTGCAAAAGACATGATCTTGTTTCGTTTTATGGCTGCATAGTATTCCATTGTGTATATGTACCACATTTTCTTTATCCAGTCTATCATTGATAGGCATTTGGATTGATTCCATGTCTTTGCTATTGTGAACAGTGCTGCAGTGAACATACACATGCATGTATCCTTACAATAGAATGATTTATATCCTTTTGGGTATATACCCAGTGATGAGATTGCTGTGTCAAATGGTATTTCTGGTTCCAGGTCTTTGAGGAATTGCCATGCCATCTTCCACAATAGTTGAACTAATTTACATTCTCACCAACAGTGTAAAAGCGTTCCTATTTCTCCACAGCCTCACCAGCATCTCTTGTTCCTTGACTTTTTGATAATGGCCATTCTGACTGGTGTGTGATGGTATCTCATTGTGGTTTTGATTTGCATTTCTCTAATGATCAGTGATGTTGAGCTTTTTTTCATGTTTGTGGGATGCATAAATGTCTTCCTTTGAGAAATGTCTGTTCATGTCCTTTGCCCACTTTTTAATAGTTTTTTTTTTACTTGTAAATTTGTTTAAGTTCTTTGTAGATTCTGAATATTAGACCTTTGTCAGATGGATAGATTGCAAAAGGTTTCTCCCATTCTGCAGGTTGTCTGTTCAGTCTGATGATAGTTTCTTTTGCTGTGCAGAAGCTCTTTAGTTTAATTAGCTCATATTTGTCAAGTTTTGCTTTTGTTGCAATTGCTTTTGATGTTTTCATCCTGAAATCTTTGGCTGTGCCTATCTCCTGAGTGGTATTGCCTAGATTTTCTTCTAGGGTTTTTATAATTTAGGGTTTTACATTTAAGTCTTTAATTCATTTTGAGTTAATGTTTGGATAAAGTGTAAGCAAGGGCTTCAGTTTCAGTCTTCTGCATATGGCTAGCCAGTTCTCCCAGCACCATTTATTAAATAGGGAATCCTTTCTCCATTGCTCATTTTTGTCAAGTTTCTCAAAGACCAGATGGTTGTAGATGTGCAATCTTATTTCTGAGTTCTCTATTCTGTTCCATTGGTCTATGTGTCTGTTTTTGTACCAGTACCATACTGTTTTTTGTTGATGCTGTTGTTGTTTTCTGTTTGTTTTTCTTTTAACAGTCAGAACGCTCTTCTATAGGGCTGCTTCGGTTTGCTGGGAGTCTATTCCAGACTCTATTTGCCTGGGCCCCTCCCACACCTGCAGGTGTCACCAGTGGAGGATACAGAACAGCAAAGAAGACTGCCTGCTCCTTCCTCTGGGAGCTCTGTCCCAGAGGGGCACCAACCTGATGCCAGTGGGAATGCTTCTGTATAGGGTGTCTGGCAACTCCTGTTGTGAGGGTCTCACCCAGTCAGGAGGCATGGGATCAGAGGCCCGCTTAACAAAGCACTCTAGCTGCTCCTCGGTGGAGAGGGTGTGCTGTGCTGGGGGAATCCCACTCATCCAGACTGCCCCGACTCCTCAGAGACACCAGGGGGAAAGACTAAGTCTGCTGATCCGCAGAGACCATGGCTGCCCTTCCCCTACGAGGCTCCGTCCCAGGGAGATGTGAGTTCTGACTGTAAACCCCTGGCCTGAGTAGCTAAAATTCCCACAAGGAGGCCCCACTGGTTGAGGAGGGCTGGGTAAGGGTCTGGCCTAAAGAGTCAGTCTGGCCATGATCTGCCACAGCCACTGTGCTGTGCTGTGGGGAATTCCTCCTGTGTCCAAACCACCCAATCTCCCCAGCACCCACAGGGGAAAACCAGCAGACTGGAGCTGCAGTGGTGGCTGCTGCCCCTCCCCCTGGGAGCTCAGTCATCTTAGGCAGCAGGAAGCCACAGTGATAATGGCCACCCTTCCCCCTGGGAGCTCAGTTGGTCTTAGGCAGCAAGCAGCTGCAGTGATGACAGCCGCCCAAGCCCCTGGGAACTTGGTAGTCTTAGGCAGCCTCCAGCTGAAATGTCCGCTGAGAACCTGCACAGCTCTGTGCTGGGAACCAAGGCCCTGGTGGTGTGGGCTCATGAGAGGGGGTCTCGTGATCTGTGGGTTGCACAGATCTGTGGAAAATATGTGGTTTTCCCAGGCCGTGTAGCACAATCACTCACCGCATCCCTTGGCTGGGGGTGGGAACTCCCCTTCCCCTGTGCAGCTCCTGGGTGGGCCATCACTCCACCCTGCTTTTCCTTGCTCTCCGTGGGTCACGCCAACTGCCTAGTTAGTACCAAAGAGAGAACCTGGATACCTCAGTTGCTGGTACAGGATTCACTTGCCATTTTCGTTCTCAGTGGGAGCCTCTGACAGCAGCTGTTTCTGTTTGGCTGTCTTGGCCCCTCCCCCAGCACAGATTTTTATAAAACTAATGGCTATAGTGCACAGTCCTAAAATTCCGAAAAGAGGTTAAACTTTTATTTGGGAATAATACACTGAAAGGACAGGTACAATGTTGTTCTGATTGAAAAAGCTCCATAAAATAATTGAAAACTTACTATTAGGTAAACTGAAAACTAGAAAAATTATTATCTAAATGATGTAACATTATTAAGCACTGTGACAAGGACTCTAGCAAAACTGCAAAAAATCCTGTTCTGCACTTCTGTTACAAAATATCTTTTTGTTCAGGCATGATGGGGCACTGTGTCTGCTAGCCACAGTCGGCATGCTTTATCGTCTAGTTAACATATATCAAACCCAGCACTCAAATACAACTTTCCAGATCCTGGATGTGACAGTGAAGCACTGTTCAGAGCCCATTTTCTTTGGCCATTGATCTCAGATGCACCCTGAAACAAAAGTATTTACAACAACAATGAAAGATGAGTTTGCGTGGAACATTTAAATTTTATACTCTTTAGTTTTGCCACCTCTAAAATGAGAATAATCATTTTAGCTTACCTATTAAGAGTTGTTCCAAAAAGTACTTAAGATGATTGTGAAAGACAATCACCTTAAAGAAAAAAGGACTACTTGATGGTTACATATTACAATAAGCACAAAAGAAAAGTGGACTTCAGTTTCATATCAGGGTAGGAACAGGATTGTTTCAGCTTTTGAGAGTATCATGAGTAGGTGCCATTTAACTGAATGAATGGAATGAACCATGTGTATTATATAAATAAGCACATACATATTTTATAATCTTGTGATATTTACCAGATACTTGTTATCTACTAGCTCTTTGTAAAATACAAAATATGTGTATATTTTTGTGTTGACATATACACAAAACTCTAATTCAGAACTTTAGATATAGCCAACGAAACAGCTACTTTCAGCTCCCACAAAAGTAAATGAATATAAAATGTATTTTGCCAGTACCATAAGCAATGAGTCAACAGGCCCCATAACATTTTTTGGTTACATGTTTTGAGTGACCACATTTTGAGTTACAGGGATTACAGATCTCATGGCCATAAAAAGTAATAACACTCCCACCCCATCAGTTATTGCATTTATATCTAGCTTATTCATTTCTGCCTCCACATTGGGTAACTAGGGAAACAATGATGTCACTGCTCAGTGTGGTACTTAGAAACTTCTTTAATTAGGCTTATGGTTGGGGAAGCGTACAGTCATTTAATGAGTCTCACCTCTACCACTGCAATAAACTCATAGAACTTTTATTTTTCTGGGCTGCTGATAGGGGAAAAATTATAATTCTATCTAACGCATTGTTTTGGAAAAAATATGTATTCTAAAGCATACTTTTACTGAAAAATCATCTGCATGTTTGCAACAGGAGTTTTTTGATGTACATTGACAACATTGAGGCAATTATATGACCCAAATTAAATGTTCCTTGTGGAACCATGGTCCTTTGAGCAGTCATCCTTCCCCTGGCCCTTCCTGGCACCTAGCTTTTGGTCTGAGAGGCTGGGTTTCCATTTTGCTCTTCTTTATTATAATTTTTCCTACTCTATTATGTTGGTAACAGCAAGTTTTAAAAAATAAACAGTATCTGGATGTAAAAGCCACCTGCCCCCAAAATGGGATAGAAATTAATTATCAGTCTTTCTAGTAAAATAAATAAATGGGCACTCAGTACAGCGCAGCCATCACTTGCTTAATAGTTTGGTATAGTTTGGATATTTGTTTCCTCCAAATCTCATGTTGACATTTGATACCCAGTGTTGGAAGTGGGACCTGGTGGGAGGTGTTTGGATCATAAGGACAGATACCTCATGAATGGCTCAGTTCCATCCTTGTGATAATGAATGAGTTCCTACTGTATTAGTCTCTGTGAGAACTGATTGTCTAAAAGAGCATGGCACCTTCTCCTCTCTCTCTTTTCTCCTCTCTCACTGTTTGATGCCTGTTCCCCTTCCTCTTCCTCCATGAGTGGAAGCTTCTTGAAGCCCTCACTAAAAGCAGATGCTGGCATCGTGCTTCTTATACAGCACCCACAGAGGAAAACCAGCAGTACAGGCTTTAGATCTATGAGCCAAATAAGCCTTTTTTTTTTTTTTTTTTTTTGATAAATTACCCAGCCTTAGGTGTTCCTTTATAGCAATGCAAATGGATTAAGTCAATGTTTGTGTTCTTAGTTTCCAAAATTATTTCCCTCATCTTATTTTTTCAAACTTTCTACACCCCCAACTGCCCTCCCTCAGCTGTTGACCTAATAATATAATTTGTTGAGAAAATGGAAGCAACCAGAGATGAATTCCATTATTTTCCCACCATCTAAGCCACACACCTACCTATATCCACACCTGTCTATACTCTACCTTCCCTCTGCCTCTATGAATGAAGGGTCCCTGTTCTGGGCAAAGGCCACCCCCTATACTTGGGCTCAAGATCCTACCTGCTCTAATTCCCAATTTCCCCTCCCCATCTTGCATGTGTTTCTTCCTCTCTGTTGGGCATGCTTATCATTCCTATAGTCTACTGTCTCCCAACTTTGAAAAACCTTGCCTTGATCCAACCTACAGAATGGGAGAAAACTTTTGCAATCTACCCATCTGACAAAGAGCTAATATCTAAAATCTACAAAGAACTTAAACAAATTTATAAGAAAAAATCAAACAACCCCATCAAAAAGTGGGCAAAGGATATGAACAGACAATTCTCAAAAGGAGACATTTATGCAGCCAATGGACACATGAAAAAATGCTCATCATCACTGGCCATCAGAGAAATGCAAATCGAAACCACAATGAGATACCATCTCACACCAGTTAGAAGGGCAATCATTAAAAAGTCAGGAAACAACAGATGCTGGAGAGGTTGTGGAGAAATAGGAACACTTTTACACTGTTGGTGGGAGTGTAAACTAGTTCAACCATTGTGGAAGACAGTGTGGTGATTCCTCAAGGATCTAGAACTAGAAATACCATTTGACCTAGCCATCCCAGTACTGGGTATATAAAGCATGCTGCTATAAAAACATGCACATGTATGTTTATTGCAGCACTATTCACAATAGCAAAGACTTGGAACCAACCCAAATGGCCATCAATGATAGACTGGATTAAGAAAATGTGGCACATATACCTCATGGAATACTATGCAGCCATTAAAAAACGATGAGTTCATGTTGTGTGAAGGGACGTGGATGAAGCTGGAAACCATTCTGAGCAAACTATTGCAAGGACAGAAAACCAAACACCACATGTTCTCACTCATAGGTGGGAATTGAACAATGAAAACACGTGGACACAGGGTAGGGAACATCACACACTGGGGCCTGTCGTGGGGTTGGGGGCAGGGGGACGGATAGCATTAGGAGAAATACCTAATGTAAATGACAAGTTGATGGGTGCAGCAAATCAACATGGCACAGGGATACATATGTAACAAACCTGCACATTGTGCACGTGTTTTCTAAAACTTAAAGTATAAAAATAAATAAATAAAAAAATTTAAAAAATAAAAAAACTTGGCCTTGATCCTATGTAGGGTCAAGCTATTGGCCCATATTTCTCCTCCCCAGTCACTGTCAAGTGCGATATATTTCAAAAGGGAGACAATAGCTGAGAAGTCAAAGGTCCACAGGATTTGGACCCTTGAAAGAATGTCTACCACTTGCTGTCTTCATTTCCCCATTTCCTATTCTCTTCAAACTCCTCATATTGAGTGTCTTCTCCACTGGAACTGCTCTTGTCAGGGTTCCCAGTAATCCAATCTAGTCACATCCTGTGGACCTCGGCCTCTTGGGAGCATTCAACACAATTGAATACTGCCTGGTTCTTGAAATATTGGTTCCCTCCAGCACCTCTGCCCGGCCACCTCATCTGGGAAGTGAGGTGCCCCTCTGCCCGGCTGCCCACCGTCTGGCAAGTGAGGAGTGCCTTTGCCCAGCTGCCCACTGCCTGGGAAGTGAGGAGCACCTCTGCCCAGCCACCCGACCTGGGAAGTGAAGAGCACCTCTGCCTGGCCGCTGTGCAGCCTTCCAAGTATGAAGTGACAGCCTTGTGTGTGATCTTTCCTGTCTTCCTCAAGTTTGCATTTTTGACATTAAAGTTTACTTTTTAATTAAAAAAAAAAGAAAGAAAGAAATATTTGGTTCCCTCCTAAAACAGAGCCTGAGACAAAGACTTGTAGTCAAATGGTTTATTTGGAGAAAGATTCCAGGAAGCTGAAGTGAGAGGTTGTATTAGTCCATTTTCATGCTGCTGATAAAGACAATCTGAGACTTGGCAATTTACAAAAGAAAGAGGTTTAACGGACTTACAGTTCCATGTGGCTGGGGAGGCCTCACAATCATGGTGGAAGGCAAGAAAAAGCAAGTCACATCTTACATGGATGGCAGCAGGAAAAGAGAGAGCTTGTGGACGGAAACTCCTGTTTTTAAAACCATCAGACCTCATGAGACTTATTTACTATCATGAGAAGAGCATGGGAAAGACTCACCCCCATGATTCAATTATCTCCCACCAGGTCCCTCCCACAACACGTGGAAATTATGGGAGCTACAGGATGAGATTTTGGGGGGATACAGCCAAACCATATCATTCCACTCCTGGCCCCTCCCAAATCTCAAGTCCTCACATTTCAAAACCAGTCATGCCTTCCCAACAGTCCCCCAAAGTCTTAATTCATTTCAGCGTTAACTCAAAAGTCCACAGTCTAAAGTCTCATCTGAGACAAGACAAGTCCCTTCTGCCTATGATTCTGTAAAATCAAAGGCAAGTTAGTTACTTCCTAGATACAATAGGAGTACAGGCATTGGGGAAATACAGCCAATCCAAATAGGAGAAATTGGCCAAAACAAGGGGCCTATAGGCCCCATGCAAGTCCAAAATCAAGTGGGGCAGTCAAACCTTAAAGCTGCAAAATGATCTCCTTTGACTCCATGTCTCACATCCAGGTCATGCTGATGCAAGAGGTGGGTTCCCATGGTCTTGGGCAGCTCTGCCCCTGTGGCTTTGCAGGGTACAGCCTCCTTCCTGCTGTTTTCTTGAGCTAGCATTGAGTGTCTGTGGCTTTTCCAGGCATACAGTGCAAGCTGTTGGTGGAGCTACCATTCTGGGGTCTGGAGGACAGTAGCCCTCTTCTCACAGCTCCACTAGGCAGTGCCCAATAGGGACTTTGTGTGGTGGCTCCAACCCCACATTTCCCTTCTGCACTGCCCTAGCAGAGGTTAGGGACTTTGTAGGTGGCTCCAACCCCACACTTCCCTTCTGCACTGCCCTAGCAGAGGTCCTCCATGACAGCCCCCACTCTGCAGCAAACTTCTGCTTGGGCATCCAGGCATTTCCATACATCCTCTGAAATTTAGGCAGAGGTTCCCAAACCTCAATTATTGACTTCTGTGCACCTGCAGGCTCAACACCATGTGGAAAATGCCAAGGCTTGGGGCTTGCACCCTCTGAAGCCACAGCTCGACCTAGCCACAAATCTCTAGGGCAGGGGCAGAATGCTGCCAGTCTCTTTGCTAAAACATAACAAGAGTTATGTTCCCAACAAGTTCTTCATCTCCACCTTAGACTACCTCAGCCTGGATTTCATGGTCCATTTCATTATCACCATTTTGGTCAAAGCCATTCAACAAGTCTCAAGGAAGTTCCACACTTTCCCACATTTTCCTGTCTTCTGAGCCCTCCACACTGTTCCAACCTCTGCCTGTTACCCAGTTTCAGAGTCACTTCCACATTTTTGGGTATCTTTCAGCAGCACCCCACTCTACTGGTACTAATTTACTGTATCAGTCCATTTTCATGCTGTTGATAAAGACATACATGAAACTGGGCAATTTAAAAAAGAAAGCGCTTTAATGGACTTATAGTTCCACATGGCTGGGGAGGCCTCACAATCATGGTGGAAGGCAAGAGAAAGCAAGTCTTATGTGGATGGCAGCAGGCAGAGAGAGAGCTTGTGCAGGGAAACTCCTGTTTTTAAAACCATCAGATCTCATGAGACTTATTTACTATCATGAGAACAGCATGGGAAAGACCCACCCTCATGATTCATTTATCTCCCACCAGATCCCTCCTACAACATGTGGGAATTATAGGAGCTACAGGATGAGATTTGGGTGGGGACACAGCCAACCATATCAGAGGTCATAGAGAAGAAAGGAAAGTCAATAAAAGGTCCTATTACGGAAGTGGCCACAGTTACAGGTGATTGGTGCAACAAGTGATTGATTCATGAGACCCTGAAGAGTGTGATAAAATGTACCTTAGAACCGTCTGCCTGGGGGATAGAAAAGGAAGCATGTATCTACTGGATCTCATTTCCCACAGCTCAGAGGTAGTCCCACAAGTGTTATCTTCTCAGTCTCTGTTCATGCACAAGTGTCAGTAGATTCCTATTTCATGGGTCAGATAAGCCTCAGGGCAGAAAGGGGGAGGTACCTGGTTTCTACCTGAGATAGGCACTGCCCGTTTGTACCTGCATGAAGCTGTTAGAGCCTTCATGGGACATGTCACTGCAGCAGTGGCTGGAGACCAGCTTCCTGACACCACACTTATCAAGCACATGTAGAAGCCTTTTGTGCTGACTTCTCTGCTTCACATCCCAATGTTGGCATTCTCCCATGGCTCTGTGCTGAAGCTGCTGCTTTTAAAAATCCAATCACTCTCACATGTGACCTCATTCTGTTCCACAGATGTAAATGTATCTATTTGACTCCCAAATCTACCCTAATCTCTACCTAGAACTCCAGACTTGAGTATCTACTAATAGTCTGCTTGACAGATGTGCAGGTGGAGTCTAAGATGCATCTTAAACTGAACATGGCAAAAACAGATTAGTTGTTTTTCCAACATCACCACCACTGCTGCCACCCAAAACCTTCTCTATCCCCAGTCTTCAGAATGGATCAGCATCCATCAAGTGTTGAAAAGCAAATTTAGAAGTTAGCCCTTATTCCTACATTTCCCTCATCCCCATATCAGCAAGTCCTGGGAATGCATCCTAGAAGCCATATCCTCCTCTTCTCCCCATCTCTGCTACCACTGCCTAGCCCAAGCCATCAGCTCTCACCTGACCCTACAATAGCTTCTTAATGCTCCGTTCTTCCCACAAAGCTTTGAGTTATTAAAGAAATATGTTCTAATTACGTATTCTTAATGTTTGCTTACAAAGTTGTCTCTCTGTCAAACTTTCAAACTTTTTCATTTACTGAAATAAAACCATTTATGATGTTTCTTAATGAAAGCATGCTAACATTTGCCTATTTCTATTCCCCCGTTTTTTATGCTTGAACTATGTTTGCATTGTCAAAGCAAATAACTATTACGTATCTTTTAACCTTTATTTAGTTCTTAGTACTTATTTAGTCTTAGTTCTACAAGTAACCATGAATCTATTGCTCATCATCAGCCCTTGTGTAATATCTCTGAGTTATTGTTGTCTGAAGTTTATTCTCTAGTACAGCAGTCCTAACCTTTTTGGCACCAGGGACCAATTTCATGGAAGACAATTTTTCCATGAACAGAGGGATTAGGGGATGGCTTCAGGATGAAACTATTCCACCTCAGATCGTCAGGCATTAGATTCTCATAAGGAACCCATAACCTAGATGCCTCACATGAGCAGTTCACTCTACAGTTCATGCTCCTATGAGAGATTAATGCCACTGCTGATCAGACAGGAGGCGGAGCTCAGGCGGTAATGCTTGCTCACCTGCTGCTCTCCTCCTGCTGTGCAGCCCGGTTCCTAACAGGCCATGGACCAGTCCCAGGGTCTGCGGACCCCCAGGTTGGAGATCCCTGCTCTAGTAGATTCCTAAAGAATCCTAAAGAATGGGAATGACATTCTTTGAGTTGTCACATATTGATACTAGTTTGTGCCCTTTGTAGTGGAAAATATGTTTTTGCTAGATTTAAATCTTTGGCTTATATTTTCTTTTCTTGTCTTAAATATGTTACTCCATTTTCTCCTGCCACAAAGCATTGCTAGAAATGTTTGATTGATTATGTGTAATCTAATTTTCTTTTTTGGGGAAGAGAAGGTAGATGCTCAAATAATTTTTTCTTTTTATTTGAAAACTACTAAGCTTAAAATGTAGTTTCAAATATTTGTCTGTTTTAGGAATTTTTTTATTTATACTTTTTAGTGTTTGTTCTGTTGCCTTGTTTTTCTTCTTCAAAAATTTCTATTATCCATATATTGGATCTCCTTTGACTGTTTTCAGTATCTGTCATTTTTTTCTCAAATACTTTTTATTTCTTTCTTTCTTTTATTTAAAAATAAACTTCCCCTTTCACTTTCTATTCTTTTTAAGGTGTTTTATTTTCTTTTTATTTTCATGCTCCTTTTATTTTATTCTTCATTTCAAAAGTGATTGTTTAATTTCTGTTTCTTTCTTAAGTTTTGTCACCTCATTTTTCTACTTCTGATTTATGTTGCTCTGTTATGTTTTATTTTCTTAATATCTTTCAGATCATTTTGAAATAATAGGTTGGCCTGGCACAGTGGCTCACACCTGTAATCCCAGCACTTTGGGAAGGCCGAGGCAGGCAGATCACGAGGACAGGAGATCGAGATCACCCTGACCAACATGGTGAAACCCCGCCTCTACTAAAATACAAAAATTAGCAGGCGTGGTGGTGGGCACCTGTAATCTCAGCTACTTGGGAGGCTGAGGCAGGGTAATCGCTTGAACCTGGAGGCAGAGGTTGCAGTGAGCCGAGATTGTGCCACTGCACTCAAGCCTGGGTGACAGAGCAAGACTCCATCTGAAAAGAAAAGAGAAGAGAAGAGAAGAGAAAAGAAATAATAAGTTAATGTTTATCTATTTTATGGGCATGTCTTTCTGAAATCCTCTCACTGACTAGGAATGTTATTCTCCTCCTTATTCTATTTTTTTTTTTAAATAACAGCATGAAATCTGACTTCAGTACTTCGGTGTTTATTTTTATGTGGCATTAGTTTTCCTTAACTTTTAGAAAGAGGCTCAATTCAGGGAGTTTTTCTGACTTCACAGAGCAACCGCTTGTTTTCTTATAGTGTTAACATAATACGGTGGCTTGTGTTCTTAAATTTCCTGGTTTTGCTTCCCTCTCCCACTTTTATCTGCACCATTTCTTTCCATGCTCTCTGTTGTCTTGGTCCTTTTGAGGGCTGGTTTACTATCAGCCCTTTTGCTAAGTGTGGGGGCCCTGGCCTGGAAGGGAGCCCTGGCTGATCATTTTCAAAAGTTTATGGACTCTTCAGATTTTACTGTGCACCTTGTAATCACCTACTATTGGAGTAGATAAAACCCTGTTGGTTTCACCTGTTGTCTTCTAATTGGCCTGCTATGCTTTCAGTGAATTCTGAACTCTCCTGCTTTCATGTCTGGGAGATGCCCTATAGCTTCTCTCAGTTTCCCTCTGCACAGATGCTAATATGAGGCAAATCTTGTGGCTATTGGTGGGTTGTCCCCATCCACTTGTATTTTGGGCTGTCTCCATGAACCAAGTTTGGTTGTAAATGTAGTCCATGGCTTTTGGGTTAAACTGTCTACTTGTTGTCTGTGTTTATGCAGGGATTTGGCTTTTATCACCATTGCCATTCTCTTGTAGCATTCTCAAGGAACTAGCCACTTTAAGCAACAAATCAATCAGCCAAATTTTCTTTGAGTCAACTGTCTGGTTATTCTATTTGAAATGAAAACTACTTCATATGTACCAACATAAACAAATTTTACTTTTATGAAAGTAAAACAAAATTATGTCTGCTTTTTTGCTAGCCCAAACTTGTCTCTGCTTAGAGCCCTATCAAAAATGGTGTCACAAAATGGAGTATAGTGCTCCTAATGTAATACTTTTCAGGTGATTTGATCACATAAATTTAAATGTTAGAGAGGTTTATATGGTTCTATTTAGTGCATTAATATTGTAACTGAAGTTCAGTTTCTGACTTCATACACAAGAGTTAATAAATGGGCACATTTACCTACTGATTAAGTAAAAATAGCTTCCCACACTGATGATTGAACTGACAAAGGCTTTAGGGAATTAGTACTTAAAATTTTACCTGACATTCTGCTCATCTTACCATGTGATCTAATTCATGACTGCTTTACCCATTGCTTTAAAATAATATTCACCCAGAACTAGTACTTTTAAAGATAATTTAAGATGTCCCCGCCAGGCCAGTCTGGCAAGTACAGCTTCTCAAGACTATAAGAGATTATGCCTCTAATATTTTTATTGTTGAAGAGATAATATCCAGTAGGATTTCTTTTCACTTAGACTTCCAAATACGGAATATTTTCTTGTTCTAAATCAAAGTATGAAATGTCTTTTTTAAAAATAATGAAACCACCATTACTGATGAATGGATAGATTGATCGTTAGATGTAACATGATATGAGAAAGCCAGTATAATATGTAAAACTTTGATGGTAAAATATAGATGATGAGTATAGAGATGTTTACTATAAAATTCTTTCAACTTTGCTGTATGCTTGAGAATTGTTTTAATAGCGTATTAGAGAAAATACCACATAAACTTTGAATCTCTGTGAAAGAGAAATGGAAAAAATTCTTGGATTTCATTCGAAAAGTTCCTCATTTAAGACCAAATAAACTTTGTAAGGTTTAGAGGAATTGTATTTTGAAAGTTTTTTCTATGTGTATCTAAGCACATTTTAATAACTTTCATGAACTAAGAGTTTCTCAAAAACAGGTTGTATCTGTTCTTCTTTACAGAAGTTCTCTATCCAAAATAGTTTCAGGAAGGAGGTTTCCGTGATACAGGCTTAAAATAAAAACTGAGTTAAAAAAAATTTGGCTGGCTGAATATGGTGCCAGAAGATGCTGGTGTAGATAAGGCTTCCTCCCCATGCACTCATGCTCACCATGGGCTTTTATTTTTTAGCTGGAATAGGAGGGATGTGTTCGGTTAAGGGCATAGGCTGTAAGATTTTAAAGGGATGCTGTCAGCTTTGCCACCTGCCCCTAGAAATGGGATTGATCCCTCAGGATTAGAGAAATAAAAGCCAGAAAGCAGACCTCCTGAAACTCTGGACAAAAGCAGACCTGCTGTGGGGACTCCATGAATGAGTGTCCAGAAAGCAAAGAAAAAGGCCATTCTTCCAGCTCTGTGTGGAAGTCAGGAGGACTGCAGCATCTTGACCATTGCCAGTTTGGGGAACCTCCAATAACCAGCTTCCTTAGCATAAACATTGTTGTTCTCAAAGTGCAAGCCTTCAGCAGAAATCATGATAGAGTTCAGTCAACCAGATACCTGGGCAGTGGTAAGGACATCTGCATGGGAGAGGAAACAGTGGAGGACGTAAATGAGGCTGCCGTGACAGATTGGTTAGTAGGCACCTAGGAGGCTCCCTCAGTGGCTTACAGAAACAGATGAGGAATACTCAGAGTTAGTTTCTTGTTTGGGGATAGATTACTTAAAAACCTTGCCAGAGGTAGGAATACTTGCCCAAGTGACTGATTTGAGCACTGTTCTTGGGAGAAGTGTGTGAGAGAAGCAGGATAGGGAAGGAGAGGAAAGCTACTCAAGAACGAAGTCTCAGCTGGAAGTTAGCTTCCATCGGACCCCACGCACAGATTCTGGAAAGTGGATCACATCACAGAATTGGCCTTTTGTACTCCATGTCTCAGCCAGTGATTGGCTGATGTTTGCCCCCAAGTCCCAAGTGTGGAGGGTTGGAATAGCCTTCCTAATGAAGAGGTTCCTGAGGGCAACTCTTTGACAAAAAGGAAAGCTGTTCCTTGTTAAAAACCCCAAACTTAGTAGTGAGTGCTTGGTTTCTAAAGGGGAGCTGGGTGGAGCACCAAGAGGTATCCACTACTGCTGTATTCTTCTTTAGCAGGTGGGAGTTTCAGAGTTATTGTAATTAAGGTATAAGTGTAAATGTGACCCTCATTTTATAGTCCCAGGCTTGTGAATGCAGGCGTATTAATCAAACATTGATCTTAGATTAGCTTTAAGCATGTAGACTAACCAAATTGCTCCCGAGATAAGGGCCAAAAATAAGTTAAGTACTTTATATCTGGGGACGTTACCTGATTTATCTGTAACATTTGTAAGCTCCGTACTTATGATTAGAGAAAAATGGGTACATTTTACAATATTAAAGAGGTAGCTATAGTGTATAAAGAGGATTTGATTCAGGGTTTGCTCATAGGGAATTTGATCTTGTTTCTACCATTTCTGCGCTTCATTCCAGTCTCTCAAACTCTCTGGGCCTTTATTAGATTAGGCACAATGACATTTGCTACAACATTACCAATGTTTTCTTTTTTTTTTTGGTGGTAAATGTGGAGGATTTTATTGCCAATGAAAGTGGCTCTCAGCAGGAAGGGGAGCTGAAAAGGGGATTGGGGGATAGGTCATCTTCTTCTGAAGTCCAGCCGTCTCCAGTCAGATTCTTCTTTTTTTTTTTTTAATTTATTATTATTATTATTATTATTATTATTATTATTATACTTTAGGCTCTATGGTACATGTGCGCAACGTGTAGGTAAGTTACATATGTATACATGTGCCATGCTGGTGCGCTGCACCCACCAACTCGTCATCTAGCATTAGGTATATCTCCCAATGCTATCCCTCCCCCCTCCCCCCACCCCACAACAGTCCCCGAAGTGTGATGTTCCCCTTCCTGTGTCCATGTGTTCTCATTGTTCAATTCCCACCTATGAGTGAGAACATGCGGTGTTTGGTTTTTTGTTCTTGCGATAGTTTACTGAGAATGATGATTTCCAGTTTCATCCATGTCCCTACAAAGGACATGAACTCATCATTTTTTATGGCTGCATAGTATTCCATGGTGTATATGTGCCACATTTTCTTAATCCAGTCTATCATTGTTGGACATTTGGGTTGGTTCCAAGTCTTTGCTATTGTGAATAATGCTGCAATAAACATACGTGTGCATGTGTCTTTATAGCAGCATGATTTATAGTCCTTTGGGTATATACCCAGTAATGGGATGGCTGGGTCAAATGGAATTTCTAGTTCTAGATCCCTGAGGAATCGCCACACTGACTTCCACAATGGTTGAACTAGTTTACAGTCCCACCAACAGTGTAAAAGTGTTCCTATTTCTCCACATCCTCTCCAGCGCCTGTTGTTTCCTGACTTTTTAATGATTGCCATTCTAACTGGTGTGAGATGGTATCTCATGTGGTTTTGATTTGCATTTCTCTGATGGCCAGTGATGGTGAGCATTTTTTCATGTGTTTTTTGGCTGCATAAATGTCTTCTTTTGAGAAGTGTCTGTTCATGTCCTTCGCCCACTTTTTGATGGGGTTGTTTGTTTTTTTCTTGTAAATTTGTTGGAGTTCATTGTAGATTCTGGATATTAGCCCTTTGTCAGATGAGTAGATTGCGAAAATTTTCTCCCATTTTGTAGGCTGCCTGTTCACTCTGATGGTAGTTTCCTTTGCTGTGCAGAAGCTCTTTAGTTTAATTAGATCCCATTTGTCAATTTTGGCTTTTGTTGCCATTGCTTTTGGTGTTTTAGACATGAAGTCCTTGCCCATGCCTATGTCCTGAATGGTATTGCCTAGGTTTTCTTCTAGGGTTTTTATGGTTTTAGGTCTAACATTTAAGTCTTTAATCCATCTTGAATTGATTTTTGTATAAGGTGTAAGGAAGGGATCCAGTTTCAGCTTTCTCCATATGGCTAGCCAGTTTTCCCAGCACCATTTATTAAATAGGGAATCCTTTCCCCATTTCTTGTTTTTGTCAGGTTTGTCAAAGATCAGATAGTTGTAGATATGTGGCATTATTTCTGACGGCTCTGTTCTGTTCCATTGATCTATATCTCTGTTTTGGTACCAGTACCATGCTGTTTTGGTTACTGTAGCCTTGTAGTATAGTTTGAAGTCAGGTAGCGTGATGCCTCCAGCTTTGTTCTTTTGGCTTAGGATTGACTTGGCGATGCGGGCTCTTTTTTGGTTCCATATGAACTTTAAAGTAGTTTTTTCCAATTCTGTGAAGAAAGTCATTGGTAACTTGATGCGGATGGCATTGAATCTGTAAATTACCTTGGGAAGGATGGCCATTTTCACGATATTGATTCTTCCTACCCATGAGCATGGAATGTTCTTCCATTTGTTTGTATCCTCTTTTATTTCCTTGAGCAGTGGTTTGTAGTTCTCCTTGAAGAGGTCCTTCACATCCCTTGTAAGTTGGATTCCTAGGTATTTTATTCTCTTTGAAGCAATTGTGAATGGGAGTTCACTCCTGATTTGGCTCTCTGTTTGTCTGTTATTGATGTATAAGAATGCTTGTGATTTTTGTACATTGATTTTGTATCCTGAGACTTTGCTGAAGTTGCTTATCAGCTTAAGGAGATTTTGGGCTGAGACAATGGGGTTTTCTAGATATACTATCATGTCATCTGCAAATAGGGACAATTTGACTTCCTCTTTTCCTAATTGAATACCCTTGATTTCCTTCTCTTGCCTAATTGCCCTGGCCAGAACTTCCAACACTATGTTAAAGGGGATATCACCACCGATCCCACAGAAATACAAACTACCATCAGAGAATATTATAAACACCTCTACGCAAATAAACTAGAAAATCTAGAAGAAATGGATAAATTCCTCAACACATACACCCTCCCAAGACTAAACCAGGAAGAAGTTGAATCTCTGAATAGACCAATAACAGGAGCTGAAATTGTGGCAATAATCAATAGCTTACCAACCAAAAAAAGTCCAGGACCAGATGGGTTCACAGCCGAATTCTACCAGAGGTACAAGGAGGAGCTGGTACCATTCCTTCTGAAACTATTCCAATCAATAGAAAAAGAGGGAATCCTCCCTAACTCATTTTATGAGGCCAGCATCATCCTGATACCAAAGCCGGGCAGAGACACAACAAAAAAAGAGAATTTTAGACCAATATCCTTGATGAACATTGATGCAAAAATCCTCAATAAAATACTGGGAAACCGAATCCAGCAGCACATCAAAAAGCTTATCCACCATGATCAAGTGGGCTTCGTCCCTGGGATGCAAGGCTGTTTCAATATACGCAAATCAATAAATGTAATCCAGCATATAAACAGAACCAAAGTCAAAAACCACATGATTATCTCAATAGATGCAGAAAAGGCCTTTGACAAAATTCAACAACCCTTCATGCTAAAAACTCTCAATAAATTAGGTATTGATGGGTCTTATCTCAAAATAATAAGAGCTATTTATGACAAACCCACAGCCAATATCATACTGAATGGGCAAAAACTGGAAGCATTCCCTTTGAAAACTGGCACAAGACAGGGATGCCCTCTCTCACCACTTCTATTCAATGTTTTCTTTATTGTATCTGTGAGGTAATAGGGAACCACTGAAAGTCTTCAAACAGAAGACAATTTCCTCAAGTTGGAAAATATCTTTGAGAAAGATGAGCCCAGAAATTCTGTGTGTAACTGCCTAGAGGAACGAAAGCCTGGTATAATTTTTCAGGCTTGAGGTAGTAAGGCCTGTTTTACCTCCTCCCCAACCAGACTAGGTTAAAGTTCCCTCCAGAATTCTCTAAAAGCACCTTGCAATTATATGTTCAATGTTTATTTTATCCACTAAACTTTACTTTGCATAATGTCAGGAACCATACCTGTCTCATTTATCATTGCATACCCAGAGCTGTACAAATATGTGCTGAATAAATGAAGGATTTGAATAAAATAGAGGAATGCAGCTGAATTCAGTAGATATTGGCTGAGAATAAGTGACAAATCTTGGTATGTGATGATAGGAAAGAGTCATAGGTAACTTTAAAGCTTTGAGCCCAAGTGGACAGTAAGAAAGCAGTTGGAAAGGTAAGTCTTCTGTTGCTGTAAAACAATTTACCACAACCTATTGAATTTACACAATACACAATTTCCGTGGGTCAGGAGTCCTGGCACAGCTAAGCCAGGTCCTCTACTTAGAGTTGCGTGGGCAGCCAGGCTGATTTTGTTTGTTTGTTTTTGAGATGGAGTCTTGCTCTGTCGCTCAGGCTGGAGTGCAGTGGCGCGATCTTGGCTCACTGCAAGCTCCACCTCCTGGGTTCACGCCATTCTCCTGCCTCAGCCTCCCGATTAGCTGGGACTACAGGCACGTGCCACCATACCCAGCAATTTTTTTTTGTATTTTTAGTAGAGACGGGGTTTCACTGCGTTAGCCAGGATGGTCTTGATCTCCTGACCTCGTGATCCACCCACCTTGGCTTCCCAAAGTGCTGGGATTACAGGTGTGAGCCACCATGCCCGGCCCAGGCTGATGTTCTTATCTGGAGCTTGGGAGCCTTTTCCAGGCTTATGCAGATTATTGGCAGCATTTAGTTCCTTATGATTATAGGACTGAGGCCCTTAGCTCCTAGAGGCTGTCCTCTCCATCAGCAGTTCACAGCATGGCCATTTGCTTCTTCACCGTCAACAGGAGAGCGTCTCTCTTGCTTTGAGACTTTTCTTTCAGGGAAGGCCTGTACCTGGGTTTAAAGATCTCACCTGATTAGGCTGGGTCTATCTAGGATAGTTTCCCTTTTGATAAACTCAAAGTCAACTGATTAGGGACATGAATTACATCTGCTAAGTTCCTTCACCTTTGCCATATTCTGTGAATTAGAAGCAAGTCACGGCTTCTATCCACACTTAAGGGGAGAGGATGCACAAAGGTGTGAATACCAGGGGGCAGAAATCACACACAGAGAGCCATCTTAGAATTCTGCACACCACAATAAGTCAGCTCAGTTTTTGTCAGGTTTGAGTGTTAGTGGAAAGACAATAAGCTAGTCATGGGTAAAAGTCGTACTTGTGGATTTGACATAGTAGATGCTATGAGAGGGTTCATTACCCAGAGAGGAAAACGAAGGGCCAAAAATGCTCTTGGTCTTGGGAAGATGTTTAGTATTTGGGGAAGAAAGAGGACCTAGCAAACTGAATGTAGGAGAGACAGTAATGTGAAATGTCACATAGGTAGGAAGAAATTTCAAGAGCAGTGTGTTTAAGAGTGTCAAATGTAGCAGCAACCAAGGAGGACGTTGGCACAGTCCACTTGCTTAACTATGGGATGGCCTTATAGAAAGTTGTTCAGGGCAGTGGTGATGTTAGAGTCAAGGCTGAAGTGAACTAATGGGGCCAGGTATGTCAAAATGGTGGAAGAAGGCTTCTGAGAATTCCCATCCCAGTCCAGGGCAGGGCCAGGCTTGACTTCTAGAAGAAGATGAGCCTGTTCTCAGGTCCTTTCATTCTAGCTCCACCTATGTAGCCCTCGCCTGACTTTCATTCTGGGGGTGTGGGGTGGCAGCACAGTTTGTGTTGGGGCTGCCTCTGGGCTCTTCTGGGAAAGGGAAAATGACACTGTTAGCAGAAAACACAAGTAATCTACCAACTTGGGGAAATCTGAGGTAGGGAGCCTTTATGCTCTCTGAATTAAAAATGGACTCTTCTATCTCATCCTGTGAGTTGAATTTTTAATGACTAGTACAAATCCTTACTTGGGTTCTTTCTGGCCAGGCCTTATTTCTTTCAAGCCAGGAGCCCAGCTGTCCTTGCTGTTTTGTAGAGATCAAGTAGAATTTGGAGGAAATGAAATAGTAGGAAGGATTAAGCAATTGTTGGACCCCAGACAGACATTCTGAGGCTCTTGAAATACCAGCATTGAAAGGGGGCATCATTAATCAAATGCAGTGTTGCCATATAGAAGCTAAATTTAATTCTAATGTAACAAATCCATAAATGAGACTGCTTCTCTTTACTCTGTTCCACCTTTCTCCTTTCATTCAGAAGATCAACCTGAAATAATTTTGTTTTATTATGAGAACTATATAGCTAAAAAAAAAAAAACACACAGAATATTAGGCATCTGATTCTACCAATATGGCAATAATAATGTCTGGCTTTCTTGTCTCTCACTTTCATTATTAGTTACAAAAATTTACTTCCATCACAGAGTAATTAACTAAGTATTTCACCATCATTTTTTTTCTTTATCATTTATCCCATGTTAAAACTTCCTGGATATAAATACTATGTGTAAAAAATAGGATTAAAACCTACAGCTCTAAGAGTTTATAATCATCTCTGCAGCCTGCAGTGTGTTCATCTAACATTTTAAATAGATTTTTCCATCATTTAAAACCAATAGGCTAAGTGCTGTGCACACTGTTGTAAAGTGTATTTCATGCCTCACTGGGCTTTTCTGTCTTTAGCTTTCCAATATATGTAATTTGATTAAAATTTTTGGCTGGTCAGGATAAGGAGGAATAGACAGAAATTGCTCTTAACAGAATCTCCAGTGTGCCTAGTATTATAATTGAAGCCGAAATGAACATCTTTCTCTGTAGGAAGCTAAAGAAAGTCTTTGTTCCATTTTTACATGGGAGATCATCTGTTATTGTAACCTAGACACCTAAACCCACTCCAGATTCAAAATGTGCCATTTATAAACATGCATGCCAAGTTTCAAATGCCCTTTTTGAATGTTTGCATATAATTTGAAGCTTGCCACGCCAAAGTAAAATACAGTTTCCATTGTATTGCATCTCCCACACTGCATGTGAGGTGCCTCTTTTCTCTGACATTGCTTGAATAGACGAGGCATAGTTTGACTTTGTTCAAAAAGAGGAATGTTTCTCAGCTCAACTGAAATGATTGCTAGGTATACGCTGCCAGCTTCATTTTCCCCCTTGCAGAAATGTACATTTTTCCCTATTATAAAATGTACTCATAATAGAAATGAGACAGTTCCCAGGAGTGTGATTATCCAAAGGTAATCTCAACCCAATCTGATTCGAGGCAAGTGGCTCATGCCTCAAAATGCTCCAGGGTATGATTATTTTATGATAACCATACTCTGTATCATGTCTTATTGATTAACTAATAAAGCATCAGCATTGCTATTTAAAAGAAAAGCTGAGAAACCAGGGGGAGGAAAACTAGTTCTAGAAAGGAAGTGATTCTTTTAGAACACTCAAACTACCTCTTTTGCGCCACCTCTTTACAATTTCAGGTGGCGCGTGAGAAGTCAGCACATGCCTATGTTAGTATCTTTGGTGATGAGCTCATTGATTTGTTAAATATGATGCAGTTAGTTACATTTAAATGTACCCTAAATTGCTACCTCTTCCTGTTGTGAATACTGACTTTGTGAGAGCAGAATCGTATTCCTTTAAAGAATGCTATACTCTGTTGTCATCATCCAGATGACTTGATCGCACAGGTCCAGAGAGATACAGATAGAACCTGAAAAACACAGTACCTAGCTTGCCTGTAGTAGCTGTATGCTGGTCAAATCACCTAACATTGAAGTGAGAAGAGCCTATGACTAGTAGGCAAATATTTTGCAGATACAATAGCTTTGGGGCTCTTACTAGGAGTGTGTCCCCTGGGACAACATTCAGACATCCACGATATTCTTATCATTCCCCAAAACTATGACTACACGTCTATAGAAAAAGGTGGGGTGAGGGAATTGAAGCAATTACCTTAGGAGACTCAATTGAACAACATGTTTTGTCACAATTACTTTATGTTTTCTTTGTAAATATGAAGCTATGGCCTGAATTACCAAGTTCATTTCTCCAGAATTCCATTTCCTCTTCCTATGTAGACACAGCTAATATATTCAAATAGAAATATGTTCCACAAGTAATAGTGCCCAGCTCTAGTTCTTGGTGATGTATCTTTTTGATAAAATTTAACTGTCTGAGAAGTAGAATTTAGTCAGTTCTATTATAATTGGTCAAGAGTTACCAGGTGCTAGTCAGGAGCTCTTTCCCTCCTCAATTCATTTCCTTGGCTATACATTATTGATGTCATCTGAGCAGAATAACACTTTGAGAAGATATACATAAGGTTAGCTTAATTTATACAAGTCTGCTTTAAGTATCCCACTATTCACAGAGCCAGTGGTATTTTTATCTTCAAAATCTAAACCTGCTAGAATGGAATTTCTGCTAATTTCCCAAAGAACATTTCACCAGAACCTCTATCTTTAAGATCTAAGTTTAGTGTTTGCCTCAGAACCCATCTGAACTACTTTCAAAAGACCCTTAAAACTGATCAAACTGATCACATAACACACATCTTCCTATTAGCCCTATGCTGCTTCTCTCCTTTTCTAAAGCAGGATTTTACTGCCCATCTCTTTTTTCTTCTGATAGTACCTTCCCCTCACCCCACCATTAGACTTTCTGTTTGTTTGTGTTGTTTGTTTCTGCTGGATAAACACACTTGCTCTAAATTATCTTTGGCACTCTTGCTCAGCAGGACATGAAGACTCTGCCTCCTAGCCCCTAGCAATTAAGGGACCATGGGAACCTTAAAGACTGATGATGGCATTTGTCCTAAGAAGAGTTGTGCAAGAAGAGCTTCCCCTACTCTTCACTGGAGAGTAGAGAAAAGAGCCAACCACTCTGCTGGTTCTGACCTTCTTCTCAGACATTAGTGCTATTTCCTGCTATTTCCATGCTTTTCAACATGGATGAGACGTCTAACATTCTCATGTTTTTCTTTCCTGCTTGCACTTACTTCAGGTATTTGTTTTTTACAAGCAGGAGCAGAAATAACTTAGACATATGAAAACATGAAAGATGTTGTATGCCCTCCTATCTTATCTTTTCATTTCTGTGTTTCTGGCTATCTTTTTGGGCTGTGTAGTTTGGTAAGCCCCCATTCAAGTCAGCATGGGCTAAGTTATGCCACAGTAACAAACAACCATACAATTATAGTGTTTTAAAATAACAAAGACTTTATTGACACTACAGGTCCATAATGAGAGAATAGGATCCACCCCACATGTCTTCACTGTAGACCCAGGTTATCAGGAACACTGCTGTGCACTATAGCAGAGAGAAAGAGAGCTCTGGAGAGTCTTGGATTGGTCAAGTGCTGTGGCCCAGAAATGATACATATCACCTCTGCTTCCATCTCATTGCCAACATCATGCACATCGTCCATCCAACAAGGATTACACCAAGGCAGACAGACAAGACTCCAGTGGATGCCTGAAACTGCTGATAGTACCAAACCCTGTGTTTTTCCCATCTGACAACTGAGATGGCTACTAACTGGCTAATGAGTGGGAGCATCTAAAGCATGGAGACACTGGACAAAGAGAAGATTCATATCCCTGGTGGGACAGACTGGGAAGGTCAGAGACTTCATCACGATACTCAGAATGGCTCACAATTTAAAACTTACGAAGTGTTTATTTCTGGGATTTTCCATTTAATATTTTTAGACCTCAGTTGACTGCCATTTACTATGGGTAACAGAGCCCTGACAAATGAAACCTCAGATAAGGGGACTACTGTGCAGGGCTGTCAGCATCTAGAGTAGGGAATTGCTGGAAATGCTTAATGAACAGGATGAATGGTGATCACATACCCTCAACCAAAACAATAGAGACATCTTTTTCTATCTTAAAAAGAAGGCCTTTTGCGTCTTCTCTTACATTACGTAATAAATCCTCACAGTACCTCAAAACCTTGGATTAGGCACATTTTTCTCAAATGTTAAGGCTCAGCGATAAATTCATTAGTTTTCTATTGCTGCATTAGAAAATACCCCAAACATAGTGACTTCAAACAGCATACGTCTATTATCGAAGAGCTTCCCTAGATGGGAAGTCTGGGTATGGGCTAGGTGGGCATTCTGCTCGGGTTCTCACTTAGCTGGAATAGAGGGTCAGCCAGGGCTGCAAGTCCCTTAGAGGCTTCGCATCCTCTGCTAGTCTCACTGGTCCTTGGCAGAATTCAGTTGCTTTGGGTTGCTGGAGTGAAGTCCCAGCTTCTTGCTGGTCGTTGTCTGGGGACTACTCTGGGTTCTGGGGGTGCCCTCAGATTCTTGCCACATGTCCTGTATTAGCAGTTCACAACATGACTGTCTGCCTCTCCAGCATGAGCAGGAGAAATCTCTCTCACTTCAAATATCTGAACTCTTGTAAGGTCTCCCTGATTAGGTTAGGCCTACTCGGCATAATCTGTCTTTTTATTAACTCAAAGTCAACTACTTAGGGCTCTTAATTACATCTGTTTATACCTTCTGCCATTCATCATAACCTATTGATATAGAGAGTGATATTCCATTATATCCATAAGTGCCTTCACACTCAAGGGAAGGGAATTATTCAGGGCATATACACCAGAGGGCAGGAATCTTGGGGGCCATCTTAATAATTTGGCCAACACAGAGACACAGAAGGGCCACATGCAATTAGAAGCCAGTCTTGAAAGCTGATTGATTTGGTGTGTTTGGGACCATCTTACTAGCTGGCTTTATAGAATAACTTGCTGTAGTGTTCAATTAATTAACAATTAGAGAGAGAGAGGAGAAAGCTGATATGAAATGGTTTGATTTGGTGCTGCACGTAGACAGGGCCGTGAGGGCACTGAGGAGCCAGGTGTGAATCAGATCAGCTTCCCAAGTGCCAAATTTCCAGTGTATACCCAAGCGTCACACTGTCTCTTTAACAATGATATGTGTGGCATTCTTAGTTGGCCCTTGATAGTGTATCTGACTGTATCTCCCTTTTGATTTCTTTGTAAGGTTTACTTCTGAAAACAACACTATTATTTTTGCATGATTCTCTTCTTTTTTGGAGTGAACATTTGTTGTTCTGCTTCTTGCCCAACTGCTTAAGATGGCTCATTATTCTATAATATGTGCAGTATTGCCCAGAAGTAATTTTCCTTTTATTTTTGCCCACAAGGTGGAAAATTAAGGATGAAATACAACTTTATTTTTGCTTTTCCCAGAAAAGGTGACGAGGTAGTTTTTTCTGCCTGTTTTTCTATTAGCAGTGAAATATTGTTTTGGCTGTAACATTTGACTACTTCATCCCATTTTGGCAAAAGTTTTATGTGGAGAGACTCCTGCCCTTGTTTATGCCCAGAGGCCCATCCCAGGGTCTTGCAGGGTGGAGGGGATTTCTACCCGCAGAGCCTTGGGGACCGGGTTTCCTGCCCCTCAACATGCTCAGGTATGTCTTTGTCTGTACTTCTTCTTTCTGTAATTGGGAGGCTTATTCTCAATCTCTCTGTAACATTTCTGCTCAGGAAATACAACTTTTTAAACTGAAGAGATGAAGCTCTAATGAAGACGAGCATCGATAGTGTTGGCTTCTCTTTGGTGCTGAGTATGGACACGCTAGTAGAAACACTGACTAAGGGGAACGCTGTACATTTTAAGAGACTTTCTCTTCCTTTCACTATTTTCTGCCTCCTGCTGGCCTTTTTTATCCATTCCAATGTGATAAAGAATTTCAAGAACCGTAGTAGTAAAGAACTACTAGGATTAATCATTAGGTCCACTTTTATAGACCTTTTCTTCTGTTTACCTTTCACATCATTTTATGACCATACCTAAGATGAGCTAATTTGATGAGAAAGAAATTTTTTAAGCTAAGGAGCATTTAAAGAATCTGTAGAGTCCTGGAGCATCCATTTAGTATTTATTCAACACAAATTCTTGAATAAGTGCTATGCGTATAGCACTGCCCCAGCCACTTGAGGCATATAAGAAAGATCTGGTTTCTGCCTCAAAGAGAATAGTTGGTGGAAAGAACATAAATTCAGAATCAGACAGACCAGGGTTTGAATCCTTGTTCTGCTACCTGCTGGGTGTAAATCTCATGCATATTCCGTATTTCCCTACATCTCAGTTTCCTGTCTGTAAAATCGGTGTTATGAACTCTGTTTCCTTATATTGTGAACATTAAAAGACTCCAGTAAGATAAAAATATATTACATCATGACCAAGTTAGGATTATATGAGAAATGGATGAATCATTTAATATTAAAAATTCCATAAATATAATCCACCCATTAACCAATTATTAGAGAAAAATCATATGATCATCTCAGAAGATACAGAAAGCACATTTGAAAAAATGATATGATTTGGCTCTGTGTCCCCACACTAATCTCATCTTGAGTTGTAATCCCCACGTGTCAAGGGAGGGACCTGAATTCCCCACGTGCTGAGGGAGGGAAGTGATTGGATTATGGGGGCAGTTTCTCCCATGCTGTTCTCATGATAGTGAGTGAGTTCTCATGAGATGCGATGCTTTTAAAAGTGGCAGTTTTTCCTGTGCTCACACTCACTCTCTCCTGCCCCCTTGTGAAGAAGGTACCTGCTTCCCCTTTCACCTTCTGCCATGACTGTAAGTTTCCTGAACCCTCCCCAGTATTGCAGAATTGGGTCAATTAAAACTCTTTCCATTATAAATTACCCAGTCTTGGGTATGTCTTTATAGCAGTGTGAAAACAAACTAATACAAAAACTTCAATATTTAATCATGATTAAAAAGAAAACTCTTGGCCAACTCTTATGAACTTCCTTTACTAGATAAAGTACCTACCACAAACCTGGAGTAAGTGTCTTTATTAATGATGAAATGTTAGAAGCATCCATTTAAAATCAGTCCTTAGATAATAATGGTCATCTGTCACCAGTTCTTTATTTAACATTATACTGGACTTACTAGCCAACACAGCAAGACATGAAAAAGAAAGAAAATCATAAGAATTGAAAAGCAAGAAACATGACTCCTAATATTTATGGAGGATATGACCCACCTACAAAAGAACCCAGTGCATCCTATATACAAAGAATTGGGGTTTAAAAGAGAGGTTTTTAGGCTGGTTTAATATATGATTAGTCTATAAAAACCAATTTTATTGTATACTCTAGCAACAAACAGTTGGAAAAACATGTTTTAAAAGATTTTTATTTATAAAGAACCTAGACATTAATCTAACAGAATTTGCCAGGTCAATATGGAAAAATGTATAAAATGCTTTTCAAGTCCTTACCCAGCTTATATTCCACAGTCAATAATTATAACCACTCGGATTATGGGCATATGCTCAACTCCTTTGCATTTTTCCTGCTTTAACATTATGGCCTGACTAAACCTAATTCATGGTTCTATCCAACACTTCTTCTAACCTATACTTGCAACTGTGCAACTGAATATGCTGGAATAAAATAACACAAACTTGCTGACTGGTTTTACTTTAAATTCAGAATTGCCCATCTCAACTGAGCCGTATGAAAGCCCTGCAATTATGCTATCTTCCTTTGGTTCATCCGTGCTTCCCTTCTCTAGACAAGTGTCTTCAAAATGGATACATGACCATAGAATCACCATATGATCCAGAAATTTCACTTCTGGGTATATATCCAAAAGAATTAAAAGCAGGGGCTTAAATAAATAAATATTTGTATACATCATGTTCATAGAAGCATTATTCAAATTGCCAACAAGTGGAAACAGCCCAAATGTCCATGGATAGATGGATAAACAAAATCACACACACACACACACACACACACACACGAATATCATTCAGCTTTTAAAAGGAGTGATAGTCTGATACATGCTACAGCATGGATGACTCTTGACGACACTACACTAATTGAAATAAGCCAGTCACAAAAAACGAATATTATGTGAGGTACCTAGGATAGTTAGCTTCACAGAGACAAAAATGATAAGACCGGTTGCTAATGGCTGGGGATGGAGGAATGGGGAGTTGTTTTATAGGAACAAAGTTTCCATTTGGGATGATGAAAAAGTTCTGGAGATGTGTAGTAGTCATAGTGACACCACAATGTAAATGCACTTAATGCCACTGAATTGCACTTCAAAATGGCTAAAATGTTCAATTTTATGGTATAAATATATGTTTAATTACAATTTTAAACAGATACATGAATAATTTCTAAGAGACACGTTGGCAAGGATACTTTTCAGGGAGTCACTTTGCAAATTTACACTTTCCCCAGATTAACTTGCCTGAGAACACCTGGAATTCAGGAGTCTCCTTTCACAATTGCTCTTCTCTTTTTTGTGAAAATAGGAAAAAAACATGCATCTTATCTGTTATGAATCTTAGTATGCTCCATGGCCCAGTGCATAAGGAATTAGATACAGGAACAATCTGAAATATTTGTATTTGTGTTAAGAAAATAAATGAGTATTATTGGGGAATATAACTATTGCAGCTCAGTTTCCTATTCTTTGCTTTTAATTAAACTGAACACGAACTAATTACATTGTAAGTTGATAGATCATTAAAAATAATTTTTAATAATAGATATAAAAATATTTGCAAAAACACTTTTTGGAAATAATATTTGTGATTTCTGCTACATAACTCAGAAGAGTTTCAAAAATTCCGTAACTTTGCTTTAACAAAAGTCGTTCTCTTCCCAGCTGGTTATATAAATGAAATTACAGCTTTTGCAATGATTTAAATTTATAATGAAAAATTTTAGTTGCCACTTAAAAAATATATGAGGAAATATCATTTTTCAAAATTATTTTAGGAGGTATGAAAGCAAAAAAAAGTTCGATGATTGCTAAACTAGCGGACTGCTTCACATTATTTCCTCTCTTCGCAAAACACCAACTTCTCCCAGATTCTGTTAGCTGATGATCTTGCTTTTTGTTGCACTGAGAAAATGGACACAATAAAAAATGAACCTCCTCACCACACACCACTCTTCATATCTATACACCCACGAGCATCTGTACACACACACTCCACCATCTCATCCCTCCTGTTCGTAGAGATGAACTCTCCAAGCTGTTAACTCAACCCAAGCCCTTTGCTTATGCTCCAGGCACCACCCCTCCTTGCTTGTCCCAGGGCATTGCCCAGCAATTTACTTCTCTTCTGCATCATCCAATTTTTGCCTTTATACTGGTTCATTCTTATTAATATACAAACAGGGTGTTATTTCCTCTCATCTTAAAAACAACAAAGCCTGTCTTGATCTACTTTTTCTTCCAATGACCACCCATGTCCCTCATCTCTTTATATATAATTTTACAGTTTTTAGCAGAATTCCCTGAAAGAGTTGTCTATTCTCAAGTCTTTAATTCCTCTCTCAGACCCACTTCACTGAGTCCGCCTCCCACTATCATTGCTCTTGTCAAGGTCAACAGTGACCTCTGCTTTGCTATGTCCAGTGGTCAGTTCTTAGGCCTCATCTTCCTGGACCTATCCACAGCAGGTGGCACATTTAACACTCTCTCCGTGCAATCATTTTTTCCTTGGCTTCCCAGACACCATACCTCCCTGGAGTTGCTTCTTCTCAGTCTCCTTTGCTGCTTCCTCTGCGCCTATCCAGCTTCTAGAAACTGGACTAATCCAGAGTTTAGTCCCAGACCTCTGCAAGATCTTTTCCATCTGCATGCATTCTCCAGTTGTCTCATCCAGTCTCCTGGCTATAAATACCAGCGATACCAGCTCCTCTGCTTGCTCCAGGTAACGTCTCTTTACCTCTGGATCTATTCTCCACTTTTCTCTGCCCTGGTCTCTACCGGGCAGGTTGGCTGGTATGTACTTTATCTGCAGGCCTCTGTGCCTTCTGGATTCTGGCTGGTTGTGACTAATGGTGAGTGGTGGCAAGATATTAAGGGGAAAGAGAAGAGTGATATTGAGCCTTTTTTCCCTCAGCTCCAACTGTGTGAAGACATTTAACCAAAGATAATGTCTCTCATGGGCCTCCTTGGTTTTTATTATTATTATTTTTAAATATAGGGTCTCCACTCTGTTGCCCAGGCTGGGGTGCAGTGGCATGACCATAGCTCACTGCATCCCTGACCTCTTAGGCTCAAGTGATCCTCCCGCCTCAGCCTCCCTAGTAGATGGGATTACAGACTTGAACCACCATGTCTGGGTAAAGCCTCCTTCTTGATCCAGTTCTCCACCACCAAGTTCTTGTAACCCCTATCTCCCTTGTTCTTTGATATTTCAAGTAGAGCACTGGTGTTCCACTGGCTCTTGTGTTTCCCTGTACCCCCACCTGTAAAAATAGTTCCTTTGTAAATAAACCCTCTTTAAATGTTCCTAATTTGAGTGTTCCACTGTTTTCTGTGGCAATCCTGAGTGATACATCCAAATGTCTAGCATCATTTGGAGCCTCCCTTCTGAACTCCAGTCTTCTCTGTCCAGCAGATTACAGGACACCACTCTGAGATGTCTCATAGAAACCTCAAACATCATGTCTAGTATTGAGCTCCTTGCATTCCCTGCAGCCTGATCTGCCTCCTTTCTTCCCATCTCAGCAAAGGCAACAACATCCTTCCTGTGGCTCAGGCATGTCTCTTGGACTAATCAGTCTTCATCGTTTCTCACAGCTCACATGGTCCATCAGCAAATCCTGTCAGAGCTGCTATGGTTTGGAGATGTTTTTGTCTTCCAAACCTCATGTTGAAATTTGATCCGCAGTGTTAGAAGTGGGGCCTAATGGGAGGTGTTTTGGTCATGGGGGTGGATCCCTCCTTAATAGATTAATGCCCTAATAGAGTTAATGCCTTAATAGAGACTGATAGACTTCTTACTCCATTACTTCCCACAGAGCTGGTTGCTAAAGAGCCTGGCACCTCCCAGCTCTCTCCTGCCTCCTCCCTCACCCTGTGGTCCCTGCACAGGCTGGCTCCTCTTGGCCTTCCGCCTTGATTGGAAGCAGCCTGAGGCTCCCACCGGATGCAGATGCCCAATCTTGAATTTTCCAGCTATCAGAATCATGAGCCAAATAAACCTTTTTTCCTTTATAAATTATCCAGCCTCAGGTATTCCTTTATAACAACACAGTGCTTCTTTTCACTGGCCACTTCTCACCACCCCATTGCCACTATGCTTGTCCAAGCCAAAATCAGTCTTCTCTGGATGAAATGGGCAAAAGCCTTGAATAAGCTTTCACAGAAGCAGAAACACAAATGACCAATGTTCACGATATGTTTAATCTCATTAATATCAGAAAAATTCAAGTTCAAATTTGCAATGTAAATCGCTAGATTTAAAAAATATCATAAGTGTCATAAGACAAAGTGTGAGTGAGGATATGGAAAAAATGGAAACCCTGATGCCTGCTGGTGGAAATGCCAATTGTGCCATCATGGAGAAGACAACTTGGTATTACCCCCTAAATGTGAACTTCACCATGTGTACCAGGAGACCTGTTTTGGAATGTTTACAGTGGCACTGTTTATCATAATAACAAAATCAAGCAACCTCTCTCAAAGAAACACAATTTTGAGAAGCTAGAAAGAACTCAGATGTCCATTGACTGAATGAGTAAATGAACTCATGAATATGAATAAATACATTATAGTATATTCATACTATATAGTTTAGGGCGGTGAAAATGAATGAAGCACAGCTGCACACTGGCTTTCTCTTTAGTCCTGCTGGCCCATGTCACTCACACCATACAGTTCAACTCCAGAGTGGATCCAGTAACACCGTCCATCCAGTGCCGGTGTGGGCTTTCATTGCGGCCCCAGCTCCCTTCCTCTTAAACGCCACCTCTGACTCATCCTGCTTCTGGCTTGATCCACCAAATAGCTACTGGACCTCACCTCCAACGCAGGCACTGTGTGTGTGTGTGTGAAAGAGAGAGAGAGAGAGAGGGAGAGAAAGAGAGAGGTGATTCTTGAGGAGAGGAGAGAGAAGATTCCAGAACAGTGTTATGATTCTGTTAGGAAGAGGAAGGAGGGAATGGATGCTGGATACGCCCACACGCAGCCACTGCCCACTACTGCTGGTTTGTTTCTGTGTCTTCTACCATAGTGCAAACTCCTTAAGGGGAGAAACCATGTCAGTCATCTCTGCATTCCCCTACCACAGTGCCCGGCACATGCCAAGCATTCAAGAAATATTGAACAGAAGCATAGCATAAGAGAGACCTAACTGGTCAGACCTATGGAAATAGACCTAACTGAAACAGAAACCAGGTCAAGAGCCTCTTGCCAGAACCAACAGGCTCCCTGGGAAAGCTGCTATCAAAAGATAAGGAAATGGGTGGATGACAAATTAGGAAGTAGAGGCAGTTTAAGGGCTACTCTGAGTGGCAAAACAAAAGCACAGTGGTCAGGTACAATGACTGCCCCTGGGGAAGGGAGCTAAGTTGGCAAGGCTGTGACCACCGTTGCCTTTTAATGACATCTTCAGAAGTAACCCCACAGGAAGGTGGTATTTTCCTGATCTTAAAAGAAGCACAGCAGGAGTTTTTGTTCTCCAGCCGCCAAGTCGTGGAACATGGCTTGCCATCCAACTGGAACAGCATTTTTGGCAGCAGTGCCTTTCGGTAGCTTTTCCCAGCTTGCCCTCTGCACAAGCCAGCCACTGCCCAGGCAGGCTGTGGTGGCACCACGATGCAGATGCACCAGGCCCCCTGGGCTCACCCACTTGCCCTTGTGTTTGAAATCAGCCCAGTGTTAATGCATCATACGCCCCTGGTGATGACTCATTTACAACCCTTGTGTCTGAGAAGGTGCCGGAGAACTCAGAGAAGAGAAGCTCAAAATTGTCCTGACTTACGGTCAAAACACTAAGATCTGGCCAGTGTATGCAAGTATTTCAGGACCAGAATCGACCCTCCTCCCCCGCTTCACAGCAGGGTCATCACATGTGTTTACACATGCGGTTGCATGGAAGCTCTGGCTGCTGTATACAGGGCACTGAATCCAGACTGCACTCTGCTCACCAAGCTTGCAGGTGGGGTGCTTCCTCCATCTGCCTGGAAGATGGGGCTCTTTTCTTCTCCTAGACACTTCTGCTTGCCAAGCCAGGGCTGCATCTGCCTAGGGGGCCCTCTCGTCTAACTGGTACAGAGGCACAATGTTTCCTTCCCATCCTGTCCTTAGGACAGACCCAGAAGCCTTGGGCCGATTTGAGCTTGCTTTTTGTCCCAGCAGGAAGTATGCAAGTATGCAAGAACCAGCAGCTTTCTTACTGGCAGTGAGACCATCCGACATGCTTGTCCTCCTTGATCCTGTTCTCTGCCAACTTCCCATTCCCCTTCCTGCAGATGGGCCGTGATCCTGGCCTATCTTCCCAGCCTTGCTCGTGGTTATCTGTGTCTTCCTGGTTGCTCTCTGTCTGCAGAGCATCCTCTGACCCATTGATCACCCCGCTGGTGGGGGCCGTGGCTGCTCAGTCTGCTCTCAACCTGCCCCCTGGCTCCTCGCCAGGCTGATTCCTGGCTCATGGCTTAGCCCTGGACTTCCGTTTGTTTGTGCCTAGGCTCCTGCCTGGTTGCTGACACCAGCCCTGAATGCTGCTGGCCCGGGCTTTCGGTCTTGACTCTGGGCTTCAGAACTTATAGGCTTAGCACTGACAGCAACCTCTGATCTGGACAGGAAGGGGTTGTTTTCCATGGATGGAGTTGATCTGTCCACCCCAGTTAGACATCTTGGAGCAGCCAGGCCCAGCCCGCTGAGTGTGCTACACATGCCCCTGTTTACAGATGGCCTCCTGGACCCTCTTTCTCTTCCAGCACTCACCCCCCACCCTGTTCTTCTGGTCAGCAACCAGAGTTCATTCCACTGTTATCTATAACCCTGTGAATCTTTCTAGATTTCAGATGATCTTTCTCAGCATTGTTTAAGCAATTTGCTCACAGACTCCATCATAATATCCTTTATAGCTTTACGCAGCTTCTAAGATCCTCCCAACCTGTGCCTCCCCCAGGAGCCATCCTCTCCCCTCTCCTCTCACCCCCTCCCCTCTCCTCTCACCCCCTCACACACAGCCTGCTTTGGGGGTGGGGTCCAGACACCATTTAGTTCTGGGCAGAAGCAGGATGAGTCAGAAGCCGAGTTTAAGGGGAAGGGAGACTGGCTGCCCTGAAAGTGCGCATTGTTGCTGGAACGAGTAGCTGTTCCCATTCTGGAGCTGAGCTGCGCTGTGTGTCTGGACATGAACAACATGGGCCAGCAGGGCGACAGAAAGCCAGGATTGCAGAGGAATAAGAGACTAGGCATTACAGGCTAAATGTGTGTGTTCCTCCCCCCAAATCAATATGTTGAAGTCCTAACCCCCAAAGTGATGGTGTTGGAAGATGGGGCCTTTGGGAGGTGATTAGAATTAGATGAGTGTGGGATCTTCGTGATGGGAATGGAGGCCTCATACGAGGAGGAAGAGTCTGTCTCCTCGTGTGTGTGTGTAGGGGTGTGCGAGAGTGTCTGACTGTGTTTATGTTTGTGTGGGTGTACGTGTGACAGTGTATGTGCGTAGTTGTGAGTGTGTGGGCATGTGTGAGTGTGTGAGAGTATGTGTGAGAGTGTGTGAGTGTGTATGTGTGTAAGTGTGTGTGTGTGTGTATGTGAGTATGAGTATGTGTGAGAGTATGTGTGTGTGTATGTGTGTGTGTTAGTGTATGTGTGTGAGTGTGAGAGAGTGTGTATGTGTGGGTGTGTGTGTATGTATGAGTATGTGTGAGAGTATGTGTGTGTGAATGTGTGTGTGTTAGTGTGTGTATGTGTGGGTGTATGTATGAGTATGTGTGAGATGTGTGTGTGTGTGTGTTAGTGTGTGTATGTGTGGGTGTGAGTGTGTATGTGAGTATGAGTATGTGTGAGAGTATGTGTGTGTGTATGTGTGTGTGTTTGCATGTGTGGGTGTGAGTGTGTATGTATGAGTATGTGTGAGAGTATGTGTGTGTGAATGTGTGTGTGTTAGTGTGTGTATGTGTGGGTGTGAGTGTGTATGTGAGTATGAGTATGTGTGAGAGTGTGTGTGTGTGTTAGTGTGTGTGTGGGGGTGTGAGTGTGTATGTGAGTATGAGTATGTGTGAGAGTATGTGTGTGTATGTGTGTGTGTTAGTGTGTGTATGTGTGGGTGTGAGTGTGTATGTGAGTATGAGTATGTGTGAGAGTATATGTGTGTGTATGTGTGTGTGTTAGTGTGTGTATGTGTGGGTGTGAGTGTGTATGTGAGTATGAGTATGTGGGAGAGTATGTGTGTGTGTATGTGTGTGTGTTAGTGTGTGTATGTGTGGGTGTGAGTGTGTATGTATATGTGTGAGAGTATGTGTGTGTGAATGTGTGTGTGTTAGTGTGTGTATGTGTGGGTGTGAGTGTGTATGTGAGTATGAGTATGTGTGTGCCCCATGCACCAAGGAAAGGCCATGTGAGGACACTGTAAGGAGGAGGCCATTTGCAAACCAAGGAGAAGTTTCCTCAACAGACACCAACCCTGTTGGTACTTTGATCTTGGACTTTACAGCTTCTAGAACTGTAAGAAAATCAATGCTTAAGCCATCCAGTGTATGGTATTTTGTTACGGCAGCCCGAGCTGACTAAGACACCAGAGGAGATAATCCTGTCAAAAGCCTGGGAGAAAACATTACACTTTGAAAAATGAGCTTGGGAGTCATCGTGCCTCCTGCTCCCTTCCCCTGACCCCAGCCCCACTTCTGGCTGGGACCTTTGAAGAGTCCAGTTCCCTTTTCCCCCATAATTCACTCTGTCCACCTACTCATTCCAGCACACTTTTTGATCTAATTTCTATGGCTCAGCTCCAAGGTGCTTGCCTCAGTCCCCTGGGCCGCAGGAGCCCACTCTGTACTTCTCCTTTGCTCCCACCCGATCCTCTCCCACGAGAAGGTTTTGGCATTCAGGCTCTGCTCCCCTGCACCTGGCTCCAGTGAAGCATGAATGCAGTGAGGGCAGCAGTCCTTTCTTTACACTCTGCAGCACTTAACGTGATTTGGGACACGTGTCATGACTAATCAATGTTCGTTAATTGATTGATGAATAGATTGATTATAAGCACATTTTCCATTACACTTTATAACATGGTATTTTTCTAAGTGTGCTATAAGGACCTGTTGTACCAGAATCTCATTGAATGTCTTCTAAAATGCAGATCTTGGACCCCACCACACCGCTAGCAAACCAGAATTTGTGAGAGGAGAGCTCTGGCATTTGTGTTGTGGTGGATGAAAGATGGTTACAAATTCTTTGACATTTTCCCCATCTAGAGGTGGGATCTATTTCTCCACCCCTTGAAATGCCCATGGCTGCTCTGATCAATGGAATGATGCAATGCCAATTCCAGAGCTAGCATAGGTCTCTGGGAGCCCTGGACCACCAGAGCAATCTGATGAGACTCTAAGACCATGTGGAGACAGAGAAAAACATGGCTAAGCTAGCTTTACAATCACCCTCTAATTTTCCAGTCATGTAGGTGAAATTATCTTGGACTCTCCAGACAAGACCAGCCACCAGCTGAATGCCAGTGGGTGACCCCAGTCAATCACATGGAACAGAAGAATCACTCAGCTGAGCCCTGCCAGAATTCTTGACCCACAAAATCCTGAGGTGCAATTAAATGGTGGTTGTTTTAAGCCCCTAAATTTTAAGGTGGTTTGTTAAATAGTGATAAACAACAAGAATATGCAGGTGTCACAAATCCTCCAGGTTATACATTTGTATCCTAGAATTTATGAGTCATTGTTATAAAAGGATCTGACATTAATGAGTAAAATTTTATGTTAAATAATAAAAAGGATAATTCATTTCATAATGTGTTATCTACATATCCTAGGGGAAGGAAGATGTGGTAAAACAAAATCTCACAATTTATGTTGTTGGTACTCATTTTATTGGACAGCAGGCCGGATCTGCTCATAGCATAAACAAGAGAGGGCCTCCAGCTCTCCTGAACTTTTCTAGACAATCCGATTGCCACAGACAGTGTTAATAAACAGTGTCACCCCAATGGAATAAAATTTAGCTTTAGATTTAAAATGTAGTGAGCCCTGACAACATTTGGTTTGGACATGTTTCCTTAGTCTATGCTTCCAGGCCAAAACTAAGATGATATTTTTTTCTGGTTTGTCTTTTGGGAGTATGTTTTAAGACTAAGCTCGTGGGTTTTTTTTAGGTTTTATAATGAAACCTTTAGGCTTGTGAGTCACATGACTGACCACTACTTTTGCTGTAGTTTTGGACAAAAACCACGGACCCTACAAGCCCCATCGGGATTAGTGATTTTTGTTTTGATTTCTCAACAAAGCAGTTTGGACAAATCTGAGAGATTTTTCCAGACTCAGCAGAGCTCTGTGTGAAACTCAGCATCTTCCTTGGATGCTTCAGCTAGCTTCCGTGGGTTTGGATGGACCCAGTGCTTAAAATGGAACTCTAAAAGCATAAAACCACATGAGCCAAAAATATTTTCCAAAATGAGTTTAACTAAGCTGAAGCTGCTGGGATGTGTGCCCTCTCTGTGCAGACAAGCAAATGTGTCCCTTCCAACTTGATCTCCAACTTGCCTTCAAGCACACGGCATCTGCAGTGTCATCTGTTGAGTAGAGCTGTCCCTTAGAACCGAACTCAGGCCTCTTTAGACACTCATCAGAGGTGACAGCATGTTTCTAAACACTCAATAATTTAAGTTGGGCAAGAAATCCACCTCACCATTTATTTTTATTTTGTTCATCTGAATAACAAAGTGCCCATATGGTGGTATCACTTGAGGATAGCTGACAAATAAACATAATCATCCTTCAAGCCAGTGGTTCTCAAACAGCAGGCCTGGTGATGGCGGGGCTGCTTCAACACTGCTTGGGGCTCTGGTTACAAATACAGATTCCCAGGCAGCCCAGCCAAATCAGAATTTCTGGGTGGGAGCCCAGGAATCTTTATTTTTAATGAGTTTCTCAGATGATTGTACACATCCAAGTTTAGGAAACACTTTTGTGTTTAAAAAACACTTCTGCTTCTGGCTGAGATGGAGTTACAGGGACTGGATTTATCCTCCTGCCTGACACAACTGAAAAACTGGGCAAAATGTGTGAAAGAATGGTTTTCAGACCAAGGACATCAAGAGCCCAGCGTGGTGATCTCTGCGAGGGGAACAAATGAGGCGGACCATAGGATATTACCCCAGCTCACTGTCTGAGGAGTTTCTGGGTGCAACGCAGAGCATGGTGACCTCCCCGAGTCCAGGGGATAGAGCTGGGGGTCCTGGAAGCCACAGTGGCTAAAGGAGAGCTGGATATCACTTGCTGTATGACAAAATCTCTTTATCAAAAGAGATGATTAGGCCTGGCGTGGTGGCTCATGCCAGTAATCCCAGCATTTTGGGAGGCTGAGGCAGGTGGATCGCTTGAGCCCAGGAGTTTGAGACCAGTCTGGGGAACATAGTGAAACCCAGTCTCTACAAAAATTAGCAGGGCATGGTGGCATGAGCCTGTAATCCCAGCTGCTCAGGTGGCTGAGGTGGAAGGATTGCTTGAACCTGGGAGGTCGTGGCTGCAGTGAGCCGAGATCATACCATTGCACTCCATCCTGGGCGACAGAGATGATTAGAAGGCAATTGTATTTTACTCTCCAAAAGATTTGTCTTCACTTCATAGAAGAGTCATCCCACGGTAGGGGCCTGGCTGCTGAATTACTGGAGGCCTGTCCTTCCAATATTCTGTGGGAATATTCTGTGGCTTTGGGAGAGGTGTGAGAGGTATGCAGCTGCTAACATGGACTAAGGCCAAGCAAAGAACAAGTTTACTACATGCCCTTGTCTGTGTTTTTAAGATAGAGATATTGACATATTGAGATGTGCAGAATATTTCTGTGGGAAACATAACAAAGTGTTGTGTTAGTTGCCTCTGAGGAACAGGCCTGAGTGCCTGGGATGTAGTGAAAGATTATTTTTACTGTATACTTTCTGTACTGTTTAAATATCTTACAATGCACATGTATTTCTTTTTCAACAAAAAAGCTAGTTAAAATAAAATATTAAAATAAATCACCTTAAGGATTTCATTAAATTTTTAATAAAATTTCATTTCATTTCCACAAACTCACTCATTATATAACTCTAGGAAATATCTACAATGTAAAGCAATTGTTATAATATGCACCTATGTGATAATTTATTCTATATGTCATTCACAATTTAGTTTATCTTTTATTCATCTGGCATATATATAACACTACACAAAAAATGAACACATTTCATTGTTATTGTGTTTCAAATTGTTCAAAAGACAGGTTGTTGTCTTTGTTGCCTATTCATTTCCAAAATATGAGTTTAAAAGTGTTTAATTGTTTTGGGGATCTGGCCCAGTCCTACATGCCCAGCATCAATTATCTGGCTGTTACATACACATTCCTGCTGTCTCTGAAATCTACAAAATTATTCTATTTGAGACACTTAAGTGTCAGAAAAATAAGATATTTCTAAGACCTTCTTTGTCTCTATGTCTAGGTTGATTTAAGATAAAGAAAAGCTTCTGGGTGGAATAAATGTTCATGCCTCAGGCCACGGCCAGCACCTCAATGTGCTAACACCGAGACCCAGGGTGAGGGCAGCTCTTCCTAAGGGGACACTGTACCGCACTTGCCACTGTGTTTCGTGTTCTTTTCTTAAAGTCAGCATACACGTGTTTTTGTTGTTAGGCAAAAAAGATGAGCTCTATGAATTATCTAAAACTTTTGCTTGTTCCAACAACAAAGATTTTGGAAGCTTAAAGAGTTAAGAGGCCCAAAGAATAGGTTTAACCAAAGAACCAAAGTCAAATAAAATGATTCTGGAAATCTAAATAACAGAAATCATTTCCTTTCTTCCAAGCTGCTGATATACCATCATGCCTTCTCTATTCATGGATTCCCACTACCAGGACAAATAAAGCAAGTTCCTTCTCTCCTAAATTCTTTCTCAAAAACAGTGGGAAAAGGAGGAAAATAGGGATATGCTTGTGTTTGCTTGTATCAGCAAAAATCCCGGGATGATACACAAGAAGCTAACGATGTGCTTACCTGCAGGGAGAGGGGATTGGGGAAGGGGCCGGGCTGGAGCAGATGGGGACAGACTTCTCAACATATACATTTTTATATTGTGTTGATATTGCCCCATGTTAATGCATCACCTAGTTTTATTTTTATTTTTTAAAGACAAGTTCTGTCACCCAGGTTCTAGTGCAGTGGCACAATCCATAGCTCACTGCAGCCTCAAACTCCTGGGCTCAAGTGATCCTCCCACATTAGCCTCCCAAACAGCTAGGACTACAGTCGTGTACCACCATGCTTGGCTAAATTTTTTATTTTTTGTTGTAGAGACAGGTTCTCTCTATGTAGCCCAGGCTTACCTCAAATTCCTGGCCTCAAGCAATCCTCCTACCTCAGCCTCCCAAAGTGCTGGGATTACGTGCATGACTCATTGTGCCATTTTAAAAATTAAAGTTAAAAAATATTTCTCAAAGTTTATCTCTTTTCATAAAACCTTTATATAATATGCCTGTGCCTGGGTCAAATGGATTGAAGTTGCAAAAACTGACTAAAAACAACAGGCAGCTGGAGCCTAACCCTGCCTCCCTCCTCTAGTAATCAATTTGAATGAAAAGGGATCTCAAGAAATTGTCATTTCTTATGCAGCCAACAGACACATGAAAAAAATGCTCGTCATCACTGGCCATCAGAGAAATGCAAATCAAAACCACAATGAGATACCATCTCTCACCAGTTAGAATGGCGATCATTAAAAAGTCAGGAAACAACAGATGCTGGAGAGGATGTGGAGAAATAGGAACACTTTCACACTGTTGGTGGGAGTGTAAACCAGCTCAACCATTGTGGAAGACAGTGTGGCGATTCCTCAAGGATCTAGAACTAGAAATACTATTTGACCCAGCCATCCCATTACTGGGTATATACCCAAAGGATTATAAATAATTCTACTGTAAAGACACATGCACACATAAGTTTATTGTGGCACTATTCACAATAGCAAAGACTTGGAACCAACCCAAATCCAGTCAACCATCAATGATAGACTGGATTAAGAAAATGTGGCACATATACACCATGGAATACTATGCAGCCATAAAAAAGAGTGAGTTCATGTCCTTTGTAGGGACATGGATGAAGCTGGAAACCATCATTCTGAGCAAACTATCACAAGGACAGAAAACCAAACACCGCATGTTCTCACTCATAGGTGGGAATTGAACAATGAGAACACATGGACACAGGGCAGGGAACATCACACACCGGGGACTGTTGTGGGGTGGGGGGACGGGGGTGGGATAGCATTAGGAAATATAGCTAATGTTAAATGATGAGTTAATGGGTGCAGCACACCAACATGGCACATGTATACATATGTAACAAACCTGCACGTTGTGCACATGTACCCTAAAACTTAAAGTATAATAAAAAAAAATTAACCAATTGGTTTTTGGTTTATACCACTCCATTTTGGGGTCACTTGTTCCACAGTGCCAGTTGCAAAGACATTTCTCGCCTTAGATCTTCTGATCTTTCCAGCTGCTCACTTTCACTTCTGGATCTTTATATCATGGGTGCTTTTATCCATTTTTCCTTGGGTTTATCTTTTCATACTCCACACATAGACACACAGACACATACACAGCTGCACATGGACAGCCACCCACATGTACACAAAATCCGTCACTTGGCTCAGTTTTATTCCCTAGGTCACTTAGTTCAACCCTCATTTTTCAGCTGAGAAGACCTGGGTCTAGAGATTAAGTTTCTCACCCGAGGTCACTTGGCTATGTAGTGGCACAGCTGAAAGCACACCCAGGTCTTCTGATGCCTAGTCCAGCCTTTTTCCCATTTAATTAGTTTAATTTCCCACTGACCTCATAAAATATAATGGATCAGTTCTTTTCTAGTCCAGAGACCATAAACTCTGAAAGTGCCAAACAAGATCCTGGTTGCAGCCCCTCCTTTGGCCCCCTAGGAGTGTCCAGTGGACCCCAGGTAACTGCCTGCAGGTCTGTCTGTTGGGGGAGAGGTGGCGAGTGAGGAAAGGAAAAAGGAAAGTGCCAGGAGGACCTAGCCTACTCCCTGCCTTCTTCCTCCTAGGCCTGCATTCTGAAGGCACCACACTAATTATGGCTAGAGTGCAGGCGGGGATTCCCGAATGTGATGGAAAAATGCCAAACTCCTCCCTCAAGCTTCTATGTTGGACACTTCTTCTAAAAGCAAAAGCATTTTAAAATGGCACATTGCATATTTTGGAATCAAGCTTTAAAAAGATGAGTGATTGGGACAAAAGACTGAGAAATTCTCTGGTAACCAGGACTGGGGCTGCTTAACCGTGGGCAGTGTGTATCTGTGTGCTTTATCTGCCGCTCAAAGGCCTAGGCAGGCTGTCATTAATACATTCTCAGCCGCCCACTGCCCCAGAGTTGCCCCAATTTTTCTAAGCCCTACAGCGTTGTCATTTCGTATGTCTGGCGAGGGAATTAGAGCTGGTGAATAAGAAGGCCACCTCCCCTCTGTAATGCTAGATTTCTATTCCCTTCAGCTAACCTGCCCACAGTCAGATCTCCCTCCTCCACCCCACGCCTACCACCATTCTCCTACACCAAAGAGTGAAGGATGATTACAAGTCTTTTACAGGAGGTGTGGTTTAGTTCAATATGTACTGTTGGTTCTGCAAATATGCTGGTGGGAGGTTGACTATGCATGTTATGTGCCATATGCCACCCTGTTGGCTGGCATGCAGTGGGAAGCCTGAAAAGCAAGGGCAGAGAAATAGATATTCTTTCTGCTTTTGAAGCACAGGCTTTAATAATAATAATTTTAAAAACAAGAGTTTTTGAAAAAAAAATTCACATAACTACAGTTGTGTTAATTCTTCATGGATTCCTTACATTGAGCACAATTTGCCTCTCAAAAAAGCAGCAGCAGATTAAATCGACCTCTTCAGATCCATAAAATCATGTTCAACTAGATATACCTCACTTTGTGTGCTTGATATGTCTGGAAAAGTTATGTGTAAATTGAATTTTGCAAATCTGCTCATATTTCAGAGAATTCTCAAGGTGCTTTCAATTTAAATTGGTTCCATTTTGTAAAGCAAATAATAACTTTGTAATGCAAATAGTTACTCCCTAGCTTATTTGTTTTGTAAGTTTGGGCTCTGGTATTTACACTTTTATTTTTCTAAAAGCAAGGTACATCTATAGATAAGAGTAGGCAGTAGGACTTTAATTTATAGGTAATACAATGTAAAAATATAAAATATAAACTAAAATCATTTTAGAAATGTAATCTAGGAATTTAGATGTTTGCTTTTTAGAACTTTAATGTAAGAACTTGTGCCTGTCCCAAAGGTAGACCTTGTAGCATCATAGAGAAGTGCATGGTAGACTTTTCTTAAGGCAGTCTGGCAACACATAGCAAAGTACGGAATCTAATTGTGAAAAGATATATGTACCAAAAAGTTCATTGCAGCATTGTTTACAATAACAAAAAATTGGAAGGAACCCAAAACATAATCAATAGAGAGATCATTTAAATAAAAACATTGTTTTAGGCCAGGAGCAGTGGCTCATGCTTGTAACCCCAGCACTTTGGGAGGCCAAGGTAGGCGGATCACTTGAGGTCAAGAGTTTGAGACCAGCCTGGCCAACATGGTAAAACCCGACGTCCACTAAAAATACAAAAATTAGGCCAGCGTGGTGGCACACACCTGTAATCCCAGCTACTCAGGAGGCTGAGGCAGGAGGATCACTTAAACCCAGGAGGCAGAGGTTGCAGTGAACCAAGATCATGCCACTGCACTCCAGCCTGGGTGACAGAACGAGACTCTGTCTCAAAAAGCAAGCAAACAAACAAAACCAAAAACATTATTTTTCTCTCATGCAATGAAATATTATGCTGCTGTTTAAAAGGGTAAAGTAATAAAGAACCACAATGAGATAATCATTTTCTTGCCTACCAGACTGGCATTTGAATGTTTGATCATCTGCTAGTGAATGTGAAATAATAAGGTCAGGAGTGGTATGAACAAGTACCATAAAACATCACTGTGTGGTTTTCACTGGGAGCTGTTGGTAGGGTTGGGTACCATCATGTTTGCTCATCCACAAATATTCAGGAGACTGAGATGCCGTACTCAATGTGATATGAACTTGAAATATTTACTTACAAAGTCCTCAAAAGTCAGTTTTACATATTTTAAGAGATTCAAAAAGAGATGTTAAAGAATCATGTAATTTAATGAGCAAATATTAAAGTTTAATCTTCCTGAGATGTTTTTACTGCTTTTTTAAGAGGAAAATAGGTATCCAGCTCTTCCAGAGCAGATTCTACATAAGATTATTTTATATATTTTCAAGTAGGGTAGTGCTTTTACTACACTTGAGTGGTGGTTTTACTGCATTTATAATACTCAGTGTTACCCACTTGGAGGTCTTTTTCAATCTATACTTTCTTTCTGGATTTACTTGGTTGAAATAAGTTAAGAATTACTTGACACTCCAGTTTATGGAAATTAACTATTATTTAAGTTGTGGTCCTAAAGACACCTTTGGTTACCAACATTAAATTTTTTCCATGTATAGTACAGTAAAATGGGGGCAAGGAATGCTTGCCAATAATCTCACCATCCTAACTTAATGTTCTTTGTTTGTTTTCTTCCAGGAGTACTTCTTAGAATTGTTATTTTTACAAATATGAAACAATTCAAACAACAAGTAACAGAATAGGACTCCTGTTTACTTCAGTATGGCAATAGATACTCTGAACAGCCTTCCACTGGAAACAACTAAAAATGCTAAATAAAATGTCAGAATTCAAAATTATTTTTGGGCTGGGCACGGTGGCTCATGCTTGCAATCCCAGCACTTTGGGAGGCCGAGGCGGGTGGATCACTTGAGGTCAGGAGTTCGAGACTAGCCTGGCCAACATGGTGAAACTTCGTCTCTACTAAAATTACAAAAATTAGCCAGGCGTGGTGGAGGGTGCCTGTAATCTCAGCTTCTCAGGAGGCTGAGGCTGGAGAATCGCTTGAATCCTGGAAGCGGAGTTTGCAGTGAGCCGAGATAGGGCCACTGCACTCCAGCCTGGGCAATGGAGTGAGATCCTGTCTCAAAAAAAAAAAAAATTTTTTTTGAATGCACCATTGAGCTGATAGAAGAGTAAAAAATATCAGAGGCAAATAAAATGAAAGCAGGAATCCTGAAAGGTGAGAGTACTTACCTAAATGTAGCCTTTTCCATGGAGGCATCTGTAGATCCTTGCTGACAATGATCTTGGGTTTTGATGTTGGCATGGGGTGAAAGGGACAGGAGAACAACCCCAGGGCCCAACCAAGGTGAAGTCTAATACGAGATCCCCATGTAAAGCCAGGACCCCAAAAGGAAGCACCTTCAGTGGGTGAACAAGAGATAAGTCCACTACATAGATAGAGATAGCAAGGAAACTTGCTTGTCTTGACCATTGTGCTGAGTGGAAAGGAAAAAAAATCTTCCCTGAAAATGTACAACCACAAGCAAACCTGCACAGAAACTTGAAGTCCAAAATGTATACTATCTGTGAGGACCAAAAACACCTCAAGCTGAAATGCTTATTTTAAGCTGGTTTCAAGTTTTAGTTGCTTTCAGGTACATGGCAGAAACAAACACAATCTTCTCTGGAGGAATCCACTTTCAAATCAGGCCTCAAAAAATTCCCACAATTGAGCACCAAAGGTTATGGTCTGACCTTCAAAACTCATAAGACACACAAGCAATCAAGACACCAAGGGGGATAGCCAAGAAACCAAATAGAAGGATCAAACCCACAATGACATTAGATATTATAATTACCATCACACATAAAATATGTGAGATAGTTTTTCATAATCAAGTTATTTTATTTTATTTTTTGATTTTAAGTTCCAGGATACATGTGCAGGATGTGCAGACTTGTTACATAGGTAAACGTGTGCCATGGTGGTTTGCTGCACCTATCAACCCATCACCTACGTATTAAGGCCCGCATGCATTAGCTATTTATCCTGATGCTCTCCCTCTCCCAGCCCCCCCCAATAGGCTGCAGTGTATGTTGTTCCCCTCCCTGTGTCCATGTGTTCTCATTGTTCAGCTCCCACTTATAAGTGAGAACATGTGGTGTTTGTTTTTTTGTTCCTGTGTTAGTTTGCTGAGGATAATGGCTTCCAGCTTCATCTGTGTCCCTGCAAAGAACATGATCGCATTCCTTTTTATGGTTGCATAGTATTCCATGGTATATATGTACCACATTTTCTTTATCCAGTCTGTTATTGATGGGCATTTAGGTTGGTTCCATGTCTGCTATTGTGAATAATGCTGCAGTGAACATATGCATGCGTGTATCTTTTAGTAGAATGATTTCTATTCCTTTGGTTATATACCCAGTAATGGGATTGCTGAGTCAGATGGTATTTCTGGTTCTAGGTCTTTGAGGAGTCACCACACTGTCTTCCACAGTGGTTGAACTAGTGTATATTTGCAACAACAGTATAGAAAGCGTTCCCATTTCTCCATAGCCTTGCCAGCATCTGTTGTTTCTTTACTTTTTATTTTTATTTATTTATTTATTTATTTATTTATTTATTGAGACAGAGTTTCACTCTGTTGCCCAGGTTGGAGCGTAGTGGCACAATCTCAACTCACTGCAACCTCTGCCTCCTGAGTTCAAGCGATTCTCCTGCCTCAGCCTCCCAAGTAGCTAGGACCACAGGCATGCACCACCATGCCCAGCTAATTTTTGTATTTTTAGTAGACACGGGGTTTACCATGTTGGCCAGGCTGGTCTTGAACTCCTGACTTCAAGTGATCCGCTCACTTCGGCCTCCCAAAGTGTTGGGATTACAGGCATGAGCCACTGCACTTGGCCTCTTGACTTTTTAATAGTTGCCATTCTGACTGGTATCTCATTGTTGTTTTGATTTGCGTTTCTCTAATGATCAGTGATGTTGAGCTTTTTTTCATGTTTGTTGGATGCATAAATGTCTTCTTTTGAGAAGTGTCTGTTCATGTTTTTTGCCCACTGTTTAATGGGGTACTTTGTTTTTTTCTTGTAAATTTGTTTAAGTTCCTTGTAGATTCTGGATATTAGACCTTTGTCAGATGGATAGATTGCAAAAGTGTTCTCCCATTCTATAGGTTGTATCTGTTCACTCTGATGATGGTTTCTTTTGCTGTGCAGAAGCTCTTTAGTTTAATTAAATCATATTTGTCAATTTTTGCTTTTGTTGCAATTGCTTTTGATGTTTTCATCATGAAATCTTTGCCCATGCCTATGTCCCGAATGAAATATGTGAGTTTAATTGGCAAAAAGTAATAATAGAGGGGATTAAAATTATATAAGGAGAAAGGACTAAAACTAATAATCTTACAAATTTCAAAACAAATAGAATTTATAAAAATAAAAAAGTTGTAATTGAAATGAAAATTCTAATAGACTGGTTAAACAGATTAGGCACAGTCAAAAATAAGAAGAAGAAGAACAAGTAGTAGTAGTAGTAAAGTCAGGCGAAGTGGCTTATGTCTCATGCCTGTAAGTCCAGTACTTTGGGAAACTTAGGTGTGGGGACTGCTTGAAGCCAGGAGTTCGAGACCAGCCTGAGTAACAAAGGGAGACCTGGTCTCTGCAAAATATTTTTTTAACAAATTAGTGGGATATGGTGATGCACACCTGTGGTCCCAGCTACTTAGAAGGTTGAGGCAGGAGGATTGCTTGAGCCCAGGAGTTTAAGGCTGCAGTGAGCTATGATTGCACTGCTGAACTCTAGCCTGGGCAACAGAGTGAGACCTTGTCTCTTAAAAAAATAAGAAAAACTGGTAAAAATTATTCATAAGGTTGAACAGAGAAGCAACTGAAAAGTATAAAAGGGAAATCAAGAGAGTTTATAAGATCTTACATAGATCTAATAGGAGCTTTGGGGAAAAGATTCAACTTCGATAGTAATCAGGGAAGGTTTCTTGGGAAAAAAAAGAATAAATATAGAAGTGACTGGATGACCTAAGCAAAAATTGGGAACTGGATGACTTAAGCAAAAAATTGGCCCCCCTTGTCTTTGTTGCAGGACCCTAACTCTGAGGTTATTTTACATGTAACTGGAAATCCACAGAAAAGAATTGGCATATGCAATCAAAATATATCAAGCTATATATAGCTAAAGCCTGGGTAGAGGTATTGGAGAGAAGCTTATCTTATAGCTATGAAGTTTGATATTTATCTTCTTTATGATTCTATATAATTAGCTGCATCTAAGGAAACAAGAAAACAGTGTCTCTTGAGTCTGCATATCCATACACTTGAATACACTCTCAAATAAGCCCATTCAAAGCATTTTTAAAATGGTAATTTTGCAGTATCAGATCTTGTTTTTAATTAAGGTTTAACTTCCACCCTCTCTTGTGTTGCATTGAAGGATTAGGCCAGGCCACATCACATCTGGCTGGGCCTGTGATGTCCCAGGGATTTATGAATGACAAGCTGTATTAGAACTGTGGTCGCGTGCAGTCATCCTGAAATCAGAAGCTGAGTGCTCCCTTCCCAGCGGCGCTGGGTTTGGGGTAAACAGGTCATCAAAGGCAACACTATCTCCTCTCTCCTTCTTTTTCCAGAATCTTGCTTAATGAAAATTCAGAACCTGAATCTTGTGGCCTTCTCTAATGAGTAACCCATCATCAAAGCCAAGTGATTTATTTCTTAATGTTGGCTATGAAGAGGGCAAGGGAAGAAAGAGGCTGCAACCAGTGTGAGAGAATCAGAACAAGCCAGGAGGGCACTGCAAGTTCACCAGCAGGAGAGGCTGCCCTTGCACCCCGGCCAAGAGGTCCGTGGAAAAGCAAGGTCATGGGCCTTGTCTATCGGAGTTCCCACTAATAAGCTGAAAAATATGCAAACTAGCGAGTTCACACAGAAGTTCAGACATTCTTGGGGCATTACTGAGAATTATTTTGAAAACATACAATAAGATTATTGAGGGGCTGATCTGTCAGTGAGCCGCAGCAGAGGCTCTGGGAACGTGGGAGCCTTTCCTGAAGCCGCCGCGGTGGCCGCGGGTTGTGGAGAGACACTTGTCTCCCTGTGAACAGGGCTGTCTGTGTATGGTCTGTCAGACTGGCTGGGCAGCTGTCTTCCTTTCTTCAATGACTGCTGCCACTGAGGCCACCTCCGGCAAATCTCTTGAGGTCATGCCTCGGTTCCTTGAAGCCCCGGCATCTTGAAGTCCTAGGCTTTTGCCTCTTCCAAGAACAATATGCTGGAAAACAGCAAGGAGAAAAGCTGTTATCCCAAAAGACTGATCTGGGAGAAACAGAGACCTAGAGATAGACACTAAATGGGACTGGGATAATAGCATGTGGAAGTGTTTTGAAAAGTTCCAAGTGCGACATAAATCAAAGCTAATACTATTTCTATATAACAGCATGGCTTAATGGATCCACAAACTGTAAGCACTGGGCCATGGACAAACTGGTCCTTAAGAATAGAACCAATAGTACCACTTTTCCTCACTGCGCCTAATCCATAACTCAGCCTTGTGGAAATTCAACTGGACTTTGCGGTGTACCATACATATTTGGCAGCATGCAAGTAGAGTCAGAAACTTAACATCAGTTATGGTCAGATAAGACAGGAGGGAATAGAAAGTGGCATCTAATAGTTCACATTAATATGCATTACAATTGTCAAAGCACTTTTGCTTTGTAGCCTCACAACTGTGTGAAATAGTTAGGAGTTTTCATCTCTATTTTCCAGGCAAGGAAACCGAGACTCAGCCAGGTGCCCCAGTTCACCCCAGGTCACAGGGCTGGTGAGCAGGTCCTTCACAGCTGTGCAGTCCGTGGCCTCTAGGATACTCTGCAGAAACATGGCGGGATAGCATTCTAAATCCAGGAATTTAACCAGTTGAACTGCAGGCAGAGCAGTAGAGACATGAAGCTCTTTCCTTTTCTGGGGCTCTCAATATTGCTGAAAAGCTGAGGTGTGCCTGGGGAGAGGGTGTGTTTTACTCACCTAAATTACACTTCACCTGCTATACCTTCTCTTTCAGAGCCACGTGTGCTCAACAAAGGAGAGCTTGCTCCAGAAATTGCAACCTGGTAATATTTAGCACATTCAGCACTTTCCATCTAGATGTTATCTCATTAACCTTCCTGGTGTCCCAGAGAGGCATGTGCTACATGCAATGTTGCTGAGCCTCTATCGCTCTAGGAAAAGGTAGTCTGTTCTCCAGTAACCTCAGGATGAAGGCCTTTGGCTCTGCAGCTATTTTGCCAGGTCTCAGGTGCTTTTAAAGGAAATAACTTGGGTGCAGGTGGCAAATGCTTTCTTTTGTTATTTTCTGAATGCAGGTATTTAGAAGTCAATTATTGCTATAAAAAGGGGGCATTTACTTCTCTATAATGTTACTGAGTAATGTACAGGCGCTTTCTTTATGTCTGGCATTTAACCCTTATAACAATGTGGGAAGTAGGTATTTTTACCCTTGTTTTACAGGGAACAGGCACTTGGAGATGAAATACCTTGCTCAAAGACACACTGGTATTAGGTGGCAGCATAGGGTTTGTTATGAGGTCTGGGTGACTTCTAAGCCAAGACTTGAGGTGCCAGCATCCTACTTACAGGGTTGTTCTATGCTGTGACCTCATGAGGTAAGGGAAGGAATGAGGACCCAAATAACACAGCCTCACTGGCACCACCTAAATCCACAGGCTTCCCCACTGCCCACTGCAAGCCTCGAAGCAGGTAGGGGGTGGAGTTTGTAAAGGGAAGGGATGGACAGCCTGGGACCCCAGACTCAGCTTCCCTAAGGTTGCTCATCCAATGTGGAGAAGGTCTTTTGAATGCCTCTAATGTGGAGAGGTGTTTCAAGGCTCTTTGTGCTGTCAGGGCAGGGAGCCTGTGCCCTTGTGCTGCAGAGAATCAGGTGGGGCATGGTGGGATTCTCAGAAACAAGGCGAAAGAAAAAGAGAAGACAGGAGCTGGAGAATCCATGCTAAAAAAGAGGAGCAGGGGACTGGAGGGGGCCAGCTTACACTGTTCAGTAAACGCTGTGATAGAAATGTGCCTGGTGTGGCTAAAAGAGGACTTGCTGATTTGTGAAAGAGTGCTACATTTCAATATGTGGGGGCTGCATTTTAAGAGCTGTCCTACAAATTTTAGAAGGAAAAGAAATGTCCCAGGGGCAATCTCAATCAAATGAAGTGGTGTATGCTTAATTAAATCAACAAGAATGGAACTTTTCAGAGGTTTTAAGATGCCTTTATTGTATTTATATTAGCCTCTGGGGTTAATGAGAAAGTCTTGCTAATAATAGTTTTTATATAAAATTGGTTGTAACATAAATTAAAAAGAAAAAATTTGATTGTAAGAGGAGAGGTAGTTATCACTCAGGTTAATGATGACCCAGTGCCATAATTTCACAGCTGGTAAAATCAACTTGCAGTAGCATTTGAGTCGTTCCTTTAATCCAGGTCTTGGACACAGGAACCAGTGGCCATGAAGCAGAGCTGCTCCACACCGGGCTGCTTGGTGACTTGCATACCGTATATAGAGTTTTTACATGGTCAAAGAGACTGACCATATCCAATACTCATTTTTACATTCTTCCATGGAAAAGTGGATTCAGATTAAGATCAGCCCTACTAATAAGCACCCCAGACATAATCAGCCACCTTCCCTGAGGCTACATTTCTCATACAATGTCCTTGTTCTGGGTATGTGACTAATCACAAAGCTCTGATAAAGTAGTGTGTGTTTAGCGTAAATTATAAACTGGATGTTGGGCTGACATTTTGGCCTGATAGAGCTAAAACAGGTATTTCCAGCTTTGTCAGATCAAACTTATCACCTAATGGATACTTTTGGAAGTCTGTAGCTGATTTCTCATCTGCTTAAGTTTCAGTAGCTTCTCTTCTCCAGATGAGCATAAGATTACAAACTTCAAGTAGCCATTTGGTTATTCCCATTGTCGTTAAGTAGGTGAATAATAAACTGCTCAAGGACTCATATTTGCCCTTTCTTGTCCTCTTCCAAAGGGACAGACTCTCACGCCCAGTAGCCCATGTCAGTATTTGATCATTCTTACAGGCAAATTCTCCCTTAAATCCAGCCAGAGTCTCTCCTGCTTTAATTCCATTTCCTCTTTCACTTAAGTCTTCAGAAGTCTTGTGGAATAACAGTTTGACACCCCTCCCATAAAACTCTCCAGGAGCTTGGAAACAGCAACCAAGTTTTTTCATAGGCTTCTCTACTGTAAGGTAAAACTTCTGATTCCTTTTTTTTTTTTTGGCAGAGTCTCATTCTGTTACCCAACCTGAATGTAGTGTCATGATTTTCTGTTTCATCAACTTTAGATAAGACAAGAATACTGCAGCCTCCACCTCCCCAGTTCAAGCAATCCTCCCACTTCAGCCTCCTGAGTAGCTGGTACTAGAGACACATGCCACCACGCCAGGCTAATTTTTTTATTTATTAAAAAAATTTTTTTGGTAGAGACAGAGTCTAGCTACGTTGACCAGGCTACTGTCTAACTCCTGGACTCAAGTGATCCTCCCTGCTCAGCTTCCCAAAGTGCTGGGATTACAAGCGTGAACCACTGCACCCAGCAACCTCTGATTCCTTTTAACTTTCTAGTTTCATTCTGTTCCTCCTAGTAGAGGACTCCTGAATCCTCTCTGGATTTCCCCCATCTTTATTAAAGTGTATAGGATTCAACTAAGGATTAATTATCTCTCAAAATGGAAGTCTCAGGCAGAGTGGCTCCAGCCCAAGCAAACAACCAAGGCTATCTCTACAGTTTCTAGTAGGTTGGGGATGTCCCCCACTCATGTTGCAAGATGTCTGTCTGCAACAGTTCCAGACATCCCATGCAATACAACAATGCCCAGTGAAAAGAAAGGGTCTCCTCCTATGAGTCTCTCTGTACTATAAGAAAAGCCTTTTCCCAGAGCTCCCTAGGTGCCTTACAGTCAGACCTCCTTGGCTAAGATTGGGCCACAGGCCAAGGGCATGAGCCTGCCAAGACTGCCTGGACTAATAACCCTTCATGTTCCCACCCAGCCTGGCAAGGGGAGTTGTTTCCTGAGCACATGGCCTTCAAACAAAATCAAGGCTCCACAAGCAAGGTGGAGAAGGGCGAGAAGGGGCAGTGTGGCTAAGTGGCAATGAGCTGTCTTTGTCACAGGTGAGCAAAAACAAGGCCCAAATGATTCTCCATATAGTTCAAAATAGTAACAATAACACAACAAAACAAGCAATTACTGAGAGCCCACTAAGTACCAGGTATTGTGAGATCTAGCAGGTTCACAAAGGTAAACAAGATGTGGTCTTTGACCTGCAGAGTTAGCAATCAAGTCTGGGAGAAGATACATCCCATATAATTCCAAAACTGTATAGTAAATGATAAAAGAGGCATGCATAGTGTGTTCTGGAAACACAGTGAATGGAGGCTGGCTGGACTGGCTGTAAGTGCTGAGAATGAGTTAGCTTAAGAAAAATAAGACTTGGGAAGAACTATGAGTTATGTGACTTCTGATTTTCTAATCTTTGAGTAGTATTTTACGGTTTTTTTTTTTTGTTTTTTTGTTTTTTGTTTTTTTGAGACAGAGTCTCGCTCTGTCACCCAGGCTGGAGTGCAGTGGTGCAATCTTGGCTCACTGCAAGCTCCGCCTCCCTGGTTCACACCATTCTCCTGCCTCAGCCTCCTGAGTAGCTGGGACTACAGGTGCCAGCCACCACGCCTGGCTAATTTTTTGTATTTTTAGTAGAGACGGGGTTTCACCATGTTAGCCAGGATGGTCTTGATCTCCAGACCTCATGATCCACCCGCCTCAGCTTCCCAAAGTGCTGGGATTACAGGCAGTATTTTATGTTTTATTATTATGGCTCATCTAAACTTGATGAAATAGAAAATCCTTTCAAGCCTTGAGGGTGGTGTGAATTTCAAGGGTCATTTCCTATGAGTTCATTTTTTCATATTTTGTGTCTGGATGAAATCCATTTTATGATGAGTGAATTCCGTGTTTAAACAAGGAAGCCACTCATCCAGTAGGAAAATGTGTGAAGGAGAAAATGAATGCAGTCTTGATCATCATGATGTCACTGGCTCTGAAAATGGGCTTGTTTAAGTATTATGAGAAAACCAGTAATTTGGACTGAGGAGGAATCAGTCAGAATGAGTGAAAGTCATTTAGAATGATTAAAACACAGTTTTTATTACTTTTATTTAAGTCTAGCTTAATTTAAAATTGGATGACAGAGTTGCTAATGAGGAATGTGTATTAAATTGTTAAGAATGATTTCCTTAGCAAATTCACCATCTCCCTAAAAGTGCTCCTCAGATGGTAAGGGACACTAGAAAACAAGTTATTCTTTTCTCCTGTGTCTTTCTTTTTTCAAGTTTTTACAAGATTTACACTTCACCAGGAAAATTTGCTTTAACAAATATAAACTTTAGTCTGGTCTCTGTGGAGTTTATTATAGAATTAGGAAAATGTAAAAAGTAATTGCTTTTTAAAATCTTAGTTACAGAACTGGAGTTCTGTGTCCATGCTCTCACATAAGAATACAAACCTTTTTTTATAAATCAATAAGAAAAAGATAAACATTGCAATAGACACACGGGCGAAAGTCACGAACAGGCAATTCAAGGCAACAAATCATATAAAATAGATTTCTTAATAATCAAATAAATGAAAGTTAAAACAAAGTATCACCTATCAAATCGGCAAAGGTTTTTGTGCAACATAAATAAATTGTTTGTGCCCACGGCTGACGAGAGTATGGAGGAATGAACACCAAAGTTTTATTCTGTATACAGAGATGTATGTATAAGGATGTTTGTTCTAGCACAAAAGTTTAAAATAAAATGTCCATTAATAGAGAACTGGTTAAATAATGGTGTAATCATGTAAGGGAATACTACGCATCTGTTAAAAAGAATTAGGTATGTCTCGATTCTTTAAAATTTTAATATGTATTACATAAACAAACCAAGGGACAGAGCAGAATAAAAGTTATCTGTGTGTACATATTCAGAGATATTAGTAATTATGTTTCTGGAAGGACATATGATAAACTATTACAGGAGTTACTGTAATTTACTTCAAGAAAAGAACTAGAAGTAAATGATGGAAGATTTCTACTTTTCATTTTAAAACTTTCTGTATGATTTGATTCTGTGCAAGGACTGCTTTATTTTAAAACATGAAATGTTTTTATAAAAAAGAAAAATAGGTTACATCTTTGTAGTTAGTTGACATGAAAAATATCTACAATATAAGAAGAGAAAGAGCTGGTGCACAATGACCAGAATGTTATGACATTCCATTATGTTAATGATTTCATTTATACACAAATATAAATGTAGACCAATATAATGTTTATATTAAAAAACCTGGAAGGGCCGGGTGCAGTGGCTCATGCCTGTAATCCCAGCACTTTGGGAGGCCAAGGCAGGTGGATCACTTGAGGTCAGGAGTTCGAGACCAGCCTGGCTAACATGGTAAAACCCTGTCTCTACTGAAAACACAAATATTAGCCTGGCACAGTGGCATGTGCCTGTAATTCCAGCTATTCGGGAGGCTGAGGCATGAGAATCGCTTGGACCCAGGAGGCAGAGATTACAGTGAGCCGAGATCGAGCTACTGAACTCCAGCCTGGGTGGCAGAGCAAGACTCTGTCTCAAAACAAAACAAAACGAAACTAAACAAAACAAGAAAAGCCTGGAAGGATATATCTAAACTATCATTGCGGCTGACCCTTAGACAGAGGTGGAAAAGTGTTGAGATTGCAGAAACATTTACTTTCTCTGTACTCATTAATTTTGTATAGTGGGCTGGGCACTGTGGCTCAGGTATAAAATGAAAAGTAGCATGGCACATGTATACATATGTAACTAACCTGCACATTGTGCACATGTACCCTAAAACTTAAAGTATAATAATAATAAAATTAAATAAAATAAAAAAAAGAAATCTTCCATCATTTACTTCTAGTTCTTTTCTTGAAGTAATCACTGTAACTCCTGTAATAGTTTATCATATGTCCTTCCAGAACACATGATTACTAATATCTCTGAATATGTACACACAGATAACTTTTATTCTGCTCTGTCCCTTGGTTTGTTTATGTAATACATATTAAAATTTTAAAGAATCGAGACATACCTAATTCTTTTTAACAGATGCATAGTATTCCCTTACATGACTACACCATTACTTAACCAGTTCTTTATTAATCCCAGCCCTTTGGGAGGCTGAGGCAGGTGGATCACTTGAGCTCAAGAGTTTGAGGCCAGCCTGGGCAACATAGTGAAACCCTGTTTCAATTAAAAAAAAAAATTACTGAGCTAATTTTGTACACTGCTAGTAAATTATCAGAAAAGAAAACATAAATTTTTCTGACTGGGAGGAAAACTCAGAGAAGAAAGACTACCCGGCCCTCCTGTGCCTGCTCCCATTTGCATGAAGCACTCCTGTCTGCCCTATGCAAAAACAAGGCTTGGTCTCCATCTCTCACCTGGCTCTTCCAGGCTTACTCTCACTCATTTCCCTTTTAAATTCCACCTGCAGGGAAGCCTTTACAGTTCAGAGCGGGATAGGTAAGAAATCTCTCCTAGGATCCAGTTTACCTACCCGAGTCTTACCCAACTAGAAAAACTGGAAAATAAAAATCAAAAACAGAATGTTCAAACAGGATGCTGAACACTAGCCTAACCTGTAAATGAAATCAGCACCTTTTAGAGCACCATGGATTGGTAGGAGGAGCCAGCAGCCAGCTGAAATGAAAGGAACCCTGGGCTGGAGAAGCAGGCCCTGGCACTCCCAGGGACCATCTGTGAGGTCCCTCCACTCTTTGAGCCTCCTCATTTTTCTCATTTGCTCATCATATCTATTTCTCTTAACTGTAGAGGCTGCTGTGAGAATCTGTGGGGGCAGAAGGTATGCTATGAAAATGAAAGATGATTAACCAATGCGTAAGCCCTGGAGGGTAAGGCTTGAATCATGGGTTCGTTATGAATATTGCCTAGGAAATCAGGAGAACCCAAGATGTTCATTAACCCTAACACGCTCTGACATTATTAAGAAACTGCTATGAAAACCCAATTCTAAAAATTCTTTTCAATTACTTTTCATATCAAGATCTCAAAAACCCTTAAATGTCACTTTAAGGTTTACATCATGACTGTACAATAATAGGTGTAAATGCTACTGGGCAACCAATTTATCCCTATTGACATATTAATACATGTTCCAGCATCTCCCCTTCTTCATAGATAATGAAAAGTTGTTCGTTATTTTTGTTGTTGTTGTTACTGGTGAGAGCCACTATTACAGTAAAAAATAAAATAAAATAAAATAAATTTTTTAAAGGCAGCTCAGATGTGTCCCAGTGCTGAAATCTCAGTTGAAAGTATAAATCAGATTCCCAGTTTGCTGGGGAAACCAGAAGAAGAGGCTTGAGCAGACACACACCAGGGGAAGTGGCCGAGCAGAAGTTCCTAAAGCTCAGGCCACTATTAACCTCTCAAGCAGTTCTTCTTTGCCATTTGTTTGAATCTCATTCATTATTACTCTAGTTACCGAACATTCCTTGTGCTGATTCACAAAACAAGATAATTTTTTGTAAGTTGAGAAAATATTCAAATGACAAGGTGGATGATGGTTATTTGCAGAACTGTGTTGCCCAAAAAAAATATATTGCAGTCCTAACTCCCATCAGTCCTAACTCCCATACCTCAGAATGTGGTCTTATTTGGAAACAGAGTCTTTGCACATTTAACCGAGTTCAAGTGAGGTCATTAGGGTGGGCCCTAATCCAATAAGACTGGTGTCCTTACGCAAAGGGGAAATTTGGATACAAAGACAGACTCACACAGAGGGAAGAAGATACAAAGAAACAGGAAGAAGTCCATGTGAAGAAGGATTCCAGGGAGGCAGCTAAGCCCAGGAGCCCCTGAGGCTGCAGGAAGCTAGGGGGGTCTAATGGCCTCCTCCCCAGCACCCTCGGCGGGAACATGGCTGTGACAACATCTTCATTTTGGACCTCTGATCTCCAGAACTGTGAGACAATACATTTTTATCACATTTTATCTTTCTTCTCTGAGTTTTCCTCCCAGTCAGAAAAATTTATGTTTTCCTTTCTGATAATTTACTAGCAGTGTACAAAATTAGCTCAGTAATTTTTTTTTTTAATTGAAACAGGGTTTCACTATGTTGCCCAGGCTGGCCTCAAACTCTTGAGCTCAAGTGATCCACCTGCACCCATGGTCTGCACCCATTTTGTGAGACTTTCTTATGGCAGTCCTAGGGAACTAATACATCTACTAAAGTCATAGTTCTTAACAATGGTCAGAAAGTGGAGTAAGAGTAAAACCTCAGCTGATTTCAGTGCGGGATGTTTGTGTGACGACATACATAACAGGAGCTCATGGCTTCTCCATTGCAGGGGTGGGTTTTTACTGAAAACACTCAGCCTGGAGGTGGTTCCCTTCCTGCAGAGTGCAGAGAGCCAGTTAAACCCTTCCTTCAGCGGCAGCGCAGAGGGGAGTGGCCCAGAGCCCTGCCCATGCCAGCAGGGAGGGTGCTATCCTAAGCTAGACCAGTGCTTGGCTCTGTGCAGGAGCTAACACTGTGCACAGCTGCTCAAGCCCTATCTGTCACCCAGTAGAGACACAGACAGTGACACAGCTCCTCAAAGGGGATGAGAGTCCTAAGCCCAGCAGCCAGGCAGTGACCCTTCTATGTCAGCCGTAGAAGGTACGAATCGGAGGCCAGCGACGTCTCAAACCAACAGAAACAGAAAAACTCAAGAATATCAGTAACTGGGCCCCATCTGGCCGTGGATTTTTTTCTTGTGTTTTATTTTTGTTATATTTCAAAACTACTTTAGAGAGTAAAAATGAGCACTAAAACTAGAGCCCCAGCACATAATTTTTGCTTATATTTGTCGGAATATAATTTATTCCTAACTCTGGGTGTGTGTGTATCATTCTATTATATGGAATCAGTTTTTAGCTCATCCTTTTGTTATCTGTTGGAAGCCAGGAAATAAAAACAAAAATAAGCAGATATTGTTGAAGAGAGGACCCACGTGGACCAAGAAGTCCCCACATGACGGCAGCCCTGAGTGGGCAGAGCTTGAGGCCTGGAAGCTGCCTTAGCAGGAAGGTGCAGCCCTCGCTCAGACCCACCCTCAATCAGTGCAGGGTCAGACACAAGCCTCAGGACCGAGCCTTTGTTGTCCTTCCTTCAGCGACTCCTAAGACCCAGCTCCGCTCCCTTTCATCTAAAGAATAGGCCAGGGTAGGAGGGGAGGGGTGACTGACACCACACAGGATGCTAGAAAATAATGTTATAAATTTGAGGTAATTTCCCCTGTTCACGTCACCTTAGAAAAAGGCCTTCTTTTTGTCAAAATTAAAGCCATTTACAAAAGTGCAGGTTTGTTGTTGTTTTGAAGAATGTGAACAGCTAGGTGTTTTCCCTGGGACTCAGTTTCAAAATCAACAAACGGACACCTGCCTGAAAAAGGAAAAAACGGAGTCAGCGATGTCATCATCCTTCCTCAGCAGCACTCCAGGTGAGAGGAGCCGCTCCTGGGTCCCTCTGTCCCCAAACAGGGACTGCACGGTGCTTCAGCAGCCGCCCAGGCATGGGAGGGAAAGGAGGAAAGGTCAAGTTGTTTGTACATTTGGTCTTCTTACTATGACTGGGCTGGTAAAATTGTTTTTCTGAGAGCTCCTTGTTCATCTGGCTTTTAAATACTTATTATGCTTTTTTTTTTTTTTCTGAAGGGTGAGAGAGAAGCAAAATTTCCACAGTGTGAACTGTCACGGATTTTTACTGTGCAGTACAATCAGAGTGACAGCAAGGTGGTTCTAAAACGTGATTTCTTTATAAACATATCTGGAAATATTTTTAAAATTAAAAAATGCCAAGGGTGAGGCTGGGTCATAGGCAACCATGAGAAGTAAGATGTTTGCTCTGGAGGCCAGTGTTAGCACTCTTCTACGAGTAGTTTTAGAGCAATCTAGGGTCAAGTGGAAACATTCTGACTACACTACCCTGCAGTTTTGTTTCAAGAGCATCTGGATCCCAGTTCCAGGGAAGCTGATTTGAGTTGCTCTGTGCTTGAAATACAACCTTGTTCTGTAGAGTTCCCAAGACGAACGCTGAGTGGGTAGTATTTAAAGAACAGCTTGGCAGTCCCTGTGCCCTGAGCCCTCACCTTCATTTCCTCCTGCTCCTTTCCTTTGTGCTGCGTCTTTCCCTTGCAAGGACACACGCACGCAGACAGAGGAGGAGGCCAGCAAAGGATGGGGAAGTCGTTAATGCGACTAGCACACCCTTCCCAGGTTCACTCTGCCACCTTTCTATTCTTTCCAGTCTATTCTCACTACTCCATTCTAGTTGGGAGTGTTTCTTCAGTTGCTTTAAGTAGGGGTGGGGAGAGGATGTTTGGTCAAAGGGCATCGAGATGGGAACAGGAGAATCGAGGAGAGGAAGTAAGGGGCCAGAGATAAAGAAATAAGAGCTAGGAGGAGGGAAGTAAATAGAAGCAAAGATGATGAATAATACCAGGTACACAATAGACAGGGAGCGAAATGAAAAAGGAGCAACACATAGAGGTTGTGATGCAGAAAGGAACAATTCAAAATAGAAAAATGTAAGAAATCTGAAAACAAACAAACTTAGAAGCCCATACAGGAAAGCAAAGAACCAAATGGAAGTAAGAAACAGAACCCCAAACAGGAAGGACGTCTGAATGAGAAATATGATTGAGGAAAGGAACAGAGGAGCCTTTGTGGTGTGTTTGTAGATTAGAGGGAAAACGACAGAACAGAGAGAATCCAAGAGTGTTTATTCCTTGCACCTGGTAAACAAAAAATTCATTATTTTTTAATCATGGAAGAAGTATCTCTAAGAGCACTGGGCCTTTCATGCTACCGGCCTGTCTCTCACTCATCTCAATCCCTTAGGATTATTTTAAAAGCGTAAGGAAACCCAGCTCAAGGAAAACCAAATTTCCACCCAGATGCTATTTATATGAAGCTTATTTTATAGAGGTGAGTCCTCATGGCCCTTAGAGTTCAAGCTGGGTTACCTGTTCCCGGTGGTGAATGATGTCCAGCTTTTTGGTCCCTGTAAATCCCAGGTAAATGACAAAGATATCTCAGTCCCTTGAAAACACGGGTAAAAAATGAAACCATTATTTGCATGATTCTCATTTCCGAAGCCTGCCTTACCATTAATAAGTTAGAGGTTGCCTTGTAAGTTTAAATAATTTAGGAAATGGAGTAATAAAAAAAAGTAAGTAAAGCATAAGCCGATAAATATAACACATACCCAGGAGAAGTAAACATTAGTTATTTCATTACTGCAAATTGCTGTTACTAAACATTATGATAAATTACCAAAAAGATGCCTCTTCACCCCCTTCTATAATTTCAGGTTATTAATTTTATTCACATACAAGTGATTCTTTCCTTCTATGCCTCTCTTGCCCTGTTTCTCTAATGAGGAAACAGGAAAAAAAATGCAGTAGATAAAATGCTTAAATTGAGGCTGAGGCAAATGAAAAAAGATATCAGAAACAAATAACATTATCAGCTTTTAGCTCCATAATAAGCTCTTGTTTATTTAGACCCTATTAATTTGGAATTTATAATAACTTGATGGGGACCTGGGCAGAAATTTTCCTTCCATTTAGCAAACGCTGTCTTGCTAAGTAGTGCAGAAGAATGATGTAAATGAGATTACAGGAGGAATGTTTGAAATACATCTTTGAGCACTTCAGGCAATCCCTTATATATGAATAATTAATATAAGAATACATATCATTCTTATCCAATAATTATCTGGCAATTCAGAAGAAATTTGTTAGGTCACCCTGCAGAGTAACAAGATGTGTGTTTGTCACTAAATAGCTCTATGACCATAGGCAAGGCACTTAACTTTTTCAGCCCTTATTTTTCTTACCTAAGATCGGATTGATAATATCAACTCTGCCTAGTTTGGGAGGTTGTTATGATCATGAAATGAGAGAATGGATGGAAATCCATTTTGAAATCCATAAGGGATTAGGAAAATCTGTATTATGTAAATGAGTTTAAAATTCACACTTTCTACTAATTCTGTCTAACCCTGCCTCTGATGGTCTACACTGGTGAAGTTTTCATGCTTTAAACAGCTGTTACATAGTGACATGTTTAGCACCTGCAGCCATCGCTGAATCTCTTTTATTAGGGAAACTGCCTAATGCATTGGTGTGTGTGTGTTTGTGTGTGTGTGTGTGTGTGTGTGTGTGTGTGTGTGAGACACTACTCCTCCTCCGGCCCCTAACAGATCCTTGGAGTCATTCTTTGTGTTCTGAGTACACTAAATATACTTCACATGACACGACTGGAGAAAGTTATTGTACTTGAAAGAGTCTAAGCTTTGGAGTCTGACAGTCTTGGGTTCAAATTCAAGATCTTCCACACAGATGAGTTAGCTGGAACAATTATTTCTCTGAGCCCCAGTTTTTTAATACAATTTTTTATGAAGCCTAAAAGAGATAATGTACATAGCACAGTGTCTGGCACAGAGTAGGCACTTCAAAAGGATGATGATTATATGAAAGATAAGTTATCTTGAGGTGATATTTGCATTGGACAGAATATCTAAGACTCCCCACTTCAAATCTCTGGTCCCTTATTGCAGTTTAGTTCCCAAATTACAAAGCCAAATAGGCAGTCACTCTTACAATATCCAATTTTTTTACACATAGATAACCTGTGTTGCTTTCGGTCAAATGTATGTCGCAAAGTATTAAAATAATGTCTTCTTAATTCTAAGAATCCTGTTTTTTCACATTTGGATGTTTTGGAAATCAGAATGAATTTTACAATCATTGTCAAAATAAACATGTCAACTGCTAGGTGGAAGAGTTGCTAAGAGGAATTGTCATTTGCTTGTAATAGGTGAAATCAGCCAAAGCTTTCAGAATAAAGGGTTTTCAAAGCCAGGAGATGTTGGTGTTTATGCTTCATAAACAGATGTTTATGCAAAACATCTGTCTGTCAAGTGCTTTCAAAGAAGCTATTGAACTTCCTGCAAGAGGTAATCAATTAAAGGGAAAAAAATTAAGATCCCAGATCAGGGGTGCTAAAGAGTCAAACTCCCAGGCACTTTTATCAGTGTCACCACCTCTTCTTTGCAGCAACTGCCAATGTCCTGGTGATTCCAAGGAATCTTTGGAGTGTAGTTAAGATGGAGTAATTACATTAATAAAATGCATGCTGTTTTTTGCTAAAAAATGTGTATATTTAATGTAGGATTTCTTTTTTTAATATCTAATGATAAGGTTTGGCTGTGCCCCCAGCCAAATCTCATCTTGAATTATAGTTCCCATAATCCCCAAATGTTGTGGGAGGGACCTCATGGGAGGTGATTAGATTATTGGGGGGGGTTTCCCCCATACTGTTCTCATGATAGTGAATGAGTTCTTATGAGATCTGATGGTTTTGTATGGTTTTATAAGATTTTATCATGAGATCTGATGGTTTTATAAGGGGCTTTTCCCCCCTTTGCTCTGTGGTTTTATAAGGGGGCTTTTTCCCCCCTTTGCTCTGCACTTCTCTCTTCTGCTGCCATGTGAGGAAGGACGTGTTTGCTTCCCCTTCTGCCGTGATTGTAAGTTTCCTGAGGCCTCCCCAGCCACGTGGAACTGTGAGTCAATTAAACCTGTTTCCTTTGTAGATTACCCAGTCTTGGGTATTTCTTCATGGCAGTGTGAGAACAGACTAACACATCTGAATAAAACTATATTTTAATTCAATAAATTAATCTCCTTCCTTCTAATTGACAGACTCAGCAGAAAAAGTGTCTAGCTTTTTAAAATCATCTAAAAACAGGGTTAAATATAATTAAATTTATACTTAAGACATCTGCAGATTGCTGTATGTGTGTTATACTTTAATAAAACATTAAAAAATTAGAGATATGTGTATGTGTGTATTTAGCTTGAATAGTTGAAGATTTGTCAAAATATACACAGTTACAGCTTTCAAACTAATAGGTGTAACCATTTATAGAACACACTTTCTCGATCAAGTCTTGGGCACTTTACTCTTGTTATTTAATATTAATAATAACAGCTAATATTTATTAAGCACTTACTATGTGCCAAACATTTTCAAGGGGTGTTTCATCTCCTTTAACCTTTAAAACACTAATTGAGGTGAGTATTATTATTGCTGACTATATGAGATGGGTATTAGTTTTACAAAGATGGAAATTCATACATAAGGCACATATAAGCTAGTCACTTCATGAAATCACACAGCTAGAAAGTGGTTGGGGAAAAACTAGAATCCAGAAGCTTGCATTTATGTATTTCTTCACAGTCACCCTAAAAAGTACATGACGGGTCATACTGTCCTTATTTCACAGGCAAGCACCCTGAACCTCAGAGAGGTTAAGTGATTTGACCGTATCACACAGCTTGCAAGTGGGAGAGCCAGGATTCTTAACTGAGCCTGTCTCCGAATAGACAACGCAATGCTTTTTTTGGAGATCATGTTCTTCAGACATAGGTTTCTTAATATCACCTCCAAATAAGCCAAAGAGTGAGAACCCAGGGGTGGGGAAAAGTGGGGGAGAGAAGAGAGCTGAGGAAGCAACTCTTAGAACTTCCAGGGAGCTGTCACTGATGTCTTTAATCCAGTCTGTCCAGAAACTGCAGTTTTCCTCCTTTTTCAGTTACTATGACTATGGGTGCAGTTGCCAATGAAATTTAATTCACATTCATTGAGATATTAAGTCACAAATTTTCTCTAACTCAGAAGTGTATTTTCCTTTCTCCCCTTTTCCTTTCTGGTTAGCCCCAATACATCTGCTTCCCTTAAGAAAACAAAAGAGCAATAGTAGACTTTAGGAAGCGTACTCCTCAAACATAGGAACCCACACAGGCAGCCACAGTTGTCTTGTTTAAAGAAGGGGGTGGCTGAGTCCTGCCCCTCAATGCCAACCTGGAAGGGTAGGCTTCTTTTAGCTTCCTCTATGTCTTGTTATTTGTAAATTAGTACCACCCTTTTAGTTTCCAACTACACACACAAAAAAGCTAGCTTCAACAATAATTAATTTGGGGCCATTTTAATTGGCTGCACTTTTCCTTATTAGGAACTGAAAGTTATGATTGGGGTCAGTTCCACTGTCTGTGAAAGAAAAGCTTCATTCTTCATTTATTCTCACTCTCCAGGCCCCCTCCAAGACAGTCACAATATTGGCTTAGGAACTTACAGTGGAGGAGACGGCATTGAAATTCAGGGTACTATTTTGGTATTTTTAGCATTTTGGAAACCATCTACTACATTGTCGCTTGAGAAATTTTGAAAGACTTCTCTAAAAGTTGGTTTCTAGAGACAAAGAGGAAAATAGATATGAAACAATTTTACAAAATTGCTGATGTTTTGGAGAAGTTAACAGACTACAGTAATTTTTATCAGTAGAAGTATATTCTCATTTCCACGTGGTTCACTCTATAAATGTCTCAGGAAATAGTTTATGTTGTAAAGAAAGGTAGTACTTTAATGTCAGCATCTACCTAAACAATACAAGTTAAAATAGAAAGAAGGAAGGAAGGGAGAGAGGAAAGAAAGAAAGAAAGAAAGAAAGAGAAAGAAAGAAAGAAAGAAATAAAGAAAGAAAGAAAGAAAGAAAGCAAGGAAGGGAGGGAAGAGAGAGAGAAAGAAAGAAGAAAGAAAAAGAGAAAGAAGAAAGGAAAGAAAGAGAAAAGAAAGAAAGAAAAGAAAGAAAGAAAGAAAGAAAATTCAGTTAGACCTCTTATTAATCTTTATGAAAAAAACAAGGTTAAAAAAAAACTTGCCACAGTCCATGGTTTTTGAATGTTTGAATGTTGTAAATAGTGGGTTATTGGGTGTGTCATTTTTTTCTTTGTGTTCAATTTCCTTTTCAGCTGTGACATAGTGACATGTTTACCACCTTCAGCCATCAAGGCAGTTGAAAAATAAAATAATCTGCTTCTCTGAATTTTAGTTTTGGGTCTCTACCCCAGTACCTGTCAATGTCAAACTTCCACAGATGCCAGATTCCAAGCTTGAGCCTCCACTCAAAAACAAAGGAGTTGGGTAGGAGGTGGGGACAAGAAATTAAAAAAAAATCAAGCCAGTGGAATCTAAAAGCAATGGTTATGAAAGTTTAGTTGGAAAATGCTAGATGGACCAATGCATTTGAGTATCACGAGTGGTAATGTTAATACCCCCTTCAATAATGATTTCTGTAGTTTAAGCCATCACCTACCCATGGAAACTCCATAGACAAAAGAGATGCTCAGCTGGTCTAAGGTAAGGGCCCTGTTTAATAAGGCAAGGTGGGTCTGTTTTTGTCTAGAACTCCTAGACAGGCCTCTTTTTCAGGAAAAGAAGAATCTGCAAAGTATCAAGAAACATGAAGCTACTTGCTGAGTCTGTAAGATCTTCTTTAGCCACAGCTACATTGATGCAGTGGGTACATGGATGCATAGAGTGATAGCCTTAGACAGTGCTAGGTTCCAATGCCTGCCTTGCCACTTTCTAGCCCTGTAATTTAAAGAAAGTTACTTAAATGACCTAAGCCTCCCCTTTGTCATCTGCAAAGTGGGGATAATAATGGTCACTACCTATCAGCTATGGTAAGGGCCAAATGTCACGTGCACCTGGCATGTCTCCCGTGCTAATAAATGCTTGAAATGTGTTTCTGTCCTTTCACTTCTTAGGTCATTTTTAACTGTATGATTTGTATGTTGTGATAAGATCATTTACAAAACAGCTCAAATCTCTTTGACATTTCCTATGTAACAGAAGCTCCAAGTTCTGCCCTGAGATAAGGTACTTTCTTGGCTTCCTATTGAGGAGTTTAGGATATAACATGGCTTCCAGGCCCTGAACCTTCTCTGTGGAACTGTGGGAAACGCCACAGGTGGGAGCCAGTTACCTGCTGAGAACAAGGATGCTGCAGCCCCACCCTGCTTCCTCACCCTCCGGCCCTCTGGCCCTTTGGCCCAGGGCTAGGTGCGGACCAGGAGAGTGGCTGGCAGGGGGGGATCCCAGTGGTGACAGTCCGTGTGAGAAGGTGCCCAGCTTGGGGCAGGTAGGCATCAAGAACTGCATCCAGAATCACCAAGTACAGTAGACCAGAGATGGGCTGGTCCACTCCAGGTCTGGAAGGCCACATCATGTAGATTAAGTAGAGGACACTTGTGCCCACAAGTAAACACCAAGATCCAGCAAGGAGGCTCCGAAATCCCTTCCCCAGGACAGCAGGGTGTCGAGGTTTGAGCTGACTCAGAGCTTCAGGGAGCTTCACCCACTGCCGGGGACTGTTTCTATCCAGATACCTGCTCCTCCACAGGCTTCTCCCCACCGTCTCAGAGGCCAACAATGTAGACTCCGAGAATGGGGATTTCCTTCCTTCCCCTTCTGCCTTGCAGGCCTCATGGAACTGTAAACCTTTGAAGAAAGAAATCACAGGCCAAGGCTGCAGACATCAGTTCAACTAAGAGCTGTTCAATTCAAAAAGAACCTACAGGGCTCTGTCTGCAGCTCCTCTGCAGAAATGGGGGACCCTGGTGCGTGCTCTGGAGGCCCAGCACTCTTCAACCTTTTCTTCTTATCCACTTCAATCTTCTCCATTTTTAAAAATCAGTAGGAAAAAGGCCAATGACCCAAAAGAAAAATGGGCCAGGACATGAGCAGGCAGTTCACAAAAAAAAAAAAAGAGATGAAATTGGCTACTAAATATTTTTAAAATTCTCTTCCTCTCAATTTAAAAAATCCAAAGCAAAATAAGATTTCATTTTCCACTTGTCAGGCTGAGTAAAATAAAAAAGATATTTACTAATACTTTGCATCGTTTATGATCAGGAGGAGCATAACACAATGTAAATAGCTACAGTTTCTTCAGAGGGAAATTTCAAGGCTACATATTTTTCCTATGTATACACTCTTACCTGTGAGCCCAGAAGTATGCACAAAGAACCAGTTAAAGAAAGCATGGTTCATAATGGAGTAGATTTATTTGTGCTCATGTGGCACTATCTCCAAGACACGATATTAAGTGAAAAGGAGTAGGTCAGAGCAGGGCATAAAATATCTCTGAAAGAAGATACGAGAACCAACAGGTCATGGTGGTTGCCTCCAGAGAGAGGGCTGTAGGGCTGGGCCGCTAGGGTGGAGCACAGACTTACATTTCACTATACTCTTCTGGATTTTTTTTAAACCATAGGTATATATTTCTATTTTAATTAAAAATATACTACTTTTTTTTAAAGAAAAGTTTCTCCATTCTCTTCTATCCCTCTATCCTGTCCGGCAAACTTCTCCCTTAATCTCTTTTCTTCTCTCTCTCTCTTTTTTTTTTTTTTTTTTTTTTTTTTGGAGACAGGGTCATCTTACTCTATCACCCAGGCTAGAGTGCAGGGACATGATTGTAGCTCACTAAGTCTTGACCTCCTGGGCTCAAGCAATCCTCCCACCTCAGACTCCAGAGTAGCTAGGACTTCATGGTGTGCCGCCATGCCCAGATAATTTTTTAAATTTTTCATGGAGTCGAGGTCTCACTATTTAGTCCAATTTGGTCTCAAACTCCTGGTCTCAACAAATCCCCCAGCCTCAGCCTCCTATAGTGCTGAGATTACAGGCGTGAGCCACTGCACCTCCCCTTCATTCTTTTTTTTTTTTTTTGAGACAAGTTCTCGCTGTGTTGCCCAGGCTGGAGTGCAGTGATGTGTGATCACTGTTTACTGCAGCCTTGATCTCCTGGTCTCAAACAATCCTCTTGCCTCAGCCTCATGAATAGCTGAGACTACAGGCATGTACCACCAGAGATGGGGTTTCACCACATGCCCAGGCTGGTCTTGAACTCCTGAGCTCAAGAGATCCACCCGTCTCAGCCTCCCAAAGTGCTGGGATTATAGGCAGAAGCCACTGAACTTGGCCTTTCCCTCTCATTCCTGACAGATTATCTTGCCTTCCACTAACACAGAAAATGAAAACATCAGTGAGAACATCTTCAACTCAGTGCACAGCCAAGACTGTACTCTAACTGCATCACATCCATCCTTTCCACTTTATTTTCTTCTCCCAGTCCCTGGATGCCATCCATAGTAGGACTTTGTCCCTCTTTGGTGAACCCTCAGCCCCTCTCTTTATTCTAGATTTTTTCATTGATATTCAAATTCACTAGTCTCCCAGTTCCTAAACCACCTGTCGCTGCTGCTCCTGGACTCTTTAGTCCCTTTTGTGGTTAATCTTCTCGAAAGAGTTGTCTACATTGCCTATTACTTGCTCCTCTTCCTTTGCTCATTCTGCAGTCTGGCTTCTGACTCCACCCCCACCCATCTTTACACCTCCAAAATCACATGTGACCTCCATATTACTATTATAAAATCACTGGACACCTCTTCTTGAACACTCTCTTCCACTCCTTTATCTAGCTTCAGTTACCACATCTATATTTTTAGTGCAGATTCATCAACTAACTCACTCTACACTGGTCATCTGCTTTAGATGCCCCATAGACACATCAGCCTCAGCACCTGTGTTTTCTCTTTCAGTGAATGGTGTTGTCATCCAAGCCAGAGAGTTGGGAGTCTTTCTCTCATCTTCCCCTTCCCCTGCTCTCGATAGCCAGCCTTCCAATTGTCATTTGAATCTGCCTTCTCAGCTACTATCCTAGTCCTTGCCACTAGTTTCTCTGTGTCTTTACAACAGCTGATCTCTCTGCCTCCAGCCTTCCCCTCCCCCATCAATTCTCTACACTCTTTGCTTTGACCCTTTCAATGGCTTTCTCTACGCTCAGGATAAATCTCAAGTTCCTTAACATGGTTACAAGACCCTGTATGATCTCGTCTTATTCACCAACCATCTTTTGCATTCTAAGATCCAGCCTTACTGCTTTCATTCTTTAAATACTCTATATTCTTCTATACTCTGAATCTCAGAATGCACTGATACTTCTGCCTAGAAAGTTCTTTTCTTTTTCTCTTCTCCTGGATAGTTTCTCCTCATTCTTCGTGTCTCAGCTTTCATCTCTCTTCCTCCAGAAACCACGGTTTGATGAGCTTCACCCTGGGTTAGATGTTTCTCCCATAGCATCTTGTGCTTCCTCTTTCATAACTATTATTGCCCTGTAATGAATTGCTTCTTTAGTTCTGATTCTTCCACAAGATTGAAGTTTAAAATGGAGCTTATGGCTGGGTGCTATGGCTCACACCTATAATCCCCAGAGCTTTGGGAGGCTGAGGTGGGCAGATCACTTGAGCTCAGGAGTTCAAAACCAGTCTGGGGAACATGGAGAAAACCTGTTTCTACAAAGAATGCAAAAAGTTATCCAAGCATGATGGTGTGCGCCTGAAGTCCCAGCTACTTGGGAGGCTGAGGTGGGAGGATCACTTGAGCCTGGGAGGTGGAGGTTGCAGTGAACCCAGATTGTGCCACTATACTCCAACCTAGGTGGCAGAGATAGACCCTGTATTAGGAAAAAAAAAAAAAAAAAGGAGTGTAGCCCTCCTGGTACATCACCCTGGCACATAGTAAATGACAAATAATCATTGTATGAACTGATGAATGCACGACCAACCCCCATTTCACAGTGCATTTTAACAAAGAAACATACGCAGAGCCTTACTGCCTTTGTGGAATCACCAAGGGAAAATAGCTCAGCCAAAGGTACTCTACATAGTTAGAATTCTAATTCTGACTAACTTGTTAGGGTTCTCCCTCTGGTGATATATTGTAGAATTTAAAACATGTTTGCAATAATGCATGCCTTCATCTTCCTTTTAAAAACTGTGTGTGTGCATGTCCACATCATTGTGTCAGAGAATGGGTTTGCCAAATAGGCCTTTGTAGTCCAGTAGTTTGAACTATTAGATTACTAATAGAAATCTATGAGAAGATTGTTCTTCAGCAAGTTTTCCAGTAAATTATCTCTAGGCAAGAATGTAGCAACTGGGTATTTTAAAATGTATTTTTGTAGCAGCTATTGACAAAGTACACCCTGTATTGCTTAAGAAATTTTGACATATAGACACCTAAAGTGCATTGTTGAAATAAAATGATACATACATTCCAAGGGTCAAGGCTGACCAATGTCAGGTTTAAGAATGTCAGTTGGCAGAAGTGGAGGAATTTGGGAAATAGAAAACGTGGCTATTTGCTCAGGTTAGTTCTGAAATAGGTGGAGAGAGAATTAATGAGCATGTGAATCCAAGCAGTCTTCAGACAGAATTTTTAGCAGTGCACTCACAGTGAAAGTAAAACCTATAGAAACTAAAAAAATTAAACATCAAGCTGAACAAATAAATAAAACAGGAACAAAACTGGCATAGGTCTGGTTTTTTAAAGAAGAGAACCAAAGCAGGCAGTTCTTAGCTGATCTCCTGGAATTCCTAGTAAAAGAAAGAAAGAAAATAAGGGTGCCCACACTGGATTATCAAATCTGTTTTCTTTTCCTTAGCTCTAGGGCTGTACAGAAGCCTCCATGCTCTTGGATATGTGTGCCACCTCAAACCCAGCCCCTCCCAGACGCTTCAGCCCCTGAGCTGCACCCCCACCTGGCTCTCCCTCCCCCCTCCCCCGGCTCTCCCTCCCCCTCCCCCACCTGGCTCTCCCTCCCCCCTCCCGTATACTGCTGGTCTGGGTGTTGTCAGTTCTTTCCATTATTATGGGTCTGTCCATGCCACCACCGTGATGCAAGCCCCTACTGTCTGCTGCCTGGCCTGTGGGCAGGAAGAAGTCCCTGGGATGTAGTAACTAAGCTTCAGGCTCTAGCCAGGGACTACCAGGGTCACAGCTTGGTTCTAGCACTTACAAGCCAACCAACGCTGGTCCAGTGACTCTGTGTCTCAATCTCCTCTTTGGTAAAAGGAGAGGGATGATAGTCCCTGGCCCACAGGGCTGTGTGAGGACTGAAGGAGGCAATGTGTATAAAGGTCACAAACCAGTACGTGGCCCAAAGTAACATGCTCTGTATACACCAGCTACTGTTATTTCTTATTGTTTCCTTGCTCCCTTTCTTGCCTCCCTTGAATCCATTTTCCTGCAGTTATCACTTTCAAATAAACTCTGATCATAACACCTTCCTGCTGAAAAGACTTGCAAAAGTTGCCCGTGATTTTTAGGAACAGCCTAAATCCGTAAAAAGGCCTCCAAAACTGGGTGTGGCCTGGGCCCTACCTCCCTCTCCAGCCCCATCTTGCACCCTCTCCCCTTTGTTCTCAGAGCTCCAGATGCCTGGCTGTCTTTCAGTTCTTCAAACTAGAGGAGCTTCCCTCCACCTCAGGGCTTTACACAAGCTGCTTCCTCTGCCCGGAACGCCGACTCATCCTTCCCGTCTTGGTGCAAGCCTCATCACTTCCTCAGGGAGACCTTGCCCTGCCTCCCTCACTAGGTCAAAGCAGCCTGTGGCACCAATCATACTTCTCGTTCAATGGCATTCCTCAGGGTCGCCATCTAACACATTTGTGTGGTTACTAGATCAACACCGCTCTCACCGCTACAGTGAAAACTCTGTGAAGGCAGGGAGCATGATTATTTTTTATTTATTCCAACCCTCAGAGTCTAGAGTAGTTCCTGAAATGCAACAAGGTAGGTGCTTTGAAATAAGGAAGGGGCTGGGTGAGGTGGCTAACACCTATTACCCCAGCACTTTGGAAGCCGTGGTGGGAGGATCATTTGAGGCCAGGAGTTTGAGACCAGCCTGGGCAATGTAGCAAGACTCCATCTCTACAAAGAATTTTATTTTTATTTATTTATTTTTGAGACAGGGTCTGGCTCTGTCACCCAGGCTAGAGTGCAGTGACACAATCACAGCTCACTGCAGCCTCAGCCTCCCAGGATCAAGCAAGCCTCCCACCTCAGTCTCCCAAGGAGCTAAGACTATGGGTGTGCACCACCACACCCAGCTCATTTTTTAAATTTTTCTTTAGGGACAGGGTGTCCCTGTATTGCCCAGGCTGGTCTTGAACTCCTGGACTCAAGCGATCCTCTGGACTTAGCCTCCCAAAGTGCTGGGATTGCAGGTGTGAGCCACTGCACCTGGCCTGCTATAAAACATTAAAAAATTTCCTAGGCATGGTGGTGCATGTCTGTAGTCCTAAATGATCCCTTGAGCCCAGGAGGTTGAGGCTGTAGTGAGCTGTAATTGTGCCACTGCACTCCAGCCTGGGTGACAGAGTGAGACCCTGTCTCAAAGAAAAGAAAAGACAAAGAAAAGATATAAAGGAGGGAAGAAAAGAAGGAGAGGGAAGAAAAATGCATGCTGGTACCCTTGCCTGTTCTGGAGGCCACATTGCCCTGAGGATTTCTGTCAGTCTCCAGGAACCATCTCATTCCATAAGCCTTGTGTGCTTTTCTCGTTTCCTACTGCCTTTGATTCATTAAGGTGTTGATTCTCAATTCAATTCCAATGTTTGCTCTTAGGAAAAATGGTCCTTACATTGGCATGATGGTGTGACCTCTGAATGCAGTTTATGGCTTTTTTGTGTGTTTGTTTGTTTTGTACAGACATTTTGTGATTTCAGGAAAGGATAAAGTGATAGGTATGAAGTTGCGGGGAAAAAAAATTCCATCAACCCAAATCCAAAAGGGATTCCTTGCCCAGCACAACACAGCAGCTCACTCTCTGGTATTTCTGCCCCACACTGAGGAGAGACCCACAGGAGGAGCTCCAGCACAAGCCGATGGCAATGGAAGGAAAACAACAGGAGGGGAGAATAGCCTCCCACATCCACCATTTCAGCCTCTCAGAGAAAGCACTGAAAGTGAAAGGGGCATGGATAAAGAAGCCATTTCTCTGAACTAAAAGCAGAGGAGAGGGCTCTTCCTCCCGCTGCACATGAGTGAACAAAGATGGGCTCCAGAGGAACGAGAGGAGAAAGAATGTCAGCGTTGAGAGGAGGTTTTCCCATTAACCCAGCTCCATTCTTGCATGAGGGAGGCAATGAAAGGCCAGAGAAGTGAAAGGATTTGCAGAGGACACACAGAGGCGAGCTAGAGGAAAGGAAGTAGGGTTTATGGAGTGACTACTGCTTTGAGCTCCTCCCTGTAGTTTAGGTATTTTGCTCCGATTGAATCTTACATAACTATATGAAGTAGATGTCGTTACCACATTTTACAGAAAAAAAAAACAAAACAAAACAAAAAAACATGGATACTCCAAAAGGCCCAGGACGAAGATATAAAGCTGCCCAGTGGAAACATGCTGTGGTTGACACTGCAAAGAATCCCGGCTCAGCCACGTCCTTGGTCTTGTGCAAGCCAGCGCCCTGCACCTGAAGGCCCTTATCTGGAGGGCGACCACATGCTCTGCCTTGCCTGAGTCAGACCTGGTTTACACATGTTGTTTAAGTGTCATTAGTAATAGCACCTCCTCTCTCAAAAGTGCCTTATTTGAGGCTGGGTGTGGTGACTCACAACCGTAATCCCAGCACTTTGGGAGCCCAGGGTGGGAGGATCACTCGAGTCCAGGAGTTTGAGACCAGCCTGCGCAACTCAGTGAGACCTCATCTCTACTAAAAAAAAATTTTTTAATGTAAAAGGTGCCCTGTTTGGGATAACGAATTTATTGTATGATCACCCTACTGTCTATAAAATAGGGATATTAATGTTACCTAGGTCGTGGAGTGGCTGCAAAGACTCAATGAGATGTTGCACATAAAATACATGGCATCTAGTCAGTGCTCAATAAATGTTAGCTGCTATTATTATTATTAGGGTGGCATCTAGAGAGGGGGCAGCAAGGAGTGAAGCCAAGCTTCCCACTTGACATTCCCACCTTGGTCTCTGTGAATGATGCTCCCTGTAGTTGTGCAGTGCCAGCCTTTGTGGCTTCAGACTGACCTGGCATGGGCAGCACTAGCTACTCTAGATTAGAGACCATATGGGGGCACCACACTTGCCACTTCTACCCCTGCACCAGTCAGATTCACCACCTGCTCCTTCTTGGGTTACATTGTTGGGACTGAATTTTTTTTCTTTTACTGAAAAGTTTAGAGCCCAGATTTCTTAAAGGGGAAGAGTGTCAAGCAGCGAATCCTGCAGAGCATCCCTACCCCCAGCCCCAGCCCATGCTAATTAAGTGACTGACTTAAGGAAGTTGCCTCCTCTTAGAAATTAAGAAGTGGGTGTGAGTATTTTCCTCTGGCCTCCTTAAATGTTCTTGGTTACAGTGACAAAAATGCTGAGCTCTATTGCCTCCTATTGGAGTGAAGGCTGCTGGAAACTCCTCATTCCCTGAAGAACCTAATTGTCGATGCTAGTGCATCTAAACAGGTGTTCTTTAGATTACTTTTGCTAATGCCTTTTCACTGGAAAGATCAATTTAAATGTTGCTTTGAGCTAATTAGTTATTGCTTCTGTGTTCATCCAAATTTATATATTTGATTCTGTGTGCTGGATGAGGCATTACCTTCAAAGTCTATAAGCTTACACAAGGTAGGTAATTTTAAATTTAGTTATTTGTCCTCTTCTATATTTTATACAAATATGCATATATTTCTTTTATTATTTAAAATGCCACCAGGTGTTGTGGCTCATGCCTGTAATCCTAACACTTTGGGAGGCTGAGGTGGGCGGATTGCTTGAGCCCAGGAGTTCGAGACCTGCTTGGGCAACATGGCGAGACCACATCTCTACCAAAAAGAATACAAAATTAGCTGGGCATGGTGGTGCATGCCTATAGTCCCAGCTACTTGGGAGGCTGGGGTGGGAGGATCACTTGAGCCCAGGAGGTTAAGACTGCAATAAGCCTAGATTGTGCCACTACACTCCAGCCTGGGTGACAGAGCCAGATTCTGTCTCAAAAAAAAAAAGAAAGAAAACAAAAACAAAATGAAATGCCTAGTTTAAACCTATATTAGAATGTCCAGCGTCATCTTTGGATGTCCTCTATCACCAAGCATGGTGTGTTATACAGAGTATGTGTTGAATGACTATTTGTGGAACAGATAAACTAATACCCTAACTTAAATGGCAAACAGATTAGATTTGTTGTCTCTAGGTGTTTTCGTTTGGGAATCCTTTAAATGTTGCCTAAACTTTCTGTGTCTATTCTGTTCTCTTTGCCTAGAATTTCCTCCATTTCATCTCTATCTCTGGAAATCTTGCCATTCATTCAAGATTCTCTTCAAATGCCAGTTTCTCCATGAAACCCAGCTTGCAGTCTCTAACCAGATATCACGGAGTCATTCTTAGAACAAAGGATCTGGAAAGGGCCACGTCTAGTTTTCCAGATTCCACATTACTCCAGGTCTCTGTTACCTTATCTGGTGGGTATGTGGAGAATGTGAACTGCTTAAAATGAGACAGATGGTATACTCTGCTGAACCCAGTATATTACCTAACTGATAGTAAGTGCTTAATGAACGGTAAGTTTATAGTTTGGAAGAAGGATGTTTAAAAAATAGGGTACACCTGAACCTATTAATAAAAGTAATTAATGTGGCTCTTCAATCAAGCCCCCAAAACATAGAGCTTTAGAACCTAGAAGTTGTCTGTTCAGACTCTCCTTTTAGAGTCTTGGGATCTTGTCTAAGGTCACCTGGCTGAGGAGGAGCAGAGTCCAGCCAACAGGTCTCCTGAGTGTTGTTCCAGACATTTCTTCAGGCATAATTTAACATGTATCAGTTTATCCTTGAGTGTAAAGTACACTTCATGATTGAATGCAGGTAACTGGCTATTCATACTTCCCCCACCTCCTTTCTTTTAGTGCCTGTTTCTAAGCAGCAAAGTTGTGGTTCAGTGACTCTGTCTGTATAATATGAAAACAGGGCACCCAGCCAATTTTGATGAGCTAACTATTTCCCTAAATTATCATGCCTAAGCAAAGGGCCCTCAACTCTGCTGTTCAACACTTATCACTGTATTTAGGGGGTGAGCTGTACATAGGCATATCATCAGATAGCTGGAATTTTCTATTTCAGATTGTCAAGCAGTGAAAATTGTCGTTCTTAGAAATGACTGACAATCCCCCCGCCTCATTTCTGCTACATTGAGTTAGGTAAAGAAAAAAAAAAAAGCCTTCAGTCTTTTTACGCTGAAAACACATAACAGAACTGTACATTTTCACTAGAAATTGATGGAAAAATGAGCACTTCCAAATGCCTGAAAAACTTTGCAAAGGTCCCAGTTAACAGAATGTGGCTAACACCTCAAAAAATAAAGCAAAATAAATGTTGCAGTGGGTATGAATCTTGCTTCAAGTGCTGGGTTGTTGGCTGGTTGCCTGGGGAGAGTGGGGCTAGGGCTTGCCAGCTGGCTGAGCCACATGCCTATAAAGGATGCGGTCAGCTTACACCTTGGCAAACTATGATTTTGATGGAAATCTTAGAGGTCAGCAGACGTTCTCCCTAGTAGAGTTATGTTAACTCAGGTCATTGCTTCTATTTGAGTGAAGAAAACATCTGGATGGTCATAATTCATAGGACCAAGTCATTACCCTGATCTAAACCAGAGTTTGTTACTGGATCTGAATAGATAGACATACCCTAAAGAAGGTACAGGATGTAATTGAAGGTGGCACTTTCATCTAATCCCCAAGTTCAACTAGTCATGCCACTGAAGCACACCAACTGGCTCATGAGCAAGCACACATCTGCCCCAAAGTCCCACTCAACAGCCATTGTTTTCAAACTCTGAGCTCCAAAGCTACTACTATCCTATTCTCTGATGCTCATTCATATTCTGCTTTGTGTAGTTGTTGTTTTGTTTCTCTTTCATAGATCTGAAGGCAGTATCTCCAAAATAGCTAGCTTAGTGCTTTTTAGCAAAGGAAAGAACTGCAGAGGGAGATTCTAGATTTCAGAGTCCATGTTGAAAATTATAGCCATTAATATTTTTAATTGACAAAATACCCAACAGTCTCCCAATGGATTTGTCGGGTTTTTTTTGAAATGGTCTAAACTGATTCTAATATTTATTCTTCTAAATATTAGAATCAATATTGGCATACAAAATAGCCAGAAAAAATACTGTGAACAAATTTAAAAGACAAATATAGATTGGGAAAAACATTTGCAATACTGTATATGTAACCAGCAAAGGGTCAATATCCTTACTACATAAAAGTGGACAAAGAAAATGATCTAAGAACTTACAGAGGAAGAAATAACTATTTAACATACAAAAGCATTTTGACCTTACTAGTAATCAAAAACTACAAATGACAGCCAAATGCCTCTTATCTGTCATACAAGGAAAAATCAGAGTTGTCCTGAGTGGTTATTTGACACTTTGATATACTACCCATGACAATGAAAAATGATACCACCTTTTGGGGGAACAAATTGTCTTTCTTTCTCTGTCTCTCTCTTTCTCTCTCTCTCTCTCTCTATCTATCTATATAGATTCAGGAACACTATATATATATACATATATATACACATACATATGTGTATATATATGTATGTGTGTATATATATATATAGAGAGAGAGAGAGACTGTCATATAATACGTATATATGACCTCTATGTATGCAGGTGTGTATATATATATATATATATATATATATCCTGCAGAAACTCATCCCAAGGGAACAATCAGATGTGTGTAATGGCTTATGTGCAAGCAAATTGGAAAGAGCCTAAATCTTGGCCAACAGAGGACTAATCAAATGAGGTAAACTACATCCATATTATTATGCAGCCATTGTATTTGTAAGAGTATGATCATTTATTGGAAAAATATACTTATATATACACATATGTTTACATATTTTTATATATATACACATATGCATACACACATATATGTTTACATCTTCATGATAGCCATGATTTATGCCCTTCCAGAGTGGCTTTCATATGAATGGATTGATAGAACTTAGATTTCTGATAATAAATATGAGGGTTTTGTTCAAACATGCTTAATTTTTTTTAGAGACTGGGCTCAGTCTGTTGCCCAGGCTAGAGTGAAATGGTGCAATCACAGCTCACTGCAACCTGGAACTCTTTGGCTCAAGCAATCCTCCCATCTCAGCCTCCTGAATAGATGGGACTAGAGGTGCGTGCCACCATGCCTGACTAATTTTTGTTTTGTTTTGTTTTGTTTTGAAGAAACAAGGGTCTCCCTATATTGCCCAGGCTGATTTTGAACTCCTAGCCTCAGGCAATCCTCCTGCCTTGGCCTCCCAAACTCCTAGGATTACGAGCATGAGCCACCATGCCCAGCCCAAACAGACATATAAAATTTTTAACAGTAAAGACTTAATGGAGCTGACATATTTGGATATGCAGACTAGAACAGAGGACTTGAAAAAAAGAACTCTTATTGATGTTTACGTGAATACTGCAATGATGAATGCATTTTTTTTCTTGCCAGATATCAGCCTGGATAAGGTCTTCAGATTTAAATATTAGTCAGTTTGAGAAATGGATATGCACATACTAATAAGGAAGTTGAATTAGATGAAAACTAAAAAGTTTTCCATGCTTTAGACTGCCTGCACTACAAGTATATACAGATGACCCTTGACTGACTTACCCCTCAGTTGGATATTGAGGGATCATTAGAATTCCAGAACTGATTGTATAATTTCAGATATGTGGAGGAGGGAAAATTGATGAAGTGAAGAATAATAAGAAAGTAGGTTAAAAAGAAACTGTAAAGAAGTAAAGAAAAAAATACCGTTTTAATGGTATAAAAATTAGTCGGTGGAGGATAGTTTAAAATTATTGATGTTGAATATAGTAAATCAAATTACCATTAATATTCGTGAGCACGTGGTTCTGAAAAGATGGATGAAATGACTAGCTAACTGTCTTTTTAATAAGACTATTGGTAATAGAATCAGTTGTGGCTCATTATTAACTGTATTAACAGAAAATTAGCCTACATGAGCACTTAAAAATATGAGGTTGTTTTAATAGACTGTGGTCCCTTATCAACATATGTAAAACTTAAAGGTTTATAAACTATTTCCCTCCCCAGAACTAAACTAGATTAGATGATCAATTAATGGCTAAAATGTTATTATATCTCTTTTTAATATTTCTTGTTAAAAACTTAAATATTCCTGATTCAACTTGTGCTTCTATTTGCCTAATATAATTTGGTCATAATTGGTTTCATTTTGATTGTCTTTACATTTGGGGTACTTATTATCTTTTCTCTCATCCACTGGGAATGCCAAGCACCAATTTTTGCTACTTAGCAAGTCAGTGAGGAGCTTCCCACTGAGTGCCTTAATTATTGTTAATTGAATATTGTAAATGATTTTTCAGGATCACCATCCTGGCAATCCACATAGCGTTTTTCTCAGTTAGCAAAAGTTAAAGCACTAAGTGTCCCTTCTACCCCTTACCATACAGTCATCAAATCCAGTATCAGCAGTAACCAGTTCCTGTATAAACGAATCTTCTCTTTTCAAATGTTACATCATGTATATGCTTCATACGGCACTTAGAACATGGTGGCTGCTCAATGAATATTAAACGACAGCTGTCCTTTTATATAGAAGGAGTCCCAGTTCCAGTCTGAGAGGAAACATTCAATTTCCCTTTCCAGAGCTCTCACGGTTCATCTCATGTAGCATGGCATGCCTGGTACCCCAGGGTAGCACTCTCCCATTGCCAGGCTCCAGGACCAAGCTTTCTAGAACTTTTTGCTGCTCTATCATCAAAAGGAAGCAAAAAAGTAGTAAATAAAGAGCTTCAGAAGATCTGAGAGTATTGGAAATGCTACAGGCAACAAACTGGAGTGACTGAGCCAGCCTTCTTATGTACTTCTTGCCTTACAATACACAACAAAAAAAGAAATGAGAAATGTATGATCTGCCTTTTCAGCTTTCCAACTGTGTCTTCAACTTTGGAGGGGGCTGGGGACTAACACTTCAATGGAATGAAGTTGTGTTGGAGGTTGGTTTTAGCTACATAAAATTTTGCCTTCTTAATGATTTGTTTTCTGGCCCAGTCAATAAAATTTCAACCACTGTTATGAAATCAAGACCAGAAGAAGCCTTGAGACATAATTTAGAGTCTTCTTCCCTATCAAGGCAGCCCACAGATCAACACAGAAAGAAGAGAATCTGTCTCTTTGGAGAGACAGGCTTCCACAGGCTGGGCTTGTAACCTATTCTACAAATGACATTTTCTGCCTGGACTTTCCTCTTATATGTAGCCACTTGCTATTAAGTTTGGCAGGTCTTAGATTTAGAAACAAATTCAAGGCCCACTGTCTTAGTCCCTTCCCACTGTTTATAACAGTATACCTTAGACTGGATAATTTGTAAACAACAGAAATGTATTGCTCACTGTTCTAGAGGCTGGAAAGTTCAAGATCAAGGCACCAGCAGAGTCAGTATCTGGTGAGGGCTGCTCTCTCTGCTTCAAAGATGGTTCCTCCTTGCTGCATCCTCATGTGGTGGAAGGGGGGAACAAGCTGCCTTAGTCCTCTTTTATAAGGGCACTAAACCCATTCATGAGGGCTCTGCCCTTATGTCCTAATCACCTCCTAAAGGCCCCACTGCTTAACACTGTTGCACAGGGGATCAGGTTTTAACATCTGAATTTGGGGAGTGGTGGGGCATACAAACATTCAGACAATAGCACCCACTTTTAGCAATTTTCTAGGGTTGAGTGTTATAGACTACGTGGTACTAATTTTGTCCCTGTGAAATAGGGACAAATTCTCTTTTCTTCCCATTTGCCTACATTTCTCAACTATTTGATCCTTTTATATTGTACATAGTTGTGTAAATCACCTCAAATCTTTTGTTACAGAGACAGGTAAGAATTAATACATGATTGAATGAATAAAACAATAAAACATGCCCTCAGGCTGCAGTTTAAGGGTATTTTTGCTGGTTCTGAAGGAAAGCTGGTTCTCATTACTAATCAGAGCCTGCCTGTGCCTCAGCCCTTTCTGATGAGCAATGCTCTGACCACACCCTTTTACCTCCCACCCATCATCTGCTTTGGTGAATTGGGCCAGTGGTGGGCACCTGACCTAAGGGCCATCGTTGCATTGGCCAGACAATGGTCTAAAATGCAACCTGACTCCAGTAGGTGAACTGGGCCAGTCACAGTCATGCTTCTGAGAGCTTAAGTGCAGCAAGAATATGCTAGGTAGTAGTGGTGAGCTGAAACTGAAGGGTCTTGGTTGGAGAGGGGCCTGAGAGGCTGTAATGAATGCCGTGTGTAAGCTGGTTACAAGGGAGCAGAAGCCATGAGGAAGCCAAGAAACCAGTCAGAAAGGAGAGGAGGATGAGTCAGGGTGGCCCCAGAGACAGATGGGAGAACAGCCAGACCCAGAGCTGCCACTGTTTCTGGAGGCTTCCACATCTGCCCAGTCCACAAATTCTCCTGGTAAATCTCCCATTTTTCCAAGGTGACCTGAGAGAGTCTATATTGTTTGCAGTCAGAAGTCTTGGTATGTATCAAAATATTTTCTTTTCTTCCTGTTTTCTCTCAATTATAAAGTTTTTACCTGCTCACTTAGGGCTTTTCTGTTTTTCCAATAAGATATAAAAATTATTGTCTCGTAGAATGACGTTTAGGAACAGAGGTTTAGTAGAAACCAAACAGAAAAGAATAATTATTCCCATCTACTTGTCTCCAAATAAATACTGGATTAACAATTCTAAATATTTATGGAAGGAGATTCCCTAACTTTCTTCACTGTCTTGTTTAATCTTCTCACAAGTAGGAGAACTTATCTGCCTTGAGGCTCCACTGTCTAATATTTGCAGATACTGAGCTTTTCCCCATCCTTTTCTACTTGCTTTGGGTAGAATATCTGGCTTTTGACTTCAATGCAATTCTTGAGCAAGTGACATCCTTCTCTGGGGCTCAGTGCCATAGACTGGAGGCCTATTTGTCTGGAAGGAATGGGAGGGGCCTATCAGCCTGTTTTAATATGTGAGGTAGCTAAACTTTAAATTTTCACATGGTCAAACTGACACACAGTGCCAGAGAGATCCAGAATTTTTGGTCATTCCACCTCCTACAAGGGAAGACTGGTGACTAGCATGACGAAAATATAGATCTCATGAGGGTTTTGCCATGACGACATGTCTTATGTCACCATATTAGCCACTGTCCCTCATTTATTGCCATTCCCTTGAGCCTTTAGAAATATGTAAACATATAAACCCCTAGAAATATGTAACACTTCTATGTTTTCATTGCTTTCACATTCTTTGGGCCTAGAATACCCACCTGCTACATAGAGTTCATAACTTTAAATAATTCATGAATTTGTCAGTGTCTAGTTTCTTTTGTAATCATCCTAATGACAAAATTCACTATACAGCAAATCAGGTCAGCTGTGCATCATCCAATTTGGTCACCAGCTGAAAATATCAGAACTTTTCCCTTTGAATATGTGTGGATGCTGATGTTTCAAGAAATATAATTCAGAATCACTGTGTGATATACTTGGACTATAGATAATGCCTATTAATGGTGGCTCGATTTGCCAGCTCATTCTTAGCTTTATGAACAGTTAAGGCCTGCTCTGCTGAGGAGTTCATGGTGTTAAAATCTCACTTACTCTCCATGGGAGAACCCTAGCTGCTTAATGGTACTCATGTATAGAAACATCCTGGATATTCATTCCTCTAAGTGTCCCATGGTGCTCTCATTCATCTTAGCTGAAATATCCTCCCTTTTCTGTGCACCTTTCAAGGCCCAGCTTACATCTCCCCTCCTTCCTGAATTCTTTTCTGACCTTTCCAGCCCTCCCTGATCTCCAATTCTTTCGAATTTCAACAGCCTTAGCCATCCATACCAGCTTACCTCTTTATGATAAGCTGCAATGGATAGCTTCCTGCTGTTTAGCAGGTCAGCCCCTCAGCCAAATCACATGCTTTGAAATGGGCAGAGACCACGGCCTTTACTACGGCTTTGTGCTCTACACACCTTGCATGACCACATTCATCTTGATTCAAAAAAATATTGTTTGGTTGATTCACTTCAATTCTATTTTCTTTGCATGTGGAAAAGCAATATGAGGCCCAGTCACCATCATTTCTGTAGGAAAATCTAGAGGGGCCACGAACATTTCAATAGTTGTGTAAAAGAACCCTTATTCACCCAGGAACTATATTGCAGTAGGGCAGCCTGGAGAGAGGGCAGGCAGTTTCCCAATTCTTCCTAAACTTGCTTCATTAAGTCATTCTAAGGGAATGTTCAGATGCTCTGACATGCTCATATTTAAATGTAAGTATAAAACCCCCTCCGAAATAAAACCAAAATGATTTTTTTCCGTTATCCTTCTGAGTGTGGCCACGTGAGCACTGACCACAGTGAAACTGGCTAATATTAATACTGTGGTGTCATCATCTCTCCCCTCCTTCCTAACTCACAGGAGGAAATAGCAGTCACGTTTAAAAAGTGCTCTGTCATGATTTGAGTTGAATTATAGCTAGAAGATCTTCTTATTCTCAATTTTTACATATTCTGAATGTCAAAGATGCAAAATTACTTTTACCGTGCCATTCAACGGCTCCATGATTTTTGACAATTAAGGTTACTGTGGCATTGCTTACAACCGGTAGGCTTGAGTTTATAAAGCAAGCCCTGTTAAAACTGGTTAATTTAAAAAAAAAAAAAAGAAAGAAAGAAAGAAAAAAAGACTGGCTAATTTCCCCTAAGCCCCAGGACTGCAAATTAGGTTGCTGCCACCAGGGCTTTCACATGACTCAACTGTTCTCCAAGCTCTCTCTGCTGAGGCAAAGCATTTAGCACACAATGCAGTCAATACCTTCAAATGAGATAATGAGTGTGAATGGGCTTGGAAGTGTCCCCCTCACTGCAGGGGACCTAGCTCTGACAGCCATGATCAGAGAATAGCAAAGACTGTTGTAGTCCTCAGCCAGGCTGAAGGACTACAAGGCAGAGGAAAAGAACTCTAAGACCATCCATTTCTGTATTTCTGCCCCTATGGCTATTCCACATAGTGGTCCAGGAGGCAGGGCAGAGAACCTGGAAGTAGGGGGCACCAGGAAGTAGTCACATCCAAGTAGGGAGCACAGCAAATGCTCAAGTCCCAGCGGCAGTTCCTGCCCAGGGTGGGCATCAGTGAGGTCAGGCTGGAGAAATGCAAACTCTGGGCTGGCTTGGTCACTGCTGTTCTGTTCTGATGAACTCTCCTTTGAAGGCCTCTTGCACCACTGGCCCTGGGGCACATCTGCAATTGTTAAGACAGCACAATTCAGAACTGCCTTATGCTCCAAACTGCTGGAGCATAAAAATGAGAAGAACTGATGAAAGGGGATCAGAATCCTTGGATGACCGCTCCATGCCGTGGGATACCACAGCTGGCTTGTGAGAACCAGATATTGCTTCCCAACTCTGTGTTCAATGATGTCAGGTTGATACCCTGAGATCAGGCCTTGTTGGGATAGTTACACCACAGAAGTTGGCAAAGAATACAAATCAGTGTTGTGGGTTTTAACCGCCCAGAGAGCCACCACTACGTATCTGCCGCATCAGCCACGAGAGTCTGGGTTAATTTTTTAACTTCCCCAAATCTTACACTATACTTATTTCACAGGGTTACTGGTGTAAATAAGATAATTAATTTGGAATTTATCTGTAAAATGACAGTTTGCACTAGTTGAAGTAAAAGTTAGTTTTAATATTTATAAAAGTAAAACATATAATAACAATCTTTTTTTTTCTTAAAGCATTTTTTTCAAATTTTTTTTATTTCCATAGGTTTTTGGGGAAGAGATGGTATTTGGTTACCTGAGTCAGTTCTTTAGTGGTGATTTGTGAGATTTTGGTGCACCCATCACCCGAGTCGTATACGCTGAACCCAATTTGTAGCCTTTTATCCCTGACTCCCCCTCCCACCCTTTCTCCCTGAGTCCCCAAAGTCCATTGTATCATTCTTATGCCTTTGCATTCTCATAGCTTAGCTCACACTTATGAGTGAAAACATACGAAAAACACACAATAATAATCTTTAATTGCAAGCTTCCGATATGATGTAGGACAAGATTTTAGAAAGTGCAACACTTAGGAAGCAGCATATTTGTGTAAGTTAAAGCTTTACATACAAGTTACAATACTCTTAACTCAAATTGGTTTCAACAATGAAGTGAGTTCATTGTTACCGAGACTAAAAAGGCCAAATAAAGTGCTAGCTGAATCCAGCCAGCTGAATTCAGAGTCAAGGCTTCATCTAGCAGCTCAGACAGTGTCATCGTAGAGTGGATGACTGTGTGTCCCTGTTTGCCCAGAACAGTTCTGTTTATGCCTACTGTTCCGGCATCCTGTCTGGTTTAGCATTTGTCCTGCCCTTTTTCATTCTCAGAATTGTCCTGGTTTAGAAGATAAATGATATGTTTACTTAACCCAGGTTTGCTTTCCCTGCCCAGTTGTTTTGTGTTGGCAAGCTTCACCCGCAAGCATCACATGATACATTTTCCCCACCCACTTCCTGTAGCTCCAGCCTCTTCCCATATTGGTAGCAAAATATCTGTAGCAGCTCCAGACCTCACACCCTTACAACAGCCAATCTAGTAGGACTGAAAATCTCTTCCAACAGCTGCCATCCAAGTGCTGGGGTTCACTGTCTCTCACTGGTCCAGTTTAGGTCATGTGGCCATTCCATTCAGGAAAAGTGATGGACTCAGTCAATCATGCTCATGTCGAGAGTGAGTTTGAGATAATTCTACACAAATCACAGAGCTGAGTATTAGGAAGGGGTGAATCTCCCCAAGGAAGAGTCAGTGATCACTGGCAGTAGAAGAAGTGAACGAATCCCAGGAGGTAAGGAGAGTGCTCCAGGCCAGGGCAGAACAGTGACAGTGCTGGAGGAGGAACCGGCTGACCTGGCTTGTAGCCTTTCCACTAACTGGTGTTGGGATGGTGGACAAACCTTTACATGTCTTGGGCCTCAGTTTCCTGCTGGCTAAAGTGGAAAGGTAGACTAGAGGACTCCGAAGGTTCCAGTTTGCTCTGAATGTTTCAGTTTCATGTATGGCTATGTTCTGTCATTAGTCTTCAGGGTTATCAACTGCAGGTTTATTTTCTTACCTGATTTTCTCAGTAGGCCTAAATAGAACTTGCCTCGGCTTTGTTTCTAATGCTAGAAACCTTCCAACTCTGGTGGAGATTTGAAATATGCCATCTTCTATTAACTAAGCCATATTCTTTAACTAGCCAACTTTCCCCCACAGTTTACAGCTTGTGTCAGACACAGGGAAGATTTGCTTTTGGTTTTTTCCTTGTGAACAAAACAAGTCATAAAAAAAAATTTATATCATGGTTTCCTTACAGTTGCATTTCATCCTGGATTTCTTAAATCAAGAAATTGACTAACATAATGGCTGAATGAGTAAGACACCACAGCAATGAATGACTGCCTTTAGCAAACTGAGAGGGAGTCTCATTATTTAAATGTTCCTGGTTATATTAAGTGGAGCAAAAGGCTTGGAATCAAAAGTGAGAGAAATAGGCAGCCAAGTCAAAAATGCCACCAAGCTGTAAATAAAATATGAAACTAGCTTAGAAAGGGAGCATTACTTCGAAGTCCAACACTGATATATGGTCCATAATTGTGGGATGTTTGTAAAAGGTGACATGACACCTGTCAATTATCCACAGCAGCCAGGAAATGTAGATTACATGAATAATTCACCAACCCAGTGCCCTTTGTTGCTAAGCTGTCTCAGCCCAGTTCCATAAAATAACTGCTGATATGAAAGAAGAAAAAAATATGTTTAAGTTGCAAAAGCCTTATGTTACACGTGGAAATGTTTTCAAGGCAGCTTCATCATATGACTATTTTCCAGTTAGCACCGTTGGCCAAATAATTAACATGAGCCTTTATCAGGTGTAACAAAGGAGGGGGCTAGGACTCTGGAAACTTTATATGTTCCCTTTGTGGTGGGTGGGAGCGGGGGGTGCCGCATAAGAGAATCTTCAGTATCAGAAACACATCACTACATATGTCATAATTTTCTCACCCTCCCAAACAGCACACCATCCTTTAAAAAGGCTAAGTCTGTGTTTTTGTTTTGGAATCATGGAATTACAGAATAATCAGTTTCATAGGTCACTTAGAGATCGCCTAGTCCAGTTGTTTTTAGAAGCCAACAAAAGTTTTTCTTCTGAGAAGGTTTTACGTGAAAATATAAAATATAAGACAGATGAAGGTGGAGTTGTTTTTGTTGCCCTCGGGGTGGTGGTGAGCAGGATTATAAAGGATGGCAGGAAACTGCCTGGTCAGCAGCCCCTACTCTGCACCCCACTCCCCACCCTTTCCCAAGCACCTACAAGGATCCAACAGTGCCATTTCGTAGATGAGAAAACTGAGGCTCCTTGAAGTGGCAAAGGGGCTCTCTGAAGTCCCAGAATGAGGCAGAGGCAGAGCTGGGACTGGAAGCAGGACTGCTGATTTCCATGCAACACACATACACGTGTACCACTGTAAGTACAGCTTGTCTACACAGCCATGTGAGCCACCAGGATTTGGAGAAATACCAGTTCTGCAGCTCCCAGGACTGTACAAGAGAGCATGAGGCATGGAAACAACTGACTCTTTCATTTGTAGCCTGGGACCAGGCAGCCTGATACCTATACCCACCCCCCTCTTTCCCCATACCCTTGCTGGCTACAGGGCCAGGGTCAGAGGTCATGGGCCAGGTGGAAGGTGGGGCCTTGGAATGCCCAGAGGACTGGGCAGGCAGCCATAGGTAACCAGAGCCAGCCATCTAATCCATCTGCTTCCCTGGACTGCTGTGAGAAAAAGCCTCATTGGAGAGACCTACCAAAGTGGCTGCTTCCAGGAGCAAATCCAGCCACACTGTGGACAAAGATTTTCTTGCCCTTACAAGGTGGTTCTTTCCTTGTAACTTCCTTCCTTCAAAATGAAGTTTCCAGCAGACAAAGAGAACAAAAAAGAGGTCTGTTTCACATGGTTTATAAGGAAAAGAACACCTTGTAGATAAAGTACAGCCTTTCCCATTTTTCAGACGCAAATGAGAGTTTCTTTCTCATTTGAGGCTTATTTGCAGCCAAGGTTTGGCTTTGTTTTTGAAAGTTTGGAGGAGGTTACATTCCTGTGTATACCCACTGGGTGCAAGTGCTTTGGCACAGGTTTTCTCTAATATTTGCTGTTTTTCTCCAACTGTCCCAACTGGTAGTTTATAGTATTTCAGCTGTTTCAGAGGCCAACCTACAGGGAAATGCAATGAAAAGGGAACTGAGTTTCTGATTCAGGTGAAAGGCAATTGTAATTTCAAGGCTTTCTGCATGTATCTCTTTGCAATCAGTCATTACTTTTGAAATGAACATTATATTTAGTCATATGCAGAAATAATAACAAATTGCTGGTTTCATTGAGATGATGTGAAGTTGAAAACTTCATGTTTTAACATTGACCATTCCAACAAGTGTAAAACTGGAGACATCTAACATCTTGACATTACAGCTGCGCTGAGACTGTTTCTCCAGTGCGTATGTCACAGGATCCCTTTGACAGTGTGGCTGAGAGGGTTTCTTTCAACAAATGGAGTTAATTATTAAATGAATCAATGATTGCCTAAGCCAATTAATGCCTTTTCTAATAATGCTGAAATGTTTCTCAAGAATAGTCTGGAAAACTCTTTCATAGTAAGAGATTGGTGGAGCTGGAGCGGCAGAGTGTGAGTCCTGGCAAACAGATGGATAGCCCTGAACTTTGGCTTTCTTATTTGTAATGTGGGTGCCATGCCGATAGCAGCAGTCCCCACCTCACAGGAAAGCTGGGAGCATTAGAGCTACCTTGTCTGCCTGGAAAAACCCTTGCCCAGTTGGGTCGTAGCCTGGGTTCCCAGAAAGCTGGGGCCAAGGCAAAGGCCTACCTGTTCTTTATTGTGGATGTGACCCCCAGGAGCTGGATGAGAAACAGGCAGCCAAGCAGGGAAGGAAGGAGAGCCTGTGCCACGCCATACTGGCAAGTTGGCTACTGCTTAGGGTTGTCATGTTTAGCAAATACAACTAACAAACACCCAGTTAACTTTGAATTTTGGATACATGACAAAGAATTTTTCACTCTTCATATGGACCAGACAGTATTCGGGTCATACTAATACTTAAAAATCATTTGTTCTTTGTCTGGTGTCTAAAGTTAACTGGGCATCCTGGATTTTATCTGGCAACCCTGCCAGGGCAACTTATGATGGGTTGCCGGACCTTATGGGACTGTCTGAGATGCCAAGCTAAATCGGTCTTGGGATCCATCCATTTGTTCTAGGACATTAACTTCTCAAAGCAGTTGTGGATTTCTCATGGCAAGGTGATGAGTGGGCTCCTGTTCCACTCTGCAGTGCCCAGTGGGAAGCCTGCGGTGAGGCGTTGTCAAGTTGCTCCTGTGTGAGACTGATCAGAGGCAGGCATAAGACAGCAGAGGGTGTGTAAGAAGCAGCCACAAGTAGTGAAGTGTAGCAATTGAGAGCACAGATCTTAGATCCAGCATGCTTGTGTTCAAATCCTAGCTCTGCTGCTTATTAAGGCAGATCATCAAAAGTCTCCAGGTCTCAGTTTCCTCATTTTTAAAATGGGCATCATAATAACGCTCACATAGTAGGATTGTGATGAGGATTATAAACACATATATATCTTAGAATGGTCCTTGGGACATTCTAAGTGTTTGCAGTTATTATTCTGAGAGTAGGAGATATCAATCACTGTAGCTTGGCAGACTGGTGTATCTTGAACACCTGACAACTAAGTGTGTTGCCAGAGTTTGATCAATGTCTAGAATATATTTTTCCCATAAAGGAGGCTAAACATTATGAACACCTTGTGGGTTTGGTTGTTCTTCAGCACTGAGAAGAATTATGTTGGTCCCTAGCTGCAGTCTTTCATGTAATCAAGAGGAAAAGCTTTTCATGCCCCATTGAACACGTGGTCTTCCTTTGGAACCAGCTCAATGCCCTGAACTTCCCACATCTCCCTCTCAGCCAGTACCCTCTGTCCTGAGCCAAAAGGTGCTTAGCTTGACACTACTGGCTAACATTGAAGTGACCATATGTATCCGCAGTTCTAGCAAAAATACATCTTACATATTGATCAGAAGACAGAACTGCATATATCTCCATATACCAAAATTAACAGCAAGTTTCTTCAATTCTCTGAAACTTGCTTCTTTGGCCCAGTGTTCTTAATTTGTTAATTTATCAAGAAATTATAAAATTTGAAAGTGGGCCTCAAACACAAAATTGCTGAAAAATGCTGGCTTAAACAGCCACTTGAGCAATGCTCCTTTCACAAAGCTGTCCTCCCACTGTCTGCAGAGTTAGGAGCTGACCCCTCCATTCTCTTGTAGAATCAGTAACAGACTTTAGTCGTAGCCCTAATTGCCAGCCACCAAATGGCTTGCTTGCAGGTCTGCTTCCCTAAGACTGCTGAGCTCTTTAGGGTCGGGGCTGCATATACTCATCTTTGTGTCTCTAACCCGTAGCCCATACTTGGCCCCTCCGGGAAATACAATAAGCATAGTGCCTGGGCTCACAGTGCTTTTTAGGGGCCCAAGAAAATGTTTTCTTTTGTTTTGTTTTCATGTGTGTGTTTGTGGGTGGTTTTGTGTGTGTGTGTGTGTGTGTGAGACAGGGTCTCTATCTGTTGTCCACGTTGGAGTACAGTAGTCCGGTCTCAGCTCACTGCAGCCTTGACCTCCTCAGCTAAGGCAATCCTCCTACCTCAGCCTCCTGAGTAGCTGGGACTACAGGTGTGCATCACCACCCCTAGCTAAAGAAAATGTTTTAATTTCTTTTAAAATCAAAAGAAAAAAATGAACTGTCAGGACAGAAGAAAATGTTTCAATTTTTCCTTACATTAGAAAAAAATGATATTTTTAGGACGCACAAAATCTATTAAGCTATTTTAATTTTTCTAATGGAGGAAGGGGCCCAAGAAGGCAAAGGTCCTAGGACCCACAAAAGTCACAGTGTGGTCCTGGTGTTGAAGGAATTAAGTAAACAAACAAATAAGTATGTAATAGCTGTTAAAAATGCCCTGCAAATGATAAAGTACCATGAAAACATGGCTGGTTATTAAAAGCTGACAATTTTATTGCTGTTTTAGACTTCTCCTGCCCTTTAGGACATTATACTCTAAAGAGTTTACGTTTTTTTAATTGAAAACTTTTCTTAGTCATATCTATATTTTCTTCCTCTGACATAAAATCTTCCCGTGACTTTTTATGAACATATTTGGGTGTTGATAGGAAGAGGGCAGTTAATGCACATAATATGAAGGCTCCACTAGCCAGAAGACACATCCTGATATCCCAGTATCCCACACTTAAAATGAACCCACTGCATGAAAGCTCAATTCCTACAGAAGGTAGACCAAGGAAACTGTTTTTGTTTTGTTTTGGTTTTTTGTTTTTTTTTTTTTCTTTTTTGAGACAGAGTCTTGCTCTGTTGCCCAGGCTGGAGTGCAGTGGCGTGCTCTCTGAGTGCAGTGGCACAGTCTTGGCTCACTGCAACCTCCGCCTCCCAGGTTCAAGCTATTCTCCTGCCTCAGCCTCCCAAATAGTAGCTGGGATTATAGGCATGCACCACCATGACTGGATTTTTTTTTTTTTTCAGAGTCTTACTCTGTCACCCAGGCTGGAGTGCAGTGGCACAATCTTGGCAGAGACGGGGTTTCACCATGTTGGCCAGGCTGGTTTTGAACTCCTGACTTCACGCCTTGGTCTCCCAAAGTGCTGGGATTATAGGCATGAGCCACTGTGCCCAGCTGAGGACTGTTATTTTTTATAAAAAAAGGGATCTATCAGCCTTAACTGTCATGTACGTATTATTAACATTCTGCAGCCATGGTTCTCCTCTGAAAAAAAAAAAAAAAGAACTCAAGCATTTCTGAGGGGATCTGGTGCTATAGTCTATCCTTTGAGTTGATTGATGACAAATGAATCCCAGCACCTTCTGTTTTGGAAAATACAAATGCTGGGGATGCTCCAGCTCAGGAGATCTTCCAAGGGATTCTGAGGCTGTTCTGACCTGGACAGTGCTCGAGGAGAGGATACCCTGGGCTTCCTCACTTTACCAAAGAGAATCCAGGCACATCCTTTTCTTGCAGTCTTGAAGGGCCTAACTATCTAAGAAAGAATCTTCACTCCCTGAAATGATTCTTAGTAGAATTCTTTAAAATATGAGTTATCATAGTACATTAAAACATGAGAGTACAAAATGACAACAAGTGGTGGACTTAAGGAAAGTATTTATTTTTCCTTTTCTTTCTCTTCTATGTTTTCTGTATGTGGCTAGAGTGGTCTTACATAAATAAATGAACAAGACAATTTATGGAGCCCCAAGCCCTGCTCGAAGCATGCTATATATGTTATTTCCTTTAAGGAGAGAAATTAAATGTGATTTCCAAACGTTGTTTTGTGGAATAATTGAGGAAGACATTATTGTTCTACCTGCAACATTAGGACGAAAGCACAGTGAGCTATAATAGAAAACCTGCCATGTTATTTCCTTCCTGTTTCAGTTCTTGACTTGTATGTTCCTAGGCCAGGCTTCCTGGAGGTGAGCAGCCAGAGTGGACAGCGAGAGCAGCAAAGGGTAACTACCACCTTGTGTGTGCCTCCAGGCAAGCTGCATTCTAGGCATCTTCTATCACGAACGAATGTCATGATGGCCAACTTTTGGGGAAAGCTCCTGTGTGCCATTTATTATTCCAGGTGCTTTTATGTTTATTCACTGATGTAATCTTCCCAGTACACTAATATAGTAGGTCCTATTATTATCACTCTCACTTTAGAAGTGAGGACACTTGGTCAGAGAGAAGGTCGGTATCTTGGTCAAGACCATCCAACTAGTAAGGCATATACAAGTCTGGAACCCTGGAACCGAAACCCCAACCCCAGGGTTATGGAGCATAATATAAGGCTCACAACAATTCTAAGAAGTAGAGTTTTTCATTATCCCCATTTGACTTGTGGGGAACATGAGATTTAGACTGGCTAAGTAACTTTCTCAAGGTTATCTCGTTAGTAAATAGCAGTGCTGGGAAGTTTACCCAAGCAGCAGGCCACTGAGTCAATGTGTTGAATCATTTCAACACACAGAGTCTCCACATTCAGAATGGCGCCTCCAGCCTGTTTGCTGAAAATGGATACAATAGTGACAGAGAGCCTGGAGAGCAGAGAAAGGAGAGGAAATGATGCGTGTGGGACAGGGCCGGGAACAGAGAAGAGGCTCTGCGGAAGACAGGAGAAAGGGAAAAGGGAACGGTGCTGTGCTTTGTGGAGCAATAGTGGAGATAGTGCAGCTTTCCAGGACACAAGGAGAGAAAACAAATCAGAAAATGGGTAAGGCAGAGAGATTTAACAGAAGCTTGGGGCTAGGAAAGAAGGCACTGGAAGTGGAAAGAAGGAGAAGGTGAACAAATGATAGAGGCTACAGTACAAATATCTGGGTGAGTCCCAAACCACCAGCTTATGGAAGGCCAGCGTTGGGTGGGTGAGGTGAGAGCTCACCATGCACCCGGGTATCCTGCTGTTGTGTGCTGAAGACCACACACTGCAGCACCAGGCGGCCCTGTCTTCATGAGGGTCACACACATGTGAGGATTGTAAGACGAGGCCCTTGGGGCTCTGTTCACAACAAAAACATTGTACGAGCCTTTTACACATGACTCAGAGTGTATTGTGTGTCTGATTGAAAAAAGATCAGCTTTACCTACAAGTGCTAACGTGTTGGCCGAGTTGAAAGGAGTGCACAATTACATAAGAAATAAAAATACCAGGGGAGCAAGCAGTTTACCACCTTGTATGGGACACGCTGAATCTCCAGAGGAAAAGTGCCAGGTGACTCCTTTGCCAACTGTGAGAATAGCTGTGGCTGGAACTGGGTGTTTTGTTTTGTTTTGTTTTTACCCCAGTGTTGGCACAGAGTCCTGAACACCAAGTGAGGCCCCTGAACCCTGCTTGACACCAGATTGCATTTTCTAATGTCATTCCTGTTTCACTTCATTTGAGAAGGACTGGATAACAACAACAAAAAAAGGGAAAGAGTAATTAAATTTTGTTGTATGGGAAAAGTTTATGTGCTAAGCCTGCAAACAATACAGTGTAATGTTTAAAAGTAAGGATTCTATGGCTAGACATATGTTGAAGCCTTAGCTCCATCATGTCTCAGCTATGAGGCCTTTGGCTAGTTACTCAAAGTCTCTGAGTCTTAATTTTTTTCATCTATAAAATGGGCATAACAATAGTACCAACTCAGAAAGTTCATGTGAGAACATGTGAGAGAATGTAGGCAAATAGCTTGGCTTAGAACCTGGCACATGGTGCCCAGCCAGTGTTGGCTAGTATTATCTTTAAAACGGGAAAGATCCCTTCCCCCAGTTTGCTCAAGGGAGGTGATATGGTTTGGCTGTGTCCCCACCCAAAACTCATCTTGAATTCCCACATGTTGTGGGAGGGACTTGGTGGGAGGCAATTGAATCATGGGGGTAGGTCTTTCCTGTGCTGTTCTCATGATAGTAAATAAGTTGCATGAGAGCTGATGGTTCTATAAGGGGAGTTTTCCTGCACAAACCCTTTCTTTGCCTGCTGCCATCCATCTAAGATGTGACTTGCCTCTCCTTGCCTTCCACCATGATTGTGAGGCTTTCCCAGTCACATGGAACTGTAAGTCCATTAAACCTCTTTCTTTTGTAAATTGCCCAGTTTTGGGTATGTCTTTATCAGCAGCACAAAAACAGCTAAGGAGGATAAGGCTGAAACAAAAGGTTGGCAAGGTGGAAGCTCTTTGAAAAGCACTTTTAATATCTGTTTTATACTGTATGCAGTGTGGCATAGTAAAAACAATATTGGATGAGGAATTAGAAGATGTGGATTCTGGTCTCTGGACCCTCATTTTTTCATCATTTAATAAGGGGGCTAAATTAAGCCCCATTTAATATTCCTTTCAGCTCTGGCATCTGTGACTCCAGTGCCCATTCATTCCCTTGCCTACCTGCAGCAGGAAGGCCGGAGAATCTCTCATTCCCTGCTGGCCTCCCAGAGATCTAGCTGATTGACTTAAAAAAGAAAAGAAAGAAAGCACTCACACATACCTGGGAATATATCCCAGGTACTTTAAGTGAAAAAAAAGATAAGTTGAAGTACGATGTGTAATTCTAATATATAAACATTCCATAATACTTTTGAAAATATAGATTTGGTAGAAACTATCTCTTAGGCAGGATTGAAGGAAATTTTACTTTAGACTTTACACATTTCTATATTGTTTGAATCTCATACTGTGAGCAATTTTCATTTGATAATCAAGATAATAATAAAGATGTAAAAAATAAAGTTAAAACGTGTTCATTATAGAAAATTTGGAAGAAAAAAAGAGAAACATCACTTATAGTCCATCCCAACTTAGAAATATTGCCATTAACATTTTAATTGATATTCTTTCAGTCTTTTTTCTATATGTGTGTATCACCTGGAACTATATATACATATTCATAAAATATAATCATATTGCCCATGCTGTTTTAAAACTTTCTTCACTTAACAATATATTGTTTATATTTTTCCACATCATTAAAGTTTCTTCTACAGTCTACAGCACGATTTTAATGATGGCTTGTTTTCCCATCATGTATGTGGCCAACCTTTTATGCTGCACATTTTGGCTGTTCCCAGTTTCCCCTTTGTAGTATTGACAGGCTTTTGGAGAATAATGAAACGCTGAAATGTTTGGCTTGGTTTCCCTCTTGGGTAGAGTCTGCTGCTCAGTCTTTTCTTCTTCCTCTTTGTATCCTTTAGCTTTTGGGTGGAGGCCCAGAGAGCTCCACAAGGGGTGATGTGTGTTTAAGAAACTCAGCTAAAGAAACAAACTGATTGCAAAGAACTCTGAACCTAGGGTGTTGGGGGAAATGCTGAGCATTGTAATTGGCCTAATGCTGCTCCCGTGAGAGATGCCATCTCCCTAGGCCTCCAAAGTTCTGGCAGGGATTTTAACTCTTCTCAACCAGCTGATGACAGACAAATATTCATCACTTCAACAGTTAGGTGCAACCCCCAAAATGTTTCCTCAAGTCCTTCAAACACTCACTGCAAATGCCTACCAGCTCATCTCTGAAGATGGAAAAGCAAGCACGGTGACATCTGCAAAGCCGGACAGTGGGTTTTAGGATTCATCTGAAAAGAAAGGCTCTTGGACAGTGCTGGACCTTGCTCCCTGAGCCAGGCTGTGGGTCCAGTGGTGACTCAGGAAGGAATGCCACTGACAAGCCACAGGCATGCCACAGAATTACTCAGCGCATGCCAACAAGTAACCTCATACGAGAATCAAACGCCAGCCAATCTGCGAACGCTTTGCATAACAGCATATTTGGTTTGGGGCTTAGCTTTCAGGCTTGAGTTTCACGTTTGCCTGAGCATACTCCCAGCCTCCCAGGGCCCCTTCTGTGTGCCCTGCCTCTGATTGCAAGTGCAGAGAGCAGTTCTCCCAAGAGCCAGGGCTCAGCTCTCCCCTGGAGGTAACGCAGACCTCTGCTAGGGATCAGCTCTCTATCATTTGGCGGCGCCCCTCTTTCCGGCCAGCGCTACATCTTCATATGCCTTTTCTTACCAACAGGTCAGCAATGTGGGTGACAGATACTTCTTTTTGCTGTTGGAATACTTCATATTCATTTCTGGTATTGTCATGGCCTTCGACATACCTTACCAACAAGAGAGGTTTGTTGACTGATGACAGCAGGTATAACAAAATCTAACTAGTGACAGCTGTAAGAATTGGCAAAGTATTACTGCATCAACAGGTATGTGGACTGTCTAAGAGTCTCAGAAAGGACAAAGAAAGAAGCTTACAGATTCTGATGCCCCTTACTACTGTATCTGGCCTTTCTCCTGCTGGTATAGTGAGAGTCGACAGTTTGATGGACTTAATTTAGGATCTATGTTAGGATGAGATGCACTCTGTTTTCCTACACAAATTTGCTGCAGAATGGCAGCCACAGTCTGGGGCCCCCTTGAGCTTGAGGCTAAATGACCTGATGGCCCACCCACTTCATCTGTACTGCCTTTAATATGTCAGCATTTCCTCAAGGCCTGGGTTTCGTGCACTCAGGGTGATATTGAACATGAAGTTTTCAAACAGCAATACCTTGGGTAACAGACAAGGGCTAGTTAATGATCTCATTCATAATTCATCCCATGAAGGAACCATTTACACTCAAACTCCAAGCAGGAAGAAAATATTCCCATTAGGTAGGGCTTTTTAAATGCCTCTGCCTTTGCCACAGTGCTGAGAGAGAACTGTGGTCTTCAGTAGTAAGGGCATATGGCTGCAAACAGAGTGCCCAGGTTAGAGACACCAAGAGCTGCAGCATCACTCAGTAATAGCTATTTCAGAGGGATGCAAAGCCTTCCCTGGGAGAAAGTTGAATAGGACTCAGTGCCTAAACACAGCACTTTCAAAAAGAAATGAATCTCTAATTAAACATCCTGATGACAGAAGCTGACATGTCATTGCAGAGCTAATTATAAGACCTCATGAAATGTTCAAAAGTTCTCCAGAGTAAGTGTGAACAATTATATTTCCCTCTCTCCATCAGTGAAGAGTTATCACCAGTTCTTTAAGAAAGAGAAAATGAAGGTTAGTATCTGAAAGTATTATATAATGTGCTTATTACTATGCATGGATTTAGACATTCTCCAAAAAAAAATCCCTTTTCCTTCTAGTATTAAAAAGAACCCCTCTAACTTTTGTTAACTGTAGATAGAATGTTTTTTTTTTTTTTTAAAGAAAGAATCCTTACTGCATGTCTAAAACTCGTGGCTGAGAAAAAGTAGAGGATGTCCAGCCTAAGGAGCTATCAGCATTTTTTTGTAGCACTCGATATAGCTGCAAGCCAAGGTCCTCACGAAAGTGAAAGTTTTCTTTCAAAGTTAAAAACGTACTACTTGCATTTTACAAGCTCAAGAGTAAAGCACAATAATTATCAGTGCTTTATCGGTAGTTCCAAGCCTCCAAAAATGTCAGTAAGTTGAATCTACACTATCTTTGTACAAGAACATAAAACATAGCCTCATGTGATAAAAATTAAAGGAAAGGATAAATTTGGTGAATTCCCTGCATAGTTCATAATAGAGATTAGTCAACCCAAGTTACAAAGACAACTTTTGAGACGAGGTATCACTCTGTTGCCCAGGCTGGAGGGCAGTACTGCCATCATAGCTCACTGCATCCTGGAACTCCTGGGTTCAAGGGATCCTTCCTACTCTGTCTCCCGAGTAGCTGGGATTACAGGAAAGAGCCACCATACCCGTTTGATTTTTTAAAAAAGAAATTTTTGTAGACACAGGTCTTGCTATGCTGCCCAAGCTGATCTCAAACTCCTGGACTCAAACAAGCCCCCAAGTTACAAAGACAACTTTTAAAGATTTAAGAGGTTTGCTTCAAAGAGCTATTTCTTTTCCTTTCTTTCTTTCTTTTCAGAGACAGGATCTCACTCTGTCACCCAGGCAGGAGTGCAGTTGGTTCGATCCTAGCTCCCTGCAGCTTTGAACTCCTGGGCTCAAAGGATCCTTCTGCCTCAGCCTCCCAAGTGGCTGGGACTCTAAGCACACACCATCACACTCGGCTACTTAAAAAACATTTTTTTTTTTTAGAGACAAGGGTCTCACTATGTTGCCCAGGTTGGTCTCCAACTCCTGGGCTCAAGCAATCCTCCTGCCTCAGCCTCTCCAGTAGCTGGAATTACAGGCGCGAGCCACCACACTGGCTAAAGAGCTATTTCTTTTATATAAATTATATGAAGATTGCTAAAAGGTTTTAAGTCACACTACATGTAAAAACCCCTTAGGCTCAAACTCACCAGGAGGATTGTGGAGCTTGGAGCTAAAGCCCAGGTGCTTTGCCCTCTGCTGCTGACTTCGGGTGCTGGCTGGGAAGGATCTATTTCCAGGAGGGACCCAACAGAACCTCGGCGTCCCATGGCCCTAATAGGCAAATATGAGCCAGCCTCTGCCCCTTAAAGATGGGGCTGCTCAGCTTCGCCACTGCTGCCTGGAGTTCCTTGTCTGAGATAGGCAGGGCGTGGTGCCCCAGGTCATCTCCCAGGCATGCTTGCCCCATGAGCAGCGCTGTGAGGGTGTACTCAACGCAATCCAAGTTTCAACGTCATACCATTGTCTCTAACAAAACCCTACAAACATGTAGTGACCGAGGCATGATGCATCCTGCCTCTTGCTCTGCTATTTAACTGCTTTTCTTTTTTTAACTTTAACTTGGTCTCCTCCTATTTATTGGGCAATCACCTAGATTCTAGGGAACCAATATATTTAATTTTTCTAATCTAAAGGTTAATAAGGACTCTATCTTCTCTAGTCAGAGCCACAGGGTGAACTTTCTCAACCCATCCTTTTTAAGGAAAAGAAGTTGTTGGCTGAGTCACGTGAGTGTCTGTTTACACACGTCTTATAACAGCATACAGGGTACATACACAGAGCAGCACCCCTCCCCACCAGGAAGGCTGTGCTCCATATTCATGTGTCAAGTGATGTAAAGGTTGCCATGGTTATAATCTCTGTTTAGTCAATAGTGTGTGTGTTGGGCGGGGGCGGGGGGGGGGGCGGGGGGATATCACCCCAATGGGCGTATTGCAATTTAGAGGAATCCCTGGGTACTTTTAAAGTATTGAATCACAATTTACATTTTAAAAAGTGTTGTCAATGACAGCAAATTCGTTGCCATTTCTTGAAAACTCTTCTTTGTAGAAGGACCTTATGTATGCCAAGAACATCGTTTCTGCCTCCTTAGGGGAAACGTTATTTCCCACATTTAGGATTCATTAGGATTATCTAAGGTAAGTGGCAAGAGGGGAGAAGGATGAAAATCATGGGGGTGAATGTGGGAAAGGAATGAGGGAAGGTGAGCTTAGTTATTTCAAAGATAATAATGAGTGAGGCTCCCAACCCCCGCACTTTGGGAGGCCAAGGTGGGAGGATTGTTTGAGTCCAGGAGTTTGAGATCAGCTTGGGCAACATAGTGAGACTTGTGTCTACAAAAATTTCTTTTTAAAAATATCAAACAGGTATGGTGGCTCTTTCCTGTAATCCCAGCTACTCAAGAGACAGAGTAGGAAGGGTCCCTTGAGCCCAGAAGTTCAAGGCTGCAGTGAGCTATGATGGCAGTACTGCCCTCCAGCTGGGGAAACAGAGTGATACCTTGTCTCAAAAAAAAAAAAAAGAAAAAGGAATAAAAATAAAAGTGTCAATAATTCTTACTCTTCTTCTTGGTCTGCCACCTTCTTGCCTTGGTGACTTTTGAATCCCCCATCCCTCAGTTTTCTCATCTGTAAAATTGGAAGGATAACAGGGAGTTGCGGGGTCTACTGGGTTGCTCATAGGCATTTAGAACGCTCTCTGGCACACAGTGAGCACTCTTTAAATGCACCCATTCTTATTCATATTCTAGTCAACACACAAAGAATCTGCTGTGCTTCTGGATAGAGAGAAATGCTTCATAGCAACACCATCACACATTATTGAAAAGATTTTGGTGTGATTAGGGCTGATTGACATCCAAACTTCCCTCCCACCTTTCTGGTCATATCTCGTCCTTTTCCCACACTCAGTATCTTTCCTTTGTCTACTCTAAGCAGTAACATGATAAGTTATATAAATTATATGAAGATCATTAAAAGGTTTTAAAGTCACACTACATGTATGACTTTGTATTTGAACAAGGCTCAAAACAGTAAGTGAAAAAAATGACGTTGGTGGAATTTTAGAAGTTGAGGGTGGAAGGTGTTTCCAAAACCCCTCAAATCACACACCCTAGATGTGGCTGCTTCCTGCATCCACTAGTGAAGCTGACTCTGGCAGGGAGTCTCTTGCATTTTTCACTAACTGAGGTCCTGCCCTCCCAAATTTCACAATCTAAGGGAGAGAATCTTGATCCAGAGTGACAACAAAACAAGTAATGCAAGCTCAGCGATGTGGGCTAACTCCCCTGTCCCTGGTATTAGCATGGAAGTGCTGGCCACCCTCTGGTGGAACAAGACTCATTCTTTGGCTTCAGGAACTTCACAGCTTAATGGAAGGGACAAAACACATCAGATAGTGATAAGAAAATGTGTATGAGTAGAAGGAAGAGATAGGTATGTTGACAGAAGACAGCCTGAGGAGTTTAGAGAATAGAAACATTTCTCAAGAACTTGAAAGTGAAAGAGTCTCTTGAAAGGGTTTGTTGCACACTGCCTGAAGGCTGAGGTATGGACTGGAAAGTGACTTAGTCCAGCCCCTTCTAGCTGGGTGAGTAATTGAACACTCCAGTGTGCGGATCTTCACTGGAGAGAAATGGGAGCATGATTCATCTCTTTGACATCATCTTTAGATATTTGGTTTAACTTTTTCCTTCCACATCAGACGCCCCTGTTGTTGGGTGGTCTGCCATGCCACTTCCTCCAAGTCCCAGCTACTTTACTCTAGGTGGAGGGCTGAGGGTAATGGATCTTATTTCAAAAGGAGAGGGGAAATTGAAACCAGAACGGCTTTGTGATGAACTGTAGGGGAATCCTTTTTTCTCCAGGAAAAGTTTCCCAAGGCTGGTGTCTTCAGCTTGGAGCTTGATCTTGTCTGTGTGTGTGTGTGTGTGTGTGTGTGTGTGTGTGTGTGTGTGTGTGTATTTGGTGAGAGTTAACCATTCAAAATGGAAATCCTTTCATAATTTGATCTAGTTATGCAAACCCAGCCCATTGATGTTAACAAATAGAGACCAGATGCAAATAACCCACTCGGGCATAACATGGAATAACTAGCAGAAGTTAAAGCAAACCGTCTCCTCCCCACCACCCAATTACCTCATAAGAATTCCATTTGGAAATAAGCAAGAGGAAAAGAAAAAAAAATGGGACTATTAAGATGTTTCAGTCTTAACATGATAGCAATAATAGAGTAGCCTGGATCACACAAGATTGCCGTGTAAACAACTGAATAATTTCAGAATTATATGGAATTAGACATGCATCCCTAAGAAAGGTTAGGTGCTCATGAATGTGCATAACACAAGGAAAAATTAATTACAACAGGAAAACAACTCCAAATGGAAGTCTGTAAGTCAATGATTCATAGCCAGGGTATGCAGAAGAAAACTTGGTTCTCTACAACTCATTGAATAGGGTGTCACTGGATATGGTAGAATTTTATGACATTCCCTGGGGCTCTGGGTGTTTTAACTGTTCTGCACAGACAGCCAAGCCGTTACAGGGTGAGGCCTAACACAGGGAATCCTAGAATGGTAATGGCATTGCCATTTTCTGTAGAAAACAAGGTTTTAGTTGAATAAAAAGAGGTAGTTGATATAAATAAGCTCACAGGAAGTCTCCAACCTTTGAGGTGACTACCATTGCTGCCACTTTTCCCAGAATGCCATTGCTTTATGAATGGCTTTTTGACCAAGAGGCTAAAGAACTCTTGACTTGTGTAGATTTTCTACTTTTCGAATAATGCTTAATTTTTAAAGCTTTGTGTGTGTGTGTGTGTGTGTGTGTGTGTGTGTGTGTGTGTGCGCGCGCGTGCGCGTGTATGGCAGGCTCCAGGACTTGTGGGCCCAGGGAAACTTCATAGGTGGCTGAGAATAAAAAGAAAAGTTAAGTTTGAAAAAAGAGATAGCAACACTTCAGTTTAGGAAAATCAGACTCTGGAAAAGCATTTGGGTGAAATCTTCCTGATTTAGCTGTAGGACAGAATTAGACATAAACCAGGAAATCTCCAGAAGGTGCTCAGGAGATGTTGATAGAATGAAACCCTGAAGCTCCTTCTGTGAGGTTCTCCAGCACTTCAATGTTATTAGCAGGAAATTCTTCCGAAAGTCAACACCAAATTCCTTTTGCAGTGATTTTAGCACATTCTCTCCCTTCTGACTCTAAAGAGAAACAGGAATGATGCTGATATTGCTGTTCTCACATTTCTATTAAACTTGCCCTCAATCTTCCATTTTGTGAACTAAATAATTTTTTAAGCTTTTCCCTCAAAAAGGTAATTTCACAAACATTTTCATGTGCCAGTCTTGAGTCACAAACGTTTAGAAATAACTTACTTATTACCATACAGACAGAGCTATACTGAGATAAATACTGTGCTTAGTTCATAAAGGGGCTGCTTCGTGTTGAAATTCCTGCATCCCGGGCAGCCACTGCCAGCACTGTAGGTTTCTCTCTGTGGTCTCCCTTGAGCCTGAATGAAGGTGATGGCTGATGTACCCTTGCACTGATTAAACATCCATTTTCTTGGGGAAATGGCTGACAGGAGCAGGAGAAAGCTGTGAGGAAGCTTGTAGCAATTTCACAAATCTACCCCTACCAGTGAGCTTTATCTGAGTGCTTAGAGCCACTCTGAGCAAAACAATGGGTGTTGAAAATGGACCAGGGAGAAAATTAAGAAATGACAAGCTTGTTTTCTTAAAGTAAGAGGAAAGCTTCTCTTGTTAGGTTTTTCTAGAGTGTTCTCGTGAAGGGAAACAGAACGTTTCACTTTAGCAAGATGCATCGTCTAACCATGAGGCACAGGGAAACAGGGCAAGCAGGTAGCGAGCAGGCAGGGTGAGCTCCAGTTATCTGCTTGAGGGCTTTGATCTCAGCTGCAATGGACAAGGCAGAAGCAGGAGCTGGGGCCCTTCTAGGAGGGAAGAGAAAGAAGAATTTAGCACCGCAACATAGTGACCACCTTAAAATCCTCAAGCCACCTGTGAATGATGGTGTAGGTGCTGATGGGGGTGAGGGAGTCCCCAGGATTGAGGTGGTAAGTGGAGAGAGTTGTTGTTCTTGTTTTTAAAAGGTAACATAAAAGACTTTGACTAGAGCTGTGCTGTTTACAGTAGCCAATAGCCACATGTAGCTACTGAGCACTTAAAATGTGCTGTATTTGTAAAAACACACCAAAATTCAAAGACATATTTTTAAAAAGTAAAATATATTATTAATCCTTTTTTTACTATATGTTAAAATGATAATACTTTGGGTTGATTGGGTTAAATAAAACACATGACTAAAATGAATGCTATAACATGGATGAACTTTGAAAACATTGTGCTAAGGGAAAGAAGCCAGACACAAAAGGCTACCCATTGCATGATTCCATTTACATGAAATGGCCAATAGGCAAATCTGTAGAGACAAAAGATTAGTGGTTGCCTAGGGCTGGGGAGATTTGGAGGGAAATGGAAAGTGGGTGCAATGGCATGGGGTTTCTTTATGGGGTGAAAAAAAAATCTGATATTGATCATGAGGCTATGCGTGTAATCCTAGCACTTTGGGAGGCCAAAATGGGAAGATCAGTTGAGGCCAGGAGTTCGAGACCAGCCTGGCCAACATAGTGATAAACTATCTCTACAAAATAGAAAAAGTTAGCAGGTCATGGTGGTGCGCACCTGTGTTCCCACCTACTTGGGAAGCTGAGGTGCGAGGATGGCTTGAGTCTAGGAGTTCAAGGCTGCAGTGAGCTATGATCGCACCACTGCACTCCAACCTGAACAGAATGAGACCCTGACACCAAAAAAAAAAAAAAAAAAAAAAAAAAAAAAAAAAATTGACTGTGGTGTGATTGTAGAACTCTATGAACACAGACTGGGCACGGTTGCTCACACCTGTAATCTCAACATTTTGGGAGGCTGAGGTGGGCAGATCACTTGAGGTCAAGAGTTCCAGACCAGCCTGGCCAAAATGGCAAAACCCCATCTCTACTAAAAATACAAAAAATTAGCCAGTCGTGGTGGGACATGCCTGTAGTCCCAGCTACTCGGGAAGCTGAGGCAGGAGAATCACTTGAACCCAGGAGGTGGAGGTTGCAGTGAGCCGAGCACCCCAGCCTGGATGACAGAGTGAGACTCTGTCTCGATAATAATAATAATAATAATAAGAAGAAGAAGAAGAAGAAGAAGAAGAAGAAGAAGAAGAAGAACTCTGTGAACATACTAAACGGCACACTTTAAATGGGTGACTCGTATGGTGTGTGAATTATATCTGGACAATGCTGTTTAAATAAATAAGTAAATTTGGATGCAAAAATCTCTAATATTACCTATTTTAAAACCTTTTAAAATATGGCTAATAGGAAACTTAAAATTACATAACTGGCATTATATTTCTATTGGACCTGCTAGGCTGAGGGGACTGAGGATGAAGACTCTGGGCCAACCTGGGGCTAGTGGTACCCAAAGCCAAGGTCATAAACACAGGGCAGAAGAGCAGCCAGAAATGCTCAGCTGTGGTGCAGAGCAAGAAGGAATGAAGGACTGGGGAGAGGGGCTTGAGACTAAGGATAAAACTCCTGGACTGGGGCTGGCCTCTGCACTGAGGGCCAGCAATGGGACTGATGGCTGACTAGAATTTCTTGCCCCTAGGCAAACAGAGGGAGCTATCTTCAGTCATCTCTCCAGAACTCTTATCAGCTCAGATGATAAAAGGTGGGGCATTTCCCTTTAGGTAACATTGATTTAAAAAAAAAAAAAAATGGTGGGGCAGAGCTGCCCTACCTTTCCTCAGGTGGCTGCTCTAATTGCCTTAGGTCCTGGCCGGCAGCCCCCAGGGCTGAGAGGATCCCTATCTTAACCCATCTGTAATGTATTTGCATACCTGTAACCCAGCCTTGCTAAACTGCTGCAGGCAAGCCAGGAAGCTCTGGCCTTGTCCTGGGGGATGTAAACTTTTTCAGGAAGTATTAGCCAGGAGAGCTGTCTGGCCTATTTATGAAATGCCATAAACAAACCCTAGTGCTTGTCCGAGGTTTGGGTGAACACAGCATAAGGGAAAGCCTTGGGTGCCTTCTTGGCATCCTCTCTGCAGCCCAGGTTTCCTTCCAGTTCAGTTCCCTCATTCACACGCCCCCCCCACCCAAAACACAACAGTATTTCAAAGGAGATACTGGCTCACTGGATGATGGATAAGGAACCTACACTTAGCCCCCCGCCACCAAAAGAAAGGACCTCATGGCTTGCTTCTGGAGACCAGAAAAGTGACTGGACTGAAGGACAGAATGGGTGAATTAAGCCAGATGAGCTGAAACACCAAAGGCCTAGTTCTGGAGGAGGGGTCAGTAGCCTAGAAAGGAGAGAAAATCAAATACACTATACTTGGCAGTGGCTGTTTTAATTTTACAATTACAAAGTGAATATTTGACATTATTCTGTATTTTATCTGAGCTATGTCCTGAACTTTTCTCCCATTGCAGTAAACATTAATTTTTCTCTTGACTGTGTCTCATGCTTCAGTGGACAGGGTGGATAGCAAGCATAGACAATGGAGTAGGTAAAGTTTATGAAACTAAGGGCACTGTCTGGGGCAAAGCCACATCCCCTGCTGTCCTGTCCAGGTGTAGCAACAGTAGAAAGTTAACTGTGTTCAATGAAGGTATACACAGGAGACACAAAAGACAGCATCATCTGCATGCCTGCAAGCTTCTGAAGGACAAGGCTTGCAAATTGTTCCTTTCCGTATCTCCACCATAGGGTCATAGACACATGCTAAGTACTCGAGAAATACTCGTGGATGGATGTGCAGATGGAAAGATGTGACGCATAGTAGTCACTTAATGTAGGTGTTATGTAATGATTTCATATTTTGAGTAGTTGATGATGAAGAGAAAGGACGAAAGCTTTCATTTTTGCAACAGGAAAATAAATTCTGGATATATTAAACTAAAACAAATATAATAGCAAATAGCATATTCAGTTTCGTCATCCAATTTTTTCCAAACAGTGCTTAGACATGTTAGGTAACGGTGGAAAGGGAAAAAAATGCCCAGTACAGCTCATGAAGCCTCTTTCTCACCGGATCTTGTAAAATGCAAGCTACTTAGGAGTGGACCAATGACTTAACGATGATGTTGTCAGGGCCCTCGGAATAAATATTGCCTTTTCCATTCCCACTGTGGGTACTACAAGTACCACTGGCACCTTGTCAAGAGGTTGAGATCTCCTCATTCTTATCTTCTGAGTCAGGCAGCACACGATGGTAAAAACACTCGTTCAAAATGCACTTGAATATTCCATCCCTTGTCCTTGCATTTACACTGTTTTCTTGCAGCTGAAAGCCTAACAGCTAGTAAGCAGAAAAGGAGAGGACAGAACCTTCCAAAAGTCAGCCTTTCCTTCCTAAGGAGAGCCCTTGGTGGGGTTTGTCCATCAAATGGTAGCCTCCCTAACTGCGTCTTCACTCTTCCTTTGCCACCCAGTATCGAGACACTTCTCATTTCTCAGAAGCAAGGAAGTTCAGACTTGGTTTCGGCTTTTAACGATTCTCTTTCAGCAGCCATCCCGACAATCTATAAGATGAAAGAATCACTCAGGGCAGCAGGGACTTTAGAACTGATTGAAAGCCATTGATGACCAGGCACGATGACTCATGACTGTAATCCCAGCACTTTGGGAGGCCGAGGTGGGGAGATCACTTGAGGTCAGGAGTTGGAGACCAGCCTGGCCAACATGGTGAAACCCCGTCTCTACAAAAAAAATAAAAAATGAAAAAAAAAATAGCTGGGCATGGTGGCACACGCCTGTAGTCCCAGCTACTTGGGAGGCTGAGGCAGGACAATTGCTTGAACCTGGGAGGTTGCAGTGCCAAGATCGTGCCACTGCACTCCAGCCTGGGCGATAAAGTGAGACTCCATCTCAAAAAAAAAAAAAGAAAGAAAGAAAGAAAGAACGTAAGAAAAGAAAAAAAAAGTCACTGATTGTTGTCAGTAGCCAGGGCAGGAGTAGGTTATAGAATAGAGAATGAGGCAATTCTTTCTGTCCAAGGATCCTGTTCCATAAGTGAGTTGGCTTTTTGGCAGTTAAGAATCCATATTTGGCTGGGTGCGGTGGCTCACGTCTATAATCCCAGAACTTTGGGAGGCCGAGGCAGATGGATTACTGGAGGTCAGGAGTTCAAGACCAGCCTGGTCAACATGGCAAAACCCCAACTCTACTAAAAATACAAAAATTAGCAGGGCGTGGTGGTGCACGCCTGTACTCCCAACTACTGGGGGAGCTGAGGCGGGAGGATTGCTTGAATCCAGGAGGTGGAGGTTTCAGTGAGATGAGATTGTGCCACTGTGCTCCAGTCTGGGTGACAGAGCAAGACTCTGTCTCAAAAAAAAAAAAAAAAAAAAAAAGTCAGGATACAGAAAAAATTTCTATCTCCGTATACTTTTATGAGGGAGCTTACAAGGCTCATCTGGATTATTTGAAGGCAGGGTACTTCAAAGGAAGCAAAAACATGCTATTTTCAGATTTAACTTAGATTTCTAAAAATTCTGTGCAACTCTCTTATGTGGGTATGTGACACACCAGTAAATAGGGTGGATGTGACCCTGGCAGGGTGAGCTAAGAAAGTTGGATTCCTTGAAGGAAATAACTTTCTGTGATATCATGACTGGCAGGGTGCTGGTGGGGGATGACTGGCAGAGGACGTGCAGGTGCAGCTGGATGGAAGCCCTTGGCATTGGGGCTCCTGTCATGCATCCAAATCCCCAGTGCCCCTATCCCTCCACCCAGGTCATTCCTGCTCATGATATCAGTACTCTGACTCACAAGTAGCCTGCAGCAGCTGAAAGGAAATGATGTGGCAACTATGTCTGAAGACTGGTTAAATGCTGGAGACAGAAAAGAAAATCCATTTGAAAATATGTTGCTGTATTTTACAAAAGGCTGTGCAAGATTTAAAAGTATGTTTAGCGTTCCAAGTATTTTCCCTTCTGTGTCTTCAGAGACCATCTCTGAGAGTGATGTTTTGTTTATTTAACATTTAATCAAAAGAGATGTGGACCCCACCAGCTTTTGAACAACAGATTCAGTAGCACTGCCTCTTGCATTAAGTTTGAAGAGAAACTTCAACCACACAGAGAATTTGATGTCTGTAATATGCACTAAAAGATCAGCTGGTCTAACTTTACAGGGCTAATAAAAGGGAAAACTTTTCCTGTGCTCAGGTCTTTTATGAATTATAAATAACCATTCACTTTGGAAGATAGCACATCATAAAATTTTTTTTCACAAATATGCACAAATCCATTTTAAGATCCAAGGAAAAAGATGTTCAAAAGTCTCAGATGTACTGTTTTGATTTCGTAGGGAAACATGTTCTTTTACCATATGGATGCTTTTAAGGGGGCCTTCAGCTGGGGCTCAATAATGACACCCCAGTGGCTAAATAAGGGATTTCTTTCCTTCTAACATTATTTCTCTGTTATTAAAGGTGGAAAAACCTTCCACAAATAGCATACTATTAGAGTGCTTTAGGGAGTATCCTGGGAATCAAGGTTATGTGTCTGCTCCAGAAATACTGTCTGTAATTATCATTCCTCCGTGGTTCTGAGGATGCAGTCTTGGTGTTTTCATTAATTTTTTCACTCTACAAGTCTGGAGTGTGTGTCTGCTCTTGATTTTCAATATTTTACAGTAGGAATTTTGTTATTGTTGCTGTTTTTAGGGTCACAGATCTCTCCCCTCTCTTTTCCTCTCATAATAACCACTTCCTGGCTTCTTTTGCCTACCAAAATAAAAAGGTATGAAAGGCTAGATTTGAAAAGAAAAAGAATTCAGATATGACATTTTTCCAATTCCAGCCTTCATCTTCCCTCTTTATAATCTGCTAGTATGAGCATTAAAAAATAGAGCATTCAGATCTACCAAACACCTGAAGAGGGTTCATGGGTCAGAAGAGCACATAGATTTCCTCCCAGCACTTTGTTATCAGTATTTTCAAATATGCACCACATTAAAAGAATTTTACAGTGAACACCTATATGCCCATGATCTAGTTGTAGATTCTGCTATTAATACTTGACTCTTCTTGCTTTATCACATATTTATACAGCCCTCCTCCATTAATTCATCTTATTTTTTCATGTGTTTAAAAGTAAATTATAGGCACCCACCAATTTCTACTTAAAAACTTCAGTTTGATATTTACTTTTTTCATTTGATATGAAATGTACAGATTTTAAACTGTAAACACTAAGTGTCCAGTTTCGGAGTTTTGACAAATATATCCCTGTGTGCCCAAACCCTTACTGAGATATAAAATATTGTCATCACCTGGGAAGGTCCCTCATTTATCTTTCCTGTCAATCCTTGTTCCTAATCCCTTTCCCAAACCCAGAGGCAACCACTGTTTTGATTTTTTTCACCACAGATTAGCTTTGTCTATTCCATAATTTCATATGAATGGGTCAAATAGGATGAATTCTTTGTGTAAGACTTCTTTCACTCAGCATAATCTTTTTGAGATTTGTTCACGTTATTGTGTGAACAGTAGTAGCTCATTCTTTTGTATTGCTGAGTAGTATTCCATTGTATGACTAAACCACGGTTTGCACATTTATTCTCTCTCTCTCTCTCTCTTTGAGATGGAGCTTCACTCTGTTGCTCAGGCTGGAGTGCAGTGGCGTGATCTCAGGTCACTGCAAGCGGGTTCAAGAGATTCTCTTGCCTCAGCCTCTTGAGTAGCTGGGATTACGGGCACTCACCACCATACTCGGCTATTTTCTGCATTTTTATTAGAGACGGGGTTTTCACCAGGTTGGCCAGGCTGGTCTTGAACTCCTGACTTCAAGTGATCCGCCTGCATTGGCCTCCCAAAGTGCTGGGATTACAGGAGTGAGCCACCGTGCCCAGCCCCTGCGCATTCATTCTCTTCTTGATGGACACCTGGGCTGTATTCAGTTTTTGACTATTACTTATAGAGCTGCTATGAACACTCTTATACAAGTATTTTGATAAACATATGTTTTCATTTCTCTTAGGAAAAGAACTACTTATGTAATTGCAGGATCACAGCTAGTATATACGTAGTTTTTGAAGAAAATGCTATTTATTTTTCCAAAATTGATGTACCATTTTATGTTCATATGAACAATGTGCGGGAGTTCCAGTTGCTCCCCATCTTTGCTGACATTTAGTGTATTCAGTCTTTATATTTTAAACCATCCTGGCAGTAGTGATACTTCAGGTTTTAATTTGTATTTTCCTAATGACTAAAGATATTGAGCACGTTGTCATGTGCTTATCTGCCATTTATACATCTTCTTTGGTAAAGTGTCTTCCATCCATTCAAAAAATGTTTTCTCTTTATTAATAAGTGGGAGTCCTTTACATACCCTGGATATCAGTCCTCTGTCAAGTTTATGTTTTGTAAATAATTTCTTCCAGTCTATGTCTTGACTATTCGTTTTTTAATGGTCTCTTTTCACGAGAGGTTTTTTATTTTGCTTAAATCTAATTTATCAAACTTTTTGTGGTTATTACTCTCAGTGGCCTAAACAAAGCACATTGATATTAATAAATGGTGTTCACAAAATGTGTCGTAGGCTCAAGATAATCCAAAGCTTCACTGTGGTCACTGTAACAGAAGTATTTGCCTAAAGAAACATCCGTGTCAGTACATACTGGGAACAACTGAGGAAAACCTGGTGATCTGTTTACACTCTCAAGAGCATCCCAGAGAATGAATCCAACTCTAGACCTCCCTTTTCACTTTGTTTTATAATAAGAAGCTTTCTGTTTTGATGGCTGGAAGGAGTCGCCACAGGCAAAACTACCTGGTCATGGCCTTGTTCTGGAATCAAGTCAGCCTTTATGCTTATGAGCAGGATAAGTAGATTATTTTAATAATTCATTTTTAATCCATATTTTAATAAGCATATGTTATTGAGAGATCATATTTAACATAGTTTAATATATGGCATGAATGAATAAAAATAGACTCCCCAGAAGCTTTAAAAACATTCAAAGAAAGAAATCCACAGAGAGACCCAGGTGTCAGTGATGACATGGGGAAAAATTAAGAGCAGATTGAAAGTGGGAATCGTCTGCTATGAATAAAGCAGGACTTGGGAAAATAGAGATCTACTGAAGGAATACAGCGATTCTTTAGAGTTGTTTTTAGGCTACACATTGAAGGGTTTCTCAAGATTTTACCCTGGTCTCTTTGCCAACTGCTCTGCTTGTCAGTGAAGCTGTTTGATTTCTCTCTTTGTTTCTTGTTCGAACCAAAAGGACACTCAACACAGACATGACATTTTGAAAACTAAACTCACATCTTTTTCACCCTAACTTCATTGTTGTTTTGGCCTACTTTCTCTTAGACACTTTCTTGAGGGTTCAGGCTGAATGTGGTCTTTCAAACTTTCAAACTCCCTTGAGTACCTCTTTCTGTGATTCCATTCCTAGTGATCATTAATGGTCTGCAACTGCTTCTTTATTTGTGGGGTATCTCGGGCCTTTTGCTTCTTCGGTTTTCTACTTTTTATCACTAAAAATCCCTCCCCCCCTTATTCGAGACTGATTTAGGAAAAGAAAGGGATGAAACTTAAATGAATGAACTGCTGTTTGATTGCAGGTTGAAATTAGTGGCCAAGTTTTTGTTTGTTGTTGATCAAGTAGACTTTTATAAACCAAAACTAACTGTATGATTCTCATTGGAAGTTATGCTGAAATATGAGATATGAAGAGAGTACCAATTCACAAAGCCCTGGACTGTTCTAACCCTAGGGAATATTCGATGGTGGCTGTGTGGGTGTGCCTGCCAGGCTGGGAAAGGATCTAGCGTAATGGTGAGTTTCGTAACACACCAGCCCAGGTCCAGCTGCTTGAGTAGGAAGATTAGAGGTAGGTGGTTAGTTTTGTGGCCTCCTGGATCTGTTCCTGAAGAAAGCAGATAAGTTCAGGAAGGGAGAAGTCTAGATACTAAGTTAGAAATGTCAAGTAGGACTTTGAGGTCTCTGAAATAAAGATGTGTCCTAAATAAGTAACACACAAACATGATGGAAGTAATCATAAAGGAGAAACGAGTGGGGTTAAAATCACAGGGCCACATGACAAATTATGTCTGGCTATGCAAGTGGGTTAAATCACTTCCTAAGATGTAGCCAACAGCACAAATATCTGTATTTAGCATCACATGCAACCAAAGAATTAACCAAACATACTCTCCAAGTTTCTTCCCCTTTGGAATAGTAATTCCTGCTATTACAGTGTTTCCACTAAGGCACTGGAGGATCCAGGGCAAAGTCTAATTGAGGTGGGTTCCACTGGCCTGCAGTGTGGGCAGCATTAAGCGAGTACCCGAATGTGGTGGGGGAGGACTGTGAAGCTCTACTTTCTGTGCAACTCTTAGGGAAGTCCTGTTGCCAGCCCTCCTCAAACATCATTTTCTGCTCATGAATATTCTCTTCTATACCAATAGAGGTGGGAGGGGGAACTACCCAGAATTCAGTCTCAAAATCTTTTATCCTTTTCTCTCATTTACTTCAAAATGTATATAAAGTAAAATGCAGAACCTCCCAAAAACCATTTCAGCCTGAAACTAAGCTCAAGCTCTTTAGCTTGACTATGGGGTCCTTCATGGGCAGAAGGGTTGGATAGAGGAAATGAATTATAGGGGGATGCTTTGCTTTGATTATTACCAGAGTTTAGCAGGAACATCTGGCTTACTTGCAGTTAGATTTTCTGAAGGGAGGGTTCAGCCATTGCTACCATAGCTCTTAGTACCATAAGGTTTACCTGAATCTCTGAATATCTATGATCTTGCAAGATCCAAATTTCCCTTAAAGCTGATATTTGTCTTTCATTTGTTTCCTAATTAGCATTCAGATTTCACCCCAAGAGTGCACTGCCAGAGGCATAACACCTCCCTTGGTGGGGACCTTTGTTGGCATCATTCTAAAATGAATTCATAGGACTGTTCTCTGATTTTCAACTTTGCTTTGTGGTACAAGGTCTGTGAATGTTTAGTTGACAATACGTGTGCGCCTCTCTCATTTCCTGTTTTTAAGGGCTGCACTTAATTTATTTGAAAGGGTGGAATATTTTAAATTACAATTCAGCAGTTTTACTAAGGAAGGCTGTAAAACACAATGAGCAAGGAGTTTTACTTCCTCCTTCCAATTGCTGCTCCGTTTTGAAATCTTGATGTCCTCCAATCAATGGGAATGACTTTAACTTACACTGTAACATTTTTAACAGCAACCACGCCATGGCTGGAGCTGCAGAGGGGCATGGGATTCCTGCACACTGTAATTCCATTTTTCCAGACGCCTTATTAGTACACGGAATGCGTCTGCCTGTGTTTGATATTGTTCTATCTTGTTAAGTCCCCTCCCCCAGGCAGAGCATTTGGATTGGTTAAGGAATACGGTCTCTTAGCCAATCAAGTGAAACCTTTCTCCTGCAACCCTAGCAACACCTGACAATGGTCATTGACATATGTTAAGAGAAAACCCCTGACAAATCCAACCAGCCCTTGAAAATGGTCCCTGTCAAGGGCAACTAGGGCTACTCCTACCTACAGAGCACTTTGTGTGGCCAGAGGAGTTAGTGGTTTGTGTCAGACCTGCAAAAACAGAACCTGGATGTGGCTGCAGGTGCTTGAGTCTAGGGCCCTACTCCGATCTGCTGTCAATTTCAGCGAAACTGACTTTTGTTAGTCAAAGCCGGTGTTGGAGCTTGGGGTTGTGGAGGGTGGGTGGTTGTCTATGGTGGGGTGGCAGCCAGGGAGTGTGCTCATATTCTCCCATACCAATCAGACCCCCATACCCACCAGAATATTTTCAGTGGTTGGAGGAAGAGTTCACATACAACTTCGGCTCCAGGGTCACAATTCTGTCACTGATGCTAATTTGTTTTGCAGGGCATGGCAAGAGGAGCATTTTCTGAGGGCAGCAAGATACCTGGCTATGTCCCCAGTGGCGCCTTTCCAAGACTTCTGGCTATACATCTTTCACCTCCCAGCCTCATGCTGAACCCTGTTGGGGTGCAGTTGGCCTGCCTGCCTCACCCTTGGGCATATTGGGACACTCCTCTCAGGGTGTAGTTAGACCTAAAAGAGCTCTCACCCCTCTCTGGGAGGCTTCATGACTGAGGAATCTGAAGGCAGATCTGGCAGAAGCTGGGAAGGGGAAGGGAATGGAGAGTAAGAAGGGGGACCTGCCAAAAACATGCACAGACAGTTCGTTGGCAAATACATGTTCCCACAAAAGACATAATAGCTGTGTGTGTATGATACCCTGCTGAAGTCCCCTTATATGATCATTCCAGTTAGTCTAGCCACCTTGAAGGCATATTTCAAACCCTGGTTGAGTAATCCATTGTGCCATGATTAGCTGTTAATGAAGCTGAAAATACCTAAATCATCCAACAAGTAATCTGAATTAATTTTTTATGATTACCACTTCTAGACAAGCTGGTGTCAGGACAAAGAAAGACCTGGGCATACAGACACAGACATTCACACATACAGATAAAACGTGTACACACAAGCATGCACACAGATAAACTTAGGTCAGAGGAGCAAAGGAGGAACAAGGGGGAAAAAGTAAAAGGGGAACTTTAAAGAGAGTCCACGAATTGAACAGTGTGAAATCTTGTGTCAGACCTGTAAAATGTGGGTGCTAGGGCTTGAGTCTAGGGCCCTACTCTGATCTGTCACCATTTCAGTGAAACTGACTTTTGTTAGTCAAAGCCAGTGTTGGAGCTGGGAGTGGGGGTCTATGGTGGGACTCTTCAATTCATGGACTCTCCTTGGTGAAGTTCATTTGGTCCTCCCCAACCCCCAGTGTCCCTTTTCCTCCTAGCACCACCCTTCAAGGCCTGTCCTGAATTTAATTTTCCACTGGAGGTTGGCACATAGCTTAAGGCATCCCTTGGGAGCATAAACTGGTAATGACTTGAAATCTTAACCCCTAAAAGGATATTGGTATTTTTTTCAAAAGGTGCTCAGGAAGGTGCAAAAGAATTAAATCTCTAATGGCTGACTTGTAAATTGGGATTATCTTTATTCTGGAGACTTGGCTTTGCTCAAACATACTCTTTGGGTACAGATCTCCTCTGGGCATTCCTAAGGCCAGAATTACAGGCAAGAAAAAGTGGTCCTGGAGAGGAGGGTGGGTTGCAGTGGGGAGAGATCCATCAGGTGGGTGCTCGGTAGGAGGATAGATACTGAAGAGGTGTAGGAGAGGCCAGGAGGCTGAACTTCCACACAGAGACAAACTAGAAGCTGGTTTTATAATCTTCCATATCTGTCCTTCAGGGAACTTGCAAACTTTCTGGTGGCATGAGATGTAGAATATTACAATACAGATTACATAACAGGTTAAAAGCTGAGTCTTACATGGTCATATACATGCACACAGTTTCTAGGTTCAAAGTCTCAAAGAAATTAAGTTATTCTGAGAGGATGTAAAATTGTGGACATTTGCCTATTAAGGAGACAAGCAAACTATTTGTTTCCTTTTCAGATTTTTCAAGTTTTTCAGGTATGTCTGGTCAAGTTTTCTGTGGATATTAGCAACTATCAAGTATGAAGATTATAGAACAACACAAAAAGCAACATTATGTTTATTTCTTGCTCTGGAAGTCAAGAGATTTTTATTTCCTTGTGAAATAGATAATAAAAAAATAAAATTAACAATGTATATACCATGGTTCTTTGTAACCCGAGTGTCACAAAGAGCTCTATAAAATATCTGAAGTGCTTGAGGTTACCTAGAGGGAAAAGGTAAAGATTCTCACTACAGAGCTAATAGTTCCTGCTCAACAATTTGAATTTCACTTAAGAATAAACCTGAGAGCCCACACATGGGAGAGCATGTTTATCTTTCATGTAGAAGTTTGGAGGTGGAGGCATTCCTGGAAGAGAACAATGCCTGATGCATTATAGGCACAAAAATAAAGATTTGTTGATGACACGGAAGCCCTGCCTCCAAACCAGCATTCTCTCAATTCACAAACACTATCAAAGAAAGAAAACTCTAGAACCCCATTAGAGTGGAGATCTCCCCGCTCTTAATCTCCAAGAGATCATTGTTTCCTATTTCCATGGAAACTAGAAGACTTGAAATTGCCAAAACTTGAGAGACACTTGAGACGAAAGCCAGAAAAAAAAAAATTAACAAAAGACAAATGTTACAGGCAGCATGTATGACAGTGTGGTAAAGTTTCTGACATTTGTTTGGGAAGATTTTCTTATTTCTTTGCTTGGAAGAATGCAATGATTTCCAGAACGTGGCAGTAATAGCTTCACACCATGCTGCTGAATGTTCATCAAGTAGATTTTACTCTTTTCTAGAAAGGAAAGGAAAGACCCATGGGCCTTGGCAGCAATGAAGTGAATGTTAAGCTGTTGGAAATTGCTCTCCTGGCACACCTTGATGTTAACCACAATGAGGAGGCCAGTCTGGCTGAAGTGCCCTTGCTCCCTCCCTTCCATGCAGTGAACAAATATTTATTGAGCACCTACTATTCTCCAGGTAATTTGTCCTACATACAACTAAATGAAAAATTACAACTCAGATAAGAGCCCCTGGGAGAAGTACATGTAACTACTAGAGTGTGTAATAGACAGAACTGACCTGTCAGGGCGGCCAGGCTTTTCTAAGGAAGTGTGATTAAGCTGAGCAGGAGGAAACTAGGCAGTGGTTGTGGGGCCTGGGGAAGGAGAACATTCCAGGGAGCAGGAACTCTTGGGCAAAGGCCTCTGGAGGAAGTGAGTGTTAAAGGAATTGAAAGTAGGCCTGAGTAGCCTGTGTTGGCAGAGCTCCAGAGAGCAAAGGGAATGAACTTGGGGTAAGGCCACTTGGAGAGATGGGCAGGGACCAGGTCATTCCTAATGCACAGTCTTGAGTCTTGCAGGGCAGGCTTGTTAAGGATTTGGTTTCTAACCCTCCCCTCTCCAGGGTGAACTCAAGCTGTCATAGGAGTGCATGGCATACAGTCCTTGTGTGTGACCTGGGAATGCAGATTTTGGTTCATCTGAAATCTGTCAAAACATTGCCATAGATTTCAGAAGTGAACCACCAAGTTCCAAAGGTTATAATTTCATGAAATGCTTTAAACCTAAATCATGTTCAGTAAATATTATTTTACACATGATGATTCAGTAGGCATCTCGGACTCATCATCACGAATGTCATTTATCATCCTATATTAACCCCTCAGAAGCCAGAGTTTGGTCATCTAATAACCTCTCCATTTTCTGGGACCTCGCTGGAATCTAGGAAGTCTGCAAGAGGCAAAATAAATGTGACAAAGATCATGTACATTTTAACCAGGTGGGAGATCCTCATTAAGAACTTCGCTGATTTTACTTTACACATAATTGTAGAAATCAGGTTCTCTGGGTTCAGAGGCTACAGCATGGGGAGAGCAATAATTCAGAAAGTGAGAAGCAACATTATGGGTGGTTATATGACAATAATTAACAGTAAGAGGGGCTGGGCATGGAGGTACATGCCTGTAGTCTTAGCTACTCAGGAGACTGAGGCAGGAGAACCACTTGAGCCCAGGAGTTTGAGTCCAGCCTCGGCAATACAGCAAGATCTTGACTCTAAAAAAACAATAAAAAAGGGAAAGTAACAGAAAATAGCACAACTGTAAAGGCTGAGACCAACAAACCAAAACAAAACCTAGAACAAACTAAATAAAAAATGGAGGGAAAAGAAGGGAAGGGAAAGAAGGGGAAAGAAGGGAAGGGGAGGGGAGGGAAGTGGGGAGGGAAGGGAAGTGCAAAAGAAATAAAGAGAAAAAGAGAAGAAAAACCAAGCCAGCAATCTGGGTTTTTTGTTATGAACAAGCAACCTTGCGTACCTTAGTAGCTCTTAAGGGCATCATTGTGTTTATAATCAGTCCTTATAATATGCTTAAGAAGTCAAAGAAGTGTGTCATGTTTTAGAAAGATTTCTAGTGTGCAGGGTTAAGCCTATATTTTTATTTTTATTTTATTTTGAGACAGATTCTCACTCAGTCACCCAAAATGGAGTGCAGTGGCATGATCTCAGCTCACTGTAAACTCTGCCTCCCAGGTTCAAGCCGTCTTGTGCCTCAGCCTCTGGAGTAGCTGGGATTACAGGTGCTTGCCACCAAGCCCAGCAAGTTTTTTGTATTTTTAGTAGAGACAGGGTTTTGCCATGTTGGCCAGGCTGGTCTCAAACTCCAGGCCTCAAGTGATCTGCCTGCCTCGGCCTCCCAGAGTGCTGGGATTACAGGTGTGAGCCACCACACATAGCCCCGTTAAGCTTTTAAAAAGATTTTTGGGCCAGGAGCAGTGGCTCACGCCTGTAATCCCAACACTTTGGGAGGCCAAAGCGGGCGGATCACCTGAGGTCGGGAGTTGAAGAGCAGCCTGACCAACATGGAGAAACCCCATCTCTACTAAAAGTGCAAAATTAGCCAGGAATGGTGGCACATGCCTGTAATCCCAGCTACCTGGGAGGCTGAGACAGGAGAATCGCTTGGACCCCAGAGGCGGAGGTTGTGGGGAGCTGAGATCGCTCCATTGCACTCCAGCCTGGGCAACAAGAACAAAACTCTGTTTCAAAAAAAAGAGATGTTTGGTCCTTAAAAAGTACAACTTCAGCTCTTTGGGAAACCTGTCCATTCTGGGTGGTTTTCACAAAAGTTCTGCATAACCATGGTTTTACTGCAATGTGATTCTGTGGGGGCGTGAGTTAATATAGATTTCACGTTGAAAAATGTCTGATACACCAGCTTTTACTGAAACCTCTTCATTTTCACAAGTTATCTAATTCTGGATTTGAACAAAGTCATTGGAAGTAACATTTTTCACATCTGAATTGTCATGATTCTATTCTTGACAGGGAGTGAATTCTTGAATATTTGAAAATACTGTAGGTGATAAAATGCCGTTAATAAATTTGTTTCAGAATTTGACTTTCATGTTTAAAATTTTAATTTTCATGTATCTTAAATGCAAATAATCTTTGTCTAGGCATAAGGTGCCCCCTAAAGTTACCTGGCTGTCTAGATTTTACATCTTTACTTCCTCCAAATAGGAATGAGAATGAACAAACTACTATTTGATCACTTTGAAAAATGCTCATTCTATATCCTCACAAAGTGAATTTTGGAATGACATTACTTTCTGTAAATACATCCTTCATACATGTCACAGCATCTTTTGTCTCCCTAGAGAATATGGCTTAAACCTCTTTTTCTTGTACCATCTCACATTATCAGAGATATCTGCAAGAGAGTGACCTAGTAGAGTGAGGCAATTTTGAGAAAATCATTAATTTTCCAAATTATGATTCTTCTATATTAACACTTTTTTAGTGTTTAAAAATGGGAGTTTTTTCCTAGTTAACACAGGTAAATAAATACTGAAATAAATGTCCTTACATTATCCTATTAAATAGTATTCTTTTGTTTATCTTGTGACAATCTTAAGAAAATAGTTCATAAAAAGTTAGTTATTCAAAAGGGGAAATATTAAGGTTATAAGGAAATGTGGCGTTTCCTATTTCTTTTGGCGATCACTGGGTTCTAAGCCTGTTTTGAAGCCTGATGAACATTCCAGTTTTAAGATGTTTTCATTTTATAAGATCCTCACCATTGCACTTTGCATTGGAATAACTAACAGAATGATAATAGCCTGGTAACTTTTAATAATATTTAAATGGTATAGAGACTATACGCTAAAATGTTTTTCTTTCCTGAAAATTAACACACGCAAATTATTTAATATTTAATGAAAGCAAATCTCTTTTACTTCTTGAGGGTAGAATTATTGCCCAAATCACAACATTTAAAACAAATTCATTTGTAAGCAATTTTGCCAGCCTGGTTTTTTGGTGTATATTGAGATGCAATAATTTATTTTTCAAAATTCCAGCTTGTAACTTTAAAGGCTTCCATCTAAACAGAATACACTGTTCTTAGAAGCAGGTTGGGAAAGATTGGTTGATTGATCAGTGGTTGAATATACTTTCTTATAATTCAGCACATTTTAGAAGCGGACATCTTAAGGAATGAAATAGTGTGGGTTACTGAGTGACAATGTGGTGTGGAATATGATATTTCCCAATTTTGCCTATTCTGAAGAATTATCCAGGGCATGGGTTAAAAAGATAGATTCCAACCTCCACCCCCCAGCCCTGCTGAATCAGAATCTCCAGGGGAGAGGTAAAGGAAATGTATATTTTTAACAAGTGCTCAGGGTGATTCTTATGACCTGACAAGTTTGGGAAATACTGGATAATGGAAAAAAATTCTGGCTTTAGAGTGAGACTGACAGAATTTGAATCCCTGCGTGGCCAGACAGGAGCCAAATAACCTTTGGCAAATTTCTCTGAGTCTCAGTTTCTTCGTTTGTTTCTTGTGTAAGGGACATTAAATGAGTTACTGTTTGTAAAGGACCTAGTATGGTGTCTGTGCCCACTGTCCAAAAATACTAATGGTAAGATATTAGTGGCTTGGCTGGGCACTGTGGCTCACGCCTGTAATCCCAGCACTTTGGGAGGCCGAGGCGGGCAGATCACCTGAGATCAGGAGATCGAGACCATCCTAGCTAACACGGTGAAACCCTGTCTCTACTAAAAGTACAAAAAATTAGCCAGGCATGGTGGCGGGCGCCTGTAGTCCCAGCTACTAGGGAGGCTGAGGCAGGAGAATGGCGTGAACCCGGGAGGCGGAGCTTGCAGTGAGCTGAGACTGCGCCACTGCACTCCAGCCTGGGTGACAAAGCGAGCTCCTATCTAAAAAAAAAAAAAAAAAAATTAGTGGCTTGATTCTCAAGGATTCAACAAAGTTAAAATGAACCCTCTTCAAAGTTGGAGTAATTGTTTTAAATTTTTCAGTTCTGGTTGATCATTCCCTGCTTACCTCTTCCTTTGCACAAGAATCTATTCCATGGAAATGACTGACCAGGAAGACTCTTTTGGCCCTTTCCCCTGTTACTGGACATTTTTCACTGATGAAGTATCGTCTATTCTCCCTCATTCTTCACTCTTTTTAGCCATACAGAGTGAGATGCTCTCTCACTGCACAGGAGGGGAGAATGCCTGGTTCATAGGTTAACTATGCTGTTTTAGGCTTTTATTCTCCTCTAAACAAATTATATTCCAGGGAACATAATTGGCTTTGACTATAGTATTAAAAAATATGTCCCAGTATGAAAAAGAGAATGGAAATGAATATAACTTTGTGTCCATCTTCAAATGACTTGAAATTCCTTAGATCTAATTTAATTTCCATGTCTTGGAATCTTCCTACTAATGGCAAATTATTGTCTTAATTAGCTGAGATGACTAGCAATAATGATGAGGCAATGCCATTTTCTCCTGCAGGCCTCCTAAGCGCGGGGCCCTGTGAAGAGATGACTAGCAATAATGATGAGGCAATGCCATTTTCTCCTGCAGGCCTCCTAGGCGCGGGGCCCTGTGAAGTTCTTGTCACCAAAGGGTAGTTTTCAAACTTTAGTGTAAAGACGACTCATGTGGGGAGCCGCTACATGTGTTAATTTCCGTTTCCCAGCTCCAAAGTTGTGTGCATTTTGCCCTGGGGCACTCTAGGGGTCTCTCTTTGAAAACCATTGCTCCAGGAATTTGGTAAACCACTATTGAATTTAATTCAAAAATTTCATTTTTAAGTTAAAGAAGGGTGGAGGAGCCATAAGAGATCTCTGGCTAGGATTCCACTGCCCTTCTCAAATAAATTCCTTTGCCATTCATCTGTCCATCAACCTATCTATGCATCTGACTGCAGTGGGCTGGGTGCTAGATGTGGTGCTCAGGTGGGCGTTGGGTGGGGCTTTCTCACTTCCTTTAGTTCATCAGTTTAGCTACTGGGAGTACTATTTATGAAGTGGGCCAGGGAGCCTAGCTCCTGACCACACTAGTGGTGTGGCGTGATGTGATATGAGTCACTGCATATGGGAAGCAGTAGACTTTCTGTACTTTGATTTCCTACCATTGCCTAATGGTAAACACTGGAGGCGGCTCTATCCCTGATTTGGTCCCCGGGGTAGAAGCCTGCTGGAAAAGGGCAATCATAAGTAATTCAGTAATGATTTCTATGAACACCAGGAAAAACATTATAATTACTCAAAAAAATGAGAGATGGCAGAAGCACTAGCCAAAGATGACATACCATCACTCACTTCTCCCTTGGCTCCTGGGTGTAGCTAAACTCTGGGGAGACAGAAACCTTGCAGGACAATGCTGGGCATTCAGGGACTACAGAAATGGACAAGGCATATACCCAACTGTCAGAGAATTTCTAACCAGGGAAGAGAGGAAGAGGAAGAGAGAGAGAGAGACAAAGAGAAAGGACAATGGCTTAGGCAAGTGTAAACGTAACTCTGATGCTAGGCAGAATGGTATAAATGTCACAAGAACGATCCAAAGTGTTAAAGGGGCTTGAGGAGAGAGAGATCACACATCCAGGTGGGTTTTCCCAGAGGAAGTGGGATTTGAGCAAATCCTTGTAGGAAGGTTAGGAATTTGACAGGTTGCAAGGGAAGGGAGAGACATTTCAGGCAGCAGGAACATCTTGAGCAAATGTGTGGGGTGGAGAAGTCCTGTTGGGACATAACAGAATTCCTGCTGGGGAACTGGGAAATGTTCCGTTGGGTTTTAGTGGGAGGCAAGGCTGAAAAGTTGGGTTTGGTCAAGATCAGATCTGAGTTTGGATTTCTTCCAGTAGGCAGCAGAGAGCCATTTAAAGGGACTTGAGCAGGAGGGTGACACAATCCGAAATGTACTTTAGGAAGCACAGCAGCTGGGTGGAGGATGATTTGGAGGAGGAAAGGCTATACAGACACACCAGGGAGGAGGCTCCTGCAGAGTGAAGAGGAGGAATAACTGACTGTGAGCAGCCAGAGGGGCTGGGATAGACAATACAAGTCAACTGTGGGAGTTGCAGGAAAGAGGCAAAGGCAGAGGAAAAAGCTTGGGGCCCTGGGAACAGGTGGCAACAGTATCAAAAATATAAGGAAAGAAGAGAACCTGGATTCTAGGGAAAGGTGGTTCTTTGGGTTTGAGGTGGCCGTGGGCATCCTGGTGGTGATGGAAAAGTGAGCTGGCCACCAGGAAGAAATACGTGAGCCAGAGAGGGAGATGATACTGTAGGAAACGGTTGGTTATATGGTGGGTGGTGGAAACTCTCCAAGTGGTGGATCATCCAAAATGAAGAGGACCGTGATAGGCTGCAAGGCAGGGTGTACATTAAACAGTTTGAAGGAAGATAAACAAAAAAGAGGTAGGGAAAAGAGGAGTTGGAGACACTGGAGGGATGGCAGAATTCCGGGAAACTCAGAGAGGGGGCCAGTTCAAGAGGGAGTCAGTAATCAGCGCCAGAGAGTGCAGGGAGGGCCGGCTGGGTCAGGCTGAGCTGGTGGCTCCTCATTTGTCTCTGAATTAGAGAGCTTGTAATAGATCCCTCCAGCAAACGAAGGTGCCTTAAATCCAGTCTCTTGCTCGTTATAATAACGAAAGCTCTAAAAGTTAGGCACCTCCAAAGGTACCTATTTTCCTGTTCAATGTGAATTAATCTCTTCTACTAACAACCCCTATGACCCTGAATGAGTCATTTATCCTGTCTGGGGGTACCAGTTTTGTCATCGCTGACTTTCCAGTTCAGTGATTCTATGTGTTTATGTGTGAAAATGCTTGCTAATCTACACATTATACAAGCCTAAGTCGTATCATGAATTTCTGAACAGAATAGAGCCCAACTTGTGTTTTACTTTTAAACTTACTGTCTCCTATACCTATGTTTTATACAATTTTAAGATTATTCTTATTTTTAAAGAGATCTAGAAATGAAACCCCTGAAAGAGACTTCCCCCTCTACTTGCCCATAAAGATCTTCCAGCTTTCCGCACAGGCTTTTTCCTAGACATGAAAGAAGTGCCCAGAAAAATAACGGACGGATATACAAAAACATAATGTCACAAAAATTTTCCTAACAAGTAAGGCAGCTGTGGAAAGTCGGCCAGCGTCCCGACCCCAGGGACCTGCAGCCTGGGACTTGTGAAGGCCCACTGTGTAGCTCGAGGTTTCCGGGGCCTCGGCCCCGAATGGGCGATTTTCTTTAAAACGCCTAAGCGCGCTATCCCTTTAAATCCAGGCTGCGAGGCAGGCGGGTGGGGAGCAGCCAATAACCTTAAAAGATGCGAAAGTGTCAAAGGAGATAGAGTTTATCTCCAACAATGGGAGCGGATCAGCACCACTGTTTACAGTAAAAACAGAAGGTGGGGCTGGGAGGAAGCATGTCTCCGACGCGGTAATTAAGTCTGCGGCTTGGACGCAGATTTGACCGAGCTCTGTGGAGCGCGAACAATGTCCGCAGGGCTCCGGGTTCAGAGAGGGACTCGCTTCTCCGCCTTCGCCCGCGTCCAGGCACCAGCGAGCTGCGCTCTGCGCTCGCTCTCCCTGGTCCACCCCTACGCTGCCCGGACCCGAGGGGACTGGCCCTGCGGGCGCCGCCAAGGCGACTGAGAGCGCGGCGCACCTCCCGAGCGCCTGGACTCCGCGCAGCCGGGCGCCGGGGTGGGAGCCGGGCCGCAGACCCAAGTGCGCCCGAAGCCGCCGTCTGTCGCCGGCTGGGCGGTGTGTGCGCGCTCCCGTGGGGCTTGCGCGCGCCCCTGCGGCGTGTGTACTCACAAAGGTGTGTCTGCTAAACCCACAGCCCGGGCTGCATTCCACCCCGAGCGGGAGAAACCCCGGCCCGGAGCGGGGCCTCGTCCGCGCGACCGACAAGGGCGGTCGGAGCTCCTCAACGCCTAGCGGGCGGGTCGGTTTCCTGGCCGGAGGGGCTGAGGCAGCGAGGGCGGGACGGTGGCAGCCGGCTCTGGACGCGGGTCGCGCGGCTGCTGGGCACGTTCCGATCGCTCTGAGTGTTTTCGGGCACAGCCCTGCAGCCGGGACAGAACGGACGCGGGGCTCGGAGATGGGCGCACTGCAGCCACGCGGGGTAGCAGAGCGGGCGCGCTCCTTCCACACCAGGTCTGCAAAAGTGAAGTGGAAAGCCGCCGCCGAACGCAGCCATCCTCCCCCTTCCCCGCCGCAGCTTCGGCGGGTGGTGGGGAGAGCTCCCCTGCACCGGCTGGAACGGAAGCTGGCAGGCGCTCGGGTTCGGCCGCGCCTCCTCCGCCTTCCTCTCCACCCGCGACCCCCGGGCTCCAAGCCGCATTTCTTTGTTTTGAAAGCGCCTCCTCCGCCCAGAGGCTTTTCCCCCGAAGGGCAGGGGGACGGGGGGGTGGGGCATCGGCCCGTGGGCCCCGCCCTCCATTTAGCTCGGAACCCTCCCCTTCGCTCACCCCCTCTTCTCCCCTTTCCTCCCCGCTGCGACCCACGAGGCGCATCCTCACTTCTCGGACTTCAAAGAGAGGCTGAGAACTGGAGGGGGAAGTGGGGTAGGCAGGGAGCGCAGAGACCCACCTACCTCAGGCCGGGCCCGGCGGCCCGCCCCCTCCCACGGGAACCCCGCCTGAGCCCCGCCCCCCCCGCGTCACAGCAGCCTGACATTCTCACAACCCACCAGGCACCAAAACGGCCCGCCCCCGCCACCCCCGTGTCCGCCAAGCGCTCTATTTATGTTTCAGCCCAGTGATTTGCATAGGCCCCGCCCCCGGCCCTAGGTTCCCCCTATCGGAGCCCCGCCCCAGCCTCTGCGTCACAGCGGAGGCCCCACCTCTTGTGCCCATACAAGGAGCGGCGGGCCCTAGATGGCATCGTGGCGTCGCGACGGCGTGTGCGTGTCGCGCTTCCTAGTGCCGTTTATAGGGTCCCAGCACTTCCGCTGTCGGGTTAGAAGCGGCGCGGTCATGGCGGAGCGCGGACAGCAGCCTCCTCCCGCGAAACGGCTTTGCTGCCGGCCGGGCGGCGGCGGCGGCGGGGGCAGCAGCGGCGGCGGCGGCGCGGGTGGCGGCTACAGCTCTGCCTGTCGGCCGGGCCCGCGGGCGGGTGGCGCGGCGGCGGCGGCGTGCGGGGGCGGTGCGGCGCTAGGGTTGCTGCCGCCGGGCAAGACCCAGAGCCCCGAGTCACTGCTGGACATCGCGGCGCGCAGGGTGGCGGAGAAGTGGCCGTTCCAGCGCGTGGAGGAGCGCTTTGAGCGCATCCCGGAGCCGGTGCAGCGCCGCATAGTCTATTGGTCCTTCCCCCGCAGCGAGCGGGAGATCTGCATGTACTCGTCCTTCAACACCGGCGGCGGCGCCGCGGGCGGCCCCGGCGACGACAGCGGCGGCCCCGGCGGCGCGGGCGGCGGCGCGGGCGGCGGCGGCGGCGGCGGCGGCTCCTCGTCTTCCCCGGCCGCCACCTCGGCCGCCGCCGCCGCCGCCGCCGCCGCCGCCGCAGGGGCCGGGGCCCCGTCGGTGGGGCCTGCCGGGGCGGCGGACGGCGGCGACGAGACGCGGCTTCCCTTCCGCCGGGGCATCGCGCTGTTGGAAAGCGGCTGCGTAGACAACGTCCTGCAAGTCGGTGAGTCACGGGGCAGCCGGGAGCCGTCTGTCCGTCCGTCAGTCCCTGGGTGGGGGGCCGCCCGCTTCTCTCTTGCGGACAGCCCCTAGTTCCGCGCGCGCCCGCACCCCTGCGGGTGTTCTCACTGGTCCGGATGGTCCTTCTGAGCGGAGCGCCCATTTCCTCCCTCCCTTCCCTGCCCCCCCGTCGCCCCGGACGGGCCAGCGAGAGTGGGAAATGAATCAGCAGGACGCGCCCCTCCGCGGGCTCCGCGCCCCCGGCCCGCGCTCCCCTCCCCGCCCTCCTCCGGGGAGCACATCCTGGAGGGCTGTTCGCCGGTTTCGGGGCTGGATGTGGACAAAGGCGCGGGCGGACGGCCGGCCTCCCGCGAGGGTGTGTGTGGCGGGGCTGTGCGGGGCGGGGGAGGGGGCGCGGGCCGCAGACAATGCCGGCCGCGGCCCGGCCGCTCGGCGCTCCCCCCATCTCCCACTGCCTGTCGCTTGCTCCTTTTTCTTTCTGGCCCCCGCCCCACGCGATTTGAGGGGAGGGGAATACGCTTAAAGCCGCTCGGTGGCCGCTCCTCCCAGGGCTCCGACGGGCGAGCGGCCGCGGCGCTCCCGTGTCGCTGTGGCTTCTGGCCCGGGCGAGCTCCACTGGCCGCCCGGGGTTTAAATGTCCTTTTCTTTGCGCCTCCTCAGTCTCCAAGCGGCGCAGAGGGGAGGTGGCGGCGGACCAGACTCCGTCTCCGGAGGGACATCTCGCCCGGAGGACGCCCCCTAATTAAAGGGCGCGAGCCCGAGGAGGAGCCGCTCGCGCTTCCCTTTTCTCTGGAGCTGCCTCCAGACGCCCCTGTGCGGGCCGCGGCACAGCCCTTGTGCCCCGCCGCCCGAGTTTTGTTTGCGCTGTGTGGTCAGGTCGTGGTGCCCCGGGCGAGCCGCGGTCAGCAGTTGCGGATTTGCCGCTTGCAGCATAAGAGGCGAGCGGGCTGCAGGAGCGCGAGGCAGAGGGCTAGGCGGCCGCTCCCGCGTCCCCGCGGCGCGGCAGCCCCGCACGACCCAGCACTTTGTTCTCATTTTCAGGTTTATTTGTGCCCTTTTCAGTTTTCTGTCACCCTCCGAAAAGGAGAAACCAAACAAAAGAGTTTCTTTATTTCTTTTCAGGGCTTGTAAAGTAGAAGATATTTGACAAAGGCGAGAGAAGGACTCGTGATTTAGAGCTGCACAGCCCTCCTTTCTCTGACAGATCCTGAGAGTTTTCTCAAATACCTTAGTTTAAAAGCGTCTCCTGTTCCCCCTCCCCCAAAATGTTCTTTTTCGCCTGTCCAGATCTTTTTCAGCCATAGCGATGGGAATGTTTGAGCCAGACTGAAAAGAATAATGCTGTAGTGAAACTTCCCATTTTTTTCTCCTGATTGCAAATGGCATATTTTCTGACCCCCTCCCATGTTAGTGTACTTGAAATTGTAGCATGGTGAATCCGGCACCGAATGAATGGGGATAGATTTGGACGCATCTCTATCTCTTTGATTGTTAACTTAATCCTTTTTCTTTTTCTGTAGTCAGTTCCTTTTATCCTTCTTTTCTTTGGGAGTGGGGTGGGGGTCTGGATAGGGGCCCCAAGAAAGAATTACGATTTGTTTTAATCCTGTCTGGTTAATTTGAATTCTAATGCAATCTGCAAACGTGATTTTCTGCATGGTCATTTATTTCCAAAGGCAGCCCCCAGTGTTGCCTTTTCTATGTTGGGCACTCTTTCCTTCTGTCTAGAGGGGGTTTAGCTTTTGAGGCTGTTCATCTATCCTTTTTTCCTTAAAACAAATCTAATTAACATTCTTTCAAGTTATACCTTTTTTTTGTTTGTCTGTTTCCTGCCGGTTAGCGATGGATGGAAGCACATCTGTGGCTTCTCAGTATAACAAACTAGAGTCCGCGAATTTTTATGGCTTGGCTGGCAATGTTGAGAGTTTTGTTTTTTTTTTTTCCCCTCTCTCTGTGCTTGACTCTGCTTGCAAGCAATGAGGAATGACAGGAGAGCACATAGGGAGGGTTTCTTGGCTGATTGCATTTAAGCCAGGAATTCACTGTGAAAATAAAGCCAAGGGGCGATAAATAAAAGAGGCAATCTTCTCTAGGAGACAGACACACAGCGTGGGCTTTGCCTGCTTTCATCAGTGGAAGAGGCCTGGGTGAGTAGTTGTAAAAGAAAATAGTAACTTTTTGAATAGTCCCCAAAGGGGAAGGAGGCCACTGAATGGAATTGGCAGTGGTTGACGTGAAGTGGTGTGATGTTTCTCGTGTAGTTTGAAGAGTTGACCACCACTTCAGAAACACATACGTGCTAAACAAGTGCTATACAAATTGTGGAAAATATTCTTTTTTCGCCTCTGAGTTCTGCCATTTGCCTTAACTTCCAAGTTGTATTACTTGTTGTGCCAGTCAGCTTTAGAGATGGAAGGCTGTTAAATGCCTGGCAGCTGGCACTGTGAGATAGAACACTTATGATCAGGGTTCCTCCCACCTCCCTTTATGGGGAACAGAGAGAGGGTGGCTAGATTAACCATTTAATTTAGCTTCAAGTAGTGGTTTGAATTGATATGCTAACTTGAAAGGCTTATTTTATAGTTTTGATTTGAAGTAGAATGCTTTTGTTTGTTTCAGTTTCTTAAAATGGAAAAGAACGGAATACTTTGTTGGTAGCACCATAAAGCAGTTTTCTGGTATTGCAAAATTACAAGTGTACAGAAAGTATTCATTGACTTTTGTAGAGATGACTAAATTATAGCTACAATAGGGAAAATCTAGTTGTTGGACTTTATTTTACATTTATGCTGTTGATAGTTTAAGGATTGAAGGGTTTGTTAGAAATTAAACCTATTGGTAGTTACTATTTCTCTACTTCTATATTTTAAAAAGAAATTTAAGGGAAAAAATTAAACCTTTGTTATAGTAGTTGTAAGCAATATTTAATTGGCACAGAGCTTGCCCATCAGTTGATTATAGGAAAGTTTTAGAGAAAGAGTGGTTGGCTTTTTTTTGTTAAGTAATTTATATTGCCGGGCACAGTGGCTCACACCTGTAATCCCCGAACTTTGGGAGGTTGAGGTGGGTGGATTGCTTGAGCTCAGAAGTTCTAGACCAGACTGGGCAACGTGGTGAAACCCTGTCCCTACCAAAAATAGAAAAACTTAGCCAGGCATGGTGGCACACATCTGTGGTCCCAGCTACTTGGGAGGCTGAGGTGGAAGGATCACTTGAGCCCAGGAGGCGGAGGTTACAATGAGCCAAGATCGTACCACTGCACTCCAGCCTGGGTGTCGGAGTAAGACTCCATCTCAAAAAAGAAAAAAAAAATTGATGTTGATATTGGAAGGGAGCTGTCTCTGCAGGTGCTGGTGTATAAGTATTATCGACATTTAAGTAATGATTTAGAAGTTACATAAAAAAAAATTTCCCCAAGTTATTGTCTGGCGAAGAGCTTCCCTGGTATGACCTGAAACTCGAACTTAGAAAAGATAGATAAATTTAATTGGATAAAAATAAAAAAGGGCTGGGTGCAGTGACTCGCGCTTGTAATCCCAGTACTTTGGGAAGCTGAGGTGGGCGGATCATTTAAGGTCAGGAATTCGAGAGCAGCCTGGCCAACATGGCAAATCCCTGTCTCTACCAAAAAATACAAAAATTAGGCATCGTGGCACATGCCTGTAATCTCAGCTACTTGGGAGGCTGAGGCAGAAGGATGGCTTGAACCCGGGAAGCAGAGGTTGCAGTGAACTGAGATCGCATCATTGCACACTCCAGCCTGCGCAACAGACTGAGGCTGTCTCAAGAGGAAAAAAAAAAAAAAAACTTTCTGTAGGGCTGAAAACACTACAAATCAAATTTAGCAGTTAATTGGGCCAAATATTTACAGCACATTGGACCAAAGGTTGGTAGAAAACTTACAAAAATTGTCAAGAAGAGACATGGATAACCCAATAGGAAAATGGGCAACACATTTCAGAGAGGAAGACATGTAGATGGCCAGTAAACATACTCATCTTCATTCTTACATAAAGAGATGCAAATAGGCTGGGCGTGATGGCTCATGCCTGTAATCCCAGCACTTTGGGAGGCCGAAGTGGGTGGATCACCTGAGGTCAGGGGTTAGAGACCAGCCCGGCCAACAGGGCGAAACCTCATCTCTACTAAAAATACAAAAATTAGCCAGAGCGGTTGCGGGCGCCTGTAATCGCAGCCACTCGGGAGGCTGGGGCAGGAGAATCGTTTGAATCCAGGAAGCAGACGTTACAGTGAGCCGAGATCGCACCACTGCGCTTCAGCCTGGGTGACAGAGTGAGACTCTGTCTCAAAAAAAAAAAAAAAAAAGATGCAAATAAAAATGAGATGCCATTTTCTTCTACCACATTGGTGAAGACTAAAAAGACAATACCCAGAATTGGTTGAAGAGATTTGGGAAAAAGGATTCTGCCTACGCTGCTGCTTGACACCATCTTTTTCTGTCTTTTTAAGGAATTTATCCTATAGATAATACTGATATTAGTGTATAATGATGTTCTGTATAGTGATGATCATTGCAGTGTGGTTTGCAAGAGTAAAAAGCTGGAGTTAACCTACATTTCTACAGAAGGGAAGTGTCTAAGAAATACTCAATGGAGTACTATGCAACTATGAAAAGATGAATTAGATTTATATATACTGACAAGGAAAGATGACCAGAATATTTAAAAACAAGTTAAAAACTTCATATAGTATGCTGCAATTTGTGTTTAAAACAAAAAGACTTGCATATAGATGCATAAAAATGTCTGTAAGGCTACACAAGCAATCTTGGAAGTATGGGTATTTTTCGAGAAAGGCAGTTAAGTGAATGGTCAAGGTTTTTGGGGGGGACTTTAACTTTTTACTTTATGCCTATTTTATGGTTGGGTTTTTCTTAAAACTAGAGGCATATATTTTTGTAATAAACTTAGAAAAATCCTTGAGTTTTTAATTTATAGTATTTGTTTTGGTGTGTTCGCGTGTGTGTGTGTGCTTGAGTGTGTGTGAAGGTCCTTTCTGAAGGAAGGAGACACATTTTAAAAGGAATGGCCTTTTAATTGGCCTTTTTTTCTATTTACTTTTGGGAGAAAAGAATATCTCCCAGCATTCCACTTAACATTCTGGTAAATACATTCTTACACTCTTTTCAGATTCATAACTTAAAGTTTTGTGTTTTTTTTTTTTGTGGGGGTGGCAAAGCAGTAAAAGAACATTATTAGAATTAAGATGGGTACAAATTTCCGTCAGATAATTTATTGGTTTTGAATATTTTGATTTTTCTTTACAGATCACTAAATAAAGATGATTCTGAATGCACATTGAAAATTGGATGCTTGTTTATTGATGATAGTACATTTCATTGAATGCTTTTTCAAGGTTAATATAGACTAATTTTATGTCAGATCCTACCCTTTTTCTGCCTTTTGATTAATAAAGAAATACACAATACATTTTGAAACCAGTTGCATAGGTATTTTTTATTGTTCTTTTGTGTGAGTTGAGATGTTTGATTTATGTAAGTGATTTTTGAAAGTATTTCAGTATTTGATAGGTCCTTAGCGTTGTTCCGAAGGAAGTTAAATTTTCAGTTTTAGGAATACTTGGAATTTGTTATCATACTTAGTTCTCTGAAGGATAATATTGCTCCATTGAGAAAATCTAAAATGTTCAAGAGACAGTGACAATAATGGAAGGTGAAAATGGCGGATTTGGGTTAAGCAAACATTTTCACTCTTTCTAAAGTCTTTAATTTCTTGCAACTCAGTTGTGTTACAAGTACACCCTTGGATTGAAAAGGCTATCCTCATTATTTTTTTTCCAGTTTGCATTGAGTTTCATCTATTTTGCGGATGTGAGACTGATGCCTGCCTTTTTAGAAACATCAGGATGCCCTTGGAACATGTCCTTTAATAGAATTATTGCAATTAATTGAACAGTTTAAGTCATTATTGTCGTAAGTATGTCCTCACTGATTTTTAAGATTTTTATCCTGGGCCTCTTTTTTTTCTACAATGGATAATCAATTCCTGTCTCAATTCTAACCCTATGAATGTTTCATATGGAAAGATGCGGACCAGCATCTCTTTCTGCTTACACTCATATTCACGGTTTAGTTAAGAATGTGTGATTTCAGCTAGTAATATGGTCAGTGATAGGCAGTGTAGGAATGACATGTTTTGTTTTATAAGAGTTGTCCGTTTGAAAAATCACATGAGACCAGCCTAGGCAACATGGTGAAACCCTATCTCTACTAAAATGCAAAAATTAGCTGGGCGTAGTGGTACACCCCTGTAATCCCAGCTACTCAGGAGGCTGAGGCAGGAGAATTGCTTGAACCTGGGAGGTGGAGGCTGCAGGCTGCAGTGAGCCGAGATTGTACCACTGTACTCCAGCCTGGGTGACAGAGTGAAAACCTGTCTCAAAAAAAAAAAAACACACGACTGGATCTGTACTATTTCCACATGCTTTATATTTTTTTTGTGTTAGACTGTAAATTTTCTTCACTGAGGCAAAATAAATTTGGTACCTTTATTTTAAGAAGCATGCTTACATATACATATGATAAAACGAACTCATTTAGTGTTAGAAATTTTTATAGGGGCAATCATTAAACTCAAACTGTTGTTGACTTAAACTGTTATATTTAAGAGCACAAATATCCTAAAAATGAAAGATTATAGGTAAGTATAAATATCTTAGAAACAAAGTGGGTTATAGACAGGTGTTTTTAAAAAGGTAGTAAATAGTATGAAACCCACAAAACCATTTTTAGCTACCTTTCAAATTACCGTGGTATAATTTTTAAAATAGTGCTTTGTCACAACAAAAAGGCTAATTTAGTTTTTGCGGTTTATTAATTTTTTAACATGTAAATATTTGGGGATTACTTTAAGTTCAAAACCACGAACTGTTTCCCTCTTTAAATGCATCTGCTTTGAAAAAATCAGTATCAAATGATAATTTGGAGAAAAGTGTTACTGAGTCTTGTCTTGTGAAGAGACGTTTTGTTTGTCAATCCTACCCAGATCTCAAAAGTAAAGTGTGTCTGTTAGATAAAAACTTGGTTGTCTTTTCAGTTTTTGCTTTCAGTGCCCTGTGTTCCTTTAAGAATATGCTTTGTACTTGCTTTTCAGTTCTTTAAAAATAGGACACTTCCTTATTTTTTTTCATCTAGAAAAGATCGCTAAAGCAAGCTTCAGAGACAATACAGTGCAAAATTCCTTGTCATTTTGAACTTTCAGCTGATTGAAAGATTGACTTGCAGCTGATAGTAAACTGTTGCTTGAGTATGCTAAATGTTTTATGTCTGCGGAATTCACTTAACTAATTTTGTGTCAGCTAATATATGTGTGTATATATGTCTACAAATAGATATATGTGATGATGTCCATAGGTGAACAGAAAAGGAGACAAATTAACCCAGATATAATTTGAATGTTGTAACCACATGCATATTTCAGTGATCCCTCTGTACAGATCCACAGTTTATTTCTTCTTAAAATATGCTGAAAGATGAAAGGTATTTTTGTAAATAAAATACTCTTGCATTGTAGTTGTTATCTACTAATGGAGCTATGGAGATGTTAGAGATAAAAAGATAACTTCAATTTCAGTTTTTCCCATTTTCCTGGTAAGAAAACTGAGGCCCAGACATGTTGAGTAAATTGTTTAGAATGGCATAGGAAATGGCAAAGCTGTGTTGCGTATTTTTCCTACTGTTTGGGCCGTGTCTTAGTTTGGTAGTCTCCGAAATCAAAACAAGCATATTCTTGAATGTGAATTGAACTCTTTGGAGAGGTTATTTGGCTAACATTTATTGAATGTTAATAAATGTATTCCTAGATAGCATTTTAGTTTCAGGCTAAATTCTAATGGCTGCAGTGCTGTAGTGGTTCTAGCATGCTCAATTCATGCTAGTGTAAAACATTTGTGGATATTTGGAAATCGTAGTAATGTTTGAGATTAAAGTTCAGAAAAAGGATTGTTAACTACAAAACTGTATTACAGCTGTATGATTATACAGCAAGTCCTTGAATAACATTGTATCACTATATCATTGATGAGAAAATAAAAACGTCAATTCTGGCCAGGGCCATTATCTTGGGTAGAGTTTGCATGGTTGGCCTATGTCTACATGAGTTTTCTTTGGGTACTCTGGTTTCCTCCTACATCCCAAAGATGTGCACCTTAAGGCAGATTGTCCCATCTAAATGGCCCCAGTCTGAATGAATGTGGGTGTGTGTGAGTGTGCCCTACAATGGGGGTGGCATCCCATCCAGGGTGGGTTCCTGCCTTTCTCCCTGAGCTGCTGGGACAGGCTCTGGCCACCTGCTACCTTGAACTGGAATAACTGGGTGAAGAATTATCTTGTTTTTATTAATTGTCGTAAAATGTATGTACATCTCACATTCATTTCAATGTTTGGTATTAGAAGTGTTGTGGTCTTTATTTAGAAGTTTGATGTTTTTGTGACCAGAAATATGCCATAGGAAATTACTGTTTATGTCAATTAGCCTATGATAAATTGGTTTTGTAATATGTCATTTTGATTAAAGTCGGTTTCCAAGAACCTATTGATGGCATTAAGTGGAGGACTTGCTGTTACATGAGTGTATACATATACCCATATAATAAAGAATTTACTGAAAGTTTGAAGTGCTAATATAGAACAACAGAAGTTTGCTCTCAACTTAGTATATATATGAAAACTTCTCCAGTATTGTTTGTATTTGACCAGGTTTTTAAAATATAATTTATTGTTTTTGTCAACGTGCCTCCTCCTCCTTCACCAGTAAATAGTATACACATAATCCTTCGGGATGTACCTATACATACACGTACTTCTTTCACATAAATGATGTGGCTTCCAAACTGTAGTACTCTCTGTAACCTTTTTTTTGTTTGTTTTTTTGTTTTTTTTTTTTGAGATGGGGTCTCCCTTTGTTGCCCAGGCTGGAGTGCAGTGGTGCAATCTCAGCTCACTGCAGCCTCTGCCTCCCGGGTTCAAGCGATTCTCTTGCCTCCGTTTCCTGAGTAGCTGGGATTACAGACATGCGCCATGACGCCCGGCTAACTTTTGTATTTTTAGTAGGTTTCACCATGTTGGCCAGGCTAGTCTTGCACTCCTGACCTCAAGTGATCCACGCACCTCAGCCTCCTAAAATGCTAGGATTCAGGTGTGAGTCACCACACCCGGCCTTTAAAGCCTTTTTGTATGACTTGGGGCAGTTCTTCACTGAATCAGCTGGGCGTGATTTATGGTGAGACTCTTAAGACTTCTACAACATTTACTAATAGTAAGAGTAATAACAACTAACATTTCATAGCACTTAACCAGGTGCCAAATACTGCCCTAGAATATAATCAGAAAAGGTAAGTAAGACCTACTGAGAGTGTATTCCACTTCCCTCATTTCCTTTATGTATTTCTTAACAGCCATATGAGTTAGGGACCATTATTATTTCTATTTTACAGATGAGGAAACCGAAACACAGGGAAAAAAGTAGAAATAACTTTTGTTGCTGTTAAAAACAGAGCCAGACACATGCAGCCTCTTTGGTTGGTGCTCAAGCAATACTGTCCATGATGCATCATCATTACCTATTCTAGAAGGTTTAGGTTTACAGTGTGTTGCTACTTTCTAGAGTGACTTCCACAGTGGCTTGGATTTTAAATTGTGATTATAGGTATGATTTTAAAATGTTACTTTTTTCCAATTGAGAGGATTTACTTAAAAATCATAAGGATATTTACACATATTAGGATTTAAAAACATTTTGGTTGTCTTAAAATGGACATACTATAATATTGACCATCTTAACCATTTTTATGTGTGTGGTTCAGCAGTGTTAAGTACATTTACATTGTTGTGCAATATAAAATTTTACTTGAAAAACTACTACATTAAAAAAAATGTCTTTTAGGAATGAATTTCAGCTTTGGAGGATGGTTGTGTTGGGTGATTTTGATCATCTTCTATGAGATGTTAAGTTTTGAAAGAGAAATTAACTTGCAGGTTAGATCCAATCGTATATATGCAGCAAAGTTAGGTTTTCAAAGTATATTTGAGAAATTAAATATCTCATTTTAAGGTCCTTTAAAATGTTACAATTATATTATTTCTTGTTGCTGTTAAAGAGATTTGACATTCTTTGAAAGATAGAGTTTTATCTGTGCAATTCCTGAACACTGATGTTAATTGGAAGGATGCAGTAGAACCTGTCAGTACATTTAAACTCTTACTAACTGAATAAGCTGATCAGATACATTGGAAGCTGATTTAGTGAATTAATGTACTTAAAACACAGGTGACTGGTTCCCTATTCCTGCCTTACTTAAGAGTCTGTTTACTTAAAGTATTTTTCATTGTTAGTTGGTATCAGATCTCCAATGTTGGAAGAGTTTATAGAGAAAATATACATAAGAAGATAGCATGTAGAATAAGTCCACAAAAGCAAGTTTTAAATTCTCTTACGTAATTACAATCAGTACAGATTAGAATTTTGTATACGCCAGGTTGTATGTGATAAATGTTTGCTGACAGTTACTAGCATTTTTATGAGTGTAGTACTGTGTAGGGATTCTGTAATTTAGGTGTAAGGGGCATACCTGGAGTCTTTTCTGGTGTGGCTATTGGTCTTTGTTGGTAGAGGCCTGGTCATGCTGAACCTTTACTCCTGCTGCTACCTTTTCTATTAACTCATTTCTACAAAGAAGATTGTCGTGATTTTTATAATAAGTACTTGTCATAAAATAAGATTCTAAAACCCAAATACCGTGTTTGTAATCTGGTTGTTTTATGTGAGCAAACTTTTAAATATGTTATATGTTAGCCCTGTTCCTTTATGACTTTGTTTTTTAGTGTTCTGCAAGTTTCCTTATCGTTAAGACTTTGGACTTTTTTTTTTTTTTTTTTTTTTTGGTGAGACAAGAGTGTCTCTGTTGTCACCCAGGCTGGAGTGCAGTGGTGCAATCTTGGCTCACTGCAGTCTCCAATCTCCATTTCCTGGGCTAAAGTGATTCTTGTGCCTCAGCCTCCTGAGAAGCTGGGATTACAGGCACGTGCCACCACGCCTGGCTAATTTTTTGTATTTTTAGTAGAGATGGGGTTTCACCATGTTGGCCAGGCTGGTCTGGAACTCTTGCCCTCAGGTGATCCATCCGCCTTGGCCTCCCAGAGTGTTGGGATTACAGGTGTGAGTCACTGTGCCTGGCCAGGATTTTGTATTCTTGATGCCATTTTTACAGTTCTTCTTCCCTTCTTCCCCCAAATATCACTTATGTAATTTTTGTCTGATATATCTTCAGCCCAGTGACCTAGCCAGTCTTTTCAGGATTGTGGTTTATACTTTTCTCTAGACAGTGGTAAAGCTGATGACTGAAATGACCAATGGCTGTTTTGTGATGATGGCAGGGTAGAATCAAGTGAGACTTGAGGGCAGCAGGTGCAGAAGGCTCTGAACCCAACTTGCCTCACAGCTCCAGTTTATTTTCTTTCTTTCTTTCCTTTCTTCCCTCATTCTCTTTCTTCTCTTCCTCTGTCCTTTCCTTTCTTGGGGATGGGGTGAGGGAAGGGGGGGAGAAAGGAGTGTGTGGTAGAAAAGACAAATCAGAAAAGATAAATAATACCAACTGAGAGTATATTCCATTTCCCTCATTCCCTCCAGTTGTCCCCCTCTTCCTCCAGTCACTCTTTAGGGAAATAAAGTTGAGGTGAGAAGGACCTATGTGTTACAGCTGCTGCTTGGCTGCTATTTTTAGCATGGCCCTACATCAGGCTGGCACCAGGCCATGATGGCACAGGGCCAGCATGTTGTGAGACTGCTGGTAAATGTCAAAAACTTAACTTTCAGATATCAAACAAAACTAAATTTCAGACATATTCTGTGCTGTGGTACTGTATTTGGTTTTATTTTTCCTGAAATAGGATGTACATGTTTTTAGAAGTAATTGATCTTTAATAGTAGCCGTACATAAATCTTGAAACATGTAATGTATAGTTTATTTTAGGTAGGAGGAAGATTTAAGAATTGTCTTGTCAGGTCAGACATGTAATCCAGCTCAATACTTTTCATTTTGTGGTGCCACCAAGAGGTGTGAAATTTGCCTGATTTATTTACTATGCCTCGGGGGTTCTTAAAATTGCTGTAGCTGTTGAAGTTGTGGAGTCTGAATTAGTTTATATAATTATAGGTGCCATCAGACATTAAAAAGAAACACATACTGTTTTTCCTACAGTTATCCCTGTTCTCTTGGCTAACTCATTTGTGTGTGTTTAGATTTGGTTAATACTCTAGTAATATATTTAAAACTTACTATTCATTTTTGTGGGGAGCAGCTAGGTTTTAGTTGAAATATTAATATCTGGGTCTAGATTCTATACACCCTAGAACCAGTGTTATGTAGATTGTGTTTGCAAATTGAGTTTAAAGTTTTTGGATGCATATATGAATTTAAGAACTTGGCTATCTGTAAATATGTTGTATTTGTTCTTGAGTAATTTTGGAAAGAAAAATGTCACAAGGTGAATTTGTATCTTTGGAAGGGACTTTAGTAAGAATAGTAATTGTATTCTTTCTATAAAGGTACATAGAAAAGCTGAGGGCATGTTGGGGATGATTTGTGGTGTACCATGAGCTACACTGAATACAAACAGAAACGCTGATGATTATTCGCTTAGCCGATGAGTAGTGGTGTAATGTTCTTGTGTAATGTTCTTAAATCCATCAGATGGCAGGATAACGTTTAGTAGTGCAATGATCTGACACCGTTCTTAAGGTAACACAAACTAATTGGCCCAAATAACTAGAAATGGAATCAAATTGATTTTCTTTACATTATCTTTCAGGTAGTTATTGGATGAATTCTGCTGAATTTACTCTTATGGAAATAAGAAAGCTTATGTTGGGGGATTTAGTGAAAGGTGAATTGCTTGGTCTAGTATACGACAGAAGGCAGATGTTTTAGAGTTTATTTACATTCTTACATCTTTTTTTTTTTTTTTTGAAATGGAGTGTCGCTCTGTGGCCCAGACTGGAGTGCAGTGGCGCGATCTCAGCTCACTGCAACCTCCACCTCCCGGGTTCAAGTGATTCTCCTGCCTCAGCCTCCCGAGTAGCTGGGATTACAGGTGCCCATCACCACACCCAGCTAATTTGTGTATTTTAGTAGAAACGGAGTTTCACCATGTTGGCCAGGCTGGTCTCGAACTCCTGACCTCAGGTGATCCACCCATCTCTGCCTCCCAAAGTGCTGGGATTACAGGTGGTAGCCACCGTGCCTGGCCCACATTCTTAAATCTTAAAACAGATTCTTACATTTTGGATGAGAGCAAGTTGGGTAGTTTGCTGAATTATTAGGAAGCATAGTGAATATCTTGGGGATAGAATATCAAGTTCATTGAACTATATCATAATGTAATCTTTCTGTAGTTAGAGGTTATAGTAGATAATTCAAAAGTGGCCTGGAGATAGATTGTCAACTGACCTATTGATATCAATGTATCTCTCTAGATCTGTGTATATGTATAATTTAATATGATGCATAGAACATTGTAAAGTACTGGATGTTAGTAGGTAAGAGACTACCTTTTGTATCTTTAATGCAATTTACGTTTAGGTGAGTCATGTAAATTGATGTGAGCTCTAGCTTAACATGCCTTATTAAAACCAAAGCCCAGTAGGTAGTTTGATTAGTGCTGTTTAGAGTTTTTATAAGCAAAGTGCTCAGATGACTTTCCTTATTAGAACTTGTCAGAGCAGTTTCTTTGCAGTTTTCATGGATCTCCCTTAGCAACTTATTAAAGAAGCATTTTGTTTAAGCTGTTTCATAAATAGCAGGAAATTCCAAAGGCCTGGATTGTATTGCATTTTTGCTTTCAATAACGACTACTACAGTGGGGGAAAAAGCCTTTAAAATACTCTATTCATTTTAACAATTTGTAGCAAAGTACTTTTATTTTAAAATGGATGAATTTTTTTAAAAAGTACAGATTCAAGTTTCATTCAAGGTTTTCACTATTTTTATTAAAATTTTTTGTAGTTTATATTTTAGATGTGTTAGACAACAATTGGTGATATAATAGTAACTATGAGTTTATTCAAAATTTACTGTTACATAATTGGGTCTGAATTTGTTTCAGTAGCTCACAGCTACTCCGTGTGGCATTTTGCTGAGTGAATTGTACCCATCCCTAAATTACCAAGTTACGCAAAGAGGAGCTGACCTTGAACAACATCTGGCAGTATTATGTATTGTGCAAGAACAGGAAAGACAAATACCAAGCTCTGTGCAACATTTATGGTGGCATCACCATTGGCTAGGCCATCATCTTCTGTCAGACTCATTGAAATGCCAAGTGGTTGATCATGGAGATGATGCAGGCTGGCCACCAGGTGTCTTTGTTAAGTGGAGAGCTGACCATGGAGCAGTGAGTTTCCGTCATTCGGAAGTTTTAGGATGAGAAGTTTCTCATAACAACAAATGTTTGCACTGGAGGGATTGATGTGAAGCAAGTCACCATTGTTGTGAACTTGGATCCCCCTGTAAACCAAGCAGAGGAGCCAGACTATGAGACCTACCTCTAGTGCATAGGGGGGACAGGACAGCTTTAGGAGAAAAAGGCCTCACCTACAACATTATTGAAGCAAATAAGCTGGGTGTGCTTATGAAAATCCAGGACCACTTCAACTTTAAGCATCTGGACCACAAAGACGTGGAAGAAATGGAAAATATAGAATATTAAAGAGAAAACTGTATTGTTTGTGAAAATATCCTAATTTATGATAGAATGTCCTGGTGAATTTTGAAAAGTTTTCATGCTGAAAAAGTCCACTTTTCGACGTGAAACTCACAAATGGCAAAATAAGTGTCATAGTACCCTTAGTTTTAAGACCTGAAGTATTTTTGAAACCAAGTTGAGGTTAAGCATGTGATCTTTTTGAATTAAAAAAAAGCAAGATTTGGGCCAGGCATGGTGGCTCACGCCTGTAATCCCAGCACTTTGGGAGGCTGAGGCAGGTGGATCACGAGGTCAGGAGATCGAGACCATCCTGGCTAACATGGTGAAACCCCGTCTCTACTAAAAACACAAAAAATTAGCCGGGCGTGGTGGCGGGCGCCTGTAGTCCCAGCTACTTGGGAGGCTGAGGCAGGAGAATGGTGTCAGCCCAGGAGGTGGAGCTTGCAGTGAGCTGAGATCATGCCACTGCCCTCCAGCCTGGGCAACAGAGTGAGACTGTCTCAAAAAAAAAAAAAAAAGCAAGATTTAAAAAGAAAAGAATATAGTTCGTATTTTTAAAATAGCATACGTATGATGAGTCTTGGTGATAGTGGATTAAGCCATGGTGGATTAAGCTCTGAAAAACAAAAAATTCATGTAGCCATATTTAGATATAGAGAGTTCTCACCCCTACCTCCATTCAGGTATTTATACTTCATTGGGATGCTTATTTAATATTCTTGTATAAAAACTTTTCACATCTTGATTTTCCCCCTTCATACTTCCTGTTAAAGATAGGAAACATTATAGTTCAGAAAGTAATCTGTAAAAGTTCAGTATATGACAGTCTATTTTAGGGTCGTTTTAGGGATTTATTGGCTTTACCACGTTTAAACTGCTAGTTTAAAAATTCATGAGTTGCTGTTTTCCTCTTCGATCCTTTACAATTGTGCAACAATTAATTTTCTCTTCCTCTTTTGTTTCCCTTGTCTTAGAATTGAGCTTTGAACCCAACTCTTTCAGGAAGCCTTATTTAATAATCCTAAAACATTCTATGTCTTAGATTCATACTGTTTCTTAATAAAAATCTGTAATAGTAAACCAGATCCATTTAGATAATCTGGCCTCCTTTCTAGATAGAGGGGCATTCTGTCTCTCCAGTGAATGTGGGTAGACTTTCTGTAAGGGATTGTTGTGGAGACTGACCCTCGCCTGATGCATGATCTTTTCCAAATTTGAGAACACAACTGTGGAACTCATCGTTAATGTAAAAATCGGAGAAAATGAGGGACAGTTTTTTTAAATGAGAAATCAGAATATCCTTTGTAGGATTGTAGATTTCTAAGCATCTTTGATGGAGGAAGCATCAGTTGTCTAATCAAATTAAATCAAAATATAGAGTGCTAACAGATGTAAAAATACCATACACTGTTATGGAATATTCATTTTGAATTTATCATTGTTTAGCAGATATTTCTAGTCTTGTTTTTTTGGGGTGAGAATTACAGAGCATTTAAATACAAAGTCTTTTTTTGGAGTGAAAGATGAATCTGCTAGTTTGAAAAAAAATTCTGGCAAATTTTAAATCTAGAACAGCCAACTACTGTATTAACAGTGCCAGTGCATTATATGCACAGTAGACATTGAAATGTCACTTGAATGAATGATAGCCTTAGAGTATATGCCCGTCCTGTGGGTGTCCTCATGAAATTCTCTTAATTGAAAAAGATAGCTCCAGTTTCTAATTTCTATTTGATTTTCTGAATCTGAATTGCTGTGACTTAGTCTTTGAGGAAGGTGAATAGGAATATGACTGCTGGATAAGTAGGCTGGTTTTCAGTACTGGGTTTGTCATCAATATATTTCTCCAAATACCGTGTAGGGTTTCTTTTTTTTCTTCTCATTTGACGAGACCTTTTCTTTAAGCTTGTTAACTTGCTAATAGTAGCATCAGGCCAAAAGCTATTCTGAAAGCAATTTATTTATTAGATGATTCCAACTTCTAAACAGAAAGTAACTTGAATATTCCCACATAGAACAGTACTTTTGGGTTACCTAGAAAAATAATTTTGAATTATAAATGCCTTTGTGGGATTAAGTGATTGCTTTTTCCTTCTATTTGATGTTTCATTTTTAGAAGAAATTGGTATAACTAAATTTAGTTTTTAAAAACTCTCCCTCTCACAGATGATATGCAAAAAAACACATATAACTTCAGAATATCCCACAAGATCTTACACATTGTGAAATGACACTGTCTAATTAATAGGAATGGTTTGCTACACTGGTCTCCAAAATGCTGATGACTTTCTCTTGAGGTAGAATTTGCTTAAGACTGAATTTGCATAACATGGGGTACACCAGAGCAGTTTTCTGAACAATAATTTAACAATAGGGCTCTACTCTCAGTGCTTGGCCCATGAGAGGGATGGGTTATCCAAATATTGCGTGACCACCTGTTCCCATTTGTCCAGTCAGTCTTGGCTTATGTCTCTTTTCCTATACAGTTACCTCTTTCACTCGTACAAGTGTTCCAGTTTGGATAATAAAGTCTATGGTTACCCTAGCCATACATCTTGTTTCTCAGAAGGAAGAGGGCAAGATACAAATCAGTTTAGAATTGTGCCCTATGTGCACTTATGTGTGTAGGGAGAGAGTAAGAGAGGGAAGGTGGTGTTTTTTGGGATTGAAAGGTGACCTTTGGCTTATTTCTGGTCTCCATCAGTGGGCTCTCCTTAATCTTTCATATAGGAGATACATTTCTGTCTGGGCTATTCGGACCAAAAGGAAGCAGTTAAGAGATTCTCAGTCTCCATGGGTTTGATGTCACCACCCCTGACTTTTTTTTTCTCAATTTAAAGATAGGTAAATTTTATGTTCTTATCCGAAGTTGTATTGTTTTAGCAGTCTTAGATTGATGTTCACAGGTACTGCTTTCATTTTAGATACTTGTACTCAAGTAATGTATCATTTGCTAATCAAATGGTGAGGAGCTTGGGGAAGATATCTGAGCCATTAGGAGGCGTCTTGTCTTACTATCCGTGTGCCTCTAGGCAGGACACTTACTGGCCCTGAACTTCCTCAAGTCCTTATAAAATGGGACTAATTATACCTTTATCACCTCTGTCATAAGGCTGCTAAGAGGCTCACATGGGAATACATGAAAGTATTTGAATTCTAAATAGTACACAAAAGGGAAATACATTGTTACACATTGCTCCAGTTTTACCTAATTTCCTTCATTTATTATTTTCTTCTAGTTTTCTGTATTTTTCAAAAACTCTGTAATCATATTGATTTCATAATTAGAGAAAGGAAACATTGTTTTAAAAAAATCTGTCTCATTACCATTAAAACACAAATTTCTCTATCCACGGATTTATTTTTGTTAATAGTTTATTATAATTGTTGCCTGATCTAGTGCAGCTAAATGGAGCATGTTTTATTCATCGAGGTGTATCATGCCTTAATGTCTTAATTTCTCCCTTGTTTTTGACCCTAGTGACTAATGAATTTTTGTCTTCACTTGAAACTCTAGAATTCGCCTGAAAATGGAAAAGGGACAGGTAAAATCAATTCTATGTTATTCATGTGTAGAATGGACAGTTGTGGGCTGACCCCATCAACTTAGGGTTTAGTTTCCAGGCTTCCCTGAATATGTACCATGGCAAGTGGAAGATGGAAGAAAATAGAACAACTCTTAGATTTATGTTTGTGCATTCCTTATGTCATATGACTGTACTAAGATCTACATTCCCTTCTTTTGGAAACTTTCATTAATAAATGAAGAGAGTTGGTTAGCATTTCCCCCAATTTAAAGATTTACAAATAAATTATTCAGAAAAATAATTTCAAATAAAATTTTAAGGGCTTATTATGAACTGAAATCTTACTTGTGTTTTTTTCAATTGTATTTTTGGGTTTTCTCATAAGTCCTTGCCTTGGAAAGTTGTGGTGATACGACCCAGACTACCTATTCCACATTCTATTTTTGCTGTCACAGTTTAATATTTTCAGTGAAGTTTAGACTGGATTAGCCATCACATCATGCATTTCCCCCCTTTCTGACCTGTTAGTATCTTTCTGCACTTCTAATTTGTACCATAGAGCGCCATTAAAAAAATTTTATATGCTATGTTTGTACACACATGCATGTGTAAGAGTGGACTTTGTGTATGTATAAGAGTGTTAATCAGCTTGCAAACTTTAGACAGGCAGGGCTCAGCTCTCAGAATCTATATTGCAGCCAGGATGATGTTGTCCATACCTACCCTGTGCAGAACCTTCAGTGGCGTCCCTTTGTTCAGAGGCCTGAAGGCATTCATGGGTGTACAAGGCCCAGCATGGTCTGGCCTGGACCCTCAGCCACCTTCTGCACAATGTCCTCCCTTGCCTTTCAGATGTGTCCAGGCTGCCCTCCTACCTGCCTTTGCCTATGTTCTTTTTTCTGTCTAGAATGCTCTACTGTGCTTGGTTCATGCCCTAATTGTCATCTTGGCTCAGAGAAATAATCCTGGCAACAAATTACCTCCTTTGAATCCTAATCATAGTTTTTTGTGTGATTTTTCTTTTTTGGATTGTCCTCTCCCATGAGATTGTAGGCTCCAGGAGGGCAGAAACTGTAAATATGTGTGTGAGTATGTATATGTACATGTGTTTGTATCCATGGCTACCAGTACAACCATTTGCACATAGTTGTCTCTCAATAAAAGTTTGTTGAATAAATGGATGAAGGAAGTGGTGTCTTTTCATAACTCTCCAGGAGGAGGCATTGCTTTTATTCAGTGGTTCCATCTGTGTATTGCTTCACACCCATCACACAAAGAATATGGCAGTTTGAAAAATACAGTCTAGTTTTGTGTTTTTGGCTACTTTGGGCCACTCCCAGATTTTCCAAAGGTACACTTGCATTCACCTTTATGGTTAGAGGCACTTTCTTAGAATCCAAGTTTAAGAAACGGTATGCTATTTTAATTACAGTAAGTACTTTATCAAGGTCAGTTGTCTTAGAATGTGGATTTTTATGACATAGTCTCTAATACATTCAGTTTGGCATGTATTACAGGGAAAAACCAAACAGTCCTGTTTGCAGCCAAAGATTGCAAGATGGTGGTAGGTGTGTAGTTAGAGCAGGAGACTCTCTTTTGCTCACATGCATAGGTCAGTTCTCTTCTTTTCTGTCTTGTCAGTTCTCTTGGATGAGCAACTGTGTTTGGTCATGGGGGCAAGGCACTGACCTTGGAGCTCATGTGCAGGGTCACTGTGGGCCATAGCAAGTCTACCTGAACTTTTTTTTTTCCCTATCTGTTGATCTGTGCATTCTTGCTTATGCTTGAGCTTTTTTTTCAGTTTGTTTTTAATCTTTGCTTCCTCAAGTTAACATAAGTAGCAGGGTAGAATGATCTGCCACATAAAAGTCATTTCTGTCTCAAAGTGGTCTTGGAGAAACCTGAAATGTTTCAATATCTTGTTTGGGATGAGGATTGGGATGAGCTCTCATTTGAAACATATTTATTTGCCATTTTATATTGTTGCAGCTCAACATATTGACCACCTTTTGGGTAGTACCAGTTCTGTGCTTTACAAGCATGATTTCTAGCTCTCATAACAACTTTGAGGAGAAGGTATTCTAACATTCTAGGGCTGAGGAAACAGATATGTTAAGTCACTTGTCAGGAGCATCTGGGAAGTCTGTGCTAGACTTGAACACCTAGGTCTCCCAGCTCTCTAGTGGGATCATGTTGTACTTTGTTTTCCAAGTGTTGCTAGAGGCAGCTTGTCTTTTTGCACATGTGTCATTGACAGTCCTCCTTAGTCTGTGATACCATTCAAATATAGTGGCCTGACCTCTGAGCAGTGTTTCACTACTTCTGAATGTGTATGTTTTATTTTTTTCTCCTTGATAAGTAGTAATGGATGTATAACCTATTTACGATATAGTACCTTCTTACTCCTTGGAGCTGATACTACACTCAGTTGAGGCTGACTTTTTCTTTGTTGGACGTTTACAAATAATTTCAGTCACAACATTTAGTGACATAAATACTTTGACTTGAAACAATTACCATTTTCTCGATTTTAGTGGGAGACTGGGGCAATATGTGTAGGACATCCTTCAGAGAGAGATGAGTATAACAAGCTGTGTGATGCAGTAGAGGTGCACACACCTCAGTTACTGGAAGGTGCAACTTCGAGTTCTTGTGGATTGTGTTGGCAGCCCTGTAGATACATTCAGCAGATGCTGTAGACATTCTCTTACTACCAAATTGTAGCTTAAAGACCTAACTCTTAGAGCAAGCCTTAAAGTGTGCTTTCCCCACTTTGTTTTAGGAAACTCTTCTGTTTGCTGATGAGGAAAGGTTATCTTTCCAGGCAGCATCCAGGAATGGTCTTTTGAATGTCTTCATGCCTTCTTGTGACCTCATTCCTGCTGCCATCGTACTTATCCCTGCTCAAATTAGTGAACTGCCTGCGTGTTCAACTTTATTCCATAGCTGGATCTGCCTGTAGCATTTGCAGCTTTCTGTGTAGACTGGGCACAAGTTAAAAGCTTAGGAAGTCTATATAACTCACAATAATTTTAGCACTTTAACTTATTAAGGTACATGTTTTGGTTATCTGATTTATAGAAGTACCATGTAAAAATCTACCTATGCTATACAATTGCTGAAATGCTGAGTAAGCTCTGCATTTTATGACCAAGTTATAGGATGAATAATTACTCTCTGGAGTGAATGGTTCAAAATGGAATAACTGTATGCCTTAGGTGTGACGTGACACGAGGTGTATTTAAGCCCCAAAGGTATGTAATTATCACACTATTCTTGCACATACACACAAGTACCTTTATGCTTATGGCAAGAATTTTATGTGCAAAAGAAAACTCACTTTCTGGTAAGCGAAGGAACAGTCCATTATTTTTGAGGGACTCAGAAGTTGTTTGGTATTAGAGGCTCCATTTCAATCCCCCTGCATTTCTTTAGGGTCTAATTTAAATTCATACATCACTTGATTCTAGAGTAAACCATTATCATACCCTGGATTCTGAATATTAAGGACAGTTGAGGGAGTTTCTCAAAGCACCATTTTATGACTTATAGTCTGCCTCTGTATTCAGTGACTTGTTATATATTCCATTCTTAGACTGCATTTTGATCATCAGCTGCATTAAGGCAATATATGTTGTACTTTATTTTACTTTCTACTGAAAGTAAAAGCTATTTTGTAGTCTATTTAGATTTTTAATTTTATAATCTGGTCTCATTTTACAGATCATGAGTAATTAAAGGTATCTCAAGCTGATTTGTCCTGTTTTTAATTCAGTATTAAAGTATTATTTTAGTCACATTAAAAATGTGACTGATATTTTTTGTTTATCACAATTCTACTAGCCCCACTGAGTAACTGCTGCTGTTGAATTAGTGATGGGGTTATATCAGTTTCCCTTGTCAAAGGACCAGATACGTCAGCTTGGGGATTTAGCTTGGTAGTTATGACTTAGCTTTCTGTTCTCAAGCCCAGGAGATGAGAATTCCTTAGTCTGGGTACCAGTGGAGGCCTACAGTGGCTCCTGGGTCTTCCTTTGGGCTAGAGAAAGTCAAGTTGAGATGCCCCCGGCTTTCAGACTAGAAGTAAAATAGCAGTGATGGTATTGATGTAGCTAAGTGATGTAGCTTACCTGTTTACAGTGCGATTCTCTTGAGAGACTTTGAAACACACACACACACAGACACATACACACACACACACACACACACACACACACTATTAGATGGCAGGAGCCAGAATGTTAACTTAGTTTTGTAACTAAATGAGAACAATACATTTAAAGCTTTAAACTTTTAAAAAATATAATTTACAAGTAATTTGTAGAAAAGGATAGTAGATTGCTACCATTATGCTAAATATCAATCTGTTCAGTAAAGAGACTGGCAAATTTTTATTCATCTATAATTTTGGTGTCTGATGTAGCCATGTGGCAGGCTGGAATTGAGATTCCTGAAAGTGTAACACATGCACCAGAGTTTGAAGACTTAGTGCAATAAAAAGAATGTAAAACATGAGCAGTTTATTGAAATGATACTATTTGTGTTAAAAGTATTATTAGAATTAATTTAGCCTGTTTATTTCAATTTTTAAAATGTGACTACTAGGAAATTTAAAATTACATAGTGGCTTCATTATTTTTTAATTAGTGCTAGTCTCTAGGCCGTTTGGTCTCATAATAAGTTCTTTCTGTTTATGTATACAATTCAGCTATGATTTGATTACATACTTGATTTTAACTTTTTGCCAGCATAAATCTAAACACTGTAGTGATTCTTAAACCTTAGTTTCAAAACACTGTGTGTGTTTGTGTGTGTGTGTGTGTGTGTGTGTGTGTTTCGGCAGAGATGGAGCCTTGCTCTGTTGTCCAAACTGGACTGTGTGTGTTTGTGTGTGTGTGTGTGTTTCAGCAGAGATGGAGCCTTGCTCTGTTGTCCAAGCTGGACTGCAGTGTCAGAATCATAGCTCACTGCAGCCCCGAACTCAGGTTCAAGTGATCTTCCTGCCTCAGCCTCCCAAATAGCTGGGACTACAGGTGCACGCCACCATGCCCAGCTTCAGAACACTCTAAGTTGCCCTTCACATTATTTGAGACTGTTTTTTATCTTAAATTTTAAGGCAGAAGAACCATCTGCCAATTGATTATTTTGTAGGTTTCAGACTTCATTGGCTGAGTTATTTACAATGAGTTAGAATTCATTTTATTTTCATAGAAGTTCAGTGGGTTGGTTATGATATTTGGGATTTTATTTCTGGTAAAATACAATGAATGCTATTAATGAAATTATTGAAAGTAAGGGCAAAAACTGCAATTACTTTTGCACCAACCTAATATATTTACTTTAAAAAATCATTCCTTTGGACTTGGCTGTGAAAATTAAGAAAGAGAAAACCCTCATTCCTTAAAAACATTGGCTTTTATAGTAATAAGCTGTCTTACAGGTTTGATATATATATATATATATAATATATATATTATATAGTGTGAAGACAGAAGAATATGGGTTTTCTTGAGTTTCAGTGTTTCTTGGATTTTACTATCCAGTTTATAAAAAGGAGGAGAAACAGACCAACGTAAGATGGTCAATTCTTTGTTTTTTGTAGTGTTTTTCAAAACGTAGTCTCTAGTTCAATAACATCATCATCACCTCTTAATTTGTTAGGGATATACATTCTTGGGCTTCACATAGATATACTGACTGGGAAAGTCTGGAGATGGGGCCTAGCATCTGGGTTTTAATAAGCATTCCAGGTGATTCTGATACGCACAGAACCACTGGCCTAATGTAGTGGTCAGGGTCCACCCAGGAAAAGAGAAACTACTCTTAAGTTTTTGAAACAGGAATTCAGTGCAGGGTATTGGTTATTCAGGTTATGCAGCTGAAACAGCAAGGTAGATTGAATGATGAGGGCTTTTAAAGCAGCACGAAGATAATACACAAAGGTAATACACTCACTAGGGTTAGGCTATGGGAATTTAGGAGCCAGGGTTCACCTCAGGAGACTGAAACCTCCTGGTAGGGGCAAGTAGGAGCTGGAGCCATGGAAGCAATGCAGCCATTGCTGGAAACACTACCTAAAGAAGAGATGGAAGGAGTGGGAGAAATGTTGTGAATCCTTCCTTCTCACATTCCAGTTTTGCACCAGTGCCTCTTGTAGACTGAACCCAGAGAAAAGCCAGCTGATCTAGGAGCCTGAGAAATAGGGTCTGGCGGTGATCAGCTCACTTGAGATATAGAGCTCTCAGAGTGTATCTGTGAGTAAACACACCCAGAACTGGCTCATGTAGTAATTACAGTTTAAAACAAAACATTCTAATATAATTAAAAAATAATCTCAGAATAGAAGACAGTCTTCTTAATGGAATAATCATAGCTTTATGAAAACTAAACCATCCTTTTATAATTTCTCTGTTGGCTAGGGAAATGTTTTCACAAGTGTCTGTAAATTTGGAAACCTTACCTTACACCTTTGAAGGATTTAAAAAAAAAATTTCCTGTTTACTCCAGGACCTGTTTTAGCTCTACTCTTCCTAGTTGATGAGTTACCAAGCTGTCCTTGGTTGTTAGCGCCATCTTATGGCAGACGTGGGAAAGTTGCCTCCTCAATTTTTGACAACTTTCCTGGAACATCCTGGATGGTTTTTCTTATCTCTCTTTTACTGCTTAAAACTAAGTTCCACCATTTTGTATGTCTTCTTTGCCTCTAGTTATTTCCTTGCCTCCTTTACTTTTCCAGTGTTCTCTTTTTTCTGTTCTTTTTGTTTCAATTGTGATTATACATGGCTGATAAAAGTTACTACAGTGATAGCCCTGTAACAAGGAAAATGCAGCTTGTAGAATTTTAAAGTTAGAAATAATGTCTTGAACCTTTTAAGCCCTTGAAAGGATCTTGAAGAGCCCCCAAAATCTGCAAAAAATCATGTATTTCCTCATTCTTTTAAGTTAATGTTTTTTTCCAGACAGCAGTATTTAACTGCTGTTATTTGAAGCAGTATTGTTTTAAAGTATTTATAAGAAACGGAAGCCTAAGAAGCTAACCACCATTTTCTCCCTTGATAGGGAACTGTGTTCTGAATTCCAGTTGACTGTCTTAGAATCCAGTTATGTGTTAAATGGTCCAAAATAAAATCTAATATTTATGAATACAAATGAGTCTGGAATATATAGTCGTCTTATATTTAAAAGTTCTGTGTTTTCATTCATTAACTTTTATTCACTTTCCAAAAATTAAGAAAATTGTAAATAGGTGAGGAACTGGTATGGTTTTACTTGAGAGCTTTTACCAGTACAAGGAAATGCTGCTAGTAAAAATTTGGAAATGGAGAAGGAGTTCTTTCCATTTCTTGAGTTCTGGTGGAAGACCAGCGCTGTTGTTTTGTGTTTAAGGTGCTGAGCCAGATGCTATAGAGCAGTGCTTCCCAGTCTCTTTTACCTCATAGCACACAGAAAATAATTTGTACTGCACTGGGGTAGGAGGTGATTTCTAATTGTAGATAAGCTGCTAACAGGCTGGTGATTGGACACTACTGGCTTTGGCTGGCTCAAGAGCTGAGGTTTTGCTGTCTTGGAACTTTAATCTCTCGTATGGGGAAGCTCTGCTGTATAGAGGACATTTCAGGTATAATGAACCTTAGTCTCATTAAGAGCACAATACATATAACACACATAGTGGTAAATTATGATAGTGATGGTTTGGTGAAATGCTTAAGAAGAATAAGAGAAGTTAGTTCTCAATGAGATGGAAAGGATAAGGCTCTGCAGTGGGAGTGGATCACAGAAGGCATTCCATCCAGATATGGAGGGACCAAAGGGGGAGTTTGGGGATTGCCAGAGATTTCTCATGTGGTTGGGGTGCAAGATTTGAGGATGCACACAGGAGACAGGTATAGTGAGAACTACTGTTAAGAAAGAAGGCACAGGTTCAATAAGGCTGTATGTGGCTGAATGGACTTGTGACCTTGGGCACCACTGGTAGTTTTTATGCGGGGAATGACATGATCTGACCGCTCCCCTCCCCCTTTAAAAAATTATTCTAGGGCACCCTGTAGAATGATCTGGAGCCTGCAAGCAGAGAAATCCCTGGGGAGGGGGAGGGCCTTCATCCAGGCTAGTTAAAGGCGTACACCAGGTGAATGAAGATGGGTGGACTTGCTAAAGAGGGAACCCGCAGATTTTGCTTATGATGTGAAGAAAACCACCTCAGATTTGGAGGCTGGGTGAGGGAAAGGATGATGGGACTGTTTTCAGAATTAGATTCTGTATGGGAGACAAGGAACCCGATTTTGGATGTGGGTTTGATGCTTGAAGAGCAACAATTGTTAATATTGATAAAGTGCTATCTAGGGGCCAGGTAGTGATCTAAAGTCTTTACTTTCTAAACTCATTTTATTTTCAAAACGACTGTAAGAAGTAGGTGCTATCAGTTAGTGTCCAGTCAGGAAAATGGAAAAAAAAAAAAAAACCACCAAAAACCTACCATTAAATAGATGTTTTAAGCAGAGAAAGATTTAATGCAGGGTATTGGTTATAGTGATGTTGAAAGGGCTGGAGGAACAAAAAGAAAAAAGTGTGTGTTGGGAGAGTAATGTTGGACCAGAAAAGCAGAGAGAGAGAGAGAGTGTATGTGTGAATGAATGTTGATTGTTGAATGAGTAAAAAGGAGAAGAGGATGTTATCAAGTATCAGGTGTCCACTGCCTGCATGAAGTGCATGCCCTGCAGGTCTGCTGGAGATCTTCATTGGTTCTGCTGCTTTGGAGCCACCACAGATGATGATGGAGCCTAGAGTTATCTGTTGCTGCTGTTGGAGGTATCACTAGAACCAGGAAACAAAAAAGGCCTTTTCTTTCTCTCACCTTGCAGTCTCTTGACAGTGTTTCCCATGGGTGGAACCCACCTGGAAGCAAGTTGACAAGAGAGTTTGGAAAATATAGTTTATAGACTTCTAGCCCCTTGTAGTGAAGAGAAGAATTGAGAACCAACAGGAAAATAACTGGCAGAGGAAGTAACGTTTTTAAGCTTGCTTTGCAGATGTGGAAATAGGCATGGAGAAGGTAAGTAGTTCTCCTAAGGTCACATAGCTATTACTTGGTAGAGTTGGGATGTGAATCCAGGCAGTGTGGTTTCAGAGCTTGTGCTCTTATCTCCTACTTTTTGATCTTGCCCCCACACATGATGATTGTTTGATTTGTCTCCTTACTGCTGAGCACTTCAAATGAGTGGCTGTTTCCATTGATTTTACTTATCTAGCACTTATTTTTATTTTGACTTCTGTTACTGGCTTTAGTTTTTTACCCTCACCTTTGGAACATCTCTCTTCAAGGTCACCACTGATTTTTATAGCCAATACAATGAGTTATTTAAGCTTCTGTTTCTCTTTGATCTTTTCCTGGCTTTTGATAACAGTAGCCATTTATATGGAATTCCAACTTTGACTTCTGTGATGTTGAACTTGCTTGTTTTCGCCTTGTCTTACTGGGGCTCCTTGGTTTTCTTCTTTCTCTACCCATTCCTTAGACCATTGCCATCTTTTGGATTGAGTTTGAATTTAGGTGTGTTATATAAGAAGCCCCTTAATTTTATATTTAAATCAGGACCAATAAAAAGATGAAATACATATATATTCTTGTGGTCTTTTTGCTTGTGTGTGTGTGTTTGTGGGGGAGGGGTGAAGTCACAGAGGAGTGGGCGTAGGTCCCAATGTGGACTTTTCCCTGGGCTGAAGGAGAGGGACTTACTTTTGAATACCTACCATGTGCCAGCACTATGCTAAATGCTTTAAACACATTGCTTCCTTTTAATTATCCTGTGTGAGGTTGGTAGTTACCTTTATTTTACAAATGAAACTGACTTTGTGTGATGAAAAGGTAATAGAAGTGGGGTTGAAACCCTCATCTGACTGCTTCTGACAGCCAGGTTCTTTCCTCTGGATCACCTGGAAAAAGCTCCAGTTTCTTATCTGTTAAATGAGGGAACTTGGCAAGATAATTTTTAAGGCCCGTTTTTCAGTATCATCCTCCTGATTCTGTAACATACTAATTGTCCTGAGCAGTAGTTACCTCTTTTCTAAGTAAATATTGAAAAAGAAAGTTAGCATCCCACTACAGAAATGTGCTGTATTATTAAGACCAAGAGTACTGACAGGTTATTTGTAAGAAGTTATGAACTAGACAAAGACATTTAAAGTAGTCATGATACTGGATTTTCATGTTTGTTTCCAGGGAACCCCCCTTACCTCCAACTGAGGCTGCTGCCGAGAAGATTAGAAGCTGTGGCTTCTAACGACAGGGGCTCAGGATAAAGCCTTGGGACAACTCCAGTCTAAACAAAAGGCAACCCTGTTATTCTATTATACTTTATGTTGAAAGCATTTGCTTCCAGGTTATTAACTATTATCCTTTCCTCACAGGAAATTTAGTGTGAAATTTGCAAGAAGATCGTGGAAAACATACTTTAAGGACAAGATTCACTGTGGTGCGGTTTGGCACCTTTAGAACACTAACAGACAAACCTAAAATGATTAACCATTATGTGAGTCTCCCACATGTTTTCACATATGGAAACAGGTGGTTTAAATGGATACCAACATCCTCTCTTGGTATACGGTACTTACCATAAAATATCAAGCGAGTATTCCTAGATATGTATCAGCAAAGTAAGTAAATTTCCAGGCTTTGTAGCATCTTTTACTTTCTTTACTTTATAAACATTCTCCAACCCTTCCTCATTCATGCCTTATTTTTTTTTAAATGGGAAATTGAGATATGCCTTCTTATTCACTTTTTTTTTTTTTCTGAGACAGATTCTCGCTCTGTCCCCCAGGCTGGAATGCAATGACCCAATCTTGGCCCACTGCAGCCTCTGCCTCCCGGGTTCAAGCAATTCTCGTGCCTCAGCCACTTGAATAGCTGGAATTACAGGTGTGCGCCACCATGCTGGCTAATTTTTGTATTTTTAGTAGAGATGGGGTTTCGCCATTTTGGCCAGGCTGGTCTTCAATTCCTGACCTCAGGTGATCCGCCCACTTTGTCCTCCCAAAGTGCTGAGATTACAAGTGTGAGCCACTGTGCCCAGCTTTAACTTTTAGTTTTATGGGTTTTCCCTGCAGTAGAGGAAGCTTTCACAGGAAGCCTCAGCTCATGATTTTCCTCCCACCTCTCTGGCCACTCCTTCATTGAGTTTTGGTGGTTCATCCTCTATCTGCCCTCTAAATGTTGGTGTCCCTATCGTTTAAGGCTGGGCACTTTTCTCCTACCTGATGCCCTTTTCTTAGATTATGCCAATTATCCCAAAGCTTTCTGTGCCATCAAGTGATGACTGCAGTTTTTATTTCCAGGTCTGACTGCTCTCCTGATTGCTTACTTATCTTTTATATCTGTTTAGGTCTGGCAGGCATTTCAAGCCATTTTTAGACTGCTACCCCCTGTAAAGTAAGAAAATTTACATCACAGTCCAGTATACACATAAGTTACTATAAATAACAGAAACAGATTTTTACAAGACAAGACTTATCCCTAAAACATGCCATGCTTGCTGATGTTCTCAATAATACTATTTCATTTCCATTAAAAAATGCTTTCTGCGACACACAGCATTGGCCTGTGACCTCTTAGTGGTTCAGGAACCCACTATTTGACAAACACTGTTCTTGAGCCACTGTAGATGTTTTTAGAGATATTGTAGGGAGCCAGCTTACATATGGGAGACTGTGCCCTCCTTTCCCCACCCCACAGGGGGCACTGCCTGCAAGGAAGGTGTTTGATCTGAACCCACTGAGGCCAATCAAATGGAAAAGGTTTAGTACAGGCTAACAGCACCAGTTTACAAGGCTATCCATACAAGAATGATCACATCAACTTGTGGAAAGTGTCATCATGGAATCAGAGTAACCTCTTGGTTATTCGGAATTGTTTGTTATATAGAACTGGTAAGAATACTCTGTAATCTAGTGACATATAGAACCAGTTTTGAATCGTAACAGAACTGCCTATAAGATTTTATAGTACTTACCTTGCACACTTCTGCTGAGTTCACAGAAGGCCGACTAAGCCCTTGTTCTCGGCAGTCTCATCTCTAATCCCAAAGTGTTCTCATACTTATTTTAGACTCAATATATTTTCTAATGAAGCTTCTGGAAATAGCTGGTATCATATTACGGAAACTTATTATTGGCACAGTGCCTTAATGATTAGTTGGCTTGGGGGGTGGGGAGAGACCCTAGCTATCAAGGATGGACATAAAAATACTTTGCTAATATGAGCACTACTGAGGTTTAACTCATTCCTGAGGTAAGCTAAAATATGTTTAAAGGTTATGAAAAAGACACACAGTTTCTCGTTTAACATTTTGGTATTAACTTTAGAGGCCAAGAGTTTTAAGTAGTCTCTGTAGGATAGTTTGTTTCCTTCCTTCCTTCCTCCCTTCCCTTTTCCTTTTCCTTCCTTCCTTCCCTCCCTCCCTCCCTCCTTCCTTCCTTCCTTCCATCCTCCCTCCCTCCCTTCCTCTCTTTCTTTCTCTCTCTTTCCTTCCTTCCTTCCTTCCTTCCTTCCTCCCTCCCTCCCTCCCTCCCTCCCTCCCTTTCCCTTCCTTCTTTTCTTTTCTTTTTTCCTTTCTTCTTTCCTTTCTTTCCTTTCTTTCTCTCCTTTCTCTATTTCTTTCTTTTCTGGGTCTCACTGTTTCACCCAGGTTGAAATGCAGTGGCATGATCACAGCTCACTGCAGCCTCAACCTCCTGGGCTCCGGCTCAAGCGATCCTCCCACCTCAGCCTCCTGTGTAGCTGGGACTACAGGCACGCAACACCATGCCCGGCCCATAATTTCTATTTCAGAAAATATAATAGCATACTCCACCACCTCTAGATTCAAAAGTAACATAATTCTAAAATTGTAGTCGGTAGATTTTTTGCATATACGTACTTGAATATTAGGGCAGCTTATTATCAAGGATCAGAAAATTATGGCCCACAGGCCAAATCTGCCCTGCCACCTGTTTTTGTATAGCCTGCAAACTAAGAATGTTCTTTATTTTTCTTTTTTAGTGGTTGGAAAAAAAATCAAAAGAATAATACTTTGTGATGTGAAAATTATATGAAATTCAAATTTCAGAGTCTATAAATAAAGCCTTATTGTAACACATCCATACTCATTAGTTTATGTCTTAGTCCCTTGGGGCTACTATAGCAAAATACCGTAAACTGGATGGCTTATAAACAACAAAAATTTAGTTTCCTATAGTTCTGGAGGCTGGGAAACCCAAGATCAAGGTGCTGGCAAATTCAATGTCTGGTGTGGGCCCTATTCCTGGTTCGTAGATGACACCTTCTTGTTCTGACCTCACATGATGGGAAGAATGAGGGGGTCATGCGTGCCTCTTGTTTAAGGACACTAATCCCATTCATGAGGGTTCTGCTCTCATGACCTAATTGTCCCTCAGAGGTTCCACCACCTAACACCATCACATTGGTAAATTTTGGGGGGACAAAAACATTCAGACTATGGCATTTAATGTATTGTTAATGACTAATTTCATGGTCTAATGGCAGAGTTGAGTAGTTATGACAGAAACTTTGGCCTTCAAAGCCTAAGATGTTTACTATCTGGCTCTTTACAGAAAAAGTTTGCTGACCCCTGCCCTATTATGGTTCATAGCCTTTTTGAAATGTGACACATGCCAGGCACGGTGGCCCACGCTTATAATCCCAGGATTTTGGGAGGTCGAGGCTGGCGGATCATCTGAGGTCAGGAGTTTGAGAACAGCCTGGCCAACACGGCGAAACCCCGTCTCTACTAAAAATACAAAAATTAGCCAGGCGTGGTGGCAGGCCTTGTAGTCCCGGCTATTCGGGAGGCTGAGGCAGGAGAATCGGTTGAACCCAGGAGGCAGAGGTTGCAGTGAGCTGAGATCGCGCCACTGCACTCCAGCCTGGGCGACAGAGCGGGACTCTGTCTCAAAAAAAAAAAAAAATTTTGTATATATATATATTTTATCAATCAGCTTCTTGGATAGGGAATGGCTGACATCTTGAATTTTGAAAAATGTTTGGGAATGGCAGTTTCTATCGTGTGATACAGAAATATAGCAGTCCTTGATACAGTTGCTGTAATAAGAATGGAACATTCTAAACTTCTGTTTCCGATTTGACAGCTCTTTTATTTTTGAGGCATCTCAGATATATTTTGTATGATCCTTCCATTTCACCCTCCCTTGTGTGCTTTTATTTTAATCCATTGAAGACTTTGTCTCACAGTAAACAGTGTGATTATGTTCTCTTCTGCCACTTAGCGGTTTTCAGTACTTAGGTTTGTCTAATGGGCTCATCACTGAAAGATGGAGTCAATTCCCTTTGCTGACTTACTAGAGAGTGTGTGCAAATAGCATTAGGTTGGCATAGTGTACTGAAAAGTTCTGTCAGACCACCATATTTGGCAGTAAGTTTGGCAAATGTGTCTAAAATGAGCACATCTGCCCAATACCTTAGTTCCTCTTCTGTAAAGCACCTTAAACCTCCAAATGTATCTTCTATCAGGTGTCTTTTTTTTTAAGATGGTCCCATTCTGTCACCCAGGCTGGCAGTGATTTTGGCTCACTGCAACTTCCACCTCCCAGGCTCAAGTGATCCTCCCACCAGTAGCTGGGACTACAGGCGCCGGGCACCATGTCTAGCTAATTTTTGTATTTTTAATGGAGACTGGGTTTCACCATGTTGCCCAGTCTGGTTTTGAACTCCTGGGCTCTAAGCGATCTGCCCGCCTTGGCCTCTCAAAGTGCTGGGATTACAGGCATGAACCACCACGCCCAGCCTAAGTGTCATTTTTAATTTCTTTTAACTCTTAGCCAGAAAAGGTTGCATATGCTTTTATGCATTTTTTGAGCAATCTAATATACCAACCTGTACCCACTTTGCCTCTCTTTGTCCTGTATATTTGATTGGATGGGATAGTGGCAGTGCCACGTTTTAGTGTGCTCCAGCAAGACCAAGTTTATGTGTAGGTCTGAAATGTGTGGTATCCTCAGCATTCTTCAAACCTCACAAAGAAGGTGAATAAGCAAATTGAACTCCAAAAAGACAAAACTAGATGTTACAATGTCCACACACTGAAGTTTTTCTCTTAGCTAATTGGAAAGACCCAGAATCTTCTCTTAGAATTTGGATATTCCACTTAGAAATTGTTTTAGAAAGTTTAGCTTTCTAGTTTATAGTGTATTTAGCGTTCTAGTTCAGCTTTCTAGTTGATAATGTATTTGAAAGAGGCACATGCTGGGTGTGGTGGCTCATGCCTGTAGTCCCAGCACTTTGGAGGCTGAGGCGGCAGACTGCTTGAGCCAGGAGCTTGAAACTAGCTTGAGCAACATGGTGAAACCCCATCTCCACAAAAATGCAAAAATTAACCAGACGTGATGGTGCACACCTGTAGTCCCAGCTACTTGGGGGGCTGAGGTGAGAGTATTGCTGGAACCCAGGAGGTCGAGGCTGCATGAGCCATAATCTTGCCACTGTACTCCAGCCTGGGTGACAGAGTGAGATGCTGTCTCACAAAAAAAAAAAAAAAAAAAAAAAAGGCACAGAAGGCAATGCCTTATATACAGGCACATCCCCAGACAGTGTCAGCTTGATTAAGTGTCAGCATGAGGAAGTAAAACCTTTAAAAAGAAAGAAGACTTAAGAATTCAACAAGAGCAGTTTGAGGCCATTTGGTGTGGAACCATAGCCCCAGACACCTCACCATCCCCTGAGGAGTCACTGTGTTACAGCTGAGATTTTTGATCCCTAAGCGTGAGCCAGTCACTGTTTTCTAGGCATTACGTTTTCTCTTCATAACAATTCCGCAGTGTAGAAACGCTTACATCAGGCCTTAAGTGCCTTTTTTCTTTTTCTTTTTTTTTTTTAATTGAGACAGGGTTTCATTCTGTAGCCCAGGCTAGGTACAGTGGTGCAGTCATAGCTCACTGCAGCCTTGTACTCCTGGGTTCAAGCGATCCTCCCAACTCAGCCTTCTGAGATTACAGGCATGTAACACCGTGCTTGGCTATTTCATTTAAACAAAGGTTTTTTAGAGATGGGGTATCACTCTGTTGGTCTTGAACTCCTGACCTCAAGTGATCCATCCTCCTGCCTTGGCCTTCCAGAGTCCTGATTTACAGGCATGAGCCACTTTACCCCGGTCCTTACGTGCCTTTTGTTGTTGAGAAGTGCAAGGACATTTTCTCTAGCTTTCTCAAGATTGCATCTATAAGCACAGGAACTAGGATTTGAACACAGGTAGTCAGAGTCTGGAGTCTATGCTTTTTCCATTATCCCAAAGCCATACAAGAGAACAGGTAGATCACAGAGGCCATATAGTATAGTGGCTAGACTTTTTACCTTCAGATCCCAGTTTTCTTACCTTCTGATTGGTTAACTAATGTTTAGTGCCTCTGTTTCCACATTTATGAAGTAGATTTAAAAGTTGTTTGTGGCTGGGCATGATGGCTCACACCTCTAATCCCAACATTTTGGGAGGCCAAGGTGAGAGGTATAACTTGAGAACAGGAGTTTGAGACCAGCCTCTGTAACATAGGGAGGCCTCCATCTCTACAAAAAATTAAAAAAATAATTAGCCAGGTATGGTGGCACATACCTGTAGTCCCAGCTACTTGGGAGGCTGAGGCAGGGGGATCGCTTGATGCCAAAAGGTTGAGGCTGTAGTAAGCTGTGATGATGCCACTGTACTCCAGCCTGGGCGACAGAGAAAGCACCTGTCTCAAAAACCAAAAGTTTCTACCTACACCGTAGGATTGTTGTGAGGATTCAGTGAGATTTCATGTTTAAATAGCCCAGTGCCCAGCACATGATAAAGAACTCAAAACATGTTAGCTGCTGTATTTTATATAAAACATAATTATTAGTAATTCATAGTAGATACACCAATAATTCTCCATACTTAAGATAGATATTTTAAAATTTAGAAACATTTTACTCAGTTGAAATAATTTAAAAGTATTCATATTAATTGGCGTAATAAGTTAGGACTTATTTTAGGACTACTGCCAAATGACTATGCAAAATAATTGGCATAGTTATTCTAGATAATTGAAATGTCTTGCTTGATGTAAACAGTAGAAAACAAGGGAGAAAAACCTCTGAGCAGTCTGCCTTTGGTTTTCCTTTATGTTAGCCCTTGAATTTTTAAATAAATTATTTTAAAATAATGTTTGGGCTTTGGCTCAGTAGGAGGCTTACCTTTTTAATTATCAGTTTGCCTTTTGGGTAAAAATCTATGGATTTTCTATTATGGGGTATTAGTAGATGAAACAACTCTTACTGCTGGCCAGCTATCAAGAAAGGACATATATCTGGGATGTCATCAAATAATTTCATTTTGATCACATTGCTTGCACAAGAAGCAAGTCAGTCAGCTCTCTGATGGAGATCTGGTAAGGGGAGGAGAGGCAAATGAGAATGTCCTTCACCTTGCAAGTGTAGTTTCTGCTTTGACATCTAGCAGCTGTATGAACTTCTGTAGCTCACTTAAGTTTACCACTTACCACACCTATGATGGGGTGATACTACCTGCCTTGCTTAACTAAAAAGACTTCTTTGAATATGAAGTGGCATATAATGTGTGAAGGGAACATGTTGAAAGATCCCAAGAAAGGTCTAGATACATTTTAGTTATCAAATAATATTTTGTATGTAATGTCCTTTTTAGAGTGTTTACACACATATTCATTGGTGCTTTTAGTGTGTTGTACATCACTTCATTGGGCACTGGATATAGATTATAAGCTTCTTCCTACCATATTGTTCTAAGACCTAAAGACCCAGTGGCTTTAATAGCAAATGTAGCAGCCTTGGTTAACTAAAATGCCTCAGTCCCTATTGGAGAATTTATCTTATATAACATTTATTTCAATCAAAATGATCTTTGAGCATAGGTCAGTGAAAGCCAAGTTACTATATTACAGAATTAACTATGTAATTTGGTCATTGGATCAAACTCAAATACATTCTTTCGACGTGTCCCAAGAAAAGAGCATTCTGTGTTAACCACCACTAACCAAAAGGCCAAATTCTCAGAATCCATTGTAGTAATGTATACTTTATGGTTGGCTACAATTGAGTATTCCAGGGCTCAGGCTTAGATGACCTGGGGGCTTGCCTGGACTGTTTTGGTTTGGTGCTTTGGGTACCCACCTCTTCTCTCAGAAATATTTTACTATCTTAGAAAGATTTATTTGAAAGCGGACAGCCCTATTTATGTCTGCTTACTTGAGTGGTGGTTTGTGATGATCCTGACTGATGGGGCATTAGTTTTTCCCCTTGTATACCTCCTCAAGCACAGCTCTGTATACTTACATGAGAACCACCCACCATGCGAAAATAAGATGCATCCCTGCCATACCTCAGAAACTGTCAGTCTAGTAGGGGAGATATTAAGATTTGCAATATTACTAAAAATGATTTTTTTATCTAATGATGTTTTTTAGATCAAGAGTTAAGTGGTATAAATGGTTCTTCCTCTTCCCACAGATATTTCACTGGACATCTAAGATATCAGATTTTACCAAAAAACAAACTAGAAAACAGAGGCTATAGCATAAATCAGATTGTGGAACATTCCAACTTAAAACTCAAATGGCTTTCCAGTTGTATTTAGAATTCAATAACTTCTGAGATAACTTCTAAGGCCCTAAGTGAGATCATAACCATTTTTTCTTTTGCATCCTCTGTACAAAAGAACTTGAACTACATCGAACAAATTATGAAACATCCTTATCATTGCACTGTTATTTTTGATTTTTGAAAAAGTTTCAAAGAACACTCAGATTTGTATTCTATTTTAAATTTGCAAATACCCTATGAAATCCTCCCCTCCCATTTTTTAAAAACTGTATAAAAATAATAGAAGCAATTAAACCACATTTTGAAACATGTGCAAGATACTGGGAAGTGGGAAAAGTCATTCTATACCATTGTGTTAACCAACCATAGTCACTATTTTAGTGTTTTTCCTCCTTGTATTTCCTGTGCATTAAATGCAGGTTTTCATTATTTGTACATTTTTATATCTAGCTCTTTTTGGTTTGACATTGTATAAGAAGCATTTTTCTGTTATATACATGTTAGGTGTAAACATAAATAATTCAGTGGATTTATATTTTATTTGATCATTGTCTTATTTTGGGCATTTAAATTTGTTTCCAAGTTTTCATTTTATGTGTGAGGCTCAGATGAGTGTCTTTGTGCAAGTGGAGTAAGCACTACCCTTCACTCTGCCCGTATTTTCTTTCGCCCTTAATACAGACTTCCAGAAGAGGAAATAGTGGGCCAAAGGGCATGTTGGATGTTTTTATGGCACTTTATATGTATTGCCAAATTGCCTACCAGTTTCACACACCAGTTGCCTGCAATGGATATTAGCATAGTTTTACATTTTTTTTTTTTTTTTTTGCCAGTTAACAGCAAAATAAAAAACTAAAGAACCCCTACAAGTTACCTGTTGTTTTAATGTGAAAATTTAAAGTTACTCACAAAGTTAAGTATTTTCCCATATGTTTGCGTATTCATTGCATCTCCTATTTTGTGAACTTTACTCCTATCCTCTTTTTCATCAGTTGGTAAAGGTTGTGGAGGGCCATAGTGGTGGACAGCACGAGCTCTGGGGACAAACTGTCAGGTCTGAACCTGGGCTCTGCCCCAGGGTGGAGAATATGTCCTGGGGACAGAGGAGTGGAAGATTTTTTATTTTTAGGAATTCAATTTCTATTATTTTTTTTCTTTTTTTTTTTTTTTTTTTTTTTTTAGAAACAAGTGCATGAGTTTATTATAAAGACAAAGATATAATAATGCCCAGGGTCCAAATAATGCCCAGGGTCCAGAGGTTAAAACAACAACAAAAATACAATAACAACATACTGGCTGTTATCTGTTTGGCTACTGAAAAAGAAAGCATTCTAACATATCAAATGCATAGTACAAATGTATATTATATAATTTATTGTTAGCAAATGTAATATATCAAGCACATTAAAAATGATAAACCTCACAAAGATCATAAGCTATTTGATACACCAAAGTTATTGAGAGACAAAGGTTGAAATGATGAAATTTAAAAGAAATAACATGGCCAGGTGCGGTGGCTCACGTCTGTAATTCCAGCACTTTGGGAGGCCAAGGCAGGTGGATCACTGTCCTGGCTAACACGGTGAAACCCCGTCTCTGATAAAAATACAAAAAAGTAGCCAGGCATGGTGGTGCGAGCCTGTAGTCCCAGCTATTCGGGAGGCTGAGGCAGGAGAATCACTTGAACCCAGGAGGCAGAGGTTGCAGTGAGCCGAGATCATGCCACTGCACTCCAGCCTGGGCAACAGAGCAAGACTCCGTCTCAAAACAAACAAGCAATAAAAGAAATAATACTATGGAAAACCTGAAGAAAAACTAAAACAATTTAATAAAGCTAATGGATAGTAGATTCAGAGTAGTTTAATACAGGAATACAAATTTCTCTGGAAGCATACCCCTAAATTCAGAAGTCTGGAAAATTCTTAGGCAAGAATAAGAGGTAAATGATAATGAATAATTTTAATCAATTACCAGAGAGTTTTAAAGTATAAGTACTTTATATATTAATTTAATTTACCAAGAAAATTTATTTTGCATATTTGTTTGACAATAAATATTTTACATGTTTATTTATCAACAATGGTTGTTTACTACAGCTGATTCCATGTGCTTGTTTTTCCCTCTCATTTGAACCTACCACAGTCTGGTTTCTGCCACCAGAGCTCCACGAAACAGTTCTAGTTAAAAATCACTAATATCTGAATGTCACTAAATTTAAGGAAATTCTTTTTTTTTTTTTTTTTCTTTTATTATTATTATTATTATTATTATACTTTAGGTTTTATGGTACATGTGCGCAATGTGCAGGTAAGTTACATATGTATACATGTGCCATGCTGGTGCGCTGCACCCACCAACTCGTCATCTAGCATTAGGTATATCTCCCAATGCTATCCCTCCCCCCTCCCCCCACCCCACAACAGTCCCCAGAGTGTGATGTTCCCCTTCCTGTGTCCATGTGTTCTCATTGTTCAATTCCCACCTATGAGTGAGAATATGCGGTGTTTGGTTTTTTGTTCTTGCGATAGTTTACTGAGAATGATGATTTCCAATTTCATCCATGTCCCTACAAAGGACGTGAACTCATCATTTTTTATGGCTGCATAGTATTCCATGGTGTATATGTGCCACATTTTCTTAATCCAGTCTATCATTGTTGGACATTTGGGTTGGTTCCAAGTCTTTGCTATTGTGAATAATGCCGCAATAAACATACGTGTGCATGTGTCTTTATAGCAGCATGATTTATAGTCCTTTGGGTATATACCCAGTAATGGGATGGCTGGGTCGAATGGAATTTCTAGTTCTAGATCCCTGAGGAATCGCCACACTGACTTCCACAAGGGTTGAACTAGTTTACAGTCCCACCAACAGTGTAAAAGTGTTCCTATTTCTCCACATCCTCTCCAGCACCTGTTGTTTCCTGACTTTTGAATGATTGCCATTCTAACTGGTGTGAGATGGTATCTCATTGTGGTTTTGATTTGCATTTCTCTGATGGCCAGTGACGGTGAGCATTTTTTCATGTGTTTTTTGGCTGCATAAATGTCTTCTTTTGAGAAGTGTCTGTTCATGTCCTTCGCCCACTTTTTGATGGGGTTGTTTGTTTTTTTCTTGTAAATTTGTTGGAGTTCATTGTAGATTCTGGATATTAGCCCTTTGTCAGATGAGTAGGTTGCGAAAATTTTCTCCCATTTTGTAGGTTGCCTGTTCACTCTGATGGTAGTTTCTTTTGCTGTGCAGAAGCTCTTGAGTTTAATTAGATCCCATTTGTCAATTTTGGCTTTTGTTGCCATTGCTTTTGGTGTTTTAGACATGAAGTCCTTGCCCATGCCTATGTCCTGAATGGTAATGCCTAGGTTTTCTTCTAGGGTTTTTATGGTTTTAGGTCTAACATTTAAGTCTTTAATCCATCTTGAATTGATTTTTGTATAAGGTGTAAGGAAGGGATCCAGTTTCAGCTTTCTACATATGGCTAGCCAGTTTTCCCAGCACCATTTATTAAATAGGGAATCCTTTCCCCATTTCTTGTTTTTGTCAGGTTTGTCAAAGATCAGATACTTGTAGATATGTGGCATTATTTCTGACGGCTCTGTTCTGTTCCATTGATCTATATCTCTGTTTTGGTACCAGTACCATGCTGTTTTGGTTACTGTAGCCTTGTAGTATAGTTTGAAGTCAGGTAGTGTGATGCCTCCAGCTTTGTTCTTTTGGCTTAGGATTGACTTGGCGATGCGGGCTCTTTTTTGGTTCCATATGAACTTTAAAGTAGTTTTTTCCAATTCTGTGAAGAAAGTCATTGGTAGCTTGATGGGGATGGCATTGAATCTGTAAATTACCTTGGGAAGGATGGCCATTTTCATGATATTGATTCTTCCTACCCATGAGCATGGAATGTTCTTCCATTTGTTTGTATCCTCTTTTATTTCCTTGAGCAGTGGTTTGTAGTTCTCCTTGAAGAGGTCTTTCACATCCCTTGTAAGTTGGATTCCTAGGTATTTTATTCTCTTTGAAGCAATTGTGAATGGGAGTTCACTCATGATTTGGCTCTCTGTTTGTCTGTTATTGATGTATAAGAATGCTTGTGATTTTTGCACATTGATTTTGTATCCTGAGACTTTGCTGAAGTTGCTTATCAGCTTAAGGAGATTTTGGGCTGAGACAATGGGGTTTTCTAGATATACTATCATGTCATCTGCAAACAGGGACAATTTGACTTCCTCTTTTCCTAATTGAATACCCTTGATTTCCTTCTCTTGCCTAATTGCCCTGGCCAGAACTTCCAACACTATGTTAAAGGGGATAAAATTCCTTGCTTTTTTAGATGTTTAGTCACCAGTTCTGAATTTCTTCAAGTTTAGAAAGTTCTTTTACCTCCTTACTCCACCTAGATTTTATTTTATATTTTAAACTCTTAAAATTGATGACTTTATCAACTATCTGTGCTTATTATGAAGATGTAACAGGCATTCCTTAGAAATGAAATTTCTCACTTTGAAATTATAAAATTGGCAGTGCATTTATAGTAAAACTAGATGTTCAGAAGTTTATTGGGTAATGATGTTTAAATAATTGGCTAATTTCTTTACCTAAATTGCTTTTATTTTAAAGAGAAACAGATCAGAATTTTATTAGGCATATTAGCTAGTGCGTGGCATGGTGATTTGTTAGGTTTTGGGTATTATAAGAGAGTTTTATTTGTTTAGAAATAGTTGGCGAGATATTTATCTTTTGATTTTTTTTCCTAAAGGTGAGTTTTATATAGTAATCTGTACCTCGGGATCACGTGGCTTTGTGTACCGGGCGTCCAGGGAGCAATTAGGAGGGCAATCTGTTAAGTCTTTTGCCTCAGGGCAGAACCATTAGGTGTGCTGTGTATGTGCCTCAAGGGGTGTAAATAACTAAGCTATTCATGTACTCATCAGTTTCCTTTCAAGGCATCTGTGAAACCTTTAATCTGTGGAAGAATCAGAGAAAGTTGACCTATTGTATTATTATCCTCCCTCACCTGAATATTTTGATAAAGTATATTTTAGAATTTACAGATTGGACATTAAGCACATGAACTTCAAATTCCATTTTCCATTTTGATGTGAATGTTCTAAAAGTTCGCTGTGATATAAATGTAAGCAGATCTTTCATGTCTACAGAAGAGGTTTTTTTTTGTTGATTTATTATCTTTCGGAGTGAATAAATTCCATTTACTGACGGCTGAGATTTCTCCCTGTCATACTACAGAAATGAGCAGCATTCCAGTTTGTTTCCTATATTAATTTTGGGGCATTATTGAAAAGAAATAATCATTCTTTTCCCTTTCTACCATTGCGCATAAATGCCATTTAAACATGGAGAAATCTCTTCCACCTTAAAAAAAAAAAGCCCTCCTTTGACACTGAGCCTTGCTACCCCATTCTTACCCTCTGCCCTATTTTTTTTTTCATATCCAAATTTCTTCAAAGAGTGATCACATTCACCTTATTTCTTCACCTTGTACTTCATTCTTTTAACTTTGGTCTCTGCCCCAGCACTCCACTGAACCTGCTAAAGATGCCAGTGTTGCTAAATTCAGTGGGCTCTTCATTCTTCATCTTATTTGACAACTCAGTAGCACTGAACACAGCTGACCACTCTTTCTCATAACAGTCTTTACTGGACTTTGATAAATCCAGATCTGTTGGTTTTTCTCTTACTTCTTTGGTAACTCCAGTCTTAGTTAAGCCACCTTCTTCTTCCCACTTTTCTGGACCCTTTTCCTACTCTCCTGTACTCTCAAACTACTATGTACCAGGTTCAAGTGTTTACTTCTCCTGAGCTCCAGACTCCTGTAGTCCACCTATTCATAGGACATCTTTATTTATTTGTTACACTTGTGCCTCAGACTTAACTATTTTCCTTTCAAACCTGCCTTTGTCTATTAGTTTCCTAGTTCTGTAAATGACACCATCATTTATATCATTTCTGAGTTGTTCAAGTCAGAAAATTAGCAGCGTCTTATAATTTTTACCTCTTCAATATTTCTTTTTTAATTTAGTTATTTAATTTAGATATGAATTAAGATTTTTGTGTTTAATTTGTAGGAAAATTTCTTAGAAAATTATAAATTATACAAGTCATACATGAATATATTCTTATAAAAGTAAAAATATTATCTCTTTGTTACCCATAATTTTCACCTCCTTTCTCCAGAACTAACCACTATTATCAGTTTGGTTGCATACTTCTAGAACTCTTTTTATTCATTTACATTAAAAAAATAAAAAAAAAATCTTATAGAGATGGGGTCTTAGTATGTTGCCCAGGCTGGTTTTGAACTCCTGGGCCCAAGCAGTCCTCCCACCTTGGCTTTCCAAAGTTCTTGGGATTACAGGCATGAGCCACTGCACCTGGCTCTATTTACATTTAAGTACTGATTTATTGAAGCTTTGATAGAATGTGTCAGTAACCACTGGGTCTTTTTTTGGAGGGGGAATATTAGAACATTTTGACTACTAAAATTTCTTCTACTCAGTATTTGTTAAATGAATCCTTTCTTCATCATACTGCTGCTACCACTGGTACCCTAAGTCTAATAATCATGTCTGGTTCATTGCAGTAACTTATTTTCTTTATTTCCACCCTTGTCACCGTGCAAATAACCTATCTTCTACATTGTTACCAAATGATCTTTAAAAATCAACTAATGATCATAATCTTTTCTTGCTTAAAATCTTACTGATTTTTCACCATTCTTAAGGCTAAAGTCTAAAATTCTTACTGTTGTCTACAAGGCCCTTCATCGTCTGGCCCCACTTACTTCTTTAATATCATATCTTACTCCCCCCACCCTTCAACAGAGACCTTTTTTTTGATATCTAAGATTTTTAGCATTAAAATTATAGGATGTAGTAGAAATGAAAGTTTAAAAATATTGCCTGTAAAATTATTCTTCATTTTAATGTATATTCATAATTAGCTCACTTTATGCATATGTGTCAAGTGAGATAGTTTTTTAGTGTTTATGAACTGTAAAACATTAATGTAAAATATTGTTTCTCTTTACTTTTTGTTCCTATCATGCCTTTTCTTTCATCTACTTGATAAAAGATACTATACATGTGGTAATAATTCTGTAGGAATGTTGGAGTAGAATGGACATGATTTTCTAATTTGGAATGTCCTTTGAATGGAAAATTAGAAAACAGTCCATAAAATAGACCATTATGTTAGGGGTGATATGTTCAGAAGAAAAGATTGCTTAGAACCTTTCCGGATCATCTGTAGAGGTCTTTTTAAATTCTTTATGCCTGTGTCTTTAGCTTCCATTTTAAGAAAACATATGGTCACCATAGAATTGTTTCTTATTTATATTTAATTTATGGATAAACTCAGGGAATCTGCTACTTTAACAGTACTTTTGACATTCATACATTTTTCATATAGCCCTTCTGTCTGTAGGAGGGAGGTTAATGCCAAACACCATTATTACCTGTGAGGAAGACCATCATCTTGTGATTGGACCCATACTAATATGAAATATGAATGCTCTAGTTGAGCCATGAATCACATCATTTGTACTTGGTGGAGCAAAATTGCCAGCATTTTATTTTATTTATTTTATTTTTTGAGACGGAGTCTCGCTCTGTCGCCCAGGCTGGAGTGCAGTGGCCCAATCTCGGCTTACTGCAAGCTCCGCCTCCCAGGTTCATGCCATTCTCCTGCCTCAGCCTCCCGAGTAGCTGGGACTACAGGCGCCCACCACCACGCCCGGCTGATTTTTTTTTTATTTTTAGTAGAGACGGGGTTTCACTGTGTTAGCCAGGATGGTCTCAATCTCCTGACCTCATGATCCGCTCGCCTTGGCCTCCCAAAGTGCTGGGATTACAGGCGTGAGCTACGGCGCCCAGCAGGGTTGTTTCTTAAAGGTAAATAAGCTCCTTAAATTTGTCTGTAAATTGGAAGTAACTCCAGTGAAAATGCCAACAGGAATTTTTTTTTGGCTTGACAAACTAAGGCTAAAATTAATATAGAAATGAGCATACAATAATAGGAACACTATGAAAAAGAAGAGTAATGAGAGGTGGGACCAAGTCTATAAGATATTAAAGGATAGTAAGCTACAATAATTAAAACTGTGTGATGAAGGCACATGTATAGATCTAGATCAGTGAAATAAAATATGAAGACGGGAACCTGGAGACCGCAGAACACACAGGACATGATAAAAGTGGCATTTTAAATCAGTGAGGGAATTTATTCAAAGGGTGTTGGGATAACTGGGTAGCCATCTGGAGAAAAATAAAGTTGGATCTATAATTTATACCTCCACCAGAATGAAATTTAAATGGATCAAACTTTAAATTTAAAAGGCAAAGTCACAAAAGAAATAGAACTAAGCAGGGGAGAAAACTTTTATAGTTTAGAATGAAAGTTTTTTTTTTTTCTTGACATAAAACCCTGAAGCAATAAAAAAAGATTCATAAGTTAGACTGTATAAAAAATAAAAGATTTTGCATACTTAAAACTACCACAAGCCACTTTGGGAGGCTGAGGCTGGCGGATCACGAGGTCAGGAGATCGGAGACCAGCCTGGCCATCATGGTGAAACCCTGTCTCTACTAAAAATGAAAAACTAGCCGGGTGTGGCGGCATGCACCTGTAATCCCAGCTACTCAGGAGACTGAGGCAGGAGAATCTCTTGAACCTGTGAAGCAGCGGTTGCAGTGAGCCAAGATCAAACCACTGCAGTCCAGCCTGGCGACAGAGCGAGACTTCGTCTTAAAAAAAGAAAAAAAACCCACAAACAAAGTCAAAAGACAAGTTTGAAAAATGTTTACAGCTCCACAAAGATAGACAAATTTCCTTAATGTGTGAAAAATGTCAGCAAACCAATAAAAAGACTAACAATTCAGTAGAAAAATGGACAAAGGACAAATATGGAGATTCACAGAAATGAGAGATAAATGTACATGATGAGAAGGTGAGGTGCTCACTTGATTTATAAGAGAAATGAAAATTAAAACTACACCAGATGCCATTTTTTTAAAACCTATTACATTGATAAAAATTTAGCAAGTTGTTAGCCTGAATGGGGAGATAGGTACTCGAATTTTGTGTGGGAATGTAAATTAGGACAGTCTTTATGGAGGATAATTTTATAGAATCCATCAGATTTATAAATGCACAGACCTATTTGACCCAACAATTTAACATCCAGATTTTTATCTTATGCCAAACTGAAATGAAGAATGGCCAAGTTTTATTGAAGCATTGTTTATAGTAGCAAAACACTTGGAAACAAGCTAAATGTTCATCATAGAAGACTGGTTAAATAAAAATTTGTCCATCCAAGATGGAGTAGCATGTAGTTATTAAAAAGGAATAAGGAAAATACTGATATAGGATGATGTAGATATTAAATGGGGAAAAAAATTAAAACTCCACAAGATGTAGAACAGTATATGTGTTTTGCTGCCATTTGAGTAGAAAGGAGAAAATACAGAAATATTTATATGTTGCTTATATATGCATACAACATTTGTGGATGGATTCGCAAGAAGATGATAACCTTAATTTACCTTGAGACAAACTAAGGGACAAGGACACTCTTTAATACCTTTTCAGATTTTTTTTTTTTTTTTTTGAGACAGGGTTTTGCTCTTGTTGCCCAGGCTGGAGTGCAATTGCGTGATCTCAGCTCACTGCAACCTCCGCCTCCCAGGTTCAATCGGTTTTCCTGCCTCAGCCTCCCAAGTAGGTGGGATTACAGGCATGCGCCACCACGCCTGGCTAATTTTGTATTTTTTTAATAGAGATGGGGTTTCTCATGTTGGTCAGGCTGGTCTCGAACTCCTGACCTCAGGTGATCTGCCCACCTCGGCCTCCCAAACTGCTGGGGTTACAGGTGTGAGCCACCACACCTGGCTACCCTTTCAGTTTTTTTTTTTATTTTTATTTTTTATTTTTTATTATTTTATTTTATTATTATTATTATTATTATTATTATACTTTAGGCTCTATGGTACATGTGCGCAACGTGCAGGTAAGTTACATATGTATACATGTGCCATGCTGGTGCGCTGCACCCACCAACTCGTCATCTAGCATTAGGTATATCTCCCAATGCTATCCCTCCCCCCTCCCCTCACCCCACAACAGTCCCCAGAGTGTGATGTTCCCCTTCCTGTGACCATGTGTTCTCATTGTTCAATTCCCACCTATGAGTGAGAATATGCGGTGTTTGGTTTTTTGTTCTTGCGATAGTTTACTGAGAATGATGATTTCCAATTTCATCCATGTCCCTACAAAGGACGTGAACTCATCATTTTTTATGGCTGCATAGTATTCCATGGTGTATATGTGCCACATTTTCTTAATCCAGTCTATCATTGTTGGACATTTGGGTTGGTTCCAAGTCTTTGCTATTGTGAATAATGCCGCAATAAACATACGTGTGCATGTGTCTTTATAGCAGCATGATTTATAGTCCTTTGGGTATATAAGCCATAATAAAAATTACATGAAATTGGGCTGGGCACGATGGCTCACTCCTGTTATCCCAGTGCTTTAGGAGGCTGAGGCAAGAGGATCACTTGAGGCCAGGAGTTCCAGACCAGCCTGGGTAATGTAGCGAGACCCCGTCTCTACAAGAAGATAAAAAGATTAGCTGAGTGTGGTGGTGCGTGCCTATAATCCTAGCTACTCAGGTGGCGGAGGTGGGAGGATTGCCTGAACCCAGGAGTCAAAGCTGCAGTGAGCTACTGTGATCATGCCTGTCTACTCCAGCCTGGGCAACAGGGTAAGATCCTGTCTCTGAAAAAAAAAAAAAAAAAAAAAAAAAAGAATTTAAAAAGATAAATAAAGAATAGTTTGTAAGTTAACATTAAGTCTGTATCTTCAGTTTATTACTTCAGAAATGTTTTTCTTTCTGCAATTTCAAGGCTAGACCTTGTGTAGGGAAATCTTTTTGTATCCTGGAAGCAATTTTTTGGATTTGTGAAGTGTTTTATTGCCTCTCTTTTCCTTTAAATCTTTACTGTCTAAATGATTGCACTGAAGTAGACTGTCATCTCAAAATTGTAGGGATTTACTTGTGGTCAAGTAATCCATTGCCTTTTACAGTTTCATTTTTCCAAAGGGTCTTTGGACGACTAGTTTTGAGTTGAAAACTGTATGAAGACAAATAATTTAATACCACAAAGAAGTGAGGATCCTTTTTTCTAGTGTGTATTGAAAACAGCTCTTTTAGGAATTTTTCATTTCCATTGGTTTTTGTCTTGTGATATATGTCTTTTCATGAGGGATAAATTATATTTGCACTCACTGTTTATGGAGCATCACGTAAAAACTAGAACAAAGCAGAACGAACCTTCCTATACAATGCCTTCCCACAAAAACAAACACCTCCCTCAAAAAATTTCTACTCTGAATATGAAAGTGCTTATCTGCAGCTTGACATTATTAGTATGTCTGAGTCCTAGGGTAGGTAGGAGATCCAGGTATTATCATTCAAAAGGAACTGAAAGTGTGAGCACTCTTTGAAAAAGCACTATTAGCAATGTAAATGCCAAGTTACATCTGATAGACAGGCAAACTCTTAAGCCTGTTTGTGTGATATTTAAGGTGAGAAAATAGTTTTGCCTATTCTTTATGACTTTGAATAGCCTTAGGACTATTTCGTTCTGTTTATTACTCTGTCTTCATACTAGATTTCTTTTTTTTTTTTGACACGGAGTTTCGCTCCTGTCACCCAGGCTGGAGTGCAGTGGCGTGATCACAGCTTACTGTAACCTCTGCCTCCCAGGTTCCAGTGATTCTCTTGCCTCAGCATCCCGAGTAGCTGGGATTACAGGCACCCGCCACCACGCCCGGCTAATTTTTGTATTTTTAGTAGAGACGGGGTTTCGCCATGTTGGCCAGGCTGGTCTCGAACTCCTGACCTCAGGTGATCCGCCTGCCTTGGCCTCCCAAAGTGCTGGCATTACAGGCATGAGCCACCGCACCCAGCCCACAGACAGTCATTAGTAAGTATTCTCTTGTAGTAGCCCCAGAAAGTTTTCCTAACAATTAACATCTGTGTACATTGGTTTTCTTGCTAGACTTAACTCTAATTTTTGCAAGTACTAGTATGTAGTATCCACTCATAGTTTTTAGGACTTCAAAATCTGAGTGTATTGGGTATATGGTATCAGCGTCAGCATTCATATGCAGCCTGAGAGTCCTTTCTGTGTGTCAAGTCAGGAGGTGTAGGTGTAGGAAATGCTGATCCAGATAGGATTGTTTGGCACCTAGCAGGTACTTAAGAAATGTTTATTGGAAAATGTTAACTTGAATCAAGGTTAAGAAATGTTTATTGGAAAATGTTAACTTGAATCAAGGGAGATTATACTGTTATGCACTGGCCATTAAGTCTTCACTGTTGACTTTTGCTCTCTTTGGTTTTTATGCCAGAGATTGCTGACCCCTGGTTTAGAATTGTTACTACAAGCATAAAATCATTAATGGGCCGGGCGAGGTGGTTGACGCCTATAGTCCCAGCACTTTGGGAGGCTGAGGCAAGTGGATCGCTTGAACCCAGGAGTTTAAGACAGCCTGGGCAACATGGCAACACCCAGTCTCTACTTAAAAAAAAAAAAAAAAAAAAGAAAAAAAATACAGGCCAGGTGTGGTGGCTCACACCTGTAATCCTAGCACTTTGGGAGGCTGAGGCAGGTGGATCACCTGAGATCAGGAGTTCAAGACCAGCCTGGCCAACACGTTGAAACCCTGTCTCCACTAAAAATACAAAAATAACTTAGCTGGGCATGGTGGCACATGCCTGTAATCCCAGCTACTCGGGAGGCTGAGGCAGGAGAATCACTTGAATCCGGGAGGCAGAGGCTGTAGTGAGCCAAGATCGTGCCACTGCACTCCAGCCTGGGCAACAGAGTGGGCCTTCGTCTCAAACAAAACAAAATAAAACAAAAAACAAAAATTAGCCAGGTGTGGTGGTAAGTGCCTGTAGTCCCTGCTACGTGTATTCATAAACATTTATTGTTCCTTGTAGTATGTAATATATTTGTAGAATGAGTCATTCTGGGACTTACTTTTTAAAGAGTGTTTTCCAAATTCTTTTTTAAAGTGAAAATTACCTTCAGCATTTTTTTCCTTTATGACTCTATTGAATTTAAATAAGGCAAGGTACATCTATCCTACACAAAGCTCAAAGTAACATTATGTGTGTCATGGCTTCATATTAAAGGGTGAATAAAAGTACATGCTTGCCTCAGTGGTGAGCAGTTGTCTGTAGTTTTTTTTTGTTCTATTCTGTGACGTGGCTACTTGGCTATGGAAAACTAACACACAGTATATTACCTCTTTGATCATCAGAGTGATATATTTTTCCCTGTTGTTCAGCTGTGACTCCGTATAGTCACCCTTTTGAATGCCACAAGAAGGGCTCTTTTTCCCTTTAGTAATTGAGGTATTCATGCAGTGTGGAGTGAATAGATCCCTCCATCACAGTACATTATATAGTAGTTTTTTGTGTGGATACATGTAATACAATCCGTTCAAAACAAATGTAAAATTTACTAGGGCTTTTCATGTGGAAGTAGAATGCAGATATCTTTCTTGATATAACAAATGAATTTGGTTGTAGCTAACATGTGTTATACTAGTAAAGGTCCACCTGCTAAACTTTCTTTTTTGTTGAGGTATAGACAGTAGAGTGATACTGATACATGAGGAAAATGAGAACTGGAATGCAGGCCAAAAGCTGGTCCTTTCCAGATGAATGCAGCCAAGACTAAGTAGCATCATGTTCATCTGATAGACAAGTGTGGCTGGTGATGGCTGGTCCTGCATGCTGTCTCATGCATGCCGATTCTCTCCACACATAGCTGTCAGTCATTTGGTGACAAAATAGCCAGAAAATGCATCTTTAATATTTTGGATTAGAAAGAGACAATCCTTTCTACCTCAACTTTTCTCTGATATTTTTTCAAAGGAATTGAGTAGTCTGCTGCCCCTTGGTGTGGCACTCCGATCAACATTTATAATCTTAAGATGCATTTTTATTTATGATCAGGGACTCACCTAGAGTTACACAGCAATTAGTAATAAAATTGACTAGATTCTAATGATGCCAACAATTCTTTCTTTCTTTAATAATTTCTTCAGTTTTCCAAAATACAGCGGCAAAGTCGTGATGCCTTATGTGTAGAAAGAAAAAATTTGGGCTGGGTGCAGTGGCTCATGCCCATAATCCCAGCACTTTGGGAGGCTGAGGCAGGTGGACCACCTGAGGTCAGGAGTTTGAGACCAGCCTGGCCAACATGGCAAAACCCCCCTCTACTAAAAATACAAAAAAATTAGCTGGGCGTGGTGGTGCATGGGAGTCCCAGCTACTCGGAAGGCTGAGGCAGGAGGATTGCTTTAATCTGGAAGGTGGAGGTTACAGTGAGCTGAGATCGTGCCACTGCACTCCAGCCTGGTTAACAGAGCAAGACTCTGTCTAAAAATAAAAAAAGAAAGTAAGAAAAAATTTGGTGTTTAGAGTGCATGGGGAAGTAGGTAGGAAATTAGGGAGCTAATTTATAGCAGATTAAGATACGGGGTGTCCACAAAGTCAGAGAACATAGGACGCATTTAAATAACATGCTCAGTGTTATTTTCTTTAATCTCCAAACACCTTTCCAGGTGAAGTTCCTTTAATTTCAAATCATCGAATCTCATTCTTAACCTGAAAGTGGTACAATAAATACAGTGTCCAAAAAGTCTGGACACACAGGGAAAATTGTGTGTTATTCAGTGATCATCTTACTTGAAAATGTAACTTACATACTTTTAAAAAATAAGTTTATTGTATGTTTATTGAATTTTCAGATACCCTGTATTTTGCTTCTATTTAGGATTTCCTTTCTTTTTAAGTTTCAAGCATAGTGCTAAAATAACTAGGTACAGTCAACAAAGAGACTAGGCAGCTGACAAGCAGCCCCCACCCCATTGGGTTAAAGATCTAGGCAGCCTGGAGGTGGGAGGATAATGAAAGGCAGGTGATGGGAGTGGAGGACCATGTGTCTGGCTGGCTTTCTCTTTACCTCCAGCAGCTGGCGGTAGTCATAATTGAAATCTTGATCTTATTTTGAGTGAATGAAGACCTGGAAAGGTTGATAAATAACAATATTTGTTAATATTTCTTATTCTAATCTGGTACCTACTGATGTGGAAGAACTTTCTCTTTTTTTTTTTTTGAGACAGAATCTCGCTCTGTCGCCCAGGCTGGAGTGCAGTGGTGCAATCTCAACTCACTGCAACCTCTGCCTCCCCAGTTCAAGTAGTTCTCCTGTCTCCTCCTTCTCAAGTCCTCCTGAGTAGCTGGGACTACAGGCACATGCCACCACGTACAGCTAATTTTTGTATTTTTAGTAGAGACGGGGTTTTACCATATTGGTCAGGCTGGTCTCGAACTCCTGACCTCAGGTGATCCACCTGCCTCGGCCTCCCAAAGTGCTGGGATTACAGGGATGAGCCATCACACCTGGCCAGAACTTTTTCTTATACATGCTAATACCTTTTGGGATTGGTTTAAGTAATAGGACATCTTATTTTTTAAAACAAAAAACTTATGCTAACATCAGTAATATTTCTACTGAGAAAAACTACTACTTTACTGACACCTAAGAATTCTGCCAGATAAAATGTTGCTGTCTTTGCTAAAACAGAGCTCTTTGATCTTTGCTGGTAAGAATTCTTCTGAACTGAATAAAAGTTTTTAGAGCATGCATGGTAGTGAAAAGTATACATAGCCCTTTGAGTCTGGGCAGGGAAGAAAGAAAATTCACAAAGGCTAAAACAAGCCACCACTCTCATAAAACCTGATGAACAGTTGAGTCTGAATTCATGAGATTACGGGGTTTAGAAAATGTGAAGATGGATAGGCGACCCATTTGGCTTTAGTGAGATTATTGTTTCTGTTTGCTTGGATAAAACTCAGGTGCTGGTGGGGTGACTTTGAATGTTGATGGAATATTAGAACTTTTGTGTCCCCCAAACTGCTTAAATCTTAGATCTATTGGATCATATGTAAATGGCCTTCTTTTCATGTTCTTTTTTTGCTCTGACAGCTTGTAAAAATCTTGGAGGAGGCCGGGCACGGTGGCTCACGCCTGTAATCCCAGCACTTTGGGAGGCCAAGGCAGGCGGATCACGAGGTCAGGAGATCGAGACCATCCTGGCTAACACAGTGAAACCCCGTCTACTAAAAATACAAAAAAAAAAATTAACTGGGTGTGGTGACAGGCGCCTGTAGTCCCAGCTACTGAGGAGGCTGAGGCAGGAGAATGGCGTGAACCTGGGAGAGGTTGCAGCGAGCTGAGATCGCGCCACTGCACTCCAACCTGGGAGACAGAGTGAGACTCCATCTCAAAAAAGAATCTTGGGGGAAACTCCTGCAGTCCTGGGGTTTGACTAAGTGGTCTGTGCAGCACCTTCCATCTCTAAGGTGCGGTGCAGTCTGTCATTTCTAATGGCAGAACTCCATGGACGTGGACAACACATATACTGGTTAATGGTATTTGGTATATTCTCTTCAAGAAGACAAATATTTTGAGAAATATTTTCATCAAAAGTGGTAAAAGGGAAACATTTTAGAGTTTAAAGGAGTTCTCCCAAGCCAGCATGTATTCCTGGGTTGTCCGGGAAATTCTCGGCTTACTCTTGAGTTTGACATCACTTTTATGATGCCCATAGTTGAAGCTTAACTATTTCAGGATGGCATGATAAATGAGAAAAATAATGAAAGGCATCCGATTTGACAGAAAGAACACTTAATTTGTAGTTAGACCTGAGTTTAGATCCTGGTTTTAGCCCTTACTACCATTGTGACCTGGGGCCAATTTTTAACTCCTGTGGCCCTCAGTTGCATTAATTGAGATAATTTGTTTCTAGTATCTTGGCCCCTGCATTAGCATTCTATCAGGGTTAATGCTCTTTTCCCTCTCATTGTTTCATACTAGAATGCACATCCTCTGTATGGCACATACTGTCTAACATAACCAGGCAGCGTAGTTTACTTGGCTTCTTCATTGAAAATCCATTCAGTTCTTTTGGGAGGCTTCCCTCAGCCCCTGTGCCCCAGGGTGTGCATAATCCTGCTAGCCATAGTGATGATGTCCACTTTCCTGGGTTTTATGGAGCAGCTACTGGCTCTCTTGTCTTTTGAATAGAGGCAAACACCCTAGACTGTTGGTGCCTGATTGGATTCGACTCATGGCCAGCTTTGGATGTGGGATTTTCAGTGGTGTTCTTGCACAGGCTTAGGGGAGAGCCCTCCCAATAGCCACACTTCTTGGGGTGGTGGGCACAGGTAGGCATAGGAGGGAATGGAAACAGTGGCACTGTTGCCCAGCAATTGGACTATGCTAAAGATGGGAAATATTTGAGGCCTAATCTGCATTTGGTTTTCATATATTGCATACTAATTAGGAACACATTTCAATGCTTTGAAGTTGTAAAAAGCTCTCCTGCATACATTCCAAATGGATGTTTCTCTGCCCTGGATATGCCATACATTTAGAGTGCTACATCGGGGAAACACAGACCTCAGAAAGACCTTTGGTTTATCCCCAGTGCATCTGTGGACATTTCTCTTCCTGCTTCTGAGTTATTTGCCCTGAGTGATTTGCCTTTGCTTTGTACCTTGTTAGTTTTTTTCTCTCTCTGTTTAAACAAGGATTAATGCTTCCTTTAATTGGGCTGTGGCTGTTTTACATGGATTGGTGATTGCAAAGCTTTTTGGAGCAGGTGTGGAGCAATGAATAGTCTTTTTAATTTCATTTTTTGATTTACATTTTTTTTATAACCACTTCTGCAACAAATGGTGAAACTCCGTGGCTACCCTCTTTTTCAGTCAATGGTTAATGGTTTTTCCATACTCCCCAGCTGCTTATCATGGGCACAGCTGACAAAACCAGAAGAGCCTTTCTAGTAAGGTGAGCTGAGCTGGCATTTGTGTAGGACAAAGGACTTTGGTAGAATTAGGGCTTTCACAAAGTGAACAAATGTAAAGGCAGCTGGAAACTTGAGTGTTGCTAATCAGGAATATATTTAGAGATTCTGAAGTTTCCAAAACGTGTGTACTTAAGAAAAATAACCCAACAACGTGTGGGTTAATAGATTTTCCTGTTTTAAAAATCTCTTTGTGTGGGTTTTAAAGATGTTTTTCATACTTTTGAACAGTTTGCTGTCTCAGAGAACATTACTAGCTCTCATTTTATTTTTGAGGCTCTTTATCCACGTGCTCCTGCCAAATGCCCTCTACCAACTCACTCATTTATGGGCCAGTTCCTTTATCTTTAGTTGTTAAGACTGTTTTCAAGGGAGGCTTTGCCTTTTGTTGTATTATTTATGATATTGATAATGAGCACTATATATAGTTCAAAAGGACTTGTTCTGATTATTGAGAGTTTACTTCTCTGCTGGTAGTTGCTTATGTCAGAAAATAGCTTTCTATGGTAGATTGGCCATCTGCTTTTGGGAGAAATCTACACTTTCCCCTAGTCAGCAAATGGGTAATATCAGTAATAAGATACAGTAAATTGGCTGCCCCAACCAAACAGCATATTTATATAAGTTGCCTGAAAACTAGGGTTGTGTCCATTCCATGTTCTCTTCCATATCTCATGCTGATGAAACTTATGATTATTTTAATTATCACCCCTGCACTAAATAAAATAATGGGATATTTCAAATGTAAGAAATTGAGAAAAAGGGCCACGCGTGATGGCCCATGCCTTTAATCCCAGCACTGTGGGAGGCTGAGGCAGGTGGATTGCTTGAGCTCAGGAGTTCGAGACCAGCCTGGGCAATGTGGTGAAACCTCATCTGTACAAAAAATACAAAAAAGTTAGCCAGGTGTGGTGGCATGCACCTGTGGTCTCAGCTAGTTGGGAGGCTGAGGTAGGAGGATTGCCAACTTGGCGAAACTCTGCCTCTACTAAAAATACAAAATTAGGTTAGGCACAGTGGCTCATGCTTGTAATTCCAGCACTTTGGGAGGCCGAGGCGGGCAGATCACCTGAGGTCAGGAATTTGAGACCAGCCTGGGTAACATGATGAAACCCTGTCTCTACTAAAAATATAAGAAAAAATTAGCTGAGCATGGTGGCACATCCCTGTAATCCCAGCTACTCGGGAGAGTGAGGCAGGAGAATTGCTTGAACCCAGGAGGTGGAGGTTGCAGTGAGCCGAGATCATGCCACTGCTCTCCAGCCTGGGTGACAGAGCAAGACTCCCTCTTTTGGGGGTGGGGGGGTGGCGGGGAAAGCACCACCTACCTAAGTTCCTACTACCTAAGTTTTACAGAAGTGATATTTTACCCTTTCTCTCTCTCTTTTTTTTTTTTTTTTTTTTTTTTTTTTGGTGAGATGGAGTCTTGCTCTGTTGCTCAGGCTGGAGTGCAGTGGCATGAACTCTGCTCACTGCAACCTCTGCCTCTCGGGCTCAAGTGATTCTCATGCCTCAGTCTCCTGAGTAGCTGGGATTACAGACACCCACCACCATGCCCAGCTAATTTTTGTATTTTTAGTAAAGATGGGGTTTCATCATGTTGGCCAGACTGGTCTCAAACTCCTGGCCTCATGTGATTCACCCACCTCAGTCTCCCAAAGTGCTGGGATCACAGGCATGAGCCACCGCGCCTGGCTAAGTGCTGCTTTTTAAATCAATTGTGTGTTTGTAAAAGTCTATACTCTAGAACTGTAAGGCAAAGCACTTAACACATTAAACACTACAAGTGTATTTAAAATTGTTTGAATTAGTGGCCTGTCAAAGCTATCCTTTGAAAAACAAAACAAAAACCCTATAAAACCATCTCTACTTTCTCCTTTTCCTCTTGGAAGTTGGAACAGTTCATATTTCAAAACCTTGCTTGAGCTAAGTTCTTAAAAAACCTTGAAAAGACTTACATCAAGTGCCACATACTGTTATAAAGGCTTTACATGTATTAATTTATTTAAAACTTCCAACAACCATGTGAGAGATAAACCAAGGCACAGATATCAAGTAATATGGCTTTGGCCACACAACTAATAAATGGCAGAGCTAGTATTTGAACACACAGTGGCTCAAAAATATCTATACTCTTAACTGCTTTGCTGTGTAGTGACTGAGAGCTTTGAGTTTTCTTGGATCAGAATTGTGGCTTTGGGCATTTTGCTGCAAGGAAACCTTAAAATGGAGATCCATTCTGTTTGCATCCATTGTTTGAAGTAGGAACAATTATGAAATTTGAAAATTTGATAAAATTGGGGAATTTTGCACTTAGTTCGTTAGTCATCAGAAGGACTTTGCCTTTAATGTGGTTTTCAAATATTCTAGATCAGTGTTTCTTTATTCTTTGTAACTTAAAAGATCTGTAAATGCATTTTGATGTACCGGGACACATACCTGCAAACTCATTCGGGGAGAAGAAATGAGAGAAGAGATGAAAAATGCTGAAAGTTACCACGTGTCAGTGGAATCTTGGTTTGTTCTTTCACCTTTGAGGGCACTCTATAGGGCTTCCTCTCACCTAGTTGGGGCTTATCTTTTTAGGAAGGTGCTCTCTCACCAGAGACTTGTTTTCATGGTACCACATTTGTATCCTGAAGTACAAATATACTGTACTTTTCTTGAAGCTTTAAGAATCCTGCAGCTTGGCCGGGTGCGGTGGCTCACGCCTGTAATCCTAACACTTTGGGAGGCTGAGGCAGGCGGATCACGAGGTCAGGAGTTCGAGACCATCCTGGCTAACATGGTGAAACCCTGTCTCTATTAAAAATACAAAAAATTAGCTGGGCATGGTGGTGGGTGCCTGTAATCCTGGATACTCGGGAGGCTGAGGCAGGAGAATTGCTTGAACCTGGGAGGTGGAGGTTGCAGCCAGCCGAGATTGCACCACTGAACATGAGCCCAGGCGACAGTGCAAAAAAAAAAAAAAAAAAAAGAATCCTGCAGCTTGACAGAAAAGCTGGGAAAGCGAGAAAGTCTTCAGTGATTCAAGGTCTAAATGCATTTGGAAATTATCACGTGGACCAAAAAATCTTGAATCTCAGAATACAATTTTGACAGATTTATTATCTGTTCTATGTCTGTTTGCTCTGTCTTTGTGTTGGTCTTCCTGTGCAACTGTCAGTGTTGTCAGTAGAGGTTACAGCAGGCCACAGATATATCTTGATGAGGACATGCTGGGCAGAGAATAATTTCTTAGCCACGTGCTGTATATGCATGAGCCTTGATGTACAAAAGAGTGCATGTAGTTTTTGATCTGGGAATAAAAAAAGCAAGTTCTCTGACCAATCTAGGGAATTTCTGTAATGAGAACATGTCATTAATGACATTTCCTGAGGGCATCTGCAGCATGAGACAGAATAGAATTTTTCTTTCTTTTTTCCATTTGCTGTAGAGTCCCTTTCTTCATCTTCATTCCATATCTCCTTTCCTTTTCTCTGTCAGCCTGCCTGCCTATCTGCCTGCCAGCCAGTCTGCCTGTCTATGTATACATCCCACCTTTGCAAAAGTATTCATGGGCAGCTAGTCTGCTGTAATGATACTGTGACATTTCAGAGTAATCTACCATATTTGTTTTTTAAAGTTCATTTTTTTCTGTGCTATTTATTTTGACTAAGAAGGTTGCTGTAATTAACTCATATTTTTTAATCCTCTTGTGCCTTTTATAAGGAATAAAATTACTAGAATTCAGAAATAATGTAACTAGCATTGCACTCAAATCAGAATTTTTAAAGATTAGATACCTTCAGATACTTTATTCCTCCAATGTTAAATTTGAATCTGTGACAGAAATATTTTTAGTGTTTTCCAAAATATTTTTAAAGTGAAAATGTAAGTTCTTATTTGCTTGTGCTGTCTTTCCCGTTCCTCCTTGAATTTGCCCCTTGCTCTGGAGAGCCTACAAAAGTTAAAACTTTTGTGAATGAGCATTGTCAGAATCTCAAAAATGGTATTTTTTTTTCCAGTGGAAAATAACTTTTAAGACCCCACCAGCTGCAAAAACTGTTCCTGGCATTAAACTCCTTCTTCCTTTGCAATTCGGTCTTTCTTGAGTGGTGCCATGAATGCTGTCTTCTCCTCCATGGTCTGGAAGCAGCCATGGCCAAACTTGGAGGTGGTGTCAATGAACTTAAGGTCAATCTTCTCCAGAACCTGCCGTTTGGTTGGCACTGGCAAGGACTTGTGAAGGGCGAGCACTTGCTTCTTGGTGTCCACCACACAGTCTTTCAGCATGACAAAGTCATTGGTCACTTCACCATAGTGGACAAAGGCCCCCAGAGGGTGGCTTGTCAGACAGGTCATAGTCAGTGGAGGCATTGTTCTTGATCAGTTTGCTGTCCTTGATAAAGTGTCCCTGGCTGACCTTATAGATCTTATTCTTGATATCAGTGCAGTGACGGTAGCCTTTCTGCCAAACGCGTGCCACAGGGAAGGCCACAGGGAAGGCCACAGGGGCAGGATGCTGTGCCCCAATACAAGCCACCTTGCACAGGCCTCGATGGGTCTTGCGGGGCAGCTTCTTGGTGTGCCAACGACTGGTGAGCCCTTTGTAGCCGTTGCCCTTGGTCAACCCGATGATGTCGATCATCTCGTCCTGTTCAAACACTTGGTTCACAGGTACCTGCTGCTCGAGCCTCTCGTGGGCCCAGTCCAGCTTCTTGGCCATGGTGCCTCCCTTTACCTGGATCTCCATCAGGTGGGCCTTCTTCTGGTGCAGAGGAAGCAGGCACATCTGAGTGTAGGCAATGATGCAGATGACTTGGCAGTACTTCTTCATGCTGCTGAAGTCCTTCTCCAGCTGCTTCTTGCCATCCTCATCCTGACATTTCTTGCAGTACTTGGTAAAGGCGTTTTTCTTAGATTTATGCCAGTTTTTATAGAAATGTCTCTTGCACGCATCGCTGATGTGCTCAGCGAAGACGGTCTTGAAGGTCTGGAGGCCTTGAGGGGTTTCCATGTAGCCCACAATGCCCACAACCACCATGGGTGGTCTCTCCACAATGGTCACAGACTCTAACACTTCCTTCTTGTTCACCTTGGATCCTGGCCTGTCGACTTCCTGCACGATGTTGGTCATGCCAGCCTTGTATCCCAGGAAGGCTGTGAGGTGGACCAGCTTGGAAGGGTCATCCTTAAGAAAGCTCTTCACCTTCCCATGATGCTTCCTGCTGCGCTGCTGAGGCAGGAAGCCGAGGGACCCATGTCTGGGAGCGGAGAACCTTCTGTGAGACATCATGCCATCAAATCCTGCCGGTAGAGCAAAAAATGGTATTTTCAAAACTTTTCGAGCCAGGGATCCTCTTTGCCATCCAGTGGGGTTTTACGGGTCTACCTTCATTTTGCGTATATTTTCCTTCAACATTGTATTTCCCTCATAGATTGACATGCATTCGTGTTTCGACATTGAAAATTTGATGAAGTACTTCTTCCAGACAGAACTAAGAAAACTGTGACATTGATAGGGTGACTGGAGTGTTATGTGAGATATCTTTATGTATAGATACTCTAACTTTCAATGTTGTGTTTTCTAGTAGTGTTGATGAATTTGCAGTGATGAGTCTATAGCTTTCTGCTGATTTCTCCAGTAGTATTGGAGAAAGATGGAAAGCAACACATGGTAGTTGCATCCAAACTGGCTACAGACATGCATCTATATACCTTTTTCTCCTGTATCTTTTATCCTGTAAAGTAGTGTTTGTGATGAATATGCCTGTTCTGGAGTATGTCTTTAAAATTTTTTTTAAATGATTATATGAAAATCTATCTTTCTATAGGGAATTCAGACAACACAGAAAATTGTGAAGAAGCAAAAATCACGGTTAACAGTTTGGTGAGACAGGAGTTGTCACTCTTAACAGTTTGATAATATGCACGCATGTGCGCTCACATGCACATACCAAAACATACACACGTGTCACTCTCATGATATAATGTGAGTGAAGTTGTATAACTTCACATTCTGTTTACCAGCCTTTATTTATTTATTTATTTATTTATTTATATTGAGATGGAGTTTCGGTGTTTTTACCCAGGCTGGAGTACAATGGCGCAATCCCAGCTCACTGCAACCTCCGCCTCCCAGATTCAAGTGATTCTCCTGCCTCAGCCTCCTGAGTAGCCGGGATTACAAGCATGCGTCACACCACCCCCCGCTAATTTTGTATTTTTAGTAGAGACAGGGTTTCTCCATGTTGGTCAGGCTGGTCTCGAACTCCCAACCTCAGGTGATCTGCCCACCACGGCCTCCTAAAGTACTGGGATTACAGGCGTGAGCCACCGCGCCCGGCCCATCAGCCTTTATTTTTTAACTCAATACTTTGGCTCTTTTCCCATGTTAATGAATATGATCTAAAATGGCCATGTTGTGTTCATATATATATACATATATATATATGTATATCTATATATAATCTTTCTCAATACCTTTTTATTTTTATTTTTATTTATTTATTTATTTATTTTGAGATGGAGTCTCGCTCTGTCACCCAGGCTGGAGTGCAGTGGTGCGATCTCGGCTCACTGCAACCTCCACCTCCCGGGTTGAAGCAATTCTCCTGCCTCAGCCCTCCCTAGTAGCTGGGACTACAGGCGCATGCCACCACTCGTGACTAATTTTTTTTTTTTGTATTTTTAGTAGAGACGGGGTTTCACCACACTGGTCAGGCTGGTCTCAAACTCCTGACCTCATGATCCACCCGCCTTGGCCTCCCAAAGTGCTGGGACCACAGGCGTGAGCCACTGCACCCGGCTTCTCAATATCTTTTTAATAGGTATTTAGTTTTTCACTATTATGAACAATTCTACAATAAACATATTGGTGTATTCATCTTGCCCACTTACATTCTGAGGGCAAATTTCTAGAAGTAGAATTGCTTATATAATTTTATTTTACATATAGTTATGCTTTATAGGAATATATTGAGAAATGTTTAATTTTTTATAGTCATCACTCCCAGAAAGCTGATAATTTGTGCCTTTAAAAACCTACTTTTAGGCCGGGCGTGGTGGCGCATGTCTGTAATCCCAGCTGCTCAGGATGCTGAGGCAGGAGAATCACTTGAACCTGGGGGGCGGAGGTTGCAGTGAGCCAAGATCGCGCCATTGCACTCCAGCCTGGGTGACAGAGTGAAACTCTATCTCAAAAAAAAAAAAAAAAAAAAAAAAAAAATCTACTTTTAGATGGAATGTACTGTGCATCCAGTAGGGCAAAAATCATTCAGATTGCTAGACTTGAGGGTTCTTGGGTCTGGTTTTTTGTAAATTTTTTGTCGTCTTTACGTCTTTTCCAAATATGCGGCTTTTAATCTACAGGAGGCTTGGAAACAATATAACCAACCTCATTATATGATGTATAAAATAGAAGCAAACAACCCCTGAGTCAAAGTATGTGGAGTGTTCTAGTGCTAGGGGTAGGATAGGAACATTGTTGGCTGGTTGAATTTTGCATAGGTAAGGACTTTGTTTTAGTTTGGGGAATATTTATATTGATGCTCTGTTTGATTAAATTTTTTCTATTACAGAGCAGCCATTTATTGATGAATATAGGAGACAAAGCCATATAAATGGAGTTAAAAGGCAAGCTCTTATGATTAAAAGAAAATTCCCATCCTTTAGGTTGCACCAGTACTCCCAGGAAGTACTAGTGCAGTGTCTGCCTCCTCACTCCCTCCTTGTCTGGCACATCCCACTTGGAGTGCTCCTTTTTGGGAGAGTGTGCCCTTGTCTCTGGACATGTGCCCTGGGCTGTCAGGCAGTGTCTTCTCCAGGGCTGGGAGTGAAGACTCAGCCAAGTCCTGACTGCTTGCACCCTGGTATCCCCAGCATGGGAAGAATTCCCTGGCCTGCTAAGCAATATTAATTCTTCCTCCAGTATTGACTGTTTGATTTATACCAGCACTGGGTGAGTCCTGGGAATTCAGAGCTGACTCAGACCTTTTCCCCATCTTCTTGGGGCTCACTGGGTGGAAAGTAAGATGACTCATGTTAAGTACCCTCTGAATGGTGTATATGGTATATATGAGGGGGGAATTACCAGTTCTTCCTGGGGATCTGTGAAGTTGTCCAAAAGACAAAGGGACACTTGGATTCAGTAATGGCAAATGAAAGGAATTAACAAGGTAAATACTGTTAGGAGGGCTTACAGATGGTTGGCCAGAGGAGGGGGTATGGAAAGGCATTCTAGGCAGCAAGTAAAGCTTGTGCAAAAATGTGGGAGTGTGAAACAGTTATCCCCTGTTTCCAATTCAGATTCTGCACAGCTGCTACAGGGGGTACTAAGTGTTAGAGGAGGGTGGTGCAGGAGAGGAGATGGCAGAGGCAGGTCAGACCATAGTGGACCTTGTGTGCCATGATGAGGAGTTGAACTTGATCCTCTGGGGACCGAAGACTGCCTTCATGAGGCTTTAATTAGCTCTGTGCTTTGATTTATGGGCACAGTCATGATGAACAAATGAAAGCCCATTGTGCTCATTTTGGGGAGTTATAAAATCACTTTTATAAGTTAGGGGATGTGTTAAGCATTAGTGCCAAAGGGGGTACATTTATAAGGCAACTCATCCTCCTTTCAGTGCTCTCATGGCCTGGAAGGTGAGCAGAAAGAATCCTTTAATAAAGGGGGCACAATTTCAGTCAGATTGTGTAACTTCTCAGTGCTAAGACAACTTCTCTAGGTAGTCCAACTTGGTGAAGGTATAAAGGTGTGTTGATGGGGGGCACTGGGTGTGTCCTTGCCCAGTCTTGCCTGACAGACCAAGAGAGGACAGATAGCAGGCTATGTAAAGAGTAAGAGCAGTCTTTGTGCGGTGCAAAAAAAGGCCATTTGCTGTGCATTGATTTTTTTCCCCCCATTCATACCTGTACACAGATATGGATCTATCAGGGTGTCATGTTTGAATACTGAGTTAAGCAATATCAGAGTTAAGATAAAAATCAATGGTTTAATTGATTAAATGAGCACAGGGCTTTACACATGATGATAGCTCAGTAACTGATTTTTTAAAAACATGAGTTTAAAACAAAATGGATTTCAAAAATTGAAAAACACTTGGTTAAAAATTTCTATGCTGCTTTTTGATATATCAGGAAAGATTAATATTTATAATTTCTAATTTATAAATTAAGACATTCTATTCACTTGACCTTTTAAGCAAAGTTTTTATAAGTAAGCCACAGTAGGCCATGAACTACATTAGTTATCTGATATTAGAGTGTTCTCAGAGAATTTATTTTCCTACAAAATTATTTAGATGGAGTAAAGAAAATTGCTTTACTCAGTGTGGGTGGGGGTGTAGTGGGCTGTTGACTTTGAATACTTTATTAAGCTCTACTTTTTTTTTTAATGGGAGGTATTGATTTAAGGCATTCTAAATCATTTATTAGATCAGTATATTGCTTGGAAACTAAAAGATCTGGAGAGTTTGTACTTCTGTACAAGTCTACAGATAAACCGAGATTGGAAAGTACAGTCTGGTGTTTGGAGGCAGACATGATCTTGGGCAGGGTGAACCAGAAGGCTGGGTTTGGCTTCTACTTACACCAGCACTGCTAGCTGTGGGCTTTGGATCTATTACTTTTCTTTATCACCTTCATCTTCCTCATTTGTAAAATTATCCCAACAACACGTAACCTTCCTGACCATGCATATTTATTTTGAGAATTGAATATTTTTTGGCCAGGCACAGTGGCTCACTCCTGTAATCCCAGCACTTTGGGAGGCTGAGGCAGGCAGATCACAAGGTCAAGAGATCGAGACTATCCTGGCCAACATGGTGAAACCCTGTCTCTACTAAAAATACAAAAATTAGCTGGGTGTGGTGGTGCACGCCTGTAGCCCCAGCTACTCAGGAGGCTGAGGCAGGAGAATCACTTGAACCGGGAGGTGGAGGTTGCAGTGAGCCGAGATTGCGCCACTGCACTCCAGCCTGGTGACAGAGCGAGACTCTGTCTCAAAAAAAAGAGAATTGAATGTTTTCATTCAAATGTGAATAAAACACTGTATTTAACGTGGAAATTCTGAACAAATGTAAGATGGCAGTGTTGGTGGCAGATTCTTTTTTCAGTGGCCTAATGTTATATTTTAGTTTCATTCATATTGGCCTGGTTTAAATAGTTTACCAAGGTTGGTGGGTTATCTACACTTTAAAATTAATTAAACATTTTAAAATTAAATTTTTGGTTAAAATTTTTACCTGTTGCTAAATAAAAAATATACAGAAAACACAGATTTTTTTGGGAGAAGGGGGAGTTAAATGAATTATCCATCTAATGTCTTCCAAATATTCCTTATTAAATTGTTGAAGTGGACATAGTTATTCTCTTAGGAGTATTATAAACGTAATAACAATAAATTTGTTTGCCCTTACAGAGTTTAAAATGATTGTTACCAATTTACAGGTTAGGTAGGGAACTGCTTCTCAGAGAGGGTAATGACTTACCCATGATTGTCCCAATATTCAGCAGTAAGATGTGGTACTAGAACTAAGTTCTGTTGCCATGTTGTCAATATTTGCCTGAATTTGTTTGTTGTACAAAATAACCAGGTTTTTCAATTTTGGACATTGGTTTAGACTCAATCTAAAAACCATTAAATTAGTTCAGGCAGTACCTTCCTGTCCCCCAAAAACATTATCCCAGTTATGTGTAATACTGTATATATATCTAAAACATCTTATACAAACGTTTTTATGTAATCAAAATGAGTTTTCTTAAATTTAAATACATTGGATTTTACCACTGATAAATTTGATTTTAATCAGATTCACCTTGAGTGTTATATTAGGGAGTCAGTGAAGTGCCCCCAGGGGGTGGCAATCATGACTATAAATCCTCATTTCAGGAGAAAAATGGCAGTTTGTTTTTGTTGGTCTGCACGTGCTGTGAAGTCATCAGCCCTGCAGTAGGGTCCTCCAGGGACTGTGGCATGCACAGCCCATCAGTGACAGCCAAGCTGTTGTGAGTGACTTCTTCTTCTTCTTTGTAAGAGGTAGGTTCCTTTGTTTTAAAAACATGAACCTTTAAAAGAATTCCAAAAGTAGCACACACATTGAAAATTATAATCAAACATACTAAAGGAAAATGTTACATGACTCCTAAAATTTTAGCATAGAAGTAATCTCCACCTAAATTTTGAATTAAATCTTTTGTTGTGAGTGACTTCTGAAGGGGATGGAGTCCTTGTTGCCTTTTTAGCTCACTAACTCCGAGTGTAGAGAATGGGCTTTAAGGTCCAAATCTACTTAATCCACGTTGAGAGGGAACAGAAAAGGCGTTTGGTCCCAGTGCCTAGCACAGAAAGAAATGAAATTTACCTATTAATGTAACTATTAAGAGACTTCCCACTTTACCTTCAAAACAAAAGGAATATCATTTTCATGTCTATACTTAGTCTTCCCTGCTGCCCTGTAAGCCTCTAGTTGCAAAACAGAATCTCAATAGTATTTCAGAGAATGGGACTTCTTGCCATCTGATACCTGTGAAACCCTTAAGTGATCTTGGGCCCTGCTCTCTTGCTGTGGTTCCAGTTGTTGTGTGGAGTCTCACAGCAGGGATCCCCAACCCCCGGGGCCATGGAACCCTACAGGTCCCTGGCGTTTTAGGAACTGGGCTACACAGCAGGAGGTGAGTGGCAGGCAATTGAGCATTACTGCCTGAGCTCTGCTTCCTGTCAGATCAGCAGAGATTCTGATTCTTATAGGAGGGTGAACCTTATTGTGTACTGTGTATGCAAGGGATCTAGGTTGCACACTCCTTATGAGAATCTAATACCTGATGATCTGTGGAACAGTTTCATCCTGAAACTATCCCCCTACCCCTAGTTCATGGAAAAATTGGCTTTCATGAATCAGTCCCTGGTGCCAAAAAGGTTGGGGACTGCTGCCTTTATAGCATCAGCTCTCCTTGAGCAACTAGCCAGGCAATGTTGTATAGTGTTTAAGATTTGGGAGCCTGAAGTTCTGCATTTGAATCCTGGTTCCAGCACTTAGTAACTCTTGACCCTGGGCAAGTAACTTAATCTCTTGGAACCTCGTTTTTCCTCATCTGTAAAATTCAATAAAATATTTATCAACATGCTTAAAAAGTGCATAGCACAGTATTGTGGTACCTAATTAGCCCTAGCAGAGGTTCATTACAATTTTGATTTTTAGGATTAAAAGGATTAAAGTAAACATTGTATAATTTCAGTTCTGAGAATAAATTTCTCTGAGTTATGAAGCAAACTGAATTTGTATACTGATGTCATTAGGATGCTTTTTAGTGAGAGAAGGAAGGATGACCTTGAGCTTATGGCGGAATGGTAGTGCAGGGGGCTGAAGGAGAGCAAGTTGTGTATAGTTTTTTTTTTTTTTTTTTTTGAGACAGTCTCGCTCTGTCACCCAGGCTGGAGTGCAGTGGTGCGATCTCTGCTCACTGCAACTTCCGCCTCCTGGGTTCAGTGATTCTCCTGCCTCAGCCTCCCAAGTAGCTTGGACTACAGACACATGCCACCACGCCAGGCTAATTCTTGTATTTTTTTTAGTAGAGACGGGGTTTCACCATGTTGGGCAGGCTGGTTTCAAACTCCTGACCTCAGGTGATCTGCCCGCCTCAGCCTCCCAAAGGGCTGGGATTACAGGTGAGAGCCACTGCGCCTGGCTGTGTTTTTTTTTTTTTTTTTTAAGATAATCAGTGTCTATTATTTGAAAAATGTGTTTTATTTGAAAACACTGAGTTTGTCTAATTATGGATTAAATCCTAATATGTGACTTCATTGAGAAAATTACTAAAATTGGCATTCCAGTTATCTCACACACTGAAATCTCCTCTTTATTTACCAGAATAGATTCCATCTCTGTCTTTTGACTGAGGTGAAAACATAAGACCTTCTTTTGCCTTTTCCACAATCTGTCAACACCTACTGAGTTGGACAGAAGGTTTAAGCACAGTGAGGCTTCATCTTCGTGTTCCTGAGGGACCAGAATCCTCTGGTTACAAAGCCCTCAGAGCTAAATTCTTAGTGGGGACACATGTACAGTATCAGTGTACATTCAGGGTTTGTGTTTCTTTGGCTATCTGAGTAACTTTGAACATTACAAAAAGAAATGAAAAACAATCAAAATCTCTTGTCCTAAACACTGTAATTGGTTTCTCCAATTTCTACTTCCCACGTCTGAATGAACTTGTAAGAAGAAAATGCCTCCTCTGTAGGTGGCCTGGTCAGGTTGGACTGATACCTGGAGTGAAAAGATTGGAACACAGTAAAGAGCACAAATCTGGGACCCTGGAAAACTGCCCTCTCGTTCTGGTTTTGCTGTTTAATGATTATAACTAAACAAGGCAGTTTGCAGATCTGGCTTTAGTTTTCCTACCTGTACACTCAGGGGTGTAGATGATCTCCAGAATTACGGAATCACAGGGTTGGAAGTAGCTTTGTGCAACCTTCCTGAAGAGCATGGACGTGATCTTTGAAGCAGCCTTGACAGGTCGCCATTACATCTCCATTTGTCTGTGTTCAGCCTTTGCTTGGCTTCCACTCTAGAGATGGGGAACCGTTGGTTTTCAAGGTAGTTTTGAGCAACTTAATATTAGGTAGCTTTTCATAGTGTATGCATTCCTTGCCGTCCTGTAGTCCTAATTCTGTGTTTTTCATGTTTTATGTGACAAATCTTTAGATATTGAACAAGAATTATGTCAGTTCTCTTTCCAGTTATGCTGCAAAAGCTCTGTCTGCCCTCCCTCCCTCTTTGATGTGATTTCAGACCCTTCACAATTATGCTAGCTTTCCTGAAATGTTCCAGTTTTTCATTGCCACTTTAAAAATGTGATTCTCAGAAAAGCATATAATACTTCAGATAGGATGTGAGCAGCACAGGGCATGCTAAGAAGGTTTAAAAACTGTAATTTGATGAGTACAGCCCAAGTTGATTTTTTGTTGTTATTGGTTTCTTTTATAGACAGCATCTGTCTGTGACATACTTGAGTTCACATGGATTGATTGCTCATAAGCAAGGCCTCATGTTATAGATGGGCAGCTTATTTTTTTGGCCGTTGGCAGTGCTTTATATTTTTTCTTTTGTGGATTATTTTATATCTGCTCCTTGTTCTGCCTGCTGAATCCTTCTGAACCTTTCATCTGCTCTGGGAATTAGTGTTCCTGTCAGGCTGTTGTCTCCTTATTATCCTCACTGATCATACCTTTGAGTCCATCCCAAGTGGTTGATAAAAATGTTGACCAGGGCAACGTCAAGTAGAGGCTCTTGTGGTAAACTGCTGGGGTCTTTCTGCTGTCTTTACATTTGACTGGTGGGGAACCCTGACAGTGTTTCCAGGCTCCTATTGACAATGTGTTTTTATTCTTGGTTAGATGTAATTTAGATATAATTTGTCTTGCTCTGAAGTCTTGAACTCAGTTTGTTTTCTCATTAATTTATCGTCTTCTGTTTTGAAAATTCTGTATTTGTTTTTATGTTTATACACATTTGGATTAGTGGTGTTAGCTATTTTCCCCCCGACAATTATTATGGTCTAGTTAGCTTTTGCTTTAGTGGTCTTTACTAATACTGCCACCAACCCCTCACCCATCTTTTCTTTCTTTTTTTTTTTTTTTTTTTTTTTTTTTGCATTCCTGACCTGGAGTGCCTAGTACTGAGTGATAAATGGGGGTTGGGATGGTGGTGCTGGTAGAGCAACAGAAGGAAGAAATTTCTTAAATTAAGAAGGCTTCCAGTCTTTTTTCCAGAGGTACCGCTACAAATACATGCCAAGATTTTTCAAAAGACTGTAACTTTAAACAGTTTAAGAATATTCTGTTGGAGATAAAGTTTAAAAAGCAATTCATAAAGAGAAACATACTGAAGTCTTATTCCAGATATCCTGATGGATGCTGTATGTTGAAAAATTACATTTTAGAAAATAAAGGGTATATAGATAACCCTTTATTATGAGGTTTCATTAAATATCTCATATATTATGAGGTATATGAGATAGGTTAAAAAATCTGAATGACATTTACCTGACAAATAGCTAGTAAAAAACATACTGTATAAGAATGTAATGGGATAATGGTGCATCAGAAATACTACGTAAATTATCTGTCTAAAGAGAGGTATCAGGGTTTGACATGGAGATAGTTTATAGGGTAGGCCACATCTGCATTATTGTGTTTTGTAACTTGTTCTTTGTAATATAATTTACTTAGTTGCATCAACCTATATGACCTTTTCTTAATTTGATGTACTACAAAAGAAGCTTTAGCATAAATGTTTTCAAAATAATATCACTGCCCAAATGTCCCATTAAGCCAAGCATTTTATGAATCAGCAAGACCAGTCTCCTCTCCCTGCTGTCATTTCTTTTGTCCTTTCCCTTTTCTCCCTCCTGCCAAGTACTTGCATATCTGTGTGCTTATGTTAGCAGCATCCACACTGATACCTGTTCTCTTTTTTTTCACCCTAGCTCCAGGGGTAAAAGGAGAGACTGAAAAAAAAATATTCTGTAAGTCTTAGATATGGGATAAAATTCAAGGAAATGATTTCTTATCATCTTGTCATGTTTAAAATGTCGTTAATGGAACATGTACATCCAGAGTTTGTAGATATTTCTGTGTTTGGGATGCCCTTTAGTGTAAAGTATCAAGCAGCAAATAGAGCACACATTCTGTAGAATTAAAGAACCTTAGAAAAGATGACTATAAAAATTTTAAGTACATTTAGGGGAAGGAATGATTCAATGGAGAGAATGAATTTGAAGATATATCCATAAATGCTTGAAGTTCTAATGTGGTTTTTAGTTACAGTAGATCTTTTAAAACTACAATGGAATTTTGCCATTATGTCACTCATTATAGTTGGAATTCTACTTTAACTAGATTTGTCTTCTCATTTATATGAAACCTTAATTGCTTGAAGTATAGACGTAAGTTAAAATTTTGTAGCATGGATTCCAGAGATTCTAGGTTTTTTTTTTTCCCCCCAGGAAGAAAAACAGGAAGTACTATGTCCAGAAACTAACCAAATGAAGGTGTTTTTTAATGGCTAACTTTCTTCAGAGAATAAGATACTGTATGGTTTCTAGATTACAGTGCTTTAGGGCTAAATGTGGAAACTGGAACTCCAATATAAGGTTTTGCACCTTAAAGGTTAAGTATCCATTTGTATCCAATAACAACTTAGGAAATTTAAAGTTGTTATTCCCACAATAATTATTACTTTGTCCCTATGGGAATATTTAGAATTTGCATTTTTGGGCATAATATCTTATTTATATTTCACTGTATTTATAGTTGAACCTTATATCTAAATGAATGAGAGAAATTAACTCATTTTTGTATATAATTTAATTGTGTAGCATTCACTAATTGCTAATGATTTGCACATATGAACAAATCAAACAAAAATCTCTGCTCTTATGTTGTACACTTAGGTAATATGGTGGTAAATGCATGTATCTAACTCTGGATCTCATGGTAAAATTAAGAGAGTAATTGTGCATTACACCAGGAATAATGTGCTGTTTACAAATGGATGTCACTTGCCAAGTTTACACATCTGATTTAGAAGAAACAAAGATTTCAGACTTAATTGAGGACACATGTCTTTGATAGCTTTCTTGAGGTAACTCTAGTCCTTTAAGACTACCTTGAAACCATCAGCAGGATTTATTTTAAAAATCCTCCAATTGAGGCAGCCATTTAAAATTGAGTAATTATTCCCTGGGGCCCAGTTCTTTATTACCAAAAGTATAGAGTTTTTAGGGTTTAGAACTCTCTTGGGCTCTTAAAGCCATGTTGTTTAGAAAAATGTAAAAAATGGCCTAAGATTTCTAAACCATGTGACCTGTGGTCAGTCCTATTCCTCTTGCTATAGAGCAGGGAACCATTGTAAACAGGAAAATTCTAATCCATATGCAGCTAGCAACTTCAGCCTTTCACAGACTAACAACTAAGACCACTATGAGCCCTATAGCTCCTTTATTTCTCGCATGGGTGCCTCATCACATGGAGGCCAGGGAAGAAGGAGCCTGGGAAAAGGAACACTTTGTCTTCAGATTTAGAAAGCACACTTGGAAAAGAAAAGAGAATCTTTTGAATAAAATCAGAAGGGAATACACGCCTGTAAACAAGATTCTGGAATCGTACAAAATAATGTATGCTTAGACTCTGCGTGTGAATTGAAAACTTTTTTGGCCAGTGTAGATTTTTGTCATAAGAGGAAGCAGTTTTTAATGTGCAGTTCTTAGTTTTCAATCTTGGGAGCTTCTTGATAATTAAGTGATGTTTTTGACAGTGAGGAAATTAAATTATGTGGGAATTCAGTCCCTGAAGTATGTTTTTGAGTAGCCTTCCTTGGATAGTTTAACTGTAGTCTTGTCTTCCCAGAGATGAATTAGGTGACTTCTTGAGGTCTCTTCAGTAGCCATCTTGGGAGGTTTAAAAAAGTAATTTTTTTTTTTTGAGACGGAGTCTCGCTCTGCCGCCCAGGCTGGAGGGCAGTGGCCCGATCTTGGCTCACTGCAAGCTCCGCCTCCAGGGTTCACTCCATTCTCCTGCCTCAGCCTCCTGAGCAGCTGGGACTAGAGGCGCCCGCCACCACGCCCGGTTAATTTTTGCATTTTTAGTAGAGATGGGGTTTCACCGTATTAGCCAGGATGTTAAAAAAGTATTTTTTGTACCACAGGAAAACTTTCCTTCCCATTTTCTCACTTACCAGTTACATTCTTAAAATGATTGCATTTTTTCCCCTTGTTCCCAATGGTTAAATTTTATGTATTTTCTGATCTTTAGGGGAAAGAATGGTATAAATTGAGGCAGATGAAAAATTTCAAAGGGCTGCCATTGCTGTCTTGAAGTTCACATTGTCTCCAGCTCCTCTAAGCCATGGCTACCACCTCTCAAGGCAAACTCCCATCCCTGTTTTGCTGTCTTTGGCTAGGATTTGTTGGTAGGCAGCAGACCTTATGGTAGAGGAGGGAAGATGAACTTTAAAGAGAAGAGTTCTATAGCCACTGTTGCTAAAGCTTTTGCTCTTTCCTGCCAGTTGCTGCCTGTTTGTTTGCTGGGAGAGAAGTAGGAGAGAGAAGCTAAGTCCAAGAGAGGAGAGGGATTTCACCGCCTCCTTTAGCCTCCTTACTCATGGCTCTGCCCCATAGTCTCATTTTCCAAACATTCCAATCACCTAGAGAGGGTTGTTTTTTTGTCTTCGGGTTTTTGGTTGTTTTTATAAAATAGAGTTCTTGGGCCCCACTTTTAGTTATTATACTTAAGGAAGTCTGGGGCTTGAGTCCTGAGAATCTGTATATTTCTTGAGTTATGCAGGTAATTTTGATGCCCAGTTAGATTTGAGAACTGTAGGATATGTTTCCCACCCTAACCTTTGGAGGTCAGGTTCCTAAGTTATAGGAGTCAATACCAGTAGCAGAAATGGTTGGGCTTACAATATGACAAATAGGGCCATAAATACGAAGGGTTTCCGAACCAACAGCCAGAGCTTCTGGGAGTGAGAGACTAGTTGAACTTAACTGTAATTATCCTGTTGTAGAGGTTAGTTGCTATAATAGCTATATTTAAGGTATATTAGCTTTTGTCTTCTTTTATATTCCTTTTCATTTGTTGATGGAAAGCTGTATTTGAAGATATGGTGGGTATACTTGTAACCTCCAACCCCCAAAGATGGGATTAATCAAAATGTATACTTTGTTCACATAAGTGGGATGTCTTAAGTAGATTTTTTAAATAAATAGGATCTACATTTTTCTTCTTTGTAGTGGCCTGTCTAATGGAGTATAGTTTCTTTCATCTTTGTATTAGTGAGAATTTAAATATATTTTGATGACATTTCTCTTTCAATTTCTTCACCACAACCACCATCATCATCATGGAGAGGCTAATAGACTTTATGAGGGGCTAACTCCTCAGAGGAGGAAGAAATTATGGAGGTGGCATTTGAGCTGAGCCTTTAAAAATAAGAGAAGATTTGCGTTAGAGATTGGTATTTTCTGTTCTTGGGAGGATATTCCAGATACAGGAAAACTTGAGCAAAGACAACAGGCATGTTTGAAAAACAGTAGGCTTTGCTTCCATGAGGCCAAAGTGTAGGCTCTGTAAAACACAAGAGTACAAGAGTAGATTAGAGACAGAGTGTCAAGAGCTCTAAAGTCATTTCTGTTTGGACTTTATTCTCAGTGTCATAGTTTCTATATGGAAAGGGGCTCAGAGTTTAAAAGAGTAACTCCATAAAAATAATTGTAGCACCACATCTTTATTTGGAAGATTAAAGTCTTTTATTTGAATTATATTTCAGAATCTTAAAATATGTATATGTATGTATATGTATCACACAAAGAAAATACCTTTAAAGACTTTTTCTTTATGTGTAGTCTGTGGTCCTGTGAGGTCCGGGGCTTGGGACTACTGTGAAATAAATGATAACCTTGTCATTCAGTAGACAGCCTGAGCTGCATTAGGGTCTTCTGCATCTCAGGGTTGGAGGCTTCTCCCTGCTTTGGCAGAATTTCTCTTCCCTCCAGTCTTGGCCTCCCCCATTAACACACAGGTACTTTGAACTTTATGTCTGCAGGTCTGTGTCATTTTGCTATCTCTTTGGGGAACCACCTGCCTAACCTTATGAGGTTCTGTTCAAAACTGTGGTTCTGCTCTTTTCAGCAACTGATCAATATTGCATATTACATAAAAGACTAAAAGTCTTTTAACATCTACTAAAGCTGAAAACATTTGTATACTTAATATATTAATAATATATTACTTGTTTATCAGTATGATGGTTTACATAAATGTAAAGCCTAGAAATTTTATAGGGACCTGGTATAGTAATCCCTAACAGATATTGAAAGAAAGGTAAAAATTAGTTGAAAGGACTAGATCATCCTCATTCCTCACTCATTTTTCCTTAAAGAATATATTAAAAGGCAAAGTCTACAGTCAGTATCAAAATTTTGCTTTAACAATGTTTTCAACATTTTACATCTTTCTGGTAATTATATGAAGTCTATGAAGACTAAAATCTGTCGTAATTGGTCAGAAGTAATATTTCCGAGTGGATATTTACTTTCAAAAAGCCTGAGTCTTTAAAGGTGGCATGTGATACTATAATTTATCTCAGAAATCTTTTATTTATTTATTTATTTATTTATTTTGAGACAGAGTCTTGCTCTGTCACCCAGGCTGGAGTGCAGTGACGTGATCTCGACTCACTGCAGCCTCTGCCTCCTGGGTTCAAGCGATTCTCCTGCCTCAGCCTCCTGAGTAGCTGGGATTACAGGTGCCCGCCACCATGCCTGCCTAATTTTTATATTTTTAGTAGAGATGGCATTTTGCGATGTTGGCCAGGCTGGTCTCCAACTCCTGACTTCAGGTGATCCACCCACCTCAGCCTCCCAAAGTGCTGGGATTACAGGTGTGAGCCACTGCACCCGGGCTCTCAGAAATCTTAAAAAGGATTTAGTTTCATTTAAAAATAACAAACACAGTTCCCCAAATCTGAAATTTAGTTATTGGAACTGGATCATGTTGTCCATGGAAAACATATCTTACTTTATACCAGATTTTAAAATTAACACTGATATAAGTGCAGCATAAAATTCCTCTGAGCCCCACTTTTACATAAGAGAAATTATTGAATATGATAAAGGTAGCATTTCCAATTAGTGAGAAAAGATAAGTTATTCAATTAGTGTTGGGACTAGTGGATATATATCTAGGAAAAAAAGTACAGACTCTAAATATTGAAAGGTAAAACTGAAAACAAAAATATTTGAAGAAATCACTGGAAAATTATTCTACAAACTGCATGGGGAATGACAGTCTGTGATAATAGTAACCAAGAACCATGAAAGAATAGATTGGTAACAATTCAGCTATATAAAAATCCCTAAATTTCTCTATGGCAGAAACCATGAAACAGATAAATTTACCAAACTGGAAAAAATTTTCACAAATCATGTCACAAAGAGCTAATTTTCTTAAAATATATAAAAAAGATCTTTCAAAGTGTCATACACAAAACGCTGCTTTTCGAAAAACATAAGCTCCTACAAAGCAGTAAGAAAATGATGAACAAATAGAAAAATGGGCAAAGGTGATGATTTAACAGTTCACAGAGAAATACAAATGGCTCCTAAAATATATAAAAAGACGCTCAACTTCATTCATAATATGAAAAATGTAAATTAAGACTACACTAAGATACAATTTTTCACAGATCTGTTTTCTAAAAATAAAATAAGCTTGAGAGAGAGCCTCTTATCTGAATTCTGGGACAGCCTGATTTGCATGAGGGAAATAGGCATCCTCCTGCACTGCTTGTGGGAGGGTAAAGTTACAGTCTCAGTGGAGGACAGTTTGCTGATACCTCTCAGAATTACAAATGCATGTGTTTGTTTTGATGTAGCAATTTCCCATCTAGGAATTTATTCCAGAGAGACAGTCATGCAAAATTTTCACACCAGCATTATTTGCAATAGCAAAAAGATGGGAAATTACCTAAATGCTCATATATAGGGGACTGCTAAATTGTGGAATTCCATGCAATTCTAAAAAAGAATAAGGAAGCAAAGTAGAGAACAGCATGTATAGAGTTTACCATTTTAAAAAGGAGAAAATAGAATATACGTGTATTTCCTTATGAATCACTAAAATACTTCGGGGTGAATACAAGAGAAGTAACAATTTATCATGGGATGAGAACAGGGCAACTGAGGGACGAAGTTGGAGGGAGATTTTGTTACTGTGTACCCTTTTGTTTTGGACCATTTGAAGCTATTATCTCTTGACAATAATTTCAAGAAGATAAATTGTGAAGGAGGGGGTCTAAAAAAGCTTTAAAATACGTTGTTTTAATAAAATGTTTTAATTTCTTTGCTTGAAAATTAACATTGCTTTAAGGGGGAAACAGCAGTTTAGGGGAGCAAGTGTTTAATTAAATTGCCTCTTCAGCAGTATTAAAAATCAGTCAGTTGTAAATTGGTGAGGAGTATATTAAAACCCTATGGGAGACCAAGTTCTGAAGTTTGCTTTGAAGTTCGACCAGGAAAAGAAGGGGTTAAAGGTGTGATGCAGGTAAAGGAAGGGTTAAGGGCATTATGCAAGCTGTTAAATAAAAAGGAAGTGCATTACAAAATGCTGAGCTCAGGAGTCTGGCTGCCAGCCAAGCCTTTGCTTTCCTCACTACAGCTGAGGGCTTTCGAAGCTTCCCATCAGTGGGTTTGTCTGAACTGTTTAGGAATGCGGCCGCGGTCGCCAGCTGACGTCAGCGCCGCCGGTTCAGCTGCGGGCCAGAGTCAGAGACTGACAGCGCGAGGGGCGGGGTTGGGAGTCAGGATGGGGCGAGGCCTGCGTGTGACTGACGGCGCGGGGGCAGGGCGGAGTGTGTGTGACTGACCGGACCGGGCAGAGGCGGGGTGGCACAAGATTTGCGTTTCCTTGATGACTTCTATATTATGATTATAGATTTTCTTTGTAATGAGGGGAAAGATTTTTTCTTTTTTTTTCTTTTTCCGTGTTTGAAATCCAGGGCTCTGTATTGCTTCACTTTAGGTATTAAGTATAAGCACAAAATTAAATATAACACATACCAAATTGTCCAACTTCAAGGGCCATTTTGTTTTTGTTTTTGTTTCTGAGAAGGAGGGGGCCACAGTAAAAACTTTGGTGATTTTTACCAGTGGAGGGGCTAGGGAGGTGATTTTTGCTGTTTAAGGAGGTTCTCAAATTTACTTACCTACAGTCCATTTTCATTTCAGAATTGGTACCAGAAAGAAATTGTAAAAGTTTTCAAGCATGATTTTGTAAAACAAAAGATCAAAAAAGGAGAGAAATTATGTGGAAAATTGGCAAGATTAATTATATCTCTATTAAGACCACCTTTGCGCAAGATAGTTTTGGGTTATTACTGCTGATTTTCAGCCTTTAAAGAAAAATGTGGGTTCTTGGTAGCAACTTACAAGGATGGTGTTTAGAGCTATAGTTCCCACTTCTCCACCATATCCTGTTTTCATGATGGTTAATTTTACTTTTAAAAACATTAGTATTTCTTGACTATTTATTAATTAGATCATTTTGCTTAGTCATACCTAAGAGTTTTGTTAGTCTTCGGGTTCTTAGTTATATGAGTCAGAGTCAGGAATGCAAATTTATTAGCTTTTTGTGGAGAGGGATATGTGGGGTGGTGAGAGCTGTGGGTGGTAAGCATGGAGTGCAATACCAGTTCATAGACAAGGATCTAAAAGGAGCCATTAAGCTCCATGGAAAACATTGTTACTTGATCAGGCCAGTAAAGGAAGACTATTTTGAGTGGCTACTGAAGTTATCTGATAGTTAATTTAATTGATTTGAGTAACTCTTTCAGGGACCCCAGATTTGTAAAAGTGGCACTGTTGTGACTTTTGATAAAGGTTTTAGCCTTTCATGAGAGGAAGCCTTGGGCTTATTTGTCCTTCATGTTGAGAAGCTTCCGTATGATCTTCATGGTTTCCTTAGGCACAATCACTGTGATTTCACCTATGTGTAGCAGCCCAGCTAAGGTGAAGTCAGCATATAGACCAGGAAGATACAAAACCACGAAAACTCAGGACCAGCCTTGGCAAAAGGCAAAATGTGTAGCCCTAAATTACCCCGGTACTCTAGTGCTCAGCCCTACATTGACAATTGCACAGAATTTAAGTGTTCTGAGTTTGTGAATAGTATTGTAATAATGGATGTATTTCCTTTTTTTTTTTTTTTTCAGACGGAGTCTCACTCTGTTGCCAGGCTGGAGTGCAGTGGTGCAATCTCGGCTCACTGCAACCTCCGACTCCCTGGTTCAGGCGATTCTTCTGCCTCAGCCTCCCGAGTAGCTGGGATTACAGGCACGTGCCACCACGCCTGGCTAATTTTTGTATTTTTAGTAGAGATGGGGTTTCACCATGTTGGCCAGGATGGTCTCGATCTCCTGACCTCGTGATCCGCCCACCTTGGCCTCCCAAAGTGCTGGGATTACAGGCATGAGCCACCGCGCCCGGCGATTTATTTCCTTTTTAAACCATCTGACTAGATTCTAAAGACTCGTGTTTTTCACTTAGATACCTTTTTGTTGATAGTGCACTTCATGCAGAATAATTTTAAGAGTATAGAGTTGTAAACTACTGTTACATTGAACTCAAATATTAAGGTCATTTCATTTAATACATAGAATAGCCAACAGGAATATTTGGTAGATTGAACATTGAATTAAGAATGAGGAATGAGGTATGCTTAGTTTGCTAAGTCACCAGTTATACGACTTTGTCCACTTTTAATCTCATCGTGTCTTAGTTTCTGCAGGGGAAAATGCTTTTTATTAGTTTTCCTATAACAGGACTCAAGGCAAAAAATGCTTTTATCAAGACATAAGAATATTCTGGTTAATAATACACTATGGTTTGGCATGCTTGGAAGGGGCAGCAGAAGAAATGGCAACCTGGTGTGGATGCTAACTGGTCTCTCCATCTCTCTGCTTGTCTGAAGCACTGCAGCATTGTTACAAAAAAGTCGCTGGGAGGTCCTGTGCTCTAGGAGTGGAGCCCTGAGTGATTTGAGTGTGTATTTAGAATGAGGTTTCCTTTCTTTGTTTTTGCCAAATTAGTTATCAGTTCTTCTAAAATACAGTCCTCTCAAAATATGGAGTGAATGTTTGTGTCTTGTTGGATGAGTCTGTATTTGGACTTAAGTATGACTTAATTGTTTTTTAAACTTTAATGACAACTAAGGTGAGCATATTTTGAGTTATAAAGGATGGGAATACAGTAAAAATTGCTGCCCTGCAGTCTTGATATTAGTGAAGAAACAACCCCCTAATTGGAAGCTTTTGGACAAAGCTAGAGTATAGTTTTGCTTCCTGAATACTCTAAAATGTTTCAGGAAATTTCAACCTTGTCTTTAATAAGAACACTTTAAAATTACTTTTGTCCAGTTAACACATGTTTTGAAAGATATTGTCTTCAATGTGTTAATCCACTCAGGCTGCTATAACAAAAATACCTTTAACCGGTGGCTTATAAACCGTGGAAATTTATTTGTCCCAGTTCTGGAGGCTAAGAAGTCCAAGATCAAGGTGCCATCAGATTGGGTGTCTGATGAGGCCTGTTTTCCTGGTTCCTGGATGGCACCTTCTTGCTGTGTCTACATGTGGTAGAAGGAAAGGTTGAAAGGTCTCTCTTGGGCCTCTTTTTAAGGGCCCTAATCCCATTCATGAAGGCTCTACATCCGTAACCTAATTAACCTCCTAAAGGTGGCACATCACCTTGGAGGTGAGGACTTCAACATATGAACTGGGGTTGGGGATAAGTATGCAGACCATAGCATGCATTTTCATTTTCATTCATATATTGCGATTTTAGGAAATTAATCAAAGACATTATAGCTGCTAATACCGATCAAATAACCAATGTAACCACAGTAAATTGATTTAATTTCAGCCCACAAGAAATGAAAAATTGATCTTTGTTATGTTAGCCTTGTAACTTTACTTCTGGTAAACCTACAGTTTCTATTAGATGGTTTGAAACTTTGGACAAAGCGCGTGATACCTTATTGCTTCCAATGAATCACAGGGAATTGAGATTGGGACCCTATACTGAGATCTCATGATAAAAAGAGAAAAACTTCACAGGAGAAAGTTGAACTGCTTTTTATGCAGGAATAGAACTCCTGGGTTGGTCAGAATTGCAACTACCATAATTCGGATCTGGCATCGTTTGCTGGGAAATGGGATCGGGAGAGAGGCAGCATCCTTGGTTTGATCCCCTGAAGACTGATAGCTCAGGTGTAGTGTGATTTTAGTGTGTTTCAGGGCTTGAATTTAGAATCTTCCCTTTCCATTTCCTTGCATATCAGGAATTAGTGATGTGGAGGCATTTATTGTTTATGTTATTTGGGGCAGCTGGCAGCACGTTTGTGTCTTAGGTTCTGTTTAGTGTTTTAACTATTTGCATATTCTTTTTATGGGCCACTTCTTGGCTTGCGTTGAGATGGAATTGAAGAAAGCAAGTTCTGCAGTGAAAACAGATTGTCAAAACCAGAAAAAAGGCACATTGTGCTCAGTTTTCAAAACTCTTCTGTTAATCTCTGTATTGGTTCCTAAGAGCCCTGCTGAAGAATCTATGTTTTCTTAGGAGTGTCCATCTTGAATATTAATTTAAAATGGTTTATTGTGAATTTCCTCTCATTAAGCCTGGTCTTTTGTATTGTTTTCCATTTTATTGTTGAAAGTGTTTATCATTAAAATTTATTTTCTGTTCTCATTCATTCATTCATTCATTCATTCATTCCTTTTGAATACCTACTGTGTGCCAGACTTAAAGTCAGTTGCTGGGTACATATTGCTGAGCAAAAATAAACTTGCAGTATAATGGAAATTAGAGATGTTAAAGTGTGTGTGAAGGAAGCTCCTGAGGGCAGGAGTGGGGTGGGGGTGGGGCGACTTGATGTATTCAAATAACTGAAAGGAAGGAATGCAGTGTGAGTTGTAGAGCAGAGGAGTATGAGGAGAGAGTGATACCAGATGGGGTAGGAGAAATGGACAGAGCAAAGATCATCCTGTGAGGTAATTCTAGTACATTAAAAGGAATTGACTTGAGTGTAGTGGGAAGCCATCCTCAGGGTGCTATTTGGAGAATATGTTGGTGAGGGCAAGAGTAGAAACAAGGTGTTCAGTGAAGAGGGTAGTTGCAGTAGTTCAGTGTTAGCTTGGACTAGGGTGGGGCAGTGATGGAGAGAAGTGGACATATCAGCCCAATTTAGTGATGGCTTTGGATGGGATGGGGAAAAAAAAGAAAAAAGAAGCCAAGGTGATGTTGAGGTTTCTATTTTGGGGATCGGGGTGGTGACTGTTTATTGGAGCTGGGAATGGGGGGGAAAAGAACAGTTTTGGGGTGTGACAAATCAAGGGTTTAGTTTTGGACCTGAGTCTGAGCTATGCAGTAGAGAGGTGAGGTAAATAGCATGGCTGAAATCTTTTTTCCTTTGCCCTGTAGAATTAGGGCAGAGGAAAACAGATATTTCCTGTGCCAACTATAAAATTAGTTATGCTTTTTAAATTTGAAAATACAGGATTTTAGCTCAGTCTGAATTACTTTATGGGAGGAGACTTCCGTCTCCTCTGTGGAAGGGGAAGTATTTTGAAATAGTTATAAGCCCAGCAAACATATCCCCGAACTGAGGCAGTCAGCATGAGAGAACTCTGCTGTGCTCATTAAATATGGTTGAGAGGTAAACTGAATAAGATTATTTATGTTTCAAAGGGGTCAGCATTCAATACTGCTGTTGAGTAATTGATTTTTAAGTTTTTCTTTGCTTACTTTTTAGGTTATTTTTCCTTAAGAGATTTTAGGTGAGTTACAACAAAAAATGTTGAACACTGTGTGCCTTGCACCATCTAATCCCTTTCTCTGTGTTATTTTATCTAAACCCTAATTGTCAGGAGAAGGCTGTGAAATAGATGGCATTTGAATCCTCTCTTTATAGATGAGGAAACTGGATTGCAAGGAGGTTAGTACTTGCTCGAGGATACACAGCTAGCAAATGCCAGTCCCAGGTTTGACTGGCACCAAAGCTGATGCTCCTCGTCACTGTTCCCTATGGCTGCAACACAGAGCTAATAGTTTTGTTTTTGCAGTCTTTTTGGGAATGTGATGGAGTTCAAGTAGGCTTTTTCATGTTAGTTTATGATCGGAAATGTATGAAGTAGAGCCTAGAAAGTAATTTAGAGATACATCATATATCAAGAAGGGAGTGTTATTTTGATGTATGACATAGGAATATTTAGGATAAAAACCCTTGGGCTGGGCGCAGTGGCTCATGCCTGTAATCCCAGCACTTTGGGAGGCTGAGGTGGGCGGATCACCTGAGGTCAGGAGATCGAGACCATCCTGGCCAACATATTGAAACCCTGTCTCTACTGAAATACAAAAATTAGCCGGGTGTGGTGGCACGTGCCTGTAATCCCAGCTACTCGGGAGGCTGAGGCAGGAGAATTGCTTGAACCAGGGAGTCACAGGTTTCAGTGAGCCGAGATCACGCCACTGTACTCCAGCCTGGGTGACAGACTGAGACTCTGTCTCCAAAAAAAAAAAAAAAAAAAAAACCCTACTGATTCCTATGTAAAAATATGTTTGTGTGTTGGGATGGATATGACATGGGGACTGATTGGCCATGTAAAGGTTCTGGGCCCCATTTCTCTACAGTTCATCAAGGACACAGTTAAAAAATAGCATAACCAGTCAACTACAGGTCACTTAGTATCTGCTGCTGGATGAACTCAAGTTAGTTAATGTATATGCTGCATTCTACCTCAGAAGGAATAATTGGATCTTTAAAACTTTGAAAAAGATTTTTGGTTTGTTTTAAACAACTGAGAACATCAAGGACAAAAAGCCTTCATGAAACATTTACTGATGAAAGGTAATGGGAACTTAAGTTGTTCAAGATAAGCTTATCAGGGCTTGGAATACCAGCAATCTGATGTTACTATAAAACCAAAAGTGCGGATCGTAATCTAAATCTAACCTTCTTACATGTGTGTTGGGTGAGGAGTATGCAGAGTCTAGGAATCACTGGATACAAAAAGGGTTATATGGACGTGTTCTCTTTGCATGTGTGTTTGTGGAACGAATGGCATTCCTTTGTTGCTGAATTAATCCAGGTTCTTGGAAGGAATAGAGAGGAAGGAGGCAGAAAGGCCTGGTTTTCACAGTGTTGTTCTACCTGCTGATAACTCACTAAGGCCCAGTTGAGATGAGTCAATTCTAATAACTCTTGGGATTTCCCTACTAGTGAAGCTTCTCTTACAGCTTCATCTCCCCCTCCTCCCGCAGAAAAGATGAGACTTCTTGAAATTTTTAATAAGAATTTTAGACACTCTAGCAGTAATTTCCAGGAGCCACAGCCTCTGATATCATGCTGCTTTTGATCTTCCTCCTAGCTGATTATATCACCTGTTAGAGCTTATATACCTCTGATCTCCTCCTGGGGGTATGATAAATCCTGTTTCTTGATTCTCTCAGAAGTGGTGAGTGACCAGCAGGCAGGCTTTTTCGCCAGGTGCTTAGGACCTCATGCCAATGAGATGAATCAAAGGTTTGATCCCTGTAGGTCCATCCCTCTTGGAGTGATTTAGTTTAGCTCTGCCCCTTCCTTTGGCCTCACGCAGTGCACTAGCCCTAGCTAGCTGCCTTGCCAGCAACCACCATTAGATTGCAAGAGAGAATTGAAACACAAATAAGTTGCTAAGACTAGAAAACACAAAGCCTATTTGAAAGAACAGAAGTTGAGGAAGGTAGACAGGGAATGAATGAGAAGTATCAACAGAAAGACAACAAAATAGTGCATAAGGCCGGGCACAGTGGCTCACGCCTGTAATCCCAGCACTTTGGGAGGCTGAGGCAGGTGAATCACCTGAGGTCAGGAGTTTGAGACCAGCCTGACCAACATGGTGAAACCTCATCTCTACTAAAAATACAAAAATTAGGCAGGCGTGGTGGCACATGCCTGTAATTCCAGCTACTCGGGAGGCTGAGGCAGGAGAATTGCTTTAACCCGGTAGGTGGAGGTTGCAGTGAGCCGAGATTGTGCCATTGCACTCCGGCCTGGGCAACAAGAGCAAACTCCGTCTCAAAAAAAAAAAAGAAAAAAAAAAAGTGCATACCTTTGTTAGCATCTGCCTGTATACTAATGGAAATTAGGTTGGAACTGTAGTTGCAGAAATGAAAAGGACTTTGAGTTCACAAAGTAGTTCACTACCTATATCTGTTAGAAGATCCTGCCTCAATATATATTATCTACATTAAACAGGTTTAGGAGATTATTAAATGAAAATCACTCAAGTGTGCCAACTAAGATTATCCAAGTTCAGTTTCAAAGTGGATTTTTTTAGTATAAATAGATCCAGTTTCCCAAAGAAGCCTTCAAATGGGTAGAAATGCTGTTTTTTCTTTTCCTATGGGTACTGTTTTTGGGTATTGTTAGAGGACACAGTTTCAGAATTGTAGAACACAGTAGTTAGAAAGGCTGCCTAAGAGGCTGTGATTGGATTGTGTGAGTAGAATCTGAAACATAAATGAAAAGCAAAAGCTAATCAAAAGAGGTCCATGTTAGAATGTGCTTTTCTTGGTGCTCCATCATTACTGTAGCTAATCGGATCCTTACCACTGAAGTGCATACTTTTAAATTTGTACAGTTAAGGACTTTTGTTTTGAAATGCTATAGGTGAATGCGTGTCTTTTTCTATATTTAAATAACTGATATACTCAGAATTTTGGAGAATGGGTAGATTGTTTATCTGTGAATTTTTAAAGCAGATTGTACATATCACAGTTTTGCTTCATAAGCAAACTGTGTGGTTTTTCTTATTAGGAAGCTTCAAGAAAGACCTTGAAACCAAGTGAAAACCATTGAGGATATCACAGGATGGTAGAGTTTTAGAATTCGAAGGTACTTTATTGATGATCTAATCAGTCCATCAATTTACAAATGAATAACTGAGGCAGTGAGAAATTAAGTGGTTTGCAGAGGTCTAAATATCTAGTAGTGGGAGAATCAAAATCAGGACTACAGGCTTTTAACTTGCAGTCCAGTCCTTTTATCAGCACCAAATATGGTGATTTGAATGTGGATTATGCTAAAGGAATGGGGAATGATAACTGCTTTGTTCATAGCACTCATAAAACCTATCTAGGGATTTTGAAAGGCTCAATAATTTTAACACAAAGAAGGATTTGATACAGAACTAGTCTATGATTTTATTTATTTATTTTTTTTTTGAGGCGAAATCTTGCTCTGTCGCCCAGGCTGGAGTGCAATGGTGTGATCTTGGCTCACTGCAACCTCCGCCTCCCGGGTTCAAGTGAATCTCCTGCCTCAGCGTCCGAAGTCGTTGGGATTACAAGGTGCCTGCCACCACACCCAGCTACTTTTTTGTATTTTTAGTAGAAATTTTCGAGACCTGGTTGGTCTCGAACTCCTGACCTCAGTTGATCCACCAGCCTCGGCCTCCCAAAGTGCCGGGATTACAGGTGTGAGCCACTGTGTCCGGCCTACTCTTTGATTTTTATTTAAATGAAACCTTCTAGTGACTATCTAGATGAGAGAGAGGTCAAGACACAGAAACAGATGTTTCCAAGGGAAGTGGTAGATGGCAATAGAAATATGGATGTGGTACTTTAAGGACAGAGACAAGGGAATGGCCTTTAAGATGCTCTTTAAAATTTTTCAATGCGGGGATAAAGTGGTATTATTAGAGAAATAATGTTTACTTTATAAGACACCTTGCTTTTCACATCCCTCAGCTCCTGTTTATAACTTATTATTATTTTTTTGAGACGGAGTCTTGCCCTGTCGCCCAGGCTAGAGTGCAGTGGTGCAATCTCGGCTCACTGCAATCTCCACCTCCCAGGTTCAAGCGATTCTCCTGCCTCAGCCTCCTGAGTAGCTGGGACTACAGGTGTGTGCCGCCATGCCTGGCTAATTTTTGTATTTTTAGTAGAGACAGAATTTCACCATGTTTGCCAGGCTGGTCTTGAACTCCTGACTTCAGGTGATCCCCCTGCCTTGGCCTCCCAAAGTGTTGGGATTACAGGCATGAGCCACCACGCCCGGCCTCCTGTTTATAACTTAGTTGGGTTAGTTTCCATGTATAGTGATGGATTTTCTCTCAGGAAAGCCATTGTGGCCTATAGATTAAAGTTATTTGCCCTTTGTATTTGATACTATCAACATGCCTTGGTGTCTTTAGTCACTCTTTGGATTTGGCTCACCAGAGAGGTTTACAAAGATTGAAAGATAATTCTACCATTATCTCACTGGTTATATTACTGTTGATGGTATCACACCCATTACAGTTCTCATGAACCACTGAGTAAATCAGTGCTGTGCTCTGGGCTCACTATTGATTTTCATTGGTACTCAAGGCTATACTATTTGGATGTTAATATTAAGCTCTGCTTCCAATCTTCAAGGTGGTCTAGACCTGAGCTGCCCAGTAAGGCAGCCACTAGCCACACGTGGCTATTTAGATTTATATTAATTATAATTAAATAACATGAAACATTCATTTTCTCGGTGATGCATTTCAAGTGCTCAATAGTTACATGTGGCTAGTGGCTAATATATTGAACAGCTCAGGTATAGAACATTTCCATCATTGTAGAAAATTCTATTAGACAGCACTGGTCTAGAATATCATGCCTTGTCCACACAATGCAAGCCGCTCCTGAAAGGGACATGCCCTTCAGGACAATGGTAGTTTGTGGCCCTTGCCTTCTGGTTGTATGAATTACAGAATAGGATATGCAATAGGTTGATCTGGGCTGGAGTTAGGTGTGCAATTGTGCTAGAAGTAGTTGTGGTTTCATCAATAGAAATATCTTAGAAATTGCAATCAGAAGGTCTGGGTTGAGATCCAACTTTGCCCTTTACTAGAAACATGGATTTGGGTTAACCATTTGACATCTTTGAACTTCAGTTTTTTAACCTCTAACACGAAGATCATACCTCACAGGATTGTTGTAAGTGTCATATACATTAGAAAGTACTTTATAAACTGTAAAGTCTATTCAGATATTTTTATGGTTATTGTAGGAACACCAGACATTTTAATTTGCAAGAGTAATCTTTAAATTCTTTCATATTTGCCTGGAGGGCATCACATAGAATTAATTGATAAAGAATGAAAAAATGACCGTACAAAGAACCTAACACATGTTTTAGAGACCAGCACATTGTCTAATGACAGAATAGGATTAAGTTATGGAGCATGTGAAAGACCTACAAAATGATACTAATGTCCAGCTTTTTACTATATATCTGAACGTTTTAACAATATTGTAGACATTTCACTTGCTCCTAGACCAGTAGATGAGTCATTTAACATCAGATAGGAAGAAAGATCACTTATAATAAGGTTTTAAAATGTTCTCCATACAGAAGTTTCTAGTATTTTTTTTACCAGAACACAATTTTGTTTTTTGATGTCACAGTGAATTGGGGAATGGTGTTAAGCATTATCCATGTTTTATACTGACTAAATAGCAGTAGAACAGAGGCTGCCGGGGAGTGGTGGTAGAGAGTGTGTAGGGAGGTGCACGTTAGAACAATTTGATTTGATAATTGATTATAATGATGATTTATTTTTAATTTTTAATTTTTGTGGGTACATAGTATGTATATTTATGGACTATAGGGGATATTTTGATACAGGCATGGAACATGTAATAATCACATCAGGGTAAATGGCGTATCAATCACCTCAAGCATTTATCCTTTGTGCTACGGGCAATCCTGTTATACTCTTTTAGTTATTTTAAAATGTAAAATTAAATTATTTTTGACTGTAGTCACCCTGCTGTGCTAACAAATACTAGGTCTTATTCGTTCTATTTTTTTTTCCTTCTTTTGAGATGGAGTCTTGCTCTGTCACCCAGGCTGGAGTGCAGTGGTGGGATCTTGGATCACTGCAACCTCTGCCTCCCAGGTTCAAGCAGTGCTCATGTCTCAGTCTCCCAAGTGGCTGGAATTACAGGCGCACCATGCTCAGCTGATTTATTTATTTATTTATTATTAGAGATGGGGTTTTGCCACGATGCCCAGGCTGGTCTCAAACTCCTGGCCTCAAGTGATCTGCTGGCCTTGGCCTCCCAAAGTGCTGGGATTACAAGCTAGAGCCACTGTGCCTGGCCTCATTCTGTTCTGTTTTTTTTTTTTTTTTTTTTTGTACTCATTAACCATCCCCACTTTTCTTCCTAGCCTCTGGTAATCATCTTTCTACTCTCTTTCTTAATGAGTTCAGTTGTTTTAATTTTTAGGTCCCACAAATAAGTGAGAACATGCAAAGTTTGTCTTTCTATGCCTGGCTTATTTCACTTAACATAATGACCTCCAGTTCCCTTCATGTTGTTGCACATGATAGGATCTCATTTTTTTCATGGCTGAATAGTATTCCATTGTGCATATGTATCACATTAAAAAAAATTTTAGGTTCAGGGGTACATGTGAAGATTTTTTACATAGGTAAACTCATGTCATGGGGGTTTGTTGTACAGATTATTTCATCACCCAGGTATTAAACCCAGTACCCAATAGTTATCTTTTCTGCTCCTCTTTCTCCTCCTACACTCAAGTAGGCCCCATTGTCTGTTGTTCCCTTCTTTGTGTCCATGAGTTCTCATCATTTAGCTCCCACTTATAAGTGACAACATGTTGTATTTGGTTTTCTGTTACTGCGTTAGTTTGCTAAGAATAGTGGCCTGTAAGTCTATCCATGTTCCTGTAAAAGACATGAACTTGTTCTCTTTTATGGCTGCATAGTATTCCATGGTGTGTATGTACCACATTTTCTTTAGCCAGTATGTCATCAATGTTGCCCATTTTTTAATCGGTTAGATTTTTTCCTCTAGGGTTGTTTGAGCACAGCCTTGTATATTCTGGTTATTAATCCCTTGTCAGATGGGTAGTTTGCAAATATTTTCTCCCATTCTGTGAGTTGTCTCTTCAGTTTGTTGATCGTTTTCTTTGCTGTGCAGCAGCTTTTAAGTAATAAATTGATGTGATCCCATTTGTCCATTTTTGCTTTGGTTGCCTGTGCTTGTGGGATATTACTCAATAAATCTTTGCCCAGACCAATGTCCTGAAGAGTTTCCCTAAAGTTTTCCTTTAGAAGTTTAATAGTTCGAGGTCTTAGATTTAAGTGTTTAATCCATTTTGACCTGATTTTTGTATATGGTGAGAGATAGGGGTCTAGTTTCATTCTTTTGCATATGGATATCTAATTTTCCCAGCACCATTTATTGAAGAGACTGTCCTTTTCCCAAAGTATTTTCTTGGCACCTTTGTCAAACTGAATTCACTGTAATATATGGATTCATCTCTGGGTTCTCTGTTCTATTCCACTTACTAAGTGTCTATTTTTATGCTGGCACTATACTGTTTTGGTTACTATAGCTCTGTAGTATAATTTGAAGTCAAGTAATGTTATTCCTCCAGTTTTGTTCTTTTTGCTTAGATAGCTTTGGCTATTCTGGGTCTTTTGTGGTTCCATACAAAGTTTAGGATTTTTTTTTCTGTTCCTGTGAAGAACGTCATTGGCATCTTGACTGGTATTGCATTAAGTCTGTAGATTACTTTGGGTAGTTTGGACATTTTAACGATATTGATTCTTCCAATCCATGAACATGGAGTACATTTCCATTTTTGAGTGTGTCTTCTTCTGTTTCTTACATTAATGTTTTATAATTTTCATTCTAGAGATCTTTCACTTCTTTGGTTAATTCCTAGGTATTTTATTTGTAGCTACTGTAAATAAGATTACTTTCTGATTTTTCAGATTGTTCGCTGTTGGCATATAAAAATGCTACTTGATTTTGTATCCTGCAACTATACTAAATATGTTTATCAGAGGAAATAGTTTTTTAATGGAGTTTTTAGATTTTTCCAAATATAAGGTCATTTGGAAACAAGGATAATTTGAGTTCTTCCTTTCCACTTTGGATGCCGTTTCTCTTCTTTTCTTTTCTTTCTTTTTCTTTCTTTTGTCTGATTACTCTAGCTAGAACGTCCAGTATTATGTTGAATAATAGTGGTGAGGGCCACGCACAGTGGCTCACGCCTGTAATCCCAGCACTTTGGGAGGCCGAGGCAGGTGGATCGCCTGAGGTCAGGAGTTCGAGACCAGCCTGGCCAACATAGTGAAACCCCATCTCTACTAAAAATACAAAAAATTAGCAGGGCATGGTGGTGGATGCCTGTAATCCCAGCTACTCGGTAGGCTGAGGCAGGAGAATCGCTTGAACCTGGGAGGTGGAGGTTGCAGTGAGCTGAGATCGTGCTATTGCATTCCATCCTGGGCATCAAGAGTGAAACTCCATCTCAAAAAAAAGCCCAAAAACCAAAAAACAAAAAAAGAAAACAACAACAACAAAAAGCAGTGGTGGAAATGGGCATCCTTGTTATTGGTCACTGATAATTAAGAAGCAATTATAGAGGTTGCATTTGTGCTAGTTTCTTATCTTAGGTGATCAGAAAGGAAGTGACTGAGGCAACCACTTTTAGTGAAGAATACATGTAGAATCTTCAGCAAGTGATATTGCTACAAATCAGATGGCACCACCCAGATGGTAAGTTCACTATGTTTATTCCAACTCTGCATTCCACTGTCAGTAGGATGGTTATCTATGCATTCAGCACTGCACAAATTGTACAAGCCAGTGAGCCTTCTGCCCAGAATCATAAAATGAAAGCAAGAATGTTGGAAGCCAAAAAGACTTCTTCATATGTTTGAAAGTTCAGCTTTTCCTTTTCATTAAAAATTCACTTCCCCCCACTCCCCATGCAAGAATTTCGACACTGGCTGACAACATTTTATCCCTCAAAAGCCACCTCCTCAATGAACCTTTAGTTGCCTCCTGTCCCCTGTAAATGAGCAGCCCCTCCCCGTGTCCTTAAATTCCTGTGCCTGTGTTACTGCCAGCAATTTGTGCCTTGATCACTTCTGCCGATGGCCAGTTTTTGAAGCAAGGATGCCTCTGAGTTGCTATCTCAAAAGTATAGTTCTCAAAGAAGGGGACAAGGACTGTGAGGAAGAAGAGGAATTAAAACTTGCTGTGCAGGCTTTGAAGGAATACATAGGAGCAGAAGTTAGAAGGAGATGGACTTTACGGAGTATCTTTTTCCATCTTTCTAAAAATAAAAGGAACTGCCTAAGTGTTTGAGGTGAGGCTAGGTAACTATTTACCAGAGATGATGTTACAGGGATTAGATATAAGGTACAGGGCTCGATTAGGTTGTTTTTTGAGTAGTTACTAGCTCTGAGAGAATTATAATTTCATTTATTGGAAACTTAAGGGCAAACATAAAGGAGAAAATAAAGATGTAGAGAATGTCTCCTGAGGTGGGAAATAGAGAAGCCGGGGCTCAGACCCTGGTCTTGCCTAGGAAGAGCAGACGCTGACAGATAATCTCGGTTTTTTCCTCAGGCACTTCAAGGTCCATTTTAGTTCACTGCTTCTAATCTTGGGCTTCACCTCAGCTGTTTCCCAGAATCTTTCAAACCTCAAAGAGCAAGCTTCACTTTTGGGCTGTTCCAGCTCTGGTGCCAGTAGCCCACTCATGCTATGGAATTACTTTTGTTGAGGAGCTATTATAATATGTAGTTTAAGAGTGTGAGTTCTGAGCCAGTCTACCTAATCTTGGCTCTTTTTTTTTTTTTTTTTTTTTTTGGGAGACGGAGTCTTGCTGTGTCACCCAGGCCTGGAGTGCAGTGGTGCGATCTTGGCTCACTGTAACCGCCGCCTGCTGGGTTCCAGCAATTCTCCTGCCTCAGCCTCCTGGGTAGCTGGGATTACAGGCACCTGCCACCACGCCCGTCTAATTTTTGTAGAGACAGGGTTTCACTATGTTGACCAGGCTGGTCTTGAACTCCTGATCCACCTGCCTCGGCCTCCCAAAGCGCTGGGATTACAAACGTGAGCCACCACGCCTGGCCCTAATCTTGGCTCTTATGTGTAAACTTTAGCAAGTTAATTAAACTCTTGTGCCTCAGTTTCCTCACTTGTAAATATTAGGGAATATCTGGGAATAATAACTGTATTTTATCAAAACCAATACCATTGATTGTAAAATGCATCATTGCTTTATATACCCCTAAGGAAGAAAAAAATATTGTCAATGGAACTATGATAGACCACTGAATATTAGTTACATCCCAATTTCAGAGAGGTTAAAATGGAGAAAAAGGTGTATATTCATAGAATTGATGAAATATAGCAGTGGCACATCTACATTTTAGGATTGTTATGAGGAATAAATTGGCATTTGTAAAGCATTTCCACTAGTATCTGGCATAAAATAAATGCTGCAGGGCTGGCTGTTTTTTGAACCTGTGCCAGTTAAAAAAGTTAATTTAGTCATCTAGTCAGTGTTTATGAAGCACCATGCTTAGAAGACACTGTGGTTCTAGACTATAATTTGTGCTCTGAGAGATCTCGGTTCTAGTTATGGAGAACCTCACAAAAAGAGAGAAATCCCCATACAACCTGGAAATGGGAACACAGTTATTTGGGAATTGCATAAGGAGCGTAAGGAGTAAGATTAACTTTTGTCAGAGGAGTCAGGAAAAGCTTCAGAGGGAAAGAGGCATTTCAGGTTAACCAGGAAGGAAGAGAAGAGGAGGATTCATCAGAAAGAGAAGGCCATTGGAAAAGGACATTTTGGGCAGAGGGGACAGAATGTGCAAAAGCACTGGGCTTATAAAAGGGATCAGAATGACTGGAATGTTGAGAGTATATGGGCCTGGTGGCAGCAGATAAATCTGAAGTGGTAAGCTGCCCCTGATCGTGAAGGGTCTTTTGTGCTCAGCTAGGAACTTCGAACGTTATGTTCATTTAATAAGAAATGGGCAGATAACTGGATTTCTTAAATAACGGGGAGTGATGTGAGCAGGATAGCTATTCTTTCTTCCTATTTTATTATTATACAATAACAAAATGCCTTCTAGAAGCAGGATCTGCTCTTTTACACTCAGCTATGGAAACCTGGAGGCTGCTTTTAAAACATTTGACACAGTTAAATCCTTCTCTGACATCATGAGGCAGTTTAGGCCATTGCATGATTTGCAAGGTTGTAAAGTGATATTGTGATGAAGTACTATTTTCCCAGTACTATTTAAATATAAACACTATACTTATTAAATTAAATGGCAGAATACTGAGTTGTGATACATATAAACCTTCTATATTAAAATAATTTATTTGATAATTTCAGTATATAGAAGTTGTGAGAATAATTCAAAGAATAACTGTAAACATGTTACCTCCATTAATTTATTGTTAACATTTTACACCATTTGCTTTACCACTTGATACATTTTTTTCTCTCTACTGACACATACATACACACTTACACAAGCAATATTTTTTTTCCAAACCATTTTGGAATATTTTATTACAAAACTACAGTACAGACAGCACAGCTGTCATCTTCAATAAATTTAACATTGGTAAAAACTTTTAACTAATCTGTTCATATTCCAGTTTTGTCAATTGATTTAATAATATTCTTCATGGGATTTTTTTTTTCCTTCACAGTAACAGAATCCATTCTAGATCCAGTTATGCATTTAGTTCTCAATGTCTCTTTATCCCCCTTTACTCTGGAGTACTTTACAGACTTTCTTTATCTTTTATTACAACTGACATTTTAAAGAATAGCATGCCCACCTTTTTCTAATAGAACATTTCTTATTTGGGAATTTTCCTTATTTGAGTTTTTCTTCTTATTATTTTTTTCTCATGATTAAATTCAGGCTGTGGATTCTCTGCCTGAATACTGTGTAAGTAATGTGTCCTTCTCAGGGTATCACATCTGGAGGCACACAAAATCCATTTGCTCCTTATTGGTAGTGCTAATTGTGATCATCACTCAGTCAAAGCGTTTTCCAATTCACTATGTAGTTACTCTTTTTTCTCTTGGAACTAATAAGCAATCTATGGGGAAACACTTTAAGACCATGACTATATCTTGCTCTTTATCAAAATTTCCCCCTAGACTTGGCATCTATTGATGGTTCATGCCTGAATTATCTTTACTACAATGGTTGCAGAATAATTAAATAGCCTATATTTTAAAGTTTTTTGGTGTTTATATATACAGTCATCAGTCATCCCTTTGTATCTGTGAGAGGTTCATTCTAGGAACCTTGTGGATATCAAAATCTTAGGATGCTTAAGTCCCTTACATAAAATGGCATTTGGCTATTTTATATATTGCATATACATTTGCATATAACATATGCATATTCACTTTAAATAATCTCTGGGTTACTTATAATACCTAATAGAATGCCTACACATAACTTCATTCACATGAATTCAATGTAGTACTCTGTACATGGCAAATTCAAGTTTTATTTTTTGGAACTTCGTTGAACTTTTCTCCCCCAGGTATTTTTTTTTCTTTTTTTATACAGTGTCTTGCTCTGTCACCTAGGCTGGAGTGTAGTGGCATGATCGTAACTCATTGCAACCTTGAACTTAAGAGATCCACAGATCCTCCTACCTCAGCCTCCCAAGTAGGTGGGACTACAGGCACAAGCCACTGTGCCTCGTTAATTTTTAATTTTTTTTGTAGAGACAGGGACTCACTTCATTGCCCTGGATGGTCTCGAACTCCTGGGCTTAAGTGATCCTCCTGCTTTGGCCTCCCAAAGTGCTGACATTACAGTTGTGAGCCACCATGTCAGGATCCTTCAAATATTTTCAATCTATGGTTGGTTGAATCTATGGATGTCAAAGACCAACTGTATTCTAGTGTATATGTTTATTTAATGCTAATAAAACAACTCAAAAAAATCTTAAATTGTCAAACTTCTTATATTTAACATGATTTTTTTTTCTGACAGAGTCCATAAAAATGGGATTTTATTGTAGATACCACCTATTCCATATTGAGAATCCGTTTTCCAGCTACTGGAGATGGCTTTCTTAATTTCTGCTTACTTTGATAATGGCTGTTGGACAGGTTAGGTATATGCTTATTAGATCTCAACATTATCTATGGAGGGGACCACAGAGAATTTTATGTCTACAGTGGGCAGTGCACAAGGGAGCTCTAATTTATACGGAACTTCCTTAATCTTTTAGTTTCTGGCAAGAAAGACATTTGTTTTGACTTAAGGTTAAGGACTGTCACATCTTTTTTTGCAAGAAGAAAACACAGACATGAATACTATGGTGAACTAACTCACTTGGCCTGGTTTGGTTCTCTTAACTGAAGTCAGTGCTCTAGTAATTTTCCTGAGTTTTAAGAGCCATTTTGGTGATTCTCTTAGGCTATTTTATTTTAGAGATGGGGTCCCACTCTGTCACCCACGCTGGAGCACAGTGATGCAGTCTTAGCTCATTGCAGCCTCAAACTCTCGGGCCCAGGTGATTCTCCTGCATCAGTCTCCCAAGTAGCTGGGAGTACAGGTGCACACTGCTACATGCAGCTAACTTAAAACAATTTTTTTTTTTTTTTTTATAGACAGGGTCTTGCTATATTAATCAGGTTGGTCTCAGACTCCTGACCTTAAGACATCCTCCCACCTCGACCCCCTAAAATGTTGGAATTACAAGCATCAGCCACTGTACTCAGCCTCTTAGGCTATTTTATTTTTTTAAAAATTACAGGGATGCCAGAAATATTTGAAGGGATACAGAACATGGTCCCATTTCATTAGATGTCTTTGTATTATAACAACTTACATTGTTTCAGCTTTTAGTTTTCTGTTGTTTTTATTTTTTTTTCCTTTCTGGTCTGCTTTCAGTAGTCTTTACATGTTGGATTTCTGGGTAGCTTTGTGTTATTTAATAGCTGTGGCCTGTGCCCCTCACCTTGGCTGACTGTCACTCTTATTCATAAGGCAGGGAAGAGGGAACACTGTGAATTATTTACTACAGGCCCACCACCATTGTTGTAAAACAAATTCTCAATGATTTAGAGAAAAACTTACATTTCTTGGGAAATCTTCCATTACATTTTTATCATTTTATGTAAATGGCAGGGAAACCTCAATTTAAAACGAAACCTCTGTGTGTTGGGGGGACAGTCAAGTGTTGCTACTCATTTGAGGTTCAGATTCTGACACATTCATTGAGTGCCTGCTTTGCATGGAGCACTGCTCTTCCCTACAGGGGGTAGGGTTTGTTACAGAGAGAATGATGGTGTGCTTCTTGCCTTAATCAAGTGGAATGTTTATCTTGCTTTTGTATTAAAATTTACCTGTACTGTAGTGGCGATGCTTAATTCAAGCCACAAGACGGTAGGGGAGAGCCTGTCTTAATTCAAGCCTGTCTGTTTAAGGTGAGAGGTGAGGCCTAATTTAGAGAAGGGCGTTGGGAATGAAGAAGAGGCAGTAGATAAAGAGAAAATTTAGGGGAAGGCCTTGGCAAAATCTGCTTTGGCCGAGATGAAGGAAATGAAGGAGTCTGGCATGGCCTGGAAGTGATGCAGGTTTTGGCAGAAGATAAATTGAGCTATGTACATATCAAGTGTGAGGTGCTAGAGTGAGATATGAGTGGATGTAAATATGTATTTTCCCTATGGAGCTAGCCAGCAAACATTTGGTCAGGAAGGATGGTGATGAGAAGAAAATAGGGATGAAGATGTAGACTTGAGAGCCATCCTGTGTGTGTATGTGTCTACATGTGTGTGTATTGTAGTGCAAGGTGTGGGAATGAAGGCTACTGTCTTGGAGGAAGAAGCCTCTGGTAAGGCCTGAGGACAGGGACATCCAAGGACAGGGACACTCCATTGCTCAGCTCCAGTGGGTACTGATCACATTGTCTTTTGTGTGAATGGTATCCCCAGGATTTGTGCAGTGGGGCAGATCTGCATGAAGCGAATGCAAACTTGAGAATCATTTAGATACATGAATGGTAAGTGAAAGGTACTGAGAAGAGATGTTCTGAGAGGTCAGTGGAAAATCATGCCAGTGCAGTGTTGCAGAAGCGAAGTCAAAGGGTTTTATGGTGTAGTGTCAGATGCTGTAGAAAGGTCAAGGAGAATGAGGCCTGAAAGGAGGCCTTTGTGCTTTGCATTTATGAGATCATTAATTAATCCCGAGAGAACTCTGACCATGGGATGTTTGGAATAGAAGCCAGATTGCAAGGGGTTAAGCAGGAAGAAGAAAGGTGGGAGGTGGCCTGAGGAGAGTAGCACTGAGACATGATTTTATCAGCTAGTTTCATGACATTGTAGAATATTTCTAGTGAAGGTAATCATATCAAAATGATTTTCCATTTTGGAGTTTGTTTTGAATTGTTGATAGTAATATTTTATAATTTTCCTCATATTTAGGAAAATTTCTCAATTTTCTATAATATTTTGGGAAATTAGTAAGATTCTCAAATTTGGTTTCCTGTTATGTTAAATCTTATATTAATCTTAAATCTGATATTAGATCTTATATTTTACATAATATTATAGAAGCTGCTTGTGGTACAGTTGACCTTTACCACAAACCCATTCAACACAAGTTTGAACTGTGTGAGTCCATGTATACGCAGTTTTTTTTCCCAACCAAATGCAGATTGAAAATACAGCGTATGGGAGTTCTGCAGGGCTGACTGCAGGAACTTGAGTGTATGAGGATTTTGGTATACTCAGGAGGTCCTAGAACTAATCCCCTCTTATAGTGAGGCATGACTGTTTTCCAGTATACATCTGTGAAACATAGCTATTATGAAAATGAATGACTTTTAAAAGGCTGTCTATAGTGAATTTCAGACTCCAGATACCTTGATCATTCCAATGAAACCAAAGTATTTTCTGATCTTGAATTAATATTTATATAGTTGAAAGTTGCAGTTAGTAATGATGGCTTATATTTTAAATGTTCAGATCATAGACTTGTGCTACGAAAATAAGAACTTAAGGAAAAAACTGTTGTATTTGAATCCAGACAGTATTAAATAGGGAGTTTACTCTATACAGTCATTACTGGTGTTGGGGCAGAAGGGATATGTATGAGAAGGAAAAGCCTTATTTAAAGGTTTTTATGATTTGCCAAAATATCATCTTACCGGTCGGGCATGGTGGCTCACGCCTGTAATCCCAGCACTTTGGGAGGCCGAGGCGGGTGGATCACGAGGTCAGGAGATTCAGACCAGCCTGGCCAACATGGTGAAACCCCGTCTCTACTAAAATACAGAAAAAAATTAGCCGGGTGTGGTGGCACGTGCCTGTAGTCCCAGCTACTCAGGAGGCAGAGGCAGGGGAATCGCTTGAACCTGGGAGGCAGAGATTGCAGTGAGCCTAGATCGTGCCACTGCACTCCAGCCTGGCGACACAGCAAGACTCCGTCTCAAAAAAAAAAAAAAAAAAAAAAAAAAAAAAATCATCTTACGGTAAATAAATTGTGATTTTTTTTTTCTTCCTGTATTGGTTAAAAGTTTGACTACTGGCTGGGCGCGGTGGCTCAACCCTGTAATCCCAGCACTTTGGGAGACCGAGGCAGGCAGATTACAAGGTCGGGAGATAGAGACCATCCTGGCTAACACGGTGAAACCCCGTCTCTACTAAAAATAAAAAAATTAGCCAGGCGTGGTGGCGGGCGCCTGTAGTCCCAGCTACTCGGGAGGCTGAGGCAGGAGAATGGCGTGAACTTGGGAGGCGGAGCTTGCGGTGAGCCAAGATCGCACCACTGCACTCCAGCCTGGGCGACAGAGTGAGACTCCGTCTCAAAAAAAACGAAACAAAAAAACGAAAAAACTTTGACTACTTCACCTACCCTCTTAATTCTTCATTAAAGAATGAGGCTTAATTAAGGCATAGCTTGTGTTGACATGGGTATAAAATCAATGCTTAGTTTGCCTGAAGAAAGTTTCGGGTTTTCTTTTTTCTGTTTTTGTTTTTTTTTTCTCTTTTGGTCTTTTTTAGGACTGGGCTAAAACTGTAGTGGATTTTTCTCCTTTCTGTTTTTTTGAACTACATTAGCCATTCACAGAACAGAAGCAAATAGCCATTTTTAAAATTCATGTCTTCAAATGTTAATTTGATGCTTTGAGGCATAAATGACCTTTCTAGCCAGCCCAGACTTGTCAAACAAAGGACTGATAGGAACAAGCTGCTGTTTGTTCTAATACAACAGGCTGTTTTTTCACAGAGAATTTCAAAACAATTTTGCTTCCCTCTTCTCTAAAACATTAAATTAAACTTCGGCCTGTGCTGGGTTTGAATGTAGAAAGAATTGTGTATACACAACGGTTAAATGGAATCCTGACCACCTGTGCAAAACGAACTACAGGATTCAGGGCTTGTAAGCCAAGCCACAAAGTACATAAGAGTGTTAAAAGAAAGAGAGAAAGAAGACCAAAAACAGTAGATGAGCAGAGTGAGGCATTGTTACATAGCTTCATCTTGTTATCCTTGCATATTAATTGAAACTGGTGAAATGAACTGAATCGGTGTTGTGGAATGACTACTGGACTGGGCACCAAACGATTTGGGTTTTCATCACAGCTTCACAGCTGGCTTATTAGCCTTGGGCCCCAATGCCCCATGTAATCTCCATGAGTTTCTTTATGTCAGATGGGAATCATATTGCCTATCCTGCCCCATGAACAACTGTTCAAGCCTGTTTCTTGTGAGGTACCTGTGAGATAATATTCATTTGTCTTAATGATTGTGTTGTTAACTTATTCCCAGTTTGTTCTAGATACTGTCTACTGACAGTGATGGTTCTTTTCTTGGATATGATATAAGGAAGTAGATAAAAGATTTTAGTTTGGGTTTTTCATTGGGTTCTCATGTTCTAAAATAAATGACCAGCAATTAGGAAGCCAACAAAATAAAAAAAACAGTCCACCTGTAAACATTATATAACTCACGCCTTCCATACCCCTTACCCTCATATAATTTAATGTTCATTTATTTCCCTTGGTTTAGTACTCCATATAGAAGGAAAGAACACATGCTTTGTTTTGGTGGGTCGTTAAATTTTTTCTTCTTAGGAACATGAAAAAGGAAGGAAGGAAACTGTATGCATTTTTGTCTAAGCAAGGATAATGGCTTGTTAACGCAAATAAATGGAAAATATTCTCCATTATGTCTTGAAAATTTGTTTTTCTTAAGTTTTATTACAGAAATTTTTAGTGCTATCAAAAAAGATTTCTGTGGAGTACATTTGGCTTACTACCTTTCATTCCCCCTCTAAGCAAGACATAGACAATTTCTATATTAATTTATATTTGGGGATTAGGTTTGTTTCTTAGGAGAAAAGGGATCATTTCAAAGTTTGATAGTGTCTAAGAAGAAGCTTCCTATTTACAAGAAAGCATGCGGTGTGGCATTTAATTGTGTGTGCATGTGTGTGTGTGTGAGATCTGTGTAGGAGCAAATAAATTAACTTTGGATCTGCAGTATATAATAGCTTAGCCTCTTGACCACAGAAATAAGATTGGTTTATAAACTTAGTTGTTTTTTTTTTGTTTGAGACAGAGTTTTGCTCTTGTTGCCCAGGCTGGAGTGCAATGGCGTGATCTTGGCTCACCGCAACCTCCGCCTCCTGGGTTCAAGCAATTCTCTTGCCTCAGCCTCCCGAGTAGCTGGGATTACAGGCTTGTACCACCATGCCCGGCTAATTTTTGTATTTTTAGTAGAGGCGGGGTTTCACCATGTTGGCCAGGCTGGTCTCAAACACCCGACCTCAGGTGATCCACCTGCCTCGGCCTCCCAAAAGTGCTGAGATTACAGGCATGAGCCACCGTGCCCAACCTAGACTTAGTTTTTTTTAAAGTACATTTAATTTTGTAAATATAAAGAAAACTTGGCAAATTTTCAATATTGATAGAAATATAGAGATCTTTTTGTCTGATACAAATATCAAACAAAAAATATAAATAAGCAATAAGAAGGAACAATTAATTGATGATCACTTACATAATCACATTACATGCATACATGGCCATGTCCATGTAAAATATATGTATAATATATGTATAATAAAAATATATAATAAAATATATGTATAAAATATATGTATAATTATATATACTATATATATAACATATATATGTATAATATATATACATATAGTAAAATATATGTACATGTTACTATGGAAAACTTTTTAATACTACAGTTACTTAAAATTTTTTTTTATTTCAATAGTTTTTGGGGAACAGGTGGTTTTTGGTTACATGGAGAAGTTCTTTAGTGGTGATTTCTGAGATTTTGGTGCATCTGTCACCTGAGCAGTGTACACCGTACCCGATGTGTAGTCTTTTATCCCTCATCCCCCCTCACCTTTCCCCCACGAGTCTCAAAGTCCATTATATCATTCTTATGCCTTTGCATCCTGTAGTTTAGCTCCCACTTGTGAGAACATATGATATTTGGTTTTCCATTCCTGAGTCATTTCACTTAGAACAGTGGTGTCGAGCTCCATCTAAGCTGCTGCAAATGCCATTATTTCGTTTCTTTTTATGGCTGAGTAGTATTCCATAGTGTCTATATACCACATTTTCTTCATCCACTTGTGGGTTGATGGGCATTTAGCTTGGTTCCATATTTTTGCAATTGCAAATGGTACTGCAATAACATGTGTGTGCAAGTGAATAGACTTAGTTTTTTATGGGAGAGGTTGAGTGGAGGATGTGAAAAAAAGAAAATGTTTGTAAAATTAAAATTGTCATAAATTTCACAGGATGGTTTAAGTTCTTTATCACAGTTATGAAATACAGATCATTTTATAATTTATGATGAGCTGATAAAGTTTGTGAAAATACAATATGCCCTTAAAATACATTTAACCTGTATTGAAATGCTGTATTCCCTTGACACAATTTAACTCCTTGTGAAAAGACCCTTGTACTGGAAACCAAGAGATATAGTACCTGTGTTCTGGACAGAGTCTAACTACTGGCGAGTTGTATGACCTTGGGCAATTCACTTGACTTCTATGGACCTTCTGTCATTTGATAAATGATTGAAAATATAAAAATGTCTCAAATACTACTTAAAATCTTACTGTTTTTGTCCTTGGGGAATACTAAAGGCAGTAATGGAATTTATTTTAAGTATATATTTAAAATATGATATTTGTTTTTCCCTTGAAGAGTTTTCATTTAGCCAAATGGATTGATTTAAAGTTTTTGACCACAGCTGCTGAAGAAATGTGTGCACAGCTACTGTTTTGGTAAACACAGACTAGTAACCAGATGGTAGTAATACTTTAAAAAGTTGGTCTATATGGGCTGGGAACCATCCAAATGGAATTTTTAGTGTTTTGCCTAGGTACTTTAGATTTAGTACACACTAAATGAGTTTGAGTGTGTTTTGTTACTGCAGTGGCTAGAAAGAACAAATAGAGTATTATGTGGAATACAAATAATGCTTATTAAGCTTGCAGTTGATTCCTTCTGATAGATGTTCCAAATTGCTGTCAGACTATATTTACTTACTCATAGACAGATGTGCTTTTGCTTTAAATCAGGATAACTATTCCAAACTGAGTTATGCATATTTTAAACAACTGTTACGGATTACATTTTTAAATTATTGTTGATTAAGAAGCTGATTTATTATATTTTATAAGGTTTGTTTTTGGTGTTAGTTTTAGATGACAGAGAGCTTAGATTTTTTTAAATTTTTTGAAATCTGATTAAAGGTGGGATATCACCAGTTAAAAATTATTTTCTGGTCTGTAGTCAAGAATTGATATTTAAGATGAGCAGTTTGTTATATTTTTAAAATTTTAGTCACTAGGCTGGGCGCAGTGGCTCACGCCTGTAATCCCAGCACTTTGGGAGGCCGAGGCGGGCAGATCACTTGAGGTCGGGAGTTCAAGACCAGCCTGACCAACATGGGGAAACCCCATCTCTAGCAAAAATACAAAATTAGCCGGGCGTGGTGGTGCATGCCTGTAATCCCAGCTACCCGGGAGGCTAAGGCAGGAGAATTGCTTGAACCCGGGAGGCGGAGATTACAGTGAGCCGAGATTGCGCCATTGCACTTCAGCCTGGGCAATGAGAGCAAGACTCTAAAAAAAAAAAAATTTTTAGTCACTAATTATCACTAAATGAGATGTTGGTAGCAGCTTGAACATCAGCTGGCCTGTGCTTTAACTGAACAATACAGTGGTAGTAATCTTAGTGTTAAAGTTTACATATTGAAAGTGTTAGAAAATATTTCCTTCACTTTAACTTAGTTTTTCCTCCTGGATGTGTTTTTTTAGTTTATTTGTCAAGATCTTTGCTAGGTAGATGTCACACTGTTCATTAAATGTACAGACCTTATATATCCTGCAGATCCTGACATTAGACTGTGAACTCACTTATTTATGGAAGCCCTATTCACTACCAGCTTTTCTGGTCTGATGATAGGTTCTGGCTACTTCCATGAATTTGTATGAGATTACTTATTTCTAGCATTCATGCTCACATGTCTTTACAACAAATACTTATTGAGTTGTTATTACTAAATATTAGGCAATGTGCTGGGACAAATGGATGACCCTGGTCCTCAGAAGTGTACCTTCTAGTGGAAAGGTAAATGTTAAGTATATGACAAATGTAAAACTGCAGCTGTGATAAAGTGTCAGAAAGTAGAGCAAGATGGTTCTTGCTCCTCAGAAATAGAGCTAGTTCTGTTCATCAATATGAAAACAATGAAACTGGTCTGTCTTTCCAGGTTGTAATGATTTTCAGCCTGAAATATTCTTGATGATTTTAATTATGTCAGCCTGCAGTCATTTCCACTGACTAATAATCTAACGTGTTTTGCCTGTTGACCTATTAAAGGTGAGAGCCACTTAGAGCCATTCTTCGATCTTGCCCTTCCTACCTCCTCCAACTGAGAGTATGAGCATCTGCTTCAAGGCACACACATTCCCAATTAGCTGGTGTAAAGTCACACTAAAACCAAGCAAAAAGGGTTCTACAACATAAGGGAAAGGGAAGTGGAGGCACTAAGATTGCTTCAGCAGCCAAAGGGTTCCTTGGGAACTTGTAAAAGGTAGAGTGGGGTGGGTGACAATGAACATGTACTTGTGGGTTTGTTTTCTGGGAATAGTGGAACCTAAACTTCTACATCTGAAAGGAAAATAGATTAACCTTTTTAAAGTTTATTACTGAATTTTTAGGCCTCATGTTTTGGACATGTGAGTACAAGCTAGTGGTACAGTGCCAGTCATTTACTGTGGGCACCTGAGACTGCTACTGATCTACATCACATCAGCAAGCCAATAGTTGGCATTAGACTATGTAAAAAAACAAAATCCAGGCCGGGTGCGGTGGCTCACGCCTGTAGTCCTAGCACTTTGGGAAGCTGAGGTGGGCAGATTGCTTGAGCCCTGGAGTTCAAGACCAGCCTGTGCAACATGGCAAAACCTGGTCTCTATAAAAAATACAAAAATTAGCTGAGCATGGTAGCGTGTGCCTTTGGTCCCAGCTGCTTGAGAGGCTGAGGTGGGAGCTTGAGCCTGGGAGGTTGAGGCTGCAGTAAGCTGTGATCATTCCACTGCACTCTAGCCTGGTTGACAAAACCAGACCCTTTCTCAAAAAAAAAAAAAAAAAAAATCCACTAGTTGACTCCTAGAACCATGAGTATTCACTAACAAATGTAGATTTATAAAGTCAGAATAATCTTATTTATCTGAATGTCATTAATTACAGCAATACTAACTATGGTTAGTAACTTACTAACTGTGGTAAAGCAGTTCAAACTATTGTGCCAATATGACATTTTTAATTTTCTTAATTGTTTATTGTTAATCTAGTATCACTTAGGTTTGATTAGTATAATATTGCCATTCAGGGTGTTCTTAAATACTGAACATTCTCAGTTTCCTGCTGAGTATGAAGGTTCATGAACAAAAGCAATTATAATTTATACTATGAAGACCATATAACTTAAAGCTGGCTTAGCATATTATTTCTTTCCTCATACATCCTATTCAGCTACCCCTTTCCCCCATTCAGTAGCTCATTCAGTAACAAATATTGTCAGTTTACAGAAAAAAATTACATCTTGAATATGGAATGAATTGCTGATGAAAGATAGTCATGTTCGAAATATGACATTTAACATAAGTGTACAGATTTCCCAGTAAAAGAACAATTCCAGTATTATGGATTTACTAGCAGCTGTTGAAAATTTAACACCTCTTCTGCTTTCTTCCCCCACCTCATGACAACCTAATGTAAAACTATATTCAGGAGTAAGGAATCTAGAATATAAAGTAAATTGTATTAGTAATTGCAGGTCAGAAACTTATATTTAGTTATCTGACTCTGAGTCATGATTTTTAGTATTCTGTGTACTGTTCATGTGTGCCTTCTGTTACAGACAACACCAGGGAAGAGACCTAATAAAAAGTCTCATGTTCTTCAAAGAGAATAATTGAGAATAATGCTACTTAAGAGCACGTAATATCAGAACAAACAGGCAATGAACAGCATATAATTCTGTATATTATGCAGAGACATTAAATATACATATTAGTAAGGTAGCAGATGCTTCGGTGCTGAAATTGACATGTAAAATAGTACGCTTTCTTTGCAGGGCTCTGCTCCAGCCAGCACTCCTTTACATGTAATGAATAGCTAATTTTAGTCCTATGGTCCATAGGAGACTGATGGGGGACTGCGAGGAGGAAAGCATTCCAACTCCAAGAACAGCAGGATGTGCTGAGATGTGCTTTTTAATGGAGAAACATTTTATAACTCTTGGGGGTAAATTTGTAAAGACAGTTGTGCATGTGTTTTTGTATTTAAATTAAAGAATTATTAATACAGTTAGACAGCCAGGAGTCTGGCAGCTATATTGCAAAAGGGAAAAGCAGAATTTGTTGACTGGACTGAGCTCAGGAATATCTTGCACTTTTAAGAAAATTCCTATTAAACCTATCCTTTGTCCAAATGGAGCAATTCATGAGAAACAGACATTTGAGAATGTGTTTAGGTAGTTGAAATTTCAGGCTGACGTTTTAAAACTAACCTTTGGCTATACATAGGAAAAGGCAAATGACTTTTATTCTTCTGCCTCACATGGAGGTTCCCTTGCCATTTGAGATTTCCCTATGTTCATAATTAATTAATCCCATCTATCTAGTCAATATCTGGTGAGCATCTGTTGTGTACCATTATGTTCTGGGAGCCAAAAATGAATAAAATCAATCTACACCCTCAAGCAGTTTGTAGTCTGCTGGAATGACAGACTTAAAAATGCTTATAACTAAAATATTTTATGTGCAGGACTAGGGTTTTTAAGCTAAAAGGCTGATTTTTAAATTGTGAAATATAAAGTACATGTAGAACAATGCATAAAACATGTCAACAGTTAAACAGATAGTTATGGGATTATACTTTGTATTTTTATGTTTGCTTCTTTTATTCAACATTCTGTGGTTCATCTGTGTTGCTTGTAGCATCATCATTACTGTAGCATACTTTATTTGTTCTACTGTTGGTGGACATTAGTGTTGCTTCCAGTTTTTGGCTATCATTAACAATGATGCTAAGAGTGTTCTTGATTATTTGTCTTGGTATATTTGTGCACGCACCAGGAATATATATCTAGGAATGGAATCGTTGGGTCATAGAGAATATATGTAGCTTTTAAGTTTAGTAGATAAGTGATTTTCCAATTTAAAAAGACCTTTGAAAGGTTTTTCTACATTGGTGGTTTTTAAAGTTATCTGTTTTCTCATGGAATTTGGTTTTCTCATGAGAATAAGGTAGGAATGGTTGTATGTTGCTAATATGTAGTTCAAATGCCCTTTCTACCTAATCTGGATTGTCAGGAATATGCTTGAAATGCCAAATCATGACTTAGTATTTTACTGTGGTAAATGGAATAGTCTTTGACGCATCAGGAAGTATGGGAATATGGGAAAGATCTTTGAGAGTGGAAACTATGCCACAGTTCTGTTTAGTGCTAGGTAGGAAAGGTGAAAAAAAAAGCACGAGAGTATATTAAGTATACAAAAAACTTAGTGGTTTTAAAGTGTTAAGCTCACATTTGGAAGTGTAATTCTATTTTAATCTCTTTCCTAATGGAGGAAGAAAGATGACTGATTTGGTAGGGTAATCTTTTTTGAAAAATTGACAACTCTGGCATACGGCCCAGATCTCTTTTCAGATTTTGTGTGAAAAAGAAAAATGGCAGCCTCTTAGTGCTATTCATTGGTGTAAAAAAAAAAAAGATATGGTTGAACCTAAGGGTGAAGTGCTAACTCTTCATATAGTAGGAGAGTAGATAAAAAGAGTTAGTGGATATTTCACATAATCAATGTCTCTTACCTTCCCAGACAGGAGAAAGAATGTCATGAGTATTAGAATAATTAGCAGAGCATTAAAGATACCAGGGACATTTAACTTACTTCTTGGCCTCCAAATTCATAAGAAATATGAAGGATTAAATAAACCTTGCTTTTAAAAATACCTTTTCCCCATAGGTCTGTGTGAGAACTGAATTTACAGGGTGCTTGGAGTTTCCTTTGCTATTCAAAACATGTTAGAGCATGAATGTTTGGGGCGTTCAGGCCCTAAGCTATGTTGGTTGATTGAAAGGGAAATTTTCTGTTCTATTCAACCAATTCAGTGAACATTTAATGCGTGCCAGCCATGTGCCTGGTCCTGGTAGGTACTGGGGACACAAAGATGAATAAAACAGCTTACAGTCCACTGGAACAGACAGGCATATAAACAATTCACTATAGTGTTGTGTGCTAAGGGCTATAATAGCAATCTGCAGAAAGTACTTAGGTCCACAAAAGAGACAACAAATACTTTTTTGTGTGTGGGGCTGATGAGGTTCTAGGTAATAGTGGCCTTTCACTGTGTTGAGAAACAAACTTGAAGTAGATCATACAGGTGACTAGGGACTTACAGAGAGAGGAGAAGGGGCATATTTGGCAGAGGAAATTGCATGAGCTAAGAGGTTTATATTGTTCATCTAGATTAGAGATAATCTACATGAGATTATATTATGTATAAAAATTAAAATCTCATGGCAGTTTAGTCAGTGAGTCAAAGTTCGAAGTTGATAGACTTGATAGCTTTTCCTTTTTTTCTCTCAGCCAAGAATTGGTAATTAGGCAGACTCAACATGAGCTCGTCCTGGATGTGAGGATAGCTTTATGGTTAGACTCCAGCCAGTTCATCTCCCTTCCTTTAGAGCTACTTATTAAATGCTTAAATATAAATCATCTGTGTTTAGGAGCGATAAGGAGGAGCTTAATAAGCTCAATATTTGCCTTATAGGGTGGTGAGTTTCAATCCTCCCCCTATATATTATGCACAATTGTAAAAAATAAATCTATACATTTGAATATTACTATCAGAAATAAAATAATGGTGGACATAACCTTAAAAATTATCTAGTCTGTCTCCTGCATTCCTATATGTAGGAAATTAAGGCTTAATTGGTTAAATGACACAGCCCATCTTGTAGCCTAGGGCCAGGTAGGGATGTGGAGTGTGCAAGGGTTCTCTGACTGCCCAGGCTTATTCCTGTAGTTAAGACTCAGTTTCTATATGCCCACGGTTTGAGTATATCACAGGTTAGCCTTCTCACATTTACTGCAATTATGGTTTAGAGAACTTATCTGTTTGACCGAGTTAGAGGCAACATGGTATAGCAGAGTCTGATGAACTGCCACCTAGTAGTGTTTGGTCTAGGTGCTGCTGCTGTCCACACAGAAAGCCAATCACTGAGACAGTAAGTATTGCCAGGGAAGAAGACTTTATTTGGGTGCTGCTACTGAAGAGATAGGAGATCAGTCTCAAGTCTACCTTTCTGATGGACTAAAATTAAGGGTTTATGTAGCAGAGAAGAAATGTAACCATGTGTGGGAAAATAGGAATTAGCGAGGGGTAAGGAAGAGGAGTTGGTCAACAGAAAGCAGATGGTCAGTTAGCCAATCATGGTGGGTGAGGGGTCTGATGTCTCATTATTCAGATGTGATGATCTGGTTAAGTTTCAGTTCCTTGAGACTATTTGGGAGGTCTGATGGTTGGTTTCTTGAGAAAGGAACTCAAGATAAGAAAATTTTAACTTTCTCAAGTTCTAAGACTGGGAGGGTCAATTTCTGTGTTTATTCAAAAGAAACTGTACACGTCAGTTCTGTGGGACAGTTGGGCCAGTTTCGGTCCCACCCTTTTTATTGATCAATTCATCATTTATAGGGAATCTGTCTTGTTAGTCTTTCTGGCTGCTTCATGCTTAGGAGGGGTGTTTTGGGCAGCTCCATACCATGGATGAGGAATCAAAGTTTAATCTAATACATAGTTTTCTTCTGAAGCACAATCTTTCTCTCTCTAGTCCTTCACTTCCATCAAAGACAGATCACAGCAGGACCAACCTACCTGCAAAATAAGCTTCAGTCCCATATACTTGGCCTGATTAGTCATGTGAAATGCAACAAGAATCATTGTCTACACAGGCTCTCCTAAATTGGCTTTGCTGGAACCTATCACAAGGCCATTTCAGTCAAAGCCCTAGGAAAATGACCAGTTCCTCCAGCTGTGTCCTGTTATAAAAGAAAACAGTTTCTCATTGAACTTATGCAGACAACCACATTACAGTGAATTAAGAATATTCACAAATAGTTTATGAATTTTGGAGAAATTAGGCAGAGGGAGAGAAATGTGCCTTAAATTCTATATATAAGAGTATACTCTACTCCATTGTTTAAGGCTATAAAAAGCTCAAGAGAAAAAACGTTCTCCAGACTGAACAATCAGCAATGTTTCAAACAAACAAAACCCATTAAAAATTATTTCAGTCTTCCATTAGTTCAGTGCCTGCAATCAGCTCCTACTCTGCTTCATACTAGGTTAGCAATCTTTATGAACACACCAGCCTTTCACTTAGTGTCCTGTAAGTTTTCTCTCTAGTCCAATGGCACACTCTCCAAAGTTATCAGAAACCTGTATTCAAGAGTCTTTGTCATGAACTCCCCCAAAGAAGCAAGCACTGGACTGTGGCTGATTATAAGCCACTTTTTGAGAAGAAGCAAAGCAAAACAACAATTGTGGATGAGAAAGACCTTTGGAAAGCCATAAATACACAGTTGATAAGGAAATCTGGTTATTTCTGTGGCATACAACAATTTAGCATAATAATCATAATCATTACAACAACCTAAATGAAGACATACCAGAATTTCAGGAATCACATTCAATTCTGGAATACATACTAACAACACACCTATATAAATATAACCCAAAGAAAGTTAAACACCACTTCAGATTTGAAGTCCATCCTGTATAATTCTAACATAACAGATGAGCCTAGTACAGTTCTCTTGAAGTTCAGGGGACCCAATATCCAGAAGAAGTTAGTTTGAGGTCAAAATGACTGAATTTAGAACTTGAAATTTTGCCTTTGGAAAAAGTCTGTCAAATGTCAGAGGTTTTCACTTGATATCACAAAATAGGATCATTGGTGTCCATAAAATAGTCATTGATTTAGCTAAAATGATAAAAACATTTACTCTTTGACAGGTAGGAGACTCAGTTTCCCAAGCAATAAGATGTAATGAAGACAGCATGAGGCCAACCACATCTGCCTCTCCTTCCTACTTTTTTTCCCTGCAGTTTACTTGAAAAGTAAACAAAAATCTTTTATTATCATTACACAAAAATTTTATTTGAAAGAGAAAACCAATTTTACCTTTGCATGGTACATTATTAATGTTAAAGTTAATTTTAATGAAACATAAACAAATCTAATTTTAATCAGTTTTACTATAAGGTAAGACTTTTTTTTTTTAATTTTATTATTATTATACTTTAAGTTTTAGGGTACATGTGCAGGTTTGTTACATATGTATACATGTGCCATGTTGGTGTGCTGCACCCATTAACTCGTCATTTAGCATTAGGTATATCTCCTAATGCTATCCCTCCCCTCTCCCCCCACCCCACAACAGGCCCCGGTGTGTGATGTTCCCCTTCCTGTGTCCATGTGTTCTCATTGTTCAATTCCCCCCATGAGTGAGAACATGCGGTGTTTGGTTTTTTGTCCTTGCTATAGTTTGCTGAGAATGATGGTTTCCAGTTTCATCCATGTCCCTGCAAAGGACATGAACTCATCATTTTTTATGGCTGCATAGCATTCCATGGTGTATATGTGCCACATTTTCTTAATCCAGTCTATCATTGTTGGACATTTGGGTTGGTTCCAAGTCTTTGCTATTGTGAATAGTGCTGCTATAAACATACGTGTGCATGTGTCTTTATAGCAGCATGATTTATAATCTTTTAGGTATATATCCAGTAATGGGATGGCTGGGTCAAATAGTATTTCTAGTTCTAGATCCCTGAGAAATCGCCACGTTGACTTCCACAATGGTTGAACTAGTTTACAGTCCCAAGGTAAGACTTTCATAAACCTTTTTAAATATTTTATAATTTTCTGTTAAAAAGCAGATCAGTGCTCCAAGAAAATCCTGTTATTCCGACATAGGGGCCTAGATGTTGGCCTTGAATCAGTGTGTTTTTGATATTAATGTTTAATTCATAGAAAAACTCTTAAGTAACCTATTCCCTCAAAATCAGCCCTTACAATCTCAAGTACCCACCTCTTCTGTGATACTCCCTGGGCCTAGAGGGATTGAATAGCTTTAATTTTTTTTGGCCGTGTGTCTCATGAGAGCAGTACTTTTTGTGTACTTCTCCCAGGTTTGAAGACGAGGCTTTGAGTAGTGTCAATGTTCAAGATTTAGCAGGAGTGGGTACCTTTTTCAGACCCATGAGTCAAAGCCCTGTAACTTAACAGCACAAGGATTAGTTAATAGGACATTTATTCTGCAGAAAGCCCTATCATTCTAACATGTCACAAATTAAAACACTGTGATTTGGTGTCCAGTAGTTGCTGCCTGAAGCATTTCAAACCACTGTATTAAAATAGTTTATGCAATACTCATTGCATATGTCTAATCGCTAGCATTCTAGTGACAGAATTGTGACCAAAAGCATCAAAAATGTGATAGGTCCTGTGCCAAACTTATCAAAGTAAGACAATTAACTTTTCTCTCTGTCATTTAAAAAAAATGTTTAATGCAAATATCAGTCTTGGAAATTCAGTATGAAGTGAACCATACAACAAAACAAGGACAAAGTGAGAACAAGCAAACAATAATTTCTTTTCAGCTATAAAATGAGCATCATCATACATTTCCAGGATTGGCTTCTAGATACAGTACTGACAACTATTTAGCTAACTTTCACCATTAGAATCCTCAAATCAGTGCAACATTTGTATATATTTTGTTATAAAGTATACACCTGGAGTCCCAACAGTGATAAAAGGCTTGGGATAAAAAAATCATTGGAAAGTACAAAGTCTCACATTTTTATTGCTACTTAATCCAAGTGAATGTTACTTAATTTTGATAATGGTGAACACAACTAAAGTTTGAAAGCAAATGACAAATTGTTGGAAATGCAGAGGAAACAAAATGACTATTTATAGAACCAAATACAATCCTTCCATTAGAAACTGAAAAACATCATTGGTTTCATAGATGTGTGTATGTGTAAGTAAAACCCAAAGAACAAACAGCAGGTAAATGAAAATTGAAAGCAAAAGTAAATAGAAAATGAACCCCAAATTTTTTCTCATACTCAAGGTAAAAAAAACTTTACCTTGGGGGTGACAGTGTTATCCAGAGCCTAGAAACACAAATGATGGATATTTTGTTCCTGGTATGCACATTAATGTATTTAAATCCACCAGTAACACTATACATTTTGTGCAATGAAGGCATTGACTTAAGGTACGTGACCAGTAAGTACTTTAGTGCTAGTACTATCTATGCAGAATAGCAAACGTAGTGTGAAACAAAGCAATGCAAACATTTATCACATTTTACGTGTACTCTGTCGCCAGGCTGAGTGGCACGATCTTGGCTCACTGCAACCTCTACCTCCCGGGTTCAAGTGATTCTCCTACCTCAGCCTCCTGAGAAGCTGGGACTACAGACTCTTCGCCGCTCCCAGCTAATTTTTGTGTTTTTAGTAGAGATGGGGTTTCACCATGTTGGCCAGGATGGCCTCAATCTCCTGACCTCGTGATCCACCCACTTCGGCCTCCCACAGTACCTTCATTTTTAAAAACAGTTTATGTAGACTACTTCTGAAAACTGAGGTATTAGACAAAGCTAGTCATCAGTTCCTTGCTAACTACTTTATGATCTGTGAATATCAGATGTTTACCTAAGTAAGAATGTTAAAATTAAATACATTGGACATTTTCATCAATAACTCAGAAAATTCAGGCATTTTCATTAAACCAACAACATTAAATTAATCTTATTTATCAACAAAATCACACAAAGATCATTTTGATTTTGGCTGGGTTTATAGTTTTATAACCTTCTGTGCCAAACCCCAGCACCTCAAAATATCTAGCAGAGACAAATACAAAACCCAGACAAAAATATATACTAACAATTCTGAAGACATTTCTGTTTTTATCTTACAAAAATTTTAAAGCCAGTTCGTTTATTAAAGATTTACTTAAGTCACATAAACTTGGAAAATACTTGGATGTATTTACTTAATTTATGAGTGCTCTTTTATTTATAAGCCAATTTGGTAGACAAAACATAATAACATAAATGTACATACACATAAACACTTCTAAACATGTACACGCACACACACACACATGCATGCACACACAAAGATCCAATAGCTTTTACTTCAGAACCCTAGCCATGCAATAGCAATACCAACTCACTGGTCTACACACATGTTCAAATGGCTAAACCTTATTTGCACTGATAGGTAATCCAGTGAAGGCTATAAACCAAAATTTTGGGTAAAGCAGTTTCCATAGGTGTTTGATTTTTAAAGGCCAAACCCCCTCAGACTCCAAAGAATTCTGGGGCCAAACACAGCACAGAAGAACATCATGTACTAAGCAGGCCCAACCCTGCTTAGAACAGCAGCATGAAAGCCTGGATACATGGAACTCCATCCCGCTTTCCTGTTCAACAGCAAAATAAGAAGTTAGGAGAGACCTAACTTATGCAGATTCCAAAGAATTTGGGGCCAAACAGTATTAAAAAAAGTCAGTTTATCAAATTATGATTTCCCATAACTATATCAACACACATACAAACAATTACTGAAACACAATCCAACTGCTGAAGCAACAGACAAGCCCCCAAAGTGTCCAAACTGAAACAGAAAGGTTGCTTTCCTCTCTCAGTCAGTTGGGCTTGTTCAACCTGCAAACAGAAATTCCTTCAGAATTTCTCAGAGGAGCAAATCCAGCTGCTGGTATCCACAAAGGACACTCACTCATCTGAACATAGATGTCAGATTTCAAAGGCTGTTTTTTTCTAGGCAGTCAGGCAGCAGCGTGGCCAAAGAGAGAGACCAAAACCCACCTCCAGCCATAAAAGGGTCAGGCAACTTCTTAGGAGGGCTTCTAAGAATTCTCCTGGCTTGCAGCAGCTGACCGGCAAGCTATGTGTTCAGGTCAGGGAATCAAAATCTGTTACTGACATGCTAGAGTTTTGTTCTAGGTCTTACAACTAGCTGCACAGAAAGCCAATCACTGAGACAGTGAGTATTGCCAGGGAAGAAGGCTTTATTCAGGTGCTGCAGCTAAGGAGATGGGGGAGATCGGTCTCAAATCTATCTCCCTGATGGACTAAAATTAAGGGTTTATATAGCAGGGAAGAAATGTAACCATGTGTGCTAAAATAGGAATTAGGGAGGAGTAAAGAGAAGTTGGTCAGCAGAAAGCAGGTGGTCAGTTAGGCAATTGTGATGGGTGAGGGGTCTGGTATCTCATTATCCAGATGTGGTATCTGGTAATTACAGTTCATTTGAGACTTTCTGGGAGACCTGATGGTTGGTTTCTTGAGAAAGGAACTCAGATAAGACAGTTTTAACTTTCTCAAGTTTTAAGACTGGGAGGATCAATTTCTGTGTTTATTCAAAAGAAACCATAAACATCAGTTCTATGGGACAATTGGGCCGGTTTCCATAGCGCATTAGCATCATAGCCTCTCTGAGTTTCCTATTTTCCAAAGGGGGAAAATAATACGTATTTTATTGAGTTGTAAAACTTTCAAATGTGAAAAGCACTTAACACAGTGCATGACTCTTGTCACCCATGTCTTTTCTTCTTCATATATTTGGATTTGTGGGTCAAGTGAGATCATAAAAACCACTTTTCAGAATATCACATTCTATACAGTTGAACATAGGCCTATATTAAATTAGTTTCCTTCTCGTTCATTATTTCATTTTCTTCCCTGTAACTGGTTTGTTGAATAACAATGCTACTTCATTAAAATGTTTAGCAAACTTAATTTTTCTTTTTATCAAATACTATAGTTTTCTAGTAAATGAGATAATGTATATAAATATATACATGTTCTGTTTGGGGGAGGGTAGATGATAATGGTGTTGCTATGCATTCCGAAAGGATTTGCAACCTGAGAGAGACAGACTGGTTCTGATCTGATGCACTTAGTGTCAGTACAATAAACACACTGAACCAAGAAATATATGGGGGTATGATAAGAATATTTATTTGCTATGCAGAAGACAAAAGCATGTTTTAGGAATGAAGAGAAAGGAAAAGGCCATAGTTGGGAGTGGAAGTTAAGACTAGCCTTGACTAGAAATACTGAAGTAGTCTGAAAAAAATCACAGTTGCAGTAGGAATAGAGAGTAATAGGTATATATAGGATATTTTGACATTTTTAGTTGTAATGCTGCCTGCAAGGAGAACCTGCTGGCAAACCTCACAAAACAGTAGCACTATTGCCCTGGTAGTCCTTGTAACCAGAGCATCTCTGTTCCCACTTTAAAGCCCTTTGGCCATCCTATACAATTCCTGTTGGGCATTTACACCTAAGAATGTTGACTCCTGGTAAGTGTTTTGTATAGTCCTGGGTTCATCCTAATAATAGAATAGAGCAGTAATTTAGAAAATACCTACACCAGTAGGATGCCCACTATTTTATAGTCACATTGGTTTCTCATCCTATTTCTCTGAAGCTGAGAAAACCATTTATTTTTGTTTGAGTTATAGGCCCAATTTTTTGCTTAAAGAGGTCACACATTGCCTTTCATGTTTAATATTACTGAAAGGTATGTAATGACGCATTCTTTATTAGGCTTATAAAACTTCTTTAGCAATTTGTTTTTTAAATTTATTTCCAGAGTTTTAATATTTTTAAATTTATTGTTTAGGGATGGGGTCTTACCATGTTGCCCAGGCTGTCCTTGAACTCCTTGGCTCAAGCAGTCTTCCTGCCTCAGTGTCCGAGTAGCTGAGATTGCAGATGCACACTGTTGTACCCAGAAATACTTTTTTATTTAATTGTTAACAGCCTAGGTTTGAATAAGGCCATATGTACCACTTCACAATTCTCTGGTAAAATTATATCAGTCTGCACCTCAAAAGGTGCAGCAAAACTGGGATTGACAGTATACTCTAAGACTGACTGTACAAAGCTTGATGGGGCACCCATTCCATCACTTTATGCTCTTTTCCCCTCTCCTTGTAAGGGTGGGTACTTTAGGACAGGAACAAGGAGAAGCAAATGGGAAGGCACTGTGAGTGACCTGTTCCCAGTTGATCTCCAGGTGTGACCAGGCATTAAGCTAATAAGGAAGGATGACTGAATGTATGAATAATCAGTCACCTCACCGCCAGCTTAACCAGAAAGACACAGAGATGGGTTGGGGTGTTGAACAGTTTTGGACTGACCCTGGCGAATACAGTATTTCAGTGGAATGAAAGAATAATTTCCTTTTTAGTAAAATTATGTGTTCCAAATTGATATACCCCTGTCACCACCTCTCAACCTCTTCTTAGAAATTCAATATAATAACAGTCCAGGAGCCTCTTGAGCCTTTCAACATCCTCAGCCCGCTTTTTCTGTCCTGCCTTTCTTTCTGCCCTTGTTGGATAATCTTACCCACTCATTTTTCCCCTCCAACAATCTGGCAGTAGTAGGAAAGGTGGGAAGAAGAATGGTGATTTGTTCAAATTCTTCTTTGCCCCACACATGAAATGAGTACTGCTGAAGGCAGTGAAAAATAGATGGCTGTGGGTGGTTTGTTAGTGACTCATCAGTCTTCCCATTCTGCTGGGAAAGGGAAGGGCTGGGACCAGATGGGAATGCATTCCAGAGACTCTTGCTTTAAATGATTTCTCATTTATGTGATTTATTTAAAAATAAATAATTGCTAGGCCAAGTAAGGGACACAAAAAGTATACACTTCATTGAATTGCCACATTGCCACATTTTTCCTAGAGTGGGTTAATAAAGCCTTCTGATAGGATAGCCACTGGTGGGGATTTTTTTTAAATCATTTCCTGGTGGTGAATTTATGATTATACTTCACTGTACTATGAATGCTTGATCTACATAATCAATATTAGTATTATTGTTACTAAATGTTTAAAGGACTCCAAATTAGTAAGTAGTATACAAAACAAATACCACTCTTACCCTCATGAAATAATAAACAATGACTTATGAAGGTAAAGCTTGTGGCAGGGATAAGCCTGTACTCAATGGAGAAATAAGTAAATGAGCATAGGGAAGAGGAACCCCAGGAACGTTTGCCATGGTCATTTTGGGAATACTTGAGTAGTCAAGTGTATTTCTTAGGGCTATCTGTAATTTTTCTTTATTAAATTGAGGTTTATTTATTTAAGGATAATGTGGTTCCAATAAGTCTGTTTCCAGGGTCTATAGTTTGAAGCTCCTTTTACCTTAAAAGTATGTCCTGATCCCTGAAGACTGACCATCTGGCTGGTGTGGTTGTTGTCATTGTGATCAATAAAGACAACTTTGATTTATGAGCAATTTATCCTGCTTACAACTGCACAGAAGAGGCAGTGGTTCATATTTTGGCTCCTATGCAGCTGGGGGAACTTGAGCTCCCTTAGTTCTTTCAGAAAGCCTGGCTAGGAAGCTGGCATCGTGGCAGGAATGTTTTAGTTAGTTTCAGGAAGTCAGGATACCAATGTCAGAGTAATTCAACTGACAGAATAACTACTTTTTATTTTTTTAAAATCCAAATTATGCTTTAAATTATGATCCTATTTAAGTATATTATTTAAAAGTTAAATATGTTATTTAAACATTTCTAAATTTTGAGGGCTTTTTATGAATAACTTGGGGCTTTTGAAGACAGATGCATAAAATACTTCAAAATCGGAAGACATTTTTACTTGGAGTACTAAGTTAACATTGGTCCTGTAAGGGAGGCAAGAGTATTCATGATTATTTGAGGCAGCTCAAATGGGTTTCTCTTTTTTGTCTTTCCCAGCATAGACAAACTTCTTGTTTTTGTGAAGGGAAAATACTTTACCCCAGAATGGCAATAAAGATAGAGGAAAGGTTCTTTCTGTTAAATGGAGAAGGCAGATTTCTCATTAGACTTCATTAGTTAGTGAAGCTTGTTTTACCCTATAGATTCTGAATGGGTGTTAATACTTTCTGCATTGGTTTTTAGAAATTGCTATTTTCTAGATTCATTCAAGAAAGATGAGTGTAAACTTTTAAGTTTGGAATTTATAGAGATGGAAAAAATTTTAGCACCTAATAAATTGTTTATTTGTCAGGATGTGCTGTAAGTTAAAAGGTGAACCTCTTCCCTTACCTTTTTAGTAGTTACAAATATATATGTAGTATATATTAAAGAATATTTAAGTATGTATGAATTATAAAACAAAACAATACAAGGAACACTTAGTACCCGCTACTCAACCTTAACAATGTAAGGTTACTGGTACTCTTGGAGCCTTTTGTATGCCTCTCTCAGATACCTTTACTTCATTTCCCATTTCCCACCCACTGCAGAAATTATCATGAGCTTTGAGTCAATCATTTTCTTGCTGTTTTAAAGAAAATAATTTCCCACTGAGTGTCCTGTTCCTTTATATACTGTAACCTGTTGCTTTTTTCTAGTTTTTCCACTTAAAAATACTATATTCTGAGATTCATCAAAAGGTTGTGTTTATAGTTCATTCCTATTCATAGCTATATAGTATTCTATATGAATATATTAAGTTTATTGAATCTGCTGCTGGTGGATATTTGGGTTACCAGCTTTTCATTACAAAAATGCTATGAACATTATTTTGCATGTCTCTTGGTGCACGTGTGCAAGTATTTCTCTAGGGTCCTCCTGCCCGTTCTCATGGTATGAAAAAATTCTCTTAATCATTAAATCAAAATATTAGGAATATACCTTAAGTGACCCCACAGATGTTTGTGGCTTAGATGTTTGTGACCTTTTTGCCACAACTAAGTAACCATATCAGATTGTCTCTTTTTAAAACTTTTTATTTTGAAATAATTTCAGATTTATAGAAAAGTTGCAAAATAGTACAGAGAGTTCCCATATACTCTTTACCCAGCCTCCCCTAATGTTAATATCTACATTACCATTACCTTGGTACTTTCATCAAAACTAAGAAATAACATTGGTACAATACCATTAAGTAAACTACAGACTTTGTTCAGATTTCCCCAGCATTTCCACTAATGTCCTTTTTCTCTTTGAGGATTTCGTCCAGGATACCATATTGTATTTACTCATCATGTTTCCTTAGTTTTCTCCAGTCTGCAACAACTTATCTGTCTTTCCTTGTCTTTTATGGCCTTGACACTTTTGAAGAGTACTGGTTAGATGCTTTGTAGAAGGACCCTCAATTTGAGTTGTCTGATGCTTTTCTTATGATTAGATTGAGACTGTGTGATTTTTGCAGGAATACCACAGAAGTGATGGCGTATACTTCTCATTGCATCGTATCAGGGAAGTACATGATAGCAACATGATATATTATTGGCTATGCTAACCTTAATCACTGGCTTATTTAAGATGATATCTGCCAAGTTTCTTCACTTTAAAGTTACTATTTTTGCTTTCCATGGTTTTTTCTTTTTCCTTTTTTTAGTTTATTGTTTTTAATTGACATAAAATTGTATGTATTTTATTATGTACAACGTGCTATTTTGAAGTATTATATACATTGTGGGATGACTAAATCTAGCTACTTAACATATATATTACCTCATACAATTATCACTTTTGTGTTTTGTGGTGAGAACACTTTACATCCACTCTCTCTCTCTTTTTTTTTTTTTTTTTTTTTTTTTGCGACAGGGTCTTACTCTGTCACCTAGTTTGGGTTACAGTGGCGTGATCTTGGCTCACTGCAGCCTGGACCTCCTGGGCTCAAGCGATCCTCCACCTCAACCTCCCAAGTAGCTGTGACTACAGGCATGTGCCACCGTGCCTAGCTTATTTTTGTATTTTTTTGTAGAGATGGGGTTTTGCCATGTTGTCCAGGCTGGTCTCAAACTCCTGGGCTCAAGCAGTCCACTTGCCTTGACCTCCCAAAGTGCTGGGATTACAGGTGTAAGCCATCACACCCAGCTACTTTTACTCTCTTAGCATTTTTCAAGAATAACCATGCCTTTTTTTTTTTTTTTAATTATTATTAGAAGGGAATCACCGAAGTCCAGTCCACACACTGGGAGGAGAGATTAAACTCCACCTACAGGAGGAGGAGTATCAAATAATTTGTATATATATGCTAAAATCACCACAGTTATTAATAAAATATTGGGGGGGAAGATACTTTGAGGCTGTGCAAATATTCTGTTTTTCTTTAAAGCTTCACCCACTAATTTTATCATTCATCAGTGAACTTCTTTGCAGCATTATTACTATGTTATTCTAATGATTAGTTTCATTTTCCTCATTCCTTCTACATTTATTAATTGAAATTCTTCTGTAAGGAAGTTGTGTCCCTTCCCCCATTTATTTATTCAATACTTTATTTATATCAGTATGGTCTCATAAATGCTTATTTTATTCTTTGAGTTATAATCTAACATTGTCACTATTGATTTTGTTGCTCAAATACTTGCAGCCTGTTTGTTGGCAGCTCTTTCAGATTGGGAGAGTTCCCTAAATTTTAATTTATTTTATTTTATTTTTTGAGACGAGTCCTCACTCTTGCCTAGGCTGGAATTCAGTGGCACAATTATGGTTTACTGCACCCTCAATCTCCTAGGCTCAAGCGATCCTCCTGCTTCAGCCTCATGAGTAGCTGGGACCACAGGCACATGCCGTCACATCCAACTAATTTTTAAATTTTTTGTAGAGATGGGGTCTCCTTATGTTTCCTAGGCTGTTCTTGAACTCCTGGGCTCAGGGCTCACGTGATCTTCCTGCCGTGACCTCCCAAAGTGCTCTGATTATAGGTATGAGCCACCGTGCCTATCCCTAAGTTTTTTTTTTTCGAGATGGAGTCTCGCTGTGTTGCCCAAGCTGGAATATGGAATGCAGTGGCGCGATCTCGGCTCACTGCAACCTCTGCCTCCCAGGTTCAAGCAATTCTCCTGCCTCAGCCTCCCAAGTATCTGGGACTAGACACATGCACTACTACGCCTGGCTAATTTTTTTGTATTTTTAGTAGAGATAGGGTTTCACCATGTTGGTCAGGCTGGTCTCGAACTCCTGACCTGAAATGATCCACCCACCTCGGCCTCCCAAAGTGCTGGGATTACAGGCGTGAGCCATTGCCCCCAGTGAAGGTTTTTTTTTTTTTTTGCACCTCCTTTCTGGCACCATCACATTCTCCAGGTTCATCTTGTAGATTCTTTGTCCCAGTCCTAGAATCAGGCATTCCTTTAAGAAGCTTTGGTTCCCTTTCTTGGGGAGTAGTATTGAGAAACCAAGATCTGGGTGTGTCTTTTTTAAAAAATAGGTATTTGTCTTGGGGAAAAAAATAGCTTTCCTGTGTTAGATTTAAATAGTTTATCCTCAAAGTCATTTTATTTTTGAGAGAAAAGTAATTTATATAAAAAAATAGTTCTCTTCCTTGTTAATATTAGCAGTAGTAATTAAAGATGTTACTACATCATATTTCTAGTAATAAGAAATAATTTTAGAATTTTCCTTTTCTAGTTCATGGCACTTTTGTGGAAAACTTGAAAAAGTCCATTCATTTCCTCTAATGATTATTTTCTATGTGGGGTGCAGTTGAGAACAATGAAACAAGGACAAAGGAAGGGCTTGTGGAGCTGCCGAGCAAAATTCACCAATATCCCTGCACTGAAGCTTAAGCCTGAACTCAGAAGAAAATCTCCGACTTGTACTCGGACCTCATTTACTCTTATTTATACAAAACTCTAAAAACAGTGGTTATCTGGTTTCCAAACTCCTAGAAGATTTAAACCAGCATTTTAGAAGAACCAGAAGGATGCATCTATTAAGTAAGATGTCAGCAGTGAGAAGGGGCAGCTGACTTCCGCAAGGAAGGAGAGAGGGAGCAGACGGAGCACTTGGCCAGCGGGGCAGTGCAGATCTCTATAGCTAAAGGACTGGTAGCCCAGGTTAGTGAGGCTATGAGGGCACTACTGGGAGGACCTAGTACAGTAAATTTGTTCATAATGATAACTTTGTGTCATTAAGCAAGTGTTAAGTTAGATTCCCCAACCCCCCCTTCTCTCCCCCCTACCCCCGCACTGTTAACACTGTTTAGGAAGCTAGGGAAGTGTTGATACATTTTCAAAAGACTTTCATCACCTGGTAAAATGAAAATGCTGGTTTCAAGAATAAACCTTTCCTCAGTTATTCAGGCTGAACCTTTTATTCTTTAGAATTATCGAGAGGTGAAGTTTTTGCCTATTTAGTACTACTGTCTGTAAAGTCACAATCTTGAAAATTGGATCCTCATTTGATTATGCCAGCATAGTCTTCCCTTAAGGTATCAATCTTTTATTCTGATTTTCTCCCTTAAAATTATATCATTATAGGGCTGTCATTGTTACACCAGGAGAGTTCAATTTCACAGAAAGATTTTATATATTGGAGGCCTTCTCAAAAAGAATATGAATATAATTTTCATATATTTATTTAGAAAAAATCTGAAACAAAATTTGTTTTAGGAGAATCATCAAAGGGAATTAAGTGGGATTCCTTAGTTTTTAAGATAATATTTTAAGGCTAATACTTCTCTAATCTGGCTAGATTTTTTACTTTCTTGGTTAACAAAATGCTGAATTTTGATATATAAAAAAATATGTAAATGTAGACTTGGTCTCCTAATAGACCGGCAGAGCTGCCCCCACCAAGGAAAAAAAAGAAAACAAAAACCTTATTCGTAGGGTAACTGCAGATGTCCCCAGCTAGTTTATAAGTGGTCCAGGTAGCGTTTACAGTTGCTGGGGAATACAGCTGCCACAAGAAACGATTCTCTTAGGCTTTCAAATGAATTTCTCCTGCTGTGCATATGTATATAAAGGTAACTTTGATAGCAGAGTGAAGGATAAGGGAAAGAGGCAAGGTACAAATGTGTTCAGTAGAGGTTGAAAGTGTGGAAAGAATTTGAAAGAATAAATGTTAGGAGGAGAGAGAATGAAAGAGAACCAGTTACACCAGTAGTAAGATACAGCTGTAGCTGTCATTTATTGTATCTTTTCTTCTATCATATTTTACAGTACTAACATTTATAGGTTTCTGAAGCAGGGAAATCAATTTCTGTTGAAGATTAAACCTTTTCCAATTTCTGACTACCTGTCTACCTTAGAGAAAAGAAGCAAATTCATTTTAACCTCAAGTACCAGGGTTTGTACTGTGCCAAATAAATTAGTTTGAATTATTATGAAACATTTGATGAGCTAATGTGTTCGATTTATACATGTATGACCATTTCCCTTTTCCTCAAAATTCTGGAGCCTGAAAACTAGCCATATAGTTCAGTTCTCAGGCAGTTTTCATTTTGTTGTTTTTGTTTTTATTGAGGAATTTTCCTTGACTATATATCCAATATATTTATATTTTAGGCAAGTAAAGTATCCTTTGTAAACATAACAATTGTGATTGACTAAATAAGTGGCCCCTCTATCTTTTTTTTATTTTTATTTTTTGAGACAGAGTTTCACTCTTGTTGCCCAGGCTGGAGTGCAGTGGCGTGATCTCGGCTCACTACAACCTCCGCCTCCCAGGTTCAAGCAATTCTCCTGCCTTAGCCTCCTAGATAGCTGGTATTACAGGCACCTGCCTCTATGCCTGGCCAATTTTTTGTATTTTTAGTAGAGATGGGGTTTCACCATGTTGGCCAAGCTGATCTCGAACTTCTGACCTCAGGTGATCCACAAGCCTCAGCCTCCTAAAGTGCTGGGATTACAGGGTGAGCGACTGCACCCGGCCCCATATATCTTTTGACTAGTATCTGATGATACTGAAGTACTGTGTTTTTGTCTGCATTTAATCTGTATGTTATTTTAGTTTTATGATGAAATAGGGCAATAATCAGTCATTGAATCATATACATTATGCCAGTTATTTCTCAAATTTCCCCCCTCTTTAATTCCCATTAAAAACCTCTTCTAGAATTATTCTTGTTTTATCATTTGATGCCCCATATTATGTGGACTATATTTAAATCATCACCTATTCTCAAGAATGGATAATAATATAGTTTCTTTCAGGTTGGATACATATATTTGCCTCTGAGTATGTACATGCTTGGATAAGTATTCTAGTTACCTCTAAATGACTTGAAATATACCAAATATACATTTTTAAATACAATAAAATTCTTAAAAAGCATCCTCAAAAGTATTTATTATAAACTAGAGAAAAAAATAACTTGAGGCAAAAGTCTAGGTTTTCACCATGCATTTTGACTATGAGTATATATATTTTGGCTGCTTTTGACTTACTTAGAATCTAAAAATTTTAGAGTTTGAGGATCTATGAGGAGATCTACAAGAATGCCCTTAACCTAAATAAATGAGTAGATAACAGAGATCCTAAACTTTGAAATACTCTACATAATTTTGTGCATATTTGGAGGGGAACATCTGTTGCCCTTTTTCAGATTCTGTAGTTATCTACGCTCCCTCCCAACCTTCTGAAAAAGAAGGTAAGAGACCACTGATCTAGTCCTTCAGCTTTCTTTTGCAGGTATACAGATGAGGCCAGGCTGGACGCCGTGGCTCATGCCTGTAATCCCAGTACTTTGGGAGGCTGAGGCAGGTGGATCACTTGAGGTCAGGAGTTGGAGACCAGCCTGGCCAACATGGAGAAACCCCATCTCTACTAAAACTACAAAAATTAGCTGGGCATGGTAACGGGCACTTGTGGTCCCAGCTACTCGGGAGGCTGAGGCAGGAGAATCGCTTGAACCCCTGAGGCGGAGGCTACAGTGAGCCGAGATCACGCCACTGCACTTCAGCCTGGGCGACAGAGCGAGATTCCTTCTCAAAAAAAAAGAGGCCAAAGACTCGAGGTAAACAGCTAATTAGTAGCAGAGCTGGGATTAAAACTCAAGTTTCTTTCCCAGGTCAGTTCTAATTCCATTTATCTACCATTCCTCAGACACATATTTGATTCTGAAGCCTGAGCCACTATGCACATAATTGCTACTTAATTAGCACTCTTTCACATTTGAAACCATTTGGGTTTACATTTCTTGTTAAAAAAGAACAGAAGTCAAAAATTTGGCAGTGATTCATAGTTATCTGTTGTAAAATTTATTTTAAATCCTAAAGTTTAGCAACATAAGATAATTATTGTTCATAAATAGCTTTATTTAACAGTTATTTGATATTGAAAGGAAAATTGCAGTTAGATCCCTAGGTCAGTAGCTGATTTTTTTTCTGATTTTTTCCTATAATGTCATTATCAGTGTCCAACAAACATGCTCTTTTGGGCTAATAAAATGGAATATATCTATTCCTTTATATTATAGATGCTTTGCTTTCAGAAGAAGTAAGTAAAAACACATTTCTATTTGTGTATAGTAGTGTAGTGTATAGTATTAGTGGAATTTTTATGAGATTTTTGCAAAAGTCACTTTAATCAAGGATATTATCTACAATAAGGGTTTAGTTCTTAGTCACAACTCTTTCATATATGCATCATGGGCAAGATACATAGATCATTTGCTTTCAGACTTTGCTATCTTGCAGCTTCTCACAATAGAACTCTCTGGTATTCAGATTTCATTTAACCTTGTATTAAATAAAAGCTTTACATTTTTATTTATTCATTCACTCAATAAGTATTCATATGTCAGGCACTGTTCTAGGTACTTCTAAGTGCCACCAGATCTTAACAGTCTTTTTTGCATATAGCCATGGATCTCTGTTGTTGTGTTATAGAATAAACTCCAATGCAGTATTTTCATGTTAGACTCTTTCAGGTCCTCCCGCAAAGGGAATTTGAGCTTTGCCACTCAAGTTTTAAGGATTTGGATATAAAATATTGTAAACACTTTCTCAGCCATGTGAGTCAAGAGTGTGTGGTATTCTGTTTAATCAAATATTAATAGATAGTTCTGGTTGAGAGTATGCCAGATGAAGTTTTGACTGTGCTGCAAGTAACAACAGCATTGGTGTATTTTCTTTTGTCTGGCATTATAAGAAGGTTGACTTTCAACGATGTTTGCCTTTTCCATTCAATACTTGGTTCTTTGGTTCTTTCATAGTGGATGAGGGATATTGATGATGCAGCATCTCCAGCCTTTCAGCCATACATGTCCAGGTAGTCTTGAACTCCTGGAGAAAAATCACAAAATCCTTTCAGTTGGCTCATGCTGATTGATGATTCTAAACTCAGTTGAGCCCATAGTTCTGTTTATCAGCTCCACTGCTTATCCTGAATTATGGGTTTTTTTTAATATCTTACAGCAGTTATTGTAGACCTTTTACTAGTAAATAGAGCTCATTAGGTGTCCTGTTACTGTATGAGTTCTTATAGCGGTTACCATTTTCATGTGCTTTTGAATCTTCAAAAGGTGGTGAAAATTAATCCAAACTTGTAAGACCTTGGGAACCCTTCCGTCTTCTGTTAACATGCATAGAACATGGCTTCAGAAATGGGGTCTGTACTGTAGTTTATCTTCTTTCTAAAATTTACATTGTATTAGATATTATCTCTTCTTACTTATTTCCAAATTCAACTTAATCTGTCTTGTTAACTCAAATTGTCCAATAATGCAGTGACTTCTCAGAACTGGAACCCTGTGTTAGTCATGGATGCCTCCCGGGAGACTTGTATATTTCCTGTTATGAAGTAGGGGATTAAGGAAGTGGTTGTTGAGTAGTCATAATATATAATGTTCATAATATATAATAGATAATAAGAGAAAGAATACATCCTTTTATGTAGCAGACAGACAAGATGATCCATAGGTTTCATTCTGTTTTTTAATTGGTTTTATTTTGTGTTTCTATATTATTTATTCTATATTTTATATATTTTGCATAGATAAACCCTACCTATATTTATGTATTTTGAGATATCTTTATACAGCTGGAAATTTTGCCAGCTATATAGAACACAACAAAAAGATATAATGCCCTAAGAATCTCACTTTCAGGCAGATGAGTAAAAATTATGTTGGTAAAAATTAAACACTTACTTGCTTTTGTATTTAATTTCGGAGTTTAAAAAAAATTTCCCCCCAAATGCCAGTGACACAAATATGACTGCAGCTATTGTCGTATTTATCCTTTCTCTCTCCCCTTCCCTGAGCCAAAGCCACCAGGTCATTTGAGATGACCATTGATTCAACCCTGTAGTAGCCAGGCGAGGTCAAAAGTCTTATGCTATATAAGTGAGTATAGCAACTACCACCCCATATCTTGTCATGGTTGGCTCTCTATTACTGCTGCCTCCCTCCATAATTTTTTAGAAATCATTCATTATCTATTTCACTTATTTAATAAGTGAGAGAAAAAGAGGGAACAAGAAATAGATATTAAATAACTTGTCAATGGGGCTAAAATTACATAATGGCTGAAATTAGAATCAAGAGACCCAGTCTCTCTGCCTTGTCTTACTTTTGAGTTGTGTAGCCAGTCCTCTTCTGTGGACTGTGGCTAAGCCATCAGTGGAAAGCTTTGGAGTGCCCTGTTGCTATAGTAGGCTGGACCAGTCAGTAAGGCAGAGCTGCATTGATGACTGTCAGTGTTTGTACTGGGGGTGTGGTTATTACCAGGCTCGCAGAACAGGTGCTGGAAATCATTTATAAGTCAAATTCTTTACTCAGGAAGACTTTGAACAGTGAAAGCACTTTTTTTTCTTATAAGAAGTATGTGTTCATTGTAGAAATTTCAGGAAAAAACACTCCCCCCCAACCAACTAAAGCAAGGAAAATAAAATATTACCTGTAATTACAGTGCTCCAAGATATGGGTGGTAATGACTTAGCCGGTTTTATCTGCATTTTGAACAGATGACCTCTTTGCTTATTTTTCATCATTATGTATTTAAGAAAAAATATGCCATTTAGCCAAGGTAAAACTATATCTACCTCACTGTTCTTAAAGCATACAAATTGGGCAGAGAGGATTTTCTTCCCAGCTGGCTCTCTACAGTAAGGCAAATGACAATAACTTAACAGTCCTGGCAGAAGCTAGTGTTCCTTGAGATTCTTTGAGGAGAGCTGGAGCTCTGACTTCACTTTGCTTGTCAGGCCATAAATTAGTGAAGATGAAAAGCTGTGGTCACTTTTTCTTCCCAAAACAAGAATTACAAGTCTCCTTACTCTTGCATCCAACTTTGAATTAGTTTTCCCCTCAGGGACAAGATAGACTTGAGCTGTACAAAATAATTTTATATACCTCACATGGAAGGCAAACATTAGGGATAAAAGGGATGTTTTATATTTTAGTAGAGAGAAATCTTCAAAGAGAAGAGTGAAACATTTCTTTAACTGATTAAAACTAAAAGTTATTTTGTGGAAAAATTAAGTCTTCTAAATCCTTTTCATTTTCCTTCAAATTACATTTTAAAAATGTGCTATGTAAAATTGGAACAACAGAAAAAAATGACGGCAGTTCTATTAGTTTGGAAGTATGGATATATTAGCTATGGATTAGCACAACAACAAACCATAGTCCATTATTGTAGTAGAATACCAGCATGCTCCTGGGAGCTTGGCATTTCGAGCAGCAAGTGCACTTACACTAACGGGCTAGGGTTTTAGTGCATGTGTTGAAAACGCCAAGCTTCCCAGAGTATGTGGCATTTCTATTACAATAATGATGATGGCAGGCATTCCATAAAAGGAGTTGTGATGGTTCGTATATAGTCAGCTTTTGTCCTTACAGCTGTCCTACAAAATAGGTATTATTATCCCTTTTTATAGATGAAAACATCAAGGCCAAGTTCACCAAACTGAGATAGTGATGGAGCTTGAAGGAAGACCGATCTTGTTTTAAAAAGTGCTAATTCTCTTTCCAGTCCTACCCCACCTTGTGCCATCCTGCATTCTGTTGCCTCTGACTTTCTCATATAAGGTGTACTTTGCCTTAGGTGAAAAATGTGTTACTAAAATAGCTGCCTATATATTTTTTTCATTAATTGAATTGCTTCTAATATACAAATAACTCCCAATTATGAGGAATCCCAGGGATGTTGTAAAACAGTCTCTTTGCAGAAGTAAATACTCTCTGATTATTTAAAACTTTTAATATTTTAATTTAGATTTTTAATGAAGATTTTACTGAAAAGATGGTCTAGCTTTAAGTATTAATAACTATGATAGTAACAGCTTTTGTTATTATGTTATTTTTACTTTTATTTTGTAATGCTCAGACCAGTTTCTGACTTAGAATGGGAACATTTAGGTTACATAAGAAGCAAGATATTGTATATATTTTTAATATCATGAGTTATATATTCTTCACTGTTCCATTTACTATGTTTGCTCAAATATATCTTGGCTAGAAAAGACTTGTTGAGGCTGTAATTCTAATCCTCTAAGTCAGTGGTTCTCAAACTTTGGTCCCTGGACACCAGCATTATCAGCATCACCTGGGTTGAACCAGAAACCATGGACATATGGGGTCCAGCAATCTTTGTTATCATATGCACATTCCAGTGTGAGAACCACCGATCTATATGTTCCACGTGCCAAGAGTGTTTGTGTGTTCTTTCATCTTAACAAATTCTTCTGGAGTACCTCCTCCAAGATAGTCCTCTGTGATGGGGATTCCACAGACCTCTGCTATCTCTGAGCTTCCCGTTTAACTTGAAGTATAGAGAGGAGTGGACTCTTAAAAATAGTCTTTCATGAAGTTAAAGTATCCTGGGCTTGGGGCCAGAGCATTTAGTTATTTGTGACTTTTACAGTGCAGGGTGGGCATTACTTGGAAGAACCCCATGAGTTCTTTCATTTGATGTACTTTCAAGGGCCTGGCCTATTCTAAAAACTGTGCTGGATCCTTGGGCTACAGAGATGAAAGAGCTCTGCCTCCAAGCTTCTTAACTCTAGCAGAGTTTACTCAAGTGTCTGGATCTGTTAGTTTGCCTCTCCTTCATCTATCTTTTCTTTTCTTTTTCTTTCTTTTTTTTTTTTTTGAGATGGGGTTTCTCTCTTGTTGCCCAGGCTGGGGTGCAGTGGTGCAGTCTCAGCTCACTGCAGCCTCTGCCTCCTGGGTTCAAGCGATTCTCCTGCCTCAGCCTACCAAGTAGCTGGGATTACAGGTGCATGCCAACACACCCAGCTAATTTTTTTTTTTTGCATTTTTAGTAGAAATGGGGTATCTCCATGTTGGCCAGGCTAGTCTCAAAACTCCTGACCTCAAGTGGTCCGCCCGTCTCGGCCTCCCAAAGTGTTGGGGTTACAGGCGTGAGCCACCATGCCTTGCCTCCCTCATCTTTTAAAATCATTTATGTTGGAGTAGAAAGGTTTTATTTGTGTAAGTTTATTGTTTGAATTGTAGAAACCTTGTGTTCCCTTCAGTTCTACTTAATCCAGAGTGTGTTCTACCACGGCCACTCCTAGAGAACATCAGTTTCTTCACCTGTAGAAAGGGGAATATGATGCCTGCTTTGCAGGATGGTTGTGAGAATTAAGTGGGTTAGAGCCTGGGCATAGGGCAAGGCATTAGGAATGGTTAGCGCCAAAATGTGAGGACTCATGTTGGGGTGAGGGATCAGGCGAGAGCTCCAGAGTGTGGGTGGAAGAATTTGGCTGCCAAAGGCCTACAATTCTCCCCTCCCAGGTCTGAGCATACTTTCCCCTTCCTCTTGGCCCTGGTAAACAGAATTAGTCTCCTGTTTCCTCTTCACCACCACTCCTAAAGCAAACAGCCAAGCATTTCCAAAGGTTGTTTTGCTGTGAGCAGCAATGGGAAGTAAATAGGTAAAAGGATCTTCTGCTTCCTCCTCGTTTACACCCGGTCCTTGGGAGGCAAGACAAAGTATGCAGAGATGCCAAGAGTTGCCACTTGGGCACCAAAGGGCTCTAATAAACTTCATCTGCACTTCAGAATTTTGGGACCCAGGTGAGAGGCCAAAGTGAGCAGTGAGAGGAAGCAGCAGTGAACTGAGGTGGGGGTAATGTGGGGTGTGCAGGTGACAAGGGTTCCTAGAGAGGAAGGGCTGCAGGGCTGTCCCCACCTTTAAGAAGGGTGGAAGGCCAGAGCTGCTTTCTTTGTATTAGAAAAGGTTGGCATCAGAGAAAGCAGCTTACATTTAAAAGATTGGGGCAAATAATTTACATTCCTAAGCATTTTGCAGAGTTACAGTTGTGAAAATAATTCAAATTCCACCAATTTTTCTTTTAATCACAACCCCCTCCCCAACTGCCCACCCAGAATTTGAGGCTAGACAACGATTGTTTCCCTTAAATATGCAAGTTAAAATGCAGAAATATACCTTGAAAAATTAGTTGATAGTAATTTGTTGGTGGTAGGGAACACTTATGTGCTTCAGGATTTGGTATGACGGAGTGATATGACTTTTTTTTTTTTTTTTTTTTTAGTTCAACACTTCCCCTTAAACTAGTGCTACTTCTAGGTGCCCATTGCAGATATCCAAATTAGTGAATGAGAGTCTTATTTTCAAAAATAATTTTAAATAATTATCTAATGCCACTCATATCTAACACAGGTATTCTGATCACTTGGATTCTTGTAAGAAAATGGTGTTAAGAATCTACATTAATGAGAAAACAACCAATACTGAGCAGAATGCTGCTGGTAACTCTTAGTTGGGCCCATCCGGTGCATGCTCCGTAAATTTTTATGTTGTTTGTATGGTATGCTGTGGTTTACAGTCTGGCCTTTGCATTAATTTGCCATTGTTTTTCTCTCAAATATTAATGAAGTGTAGGAGTGATTGAGTTCTAAATAGGCATTTTTAAGGTAGTCTTAAAATAAAGCTTTTCCTTAAAAAAATATTTTTTTCAGAAAGATGAAAACCACTTCATTAGTGATTGCTGGCAAAATCTCCTAATGTCTTTCTATAAGCTGTTTAAGCTTAGCATTAGAAATTGGTGCTAGAGGATTTAATTAGCCAGCTCACAGGATGCAGTCCCTTTAATTTAGGATTTCCCTTTGAGAAAATTATGGAGTTGAAAAGGAATATGATATTTTATACAGGTTTCCATCTTGGGCCCTTATGTTGTTTGTTCTGCTGATCTGGAAATTGTACATGATTTACATTAAAACTTTTTGTTTTTAATATCGATTATTGTAGTGTGGGGTGTTAGATTATGTGCAATAGTTCTCAGAGTTGGGAAAGGTAAAAGGGCTTGTTTTGGGCAATGATTAACTCATCTACTTTACCAAGGTTACATAATCAAGTATTAGTTACTATACATTTAGCTAATGCAGTGGGTTTAGTTAATCAATGAATATATTATCATGGGAGTGTTAACACTTTTGCATTTTTAGACTTGCCTTTAAAAAAATTACAGAAAAACTCCTCACAAACCTTGCCACCCTTTCAGCCATAACATTACATTGCCTTGGTTTCTGCCTTTAATTTCCCTGGGGGTTCTTTTTATTTAGGAAAAGGGTGAAAGATGTATTTGTGTAAGTACTACACCAGTGCTTCTGTTAAATTCTTTTTCAACAAAGAATATGTTACTTGGGCGCCTTGTACACCGGGCGCATATTTTTTTGGAAAGAATGTGCCATGAAAGCAGTAGTTTTTAGTGTGCATGTTTATTTCATGTCTGCCAGTTTATTTCAGCTTAGAAATTTCCTAATGCTTTGAGTTTATAACAGTCTTTCAGTTAACTGAGTGCATATACATAATATGCACAAAATGGCCAACTTTTAGAAATTATTTATGTATTTTAAAATCCCTTTTTTTCAGTCTGATATTGTGTGTCCCCTTGTTCCCTTTAATATGCAAATAAAACTTAACCTAAGATATGAAAAATATGTTTTAAGAAAAGCTTAATTTCTTAAGCTTAATTTGGAATGTCTGAAGAGTTAAACATTTGGTTTCTAGAAACCTTAATCTTTGTTAATGTGAAATTAACATAGATGATTTGAATATGTGTTCATGTGTGAGAACTTTGCCCCTTCAGTGTTTCTCTACTGAGTCTTTTTGACCTACTATAAGAGCTAAGTGCAAATAATGCCACATCAATAGGGCGTAGAGAAGAGTTCTTTCTTCCACATGTTGGCAGTGCATTATAAGAGCAGTTCTTCAACTTTCTGGTATCACTCTAAATAATGGAAGTGCCCATAGTGCTTTTGCTTATGAGAATTATATCTAGTGATATTTACTATGTTTGAAATTAAAAAGGAAAAAAACAAAAAAAAATATCAAATAACAGTAATAAACTCACAACATAATATATCTTTATTAAAAAATCTGCAGTTCTCAAAACAGAGAATATTTTAGTGAACAGGGTGACATGGTTTTATATTTTTGCAAGCCTATTTAATGTCTATCAAAAGAGAGCTGGACTTCGCTGTCTGTCTCTGTGTTCAGTTTAATGATACTGAAATGTGGTATCATTACATTACACATTGCATACTAATGTGATACTGGAAAACTAAACATACATTCATGAAGAAGATTTTAAAGGGCTAATGATGTCTAGATATAAGTATTTTTTAAAATATTGATCTTGTGGACCCTCTCAAAGAGACTTAGGGACCTCTTAGGGGTCCCAGGACCATACATTGAGAATCATTGCATTATAACATTTTAGAATCCTATAGTTATTAGAAAAGATTCTCACCTAATACTTTCTAGTTTCTCTCTGTATGAAAGTAACACTCTTTTACAAAATCAACTATTTGTGAGTTGACAGAACTTAATAGGAAAATGGGGAAAGGGAGCTGGGTTAAGTAAAGGTGTAAGTAACTCTTTGAAATACTTTGGTTTTGCCATCAAATAGCAGTGATTCTTCTAGTATTATCTGACTCACTTAACTGAGACATTCTCAGTGATCCCTCTCATTTTCCAAGCCACTTCCATGGGCTAGACCCCTCCTCCCCTCAAGATTCCAGTAGCTTAGAAAAAGAAAGTGTTATGGGTGAAAGGGAATGTGTCCACACCCCTCCCCTGTTTCTCCAGCTGGGAAGGGAAGGAAAGGGAAATAAAATTTAATGAGCACTTTTACTATGTGCCAGGTGCTTTACATATGTTATTTCATTTTAATTCCCCAAACAACCCTAGGAGGTTTTCTAGCCACATTTTGCACACAAATAAAGCAAGATTCAGAGAGGTTAAATATTTAATATAAGATACGTAGCATTTAAGTGGCAGAACCTGATCCAAACCAAAGTCTATTCCCAAGTACTATACAACACCGTGCCTTGGTTTGTGCTTTGTTTTTCTTCAGTTCCTGCAGATTAAGAATGGGGATTCTAACATTTTATTGGGTTCCGTGACAGCATGATGATAAAACAGTTTGACTGCTCTGTGAAGCTCTTGTGGAATTAACTGTCTTTCACAGATTTTGTTTTATAAAGTGAAATAAATATTTTAAGAAAAGGTTTATATAATTTAAGTTTTAGTTCTACAATTAATTATCCGTGTTTTTCCATAGAGTGCAGGATTGTCCCGTTTTGTATGCTCAATTCTGTTATATAGAACAGCTAACTATCCCAGAGGAAGATTCTGCATTTGCAGCCCTAAAACAGCCAGTCATCATAGTTTGTCAAAACTCCAGAAAGGCAAAATCAATTCTCAGGAACATTATTTTGTCTTGAAACAAAACCTAAGAGGTTTGACCAGCAGAGGGATGTCTTACAGCCTTCTTGGGATTATTGAGGGAGGAACAGTGTCCTTGTTTGTCCTGTGGGTTCTCTGGTATGATTTAGGATCCACAGAGAATGAGTTGGTAGAATTTCAAAGAAGGTTTCTCAAATTGGAGAGGCCAAAATACACCACTATACAAACCTGAAGTAGGCTTGGTTGAATTCCTGCATATTGACTGAGTCAATGTATTGCATAGTCTTATAAAGTAATATACCAGCTGCCCTTTATGTGTATGTATATAATTTTCTGTATTTAAGGTAAAACTTCTCTCCTTTAGCATGCTCACCTAAAGGTAAAGGGAACCCCCACCCCCCGCCCGCCAAACAAAACAAAACAAATAGGCCTCAGAGCATTAAATAGCTGCCACAAAGCTAGTCAAATTAGAGATGGCATTAACTGAGGAAAAGAAGTTAGCAGTATAGGAGAGGAGTCATCCTGGTAGCTGATGGTGAAGAAAGGTAACAAAAAGAGCCAACTTAAAAAATACTGCCGTCTGCAGTTATCTGTTAGAGTTCTTCCTCATTCAGTAACACCCTAAATGGTCTCCTGATTAGGGGGGCAGAGTAGAATTTATGACATTTAGAAATATTTCTGTCAAAAATGGTTGAAATTTTTTGGGCATTTGAAAAATAATCTAGAATTACTTGGAAAATGAACATTCATAAAACACCGTAATCTTTGATGATCTCAGAATAATGAGTGTTACGCTGTAAGACATGTATATATTTATTTGTGCCTTCACATTTCTCTTGGATTTAAATTGTTTTGGAGGTCACAATATTTTATAGTTTGCTTTTTAAAAAACTTTACAAGAATAGTAAATTTTAAGTAACAAAACTGTATAATATGTGGGATCCCTTCTGCATAATTGTATAATGTCAAGATTCAATATACTTCTTTTCTGACTTGTACTGTATAACTCATGTGAATAAAGGAGGTCATTTTTGCAGAAACTATTTGAGGGCTTCACCAGTTTTTATAAGGCCTCCCCCACCCTTTTTTTTTTTTTTCTTTTTAGACAGAGTCTCGTTCTGTCGCCCAGGCTGGAGTGCAGTGGCGCGATCTTGGCTCACTGGCTCACTGCAAGCTCTGCCTCCCGGGTTCACGCCATTCTCTTGCCTCAGCCCCCCGAGTAGCTGGGACTACAAGCGCCTGTCCCCATGCCCGGCTGATTTTTTGTATTTTTAGTAGAGATGGGGTTTCAGCGTGTTAGCCAAGATGGTCTCGATCTCCTGACCTCGTGATCTGCCTGCCTCGGCCTCCCAAAGTGCTGGGATTACAGGCATGAGCCACCATGCCTGGCCAATAGTTAAATCAGTCTTTTTTGAAGCATCTGTTATTTCCTGGTAGACTCTTTAAATACTAACTGGTTTAACGCTTGGATCCTTAATTGTCTTGGCTTTGCCAGTAATTAGAAGAGTTCTCCATCTTCAAGGTGTGGGGATGGGGAAAAAGTTATCTCCAATATCACTTTTGCAGAGAGACAAAGACATTGAGTTGGTTGGTGAAGAGAGATGTGATAGTGTTAAGTGGGAAGAGACTGATTTTATAAATGGTCAGTTTAGGATAACTGTTTTCCTATTAAGATAACTGGTTTCGCTGTGCAAGTACATATATGACAGGTGGAAAACAGAGTTTGCCTTGAACTAAATGTACAGAATGTGCTTGGGAGCTTTCCAGACTCTCTCTTATGCTCCCTTGGTAATTTTTTTGTCTTGATCTGTGCCTGTCCCATGAATTTTTAATTATTGTAGGTTTATAGTACATCTGCATATATTACAGCAAGACGGCCCTCATTATTCTTCATTTTTGAGATTTGCTGGGGTGTTTACTTTTTCATGTGACTTTTTCTTCATGGGAACATAGATATTTAAAAATTTGAGAATATATACTATGTACTCTTTCTTTAATTGTGGTTTTTCAGAAAAAGTTGTTGATTAAAAGAGATAAAGGAGACTAGAATATCCATTCTGAAACAGTGAGAATATTTGTGAAAGAAAACCAAAGATTATTATATGACAGTTCTCAAAATTTCTTGTTGTGAAGGAGTAATAGTGACTTGTTTTTAGGGAATGCTCTTTTTTCATTGATTAATTGGATAAAGATTATTGCAGCACCTTTCTCCTTTTACTAAATGTTGCTGACTAAGAATGATCAAGGTGAAATTACATTACCTCTGAAAGATTTCTTAGGAGTAGCATTTCTTTCAACTCTCTGGCCTGGGTGGACTCTGCAGGGGAAGACAGTAAGCGGGGTTCAGATGTCCTGTGTGTAAACTCTTACCATTGTCTGGCCATCATTCTTGAGTTTTACCTCTGCAGCTCCATGTGCACTACCCGTTCCAGAGTCCCCACATGGTAGCAATCCTTTTCTTTGTGAATGAAGGGGAACTGGAAGAAACAGTGGCCAGTTAGATGAATTTTATTAAAGTAGCATCAATAGAGGAAGACTGGGAGAGAGCCCAGGGCTTCACTGTGTAGCATTCAAGTTTCTGTCAGGTACCTGAAATCCTGAGGTCAGTCTGAGTCGTGGAGGTTCCCAAAACTATATTCTTCTTACTCCCTTCAGGCTTATCCTTGGCCACTGAATATGGCTTTGAGAGAGAGAGAGGGTGGAACTGAATGGATGCTCCCCCTTACCACCCACCCCAATTTAGGATAGCCTTCCTATGCAATGTAGGGAAAGAGAGCGTGGAGTTGTCCTCTGGCCAAGCTGGTCAGGATTGCCTGGTGGGCAGTGGTGGTGGAAGGCAGTTTGCAGTTGGCAGTAAGCTGTAGCTAGTACTGTCCAAGTGGGATTGGGCCCCAGGGCAGGGTGAGTGCCTCATGTGTGGACCATTATAGGCCGCAAAATGGCCATTGGTCATGGAGCTCATAGAGCAAGGGTCCCCCAACCTTGGGCCGTGGACCAGTACCAGTGGCATTAGATTCTCATAGGAGCACAAACTCTATTGGGAATTGTGCATGTGAGGGATCTAGGTTGCATGCTCCTTATGAGAATCTAATGCCTGATGATCTGAGGTGGAACAGTAGAACAGTTTCATCCCGAAACCATCCCCTTCCCCCATCCGTGGAAAATTATGTAATTGTCTTCCACAAAACTGGTCCCTGGTGCGAAAAAGGTTGGGGACCACTGTCATAGAGGATTTCTGTGTGGGTCTAAGTTTAAGGTATAAGGCCTTTTAAGACTTTTTCCACCTTGGTAATTTTGTACTGTGTGTTTGTGTGTGTGTGTGTGTGTGTGTAATAACTGTACATCTATATAACTTTCCTCTGTATGTGACATGGAAGAGAATCATCATTATGAGTTACTTAGGTGGTAGTGTATATGAGATTTGGTGGGCCTTGCAATTCTAGAAGCAGTTGCTGCTCGTAGACATTGCTGTATTGGGGTATACGTTATGCATGTTGCAGAAAGGATTGTTAAATTTAAGAATTTATATGGTCAAAGTTTGTGAAAGGGACCCCTTTAGAGTTGCAGTATTGGTTGATTGGAGCCAGCTAGTGGCTGCCTAGAATAAAGGTGGGGAGAGTTTGTTTTTGAGAAGAAAGCTGAGCTAGGTGACTCTACTTTAAAAAAGGAGTAGAAAAAAGAAGAAACCACTGATCCCACTGATCTAGGGGATTATTGTCTTGTATACCACTGATTCAGAGTAGAGTAATGATGGCCTCTTAGTGCGTGATCTAACCACTTCCTATAGGTATGATGGTGATGTACGGCAATATATGTTTTCATATGGCTGTGTAAAATACTTCAGCATGTCGGTTGAATACCATTTATTTCTTTTTCTTTTTTTTTTTTTTTACCTGTAAGGGGGTGGTGGTAGTGGTTAGTGGCCTGAATGCTTTTACTTGAATATAAAGGCTGCATATTTTTTTCTTGCTGCTGTCAAGTCCCACACATTTCAAAGAATTAGAGCATTTCATAGCATCTGAATGCAGAAGCTAAACCGTCCCTTTCTTTCTTTCACCCTCAAGGTTTCCACTTGAGCGGCACAGTGACAGAACCTGCAATACAATCGGAGCCAGAAACTGTTTGCAACGTGGCCATCAGCTTTGATCGTTGCAAGATTACCTCAGTGACCTGCAGCTGTGGAAACAAGGACATATTTTATTGTGCCCATGTTGTGGCACTGTCTTTATACCGCATCCGCAAGCCAGATCAGGTCAAACTGCATCTTCCCATTTCAGAGACTCTCTTTCAAATGAATAGAGACCAACTGCAAAAGTTTGTACAGTATTTGATCACAGTGCACCACACAGAAGTTTTGCCAACTGCTCAAAAATTAGCAGATGAAATTCTTTCCCAAAATTCAGAAATCAACCAAGTTCATGGTGAGTATAGACATTGACTCTTTAAATTTCCTCTCTGGATCCTTTTTCACTTATAAATTCAATTCTTCTGCATAAAAATGAATTAAATGTGAAATAGATCATCAGCATTGCTCTTAGTTGGTCAAAAGAGATTTTTACATTTGTATTCTAAAACATTTCTTTTGAAGTGTTTCGTGTTAGGTGCCAAGGCTTTTGTGCTCAGAAAAATCATACATGTTAAAGCTTGGTTCTTATACTTCCTTTAAATTTAGTCACATTTTATCAAGTACTAGATATTAGTTATGCAGAACACTTATTTAATTCACCCTTGTCAATACACTGACTTGTGCATATTGTGAATTTTTTCATTTTCTTTTAACATTTATTTTCCAGTGCAGGAAAGTCTCTGACCGGTTGCTTCATATTAAGAAAATAAATTATTTTTAGAAAAACATTACAGCTTGTTTAGAGATAATTTAGAATATGAATATTTTGTATAGGAAAATACAAAAAGTTTTCTTTTAAAACTTTTATACATTGAACATGTTTTCTCATTTATTTGTGAATGCATTTATCGAGTGTTTTATGCAGTGCAAATATGTCAACTCACAAGAATATATAGGTGCAACTTTTCAGAAATATACTTACCACTTATTTCATAGAGTACATTAATATAGGATATATAATGTTGTCAAAACATAGGTTGCTTGTGCTTTTAAAACATTTGGACATAATTTTAAAAATATTTAAAAATATGTTGAAAAAAGTAATGCAGTTTTGACTAAACAGCTCTGGGACCTAATGTTGTTACGTTTCTTTATTTATATTGATTTGAAATCTAGGACTAGTCTCTCAACCCTATTCTTTTAGGTTTTCTTCAGTGGTTAGTTGACAGCAAATAAAATGTTTCAGAAAAGCAGTTTGAGGTCCTTTTTTGTAAACTTTAAAAATTATGAGATGTAAAAATGTAGAAAAGAACATACAATATTAATGTGCAGATTAACAAAGTGAACTGTCACCCAGGCCAAGAAATAGATGGCTCTTAGCACTTGAGAGGGTTCCAAGTACCCCCTTTCAGTCACAAGTTCCTTTCTCTTCCCCTTGGTAACCACTGCCTAGTTTTATAGTAATCCCTTCTTTGGCGGTTTGTGTTTTGTTGTTTTTGACATTATTAAACATTGGTTTAGTTTTATCTGTTTTTAAACTTTGTGTAAATGGAATAATACAGTATGATTCTTGTATTACCTGACTTCTTTCACTCAGAATCATGTTAAGATTTACCCATATTTTTTCACATACCTGTAATTTATTCATCTGGAGAAGCACTGTCTAGTAGAAATATAACATGAGCCTTCCCATAGAAATAGAATACTAACCACATGCATAGTTTTAAATATTTTAATAGCCACATTTTAAGAAGTGAAAAGAAACAAGTAAAATTAACTTTGGTAGTATGTTTTCTGTAGCTCAATATATCTAAAATATCGATCCAACACATATCATAATATTCATAAATATTCAAGAAAAATGTTGTTATTTTACTTTTTTTCATGTTAAGTCTGTGAAATCTGGTTACTGTTTCACACCTTACAACATAGCTCAAAACACTAGTAGCTACATTGCAAGTGCTCAGCAGCCACATGTCGCTAGTGGCTGCCATATTGGACAGCACAGCTCTAGAGTCTTCTGAGTATGAGAATACTACTATTTATTTGTCCTTGTGCACTTTTGATAGGCCTAGTTTTGAAAGGAGCTGCTGTGAACATTCTTTTATAAGTCTCCTGGTGCTGTGAGGTACTTTTAATGTGGTTTCTGTGTCAGGAAATCCACATAGTTGTATTTCTTCTAGTATTCCCCATATCAGGCTCAGCTTTACTAAAGTAGCTATCATAAGGTGTGTAAAGCATTTGACTTGGTAGAGTCTGCCAATGTTAAATAACAGGAGTGTAAACAACGCTGCCACAGAAGTACCTTCAGCCCTCCAAAAGCGCATGTATTCAAGGACTTTTTCAAGTAGGCTTCTGCTCTGTCATATCATCTGCCTCAAATCTTGCTGCCTTGTGAAAATTCGGGCCAGCTAATGGTCATCCCAGAGATTTCTCTGTTTGTGGCTTCTTATTAAATTGTTCGGTGGAAGCAGAGAACAGAATATACCATTTCTTCAAACTTTTATGCTTTCTCTCTTTTCCCTCCTTTTTTCCTTAGGACGTGTAATCTGCTAGCGTCACTTTGTTCTCTTGAGTTTTAGTAAAACCGAAAGCCTCCATCAATAATCAGTTGCTTGTTCTGCATTTGTCTTGCTTGTTTTGAAGGATAGTAGCCCCTAAAGTTTCTTATCAGAAAGATTTTTCAATCTGTTTTGAAATAATGGAACCAATGAAACAATGTAAACTAAAGTTGGATGAGAGAATGTGTTCACGTGATGTAGTTCTTTCATAGTTTCTAAAATAGGAAAGCCTATCAAGGATAGATTGCAGGTTACTTTTAGACTCAATATGATTTCCTAATAACTTGTGTATAGGAACAGCTTCTCCAGAGCAGCAAACTTGAGCAGTTTATCCCGCCAGCTTTCTCTTCACTTAATTTATCATCAAATTTGCTCCCAGCCTGGAAATGGACCAATTACATGAGCTGCCTTCCTGCCTTCCATTCTAGTTTGACAAGTGGTAAAAAAGAAGAGGTAGGAAGCAAGCCACGGTGACCTTAAGTGATGAAATGGGAAATCTGCTCCCTGGAGGGTCTTGTTTTAATTGTTAATGACTTAATAGGAGGTGGGATTAAAAATGTTTTGCAGTTACTTGACAACTTGATCCCACCTGCCTATAAAGATCTGTATGTAAGGCACTCTCTTTTAAGAAATCTGTTTCTAAAACAGTACTTTCTTGTGTGGTTTTGTGGATACACTTTTTCTTAGAGACAAAAGTCTTGAACATGAATATTGGGAGGATTTAATTTTTCTCTTTGGAAAAGCATCACTTTTACCTCACATAGATAAAAGGGTTAAGTAAGATATGATCTAGACTTGATTAGTTGGCATCATAAAGACAAGATTTGGTTTATCCAAATCTTTTTTGGAAGAAAGGCATATTATAATTTATGAGTAAATACAAAATATGTTGATAACAGTAGGTTTTTCCCCTTTCCTTGTGAACTTATCCTAGTAGTTGTTCTTAGTAGTTGTTTTTCTTATTATTTTGCAATATTTTATTTTTTAAAGATTTTATCCTGGGGAATTAAAGTTTTTCAAGCCTATTTCATGCACATTGTTCTTCACAATTTCCTTGTGAGCAATTTTCTTGTAATTTATAATTGCAATAGTTTGTAGATAAAGAAATCAAGGAGAATGAGTTTAATGACTTATCCAAAGTCACAGATTTAGTGAAGGTTGTTGGAATATAGTTTGTCATCATAATAGCTCAGTCCTTGTCAGTAGACCTTTTAACATTTCAATATGTTTTCATAAAATTTCCCACATAATTTTAATTAGATTATAAAATTAACCACTACATACTAAAAGAGGCTGTAAAGATAGTTAATGTTAATGGCCCACCAAGGAGATTGCCAGTTGTAGTTCTGTATTTTTAAAGCAAAATTGTTTGCTCTTGGTTTTATATTCTAATAAAACTTTCTAGCTTCCATATTCTTAAAAAAGAAGCTGGTATCTTTGCTAAGTACTTTTCTAGAGACTTATAGATTTCCAAGTACTAACCCCACTCTCGTAGTTAATTAACTTCGTCTTTTCTGTCCTTTATGCTTCCCATTAAAGGAGACATATTGTAGATTGGTAAACTGTGGTATAGGGACAGAACACTGAACTTGAAATCTAGAGGCCTAGAATCCAGTATTGTCTCCACTACATATTACCTGTGTGACCTTGAATGGGACCCATTTTTTCTCGTATTTAAAATGCTCTTAATCATCTCTAACAGTGTTGGGATAATTTTAATCATACAATGGATAATTATAAAAAAGATAACTGACCTTACCTCATGTTGGGGTATCCACAAGTACTCATCACAGTTAAGAAGAGAGAAGCCAGTAAAGGGATGGATAATACTATAATTGGAGGTCAGATTGCTTTCCCTGACTTTCTGGCACATATTTCCTCCTCTTTTATTTTCTCTCCTACGGCTTTTCTTACAGTAATCTTCCTATGGGCTAGCCTGTACTGGGCAGACTACCACAAAGAGGGACAGTCTGAGGGGAAACTGTGGCCTTGACCCCAACCTAGAATAGAGGAAAAGAGGAAAGGATCATTTCAGTAGCCCTTTTACTCCCAGGGCCTGGACTAATCCTGAAAGTAGCCTAGACTTACCCCTCACTTCCCTGTCATGTGTCCAGAGATGCCATCTCAGCTAGCCAAATGTAGAAGGTATTTATTCATATATCAGATGAGGGTCGACATGTGACATCTAAGATGTCTTCCAGCTCTGTGTCTTTGCTGGTGGTTATCTACAGAGGCATAGGAGGAACCTAGGCTCTGTACTGCAAAGGCGTACCTTCTGTAGCTTCACCCAGGTGTGCATTCATGTGTTGTTTTTCCATTTCAATTTGTTTGAGCATGGTCTTACACAACCAAGACCAAGAATTCCATTTAAGTCTGCCTGTCCTGCTTAACCTTGCCTCTGAATGCCTTTGTGTCCTGGCCGCCTTGTATATCAGTCTATTCAGACTATCTCAGATATTAGCAAACAAACAAGCAAATCTGTTCAGCAGTCCCACCTTCACTGCATAGCTCTTCATTTTCATTTGATTGTGGGCTTTATCAGGCTGAAACTGTGGCCTGTGTATCCTGATAGCTTCTCTAAGCACAATACTTAAGATGTAATAAGCACTCATATTTGTTAAGCAAAAAGTATGACTGTAATTTTTCATTCTGTTTTGTTCTGAGTAGGAAGTTGGGTATTTATTCTTTAAGGACATATACACTTTTATATTCCAAATCTACCAGTGAGTGACAGCTGGAGTCATCTGATGGAGGCCTCATGTCACATTTTCCTTCCTTTTATTTCCCTGTGGATGGTTGTGTTTATTGTAATTGGGCTTGCCTTAGCAACCAGTTTTTGCAGGTATCCTAGGGAGGTAATTTGATTATTACTGTCATACCCTTTCTATTGTATAATAGAACATTCTGGTGTTGACAGTTGGTAAAACAAAGGTATGGTCTCCTGATGGTCTATATAATTAGCAAATATATTCTGTAGGAGATAGTTAAAGTTGCTTTCACTATACTATCTTAAAGTGCAGTAGAGTCAAACTTAAAGAAAATTTATAAAAGAAGAATTCATGTAGTAGTATTGAAGTATCTAAAAAGGCAAGTCCTCATTTTTTCCCCATTCCCAACAGCTCCCTTAGTCTCCAAAAGCACCCTTATTCTCACAAGGCAGCCACTGTGGAGAGCATGGTTCGTATTCTGAGACATTTTTCCTCACGAACACACATGTGCAGACATGTGCACACATATATATGAAGTTTTAAAATAAATAATTCAGAATATGGTCTTCAGTTTTTTTCTCTTAATATATCATGAATATCTTATGTTAGTACTGTTATTATATAGTTGTTTTAATTGTAGTACAATATTTCATAGTATGGATATATTTAGCTTTTAACTCACTGAATGACTTTGAGGAGGTTGTTTCCATTTTTCCCTGTATATACACTGTTGCTGTGGCCATCTTTATGTGTGAATGTGTGTGTGCATGTGTGTGTGTGTGGATGTGTGAATTTGTATAGATATAATAGATTCTTAGTAGTAGAAATGCCAGAATAAATGATACATGCATTTTGAATTTTGTAAGTACTGCTGAACTTCCCTTCAAAAATTACCAGTTTTGCCCTTAAGTTATAAGTAAAACTTGATGTTTCTATAAGAATGGTTTTAGGCAGGGCTTGGTGGCTCGTGCCTGTAATCTTGGGACTTTGGGAGGCCAAGGTGAGTGGATCACTTGAGGTCAGGAGTTCAAGACCAGCCTGGCCCACATGGTGAAACCCTGTCTCTAGTAAAAATACAAAAATTAGCCGAGCATGGTGGCGTGTGCCTGTAATCCCAACCACTTGGGAGGCTGAGGCAGGAGAATCACTTGAACTTGGGAGGCGGAGACTGCAGTGAGCCGAGATCGCACCACTGCACTCCAGCCTGGGTGACACAGCGGGACTCTGTCTCAAAAAAAAAAAAAAAAAAAAAAAAAAAGTGTTTTAAAAAAACTTGGATAGAATCTATGATCATGTACAGGTGATCCCTTTTTTTTTTTCTTAATATGAAAAGTTTTTACATTTCACTTTAGTGCCAAAGAAGTAGTCTTTGAACTTATGTCTCTTAATTAGGAGGAATTACAAATCTCTAGCCCATGAGGAATTTGCTGGGGAATGCAAAAACAGCCAGGTTACTTTTAGCCCAATACCCTTCATCCTCTCTTCGCCTCCACATCTTGCCCTCCCTCACACTCTTTGGTCATCTCTGACACCATCCCAACCCTCATAATTTAAAAAGATTGCTGCCAGCTGTGATCAGTTTCCTCGCCCATCCCTCTCTCATTTAACTGGCCTCCAATCTCTCCAGGTTGACTAGAAGAGCTTATTATTCCCATCTCCCCCACAATGGCGTTTCTCATACCTCCCACTGTAAGACTATTCAGAGTGTTTAAGAGTTCCAGCTTTGAAGTTGGACAGCCTAAGTTAGAGTACTGGCCCTTTGCTTTCCAGCTTTGTTACCAGGGGCAAGTAACTGAATGTTTTCAGGCCTCAGTTTTCTTGGTTGTAAAATGTGGACAATGAAGAGTGCCCATTTCATAAGGTTAGGATGGTCAAGGAGTAAAAGTGAGCTGCTATTACCATCATCATTGTGATGTGGCAGTTGATAGGAATCCTCAAGGGCAGCGGTAAATATTTAAGGAAAATATTTGTGAACCAGTTTTTTTTTTAAGTCTTTTAAAAATAATTGGAGCCAACTATTCTTAAAGCCTGCAAACATAGTTGATCTCTTTTAATAAATCTGAAGAGTTGGATTATGTAATAGTAAGACTTCCTGAGAACTTTGCACTTAAATATTTATATTTGTGTACTGAGTAATCATTAATACATTTATTAGATAAGTAATGGAAAATAACTTACCTGAAAAGCACTCTGTGTTTTTACTCTGCATTTTTTTAATGAGCATTGGAGAATGTACAAATACTTTATTGCTTTTTTCCATATAAAATACATGACTATTTCTGTGCATGAATACATATACTATTGAACTGCTGAAGTAAATTAAATAATAAGAGATGAATAATAAAGTCAGAAGAGAGGAAAATAATAGAGGAGGGGCCATAAACCCTGACAGGTCTATTTGAGTTCCCTGAGATATATGCTGATGGCAATGCTGCTTATTTACTTCCTTGGCATTTAGCTAAAAGGAAGGTGGTTTGTTGGGGGAGCAGAACTGGGTGCACATCAGCCCTTCCTCTGTCATTAGCCTCCACAGTGAGGAAAATGGCTTGTCCTCTGACAGCTCCTGGAGAGGACACCACACTATATTATGGCAGTAGAATTATGTGGAGTGACCATAGAGGATAGAAGGTGACTAAAGATCTGGCTGTTTCAACTACAACAAAATTGTAAATTGAAATAAAGGCATTCTTTACCCCTTTGAAAGGAGACTTTAATTCAGGATAAACCTTAAATCTTTTTCTAAAGAGTGTGTTTATTGAGTGTACATCATTTTTCAGAGGTCTTCTAGTTCTCTCCTCTCTGCTGTAAAGAAAGACATTTTTTTGAGTCTGAGTCGCTAAAGTTTGTTGTCTTGCCTTTTCCCTCTCAGTGCCAGTGGTTGATGTCAGGATTTTGCCTGTAAGACAGGTCGACCAAGGCCTTTGTAAGCCACCGACTTAATGTTTCCTAGCTTTAACAGCAAACACTGAAACTGTAGGAGATGGCCTTCTCTAGGTCCCCAGAAGAGGTTGAATTAATCACCTCTGCAGTGTAGACATCTGCTGCCTAAATTCTGCCTGAATAGGTTGAATTTGAGAAATCAATTTTAACAAAAAGGGACACTGCTACATAAATATAAATGTAAAAGCATTATTTGGAAAACGGTGTTACTGTGGCAGTTGGGTCACAGTTAAGATGAAGATGTTAACTTTGTAAACAAAAGACCTTTCACTCTTTCATGTTTTGAATTTGTTTTCCAGCAAAGTAAGATAAAATAAAGCACTAAGTCGTCAATTAGAAGTCAAAGCTGTGAATAGTTCCATGCACCAGACACAGCATAAGCCAATTATAAACGTGTCTTCATAGCCCAGTTTAAAATTTGCATAATGATTTGGTGGTATCTGACACCTATAAGTAACTGTATCCATGGTGTGAGACGGATACCTCATTCGGTATGGCTTATATATGCTTTATTAGATACACTGGAAAGGTGTCTGTCTGATGCCTCAGGATCATGAATACTTTTAATTATTAAGATCTAGAATGTGCCACCCTGCTTAACATTCTCTCCAAACAGAATTCTACCGCTCCCACCATTTTTATCCCCAGCAAAGATTCTGATTCAGTGGGTCTGAAGTGGTATCTCAGCATCTGTTTTTCACAATATGCCTCCAGCATTTTGATATGCCCTTACTTTTGAGAACTACTGGGGCAAGGGAGTTTGATGTTGGGATAAATCACAACTAAATCAGAACCAAATCAAGCAGTAGACAGGGGACGCCAAAGACTTAGATAGTGGTCCTTCATGTCCATGAATTCTCCTTTGCTGTCTGCCTGTGACATTACATTACCAAGGTAGGCGGGTAAATCAAATTTACACATCCATCTCTGGGAATGAGAGACCAAATTGTTCTACTTTTTTTTCCAACAGATAATTTGACTTTCCCTGAAGGCCTGAAGAATTAAGCTTCAGTAATAAAATGCCCACAAAGATTAATTATACAGTTGTAAATATTATAGCATTTCTTATTATAAATAAGAGTAAAAACATGATAGGCTTTAAAACATTTTAATGGACCATTTAATTTACATACATACAGATTCTGGTTCCTGCCCAACGGTGGGAATATCTAATAGCAAATGTATAAATACATGAGTTATGTTTCTTTTTGCATTCCCTTCTCAAAGCTAAATGTTGAGAGGTTTGTCTTTGATTATAGACAGCCATTAACAAGTAGACATAAATTTTGCAAATCTTACATTTTATATAAGGCTTAGGCAACATTGTAATGCATGTAATGAAGACATGTTAGGATTTAAATAGTTAAAACTACAAGAATAGAAAACCAAATACTGCATGTTCTCACTCATAAGTGGGAGTTGAACAATGAGAACACATGGACACGGGGAGGGGAACAATCACACACTGGGGCCTGTCAGGGAGTGTGGGGGGTTAGGGGAGGGATAGCATTAGGAGAAATACCTAATGTAGATGACAGGTTGATGGGTGCAGCAAACCACCATGGCACGTGTATACCTGTATGCATGTTCTGCACATATATCCCAGAACTTAAAGTATAGTAAAAATAAATAAATAGTTAAAACAAAGCATTAAAGTTAAATACATGAATTTGCACTTTGGGGGGAAATTATTGTCGTAGACATTAAATTTCCTGGTCTATGATGTATAGGGTACATGTCTTATTCCTAAAATGTTGAGTTGTATATAGAGTGAATTTATGTTTTATTTATCTACTAGTTATCTTGGCTTGCAGTCTTATGAGTAAGTCAGGAAGATTTCTATATCGCATGAGCAGATTTCTAATTTTTATTGCTCAGTTAATTTTTTTTCTTACATTATAGAATTTTAGAGTTAAGCAAATGGAGGCCTGAAGAGCTTAAGTTATTTGCTGGAAAATGCATAGTTTTTCCACACAGTGCCTAGAACTGAAATCTTCTGAATTCTAATCCATCCTCTCAACTGGTATGTAGACTTTGGGCCATTTTTTTTTCCTCCAGTGCATTTCCCTCTTGCCCAGTACTGTCAAGAAGTAAGTTAATTCTAATACTAGCTTACCAAGAAAAATAAAAATAAAAATAAAAACCCCAACTTAATGTATCCATTCATTTTTCTGTTGCTTATAACAGAATACCAGAAATTGAGTAATTTATAAAGAAAAAGAATTTATTTCTTATAGTTCTTGAGACTGAGAAGTCCAAGGTTGAGAGGCTGCATCTTGTGGGAGCCTTCTTGCTGGTGGAGACTCTGTGGGCACAGGGCGTTGCGTGGTAAGGGAGCTGAGCATGCTAACATGCTAGCTTAGGTATCTCTTCCTCTTCTTATAAAGACACCACTTCTCTCCCATGATAACCCATTAATCCATTAATACATTAATCCAAGAATGGATTAATACATTCACCAGGGCAGAGCCCTCATGATCCATTCACCTCTTAAAAGGCCCCACCTTTCAATACTGCCACATTGGGGTTTAAATTTCCACGTGAGTTTTGGAGGGAACAAGTATTCAAATTTTCTTAAAACTTGAGAAAACATAATTCATGTATTTATACATTTGCTATTAGATTTTTCTCCACTTGAACCAAAATCTGTATGTATGTATGTAAACTGTCCATTACAGCAATTTTAAAAACTGTCATATTTTAAAAATATATAATAGTGTCTGGGTGTGGTGGCTCACACCTGTAATCCCAGCACTTCGGGAGTCTGAGGTGGGCAGATCATGAGGTCAGGAGACTGAGACCATCCTAGCTAACAGGATGAAACCCCGTCTCTACTAAAAATACAAAAAAAAAAAAAAAAAAAAAAAAAATTAGCCAGGCGTGGTCGGCGGGTGCCTGTAGTCCCAGCTACTTGGGAGGCTGAGACAGGAGAATAGCGTGAACCCAGGAGGCAGAGCTTGCAGTGAGCCAAGATCGCACCACTGCACTCCATCCTGGGCAACAGAGCGACACTCTGTCTCGAAAATAAATAAATAAATAAATAAATAAAATAAAAAATATATGTATATAAATAGTGTATTTAAAACCTATCCAATTTTAAGGAAAAATATACATTGTGTAATTCAAGTCAAGAGTAATTTCTTTATTCTTCTATCACTTTTCACTATTAGCATGAAAAAAATAAGTGGAGTATATTCTGAAGTTTTTGGAGGGTATCTGAATGGTGACCCCTTTGCCAGTTCAAGCAGGCCACAGAAGACTGGACCAAATTCAGGTCTACTTAAAATATTTGGCTATTTCTGTGGCAAACCAAACCCCCAAGTCTTACATGGATATGACCCAAGCAGCTGAAATGCCTTCAGTCATGCCACAGCAGACAACCCCCATCCAAGTAGTTCTGGGGCAGATTTCCTTGTGGATTTTGGCCCTTGGTGACCATAGAGAACAACTTAAAAAAATGACAAAAATTGGGAGAAGTAACCACTGTGAGGCTAGATGTTTTTCGAGATGGAAGACTGTATTATTTAGCTCAGTTTATCAGAAGGAACAGTGGAAGTGGATGGTCAGTAGCTAATTAGAGTTTTCCCTGTGAAGAGGATAAGGAGGAATATGTCAGATTTCCAAGGAGGATGTTGGGAAGAATTTAAAAATAAAAGTCAAGATTCTATAGTTGTTTGGAAAGTCTCTTTTGATGCATTTATGTAAAGAATCTATAGGTATTTTGTGCAGGGGTGTGTGCATGTGTGTCTGTAGAATCAAAAAGATGGGATGGATTAGAGTCTCTGAATTTCTGTGGGATACAGTTATAGACCTAGTAGTTAACTTCACATCATTGTGTGTCCTTAAAGCTTTCTGTAAAAGAGAGGCACGCTAACAAATGCCTACAAACACACCAGTACCCTTCCTTAAATATTTCTTTGCTTTAGGGTTGACAACCCCTGCCTTGATGACCTCGGGGCCCAACATTAGCTCTAGGATCCTGGAATATGTTCATTGGCAGAAAAAAGATTCTGGAGACTGGATTTAGCAGTGTGGCTGTGTACAAGTCATAACCAACTTGGAACCCATTTCTCCTGTAGAATGGAGATCATGATCTATACTCGCCTCCAGGGGACATTGTGAGGAGAAAATGAGATAATGTTTATGAGGATGCTTTAGAGTGGTTCTTAACCTTTTAAGTAAGAATTCTTTTTCCAGGGGGGAAAATGATATGTGCCTTTCTCCCTCCCTCTTTTCCCCCTTCCTCCCAGTACTTGATCTCCTGATAGTGGCTGGGTGTTAGGAAGCAATGGTGAGCAGGGCAGATACAATTCTTGCTCTCATGGAGCTTCACCTCTATGTACTTGTCCAGTCTCTACTTGGAATGACTTTCTCCTTTTTCTGGAAGACTTGGTCTCTCCACCTCTTCCTAAGAGGCCACTCATTTCGTTTGTCGTCCTTGTTCATTTACTTATGCAGCCTTTAAATGTTGGCCTTCCTTAGGATTTGGTCCTAGATGCTCTTAAACAGTTTACTGCTTCCCATAGTATATCCGACTTCCTCCTTGAAATCCTCTTCCCTCTTCTCCACTGTCTCAAGGGTATGTCAAATTCACCATATCTAAAACTAAGCTCATGACCTAAACACTGCCCCTCCTGACTCCCACATCTTGTCCTTTTCTGGTGGTCTTTGTGTCAGTGAGTTTTCCAGTATTCCGTATGGTTGTTTAATACAGAAACTCATGTCTGTCTCCATCCGTTCATCTCCCATACTTCACATATCCACTTACTCACCAAGTTCTTGTTGCATTTATGAAATCTTGTCAGCTTCTCCATTTCTGCTGTCATTGCTGTTTTTCAAGCAACTATCATCATCCTGTGTGCACACCATCAGAATAGCATTATGTATTTTTGCCCCTCAGTTCATCCTCCATATTTCAGATAAAGTGATTTTTTTAGATACGTAAATATATTCACATGGTTCCAAAATTTTAAAAGATGTTTCCTTCCCCCATGTAACTAGGTTACCTGTACTCTTTAAAATGTCCTTCCAAAATATTTTAGGTATGCATAAGGAGATACTGACATGTAAGCTCTTTTATAAACCTCAATATTTATATGTATTTTGTTTATTATCATTTTTTATTTGTATAAATTTTGAGGTACAAGAATAATCTTGTTACATGCGTAGATTTCATGGTGGTGTGTAGTCTGGGCTTTAGGGCATCCATCACCTGAATAATGTACATTGTACCCATTAAGTAATTTCTTGTCACCCACCCTCCAACTCTTCCAAGTCTTCATTGTCTATCGTTCCACACACTCCATGCCCTTCTGTACATAAGCTGCCGCTTATCGGTGAGAATATGTGGTATTTGTCTTTCTGTGTCTGATTTGTTTCAGTTAATATAATGGCATCTTGTTCCACCTATGGTGCTGCATGGATGTGATTTCATTCTTTTTTTTATGGCCAAATAGTATTTCATTGTGTGTCTGTACCACATCATTCATTGATAGACACTTAGATTGATTCCATATCTTTGCTATCATGAAAAATGCTGTGATATAACATAGGAGTGCAGGTGTCTTTCATATAATGTTTTCTTTTCCTCTGGGTAGATACTCAGTAGTGGGATTGCTGGATGGAATGGTAGTTATATTTTTAGTTATTTGAGAAATCTCCATACTGTTTTCCATAGATGTTATACTAATTTATATTCCCACCAACTGTGTATAAGAGCTCTATTTTCTCTACATCCTCACCAACATCTGTTATTTTTTGTCTTTTTAATAATAGCAGTTCTTACTGGTATAAGATGATATCTCATTGTGGTTTTGACTTGCATTTCTCTCGTGGTTAGTGATGTTGAGCATTTTTTCATGTGCCTGTTGGCCATTTGTATGTCTTCTTTTGAAAAATGTCTCATGTCTTTTGCTCACTTTTTAATGGGATTATTTGTGGGGTTTTTTTGTTTGATTTCCTTGTAAATTCTGGATGTTCGTTCCTTGTCAGGTGAATAGTTTGCAAATATTTTCTTCCATTCTGCAGGTTGTCTCTTCACTCTGTTATTTCTTTTGCTGTACAGAAGCTTTTTAGTTTAATTAAGTCCCATTTCTCTATTTTTGTTTCTGTGCTTTTGAGGTCTTTGTCATAAATGCTTTGCCTAGACCAGTGTCCAGGAGAATTTTCCCTAGATTTTCTTCTAGTATTTTTATAGTTACAGGTCTTAACATTTTATGATGAGACATAGGAGTCCAGTTTTGGTCTTCTGCATGTGGCTATACAATTTTCCCAGCACCATTTATTGAAAAGGGCATCCTTTCCCTAGTGTATATTCTTGTGAATTTTGTGGAAGATCAGTTGGTTGTAAATATGTGGCTTTATTTCTTGAGTTCTCTGTTATGTTTCATTGGTCTATGTGTCTATTTTTATACTAGCACCAGGCTGTTTTGGTTACTATAGGCTTGTAGTATAATTTTCAGCCAGGTAATATGATGCTTCCAGCTTTGTTCTTTTTATTTATTTGGATTGCTTTGGCTTTTTGGTTCCATATGAATTTTAGGACTGTTTGGTCTAATTCTGTGAAAAATGTCAATATTTGGATAAAGACAGTTTGAATCTGTAGATTGCTTTGGGCAATAGGGTCATCTTACCTATATTAATTCTTCTGATCCATGAGTATGGGATGTTTTTCCATTTGTTTGTGTCATCTTTAATTTCATTCATCACTGTTTTATAGTTTTTTTGTAGAAATATTTTACCTCCTTGGTTAAATTTATTCTTAAGTATTTTATTTTGTTTTTTGGTACTTACTGTATTTGGTTCTTAGGTAGATTGTTATTGGCATATAGAAACACTACTTTTTGTATGTTGATTTTGCATCCTGCAACTTTACTGAATTCATTTATCAAATTGAATCATTTTTTGATGGAGTCTTCAGGTTTTTCTAGATGGAAGATTATATCATCCGTGAACAGGGATAATTTGACTTGTTCTTTTCCAATTTGGATGCCTTTTATTTATTTCTCTTGACTGATTGCTCTGACTAGGACTTCCAGCATTATGTTGAATATGAGTGGTGAAAATGGGCATTCCTGTCGTATTCCAGTTCTTAGAATGCTTTCAGCTAGCTTTTCCCCATTCAGTATGATGTTGGCTGTGGGTATGTCATATATGGCCTTTATTATTTTGAGGTATATTCCTTTTATGCCTAGTTTGCTGAGGGTTTTTTATCATGAAGAGATGCTGAATTTTACAAATGGTTTTTCTGTCTATTGAGATAATCATATGGTTTTTGTTCTTTATTCTGGTATCACATTTCTCGATTTGCATGTTGAACAGTCCTTGCCTCCCTGGTGTAAAACCCATTTGATCATGGTGTATAATCTTTCTGACATACTATTGGATTGGGTTTGCTAGTATTTTTTAAGGAGTTCTATGTCTGTGTTCATCAGGGATATTGGTCTCTAGTTTTCTTTTCGTGTGGTGTCCTTGTCTAGTTTTGGTACCATACTGACAGCCTTGTATAATGAGTTAGGGAGGATTCTGTCTTCTGATTTTTTGGAACAGTTTCAAGACAATTAGTATTAGTTCTTCATCCTACGTTTGGTAGAATTAGGCTGTAAATCCATCTGATCTTGGGCTTTTCTTTGCTGGGAGATTATTTATTACCGATTCAGTCTTGCCACTCATTACTGGTCTGCTCAGGCTTTTCTGTTTCTTCTAGGTTTTCTAGTTTTGGGGCATATAGTTGTTCATAATAGGTCTCTGATCATCTTCTGTATTTCTGTGGTATCAATTTTAATGTCTCTGTTTTCATTTCTGATTTTATTTATTTGGATCTTCTCTCTCCTTTTCTTGGTTAGTCTATCTAGCATAAACATCATTAATTGCCTGAAAAGTGGTACACTGTGTATACTTTTATTCTCCTTGATTTTTTTTTTCAATCAACAGTATGTCCTGGATATCTTTCCATTGTAATGCATAGTATCCACATTCATTTTTATGGCTGCATAATATTTCATGGTAGGAATGTTGAAATTGATGCATATCAGGACAAAACATCTTTTATTATTTAGAGTATTTCTTTCTTCCACTTTGGATAAGTTGTCATGAATTCCCATTCATTACTCTCAGGGAAAAAAACTAAGCTCTTTGCCAACCAAGGCACTCAGTCTGATCCTGCTTCTTTTCTCCAGGATTATCTTGTATTACTCTTCCTCTCATCTTCTATTCTTGGGTTGCATAGACTGCCTTTTATTTCTTCCGTGCACCATGTTTTTTCCTGCCTAAGGGCTATGCTCAAGTTCTTCTCACGTGCAGACCCTCCTCTCCTTTCCTGACCTTTAGTTCATTTTTAATTAGCTTTTAATCCACTTAAGGCAGATCTCAGCGCAGTGCCATTTCGTCAAGGTATGCTTACCCTAGCAATCCAAGGCCCAGTCAGAATTCTCGGATGATAGAGTCTTCCATCACCCTGCCCTCTTCCTCTGAGCAGTTATTACCATTTATTATACATTTATTTATATGATTATGAGATTGATATTTATCTCAAAAACTTAAAAGAGTGTTTTTCAGATAGTGAGTGGCCACCTGTTATAGGTTATAAAATCAGTTTTAAAAATTGTGACAAGCCCTCTTTAAAAAATGAAATAGAGTAGAAAATATTGAGCCTCTGCCTATAGTGAGGACACTTTCATCAAATTTTTGCAGATTAATCGTATAAACACACAGACACATAAGCATATTAGGCATGATGTAAAATATGTTTCTTATTGTGGGTCTTGTTCAGCAAAATTTGAAAGCCCCTGAACTAGGTTGTAGATTCAGTGAGGACAGGAATTCTGTCTATTTTGTACCACCATTCTATCTCCAAGTCTAGCAGAGAGGATGGCACTGAGTCAGGCACTTAGTAAATATGCTGACTGGCTGAATGAATGAATGAACATACACTTTTGCAGGCAGGCTCAGGGACCCACTGCCTTCCTCTACTAGGGACTAGTAGACCTTGGTTCTAAGCAGATGTTAGTGATTATTTCTTTGGTTAATTGAGTCTGCTTTAGATCATTAGAAGACAAGAAAAGTAATACAAAACCACACCTACAGATGTATTTTTTTAAGGGTTGATAAGCAGATGAAACACTGAGGATGAACAGTTTTTAGATCTAATTTTTTTTGTATTACTTACGAATCTTAGACCTTAAAATACCATTTTGTTTTATTGGCAAATAATGAAACAATCTTTACCTCCCTAAATATCTGGGTAGTTTTTTAATTTCTAAGGTAGTCTACACACATAGGGCTTATTACTTAGCTGCTATCTTTGTGTGTACTTCAGCAATAAAATATTTATGCAGTTTGGCAAGGTGATACTACAACCTGGTTTAATACAACAGCTGCACTGCCTGTTCCCATGTGGCTTGATTTCCCTTTTTAATTTTCGGTTTTCTGCAACTAAAGACTTATGTCAGCATGTAGTTTATACAGCAGCAGATAATGGTGAAAACTTATTGAATTAACGTAGTAAAGAGAGAAATACTCTGCTAAGTTTATTTGTCTCATATTTTTCTAAAGTCTTTGAAAAACATTTTTTCCAGCATGGCCTACACAGCTTTATAAACATCATGTATTTACAATGAAACACTTTTGTGAATTCGATTTTTTAGAGAACCTATAAACTCATCTCCAGAGATAATAGTCTCTGAACCTAAAAGATAGAAATATCTCAATTCTAAAGTAATCTGCATTTGACTTAGCACAAGTCAGGAAAGTTCTGGAAATAAGAGTGATCCTTGTATTTACTTTGTCACAAATTTGTATGTATAATTGAAATTGAGATTGAATTAAAAAGTAGGCAAAAAGAGTCTTAATTAATCCTTTTAGCACAGAGTTTTTATCTAGCCTGTGTGTTATTATTTTTCTTTCTATTTCTAGGTGCTCCTGATCCAACAGCAGGTGCTAGTATAGATGATGAAAACTGCTGGCACTTAGATGAAGAGCAGGTTCAAGAACAGGTTAAACTGTTCCTTTCCCAGGGCGGGTACCACGGATCAGGGAAGCAGCTTAATTTGCTCTTTGCAAAGGTATGATTGTCTATTTCTAAAGAAATATTCTAAATATATACATATATAGGGACTATCTAAATATGATCATGTCTACAATAGGATAAAACCTCTTTTAAAAATTAAAGAACAGGGTCTTAGTTGACCAATAGAAACTTTTGTATTGTAATGCAAGCTTTTTTTTCCTTAGGTGATCTTAGACAAGATATGGGACATTTTTGTCTTTCTCAGTTCCTGTCAATAAAATGGTGATAATTTATACAATTTTGAAAAACCTCTTACAATAATAAAAGCAAAATAATTAACAGTGTTATTCAAAATGCCATTTTTTTCAAGTTTTTCCCTTTCTAGTTAATTTTCCCAAGAGAACATAGTTTTATAATGCCTAAAATGTGCTTTAATTATTTAGTTTAATAATGTCAGTATCTGTAAGTTAATTTCAAAAGCTTGAGTTTTAGAGTCATATAGATCTCAGTTTGAATCCAAGTTCTAGATCTTTCTAAGTATATAAACCTTGGCAAATGATTTGTTAATTTTCTCATCTAGAAAATTAGCTAATAATAACATATCTCCTAAAACTGTTGTGATAATGGTGTTAAATGATGCTGTCTACTGTTCATCTTCATCATTAAAAACTGATGGCTCAAGAATTTAAATTATCTGGGTCATAAGTTCCTTGTGAGCGGAAGCTGTGTATTTTGCTTTATACAGAAGTTTCAGTACCATACACACATTTGTAAATACTGGATAAAATGCTTTTTGAATAATATTAAATCATTATATTTTCATTGGGGGTATAGTCATCATTGTGATTAATGTATTAACATTGGTTTTAAAGGAACAGATAGCTGTTCATTGATGCTTTTGTTGAATATCTTCCCTAATATTTGTTATAATTAAAAGATTTTTTTTTTTTTTTTAGTTCAAAAGAATTAGAGTAAACCCTGTTACTGGATATGGCCAGGAATAGTGTATTCTGCTTAATCAATACCATGTTCATAAAGATTTTTCCTGTGTACCATATGTAGATTGCCAATTTCCCCAGAATTAGATTACAATAAAATACATTTAACTCTAATACTACTTTACACATGATTTAAGCATTCTTTGGTGATTCACAGGCACTTCAAACTCATGTCATGCCTCCGTGTCAACAGTCTGAAAATTAATTACCATTAGGCTATAGATGTACATGAGCGCTGGTTAAATAGAGAGTTCTGTTTTATATACTTAAGAGTAAAGTGTTTATTTTCATTGCTTTTGCTGTGTAATAGGTTAGAAATCTACCAGAAAAAATAAACATTAAATCAAATCCACAAATACTAATAATGTAAAAGGTTTAGTATATTTAGACACACAGGAAGTATTTCATATATTCTTATGTTAGAAACAGTTCGAAAGATGTATTATTAGCCTGGTGTGCAGTTGTTCTTTTTATCCCTATATATTATATACACATTATGTATGCCCCATATGAAGTAATAGCAACCTCTAATTTTGGAATTAGCATAACTTGAAGTTAAGACAGATACGGGTTCTGATCCAAGCTGTTCCCCTTGTCCACTGGGCGAATTATTTTACTTCTCTGAGGCTTGGTTTTATAATTCATAAAATGGGGATTATAATCTGGCCTATTTTACATGGTTGCTGTGAAAATTAAATAGTAAGTATCAATGTAAAACTCTTTAACATTGTATCCAATAAATGGCAACTCCTTTTCTTCCTCCATCTTCACCTGTTAATGAGTTTTTAGTACTTTGTTATTGGGAACAAACTCCTTTATAGGAATACTGAAGTAACGCTCCTGGAAGCACAACCTTTGTGATTCAGGGTAGAAGTGCTTTTGAGTTCTTTATAAAGTTCAAATTCTAAAGCAGGTGAGGAAGTTCCATTTCTTGAGGGTGCAGACCTCAGGCAGGATCTATTCTAGATTTGGGCTGCTTTATTGAAGATCTACTATTTTCTCCTTTCCTTGCCTTTCACATAGAGAGAGTCCTGAAAGAAGGACCAACCACCCCACCTTTTCTACTGCTTGTGACCTTGTTCTAGTAATTTCTTACAGGGAAATTACAGCTGAGATTCTTACTTATTGAATACATAGCAGTATACATTTTTGAAGTGGATGGATTCATTTAGGGCTTCCTGCAGAGAGGCTTACCCTTGTGTTTCTTTTTTCCTTTCTTTTATTTGGGAAATGTAGCACAAGAGTAATGGACAAAGCTTAAAGTTCCAACTTGAGAGGCAAAGTTAACTTATTAGATCTGTGGTTATTATTCTGCTTCATGGATCACTCATATAGAGCAAGAGAGTTCTTAAACTTAACAGGTCTGTCCATTTTCTTTTACCATTGCAAAAACAACCCCATCTGAGTGAATAGAAGTATGCTGCTGCTCTTTATATAAAAAACTTAAGTGAGAGAGAACCTTTATGCAATTACTAATTTATCTCAAAAATTGAAGGACTTGCACAATTTATCTCAAAAATTGAAGGACTTGTGAATATACTAAAAACCATGGAATTGTATGGTTTAAATTGGTGAATTGTATGGTATATGAATTATGTCTCAACAAAGCTGTTCCTAAAAAAACTAAAGGCCAAGTGTTATTATTATATATATTATCAGATCTACTTAGAAGATTTCTTGAGTTCTCAATGGACTCTGCATTAGGCTGTGCTTCTCTGATGGTAAGTACAATCAGTTGGAGAGTCAGGAAGGTGCCAAACTGTTTGTCCTGTTTGTTTTGATATTGTATTTCTTTAGGCTAACAAAGTTATGGCATCTTACTAAAATTATGACATCTCATTTTATGCAAGGAAACAGCAGCACCTTGCTCAAACCTGTTTTGGTATACTAGGTAGGTTCAGATACCTATTCCCAGTGCCAGATTTTACTTCTGTGGTTTGTCAAAGCATGAATGCCTACTTTGTTGGAGTGTAATCTTGAATCACAAAGTGTACTTGGTTTAGATAAGAGAGATACTTTGAAGGAGAACTGGAAAAAAAGTTTCTACTGGACATATGAAACACGATTTACTCACCTTAATCAGTGTGTAAGACCCAACCAAAACATTTTTGTAATTGAGAGCATTTTTTCTTCATATAGATTCTAAAATATAATTCAAAATAATTAATGGTCATTTCTTTGATTAAATTGCTATTTAGGGTAGGGAGTGGTTTTAAATTATATATTTTGTTTGCTTAAGAGGGCTAGTGTGAAGGCTTGACATCTCCCCGCCCATCCCCCACCACACACAGACACACACACACACACATACACACACACAGAGAGAGAGTGAGAGAGAGAGAAACAGAGAAAAGTGGTGGTTTGTCTCTTGTGTTGCTGTGGGGTTTTGTTGTGTTTTTGTTTTGAACAATTTTCTAAAGGTCTGTTTTTCCCCACTAGGTGCGGGAGATGTTAAAGATGAGGGACTCCAATGGGGCCCGCATGTTGACCTTGATAACAGAGCAATTCATGGCTGACCCTCGCCTGTCACTTTGGCGGCAACAAGGCACTGCAATGACTGACAAATACAGGCAGCTCTGGGATGAGCTGGGTAAGCATGTTTCCTCACAAATTACCATTGATTTGCATATGGATAAATACCATAGTCAGATGTTTCAAAAACATGGTCGTAGTATTGCTGAAGAGAGAGCTGCTCATGCATGGAACGTGTTGCCAATATACAGGTTAGAAGCATGGGAGGATTTAGAACTTGGGCTGGCATTTACAGAAAACAACCTTAGCAGGGTTTTGGGGGAATTGCCTGATCTCGAGGAAAGTTAAGTGCAGGAATCTCCCTTTAAGTATTTGAAAAAAAAAAAGCTGTATGATTTTTAAAAGGCAGTTTTATATTGTAGAGCTGGTTACTTATTTCTAGATTAATATTGTAATCGATTCAGCTAAAATTTAGAGTCTTTCTTCCCCCTTCTCCCCACACTGGAATTATTAAAATTAGTTGGATATTCATTTTATTTTTGGCTGCTATAGATTTAAATGAACTGTTGATCCTCAGAATGGAAAAATACGGCAAATTCTAATATTTATTGCTTCCTAAATTCCTGGTGGTTAAAGATACAAATATAGCAAGTGTTCAAAAAAATGAGAAATCCACTAGTCATGTTCATTAAAAGAATACTGGGAATTTTGTTTGGATGAGTCTTGGTACCCAATGTTCATCGCTAGGGAAATAATGAATGATGTGTTTATTATGTTGTCTTTTTATTAAGAAATCTATAAGTGACACCTGAAATTTTGACAAATATATCAGTACCTGTATTAATTTTATGAGAAGTAATGTTGTCTATATTTACTAGAAGATCCTAGTCTCAGTGAAATTTTTCTTGTCTAATGATGGACCACATCATGCTGATTGATCCCAGGTATAGTCTAAACCAAAAGATGCTGTTGTCCGTGAATACACCAAATGACCATTATTGGAAGGGGTATTTGAGATTAGCTGTTTTACAGATAAGGAAACAAGTCCTGAGAGGTTAGGAGACTTCCACAACATGACACTGTGTAATCTAGGGTTATGCAGCAAGTTGGTAAAGGATGTGATATCAGTATTTTCTTTTTCTATTAATAGGGTATACGTTCAGAAGTTGGCTGTGGACAGGTTCGCTACTTGTGAACTATTAGATATTTGTTGACTTTTTCCCTGGCAGTTTTCTTAAGTATCTTGTAATAACAATCTTGCTGCTTTCTTTGAGTCTCCTGAAATGATGGTAGTGCCCTTTCCCCCTAATCAAAATGTAAATCAATCTGTAACTACAATAGATAGCTTCAATGTATTAGAATGATGTTTGGGGGGCACAGTATGGTGGTTAAATAACACAAGTATAATACATGGTTTAAATAAATATTTTCATAAAATCCTGAATGTTTTACTTTTCAAGTAAACCTTTTTCAATTTTGTAACTCTGTAGTATAGACTTGATTGGTTAGATGGTTTATAAAGTAAAAAGGATTAGCATTAAGACAACTGTAATGAAGGGGTCATTTAAGGAAAAATTATTAAATTAATATTAAATGAATGCAATTTAAAGAGCTTTGGTACTTAGAGAAACTTAGAATTACAAATAACTGTTTAGGAAGAAAATACCAACTAAATTTTTTGGTTACCAAAAAGGATACTGGTGGTACATACAGTCAAATAAAATTTGCAGTGTTCACATTTAATTCATGGTCAAATGCCACTTTTCCAAGTGGGTTTTGAAAATTACGTACCTTAACCCTCAATCAGAAGTATAAATTTTTATTAGGTGGAAGTTTCCACCAGCTGATTCTAGTTATGCCCTCTTATGGACTACTTTCTAATTAAGGACCAGGCTTTATACAAATTCTTTGATTTCAGTCCAGCATAAAGACCACAACTTCTTGTCCTGTGTGCCCCCCACCCACCGTCCAATCATTACTAGACTGCTAGAAATTCTCCTGTGTACTCTGATGACAAGCAGAGGTCACTTGCCATTTTAATGGGGTCTAAGTTCTGTGAAGAATCTCACGTAGAAGTTAACAGTAAGTAGCACATCTTAATATTCATTCACCAAAAAATTAACTGAAAGTTGCTCTGGACTACAAAAGGAAAGGCTTTTGCTTCTTAATAAAATGGGGGAATTTGACTTTGTGCCCCTACACAGGGCTCACATTGCTTCAAGGCTCTGCTTTGGAATTAAATGCTGAGCACTGCCAGATGCCAGACATTGAGAAGAGGCTGAGTTTTGTCGGCAAATGGGATCTGCAAGTTAATTGGTGTTTTCTGCAGGCTTCTGGCTGTGAAATGAAATTGGAAGCCCTTTAGCCACTTGGATAATACAGGACCTGAATACAAATGTCACATGTCACCATCAGGACCCACTGTGAGACAATAGTGTTCCCACTCCAACACCGCGCCATTACAGATCATTTAAATATGGGGATTACATTTAAACTAAAAGCCCCATTTGCCTTTTACTGCAATTTAAATGTCCTCTTAGCAAAAGCTAAGTGACAAATTAAATGAAAAAAATGCCCACATTTTTAAAGCTGTAATGCAAAACAACCTTTTATTGCTTCTCATGTGCCACGAATGAATCATTATACTTGTCAACCCTAAACCAAGCCATAATTGGAGCAGCTACTGTTATCAAAGTGGGGCTGCTCTGTGACAGCTTAATAAAGCTGAAACTGTTAAATTAAATCTCAGATGCTTAACTCCTTAGCATTGGTGGATTCATTGGGTCCATTTCTGGAAGTGACCACTACACCAGGAAAAAAAAAAAAAAAGATTCCTGGCATGAAAGCCTTAATCTGATGAAAGTGTACAAGCGAGAGTATGCTAGCCAAGTAACTCTGCTTCTTGGCAGATGGATTTGGAGCCATCAGAGATTGTCAGCCAGAAGATTACAAAATCTTTTTCATATGGCCCAGTGTCCCCTCCCCAAGATTTACAATTTCCTGCTTACGTGTGATCTATGAAGATTTAAGTGTTGATGTTTCAAAATTAATTGTAAAAGTAACATTTATTTTAACTTTTTCTTTCTTTCAAGTGAATATATGAAAACTTATTTGTGGTAGCCACAGGCCCAATTTCTTCCCCCCGTGCTCCAGCTAACAAAGGGACTGATTATTCTGTTTTTCTTTTCTAATATAAGTGCCTATGACATTCATTTGGTATGAGTTAACTTTTGTGATTTACTCCCTGATTTTCATAATGTAGTATGAAATAGGTACAGATGCATACTCTTAAGATCCTGTTTATTGCATCTCATTTACAGATACATTTATCTTGTACATAAGTAAGCTTTTCAAATATTAATTTTACTTTCTCTACATGGTGTTCATTTTCCCAAACATTCGCCAGTGTTCTCAAGATGAGTAATGTTGTATCATAATCAGCTATAAGAAAAGGTATATATTAAAATAGAAAGCCCCATTGCAATGGTAGAGATTGTATGTTTGATAGAAGCTACATATTTAGTACAATCTATAGAACACACACCTCTTGAATTACATTCTTTATTCTGTGACATGCAAATTTTCTGGAAAGCAGATCACAGAAATAACCTTTGGATTTCCAAGAACAACCCAGTGCTGATTGGGGGTGAGCACACCTACTGTTAGCTGTAATGGCTGTCTGTTCAGCACACTTAATTACTGTGGGGGTCTAGGGATGAGGGGATACACTGTAACCTCTCATCTGTGTTGATGGCTCTCTTTTCTTAAATGTATTCCTAGACTGCAATTTTACTTTGCTTCATAAAACTATAGGTTGTGGCTGCCAGTCTATTAAAACCTAAATAAAATGATGTCATTAGAGGAAACAGTTAAATAACACTTAATTACAGTTTTATCACAGGGAAATATTCTTAAATTTTTATCTTCAACTGTTACATAATATGTTTCTCCCCAAGTTTTAAACACTTAACTTTCTCTCGGAGCTGAGTCACGCGCTTTGCTTTCTAGCATATAAATCCTGTTTCTTAGGGAGCGGATGGGCTACCATTGCAAGAGCCTTGCTGCGCTGAGCTTTGCTCATTCAGTTCACAAGAACAAAGTGGCATCTCTCAGAGTTCTTTTCACGGCTTCTCATCTGGAGACCTAATTCTGTGTGAGCAGAAATAGCCATAGTTAGATATTTTTTCTAGTTTGAATTTCATTGTATGATTAGTTTGACCACTAGTTATTAAGCAACAGCTATAATGTTCCTTGGTAGGGTGCTAGATAGATTGAGTGGTATACAGATTCAGGACACTTAGAATTAGAGTAAATCTAGCTATGTTTGGCGGTAGAGAACACAGCCTACCCTTTGAGACTATATTTTTTGTATTAACCTGCTCCATGGACCCAAATGCTGTTCCATCTTCCATCCCAGACTCAAATAGTGATTTTTCTGTAACCACCTACATTATTCTTTAATAAGGAGAAAAACATGCTTAAGTCACACATTCAAAATGATACTTTTAAGTAATTTAGGACAGTCTCTGTGTACCAGAAGTAAAATTCTAAAGGCTCTGCTTTACTCTGCTTTATAGGTAATTGTGGAGAAATTTCTGGGGAATGCTGTCTTACATCTTTGAAAGCAGTAGGCTTAATAACTGCCCCCACCAACCCCCCCATCCCTGTTTTGAGCTTCTTACTTTAGTTGAGTTATTCAAACTAACTCAAGCTTGCTACATTTTACAGTTGATGGTGGTTAATTAATGGCTAAGGAGCAACTGCTTCTTTTTGAGAACTGGAAAGCTTACCAAAATGGTTCCCCATATACATAGTTACCTCTTTGCTAGTACCACGAAGAAAAAGCAATTCCCAGAGTTCCCTTGCAGCAAAAAGATGTCGGTACACACTTGGTAACTTCCAAATAGCTGGAAGTATAGAATATAATTCTAATGAACCGCATATCAGGATTGCTTGTCATCTACCTGTTTGTCTTCCCTGGGCATAAGGAGAGTACAGCTTTCCCATGACATACCACCGTCAGTGCTATGTTGTTAACCTTCTTTCCAGAAGTCTTATTGTGGTCTCTCTATCAGTGTGTAGGAAGCACTTGCTATGTCTAGAGGAATAGATGAATTAAATATTTGATTTTGGGGTAGGTGATAGTACCGGTAGCAAGGAGAGGGTAGAGAGATGAAACATTAGGAGATGTGATAAATAAGAACAGCCAAGAATGGATGAAGGAGAACTTTGATAGAGTAATTTCATTACAAATTAGTACAAAGGTTTGTAGAAACCAAATTTAATATGGTTTTATAAGATGTTTATGGAGGTGTGTTGCAGGGAAGAAGCAGTGTGAATACTCCAGAAAAAAGAAACAACCTGAACAAAGACAGCAGTGGGCTCAGTGGAGGAGAGTAGAGAGCCTTCAAACTCATTATCAAAACTGTTGAGATTTTCAATCCAACCTTGCTGTTCTGTATTGTTACTTAAAAGCGGAGAAGAGGGAGATGGTAGACAGGTATCATAAAACCTGGATTTTTGCTTTATTTCTCATTTTGGTGTAGCTGCTAATGATAACATAGTTGCCAACACTTATTTGTCAGGAACTGTGCTAAGCACTTAATGCATGTGGTGTTTTATTTAATCCCGGAAACAATCCTGTGAAATAGGTCCAATTATTTGCCCTAATTTTACAGCCAATAATACTGAGGTTTAAGGAGGCTTGATAACTTGCCCGAGGTCACAGTAGCAAAGCAGGAATTTAATCCCAGGTGTCAGTTACTTCAAAAACATAACCACCAGACTAGACGATGTCCTCAGTTTATTATTATTATTATTGTTTTGAGACAGAGTCGCTGTGTCGCCTAGGCTGGAGTTCAGTAATGCGATCACGGCTCACCACAATCTCCGCCTCCCAGGTTCCAGCAATTCTCCTACCTTAGCCTCCTAGGTAGCTGGTACTACAGGCGCTGGTCACCACGCCTGGCTAATTGTTTGTATTTTTAGTAGAGATGGGGTCTCACTATTTTAACCAGGCTGGTCTTGAACTCCTGACCTCGTGATATGCCCGCCTCAGCCTCCCAAAGTGCTAGGATTACAGACATGAGCCACTGTACTCAGCCAGCTTATTGTTAAACACTATTATATGCCTCTCTTCCAGGTAGTCTGTCTACTCAGAGCAGAGCAAGGGCAAAGCGAAGCTCACCTAGTGGGGAATAAACCCTGTAAGAGCTGCCTGGCCTGGTCTGCCTACCCATGGTACCACAATCCTGACTACCATAGTCAGCTGAGCTTACCTAGTCTAGTCGCCCATTTGTACCCATGTTTACAGGGACCCTCTAACTTCAGGTTCTCTGAGAAAACAAGCACATGGATGCAATAGCCAAATACATGCCATTGACTGAGAACTGTATTAAATAATAAACTTCAGCTTATCATAAATATAGATACTACATGCTGTAGTATGGGGTAGTACTGTAGGGTGGAATACAGTGAAGTTTGTATCCCATTTTCAGGTCCCCTTTGGTAAGGAGCCGGTGAAGACCCTTAGCTCATTGTCTTTGCCCTGGCCTGAACTAGGCCCTGATAATGACCACAGAGTTGCCAACACCAGTTTATCTCATATGGCTCTGTAGGCTCTGCAGACCCCTTCTTGACATAAGCTGTCCTGCTGGGATGGGGTTGTATACTCTGGTCTCAGTTTCTGCTTCTCTCTGCGTTGTTCAGAGTTTCCTGTAAATACAGAGGATTGGTCAATTGTATTGCTGAGAAGGCTTTACTTCCCTCCAGCACTGTTCTCAGAAGGCTCATCTGCTTCTAGGTCCTCATTACTGGGGCCTGTTTTCTTTCCCTGTGCTGTCCTACTGCTTTCTGTCTCTTAAAACTCAGAACTCTGTATTCTTGGGTCATAGACCTCGGAGTTCTGCCCTGCTGTGGGGGTGGAAAAGAGGGGTTTATTTTCTACTTCTTTAAGTAAACAGAGTAATCTCTAGTTTGGGTCAGAAGTAAACCAAAAGAGAGAATGTATGGGCAAACCTAGGATAAATACTTGCTGTGTACTGCTATCAACTATCCTCTTGACTGTGGCTGCTAGGGTTTAATTATCCATTCAGTTCCCTGTATAGGGAAAAGTGGAAATAAAGAGAAAAACTTTAAAATATGAATTAAAAAAATAGATTCTCAGGATTGAAAGAGACTTTACAGGTCATTTGATCCTATTGTGTAACCAATTGGAAATTCTTAGTAGTATCCATTGTCTAAACTGTTTCTGTATAGAATTAGATAATTTGTAACAACACTTGAGATTCACCTCCTTGTGTGTTTTTATGAAACCTTATGCTAAACATAGAGCATGGAGATTTGGTGAGGAATTAATATGCTTTAAGGCTCATTGTAATACACTTGAGTGTTACTGTTTTATATATGTTGTGTGTTAGTAGCTTTATTTGTATCAAGAATGGATTCCAGTTACTTTCTTTTATGTCATCTTTCTACTTATAGCATTAGTCTATTGGTAGTAGATACTCTTCTCACATTAGTGGTTAATAGGAATGTCATAGCGTTGGTATAAGGTGTCCTCTTCTTTCTCATAATTCTTAGAAAAGTTCTCTCCCTACTTTTCCTATTTCCTAAGAGATAGTACTGACTGCACTTGCCTTCAAGAAACATCCACCAATGGGAATTCTGGCTAGGGAAGCCTCCTTACTAGGCTGTGGATCTAGAGAGTACTATCATGGTAGGGTGGAGGGGGAGAGCGAGAGTGAAAATGAAGCAACACAAGCTGGGGAAGAAAATTTCCTTTCACCATTTCTTACCCTGAAGTAGCAGCATAGAAAAATTAATGAGGTCTGAGAAGCTTCATTTTAAGCCATCTGGGATTCCCAGGGGCTTCACAGAGAATCAGGGATGCCAGGAGCAGGAAGGAAAGAAGTGGAAGCAAAGGGAAGGCTGAAGCAGCTCCTTAGGCAGCTCTGTGTATGTGCCAATATCAAGCAAGGTGCTTTATAAATGTTATCATAGTTAATTTAAGCTTCGTTAGGCTCATGATGGGGAGGAAAACCCAAGGAAGTTAGAAATGGTTGTCCTTAGAGGGGGTGTTCAGACACTGCCCTGCAGAGCCCCTAGGTTTGGGGTCAGGGGGAAGAGAGTGCTGAAGGGATGAGGCAGATCCTTCTCAATCAGAGCAGTGTGACTTTACCACATTACTACTAGGGTTTTCATCAAGATTGTTCTGGAGGAAAGGATTCCGATACTATAAATGCATGCTTGATAATCACTATCTTCAACAGGCTTTTAATAGGTACTCTTGTTAGACATGTACTAAAACAGGGGTTCCCCCATCCCCGGACTGTGGACCAGTATCAGTCCGTGGCCTGTTAGGAACTGAGGCGCACAGCAGGAGGTGAGTGATAGGTAAGTGAGCATTACTGCCTGAGTGCCACCTCCTGTCAGATCAGCAGTGGCATTAGATTCTCATAGGAGCACAAACCCTATTGTGAGCTGCACACGTGAGGGATCGAGGTTGTGTGCTCCTTATGAGAATCTAATGCCTAATGATCTGAGGTGGAATAGTTTCATCCCAAAACCATGCCCCGGCAACTGCCACCCTGCCCCCACCCCCAGTCCTCATACGTGGAAAAATTGTCTTCCACAAAGCCAGTCCCTGGTGCCAAAAAGTTGGGGACTGCTTTACTAAAGGACAACTTTTTAATTTATATAAATAGCTTTTTCTTGTATACTTTAGGGGAAGGCAAGATGGCAAATGATTTGCAACAAGTGAACTTTTGTGAGGCCGCTTGCAAGCTTGTCTGATAATTGTATAACACTGTTTTCGTGTTAAAATTCCAAAACTAATATAAGAAAAAGACTCTGTATAGTAAAATGCTAAAGCCTTCTGATGTTAATTTGCTTTAGGGAGTTAATAACTGGTCTTAGGGCTATTTTCTTAGACTTTGAGCTGGTGACAGAATACCCAGGGTAATGATACTAGTTGTCTGAAATGTAGGTAACTCACTCAGTTCTCTGTGCTTTCTGCTGCAAAGATAACCTTTGAAATAGAAAGCCAACTCTCTGTGATTTTAAGCTATGACCAGCTAGATTAATAAATTTCAAAATTTGCTTCAGCAAACCTGGAGAAGAGAGTGAGAAGCATTAATAAAGTAGGAATCAGAGAGAGACCTCGAAGTGGCTTAGATTGGAAGCCATAGTCTTCCTTTTTGTATGATCAAGGGTGGAATGAGTTGGATGGGAGAATCCCAAACAGGGCACTTGGGTCAAATATAAGCTTGGAATGGAGAGAAAATCCTGTTAGGAGGAATACTTCCAAAATGCTCCCAAGAGCACAAAGTCTGTTTCCCCCCGCCACTTTGAAGATGAGATTAATATATCCAGCAACCTGTTCACCAGAACAGATTGACCATGCACTAGAAGATATTCTTTGCTAAGCATTAGGGTCATATGTAGACCACATAATTTGAAAGATTGCCTGTGTGTTTGGAAACCATTAACCACTCACTGTATTTAATAGTATTATCGTCAGTTATTGTCTTTATTGGCCAATTTAAACTAATATCGTATCCATCCTTTCTTAATCCCCTTTTTATTCCTGTATTAATGTCCATTTGATAATCTTACCCCTTTTTTCCACTCCTTCCCACAAATAGTGAAAGTAATTTTTAAAGTTATTTTTCCCACAAAGGTGAAAATATGTGCCTGATATTATAGTTGATGCTCAGTAAATATTTGTGAATAAAAAAGTGAATGAATAATTGAAGTGTAATGCTGACACTTACTTGGAGACATCAAGAAGCAGTTATTTTTGATGTACTGAAAACAATGATTGAAAGGTATTAATCTTTAGTGAGTCCTCCATTTTCTTCTTCTGCTTTATCTAGCCTTCTCTACCCATGTGCGCGATATTCATGGGTGCCTGTGTGTGCCTGGACACACACACATGCACTCTGAAATACAAACAGTTTAGAGTACAGAAGGGCAATGATTCCCCCTTGCCATCAATGCTGCAGGTAATCTGTTGCATTAATCAGCCAGCCAGTGGGAAATGCATGGGGAGTGATTATACTATCATACACAATACAATCAGCATGAAGCACTTGTCAAGACCAATACATCAAAGTTTAATTCAGTAATAGAATGAATTAGAGCAAAATGAAACATTCTGTTCTCTAGGAAACCCAACACCCATCATAGGTTCTTTCTGAACTCCACAGAAAAGTCAGTGCGTTAAGAAATTGTTTTTTTTTTGAATAGAATTACAGTTCCAAGCTGACGAAATATTACAAGCCAGTTTTCTTAGAATTCTTACACAAGTATAGTGCTAAAGTGTCTACCTGACCATCAGGACTCCATACTAATCATCATTGGTAAATATGATTATTTTTTAGTGGACTCTTGATTGTATTTTGTCCTAAATTGGTTCTCCATGGCAAATGAATGGAAGGGCATTGTATCAGTGGCTCAGGGAAGCACTTATGCATAAATATGGATGGTGGACAGTTGAATAGGAGACAAATTAACAAGAATCTGCTGTTTATAGTGCCCTCAATTGTAGGCTCTGCTACTGTGGAGCTTACAGTCTAGTTGGGAAACAGAATAAATAAATGAAAAATAAAAAGCAACCCTGGACACGTTAAGACAACTATAGAAACAAGGTTAATATAATGTAGGACATGTTTCGGAAAATTTTGGCAATAGATGTAATATGTTTTATGTATTAGAATAAAATAAGTCACTATTACAAGTCACTATTATGTGTCAGTTGAGTCTTCTAGAAATAGAGTTATATAGACTTTGGAGTCAGGACTATTGGATGAACCATGAAACTGTTTATGAACAGTTTTTTATGTTTCTTATGCTTAACTGGCTTAGTTAAGCAGCCAGTGCAGAACACATGGAAAATGTTCTTGCAGCTTACCACAGTTCACATTCCTTCAGCTATTGACAGTCCTTTTTGCCTTTTTGTATCTCAAAATAAGAAAGCATCTATCATTGTGCCTTTTTTTCTTTTCTCTCATTTAAAACTTTTTAGTTTTTCCTTACCTCTCTCCTTCCCTCTCTTGAAAAGGAGAAGGGTTAGTGAGAGGTGGAGGAGGTGGCTCTGGTGACCTCCTATAGAACCTGGCTTCCAGTGAGGTCAGGCTGTTTTTGATGTATCTTGCATGTTGACTGACTGCACCGACAAATCAAATGGAATGGGAAGACTACATATCAGATAAGGGCCACAGGTTTATAGGGAGGAACATTATCCAGGATACCAGTTAATTGTTTTGGAATATCTATGATTTTCCTTCCTTCCCTTCCTTCCTTCCTTCCTTCTCTCTCTCTCTCTTTCTTTTTTTGAGACAGAGTCTCGCTCTGTCACCCAGGCTGGAGTGCAGTGGCGCGATCTGAACTCACTGTAAGCTCCACCTCCCTGGTTGATGCCACTCCTGCCTCAGCCTCCTTAGTAGCTGAGATTACAGGCGTCCACCACCACGCCCAGCTAATTTTTTGTATTCTTAGTAGAGATGGGGTTTCACCATGTTAGCTAGGATGGTCTCGATCTCCTGACCTCATGATCCACCCACCTCGGCCTCCCAAAGTGCTGGGATTACAGGCGTGAGCCACCGCGCCCGGCCGATTTATTTTCTTTCTTGACAACAAAAATTTGGTTATTTTACTTTAGAATTTTGTCAGAACTTGGTTAAGTAATAACCAATTGTGTGCCATTTAGCTAATGGTTTTGCCATGCTTGACCGGAACAATCTCAAAAATTATTTTTGCCGTATTCCCGAGGTTTTATTTTGAAATTTTCCTAGAAATGTTTTAGTGAATTAAAAACTGGCATATCAAATTTAAAGCAGAAAGTTTTCCCCAGTTAAAAGTTATTTTTCAGGCCAGGTGCGGTGGCTCACGCCTGTAATCCTAGCACTTTGGGAGGCCAAGGCGGGTGGATTACCTGAGGTTGGGAGTTTGAGACCAGCCTGGCCAACACAGTGTTGGCCTATATCTACTGAAAATGCAAAAATTAGCTGGATGTGGTGGCGCACACTTGTAATCCCAGCTACTTGCGGGAGGCTAAGGTAGGAGAACCTGAGAGGCAGAGATTGCAATGAGCCAAGATCGCGCCACTGCACACTAGCCTGGGCAACAGAGCGAGACTCTGTCTCCAAAAAGAAAAAAAAAAAGTTATTTTCCAAACATGGGATGACTGACATATTAAGACAGCATTGTACTGAGAACAATACTATAATTAGGGTCACAATTTTAGTGTGGTTTGACCTAAGAAATTTTGTGACAATAGTTTTGCTAGCACAACTAATTATGCCAGTGATCTCTTATTTGTGACTGCAGTTAGGCATTTCATGGCCTCTAAGTATAATTAGTTAATTGGATCATGCATGAAATTCTAGACTCTTATAATAGCCTCTGAGAACAAAAATAAATATGACAAATATTATGAATTGTTTAATAGCCGTGGAAGCCTGGGAAATACCAAAAGTGATTGTTTTACTTTGCCTGCCATTACTTTATAATGATAAACATAATAAAAAGTAGAAATTAAACTTTCCCTGTAATAACCTTTGTTTTTCTGAATTTGAGACAGAAGAAAGGGAGCCACTGGCCTTTCTTATTCACCTTTAGAGAAGGTGATGCTGGTTGTACTGCTCCTCAGCCCCCACCGGCTGCTCCACACTCCCCACTGTTAATGGCCCTGTGCTTTCTCCAGTAATATTATACACATAGTTGTTTTCCTGGGATATATGGAGAAGACCAATATTTGTCAAAAATTCCAATGGTATCTTTGATAGAAAGTGCATAGCTTTTACTTAATCAATCAATTCATTGTTCAAAAAACCCCACAAAAGGTACAGCTTTTATTTTAATTACTGGGATGATTATGTTAACAAAAAAACCATGAAGGAGAAGGAACTTGAAAAACAAGTTTTATTGGTGGTGGGGGGTAGCAATGAACAGCTGATGTATTGAGTCACAAATCATAATGCTCTACCCAGAAACACACCCCAGGAGGCAAACAGCATACATGTGCATTATTCCAGAAATGCTGACACTGACTTAACTCTAACAGAGCCAAGCTCAATGTTTTCAGAGAAAACAGATTTCTTCTGACTTGAATAATCAATCTTGAATCATAAGTTGAGCTTTTATTTTTCTACTGTTTCAATCTACAATGAAATTACTTATTTGCTTTGCCTGTCAGTCCTGAAAAATGCAGTTTTCTTTTGTTAATTTAAGCTATTTCTAGATGGACCTGTGTAAGTTTTTGTTGGATGTGCTTTCGTATATATGGGTGAGACATGTTCTAAGTACATAAGAACATGTGGTTAAAGTACAGAATTTATTAGCTGTGCATTTAAGGATACTTCATAATTTCAGACGATAATATACTATTTATATCATATGCTGAAATATGAGAAATGGAATGATGATTCTGTCAAGACTAATATCATTTATTTTGGAATTCATATATACATAACTATACATACAAATTCCAACTTACAGAAGAACCTTCTGACCACATAGCTAGATCGAAGGTTAAACACCATAGTGTTTAAGAATATTGGTTTTAGGGGCACATGAATCTTAGACCAGATCCTGGCTCCCTTAATAGCAGCACAATTTTCTACTTCTCTCTGCACATCAGTTTCCTTATCTATAAAGCGGGCTTCTTTTTCATGTGAGGGTGAAATGTGAAAATACGTGTAAAACATTCAGTACAGGGTTAGTGTGAAATAAACATTCAATAAATGGCAGCAATTATTGTCAGGTGGATAAGTGTAGATGCCACTCACTTTTAGAAGTATGTTAGCGGAATTAAGTGGAGCAATCTTTGCACCCTAAAGATATTTAAAATTTTAAATGTAGAATCTAATTAGGAATCCAAAATGTGTTACCCGATATTCTTAGGATTTTCTTTGAAGGGATAAAATTAGCATACAAACCAGCATTAAATATTGCAAGGTATATTGAGATACCTTTTATACTATTAAATTTTCATAATGACTTCTTTGTATTGCTTGACTTAACAGCTCTTCTCATATGATGAATGGTTTGTTTGAGTTTGATTATTTTAACTAATGACATTCTTATACTCATTTGCAAATAATTTAGTTTTCTAGTTTGTAATCTAGCAGATTTATAATCTTTTTTGGTAACTGTGATAGGTTAAAGATGGCCACAGATTCTTTACTACTGTCTCATGAAAATATGAAGTCTTTGTTCCCTCCTCTAGAATCTGGGTGATTTTTATACATGTTTGATCAACAGAATACATCAAAGGATATCTTGGGCCACTTCCTGGGCCCAAGCCTTACGTGACGAGCAACATCCACTTCTCATCTCATCAAAGATCTTGGAGCCCTGAGTTTCTGTATATAAGAAGTCTGGCTATCCTCAGTCGGCCTTGCTATCAGAAAGCCCATGCTATCCACATGCAGAGGCCATATTGACACAGGATGAAAGGGGAGAGGAGAGAGAGAATTTCTAACTTACAGAATCGTGAGATATAATGGTGTATTGTTAAGTCACTAAGTTTTAGAGTAGTTTTTAGTAACAAGAACAGTGGTTATAAGTCTAACAACACTTCATGCCTTCTTCTAATGGTTATTCTCCAAATGCTAGTAGCCCCAGAAATGTAATATATGATGATGTGTAAAACTGAAGTTCTATTATTTTACTTAATCATATCCCTTGAATTGGACTGTTAGATGTTTGTCAATATTATAGGAAAGAGTATAACACAGTCTTAGAGTATTATACATTTTCATTTTTCATAATATTTCATTTACAGTAATTTATCATCATCTTCAAACTCTTATGTAGGATTTCACATGGTTTGACTTCTGAGTTATTTTCCCCAAAATAAGTTCTGATAACTTTTAATTTTAAGTTTCTATAGATGACTATGGAACCTGGGCATTAAAACTAAAATGGCAGAGTGGATGGTAGACTAGAAGTGTTTTGACAAAGATACTATAGGAGGTTATCCAGAGAGAAGGAAGCTGAAGGAAGAGTACACACATAGAGAAAATGTTCAGTAACCCTGTTGGGTTGGAGATGTGTTTCAGAAATGCCTCCTGGTGGGAGTAGGTGAGGATGCAGTTGATAATCCAGAAGCTAGGTGATGCACACACCAGTGATTTGAAAATTGCCAAAGCATCTCAGACCTTTAAATCACTCTCTTTGCCTATAGGCCCAGACTGGAGTCCTGGGAGCTAGAGAGAATAATGTCTACCGGAAAACAAAACACATTTAAAAGTCGCTTATTGAAACCAAGGGAAAAGGAGAGATTGAAATGTGTTTCAATGCCAAGTGGAAATTAATTGTTCAAGAACTCATCATTACAAGTTTCAGAAGTATTTAAAGTTACTGATTTTTGTTTAATATGTTGTCTTGTTTTATTTTATTAAATGTAAAATACTTATAAGGATATTCAGAGTGATTTTGAGTGGTTCTTTAGTCTGAGCACTCCAATTCTGTTTTAACTGTTGATTCTCAGTTTCTTCAACGTCCAAGTCTTTCATCACAATGGTTTGCAGGAGTGCACCTTTTGAAGCTGTGTGAATTCAACATTTAGCAAAAACACTCAAGTCTAAACAACCTGATGAGGTTAGAAATTATCGTTCCTATTGGTTAAATGAGGGAACTGCCACCACCGAGAGCCTCAGTGTGCTTGCCTAAGGTCTTATGGCTGGTAATCCATATCTTAACCTTTCCAGATCAGACCTTGTTCATCAAAAACTTCTTCTGCTTGGAAATGTAAAACAATAAGTGTGTGAGGTGGGGCAAAATGGTGGTGATAATTTGTACATCTGAATGTTTGATGGAAAAGATTGGCTTTCAAGGAGTAGAGTTCATTCTTGCCACCCACATTTGCCGAGTATGGGTTCTTGTCCACTGGCACTCTGCTTTTGGGGGGGTGCAGAAGTAACCAAATGGCTTGCATGACTATTTGTGTTCTGCCTCAGCAACATTCTGCCCACATTCTCTGACTGGCTAGGTGTAAGATGTGAATAGGTTTAAGACCACTAAGTGGATTGGAACCATTTACTTTGTGTGACGAATGCTTTTTTTTTTTTCTTCCCTGGGGGATTGCCTCCCTAGTTTTGGTTTACTTTGCCTTGTATATTACAGTGCCATCTTTTTGCCAAAATCACTGAGTATGGAATAGGCGTAGTATTAGAAAGGAGAGTAGAAACATGCTGGATGTTAGAGAAAAGCTAGAGCTGATATGTGCCAGATGATGCACACACCAGCAATTTGATAATAGCCTTTATATACTTTGATGCCTTGAAGCCAGAAAAGTAATTTAAAAGTATTGAACTTGCTTTTATTGTAATTCATAGCAAATAATTAAGTGTTCTTTGTGAAAGAACCAGTAGTACCTGACTAGGTGCCAGGTCCTCTGTTAGGTGCAGAAAATGATGACTTCTCACTGAGCCTTCTGTCCTGGTTTTGGCCGAGTCCTTAAAGGGTTACTATTTCAGAGGGACAGCAGAATGAAGTGTTTAATCATCAAATAGCTCTATTTTTAAAGCTACACATGTTTCAGGCGTATTGAAGGGAAAAGAGATAAATGTCCAAAGTGGGACTCTGAATTAATAAAATTTGGAGAATGACTTGCTCAATTTGGTTAACTTGGTTATTAAGGGTAATTACAGCTTTTGTAGTGATGACTGTTAAGATAAAAGACCGTATCTATTATAGCTTTGAACTTGAATCTAACATTAAGAACATCTTTCAGGATGAAACCTCTCTTTAGGGAGGTGAGCAATAAAAGAATGTTGCTAGCAAATTAATAAAGGCTTGGTTTTTTAAAAATTTCTTATTCTGCAAAATGGAAATTTTCTAATTAGAGAAATGTAAGCATGCATTTCTGTAAGCATCTGAGTTTTATGGAGTTCTTTTTTCTTCAAAATCATAGAAATCATTGTTTAAAGTTGCCAAGAATATTTAGCATCTTGTTTTTAAGGACCTCAACCTCTCTGAGTTTTAGTTTTCTTATCGCTATGGTCTGAATGTTTATGTCCTCCCCAAAATTTTTATGTTGAAATTCTAACCCCCAAGGTGATGGCATTAGGAGTTGGGGCCCTTGGGAGGTGATCAGATCATAAGGGTGAAGCCCTGGTGAGTGTGATTAGTGCTATTATAAAAGAGGCCTCAGGGAGCTTGCTTACGCCTTTCCCCATGCGAGGACACAATTAGAAGGTGCCATCTATGAGGGGCATGCCCTCACCAGATGCCAAATTTGCACCTTGATGTTGGACTTCCTACCCTCCAGAACTGTAAGCAGTAAATGTTTGTTGTTTATGAGCTACCAAATGTATGGTATTTTTGTTATAGCAACCTAAATAGACTAAGACACTTACCTTTAAAATAGAATAGTAATTCTGACTGTGAAGGGTTATTGTAACAAGTTAATGATAAATGATTGTAAAGCCCTAAATATGATGCCTCTAGCCTATAGTGGGCACCCAATAAATGGTGACTATTAATGGGAATATGATTATTTAATTTTTAAGATTGTACAAGTCTTATACTATAAAATACATACATACTGTAAGTACTATAAAAATACATACACTAAAATTTTTTAGTGTACAGTTTTGAGTTTGGACAAATGCATATCGTCATGTAACCACCACCGCAGTCAAGATAGAGAACAGTCTACCACCCCCCAAAAATTCCTTCATGCTGTCCCAGTTCCTAGCAACCACTGATCTGTTCTCAGTCCCTTTAGTTTTGCCATTCCAGAATATCATATCAGTTGAATAATAAGCTTGTGTGTGTATACCCTTTTGATTCTGGCTTCCTTTATTTAGTATAGTGTATTTGAGATATTATGTGTACATCAGTGGGTTTTTGTTGTTGTTATTGCTGAGTGGTATCCTCTGTATGAATGTACCATAGTTTGTTTATGCATTCACCAGTTGAAGGACATCTAGATTGGTTCCTGTCTTTCACATTTACAAATTAAGCAGCTGTAAACATTCTTGTACAAATTTTTGTGTGAACATAAATTTGTATTTCTCTTGGGCAAATCCCGAAGAGTGGGATTGCTGGGTCATATGGTCAAAATACATTTAACTTCATGTGAAACTGCCAAACTGTTTGCCAGAGTCTATGCCATTTTAAACACTCTTCAAACAACAATTTATGAGCATTCCAAATTGCTCCACATCCTTGCCTGCAGTTGCTGTCAGGTTAAAAAAAATTTTTAATAATTGTAGCTATTATAATACATATATAATGGTATCTCATTGTGATCTTAATTTGTATTTTCTAATGATTAACAATATTGAGTATGTTTTTTGTCTGCAATTTGCCATCTGTGTATCTTCTTTGGTAAAATGTCTTTCTAAATTTTTTGCCCTTTTCTGAAAAAATGGACTATGTGTTTTAAAGCAGTTTTAGATTCACAGAAAAATTGAGCAGAGATTTCCCATATACCCCTTCCCCCCAACTTATGCATATTCTGTCTCATTATCAACATCCCCCACCAGAGTCATACAATTGATGAACCTACACTGACATTTTATTATGACCCAAAGTCTATACTTTACATTAGAGGTTCGCTCTTGGTAGTACGCATTTGATGGGTTTGGACAAATGTATAATGATACATGTATCCACCATTAAAGTATCAAACAGAGTAGTTTCACTATGCTAAAAATCCTCTATGCTGTTCCTATTCATCTCTTCCTGCACCCAAACTCCTGGCTGCCACTGTTCTTTTTACCATCCTATCTATAGTTTTCTCTTTTCCAGAATGTCATATAGTTGGAATATTATAGTATGTAGCCTTTTCAGATTGGATCACTTAGTTAATATGCATTTAAGTTTCCTCTGTGTCTTTTCTTGGCTTAATAGTCTTTTCTTTGCCCAGTTTTATTGAGTTAAACTCCTTAATGAGTTTTGAGAGGATTTATGTATTCTAGATCCAAGTCCTTTATCACATGTACAAGTTGCAGGTATTTTCTCCTAGTCTGTAACTTGTTTTCTCATTCTCTAAACAGTGTCTTTTGTAGAATAAAACTTTTAAATTTTGATGAAGTCTACTTTATCAATTTTGTCTTTTATTGGTCATGCTTTTGATTTTGCATCTAATATTATCTTTGCCTAAATCGAGGTTACAATGATTTTCTCCTAAACTTTTTTCTAGCAGTTTTATGGTTTTAATTTTTTTATTTAGGTTCATGATCCACTTTGAGTTAATTTTTTATAAAGTATATAATATGGATTTTGGTTCATTTTTTTTCACATGAATATCTAATTGTTCCCAGCACCAGTTGTTGAAAAAACTTACCTTTTCTCCACTCAATTGACTTTGAACCTTCAATTGACTATATTTATGTAGGTATATTTCTGAACTGTATTCTGTTCCTTCGATCTATGTGCCTATCCCTTCATCACTAGTGCAGTTTTGATTACTGTAGCTTTATAGGAATTCTTAAATCTTTTGTCTTTGTCCTTCTTACAACTTTGCCCTTTTTAAAAATTGTTTTGGCTATTCATTCTATTGCATTTCTTGTCAGTATACACACAAACACTTTTGAGTGAGGTTATGTAGAATATATAGATCAATCTGGGGAGAATTGACATGTTAACAGTATTGAGTTTTCCAATCCATGAACATGGTAACCTCCCACTTTTCAATATTGTCTTTGATTTCTTCCATCAGCGTTTTGTAGTTTTTAACATAGAGACTGCACGTGTTTTCTTAGAATTATAAGCCAAGATTTTTTGGTACTAAGATAAATAGTACTTTTTGGGTAAGTTTTGATTTCCATTGTTCATAATTAGGATATATATCTACAGTTTTTTGTTTGATTTGAGTTTTTTTTTTTTTTCATTTGAACTTATATAATATGACCTTGTTATACTTACTGGTTCTAGGAGCAATTTTGCCCTTTCCCCTTGATGTCTTTAATCCCCTTCCCTTGCTTTATTGGCCTGTCTAGAATTTCCAGTGTGATGCTGAATAGAAGTGGTAAGAGCAGACATCTTTGCCTTGTTTCTATCTTAGGGGAATAATATTCAGTCTTTTGCTATTATTGTGTTAACTATAGGATTTTTTGCAGATGCCCTTTATCAGGTTAAGGAAGTTCGCTCCTATTCCTAGTTTACTGAGAGCTTGCTTTATCATGAAGGAATGTCAAATTTTGCCAAATGCTTTTTCTGTATCTGTTGAGATTATCATATGGTTTTTCTTCATTAGTCTAAATATGGTGAATTATACTAATTTATTTTTGAATGTTAAACTAGCTTTGCAGTCCTGTGATAAACCCTATGTTGTTGCGTATTTTCCTTTTCTGATATTGCTTAATTAGATTTGCTAATATTTGTGTTGAGACATTTTACTTCTATGCTCTTGAGGGATATTGATCTGCAGTTGAGCCTACTTGTAATGTTTTCATCTGGTTTTAGTATCGGGGTAATAATGCTGGCCCCATACGGTGGGAACCCTTCCCTCCTCTTCCATTTTCTGGAAGACATTGTGTAGAATTGATAGTATTTCTTAAATGTTTGGTGGACTTTTCCAGGGAAACATCTGGATCTGTATTGTTAGAGATTTTTAACTGCAAATTTAATTTCTTTAATTAATTTACAACCATTTAGATTATTATTTCCTCTTGAGTGAGCTTTGGTAGTTTGTGACTTTCAAGGAATTTTTTCATTTTATCTAAGTTGTAGAATTTATGAGCATAAAGTTGTCCAGAGTATTCCCTTAGGATCCTTTTAATATCTCTGAGATCTATAATGATGTCACTGCAACCTCCACCTCCCTGGTTCAAGCAATTCCCCTGTCTCAGCCTCCAAAGTAGCTGGGTTTACAGGCACATGCCACCATGCCTGGCTAATTTTTTTTGTATTTTTAGTTGAGACAGGGTTTCACCATGTTGGCTGTTGGAGTTTCTCAAACTCCTAACCTTAGGCAATCCGCCTGCCTCAGCCTGCCAAAGTGCTGGGATTACAGGCGTGAGTCACTGCGCCTGGCCGACGTGCCCTTTTTTTATTCCTGACACTGGTAGTGTGTATCTTCTCTCTCTTTCTCTCTCTCTGTCCCTCTCCTCTTTTTTTTTTTGTGTGTGTGTGTGTCAGCCTGGCTATAGCTTCATTGATTTTATAAATCTTTTTAAAGAACCACCTTTTGTTTCATTGATTTTTTTCCTGCTTGTTTTCAGTCTCATAGATTTCTGATCTCTTCCTTTCTTTTGCTTTCTTTGACCTTGGTTTCTCATTCTTTTTCTATTTTCTTAAGGTGGATATTTAGATCATTGATTTGAATCCTTTTTATTTTCCACTATAAGCATTTAATACTCTAAATTTTTCTCTCAACACTTTTTTAGCTGTATACCATAAATTTCAAAATATTTTTTCATTTTTATTCAATATGAAGTATTTTCTGATTTTCCTTGTGACTATTTCTTTGACTTATGAGTTATTAGAAGTATGTTGTTTAATTTCCAGATATTTTGGAATTTTTCAAATACCTTTTACTAATTTCTAAGTTAATTCTGTTTTGTCAGAGAATGTATACGTGGTGTGATTTCAGTTCTTTTAAATTTGTCAAAATTTGTTTTATGGCCTAGGATATAGACTGTCTTGGTGAATGTTTTTTGTACATTTTAAAATAGTAGGTTTTAGCTGGCACAGTGGCTTACACCTATAATCCCAGAGCTTTGGGAGGCTGAGGCGGGAAGACTGCTTGAGGACAGCTATAGTTTGAGTCCAGCCTGGGAAACATAGTGAGACCCTGTCTCCTCGGGAGGCTGAGGCAGGATGATTCCTTCAGCCCAGGAGTTTTAGGCTGCAGGGAGCTATGATCATACCACTGCACTCGAGCCTGGGCGACAGAGGAAGATCCTGTCTCAATAAATAAATAAATGAACAGTAGGTTTTTGTTTGTTGGTTTGTTTCTGCTAATGTTAGGTGAAGTGTTTTATAAATGTCAGGTTGAGTTGGTTGATATTGTTCATCTTAGTCCTTTTTGTGCTGCTGTAACAGAATATCTGAGACTGGATAAATTATAAAGAGCAGAGATTTGTTTCTTACAGTTGTGGAGGCTGGTAAGTCCAAGGTTGAGGGCCCCGCATCTGGCAAGGGCCTTCTTGCTGCATCATTCCATGACACAGGACAGAAGGGCAAGACAATCACGCATGCAAGAGAGTAGGGTAGAGGCCCCAAATCATCCTTTTATCAGAAACCTACTCCTGAGATAACTGACCCACTCCCACCATAACAGCATTAATCCATTCATGAGAGTACAGCCTTCATGACCTAATTACTTCTTAAGGGCCTCACCTCTCAACACTGTTGCATTGGGGATCATGTTTCTAACACATGAACTTTGGGGGACACATTCAGACCATAGCAGTGTTCAGGTATTTGCTAATTTTCTGGCTACTTGCTCTGTTAGTTACTGAAAGAAGAATGTTGAAGTCTCCAAATATAATTGTGGATTTGTCTATTTCTCCTTTAAGCTCTGTCAGTTTTGCTTCCTGTATTTTGAGGTCTTATTGTGAGGTGCAGCAGAGTCATCTGGGATTATGTCTTTTTGGAAAACTCTCCCTTTTATCTTTATGTAATGCCCCTCTTTATACCTGGTATAGTATTCCTTGTTCTCAAGTTGGCTTTATCTGATACTGATATGGTCATACCAGCCTTATTTTATAGTGTTTTTTCATGGTATATCTTTTTTCTTCCTTTTACATTTAATCTGTGTCATTATATTTACAGTGGATTTCTTATACACAGTATAAGAAAGATTTAGGTCTTGTTTTTTAGCCTGATTTGACCATTTCTTTTAATTTGTATGTTTAGACCATTTATATTTTATATAATTATTGATGTGGTTGTTGAATTTAGGTCTACCATTTAATCATTTGTTTTTTGTTTATCCCCTCTGTTTCCATTCATCTCTTCCCTCTCTCTTGCTTTCTTTTGGATTATTTATTTTACAAATATTTTATTATAATTTAATTTATATTATCCTTTGTGTTTGTATCTCCTAGAATATTTTTGGTGGTATCAGCATTGTAGTAAACAGACCTAAGCTTTCACAGTCTACTTGAAGTCAATATTTTGCCATGTTAAATGGCATGTAGAGTATAACAAAAAATACATATCTGTATATATATATAGTTTTGTGGTTGTTAGGCTCTACATGCCATTTAACATGGCAAATATATATGTATCTTATATATATAGTTTATAGATACAGTTTTTATATATATTTTTCCTTTACTCTCCCTTTTTTATGTTATAGTTGTCATGTGCAGTACCTCTATATGCATTTAAAACTCCACAAAATGGTGTTTAAATTCTTGCTTTTAACCGTCATACTTTTAAAGAACTTTTAAGTCAAAAATAATCTATTTACTGAGATATTTATCATTTCTATTGTTCTTCCTTTATTCCTGAACTTCCAAGTTTCCTTCTGATACTATTTCTCCTCGGCGTAAAGAATTTCCTTCAACATTTCTTTTAGAACAGATGTCTTGGCAACGAATACTGTAAATTTTCCCTGATCTGGGTATGGTTATGTTTCATCATCACTCCTGAATGATATTTTTGCTGGATATAGAATTCTCATTGACACTTCAGTTTCTTTTAATGCTTTAAAGATATTGTTCGTTTGTATTCTGTTTCCTGATGAGAAATTTCTAATTATTCAAGTCACTATTCTTCTATATATGGTATTTTGATTTTCTCTGTTTTCAGGATTTTTTTTCTTCATCTTTGCTTTTCAGCAGTTTATGATATGTTTGGGAATGGTTTTCTTTGAGTTTATCTTATTTGAGGTTGGCTAAGCTTCTTGGATCTGTAAGTTCTTATCTTTCTCCAAATTTGGGAGGTTTTCATTCATGATTTCTTCCAATTTTTTCTTCTCCTCATCTTTTGGGAATCGAACGACATAAATGTTAAACCTTTTGATATTTTCTTACTTGTTTTTAAGGCTCGGCTCATTTATGCCTAGTTGTTTTTCTCTCTTTTCTTCAGTTGAGATCATTTCTAGCTTCACATTCACTGACTTTTCCCTCTGTCATCTCCATTCTGCTATTGATCCCATCCATTTAATTTTTAATTTCAGATATTGTTTTATTGGCCCTAAAATTTCTGTTTAGTTCTTTTTGTATAGTTTATATTTCACTTGTGAAAACTGTCTTTCTATTCCTTTCAATAGTGTTTACTTTCATCTCATGGAGCATAATTACAGTAGTTGGTATCGAGCTTCTGACTGATAATTCTAACATCTAGTTCATCTTGCTTGGTATCTGTTGACGGTTTTTTCCCCTTGAGAATTGGTCACATTTTGCTGTTTCTTCATAAGTCACATAATTTTGAGTCCTGGACATTTTGAATATTGTATCATGAGAGCCTGGGGATTGTTTAAAGAATTGAAATCCTCAGGAGATTGTTTTAAAAAATTCCTTAAAGCATGCAACAAACCAGGGTAGATTCAGACCATAAATTGTTTCCCCTCCACTGGGTGATAGTTCCAATGTCAGTTAGTTTTCAAAGCCTTGGTTATGCTGCCTTGGATCTGCCTCATGCACATGAAGTGTGACCAGGACTTCTACCAGTTTGTACACAGAATTCAGAGATCCCCCTTTCCACCTCGTGGTTTGGGGGTCCTTTTTCCCGGTGCTTACACCAGCTAGATAAGGGTTCTCAAGTTTTTGCTGCATGTGTCGTTTATAAAGTTCCCTGGATGGGGCTAATTTTATTTCAATGCTAGGAGAAAAAAAAGAAGAGGAAACATAATGGCAGGTCACCCCCATCAGGGTTGCTTCTCCAGGTTTTATTTTATCTCTCCAATCTGCTTGCTCTTACTTTTCAGAATCCTCAGGGTACTACTTTTTGTATTTTCTCCAAAGTTTTTGTTGTTATCATTGGGAGGGACGGGTGTGGGCTTACCCCATCTTCACTAGCCATGTTGTATTTTTAATTGGCATTTTAAAATATAGAAATGCAGATTGTAAATATCTGTGGCTTAGATAGGTTGTGGCCCTTTTTGTTTTCTGTTGATAAAAGCTATTTGATATTTAAAGTAATAGATACTCTTACATAGCAGTCCCCAACCTTCTTGGCACCAGGGACTGGTTTCATGGAAGACAGTTTTTCCACGGATGGGGGGTGGGAGAGGATGCTTTCGGGATGAAACTGTATCACCTCAGATTATCAGGCATTAGTTAGATTCCCATAAGCAGCATGCAACCTAGATCCCTCACATGAGCATTTCACAATAGTATTCGTGTTCCTACGAGAATCTAATGCCACCGCTGATCTGACAGGAGGCTGAACTCAGACGGTAATACTTGTTCGTCTGCCATTCACCTCCTGCTGTGTGGCCAGGTTCCTAACAGGCCATGGCTCAGTTCCTGACAGACCACAGACTGGTACCAGTCTGCAGCCTGGGGGCTGGGGACCCCTGCCCTAATGGAAGAAGCTTGTTTATTTTTAATGAGGAAGAATGTAAGCCCTATCTTTTGGACAAATAAAACATAAACAGTTTTCATTCCTACCATTATTATGCATTTAACTAACAAATGATTAAAACATAAACAGACATGCACACATCCTTTTCAAAGAAGTAGTGTTGTGAAAAGCTTTGGAATACAGGTATCTGCCTTGCTTTGAAATTTAAGTAAAACTTGAACTTTTAAAATTTGTGAAATATTTTCTTGAATTTTCTACCTCTTCGAAGAATGTAGAAAGGAATAATTTATTGGACCTTAATTATTCAAATTATGAGTTATGCCTTTATTCTAAATGTATGATTGCCTTTCCTTTGAAAAACTAGGGAAATTTTGATTATGGTTTAGTAATTTTACTCATGAACATATAAATTTAGTGATTTCAACTATATTTTTAAAATCAGTTCCTGATTAAATCATTTAGGGAAGTATGTTTAAATGAATTTTATTTTTGAAAGACCTATTTTACTGGCTTTTCTGTGCCCCAAACTATTCACATTTTCTCTCTTTTCTTCAGAAAAGAGACATATTTACTGACAGATAAATATGCACACTAATTAATAAACATAATAAAGTTTGAAATTATAAGGAGAACAGGAAGTTATTTGTGTCCACTATATGCCTTGATGATTTTATTGTAAAAAGTAATTTTAGAAAGTAAATTCAATTTTTGTGCAGAACCATTTGGAGTGATATATTGCAGTATCCATGTATAGAGTCTGTAAATTGGACACTGGGATTGTATATGTTATTGGCATTTTTGTCTAAAATGTCATACAAGTAAGAAGTTGATTACTATTGGCATTTGTGAAATATGAAGTATATTTTATTATGTAAGAGTATTTGGATATTTGGTTCAAACTTTGGATCTACTATCCTTCTTTCAATAAACTCTCTGTGGGATTTGTGGCTTACGTTAAGGAGAATTGAGTTATAAAAATGACTGACTTGGATCTATTTTGAAATTGTTTAAAATTTATAATTAAGTTGATAATTTAAATAATTTAAATTTAAAATTTTAAATATAATATAAATTACATTTTTAAATTTTAATAAATTTAAACAATTTAACTTGATAACATTGGATATTTTTATAATTTTTGAACATTTATTTTCCTTTCCTCCTTTAAATTAGGTGCTCTGTGGATGTGTATAGTTTTAAACCCCCACTGCAAGTTGGAGCAAAAGGCCAGTTGGCTAAAACAGCTGAAGAAATGGAATAGTGTTGATGTCTGTCCATGGGAAGATGGAAATCATGGCAGTGAATTACCCAACTTAACCAATGCTCTGCCTCAGGGTGCAAATGCCAACCAAGGTGAGTCTACCATAATGTTCTGCTTAAATTGTAGCTACTTAATTATGCATATGTGCTTATAATAGTAACTTACAATGTATATGGGAAAATGATTTTACCAACTTAAGAACTTACAACTCCAGTACTTAATATATGTTGACTGTGAGTGTATGTGTGTCTGTTGGTATGTTTTAAATTTAACTGAGATATTTGTACACTTTTTTATATTCTCAGAATACGGATGGATATAATACTTATATACTAGTATGTGTCAAAATGGCCTATTAATGATTTATTATGGACATTCTTCTCTAGTTTAAAAAGATCATGGAGTAGGATGGTTAATATATTACTTTTAAAACAAACTATCAAGAGGCTTGAGGAGCTATATGTTTTTATCTTTGTTGGTCAATCCATGTTTGATCTACTGCATAATTTAGTCACTTAAAAATTCTTAGTTTTAAAATGTAGTAAGGAAATATTTTATGACTCGACTGAAGGACATAGAATGCTGTTGACATTTTACTGGGAAATTTTTTTATTGTGAGGGGTTGTCTAGCATAGTTGTCCCCACCTGCTGTAGGCTAATAGTGCCCTCCGAGTTTTGGGACAACCAAGAAATGCTCCCAGACATTTCCAAAAGAACCTCTGTCTCTCATTTCTGTCCTGTTTTTGTTTGTTTGTTTGTTTGTTTTGTTTTTTAAGCTCCTCCGTCTCTATTGTACATATCTATTCAACCCAAGTCTCTCCCATCTTTAAAAAACTTCCTTCCTTGGCCCCATTTCCCTTCTACCTGCTGCAGAATGTTCTCTTCCCTTTCAAAATGAAATTCTTAAGTAATTATTTCTTGCCAGTAGAAATTTTATTAACTAATTCATGGCGCTATTTTTGCATGATTCAGTGCATTTTTTGGGAGAAAATTTGAAAGATTTTAAAGTCATGATAGAAGCAAGGTGGGAATTAAATAACATTAGGATTCAGAGTCAAGACTACATTCTCTATGTACTAGCCACATGCGGAATTTGTACTACTAGAAATAACTGGAACAATGTGCTGAGTTTGAATGTGATGTTAGTATAGTGTTTTTAGTCTCTGCAAAGAAAGAAAATGATATGTATTACTCCATAGGGACTTTTCCAATCAAAAAGAAGTTTTAGGACTTGAGAAAGACAATTGTCTGACTCTGCCTTGTCTAGAGATATTTGCCATGGGAATTCAGTATTTGAAGTCTGTCATATCTTTATTGCCCATGCTGATTGTATTTAATAACTTTGAAGAAAATAAATGTATCCCACATACCCCCAGTTTTTTTCCAGGTGCTCAGAATTTTTAAGTTTAATTGTTCAACATTTATTCTCTTCCATTGCTAGGAAAGGGTATGCCTACATCTACATAGGTAATATCCTTAATCCCCTTCTATTTCTACTATGTTTCATTCCCCACTGCTTTTGGGGACTGCTACTCAAACATTTTACATTTTACTTTTTACATTCCATTTGTTCTGTTACCCTTGATTAAGCATGAATATTTCATGGCCTTAGAAAGCTGGTAAGAAATGGTCCAGCCTCCAGACTTAAAGAGTTCATTTCACTTACGGTTTGGCCTAGGTGATACAATTTGGGACCTTGTTTCTAAGGGCAGTGTTTATATCTGTTGGACCTAAAGGCACCAGGGTACCTACTTTTAGCAGAATACCCCCATCCTTCTGAGGGGCTGTCAGAAGAGAGGAGGTCTGGTAGCGTTCATACCTGTAGTGCCTTCCCTGTACAGCTCAGCTGGCTACCCAGGGTAGAGCTTGTGGTGGCCAATAGAGTCCAGCAGCTGTGCCATTGCGGCTGGACTGAGTGTGCACACAGTGTAGGCCGGGGACAGAATTTCTTGTGTTTACACATTGGAGTGAATGTGAAGGGCTTATCCAGGCTCTGCCTCTGCTGAGGTAATTTGTTAGAATTAATGAATAACAACATTGCAATCTATACCCTTTGAAAGAGAATAATTTTTAATATACCAAAATTATAGCCAGTTTTATAATTTTTTCAGTAGAACAAAAATATCTCCTTTTTACTTTTCTTAATTTCCCAAGTTTTCCTTAATCAGCATGTATTACTATTTTGTGTACTTTATGAAAAATTCTTACAAATATATGTATTTATCATTTAAAAAAATTGATCAAGATAATTATTTCTCTTTTTTCAATCTTACTGCAAGATTGAATAGCCACCGACATTCAAGATTTTAAAAAGTTGACTAATTTTGATACCTAGTCAAACCAAATTTTTAATTGTATATCTTCTATGTCTAGCTACATACTTAATTTTATGTGTTTCCCATATTATTACAGGACTTGTCATTTAAATTTCATTTCATGAGTATTTAGCCTCTTTTGTTGTCATTGGTTTTATTAGAGCTAACCATGTTGAAAGCCTAGTGTGTGTACGCAACATTTCTTTACACTTATACAGTCACATATAAACATGTGAAAGGTTCAGGTATTTGTTAATGTTTTATAAAAATGGAATCATGTTAACAGCTTGCTATTTGAGCCAAATCAATAGGCAGACCTCTAACTCACTCTTTTAATACATGCATAATACTAAGTTGCTCTTTTAAAGTCTCGTTTTAGTTTTAAATTTTGTTTCTATGATTTCAGCTTAACAAAATAAATGAAATGACAAAAGATACTTACATGAGGCTAAAAAACACTTATGTGAGGCTTGGACTTTGAAAGATTTGATCAATTGACTGTGAGAGGTCATGGAACCAATTTCTTGCTGGGCATGGTTATGTTTATTCTGCTCAGCAAAAAAGCCCCAATAGATTCAAAACGTCCTTAAATGTAGGGCTTTGCCTTCTCCCTTGCAGTTTCTCTATCCATCCACCTCTAGTGAGGAGTCTGGGTGGGAGCCATAACAGATCATCATTATATGTGCCTCTCAAATGATCTATCACACATGCATTTTGATATGTCTACCATTCAGGTACAGATAGCTAAGTTGACCTGAGACCAAACTGAAGTAATGTCTCTTTGTTAAAGACTTGCCGAAAGCCTTTCCAAACCAGCTGAATTAGCTGAATTTGCAGTAAGGGTATCTGTGTTTTAATCTCCACTGTCACTGCCTGACGGTGTGACCTTGGCAAGTCACTTTACTTCCCTTGCTTTTCAGTTCCATCAGCAGAGTAAAGGGGTTGGCGTGGATGAGTTCTCCAGTCTCTTCTCAATTCAGTTGTCCTTTGATTTTTGTGTTTTCCCTTATGTCTGTGCTCAGCCAAAGGTCCAGTGACAGGAAAATGAAATCTTACCAATTAAGGAAGCTCCAGATTTTGCTTCTCATATAATTAAGTCTCAGAACAATGAGGGGTTATACTTGAACTAGGTTAAGTACACATAAATAAAAATAGTTTGTTAACCTGATTTCCAGTTGAGGATTGCTAAAGTTTGTGCCACAGTTGAAGGTAAGTTTAGAGTGGGAACCCAAGGGGTGGGTGTGTAGGTAGAATTTGAACCATATGATCCTTAAGAATTGAATAATCCCAGGAGTTGGGGTGAGAATATCCTTTATTCCCCAAACATTTCTTTTCTCCGTCAGGTCCTGAAACTTGAACCCTCTTCGGAGTGTATGGCTCTGCTCTTTTGTGATGCCCTGGCATACACTATGCTGGGGACATCACACCAGTCATGGAACCTGCCCAGGAGTCAGGAGGCAGCCTGTAGGGGCAAGGTAAGTGCGCTGGTTTGTTTTGTAGCTATGTTGTGTGGCTTTGTGAAATGTTAAATATATGCATTTATGCCCTTTGGGATATAAGGTGGTATTTAAGCATTATATCCCAAGAAGCATAATAGTTTTAATTGTGCAAAACCGCACAATATAGTTAAAAAATACAACCAAAAGCACAACCCTTATGCATATCTTTAAAGGCTGACTGCATAATCCTGAAAGGTTCCATGGCTGGTGTCGCATCTCTTGCATAGTGTTTGTGAGAGCTGTTGATCCCATCAGGGCAGCCCACCACAGCACCTCAGAAGTGGGGAGCAGTGAGTTTTCCTGTGATTTTTGTGCCGAGTGGCTCCTTTGAGTGTATTTGGCATGGAAACTAGACTTGACAATTCTTTTTGCAGGACGCCTTTAACCTTAGCTTTAATGGCTGCAGAATGTTTGTGTTTGATAAACAAGTGAGTGAATGGTGGCTATTGGGCTGACCTGCCTCTTAGTACTTAGGATGTGAGAGTATTCACCCTTCACCCTTTTGCTTAGGGGATGCAGGACAATGTGTGTGGGTGTGTTCATGAACATCTGGCCACAGAATGGTATGACTGATTTATTCACATGTGAATAATAGCTGACACGGCTTTCTGAATTGTGGAAAAAACAGATTCATCGAACAGGCCACATCGGACAGTGTTCACCCGAGCCATCGAGGCATGTGATCTCCACTGGCAGGATAGCCACTTGCAGCACATTATCAGCAGTGACCTATACACCAACTACTGTTACCATGACGACACTGAAAACTCCCTCTTCGACTCCCGCGGGTGGCCCCTCTGGCATGGTAAGTGACCAAACCGGAAAGACATTTCCATGACTTACTTCTTTGTTTAGTTTCTATAGCATTACTGGAATGGGAGGTGGAGAATTGAAGGATTCAATGGGAGATGGATGAATGCTTGGCAATAGGAGCTGAGTTTTTCATTCAAATCCAAGTTCAGAAATTGTTTCTTGTGTCTTTTTAATAGTATTTTGGGAGAAACATCTTACTATTAAATTCTTTTTTTATGGATATATCTGACAGTGGCAACTTTACCCCCTTGACTTTCTGTTTTAGAACATGTTCCTACAGCCTGTGCAAGAGTGGACGCATTACGTTCTCATGGGTACCCCAGAGAAGCACTGAGACTAGCAATAGCTATTGTTAATACATTAAGACGACAGCAGCAGAAACAGTTGGAAATGTTCCGAACCCAAAAAAAAGGTGAATGTGAAGGAGTTTGTTTCCATTGGAATGGGATTCTTGGTGATGACATTACTAGGTTTTGTGTTCTGGGACAGATGGCTTTTAGAACTAAAACCATAGATGATGGCTTTACTCACCATTCATTTAAAATAATGGCTGATCTGTGAGAAATTTGGGGCTTTTTTTTCTTAGTTGAATGTTGTAAGCAAAGATTTTTTTTTTTTAATCTCTCAGGTTAGTTACTTTTTTAAGGGGGATAATTTTTTTATTGTTTTAATAACTAGTATGTCTAAATTATTTAAAATGCATGTTAGCTAAATGCCTTATTTTGTGGAAGTGCATTTTAATTCTAACAATAAGGACACACAGCCTGTGCTTGAATCCCAGCAATCCTAACATCCCAAATGGGTGCCTTAGGCAATCAGTTGACGTCTCTGTGATTTTGAATTCTCTTCTGTGCAGTGAGGCTCAGTAGAGGGCCTATCTCTTAGAGTTGTTGAGAAGATTAAACCAAGTTAATTTCTGTAAAGCACTTAAAGCAAAGCTTGGCACAATGTGTAAGCATTCTAAAACTTTTTAGCTGTAATAATTTGTACATCAGGACATGTTACTATATTTACTTAAAGTGACCAGAACAGAACTGGATTTTTCAAATTCTGTAAATGACATTTGATGAGCTGTCAGCTGAAAGAACACATTTAACTTCTCTTTATCTCAGTTTATTAATCTTTTAAATTTTGAATAACCATTACTGAGTAATAGTAATTGCAAAGGGTTGAATTACATGCATAAGACCCTGATCAGATAAAGAAATGTATATGCTTTTTCTGACTAATCCATGTATATGTTGTTCCTTCTATAGGTATAAGTTTTATTTTTATGTTTCTTTGGCAGGTTCGTTTTCACTCTGTGATTTTATTTTTCATTAAGAGGGATAGTTTTAGTTGCTGGGTTTTTGTTTTTGTTGTTGTTTTGGTTATATTTTTGTTTTTAATGCTTGGGTGATAATACACATACTAGAGTACAACTAAAAATTATTAAAAAGCTAGAGGTTGGAGCAAGTGTCTGTTGTAACTTTTAACAGTGAAAAAAAGTCAAAAGAAAGGGGGAAGCTCAGATGGGATTGGAATGTGAGAGCCCCGATTGTCATGACTTTGTCCAGTTCGTGATGTTCTTCATATCATCACTGGTGTGTGCAAAATACATTGCTAGGTACTTTGGAAAATTTTTCTGAAATCCTTCTTCCTCCAACACATACACAGCTTATGGTGAATGGAATTTATTTCTGAATAGTATAAAGGATAATATTCAAACGAAGAATGCAGCACTTGTTATACTGTGCAAAAAGAGAGCCAGTTCATGATGATCATCTGATTTTTTAAAAAAATCATTATAAATTTTATGAATAAACGTTGATTTTTAAAATTTGTTTCAAATGTTGTAATAAAAAAGGAAAGTGTAAAAATGTTAGTTCCTAACTAACTAGTGTTCCTAAACATGTTTACATTTGGGTAAGTTACAGAGTATGTTAACTTAGACTCCTTTGATTGTCTTTGAGATAATTCTGTAACCTTTAGGTCTAGACCATTCTTAGACCCATTTCTCTTTTATCTTGCAAGCTATGAAAACTTTTATTTCCAACCATTCTTAGGTATTACTAGGATTACATATCTATACCTATGTCTTTCCCTACTTTTATTTTTGGTAATTGTTTTTCTGTATTTTAAAAATAGGCTTTTCATAGCTGTTACAAGTCTAAAGTACCATAACAGCTACTTGTTATGGGCCAAGATTAGTAAATGGAATATCTTCTACATTTTCAAAATTATTTGGCATGATGTGTTAGCTTATTGATTCTGAAAAAAAACAATTTACTTGATTTATTTTTGATTTCTCGTATTTCCTCAGTTTCCATCACTTGACAATATATTTGTTTATATAAGCACAGCATTTCCTTTAGCCCCATCCATATATACATATACACACATATATATGTATATGTGTGTATATATATATATGCAAACATATTTATTTGGTTGTTTCCAGGAGTAGTGCTCATGTTTCTTTTTTCCTACTAATTATGTTTATGAAAGCCAGTGACAGAAACTGAATAGAAGGACCTTTTTAAGGAATCTAGGACTCGACTTAAATTTCAATACATTGTGCCAAGCCGTTTTTCCTCTTTTTTTTTTTTTGACATGGAGTCTCGCCCTGTCCCCCAGGCTGGAGTGCAGTGGTGCAATCTCGGCTTACTGCAGCCTCTGCCTCCTGGGTTCAAGCGATTCTCCTGCCTCAGCCTCCTGAGTAGCTGGGATTATAGGCCACCACCACGGCCAGCTAATTTTTGTATTTTTAGTACAGACAGGGTTTCACCATTTTGGCCAGGCTGGTCTCGAACTCCTGACCTCAGGTGATCCACCCGCCTCGGCATCCCAAAGTGCTGGGATTACAGGCGTGAGCCACCATGCCGGCCTGTCTTTCATTTTTATGTACTGATAGTTGACTGCTTAAAACCAGAAGACTTGTGAAGGAACATTGGATTCATGGAATGGCTCTTCAGATATTTACACGGCAGTATTTTTCTTGTATATTTTATATTGTATGTAAATTTTATTATGTTTCCCTTTAAGAAGGAGCTACTAAAATTAGCTGGGCGTGATGGCACTTGCCTGTAAATCCCAGCTACTTGGGGCTGAGGCAAGAGAATCACTTGAACCAGGGAGGTGGAGGTTGCCGTGAGCCAAGATCGCACCATTGTGCTCCAGACTGGGCAACAAGAGTGAAACTCCATCTCAAAAAAAAGAAAAGAAGGAGCTACTATTATTTATTACTTTAGTAAACACTTAGATGTAAAATATTGCATTACTTACAACAATGGAATATATCTTAAACATAGCTTTTTTTCCCAGCATTCTGCAGTTTAACTTGAAAGCGTTAATATTCTGTGAAGAAAATGAAAAGGATTATTTCGTTCAAATGATATATAATCGTCTATTATCATTCCCCTTTATGGCAAAGGTTCTCTCTTAAATGGCTTACAGATTCACACTAAGGAAGACTTTCATAAGGTGATGGGGGTAATTTAAGGATATTCATGTGAGAATACAAGTCTAACCCAAGCTACAGCTGCCTTCAAGTCCTTGATTTACATGACCCAGTTAACACTGATTTAGAGAGGTCTCTTCTGCATATCGTGGTAGAGTTACCAATTGATAATTCCAGTGGGACTTCTTAGTCCTCTCTAATGCCCCCTCCTAGGGAAGTGGGAGAGTTGTTCCTAATTTCTCAAAAGAAAATTTGGAATTCATTTTTTCCTATACAACATAATTTAATAGTGTGAGTAGTAATGTTGACTCAGTACCCTAGACACATGAATTAAATAGATGTTTGGGAGCTGTCCTGGGAATTCAGTACCATTTATATTGACTTACAGATGAACCTTTAGAACTCAAAATAATTGACAAGGTGGGAATTATGGTACCTTTTGATTGGTTTCTTAATTAAAGGAGAATTTCGAACAGAATTCACAACTGATTTATCAGGATGCTGCTATTAAATGATAAAGCCTCTGTTTTCCCCACTTCTTTCCCTTCATCTCCTTTCTACTGCCCCATTTCTCAATTCCCTTTTCTTACACAGAGCTACCCCATAAAAGCATAACCTCGATAACCAATCTAGAGGGCTGGGTTGGACATCCCCTGGACCCTGTGGGCACTCTCTTCAGTAGCCTTATGGAAGCCTGCCGCATTGATGATGAGAACCTCTCTGGGTTCTCAGATTTTACAGGTAAAAGCATTGACATTTGTCTCATGTGCTTTTCTTTTTCTAAACCCTGAATGGCAGTAGTCATTGTTTTTCTCTACATTATGTTTTATGGAACCATGTAGTTAACAGCACCTTTGGTTAGCAAAAGAGCAAGAAAATGGGCACTCTCATGCTTTCATGCAGGCTGCTGCAAAACTGGGAAAAGTCTTAGAGTTGATAGTTGGCAGCCTGTTTCGAGAATCTTGAAAATATTTATTCTCTTCTAACCAGTGATTCTGTATCTACGAATTTATCCACATTTATGACTACTTCTTAGCATAAAGATATAAAATAAAGATGTACATCTTAGCATTTAGAACTAGAAAATCTAGGTGCTTTTCAAATTTGTCTTTGCATTGAAAGTGACTTGTCACTTAAATATTTTAGTCTACTTTAAGGGGGGGTATTAAATGTCATTTAAAACTGTTTTATATCATACATTCCTTGAAAGCTGTGTTTTGAGATTTCACTTTGGCCCATTGAAACTTAAGAATCTTGACTCAAAAGACTGCCCAAGGGCAGTGGATGGAGGTAAGGCAGGGAGTAACGATGTCCGTTTGTTGCTTCTATGGCTGGATGAATTCAAGTCTTGGCCGTTCATAATTTCCCCCGTGATAGTTGCCTTCATGGACTGTGGGTAACCCAGACACTGTCAGGAGGGTGAAAGGCATGAGTCTGAATTCGCTTTCCTTGGGAGTTTGATGGTTGAAGTTTGTTACGATTTATAATAGAAGCACTTTAATGGAGACAAGAGAATGTTCAAAGAATCATTCCTCTTGTGATAACTGATGACTCTTGGATAATAAAAAGGACTTGAAATTGGGTTATATATGTTGTGTTCCCTACTGTTTTTATTATGGAAACTTTTTGAATGCCAAGATTTAAAAAGTGGTGAGTGCAAGTCATCATGTAATTTTACTATTGTGTAATTAAATTTTGTTTTTCTCTTAAGTATTCTTAGTTCATATTTTCTTAGATTTATAGTTTTCTTTGGTGATTTATTTTCAAGGGAGAAAAGTATTTGTAATGTTATATCCCCCAAAACATAAACATTTAATCATTCATGGTCATTTTTAAAAAGATACTGGAAGACTGCACTTTAGCCTAAAAAACATGTTTTCTGGCTTTCTCAGCATTAGTCAATAATTCATTTGCTTGTACTGGGAAGTATAAATGTTTGTACTTATCATATCATCTGCAAAAGTAGTTTCTGAACTCTGATTTCTTTTGTGGCATTTTGCAGAGAATATGGGACAGTGCAAGTCTCTGGAATACCAGCATCTACCTGCACACAAATTCTTAGAAGAAGGGGAATCCTATTTAACGCTGGCTGTGGAAGTAGCCCTGATAGGGCTAGGACAGCAGCGTATCATGCCTGATGGGCTGTACACACAAGAGAAAGTTTGCCGGAATGAGGAGCAGCTCATTTCTAAGCTTCAGGAAATTGAATTGGATGACACACTGGTGAAAATTTTTCGCAAGCAAGCAGTCTTCCTATTAGAAGGTAGCCTGATACAGAAGTTTTCCACTTATTTAGCCAATTTGACTTAGGTGCTAATCTTTCTTATGTTAAAAGTACTATCTGAATGCATGTAATATGGTAGTTATCCTGATTTTTATAGTCATGGGGTATTAAAGACATGTTCGCTGTCTAAAAAATAGTGTCACTGAATAAAAAAGTGTGGATGTTTAGATTTGTATCATTTGATTTAGGTGGTTATATATGATAGCCTGTTACAAAATAGCTGCATTTAATGCCTCAAACCTTGAAAAGAATCTATTTCATTTAGACTGTGTTGTTCCTGAGATAAATGCAATTTTGATATTTAGTGCATTATTATTGGCAGGCACGTTCCTATTTCCTTGATCAATTAAATAATAAAACAGTAATTGGCTGGCCTTCCTCCAAATTATTGGCGGTTACATGACACATGGGTTTTGAATATGTTATACGCACATGCTAACAAACGACTGAAGGCTGCGCAAGTGAATTTCTGCTGCACTGACTGGTTATTTCAGAGGATTCATTAGGCACAGATTCATCAAGGAAAAAGTTTCATAGAATCTCTGAGGCATGGTCTAATTTCCTTCTTCTCATAAAGTTAAGTTTTAAAGGGCCTAACAAATTTTGGCTGACACTATTTTTCAGTTTTTTTCCCCTCTAAAAAGGTAAATGTAATTTGTGTGGTAGTGTAATCTTTTGTGCAAATTTAGGTGGTGTCTAACTATTGCTTCTATCTCTCAAGTACATGTGTGTTATTAGTGTGTTATTATGGGATTCTCTGTGATTGATAGGCTCATAAAGTATGTTATATTCATCTTATGTTCAGAACTACTACATATAGGGAAGGGATTTAGATTTTCAGCATCCCTTTTATTTGTCCAAAGCAAAAGATCTACTTAAAACATTTTCTTCAAACATATTATACTTTTATATGTTTTAGAAATGCATTTTAAAGGGAAAATGCTCTTCAGGTAAACCTTCTTAATAGCATGCTTAATTTTGGTAAAAATTCCTAATAGTAATTTTTTGAAGCACTCTCCTGAACCTGTTTTTTTCCCTGTAAAGATAAAAAGCCCATCTTGACAAATTTCAAGAGTGATCCTGAGTCTTCAATTACTGTTTTCTTTCAGTTTTATCCCATATAATTCCTTATGCTATAAGCAATGTCATTAGTCACAAGCATTTTTTAAATGCTGCCTGTCACTGGCTATACTGACTTTTGATTTCCCTTATACTGAAGTTTAGAAAGAAGATCTGTGATTTTCAAAGTTGATAGTGTGTGGTATCTGTATTTACCTTCCTAAATATGTCTCCATGTTCATTTTTCATGAATATTTTTGGACTTTGCCCTAGTCTTGATTCGTCCATCCCTCCCGTCAAACATTTTTATGAGTACTGTGCCTGAGAAGGAGCACTGTTGACTCATCTCTGCCTCTTCTCCTTTCCTGGCCCTGCAAGGCCCACAAAGAGTGAATAGGTGCAGGACAGGAGGCAGTCCAAGGCGGGGAGGCCACAGGGCCATTACTGTAAATGCTAGAAGATTGAGAACTCCATGACTGAATTGACTACACGAGGGCACCAAGTTCTTCGTGCAGTTATACTCTTTGCAAATGTCAGAGGCAAATTAGTTAGCAGGCCCAGATATCTGGAAAGAGGAAGGAGTAACCCAGTATTGTTGCTAGTATTAATCCCTCCTGGCCACAATATTAGATAGATAAATTAGCATATTGAACAAGCACCTCTGGGGAAACTTGGTGCCAAATGTCAAGTTGTCATTATTCAGTAGTACACTAGAGTCCAGGAATTACACTAATTATTAATCCACAAATAATTATTGGATACCTGACTGAATGTTTTACTTGTTGAGTGGTATCATAGCAAATAATTGATTATGTATCCTGGATCTCCTGAATAATACAAAAAAGGTAACTTGGTGGTTTAAAGGGAAACAGTGAAAGAAAATGAAGGAGAAATGAAGACTGTGGCTAATCTACAGATTTGCTATAATTAGTCCTTAAGTAAAATAGTTAGTGTCTTAGATTGGGCTGCCATAACAAAATACCACAGATTGTGTGGCTTAAACAACAGAAATGTATTTCTCACAGTTCTGGAGGCTGGGAAGTTTAAAATCATGGTGCCAGCCTCATCATCAGCTTCTAATGAGGCCACTCTTCCTGTCTTGAAGACAGCTACCTTTTCTCTGTGTCTTCACATGACAGAGAGATCAAGCTCTCTAGTGTCTCTTCTTACAAGGACACTAATCCTGTTGGATCGGAGCCCCACCCTTATGACCTCATTTTACTTTAATGCAGGCCCCAACTTTGGATACAATTACATTGGGGCTGGGGGCTTCCAAATGTGAATTTTGGGAAGAAATACATATTTAGTCTGTAACAGTTAATAACTTAAATAATGTAGCCTTGGTATATGAACAAAAGGTGCAGTCATAATGCTGTATGAACTTTTGAAGAATATCAAATCACTAAAACATTTAAAATTAAAGATTAATGGATTTGGTAAAATTAGAGATTTAGATGTTAGTTTAGGTGAAAAAATTTGTATGATTTTTAAAGTACTTATATAATGAATAATTCAAAAATACTATCAAAAAACTCAACTGAATTAAAAAATAACCTCCATTAAAATGACCTAGAATATATTGTGCTCATAACCAACCACCAGTTCAGTAACTGCTCTTACCATTTCTTCTGAACTGCATTTCTTGCATTCTAAACTCTTCACCACACTGATTTTTCTCATGGAAAACAAATATAGCATGTCCTCTGAGCAGTGGTGTCATGGTTCATAATTCTAGAAATCATGAAACAGATGTTACCCGAAGGTGACATGGAAACTAATTTATTAAACACTTTACAGTAACTAAACCTCAGAGTACCTTAGTGCAAAGTGGTTGAACTAACCACTGTGGTTTCCTTTCAGAATTTATTTTAAAAGTCTATGTTGCCCTTCTCAAAGCAGCATTCAAGGAGCACACAGGGGAAGTCAGCTCTGCCACCACGCCTGTCAGAATTTACTAAGAAATGAATTTTGACAGCTTAAGTGTAATTTTGCTTTTAAAATTGGCTTTCAGGAGCCCAAAGAGTAGTAAACTTCCAGTTACTTTAATTTTTTTTCTTTTGCCTATGATGCGTATGAAATGGGTAACTATTCTTGTTATTAATAATCACTTTCTAGGAATTAATATCTGTTGCTACTCATTAGAGGCAACAATGTGTATAGTTAGAGAGCTGTGGTTCAGAATCCTCCCACACCTCTCACCCCGATACAGAGCACCATTTTCTGGAAACCTGGCATATTTGTGCCCCTAACCCTTCTTGGGTCCAGGGGTAGGTTCCATAGTTAAGCTGTGGTGTCATGTGTGCATTTGCAAATCAAGGTGCTCTGATGCCACACATTGAGAGAGGATGTTGCTCAAATGCAGCAAGGTTTTATGCTATAGAGGGTTCCTTTCTCTGAGGCACTTGTATTGTGAATGCTGTCTGCCCCTGAGTTCTGGGTTTTTCATTTAGCTGTGGGACAGTTAGGGTTTTGTTTATGAGGTGAAATCTGTAAGGGATACTATATACCCTGAAGAATCTTTTTTGATTAAGGATTATATTCCTTTCTATGTCATTTACTTGAAATTCTTATTTGTATATGTTATAACTTTATGTGACATTTTAAAAATATGCTTTACAAGAAGTGTTAGTTCATTTTTTAGGAATGTAAAATGTGTATGCTCTCTTCCCACAGCCGGACCATATAGTGGTTTAGGTGAAATAATCCATCGGGAGAGCGTTCCAATGCACACATTTGCCAAGTATCTCTTCACCTCTCTCCTACCTCACGATGCTGAATTGGCATACAAAATTGCACTGAGAGCAATGCGGTACGTATTCACAGCCCAGCTGGGCAGAGGCAGGCCACATTCCCACTGGGAAGCATGGCTGTTAACTGACTTACTCCTTCATGTTTCTTATAGGCAACAGAAAAGCTAAAGAAACTATGTATTTATGCTTCCTGGATTGTTGTGGAGGTGATTTGCTTGTTGGCTTGTTTTGCTTCTGTTTAAAGTAAGGGAAGAATTATCCTTGCTGCTGTCAGACTCAAGCACACCGTGGCTTTTTCCTACTTTTTCGTGAAGCACAATTCAAACCAAGTTTAATCACTAAACAGCAACAGTTGAAACCTTCATAAATGATTAATTGTTTTGAAAAAAATTGATTTTTGAAGCAGTAGTAAATAATATATATACTGGCTTGAATATAATTGAGGGAGACCTTCACACCTGCTGTAATTCCACATTCCATCAGTAGTGCGGGAAAGCAACTCCCTGTATTGCCAAGGCACATCTGTATTCACTGGGGGCTGAGAGAAGGTGGGACGTGCATTTAGCAGTGAAGGAGTCACTGTTTGGGGTCCTTCAGGCTCTGCCTACCTCTCTTCTGACTGCTTCCATCTCCTCATCAGTCCCTCCTTTTCAGCAATAACAGTTAGAACATATTGTTCTCTACCACCCACCTTTTTATTTCTACATTGTTTTAAAAGTTACTTCACATAATAATTATTTTTATCACAGGTTTGTTCAAGGTGAATATTTTAATGAGTTCAAGATTATATTTTAATCTTACAAATAACCTTTAAATTTTAAGGACCTAAAAGGTACATCCATCTTTCTTAAAACATCAGCATTTTCTTTTTCCTTTAAAAAAATTAATAAAACACTCCTATGCTTCTAATGGAAAGTACAGATCACCTAAGGACAAGTCATGTTGTAGACCTAAAAGCTTGCGTGTGCTGATTAATAGTTTGATCTCAAGAAGCTTTTCATCAAAGATTCTATGTCTGTAATCAGTGAAGTAGATTCTAAAACAAATCCTTGCCTATAAATTACCAGTGTCCCCAAAGTTACTCTGTTTTGAAAGTGTTGAGTGTAGCTTATGTCTATCAGGACGCCTCTTTTTTATGCAGTGATAAGGATGTGTGTATGTGTCTGTGTGTATACCTATGTGTCGGTGTGTTTTAAGGCTGACATCCTGTAATTTGACATGCTTTCCTTGGCAATATGGAATCTTACTAACCTGCTGGAGAATCTTCCTAAGTATTCTTTTTTCTATTTTTAAAATACAAAAAATAAGTCAATAACAAACAGCAAAAGTCCCCCACCAAATTACATTATACCACTTGGTTTATATTTTAGAGCACGATTTTAAAATAAGTGGGTTCCTATTTTTATTTTTGGAAGCTGAAATGGAAGCTGTCTTATGAAGACATATGCTCAGCTCTATACTTACTCAAATCTTAGGAATTCTAATTTTGTTTTAAAGGGAAGATGTTAATGTTATGATGCCGCCAGATGCTGTTGCTACTACCACTGGCAAAGTTTAAGGGTAAAATAGGATAAAGTTTCTGTGTGGTTCTGGCTTATGTAATGGTATGTGCCAGGCAGAAAGGCTTGCTTTTCTAACACTCACAAACTCAATATTTGTCCTTGGTTGCTGCCAAGGCAGTTTCTTCATGGGGAATACTAGCAGGGTACAGGGGAATTTTTTTTCCACTTTCTCTCTTCTATCTGCCGCTACTATCCTGCCAAAGGTCTGCCATGGAAGGCAGGTATGTGCGCCACCAGGTATTGCAAGGCATCCCAGGGAACAGGAAGGAAAAGAGAGATGTAGCTCGCTTGCTTCTTAGTCATTCTGGAAGGGGAAGGCTAAGGAAGGTCATCTTCAGCACTCATTTTCTCATCTTCCCAGGGATGTTGATTAGTTTCTTCTACAGTAAGTCTGGCAAGACCTGCCTGTGAATACGAGGATATTCTGAGCTTAAGAAAAAAAAGCTAAATAGCAACCCTGCCAATATTCTTACTACTTAACTGCCTACCTTGCCACCTTCTCTACTGCTGACATCTTTTTGTTCCTAGATAAAAGGAGAAGAGAATGAGCCATTTGGCTTACCGGACAATAATTGCTCTTGGGTGGGGCCTTGAGGCCAGCATCACTCCCAGACCCAGCTGACTCTTGTTGGTCTCCAGCTCTTATCTTATTTCATAGTTCTTAACGCTGGTGTACTTGACTGAAGGCCAGCATTTTGATGGTTGTAAATAAATTATTTCAGTTTTAGGTACTCTACTAAGCTTTTTGGTACTTTTAGAAGAGATTACTAAATATTTGCTTTGTTTTTAGAAATTTTTTCATCAGCATATTTTTTTTTATTTGTTTTGAGACAGGGTTTTGCTCTGTTGCCCTGGCTGGGGTGCAGTGTGGTGTAATCATGGCTCCCAGGCTCAGCTGATCCTCCCATCTCAGCCTTCCAAGTAGCTGGGATTACAGGCGCATGCCACCACACCCAACTAATTTATATTTTGTAGAAACAGGGTTTCGCCATGACAGTATATTCTTAATAAAAAATCAGAAATCACTCTGAATTTATGCAAAACTGTCAAGGGACAGACACTTAGGTCACATTTATCTTCTGTAATATGGTTGGTAGAACATAGTCTAATGTCAAATTCCTGGAGTCATAAGAAACTAATTGTGCAGAAAGTATGAATGGATGGAAAAGAGGTAATTTTTGTCTTACTTCCCTTCTTGTTTTATGTTTGAATAGGTTAAGCTTATTCATCTTAAGTACTCACTGCTTCCTGACTGTGATCTCAGTCTTAAATATCCATTTCACTATCAGTTTCTGTTGATTTATTTTTTGAGTCATACAATTCAAAATTTGTAGGTAAACATCAAGACCTGTGTTTAAAAGTTCTTCAGTGTTTGCATATCTTAATTTCCTTGAATATTGTAATTTTCTGAATGGTGCTAAAGAAAGAAAATCTCTTAGGTTTAGATTATGAACAACTAACAAGGTTTGGGTGATGAACAGTTATTATTAGCAAACAATTAATAGTCCACAAAATTTAGGTATTTTGCACCCACACAGCAGAGTATAGCTGTACCAGCCCTTGCTGAACTAGAGGCCTGAACATCTACCCACTCTTCTGGCTTCTGCTGGCCAGTCTTTCTGGCCAAAGACATGGTCAAGAAATAACTAGGGGCCACCTTCCTTGTCTTCTCATTATAGGTTACTAGTATTGGAATCTACTGCTCCATCAGGAGACCTCACCCGCCCACACCACATTGCATCAGTTGTTCCCAACCGCTACCCTCGCTGGTTCACTCTAAGCCACATTGAGTCCCAGCAGTGTGAGCTGGCATCCACCATGCTAACTGCAGCCAAAGGTACTGTACTGTCCTGAGGCCTCATAATTGTTTCATTTGTTTGCCTGTTTATTTTTTTTAAGTCTTGTTTTCTATCAAATTCTCAGCAGTGGTGTTAATGTCAGATAGGTTGAAGGGATCTTTTTCTTTAGATGTTAGCTTTTAAGGCAAAACAGGTGGCATTTTCCTCATTTACCTGCATCATTAACTTGCTGCCAGCAGAGTTCAGGTTAGTTACCATGCCAAGAAAATATAAATGGTTGAAATTCAGAAGCAGATTTACAAGTTGGGTTACATTTTTTTCTTCCTGAAATATTCACCAAAAATACATAAGTAGAAACTAGGAGAGCTGTTTGCTGTCTCATGTTGGTTCTGGTTCATATGTGCTTTGAGTCATTGAGGGTGTGTCTCGGTGTATCTTTTTTTGTGAAGCCGAGATTCATAGACATTGCAGTAATTATGGGAGCCCTAGTTGTAACACCTGTGCCATCTGTGAACATGTTAGGTAAATTAACTTGTGCTTTATGTTTTGTTTGTTTTTTTTTTCCCCCTCTGTGTGTGTGTATGGTTGTATGGTTTTTATTTGTTTGTCTTGCTTTGCTTTGATTTGGTTTGGTTTGGTTTTCCCTTGTTCATTGCAGGCGATGTTCGGAGGCTGGAAACAGTATTAGAATCCATCCAGAAAAACATTCACTCCTCATCACACATCTTCAAGCTTGCCCAAGATGCATTTAAAATAGCAACTCTCATGGACAGTTTGCCAGACATCACTCTTTTGAAAGTGTCTCTGGAGCTGGGCCTGCAGGTACATGACTGGTAGTCTTTCCTGGGACATCAAAGACTGCTAAATAAAGGCACCTCTTAGGGTTGTTTTTGTTTGATTGGATTTTTGAGTGCAGGTAAATGACTCTTTGGAGTACAAATCTGTTAGACTTCAGGAGAGAACTGTATTTCAGAGACGTGGTCATTCCCAACTGAACCAGACTGCTATGTAAGGTGCATGGACTGTACATTTAGCAGCCTATTTTGTGTCTTTCAATTAAAAAAAATCATTTTCTGAATTGCAGCCTTAACGACACTGTTTCTCCTTTGAATGAAGGAAGAAGAATTATTGCTAATAAGAGACTTAAATAAAGCTAGCATGTATAATGAAGATTCAGTTGTTAGGGTTAAATTTTTAGAGGAAGTATAAATTTTTATTGATGTTTGCATTTTCATAATAGATGGGCAGTTCTAGCTCCTTTTAATAACTCTGAGAAAAACAGGTAAAGGAGGAGTGATCGGGCCAGAGTCCAGTTTTAGATTTCAGCAGAACAGAATACCAAGGACATTTTGAGTTCGTCATGCAGATAGATGTTTGCTTCCTTATAGTTTCTGAACAGATCACTGGATAAACCAGGAACTAAAAAGTTTGTTTCATTTTTCTCATGGAATCTCTATTAACATTTGCTTTCTTCCCATTAAAAAGCAGTGAACAAAATTGTTATACCCCAGTTACCTAAAGTATGGGGAGTATAATCCCCTGATTGGATAATTAATCTGGTTTTTTAGTTGTGGATTCTCCCTTACAGTGACTAATAGTGTTTAAATAATAGGATCACAGGAAAATGTACCTACTACTGTAACATAGAGTACTGTACAAGCAAAGGGTATAGAAGATTGCTTTTAAGCTATATAGTGATGGTTCAGAAGTTTTTTTTTTTTTTTTAATTCTTGTTGTTTGGCTAATTTTTGTCACCATTTGCCTCATCTTAATGGTGTGATGCAGAAAGAACCATTAACATGAGCTCTCTTGTTATTTGGAATTCATGGTAAATAGGATATGCATGAGAGCTTATTCCTTGACTCATTCTTTCTAGAACCTAAGAAGGAATTTCACAGGCCCTTTGTGAGTATTTCTAGAACCTAAAAAGGAATCCCTCAGGGCCTTTGGGGATATGATGTCCCTGGATATTTTGTGTGTATGTGTTTTTTTTTTTTTTCAGATGGATTCTCACTCTGTCACCCAGGCTGGAGTGCAGGGGTACAATCTCAGCTCACTGCAACCTCTGCCTCCTGGGTTCAAGCAATTCTTCTACCTCAGCCCCCTGAGTAGCTGGGACTACAGGTGCACGCCACCACACCTGGCTAATTTTTGTATTTTTAGTAGAGACGGGGTTTCACCATATTGGCCAGGCTGGTCTCGAACTCCTGACCTCGTGATCCATTCCACCTCAGCCTCCCAAATTGCTGGGATTACAGGCGTGAGCCACTGCACCTGGTTGTCCCTGGATATTTTGAATCTTTAAAGAATGGGGGAAGTATGAAGAGGTAGATATGTTTATTTAGGGACTTCTTGTTAGAAAGTGAAAAACAAAATCAGATCACTAATGATATCAAGGAAGATTTTTTCCCCCATAAACCTGGAGTTACCTTCATGGTCACCAGAAAAGAGCAATCAGAGATTGAAGGTATAACTAAAATGATTATTTTAAAATACCTCTTTCCCCACTGAGAGTTCCTGGTTAGAGTGAATTCACAGGAGCCTCAGAAATTGAACTATGGAATGTTAAATCTGGGGAGGGAAAAAGGGCATAGGCTGTGTTTAATGCTCCAGTCCAGCCCTCTGATTTTGCAGATGAGAAAAGATAGAGTAACTGGTTCAGATACCACATCTGGTCAGTGGGCCCACCAGGAGGAGAATATGGGCCTCTTGCCAGGAAGAGAATGTGGCTGTGGCAAGGCCACCTGGGGTAGCCATGGACAAATCCAAATTCATATGTAGAGCTTTGCTCTAAATTATGCTTTCATCTTCCTGGTGGTAGACAGTAGGTATGCCTTATATGCCTTATAGTTTATCCCCCCCTTTTTTTTTCATTGACTCAGGATAATTTTCCAAAACATTTTGTTATCCTGTTTTTATAGGTTATGCGAATGACACTGTCAACCTTAAATTGGCGACGGCGGGAGATGGTGAGGTGGCTGGTAACGTGTGCTACTGAAGTCGGTAGGTAAACTCTGGAACAGAAGCTTTCTTAGGTGCCTCATGGTAGGATTTAACTTGTCAGTTACAGACACGTGAACATATTCACTCTTTTACATTGACTTCTCCAAGGCTCCTTCTAGCAGTCTACAAGGGCTCCCTTCTCCCTGACCCCCTACCCCTAACCTTCAGTTGTACATACTTGTATTATTCAACTTGAAATGGTCACGTTTGTGAAGCTCCATCTTCTTATATAAAATGGTATAAGTCAGTGAGTAAACTGTTTTTATTCAGTTCATATATATAAAGTTACCTAGTTGCACTATTTCTTCTTTATCATCTGAAGGCATACATCATGGTATCCAGCAGAGAAGTGATGACCACTGGGTGTGGTTTAGGTGATCTTCCAGATGTGTGAGCAATTGTAGCTGGCCATAAGAAGATTCCCTGGCTGCCCATAAGCTTCCATTTTGTGAGGCCCTTCAGCTAACTATTTCCCCGCTGCAGCAGTAGATCAGTTCAGAAGAAAACTGTACATTCTCAGCAAGAATGCCAACAGAAACAAATGGTTGCTATTTAAAATAAATATTGGTTAAACGTTCTTTTTTCTTATTTGCATCAGAAAGGGATACATACTTCATGCTGAGAAAACACTGCCATCCCAGTGTTTAGATATGACACAGCATATACTATACAATTATTATTTTTCTTTCACTAATGTATAATGGTTTTTTTATTTTGGAAAAAGGGAAGCTGGTCTCAATATAAAGATTATCTTTACATCATTAAAGGCATGCTTTAGTGAAGCAAAACAAAAATAATACTAATTGAAGAACTGCCACACAACTTCTCTGCCCCTGCCCCGAGATATAAACCTGATTTCTCTCTGAGACCTAGTACCTTCTCTTCAAATCATTCACTTTTAGGATTTTCCTACAAGTGAGGCATATTGGGTCTGTGAACGTAAAGTGATTATTTTAAAGACATGGTCAGCCATTTCCAACTTTTGATTCATCTGTAGGTCTGCTTCTGTTGACTTTGTTCTCTTGATTATGGGCCACATTTTCCAGCTTCTTTGTGTTTTAAAATTTTGTATTATGTGTACTTTTACCTTACACACAAGCACACAAGCCATGTAAAGTCCCTGTTTTGGTTAAGTTGCAATTTTTGAGCCTCAAATTCTGACAGGAAGCCCCAGTGAACTAGAACTCATTAGCAAAAAGCCATTGTCAGAAATGGCAAGCAGCACAGTACAAATACCAGCTACCAAGAGGATTGGTTCTTTATTATAGCAAGTTCATGTTCCTTTCAGGCATTTCACTGAATAACAATTCATAATGACCTTATTCTTAAAGGTTTCTCCCAGGCACATTACTTTACAGGATTTTCTAGCCTAGCTCATGTCCTATGACGGTTAACAATGTAAACACACTGGTTGTAAAATTCAAAATAAGGCAGGACCTCTGGCCAGCCTCCTTGTCAGTAATAGAGCCTGTTTGTGTTCCTTGCAGGGGTTTATGCCCTGGACAGCATCATGCAGACCTGGTTTACACTCTTTACTCCCACCGAGGCCACAAGTATAGTTGCAACTACCGTGATGTCCAACAGCACCATCGTCCGCCTCCACCTGGACTGCCACCAGCAGGAAAAGCTGGCCAGCAGTGCCCGGACACTTGCACTGCAGTGTGCCATGAAGGATCCACAGAACTGTGCCCTCTCTGCGCTAACCCTTTGTGAAAAGGATCACATAGCTTTTGAGACGGCATACCAAATTGTTCTCGATGCTGCTACGACCGGCATGAGCTATACACAGCTCTTTACAATAGCACGGTACATGGAGCACCGCGGGTACCCCATGAGGGCCTACAAGCTGGCCACCCTGGCCATGACCCATCTCAACCTGAGCTACAATCAGGACACACACCCTGCCATTAATGACGTTTTGTGGGCCTGTGCACTTAGCCACTCCCTTGGTAAAAATGAGCTTGCAGCTATAATACCTCTGGTGGTCAAGAGTGTCAAGTGTGCAACGGTACTGTCAGACATTTTGCGCAGATGCACTCTGACCACTCCTGGCATGGTGGGACTTCATGGGAGGAGGAACTCTGGTAAGCTCATGTCACTGGACAAAGCCCCCTTGAGGCAACTCTTGGATGCCACGATCGGGGCCTACATCAACACAACGCACTCACGGCTCACACACATCAGTCCTCGGCACTATAGTGAATTTATAGAGTTCCTCAGCAAAGCCCGAGAGACCTTCTTAATGGCGCATGATGGACACATTCAGTTTACACAGTTTATTGACAACCTGAAACAAATCTACAAAGGCAAAAAGAAACTGATGATGTTGGTTCGGGAGAGGTTTGGTTGATAGATCTTGTATGAATGGGGTGGGGGGTGGGGATGGGAGGGATGGTTTGTTTTTACTTGAGCCTGCCTTTGTACCCTTTTTAACTTAAAGAACAGAGCCACACCGGTATTATATGTGTATAGTTATATTGCGTTTGCAGACTAAATTGTCATGTTGTGAAAGTTTGTGTGTTT